>NC_042615.1:175831842-178231842 GCF_901001135.1 Rhinatrema bivittatum
AGGTTTAGACTGTTGAGGAGATTAGTGGTGGCTTCGGCTTGTAAGCTGTTGTTCCAAGTGCGATGGCTTTCTTAATAGATTCTGTTATGGGAATAAGAATCTGAACATCGTCTGCATAGATGTAGTGAATGAGGTTAAGACTACTTAACAGTTGGCAAAGGGGAAGGAGGAAACGGCGGGGGTAACGGCAAAGCTGCTGCCAGGGGGGGCTATAACATGCGCCGCCGGAGCGGCGGGGCCACCTGCCCCCCTGGGCCTTCCCAGCCGACACGGAGCCGGTTGCGGCGCTCCGCGCGGAGGAAATGCGCCCTGCGGCCGTCCGGGAGGCGTTCCCCGCCCCCCCGCGAAAGGGGTGGGGGATGCGCCGAAAGCCCCCCCGGTCCCACCGAACCCGCCGCCGGGTTCAATCCTCCAGGCGGACTGCACGCACCCCCACCCGTTTAACTCTTAACCGGTTTCCCGCCCTTTTGAACTCGCTCTTGAAAGTTGTTTTCAACTTTCCCTTACGTACTTATTGATTTTATATATTTACTTTATTTTTTTATTCCTGGACGGGGCCGGGGCCGCGGACTGCACGCACCCCACCCGTTTACCTCTTAACGGTTTCCCGCCCTTAGAACTCGCTCTTGAAAGTTGTTTTCAACTTTCCCTTACGTACTTATTGATTTTATATATTTACTTTATTTTTTTTATTCCTGGACGGGGGCGGGGGCCGCCCGGGAGGCGTCCCCGCCCCCCCGCGAAAGGGGTGGGGGATGCGCCTAAACCACCCCCGGTCCCACCGAACCCGCCGGGTTCAATCCTCCAGGCGGACTGCATGCACCTCACCCGTTTAACTCTTAACGGTTTCCCGCCCTTTTGAACTCGCTCTTGAAAGTTGTTTTTCAACTTTCCCTTACGTACTTATTGATTTTATATATTTACTTTATTTTTTTATTCCTGGACGGGGCCGGGGCCGCGGACTGCACGCACCCCACCCGTTTTACCTCTTAACGGTTTCCCGCCCTTTTGAACTCGCTCTTGAAAGTTGTTTTCAACTTTCCCTTACGTACTTATTGATTTATATATTTACTTTATTTTTTTTATTCCTGGACGGGGCCGGGGCCGTCCGGGAGGCGTTCCCCGCCCCCCCGCGAAAGGGGTGGGGGATGCGCCTAAACCACCCCCAGTCCCACCGAACCCGCCGGGTTCAATCCTCCAGGTGGACTGCACGCACCTCACCCGTTTAACTCTTAACGGTTCCCGCCCTTTTGAACTCGCTCTTGAAAGTTGTTTTCAACTTTCCCTTACGTACTTATTGATTTTATATATTTACTTTATTTTTTTATTCCTGGACGGGGCCGGGGCCGCGGACTGCACGCACCTCACCCGTTTAACTCTTAACGGTTTCCCGCCCTTTTGAACTCGCTCTTGAAAGTTGTTTTCAACTTTCCCTTACGTACTTATTGATTTTATATATTTACTTTATTTTTTTTATTCCTGGACGGGGCCGGGGCCGTCCGGGAGGCGTTCCCCGCCCCCCCCGCGAAAGGGGTGGGGGATGCGCCTAAACCACCCCCAGTCCCACCGAACCCGCCGGGTTCAATCCTCCAGGTGGACTGCACGCACCTCACCCGTTTAACTCTTAACGGTTTCCCGCCCTTTTGAACTCGCTCTTGAAAGTTGTTTTCAACTTTCCCTTACGTACTTATTGATTTTACTGCTTTACTTTATTTTTTTTATTCCTGGACGGGGCCGGGGCCGTCCGGGAGGCGTTCCCCCGCCCCCCGCGAAAGGGGTGGGGGATGCGCCGAAACCACCCCCGGTCCCACCGAAGCCGCCGCCGGGTTCAATCCTCCAGGTGGACTGCACGCACCCCACCGTTTAACTCTTAACGGTTTCCCGCCCTTTTGAACTCGGTCTTGAAAGTTGTTTTCAACTTTCCCTTACGTACTTATTGATTTTATATATTTACTTTATTTTTTTATTCCTGGACGGGGCCGGGGCCGCGGACTGCACGCACCTCACCTGTTTAACTCTTAACGGTTTCCCGCCCCTTTTGAACTCGCTCTTGAAAGTTGTTTTCAACTTTCCCTTACGTACTTATTGATTTTATATATTTACTTTATTTTTTTATTCCTGGACGGGGCCGGGGCCGCGGACTGCACGCACCTCACCTGTTTAACTCTTAACGGTTTTCCCGCCCTTTTGAACTCGCTCTTGAAAGTTGTTTTCAACTTTCCCTTACGTACTTATTGATTTTACTGCTTTACTTTATTTTTTTTATTCCTGGACGGGGCCGGGGCCGTCCGGGAGGCGTTCCCCGCCCCCCCGCGAAAGGGGTGGGGGATGCGCCTAAACCACCCCCGGTCCCACCGAACCCGCCGGGTTCAATCCTCCAGGCGGACTGCACGCACCCCACCCGTTTAACTCTTAACGGTTTCCCGCCCTTTTGAACTCGCTCTTGAAAGTTATTTTCAACTTTCCCTTACGTACTTATTGATTTTATTTATTTATTTTATTTATTTATACCGGCATTGCATCCGCTGTAGGCTTCCCTGGTCGGTCTTGTGCATTTGAATAAACGGAGAGGAATTTGTAGGTCGATAATGGTGTGTTGGTGAATGATTTTTTTATATCAAGGTGATGGATTTGTAAATGACTCTGAACTGAATTGGTAACCAGTGGAGGTCTTTTAGGACTGGGGAAATGTGGCCTCCTTTCCTAGTGTTTGTTAGTAGACGGGCTGCTGCGTTTTCAACCATTTGGAGTGGTTTCGTGTATGAGGAAGGGAGTCCAAGTAATGTAGAGTTGCAGTAGTAGAAAATGAGGGCTTGGAGGATGGTTCTGAAGTGTTTGGCGTGGAAGAGTGGTCTTATCCTTTTTTAAACTTGCAGTTTATAGAAGCAGTCTTTGGTGGTTTTATTGGGGGGCCACTACCGGCCTAACACCGTCCGCCGGCTGATCCTCCATCAGAAGGACTTGGGCCCCCGAGCGGTGCTGGGGAGCCGGTCTTCCGTATGCCACATTTCCCGCGCCCGCCGGACAGGCGGGGATTCGGCGCTGGGCTCTTCCCTCTTCACTCGCCGTTACTGAGGGAATCCTGGTTAGTTTCTTTTCCTCCACAGCTTGTGTCCCTAGGTGGACCCTGCGGGTCGGTACGGCAAGAGCGGTATTCAAACAGCAAGCAATGGGTATGAAAATACAGACCCCTGTGTACTTACTTGGTATAGGTTTTGCTAGGAGTAAGAATTTGTTGAGGATAATGTCAGTTTCTTAATAAGATCTCATGCTTTGACTGTTGAGGAGATTAGTGATGCTTGTAAGCTGTTGTTCCAAAGTGCGATGGCTTTGTTAATAGATTCTGTTATGGGAATAAGAATCTGAACATCGTCTGCATAGATGTAGTGAATGAGGTTGACTACTTAACAGTTGGCAAAGGGGAAGGAGGAGGAACGGCGGGGGGAAACGGCGAAGCTGCTGCCGGGGGGGGGGGGGGGGGGGGCAATAACACGCGCCGGAAATGGTATTTAACCTTAGATGGAGTTTACCACCCACTTTGGCCTGCATTCCCAAACAAACAGACTACGAGAAAACCCGGTCCCGGAGCGCCGGGGGCCGCTACCGGCCTAACACCGTCCGCGGGCTGAGGCTTGATGAGAAGGACTTGGGGCCCCGAGCGGCGCCAGAGAGGCGATCTTCCGTACGCCACATTTCCCGCGCCCGCCGGACGAGCGGGGATTCGGCGCTGGGCTCTTCCCTCTTCACTCGCCGTTACGGAGGGAATCCTGGTTAGTTTCTTTTCCTCCGCGGCTTGTGTCCATAGGTGGGATTGACCTCTGTCCTAGAATGATGTGCCTCTTCATCCAGGCCTAGTGTTCCTACTGGTGTTTTAAGTCCATTGCTGTGCCTGCCTGTTCATCCAGACCTTGTGTTCCCACACGTATTATTATTTCTGAGAGATCTTCCAATTCCTTTGTCATTTTCTGAAGTGCATAAGTAGGGTAGCTAAATGAGGAGAATATTGGAGGGGCGAAGTTCCATATTGAAAGCTGAGTAGCTTTACTTATCTAGTGAAAGTTTGAAGGATCAGGGAAGGCTTGTAAGAATAGCCAAGTTTGTTAATAGATTCTGTTATGGGAATAAGAATCTGAACATCGTCTGCATAGATGTAGTGAATGAGGTTAAGACAAGTTAACAGTTGCCAAAGGGGAAGGAGGAAACGCCGGGAGGGGGGCTATAACACGCGCCGCTGGAGCAGCAGGCCACCTGCCCCCCCTGGGCCTTCCCAGCCGAACCGTAGCCGGTCGCGGCGCACCGCCGCAGAGGAAATGCGCCCTGCGGGGGCCGGGGCCGTCCGGGAGGCGTTCCCCGCCCCTCCCCCACCCCCCGCGAAAGGGGTGGGGGTGGGGGATCCGCCGAAACCCCGGTCCGACCGAACCCGCCGGGTTGAATCCTGCGGGCGGACTGCACGGACCCCACCCATTTACCTCTTTACAATTTCACGCCCTCTTGAACTCCCTCTTCAAAGTTGTTTTCAACTTTCCCTTGCGGTACTTACTTATTTATTTTATTTATTTAAGGTTTTTTTATACCGGCATTCATGAAATCGTTCACATGATGTCGCTTTACAGAAAACAGGGGTGCAAAGAAAACAACCTATAACATAAATACACGTGGTGAAGAGATGCAGTTACAATTAACTGGGGCTATGAACTGGGAGTGTAAGAAATAAAGAGGGATAGAGGAGGTTAATTATATACATGTGTAGAATATAAAAATATACAAGAGTACATTACAAATATGGCGTCCAATATATACAGCTTCTGAGCTGAGAATTTATTGATGGTGTGTGTTAGGTGCAGTTCGGGAAGGCTTGCCTGAAAAGCCATGTCTTGAGTCTTTTCCGAAAGGTTAGGAGGCAAGGTTCATTTCTGAGATCTGGGGGGATGGAGTTCCATAACGGTGGACCTGCTGTGGAAAGGGCTCAATCTCTAAAGGTGCTGTGATAAGTGGTTTTGGAGGGTGGAACAAGGAGGCATCCTCTGTAGGCTTCCCTGGTCGGTCTTGTGCATTTGTATAAACGGAGAGGAATTTGTAGGTCGATTATGGTGTGTTGGTGAAAGATTTTGTATATCAAGGTGATGGATTTGTAAATGACTCTGAACTGAATTGGTAACCAGTGGAGGTCTTTTAGGACTGGGGAAATGTGGTCTCTTTTCCTAGTGTTTGTTAGTAGACGGGCTGCTGCGTTTTGAACCATTTGGAGTGGTTTTGTGTATGAGGAAGGGAGTCCAAGAAATGTAGAGTTGCAGTAGTCTAATTTGGAGAAAATGAGGGCTTGGAGGATCCTGGTTAGTGTCTTTTCCTCCGCGGCTTGTGTCCCTAGCTGTGATTGAACTCTGTCCTCGAATGATGTGCCTCTTCATCCAGGCCTTGTGTCCCTAGCTGGGATCGACCTCTGTGCTCGACTGCTGCGCCTCTTCATCCCGGCCTTGTGTTCCCACAGGTGTTTTAACTCAGTTGCTGTACCCATTCTTCCGGGCCTTGTGTTCCCACAGGTGTTTTAACTCAGTGGCGGTGCCTGTTCATCCAGGCCTTGTGTTCCCACAGGTGTTTTTAACTCAGTGGCTGTGCCTGTTCATCCAGGCCTTGTGTTCCCACAAGTGTTTTAACCTGGTTGCTGTGCCTGTTCATGCAGGCCTTGTGTCCCTAGCTGGAATTGACCTCTGTCCTCGAATGATGTACCTGTTCATCCAGGCCTTGTGTTCCCACACGTATTCTTATTTGTGAGAGATCCTAGGCTCCAATTCCTTTGTCATCAGCTGAAGTGCGTAAGTACAGTCTGAATTCACTAGACGCCAACGGAATTCACTAGACGCCAACGATATTCACTGGACGCCAATGTAAACACCGGGTACACACAACTCTAGGGGTGGACCCGTTCCAGGGAGTCCTTCCCTGAACAAGCATGAGGGTGGAGGTGGGCTTTACTGCACACCCACCTGACGGACCATGCCCATACCGCTGCCAATATTCTAGCATGCATCAGAAAGATGCTGGCGAGCTACCAGTGTTTTAACCTAGTTCCTGTGCCTGTTCATGCAGGCCTTGTGTCCCTAGCTGGGATTGACCTCTGTCCTCGAATGAAGTGCCTGTTCATCCAGGCCTTGTGTTCCTACTGCTGTTTTAACTCCATTGCTGTGCCTGCCTGTTCATCCAGACCTTGTATTCCCACACGTATTCTTATTTCTGAGAGATCCTCCAATTCCTTTGTCATCTGCTGAAGTGCGTAAGTACCGTCTGAATTCACTAGACGCCAACGGAATTCACTAGACGCCAACGATATTCACTGGACGCCAATGTAAACACCGGGTACACACAACTCTAGGGGTGGACCCTTTCCAGGGAGTACTTCCCTGCACAAAGGAAAGGGAACTCTCTCCTGGGCCAATTGATAAGAAAACCACAATTCTGCAGCCAAAAATAGGCTGGAAATCCTTCCCCCATTGACTTTAATGGGCGACATATGTACATATACCCAACTCATTAGATTTTTTTTATGTCCATATTGGCCGCAAGTGGGACCCACTTTCGGACATAAGAAATATGAACATAAAATTTTGCTCTGCACATCCCTAGTCGTCACCATATTTCATATGATAGGGACAAAGGCCGATCAGTGCCATTTTGAGAGCACAATAGGCTATTGTTGGTGGCAATTTATGGACAAACGGGAGGGGTTAGATTAAGGAGTGGGGTGAAGCATTGACGTACAATTTTAAAATATTTTTGTTCTTTAAGAATTGCTGCTACCTCCCTAGATAGTGGAGGGAGGGGGGATCAAAACGGAAACATTTTTGTACTTTGTGGGGAGAAATTTGTGCCTCTTAGCCCTTTAAGTCAATGGGAACCCTGGGCAACAGACTCAAGCAGTGCATGTGTTTTCCAGTCACTGCATTATTGCTTATCATGGAATTTTTCCATGATGCACAATAATGCAGCTATATTGCTGCAATATATTGTGAGACAGGCTCTTAATATTAAAGCCCCCCCCCCTGAGATATTTTGGCTTTCCCAAGTTAAAATATCTCAGCTTTGTAAGTAGGCCCTTAAGTTTCTGAAAATATACCCCATTATTTATATTAGTAAATTCTGAGATAGGGGCTAAAGCATAAATGCTGCTGGATGGTACCTTAGTCAATATGATGGTACTGGTCTCAGAGCCTAGAGATGCTCTAGGCCACACTGAACCATGAAGTAGTTTGATTTTAAGGCAAGGCAGAAGGATCTGGTGGGGGGGGGGGGGGCAGCTAGGTTAGGAAAAGGTGATCGCTGGCCTTAGGAGGGGTCAGAGGCCTGGAGGAGGATTTAAAAAAATGGGAGTGGGTTTGGAAGGAAGGGGAGGGGTCCGTTGCTGAAACCTCTTTAGCTGCTTTATCCACTATTAGCGTCACCTCAGAGGGTGTTGGGGGAGGGTCAGGGAGTCTCACTAGACTTCTGGGACTTTTTCTACACTGGTGCAGTGTGCTGTGAGAGCTCATCAGCCTCTTTAAGGACAAGCCCAGGAGCACTGGGATACATGTTACCATCCCGATGCTCCTAAGGAAAGTTAGCTACAACTGCAGAGTTGTAGCTAACTTTCCTGAAAATAACGCATCTTGTGATTTTTATGGCATGCCACAATATTTTATGTACATCTGATTGGCTAGTAATGAGCTGTTTTGCATGTATTTGCAAAGCATATGCATGCAAAGCAGCTCATTGTCATATCTGCCATATCAAGGGTGAAATAATGTCTGGTATTTAAAATACCAGCTGATGTAGCAGCATTAAGGCATTTACCCACGTGGTAAATGCTATTTACCACGTGGTAAACACCTAACACAGTCAAGCAAATGAACCCCTTATTGTCTCTTCTAGATTTTACTTTCAAATAAATGTGAAAATATGTATTAAATGTTTATGAAAGTACTTGACTTCTAAAACATTTTCTTATTTTATTAGAAAATTGAATTTTACCATTAGTTTTTGTTTACAAATAAGTTTAAAGTACACATACATTGGGATATGTGGAATAACTTGACTTAAACTGCCTGCAACAATTATGGTAAACTATGCTTGAGTGTTAAAGTGACTCTGTTGACCAAAGGCTTCCAGATCTCCATAAATTACTGAATCCAAAATGAGACTCAGTCATATACAATATTGTTTAAAACAATGTAAAATTTCTTTAAAGCAATGTTACATTTAACTGAATCTCTTGTATGACATATTGTTTAAAACAATGTTAAATTTGATTGAGTCTCTTGTTGGATTAAATATTTTTTGAGAGCTGGAAACCACTGGTCAACAGAGTCACTTTGACACTCATAGCATAGTTCACCATTATTGTTACATTTCTCAAAGTGTGTGGTATATAGTAAAACAAACTACTGCAACTGAAACTAGTTAATCTTTCTAGAATGTACAGGAACAAGCAGTAGAATCTGTGAAACCACAAGTTAGTAAGGATGGGCATTTATTGTCATTTGTTTTGGTAGCTTATGTGTATAAATTACTTACATGAAGAACATTTTATTTTATGAGCATAAGTACAACCTGCATTCAGAAAAGAAAATCTCATATATGCAAAATCGCACTTATCAACCTAAACTACCAAAATGAATAGTATTACAAAGCATAGTGCTTTTTCTACTGCTGGACCAAAACTATGGAACTGGTTATCAGAAGCCTTAAGAATGACTTTGGACATCAAAGAATTTGAAATGAACCTAAAAACTTTTCTGATTAAACAGTCCTTTAGTAAATAATCGCTAACATAAGGCACCTTTAAAATAAATTCACATTCACCCTGTATGGCATGGTGCATTCAGGCACTTGCTTTCTACAGAACTGATTTTGTTTATTTTGTGTTTTGTTTTATTTGCCTAACTATATGAGTGTTACATTATTTTTACTATGTATGTTATTTTGTAAACCACAACGGGCAAACCTGTAGACTTCAGTATATAAGATTCTTAAAATAAATAAGATAAAAAAAAACAAACTATCAAAATAAAGGACAAAAATGAACAAACTAAAATTTGTCTGGATGCATATTCCTTTGAATTAGTGTTGCTCAACTGATAGTTTAATAGTGATGGATTACAGATATGCTGATGGTAAGGAAAACATGTAAACTGTGAAACTAATTTCTAAAGAACAGAGATAATGAAACTGTACTTTAGGAAGAATATCCTAAACTCCTCTAATATAGAAGTTCTGTTCAATTGTATATTCCCTATGGATTTCCAATAAGTACCATTACCTTTACTTGAGGTCTCTAACATCAATTTTCTATCAAATAAGTTTCACTGCCAGATGGATTATCATGTTTACAAAATTATTTATTTATAAAGAAGTTTTCTCTAACTTTGTGATGCTTACAATTGCTTAGTTTAAGATAAAAAAAATCAAAATAATTGATAGATTTCAGATTCTCAGCTTGTTTCTCTTTGTCATTTTTTTGTGTTCTTTTACTTTTTTCATTTGTCCTGGATTTTTACAAAGTGCATGGAATCTTACCTTTTCTGTACAAACAGAAGTATTGCAGTGAAATCTATTATTTTTTCTTCAGTGTAAGTCAATGGGACACATTTCAAATCTGCCTGTATATCACTCAAAACATTGCTTTTAAAGTTGACTTGTAGAGAAATTTGACCTTCAATACATATAGGAGACAAAAAAATGGAAACAATAGAAGGGTTTATCCATGTAATTTGTGAGAAGAAAATGGTAAGACTTTAATGCAAGGTCAAATGCACTCCATGTGACTATATGTGTACATGAAAACAATTTCTGCTAAGAAAAACTTTCAAATAGCTAGTTCCTATAACCTGCCAAAGGCAATAAAGGATTCAGTTTGAAGAGGCTTGTGAACAAAATGAGTTAAAAAATAAGGCTAACAGTGTGCCTACTTTACTCATTTTACTCTCTATTCCCTCATTACCAACTCTTCGGTACACATCCCCTTCAGATGATATACTGCATATCTGACTTAGGGTCAAGAGAGGCCATTGATGTCAGTAGAAAGAAAGATCAAGGAAGGACAGTTATTTACCTTTTCAAATAAGACAAAAACAAGGAGGACAATCCATGAAACTAACAAATCATAGAAAGTCATTTTAAACTCAACATATAATCAAGATGTAGAAATTGTTGCAAGGGGATAGGGTCAAGATGACCAGCATAGCAGGGTGGAAAAGAGGTTTGGACAAGTTCCTGGAGGAAACGTTCATAATACATTATTAGCCAGGTAGACTAAAGAAAGCTATTGTTATTCCTGGGGGGGGGGGGGGGGGGGTTCAAAATGTTATTTCATTTTTAGTTTCAGTATTTGGGGGGGTTTCCACCACAAATTTTTTTTTTTTTTTTAGTTTAAAAGTTTTTATTGTGGTTTGAAAAAGCATACTGTAACAAATAACATAAATAGCACAATATTATACACCATCCGCAGAAACATCTCCTCGGTACAACAAGCATGATATACAATCACTAACATAGAAAATAACTGATTGCGCTTCACAAAACATATAGCTATATAAGGAGAAAAAATAAGAAGAGTAGTAAAAAGGAGAGAAAAAGAAAAGAGAGAGAAGAAAAGAAGAAAGGAGAGCACCTGGAGAAGCACTTAGAAAAAAAAGGCGGTTTACCGGGGGATTGCTAATATGAAATTGAATAGAGCCAAGAGAGTCGTTTATAAAGAATTAATGTAGACGTCAAGCGGTTTCCAGACTTGGGACCATTTACCAAGATGACCAAATTTAACAGCCATGGCTTGCTCGTATTTAGTATATAAACAACAGTATTCCACCAGAGAGGTTCCGATAGCATATCACCTCCGTTTCCAGTTTGACAAAACATTATGTTGCCCAATATTGAGAAGGAAAATCTAATAATTTCCGTTGTGGTAATGGGAGATGTATGTCTGGGTGAGCTCCTTTTAGTATAACCATGGAGTAAGAAATAGGAAGGCTCAACTGTAAAATAGAGGAAATTTTACCCCAAATCTGTCTCCAAAAAGTGAGTGTAAAGGAGCATTCGTATAACATGTGTGCTAATGTCGCCTTAGGAGCAGCACATGACCAACACTGATGAGAGCCTAAAAGGCCGGCTCGGTGGAGTTTCCATGGGGTCCAGGTTACTCTGTGAAGAGTAAACAAAGAAGTCTGCGTCAAACTGGAAGAGAGGGAGATGCGTGGAGGAGACTGTCCAGACATAGTTCCACATTGATACAGTAACCTCAAGACCTATATCTGAGGACCATGTCACCCTGAGGGTGGATGATGGAGCTCTTGAGAGGCGACCCTATGAGTTTATAAAGGCGTGACGCAAGATGCCCCATAGTACCGTATTTCTGATAAAACTTCCATAAGAAAGGGTCTGTATCTGAATAAGAAGAGTACAATTTATTATCTCGTATAGCGGCTTGTAATTGTCGCCAGGCAAATTGCTGGTTCATTGGTAAGCCAAATCTCCTATGCAGTGTACAAAGGATACAAGATTTCCAGCCTGCACTACTGAGGAGAGTATCCAGATATTACATCGTTGCCATATTGGCCAGGATGGGAAAGTATCTCCAATTTTTATAAGTGGATTACACCATAAGGGAGCTAAGTTGGATAATTTCCAGCCTGCGGAGTCAGTTGGTCGCTTAGCATCCATTTCTAAAAAGGCGCTGTGCAGAGATCGTAGTATGTAATTAGAAGATAAGGAGGAATGTAGGGCCACTCCTGGAAAACAATAAGAAGGCAAGGGAGCTAATAGAGATTGTTCAATAAGTAACCAGTGTGGGGGGTCGACATGGTCCCGTTCAAAATCAAAATAATGATAGCCTTGTTGTAATATGAAAGCCAAGTGATAAGAATAAAAATCCGGGAAGTTCACTCCACCCTGCTGCCGGGCCCTTTTCAGTTTGCCAAGAGCTATACGTGGGACCTTGTTATTCCACAGGAATCACATTACAATTCTATCTACCTGTTTATAAAATTCTGCAGAAAAAAAAACGGAATCATACTCAAGGTATAAGTAATTTTAGGTTCCGATACCATTTTGATTGTGTCAAGCCTACCCCACCAAGTTAGGTGCAGGGGAGACCATCTTAAAATAAGATCTTTAATGGCACTTATGATATTGGATTTACCATACGCCAGCGTCTCTTGTGGGTCCATAAAAAAATGAATCCCTAAGTATTTGATTTGCGTGGATTTCCTCTGAACAGGGAGGCTAAGATAATTCAAAACAGAGGCCAAGTAATTAAGTGGCAATAATTCAGTTTTGTGCCAGTTGATCTTATATCCGGACAAAGATGAGTAAGCCGAAATTAAGGCAAAAAGGTGTGGGAGTGAACTTTCCGGGTCCTGCAAAAACAAAAGGACATCATCTGCATATGTGGAGAGTTTGAAGGTGGACGAGCCAACAGATACCCCTTGAATATGTTCGGACTGTTGAATTGCTGTTAGTAGAGGTTCCAAAGCCAGGTTAAAGAGCAATGGCAAAAGGGGGCAACCCTGATGAGTACCTCTATGAAGGGAGAAAGTCGGAGAAATTTGTTGGTTTATATATAAAAATGCCTTAGGAGACGTGTATAAAAATTGTATCCAAGACAAAAAAATAGGACCAATGCCGTACCATTGCAGGGCGGCAAACAAAAAGGCCATTCTACACGATCAAAAGCCTTTTCGGCATCTAGTGATACGGCCACTGTTGGGATAGAAGAAGAAAAAGCCGCCTGTTGAATATGCATGAACAATCTAGTATTATTAGTGATCAGGCGATCCTTGATAAAGCCAGATTGATCAGGGCCAACTAATACACCCATAACTCGGAAAGCCGGGGTAGCTAAAATTTTGTGAATATTTTGTAATCTGTATTCAAGAGGGAAATAGGGCGGTAGTTCGCTATAGAGGTCTCGTCTCTACCAGGCTGTGGAAGTACCACCACACAAGCTTGTGTAAAAGACGAAGCAGAGTCATTATGAAGAAGAAAAGTGGAGAAGTAAATGAGAGATCAAAGTCTTCTGAAAGAAACAGTAAAAGTCCGTTGTGATCCCGTCTGGTCCAGGCGCCTTATTTTGTGCCAGTAAGTTGATCGCAGAAGCGATCTCAGCAGATGAAAGAGGCGAGTCCAAAGATTCCAGTTGTGATTGAGACAAAATCGGATGTTGAAGTTTTGCGAAAAACTCTTGGAACATTGCTGGCGTAGGAGAGATTTCTGATTGATATAGGTGTGTGTAAAAATCACTGAACGCTTGTAAAATATCAGAGTCCTCAGTTAGTAAATCGTTAGAGGAAGAGAGAATCTGCGATATCCTTTTTGTTTCCGATTTCTTCTTTAAGTAAGATGATAATAGATGGCCACATTTATTGTTACCCGCATAGTATTGTGCTTTCATTTGCGAAACATGCAGCTGGACTTGAGAGCTAAGCAAACAATTATATTGGTATTTAGCCTTGACCAAAGCGGCTAAAGATATTGAAGATGGATGCCTGATATGTTCTGATTCGAGAGACGCAACTTCCTGTTGAAGAGTGTTTATAGCCGCCTGTCGTTGCTTAGACCATCAAATGGAAAAGCTGATAATTTCCCCGCGGAATGTGGCCTTGAAAGCTTCCCATACAGTAGCAGATGAAACTTCTCCCAGACAATTGTTTTGGAAATATTCAGAGATCTTCTCTTCCAGAAAAGGCTTGAATTCAAGGTCCTCTAATAGAGAGGAATTGAAACGCCATTGCCTGTGAACTAACTTAGGATTACTGAGGTTACAGGTTAAAGAAATAGCCGCGTGATCGGATACCAAAATAGGATAAATGTGTGTGTCCAAGACTCTTGGTAGCAATGATTTATTAGTGAGAAAAAAGTCTATGCGTATGATGAATGAGGGGAAGAAAAGAAGGTGAAGTCTCTTCCAGTGGGGTTATTCAATCTCTATGGATCCGCCAGCCCATACGTGGAGATAAGATGTTATAGCGCTCTGGTTGATTTGGAAACAGAGATCTTAGCATCAGACCGTTTATCTAGAATAGGATCTAAAGGTTGGTTAAAATCACCACCTATGATGTATGAAGTAGAGTCCAACTGAAGCAAGTTCACAAATACATCCTGGAAAAATTGTGGATTATCGATGTTTGGTGCATAAATATTGAGGATAGTGAATTGCTCGTTTTGGATAAAGAGGTTATAGCAAGTTCCACCTACCATCAGGATCCGCCAATTGGTCAGAAACAGTCGCTGTTAAGGATTTATGTATAAGGATAACAGTGCCTCTTTTTTCTTGATCGCTGCACTGAAATATACTTGACCCACTCACTGTTGTTTAAACTTTTAAAGCTTCAGCTGTGGAGAGGTGAGTCTCCTGCAAGAGCGCGATGTCCGTTTTGATGGAATGAAGATATGTGAGAATCTTCCTTCGTTTAATTGGATGTGAAAAACCGTTGACATTCAAGGAGACTATTTTGAAAGACGAGATACTTGTCGACATTAACACATAGATAACAGACAGGCCATCCATATGATATACATGATCAGCCGGTATACATACTGTATATATGTTAAAGAATTGAGAAGCGACTTCCCAGGTGCAAAGAGTGGAGAAGACATAAGAAAAAAAAACAAAAATACAAATCGTTCCATCAATACCTTAATAATGTACTAAATCAAAAATAGAGAGGACAGTGTTAATTCACACTGGCTTTACGTGAAAAATAAAACGGGCCTCAAGGCAGGCCAGGGTGTCGCCCACATCCCTTGCTCCCAGTACATGATTCCAAGCAAACAAAGTAAACAAAAGGGGACAAGCGTCACCCAATAAAATGGCAGCAGGAAGACTTTTAGGTCGAAAAGTTAAAGATGACAGGTACAGAATAACACCTGTAACCCATGATAGATTGTGAGGCAGCAAATAAAAATCGAGTCAGAATTCAGGTCACCATAGAAGCTGCAGAATCAGAGGAGGATAGAAAGTCCTCCAGTGCCTGTGGGTCTTGAAAAATCTGAGTTCTGTTATTTAGGGTGACCCTCATTTAGGCTGGATACAGTAAACCATAATGCGCTCCCAAAGCTTGTAAACGTGGCCTCAAACTCAATAAAGCTTGCGCCGATGAGAAGTCGTTTAGCCAGGTCCGGGATAAACAAAATTGAATTTCCTTGATATGTGATTGGGGCTTTAGTGCGAGCCGCAGCGAAGATCTGCAGAACCTGTGGGTATTGCAAGACTTTAAAGATGATAGGTCTCGGGTATTTGAATTTCTCAGAGGCCTAGAAGGAATACGGTGAGCCCGTTCCAGCTCTAATGGTTGCTCAAAAGTCAACTGTAAACATGCAGGTACCAGGGTCCCCAAAAGAGCATGAGATTATTACCTTCCGCTCCCTCTGGGATCCCCAATATCCTAATGTTGTTGCGACGATTTCTATTAGAGAGATCTTCCACGTCCGTTTTGAGCTGCGCTACAGTGATAGTGAGATCCGGGAGAGACGCGGTTGTAAGGAGCAAGGAGGATACCTGCGTTTCAGTATCATCTAAACACAGCTGAAATTCATCCATCCGAGCAGATAAGGTTTGCAGATCTGTGCGGATCGCAGTAGTGTTTTCGATATTAAGTTGTAACATGTCCTTAGTTGTTTGAGCTCCGCTAAGACCAAATCGGCCGACGCAATGTTTTTCCCAGGTTGGCCTTGTCCGGTGTTGGAGGATCTTGTTTCTGTCGCTTTGTGCCGGCTGCGGAAGCGAATGCCGCTTCAATTTTCCCCGTTTTAGCTGCTGCCATGTTTCAGAAAGGAGTTGGCCCCGCGCTAACTGAGAAAAAAATATTTCGAATCGTCCAAAAGAATTATTTTGGGAGCGAGGGTGCACGGAGCTTTAAGCGTGGGTGGCCATCTTGTGCGCTGCTCAGGAGCGCCCCATCTTCCACCACAAATTTTGTTTTGTTTAATGTTTATGTCACTTATTTATGTCACAAAATAAAAAGAAAAAAAACAACAACAGAAAAAAAGAAACGGGGCCTCCAAAAGCCTCCTGTCTCCACCACCTATTCCTCCCACCTGAAAAGATGCCAGGGCCAGGATCCTCCCAGACCCGACTTACCTGGTCCAGAGGAGATCCGATTATGAGGCCTAGACCAGGGCAAATCATCAGGCTTGCATATTCTAGGCAGCAGTAGGTCACCATAAACTTGGCCTAGAACTTACACAAGGCCCAGGCTTTGAGCCCTGGTGCAGATGCTGGGGCCTTGGCTAGGCCTTGGCTGAGGCCAAGGGCTAGGCCCAACGCTGGGGTCTGGTCTGAAGACCAGGTCCCATCACCTGGGCCTGGACTCAAGTTTTATGCAGAAGCCTGAGCCAGAGGCCAGGTCCTGATGCCTCGGACACTGCGTAGGCCACGGTCCGGGCCCAGGCCCAATGCAAAGACCCAATCCAGACACTAGTTTCTGTCTCCTAGGCCAGGGTACAAGCCCGGGCCCAAAACTGGTGCCAGGTACAGAGACTGGTCCCCAAGATCTAGGCTTGGGTCCAAACCCAGCCCGACACTGGGACCCAAACCAGAGGCTGAGTTCTGATGCCTGGGCCATGGTCTACGTGGGGGCCAGGACCAGAGACAGAGTCTCATCCCAGACCCAGGCCCAATGCTGGAGCCCAGGTCTCAAAGGTCCTCTTCATATGTTTTCTGTCTTATTTCTTATTCTTGAAATGACATCGTCCGCTGGGGACATGCTGGACTAAATGAACTCAGGCGCATCTTCTACAGTGGAGTGAAACATTTTGATGTATATCAGCTAAATGAACTGCTGTACATCAAAATGGCACACTCTGCTGGGGAGATGTACAGGAGTAAATTTACTCCAGTGCTTCCCTAATGGACGACATCATTTCAAGAAGAAGAAAGAAGACAAAAGACACCTTCACTCTAAGCTGAGGCCTCAGTATTGGAACATGGACTCCGAGCTTTGGACCTGGGCCTGGGCATACTCTACAATGAGACCCAGGCATCTGGGCCAGGGATCCCAATAGTGCTGGATGTTGGATCAGGTAAGTGCAAAAATGTTTGGGATCTGGGCTTTTGTTTGGCTCTTAGCCAAGACCCCAGCTTCACGTCATGGCCTAAGCTGAGGCCCCTGCATTGGGTCTCTGCCTATTCCCAAGGTGAGGCTTCAGATTCAGGCCTAGGCTTTGGCCCAATGGGTGGCTTATATTTTTCTCCAGAATTTCAAAATGGAAGGAAATTTCAATGAAATTTTTTAGGAATTTAAATTGTTCAGTTTGAAAATGAAATAATATAACCCCTCAAAAAAATGGAAAAAAAAGAAACAGGCCTCCTAAGTCCTCCATCCCCACCACCCATCACAATCGAAAAAATACTGAGGCCAAGGTACTCCCCGGCCCCTACTTACCCATTCCATGTGGGATCTGATGATGAGGCCAAGGCTCTGGCAGAAGCCTTGGCCTTGCATATGCCTAAACAGCAGTAGGTTGCTGCAACCTTGACTTGGGCCCTACGCAAAGCCCAAACTTTGAGGCTTGGTCCCGATACCTCGTCCTAGGACCAACACTGGTGCCTAGACTGGATGCTGGATCCTCAGACTTGGCCAATGCCAAGGCACGGAACCAGACCCATTGCCGGGGCCGGGTGCAGAACAATGTCCCAACCTTGGAGCAAGTCCTAGAGGTTATGTCCCAATGCTTTTGCATCAGCCTAGGGCAAGGCCTGGGCCAAAGCCTGATGCTGGGCCTGATCAAAATGATAGGTATTGGCCTCAGCCTAGGCTAAGGTACGAACCCAAGCCAGATGCCAAGGCCCAGATCATAGACTGGGTCTTGATGTCAGGGTGTCGGCTCAGACCGAAGCTTGACAAAGGAGCCCAGCCAGGAGTCTGGGTCCAGACACCCGGACATCTGCCTAGGTTAAGACGCAGGCCCAGATTCAATGTTGAGGCCTGGTCTGGAGGTCAGGACCCATTGCCAGGGCTTTGCCCAGTAATCAGGCCTGACGCTGGGACCCCTGCCCAGAGGTGGGGTCCTAATACCTAGGCCAAGACCAGGGCCCAGGCCAAATGCTGTTGGATCAGCCTAGAACAAGGTCCGGACCCAGGCCCACCAATGGTGCCTGTCCAGAGATCAGGTCTTAACGCCAGGGCTTTGGTTCATACCCAGGTCCAAAGCTAGGGGCCCATCACAGTGGTCAGGTCCTGATCCAAGGCTTCGGCTCAGATTCAGGCCCCAAAGCTGATATCTCAGCCTCGGTCCAGGCTTGGAGGCTGGTGCCCAGACCTTGTAGCATCATCCTCTAATTTCTTCTTCTTTAAAATCATGGCATCCTCTTGGGTTGTACCAGAATTAACTCTGGCAGCTCCCTCTTCAGCAGAGGTCACCATTGTTTGGTATAGCAGTTCATTTAAATGGTGACCTCTGCTGAAGAGGAAGGCACTGGAGTTTATTAACTCCAGCGCTTCCTCAGCAGATGCCATTATTTTAATGAAGAAGAAAGAAAAGGATGATGCTACGAACCCTGGGTGCAGGCCAAGGCACTCTCATTAGAGCCCGGCCTTTGAATCAGGACCCGAGCCGGTGTTGGCTTAGACCAAGGCCCAGGAGTCAAGACACAGCCTCTGGGATGACCCCGACTTTGGTCACAGGTCTAGGCCAAGCCTCTCATTTTAGGACCTGGACTCCAGAGCCTGGGTGTCAGGCCTGGGCCCAACGGATGAGTTGGGTTTTTTTTTGTATGTTTTCAAAACAAAAAGTAAAAAAACAACAACAATATTTCAGCAGATTTTCAATTGTTTTGATTTGAAAACAAAATAAGACAAAATAGGAACTTTCATTTTATTTCCTATTTTGTTTTTTCCAAATACCCAATCCTTATAGCCATTACAAGTAATAGTGTGACACTGTATAGGAAACACAAATCAGCCATGCATCCACTCTCACCACTCTCTTTATCTCTCCTAATCATTCATCCACCCTCCCTCTCCCCAGGTTACCTCCTTCCCCTACTTTTCCTCTTATCTTACCCCTTTTGGATTTCTCTCCTCTCTTCTACAATACCTTTGATGTCTCCACATTTTAAAACAAATACTTATTATAAACACCAATATATTGTAATCCTATCCCTGTGTGCAATCCTAACGTGATTATATCATAAACTTATTTGTACTCTTTGGGGCAGGAACCCAGGCTAGCTGTACTACTTTCCTTCCTTCCCAGGGAGTAGGCTCAATAGATTTAGGGATGAAAGGAGTCCTCTCGGTGCCCAGTGCGGGATGGCTAATTCTCTCTCATTGACTTCCTTTGGTGATAGAATAATTAAGGTAACAGTGCATGCTGGGTTGTCAAATAAAGAATTGGGTCATTGTGTTAGTGAATAAAACGTAGGATGTCATAATGCCTCTGTATCGCTCCATGGTGAGACCGCACCTTGAATACTGTATACAATTCTGGTCGCTGCATCTCAAGAAAGATATAGTTGTAATGGACAAGGTACAGAGAAGGGTGACCAAAATGATAAAGGGGATGGAACTCCTCCCCTATGAGGAAAGACTAAAGAGGTTAGGGCTGTTCAGCTTTGAGAGAAAATGGCTGAGGGAGGATATAATAAAGGTCTTTAAAATCATGAGAGGTCTAGAACGGGTCAGTTATTAACTCTTTTGGATAATAGAAGAACTAGGGGGGCACTCCATGAAGTTAGCATGTAGCACATTTAAAACTATTCACAGAAAATTCCTTTTTCACTCAACACACAATTAAATCCTGGAATTTGTTGCCAGAGGATGTGGTTAGTGCAATTAGTGTAGCTGGGTTTAAAAAAGCTTTGAATAAGTTCTTGGAGGAGATGTCCATTAGGGATGTGAATCGGGCTTCGGATGATTGAAAATATCATCAATATTTTCAAAATCGTCAGAAATCAGGGGTCCCCCAAAACGATAGGAAAACCCCACGATATTGATCGTGGAGGTTCATTTATCGTTTTGGGGGAGGGCGGGAAAAACGGCACACAAAAATAACCTCTAAAACCCACCCCGACCCTTTAAAAGTAACCCCTTAGCTTCCCCCACCCTCCCAACCCCACCAAAACCTTTTTACAGGTACCTGGTGGTCCAGTGGGGGTCCCAGGAGCGATCTCCCGCTCTGGGCCATCCTCCGGCTCCCGGGCCGTCGGCTACCACTAATCAAAATGGCGCCGATGGCCCTTTGCCCTTACCATGTGACAGGGTATCTGTGCCATTGGCCGGATCCTGTCACATGGTAGGAGCACTGGATGGCCAGCGCCATCTTGTGCTCCTTCCATGTGACAGGGGCTGACCAATGGCACCGGTAGCCCCTGTGACATAGTAAGGGCAAAGGCTATCGGCGCCATTTTGATTACTGGCAGCCGATGGCCCGAGTGCAGGAGATCGCTCCCAGACCCCCGCTGGACCACCAGGGGCTTTTGGCAAGTCTTGGGGGACCCTCCTGACCCCCACAAGACTTGCCAAAAGTCCAGTGGGGGACCGGGAGCGACCTCCTGCACTCGGACCGTCGGCTGCCAGTATTCAAAATGGCACCGATAGCCTTTGCCCTTACTATGTCACAGGGGCTACCGGTGCCATTGGTCAGCCCCTGTCACATGGTAGGAGCACAATATGGTGCTGGCCATCCAGTGCTCCTACCATGTGACAGGATCCGGCCAATGGCACGGATACCCTGTCACATGGTAAGGGCAAAGGGCCATCGGCGCCATTTTGATTAGTGGCAGCCGACGGCCCGGGAGCGGGAGGACGGCCCAAAGCAGGAGATCGCTCCCGGGACCCCCACTGGACTACCAGGTACCTGTAAAAAGTTTTTTGAGGGGTCGGGAGGGTGGGGGAAGCTATGGGGTTACTTTTAAAGGGTCAGGGTGGGTTTTTTGTTTATCGGCTGGGGCGCAGCCGATAAACAAAACGCGATTGGGCCTGATGGAAAAAAACCCACATGTGAATCGGAACCGGAATCCGAACCGATCCCATCTATTGTGAGAGAATTGGTGGCCTATAAGGAACTCATGCTGTCAGTGGCAATCAGACAAAGGAGCTGTGGGTTCTCCCTGCTGATGAAGATAAATAGATTTATGGTAGAGAAGTGTTGGATAGTATTGAAAAGGAGTAGTTTTCTCCCCTTCCTCTTTGTTCTGTCTCTTCATCACTTCTTTTGTTCTCTCTCCCTTTTTCCCTTTACTCTCTCTTCTCCATTATTCTCTTACTTTCCGTTGCTTTCCTCCATCATTAACTCTCTCTCTCTCATTTCTCTTGCTTTATTTAACTTTGCATGCTCTCTCTCTCCCTTTTTCCTTAATTGTCTCTATACAAGTTGCCCCTCTTTCCTCCTTTGCTTTCTCGCCTCTTTTCTTCTTATCTGTGCCCCTTTTTGTTCTTTGTGTTCTTACCTCCATTCTTCTCCCTCTTTCTCCCCTATTTGTTCTTTTCCCCTTTTTGATTGCAGTCATGCTGGCTAAACAAGTAGCTATTGAAAAGAGTAGGAAGTGCTTGCATTTCTGATGATATTCCCACCCACCTGGCATCCTATTGGTTGCCCTCCTGCTGCAAATCACAAGGCATAGGGGGAAGCGGGAGCAACAGCACAGGAGACATAAGTGCTCTCTCCTGACTATTCATGATGAACTCCCATGCTGAATCAATAGATTTAAAGGACTACTGTTGGTGCCAGAAGTGCAGCATGAGCAGCTGTGGTGCCACTTACTTTAGAATTGTCCATGACCCTTTTGTGATCCATGGTTATG
Source organism: Rhinatrema bivittatum (assembly GCF_901001135.1). Taxonomy (NCBI): domain Eukaryota; kingdom Metazoa; phylum Chordata; class Amphibia; order Gymnophiona; family Rhinatrematidae; genus Rhinatrema; species Rhinatrema bivittatum. The sequence continues at coordinate 175,853,609 of NC_042615.1, forward strand.
GTTGACAACCATTATCAAATTTACAGACAGTAAAAATGAGCAACAAATGACAAGTCTGTAATGTTCATAAAACATCACCAGTTATGAGTCTCCTGGGAGTGGTGTCCAGGCTCAGGCTTGTATCTCTAGTTTGCGGGCTCACAGTCTGTAGCACATGGGAGTCAGGACCTGCATCTAATATTCCTGTTCAGCTGTGCAGGCTATCACAATACCTTTCTTCCCATCTGACACTGCTCCATCTGTTTCATGGTAAGTATCATGCAGAGAACTAGCTTCTGCAGGAGGTGCTAGCCCAGCACAATTCAAACTGCAAAACCGCTGGAGCACCAGGTGAGGGGAAAAGTATTAGCAGCTCCATGCATAGCTTAACAGGATGATTGGCTACATCTCTGTTGCTATGTGTCTTGGCCCATCTGTTCCTTTCTATCCTTCTGTGTTGGCTGCATCTTCTCTACATCAATTGCAGCATGTCAGAAAGCAAAAATGGGTCTTGCAGCATTATTCACTGGCTAAAACAGGGTAAGAGTCTCAAAGACTTTTGGAAACAATCCATGCCTCTGCAACTGAATTTATGATTCCTGGTTGGGTCAGGCCATGTCTGAGAGCAGAACCTAGTAAGCATATGGTGTCAAGGAGCAGTCAAAACCAACTATGACAGAATCTTATGCCTAACTGGGAGAAAACTGTTACAACAGTCCCTAGGCTGAACCATAATCCTGAAAATGTGTTGCAGATAGAGGGAATCATATTGCACATAAAGGGGTCAATTTCAATATAATAAGTCTAGCCTCTACAATATGACAACAGTAAAACATATTTTGTAAAAAATGAGGTAATCTGTAAAACTCTACCAAACTGACAGTAGAAAATATTTCACAAGATTGCAACCCTGGTCATGACCCACAGCTTGAAGACTTCTGGGCTAATGTATTGGAAATCTTAACCACGGGAAAGCTGATTTATGGTTGTACTCATAAAGGTAATGTAATGAAATTTAATTTCCCTTTCTTATTTTTGTGGAACCACAGGAAACAGTTGCATTTATAAATTGCTGATACGAAAAGATTTTATCCCATGCTGAAATGGTTGTATGAATGAGATGGTGTGTGGAGTGGAATATATATATAGTGATAAATAATATGCAGCATTGTAGAGATTGTATAAGGCATGCTTATGTTAATATCAGAATAGCTCATGTGCCCTTCCATATTGATTTAAACCATACAGAGGTTTGTTGACCAGAGGTTCAGTTTCATGAGTTTAGTGTTCTGTTGACCTTTTCTAATCACTGCTCATATTAACAAACTAATATTTACTCACCAGAGCAAAATGCAGTGTGGTATCTGCATTAAGTTTAATCTTACAGCTGTATTATCAATAGATGTGTTTGTCAACCTAGCAGAATATAGGAATTGTGTCCCCTTTGAGAAAGTAAATTTATGAAACTTTAATTGTGTATAATATCTTTAAAAGCAACAAAATAATTTAAAAATAACTTTGTTTGAAACACCACATACTTGCATCTCCTTTAACAAAATGACTTTAAGAAAATAAAGATATTGACTGAAGAACTTATAAAACATAACTTGTTCTGCCACCACTATATCATCACTTATTTTGACCATACATGTCTAGTAGAGTACTCTATCTCATGTTTTTCATTAGTATTTCCAGTCTATCTGTCCCCCTGATCTCACCAAAAATCTTCCAGAATAAATATGCATTTATTTAGGTTTAGCTTACACCTTTTCATTGGCAGATCAAGGCATTTTATATTCAGGTACAGTATGTGTTCCCTGGCCCTGGAAGGTTTACAACCTAAGGGTTTGATTTACTGAAGCTTTTCTCCCAATCTGTGCCCATAGTGAAATTAGTAAATTAACCCCAGAAGTAATAGAGAAGGAAGTGACTTGCCCAAGGAATGCTGCAAGTTTTTAACTCTGGCTTTTTTGGATCTCAGCCCATGCCTCTAGCCATTAGATTATGCCTCAATTTCTCTATGATAGAGGAGTGGCCTAGTAGAGCACTGTGGAATTTCTGTGTGAAATTTCTGTGTGAAAAGAAAAGTTTTGGGGGTATATTATTATTCGCTTGACCAGAACGATGAAGCAGAAATGCTAACAGAAATTAAGAAAGACAATGGAAGATTTCAATTACTCCAATATTGACAGGGTAAACGTCTCATCAATGTGTGCTAGGGAGGTAAAGCTTCTGAATGTCATAAATGAATGCTTCATGAAGCAGCCGATATCAGAGAAGGAACTTGTTCTCAGTGGATCACAAGACCTGGTACAAAGGGTAATGATGGGGAGACTGCTTGGTAATACTGATCATAATGCAATCAAGTTTGATATAATCATTGAAGGGAACGTAAGAAATAAAATTACTGCAGTAGCATTTCACTTTAAAAATGGAGACTGATAAAATAAAGAAATTAGTGGAAATCTAAAAGCACAGATGTGAGGGTTAAAGTCTACATGAAGCATGCAGATTATTGGGGGAGAGGAGAGTACCAACAACGTGAGGAGCCCGGATACCTCAGAATTTTTCCAATTATATCTAATTACCTGCACTGTGGGTCAGGAGTCGATCCCGGCCCCAAGGAGGTTTTTTTGCACCAGTGACATCATCAAGGAGGGACCGGAAACTACAAAACCAGACCCTCCTGTGGAGCGTAGCTGCCACCGGTGCGCTGCTAAGCTGCGCGCACCAAAGGGGCACGCGGCTTTGTTGGACTTTTCACCATCCGGCTTGAGAGAAGATTTCGACAAATTTTGTGAGTTTGAAGATTATTTGCTTCACACTCCTTACTCCCCCACATCAGGAGAATTAGGTTTGAAGTCCATTATCAGAGATATGAATTAAGGGGATATCAAGATAATTCTTCCTTTCCTAATTGCCATTTTAATAATATGCCGCATATAAAAAAAAAGGCCTGGATAAGGGAGGCAATGACATCGTCTCCCCTGCCATCAACATCTCAGCTTCAGATATCCTCCTTTTTCTTGGTATCAGCTAATGAGATACTGGAGGCAAGGGCCACAGTGGAAGTCACTTTAGAGCGAGAAGTGACTCCACAGACTAAAGTCATCTCTTTAAGCCCCTGGGCTCCTAGTCCTCCTTCCCCACCAATTATGTCTCAAAAAAAATCTAACGGGCCCTCTTAAGAACATAGAGGGTTTGATTGATCAAATAAATGTATTAAAGGAAGGAGTGGAGAATGGAGGCCAAGATGTGGGGGGAATAAGAGACCACAAGATTGACTTGGAAGTTATCTTACCATCTAACCTACCAGAAATTACATTGGAAACAGTATGGTCTACAATCAAATCCTTAGAAAAAGCAATTACTAGTCTGCCTCAACAGACTTCTAATTTTCAACAAAAAACACTAGATCTAGAAAACTCTATATGCAATGAAAAAATGAGTAATTAAGAAGAGCGAATGGTAAAGACAGAATCTCTTCAGAAAAATGTTAAATCTGAGATGTTAAATGCTAAGAAATTAGAATTTATAGAAAATACTTTAAAATACTCTAATTTGAGGGTTTAAAATTTTCCTTACTTGAAATTGATATCAGCTAAGGAAATGTTTGTAGATTACTTACAACAAGTTTTGAAAATGTCTAAGCAGGCTATACCAGCATTTGCTAAAATTTATTATGTGTCCTCAAGAGCTGGGTCTGGGAACCAAGTTTTGAAAATGTCTAAGCAGGCTATACCAGCATTTGCTAAAATTTATTATGTAACCTCAAGAGCTGGGTCTGGGAACCAATGGGGTAAATTTATCTGAAGTATTGGAAACTGAAGTATTGAACTGAAGTACTGAAATATTGGAAAACTCCATTGATATGGAAATTTCTTCTAGAGCTACATTGTATGTATCATTTGTGTTTCAATCTGAGAGAGATGCAGTATTAAGATTATTTCTTAGACATCGTACAGAGAAATTTCATGGCAGCAGATCTGGATCTATCTCAAAAAAATCTTTCCTCCTCAATTGTGTCACTCTAGCCAGATCTGGATAGATCCAGATCCTTAAGAATCACTTAATTTCTTTCTAAATCTAATTCTCCTGTATTGCTTAAAACCAATCAGATATTTGTTTGTTTACTTGCTGTTAAAAATGTTTTCCTAATGTTTCTGTTATTTCAGTATCTGTTATTTCAGTATCTGAATGCGTACAATCTTTTATTGTTTATAATGTGAAATGCATAAATTAAAAAAAGCATGCAGTTTATTTAATAATACCATCTTGAAAGTAATTTTCAGTTCAAAAATTAAAAATGTTTATTACACACATATATTGTTTAGAAAATTGACGTTATCGAGGAGAATTATCAAACTATTTACCCAAGTCAATAGGTATTTACCCAGGTAAAATGACTTGGCTCAGAATTTTACTGCTTTACCGAGCTAAAAGTATGTGAGGCATCTCATAGTATACACACGTTAGGCTGCATGGTGGGGAGGCATTCCTAGAAGAATGTTTTGTTAGGTGGGGGGAAGGAAAATAGCAGACATACATGGCATTATCACAAATGTGACATTTTAACTCCATAGCTGCCCAAGGAAAACAGCAAGAGTAAAATATGCAGCCGCTTTTAATATGCATACTGGGGCAGATTTTCAAAGGGTTTCGCGTGTAACATATGAGCGTAACCCCCAAAAAGCTGCCCCAAGCTGCCCCTGTGCATGCCCTGGGATGTACGTATGTCCTGGGGCTTCGAAAAAGAGGCGGGAAGGGGCGGGTCTGGGGCGTGGCGGTGGTCCGGAGGCAGTCTGGGGGTGGAACCGAGGCCTCCTTCGTTGCGCGCGCTGGCAGCACGGAGGCAGGTGTAACTTCTGCAACAAAGATCAGGATGCGGATTTAGGTAGGGCTGGGGGGCGGGTTAGGTAGGGGAAGGGAGGGGAAGGTGGGGGGTGGCAGAAGGAAAGTTCCCTCCGAGGCCACTCCGATATCAGAGTGGCCTCGGAGGGAACTGGGGTTCCCTCCGAGGCCATTGGGGTTCCCATTGGGGTTCCCTTAGGTTGCGTGAACAATTCTATGCCTGTACGTATCTTTTAAGATCTGGCCCACTGTGTGCTAATTTTCAAACAGCTACTTGATTCATTTCACTTTGAAAGTTAGCATAAAGTTCATGGTAAAAGGGTCTGCATACTTTACACTGATGCAGGCTACTTGAAAATTGCCCCTATATGGGTACATGTTCAGCAGTGTTCTTAATCGAGAGTGTACATGCAAAAATACAGACATTCACACACAGTGTTAAATGATGCCAAACTACAAGCTCTAATGGCATGCCTACAACACACATACATTTTTTACATTGAAATGCACATGCATAGTGTACATTTCAAAATGAATCTGGAATATGTTTTCTAAGTAGCTAAAGGTATGCACATTATCAAAATATGTGCAGACATTCAGGCTGCTAAACATCCACTTAGATATGGCTGATTTAGGGATGTAAAACTATATTTTGCCTGGATAATAGGTGCTCTGTGTTTGAAATAGTTTTGCCCAGAGGATAGATCAATTGTATCTAACTATACATGCTGAAATTGCTTCCTCCCCTTTCCAAATACAGATGTCAGGAAAGCAAACGAAAACTGGAAAAAAGATAATGAATGTCATGCATATGGTAATGAAGGTGATAATGTGTTACACAGTTCTGATCAGGGATCAGTCTAAAATCTCATTGAAGAGGATTTTCTTCATCATTCCTGAGCTGTGTTTGATCTCTGAGTTACATATTTAGATATAAGCTATGAGTGTTTTTCGTCACCTAAGTCAACAAAAACTTTGCCTCTTGAAATTTTTCGATATCTTGAATATAGACAAATTTAATCCTAAGGATTTTTTTATACACTTAATCATACAACAAAATAAGTTAATGTTGTAGATACTGCTTTATATATGAAAAGCATTCCTTTCAGTGTTAAAGATCTCCTTGGTAGAGTCTGAATATATAATCTTATACAATCAAAATGACCTTCAAGTAGAAACAGGAAAAATGTGTTTTGCAAATTATAACCAGCTAAACAAAGCTGATTGTCCTTTGTTTAAGTTGATTACTGTTATGTTCAGTGTGGTCTTGAACTAGTAGTGGGCCCTTGGGTCATGGCAGTGAAGACTCCGCCCACATGGAGGAGCCCTGTGGGCCCTTACCCCCATAGGCAAGGACTCAGCAGTGATGGACAACAGAGGAAACTACTTTATTATACAGCCAATAGTGATCCAAGGAGCGGATCAATAGAGTCAGTCCCAAGAGAGTGACCAGCAGCTGGTCTGTCCAAGTAGTAATCCTCAGCATGGAGTAGTTCGGTGAATACCTTCTCTAGGCATAGCTTGTGCTGGCAACTCCGGTAGTGGTCCACAGCGCAGGGTAGGCCAGAAGCCGATGGGAAGTTGCACAAGACTGGAGGGATCCGGTAGTGGCCCGCAAGCGGGGAAACCCGAGAATCCATGCCACAAAGGTAGAAGAGCAGGTCTTGTACTCACGCCAGTACTGTAAACGTAGATGGAAGATCAGGCACCAAGGAGGTCTGAACAAGAACAGCAAGGGTCATCTGGGGACGATGCAGGAACTCACTAGAACAGATAAAGAGAAAGTAATGGCTCTCTGAGGAGTGGATAGCCCTGAGTGCAGCAAGGTCCCCGAGGAGTGGGTACCTAGGTCACCCAGAAGGATAGTGAGACGGAGTCTCAGTGTGACAGAAATAGCAGGACAGGAATTCTTGCTAACTCGTCTTCCAAGAAGTCAGCTGAGTTTAAGTACGGTAGGTGGATGATGTCATGCGGTGGGGACACCCCTGAAGTTCCCACCATGATGCGTTTAAGAAGGGGGCAGGCACGTGCACGTGTACCTTAGGTAACCCCGGATGTAAGATGGCTGCCGGGAGCTCCCACACTGTCCCGGGCACGCCATGAGGATCGGCGTGTGGAAGCAGAGGCTGCCATTCTGACCAGACTAGGAGCTAGGGATGTGAATCGTGTCCTCGATCGTCTTAACGATCGATTTCGGCTGGGAGGGGAGGGAATCGTATTGTTGCCGTTTGGGGGGGTAAAATATCGTGAAAAATCGTGAAAAATCTAAAAATCTAAAAATCGCAAAACCGGCACATTAAAACCCCCTAAAACCCACCCCCGACCCTTTAAATTAAATCCCCCACCCTCCCGAACCCCCCCCCAAATGAGTTAAATAACCTGCGGGTCCAGCGGCGGTCCGGAACGGCAGCGGTCCGGAACGGGCTCCTGCTCCTGAATCTTGTTGTCTTCAGCCGGCGCCATTTTCCAAAATGGCGCCGAAAAATGGTGGCGGCCATAGACGAACACGATTGGAAGGCAGGAGGTCCTTCCAGACCCCCGCTGGACTTTTGGCAAGTCTCGTGGGGGTCAGGAGGCCCCCCACAAGCTGGCCAAAAGTTCCTGGAGGTCCAGCGGGGGTCAGGGAGCGATTTCCCGCCGCAAATCGTTTTCGTACGGAAAATGGCGCCAGCAGGAGATCGACTGCAGGAGGTCGTTCAGCGAGGGTTCCGGGGCCTCGCTGAATGACCTCCTGCAGTCGATCTCCTGCCGGCGCCATTTTCCGTACGAAAACGATTCGCGGCGGGAAATCGCTCCCTGACCCCCGCTGGACCTCCAGGAACTTTTGGCCAGCTTGTGGGGGGCCTCCTGACCCCCACGAGACTTGCCAAAAGTCCAGCGGGGGTCCGGAAGGACCTCCTGCCGTCCAATCGTGTTCGTCTATGGCCGCCGCCATTTTTCGGCGCCATTTTGGAAAATGGCGCCGGCTGAAGACAACAAGATTCAGGAGCAGGAGCCCGTTCCGGACCGCTGCCGTTCCGGACCGCCGCTGGACCCGCAGGTTATTTAACTCATTTGGGGGGGGTTCGGGAGGGTGGGGGATTTAATTTAAAGGGTCGGGGGTGGGTTTTAGGGGGTTTTAGTGTGCCGGCTCACGATTCTAACGATTTATAACGATAAATCGTTAGAATCTCTATTGTATTGTGTTCCATAACGGTTTAAGACGATATTAAAATTATCGGACGATAATTTTAATCGTCCTAAAACGATTCACATCCCTACTAGGAGCTGCATAGAGAAAGGAGATGAGCAGCAAAGGTCGCAGCCGCCTGCAACCGACGGGTGCAACAATTACTTTGCAGAGGTGTCATGGGACTAGCAATTTTAACCAATTGAAGCATAATAAAAAGATTAAAAGAAAGGACCACAATAGAAAAGATGTATCTAAATGCTTATTGCTATTCCTGTGGTGTGCTTAAGTTTTCAACCCAAAGTGGTCATTTATCTAAGGCTTATAGCATGCGATATTATGCAAATTAGGTTTTCAACCCAAAGTAGCTACACATATATTACCTGAATTTGTTCTTATTTATTTTCTCAGTCTAATCAATGAGATTTTGGTTAATTATATTATGTGTATTATTTAGGTCCTGCTTCATCAACTTTTTCCATAGATACAAAAAGGGGAAAATGTTTAAATGAATCAGACCCAAAAACGTTTTTAATATTTTATTTTCACATAAATGGAAGAAAGAAATGGAAGCAATAATCCATGATCCAAGACCAGGGTCAAGTCAATTGAGTCACTGTTATCTCTTGAATTTTCTACACTTAAAGCATGTCAACTAGAACCTCAGGGGGAATTAAACATCTTATGTGATAAGACCTCATATGTGCCTGTTCTCCTATACTATAAAAATAATACAGAATGGTTACTCATTAGAATAAGCTTGCATTCTTACTGAAAATCTGGTGATAAATGGTGAGTTTTCTTCAATTTCAAGTGAGTCATTAATTACATATCCGTTACTCCTCCTTTTTCTCAACCCACCAGAAATGCAAAGTAATAACCAAGAAACTGATATTCTCTATGCTAGTTTTAAAACATATACTTATATAATTTAATAAAGTGTTACATGAACTCAGTGACTATTTAAGTTGCTTTTTCTTTGATTGTGAGTGATCAACTAAAAGGTACCAATCCAGTAACTTCAGTTACATCTGCTAGTCCAGATTCCTTACATATAACATAAAGATTTATGTGGTCTCAAAAATTAATTTAAAACCAAATCTATGGGCAGTTCCTATGTTGGTACAATAAATGTTACTGCAACCTGTAAAAAATCAAGTTTTTTCCAGGATCAAAATGGCTAGTAGAACTACATACATTTGTTAGAACAGAAAAAAATATGCTGCATCATTGTATTCTAATTCCTGAGCAGTGCGTCTCACACCTAAAAGGCAAGCAGAATAAAATCAAAACACTGATGAGAAATATATGTAATGCTTTCTGGAAATATATTTAATGGTTTCTTAAATAAAGGTAGTTATATGACAGCTTTATGACATTTTCAGTGGGTCTGCAAAGTCTTCCTAGAATTTCATCTTGAATAGCAATGAGCTGCCCCAAAGTTCATGATCTGTAGTTTCCCTTTGAAAATTAGCTGAAAAGTACACATGCTAAAAATACTGTTATAATTTAATATTAATACTATTCCCCAAAACATCCCTTTGTCAACGAAACCAAGTATACGCTCCAAGAGACGTTGTAGCCAAAATTTAAGTTAATTAGTGTTCAGAGAAATACACATTATGGGACAGGTTTTCAAACCAGCGTGTGGGCGTACATGTGTGCGTGCTACCTGGCGCACACACATGTACGCCCGATTTTATAACAGGCGCGTGCAAGTTATAAAATCGGAGGTCGGCGTGCACAAGGGGTTGCACACTAGTGCACCTTGCACGGGCCGACGCCCGTGGGCTTCCCCCATTGCCTTCCCCCTAACCTAACCTTCCTTCCCCTAACCTTTCCCCCCAAAAAAAATTGTTGTTAAACCTTTTGGTTGCGTGCACTGGCAGCCTGCCGGCACGCCATCCTCCAACACGGCGGCAAATGGTCGCTGTGTTGGAAGCCTCAGCCCCGCCCCCAGACTACCCCTTTTTTAAGCCCTGGGACTTACACGCATCCCAAGGCTTTATGTGTCTTTTGAAAATAGGCCCGGCGCGCATAAGCTCTATGGATTTACGCGTGAAACCTTTTGAAAATCCGGCCCTTTGGGGTACATTTTAAGACCTGCGCATGGGCATACATGGGCGCGTGCTACCCAGCGCTACCCAGCGAGCTACTCAGTGCTACCCAGTGCGCACACATCTATGCCCGATTTTATAACATGCGCACGCAGGAGCGCGCAAGTTACAAAATCGGGGGTTAGCGCACGCAATGGGGTGCACAATTGTGCACCTTGCATGTGCCAAGCCCGCGCCGAGCCACACTGAGCTGCGTTGCCTTCCCCCGTTCTCTTCCCCCTTAACTAACCTTCCCACCCCTTCCCCTAACCTTCCCCCCCTAGCCCTACTCTAACCCCCCTCAATTTCTTATCTCACCTGCCAGCACGCGATCCTCCGACACAGCAGCAAATGGCACTCCGCTAGATTTACATGCATAAAGCTTTTAAAATCTGGCCCTATATATTTTATAAATTGGACCCTCATACCACCCTGCGGATACTGAGTATAGCTTTTGCTGAGTATTTTCACCGTTCGGGGTCACCTTTAATCATCGGTCCATAGTCAATGATTTTTAAATTTTTATGAAAAAATATTTTTAAAGTTTTAATAAAAATAGAGTAGAGGTACTTCCCTTTAGGAATTGCCTCCAAGGGTACCCCTGCAGTATTCTATAGATCCTTGCTAGTTGACTTGTGGCCTAAATGAAAATCCATCAATTAAAGAGAAGATTTTATTCAGAAATCAGCATACTGAGCAAAGCAGTTCCAATTCAAATAGCTATTTTATATAAATTTAAAACATAACACTATTATTATTTATAACTGTAAAGAAGTGGTCCTACTACCCCTCCTTAACCTGTTAAGAACCATGCTAGGTGCCTGACCCACATTAAAACCCATGGAAGGAGAGAGCTCTGTGGACAAGATCCTATTGGGTAGGATAAGAGTCAGAGCCCAGCTAGAAACAGGAGGCCTTGCATTTCCAAGAGAAGCCAGCTCCTGAAACCACTCTGTTGGAAGTTATGATGTGAATATATTGCTGGAAGGTAGGCAGTCAACTATTATTTGTATGCTGATTATTATAATTAAGTTGAAAGTTGTATAAAAAAAGGATGGAGTCAGGGTCATTCTTGCCTCCAGCCTATGAAGTTTTGCTCAGCTCTCCCATAATAACTTATAAATAGATACAAGTGTGACCCTGGTCTCACAAATATGACATTTAGTTGGTATGGATGTAATCCTTAACCTCTAGAAAACTGAATGGTAATGCAATGAGCATTTAGATACAGTAGGGGTATAAAAGGTAGTGTGTGTCTTTAAGCGATAATGATGTCATGCCTTTTTCATTTCTATTATATTATACAATTTATTTATTTTATTAAATTAATTAGGTACTTGATCTTATTGATTGTGAAACAGACTCCCTTCACTAACTTTCCATCATAAAACCCTTCCAAATACGCCCTTAGAACCTTTATAGCAAACCTGCCATACCATAAAAGCACTATCACCCAGGACTCACCAGTGCCGATGGAAGGTACTAACGTTCTCACTCTCTTTCTCCCATCCTCCCCAATTGCGCCTTCAGCGATCCATTTGCAGATGCAATCTCACCCACACCTCTTCCATGCCCACCTCTGCAGCCGCCTTCCATTTTAACAAATGCTGCCCTCATGGTGATCTGTTGCACTCCACCTACTTCCAGTGCCCTAGGTGGCTGCCAAGTCTACCTAATGGTCCCGCCGGCCCAGGGACTCACACAGCAACAGCTGTACTGCATAATCTGTGGCTTCTGCTAGCTAAAGTCCTTTGCACAACAGGTTCCGCTCCATACACACCTGGCAGATCCACTTGTCCTCTTTTCAGTAATTAGTCTCACTCTAGATTTCTGTTTTCCAAAATTCCAACATGTCTTGTCAGCTGTATACTTCTCCTTCATAACAAGTTAGTTTTCTGTTTTTAATTTATACTTCATTAAGTTTTATATCATCTCTTATGATATAAGACAAGAGAATCATATTACAATTATAGATCAAATAACTTTTCTTAAAGAAATACCTATCCATGAGCAAGCCCACATTATTTTCGGGACAAATTACACCAAGTAAATATAAACACAAAAGAAACAAAAAAGAGACACAATTCTGGAACCACCTAAGCCCAGTCTCAAACTCAACATAAATTATTGTCTTATTGACTAGAAATACTTCTAAGTGTGTAGGAACTAAGAAAATGAACTTTTTATGATGAAAACAAATTAAACACTTACAGGGGAACTTTAGATAGAATGATGCTCCTATTGCCAACACACAGGATTTCAATTGAAGAAATTGTTGTCTTCTTAACTGGGTTTCCTTAGAGGCATCTGGGAAAATTTGAATCTTTTGTCCATAAAATGCATTCTCCTTATATTTAAAATATTGACGAAGGAAAATATCCTTATCAGAATCTAGTGCAAATGTAATAACAAAAGTAGCTCTTGTTGTAATATTGTCAAATTCAAGAAAATGTGACCAATCAGAACTAGATATTAGTACTAAGATATAAGAACATAAGAACATGCCATAGGGCCTCATTTTCCAAGCCGCTTGCACGCGAAAAGTCCCTTATCGCGTGCGATACCAGGATGGGGCGGAGTCGGGGCGGAGTCGGCCCCGGAAGAGGAAGAGTCGGGGCATCATCAGGGCTGACTCTGCGCCGATGCCGCGTACAGCGAAAAGGTAGGTGACTTTTTGCTGCCTATTTCGCTCCCAATAGCCACACCTCCTATGGTAGCGCTATTGGGTGCGAAAACAGCAGCGATCGCACCGCAACGGTGCAATCGCTGCCGGCTAGTGCAGGCCCGCTCCCTGTTTTGACCCCCTGCCCTTCATCTTTTAAAGTATCGCAGGCCTGCGATACTTTAGAAATGAGGCCCATACTGGGTCAGACCAAGGGTCCATCAAGCCCAGCATCCTGTTTCCAACAGTGGCCAATCCATGCGATAAGAACTTGGCAAGTACCCAAAAACTAAGGGCCAGATTTTTAAACCTGCGCGCGGGCGTAGATTTGTGCGCGCAACCCGGCGCGTACAAATCTACGCTCAGTTTTATAAGATGCGCATGTAGCCGCGCGCATGTTATAAAATCCGGGGTCAGCGCGGCAAGGGGGTGCACACTTGTGCACCTTGCATGCGCCGAGCCCTAGGGGATCCCCGATGGCTTTCCCTGTTCCCTCCGTGGCCTCTGAGGGAACTTTCCTTCTGCCCCCCCCACCTTCCCCTCCCTTTCCCTACCTAACCTACCCCCCAGCCCTATCTAAAACCCCTCCTGACCTTTGTTGGCGAAGTTGCGCCTGCCTCTGGGCAGGCGTAGGTTGCACGCGCCGGCTGAGTGCTGGCACGTGAGCCCCCGGCACAACCACTGTGCCGGAGGCCTCGGTCCCTCCCCCGCCCCGCCCCGCCCTGCCCCCGGCCCACCCACTCTCCACCCATTTTTTGAAGCCCTGGGACATACGCGCATCCCGGGGCTTGCAGGCGTCGCAGGACCTATGTAAAATAGGCTCGACACGCACAGGAGCGGGTTTTTGGGGTTACGCGCGTAATATACGCACATAAGCCTTTGAAAATCTGCCCCAAGTCTATTCCATGTTATGTTGCTAGTAATAGCAGTGACTATTTTCTAAGTTAACTTAATTAATAGCAGGTAATGGACTTCTCCTCCAAGAACTTAGCCAATCCTTTTTTAAACACATCCCTTCTTCCAAACTCACAGCCCTCTTCTTAGCAAGCAAACAGAAACAATTAGATAAAAAGACATTTCTATTAGGAGAGAATTGAAGAACCTAAATTGCATATTTCTTAAATAACTCATTTCCAGATAGGAGGTGAGTCAAAGTAAAATTCAAGAGACGTAAATTCTTAGAACATATGGGGGCAGATTTTAAAACCTGCGCGCGGGCGCAGATTTGTTCGCACAACCCGGCGTGAACAAGTCTATGCCCGATTTTATAACATGCGCGCGCAGCCGCATGTTATAAAATCCAGGGTCAGCGCACGCAAGGGGGTGCATAATTGTGCAACTAGTGCGCGCCGAGCCGCGCAGCCTGCCTCCGTTCCCTCCGAGGCCGCTCCGAAATCGGAGTGGCCACAGAGGAAACTTTCCTTCTGCCCCCCCCCCCCGCACCTTCCCCTCCCTTCCCCTACTTAACCCGCCCCCCAGCCCTACCTAGAACCCCCCCTTACCTTTGTTGAAGAAGTTATGCGCGCCGGCCGGAGGCTGGTCTGCGATCCCGGGCACAGTGGCAAATGGCCGCTGTGCCTGGAGGCTCAGGCCACGCCCTGCCTCACCCCCGGACCGCCTCAGACCACCCATGCCCCGCCCCTTTTTGCAAGCCCCAGGACATATGCGCTTTCTGGGGCTTGCGCATGCCGCCGAGGCTATGCAAAATAGGCTTGGCGCGCACAGGTTGGTTTTTAAGAGTTACGCGCGTAACCCTTTTAAACTCCGCCCCATTCCGTTCTCCATTATCTCACATTTTTGTTGGATAATAAAATTATCCTTAATGCCTGCAAAAGAAGTTGATTGCAGAATGGAAACTACTCCAGCCTGAGTCATAACATTTGATTCCAGGTTAGAAATTCTTGTTTCTAAATCTGAAAGTTTCAAAGAAGCACCTAAGGTATAGTCCATATTACTGGTTCACAGCATTTGATAAAATATTATCAATCCTAGATGCTGCTCTCCATATGTCCCTTAAGGTTATTTCTCCTGGCTCATCCTACAAGTTCATCACAGGACCACCTCTAGGCAAACTTAACCCTTTGAACCCATTGTCCCTGAATTCAGGGATGGCCTAATATCAATATCAACACCTGTTATCCCGGTAAACCGGTATAATCACAAAAGGGTAGATTTTAAAAGGGTATGTGTATAAGTTATGAAGTGTAACCCTTTAATCCCCCCCCTGCACGTGTCGAGCCTATTTTGCATAGGCTTGGCGGCGCACACAAGCCCCGGGTCACGCGTAAGTCCCGTGGCTTTCCAGGGGGGCGTGTCGGGGGGCGTATCAGGGCCGATGCAAAATTTGGGGCATGTCGGGGGGCATGGTGCCAGCCCGGGGGAGTTTTGGGGGTGTGGCCGAGGCTTCCGAAACGGGTCCCGGGCTTGCGAATCGCGCAAACAAAAGTACGCGTGGGCGCACTTTTAGAAAATCTACCCCATACTGAATAACCAATACTAATATGAAAAATAGCGCATTCACAAAAATGATTGGTTTTCCCGAGGAAATTAGGGTTGACGGGTTTATCGCCATAGGAACCTAGGGTTCAAAGGGTTAAACTCACTGGGTCCAGAATTGAGCAGCCCACTCTGTCGGGGGCGGGGGGGGGGGGAGGCATTGTAGACTATGATGAGAATAGACCAGTTCCTCAGCTTTTAAACCTAGTAAGTTCCCAGAAAGGACATTCTCCTTTGAATCCCCATGAATTTCCTGAGAGCCAACACTGCTCTGAGGACTGTCAGAAGCATGTATGTCAATGCTGGGAATCCCCAGTAGCGTACCTGGTGGAGTTTGAGGCATAAGTGCAGAGAATGCACTTCAGGAGAAAAGGAGATCTCAGCTTATTTGGTACTCAGATCTTGCAGTGTTGAATTAACTTTTTGGACATGCAAGTCCATAGGTCCGAGCATTCATGTTGGAGTTGATGCAGTCATTGATCTCCTCCCTTTCCTCTTTTTCCCTATAGCACTAGGAGCTAAAAAAAAAAAAGCATAAGAGGTGCGCGGCTTAGGTGCACTGGTGGTGGCGCACCATTATTTAAAGGACCCCAAGTCCAGATGAAACCAACATGGGTAACATCAGATGTGCCTGCAGTTCAATCTCCCCCAAAGGCGCCAGGTCCCAGGTAAGAGGACGGCAAAGGTCCCGCAGCTGGTTAGTTTTCTAATCTCATGTTTTTTCTTTTTAAGAATGGCATCAGCACTTAGCCCACTTCTAATGACACTGCCATGCCACATTACATTTCCGATTGCATGGTGTTTGTATGTAGTCTGAAATAGCAAACTGTTTCTCTAACCCCCTTCTCCACCCAGTCACCTTTCTGCAAATGCAATATCAGGGAATTTTAGAATTGTGGTCACCCTTAGATTTGGTGTGGATTGGGGGAGGGGTGAATGCATCCACTTTCTCTGTTCCTCCCCCCCCCCCCCCCACCTCACACAACATAGATTGTTTCACACACTTTTTCTCTATTTTCCCCTTTCAGGGATGACTGCAACACTCTCCGCCTTCCCCCTTCCCCAGACCCCCAGGACAAACCCCTTTCCTGGCTATAGGCACACAGAGCTTGTGCAAGGGATATCACTCTGTAGAGAACAGTGTTCTGCTTCCTGCCCCAGCTCTTCCCTACCAGTCTGCAGGGTAGGAGAAAGTGAGTGGGAGGGGGATGAGGGAGACAGAGGCTGGAACAGAGCAGAGGAGAAAAGAATCTCTCTGTTTCCTAATCTAGCCCCTTCCTCCTGTCTTGGAGGGATCAGGAGGGGAGGTAGAGAATTTGGAGTGGACAGAGTAAAACAGATTGAAGGACAGTTACTATTCTTCCTAATACAGTCCTTCCTTCTTTTGTTTTTCCCCCTTTAGACTGTAAAAGCAGCATTGTCGCAGCACCCTACTGGCAGTGGCACCCATAGCCAGGTCATATTGCCCAAATGGTAGCTACAGTTCTGTGATCACACAGTTCCCTTGATAGCAGGGAAATTAGAAGACATCATAACAGTTGACAAATTATATAGGAATGATTTACAAGGTAGGTGTTACTTAACCATGGTTCTTAATCTCTACTTAATAAGTTTTTGCACTCTCACTGCTGAGCCTCACCATCCAACAGTGAAATGCTTAATCTACAGTACTTACTTTCGGTGATTTGCATGAAGACCTCCACATTACGAGGGATCCAGTCAGTGCTTACACCTGCTTTACAGAGAGCTGGATCTATTAGTCCTGCATCGTGCTCAAAGAGTTCAGATAAGACATCCTTTCACTTCAGCAGGAGAATTCACTAAAAAGAGACTCCCTTCACCAAAGCATGCTCAGGGAACTCCAGACTGAGCCATTATTTGATTCAACACAGAAGAGTGACTGGTTCATGCCAATTTGCTTAGCAACCATGGATTGCAAACGCACACTGTTACATTTCTTCTGAAAATATAAACTGCAATCCTACACATGAAAGTGGGGATAAAACAGGATCATGCTGGTCTGATGTGAAAAAACAGTCATTTCTTTATATGTACATGTAATGCTCTCGAGTGATCAGATTTTAACAATAAATTTGTGTTGTTAGAAGGAAGAGCTTTTTCTTTAGAAAATATAAATGCTCCAATAAAAAAATCCTACCAGCTCCATGTCTTCTGTTTTAAAATTATTGCTGGAGATTTTGATGAATGGTCATTCAGTCCCATTAAGTACAACCTGGTGCTGCTTGACAGACTAAGGAACATTTTTATTTTCTCCCATCTGAGTCTATGGAGTAAAAGATGAAACTTAGTAATTCAAGCTCTACATTTCCTTTGAAATAATTTGAAACATTTGAAGTATTTACACTATGTTAGATACAGCATAAAAGGTTTGAAAAATACTGGCATTTTGTAAGAAATCATTTAGCTCTACAGCCTCTTTTGGAATCCGTGAACAAGTATTTTTCAGAATGAAGCTGAAATCATTACATTCATCATCACTTTTTTTGGTATGAATCAGCTTTCTATAAAAGGATTGTGACATTTCAAGCTCCTTTTTTGGTGTAAGCACTTACAAATGAATGATCGAGTACACACAATAAAAATACAAATTTGATTTGAAATACAAGAAATTCCACATGAGGCGTACAACATACAGTAGTGTATACAGGTGAATTATTGTACATTTGTATCCAAAAGTAGACTTATGGGTAATAATGACAATGAATCATTTTCAGACACAACTAAAACAATGGATCTACTTTTTTTTATATCCAGTAAAGACTTCTATATTCCTCTTTTTTATGTGGAGAGTCAAAATTCTCAGCTTTGTAATAAAATAGTGAAAAATTTGACTTTGAAAGGGCAAGTTTCAAATCCATTTACCGGAGGCACTGTATGAGATATAGTAGAGTGAAAAGACAGTCAGAGTTATTTTGAAAGTCTGTGGCAGTGGGGCAAGAGGGAGTTGTGCTCCCTCCTGCCCCAATCTTTGAGGCTCTTGCCAGAAGGTGTAGGCAGGAGGGTGACCTTCTAGGGCAGGGGTGGCCAACTCTGATCCTCAATAACTTACAAAGAGGTCTGGTTTTCAGGATATCTACAATGACAATGCATAGCATAAATTTGCATACATCCTTCTACTGCATGAAAATATAATCTCATACATATTTTTTGTGGATATTCTGAAAATCAGGCCTGTTTGTGGCCCTCAAGGGCCAGAGTTGGCCACCCCTATGCAAGGAGAAAGGGGGGAGGCAAGGGTATCAGTCAATCAAATCATTCAGGGCCCCTGGTCTTGTAATATATAGCAACATGAAAAAGACCACTGAAATGAAAAAGCAAACTGAACCAAAAATTGAGGGACTGCACATCCCTACAAAAACAGCTAGAGCAATCAGAAGACATAATGGGGTAGATTTTCAAAGGGTTACACGTGTAATATACGTATGTAACTCTTTAAAACCTACCCCTGCGTGTGCCAAGCCTATTTTGCATAGGCTTGGTGGCGCACACAATCCCCGGGACATGCATATGTCCCGGGGCTTTGAAAAAGGGGCGGTCCGGGGGTGGGGCCAGGGGCAGGGCGGCAGGCCAGGGGCAAGGCCGGGGGGGGGGGTGGCGGCCTGGGGGCAGTCCAGGGGCGGTCCCAAATCCTCTGGCACAGCATAACTCCTGCAATAAAGGTGTGGGGGGGATTTAGATAGGGCAGGTGGGTGGGTTAGACAGGGGAAGGTGGGAGGGAGTGAAAGGAAAGTTCCTTCCGAGGCCGCTCCGATTTCAGAGCGGCCTCGGAGGGAACGGGGAAAGCCATCGCGCCTCCCCTAGGGCTCGGCGCGCACAAGGTGCACAAGTGTGCACCCCCTTGTGCTCGCCAACCCCGGATTTTATAACATGCGCGCATGTTATAAAATCGGGTGCACATTTGTGCTTGCCGGGTAGTGCGCACAAATATACCTCGCGCTCGTAAGATTTAAAATCTGCCCCAATGGGTGCGATACCAGTGAAGGAGAAGTGTGAAACTTATGACCAGAAGAAGAGGAGAAAGATAATGACTCCTCCTTGGAAACAAAATTAGATGAAAAGGTTAAATCACTGTATACTCCTGGGGAAATTCTGCGCTCAAAAACTTAAAATTCTGCAAAATTCTGCACATTTTATATTGGTCAAAATTACACAATGTACATGACAGTCTTTAAGTGATTACATTTTAAATTAATACAGAAAATCGTTATTACTTAAAAGATGCAAAAGTTTAAATATTTTGAGCAGAATTCCCCTAGAAATTCACCGTAAGAGTGTCCCTTCCACTTGCTCTCCCTACTCCTCTGGCCACTTTGCCCTCTCAGGCCACAACTCCTCCACCTGTCAGTATCTCTCCCCTCCTCTTCTAGGCTAAACCCCTTCCACTCTATCGCCAGTCCCAGAGTTTGACCCCATTCTCATTACTTCCCCTCCCTCTGTCCCTCCCTCTCTCACACACATGCTCCCTCTCTCTAGTACACATACACATACCCTCTTACAGGCTCCCTCACTCTCTTGCACACACACACACATCCCCTCATACAGAGTCCCTCTCACTTGCATATACACCCACACAAGCTCCCTTTCTCTCACATATATCCTCACACAGGCTAACAATGTCTCTCGCTCATGCACACAGGCTCTCCCTCACACATACACAATCCCTTCACACAGGCTACTACCCTCACATACACACGATCCCTTTTTCATACACACCTGCTCCCAATCTCTCACACACTGTTATTGTTTGTAAGGTTTTGGGTGGACCCTTGGACACTGTGGCAGATGACCACGCCCACAGGGGGAAGTCCCGTGATGGGCCACAGGTCAGGCTCAGCTTTAGGACACACAAGCAAACAGAGTCCAGGTCCAGGCAGGGTCTAGGCAGGCGGCAAGCAAACAGAGTCCGGGTCCAGGCAGGGTCTAGGCAGGCGGCAAGCAAACAGAGTCCGGGTTCAGCCAGGATCAAGGCAGGCGGCAAGCAAACAGAGTCCGGATCCAGGCAGGGTCAAGGCAGGCGGCAAGATTGCCTTTGCCCTCACTATGACGGCGATCAGCCCCATTTTGAGTATTGGCATCGGACGGCGATTTTGAGTCTCAAAATGGCGCTGATCGCCTTTGCCCTCACTATGACGGCGATCTGCGCCATTTTGAGTATTTGCATTGAGTATTTTTTGTCCGGCGTTCAAGGAGGTCGCTCCCGGACCCCCGCTGGACTTTTGGCAAGTCTTGTGGGGGTCAGGAGGCCCCCCCCGAGTTGGCCTAAAGTCCCTGTGGGTCCAACTGGGGTCCCGGAGCGACATGCCATCCGATGCCAGGACTCAAAATGGCGCCGATAGCCTTTGCCCATACTATGTCACGGGCTACTGGTGCCATTGGTCAGCCCCTGTCACATGGTAGGAGCACAAGATGGCGCCGATGACCATGTGACAGGGGCTGACCAATGGCACCGGTAGCCCCTATGACAAAGGCTATCGGCGCCATGATGAAACTAGCACCGAGGCTGTGAATGAGTTCCCGGACCCCACCGCAGGACCACCAGGGAGTTATGGTAAGTCTTGGGGGGGTCAGGAGGATGGGGGGTTTAAATTTTTATTTAGGCCGAATAAAATAGAAATCTGTTTAATACGTGGGGAGTCGTGATGCGTTTCGCCTCCCCACGTATTTAACAGATAGCAAAAAATAAGTTGCGGATTACAAATCCATGGAAAACGGATGCACATCCCTAGCGGCAAATGGCCATTGTGCCGGAGGCCTCTGGCCCCACCCCTCCCCACCCCTTTTTCGAAGCCCCTGGACTTAGACGCATCCCGGGGCTTTACGCGCATTGCCATGTCTTTGTAAAATAGGCTCGGCGCGCGTAACCCCACCTACACGTGTAGATCCTATGGATTTACATGTGTAGGGCTTTTAAAATCTGGCCCTAAGATTTTCTGCTGTTTCCTTGTCCTTCCTGACCACCTCTTTTACACATTGGTCATCTAGTGCCTTAACTTACTCCCTTACAGGCTTTTTACTTTGATTGTATTTGAAAAAGTTATTACTTATTTTCACTTCTATAGCAAGTTTTTTACAAATTATCTCTTAGCCTGATTAATTACTTTTTTACATCTAATTTGTCAGTGCTTATGCTCTTCCCTATTTGGGTCTGTTTTTCATTTTTTGATTATGCTCTTTTGGCTTTAATTGCCACTATTCAAATATACTGGCAGTCATTTGGTTTTCCTTGACCTTTTTGAATACATGGAAACATTTTGTCTGGGCCTCAAGGATGGTTGTTTTATGTTCAAAATTCTGATTACTTAACACAATTGAGCAACAACCAACAACAGCAACAACAAGGCAGTCACATTGTATAAAAGCAAAGGGAAATATGTTTAGAAGGATACATTAAATCGGCATACCAGAACCAGCAGAAAAACTCTGCACTTGGGACCACATCTTATGAGATTATATTAAAGTACTATTTTGTTCCACAGCTACCAATTCATATTTAGAAAAGATACATACAAAATTTCACCACATATTAATATCTGTTAAAGAAAGGTAAGTTCAACTGGTTAAAATTAACTTTACAGCAATAGATATTAAAAAATCTGTTTCTTCTGACAGGAAGTTAACTGAACATCTAATACTAGAGATTTTTTAATGATAATGTTATATGAGAGATCCACTTAGACATGTAAAATTTAACATATATGATTCCACACTGAGTCCAAAAATTATTTAGATTGGGACAATTATTTATCATATGGGAGAAGGTTCTTGACTCAGTAGAACAAGACCAATCATTAGGCACTATTTAATTCTTAATTTTATTAAGCTTGACTGGATTCCAACTGACCTTCTTCAGTCATGAGTGCTGACCCATATCAAGCCTTCAGTCCAGGTGTTCTGAGTCTCTGATCCTGTGCCACCTGGGCTCCCAATCCAGTAAGCAAATTTCATAGATTTATTTAGTAAAAACAGGCAGAGGCATTACTGCCTTTCCAGTCTTTCAACTGCTCCATCGATCTCCTCCCAGGCAAGATGCCTCCACCAGGCAGAGTATACTCACTTCCATTGCCAGAGACCAATATCGTATCTGAATACATACATAAAAATTGGAGTGTGGGTTTGTTCGATCAACTTTATCACTGACCGGGGAAGGGATTTTCTTTGTGGGCAAGAAAAATGGCACCCACAGGCCCTTCATTGATTACAGAGAAAAATCACTACCTATTACCCCTGATTTATAAGCTGTTTGATCAGCTGCAGAGAGCACACATATTTACCAAATTAGATCTCAGAGGCACCTACAAACTAATATGTATAGGAGTGGGAGATGAGTAGAAAACCACATTTAACACACATGATGATGACTATGAATCTTTTGTAATGTCATTCGATCTCTGCAATGCCCCTACTGTGTTCCAGCATATGGTGAATGAAATTTTGAGACCTTCTTCAGTCATAAGTGCTGACATATCTAGATGATATCCTGAATTTTTATATATATCACCACCAACATCAGGAACACGTCAAATAATGACTTCAGGAAACCAGCTATACGCTAAGCTTGAGAAATGCACATTTGAGTAGTCTGAAGTTGGAGGTGATCCTTAAATGGCCCCAACTAGTGGGTCTTAAAATCTGACAGCAATTCTTAGGATTCTATTAACTATTACTGCCAATTCAATCATAAAGTACTCCTCATTGGTGGCACCACTCACGATGCCAGAGACTGGCCTGAAGAAGCCTTGCAGGCTTTCATTCAGTTGAAGATGGTTTTCCTTAATGCTTTGTGGCTCCAACACCCCAGAATCTCCCAGCCCTGTGTCATAGAAGTAGATGCTAGAGATGTGAATCGTGTCCTCGATCGTCTTAACGATCGATTTCGGCTGGGAGGGGGAGGGAATCGTATTGTTGCCGTTTGGGGGGGGTAAAATATTGTGAAAAATCGTGAAAAATCGTGAAAAATCGAAAAAAACGTAAAATCGCAAAACCGGCACATTAAAACCCCCTAAAACCCACCCCCGACCCTTTAAATTAAATCCCCCACCCTCCCGAACCCCCCCCAAATGACTTAAATAACCTGCGGGTCCAGCGGCGGTCCGGAACGGGCTCCTGCTACTGAATCTTGTTGTCTTCAGCCGGCGCCATTTTCCAAAATGGCGCCAAAAAATGGCGGCGGCCATAGACGAACACGATTGGACGGCAGGAGGTCCTTCCGGACCCCCGCTGGACTTTTGGCAAGTCTTGTGGGGGTCAGGAGGCCCCCCCCCAAGCTGGCCAAAAGTTCCTGGAGGTCCAGCGGGGGTCAGGGAGCGATTTCCCGCCGCAAATCGTTTTCGTACGGAAAATGGCGCCGGCCATACACGTATGGCCGGCGCCATTTTCCGTATGGAAAATGGCGCCGGCAGGAGATCGACTGCAGGAGGTCATTCAGCGAGGGTTCCGGCGCCTCGCTGAACGATCTCCTGCAGTCGATCTCCTGCCGGCGCCATTTTCCGTACGAAAACGATTCGCGGCGGGAAATCGCTCCCTGACCCCCGCTGGACCTCCAGGAACTTTTGGCCAGCTTGGGGGGGGGCCTCCTGACCCCCACAAGACTTGCCAAAAGTCCAGCGGGGGTCCGGAAGGACCTCCTGCCGTCCAATCGTGTTCGTCTATGGCCGCCGCCATTTTTCGGCGCCATTTTGGAAAATGGCGCCGGCTGAAGACAACAAGATTCAGTAGCAGGAGCCCGTTCCGGACCGCTGCCGTTCCGGACCGCCGCTGGACCCGCAGGTTATTTAAGTCATTTGGGGGGGGGGGTTCGGGAGGGTGGGGGATTTAGTTTAAAGGGTCGGGGGTGGGTTTTAGGGGGTTTTAGTGTGCCGGCTCACGATTCTAACGATTTATAATGATAAATCGTTAGAATCTCTATTGTATTGTGTTCCATAACGGTTTAAGACGATATTAAAATTATCGGACGATAATTTTAATCGTCCTAAAACGATTCACATCCCTAGTCGATGCCTCCCCCTACAGGATAGGGGTTGTCCTCTCTGAGCATAATGACAAAGATACCTTTAGCACCCTCATTTTCTTCTTTAAGAAGTCCTCTCTATAAGAGAAAAGTTACATCATTAGAGACAGAGAAATGCTGGCAGTAAAACTAGCATTGGAGGAATAGCATCACTTACTCGAGGGAGCCACAT
The DNA here is from genome assembly GCF_901001135.1 of Rhinatrema bivittatum. NCBI lineage: Eukaryota > Metazoa > Chordata > Amphibia > Gymnophiona > Rhinatrematidae > Rhinatrema > Rhinatrema bivittatum. The sequence continues at coordinate 175,878,062 of NC_042615.1, forward strand.
ACCTTGTGACCATTTACACAGATCATAAGAACTTACAATACCTTCCAAAGGCTCAATGTTTGAATCCTTGCAAGCTCATTGGTCATTATTTTTCAGTTGCTTCAAATTTGAGATCAAGTACTGCCAGCAGAGAAGAACCAGGATGCTGATATGCTCTCTTGCTCATTCAAAGTTGAAGATATATCAGACTTGCTGTAATATATCACAGATCTGGCCAAAACCTTGCAGTAGCAACCTATCCTGTACCTCCAGGGAAAACCATAGTTCCCAAACACCTCAAGTAAAAGGTATTACATTGAGCACATGGCAGCCACTTGGTGGGTCATCTGGGAACCCAGAGAACCCTAGATCTATTATCACAATATTACTGGTGCCTCAGAGAATCCTTTCAGAGAGAGGAACATAGTTTATGTCAACATTTTTTAGAAGCCTGTGCAAGAAATTTAATACCTCCCTGGATTTCTACTCAGCCTATCACTCTCAAATTAATGGACAAACATAATGGACAAATCAAGTTCTCAAAGGCTTCCTATGAGCCTATGTGAATGAATGACAGGACCATAGGATACCAATGCTCCCTAGGCAGAGTACTGCCATAACAATCACATGAATAGGCAACCATGTCATCTCCCTTCTGGATAGTTTATGGCAGACACCCTTGCCCCTATTGTAGGGATATGCAGAGCAAAAGTTTATGTTCATAAGTCCATAAGTCGAAAGGGGGTCCCATTTACGGTCAATATGGACATATGGAGAATTCCATAAGTTGAGTCTATGTCCATACGTGCAAATAAAAATTTAAACCCCTCACCCTCCTTAATCCCTCCCCCAAGACTTACAACAACTCCCAGGTGATCCAGCGGGGAGTCAGGACGCCATTTCTGAACTCCTTTGCGAGGAGCACGTGACGTCGGCGCCACATCGGAGTGACGCGGCGTCACGTGATTCCCCGCGGGTTCGCTCCGGGACCCTCGTTGGGCCCAAAAGAAACTTTTGGCCAGCTTGGGGGGGCCTCCTGACCCCCCCAAGCACGTGACGTCGGCGTCACTCCGACGTGGCGCCGACGTCACGTGCTCCTCGCAAAGGAGTTCAGAAATGGCGTCCTGACTCCCCACTGGATCACCAGGGAGTTGTGGTAAGTCTTGGGGGAGGGATTAAGGAGGGTGAGGGGTTTAAATTTTTATTTAGGATCAACAATTGCGATTTCCAACGTATTCAACATAGCTATGTTGAATAAGTTGGAAATCCGATCGTTTTCGCTTCATCACTTTTTTAAGTTAAAAAAAAAAAGTTGCGTTTTACATTTAAGTTCAAAACGAATGCACACCCCTACCCTATTGCCACTTCCTCGGTCTGTACCATCTCCGGCAGTGAAAAGTATGGGTCAACATCTAGGAGAACAATGGCAGGAAACTAAATGACTTCTATTTGCAACTGCAAATAAATATAAGAGACAAGCAGAAAAAAATATTGTCCTGCACCCAGCTTCAATCCTGGGGATAAGGTTTGGCTGAAGGACACCATCCATGAATTTGCTCCCTTATACATTGGTCCATTCCCAGTAATGCATCAAGTTGGCCTTGTGTCCTTTATATTGAAATTACCTCCTACTATAAAGGTGTAAAACATCCTCTAAATCTCCTTACTTAAGCCATTAGTCTTATCATGGCCATATCACTCCATTCTGGACTCCACCATTATTGACACAGAGGAGGACACAGAATATGAGGTGGAGAATAACAATCTCAAAACATATCCAAGGCAAACTACACTTTCATAGAGAGGTTTTGGAGCAGAGGAGAATACTTGGAAGCCAGCTTCAAATGTTCAAGCCCCTCAGCTATCCAGAAGGTTCCACAGCCTTTACTCCTACAAGCACAAACCAAGGGGCTTGGGGAGTGGGGCTTAGAAAAGGGTTAGTTAAATGCTGGGCCAGCTGAGGATGCTGCATCCAGCCTGCACTCTCTCCAGATGCTGCCATCACCTCCTGACCACTGATGCTCTGACAAGCATACAATGAATTATCAAGATCCCTGAATAGGAAGCAGTGTTCAGCAGTGGTCGATGACAGTTCGGGCTAGGAATTTAAACTCCAGCCACATTCCTAGCCAGCATCTCAGCAACAGGTTTCTCTGCCTAGCATGCAGAGTGTGTTGCTACTTAGCTCCTGCCTATGATCCTGCTCCTGATCCTGCCTCCACTCCAAATCCTGCTCTTGTCTTTCCTGCCTTGAACTTGCTTTACCTCCTGCTTTGCCTCCAGCCCCAGCCTTGTCTTTCTCCCTCACTCCAATCCTTGCCTTCACCCCTTGGTCTTATTCCTGTTTTCTCGCCCAGTCCTATCCAACTCCTTGCCTTATTCTTTGCCTCTTCGGACTAACCTCTCATGCTCCTTCCATGACCTGGCTTGAATGCTGTCCACCCTGACCTTTGTTTGGATTTTAATTTCTGCCTGAATGTCACCAGCCCCAACTCCTATTCGGACCTTGCCTTTGCTTGTACATTGCTTGCCCTGATCCTTGGCCTGCCTCTGAATTTCCTTCTCTCATTGGGACCTTGCCTAATTCTTGCCAACCACTGAACTGAAGATCTTAACCTGTGGGGAAAGGAGTTGGTGAAGGTGAAACCTTGACCCAATCCCTGAGTGTGTCTGCCTACTGACGGCATGGCCTTAGTGGGTTTGCCCGCTAGGCTGCGTCAATTTTGCCTACCTCCCAAGGGCTCATCAATCGTAACATAAATGAATTTGGGGACAATGAGATGTCAATCCAGTAATAGTTTTAATTAAGAATTAAGCCCAGTGTCCTGTTCCTAAATGTGGCCAATCCAGGTCACAGTATCTTGCAAGATCCCAAACGGTTAATAGGTCCCATGCTGATTATCCCAGGGATAAGCATAGATTTCCCCAAGTTTACTTTAGTCAAAAAGCTAGTGAGATTAAGCACACCCCCACTAATATAATTAATCTCCCTGTTTCATCAATAAAGAACTAATAAGGCAGACTGCCTTACTAAACATATGAAACACACATGGTAAAACCACATGGTAGGGGCAAAGGCTGGTCGGTAGGAGTGTGCATTCGTTTTGAACGGATTTGCAATCCGCAACTTATTTTCTTCAAACTTAAAAAACAGGGGGGATACGCAACGCATCGCGACTTCCAACGTATTCAACAAATTTCTGTTGAATACGTTGAACTGCGAGGCGCGCACTTTTCCTCGCCGCCATTAGCTGCGAGCTCGGAGCCCCGGATTACCACAAAATGGCGGCGCCCCTGCGGTAACCATGCCGACCTGTCTGACCCTTTCCTGTGAGTCACAGTGACTCACAGGAAATGGTCGGACAGGTCGGCATGGATACCGGAACGCAGCCTATCCGCGTTCACGTTTTCAGAGAAGCACTGAATGCAGCGAATCGCGCTGTAATTCAGTGCTCTCTGAGGATTTTACTGACGAGCCAGCAGTATATAAAGAGCCGCACGAGGAGCCACACACTTATTTCCAGCGATTCTGTGGGGAGGTGGGCTGGGTGGCAGGCAGACAGGCAGGCAGAAGCAGAACCAGAAGCAGAAGCAGAAGCAGAACTGATAGAGAACACAGAACAGATACTAGGCTAAGCTTAGGCTAGCAAAGGAAAGAAAAATATTACTTGTCTTGCTTTAGTGCCAGGGGTCAGCTACAGTCACTAGTATTCCTGTTTCTTTCAAGCAGTCTAGTGGTCTAGTCAGCTAGCACTGACCACTATTTACCATTGAGGGTGTTGGACTGGCTTGGAGAGAGATATTAATATTTTCAATGTCATCCATGTTTCTGGAGTGACAAAAATTCCTGCTTTATTAAATTCCAATTACTTAGTCTGACAGTGCAGTGGGCATTTTTAACAGACTGAACATTGTTCTTGAGTGGGTCTGTTCATCTGGGCATTTTAAACAGACTGAACATTGTTCTTGAGTGGGTCTGTGCATCTGGGCATTTTAAACAGACTGAACATTGTTCTTGAGTGGGTCAGTTCATCTGGGCATTTTTAACAGACTGAACATTGTTTTTGATTGGGTCTGTGCATCTGGGCATTTTAAACAGACTGAACATTGTCCTTGAGTGGGTCTGTGCTGGGAAGTGCCCAGGCCGGAGTATTCAGCCTCTTTTCTGCTTACAAGCAAGCTAGTTCTGTGTGCACTTCACACACATGAGTGCACTGCCAGGCAGGCAGTGAGACAGTGGACATTTTTAACAGACTGAACATTGTTCTTGAGTGGGTCTGTTCATTTGGGCATTTTAAACAGACTGAACATTGTTCTTGAGTGGGTCTGGGCATTTTAAACAGACTGAACATTGTTCTTGAGTGGGTCTGTTCATCTGGGCATTTTTAACAGACTGAACATTGTCCTTGAGTGGATCTGTGCTGGGAAGTGCCCGGGCCAGAGTACTCAGCCTCTTTTCTGCTTACAAGCAAGCTAGTTCTGTATGCACTTCACACACACGAGTGCACTGCCAGGCAGGCAGTGAGACAGTGGGCAATGGGCATTTTTAACAGACTGAACATTGTTCTTGAGTGGGTCTGTTCATCTGGGCATTTATAACAGACTGAACATTGTCCTTGAGTGGATCTGTGCTGGGAAGTGCCCGGGCCGGAGTACTCAGCCTCTTTTCTGCTTACAAGCAAGCTAGTTCTGCGTGCACTTCACACACACGAGTGCACTGCCAGGCAGGCAGTGAGACAGTGGGCAATAGGCATTTTTAACAGACTGAACATTGTTCTTGAGTGGGTCTGTTCATTTGGGCATTTTAAACAGACTGAACATTGTTCTTGAGTGGGTCTGGGCATTTTAAACAGACTGAACATTGTCCTTGAGTGGGTCTGTGCATCTGGGCATTTTAAACAGACTGAACATTGTCCTTGAGTGGGTCTGTTCATTTAGGCATTTTAAACACACTGAACATTGTTCTTCAGTGGTTCTGTTCATTTGGGCATTTTAAACAGACTGAACATTGTTCTTGAGTGGGTCTGTGCATCTGGGCATTTTAAACAGACTGAACATTGTCCTTGAGTGGGTCTGTGCATCTGGGCATTTTAAACAGACTGAACTTTGTTCTTGAGTGGGTCTGTTCGTCTGGGCATTTTAAACAGACTGAACATTGTCCTTGAGTGGGTCTGTGCTGGGAAGTGCCCGGGCCGGAGTACTCAGCCTCTTTTCTGCTTACAAGCAAGCTAGTTCTATGTGCACTTCACACACATGAGTGCACTGCCAGGCAGGCAGTGAGACAGTGGGCAATGGGCATTTTTAACAGACTGAACATTGTTCTTGAGTGGGTCTGGGCATTTTAAACAGACTGAACATTGTCCTTGAGTGGGTCTGTGCATCTGGGCATTTTAAACAGACTGAACATTGTCTTGAGTGGGTCTGTTCATTTGGGCATTTTAAACAGACTGACCATTGTTCTTGAGTGGGTCTGTGCATCTGGGCATTTTAAATGACTGAACATTGTCCTTGAGTGGGTCTGTTCATTTGGGCATTTTAAACAGACTGACCATTGTTCTTGAGTGGGTCTGTGCATCTGGGCATTTTAAACAGACTGAACATTGTCCTTGAGTGGGTCTGTGCATCTGGGCATTTTAAACAGACTGAACATTGTCCTTGAGTGGGTGTGTTCATTTGGGCATTTTAAACAGACTGAACATTGTTCTTGAGTGGGTCTGTGCATCTGGGCATTTTAAACAGACTGAACATTATTATTGTGGGACAGTGGGCAGTGTTACCACTCCGTGATATAAAATCCTTAATGTCAGGGAAAGAGAGATGCAAGTGACTTATTGGGACTGGCAGCGGAGGCACAGCAAAAGACACTAGTGCAACACCACCAGTACAGCTAAAAAGGCAACTGTTGCAATCTAAACTCTTTGTAGGGGATGGCAGTTCCATGGCAAAAAAACGAAATCAGACCATGATACTTCGCCATCGCCACCACTTGTTTCTGGCCCTGTAGTTTTGGAGGAGAGGGAAGGGGAGGCAGAATCATGCGCAACAAAATTTAGACACCCAAGAGCAGCAGGGGGACAGAAGTCTCGACTAAGACTTAGCTGTCACAAGGTAGCGCTGGCACTGTTAGCTTCTGATTCAGAAGAAGAATCTTCTTGGGTGGGATTCTTATCAGAAACGGAAGAAGTAATAGCTGACAAATCTTCGGTAGAATCAGTTAGTCCTGTCTTAGCCTTCACCTCCAGAATTGTGCAGCAGGGGCCCGGGAGAGATTACAGTGATATTGAGGAGGAGGAAGAGCTGTCAGAAGAGAGACAGCGGGTGACTGGTGCCCCCTCTGGCATTGCTTCTCAGGGTGCACCCACTACTAGTACCTCAACTCCAGTGCCAGCATCCACCCCAAAGGTGTCACAGAGAGTAGGATCAGAAAAGAAATCTCCGATCTGGAATCATTTTAAAGTGACAGAAGACCCGCGTTATGCTCGGTGTAATTACTGCGCCAGGGATATTAGCAGAGGCAAGCAAGGGACATCTATCAAATTTTGGCATGAACCATCATATGAAGAGGCAACACCCTACTAGATTACTGCCATCTGGGAATGGTGGCAGTTTCAGTCGGGGGACCCCTTCCAAGCAGTGTGCAGTGGTAGGAAAGCAGCAGAGTCAGCCCACACCCTCATACCCTTCTAGCAGTCAGGCGGCAGGCCAGCAACCCACTGACATGTGGCAGAAGCGACAATCCACCATGGAGGAAATGGGGTGGAGTGCGGTAACGCTATCCCAGGGTAGGAGGCAGGCAGCCTCAAAAGTTGTAACCAGGAGCATTGGGGAAATGATTGCCCTTGATGACCAGCCCTTGCAGCTGGTGCAGAATGTGGGTTTCAAGCGTTTCTTGAAGGTTGTACTTCCAAATTACAAAATCCCGTGCAGAACCACATTTAGTAGAAAGGTCATCCCCAGCCTATACAAGCAGTGTTGCAGTCGCTTGCAAGCACTGCTAGGTAAGGCAGAGGGAAGAGTGCATTTCACCTGCGATATCTGGACCGCCATGAATGCTGCACACTCTTACCTCTCTCTGACAGCACACTGGTGGGACATGGCAGAGGCAGGGGCAGCCAGCAGCTCTATTACTGTTGTGGTCTCCACCGCTTCCCCCCTAATTGCCGTATTCAGGGCTCACCTTCTATGCCGGGAACGCCGCTCCCGCGGCTCTGCTGAGTCTATGGGGCGTCCGCCATTGCTGGGCCGTCTCTCTGCGGCCCCGCGTGCGCGCAAGGACGCGCATTATGGACGCACGCTCACCGGAAGTCTGGCTCCGCCTGAGTTAACCATGCCACGCCCCAAGCCTGATTTAACCGGCGTTCATCGGGTTTCTCATTGCCTTGCAACGAGGGTCGCTACTGCTTGTAGTTCTTAGTTGCATCTCTGCTGTACTGCTTCCTGCCATTGACCACTGCTCGTTCCTGACTCCGCTTCTGCCTGCCGCCTGCCATTGACCTCTGCTCGTTCCTGACTCCGCTTCTGCCTGCCGCCTGCCATTGACCTCTGCTCGTTCCTGACTCCGCTTTTGCCTGCCGCCTGCCACCGACCTCTGCTCGCTCCTGACTTCGCCTCTGCCTGCCGCCAGCCCCTGACCTCAGCGTGTACCCGACTCTGCCTCTGCCTGCAGCCAGCCACCGACTTCAACTTATGCCCAACTCTGCTCCTGTTTGCCGCCAGCCCCGACCCCGGTCGGTTTCCAGGACTGTTTCCATTGGCTGCCACTTTGACTTGGGTTTCTTCTCCGGCTACTCTCTGCCAAGTCTGAGTCTCTACACGCTGCTGGCTCCGGTCCTGCCTTGTGCCGGTCATACTCCACGAGGTACACAGACACCATTCCAGTTACCTGTCTGTCCTGCTCTCGCTGGGCCTACCTGCTCCCTGCCACTGGACTCTGTGACTTAAACCTTTTCCCAGGCCTTTCCTAGAGACTGAGACCTTACTACTGAGTCCCAATGTTCTGGGACCCTATGGGCTCCTCCTGGGGGGTTCCCGGTTCCCGGGTGAAGACCTGTACCTGTGTCTCTTAAGTCCCAAGGTTCTGGGACCCTACGGGCTCCTCCTGGGGGGTTCCCGGTTCCCGGGTGAAGACCTGTACCTGTGTCTCTTAAGTCCCAAGGATCTAGGACCCTACGGACTCCTCCTGGGGGGTTCCTGGTTCCCGGGTGAAGATCTGTGCCTGAGACTCCGCCTCCCGAGCTACTCTACCCAGGGTGGTTCGGCTCAAGGGTCCACACCAGGACTGCAGCTTCCCAGACTGCAACAATTACTGAAGAAGTATCAGGGTGGAGGTGGGCTTTACTGCACACCCACCTGACGGACCAGGCCCATACCGCTACCAATATTCTAGCATGCATCAGAAAGATGCTGGAGGGCTGGCAACTACACCAGCGAGACAGGAAAACGCAGGCAGGGTTTTTTGTCACAGACAACGGTGCAAACATGGTTTTTTTTTTTTTTTTTTTTTTAGTTCTTTATTTCTCATTTTCAACTAACAAACAATAAGAATATAGTTTGCTTGGAAATACATGTATTGGGTTACATTTATATAAGCAAAATCTATACTTCTTTCCACAATTAGTAATTACAGGAAATTATAATGAAAACCCCCAATAACATTTGGTATCAAACACACTTGAGAGTGAATTTGCACTTAAAAGAAACCATTAGGGAGTTAAATCATGAGAACAAAACAATTAAATCAGGGCCGCATAATACCTGCTATATTTCTATTCCAATTAACTCGGTATAGGGGACGATGATGGGATTTCTCTCTGCACTACAAACTCTTTTAATTGTTCTGGGGTGAAAAAAATGATTATATCATTCTGTTTTTTCACTATGCACTTGCATGGGAATCTTAATGTAAAAGTATAACCTAAAGCAATTACCTCCTGGCGTAAAGCCAAAAAGGCTTTCCTTCTTAATTGAGTAGGATATGCCAAATCAGGGAATATCTTAATTAACTTATCCATATAGTTGACAGGGTACTTTTGGAAAAAGGTCTTCATAATTATCTCTTTAAATGAGGAGAAATTTACCAACAAAGTACCCCAGTCTATAATCTGGGCACTGGTCTCCAGAAAATTAGTAAGATCTCCTTGAAATGGTAAATCTGATCTATTATTCACATTTCTATTTTTTGGCAGAAAATAACAATTTACTATACTTATGGTTTCTCCAGAGACAATGCCAAGTGCATCCAATAGAAACTTTTTTAGAGTGACTGAGGGCAATTCCCCTATCACTCTTGGAAAATTTAAGAATCTCAAGTTATATTTTTTGGCACTGTTTTCCAGAGATTCCAATCTTCTAGTAATTGACTCTCTGTCTTTGACGACAGCTACCTGAAATTCCATATTTTTCCTTTGAACATTTTCCCAACTTTTTGTCTTGTCATCTAATTCTTTAATTTGTCTTTGAATTCGTAATGTTTCTTGCTGATTCCCACTCATTAACAAATCTACTTTCCTTTCTAATCCCTTTATGTTTAAAGACATTCCCTCCATCTTTTCCCACAATACATCGAGTGTTACCACCGCTGGGCGGGTGGGTGGTTCTGGATTATTACCCGGATTGGATAACTCAACATTCCCTTCCAAGGGACTTGCTACCTCCAAGTCTCTTTCTCCACCACTTGGGGTTGCCTCCGTGGTAATAGGAGCGCGCTCACTGTTGACCTCTGCTACGGCTCCCTCAGAACTTATCCCCACCAGTCTTTCAGCAGGAGGTATGCCGGTGTTAGGGCTTAGTGAAGCCTCGTCTGGGGGCACATTCAGCCCTCCCAAGCTGAATGGCACATCAGAGTCCTTGTTTTTCACATCATTTAAAGCAGGAGAGAGCAAAAACCTGCTGATTTCTTGTTGGATTGGAGAAGGTAAGGGGAGTGAGGGAAAAACTCTCACTTTCCCCTTACGTTTAGGAGGCATGGTCAATTCAAATTACAGGAATATCAGCAGTTCTCTCAAATTTTGTGGCCAACAATTTTAAGTGCAAGCTGATAAATATCAGAGAACCAGAAATATAGATCACATGGGAAAAAATATACAAAGTACCTTTAACAAAGACCAGCCTGCAGATGATGGTCCGGACGTCCCGGCGTATCCGGGTGAAGCCGGGCAAAGCCGTTACACTGCGCGCCCCTTTAGCGCGCGCGGCTTCAGCGGCGCGCCGGCTCTGCTGCGCACCGCTGACGCCCTGTTTTTATAAGGGCTACTTCCGGGATCCGCCTCTGGGTCCGCCCCTCCGCGTCTCTGCGTCGGCAAGAAGCTGGAGTGCTACAGGCAGGTAGGGAATCCCTGCCCCCATTCTCACAGCTTGCAGGGTTGGTCGCGTCTTTCTCTGCACTCTCAGAGCTCTGTTCCAGGACGCCCCGCTTTAAAGGGCCACTTCCGGGATCCGCCTCTGGGTCCGCCCCTCCGCGTCTCCGCGTCGGCAAGAAGCTGGAGTGCTACAGGCAGGTAGGGAATCCCTGCCCCCGTTCTCACAGCTTGCAGGGTTGGTCGCGTCTTTCTCTGCACTCTCCGCAAACATGGTTAAGGCAATAAGCGATGGGCAGTTTAAGAACATCCGATGTTTTGCACACACTCTGCATCTGGTAGTGAAGTCAGCTCTGGGCTTGGAGTCCAAGGACAAGGAGAATGAATACCTGCATAGGTTAATACAGAAATGCAGGAACATAGCAGCACACTTCCACAGAAGTGTCAAGGCGGGGCAGGTTCTCCGACAGACTAATTTGGATATGCCTCAGAAGCGTCTCATTCAAGACATTGCCACCCGGTGGAATTCCACATTTATGATGCTGGAGAGGTTACTGGAGCTGCAGACACCCCTTCATGAACTTTCTGGTACAATAGACATAGGTGTGCAGAATCCCCTAGGGCATCACGATTGGTTAGTCATGAGTCAGCTGGTAAAAATCCTGCAGCCCTTCAAGGATGTCATGGAGGAGCTGAGTTCCAGAAGTGCCACCTTGGCTGACATCATCCCTATAGTTAAATTCCTGGATGACCATTGGAGGCCTTTAAACGGCAAGAGGGAATGACTGCTGAGGTGCTGCAGTGTGTGGACGTTTTGCAGCAGCAGGTGAAAGACAGATTACGGCCTTTAACAGAGGACAGCACATACATGCTCGCCTCTGTCTGTGATCCCCGTGTGAAAGGTAAACTCGCCCTACAGACCAATTGTCTGTCATTTGTGAAGGAGCTGCTGTTAGCTAAGGTCCGTGAACATGAGCGCCATAGGCGGAGACAGAGTAGGCATGAAGCAGAGGTGGAAACAGCAGGCATGTCACAGAGTTGTGCTGCTAGCCCAGGCAGGAGTAGCACTGTGTCAGTGACAGATAGTACCTCCTCCTCCACGTCAGAACGCCCAAGGCATGTTGGCCATAAAGATTCATCAGTTGTGCAACGGGTGAGAGAGAAAGTAGCTGGATTGAGTGACTCTGAGCCCTCCCAAGCACACGAGGAGACAGCAGCACAGCTGTCAGTGACACGGTATCTCTCAGAGCCGATAGAGAACATGCAGACAGATCTGCTGGCATATTGGGCACACAAGTCCACTGTCTGGCCACACCTAGCCAAAGTGGCTGAACGATATCTGTTATGTCCACCAACCAGTGTGCCCAGTGAACGTGTCTTTTCAATGACAGGGGATATCATGAGCCCTCACCGCTCAAGGCTGGCACCAGGGTTGATGGAAATGCTAGTGTTTTTGAAAGTAAACCTGCCTTTGCTTGGCTTTCCAAATTTTTCCTGTGAATGTCAAGATGAATAAAAGCTATTCAAAGCCTTGCAGCAGCTCCAATTGCCTCCTATGCTCAAGATAATGTAAGCACTGCAGCACATGTTCCTGACATGAATCGCTGTGCCTGACCGTCTACTGTGCAGGCCTTGTGTTACTACCACTGTTTGACCTCGATAGCTGCGCCTGTTCATCCAAGCCTTGTGTTCCTATAAGTGTTTGACCTCGATTGCTGTGCCTGTTCATCCAGGCCTTGTGTTCCTACTGGTGTTTGACCTCGATTGCTGCGCCTGTTCATCCAGGCCTTGTGTTCCTACTGGTGTTTGACCTCGATTGCTGCGCCTGTTCATCCAGGCCTTGTGTTCCTAAAAGTGTTTGACCTCGATTGCTGTGCCTGTTCATCCAGGCCTTGTGTTCCTACTGGTGTTTGACCTCGATTGCTGTGCCTGTTCATCCAGGCCTTGTGTTCCTACTGGTGTTTGACCTCGATTGCTGCGCCTGTTCATCCAGGCCTTGTGTTCCTAAAAGTGTTATACCTCGATTGCTTCGCCTGTTCATCCAGGCCTAGTGTCCCTAGGTGGGATTGACCTCTGTCCTCGACTGCAGTGCCTGGTCATCCAGGCCTTGTGTTCCTACTGGTGTTTGAACTCCATTGCTGCGCCTGTTCATCCAGGCCTTGTGTCCCTAGGTGGGATTGACCTCTGTGCTTGACTGCTGTGCCTGTTCATCCAGGCCTTGTGTTCCTAAAAGTGTTTGACCTCGACTGCTGTGCCTGTTCATCCAGGCCTTGTGTTCCTAAAAGTGTTTGACCTCTACTGCTGTGCCTGTTCATCCAGGCCTTGTGTTCCTAAAAGTGTTATACCTAGATTGCTTCACCTGTTCATCCAGGCCTTGTGTCCCTAGGTGGGATTGACCTCTGTCCTCGACTGCTGTGCCTGTTCATCCAGGCCTTGTGTTCCTAAAAGAGTTTGACCTCGACTGCTGTGCCTGTTCATCCAGGCCTTGTGTTCCTCTGGGGATAGGGAATTACCTACTGTACCTGAGTGTAATCAAGTATGAAATGCTGGAAACGTTTTAAAATAAGAATATAAATAAATTAAAAAAAAAATAAATTACTATCCGTGTTCATCCATGCCTTGTGTCCCTAGGTGGGATTGGCCTCTGTCCTCAACTGCTGTGCCTGTTCATCCAGGCCTTGTGTTCCTAAAAGTGTTTGACCTTGACTGCTGTGCCTGTTCATCCAGGCCTTGTGTTCCTAGAAGTGTTTGACCTCTACGGTACAAAGTCAACATAGGTTGATATTGCAGATTTTGACTTGAGTAGCAGTATTCTTATTTCTGAGAGATTTTCCATTTCCTTTGTCATCAGCTGAAGTGCGTAAGTACAGTCGGAATTCACTAGACGCCAACGGAATTCACTAGACGCCAACGATATTCATTGGACGCCAATGTAAACACCGGGTACACCCAAGTCTAGGGGTGGACACATTCCAGGGAGTCCTTCCCTGCACAAAGGAAAGGGAACTCTCTCCTGGGCCAGCCTGTCTTTCCCCTATCAAAACCACAGGGACCAGACCAGACTACCTCCACTCTGCCAGCCTGTCTTGCCCCTATCAGCTTTCTGCAACTCTGCTTTGCTGCCATACACCAGATGACTCACTTTACTCCTTGTGGTGTTCTTGCCACTCTCATGGTTCCTCAGTGTGTTGGTGCTAGTCTGCTTGCTATGTTCCACCTTCATTGTGCTGTTGGATGTCAATGCCACTTGTCTTGCCGCTTTGCCTGTGGTGCTGCCTTTGATGGTTCATGCATCTGCTATCGGTGCTCTGTTTTGAAGCTGTAGTGTGTTTTTGACATTCTCACTGCTGCTTTGTGCCTCTGTTAAAGCACTCTTGCCACTTCTGGTACCCCTTTGCACCTTTCCAGTGCCTTAGGCTATTCATGCCACTTACGTGCCACTTTGCCACAGTCTAAGTACCTTGGAGCTCTTTTGTTGTTGTGATGATTGCTCCCCAGAAGTTTCATGAAAATTGATAAGAAAACCCCAATTATGCAGCCAAAAATAGGCTGGAAATCCTTCCCCCATTGACTTTAATGGGAACCGGGAAACGTATGGACAGATCGGCAACTTATGGAATTCTCCATACTTCCATAGTGAACGGAATCGACCCTCAACGAAAACGTATCACCGATTCAACGAAAACGTTTTGTCTGCACATCCCTACTGGTCGGTGCCATTTTGGAAAATGGTGCCAACCAGGCCAAGGGCAAGGGGGCATCCCAGGCCCTCCACTCATCACCAATGAGGATTTTAGAGATAGGGAGGTCTGGGAGGGGTTGGGGGGGCACTAGCCCACTAGAGTCAATCTTGGGAGTTGGGGGAAGGGTGAACCCTGCCTGAAGTTATCATTAATGGAAAGGGGATCTGGGGATGGGCGATAGCTAAAGAGAGTGCTTGTCTTGAGGTAGGAGGGGTATTTGATTTAAAGTAGAGGGGGCTGGGGCATTGCTGCATGGTTAATATACTCTTTTTTTTTTTTTTTTTTACTTATTTTTGCTGGACTACCTCCAGTGGTTTTTTGCTGACTTTTGGGGTGGGTGCTGGTTTTGGGCTGCATGGCCCTTTAATTCTAGCATGGGAGCATCAAGAGCATGATTTGCTTTGGTGCATTTGCTAGTAGCCATCTCCTGGATGCCAGAATTGCAAAAACATCTCAAATACTGAACATTATGAATAAGAGGGGAAAAGTTGATAGTTACAAAATATCCAGAGATAGATGCTTAAGCATACTTCTTAAACTGTGCTTTCTGGTGCCCCAAGGATGATAATTTGAAACAGTGTCCATATCTCCTGAAATGTTTTAACTTTATGAATGGCTCCTTTCAGTGTATTTTTCTAATAAACGTTCTCCTTTTATTAGCATCTCCTTTTTATAGTTAAATGCTACTGCAGAATATTTCCTTAGTATTTGCCAGCAGTGATTATTAGAGATGTGAATCGGAACCGGAATCTGATCGGTTCCAGTTCCGATCCAAATCTTAAAATTGTTATCGCCCAGCCCGATTTGAGTTTTGATTATCGGCTGCGCCCGATCTGATAATCAAAATACCCTCCCCCACCCTCCCGAACCCCCCAAAAAGGTTTTAAAATCACCTGGTGGTCCAGTGGGAGCGCGGGGAGCGATCTCCCACTCTCAGGCCATTGGCCACGTTAATAAAAATGCCGCCGATTGCCCTTTGCCCTTACCATGTGACAGGGCAAAGGTAGCGCCGGCGCCATTTTAAGTACTGGCAATACGGCCTGAGTGCAGGAGATCGCTCCCGGACCTCTGCTGGACCCCCAGGGACTTTTGGCCAGCTTGGGAGGGCCTCCTGACCCCCCCAAGACTTGCCAAAAGTCCAGCGGGGGTCCAGGAGCGACCTCCTGCACTCGGGCCAAATTGCCAGTATTCAAAATGGCGCCGGAGCTACCTTTGCTCTCACTATGTCACAGGGGCCGGCCGTTCAGGAAATCTTGTCCCAGGGATGACCTCATAGACACCCTTACTGACATACCCACCATCGTTCTTGGTGACTTCAACCTCCACATCGACTCACTTCCCCTCTCTCACAGCTGCGAGGCGCTCCTCTCATCTTTCAATACAATGGACCTCCATCAAATCATAACCAGCCCCCCTCATAAAGCAGGCCACTCCCTCGACCTTATTTTCATGAACTCCCTTCTCCTCCCAAACCTCACCACCCACACTCCTGTTCCCTGGTCAGACCACTTTCTTATTAAAACTGACTGTACAATCAAGAACATCCCTAAGCAACCTAACACAAAAACAATGATACAATTCAGGAAATCTTGTCCCAGGGATGACCTCATAGACACCCTTACTGACAACCTCAAAAATCTAGACCTCGCAGACTCGCAAACCGCCATCACTTCATGGAACCACATCACCAAAGACACAGCCAACAAACTTTGCCCTCTGATAACAAAAGAGATTCAACCTCCCTCTAAAACAAAACAACCATGGTACACCCCCGAACTAAAACTCCAAAAACACAAACTCAGAATCCAAGAAAAAGTATGGCGTAAAGATCCATCAGCCAAGCAACTCGCCAAATACAAAACCCTACTGCATGACTACAGATCCAACACTCTCAAAGCTAAATGAGACCACTATGCCGCCAGAATTCACAATTTTCGATTCAATCCGAGAGCCCTTTTCTCACTCATCTCTAACCTCACCAGGACTTCTCCCAAGGTGACACACTGCAAAGACCCCAAAACCAAATGTAATGAGCTTGCCCAATTTTTTCACAATAAAATTACCTCACTTTCCTCCCACTTTCACAACCGTTCCTTCACCAACCAAATTTATCCCAAAAAGCTCTGACACTAAAATGGACACCTTCGAGCACACATCCGCCTCTGAAATTTTTTCAATACTTAAGAAAATGTGACCCGCCACCCACCCCTCTGACATGATCCCCTCCAAAGTGCTCCTGACTATCCCTGACAGCATCTCCTAACCACTAGCTGACATTATCAACACTTCCATATCCACTGGAGATGTTCCCAACCAGCTCAAATTAGCCATAGCAAAACCCATCCTTAAGAAACCAAAATTTGACCCAGCAGACTTATCCAACTACTTCCCCATCTGCAACCTCCCCTTCCTTGCTAAAGTTCTTGAAAAAACTGTCAACACACAATTGTCGAACTACCTAGATCAGCACCAGATACTTTATCCATCACAACATGGCTTTAGAAAGCACTTCAGCACCGAAATACTCCTGACCTCCCTAGCTGACTACATCATCAGAGGTTTAGACAAAAGTCACACCTACATTCTAGCCCTTTTAGATATCTCTGCAGCCTTCGACACCATCAATCACTCTATACTGATTGACAGGCTGACATTGGCATCTCCGGGACCTCCCTTCGCTGGTTCAAATCATACATCAGTGACAGACACTTCAAGGTAAAAATTGAAAACCACGAATCCGAACCCATCAATATTACAAGGGGCATACCCCAAGGCTCCTCCCTCTCATCTACTGTCTTTAACATATACCTCCTTCCCCTCTGCCATCTACTCTCAAATCTTGGTCTCCCACACTTTATCTATGCCGAGGATGTACAAATTCTCATACCCATCACTGACACCATTTCCAGCGCCCTAAAAAGATGGGAAAGTGTGCTCTCCTCCATCAACAGCCTACTCACCCAACTCAACTTAGCCCTAAATGCTAACAAAACTGAACTCATGATCATTGCACCCCCAACACATCAACCCATTACCCAGCTCCGCCGCCAACTCCCCTCTTGCCCCCCCCCCCCCCCCAGACTTCTCGCAAATCGTAAGAGACCTAGGTGTAATCCTCGACTCCCAATTCATCCTCCAGAAATGTATCTCCTCCACCATCAAGGATTGTTACCATAAACTACACACCCTCAAAAAACTTAAACCTATCCTGCACCTTAGCGACTTTAGAACAGTCCTACAAGCCCTCAACTTATCTAAGATAGACTACGCAAACGCCCTACTCCTAGGTCTACCGAAGAACAGCATAGCCCCATTGCAACTACTACAAAACGCAGCTGTGCAAATACTAACAGGCACTCGCAGAAAAGAACACATTACACCTATTCTCAAACAACTCCATTGGCTCCCCATCACAGCCAGAATTCAATTTAAAACTCTCACCCTCATACACAAAGCTATTCACAATCCAGACATGCTCTGGTTCACAGACACTTTACACATCCGTTCCACCTCCAGACCTACCAGAACGCCATATATAGCAACTATACACACACCTTCTCCCAAACTGTTTCAACTAACAGCCACCAAACGCGCCATATCCCTAGCTGGACCCTCCCTATGGAACACAATGCTTACCCAGCTACGCCTCTAGACCTGCCCTAAGAAATTCAGACAGAAACTCAAGACTTGGCTGTTCACACACGCCTACGCATGAGCCCTCCTCCGCCCACTGTCCTGTCCTGCCTTTCACCTACGCCCTTCCTTCCCACGCCCCTTGCCCCCCTCTGTCCTCCTTTACACCCTCATCCTCCTTTCCCAGCCCCTTCCCCTCACCCTCCAGGTCCACCACCCTTAGTTCTTGTATTTAATGCCCCCCTCCCCCCTTTGTATTCTTATTGTATATAATTTGTACATATGTACTTAATTGTATATCGCGTTTACTGAATGTACAGCAAAAGACCCTGGTTACCCTCCCCTCTCCCCCCTCCTCCCCTAGTTCTATATCAGTTACACTGTAATAGGGATGTGAATCGTTTTTTCACGATTTAAAATATCGTCCGATATATTTTAAATCGTCAAAAATCGTTAGGGCCACGATACAATACCAATTCCCCCGATTTATCGTCAAAAAATCGTAAATCGGGGGAAGGGGGAGGGCAGGAAAACTGGCACACTAAAACCCCCTAAAACCCACCCCCGACCCTTTAAATTAAATCCCCCACCCTCCAGAACCCCCCCCCAAATGCCTTAAATTACCTGGGGGTCCAGCGGCGGTCCGGAACGGCAGCAGTCCGGAACGGCCTCCTGCAATTGAATCGTGTTGTCTTCAGCCGGCGCCATTTTTCAAAATGGCGGCGCAAAATGGCGGTGGCCATAGACCAACACGATTCGACTGCAGGAGGTCGTTCCGGACCCCCGCTGGACTTTTGGCAAGTCTTGTGGGGGTCAGGAGGCCCCCCCAAGCTGGCCAAAAGTCCCTGGGGGTCCAGCGGGGGTCCGGAAAATGATCTCCTGCCGCGAATCATTTTCCGTACGGAAAATGGCGCCGGCAGGAGATCGACTGCAGGAGGTCATTCAGCAGGGGTCCGGAACGCCCGCTGAACGACCTCCTGCAGTCGATCTCCTGCCGGCGCCATTTTCCGTATGGAAAATGATTTGCGGCAGGAGATCGTTTTCCGGACCCCCGCTGGACCCCCAGGGACTTTTGGCCAGCTTGGTGGGGCCTCCTGACCCCTACAAGACTTGCCAAAAGTCCAGCGGGGGTCCGGAACGACCTCCTGCAGTCAAATCATGTTGGTCTATGGCCGCCGCCATTTTGCACCGCCATTTTGAAAAATGGCGCCGGCTGAAGACAACACGATTCAATTGCAGGAGGCCGTTCTGGACTGCTGCCGTTCCAGACCGCCGCTGGACCCCCAGGTAATTTAAAGCATTTGGGGGGGGTTCGGGAGGGTGGGGGATTTAATTTAAAGGGTTGGGGGTGGGTTTTAGGGGGTTTTAGTGTGCCGGCTCATGATTTTCACGATACTTTAAACACCCAAACGGCAACAATACGATTCCCTCCCCCTCCCAGCCTAAATCGATCGTGAAGACGATCGAGGACACGATTCACATCTCTACACTGTAAAGCCCTGTTGGCTATTTTCACGTTGTATGGAAACCGATGTGATGTTTACTTAACGAATGTCGGTATACAAAAACTTTAAATACATAAATAATAAAATGTTTCCTCATCCTGGCCAGGTGGCTGGTAATATATCCCCACTACTAAACTATTCCCTTCTAACCTTGGAATTTTTATCCATAAGAATACCAGAATGCAGTTTGCTTCCTGCAAAACGTTTATCTTGCTTGACTCTATGCCATCCTTAAGATATAGTGCCACCCCTCCACCAATTTTATCTATCCTGTCAAGTTGATATAATTTGTATCCTGGTAACACAGTGCCCCATTGGTTATCCTCCTCCTTCCACCAGGGCTCCAAGATGCTTATCATGTCCATATCATCCTTTAGCGCCATGTATTCTAACTCTCCAGTCTTAACTTTCACACTTATGGGATTTGCATACAGACATTTTAAAGTAGTTATATTTGTATTTCTATTTTTATATGTACCCATAACCAGCTTTTTTTCAGATGATGCAGGCAGTTTGGAGTCATTTTTATCTGTGTGCTCTGTTTTTAAATATATCAGGGAGGGGTTCTGATTTTATAACCACCTTTCTATTAGGACAGTCTAACTTACTTGGTTTTTCTAGTGTCTTTAGAAGTTACCTTCCTCCAAATCATGTGCTGCTAAACGGCTTTCCCCCATATTCTAGTTTAAAAGCTGTTCTATTTCCTTTTTAAAAGGTTTGTGCTAGCAGCCTGGCTCTACTCTGCTTAAGGTGGAGCCCCTTCCATTGGAATAGGCTCACTCTTCCCCAGAATATTCCCAAGTTCCTAATAAACCTAAAACCCTCTTCCTGAACCATAGTCTCATCTACTCAAAAAGTCTTTGGAGCTCGGCCTATCTTTGGACTCCTGCATATGAAACAGGGACAATGTCTAAGAATACAATCCTGAAGGTACTAGATTTCCATTTATTTACCCAAGGGACTAAATTTAGCCTGCAGGATTTCCGTTCTAAAACTTTCTATGTCATCGGAACCAACATGTATTATGACAGCCGGCTCCCCTGTGTGCAAATTCCAGTAGGGATTAAAAGGCAAAGTAGTCAGTATGGTAAATTTAACAATTATCACATAAAGCAGGGGTGGCCTAATTGTGGCTCTTTTATGTACAAAATGTGTCTCTTGTCCTACTGGCCACTAGAGATGTGAATCGTGTGATCGATCGTCTTAACGATCAATTTCAGCTGGGGGGGGGAGGGAATCGTATCGTCGTGGTTTTGTTTTTTTTAATATCGTGTAAATCATAAATCGGGGGAGGGCGGGAAAACCAGCACACTAAAACATCCCTAAAACCCACCCCGACCCTTTAAAATAAATCCCCCACCCTCCCGAACCCCCCCCCCAAATGCCTTAAATTACCTGGGGTCCAAAGGGGGGGTCCTGGTGTGATCTTTTACTCTCGGGCCTCCGGTGCGTTGTAGAAATGGCGCCGGCACTACCTTTGCCCTATCATATCACAGCTTATAGTGACATATAAATATATTTCTCAATCTTTATTGATAACAAAAGGTATTAAAAACCTCTAAACAATTTTGTTCTAAATATACCCCGGATCACCACATTTAAAAGTACACCAATACCATATTCTTTCACATACCATCCATTTAACACATTCACACAACAAACTATACAAAAAAGTTTTTTACAAACAATTCCTCAAAATTCACATTAGATACACAACAGCTAGTTCATATATCTTTTATAAGCAGAAAGAGTCCAATTTCACCAAATTTTCTTCTTCGTTCCCAAAAACGTCAGACACTTCAATAAATCTTTTTATCCTCTCTCTTTATCCTCTCGACATGTTTCGCCTCTTGTCAGGCTTCTTCAGGAGAACTTGTATAAAGTCTCCTGCTGCTTATATTTTGATCTTCAATCGATATCCAAAGGAATTATTTTTCTACAAACATTTCACAAATTTAATTAATATTTTCTAAAAAAAATTTTCAATTCTAACATTTTACAAAATCGTTCTAAAACATTTCATCATTAGCTATTTTACCTGAACGTCCTAGCTAATCTCTCCTGGACGTGCAGCAGATATCCCCGACTCTTTTTTTCACCATTTAAATATATCTTACTTCACCTAGAGACAAGTAATTTAAGAGACTTTAACTTTCCCAAACTCCAAAGAGAAAAATTTCACACATACTTAGACTATATAAGAGAATCCTACCTTTTCTTCATTTCAGCAAAAAACGCCATGACCAAACCTTCAGAAAACGTCCAAACCGAGTGAGTCAGCGGAAGTATGACTTACCACATCCTCCAAACTTTTTAAAGTCCATTGAACCAATCACAACAGAGAATATCTCCACACTCCACCCCTCAATCACCCGCGAAAATCAAACCTATCAGCACAATGGTTCATTTCCACACTACAGTTCTCAAAACTCAGAGACATGCCACCCAATCAATTTTATCGTTTAATCCCTTTGGCCACATAGTTCCTAAAGAGAAAATCCAACGCTGCTCCGTTTGCAATAATTTCTTATTCAGATTACCTCCACGTCTATTACAAATCTCTTGCAAAACAAAGAAACGGAGTTCTTCTACCAAATGCTGTTGTTCCCGCCAATGTTTTACCAAAGGTGCTGTCTCCACTCCATGTCTAATCCTACTACAGTGTTCAAGTATGCGAAGTCTAATTACTCTTGATGTCTTTCCGACATAAAAAAGCCCACAGGGGCACTGTATTATATAAACCACTGACCGTGTCTGACATGTTGTAAAATTTCTTAGTAAATACGTTTTTCCCGAAACCGGGTGAATGAAGGATTGAAGCGATAAAGATAATTTACATACACTACATCTTGAACAAGGGAAGTGACCACCTTCACTCTTATCTTCTTTCATTTCAACTCCAATATCCGAGTGTACCAATATATCTTTAAGATTCTTCGATCTTCTAAACGAAAAAAGTGGAGGATCCATCATCCCTTTAAACCCACTTACAAGATGCCAGTGATCTTTAATCACCTGTATCAAATCCCCTACTCTATTTGAATAGGGTAACACACAAACTAACGAAGGTGTCTTCTGATCTCTTTTAGGGTTCAGTAACAAATCCCTATTCATATATCGGGCTCTTTTATATGCCCGACGAATTACACGTTTAGGATACCCCCTTTTTTCAAACCTTTCCTGTAAGTCTTTCGCATGAGTCTTAAATGTGGTTATATCGGAACAAATCCTCCTAATCCTAAAGAATTGCCCAACTGGGATATTTTCCTTAATATGCCTCGGATGAAAACTACTAAAATGTAGTAACCCATTCCTGTCTATTTCCTTCCGATACAACTCAGTAACTAATACCCCATCCTTTTTACCCACTTTCATGTCTAAAAAAGGAACCCATCGTGTCTGGATATCACAGGTAAATTTAAGATTGATATCTTGAGTATTCAAATATTGAAAAAATTTTTTGAATTCACTCTCAGTTCCAGACCAAACAATAAAGATATCATCAATGTATCGACACCATAACCTTACTTGCTTGTACCATTGTGAAGAGTAAACAAACTGTTCCTCAAAAGATGTCACGTACAAACAAGCAAGGTCTGGTGCCATTGTAGCACCCATAGCGGTTCCATGAACCTGCTGATAGAAATCATCCTGAAACAAAAAATAGTTCTGGGTAAGTGCAATGGTTGCTAACTCAACTAAAAAATGCGTCGGAACCCGCTTATCAATCCTTGTGTCCAAAACCCTCTCTATCAACTGAATAGTCGCCCTCTGGGGGATATTTGAATACAATGATTCAACATCCATCGATATTAACAAAGTGGACTCTGATATGTCAGAAAGACTTTTCAATACAGTTATCAAGTGAGATGAGTCTCTTATATAAGATCTAGCCATAGAAACAAAAGGCCTTAAAAAATGATCTACATAGATCGATAAAGGTTCCAACACAGAGCCGATTCCGGCCACTAAAGGTCTTCCTGGAGGGGACTGTAAAGATTTGTGCACCTTTGGCAATATATAAAAGACAGGAATTTGGGGGTTCCGATTCACCAGAAACGCTGCTTCTTTTATTGTTACCCATCCCACACTAAGTGCTTCTGTAATCACCTCAGCGATCTGAGAAGCCAATGTTTCAGTCGGATCAATTTCCAATCGTCTATAAAAAATTGTATCCCCCAATTGTTGATGTACCTCCTGAATATACTGTTATATACTCTTATATAGTCTAAGTATGTGTGAAATTTTTCTCTTTGGAGTTTGGGAAAGTTAAAGTCTCTTAAATTACTTGTCTCTAGGTGAAGTAAGATATATTTAAATGGTGAAAAAAAGAGTCGGGGATATATGCTGCACGTCCAGGAGAGATTAGCTAGGACGTTCAGGTAAAATAGCTAATGATGAAATGTTTTAGAACGATTTTGTAAAATGTTAGAATTGAAATTTTTTTTTAGAAAATATTAATTAAATTTGTGAAATGTTTGTAGAAAAATAATTCCTTTGGATATCGATTGAAGATCAAAATATAAGCAGCAGGAGACTTTATACAAGTTCTCCTGAAGAAGCCTGACAAGAGGCGAAACATGTCGAGAGGATAAAGAGAGAGGATAAAAAGATTTATTGAAGTGTCTGATGTTTTTGGGAACGAAGAAGAAAATTTGGTGAAATTGGACTCTTTCTGCTTATAAAAGATATATGAACTAGCTGTTGTGTATCTAATGTGAATTTTGAGGAATTGTTTGTAAAAAACTTTTTTGTATAGTTTGTTGTGTGAATGTGTTGAATGGATGGTATGTGAAAGAATATGGTATTGGTGTACTTTTAAATGTGGTGATCCGGGGTATATTTAGAACAAAATTGTTTAGAGGTTTTTAATACCTTTTGTTATCAATAAAGATTGAGAAATATATTTATATGTCACTATATGTTGTTGAATATTATTGTAGTGTGATATATTAGATTAATAGCCAGAAGCATTCTATCATATCACAGGGCAAAGGTAGCGCCGGCGCCATTTTGTTTTTTGTCCCCCGACGTCAGGAGCGTAGGAGATCGCTCCCGGACCCCCGCTGGACCCCCAGGGACTTTTGGCCAGCTTGGGGGGGCCTCCTGACCCCACAAGACTTGCCAAAAGTCCAGCGGGGGTCTGGGAGCGACCTCCTGCACTCGAATCGTTTTGCCGTACAAAATGGCGCCGGCCATACGCCGTATGGCCGGCGACATTTTGTACGGCAAAACGACGTAGGAGATCGCTCCCGGACCCCCGCTGGACCCCCAGGGACTTTTGGCCAGCTTGGGGGGGTCAGTCCCTGGGGGTCCAGCGGGGGTCCGGGAGCGATCTCCTACGCTCCTGACGTTGTTTTGCCATACAAAATGGCGCCGGCCATAAGCTGTATGTCCTGCGCCATTTTGTATGGCAAAACAATTTGAGTGCAGGAGGTCGCTCCCGGACCCCCGCTGGACTTTTGGCAAGTCTTGTGGGGGTCAGGAGGCCCTCCCAAGCTGGCCAAAAGTCCCTGGGGGTCCAGCGGGGGTCCGGGAGCGATCTCCTACGCTCCTGACGTCGGGGGACAAAAAACAAAATGGCGCCAGCGCCATTTCTACAACGCACCGGAGGCCCGAGAGTAAAAGATCACACCGGGGCCCCCACTGGACCCCAGGTAATTTAAGGCATTTTGGGGGGTTCGGGAGGGTGGGGGATTTAGGGTTGTTTTAGTGTGCCGGTTTTCTCGCCCTCCCCCTTCCCCTGATTTACGATTTTTGACGATAAATCGGGGGAATTCCTATTAAATATTGCCTCTAACGATTTTTGACGATTTAAAATATATCGGACGATATTTTAAATCATCAAAAAACGATTCACATCCCTACTGGCCACATGGTTACTAAATAGCATTACAGAGGAAAGGAAGGGAGGGACTGGAGCAGGAAGAGCATACAAAAGAACATAGAAGAGCCATTCTGATCCTTATTCCAGTCCCTCTCCTTATCTCACAGCGCTCCTGGTTACTGTAGAGTTAGAAGGGAGGAGCTGGAGCAGGGATCAGAGGCTTTTCTCTGCTCAGCATACTCTTCCCACCGCTTTGCCCCCTGTCTGCAATGAAAAGCTGTGGAGGACAGGAGAGGAATGTTGAGGCTAGAGCTAATAAACGGTGTCAAGATGAGAGGCACAGATGGTGATGAATTGTGTGTTAGAGAGACATAGGGGCTGAATGGGGAGAGATATGAGAATGAGTGACAGCCAGCCATAGGTAGTAAAGGTGAAAGGGAAGGTGAAGAGAGTCAGAGGTTTTAAAAAAATGAGAGGGAGGGTAACCAAGCCTGAAGGGGTGATGGAGTGAGGTGAGGAGAGAATGGAAGCCAGAGGTGTGATGAAGTGGAGGGGTGAGAGAGCCAGAGAGGGTGATTGGGAGGGGGAAGAGTGTGAGAATGGCATAAGAGAGTGGGGGCAGTACAAGAGGTGTGAATGCTTCTTGGGAATGTTGGGGGAAATGTGATGGGTGTGTGAACGTTAGAAAAGGTGATGGCAGAAAGTATACATGAGAGAGCCAGAGAGGATAGATGGGGACAGAGAAAGAGCAGGGGAGAGCAAGAGAAAGAGAGGGGATGGGCGCAGGGCAGTTAGTAATGAGGAGAAGGGGGAAAATGTAGGACAAAGGGTGAGGTAGAAAGTAGGGATGTGAATCATTTTAGGACGATTAAAATTATCGTCCGATAATTTTAATATCGTCTTAAACCGTTATGGAACACAATACAATAGAGATTCTAACGATTTATCGTTATAAATCGTTAGAATCATGAGCCGGCACACTAAAACCCCCTAAAACCCACCCCCGACCCTTTAAATTAAATCCCCCACCCTCCCGAACCCCCCCCCCAATGACTTAAATAACCTGCGGGCCCAGCGGCGGTCCGGAACGGCAGCGGTCTGGAACGGGCTCCTGCTACTGAATCTTGTTGTCTTCAGCCGGCGCCATTTTCCAAAATGGCGCCGAAAAATGGCGGCGGCCATAGACGAACATGATTGGATGGCAGGAGGTCCTTCCGGACCCCCGCTGGACTTTTGGCAAGTCTTGTGGGGGTCAGGAGGCCCCCCCCCAAGCTGGCCAAAAGTTCCTGGAGATCCAGCGGGGGTCAGGGAGCGATTTCCCGCCGCGAATCGTTTTCGTACGGAAAATGGCGCCGGCAGGAGATCGACTGCAGGAGGTCGTTCAGCGAGGGTTCCGGCGCCTCGCTGAACGACCTCCTGCAGTCGATCTCCTGCCGGTGCCATTTTCCGTACGAAAACGATTCGCGGCGGGAAATCGCTCCCTGCCCCCCGCTGGACCTCCAGGAACTTTTGGCCAGCTTGTGGGGGGCCTCCTGACCCCCACGAGGCGCCGGAACCCTCGCTGAACGACCTCCTGCAGTCGATCTCCTGCCGGCGCCATTTTCCGTACGGAAGGACCTCCTGCCGTCCAATCGTGTTCGTCTATGGCCGCCGCCATTTTTCGGCGCCATTTTGGAAAATGGCGCCGGCTGAAGACAACAAGATTCAGTAGCAGGAGCCCGTTCCGGACCGCTGCCGTTCCGGACCGCCGCTGGACCCGCAGGTTATTTAAGTCATTTGGGGGGGGGGGGGGGGGTGGGGGGTGGGTTTTAGGGGGTTTTAATGTGCCGGTTTTGCGATTTTACGTTTTTTTGATTTTTCACGATTTTTCACGATTTTTCACGATATTTTACCCCCCCAAACGGCAACAATACGATTCCCTCCCCCTCCCAGCCGAAATCGATCGTTAAGACGATCGAGGACACGATTCACATCCCTAGTAGAAAGTGTTAATTTTGGGGCCACAGAGCATCTGGTTTTCTTGTAGGAATTGGGAAATATTATCCTGGGGCTGCCAGAAAGATAAATTGGTAGGGACAGGGTGGGGGATTGAGAGAAAGGCAAACATTGGGCAGAGCATGGAGAGAGAGCGAAAGAGAGAGAAAGAGAGAGAGAACTGTTGGTCAGACAGGTGGGAAAATTACAAATTAGTAGTTCAACCATGTAACAAAATTCCTTTGTAAGATTTAAGCACACTTTCCCAGAAATCCCTGCAAGTTCCTCCAGAAGATGTAGTTTCTGCTATCAACACTCCCTCAGGGCTAAGGGTTACTCAATTCTAGCCTTCTTATATATCTGTGCTTCTAAGACAATTATTGCAAACAAACTATTTCAAAGCAATCTCCTCTGAGCTATTGACACTCAAAGCAGTTTAACAATTTGACCCTTTTCAGCTTACCTACCTTCTTGTTTCTAACAGTACTTATCATTAATAGCTTTTTAGATCAAACAACAATGATTATTTGCCAAGGAACCAGGTCTCACACCTTCTCAGATCAAGCAAATGACCTTTGCAAACTCTCTGTTTCCAAGCACACACATTTATATACTCAGTTTTAAATTCTAACCTTAAACTATGCATTACATTCAAAGCAAGAAACCTGTGAGAGAGTTGCTTTGGACTGCTAGATGACCACGGATTAAAAGGAGTGCTCAGAAAGAACAAGGCTATAGCAGAAAAACTAAATGAATTCTTGCTTCAGTCTTTACTCAGGAGAATGTTGTACAGATGCCCGCACTGCAAATGCTCAGTGATGGTGATGATTCAGAGGAACTGAAGTAAATCTCTGTGAAAATGGAAAATGTTATTAAATAAAATAACAAAATAAAAAGTAACATTTCACAGGCAGAATATACATATATATATATATATTTTTTTTTTTTCTGGGCACCTCATGCAGCAAGTAAGCTATGTTGCAGGGACAAATATTGCTACAATAGGAAGTCTTCACAAATTAGTTCCTCTTTTTATTTCAATTGAATAGCTGATTTCTCCCATTTTGAAAAGGTATCTTTCAGGTCTAATATTCTTCTCCATCCCCAATCCTGAAAAATAAAGTATTTAACATTATTCGTTATCTTCTTTCCATATAAGCAGATAATAAAAAAAAAAAGGTTAGAAAATTATTTTTTCTTTAAATTGAGGCATTGTGAACGTCATTGAATCTTTCACTTTTCCAATTACTGTCATTGGTGTTGCTAAGTATTGAATTTTAGGAAGATATTGCTGCTGATGTCAGTAGTTCAGCTTTTGCAGTTGCTATATCCACTGTTATTGATACCTCCCTACGGATTTACTGTAAAGACAATTGTTTCCACAATTAGCAAGCACATACTTCAGAGAAACTCCATAATTTAAAAAGAACAGACAAAAATAAAGAAAAGGAAAGAAAATGGTTGAGGACTAGAAAGTCAAACTATCAAGCACAATCAACTAAAAATGAGAAATAAGCAATTAAATATAAAGAGAAATAACCTGCTTTTTTTTCTCAAGCAAAGTTGTGAGAAATGGTCTGGATAGTTGCTAAGAAAGCAATCAGAACTGGAGAATTCTTATTTTGTTGAGTATGGATAAATGCAAGCATATTTAATTCATTTCCCTGGCTTTCCAGTTGTGAGAAATGTAAAATAAGTACAGTATGCAAAATATTCTAAGGATCATCGAAGCTGATTTTCAGTTTATTTCTTTATATTGGACGGCCTATAATCAGTCCAGCCTACAGTCATAGGGCTCAATTCACCCAACATACTTTTGGATCTTGGAAGCAAATATATATATATTAAAAAAAAAAAAAAAACACAACAGAATGCAATTGTTGTAAAAGCAGATTTTTTAGCAAATATGTCAGGGAAAAATGTTTGGAGTGTCCTGAAAAAGTCACTATAAACAGCTGGCCACCTGCAGAAATTAATTAATTAATTAATTAATTAATTAATTTAAAGACATCTGATATTCTACTTTTACCAAGAATGGCCTCATCTAATTTCAAAGCAGACAATACTATTTGAATTACTGCTATATAGTTAGTGTCAACTTGACGGCATAACAGTAGGAATTTTATGATGTGCAACCTTTGTCCTTCAAAGTAGGTAGTTATGTGGTTCAGGTGGTTAAATCAGTGGACAGGAGCTTTCTGTTGGAAAGATCTGAGCAAAGAGCCATGATTTAGCTTTTTCTAATAATGAGGAGGTAGGGCTCAAGTCCAAATATTTGGTGCATAGCAGCTGAAGGCTTGGAGTCTAATATAGTACAATTTGGCTGAAGCCAGAGGAGAGGAGGAAAGAAGTAACAATTGAAAGGATCAGAGTTCTCTTGTGGTGCTGTAAGAGAGAAGAAATTGAGATAGGTACTCTATGGCCTGTTTATTCGTGCATTTGAAGACAAAGTAGAGAGGTTTGAATTGTATTCTTCTTTTGAATGGGAGTCAATGTAATTTATGTAGTTTTGGTTTTATATGCTGTGTTACTTTGGCTCACAGCTGAATTCTCACAGCTTTACTCTATAGTGGCTGGATGACCATCATACAATATTGCAAGATGCCATTAAATAAAGAGTTGCAGTGGTCAATTCTACTGATGAATAACAAATGGATCACAGTGGCAAGATTGTGTTTATCAAGGTAGTTGCACAGTTGGTGGATCTGGAGCAAATGCATGAATGAGATTCTTGCCACTTTCATGATATGAGTTTCCATACTGAGATTTTTGATCGCATTGAACCAGCTAGGCTTCATACAGATTCTTTGTAGGGATGTGCAGAAGGAAATAATTTGTCACAATTCGGTTTTCATTTCGCCGGGACCCACACTTGTTGCGTTTGTTTCATAGGGGGGAAAACCAATTTGTTGATTAGTTTTATTCATTTTCTAATTTCCCATTAAAGTTAATGGGGGAAGTATTTGCAGCCTATGTTTGGCTGCAGAATTGGAGTTTTCTTATCAATTCTGATGAAACTTCTGGGGAGCAATCATCAGAATGAGAAAAGAGCTCCAAGGTACTTAGACTGTGGCAAAGTGGCACTAAAGTGGCATGAATAGCCTAAGGCACTGTAAAGGGGCAAAGAGGTACCAGGAGTGGCAAGAGTGCTTTAACAGAAGTGCAAAGCAGCAGCGAGAGTGTCAAAAACACACCACAGCTTCAAAAGAGAGCACCGATAACAGATGCATGAACCCTCAAAGGCAGCATGATAGGCAAAGTGGCAAGACAAGTGTCATCAACATCCCACAGCACAATGAAGGGGGAACATAGCAAGCAGAAAGACTAGCACCAACACACTGAGGAACTATGATAGTGGCAAGAACACCTCAAGGAGTTGAGTGAGTCATCTGATATATGGCAGCAAGGCAGAGTGGCAGAAAGCTGATAGGGGCAAGACAGGCTGGCAGAGCAGAGGTAGTCTGCTCCCTCTGGTTTTGATAGGGGCAAGACAGGCTGGCAGAGCTGAGGTAGTCAGGTCCTGTGGTTTTGATAGGGGCAAGACAGGCTGGCCCCGGGGAGAGTTCCCTTTCCTTTGAGCAGTAAAGGGCTCCCTGGAATGGGTTTGCCCCTAGAGTGGAGCACGAGCCTTCAAAGCGTGGCGATGTGGAGCAGTGTGCCATGTGAACAGTGGTTCAACATGAGTCAACAGATACTAAGAGATAGGCTGGCCAGCTACTCCAGGGGAGAGTTCCCTTTCCTTTGAGCAGGAAAGGACTCTCCGGAATGGGTTTGCCCCTAGAGTGGAGCATGAGCATTCAAAGCATGTTTGTTTTAATTAAGGATCCATGCTATGAAGGATTAGTATTTTGAATTGCTAGAGACTGAGGGTTCCCTTTGCAATGAGGACCTTTAGGACCAAAAGAAGCGCTGACGTCATCTCCCACCCAAACCTACAATATCAACCTATGTTGACTTTGTAGTTTACACACTGCCTCTGTAAACTATGGGAAGACAGAGGATGAACTAGAATGAAACTACCACCAGTTTTCTATAGTACTAAAAACATTACTGTTTGCACCTAAGAAAGATTTAGGGTACATGGCCCATATTATGAAGGTCAGGAAAACTATTGAGCATGTTGTGTCTGTCAGTTTCAGATGGCTTTAACCTCTGTGCCTCACCTTTCTTCCTTCTCTCTCCTCAAGCCTTGGGAAGATGACTGCTGCCGCGTCTTCATGCCACTCTCTCTTGTGTCCCCGGATCGGCAACGGCGACGGTGTTCACCATGATTTCCTGAGGACCTCCTAGGGTGCGCGCGTGTGCCCCACCTACATCTTTATCCACTTCATGGCGGGAACCTCGGGGGTGTCCCTTCTGAGTGACATCATCACATCCTGTTATTTAGCCTGCCCTTCGCTTGCTAACAAACTGAGTTAGCAAGGATTGGATTGCCTCTGGTCTAATCTGCTCTGCCGCTTCCCAGCTGCCACAGGAAACTCTCTCTGCCCTTTGGGGTAATTCTCCACTAACCTGGGTACCCACTCCTCGGGGGCCCTTCTGCTCTTTTTCAGGTACCTATCTTGGGATACCGGGTACTCGCTCCTCAAGGGCCTGCTCTCCCTAATCTGGAGCCTGCCACTGAACTACTTCTGCCTTCAACAATACAGCTTTACGCTTCAGTGAGTACTAACCCTTTCAGTCTGTCTCATCTTCAGCTTCAGCGCTTGGTGTCCACATCCGGGACCTGTTCCTACTGCGCCGCGCTGCCTATCACCTTCTCAAGTGTGAGACTGGTCTCCTCTGCTAAGGACCCCTGGACTACTTCACTGGGTTACCTTCATTGCTGCCTGCTCCCCGGGCAGTACCATTGAGCTGTACAATAAATACAACTTCTCTGTGTCTGCGTGTATAGGGTCTAGCCTAGTACTGCGGTTCCTCAAGGGGCTTTTCCCGTGGGAGTGGCCATCTCTGCAGTACCCAAGAATCCACTCCAACACCTCAAACCCTAACAGAGCATATGAAATATGCAAGCTCCAAACATCTTGTCAGCTATTTATGTTCTTACATTCCAAATGAGGATGGACAAGCACAGCATTTGAGGATAGAGGTCAAGCCCTTGTATGGATGTGAAGCCTAGATGGACAGGCAGTCACAGCATTCGAGAATAAAGGTAAAGCCCTCATAGGGATGTAAGGCCTGGACAGACAGGCAGGCACAGCATTTGAGGATAGATGTCAAGCCCTCGTAGGGATGTAAAGCCTGGATGGACAGGCAGGCACAGCATTCGAAGATAGAGGTCAAGCCCTCATAGGGACTTAAAGCCTGGATGAACAGGCAGGCACAGCATTTGAGGATAGAGGTCAAGCCCTCATAGGGATGTAAATCCTGGACGGACAGGCAGGCACACCATTCGAGGATAGAGGTCAAGCCCTTGTAGGGACATAAGGCCTGGATGGACAGGCAGGCTCAGCATTCGAGGAAAGAGGTCAAGCCATTTTAGGGACATACAGCCTAGACGGACATGCACAGCATTCGAGGATAGAGGTCAAGCCGTTGTAGGGATGTAAGGCCTGGATGGACAGGCAGGCACAGCATTTGAAGATAGAGGTGAAGCCCTTGTAGGGACACCAGGTTTATATAGTACTAGAAACAATACTGTTGTCACTTAATAAAGATTTTGGGAACATGGCCCACATTATAAAGGTCATGAAAACAATTGAGCATATGAAATATGCAAGCTCCAAACATCTTAAGTCAGCTTTTTATGTTCTTACATTCAAAATGTGGATGGACAGGCACAACGTTAGAGGTCAAGCCCTTGTAGGGACATAAGGCCTGGACAGACAGGCACAGCATTTGAGGATAGAGGTCAAGCCCTCAAAGGGACATAAGGCCTGGACGGACAGGCGCAGCATTAGATTTCAAGCCCTTTTAGGGACAAAAATCCTGGGCAGACAGGCACAGCATTAGAGGATAGAGGTCAAACCCTTTTAGGGACATAAGGCCTGGACAGATAGGCACAGTGTTTGAGGTCAAGTCCTTGTAATTCAACAGAGGATGCTTTTAGAGCAATAGAGACTGCCATTTGTGAAGTAAGAAATGAGCTGGAGATTATTTGTGAAAACCCAGAAGCTATTAACTGTACTTATGCACTTCAGCTGATGACAAAGGAACATGAAGAGCTCTCAGAAATAAGAAAACTGCTACTCAAGTCCAAATCTACAATATCATCCTATGTTGTCTTTGTAGTTTACACAGTGCCTCTGAAAACTATGGGAACACAGAGGATGAACTAGAGTGCAACTACCACCAGCTTTTTTTATAATATTAGGAACATTACTGTTGGCACCTAAGAAAGATTTTGGGAACATGGCCCATATTATGAAGGTCATGAAAACTATTAGGCATATGAAATATGCAAGCTTCAAACATCTGAAGTCAGCTTTTTATGTTCTTACATTCCAAATGTTGCAAAACAGGAAAAGAATATTCTGGAAAGAAGTGATGCACAAATACATGAAACTGAAATGAGAAATACTAGAACTAAACTCAGACAGGCACAACGTTTGAGGTCAGACCCTTGTAGGGATGTACAGCCTGGACAGTGGACAGATAGGCACAGATTTTGAGGTCAGGCTCTTGTAGGGACTTACGGCCTGGTCAGTGGACGGACAGGCACAACATTTCAGGTCAGGCCCTTGTATGGACGTACGGCCCGGACAGTGGACGGACAGGCACAGCATTTGAGGTCAGGCCCTTGTAGGGACATATGGCCTGGACAGTGGACGGACAGGTACAGCGTTTCAGGTCAGGTACATGTGCTGATATTATCTGGAGCACAGGAGGCAGTTGGAGCTGCTGCAAGGCTTTCAATTGCTTTTGTTCATCTTGCCATTCACAGGGAAAATTTGGAAACCCAAGCAAAGGCAAATTTTTTTCAAAAACACTAGCATTTCCATCAACTCTAGTGCCAGCCTTGAGCAGTGAGGGCTCATGATATCCCCTGTCATTGAAAATACACATTCACTGGGCACACTGGTTGGTGGACATGACAGATATCACTGAGCCACTTTGGCTAGGTGTGGCCAGACACTGGACTTGTGTGCCCAATATGCCAGTAAATCTGTCTGCATGTCTTCTGTGGGCTCTGAGAGATACCATGTCACTGACAGTTGTGCTGGTGTCTCCTTTGCTTGGGTGGGCTGAAAGTCACTCATGCCAGCTGCTTTCTCTCTAGCCCATAGCAGAACAGATGATTCTTTATGGGCAACATGCCTTTGGTGTACTGAAGTAGAGGAGGAGGAGGTAGTAGCTGTCACTGACAGAATGCTGCTCCTGGTTGGGCTAGCACAACTCTCTGAACTACCCACCGATATTTCCTCCTCTGCTTCATGCCTAATCTGTCTCTGCCTATGGAGCTCCTGATCACGGAATTTTGCTAACAGCAGGTCCTTCACAAATGAGAGACAATTGGACTGCAGGATGAGTTACCCTTTCACACGTGGATCACAGACTGTGGTGAGCATGTATGTGTGATCTTCTGTTAAAGGACTTAATCTCTCTTGCACTTGCTGCTGCAAAAAGTCCAGACAATGCAGCACCTCAGCTGACATTCCCTCTTTCTGTTTAAAGTCCTCCAAGTTTCATTCAGGAAATTAACTATAGGGATGATGTCAGCCAAGGTGGCACTTCTGGAACTTAGCTTCTCCATGACATCCTTGAAGGGCTGCAGGATTTTTACCAGCCAACTCATGACTAACCAATCATGATACCCTAGGGGATTCTGCACAACTATGTTCATTGAACCATAAAGTTCATGAAGAGGTGTCTGCAGCTCCACTAACCTCTGCAGCATCATAAAGGTGGAATTACACCATGTGGCAATGTCTTGAATGAGATGTTTGTGAGGCATGTCCAAATCAGTCTGCTTTTGTCGCAGAACCTGCCCCGCCTTCACACTTCTGTGGAAGTGTGCTGCTATGTTCCTGCACTTGTGTATTAATGTATGCAGGTATTCTTTCTCTTGGTGTTTGGACTCCAAACCCAGAGCTGACTTCACTACCAGGTGCAGAGTATGTGCAAAACATAGGATATTCTTAAAGTGCCCATCGTATATTGCCTTAACCATGTTTGCAACATTGTCTGTTA
This sequence comes from Rhinatrema bivittatum, assembly GCF_901001135.1. Classification (NCBI taxonomy): domain Eukaryota; kingdom Metazoa; phylum Chordata; class Amphibia; order Gymnophiona; family Rhinatrematidae; genus Rhinatrema; species Rhinatrema bivittatum. Next base: position 175,913,148 of record NC_042615.1, read on the forward strand.
CAAAGAACCCTGCCTGAGGATACCTGTCTTACTGATGTAGTTGCCAGTCTGCCAGCATCTGTCTGATGCATGCTAGAATACTGGCTGAGGTATGGGCCTCGTCCGTCAGGTGGGTATGCAGTAAAGCCCACTTCCACCCTGATACTTGTTCACTAATAGAGCTGCTGCCTGGCCCTGCCTCAGCCAGGTCCCACCAGGTCTTACTGCTCTCAGGTGTGCAGCATTCATGGCGTTCCAGATATCACAGGTGAAATGCACACTACCCTCTGCCTTAGCTAGCAGCACTTGGATGCGACTGCGACACTGGTTGTACAGGCTGGGGATGACTTTTCTGCTAAATGTGGTTCTGGAGGGAACTTTGTAATTTGGAACTAAGACCTTCAGAAAATGCTTGATAGCCACATTCTCCACTATCTGCAAGGGCTGGTCATCAAGGGCAATCATTTCCCCAATGCTTCTGGTTACAACTTTTGAGGCTGCCTGCCTCCTACCCCGGAATAGTGTTACCACCCACCACCCCATTTCTTCCATGGTGGGTTGTAGCTTCTGCCACATAGCAGGGGGCTGCTGACCTGCCACCTGACTGCTAGAAGGGGCTAAGGGTGTGGAATGACTCTGCTCCTTTTCAACCACTTTATGTTGCCTGGAAAAAGGGGTCCTCTGACTGGTACTGCCAACATCCCCAGATACCAGTACTGTTGTTGGTTGTTGCCTCTTCATATGATGCGTCATGCTAAAATTAGATAGATGTCCCATTTGCTTGCCTCTGCTAATAGCCCTGGCACAGTAATTACACTGAGCAAAACATGGGTCCTCCATCACTTTAAAGTGGCTCCAGATCGCAGATTTCTTTCTTGATCCCTTCTCTATAGCCTTCGGGGTGGATGCTCGCACTGGAGCTGATATTGTGGGTGCACCCTGAGAAGCAATGCTGGGGCATCAGTCACACTCCTCCACGGGGCTCCAGCGGTGAACTAGGCCTGCGCAATCGGCGCTGAAGCCCGTCGGGGTAAGGCCTCTTGTTCCGCTCACCCCTGATCGGGCTCCCTCGCCGATCGCCGGCCTGTCTCTCCAGCAGCCACTTACTTGAGAGGCCACGAGTCTCTGCCTTCAGCCAGCCGCCATCAGAGCCGCGATACACCGATTCCACCCAGCCTCGACCAGAACCACGAGCCCTCGCCTCCAGCAGGCCCCCAGCCGAGCCGCGAGCCCTCGCCCCGTACCGCCCACGAAAAAGTCGAGGCGGTGACATCAGAGGCACGACCGGCGGGCTATTTAAACCTCCGCTCTCCGCTACATCCTCCTTTTCTCCTCCACGGGGCTCCAGCGGTGAACTAGGCCTGCGCAATCGGCGCTGAAGCCCGTCGGGGTAAGGCCTCTTGTTCCGCTCACCCCCGATCGGGCTCCCTCGCCGATCGCCGGCCTGTCTCTCCAGCAGCCACTTACCTGAGAGGCCACGAGTCTCTGCCTTCAGCCAGCCGCCATCGGAGCCGCGATACGCCGATTCCACCCAGCCTCGACCAGAACCACGAGCCCTCGCCTCCAGCAGGCCCCCAGCCGAGCCGCGAGCCCTCGCCCCGTACCGCCCACGAAAAAGTCACGGCGGTGACGTCAGAGGCGCGACCGGCGGGCTATTTAAACCTCCGCTCTCCGCTACATCCTCCTTTTCTCCTCCACGGGGCTCCAGTGGTGAACTAGGCCTGCGCAATCGGCGCTGAAGCCCGTCGGGGTAAGGCCTCTTGTTCCGCTCACCCCCGATCGGGCTCCCTCGCCGATCGCCGGCCTGTCTCTCCAGCAGCCACTTACCTGAGAGGCCACGAGTCTCTGCCTTCAGCCAGCCGCCATCGGAGCCGCGATACGCCGATTCCACCCAGCCTCGACCAGAACCACGAGCCCTTGCCTCCAGCAGGCCCCCAGCCGAGCCGCGAGCCCTCGCCCCGTACCGCCCACGAAAAAGTCGCGGCGGTGACGTCAGAGGCGCGACCGGCGGGCTATTTAAACCTCCGCTCTCCGCTACATCCTCCTTTTCTCCTCCACGGGGCTCCAGCGGTGAACTAGGCCTGCGAAATCGGCGCTGAAGCCCGTCGGGGTAAGGCCTCTTGTTCCGCTCACCCCCGATCGGGCTCCCTCGCCGATCGCCGGCCTGTCTCTCCAGCAGCCACTTACCTGAGAGGCCACGAGTCTCTGCCTTCAGCCAGCCGCCATCGGAGCCGCGATATGCCGATTCCACCCAGCCTCGACCAGAACCACGAGCCCTCGCCTCCAGCAGGCCCCCAGCCGAGCCGCGAGCCCTCGCCCCGTACCGCCCACGAAAAAGTCGCGGCGGTGACGTCAGAGGCGCGACCGGCGGGCTATTTAAACCTCCGCTCTCCGCTACATCCTCCTTTTCTCCTCCACGGGGCTCCAGCGGTGAACTAGGCCTGCGCAATCGGCGCTGAAGCCCGTCGGGGTAAGGCCTCTTGTTCCGCTCACCCCCGTTCGGGCTCCCTTGCCGATTGCCGGCCTGTCTCTCCAGCAGCCACTTACCTGAGAGGCCACGAGTCTCTGCCTTCAGCCAGCCGCCATCGGAGCCGCGATACGCCGATTCTACCCAGCCTCGACTAGAACCACGAGCCCTCGCCTCCAGCAGGCCCCCAGCCGAGCCGCGAGCCCTCGCCCCCTACCGCCCACGAAAAAGTCGCGGCGGTGACGTCAGAGGCGCGACCGGCGGGCTATTTAAACCTCCGCTCTCCGCTACATCCTCCTTTTCTCCTCCACGGGGCTCCAGCGGTGAACTAGGCCTGCGCAATCGGCGCTGAAGCCCGTCGGGGTAAGGCCTCTTGTTCCGCTCACCCCCGATCGGGCTCCCTCGCCGATCGCCGGCCTGTCTCTCCAGCAGCCACTTACCTGAGAGGCCACGAGTCTCTGCCTTCAGCCAGCCGCCATCGGAGCCGCGATACGCCGATTCCACCCAGCCTCGAACAGAACCACGAGCCCTCGCCTCCAGCAGGCCCCCAGCCGAGCCGCGAGCCCTCGCTCCGTACCGCCCACGAAAAAGTCGCGGCGGTGACGTCAGAGGTGCGACCGGCGGGCTATTTAAACCACCACTCTCCTGGCGCCGCGCGCCGGGCGTCGCGCGCACGAAGGAGCGCGACAAAGGGGCCTGCCCCTTTGTTTCGCCCCTTCGTTTCAACCTTCGCTTCCCCAAGCTGCAACATTCCAATACCGCACTAGAACTCATCCAGCATCCACCCATCATTCAATTCAACTAACAGCCTCAGCATTCAACCAACAGCCTCAGCATTCAACCAACAGCCTCAGCATTCAACCAACAGCCTCAGCATTCATCCAGCAAAAGATTACACAACCAAATATATCACTCAGTCCTCCTTTAAGAACATTTCCTCAACCTACTACCGCCATAATGTCATAGGACACCTGATTCTGACAATACCATCAAAGTTATCTCCCTCGTACAACCATGTTACAAGGACACCCAATACATATATTACATCACAACTCCTTCTCCAAGATGAAGCCTACACTAAGATATCAACCTATAACCCGTAGAAATCTAACCCCGGTAATGATCTCACCAGTCACACAATTACTTGGTTTGGCTCTATTCACCTTATCACTCTTCAATGCCCAATCTATCACAAAAAAAACCCACATCCTTAATGACCATCTGCTAGATACCAAACCAGACATCTGTGCCATCACAGAGACCTGGTTAAAATCCTCAGACACAGTCCTAATAAATCAATTGCCTACACAGACATATGATGTCTTCTCCTTACCCAGAAAGAAAAAAAAAGGAGGTGGTCTCCTAATAGCTGCAAAAAAACTTTTTAACCTCACGCAACAACCTATCTATACTATACCCAAACTTGAGGTAGGCTTATTCAAGTCTAAGTCACTTCAAATTCTCCTCACCTACGCTCCTCCCGGACTTTTAGATCAAGATGCCTCTCCCATGATAGAGGTTATAGCCAAATACTTAAAACTAGACTCTCCTGCCATAATCATTGGAGATTTTAACCTCCACATTGATGCCAATCCTCGATCGACCAACTGTGATGCTTTCCTATCAGCACTCTCGGACATGGGCTTCAAACAGCACATTAACCAACCAACACATAAAGCGGGTCACACTCTTGACCTTATCTTCACAAATTCTAATCTCACCCCACTCTCACCCCCCATATGCTTACCAGTCCCATGGTCAGATCATTTTATGATCAACTCCACCTTCAGGTCATTGACAGGATTGACCACACCTCATCAGCCTACAACTCTATACTACAGGAAAACTTGTTCTTCAGGAGATCTTGGCAAATCCCTGATCAGAAAACTCCCAAACTTGGATCTTTCAAATCCCAATTCAGCTATCACCTCATGGCAAAACATCACCGAAATGATAGCCAACAAATTGTGCCCATTGTCAAGAAAAATTATAAACCCCTCCCATAAAAATAAGCAACCATGGTTCTCAAATGAACTCCGCACTCAGAAGCAAAATCTAAGACGGAAAGAAAAAGAATGGAGGAAGAATTCTAATCCCCTCACTCTTTCCATATACAAAACTACTCTCCACCAGTACAGATCAGCAACACTCCGAACAAAAAGAGATTTCTATGCTCACCGCATCCACGATATGCTATATGATGCGAGGGCCCTCTTCTCCTATGTTTCGGAACTTACCAAAACGGCTCCTCCTAATATCCCTGACGATACAGCTCAATCAAAGGCCAATGACCTGGCCTTATTCTTTCAAAATAAAATCACCAATACCCTGGCTAGATTACCTGTCAACACAAATCCTACTCTTCCGGACACAGTTCTCCTACCAAACTTAGACATAAGATTGGACTCCTTTGATTCGACCCACACTTTAGAGGTAGAATCGCTGATAAAAAGAATGAAACCTTCGACCCACCCGCTGGACCAAATACCCTCCAAGTTACTGATTCTCATTCCAGAATACATATCCAAATTTCTAGCTGATATCATCAATTGTTCCCTTACACAAGGAACATTCCCGGATGCGCTCAAATTGGCCACGCTCAAACCCATACTCAAAAAATCCAACTTGGACCCGGAAGACCTCAACAATTACCGTCCCATATCAAATCTCCCATTTGTATCTAAGATCATGGAGAAAATTGTAAATAAGCAACTTTCAAATTACCTAGAAGACCACAATATACTTCACACGTCACAATATGGTTTCCGAAAAGAACACAATACGGAAACCCTCCTCACCTCCCTCCTGGATCAACTATATTAGGGATGTGAATCGTTTTAGGACGATTAAAATTATCGTCCGATAATTTTAATATCGTCTTAAACCGTTATGGAACACAATACAATACAGATTCTAACGATTTATCGTTATAAATCGTTAGAATCGTGAGCCGGCACACTAAAACCCCCTAAAACCCACCCCCGACCCTTTAAATTAAATCCCCCACCCTCCCGAACCCCCCCCCAATAACTTAAATAACCTGCGGGTCCAGCGGCGGTCCGGAACGGCAGCGGTCCGGAACGGGCTCCTGCTCCTGAATCTTGTCGTCTTCAGCCGGCGCCATTTTCCAAAATGGCGCCGAAAAATGGCGGCGGCCATAGACGAAAAAGATTGGACGGCAGGAGGTCCTTCCGGACCCCCGCTGGACTTTTGGCAAGTCTCGTGGGGGTCAGGAGGCCCCCCACAAGCTGGCCAAAAGTTCCTGGAGGTCCAGCGGGGGTCAGGGAGCGATTTCCCGCCGCGAATCGTTTTCGTACGGAAAATGGCGCCGGCAGGAGATCGACTGCAGGAGGTCGTTCAGCGAGGGTTCCGGCGCCTCGTGGGGGTCAGGAGGCCCCCCACAAGCTGGCCAAAAGTTCCTGGAGGTCCAGCGGGGGTCAGGGAGCGATTTCCCGCCGCGAATCGTTTTCGTACGGAAAATGGCGCCGGCAGGAGATTGACTGCAGGAGGTCGTTCAGCGAGGGTTCCGGCGCCTCGCTGAACGACCTCCTGCAGTCGATCTCCTGCCGGAGCCATTTTCCGTACGAAAACGATTCGCGGCGGGAAATCGCTCCCTGACCCCCGCTGGACCTCCAGGAACTTTTGGCCAGCTTGTGGGGGGCCTCCTGACCCCCACGAGACTTGCCAAAAGTCCAGCGGGGGTCCGGAAGGACCTCCTGCCATCCAATCTTTTTCGTCTATGGCCGCCGCCATTTTTCGGCGCCATTTTGGAAAATGGCGCCGGCTGAAGACGACAAGATTCAGGAGCAGGAGCCCATTCCGGACCGCTGCCGTTCCGGACCGCCGCTGGACCCGCAGGTTATTTAAGTTATTTGGGGGGGGGGTTGGGGAGGGTGGGGGATTTAATTTAAAGGGTCGGGGTGGGTTTTAGGGGGTTTTAATGTGCCAGTTTTTCGATTTTTCGATTTTTAACGATTTTTAACGATTTTTCACGATATTTTACCCCCCCAAACGGCAACAATACGATTCCCTCCCCCTCCCAGCCGAAATCGATCGTTAAGACGATCGAGGACACGATTCACATCCCTAAACTATATATTGGTTTTGATAAAGGACAGTCATTTCTCTTAGCTCTCCTCGACATCTCTGCGGCTTTTGATACGGTAAATCACAACATCCTCCTAAACCGACTCTCAGACATAGGAATTACAGGTGCAGCCCTCAGATGGTTCGAATCTTTCCTCAGTAATAGAGGCTATAAGGTAAAAATTAAAAACATGGAATCACCTCATACTAATGCTCCTTTTGGCGTCCCCCAGGGCTCCTCCCTTTCACCCACCCTGTTTAATATCTACATTCTCCCCCTCTGCCACCTACTTTCAAACCTCAAACTCAAATTTTATATTTACGCAGATGACCTTCAAATTTTAATCCCTATATCCAAATCATTGGACTCAACACTCAGGTTATGGAACTCTCATCTACAAACTATAAACCACTACTTATCCAGCCTCAACCTTGTGCTCAACACTTCTAAAACCGAACTCTTGCTAATTACTCCAGAAGGTAGTCCCATACCTCTCCAATCACAAAATATTCCACATATATCACACGCCAGAGATCTTGGAGTCTTAATCGACAGTCACCTGAACCTAAAGCATTTTATAAAACACACTACTAAGGAGTGCTTTTACAAGTTACAAGTACTCAAAAAACTCAAACCGCTCCTATTCCACTACGATTTCAGATCCGTCCTCCAAGCCATTCTGTTCTCCAAGATCGACTATTGTAACTCCATTCTGCATGGTCTTCCAGCCTCTACCATTAAACCGCTCCAGCTGCTACAAAATGCAGCGGCAAGGATTTTGACAAATACCAATCGGAGAGAGCATATTTCTCCCATCCTAAAAGATCTCCACTGGCTCCCAGTAAATTTCCGGATCCTCCATAAATCTCTCACAGTCATTCATAAAAATATCCACCATCAAACCCCGCTTGACCTGTCTCATCCTCTCAGACTGCACTCGACAGCCAGGCCTTTAAGGGATGCTTACAAGGGATCTTTACACGTTCCTACTATCAAATTAGTGCACCACGCATACCTCAGAGACCGGTCTTTTTCTACTGCAGGCCCTTCCATGTGGAACGCCATGCCTCCGGACCTCAGACTGGAGACTTGTCTAACAACTTTTAAAAAGAAACTAAAGACATGGCTGTTCAGCAAAGCCTTCCCCTCTACAAACTCCATTGCCTGATCTAGAATTGTACACCACACATCTCTGTAAACAAAACTCTCCAAATTTTTCATACATAATATCCATTAAAGAGAGGTTGGCCCCTTGCCCCCTCTTCTGTATATAGTATTTATTCTATTTTATTTCATTTTATTTATATATTTATTGCTCCGTTCACCCCTTCTTTATTTTCCTACTCCAAGTTAAGGCTTCCTTGTTATAATGTAACTGTATGCTCCGTATCTCTTGTTGATTGGTTAATTGTATATTCTGCTTAGTTCATTGTAAACCGAATTGATTTGATTTGTATCAAGAAAGTTGGTATATAAAAGCCTTAATAAAATAAAAATAAAACTCTGTGCCTGCGCTGACTGCTCTTCGTCCTCATCATCATCAGTTTCATCTCTCTCCTGCAGCACTGAAGTGGAGGCTAAGACAGGACTAACTAATCCTCCTAAACCTTCTTCATCTATTACTTCTTCCATTTCTGATGATGAGTATCCCACACAAGATGATTATTCATTGGAATGAGAACAGTGCCTGCACAACATTATCAATGCTAAGTTGAGTATGCTGTTGCACTGCTGCTTTTGGGTGTCGACATTTTGTCTGGCATGACTTGGCCTCCCCTTCACTCACTTCCAAAATTTCAGGGTCAGAAACAAGTGGTGGTGATGCATCATCTTTAAATTTAATTTTTTCCGGATGGAACTGCCTGCCCCTCCAAAGATTTTAGATTGGAACAGGTCCCTTTTTAACTTTAAAGGGAGACTGGTACTGCCTTTTGAAGTGCCTCCTCTGCTAGTCCCAATCACTTGACATCTAGTTTTCCCTGACATTATGGATTTAATGTCACTGCCTACTAGGGATTTCAATTAAAATAATTATTTCCAAAAGAGGCCCACTGGGGATTTGGCTTCAGAAAGCACTACTGTCCCAATATAGGTTAGTCTGGAAAACTGCCCCCAGACCCTCACGAGGCAGTGCCTTCTTGGCCTAAAAGTGCATTGCTGTACCAATATAGGTGAGTCTGGAAAACTGCCCCCAAACCCCCATGAGGCAGTGCCTTCTTGGCTTAAAAGAGCACAATAAAAAAAATGCAGTTAAATAAAAAGCCTGGCTTGCATAGCAGCAAAAATAATGAAATATAATTTTCAATGGCAATTCTATCAAACTAGCTAGAAATTGAGTATATCTCCCACCCACAACACCCAAATCCTGCTTGCAACCTATCCAGGGGCTAAAATAAGCAGAAAAATGCCACTGCTAGCAGGTTCTCTCAGTGGCACAGACAGAGAGACCATCTCAGATCAATAAAAAGAAGTGCAGTCAAAAAAAGCATGGCTAGCTGGTGCAGCAGCACTGCAGCAACATCGAACAAATATCTTTTTCATTGGAAAATTCTATCAAATTAGCTAGCAATTGAATACAGATTTGAGACACTCAGACTAGCTCTGAGTTCCGCCACCTCCCCGGACCACCTCTCCAGATCATCCCTGCCAAGAAAGTGTGTGGCATGTCACATACTTAATGTACAAATAGTGCTGTGTCATCAGGAATAGCATCACAGAGCACTGAGTGAGAGCGGCGATTGGCCACATTAGAAAAATGCTTAGCTCTGATAGGTTGCATTGTGGTCTCCTTGCCAAGCTGTCTGACCCACTCTATGACAGGGCTGTGAGGTCACTTATGAATCACAGGAAATGGCTGGTTTTTAATATCTCCTATTTCAAACGTCCACTAAGAAATTACTGCGAGCCAAAAGAATGAAACTAATATGATATGTTGTATTCATGGGTGATTGCGATACATTTAGTGAACCCACGAATACAACGAGTAGGGACTTATGCATTGCAGATTGCCAATGTGTTGAAAACAAATGCACATCCCTAATTCTTTGGGATGCAATGGTGTGCTTAACAGGATGACAGGGTGGGTAGCAATTGTAAGGGATACATTTGGTAGATGATCCAGAAGAGATTTGACTATAAAGAATGATTCAACCAAATACATTTATGTGTTTTTATTTTTTAATCGGAGCATGAATATTATTCACTACTGCTTTAGCTGGAGTAATTCCAATCCTGCAGTTGAAAAGAGCCTGTATTTCAGCAAAGCTTTTGTTACTATCCCACATAGGAGACTTGTGAATAAAATGAGAAGTTTGGAAGTGGGTGCCAAGGTGGTGAAGTAGATTTCAAACTGGTTGATTGACTGGACATGGCATGTAATGCTATATGAAATCTACTCTGATGAGAGAATGGTGTTAAGTGGAGTGCCCCAGGGATTGGTTTTGGGTCCAGTTCTATCCAATTTCTTTGTGAGTGACATTACAGAAAGGATAGAAGTAAAGTTTGTTTATTTGCAGATGATATTAAGATCTGTAGCACAGTGGGCACACCTAAAGGAGTAGAGAGAATGAAAAGTGATTTAAGAAAGCTTGAAGAGTGGTCAAAGATTTGGCAGCAGGGATTCAATACCATGAAGTGCAAAGTCATGAATCTGGGGTACAGTAATTCAAAAGAGCTGTATGTGATGGGGGGGGGGGGGGTAAAATACTAATATGCACAGACTTGGGATGAAAGCTGTGAAGCAATGCAACAAGGCAATAGCTAAAGCCAGAAGAATGCTGGTCTGCATAGAGAGAGGAATAGCTAGCAAAAAATGTAGGTGATAATGCCTTTGTACGGGTCTTTGGTGAGGTCTTACCTAGAGTACTGTATTCAGTTCTGGAGCTCATATCTCAAAATGGATATAGACAGGATGGAGGTGATTAAGAGAAAGGCAACCAAAATAGTGTGAGGTCTGTACCAGAAGACTTATGAGGACAGACTGAAGAATCTGAATATGTATACCCTAGAAGAAAGGAGATGCAGGGGAGATATGATACAGAACTTTAGATATCTGAAAGGTTTTCATGATGCTTTAGAATGGAAACAGTAAAACCAGGGTTATGAAATGAAACTTCGGGGGAGGGGTATGACTCAGCTGCAATGACAGGAAATATTTCTTCATGGAGAGAGTGGTGCATGCTTGGAATGCCCTTCTGGAGGAAATGGTGATAATTAAAACAATAAATGACATCAAGAGGGGATGGGATAAACACTATGGATAGCTAAAATTTGGAGGTTGGAAATTAAGAAAAGGGTGCATGGAGGTAACTTGAAGGGAGCAGCAGTTACTACCCTTAATCAGAAGGCATATGATTACTACTATTAAGTGATTAGCCTTGATGCTTTTGATGCAACTGCAACATTGTTCTCTGCTTTAATGATTGTGATGGGGGGGGTGGAGGGGAATTGGATTCAGACGACAGACAATGCTGGGCCCCTACTTTTACAGACTGGGGTACTGATATGCAGAAATCAGGGAAAAAACACAGGACTACTTCTACAAGCAAGGGCAAAAGCAAAGCATGTTCAAGCAGCATGTTTGATTTTAAATATTACTCCACTTAACATAAGACTTGGGGGTAACCAGCATGGAGCAGCAGTTACTACCCTAAACAGAGACATAGGAGTAACCAGTCTCTCTCCCATCCCATTCAGTTACCCCAGTCACTTCCCCTCTCACTAATCTCGTCTATATACACCAGACTGCATCTCTTTCACCCCAACCAGTCTCTCTCCTATCTGTCATCCCATATAGTCACCCCATTCACTGCCTTTCACCACTCACCACTCCAGTCTCTCTCCCACATGTTACCCCATACATTCACTAAAGTCACTTCCCCTCTCACCAGTTTACTTCCCCCTCACCCAAACACACAGGCAGACACCAGGGGAATTAAAAGTATGCATATCCTAAAGTACCAGTGCCCCTTTCCTTAAAATACAAAGGGATTGGCAAATTTTAAAATATGTATTTGCATTATATGCTTTTGCTTATTCTCGCTAGAACGTGATAGTTTTATTAAATCACTTGTTTGTTTACATTTGTTACCAGGTACTGGCCATCCCCCCCACAAATACCACTTTGTAACCTTGGCAACACAAACAAGTAACCAAGGAGACAGCCAATAGGAATATAGAACCATACCTCTAGCTAATGAACTACTCCCCAATTGACACTTTTTAACTTATTGGTAACATTAAGCATGCACTAAGTCCTGTTAGTGCACACTATCTCAGAAATTAGGGAACTAGTTAGTGCACACTAATGGGATTTAGTGCACACTAACATTCAGTTAATATGCACTAAGTCCTGTTAGTGTACACTAAGGGAGGCTTTGTGAAAGGGGCGGGACCAAGGCCTCCAGCACAGCAGCCGTGCCGGGGGATTGCGCGCTGGCACTCGGCTAGGTGTGCCACCTATGCTTGCCCAAAGGCAGGCACAACTTATTAAACAAAGGTGAGGGGGCGGGGTTTAGATAGCGTTGGGGTGTGGGGAGGGGAGGGGAAGGGAGGGGAAGGTGGGGGGGGGGAAGAAGGAAAGTTCCCTCCGAGCTTGCTCTGATTTCGGAGCGACCTCAGAGGGAATGGGGAAAGCCATCAGTGCTCCCCTAGGGCTCGGTGCATGCAAGGTGCACAAGTGTGCTCCCCCTTGCGCGCGCCGACCCCGGATTTTATAACATGTGGATTTTATAACATGCGGCTGCGTGTGCATGTTATAAAATCAGGCATACATTTGTGCGCACCGGGTTACGCACACAAATGTACACTCACGCGTACCTCTTAAAATATGGCCCTAAGTCTGCAAATAGGAAAACTATAGTTAGTGCACACTAAGTCCTTTTAGTGCGCGCTAATACAAAATATTAATTTTTTCAACATTTCATCATTTTTTTTTCATTTCATGCACTCCTGAAACAAGATGAACTAGAAAAGGTTGTTGCCATTGTCTATTTTGTTGAAAATGAATGCACATCCCTAGTAACTAGTAGGGTGCTGCAGGAATTGCTCTTCAGTCCAATTCTATTCACAAAATGCCTTAGGTATAAGTTATATTGTCGTTTCTCTTGGGTAGGGAAATAACTACAATACTTGAATTGTAACTCACCTTGAACAGCTTTGCAGAAAGGTTAGTAATCTAAAATTCAAATCCAAATATTTTTATAAGCGATATTGTGGAAGAGCCATTGGGTAAGGATGGCTTTTCTGGATGATATCAAAATCTGCAGCAAGAAAGGGAGTTGGTCCAGAGGGTAGCTACCAAAATGGTCAGTGGTCTTGATTATAACACATATGGGGACAGACTTAAAGATTTAAACAAGAATGCCCTGGATAAAAGGAGGTTAAGTGAAGATATGGTAAATATATTTAAATATCTCCAAGGATTAATGCATAAAATTATATGTATTCATGTATTATGTCTCTGTGTTTCTATGTAATCTGTCTCTCTTTCATTCAATTATTTATTTCCAGGAATGTTAAAATATCTAAAAAAGTTTAAAATGGCCAGCACCCTTGAGTAGATGGGCTGTCAGATATGAATAAGTAGCATGTATGCATTTGGTTGAATTAATACATGTAAGCATGTACATGAGCAAAGTAGATTGAATTTAACAGAGCATCTATATTTGTTCCTTTGCTTGTGTCCTTTGAATATATCTTTTGGGTTGCAATAATGTGTTTCTTTTTCTTTTGCTAAATATTGCCATAATATCAGCTTGCAAGACAATTGCAATTTAGGATTTTGAATAGTCAACATCCACATTTCATAAGATTTATTGACAAATCAAACTTCTTCTGTCTCTGGACTTTCATTCAACAGCGAAATGCTGATAATGTTACACTAAGCTTTTCTAAATCATTGTAGTTGTTCATATCTTTTTCCATTCATGTCTGATTACTTTAGTTCCTATATGTCAAGCTTCCTGATGTTTTATTGAATAATATCCTGCTTACGCAGAGTGCAGCAATTTAGGTGTTGACATTTCCTGAACACTCCAAAGAAATACGTCCTGATTGATTTTCTGTGAATAATTTTATATTGATTGGGAGATTTATATTCTATGCAAGATCCATAAAAAATGTGAACAAATAAGGCCTTTGTACAATGTTTGTCGTCTTCTCCCATTTTTATATTTATCTGATCAGTAGAGTTAAAATCTTTTATTGTTAGTGTGGCACCTAATGAGCTTACTGGCACAGAGAATGGTCATGGAAACTACCAGCAGCAGAAATGCCTTTCTACCGATCAAATATATAGGGAGGTCAATATTGAAAGCCCTCAGCTCAACTGCCGACCCTGTTTGCGGCTAAAAATATGTGTATAGGGCCTTTATGCATGCACTTATAATCACAGTAACAAGATGTGTTCCAGAGATTGGGGTTGGCGTTGCAATGGCTTGGGAATTACATGCTTACTTTTGAATTTTCAAAAGTACGTGATGATTTTTTTCTCTGGAAAACTACCTAAACATGTTAGTAGGTGTGTGGGTAGTTTTCCTGAAATATTTTTCAAGATGAGAACATGTGCATATTTTCATTTTGAAAATTGGTGTAAAGTCTGTATGAAAGAATTACGATACATGCACATTTTCCACCAATGTGGATAGCCTAAAAATGACCCCCTTATTGTTTGGTAACAGGAAATGTCACTAGAACTCAAATAAATTATGTAGAAAAAAAGTTAGTCAGACTCAGGTTACTGTTTCATATAGTCAGTGATGCTACACACTCCAGCTCTTAAATAAATCTTTCTGTCTGCAGTACTCTTTTAAGTTATCCTGTCTTCCTTTCCTGACTGTTTTCTGACTTTTTCTTTGGCTCAGAAAGCTTGAAAAACATACAACCTTTCTCTATACTTTCCTGCATAGAAGTTAAATCATGACTTCCAAAGCTTCTTTCACTTTCAGGTTGAAAAAAAATAAAGTCACTGTTAATTCATGCATATGCCAGCTAGGATAGAGTGGTTAAAATAATGCTTGCATTTGACTGGTCTTGTTCTTTTCTTCTCCATTCCTATGCTGGCTCCAGAAAGTCAGGGTTCAGTAAAATCACTGGTTTCAGAGCTTTGCCTAGAGTAGCAAAAAAAAAACCCTGCAGTTTAGCTTGTCCCATAGAATTCATTCAATGAGATCTGATAATGAATGCAAACAATTTTTATTATTTTAGGGGTTCTGTCTATTTGTTTTTTTTATTTCAACAAATCAAAATGAAAATGCCCTCATTCAATTTGGATTCCTTACTTGTTTCAAATGAATTCATATCACTAATTAAATGTACAGCAGAAATATAGGAAAACATAATGAGAGAAATATTATAACTGTGTGGGTAGAGGTAAGATCTGCATGCAACTTTTACTTGCAGATTGTACCCTGCTTTTTTTTCATTATAGACTTATTGGCATATTAAAATGAATAACATATTCAGCATTGAGGGCATCAAAGATATTTCCAATAAGAAATACAGAATGTAAAGTATCAGTAATATAGATGCATAGAATGATACTCTCTTAAAGGCCACATTACATTGGAGCCAAAAAGAAAATTCTCTGAGGAACTAAAAAAAAATAAAAATTACATTGAATTCCAACTTGCCAGACTTTAAAAACAAACACTGTTAATTACCCCCATCATAAGCCTAACTCTAAGACTGCTCCAGAAGAACTGGATCAGTGAAAATGAATTTATTCCCTGGGAGGTTAAATGAGCATTTACAGGGAAATTTTAGAAAGAAAGGAGCCCCAAGGATATAACTTTAGGTTTTAATAACAGAAAGGATCTCCTGCATATCTCTGTCACCCTAGAGATATCTGGAATGACCTGAACCTTTTCCCCAGAAAAATATATTGCTTTTATTTTTAAAATTCTGTTGCAATACTAGCTCTCAATGCAATGCACATGCAAAACAAATGTGATCACCAAAGTGGCTCTGTTTGTTATAATCTCTCTAGAACCCTGCAAAAAAGTAGTAATGTTGGAACCACCAAATAAAGGTAACATATCCATATTTCCTTCCTATGTAATTCCCTCTTTTTCTCAGGTACATAAAAACACTTTAGAAGAGTAATTTTTTGTATTTGCAGAAATATGCAAAATCCCACTATTATATTTCTTAAACAATTCTAATGCTGAAATTAGTCTTGTTTTAGGAAAATTTTGAATATGAGGATTATTGGCTCTTAAATTATTTTCAATCATTTCCAATCTTGAATGTATAGCATGCAATCCTTCCTATTAGCAACCATAGAAGATTGAATATTTCTAATTATGTAGAAACACCAGAGAATTACTTTTGAAGATCACTAACTCTTTTGTCAAATTCAGCCACCTTGCTGCAAGAGACCGCCCTTTATCAACTTGCTCTGGACTGGGGTTGTTGCAATTCCATCAGGCATGACTTGGCAGCCTGTGGTGTGGGGACCTGAAGCTGACGCAGACTTTACATTCAGCCATCCTGCGGTAAGCGTCTAAACCTTATCAACTTGCTCTAGAACTGGCATACCACAGTTCCATCAGGCACTGGCTGGGCAGCCTGAGGTATGGGGACATTTAAATTCAGCCACCCTGCAGTGTACTACCACTGGCACGCCAAAGTTGTGTGCCTAAGGGGAGCGCCCCTGGGCAGCAATTTTCTCTTTGTGTTTTGAGAAAGGGTAAAAAGTGGAATGGCCACGTTTATGCTTCAATACCGGTAAGAGGGCATTTGGATAACCATGTGATTCACCCTACCCTGATTTTTATTTAATTTATTTTTTTTATTGTGCATTTAGCTCAAACTTTTTTATTGGTAGGTCAAGGAGAGTTGCGTTCGATAGCAGTAAGTGTTTTTAAAAATGCTTGAATAAGTGCTTTATACTGCTTTTGCAGAGCAGAATTTGTGCAGGGTTACATGTGTGTACTTCTGAAAATAAAAAAGTATTGAGTAAAAATTCAAATTGCTTTAGTGTAGAAAAATGCCTTGTATGTGTGCATATGTTTATGAATCACTTGCATGTGTTCAAGTGATTTAAAAAAACAAGCAGAGTATGTGCAAACTCACGTGTTCATGCAGGAACATACATGTATACAAAGTGGGCATGGTTTGGGTGTTCATGTATACTTTGTTATTCTATATAGAACGTACGTGTGTATGACATCAAGAATGTGCATATACTTTTAAACCTGCTATTTAACCCACCGAAATCAAACTTGCATTGTCTTTTTTGGATCTGGTGTTTGGCAAGCTAGCTTCTGGTTGTGAGTTGAGATGGAAGCTTATTAGGAAATAGAGGGAGAGTGGGAGGGGCTAACTGGGAAATTATTGTTCAGCCCATTAAGTTTATTTGGTGTATAATATGACTTTTCTGTGGGGGTGGGGATGGAGTTTTCCTTCTGTCTGATCCTTTTGCTTCCATTCCTTGGGGAACCTTTCAGTGAATGCCACTGCAATTCTGAAAGTGTGTGTTTGTCTGGTAAGTGGAACTGACTCTGGCTATGTGTATATGTATGTATGTGGAAATATTAAAGGGCATGACTGGGGCTGATTGGGGGGGAGGGGGTATGAATGTCATTGGGACTGAATGGGGCTGTCTGGGGGGATAGGAGAGGGTCAGGGGGTAACTTGGAAAGTGGGAAAACAGCGGTTAAGTGACAGACAATATGAATATTATAAACATCAATACTCAGGATGCAATGTTTGAGTATGGAGAGAGAACAGAGGAAGAGAAGGACAAGGAGAAGGAACCACTTATAAAAAGTATACAGAGCCAGGTTATAGTTTTTGAATCTGGGAGGAGAAAGTCTTGTGGAAACTCAGTTTCAGTAAGGAAACCATACTATACCTATGCCAGCAGTTAGAGCAGGACCTGGGTTCTACCATTCAGAGAAGCCACATCTCCCAGTACACCTCAAGGTCACTATGGCCTTGGGGTTTTTTTTTGCCATCAGCACCTTTCAGACACTTCTAGGTATCATAATTGGAATAAGTCAATCAGCTATCTCCTTACTCTCTTCCAACCTCCAAGTTCCTGTAACCCTCGTTCTTTGTAACTTATTACTTACCACTTCCCTTAACTCTATCAGTAGCTCTCTAGCTATGATTATTGTTAAGTTAAACTCCCATGTTTGATGTGAACAGATGTGATATGACATGTGTCATGAATGTCGGTATAGAAAATAAATAAATAAATAAATAAACAAATAAATAAATAAATATGTATACAGTAGGTCAGTTTCTGGCTGCATTTCTCAGAAAAACACATCGGCATATCTATTTCTCTCAGAGCAGATAGCAACAACGAGAAATAATGACTAATTTCTACCATATTGTACATTTTCTCTCTGTTTTATGGGATATTGATTGCATTTATGTGCCTATAAGGCCACCTGCAGGCAACAAGACTGTCTTTCACAAATGCAAGGATTTCTACTCTCTCAAAATGCAAATGGTCGGCAAAGCCAAGGGATCATCATGGATGCAGTGCTCAGGTTTCTAGAGTCCTGACTCTGCTCAGATTCTCTCCAAGTCAGCAATTCATAATAGGGATGTGAATCGTTTTTTGACGATTTAAAATATCGTCCGATATATTTTAAATCGTCAAAAATCGTTAGAGGCGCGATACAAAAGGAATTCCCCCGATTTATCGTAAAAAATCGTAAATCGGGGGAGGGGGGAGGGGAAGGGGGAGGGCGGGAAAACCGGCACACTAAAACAACCCTAAAACCCACCCCGACCCTTTAAAATAAATCCCCCACCCTCCCGAACCCCCCCCAAAATGTTTTAAATTACCTGGGGTCCAGTGGGGGGGTCCCGGTGTGATCTGCCACTCTCGGGCCACGGCTGCGTTAATAGAAATGGCGCCGGCGCTACCTTTGCCCGACAGGGCAAAGGTAGCGCCGGCGCCATTTTGGTTCCTGTCCCCCGACGTCACGAGTGCAGGAGATCGCTCCTGGACCCCCAGGGACTTTTGGCCAGCTTGGGGGGGCCTCCTGACCCCCACAAGACTTGCCAAAAGTCCAGCGGGGGTCCGGGAGCGACCTTCTGCACTCGGGACATATTGCCGTATTGCAAAATGGCGCCGGCCGTATGGCCGTATTGCCGTATTGCCGTATTGCAAAATGGCGCCGGCCATATGGCCGGCGCCATTTTGCAATACGGCAATACGTCCCAAGTGCAGAAGGTCGCTCCCGGACCCCCGCTGGACTTTTGGCAAGTCTTGTGGGGGTCAGGAGGCCCCCCCAAGCTGGCCAAAAGTCCCTGGGGGTCCAGCAGGGGTCCAGGAGTGATCTCCTGCGCTCGTGACGTCGGGGGACAGGAACCAAAATGGCACCGGCGCTACCTTTGCCCTAGGGCAAAGGTTGCGCCGGCGCCATTTCTATTAACGCAGCCGTGGCCCAAGAGTGGAAGATCACACCGGGACCCCCCCCCCCCACTGGACCCCAGGTAATTTAAAACATTTTGGGGTGGTTCGGGAGGGTGGGGGATTTATTTTAAAAGGTCGGGGTGGGTTTTAGGGTTGTTTTAGTGTGCCGGTTTTCCCGCCCTCCCCCGATTTACGATTTAAACGATTTAAAAAAAAAACAAAACCGCAACGATCAGATTTCCTCCCCCCCCCAGCCAAAATCGATCGTTAAGATGATCGATCACACGATTCACATCTCTAATTCATAACCACTTCAAGGAAGGTCATTTCACTAGGAGTTGGCTTCTTGGTATATGTGCTGTACTTATTACAATGACACAAATAATTTCTGCTTTTTCTCTCCCCATGCCTCTAGGTGGTCTTACCACTTTTCCCCAAAAGGCTTGTACCAGCCTCTACCATTGAATAGTTTTACTGCCAATCAACATGGGATATCTCACTCTCCTCTGCATTCTCTCCAATAGGTACAAAAGATACTGAAAAATTGGCTCATGATCTTCCTGGCACTCCCACAGACTGCAGCAGATGACTGCTATAACAAGATCTTCAGATAGCCAGGGGTAATCTTTGAGAGAACTTTTGGTCTACTCCAAAGACATTTCCACTGCCTGGACAGGTCAAGTGGATGCATTTTTTACAACCAAAGAAAGGTGACATCTTTTTAATCTGCTGCATATTTCATAGGGATGTGAAATCATTTAGGATGAATTAGGCAATTTCAACAAAATTGCCTAATTCGTCCTGGTTCAGGAACCTGAAAACCGAACCAAATTTTCCCGAAATTTCAGGAAAATTGGGTTTTCAAAGGCCCGAACCATGGGAAATATGACATTTCCCACAGCGGGCCGAAAACAAAGCCCAAACCAAAAGGAATTTGCATATCTCTATTTCATAACCTTTATTTATTTATTTATTCATTCATTCATTTATTTGTTGATTTATTTACTTTAAATATTTATAACTTGCCTATGCACAATGCTGGGCAGGTAACAGTGAAAGCATTCATAATTTCAGTAACAAAAAACAGTAAAACATTTAAACATATAATCTCATTCACATAATAAGACAATAGAATAATGATAAAACTGATAAAAAAAATATAAACAAGCAAGCCATAAAAGTTTTAAATAATTAAATAAAAACAATGCACTTTTGCAGAGAGCTCCTAATTTCCTTGAATACTCTTGTCTCTTATACCTTTCCCCTGTAACTTATCCTATTCTCGAACCCACCAGCGAACATCTTGAATCACCTGTAGAGCCTGGACCCTCCTTGTGGTAATAACCATACATCATCCCCTCTAAATTTAGAAAGCTCCCTGTCATACAGGCCAACTATCATCTCTGTTAAAATCATCTGCAGGGAACATTCATATTCAGAAAGGGGTTTTCCTATCCAAAGGCTTGTTGAAACAGATAAGCTTTTAACACTTTCTAGAATCTGACTATTAAAGGCTCAATTTTAATTTCATTTGGCAACTCATTCCATAGACAAGGCCCTTCCACATAGAATATATGGTACCTGGACTCTTCTAGTTTGACTTATTTAGCAGATTGGACCATTGAAAGATTTTGAGATGAAAATCTTGAATTTTTGATTGGTTGATAAATGTTCAATGCTGCATTAAAACAAATGGAGGCAAAGCCATGAATGGCTTTGAATACTAATAAAATAATTTTAAATCTAATATGGAACTTAATTAAAACACACAATCAGATATAGCCATGCAAGGCCTTTAAGAAAGAGCCCGGCCTTTTACATTTTCAGAAAAGTTGGAAAATTATCTATAACTTTGATCTCAATTGGTAATAAATTCCAAAGGGTTGGATTTGCACAAAAGGAAGCCTTTTGCTTAGTTTCATCAACCTAACGGCTAGTATCTCCAGTATGCATTGTTGTGAGGAACGCAAAGAATGGCATGGATAGTATGGAGATATAAATGTATAAAAATATATTGAGGAACAGATTTATGCAGAATTCTGAAAATCAAACAAAGCAGTTTAAAATCAATCTGCAGTTACAGGGATCCTATTAAGGCTTTTGTACATTGGCTGAATGTCGTCCCAATGTTTTGTTCCTATAATTAAATGTGTTGCTGTGCAGGACTGGTGCAAGCATGTTTGCCACCCTCGGTGAACCTTCAGATATACACCCCCTTTCCTCAACTTACCTATTGGTGGCAGCTCCAGCACAGTACAGTATTAGCTTTGACACAGCACCCCTCTGGGCCTCATAATGGCAGATTTGTACTGCCCCCCCAACTTTTGGCATTCTAGGTGACCTTCTAGTTTGCTAATGGAAGCATAAGTCCTCCTGCTGTGTTTTGTACAAGCTGAAGACTCAGAGAGTTAGACCAATTTGATACTTTGATGTGTTACTCGTTTACATTTATTGTTGTTTAATATTTTTGTTTTACTCATTTATAATCTGCCTGATTGCTCTAATGCCTCATTGGATGAAACCATGAAGGCTATTATTGAATATACTGTTCAATTTGATAATTTGTTAGTATTAGGAGATTTCAATGTTCGTTTTGAAAATCCTATTACATCAACGGACAGGATTTTCTGTTGAATTCTTATTGATCTTGATCTCCAACAATCATTTATGGAGCCCACATCCAGGGCACATCACACATTAGATCTTGTGCTTACATCTAAACAGCTGAAGGTTGTAAAGGATTCCTTACATTGTAATTCTTTTCTTTGGTCTGATCATGTTCTGGTTATATTTTCACTTGACATTATTTTTGAAAGCTCGATAGTTGTTACTTATTTATATACAAGGAACTTGAACAATTTATAGGTTTGGAAAGGCTGCAGGATGATCTTAATCAATTTCCTCAAGATTTCCCAGAACTCTCTTTAGAACACCAATTTGAAATTTGGGACAAAACCTTCAAAGCTGTCTTGGAGAAAGTGGCACCTATTTTGCAATATCTAGGAGTAAGACCCCTTAGTTTCATAATGACTTAAGGGTCTTTAAAACAGACAAAACACTATGAGAGATTATGGCATGGGAATCAAACCTTAGAATTTATTTCTAAACAGATAAATCAGGCCAAAAATTATCCCAGGCATTTCTTTCAGATAATTAATAATTTTGCAGAAAGAAGACAAGAATCTCCTATGGATAACTGTGGGCTGTAAGCTGATGTCTTTGCCTAGCAGGATCTAGGTTTGGTTTCTTTTTCACATAGAGATTTGGCACTGGGGAATGAGGATTTAAATGCAAATGAGCAAGATAGGTTGCTGATACAAGTGAGTAGTCAGGAGGGATAACTTTGACACATACATGCACATGCTCATAAACATGTATATATGGGTGCACACAATTTTACTATAGTATTTTATAACATGTACATTTTACATAGGTGCATATTATCAAAATATGCATATGTTTGCTAAACATCATGAGTGCATGATGCATTGAAACCATGTATTTCAATGCATGGAATGAGCATACTTTACCTATTTTAAACATGTACATGCATTGGGACAGATTTTAGAAGCTACGCGCGGGCGTAGATTTGTGTGTGCAACCCAGCACACACAAATCTTCGCCCAATTTTATAACACTTGTGCATCTTGCGCGCCGAGCCCTAGGGGAGCCCTGATGGCTTTCCCTGTTCCCTCCGAGGCTGCTCCAAAATCGGAGCGGCCTCAGAGGGAACTTTCCTTCTGCACCCCACCTTCCCCTCCCTTCCCCTATCTAACCCGCTCCCCACCCCTATCAAAATCCCCCCCTGACCTTTGTGGAATAAGTTGGCCTGCCTCTCGGCAGGTGTAGGTTGCGTGCACCAGCCAAGTGTGGTGCGCGATCCCCCGGCATGGCTGCTGTGCTGGAGGCCTCGATCCCGCCCCGGGACATGTGCTCGTCCCAGGGCTTGCGCGCATAGCCAGGCCTATGCAAAATAGGCTTGGCGCGCGCAGGAACAGGTTTTCGGGGTAACCCTTAAAAATCAACTCCTAAGCACATAGTGGCTACTTAAACATGGATATGCTAATTTTTGCATGCTTAATGCTTTTTAAAGTCACTTTTAAGTACCTTTAATGTAACTTCTGCTGTGGGAATTGTGAACATTTCAGACACTATAAGACCACCAACTTTTCTCTGAGACCCTTTTCTATTGAACGGGCCGATTCAGTAAAGTCCGCGGGAGAGCAGGTGACTTCCCGCTCGCCTGTGCGCGCGATTCAGTATTTAAATTGGGTCCGGCGGTAGAAACGGGAAAAGGAGGTGCTAAGTACACTAGCGCATCCCTAGCGCCTCCTTTTGGCCCAGAGCGGCGGCTGTCAGCAGGTTTGACAGTCGACACTCAATTTTGCCGGCATTGGTTCGAGCCCGCTGACAGCCACGGGCTCGGAGACCGGACGCCGGCAAAATTGAGCGTCCGGTTTTTGACCCGACAGCCGCCGGCCGACTTTAAAATTTTTTTTATTTTTTTTTTACTTTTTTTACCCTTCGGGACCTCCGACTTAATATCGCCATGATATTAAGTCGGAGGGTGCACTTTCCCGGTGCCAAAGAAATTAGCGCTAATTTCTGAAAGTAAAATGTGCGGCTTCGCTGCACATTTTACTTACTGAATTGCACGCGAATACCTAATAGGGACATCAACATGCATTTGCATGTTGAGGGCACTATTAGGTTTGGCGGGTTGGACGCGCATTTTCGGCCCCTTACTGAATAAGGGGTAAGGGAAAACGCACGTCCAATGGCAGGTTAACAGTGCGCTCTGTAGGATGTTTCTGGTGTAATTTCTGTAGGACCACTTATGTTGCTCTCACAAGATAAGCAGCCCGAAAAACCTTCTTCTTACCAAATATCTAGTAAGAAAAGGGGTCGGAACCCACTTGATTTAGTCTCCCTTGAGTAATGAGAGAAGGTAGAGTTAAAATAATAAATCAATTGGAATGAGTATTCATTTTTAAGATTTCTGATTTGAAATTGTATTATAACTAATTGATTAGCTGGCAAGTATATATTGAGATAAATATTCAGCTGCTGAGCAGCTATTTAAGTTAGCCAGATAGACATTTTCTGCTAACTTAAATGGGATATTCAGTGTTGTCGGCCATGCTGCTGAATATACCTACATAGCTCTGCTGGCCCATTAAAAACAGCTTTTGTTACCTGCTCTGTCTTCCAAAAGCTAGTGTAAGGGGGAATATATTAGCAGTGGGATATTGGCTGCTTCGGGCTACTCAACTACAACATCAACAAGAACAACTAGAATAACATGCAAGGCAGGTTCAACCACCTCCTATGGAAGTACCTGCACAGGAACCAGAACCACAAGCCCCGCCAGTGAAGTGCCCTGGTCAACAGAAGGCCTTGCCACACAGGAGGGCATGCAGGTGATACAGGAAGTGAATCTTTAATCCACAAACAACATTTATAGGCTTGCCAGAAGAACATGTGTTTATGAGTTATCGCCTCAGCTCTCAAGCTATCATCGACTATATAAAGAACTCAGAGGGGATCTATATCAAGTAACGGAAAGGTCCCATGCTATACCAGGCCTCACCAAACTATTGTACGACCTATATTTCATGGCATCTGGCTCCTTCCAAACAACAGTCAGGGTGGTTGGGAGAATGCCCCAATTGTCATTTTCCCACTTTCTGGGCCAGGTCATAACAACTGTACGTGGCCACATTAATCGTTACATAAGATTCCCTCAAGAAAGGCAGGACTTGCTGGACTTGAAGAGAGGGTTTTATGCCATTGACAGCTTTCTTAATGTTCTTGGAGATATTGACTGCACTCACATAGCCATCATCCCACTCTGTGGTAGGGAGGAAATCTATCGCAACAGAGAGATTTTCCACTCCATCAATGTGGAAGTGGTCTGTGACACTCAAATATGCAACCTCAATGTGGTCGCCAGGTAGCTGGGAGTCTTGCACAATTCCTTTTTACATAGGCAATCAGGTTTGTTTGAAAATTTTGAAGATGGCCTATACAGTGAGGGTTGGCTCATAGGTAAGAGCGATGCTCCTTTCTATAATCCCTGACTGGCTATGTGTTTACAGCAAACACCACTGATATGAGGGTCTGTTGGGGATGTAACTGCATCAGTTACATGACGTGGCTTGTGCAGTTAGGTCTACAAGCCATAGTGCCAGGACCCAGCTTTCTCTCTTCATGCTGTAGAGGCCTGATTATGTTGCATGCCCAAACAATGCACTTGCCACAAAGCTCTGTGTGTGACCGAGCAGTAAGACTTTCAACTTATTAACTATAAATGCCATCCCTTTTGGAGCTGTTGAAATGTCACTTGACAACCAAAACCTTTTAGTGCCCACAGTGCAGGGTCTCCTGGGTCAGGTTAGTGCTCTGTCTGCCAGGTTGTCAATCACAGTTTGTCTTGACCATCAGAGCTACATAAGCTAAATAGAAACTGGAGGCTGTGCATTCTGGCTCCATCATAGTCACTGTGTCATGATTGATGTCTTTCTGTAATGAAGTGTGGTAGATATAATATATAGCTTCCGTCTTAGACGAGTGCTTGAACTGGGTAGTGATAGCTTGGTTGTAAGAGATATATACATATTGTGCAGGAACCCCACATGCAGTTTTCCATTCAGGAAGATCTGACATAACCTAAACAAGTGCCATAGCATTCATATATTGACAATGTAATAGTGGGCTTGGACTTTGGGTTTGGAAATAGCCTTTTAAGGTTCAAGGCAAGCTAGAGCTTAGCTTCTTATGCATAATAGCAAGCTGTGGATTGGCAGCCATATCAGAAAGTTACAATGGTGGGAGTGATGCAGCATAATTTCTTTGTCACAGGAGATACAGGATACATTTGCAGGACCTGGCTTCTCACGCTCATCGCCATTCCCAAGATGCCTATGGAGACGAGGTACAGCAAGGCCTTGTGTTCTACCCGCTGTGTCCTAGAATGCACCTTTGGAGTTTTTAAATGCAGATTTCATTGTTTGGAGAAGACGGGATAAGCTTTAATATACACCCCACCCTTAGTTGCTGAGATAGTGCTGCTCTGCCTTGTAGTTCATAATCTGGATCTAAGGTACAGTAACTCAGTAGACATCATTCCAGATCTACCCAAGGATCCCCTGTATCCCCCTGTAGAAGCTAGGGAGATCACACAGACTGGCAGTCAACTTCAGCAAATTATCATAACAATGCTACTTTGCCTGTTAATCCTTATCTCCTCTTTCCCCTTCCATAGAAGAAAGCCCAGCAGAGTGTTATTAGCTAGTCTCATCTCTATCCTTTATTTATTTATTTGTGCGTTTCATATATCGCTGTTCCATGTATAGATCACAACGGTTTACAAAGTAACATTCCTAGTTATAACTCAACACACAAACAATGATTTGTTACAGAAGTGGTATTCATAGATAGGCATTAATATTTATCAAGTGAAACTTTCTAGTACAAATTAAGAATAGATCTAGTACTTAAGGCAAAGACTATTGAAAAATAATACAGTACCTCTGTCTGGGTCAGTGTTTAACAGAAACCACTTAGGCCTAGTTAGGCAACATCGTGAGAATGGAGCAATAGGTGCAATAGACAGTGATACAAAAAGTAGACACTAAGGGGTAGATTTTCAGAGCCCTGCTCGCCTAAATCCGCCCAAAACCGGGCGGATTTAGGCGAGCAGGGCCCTGCGCGCCGGCAAGCCTATTTTACATAGGCCTCCCGGCGCGCGCAGAGCCCCGGGACTCGCGTAAGTCCCGGGGTTCTCGGAGGGGGGCGTGTCGGGGGCGTGTCGGAGGGGCGGGCCCGGTCGTCGCGGCGTTCCGGGGGCGTGTCGGCAGCGTTTTGGGGGCGGGTACGGGGCGTGGCTACGGCCCGGGGGCGTGGCCGCGCCCTCCGTACCCGCCCCCAGGTCGCGGCCCGGCGCGCAGCAGGCCCGCTGGCGCGCGGGGATTTACGTCTCCCTCCGGGAGGCGTAAATCCCCCGACAAAGGTAAGGGGGGGATGTAGACAGGGCCGGGCGGGTGGGTTAGGTAGGGGAAGGGAGGGGAAGGTGAGGGGAGGGCAAAGGAAAGTTCCCTCCAAGGCCGCTCCGATTTCGGAGCGGCCTTGGAGGGAACGGGGGGAGGTAGCGCGGCTCGGCGCGCGCAGGCTATACAAAATTGATAGCCTTGCGCGCGCCGATCCAGGATTTTAGTGGATACGCGCGGCTCCGCGCGTATCTACTAAAATCCAGCGTACTTTTGTTTGCGCCTGGAGCGCAAACAAAAGTAGGCTGTTCGCGCTCGTCTGAAAATCTACCCCTAAATAAACATAACACCAAAGAGATGTGGCTTGCTTAATGTATTCATAGTGATAGTCCAAAAGAGTCATGTCTCACCATAACCTTTGTGTAGGACTGCCAGCACAATGTACATAGCTTTCCATAGCTTGCATCTTTTTGCTTGCTTCGGCTACGCCTTGGAACCTGTCCTAGTCCTCACATGTGGATGAGATCGTGACCTAGGTATGATGGAACTCCAGCAGGGCCTAGGACATGGAGCCAAGTGCTCCAGAAGTCATAGAAATTACAAGTGGATGAGCTGCTTAAAGGAACAGATTGAAGCTACAAGTTGACACTTACAATCATCAATCACAGACTGGGCATGTTTCAGACAGATTCTCTAGCTGACATCCATGTGCATCAAATGATATCTACATGGACATCGAATGCACAGTGTCACATGGGCCTGCAAATATACAGGTGTTAGCACTGCCTCAGAGGTTTCTGAGGCAGTGCTTACATCGGAGTACTCACCTAGCAGACCTACACTTACAGCCTTTTGGAAAGCACATGTCAAATATTGTGGCAATCACAAACTTCTCACAGGTCATTGCAAGTAGCAGGGACCATGCATAGCTGGGCCCTGCTGCACCTAGATAAGCAAAGTGTCACCTCTCATGTAGAGATGGAAAGGGCCTTGGCCCTTAGGCTGTCATATTGGTACTGTTAGCTGCTCAGGGATGCTAGACAAGGATGTTGGTCTGACTATCTGAAGTCTAGATTGGGAATAGGATGGTATCATGCCTTCACATTTAGTTGAAAGTCACCTCTGAAATGGATAGGTCAGCATTGTTTAGTGATGAATATCATAGTACCCACATGTCACATAATAAAAGGTTCACCTCACTGAATGTAAGGCAAAGCTAGGTTAGAAGATATTAACCTAGCCTGACATGTCACAGGTAGCCATTGGGAAATATTGAGATCTCAGCGTGCAGCAAGGGCCTTTGCATATCCAGCTCAGGGCTAGTTATGTTTTTCAGCTTTATGTAGGTACATAGAAAATCTGCAGAGTGGTATGTTAGTTCTGTTTGCTAGTAACTGTTACAGTCCTTATCCTATCCATGGCCACCCATACCACATAGGCTGATGACTCCAGGGAAGACAAGCTTGCAGAATGGTCATTTTCCAAGCAGACTTGCAACCTTTCAGGTCTTATCAGGTTTGAGGCCCTTAACTGTCTGCATGGCTGCTATTACTTGTGGACAACATAGCATTGTAGCTGTCCTATGGGATGGGTGTTCTGTGGTACTTGAGCTTTTTGGACTTTCTGGATACTGAGAACAAGGCAGGTGTGCTGATAGACTCTCACTTATCAGCTCTGTGCATAGCTAGAGAAGTTGCTGTCAGCCCTTGATCTCATGAGCCAACAGCAAGCCTCTTTCAGAAGCCTCGCACTGTGCAAAATGTATAGGCCAACTGATCCCAAAGGTATCATGTGTTAGGCATGATGTTTTCTACACTTTCAGTGTTGTTATGTAGAAAGACAAGCATTCTGGGGTACTTGAGGCCTGGAGGGGCCCATACCTGTAATAAGGAAAATTCAGTGAGCTTATATGGTTCTGACAGATGGCTTTCAGGCTCCCAGATATAGACTATCTTCTGTGAGATGTTATGACTCTGACTATCTCAGTAGCAGTTAGGGACAAGCTTGGCACAGTCAACATTCATGGTTTATGATGAACAGGCCAGGAACAGCATTTTTGGACCTCAATAGGTAGCCAAAGTTTTGAAGGTAGTCTGTAATCAACAATATCCTAACTGATGTGTATGTCTGTGCGTGTCTGTGTGAGTGACATGCTGTATTAGCCTCTGCCTATATCTATGTCTGGAGATGATATGCAGCTCTTAGTTATCCTCCTTATTCTCCTTATCACTCCTTATCCTCCTTATCACACCAATGCCTACAATAGAGCATGCATGGTGTGTGCATCCAGTTAGCACACACTGGCTTTGGACACAAGCAATCCTGTGCTTCCACATTTTTATGATGGATGCTAAAGCTATGCTAATGTGTTCGGGGGGAGAAAATGGCCTCACGCATTGAAACCAAACATTCCACCTTGGCCTGACAGTATTGATTCATGCAGTCAAGAAAGAAGAATGTAAATTGGCATCATCAGAGCTCAGATATGCTGTGCCACTTTGCTGGATGAGTAGATATCTAACTGTAGTTTATACCTCCCCCTCCCCGCCACCTCAGGCTCTCTCACCAAGTACCAGGAGTGGGCCTATTGGTATTAGTATTGGGGAGTGTTTCTGGTTGGTAGAGCTACAGTTGCCAGGTGGCAGTGGTGTTTGGGGGGGGGGGGGTTGATGGTTTCAACTTCTTTTGGGGATCCAGGGATGATGGGCAGGGATAGGGCAAATGTTGGTGTCATGCCAGGTCCTTTCATGTTCATCAGATTTATAGGCTGGGGAAGGGACGTAACTAGTGGGTTGATTATACCTGAGGGCAGGGGGTAGCATAAGGCCTGCCAGGACCCCTATTTGATATTATGTTTTTCTAGACAGAGTCAAGGACCTACTTACCCACTTATCTATTGAAGATTTATTGATCACTAGACAGTGACAGTGTCATACAAAGCCACATCATTAGATGCTTATTTTGCCATAACTTTAGACTGACAGTTAAGGCCTGCAGAGATTCTGCCTTATGTAACTGCATATGTTTTGGGTGCATAGTTAAGGTGGCACTTCAATCCTGCTGATTGTAAGGTACAAGTTCTGCTGCTAAGTGGAGCCACATCACTTGTCCACTACATATCATCATGATTTTTTCCTCTGTCTTCCTGCAGCCTGCTTGAAGCCTGTGTTATCCCAGAAAGTGACCTCCATGAAAAGTTCAGAAGCTGCTGTGTGACAAATCTGGATAAATCATGGAGATGTGGAGGATAGAGATTCCCCACTGTCCAAGAGCAGACTGTGATGAGGTCTGCTATTGCTTGGGACCAGGCAGACCAACAGACTGGCTTCTAACCTTGCACTGCCTTGGGCTATTGATCTGTACATATGTATTAGCTAAAAATGTTAACTCCAGGTACTGGGTGGAAGAGTCTCAGGTGGCGGGGGAGGGGAGGTGTACACTACAGGCAGATACCTACTGAAGATAAGAACATAAGAAAATGCCATACTGGGTCAGACCAAGGGTCCATCAAGCCCAGCATCCTGTTTCCAACAGTGGCCAATCCAGGCCATAAGAACCTGGCAAGTACCCAAAAACTAAGTCTATTCCATATAACCATTGCTAATGGCAGTGGCTATTCTCTAACGGGCGGATTTTCAAAGCCCTGCTCGCGTAAATCCGCCCGGATTTACGTGAGCAGGGCCTTGCTCGCCGGCGCGCCTATTTTCCATAGGCCGCCGGCGCGCGCAGAACCCCGGGACTCGCGTAAGTCCCGGGGTTTCTGAAAAGGGGCGTGTCGGGGCGTGGCCAAGTGACGCCGTGTTTCGGGGGCGTGGCATGGCGTTTGGGGGCGGCCCGGGGTGTGGCGCCGGCCCGGGGCGTGGCGCCGGCCCGGGGGCATTCTGGGGGCGTGGCCGTGCCCTCCAGAACCGCCCCCGGGTCGGGTCTCGGCGCGCGTGGATTTACGTCTCCCTCCGGGAGGCGTAAATCCATGGATAAAGGTAGGGGGGGGGGGGGGGGTTAGGTAGAGGAAGGGAGGGGAAGGTGAGGGGAGGGCGAAAGAGAGTTCCCTCCGAGGCCGCTCCGAAATCGGAGCGGCCTCGGAGGGAACGGAGGCAGGCTGCGCGGCTCGGCGCACGTCGGCTGCCCAAAATCGGCAGCCTTGCGCGCGCCGATCCAGGATTTTAGAAGATACGCGCGGCTACGCGCGTATCTTATAAAAATCCAGCGTACTTTTGTTTGTGCCTGCTGCGCAAACAAAAGTACGCGATCGCGCAGTTTTTAAAAATCTACCCCTAAGTGAACTTAATAGCAGGTAATGGACTTCTCCTCCAAGAACTTATCCAATCCTTTTATAAACACAGCTATATTAACTGCACTAACCACATCCTCTGGCAACAAATTCCAGAGTTTAATTGTGCGTTGAGTAAAAAAGAACTTTCTCTGATTAGTTTTAAATGTGCCCCATGCTAACTTCGTGGAGTGCCCCCTAGTCTTTCTACTATCCGAAAGAGTAAATAACCGATTCACATCTACCCGTTCTAGACCTCTCATGATTTTAAACACCTCTATCATATCCCCCCTCAGTCGTCTCTTCTCCAAGCTGAAAAGTCCTAACCTCTTTAGTCTTTCCTCATAGGGGAGTTGTTCCATTCCCTTTATCATTTTGGTAGCCCTTCTCTGTACCTTCTCCATCGCAATTATATCTTTTTTGAGATGTGGCGACCAGAATTGTACACAGTATTCAAGGTGCGGTCTCACCATGGAGCGATACAGAGGCATTATGACATTTTCCGTTTTATTCACCATTCCCTTTCTAGTAATTCCCAACATTCCCAACATTCTGGCTCCCAGCCCTGCACTGTCTTGGGTTGTGGATCTATACATACCTATTAGCATCCTGTGTATTGGAAGCTTGTTAGAGACCACCTGACCAGTATCCATGTGTCCTCTGATTTTATTTTTATTTATTTTATTTGTTTAAGCCTATTTTAACTTTCCTTTAGGAGCGCTGTGGCCCTAAATGTAACATCATGATGATGTTGCTATCTGATTCGGCCTGTGCTTGACTTTAGTGCTAGGGGATTTCCCCAAGGTCTCTCAGATGCCTACAGCAAGCTCCCCAAACTGACCCACAGCAGAGAAAGTTTCCCCTTACCGCTGCCTCAGTTGAAAAGGGACAGCAACATCAGTGTCAGCATTCCTCACTGGTTTCTCCACCAAAACAGATCTTCCAGAAGCTGTGGAAAAGAGTGAAAACAATTCCATATTCCTGCTGTGGCCCAATGCCAATCCCTCTTCACAGGACCACAGAAGCCAACAGTCTGATGCTTTCTAGATGCTGTTCCCCACGGCAAGCTCCTTCATTTACAGTGCTGTAGCAGGAAGCAGAAAACCTCACACAGTACTTCCTGAAGCAGTACGATGCTGCTTTCTCTGCTACAATCCCATTCTCCTTTAAATTCTAGATCCCGACAGAACACCCATCCCAAAAAAATAATTATATCTCTGATTTTGCACTACAGGGCAATCTCCACTAATCTTCCAGTCAGCCATGCCAGCCAGGTGTGCCAGTCAGGAGGAATGGGTATTCTACCTCACTGAAGTAAATGTTAAGTTTAAACTCTTATCGTTCCTCCTTAATACAGAAATTAAAAAAAATTAAAAGATTGAAAGCCAATAAATACTACACCAATCAAAGCAAAAATCAAAGTCTGTTATAAGGCTGCTGTGTAAGAAACGGCTATAAAAACTACAATATTATTGTAGTAAGGACTGTATTATACAAAATAAATCAAGCAACCAATGAATAAATGTTTCTCAGTTCTATAATCTCAGTTCTATAATCATCTGGCCTCATTTTTATGTGAAAAAGCAGTACCTTTTCATTTAAGCCAATTTTTGGTTATTGAATCTTCAGCTTGAAAACAGCAGTTGCACCAATGATTTTTCCTTGGCAGTCTATATCCTTGGCTCTCTATAGATTGCTGTCCACATGCAGGCATGCCAAAGATACTGGGTAAAGTCTGAGAATAATTTTGACTGAAATTGTAGGAAGAATTTTCTCACATTATTGAGGAACATTGCATCTTCTTTGGTTACTTGCATTTGATTCTATGAATTTTTTAAAATATTCTTGTGAATAATGTTTTGTACAAAAATTTACTATGTACAGCAAAGTTCAATTTTTTCACAAAAATTGAGACAGAGGATTACAGAATAGGAAATTATATTGATTTATTAAAAAGTATGTACCACTACATTCATATGAAATGCTCAAAGAGGTTTGCACCGAAAAATATGATGAACATTAATTGCAAAAACTAACAGAATCATAGCCATACTCTCCTTCAGGCCACCCTCATCCCTGCCAGTTTCATAGATGACACAGTCCATCTACAGTTTTTAATATAATCCACACAGAATAATAAAAAAATAAATATATATATATATATATATATATATATATATATAGTTTCCTTCAGTGATATAATCCCTTCCTGGCCACCATCATCCCTATAAATCCCTCTTTTAACTAAACAGACAACACAGTATTAAAAGCCCATATAGCATAATATTACTCCCTATTTTTTTCCATCATCAGAATGCCCACTTCCCATCACCCTCCCTCCACAGCTCTCTCATTTACTCAGGCTAGCACATCTTTAAAACATCTTGCTTTTTCACTATTTCCCTTGGCTTCCTATACTATTAACATCAATTTGAACAAAATTGATTTTACAGCTTTCTGAAATGCGAACAAATTGGTCATTACCCTTTCCTGTTTGGGTATGTCATTCCAAAGTTTTGGGCCAACAGAGAAAAAGGGTTGATTTCTTGTACTTTATAGCTTGTCTGCTTTTAGAGATAAGAGTTCAAGCTGAGCTGACTGCAAAATGATTCATTTAGTTAATTACTCTGCTTAGTTTGCACATAGCCCCCTAAACACAATAATGTTTTAGTTATTATAGCTCTTTCTTATAAGGTATCTTACCGCTCTTTCATTTTTATGAAATGTTGGAAAGAATAATATAAAAGGATCAATGTCTTTCTGTCCATCCACTTCTATGCAGGCATAATAATTCTCCAAAATAGAGACAGAAAATCATCAAATTTGGCATTCAGGAAAATGTAGAAATAAGGGTCAGCAAACTAATCATAGGTGATACCTTTTTATAGGACTAACTTAATTAGGGTTGACATCTGCTTCCAGATTTTCAGGACAGATTAATCCAGCCCTGGATTTATCCCATTGTATGTTGGGACTTGTAGCTCTGACTTCTCTATTGTAGTTCCTTAGAAAAGCAAGAATACAAGTCTGTTCATGTAGTGGAGACAAAAACGAAAATCGGATCAGCCTGTCCTGAAAATATGGAGCCAATTGACAACCTTAAACTTAATACATTCATGATTAGCTTCCCTGATGTTAGTCCAATAGAAAGGTGTCGCCCATAACTTGTTTGTTATCCCTTAGTTCAGAGTGAAACTACAATGCCTTGCATGCTGGTAGAATATGTGGATATCTCAGATTAGTATTTTTAGAGATTTGGGCCTTCAAAATAAAAATCCTCATTACTTTTTTATGGGAAATTATGAGAATTTTCAGACTAATGACCACTTATCCACTATAAAAGCCCCTCCCTCAACCCTCTCACCCTTCCAATAACTTTACACAGAGCAACACAGGCAGAGAGAGAAAGGGAAATTTAACTGCTGTAGCAGGCAAAGATGGCACCAAAGGTGCTTCCAAAGTCATCTCCCCCAAACTTTAAAATTCACATACACTCCACAAACACACACACAAATCCACACACACATACCTGTGCTACCCCATACAGCTTCTGACAGCCACCAACCCCACCTTCATGCTAAATACAAATCCATAACCCATTCCCACAAAGCCATATTCCCATAAATATACACTCACAAATCCCTAACTCCTAATGTTCAACCATAGAGTGGGAAGAAGTAAAAATTTTGTTTAGTTTTTCACATCGCATTTTGGGGGGATTTCCCCATGAATTTTGTTTCATTTAGGGGTAGATTTTCAAATACCGCGAATAGGCCTACTTTTGCTGGCGCATCAGGCGCAAGCAAAAGTAAGCTGGATTTTAGTAGGTACGCGCGAGCCGCGCGTATCTGCTAAAAACCTGGATTGGCGCGCGCAAGGCTATTGATTTTGTATAGCCGGCGCGCGCCGATCCGCGCAGCCTACCCCCGTTGCCTCCCTTCCTTTTGCCCTCCCCTCACCTTCCCCTCCCTTCCCCTACCTAACCCACCCACCCGGCCCTGTCTAAGCCCCCCCCTTACCTTTGTCGGGGGATTTACGCCTCCCGGAGGGAGGCGTAAATCCCCGCGCGCCAGCGGGCCTCTTGCGCGCCGGGACGCGACCTAGGGGCGGGTATGGAGGGTGCGGCCACGCCCCCGGACTGCCCCGGGCCGTAGCCACGCCCCCTTACCCGTCCCCAAAACGCTGCCGACACGCCCCCTAAACGCCGCGACGACCGGGCCCGCCCCCCGACACGCCCCCCTCGGAGAACCCCGGGACTTACGCGAGTCCCGGGGCTCTGCGCGCGCCGGTAGGCCTATGTAAAATAGGCTCACCGGCGCGCAGGGCCCTGCTCGCCTAAATCCGCCCGGATTTGGGCGGATTTAGGCGAGCAGGGCTCTGAAAATCTGCCCCTTAATGTTTATTTTATTTTGTTTAAAAAAACAAAATAACAATAAAAATGGAAAAAAAAATAAATGAAACAAGGCCTCCCAAGGCCTCCTGTCCTTGCCACCTATCCCTCCCATCTGAAAAACTGCTAGAGCCAGGATCCTCCCAAGCCCCCACTTCCCAGTCCAGGGTGAGAACTGACACTGAAGCTTAGGCCCAGGCCAAATCCTTGGCCTGGGCATAGTCTGTAGTAGATTGCTGTAACTTCAGACTAGGCCATACTGAAGGCCCAGGATTTGAGGCCTGATCCCGATGCCAGGGCCTAGGACCAGGCCCAACAACAGTGCTAAGACCAGAGACCGGGTCCCAGTACCTGGCCTCGTCTTTAATCCAGGCTCGACATAAGTGTATGACCCAGATGCTGGATAGCTATGCCTAGGCCTCAGCACAGACCCAGACCAAAACAGAGGCTCAGACAAGAGACCAGGTCCCGATGCCTGACCCTCAGCCTGCACCCAGGCCAATGCTGGGACCTAGACCAGAAACCAGAGACCAGATGCAGGGGACCAGACTGGAGACCGGGTTCTGATACTTGGGCCTCAGCCTGGACTGGAGACCAGGTCCTGATGCCTGGGCCAAAGACTAACACTGAAACCCAGCCTAGAGGCTGGGTCTCAATGCTGGGGCCTCAACACAGGCACAGAATCCAGTCCTTGGAGGACCTCTTCAGAAAATGTATTTCTTCTGACTTTGTACTTGAAATGGTGGCCTCTGCTTGGGATATACCGGATTTAATTATCTCCGGCACATCTGCCTCAGTGGCGTATGCCATATTGACGTACAGCAGTTAATTGAACTACTATACATCAAAATGGCTCCTTCCACTGGCATCCCAAGCAGAGGTGCCATTTCAAATATGAAGATAGAAGAATGATGTTTTCCGAAAGGACCTCCGAGGACAGAGCTCTAGGTCTGGGCCTGGGCCAAGGACCCTGTGTTTGAACCCAGCCTCCAGGTGGGCCCCGGTAACAAGCTTTTGTCTGTGGTCTGGCCTAAGCTGAGGCCCAAACATTGGGACCTGGCCTCTGGGCTAGGCCCCAATGTCAGGCCTTGGTATGGATAAGGCCCAGGCATCAGGACCCAATCTCCTGACCGGACACTGGCATTGGGTGCCCTGGCCCCTGGTCTGGGTGGGGATATCGGATCAGGCAAGAGAAAAAATTATTGTGGCCTGGCCTTTGTTTGGGTCTCCGCTGAGGCCCCAGCATCAGGCAAGGCCTATATCGACATCCCTGTGTAACGCTCGGGTATAGGCCATAGCTGCTTCATCAACTGTCAGTTTGTAGCCACACCAGTTGACTGTCAGAGCGTTATTGCCCAGTCAGCAAGATATTTTTAGTTGTCAAATGTTCACATTTATTTGAATTACATGTCCAGCAGTGGACAGTAATTGATGAAGAACACTCTCTCGACAGTCTAGCAATTGCTGAAGCAGAGTGAAACATTGCTCTCGAAACGTTGCAGCATCAGATTTCTTGCAGTTTTCATATATCATCTTGGATTGTTCCTAATCATCATTGAAACAAACAGTCTTCATCACATTACTTTGTTCCTCAGGAGAAGTTGATTTTTTAACTGCAGGAGCTTTTTCAGATAAGTGCCTCATTTTAGACTGATTTTACTTACATATTGATGAGTGTGCCTGAACAGAAAACCAACAAAGGAAAATGTGTCCCAGAATCCTCGGATTTCTTAGCCTGCCTTAGCTGTATGAACTCTAAAGGGCAGATTTTCAAAGGGTTACATGAGTAACATACGCACATAAGCCCTGAAAAGCTGCCCCAAGCTGTCCCTGTGCGCGCCAAGCCTATCTTGCATAGGCTCAGCAGCGAGCACAAGCCCCGGGATGCGTGTATGTCCCAGGGCTTTGCAAAACAGGAAGTCTGAGGCATGGCCAGGGTGCGACAGCAGTCCGGGGGTGTGGCTGGGGGTGTGGTGGTGGTCCGGGGGTGGGGACAAGTGCTCTGGCACAGCAGCCTGTGCTGGGGCATGGCGGGCCGGCAGCCAGCTAATGTGTGCAAGTTTCACCTGCCTCGGGCAGGCATAACTTTTGGAACAAAGGTAGGGGGGGATTTAGTTATGGATGGGGGTGGGTTAGATAGGGGAAGGGAGGGGAAGGTGGGGGGGCCGGAAAAAAGTTCCCTCCAAGGAGGGAACGTGGAAAGCCATCAGGGCTCCCCTCGGACTTGGCACATGCAAGATGCACATGTGTGCACCCCTTGCGTGTGCCGAACCTGGATTTTATAGCATGCGTGTTGCAGCGCGTGCATGTTATAAAATCGGGCATAGATTTGTTCGTGCCGGTTGCGCGAACAAATCTACACCGGTACGTATCTTTTAAGATCTGGCCTCAAGTGACTTCTTGAGAATGACTTGCAGAATTCATAGGACATCTGGACAGGCAGTCAAGTGAGCTCTACCTATGATATCTAATTATAGGGTCATAAAAGGAGAAGAAGACTGCAGGAACTTTAGGCTATCAGGCCACAATAAAAGGCACTATTCTCAGGAGTATCTATAAACACAACTTCAGATGTGTTAATTGCCCTGACCAGTAAGATTCTAACAGAACAAAGGACTATCTAGAGAGTGATGGTAAATGAGCCCCACCTGGGAGAAGTAATCAGCGCAGTTCAGGGATAATCACTTCATGCTGTTGACATGACAACCTTTGTAAATGATTCTTTTTGCAGTCACAGAATGCTAGAATATTCTACAATATTGAATGTTATCTATAAAAGAAGGATTACTTCCTGTATACGTTGAGATGCTGGTGGACAGTTTGTAAGAGAAATGGCATCAGCATCTCCCAAGAATACTTATACTGAACAATAAAAATTATGCGTTCTACAAAAATCTAAGGGGCAGATTTTAAAACCTGTGCGCAGGCACAGATTTGTTTGCGCAACCTGGTGCGAACAAATCTACGCCTGATTTTATAACATGCGCACGCAGCCGAATGCATGTTGTAAAATCCAGGGTAGGCGCACACAAGGGGGTGCACAATTGTGCAACTTGTGCACGCCGAGCCGCGCAGCCTGCCTCCATTCCCTCCGAGGCTGCTCCAAAATCAAAGTGGCCTCAGAGAAAACATTCCTTCCACCCCCCCGCACCTTCCCCTCCCTTCCCCTACCTAACCCAACCCCCAGCCCTACCTAGAACCCCCCCCCCCCCCCTTTACCTTTGTTGAAGAAGTTACACGTGCCGGTCGATGGCAGGCCTGTGATCCCAATCTCAGTGGCAAATGGCCGCTGTGCCTGGAGGCTCAGGCCACGCCCTGCCACATCCCCGGACTGCCCATGTCCCACCCCTTTTTGCAAGCCCCGTGACATATGCGCGTCCCGGGGCTTGTGCATACCGCCGAGCCTATGCAAGATAGGCTCGGCGTGTGCAGGGGCAGCTTTTCGGGGGTTACGCGCGTATCTTACCCGCGTAACCTTTTGAAAATCTGCCCCTAAATGTTCTTGTATCCCTGGACATAAGCATCAATAAAAAAAATGGTGTGGCGCTTAACAATATTTTTTAAAAACTTTAAACAATATCTTCTGCATGATAATTCACTACATTGATTTAATGACACTGTGCTAAAGCCTACTCCTTGTCAAATGGCCGATGGTTATACTCCATACACTGTTTGCGACACTAGCGATTGAAAATAATTAATACAGTCCACCAACATGTTTATGATGATCCAAAGATTAATGTTATCCTATGCATTGATGACTGTGCAACATTAAAGAATAAAATTCCCCTTTCTTTCTTTCTTTTTTTTTTTTTTTTAATACTAGCAGTGTGGCATGTAAAAAAAAAAAAAGAGGCAATATTAGGTCATTCCAAGGAGGGTTTCTATGGTTCACACTGATTTGTATTTTGTCAGTGGTGTATATGCACACATTACCAAAGTTATACACATGCTTTTCCATCATGTTTAGTCAAAATTAAATTACACTTCCTTTTTTTTGAGTGCAGTTATTGGAAGGGAGGTCTGGGTTAACTGGTGGTGGGAGCGTGAGGGTCAAAGTGAAATGGTGCAGGGTCTAGGAGGTGAACAGGTAGAATTGTGGGTGAACTGGTGGAGGTGTCAGTGAGCAGGTGATTACAAGTTCATGCACAAGTATTTTCATAAACATGGTATGTGCAAACTTTATGAAATACTGGTCTCTGCAAATAAACTGCAGTAAATAGGCACACGTTACAGTTATTTTATGTGCAAAATATGTGCATGTGCTTTTATGAAATTGGCATAGAAAGTATGTGGCTCCCTGCATTTAAAAAAGTGTATATACTGAAATATATGCACATACTTTCAAGGCAGAAATACATGGTATTTTATTAACAGTGCAGCTGTCACCCCAAACAGGATATAAAATACAGGCATAACATGTGCACATACTTCTGCATTATGTGCTGATTTTCACAACCAATTGTAAATTACCTTTTTTAGAGCATGTATTTTATACTAGATAATTTTCAAAGAGAAACTACCTGTGTACATGCAGTTAAAATAGCCAGTTATATTACAAATATGCAGTGGAAAGTTGTTTTTTTTTTGTTTGTTTGTTTTTTTTTATTTCCTCTTTCCTTCTCCCAAGGAACAGAGTACTGCCTGGAACATGGCAGGGAATCTTCGCATAATATACACTTTTAAGATCCAAAAGTCCCCTGTAACAATCACCCAGAGATCTTTAATAAATAAGTAGGTAAAAAGAAGCTGATTTTTGTTTGTTTATTCTTCTTTTCCTCTCCTGATTACAAGAGCACACCTAGCACATGTTCTCTGCTTTCCTGCAGGCAGTTTCCATTAAACACAAACCTTTAAGTTTCAAAAAGCATATAACATGAAAAACATGTGTGCATACCAACTTCATTGGAATCAGTGGACATAAAAGGATAATTGATAGAAAACAGTAATATCAGGCTCCTGTTGCGGAACAAACTTAGGGCTAGATTCATCAAACTATCACATGTGAAAGGAAGAGGGGTGTAATTTATGATAATAGCCTTTTTATTACAATTTCAGAGTACAATAACTTTTTTGCATTAATACCACTATTATTGCAGTTCTGAGAGAGAGAGAGAGAACCTCTGGAGATAGTACCCTAGTAAGCAGCAATTTATGCTACTATAGGAGGCCCACCCAGTAACTCGAGGTGAGATTTAGGTAGTAGTGTTATTTTTTTTTTATTTTTTTATTTTTTATATACCGACATTCGATCTGAGATATCACATCGGTTTACATTCAGGTACTGTAAGTATTTCCCTATCCCCAGAGGGCTTACAATCTAAAGGGTAGATTTTAAAAAATTGCTCGATCGCGTACTTTTGTTTGCGCACCAGGCGCAAACAAAAGTACGCTGGATTTTATAAGATACGCACGTAGCCGCACGTATCTTATAAAATCTGGGGTCGGCGCGCCCAAGGGGGTGCACATTTGTGAAACCTGCGCGCGCCGAGCCCAGCGCGCGCTGCCTGTTCCCTCCAAGGCCGCTCCAATTTCGGAGCGGCCTCGGAGGGAACTTTCCTTCGCCCTCCCCCCACCTTCCCCTCCCTTCCCCTACCTAACCCACCCCCCCGGCCCTATCTAAACCCCCCCCTTACCTTTATTCCACGATTTTCGCCTGCAAAAAGCAGACATAAATCTGCGTGCATCAGCCGGCTGCCCCGCTCCGTGTTCCGGTCCCGGGGGCTGGTCCGGAGGCCGCGGCCACGCCCACGGAACGCCCCGGGCCGAAACCACGCCCACGTCACGCCTCCGACACGCCGCATCATTTGGCCACGCCCCCGACACGCCCCTCCCACCCCTTTTAAAAAAACCCTGGACTTACGCGCGTCCCAGGGCTCTGTGCGCACCGGCGGCCTATGCAAAATAGGCGCGCCAGCGCGTGAGGGCCCTGCACGCGTAAATCCGCCCAGATTTACGCGCGCAGGGCATTTAAAATCCGCCCCTAAGTTTGTACCTGAAGAAATGGAGGGTAAAGTGACTTGTCCAAGGTTAGGGGTTAGGGGCCACTTTGACATTCAGAGTGAGACATATGAACAGAACAGTGCACTCTTGTAAAGATTTGATGTCCTTCGGAGTGAGGAAACTCACACAAAGTTGAGAGTTGCACAATGTTCTCTCAACCTAGCTTGATGGACTGTCTACCTGGGTAGACCAGTTCCAATTTGATTTCCAAAAAGTGCTAAAATCAGAGACACTGCTACTCTCAAGAACTGCTGTTTTTAGGAGAAGTCTCAACTGTGGACAGGGTTTTGTATTGGTCCTACTTTATATCTCTGCAGCCTTTGATACAATAAACCATCATATTTTATTATATAGGCTGTGAGAGTTCAGTGTAACTGGCACAGTACTCAAGCAGTTCAATTCATAACTTATTAAAATAACTCATAGTTAACTCTCGACTGACAATTCCAAGTGATGTACTATTTGTTAGGGATGTGCAGACCAAAAGTTTAAGTTCATAAGTCCATAAGTCGAAAGGGGGTCCCATTTGCGGTCAATATGGACATATGGAGAATTCCATAAGTTGAGTCTATGTCCATATGTGCAAATAAAAATTTAAACCCCTCACCCGCCTTAATCCCCCCCCCCCCAAGACTTACCAAAACTCCCTGGTGGTCCAGTGGGGTCAGAACGCCATTCCTGAACTCCTTTGCAAGGAGTGACGCGGCGTCACGTGATTCCCCTCGGGTTCGCTCCCGGAACCCTCGTTGGGGCCAAAAGGCACTTTTGGCCAGCTTGGGGGGGTCAGGAGGCCCCCCCAAGCTGGCCAAAAGTGCCTTTTGGGCCCAACGAGGGTTCCGGGA
Source organism: Rhinatrema bivittatum (assembly GCF_901001135.1). Taxonomy (NCBI): domain Eukaryota; kingdom Metazoa; phylum Chordata; class Amphibia; order Gymnophiona; family Rhinatrematidae; genus Rhinatrema; species Rhinatrema bivittatum. The sequence goes on from NC_042615.1 coordinate 175,955,550, forward strand.
GCGAACCTGAGGGGAATCACGTGACGTCGGCGCCACGTCGGAGTGACGCGGACGTCACGTGATTCCCCACGCGTCCGCTCCCGGACCCTCACGGAACTTTTGGCCAGCTTTGGTAAGTCTTGGGGGGGGATTAAGGAGGGTGAGGGGTTTAAATTTTTATTTAGATCAACAATCGCGATTTCCAACGTATTCAACATAGCTATGTTGAATAAGTTGGAAATCCGATCGTTTAAGCCTCATCTTTTTTTTAAGTTAAAAAAAAAAATAAGTTGCGTTTTCCATTTAAGTTCAAAACGAATGCACACCCCTACTATTTGTACAGGTGCTGTTCCCAAAGGCTCAGCCTTGTCAGCTATACTTTTCAACATCTATATAGCTCCTCTTTGCAAGCTGATGACCAAGATCTTTGCGGATACCATTTGTATGCAGAAGATGTTCAATTATTTTTCCCTGTTTTATCATCCTTGGCCACTACCTTTGAGCTAGTTTCCATTTGTCTTTCAATTATAAAAATATACTTAGTCTCATAATGTAGGTTGTGATTCTGCAGAGGTCAGATAGGGCCAGCATGCTTATGTCTGAAACCCCCCCTCCCCCCCCACAGTTACATAGTTGAAAAGTCTAGAAATGTACTCAGAGTATGAGTTATCAATCTCATCTAAGATAGCAGCTGTGCAGCTGGCTTTTAGAATCTACAGATGTAAAGTCCTCTTAGGAGTCTGTTAGACATAAATTACGTTTGAACAATAGTCTAGGCCATAAGTCTTCCTTGCCTGGACTATTGCAATATGCTGTATCTTGGGCTGCTAGCATATGTTTACAAGTCCTGCAATTGTTGGAAAACTCTTCCAATTGTTTAATATCTGGGCTTAATAATAAAGCACATATTACTCCACTGTGACAGGAACTACATTGGCTTCCTGTTGAGTCTAGAATAAAATATAAGACTGCTTATCTAGTCCATAAAATGACTAGCTCAGAGGCCCTCCCATAGATAAACTCCATGTTACGCATCCATAATCCATCCAGGTCTCTGAGGTTATCTCAGAGAGGACCTCTGGACTTAACATCATTGTGACACGCACATCTGAGTGAGACTTGGGAAAGATATTTTTCAGTGGCTCCCCCTGATTTTGGGACTCTTTACCTGAGGCGTTGAATTTAGCAACTTGCACACAATCAATTAGGAACATGCAGAAAACTTTTTCTATTAGTTAGCATTTATTTACTTATCAAGATTTACTGAATTTTCAGTAGTCTATAGATATTAATTTGAACTTTTATTTATTTGTGTTTTTGTTAATTGTATAAATGTTCTTTTGTTCTGTAAGCTGCCTAGACCCTTGATTATTCTGTGGCATAGCAATATTTTAAATAAAGAATAATAATATTAGGACTCTTGTATGGTTTATACAGCTGATTCAGATACAGATGAGGGAATACATGTTTACGATAAAGGGCTATAAACTTGATAGTAAGGGTAGGATGTTTGATCTGAATCCTACAGTTGTTTTATCAGCAATGGAATCATTGATTTGTCATTTAATTATAATCTGCCAAGAACAGATTTTGGTAATATGATGGACTATAAATCTTGTAATAAATATATATTCATGGGTTAATTTTAAGATTGTGAATGTTTGGTTATGATCCATATTGATCAACTATTTGGAAACTGTGGAATATAAGAAATTCAAATAAAAATCAATAAAATAAATGTATGTGAATGAGCAAGTAATTCTCTTTTCTATGACCATATTATTAGCTGTTATCTAGCATTAAGCAGGAGACAGTCTGATACCATACAACATCTGGTAAAGATGAGTTTGAAATGTTTTCTTCATGACAAAACAGGATGGGAACACTGAGAGAAGAGGATCACCTTGCTGGTGGCAGAAAGGAATCAGTAAGCTTTTGCTTGGGACATTGTCTTTTTTAAAAGTATTGGGGCAAAGTGAACTATTTGGGAATATAATTTAGTGTGTTTGTGCTTTTAATAGTCAGAAAGGCAGTGAATAAACAAGTTAGACTGTATTTTTAAATAGTCAGTCAATAAGGTAGCTAGTAAGCAGTAGGTAGTGTGTTTATTTTTAAAAGTCTGCAGAACTGAGTGTTCTGCAGACTTTTAAAGAACTGAGTGTTTGTATTAAAAACAAAAACACAAAAAACCCCCCAAAATGTAGCCAGAAGCTAGAAATAAGCTAGGAGCAGTATATACCTAAGTAAAAAGGTTGAAAAGTTCAGCTCAGTTACTCACCTTGGAAATGTGTTGAGGTAGTGTGATTAGGTTTGAATAGGTACCAACATTTGTTAATCAAGAGAGCAGTGAGCCACTCTGGCTAACTAACTGAAGTTAGACTGTTTGGATAGAGCCGTATTAGATGTGCTGTGTTTTGTAATGCAACTAAGACATCTGCATATAGAGGACTTACAGTAGCAATGATACTTGTATATCATGTCATCATAAGAACATAAGAACATAAGAACGTGCCATACTGGGTCAGACCAAGGATCCATCAAGCCCAGCATCCTGTCTCCAACAGTGGCCAATAGAGATGTGAATTGTGTCCTCGATCGTCTTAACGATCGATTTCGGCTGGGAGGGGGAGGGAAATGTATTGTTGCCGTTTGGGTGTGTAAACTATCGTGAAAAATCGTTAAAATCGTGAGCCGGCACACTAAACCCCCCTAAAACCCACCCCGACCCTTTAAATTAAATCCCCCACCCTCCCGAACCCCCCCCCAAATGCTTTAAATTACCTGGGGATCCGGCGGTGGTCCAGAACGGCGGCGGTCCGGAATGGCCCCCTCAATAGAATCGTGTTGTCTTCAGCCGGCGCCATTTTTCAAAATGGCCGCCGCAAAATGGCGGCGGCCATAGACAAAAAAGATTCGACGGAGGAGGTCGTTCCGGACCCCCGCTGGACTTTTGGCAAGTCTTGTGGGGGTCAGGAGGCCCCCCCAAGCTGGCCAAAAGTTTCCTGGGAGTCCAGCGGGGTTCCGGGAGCGATTTCTTGCCGCGAATCGTTTTCGTACGGAAAATGGCGCCGGCAGGAGATCGAGTGCAGGAGGTCATTCAGCGGCGGTCCGGAACCCCCGCTGAACGACCTCCTGCAGTCGATCTCCTGCCGGCGCCATTTTCCGTACGAAAACGATTCGCGGCAAGAAATCGCTCCCGGAACCCCGCTGGACTCCCAGGAAACTTTTGGCCAGCTTGGGGGGGCCTCCTGACCCCCACAAGACTTGCCAAAAGTCCAGCGGGGGTCCGGAACGACCTCCTCCGTCGAATCATTTTTGTCTATGGCCGCCGCCATTTTGCGGCGGCCATTTTGAAAAATGGCGCCGGCTGAAGACAACACGATTCTATTGAGGGGGCCGTTCCGGACCGCCGCCGTTCTGGACCACCGCCGGATCCCCAGGTAATTTAAAGCATTGGGGGGGGGGTTCGGGAGGGTGGGGGATTTAATTTAAAGGGTCGGGGGTGGGTTTTAGGGGGTTTTAGTGTGCCGGTTTTCCTGCCCTCCCCCTTCCCCCGATTTACGATTTTTTAATGATAAATCGGGGGAATTGGTATTGTATCGTGGCCCTAACGATTTTTTGACGATTTAAAATATATCGGACGATATTTTAAATCGTCAAAAAACGATTCACATCCCTAGTGGCCAATCCAGGCCATAAGAACCTGGCAAGTACCCAAAAACTAAGTCTATTCCATGTTACCGTTGCTAGTAATAGCAGTGGCTATTTTCTAAGTCAACTTAATTAATAGCAGGTAATGGACTTCTCCTCCAAGAACTTATCCAATCCTTTTTTAAACACAGCTATACTAACTGCACTAACCACATCCTCTGGCAACAAATTCCAGAGTTTAATTGTGTGTTGAGTAAAAAAGAACTTTCTCAGATTAGTTTAAAATGAGCCACAGGCTAACTTCATGGAGTGTAGACTTGACTTGAAGAACCCCTTAAAACAAGAAGTTGTTGTTGCGTGCCTCGTCTGCGTCCAGCCCACGCATGGGCCTGCTCACGTCACTAGCTCCTCTGCAAGTCACGTGTCGGCCTCCCCAGTGGCAGCCGCAAATTCCTCCAGGCCTTGGCGTCCCCGCGGCAATCTCCAGGCCTTCCACTGCTCACCAGGCTTCACGCCAGAGTTTGGCATCCCCAGTAGCGTTGGCCACGCCCCTACACTTGCGCGCTCAGACCGCCCGGCCTCTTGTAGGGCCAGGGGTGGGTCCTAGCTCCGCGGCATGCCCTGATTGAACGTACGATATAAGGAAGTCCCTACCTGCACTTCCTGGCCTTGGCAATCAGGTCGGCACTGTACTAGTTTGCCTCCGCGTTCACAGTCTTGTTCCAGGCTTGTTCCAGCCTTGTTCCAGCATCCTTCTGTTCCAGTGTCCTACTGTTCCAGCCTTGTCCAGCATCCTTCTGTTCCAGCATCTGTCTGTCCTGTCTCCCCAGGTAGTACCCTCGGACTGTCTCTCTGGTACTGACCTCGGCCTGCTCCTTGACCATTCTGTTTGCTGCCTGGATCCTGACCTCTGCCTGCCTTGTGACCTCATCTGACCTCTGGAACCTGACCCCTGCTTCGTTGACTACTCCTCGGATTCTGACCCGGCTGCCATTGACCATGTCTCCTGATTCTGGCTCTGTCCCTTGCCTTGTCATTGCTTATGCTGTCATTGCTTATGCTGTTCTCGCCTTCCTTGCTCTTCCAGACCTACAGCCTAGTGTCCGACCGTGCTCCCTTGCTGTTCATGGGCACGCCTCCCTACTACCTCTGCGGGAGACCTTGCGAGGCCCACCTAAGTCCAAGCAGCCCGGGTCCCTATGGGCTCCACCCTGGGGAGACCACAGGCTTCCATTGATGAAGTGCATCCTAGCCTCTGTCTCCTCCTGTACTCTGCCCCCTGGGGGCAGGTGCTTCCTGGTCCCTATCAGGGAGCCATTCTCCACTGCTCCAGGACAAGGGTCCACCTCCAAGCGCAACAGTTGTAAAGGCAAATAGTATAACTTAGTTCAAAAAAGAAATTAAATTAATGGAAGATTGATCAATAATAATCTATTTAACATTACAGATTTCACTTCAGGTGGAGGGACAAGGGAGTTGGAGTTGGGGTGCATAAGAAATTCTATTTCTGATTAAACCTAAATTGGATGAATTTCTTCTGGGCAGACTGGAAAGATCATTCTGGTCTTTAAGAATTTTTTGAATTGCTCTTTCAGATTAAAAATCAATCAATTTCATAATACACATTATCTAAAATAAAACTAAAATAGAACAGAACAAAAATCTGCACAAATAATTAAAATACTTGAAACAATTAAAATGTTGAGAGTGTATCTGCTGTCATTTGATATGTTGTTATGGTTTAATGTATACCTAAATCTTTACTATTTGAAACTGTAAGGATATAATAGCAGATGAAAAATTCTATACATGCCCTAACTTTTATGCACTTTCTACTAGCACCTGCTGTTTGCTTCTGTCAGGCTTTTTGCATTTTCTTATGTTTATGAATGGAAACATCCTCCTTCATGTACAGTATTATTGATAAAGCAGTGAGATGAAAATGGAGTGAGAACACTGAGCGGAGAGGATCATCTTTGTTGGTAGCAGAAGAGAATCAGCAAGTATTGCATTGGGAAATGTTAGAAATTTAAAATCTTTTGGGGAGAGGTAAACTATTGGGGTATATTCTTTAGTATGTGTGTGTGTGTGTGTGTGTGTTTCTTATAAAAAGAAAGCCAATAGGTAGGAAAAAAAATTACAGTTTGTGTGTTTTTTATAAAAAGAAACCCAAAAAGTGGGAAAAAGCTTAGAGTTTGTAGGTTTCATATAAAAAGAATGACAAAAGGTAAGAAAAAGCTTATAATTTGTATGTGTTTGTCTTTTCCTCATCCCTCCCTCACCTCGCTTCCACCCACCCCTAGCTTATCCTTTGATTTATAGCAGGAAACACTTTCAGATTAAAAATCAATAAGCCTTTTATCCAAAACACAGGAATGCCCCAGGCCTTATCAAGAGTTTAATTACCCCATTGCAAGTCACTGCCAGATTAATTTGTGAAAATACCAATACATTTAAAGGACTCTTATTTACACAATCCTCCTCCCTTAGCAACCTAAACTTAACTAAGAATTCAACACAATTTAAGATGAATGCAGCAATCCACTAGCAAGAGGGGGGTCTTCAGCATCAAATGTCACATATATGATTTTTTACTAGCTGGTGAGAAGTTGTATTGTGTCACTGGTACAAAGAGCTCCTGGCTCTCAGAAAATTAGTCTGATCTCTGGAGGCTAGTGGAGGAGCTAAGGCAGACATGAGACCTTCAGGGACATAATAACCAAGTCCCAATTCCAGTCTGGCAGCCATGGTGCTGCCTTGGAGGAAAAAAATTCTCCTGGTTAGACAGCATCAATCTGGTGCATAAGGAAATGATCCTGTAGCAAGGATCTGCTCTCCAGGTGATGCATTGTCCTTTCACACTGAGGATTTGTCTCCCAGTGCTACTGCCCAGAAAGGAAAGATCAGATGGTCTGTCATAGTCAGTGATTCAATTATTAGGAATATAAATAGCTGACTGGCTGGTTTGCATGAGAATTGCCTGGTAACATGCCTACCTGGAACAAAGGTAGTGGATCTCATGCATCACCTAGAAAGGATTTTAAACAGTGATGGGGAAGAACTGTCTGTTGTGGTACATGCGGACACCAATGACATAGAAAATGTGGGAGTGAGGTTTTAGAAGCCAAATTTGGGCTTTTAGGTAGAAAGCTAAAATCCAGAGCCTCCAGGGTTGCATTTTCTGAAATGCTCCCTGTTCCAAGTTCAGATCCCCAGAGGCAGGCAGAGACAGGAATTAATGCATGAATGAGATGATGGTGCAAAGAAGAGGGATTCAGTTTTATAAGAAACAGGGGAAACGTTTGGGCAAGGGGGAGTCTTTTCCAAAGAGATGGTCTTTACCTTAACCAGCTATAACCAGGCTGCTCGTGCTAACCTTTAAAAAGAGATAGAGTAGCTTTTAAACTAGAACAAAGGGGAAAGCTGACAGGTGCTCAGCAGTGCATGGTTCAGAGGGAGGTGTCTTTGAAGGATACTAATGAAACAGTAAACTTAGGGCATCCCAACAGAAAGATTCCAAAAAAAGGGAAAGTAGTCCATGTTCCTATAAGTAAAGAATCACCTGAGGTAAAAGATTCTAAATTATAGGGATGTGAATCGTTTTTCTAACAAATTGAAATATCATACGATATTTCTAAATTTGTTAATATATCGGGTAAAAAAAGAAACGATCACTTTTCCCCCTGAATTTTCATAAAAATCGTATTTTGGGTTAGCGCGCGTTAACTCATGTTAGCGCGCACTAACAAAAAAACATTTATTTTTGTTATTTTTGGTTACTTTTTGCTATTTTTGTTAGTGCGCGCTAACATGAGTTAGCGTGCACTAACCCGAAAAATGATTTTTCACTAAAAAAAAACAAACGGGGATCCATGGGAAAATGAGATTTTCCCGCGGCCAGACAAACCCGAAAGCGGGAATGATTGGGCACCCGATTCACATCCCTACTAAATTATCCCTGTCAACTGAAAAGCAGAATGTTAATACAAACAAAAAACACACTTTGAATTATTTGTATGCCGCATCTCCAAAAAGATATAGTTGTGAAGGATAAGGTACAGAGAAGGGCAACCAAAATGATAAAGGGGATGGAACAGCTCCCCTATGAGGAAAGGCTGAAGAGGTTAGGGCTGTTCAGCTTGGAGAAGAGATGGCTGAGGGGGTATATGATAGAGGTCTTTAAGATCATGAGAGATCTGGAATGAGTAGATGTGAATCGGTTATTTACACTTTTGAATAATAGAAGGACTAGGGGGCATTCCATGAACTTAGCAAGTAGCACATTTAAGACTAATCAGAGGATTTTTTTTTTCACTCAACACACAATAAAGCTCTGGAATTTGTTGCCAGAGAATGTGGTTAGTGCAGGTAATGTAGCTGGGTTCAAAAAAGGTTTGGATAAGTTCTTGGAGGAGAAGTCCATTAACTGCTATTAATCAAAAGTTTACTTAGGGACTAGGTTCTTGTGGCCTGGTTTGGCCTCTGTTGGAAACAGGATGCTGGGCTTGATGGACCCTTGGTCTGACCCAGCATGGCAATTTTTTATGTTCTAATGTTAATGCCAGAAGTCTAAGAAGTAAAATGGGAGAGTTAGAGTGTATGGCAGTGAATGATGAAATAGTCTTAATTAGCATCTCAGAGACATGGTGGAAGAAGGATAGTAAATGGGATAATGCTATACCAGGGTACAAATTATATAGCATTGATAGAGAGAAGCAACTTGGGGGGGGGGGGGGCACTTTATGTCTGGGATGGCATAGAGTCCAACAAGATAAAATCCTGCAAGGGACTAAATACACAATTAAATCTTTATGGATAGAAATTCCTTGAGTATTGGGGAAGAGTATAGCAATAGGAATATACTACTGTCCACCTGGCCAAAATGATGAGATGAATTATGAAATGCTAAGAGAAATTAGAGGTTAACCAAATTGGTAGTGCAGTAGTAATAGAGGATTTCAATTACCCCAATATTGACTGGGAAAATGTAATATCAGAATATGCTGGAGAGATAAAGTTTCTAGATGGAAAACAATGACAGATTTATAGAGCAATTGGTTCAGGAACCATAAGAAAGGGAGCTATTTTATATCTAATTCTTAGAGGAGTGCCAAATTTGGTGAGAGAGGTAATGGTGGTGGGGCTGCTTGTCAATAGTGATCATAATATGATCACATTTTAAATAATGACTATAAGGGAGACAATAAGTAAATTCAAGACTCTAGCACTGATCTTTCAGAAGGGAAACTTTGATCAAATGAGAAATAAAGTTAAAAAAATGGAAAGGTGCAGCTAGAAAGGTTAAGAGTGTGCAACAGGTATGGAAATTGTTTAAACATACTATCTTAGAAGCACAGTCCAGATATATTCCATGCATTAAAAAAGGTGGAAGGAATGCCAAATAAATGCTGGCATGGTTAAAAGGAGAGGTAAAAGAGAATATTTAACCAAAAGATCTTCCTTCAAAAATTGGAAGAATATAGGAAAAAACATAAGCATTGGCAAGTTAAATATAAAACTATGATAAGACAGGTTAAGAAAGAATTTGAAAAGAAGTTGGCCATAGAGGCAAAACCTCATAATAACATTTTTCTAAATATATCTGAAGAGGAATCCTGCAAGGATGTTGGTTGGACTGTTAGATGAATGAGGGGTTACAGGGGCATCTTAGGGAAGATAAGGCCATTGCAGAAAGACTAAATTAATTTCTTTGCTTCTGTGTTTACAGTTGAGGATGTTGGAGAGATACCTGTTCCAGATACAGTTTTCAAGGGTGATGATTCAAATGAACTGTATCAAATCATGATGAACCTGGAAAATGTAATAGGCCAGATTGAAGAACTGAAGAGTAGTAAATTACCTGGGCCAGATGGTATACCCCCAGGGTTATGACAGAATTAAAAATGAAATTTCAGACCTATTACAAGTAATAAGTAACCTATCATTAAAATCATCCGTTGACCTCAAGACTAGAAGTTGGCCAATGTAACTCCAATATTTCAAGAAGGCTCCAGAGGTGATCCAGGAAACTACAGACTGGTAAGCATGACTTTAGTGCCAGCAAAAACCATGGAAACTGTTATAAAAGATAAAATAATAGAACACTTAGATAGACATGATTTAATGGGATACAGCCAGCATGGATTTACCCAAGCAAAGTCTTTCCTCACAAATCTGCTTCAATTTTTTGAAGGGGTGAATAAACGTAGATAAAGGTGAACTGGTAGATGTGGTATATTTGGATTTGCAGAAGTCGTTTGACAAAGTCCCTTATGAGAGACTTCTAAGAAAACTAAGAAGTCATGGGATAGGAGGTGGTCTCCTTTTATGGATTACATACTGGTTAAAAGACAGAAAACAGAGAATAGGATTAAATGGTCTGTTTTCACAGTGGAAAAAGGGAAACAGTAGAGTGTCTCAGGGATCTGTACTTGGACTGGTACTTTTTAATATATTTATAAATGATCTGGAATGGGGTATGATCAGTGAGGTGATCAAATTTGTAGATGACACAAAATTATTCAGAGTAGTTAAATTATAAGTAAATTGTGATAAATTGCATCAAAAAGGCTGATAAATTTAATATGGACAAGTACAAAGTGATGCATATAAGAGAAAGATAGCCCTTGCTATCTTTACACGATGTTAGGTTTCATATTAGGAACTAGGGATGTGAATTGTTTTGCTAATGAATTGAAATTTCGTACAATATTTCTAAATTCATTATATATCGGATAAAAAAAAAGAAACAATCACTTTTCTTCCCGAATTTTTATAAAAATTGTTTTTCGGGTTAGTGCGCGCTAAATCAGGTTGGTGTACACTAACAAAAAAACATTTATTTTTGCTATTTCTTGTTACTTTTTGTTATTTTTGGTTAGTGCGTACTAACATGAGTTAGCAAGCACTAACCCTAAAACCGATTTTTCACGAAAAATAAAATGGGGATCCGTGGGAAAATGGATGAACCCGAAAGTGGGAATGATTGGGCACCCGATTCACATCCCTATTAGGAACTACCACCAAGGAAAAAGATCTAGGTGTCATAGTGGATAATACATTGATATCATCAGCTCAGTGTGCTGTGGCAGTCAAAAAAACAAACAGAAGGTTAGGAATTATTAAGAAGAGATTGGAAAATAAAATGATGGATGTCATAATGCCTTTCACTCCATGGGTAAATGTGAATCAGTTATTTTCTCTTTCAGATAATAAAAGGACTAGGGAGTACTCCATGAGTTAGCAAATAGCACATTTAAAACACACCTAAGAAAATTCATTGTCATGGTTAAGGCACATATTGTAGCTGGGTTTAAAAAAGGTTTGGATAATTTTCTGGAGTAGAAGTCCATAAACTGCTATTAATTAATAAGGAATACCCACTGCTTTTTACCATCATCAGTATCTTGGGATTTTGTTAATGTTGGGTACTTGCCAGGTACTTGTGACTTGGATTGGCCACTGTTGGAAATAGGATACTGGGTTTGATGGACCCTTGGGCTGACCCAGTATAGCATATCATATATTAGGGATGTGAATTGCTTCCAGAAATGTATCTGGAATCGTAATCATGAGATCGGGATCGAGATCAGAATTGCAGCCTTTTTTATCGGCTGCAACCGATCCTGAACCCGATAAACTCACCCTGACCCCTAAAATCAAATTCTATAGAATCCCCCCACCCTCCCGAGCCCCCCAAAATGTTCTTTAAGTACCTGGTAGTCCAGCGGCCATCCCGACCCCACAAAAACTTTTTTAAAGTACCTGGTGGTCTAGCAGGGATCCCGGGAGTGATTTCCCACTCTCGGGCTATCGGCTGCCAGTAAACAAAATGGCACCGATGGCCCTTTGCCCTTACCATGTGACAGGGGCTACCAGTGCCATTGGTTGGCCCCTGTCACATGGTAGGAGCTATGGATGGCCGGCGCCATCTTTATGTTCTTAAGACTTTCCTAACTTCTCTATATACACTTTTCTCTGTTAAGTTAGTATAAAAATGCTCAACAGATATTTACTTATTGGATTTTGTAATGGTTTCTCCATATCAGAAAACAATTTTCAAAAGCATTTCTGTGGGTAAAACAATGCTTTGTCCACAGAAATGCCTAGTTTTAAAATTGCCAACCTGTTAATTGGGTAAACTTTTGAGTGTATATCCTGAACTTATGCAGGTTTACTGTGACTGAGTGTAGCTATTTCTGTCGGAAGAGTTGGGGAGGGGAATGGATTTATTCACATTCTTTTGAATTTGACTGTTGTGATACTCTGGCCGGAGCTTGAGAACGTCTGAAACATGCCTACATACATCTGAGTCTGATGACTTCCAGAAATGAATAAAATGCATGCTCATGTTTGACTTGTACTTTTGTGAGCAGATCTGTGAATAGTGAGCATTAATGAAGCAACACTACATACCTTGAATATTTTTTCAGACCACAATAGAGTCTTGCTTTTGTTTGTTTTAATTTCGGGTAGTGTGTAAGTGTGTGTATTTTTTTTTTTTTTTTTTGGGGGGGAAGGGTCACTAAAAAATTTGTAAATATCTACTTTTAGAAACGCTACTATGTGTTTTGTTTTTTTTTTTCCTTTTTGTTCTACAGTGGTCACATTTATTTTTGGCAAATCAAGCACCGGATTGACTTTCACTCAAGTTTTGCCACATTAGAAAACAAAACTGCTGCCCAGAATGCATCTATATATCACAAAGTAAACTGACCAGCTGTCTCAGTACCAGTGCATATTGAAACATTAATTAGGTATACTGAGAAATGTGGCCGTTAGCAAATTACTTTAACAGGATGTTATTTAACTGGCTGACAAAATTTAAAATGAAGGCATTTCCTTCTTGTCTGCAGAATGGTTTCTCAGCAGAAAACAAGAATCAATATTACCTCTACACCGTAAAGAAACTTTGCTTAATTTCCACTGTAAGCAATCTTTGATGGCAGGACTTTAAACTCTATATTCATTCTGACAATGTGTGTCATTTGTTTCTTCTTAGAACTGGGAAATAACAGCAGCATTAAACCAAAGGAATTATAAAATATAATTTGGAAGAATCTTATGATTTTGAGCAGTCATGCTATGCTGATTCTATTCCTCCCTGTGAAGTAATAGTTTTACCCCTTAAAAGTATTTTAGTCACTTTACAGGCAGCAAAGTATAAATATCTCAAATGGCTTCTACCTACATTATGACTTCTAGGACAAAATAGGAAAATTATATTTAAGGTCCTGTGCAATACAACTCATGCTAAAATATTAAAATAGAGTGAACTGGCAAAAAAAAAATGTAATATCAAATACAAACAGGGATATACACCTATGCAAGCTGAAGAACTAATGTCTGGTATTGCTTGTCTTGGAGAATGACCGTTAAAAGGTTCAAACTCACTAGCAAGCCAAGTACTGCTTTGCTCTGTATACACCAAATGAGAAAAATATTTTTTTTAATTTTATCTTTAATGCAAATAAATACTCATTCTTTAAACACCTCATGAGCAATATTTTCAAATTTAGTTCTATACGTAGTAGTCCTCCTGATGGAATCTAAAAAAATGTGGCAGTTCTATTAAAACTGGAATCTCACTTTGTTCCTTGTACTTAGATCTTCCATCCGACATGTTCCTCCCAAAGTTTGAAAGTACCAACTTGCCTAATAATTTGAAACTCACCTTGTCCGACACTGGCTGTGGATCACTGAATGGCCTTATAACATCAAGGTGAAGATTTGAAAGCTGCTGCACTGGTACAGGTACACATCCTCAGAGAGGGGATGACTATGATTTGAAACTCCTTCAAATTGAGCAGAAGTTTATTTTTCAATGGAACACTATGGCCCCTGCAGGGCTCAATAAGGAGATTGAACGGACAATGCTTTACTAACTTTGCTCTCTCCATACCATGATTGAGGCTGTTGGTATTTTTGCCACATATTAACACTTTTTTCACAACTTTTGCATGAACCCCAGAGGTTTTTTAATATGGGGTTTATTATACCAATTCTGTGGCATCAGTTTTTCAGTATTCTGGGATTTGCATGGGGAATGGAGGTATATTATAATGCAAAACTCTTTTGATGAAGACCTTTATGAGAACTGGAGGTGCAGTATAATGAGAATTTTGCTCAAGAGGACCTGATTGAGGACTGAATATGCAGTACAATGAATAATTTACCCGATGAGTCAATGATGTGATAAGACCATAGTGTTCTGGTAGACAGAACATCAAGCTAGGGCGAGAGATCATTGTAGAAATCTTATCTTTGTGTGACTTTCCTCACTTCAAATCACATCAAATCATCACCGAGGTCTACTATACTGTTTGTACGTCTCACTCTACATGTAAAACTGACCCCCAAACCCTAGACCACCACCAAAACCTCACCTCCTATTACTAGCTGGCCCTCCTATAGCAGTATAAATAGTTAACTACTATGAGTACCACCCCAGAGGCATTTGATCTTTCTCTCTCTATCTCTTCTCCATACCCAAAATGGAATTTGCAATATTTATTAGAGATGTGAATCAGAACCGGAAACGGTTCGGTTCCGGTTCCGATACAAATCTTATAATTTTTATCGTCCGGCTCGATTGTTTTTTTGTTTATCGGCTGCGCCCGATCCGATAAACAAAAAACCCACCCTGACCCTTTAAAACTGACCCCTTAGCCTCCCCCACCCTCCCGACCCCCCCAAAAACATTTTAAAATTACCTGGTGGTCCAGTGGGGCGTGGGAAGCAATCTCCCACTCTCGGGCCATCGGCTGCACTAATAAAAATGGCGCTGATGGCCCATGCTATTTTAAAGATGGTGCCGGCCATCCAGTGCTCCTACCATGTGACAGGGGCCGGCCAATGGCACGGATACCCTGTCACATGGTAAGGGCAAAGGGCCATCAGCGCCATTTTTATTAGTGACAGCCGACGGCCCGAGAGCAGGAGATTGGTCCCGGGGCTTCCACTGGACCACCAGGTAATTATAAAACATTTTTTGGGGGGTCGGGAGGGTAGGGGAGGATAAGGGGTCAGTTTTAAAGGGTCGGGGTTGTTTTTTTTTAATCGGGCCATCGGCGCCATTTTTATTAGTGGCAGTCGACGGCCCGAGAGCGGGCGATCGGTCCCGGAGTTTCCACTTGACCACCAGGTGATTTTAAAACGTTTTTTTTTGGGGGGGGTCTGGGAGGGTGGGGAAAGGTAAGGGATTCGTTTTAAAGGGTCGGGGTGGGCTTAGGGGTTGTTTTGGTGTGCCGGTTTTCCCTCCCCTTCCCAAATAACTCCCGTTAGTGGACACAAACCCGATTAACAATTTTTCACGATAAATCAGGGGAATTTTTATTGTATCGCACTCTTTAATGATTTTTGATGATTTAAAAAATATCGGACGATATTTTAAATCGGCAAAAAACGATTCACATCCCTATTTATCGCAAATTGTGTTTCAGGCATATCACATAGCTTAACGCAGGAAAAAAGGTATAGCTATTTCCAGCAATAGCATGCATTATGCTATCACACATTGCGATAATGCCCATTTTCATTGATCCCACCCAATCCCATCCCCAATACTTCCCCTTTGAATATATTTGAAAAATTTGCATTTGTGCGTGCATTGCAATAATTATCACATGCATTATGGCGTTAAAGCCATAATGCATTTTGATGCATGACCCTGCAAGAGAAGGAAGCTAGAAAATTATGACAGCAAATGCTAATAGTCTAGGCAACAAAATCCCAGCTCTGTAGGCCCTAATGGTGTAGGGGACTTGGACCTTGTTGATGTTACAGAAAATTGATTCAAGGAGTTTCAAGATTGGAATACAAACATCCTGGGCTATAACTTGTTAAGGAAGGACAGAAAGGACAGAAAAGGCACTTTATATCAAAAACAATATCAACTCACCTGAAATGCAAGGAACATGGGGTAAGGAAAAAGTATTATGGGCTATCCTATAAAGATGTTTCTTCCATTTACATTGGTGTGGTCTACAAGCTTCAAAACAAAAAAGAAGACCTGGTCTGAGATCTGGTCAAAGACATCCAAATTTGGGAAGGAAGGATGAAGTGAAGTGTTGCTTGTTGAAGATTTTAATCTCCTGGATGTAGAATGGAGTCTCCCTACTGCTGAATCCTCAGGAAGTAGCGAGCTTATGAATCCCCTTCAGGGTATTCTGCTATCAAAAATGGTGATGGAACCCACAAAGGAAGGAGTGACAACCTAATACTCACAAATGTGGAAAATGTCTTTAATATCACAGTAGGTGCTAACCTGAATCCTAGAAATCATTGGACATTGTGGGGCGGATTTTCAAACACTACGCGCGCGGGTACTGTTATTCGCGCCACCGGCGTAACTTTGCGCGCGTCGCCGGCAGCCCCGCTCCATCCTCCGGTCCCGGGGCATGGTCTGGAGGCCTCGACCACGCACCCGGGACGGCACCACGCCCCCGAGCCCGCCCCCAAAATGCCGCGGCACACCCCCGAAACACCGCGTCGTTTCGGGAACGCCCCCGGACACGCCCCCTCCCTCCCCGTTTTGAAAGCCCCGGGACTTACGCGCATCCCAGGGCTTTACGCGCGCCGGCGGCCTATGCAAAATAGGCACGCCTGCGCGAGGGCCCTGCGTGTGTAAATCCTGCCGGATTTACGCGCAGGGGTTTTAAAATCTGCCCCTGTGGTTTGATGTCACAGCCAGGATGCAGAGAAGTCACATGAAGATCCAACTTTTGAATTAAAAACATACAGACTTTGAAAAACTGGGGAAGTACCTTGAGGAGGACATAGAAACCTCAGAGACTGGCTGAAGTGGAACCACAGTGGACTAAATTAAAAGGAGCTATTTCAAAGGCTACAAATCTCTATGTAAGAAAATCAATTAAGAGTAAAAAGAAAAAGAAGCCATCCTTTTTTGCAAAGGAGTTGGCTAATAAAATAAAGACAAAAACAATGGAATTCAAGAAGTAGAAAAGGTCCCAACAAGAGGAACACAAGGCAGAATATCCAGTGAAACTGAGGGAAATAAGGAAAGTGATCAAGAAAGCAAAAGGTCAAGAGAAAGAAAGGATTGCTAAAGAAGTAAAAAAGTATTTATTTCTGTTCACATCTATTTACTGAAAAATAGGCAAACATACAATGCAACAACAGAAACATTGTAAAGCACATGTGTGCTGGACATAACATACAAAATTAATATAATCATACATATTAGCTTACTACAGGAAACAAACTAACATTATACACTATCACACAAAAAAAGATAAGCACACGAGCGATGGATTTGAATCTAAGTACGCTTGAGCTGGTATCAGAAGATGATAATTAGAAGAGCTTAAATGAAAAACTCATTGAATGAACAGTTCTACCAAGTTTCACATAGAAACCCAACTGGCTAAACGACTATATCTAATTGCCATCTCCTTTTCAAACTCATAATGAAGGCGACAGTAGGGATGTACAGACAAAAAGTTTATGTTCATAAGTCCATAAGTCGAAAGGGGGGGTCAATTTCGGTCAATATGGACATATGTAGAATTCTATAAGTTGAGTCTATGTCCATACGTGCACCGATTCCCTAAATAAAAATTTAAACCCCTCACCCTCCTTAATCCCCCCCCCAAGACTTACCAAAACTCCCTGGTGGTCGAGCGGGGAGTCAGGACGCCATTCCTGTATTCCTTTGCGAGGAGCACGTGACGTCGGCTGCACGTCGGAGTGACGCGGACGTCACGTGATTCCCAGCGCGTTCGCTCCGGGACCCTCGTTGGACACAACCGGAACTTTTGGCCAGCTTGGGGGGGCCTCCTGACCCCCCCAAGCTGGCCAAAAGTTCCGGTTGTGTCGAACGAGGGTCCCAGAACGAACGCGCGGGGAATCACGTGACGTCCGCGTCACTCCGATGTGACGCCGACGTCACGTGCTCCTCGCAAAGGAATACAGAAATGGCGTCCTAACTCCCCGCTCGACCACCAGGGAGTTTTGGTAAGTCTTGGGGGTGGATTAAGGAGGGTGAGGGGTTTAAATTTTTATTTAGGATCAACAATCGCGATTTCCAATGTATTCAACATAGCTATGTTGAATAAGTTGGAAATCTGATCGTTTTCGCCTCATCACTTTTTTAAGTTAAAAAAAAAAATTACGTTGCGTTTTACATATGCGTTCAAAACGAATGCACACCCCTAGGCGACAGTGTTCCACCAAAAATGAACATTAAGGTTTGCTGCATTCTTCAAGTGAGGTAACGCCATCTTAGAAACTAAGGTGAGTAAAAAAAAATCTAATAATTTCCCTTTTAAAGGAGGCAGCTTGGGACACAAAGTAAGAGATTTAAGCCCTATTATTGCATAAGTCAGAGGACATGAAAGATTCATAATATGGGAAATCTTAGCCCATGCCTCTTGCCAAAATAAATAGTAGGGGTGTGCATTCATATTGACCGCATATGAAAAACGCTACGCATATTTTTTTTTTTACTTAAAAAAGTGATGAGACATAAACGATCGGATTTCCAACATATCCAACATAGCTATGTTGGATATGTTGGAAATCGCGATTGTTGATCCAAAATTAAAAGTTAAACCCCTCACCTTCCTTAATCCCCCCCCAAAGACTTACCCCAACTCCCTGGTGAACTAGCGAGGAGTGAGGACGCCATTTCTGCAATCCTCTGCGAGGAGCACGTGACGTCGGCGCCACGTCGAGTGACGCGGCGTCACGTGATTCCCCGCGGGGTCGCTTCCGGGATCCTCATTCGGCCCAAAAGGAACTTTTGGCCAGCTTGGGGGGGTCAGGAGGCCCCCCCCAAGCTGGCCAAAAGTTCCTTTTGGGCCGAACGGGCTGTTCCGGTGCGACCCCGCGGGGAATCACGTGATGCCGCGTCACTCGACGTGGCGCCGACGTCACGTGATTCCCCGCGGGGTCGCTTCCGGGATCCTTGTTCGGCCCAAAAGGAACTTTTGGCCAGCTTGGGGGGTCAGGAGGCCCCCCCAAGCTGGCCAAAAGTTCCTTTTGGGCCGAACGGGCTGTTCCGGTGCGACCCCGCAGGGAATCACGTGATGCCGCGTCACTCGACGTGACGCCGACGTCACGTGCTCCTTGCAAAGTTGGTCAGAAATGGCGTCCTGACCCCGCTGGGACCACCAGGGAGTTGTGGTAAGTCTGGGGGGGGGGGGATTAAGGAGGGTGAGGGGTTTAAAGTTTTATTTGCACATATGGACATATACCCAACTCATTGAATTCTGTTTATGTCCATATTGACCGCAAATGGGACCCCCTTTGGACATATGGACATATGGACATAAACTTTTGCTCTGCACATCCCTAATAAATAGTATGAGGACAGTGGTATAACAGATGGGAAAGCTTGGCATTAGGTGACCCACAGGACCAGCACAAATGTCTAAGGAGAGTCCTGCTTTGTGCATGGTCCAGGGGGTTCAAATCACTTGGAGTACCAAAAAGAACATAGATGATAAAGACGTTCATAAAGATTTATCCCAAAAATGGTCCTATGAAAAGTCATCAGCTAAAGATAGCTCCCACACCCAAGTCTTCTCTAGACAAATGCAGCAAGGAAAAATCAATTTCTTCAATTACACTGCTTAGAATGAGAAAACAAGAGAGAGGCAACTTGAGGTTGCTGAGTAGCCAGCTGTAGATCCAATTGCAAGGCACACAAACAAGAATTTAATTGGAACTAGTGAAAAAGTTGAGTCGGGAAAAGACCATAGATATCCACCAGTCAAGTAAAACATAAAAGCTTTCTATTACCAATCAGATTTCCATTACCAATTCATCTGACTGATTCCAAAGTGAACAAATTAGTGATTTCTTTCTTTATTTTCTTTATTTATTCAAGCGCTTAAGTCC
Source organism: Rhinatrema bivittatum (assembly GCF_901001135.1). Taxonomy (NCBI): domain Eukaryota; kingdom Metazoa; phylum Chordata; class Amphibia; order Gymnophiona; family Rhinatrematidae; genus Rhinatrema; species Rhinatrema bivittatum. The sequence continues at coordinate 175,975,041 of NC_042615.1, forward strand.
CGCTCCTTCCAGTCAACAGACTGTTCAGAGCGGATTACATTGGTTAACATCAAAACAAATTTTCTTATCAATCATAAATGTACAATTAAACCATAAAATGTTGAATTAAACCATTAAAGCATTCAAGCGGATCACTTTCAGGAGACTTGAAAATGTCTTTCAATACTTCCTTAATTAAGGAATGTGTACTTCTATCTAGGCTTCTGGAATATCTGGAGAATAACTTTAGGCATTTAAGTGTTCATATTCAATATTTTCCTAAAGTTGGAGAGCAGCCATTGATGACTTTGAGAAAGTTTTTCCTGGAGGTTATACACTGTGAACCAGACTCTATTTGTTTATCTAATAAGCTGTATTTTTGTCTGCTTCTCAAAATTTGTTGAGTTGAATGCACCTGTACATGCCTCATCATTTAACCTAATTATTTGAAGATTCTGTACCGGAAATTTTAGAGATGGGTACTTTGTTAGTTTTCATTCTATCTTCAGCTGATTTGAGTAAAGTGATGTGGCTTTTCTTTAGAAATTTGAATTCCCCTTTTCATGATCAACCTGGGAGGATATTTCCAGACCTTTCCAGATTAACAGAGGAAAGATATAAAGTCTTTCTTGCTTTAAGGCAGGCTACATTATCATTAAGAACAATTTTTATGTTAAGATATCCATGCAAATGTGTTAGTAAGTTTAATAATGATTGTTATATATTTTTGGCTCCGGAACAACTTCAATCTTTCTTGGCCTCCAAAAGACTTGTATCCCCCCTCTATTCCAATTTCAGTTAGTGAAGAAATTTATTTATTTATTTATTTATTTTGAACTGTTTTTATACCGACATTCATGTGGCAAGATACATATCATATTGGTTTACAGTGGAACACAATTTTGCAACAAGCATTACATAGAACTCTGCTTAAATACATACATAGAAATGTATGTATTTAAGCAGAGTGCAGGCTAAGCAGTTACTTTAATATATTGCTTTGTTCTCCCTTTTGTTACCACTTCCCTCCTGTGTTTCTTGTTATTTTTGGATTTGGTACTGCAAAATATTTCCATGTTATGTTAATTTTGCCTTTGTATTTCTTTATCAATTTCCAAGTGCTTCTTATGCAAGGCATAATTGCTTTGTTGAATTATTAAAAAATCAATAAATAAATAGTTTAAAAAAAGGAGGCAAGGAGCAATGTGTAGAGAAAGATGATGATGTAGCAGAAATATTAAACAAATACTTCAGTTCAGTATTCACTAAAGAAGACCCCGGAGAAGGACCTTTGCTGGTTGTCAAGTGTATGGATGAGAGTGGGCTACAAAGAAGCCCATTATAAAGAGAATGTATGGGAGGAGCTAGGAAAACTAAAAGTAGACAAAGTCATGGGACAGGATGTGATATATCCCAGGATACTAAGGGAAATCAAAGATATGCTGGCTGGTCCGCTGAAAGACCTGCTCAATAAATCCCTGGAGATGAGCGTGGTGCCACAAGATTGGAGAAGAGTGGTTGTGGTCCCACTTCACAAGGCTTGTTGCAGAGAGGATGCCAGAAACTACAGGCATGTTATCCTCACCTTGGTTGTGGGAAAATTAATGGAACACTCTGCTGAAGGAGAGGATCGTGAACTATCTTCAATCAAGTTGGTTTCTGAACCCAGCATGGATTCACCAGAGAAAAGTTCTGTCAGACAAACCTGATTGAACTGTTTGATTGGGAAAGAGAATATGATCAAGAAAGAACAATCAATATGATTTACTTGGATTTCAGCAAAGCTTTTCATACAGTCCCGCAGAAGAAGCTGATGAATAAAATGAGAAGCTTGAGTACAGGCACTAAGGTGTTGGAGTGGATTACAAACTGATTGACTCAAGAAAGACAATATGTAAATGGAACTAGCTCTGATGAGAGAACTGTGTTGCCACAAGGATTTGTTTTGAGACTGGTACTTTTCATTATCTGCCTGATTTTGAATGGCCGGCGTACATAACAAATGGGGGGTTATGCGTGTGGCTGGGCCTTGTACATGCAGCAAGCATTTTAGAAGGGGCCTGGCCACGTGCGTAACCCCCATTATGTGCACAAGAGCCGGGCCTCAACAAAGGGGTGGGGAGGAGCAGTCCAAGGGGTGGGGTGGAGCTGGAGGTGGCCAGTACCGTGGCCATTTGCAACTGTGTCGGGGGATCGCGTGCCGGCAGGCTACCAGAGCGCGCAACTTATGCCAGCTCAGGAGCTGGTGAAGTTCAGAAACTAAGAAAAATAAAAATGTATGAAGTCTTAAGTTCCTAATTAAGGAGCGGACTGGGAGGGAACTGGGGGAGGCCCAATATCGTCGCCATGCATAAATTGGCAAATACTACCCCGCTGGCCCAGTGCATGCATGTTATAAAATCATGCGTCCATGTGCGCTCGCCGGGTAGCGTGCTCACAAGGAGGCGCATGCATATGTTTTTAAAATCTACCCCAATCTTTGTTAGTGACATTGCTGAGAGGTTAGAAGGAAAAGTTAACTATTTATGAATTAGTTGAGTAAATGAAAAGTGATTTAAAAAAGTCAAAAAGTTATCAAAGATTTGGCAACTGTGATTCAGTATAAAGAAGTTCAGTTGTTGTGCCAGAGGTGGACCCTTTGGCCGAGGTGGGGTTGACGCTACCCGTAGGAGGGATCCTACGTGTCCCCACTGTCGGCAGGCTGAGATCTAGATGAGGGGAGAATCAGAAGGATGGTCAGATGAAGCAGAAGTCTAGGGTTGGAGAGAACCAACTGCATAGTGAAGTGATGCTGAGGTCCGGGGCTGGAGAGAGGCAACGGAGTAGTCAGGCAATGCAGAGGTCCGGGGCTGGAGAGAGGCAACGGAGTAGTCAGGCAATGCAGAGGTCCAGGGCTGGAGAGAGGCAACGGAGTAGTCAGGCAATGCAGAGGTCCAGGGCTGGAGAGAGGCAACGGAGTAGTCAGGCAATGCAGAGGTCAAACCAGGTTAGCAGGCCGAAGGGGAAATGAAGGAACAGGAACACAGGAACAAGGAAACAGGAACAAAGGCAATTAGGTTTGGGAACCAGGAACTGAAGAGGCATCAAGCACTCGACTAGCAAGGGGGCCTGTTGCAAAGATAATTTGGTAGAGTGGAGCCCAGGCTTATATACTGGAGCACTGCCAAAGTCATCATCCGGGGCTGCGGCCAGGTTCCCGCTGTGGGACCTATTTAGAGACTAGCGTGGAGAGACCCGACGTGGAGCATCAGGAGCTGCAGCAGAGCTGGAGGCCCCAGGGGTGGCCTGAGGACGGAGCCGGCGGCCCACTTCCGCCAGAGATGAGGGACCAGATGCTGGATCACTTTGAAAGAGGTGAGGGGGCAGAGCCGCAGGTCTGCCACAGCCGGCACGTGTAACATCAGTGACATGCACCTGGGGGCAGTAATCTAAAAGATCTATATGTGACAGCGGACAAAAGACTATTGTGTACAGACCATGAGAGGGACCTTGGGCGATTGTGTCTGGTGATCTGAAGTCAGTGAATCAATGTGACAAGATAGTAGCTGAAGTTAGAAAAGTGCTGGACTGCATAGAGAGAGGAATAACTAACAGGAAAAGAGAAGTGTTAATGTCCTTGCATAGGTCTTTGGTGAGGCCTCACCTGGAGTACTGTGTTCAGTTCTGGAGACCATATCTCAAAAAGGATAAAGATAGGATAAAAACAGTCCAGAAGAAGGTGTCCAGAATGGTGTGAGGTCTGTTTCAGAAGACCTACGAGGAGAGGTTGAAGGATCTAAATATGTATACTATGGAGGACAGAGGTGCAGGGGAGATATTTTACAGACCTTCAGGCATCTGACAGGTTGCACAAACTTTTAACTTTTTCCGTTGGAAAGGAAATAGTAGGAGTTACAATATGAAACTGAAAGGAGGTTGACTTAGAATGAATATGAAATATTTCTTCATGGAGAGGGTGATGGATGCCTGGAATACCCTTCCAAAAGAGGTGGTTAAGATGAGAATAGACCATGAATTCAAAAAGGCATGGGACAAAACCATGGACTCCTAAACGCTTGAGGTTAGAAATGAAGAAAGGGGGTGGTGTAACATTATGCCTGTGGGTATCCTGCATGGAGCAGAGGTTATTACACTTAAGAGAACATATGCATGGAGTGGCAGTTGCTTTATAGAATCCATGGTGGCAACTTGAATGGAGTGGCAGTTACTATCCTTAACAGATCAAATGAGGGTTACCTGTACAGAGAAGCAATTGCTACCCTTAAGAAAATCCATGGGTATAACATGCACAAAGTGGCAGTTGCTACCATAAGCAAATTGCTGGGCAGACTGGATGGCCCTATTGACCTTTATCTGCCATCATTACTATGTTACTGTCTTACTATGTTTATTTATTTATTTATTTTATTTATTTATTTATTTAGAGCTTTTCTATACCGACGTTCATGAAACATCACATCGGTTTACATAGCACTCGGGTTACTTAATGCAGAAGCAGAAAGCACATTTACAATAAATCTGGGAGGTGGAAGGGAACAGAGAGAAGCAGAGATAAGAGGGGTACCAGATAGGATTAGAGGGTGAAGAGGGTCTGGTGGTTTCATAGGATATAGGTTTCATAATACAGAGGAATTTATACAGTAGTTGTATAAAAACAGGGTTATATACAAGGTTGAAGCACCAGGCTAAAATGCTGAGGATTATATACAAGGAAATATATATATATATAAACAGAGGTTATGTATCAGATGGTGCTAACACACAGCGCCATCTACATTTCGGAGGGGAGGGGGAAAAGAAAAGGGGGGCAGGGAGATGGGGGCATGGAGAAGAGGGATTAAAATGCGAGGAATGGGAGGGTACAAGAAGGCGGGGAGGGTGAGCAGGTAACTAAAAAAAAGGGGGGTGAGGAGGGGAGGCGGGGGGGGGGGGAAATACTCGGGTGCGAGTAAAGAGGGGGAGTCCTCCAAAGGGCTGTGGCTAAGCAGAAGTTAAGAGAAGGCTTGTTTAAACAGCCAAGTTTTTTTTTGTTTTTTTTAAAGGTTTGAGTACAGTATTCTAGGCGTTACTAGGTGTTACTATATTATCAGCCCCATCTCTCCAACTCACCCACAGCAGAGAAATTATTCAGTCTTCTTTGTACTGATAAGAATCTCTTGCCACCATAGAGGAGTGATTCCCTCCATACACTGTGGCAGATCAAGTAACAACCTCCTGTTCACCATGGGAGATGGAATCCCCCCCCCCCCCCCCAGTAATAAGAACCTCTCATATCCCACAGAGTTTGGGTCTCCCCCCACTCCCACAAGCTCTAACTCCCCGCCCCTAATTTTACTTGGTTTCCAGGCACCCAAAATCCTAGAACTTTCTGGAACCCATGCTACCCAGAGGCATCTAGTAGGGATATGCATTGTTTTTCCCGAATTAGACAATTTCAACAAAATTGCCTAATTAGGAATGGTTCAGGAGAACCAAAAAAAGATTGAATTTTTTCCAAAATTTCAGCAAAAATCATTTTCGGGTTAGTGTGCGCTACCTCCTGATAGCACACACTAACGTTGCAGAGTTAGCGTGCACTAACGGGGAGTTTGCGCACACTAACAGGAGTTAGTGCTCACCAACCTGAAAATCGGGGCCCCCGAAAAAAAACTCCCGAACCGTGGCAAAGACAAAATTCTTGCAGGGGAGCCCCGAAATGAAGCCCGACATGATAAAGCAACCCAAAGCACATTTCTAGCATCTCACACCTTCTAGAAAGCACATTTACCCTTCCAGAGAGTCTAAGGTTTTTGTGGGCAGGGGGGAAAGCAAAGCCCAGCTGCCCACAGCACTACTCTTTACCAAATGGCACTGCTAGTGGTGCTTCATCACTCTCACTGAAGGGGGATTCCTCTTCCATAAGAACATAAGAAATTGCCATGCTGGGTCAGACCAAGGTCCATCAAGCCCAGCATCCTGTTTCCAACAGAGGCCAAACCAGGCCACAAGAACCTGGCAATTACCCAAACACTAGGAAGATCCCATGCTACTGATGCAATTAATATCAGTGGCTATTCCCTAAGTAAACTTGTTTAATAGCCATTAATGGACTTCTCCTCCAAGAACTTATCTAAACCTTTTTTGAACCCAGCTATACTAACTGCACTAACCTCAACCTCTGGCAACAAATTCCAGAGTTTTATTGTACATTGAGTGAAAAAGAATTTTCTCCAATTAGTCTAAAAGAATTTTCTCCAATTAGTCTAAAATATTCTATCAATTAAAAAGCAGAATGAAAATACAAACAAAAAACAAACTTTGAAATGTTTGTATGCTGATGCCAGAAGTCTAAGAAGTAAGATGGGAGATTAGAATGTATAGCAGTGAATGTTGACATAGACTTAATTGGCATCTCAGAGACATGGTGGAAAGAGGATAACCAATGGGACAGTGCTATACCAGGGTACAAATTATATCGCAATGACAGAGAGGAGCACCCGGGAGGCAGTGTGGTGCTTTATGTCCGGGATGGCATAGAGTCCAACAGGATAAACATCCTGCATGAGACTAAATACAAAATTGAATCTTTATGGGTAGAAATCCCTTGTGTGTTGGGAAAGACTATAGTGATAGGGGTATACTACCGTCCACCTGGTCAAGATGGTGAGACGGACAGTGAAATGCTAAGAGAAATTAGGGAAGCTGACCAAATTGGTAGTGCAGTAATAATGGGAGACTTCAATTACCCCAATATTGACTGGGTAAATGTATCATCGGGACACGCTAGAGACATAACGTTCCTGGATAGAATAAATGATAGCTTTATGGAGCAATTGGTTCAGGAACCAACGAGAGAGGGAGCAATTTTAGATCTAATTCTCAGTGGAGCACAGGACTTTGTGAGAGAGGTAATGGTGGTAGGGCTGCTTGGCAATAGTGATCATAATATGATCAAATTTGATTTAATGACTGGAAGAGGAACAGTGTGCAAATCCAAGGCTCTCGTGCTAAACTTTCAAAAGGGAAACTTTGATAAAATGAGAAAAATTGTTAGAAAAAAACTGAAAGGAGCAGCTACAAAAGTAAAAAATGTCCAAAAGGCATGGTCATTGTTAAAAAATACCATTCTAGAAGCACAGTCCAGTTGTATTCCACACATTAAGAAAGGTGGAAAGAAGGCAAAACGATTACCGGCATGGTTAAAAGGGGAGGTGAAAGAAGCTATTTTAGCCAAAAGATCTTCATTCAAAAATTGGAAGAAGGATCCAATAGAAGAAAATAGAAGAAAGCATAAACGTTGGCAACTTAAATGTAAGACATTGATAAGACAAGCTAAGAGAAAATTTGAAAATAAGTTGGCTGTAGAGGCAAAAACTCACAGTAAAAACTTTTTTTAAATATATCTGAAGCATAATGCCTGTGAGGGAGTCAGTTGGACCGTTAGATGATCGAGGGGTTAAAGGGGCACTTAGAGAAGATAAGGCCATCATGGAAAGATTAAAAGATTTCTTTGCTTCCGTGTTTAATGAAGAGGATTTTGGGGAGGTACCTGTAATGGAGAAGGTTTTCATGGGTAATGATTCAGATGGATAGAATCAAATCACAGTGAACCTAGAAGATGTAGTAGGCTTGATTGACAAACTGAAGAGTAGTAAATCACCTGGGCCGGATGGTATATACCCCAGAGTTCTGAAGGAACTAAAAAATTAAATTTCAGACCTATTAGTAAAAATTTGTAACCTATCAATAAAATCATCCATTTTACCTGAAGACTGGAGGATAGCAAATGTAACCCCAATATTTAAAAAGGCCTCCAGGTGCGGTCCGGGAAACTACAGACCGGTTAGTCTGACTTCAGTGCCAGGAAAAATAGTGGAAAGTGTTCTAAACATCAAAATCACAGAACATATAGAAAGACATGGTTTAATGGAACAAAGTCAGCATGGCTTTACCCAGGGCAAGTCTTGCCTCACAAATCTGCTTCACCTTTTTGAAGGAGTTAATAAACATGTGGATAAAGGTGAACCGGTAGATGTAGTATACTTGGATTTTCAGAAGGCGTTTGACAAAGTTCCTCATGAGAGGCTTCTAGGAAAAGTAAAAAGTCATGGGATAGGTGGTGATGTCCTTTCGTGGATTGCAAACTGGCTAAAAGACAGGAAACAGAGAGTAGGACTAAATGGACAATTTTCTCAGTGGAAGGGAGTGGACAGTGGAGTGCCTCAGGGAGCTGTATTGGGACCCTTACTTTTCAATATATTTATAAATGATCTGGAAAGAAATACGATGAGTGAGATAATCAAATTTGCAGATGACACAAAATTGTTCAGAATAGTTAAATCACAAGCAGATTGTGATAAATTGCAGGAAGACCTTGTGAGACTGGAAAATTGGGCATCCAAATGGCAGATGAAATTTAATGTGGATAAGTGCAAGGTGATGCATATAGGGAAAAATAACCCATGCTATAATTACACAATGTTGGGTTCCATATTAGGTGCTACAACCCAAGAAAGAGATCTAGGTGTCATAGTGGATAACACATTGAAATCGTCGGTACAGTGTGCTGCGGCAGTCAAAAGAGCAAACAGAATGTTGGGAATTATTAGAAAAGGAATGGTAAATAAAACGGAAAATGTCATAATGCCTCTGTATCGCTCCATGGTGAGACCGCACCTTGAATACTGTGTACAATTCTGGTCGCCGCATCTCAAAAAAGATATAATTGCGATGGAGAAGGTACAGAGAAGGGCTACCAAAATGATAAGGGGAATGGAACAACTCCCCTATGAGGAAAGACTAAAGAGGTTAGGACTTTTCAGCTTGGAGAAGAGACGACTGAGGGTGGATATGATAGAGGTGTTTAAAATCATGAGAGATCTAGAACGGGTAGATGTGAATCGGTTATTTACTCTTTCGGATAGTAGAAAGACTAGGGGGCACTCCATGAAGTTAGCATGGGGCACATTTAAAACTAATCGGAGAAAGTTCTTTTTTATTCAATGCACAATTAAACTCTGGAATTTGTTGCCAGAGGATGTGGTTAGTGCAGTTAGTATAGCTGTGTTTAAAAAAGGATTGGATAAGTTCTTGGAGGAGAAGTCCATTACCTGCTATTAAGTTCACTTACAGAATAGTCACTGCCATTAGGAATTGTAACATGGAATAGACTTAGTTTTTGGGTACTTGCCAGGTTCTTATGGCCTGGATTGGCCACTGTTGGAAACAGGATGCTGGGCTTGATGGACCCTTGGTCTGACCCAGTATGGCATTTTCTTATGTTCTTATCTTCTTATTAAATGTGCTACTTACTAACTTCATGGAATGCCCCCTAGTCCTTCTGTTATTCGAAAGTGTAAATAACCAATTCACATCTACCCATTCAAGACCATGCTGGGTGGGGGTGGGAGTTATATGATGTGTAGCAGGTACGGGTTCTTATCGGTGTGTGTGGATGGGGTGATGCTTCTGTGTCATGGGAAAGAGAGAGGGATGGGGATGCTCTGTACAAGTCTAGATGTTGTGGAGGGAGAGATGAGGATGCTCTAGATGTGCATGTTTCAATGGGAGGGATAGATGGGGATGCTCCATAGGGGCTAGTTGTTTCTTCTTGATGGAAAGATAAGGATGCTGTAGACTAAGGATGATTGTTGCTGCAGAAAGGAAATCTCCTGTGTTATGCAACCTTTTTACTTTGGGACATTTAGCATGAGGGATTTTGGGTCCTGCCATACATGGAAGCAAGCTAAGACCTGCTAATAAAAATGGTGCCGATGGCCATTCATTACTCCTACCATTTGACAGGGGCTGGCCAATGGCACGGATACCCTGTCACATGGTAAGGGCAAAGGGCCATCGGCGCCATTTTTATTAGCAGCAGCCGACGGCCTGAGAGCAGGAGATCGCTTCCGGGACCCCCACTGGACCCCCTGGTACTTTTAAAATGTTTTGGGGGGAGGGGTCGGGAGGGTGAGGGAAGCTAAGGGATCTGTTTTAAAGGGTTGGGGTGGATTTTTTGTTTATCAGCTCGGGCGCAGCCGATAAAAAAAAAAACCGATCGGACCGCACGAAAAAAATTTCACAATGGGAATCGGAACCAATTCCAATTCCAATTCACATCTCTAATAAATACCTATCTAGTGTGCGGGCATTATGGCTAGTCTCTCTCTCTCTCCTCCTCTTTTTCAGATTTGCATTGCACCATACAACATGGTGCTATCACGTGCATTAAAGGTGTTTTCACATGTGATAATGCCTTAACGCATGTAAAAACGCCTTATAGCATTTTGATAAATGAGGGGATCAGCTGGTTAAACTTTATGGAAATCCACTCCGATATTTTGTAGGGCATCGAAGGACCCTACTTGGTTGGTCCCTCCCCCTATAAAAAATGTGACTTGGAGGTCCTGCCTATGTTGTAAGAAAGGTGCCATAGTCACTGATTTGAAAAGCACAACACTGTATGTTTTTAATTGCATTTTATTATGCATCAGCCTCATTATCCTTATGAAGGACAATTTTCACTGGAATTTGACTGGGTGCCTCTAGCTCTTATCTGGGTAAATACCCTGGACTGAACATTGCCCTTCCATCAGCATAGTTTTAATGCCAGAGAACAGGAATGGGATCAGTACAGGGGAGGGAAAGGATATGTGAAGATTCCATTTTTAAATAACCACACATACTTTACCATTCAGATTTTCCACCTGGAAGAAAAGAAGGTTCAAAATCTGCTGGTAGTTTTGTAAGTGATTCCTGCTGGCCCAACTTTTCACAGGAAAACTCCATGGGGAGTTTTGTTTATAAAATTAGGTTGTAGGTCTGCTGGTAATTGACCAGCAAACTACACAAGCAGTTTACAAATTGCCCCCCCCCTTGGATTTGCGAATTGCCTTGCTGATGTTGACAACATCTGAAAGAGAGTGAGGAGACCCTGGTGAATATCCTTTCACACTGTCTGTTCCGATTACTTTCATGATATGACATGACAGTAAAATGGCATGGCCAAATTCAAACTTTTGAAATTTCTTTGGTTTTTTTTAGTATTGTATATTCCCTCTTCCCTCTTTCATGCTCCGTCAGCCACTTCCAAGTGGATTATATTCAGACACCAAATCATGCTTTAGTGTTAAATCAATGGAAGCAAAATCAAATTTAAAATAAAACAGAAATGCATATTTCATGGTGAAATACTGTTCAGGACTGCTGATGTTTGTTGAATTAAATGAACAAGAGGAATATTGTTTCATCCACATAGTACACATTGGCTTGACCTGGCTTACTTCTAAGCAGTGTAAGCAAATTAAAGATGATAATCCCTTTCAAACTCATCACATATCTTCATCTGTTTGCTCTGAAGCTTTAAACTCTAGTCAACCCTTCCTATGAGAGGATTATCTAGACATCATAATATAGAGCAAATAGGGAACATTGAAAGTAAAAAATGGATAGATCCTTTCCTTTCCCAAAAGTCAGAAAGAAATGAACTCAGTGCTATCTGGGACTAAGGTTCAGAATACAGCCAAATTCTAGATGAACACTCATTGCAATACTTCAAAGTGGATATTTGGATGCTATCCAGTATTTTAAAATATATCAGTTCTCATATTTTATCAATTTATATTTATCTCAGTATTTTCTTGAGTTGACATTAAACACTTCTTTCAGCATTGTACATTGTAAAACTGCCTTACAGAATTACTCCCACTGGGATTTTAATTATGGGGAGGATTTTCAAAGGGTTACGTGCGTATATTATGCGCGTAACTCCGAAAACCCACTCCTGTGCGTGCTGAGCCTATTTTGCATAGGCTCGGCGATACGTGTATGTAGCGGGGCTTGAAAAAGGTGCGGGGCGGGGATGGTCTGGGGTGGGGCAGGGGCGTGGCTCGGAGGCAGGCGCAATTTAAATAATAAAGGTAGGGGGGGATTTAGGTAGGGCTGGGGGGTGGGTTAGATAGGTAGGGCTGGGGGGCGGGTTAGATAGGGGAAGGTGCAAGGGGGCAAAAGGAAAGTTCCCTCTGAGGCCGCTTCAGTGGCCTAGGAGGAAACAGGGCTCCCCTAGGGTTTGGCGTGCGCAAGGTACACAAGTGTGCACCCCCTTGCGCGCGCCAACCCCGGATTTTATAACATGAGCGCGGCTGCGTGCGCATGTTATAAAATCGGGCGTAGATTTATTCAAGCCGGGTTGCGCGCATAAATCTACGCCCATGCGGGGGTTAGAAAATCTGGCCCTATATGTTTTAGTGTGCTTCCTTAAGGGCCTTCTTTGCCTCAAACCTGCCCATACTCACCTGTTTCAAAGTTGTAGGTGTAGTGTCTGGGGCAGAATTAAAAGAACAACCAAAGTCACTAAATGTCATAGCATTAATCAACATTCTCATGACATACTCTGTATTTTATGATTTGAGGTAAATGAAAGATTTAACCATGTTTATGCTCTATAATATACCTCTCAAATAGGATATAAGACATTTTGCTTATATCATATATTTAGTTATTTATATCTGACTGTACATTCTTCCGTCCTTTTATGTCTTCCAAAGGTTTAAAGAGAATGGTGTAGCAGTGTCTTCAAGGTTCAATGTGATCAAAGACTATTGGGAGTCCTGAAACCACTGAAGTGATCAAGTCATATAGTATGAGAGCAGTAGAAGGGTTTAATGAGGAAGGCCACAGAAGCTGTTCTTAAGAGATAATTAAGAACATCTGCTAGGGTGGGAGAGGATCACAGCAGTGGTTCCTTCTTAAAATCACTGTACAGCAGCATATGGAGAAAAACCAAGGACTGCAATGTCTTCAGTCTTCAAGTGCAAGCTTTGATTTAACAGCTGAGCTGAGATAAGCTAACAAAGTAAACATTTTACTCTAATTTAATTTATCAATTTATTTCTCACTTTTGATCACTCAAGGTGGGTTGTAATAAAAATAGTAATTTAAAAAATGCAAACTTAAGACCATGAAAACTGCTATATTCAGTCAGAAGAAGACTCCATCAAGCTCTGTATCCTCTCTTTCTAAGAGAGACTAATCCTGATCAGAATTACCTATTAGGATCCTAATAATAGATGGATTCCATGCTCCTTATAACCAAAGATAAGCAGTAGCTTTCCCTAAGTCTACCTGGTTAATAATAGTTAATGGGCTTTTCCTCCAGAAACTTGTCCAAACCTTTTTTAATTACAGCTATGCTAACTGCCTTTACCACATCCTCTGGCAACAAATTTCAGAGCTTAATTGCAGGTTGATTGAAATATATTTTCTCAGATTTGTTTAATATGTGCTACTTAGTAACTTTATGAAGCATTTCCTAGTCTTTGCATTTTTTGAAAGAGTAAACAACAAATTTGTGTTTACGTATTTCACTCAACCCATGATTTTGCAGACCTCTATCATATCTCCCCCCAGCCATCTCTTCTCCATATTGAAGAACACTAATATCTTTAGCCGTTCCTCATACAGAGACATAAAATCCCCTAAACTAAATGTTGTCACCTTTCTCTTTACAATACCTTCTAAACATTGATCAAAGTACAATATAAACATAAATACAGTAAATAAAATGGAATAAAACTGTTTAAAAACTTAGGAGTCCATATTCAAAGTGTTTGGCTAAATTTGGGACATAGCCAGATAAACAGTGAGGTTTGAAAATTCCACCAGTTTTACCATTTCAGAATTATCTGGCAAAGTAGTTATCTGGCTAAAAAGTTAGCCAGATAAGTCAGGAGCAAGCTGGGGCATTTTGGGAAGAAGCAATGTTATTCTCTAATGTAACCAGATTTATTTATTTGATTTATATTCTACTTTTTGGTACTTCAAAGCAGATTACATTCAGGTACTGTAGGCACTGTAGTTATCGCCAATATTCAGCATTTTCTGGCTAAGTTAGCAGCACAGTTCCCTCTAAGCTGAGTATGTGAGTGATCACTCATGCATTTCTGAGCATCGCTCACAGGATTTACATGGTCGCTCACATGCTTATTTTCTTTGTGCTATATACAGAAATGCAACACTAATGCTGGTGCTCAAAAATTGTTGTCAAAAAAATTGTTGCATACACGAAAAATAATTTGCACACACATAGACAATCCTTGGAGGGAACATCGGTTAGCAGAATAACTCTAGGACTGCATCAGAGCAGTCCTAAAGCTATCTGGAGTGGTATACTAAGATAACTTGTTATTTAATCAGGTTAGATTTAAAGATATCAAATTAATCACAATGAAAAAAAGTATAAACCTTGCTCAAAGATATCAAATTAACTAGAAGACAAGGTAATAATATGTAAACATGCCACAACTTTCTCACAAATCTTAATAAAATGGGGTATCAGTTAGCTCATTTTGAGTGTGGTCTATCTATAGACCACTGCCAGTGCTCTCTATCATTTACCCCATGAAAGTACTATTTTTAGTATTTTTCATAATGCAACTAAAAAGTCTCTATGGAATTCCAACCCAAATTGAAACAATTTATAAAATAACATAAGTTCCCAGCATCATCTGATGTTTCAGTGGCCTGCATCAGGGGATACATTTAGAAACAAACACTTATCTGCACATGGTATTTAATTGGACAACATCTCAAATTCTCTCAAATGAAGTTTGAGCAAAGTTTGCACTTTTTTTCATTGTGATTAGATTTAAAGTAATCCAGGTAGCATTACCCAGATAACTTTAGGTGAGTATTGAGCAGGAGAATTATCCCCACTGGGAGGCTATCCCATGCATATATTATCTTTTCATTGAAGAAAAATCTGCTGATGTTATTCCTTAGTCTACCCACTTGGAGTCTCATATCATGATCTCTTGTTTTAGAACTGCCTGAAAAACTGTTTGCTTCTTGTGCATATTTATACCCTTGAGATACTGTATTTAAATGTCTCTATCATTTATTTGCTTTCTCCACTTTTATAGAATATACATATTTAGTATCTCAAATCTTGTTTCATAGGATTTTTGGTGTCCTGTTCTCCACTTTGGCCTCTATCCTGGGGGAGGCAGGATATAGATTTAAAAATAGAATAAAATAGAATCTGTACCTTTTTGGTAGTTTTGTCCAAACTGCCTCTACTCTTTTTATATCCTTTTGGAGGTTCAATCTCCAGAAATGGACACAATACTCCAGGAGATAACTCACTATTGCCTTATTACACTTCCTTTTTGTACTTAAAATGCTTTCCCTACACACCCTAAAATTCCTCTGGCTCTGGCCACTAAGGTTTCATATTGGTTTGTAGGGATGTGCAGACAAAAAGTTTGCGTTGATAAGTTGATAAATTGAAGTTGAGGGTCAATTTCGTTCAATATGGACATATGGAGAATTCCATAAGTTGAGGGTCTGTCCATACGTTCACCGGTTCCCTAAATAAAAATTTAAATCCCTCACCCTCCTTAATCCCCCCCAAGACTTACCAAAACTCCCTGGTGGTCCAGCGGGGAGTCAGGAAGCCATCCCTGTATTTCTTTGCGAGGAGCACGTGACGTCGGCGTCACGTCGGAGTGATGCGGACGTCACATGCCTTCCGTGCCTCCGCTCCTGACCCCCCCCAAGCTGGCCAAAAGTTCCGGTTGGGTCCAACGGGGGTCCGGGAGCGGAGGCGTGGGAAGCACGTGATGTCCGCGTCACTCCGACGTGACGCCGACGTCACGTGCTCCTCGCAAAGGAATACAGGGATGGCTTCCTGACTCCCCGCTGGACCACCAGGGAGTTTTGGTAAGTCTTGGGGGGGTCAGGAGGGTGGGGGGTTTAAGTGTTTATTTAGGTTCAACGAATGCAACATAGCTATGTTGAATAAGTTGAAAATCGCGATGCGTTGCGCATCATCACTTTTTTAAGTTTAAAAAAAAATAAGTTGTGTTTTATATATGCGTTCAAAACTAATGCACACCCCTATTGGTTTGCTATCTTAAGATCATCAGATATGATCACCCTTGGGTATCAGTTCTGATTTGGTCAGATCAGCCTCATCACATACTATTCCCTTGGATTTCTGTGCCCCAAATACATGACTTTGGCCTTTTATTTTCCCCAAACTTTAATCGACAAACACATGACAATTTTTCAAGTTTTCTTAGATTGCTTCTCGTTATTTGCCCCATCAGGAGTGTTTACTCTGTTGCAGATTTTAGTATTGCCTACAAATATACAAACACCTCATACAACAGATCTATTCTCTATTTGATACAGGCTCTGACTGTCAAAAGGACACCATCCTATAATATTTAAGAAAATCCTGTTTTGCCATATCCTTTCATATGTATGTGTAGACAAATGTATAAGATGATGCCACTTGCTTATCACTACAGTGGCTGGGGATAGCCTCTACAAGAACTGTGGGCTATTTGGACTACCCTGGAAACAAAATTTAGACTCCTGATCTTGATTTGAACATGCTGGAATGTCATCTTCTTGGCTGAGGTAGTCTTCAGAATCAACTCTTTCATTTACCAACCTTGCCTCCATCAGTATGGATACCCAGAGCTGAGTTTGATTCCTAGGAAGGTTATGACTTTTGTGAGACCTTTTCCTTTCTCATGAGTAAACCGGATGCTAAAATTACTGACTGCTGAGATAAAACCTTACTGAAATAGTTTGCAAGTCTACTCTATGATGACTCTAGTCCAAAGAAATCATTGACATAGGGGTAGATTTTCAAAGGGTTACGCACATAATATACATGTGTAACCCTTTAAAACCTACCCCTGCGCACGCCAAGCCTATTTTGCATAGGCCCGGCGGCGCGCACAAGCCCCGGGACACGCGTATGTCCCGGGGCTTTGAAAAAGGGGCAGGAAGGGGGCGGGGCCTGGGGTGGAGTGGCAGGCTGGGGGCGGCCAGGGGTGGGGCCGGGGGCGGGGCAGTAGTACGGGATGGTCTAGGGCCGGGGGCGGTCCCGAGTCCTCCAGCATAGTGGCTGTGCTGGGGATTGGCGTGCCGGCAGCTGGCCGGTGCATGCAAGTTACGCCTGCAATAAAGATAGGGGAGATTTAGAAAGGGCAGGGGGTGGGTTAGATAGGGGAAGGGAGGGGAAGGTGGGGGTGAGTGAAAGGAAAGTTCCCTCCAAGGCCGCTCCGATTTCGGAGTGGCCTCGGAGGGAACGGGGAAAGCCATTGGGCTTCCCCTAGGACTCGGCGCGTGCAAGGTGCACAAATGTACACCCCCTTGTGCGCGCCGACCCCGGATTTATATCATGCGTGCAGCAGCGAGCGCATGTTATAAAATAGGGTGTACATTTGTGCGTGCCGGGTAGCGCGCACAAATGTATCCCGCGTGCATAAAATTAAAAATCTGCCCCATAGTGTACTATATTTTTGGACTCAGTGACTTCAAATGTGAACCATTGTATGACTGAGCTAAATGCTGAAAAATATGAGCATGAAACTGAATAATAACCCATTAGTATGCACCTGTCTAGAATTAGGAATATAATAATATCCCCATATCATGGACAGACCATTGACTTATTTGATCATCAATTAGAAATACATTAAAAAGAGTTATGGGGACAAGGTCTGCAAACAGCTAAGAAGGAAGGATAAATTGACTCCAGAAGCCCTGTTAGAAAAATCTAGGTAGTTTTCTAATAATTCATGAGGATAGTAATATAACACTCTGGTGAACCCATGGAGCTCTAAGTTTCAAAGAGTAATAGATTCAATAGCCCCAGAAAGTTTAAGACTTTGTAAATCCCCTGAATACATGATTTTGTCTTCCAGGCCCCCTTCTCTTCTTAGATACCACAAGAAGATATTCCTCATCAAATAATTAGTGTTTACTTTATACTTAGGAGCTTGTCAGTAATAGCAAATATCTTACAAAAAAATGACAGAATGGTTTCCTTATAAGCACAGCAAAAGAGAGAGCGAGAAAGTGGAATTCACTATTCCGTTACACATTATAAAGGAAATGAATCACAGATTAATATACTATCTGCTCATTATTCTAAGTATTCATACATGGTTACAAGCTAGCATGTTAAATACACCCATATCTGGTGACATCAGTATGTTGATTAGAAATTGGTATAATCATCCCAAAATTACATACTCTATAGTTCCATCTGGTGGATGGACACCCAGAGAAGTGAAAACAAAATATTCCAATATTTTTCCCCTATCCATTCTCGTACATCTAGTTATAACATAAAACAAAGATAATTTTAGCTGCTAGTTTTGTAAACCTGTGCCTGTTCTCCCATTATGCATCAGTGACAGAAACTCCCTTGCTGTGTCCTAACTGAGACAATGAAATGAGTCTCATAATGAAACATTTTATCAGTAGATTCTTTTTTCTCAGCTCTGTTTCCCGTGGTATCCAAGACCAAACCAAAGTTCCACAGAGAATGGGAATTCTGCCCTATTTGAAGCCATAGTGGCTGTGTTCTTTGCCAGCTCTCCTCCGAGGACAGCCCTAAAAAGCCACACATCCATCCATTTTTCCACAGTAACAAAGAATCAATTTTCTGTAATTTCGGGGCCCCAATAATGTTCAGAGAAATCAGGTTGCTTTTCTTTACAGACTTACTGATGTCAATGTCTGCTTCCTGGTACAATCAAGATTATAGGATAGTGAAACAAGAAAATTGTAAATTAAAATGTGGTGGTTAAAGTTGTGAGTTGCATACTTGGACCTAAATGTCAGCTGTGCGAATGGCTAAAGCAATACCTCTCAAGATCATTAGATTCGATCATTAATAAGCCTAAGAAATGCAAATGACCTCACATCGCATATCTAACAACCTCTTAATTATACCTTGAACCTTAAAACCCCTGCTGTTACTGACCTAACCATATAACTCATCCAAACTATACACCTTTCCTTTCTGCCTTACTCATTAACCCATTCTACGCCTTACTAGAACATGTTGTATGTAATAACTAACACTCAAACCCCAAATTGTAATCTGATTTCAAGACAATATGTTGTGATGATGTTCATCTAATCTTCTTTTTCACAATTACTGTAAACTGTTCTGATGGTGAAACCGAATGATGGTATACAAAACACATTAAACAAATAAACAAACAAACAAACAAATAAATAAATAAATAAGAAGGCTTTCTTTGTGGTGAGGGATCTGATAACAGTAGCCACAGAGGCATTCACGGAGCGGGATGCCAGTGGTTGGTGTACCACCTTCACGGAGCGGAAGGATGGAGGGCTGCCATCTAAAAAAAAAACAAAAAAAACTCAAAAACATGGGTGGGTAAGAGTATATGTCAGGGGCAGGGGTGTGGCCTGCTTGTTGCAGCGGTTGCTAGCTTGCTACCCCTAATTGAGCTGGATGTTCACTTGGATGCAGATCCGGCGCTGCTCTCTACATTGGTGGTGGGGTGGAGGGGAAATAGGGCTGGAGGGTACTGGAAGCCAAGAGTAACAGGTGGGAGAGAGAAAAAGGAAAAAAAAAAAAAAAAGGATAAAGTGCGTAGCTTGCTGGGCAGACTGGATGGGCCGTTTGGTCTTCTTCTGCCGTCATTTCTATGTTTCTATAACCTGGATGTCTACCTGGGGAAAGACTATGTAATCAATTATTTAATGGGAATAGTTCACCTCCCATTTTAGAGACAGTAACATAGTTCAGGATATTAGGTACGAACTCTGAACTTTCTGACATGGATACTGCCCAAGCTATGATTCAGGTACAAGCTGTAATAATAGTAGTACCATTTTAAATACCTTTAAAATCATCTCTGACTCTATCAATGCTTATTTGGGATGGGCAAGAAAACCCTAGAATCCTTCAGGCTAGGTATGGATCAGATCATTTAATGGAGTTAATTAACTGATTGAATTAAATACTGTTTTAGAGCCTTATTTCATACTTGATATGATGTGGAAGCAGAGAAAGTATCCTGTTTGAAATATAAAGTTGCTATCTCTGAATGAATTTGAATTGATCAGGACTCCCTATTTGCAAATTTTTTATTTTCACACTATTCTGCCTTAATGAGATTTGTCTGATGTTAATCCTTTTCCTATGTGTGTGGCTATTATTTATTTTAGTACTTTGCTTTCTCCAAATTAGTACACTTTCTCTTGTTTTTGCTTTAGTTCTGACGTTTGTAAATATTTATTTTATGAAAGTGAGTCCGTGACTTCATGTCCCTATTAAAAGCTTTTCTTTCCAATATTCTGGTTCCTTACCTTTGCCTAGTTATTTCTTATTAAATTGGCATTTTTTTTTAAATGTTATTTTCCCAGACCTTTGCATTTTAAATGTGGTTATGCTTGTTGTGACACATCTGTGCCAGCATTATCATTCATTAAGCTGGCTGCCTTGGCACTGTGTACAAGCATACACTGCACATAATAAATGAATAAATAATACCCGCCACCGCAATTCATATCTTTTCTTCCTCAAAATATCTGTTATGCTAAGAGGTAGCAGCAGACATGGGCGGGACAGATGAGAGAAATATGGAATCAACTGTAGGAGCAGATAGCAGTGTCATAACCAGCAAGTCCTCAACCAAGATCCCGCATCCTTTTTAATGGGAGGAAGGAGACTGCAGAGGAACCGAAAGCAGCTGCACCCTTTGGCAGAGACAAAGGAAAATTGGAGGTTGACAATTACCATCACTGAACAATTAGATCAATGAACTCCCCAGTTCATTGATCCAAGTTATCCTACCTGTTTGATGTAACCGCATTCTTATATGCCTGTTAATTGTTATAATGTAAACCGAAATGATATGTAACTTTGCTACATGAATTTCGGTATATAAAAATGTTAAATAAATAAATACATAAATAGCATCAGACCAAGAATATATCTGTGCCACATCAGCAGCCTCTTTCACCTTGGATTGTTGCTAGATGCAGAAGGATCCAGAGCGGCAGGCTAGCACCAGCAATGTAGTAGGGCAACAGCCAAAGTCAATGTAGAGTTTCCTGTTCTTTGAATCTGGACAATCCTTATTGAAGATTTTTCAATCTGAGGATGAAGATGATGATGACATTTCAGATTTGGCAAGCATAGGAGAAGGGGATATTTCCTCTATGGTAATTAAGGAGTGTTTGGAGGGTATGGTTAGTCTTATGTCTGATCATCAGGGTAATGGAGATGTAACCCTTGCTGCCAGTGCCAAGAACAGCCCTAGAATGAATGCCCCCTCCCATGTGGTTGATGATATCATGAGAGATGCACCTTCACTGTTGCGCACCCCGTCCTTGCCTGGCCCACACACAAGCTTGCTCACCTCGCTAGCTCCTTTGCAGTTCACGGGTCGGCCTCCCCAGAGGCAGCCGCGAGCTCCTCCAGGCCTCGGTGTCCTGCAGTGGTAGTCACAAGGCCTTCCACTGCACACCAGGCCTCACGCCAGAGTTTGGCGTCCCCAGTGGCATTGGCCATGCCCCTACATGCGCACATGGACTGCCCGGCCTCTTGTAGGGCCAGGGGCGGGTCCTACCTCCTTGGCGTGCCATAATTGAATGTACGATATAAGGAAGTCCCTGCCTGCACTTCCTTGCCTTGGCAATAGGGTCGGCATGGTAAGTATACTAGTTTGCCTCCGCGTTCACAGCCTTGTCCAGCGTCCTCCTGTTTCAGCGTCTTTCTGTTCCAGCCTTGTCCAGCATCCTTCTGTTCCAGCGTCTGTCTGTCCTGTCTCCCCAGGTAGTACCCTCGGACTGTCTCTCTGGTACTGACCTCGGCCTGCTCCTTGACCATTCTGTTTGCTGCCTGGATCCTGACCTCTGCCTGCCTTGTGACCTTGTCTGACCTCTGGAACCTGACCCCTGCTTTGTTGACTACTCCTTGGACTGATCCTCGGATTCTGACCCCAGCTGCCATTGAACACGTCTCCTAATTCTGGCTTTGTCCCTTGCCTTGTCATCGCCATTTTGGTTCCTGTCACCCGACGTCACGAGTGCAGGAGATCGCTCCCGGACCCCCGCTGGACCCCCAGGGACTTTTGGCCAGCTTGGGGGGGCCTCCTGACCCCCACAAGACTTGCCAAAAGTCTAGCGGGGGTCCGGGAGCGAGCTCCTGCACTCGCGCTGTATTGCCAATATTCAAAATGGCGCTGGGCTACTTTTGCCCTCACTATGTCATACGGGTCGTATGACATAGTGAGGGCAAAGGGTCGTATGACATAGTGAGGGCAAAGGTAGCGCCGGCGCCATTTTGAATATTGGCAATACGGCGCGAGTGCAGGAGCTCGCTCCCGGACCCCCACTGGGACTTTTGGCAAGTCCTGTGGGGGTCAGGAGGCCCCCCAAGCTGGCCAAAAGTCCCTGGGGGTCCAGCGGGGGTCCGGGAGCGATCTCCTGCACTCGTGACGTCGGGTGACAGGAACCAAAATGGCGCCGGCGCTACCTTTGCCCTGTCATATGGTAAGGGCAAAGGGCCACCGGCGCCATTTCTATTAACGCAGCCGTGGCCCGAGAGCGGGAGATCGCGCCGGGACCCCCCCACTGGACCCCAGGTAATTTAAAACATTTTGGGGGGGTTCGGGAGGGTGGGGGATTTGTTTTAAAGGGTCAGGGTGGGTTTTAAGGTTGTTTTGTTGTGCCGGTTTTCCCGCCCTCCCCCGATTTACGATTTTTTGACGATAAATCGGGGGAATTGCTAATGTATCACGGCTCTAACGATTTTTGACGATTTAAAATATATCTGACGATTGTTTTAAATCTTCAAAAAATGATTCACATCCCTACTTTTTATGTTATTTGAACTGCAGGTGCTTTTTAAAAAAATAAAATTATGATTTTATTTATTTTATGTAATGTTAATTTTTATCTATTGTTTTAAGTATTTTACTGTGTATGTTTTATTATTAGCCACCTAGGGTCTTTGTACATAGATGGCATTAAATAAAAGAACCATAAGCATAAACATAAAAATAAAGATGTAGTGGCAATGATACAACGGTTTACTTAAACTTAGTGAATTGACTGAGATGGGGAAAATTCTATGACTCAGATTGTGGCTAAGAGCTGAAGCTGCTTCCAAGAGCCATGTTTTAAATAGTTTTCTGAATGTTTAAAGATCTGAGGCTTGTCTGATATTTGGTGGTAGTGAGTTCCAAATGGATTGAGTCTTGAAAGGTTTTTTTCTGGTGCTTGTGAATTGGCACAACTAGCCAAGGGGTGGAAAGATGTGTTTGAGGTAAGAGAGCAACTGACATAATTTTGTGCACTGCCTTTGAGAGCATTGTAGGATACAGCCAAGATTTTAAACTTTGTTAAAATGTCGGAGGCCAGCACAGTGTTTCTAGGACTGTCATGATTCTGTGAAATTTGCTTTTGTTCTGCATTGTGCAGCCCTCAGCATTCTGAAGGAGCTGTAAATACCAGAGGAGTTAGTTTATTAACCTAATGTAGAGAGATCTACAGTACTCTAGGCAGGAGATTACGCATGCCTGGTTGACTATAGGTAAAACAGGCTCTTTTGTAAATAGAGAAGGTGATACAGTTGCTGTAGTTGAAAGAAAGCCGATTTGATGATAACTATAAAAAAAAGTATAAAATGAATTGCAGAACAATTCATATCAGCTTTTAATTCCTCCTAAAACATGTGATAAGTTGATTCATGTTTGGTCCTTGGGTATGTGGGAGTAGTTAATTTGGAGTCCTCCTATTGCTGCAGTAGCTTTGCTCCTGATATCTAACAGCATTTCCTGTTCCTCTGGAGGAGCACCAGTGATGCAGGAGCAGCAGCAGCATAGACACATCTGTGCTGGGCCAAAACATGCAATGCCCCTCTCCCCTGATCTTCAATTTCAGTCCTCCCATATCTTGTGAAAGGGGTTGGGGAGGTGTCTCTGGGGCTGAATCATCTGGGCTCTGCCACTTCACAGAGTCAGCCCTGGCTCCAGTTCCTGGTCTGGAACTAAAGTGAGATAGATTATGTAAGAGCTTTTGTAATAAGATGTCCTGGTCTCAATATATAGGAAATCTAATTTTACAAATTAATTTACAGGGTGAACTTCAACCAATGTTGGGTGACTTCAGAAACTCTAGATGCAAAGGTTGATTCTGTGTTTTATATTTTCTTCTTTTTCTTTATTTTTTTTGTTTTACTTTTTTAAATTTTCAGCATGATCCATAACTTTAATGGGAAAGACATTTTTTTCCAATATTGAGCTAGGTCCATAAATTTTATCAAAATTGTATGCTTTTTAGCATTCATAAACTGTATATATAGTATCTATCCTGAAAATGTTTGCCATGCGACCCATGGCTGGAGCCATGAGCCGCCTCTTACCTCCCACAGTCCGACAGTCGCCGTCATGGCCGGCTTGGCAGGAGCTGTTGCTGGGACCCTCTTTGCTGCAGTGTTGCTCCCAGACTTCCCTTGCGGCAGGAGGCCATACCTGCCGTCTCTTCACTGTGACAGGGAGCCGCGGACTTCAGCGTCCTCTTCATGGCATGGAGCCACCGCCCATGCCATTTCCTTGCAGGGCTGTAGGCATGCTCCTCAGCGGCATGGATGCCACCATCGACCCACCTCCTCAGCGGCATGATGCCGCCTCCCACATTGGGGCCTGCCTGCGGCCGTCCTCCTGCTCCTCAGCTCAGTGGCAGCATGGCAGCTGTCCAGGGTCCTGCCTCTAGGGGTGGGCCCACATTTCTCTGCCTCCTTTAAAGGGACCGTGACTGGATCAGACCCAGGCCCCACCTGTAGCTCATCTCAAGGAGTTGCCTCTTCCTGTCCTACAAAAGGGCTCCGAGCCCATTCCATCGTCACTTTGGCAAGGAGCTAGCCTCCTTGGAGCAGTCCTCCCTTGGACTCTGTGTTCTACTCCATTAGACTTCCGTCTTCAGATCCAAGTTCCTGTGATGTCTTCCGTCTGCCTTGTCTTCATGACCTTCGTCTCCTGATGTCTCCATGGTTATGCAAGTCTCCTGAGGTTCCTGGCTTTTAACCTTCCTTCACTGAGTCCTGTCTCAGTATTCTGGCTTCGAGTCCCATCTCTGAGCTCTCCCCTGAACTGTGTCCAGGTCCTCGGAGCTCCTTGCTCTTGCCCTGGTCTTCAGTTCCAAGTGCCAAGTCGTGTCTTCAGTGTCCAAGTCCTCATCTTCAGTTCTAAGTGCCAAGTCTTCTCTTCAGAACTCCTTTCCCAGACGATGGCCATCTCCCCGCAGGGGCACACACCCTCTATCTGTGCTGGGGAGTGCCCCCTAGCACTCCCTTCCATCGCCATGGAAGGATACAGAGGCATTATGACATTTTCTGTTTTATTCACCATTCACCATTCCCTTCCCAATAATTCCTAACATTCTGTTTGCTTTTTTGATTGCTACAGTACAGTGAGCTGATGATTTCCATGTATTATCCATTATGATACCTATATCTTTCTCATGGTTGGTAACTCCTAATATGGAACCTAACATCATGTAACTTCAGCATGGGTTATTTTTCCCTACATGCAACACCTTGCACTTGTTCACATTAAATTTTGTATGCTATTTGGATGCCTAATCTTCCATTCTTACAAGTTCTCCTGTAATTTATCGTCATCCACTTGTGATTAACTACTCTGAATAATATTGTATCCTCTGCAAAAGTAATAACCTTAGTCATCATATTCCTTTCCAGATCATTTATAAATATATTGGAAAGCACCAGTCCAAGTACAGATCCCTGAGGCAGTCCACTCTTTAACATTTTGCACTGAGAAAATTGACCATTTAATCCTACACTGTTTCCTGACTTTTAACCAGTTTGTAACCTTGAAAGGGACATCGCCTCCTATTCCATGACTTTTTAGTTTTCCTAAAAGCCTCTCATAAGGGACTTTGTCAAACAACTTTTGAAAATACAAATAACCTTCATCTACCAGTTCACATTTATCCACATGTTTATTAACCCCTTGAAAAAAATGAAGCAGATTTGTGAGGCAAGACTTGCCTTGGATAAATCCATGTTGACTGTGTTTCATAAAACCATGTCTTTCTATATACTCTGATTTTGATCTTTAGAATAGTTCCACTATTTTTCCTGGCACAGAAGTCAGGCCCATTGGGGCGGATTTTCAGCTCCCTGCTCGCCTAAATCCACCCAAAACCGGGCGGATTTAGGCGAGCAGGGCCCTGCGCGCCGGTAAGCCTATTTTACATAGGCCTACCGGCGCGCGCAGACCCCGGGACTCGCGTACGTCCCGGGGTTTTCGGAGGGGGGCGTGTCGGGGGCGTGTCGGGGAGCGGGCCCGGTCGACGCGGCGTTTCGGGGGCGTGTCGGCCGCGTTTTGGGGGCGGGTACGGGGCGTGGCTATGGCCCGGGGGCGTGGCCGCGCCCTCCGTACCCGCCCCCAGGTCGCGGCCCGGCGCGCAGCAGGCCCGCTGGCGCGCGGGGATTTACGTCTCCCTCCGGGAGGCGTAAATCCCCCAACAACGGTAAGGGGGGGGTGTAGACAGGGCCGGGTGGGTGGGTTAGGTAGGGGAAGGGAGGGTAAGGTGAGGGGAGGGCAAAGGAAAGTTCCCTCCGAGGCCGCTCCGATTTCGGAGCGGCCTTGGAGGGAACGGGGGGAGGCAGCGCGGCTCGGCGCGCGCAGGCTATACAAAATCGATAGCCTTGCGCGCGCCGATCCAGGATTTTAGTGGATACGCGCGGCTCCGCGCGTATCTACTAAAATCCAGCGTACTTTTGCTTGAGTCTGATGCGCAAGCAAAAGTAGGCTGTTCGCGCGCCTCTTAAAATCTACCCCATTGTCTATAGTTTCCTGGATTGCTCCTGGAGCCCTTTTTAAATATTGGGGTTACATTGGCCACCCTCCAGTCTTCAGGTACAATGGATGATTTTAATGATGGGTTACAAATTTTAACTAATAGATCGGAAATTTCATTTTTTAGTTCCTTCAGTACCCTAGGATGCACACCATCTGGTCCAGGTGATTTGCTACTCTTTAGTTTGTTAATCTGGCCTACTACATCTTCCAGGTTCACAGTGGTTTCGTTCAGTTAATCTGACTCATCACCCCTGAAAACCATCTCTGGAACTGGTATCTCCCCAACATCCTCATTAGTAAACACGGAAGCAAATAATTAATTTACTCTTTCTGCAATGGCCTTATCTTCCCTAAGAGCCCCTTTAACCCCTAGGTCATCTAATGGTTCAACCGAGTCCCTCACTGGTTTCTTGCTTCAGATATATTTTAAAAAGTTTTTATTTTGAGTTTTTGCCTCTATGGCCAACTTCATTTCAAATTCTTTCTTCGCCTGTCTTATCAATGTTTTACACTTAACTTGACAATACTTATGTTTTATCCTATTTCCTTCAGTTGGATCCTTCTTCCAATTTTTGAAGGATTTTTTTGGGCTAAAATAGCCTCTTTCACCTCACCATTTAACCATGACGGTAATCGTTTTGCCTTCCTTCCACCTTTCTTAATGCGTGGAATACATATGGACTGCGCCTCTAGGATTGTATTTTTAAACAATGTCCAAGCCTGTTGAACACTTTTAACCTTTGCAGCTGCACCTTTCAGTTTTTTTCTAACTATTTTCCTCATTTTATCAAAGTTTTCCTTTTGAAAGTTTAGTGTTAGAGCTGCAGATTTACTTCTTGTCCCCCTTCCAGTTATTAGTTAAATTTGATCATGTTATGATCACTATTGCCAAGTGGCCCCACCACTGTTACCTCTCTCACCAAATCCTGCATTCCACTAAGAATTAAATCTAAAATAGCTCCCAATCTTGTTGGTTCCTGAACCAATTGCTCCATGAAGCAGTCATTTATTACATACAGGAACTTTATGTCTCTAGCAAATCCTGATGTTACATTTAGCCAGTCAATATTGGGGTAATTGAAATCTCCCATTATTATTGCACTGCCAATTCGGTTTGCTTCCCTGATTTCTCTTATCATTTCATCATCTTCTTAACGGAATATACATAGTACTGTCAAACAAGCCACAAAGTTAAAAAATATTTTGCCGCCACAGTTCTCCATATATTCTGCGATGAAGAAGGTACAGAGAAGGGCAACCAAAATGATAAAGGGAATGGAACAGCTCCCTTATGAGGAAAGACTGAAGAGGTTTGGGCTGTGCAGCTTGGAGAAGAGACAGCTGAGGGGGGATATGATAGAAGTCTTTAAGATCATGTGAGGTCTTGAACTGGAAGATTGGGCATCCAAATGGCCGATGAAATTTAATGTGGAGAAGTACAAGGTGTTGCATATAGGGAAAAATAGCCATTGCTGTAGTTACATGATGCTAGGTTCCATATTAGGAGCTACCACCCAGGAAAAAGATCTAGGCATCATAGTGGATAATACTTTCAAATCATCAGCTCAGTGTGCTGCAGCAGTCAAAAAAGCAAACAGAATGTTAGGAATTATTAGGAAGGGAATGGTTAATAAAATGGAAACTGTCATAATGTCTCTATATCACTCCATGGTGAGACCGCACCTGGAATACTGTGTACAATTCTGGTCGCCACATCTCAAAAAAGATATAGTTGCGATGGAGAAAGTACAGAGAATGGCAACCAAAATGATAAAGGGGATGGAACAGATCCCGTATGAGGAAAGACTGAAGAGGTTAGGGTTGTTCAGCTTGGAGAAGAGACAGCTGAGGGGGGATATGATAGAGGTCTTTAAGATCATGAGAGGTCTTGAATGAGTAGATGTGAATCGGTTATCTACACTTTCGAATAATAGAAGGACTAGGGGGCATATCATGAAGTTAGCAAGTAGCACATTTAAGACTAATCGGAGAAAATTATTTTTCACTCAACACACAATAAAGCTCTGGAATTTGTTGCCAGAGGATGTGGTTAGTGCAGTTAGTATAGTTGGGTTCAAAAAGGTTTGGATAAGTTCTTGGAGGAGAAGTCCATTAAGAACATAAGAACATAAGAATATGCCATACTGGGTCAGACCAAGGGTCCATCAAGCCCAGCATCCTGTTTCCAACAGTGGCCAATCCAGGCCATAAGAACTTAGCAAGTACCCAAAAACTAAGTCTATTCCATGTTACCGTTGCTAGTAATAGCAGTGGTTATTATCTAAGTCAACTTAATTAATAGCAGGTAATGGACTTCTCCTCCAAGAACTTATCCAATCCTTTTTTAAACACAGCTATACTAACTGCACTAACCACATCTTCTGGCAACAAATTCCAGAGTTTAATTGTGCGTTGAATGAAAAAGAACTTTCTCCGATTAGTTTTAAATATGCCACATGCTAACTTGATGGAGTGACCCCTAGTCTTTCTATTATCCGAAAGAGTAAAAAACTGATTCACATCTACCCGATTCACATTAACGGCTATTAATCAAATTTACTTAGGGAATAGCCACTGCTATTAATTGCATCAGTGGCATGGGATCTTCTTAGTGTTTGGGTAATTGCCAGGTTCTTGTGGCCTGGTTTGGCCTCTGTTGGAAACAGGATGCTGGGCTTGATGGACCCTTGGTCTGACCTAGCATGGCAATTTCTTATGTTGTTATGTTCTTATGGTCATTCTTTTCCATATATAAATTTAATTTATGTAAATTTATATAGTGAAGACAATAGGAATCGGATGATGAAAACAAGCCCTTTATTAAAATGCCCGGCTCTGGCTGAGTGTTACTCTTTTGCACAGAGCTGCCTCAGGGGCAACTAAAAATAGACATATAAATAATTAAAAACAAAATAAATGACATATATAAATGTACATACTCAAAATATACAGTACATAAAATAAAACATATATGTATGTCATAAAATAATCATGTCTCAAAACCATAAAAATAATTCAAGGCTAAAAACAATAACATATATAAATGTACAAACTTGTGAAAGCAATACATAAAAAGACTACATACATATATGACAAACATCAACATGGTACAGGAGTTAAATCAAAGCAAACGATGTTCTTGGTCGAAGTAATGCAAAGGGATTGGAGAGGCTGACTTTGTGTCATAAATGATTAAAAATATATACTAATAAATACTGGAGTCAATAATGGTTGTAAACCAGTTGGGAAAAATAATGAAATCTTAGTAATTGTAATGACATTAATCATAATGCTTACTTGATTGAACCAGGACTTGAATTGGTTAGCATTGATGATGTTGCAATAATATTCCTACATCCAACAAAAAATCAAGAATAAATATGGTTTGTAAAAAATATTATAAATAAATATGAATTGAAAAAATGAAAAATAAAAATAAAAAATAAAAAATGAAAAATGAATAATGAAAAATTGTAAAGGACTACCTACAGTGTAGTTGAGTTTGTATCAAATCAGAAGAGCTTTTTCTTAACCACACAGTATTGCCATGTGATAGCGACAGTGAGAGTAATAATATTCAATAGATTACAACTGTAATGAACAAAGAAATTATAATGGTAATTACACAACAACAGGGTACATTATCTATTTTATATCAGTGTCAAATTACTTAGTGAACCTGGTGCAGCGTTATAATTCAAGATAGTGCAGTGCATATTGATATTTAACCATAATGCTATTTCACCCGAAACCGGCTTAGCCATGCTCACTGCTGTGTCACCACTGACTCGTTACTGATACGCTAAAAAAGTGAAGGTAGAAAAATGGATTACAGAAAAAATGAATAACAAAAAAGATAAATATCTAAAACCTTTTCTTATGTAAGTAATACTCCATTAGTTAACTGCTAAAGACGCCGTCAGTATAGATACTCACAAATGTTCTATTGCCTAAAATATTTTCCAAACAGACGTTAGGAACCTCTGTGTTTAAAAACATTGTGACAGCTTCATAAAAAACACAAACAGCAATGGCAGTCCACTTATATCAGTGTCAAAATACTCAGCAAACTAAGGGCCTCATTTTCCAATATCGCACGGGATCCCAAAAAGGGGTGTTACCTTATGCTAAGAAGCATGTGTATTGCAAATTGCAATAACAGCTATGCAACATGCTCTTAAACCAATTTGCAGTACATTGCCAGTATATATTGCAGTTTACAATGTTTCCAGACAGCCTGTTTCAGGAAAGAGAGGGAGAGAAAGAGAGAGAGAGAGAGACTTACTATAGTGCCTCCTCCCTAGACAGGTATTTGTATCCCTATGGGAGGCCCACCTAGTAACTCGAGGTGGGGATTAGGTATGAGTGTAGGGGGTTGGGGGCCACTTTGACATTCAACATGAGACGTACAAACAGAACAGTGGTCTCTTGTGAAGATTTGCTGGCCTTCGGAGTGAGGAAACTCACTCCAAGATGAGATTTGGACAATGTTCTCTCCACCTAGCTTGTTGCCCAACCCCCTACACTCATACCTAATCCCCACCTCGAGTTACTAGGTGGGCCTCCCATAGGGATACAAATACCTGTCTAGGGAGGAGGCACTATAGTAAGTCTCTCTCTCTCTCTTTCTCTCCCTCTCTCTCCTGAAACAGGCTGTCTGGAAACATTGTGAACTGCAATATATACTGGCAATGTAGTGCAAATTGGGTTAAGAGCATGTTGCATAGCTGTTATTGCAATTTGCAATACACATGCTTCTTAGCATAAGGTAACACCCCTTTTTGGGATCCCGTGCGATATTGGAAAATGAGGCCCTTAGTTTGCTGAGTATTTTGACACTGATATAAGTGGACTGCCATTGCTGTTTGTGTTTTTTATGAAGCTGTCACGATGTTTTTAAACACAGAGGTTCCTAACGTCTGTTTGGAAAATATTTTAGGCAATAGAACATTTGTGAGTATCTATACTGACGGCGTCTTTAGCAGTTAACTAATGGAGTATTACTTACATAAGAAAAGGTTTTAGATATTTATCTTTTTTGTTATTCATTTTTTCTGTAATCCATTTTTCTACCTTCACTTTTTTAGCGTATCAGTAACGAGTCAGTGGTGACACAGCAGTGAGCATGGCTAAGCCGGTTTTGGGTGAAATAGCATTATGGTTAAATATCAATATGCACTGTACTATCTTGAATTATAACGCTGCACCAGGTTCACTAAGTAATTTGACACTGATATAAAATAGATAATGTACCCTGTTGTTGTGTAATTACCATTATAATTTCTTTGTTCATCACAGTTGTAATCTATTGAATATTATTACTCTCACTGTCGCTATCACATGGCAATACTGTGTGGTTAAGAAAAAGCTCTTCTGATTTGATACAAACTCAACTACACTGTAGGTAGTCCTTTACAATTTTTCATTATTCATTTTTCATTTTTTATTTTTTATTTTTATTTTTCATTTTTTCAATTCATATTTATTTATAATATTTTTTACAAACCATATTTATTCTTGATTTTTTGTTGGATGTAGGAATATTATTGTGACATCATCAATGCTAACCAATTCAAGTCCTGGTTCAATCAAGTAAGCATTATGATTAATGTCATTACAATTACTAAGATTTCATTATTTTTCCCAACTGTTTGGTTTACAACCATTATTTACTCCAGTATTTATTAGTATATATTTTTAATCATTTATGACACAAAGTCAGCCTCTCCAATCCCTTTGCATTTCGACCAAGAACATCGTTTGCTCTGATTTAACTCCTGTACCATTTTGATGTTTGTCATATATGTATGTTGTCTTTTTATTTATTTATTGCATTCACAAGTTTGTACATTTATATATGTTATTGTTTTTAGCCTTGAATTATTTTTATGGTTTTGAGACATGATTATTTTATGACATACATATATGTTTTATTTTATGTACTGTATATTTTGAGTATGTACATTTATATATGTCATTTATTTTGTTTTTAATTATTTATATGTCTATTTTTAGTTGCCCCTGAGGCAGCTCTGGCAAAAGAGCGAAACCCGGCCGGAGTCGGGCAATTTAATAAAAGGATTGTTTTCATCATCCGATTCCTATTGTCTTCACTGTTACACAGCCTACTGGATCGGCTACCGCTTTGTTTTTTAGGTCCGTGTAAATTTATATATACATTGAGTTCAGTCACACATCTTTATATTTAGTGAGATTGTGTTTAATGATTTTGATTATTCTCACATTTTGTGGGCTATAGAATATTGTTTATTATTGCTAACATAGATATGGCAGCTCTTATGTATCAGTTCAAGGTTGGTAGCCAGCTACAACCTGTAGCCTTAGCTTGGTTGCAAGGGCCTGGCACACAATTGTTACAATACCCAGATGCAATTCAGTTGTCCCGAATAACTGATCTACTTTTGGGTACTGCTTTCCTGCACATATATTTTGCTATTACGTAAATTGGCCTTTAAAGGCTCAGGGAAAAATGCAGTCTACGTTTTATAGGATGCATTGTTTGGCAGCCAGATATGCAAGTGATAATGCTATGATTGATGGCTTAAATGGGTCCTTTTCACAGGAGATTCTGGGTATGGTTGCAGGACCTGGCTTCTCACTCTGTTGCCAATCCCAACAGGCTGGCAGAGATGAGGTACAACGAGGCCTTATGTACTGCCCACTATGTCATCGAAGCACCTTCGGAGTTCTCAAAAGTCACTTTTCCTGTTTGAACAAGACGGGTGGAACGTTCATGCATACCCCACCCAAAGTTGCAGATATAGAGCTGCTCTGCTGTGTCTTCCATAATCACGCTCTACGCCATGGACTATGAATGGAGATATACCCAAACCTGCCCCTGGATCCCCCATGTGTCCCTGCATGAGCCAAGAACACCACACTGAGTGGCATCCAGCTTCACCAAAACCGTATACAACTCTGCTTTGTCTGATAGGCCTCACATACCACATCCCCTTCCAGAGAAGGGAAGCCAGTGGACAGTTAGCAGCTGCTCTCCTCGTTATCATCTTTCTTTCCTGACTGCTTCTTTGTGTAGGTCATTGTGTAACTGAAAGCACGTATGCCTTCTCAGATTACATTTGACAATGCAGCAGAACGCTGTACTTGGAAAACTTTTGTGAAAGTAAAGATGATCTCAAATACATGTGTCTGCTATAATGTGTTCTGCCTTATAGTGACAGTAAAAGAGGCATATGTGGCATGAGAGTTTGTCAGCTACCTAGCACTATGTTACTTTCCACCCCTCCCCAGTGACCCCATCCTAGCACTCACATGTGGATGTGATAGTGCCACAAGTGTGATGGTACCCCAGCTACTCCTCAAACATGGAGTGCTACAGCTCTAGAAAACCTGTAAATCTCAAATGCTAGGAAGCTTCACAGCACAGCATAAAGGTACAGGTAGAGAGTTTATGGTTTCACACACAGATTTCCCATTTGACTGCCTCATTGCATACCTGTGAAATTACAGTCACGTGGGTGTGGCAAGACACAGCTATCACCACTGCCTCACCAGTTTCACAGCCACTGCTGAAATACATTTTCCAACTGGATCCACACTCACAGGACATGTTGATCCAATCCTGGTCTTGCTCCCATGCATGCAGGTATTGATAGTCAAGGTTTTGTTTGGCAAACCTATAGGGAAATCATATGAAATCCCAGCATGTAATGGGCTCCAAACCAGGACAGCATTTACTGTAGGCTTCAGAGTGGTGTTGTACCCTCCCTTCCCTTACAGTCTGGGCTATAGTGCCTGCGGTACCTGATGCCATTCCCACAATGGTCACAGCTCCTTCCAAGTTAGCATTTCTCTCGGATGTTGCATGCACCCCGACACAGATGCAGCATATTATACATAGCTATACTATTTAGAAGTTATAATGTGCAGAAGATGAGGGTCTTGGCAGTCATCATGTCATGAAGGTTCTGTTATCTTCTCCGAGATCCTACACAAGGATGCATGTATCGCTCTGTGAAGGCATGATTTTAAACTCTATGTTTTTGAACATTAGATACATGAAAGCACAATGTCTATATTTATGTGTGATTGCAAATACTTTTGTGTGGGAGAAGCATGCATCAGTAAAGATTCAGTTACATTAAATTTATAAACATTAAATTTATAAATAATCATAGTCATGTTCCTACGTGCTTTCCTTTCAACCATAAATGTTCCAATTTGTTTCTTTATATAACATGACTTGATTATCTAATTCTCCTCAGACCTTTCCATCCATTAGCAATACCAACACTCAATCATATCCTTCATTTGTGAAAACAAAAATCTTGTTCTGTTTTCTCTTCTTTATTCTCTGAAGTATTTTGTTTTATTATAAACAATTATTTTGCTTTATTAAATTTTGTTT
The DNA here is from genome assembly GCF_901001135.1 of Rhinatrema bivittatum. Taxonomy (NCBI): domain Eukaryota; kingdom Metazoa; phylum Chordata; class Amphibia; order Gymnophiona; family Rhinatrematidae; genus Rhinatrema; species Rhinatrema bivittatum. The sequence continues at coordinate 176,010,063 of NC_042615.1, forward strand.
TAATATTAACATACCTACTCGTTACCTGAACTTTTGAGATCTAAAATTTTACTACATATTCCTCTAATCATCAATTGTGTTTTTCTTTTAAGTTGCAGCACTTTAAAGATTTGCATCTTTTTTCCTGATATCACCTTTAATTGTACTTTAATATTTTTATATCATGCCAGAACTTTTCTCTGGTCCTCCATTAAGGTTACTGAAAACATAGTAACACATTACCCTGTAGTCAAAAAGCTGTCATAATATGCACAAATATACACACACATTTTTTTTTAATTATATGCTACAGAGACAATGCAGTTTTAGTAATTGTTAGGAACAGGGAAGATAACTTTCAAAGAAATGCATGTGGCCCCTTATATGCATGTATATGGTGCATAAAAGTACGCTCATATTTTATAATCTGTGTGCATACATTTGTGAAGGTTATAAAATGCAAGTAACTTTTATAGAAAACTTGCACGCATACTTTAGTTATGTACAGAAATGTTTGCATTTATGGAATTTATACTTGTGCACATGTATGTTTTGCCACATGTGTAAACTTCTAGTTCTTCCAGGGTCAGTTCATTGTAAGATGGCTCCTCCAGTGCACCATCCAAATTTTACCATCAGGGAACTGACACAGCTTGCGTCCCTGGTGGTAAGAAATGAGGAAACTTTATTTTCAATCAGGGGGTCAGGAGGAACAATGTCAGATTGAGAAGATCATGGAAGATCCTCCAGGCCCAATTCAGTAGAGGAGTGGACTACTCCGACAGGGTAAGTACATTGTGAGAACTAGGAAGGTTGGTGAGGTTAGGTGACTGAGGGTATGGATAGGGAGTGTTAGGAAGGTTTAAGGGGGTTATAGAGGGTGTAGGTATGGGTGGTGATCTGGAGGATGTTAGGAGTGGTTTAAAGAGTAATTAGGGTCTGGGTGTAAGGGTGAGGGATGTTAAGGATGGCTTGGGAGCAATTGGAGAGGTGGCTGAGGGTACTAGGGTGGTTTAGGAGGTCAATTTTGTCTTGTGAACTTTTCTTGAGGTCACAGAACTTGCTACATGGAAATAATTGCTTTGTATTCCATTTTCTCTGTATAGATTGAGGACCTGAATAAGAAGGCCCAGGAGCTGAGCATGAAGAAGCAGGAGTGGCTTGACCAGCTGCAAGCCTGGCAGGAGTAGCACAAAGGTACGTTCATTAAAAGACTATTAGTGAGATGTCAACATGGTCCATCACTGTCCTCACTATTGCCCTCCCACTTTACATGAGCCTATCTCTGTCTTCAGCTTCCTGAAACCTTCATGCACTATAACTTCATCCTCTGTCTTCAGCTTCCTGAAAACTTCATGCACTATAACTTCATTCTTGTTTATTCCCTGGATCACGGAAAGCAATGTCATGAAGCCTTATATATTATGCACTCACAGGCCTGATATAGTACTAGAGAGGGTATTAGAACCTACCCCTAAAACTCGGAACAGGAAATGTCTATGCCTCACATCCAACAAAGTCTTATAAATTTGGGAATTCATTCTTGTCCTTGATGACATGTAATCAAAGACACACTCCAAACCAAACCACCCAGAATCTGAACTTACCTGCAAGACTTCCACTATCTTAAGCACAGCTATACATAATGTTCTGTATTTCATGGAATCTTTCTATTACCTTGCCACCCCCTATAGGACATAGGTGTCCCACCGCTTGGAGCACATCCTGGCACTTCCACATCTCCCTGAAATGCTTGTATGATGCTCCCCACCACATCCTGGAGTTTACCAGCTGATGACCTCACACACACTTTGTGTTCTGTTCATGGATACCACCAGCTCTGAAGAGGAAGAAGATAATGGTGAAGACCTGGCTCTCCCTGCTGTAGCAGCAGCTGTACCACTTGCTGGGTAGCAGTAGCCACAACCAGTGGTGGTCCCCAGGGCCGGTGCAAGGGTATTAGGCACCCTAGGCAAACCTTACAGTCTGGCGCCCTCTCCCCATACACAATTTTAAATTATGCATTTATAACATATTTTACATGAAAAATGACATTCTGAGGTAAAATTAATATACACATTGTTGTAATAATTTCATGCACTGTTGTGATGCCAACAAGAAAACTTTGCATCTAGGAATTCATATGGCATCATACCTATTATGATATATTTCAGCATGGTCCTCCCGTATCAACACAGTACTATCTGCCAACACTCAAAGAATAACAACTCTACCTATGAAAAAGAATACCACAAATATTACACCAGAATCTAAAATATCAATACACCTCCTATCAGGAAAACAGAACAGGCCAAGTTACTACAGATCCCTACAGAGAAACCACATGCTAAAAGAATGCTTCATCTCAGTCTTTGCATGCAGAACACAAACTCTCACCAAACACAGAATAAAGTCACATAAAGTATAAATAGAAATGTGCAGACAAAATTGAACTGTAAAACACATCATGCCAGACTCTATACAGTGTAACAATGGAAAAACAAAAATTTCACCATTCCTCGTGATACAAATCAATAAAATAAAGATATATAAATCATTAATCATAATTATAAAATCATACCAATAAAATAATTTCAAAACAGCTGATGAATAGAATATCCAATAATTAAAGACTCATGCAAATTTTGAAAGCTTTACCAAACACCAATAAAATATTTCAAACAGCAGACACATCACATACTACCCAATAATTAAAATGATAGTCAATAAAGAAAAATGAACTTAAAAAGCCATCTTTACTTACCCTCTCCAGCAGTTCTCCTACTCCTTTCCCTTGCAGGCCATACCAGAAGCAGCAGTAGCTGCTGAAGCTGTCCTCACAGACCTCATCCTTAGGGACCACAACCAGTCTCTTCTCTCTCTCACACACACACCAGTCACACCCTCAGGACCAGTTTCTGTCTCTCACACACCAATCATCTCCCCAACCAGTCTCTCTCTCTCTCTCTTTCTCTCACAGACACACACACCAGTCATCTCCCTGATCAGCCTTTCTCAAACATACACACGTCACCTTTCTGGCCAGTTTCTCTCAATCACACATGCTCTCGCTCTCTCTTACTTACACACAGGCTTTCAATCACATGCATGCTCTATTTCACTTACACACAAGCTCTCAATCACACACATGTTCTATCTCACAGCCACAAGCCAGCCAAAAACATGCTCCATCTCTCTTGCGCACACACATTGACGCATAGAAGCACCCTCCCTGACTCACATATACACCACACACATACAGAAGCACCCTCCCTGTCTCACATACACGAAGTACCCTCCCTGTCTCACATACATATTACACTCTCACAGAAGCACCTTGCTTTCAGACTTGCAGCATTTTTCACTTTTACTAAAAGTGAAAGTGATGCCCCCAACCAACCAACCGTTAAATAAGAAAACCACATTCCTATCAAAAGACGAAATGACACCCTTCCTTCAGGTTCTGTCCTCCCAAGGGACAGCCACCCACACAGTACAGCTTCTCTTGTTTTACACTTCCAGGCAATAAATCAAGTGTCTTTCTAAACTATCAGTCGTATGATTATTCATGTGGGAGATATAGACAGAAAGACATCCTTAGCCGGCTTCCCTTTTAAATGGGAAGATTCCCGTCTTAGTCATTAAAAAATATACATTTTCTAAAGGCTTAAAAAAAAAAAAAAGCAAAACCATTTCAGATTCTATTCTAGTCTTCATGCTTAACTTATGCTTCAAAAAAAAACAAAAAACCCTCCACCTGGCATCAGTATCTTAAATTTGTGATTTTGCTAAGATGAACATTTTAAATACTTTAATTTTTTTGCTTTAGTATTTGTCTCTACCCACTTTAAGTTAAATTTTATTTTCCAGAAGAGGGATGCTTAAAATTCAGTAATTTTATCTTTCATCCAACTTTTCAAAAGTTCAGGTATATGTATTATTATATTTCATTTTTTTAAACTGGCAGATTCCTTTCTCACATACACACACACTCACAGAAAGAAGATCGGCGCCGGTTACCTTCAGCCCGCGGCAGGCAGACAGCCAGCTCCCAACTCGCCCTGCCTCCCCGCCAGTGCCACCCTCCCGACATCCCCCTAGTGGTCCAGTGGTGTTCCCGGGAGCGATCTGCGCTCCCGGGGCCTCGGCTGCCACTAAGCAAAATGGCATCGGTGGCCTTCAGCCCCTACCATGTGACAGGGGCTACCGGTGCCATTGGTTGACCCCGTCACATGATAGGGGCCGAAGGTAACCTGCGCCATTTTGCTTAGTGGCAGCCGAGGCCCCGGGAGCAGCAGATCGCTCCCGGGACCTCTGCTGGACCACTAGGGGGGTGTCGGGAGGGTGACACTCGGGGGGAGGCAGGGCGAGTCGGGAGCTGGCTGCCTGCCGCGGCGCCCCCTAAATCTTGGCGCTTGGTCTCCATCTAGGCGAGTGGAACCTGGCAGAATTTTGAAAGGGCACTTTTTGCCCTTTCAAAATTCTGCTGCCTGCCACGGCGCTCCCTAAGTCTCGGCACCCTAGGCACAGGCCTAGCTCGCCTAGTGGTTCCGCCGGCCCTGGTGGTCCCGGCAGTAATACAACAGCCACCCCCCTCAAGGAAAGTCCTGTTTCAACACAGTCAGCCATTCATTTCCCCTTCCCTTTAGGGCCTCCTTCACCTTTGACCTTGGGACATCAGGATGCAGGTCCTGAGGCTGAACAGCCATTGTTGGCCAACAATGTGAACTCTCCACAATCTTTTGCAGCTCCTCATGACAGCAGAGACTCCCTTTGGTACAGCAAGAGGGGATTCTAAATGCCATAGGGGGAAATGTGGAAAGGATGGGTGAGAAACACTGAGGCCTGTGGAATGACTATAAAAGTACGGTAGATTTCTTGGAGAGACTGACCCAAGCTCATGGTAATAAGCTTAGGTGTTTGGTGGCTGTGGTGGCTGATAAATAGCAGGGATGGGCATTTGGGAGAAATGAAATAGGGAATGAGACAACATTTCCTAAAAACATAAGAACAAAAGAACATGCCATACTGGGTCATACCAAGGGTCCATCAAGCCCAGCATCCTGTTTCCAACAGTGGCCAATCTAGGCTACAAGTACCTGACAAGTACCCAAAAACTAAGTATATCCCATGCTACTGATGCTAGTAATAGCAGTGGCTATTTTCTAAGTCAACTTGATTAATAGCAGGTAATGGACTTCTCCAAGAACTTATCCAAAGCTTTTTTAAACCCAGCTATACTAACTGTACTAACCACATCCCCTGGCAACAAATTCCAGTTTAATTGTACGTTAAGTGAAAAATAACTTTCTCCTATTAGTTTTAAATGTGCTATATGCTAACTTCATGGAGTGCCCTCTAGTTCTTCTTTTATCCGAAAGAGTAAATAATCGATTAAAATGTATCCATTCTAGATCTCCCATGATTTTAAACACCGATGTCATTTCATTTTGATTCATTTTCAAAATGAAATGAGTTAAATTCAGACAAAAGTTTGTTGGAGTCTTGTTTTGTTTTCAAAACCTATTAAAAAAAGTCATGGCCAGGGGGTAAGATGGCATCTTCATAAGAGCCACGTACAGCTCTGCTCTGCATGCTTCGTGTTTTTTGTTTCTTTTTGTTTTCTTTTCTTCAATGCCACCAAATAGAAAGGGCAAGATGAGGGTTTTCCCTTCCATTTCAACTCACCTTGCTGAGCATGACTCCTGCTTCTACAGTGTTCAAGGGATGAGCTTTGCTGCAGCTGCCGACGGAGGAGCACCGTGCTCACCTTATTGTCGAGGACCAGATTCCCCCTGTCAATAAAGTTTATTTTTCTCCAATATCGGTTGGTGAAGGACACTGTTATCCTGTTTCATCTGGAGTTTCTCTGGTCATGGAGAACCTAACTAATTTTCAAGAGCTGTCTGGTTATGAAGTTATTAAATGCTATACCTTTATTGTTTCATTTGTTGTTGAGCATGACATTAGTAGAATCATGTCTGCATATTTTAGACATATTAATTATCCCTTTCATGATCAAAGCATAAGAATGTTTCCAGATGTTTATAAGGTTACCCAGGAGAGAAGAAGGGGGTTTCTTTCTATGTGTCAAGAAGTTTTGTTTTTGGGGGTTTCCTTTTAATTAAAATACCCCTATAAGTGTATTATAAAAAAGGATAATGATATTTATATCTTCTTCTCATCTGAACAGTTGAGAGCATTCATAGATGCTAGAGCTCATCTACACCCTGCATGATGTTTCTGGTTTTTGCCATGGATTTAAATAGAATGCAGAAGTATCAGGTTAAGCTTATTTCGTTATTCGAATTTCCTTAATTCTCCTATAATTTTCATCCCCCTTCGTTGATTATTGATAATGTTTTATGAGAGCCTTTAAATTTATGAAAGTTTTATATTTCTTGTTTTTTAATCTTCCTTGGATATGAGGCTTCTATAATGTTTCCGTTTGCAAGCTATGATACTTGTAAATTTATTAAATGTATAAAGAATAAATAAAATAAAAAGTCACATGTCAGGCCCATGCCTAGGCCTGAAGCCGAAGCTTTGCCTAGGTATAGGCGGCAACCTGACAAAGGGACCTATGCCCGAGTGCAAAGCCGAGGTCAAGAACAAGACCTTGGCCCAATACCAGGGCCTAGGCCAAGACCTGATACATTTCCATGCCCAGGCTAGGAAATTTCCTAACAACACCTATACTTAATAAATCTGAAACTGCATCCCAGCACAGTCCCAATGCCTGGGCCCTAGCCTAGGCCAGGGCCCAGGCACATGCTCTATGCCGTAGCCCAACCTGGAGGCTGGGTCTTGATGCTGGGGCCTTGTCCAGGATCCAGAACAAAGGCCTGTGTCAGATGCGGAGGCTGGGCCCCAATGAATGGGCCTCAGAATAGACCAGAGCCTGGACCCAGGCTCAATTCTGTTGGCTGGCCTGGAGGATGAGTCCTGATGTCAGGGCCTAAGCCTGGACCCAGACTTGGAGACCAGGTCTTGATGTCTCGACCTCAGACTATGTCATGGCCTGGACCCAGAACCATTGCTGTGGCCCAGGTCGAGGCCAGTTCTTGATGCCGGGGCCTCAATTTGGACCCAGGCCCAACATTGCAGCCCATCCTGGAGACCAGGTCCAGATACTGGGGCTTGACCTGGAGGCCAGATCCCGATACCTGGGCATTGGCATTAGGCCACATTCCGAACTCAGGCTGGAGGCCTGGTCCTGATGCCAATGCCTCGACCTGTAGCAGGCCCATTGCTAGGTCCTAGACACTTGGACCTCAGCCTGGGCCAGGACCCAGACCCAAGCCAATGATGTGGCCTGGCCTGGAGGCTGTGACTTACACTGAGGCCTCGACCTGAACCCAGGCCCAATGCTGGAGCCTGTCCTAGAGGTTGGGTCCTAATATGTGGGCCTGAATCCAAGATCAGGCCAAGGACAGGAGCTCCATAATCACTGTCATATTCCTTCTTTTTTAAACTGATGCCATGTGCTGGGGTTGCACCAGAGTTAATTAACTGCAGTGCAATCACCACAGCGGAGGGCACCATTTTGATGTAAGGCAATTAATTCAACTGCTGTACATTAAAATACCACCATCCGGGGGGCACTCTTGCACGGAGACCAAGATGGCCGCTTGATCGCTCAACTCCTGGAGACTCCACTGGTTTTTAGTCGGGAACTAGTCTAATTTGCGCTGTACCCCTGTTTTTGGACAGTAAACGGATTCCTTATCATGGCAGCATCGAAATCTGGCACAATTGAAGCCGCCTTCGCGGCGGCAGCGGGGACGAAGAGATCCAAACAAGACCCCCTTCGCCGGACAAGGCCGTGCCGACCAAAAACATGGCGTCTGCCAAACTTGTCCTCGCGGAACTGAAGCAACTGAAGGACATGGTGCAGGCTAACATGGACACAACGTCAGCTATCAGGTCAGACCTACTAACTTTATCGTCTCGTTACGATCAGCTCAACCACCGACTAGATGACACGGAGACTCAAGTCTCCTCACTGCTACTGGCTACAGCGCCACTTCCTAAATTAGAGAAGGAGCTTGAAGTGCTCTGTAGAGACCTAGAAGATCTCTCAAATCGGAAACGGAGGAACAATGTTCACCTCCTAGGGATCCCTGAAGGCGTGGAAGGTTCGGATATGATCTCCTTTCTCACTCAGCTGATTCCTGATATTTTGCGCCTTACTTTCTCTCTTCCATTTGAATTGGAGAAGGCTCACCGCATACCATCGCGCCCACTTCGCTCCTCCACATATGCTAGACTCATCATATTCAAGGTGCTACGCTACCCTCAAGCCTTGCAAATTTTTGATGCTGCAAATGCACGTTCACCTCTTCAATATCAGGGGTCCTCTATAATGTTTGTCCCGAATTTAGCGAAAACAACAGCTGCTAAACGCAAGGCCTTTTTGGCTCTTAGACCCCGACTTCACGCACTAGGCGCAAAATTTGGCCTTCTATATCCTGCAATGATGATGGTTACTCATCAAAATCAGACCAGGCTATTCCACACTCCTGCCGATTTGGAAGAATTTTTAAGCCCCTCTGTGCAATCTCAAGATATGGTAACCTGAATTTAAAGGGGCTCCAATTTCTTCTTACTGCCATAAATACTAACATATAGTTCCCCAATGATCTACAGACAAGATTTATCCCTTGAGTCTATCGAGTGGTCTCTGGTCCACCTTGAGACCCTTTTTTTGAAACCAGGCGGCCAGCATTCCCTAGGGCTGGCTAGCCGTTATTGGAATGTTTCTACCTTAAGTATCTGGTTACATCCCCTGCGGATTATGCTCCAATTTTTTTTCTTCAGTCTACTCCCTTCTCTATTCTTTTTTTCTGAGCTCAAATGGATCCTCAGCAAATGGTCATCATATTCTCTTAGGGTTGGCGGTCATCCTCAACACACATTTCTTCTCAACCTTACCACATACAGATTGCATCCTCCATAGACTCTATAGTGATGATATCACTTAACATCAATGGTTTTTCACATCCCATTAAGCGCAAAAAGATCCTGACATATCTCCAATCTCTTCATGTAGACATTGCTCTTCTTCAGGAGACTCATCTCACGGCAGCCGAATCCCTTAAGCTTAAACAACAATGGGTCGAGCAAGTTTTTTCCAGTGCAGCAGTTAAAAAGAAAGGAGGAACTGCCATATTACTCCACAAGTGTCTAGACATCAACGTAATTCACCAGATGGCTGATATTGATGGGAGATGGAACATTTTACAATTCTGCTTACAAGATAGTTCATACACTATTCTTAACCTATATGTGCCTAATGCGGATAAGCCCACTTTTTTCCAAGAAGTCTTTACTCATCTTCTCTCTTTCGATAATTCTCCTTATATCTTTGCTGGAGACTTCAATCAACCCCTAGATCCTTTATTGGATAAAAATACAGAAGCTAGATATCTCATCTCTATGTCCACTCAGACCTTGCAACATCTAATGTCCCAAATGGGCTTATCAGACCCATGGAGGCTCCATCATCCTATGGATAAAGATTTCACCTTCTACTCTTTCCCACATTCTTCCTACTCTCGAATTGATTTTTTTTTTTGACCTCTCACTCTCTATTACCTCATGTTATCAAATCCTTGATTTGTCCTAATTTGGTAAATCTGATCACACAGCAGTCCTTCTTCACCTCAAGCTCACATCGCCCATACCAGTGGATAAACAAAAGAGATTTAATGCGTCACTTCTATCGGATCCTGAATTTCACAAGTTTCTTTCCAGAAAAACATCGGACTATTTTTCTACCAACTCAACTTCTGATGTTTCCCCAGAGACTCTCTGGGAAGCTTTGAAGGCAACAATCAGAGGAGAAATCTTCAGCTACTCTGCCCATAAGAGGTGTCTTCAGTCACAAGCACTTCAATGTCTTCAATTATCAGTGGAACAACTAGAGCAGATTCATCTAAGCTCCCCTACTTCTTCATCTCTCCTACACTTCAGAAGGCCAAATACGAATACAACAAGCATCTCATCTCTCAAGTTAACTTACATCTTTTCCACTCTAAAGCACAATATTATGCTGGGAACAATAAATGTAGCAGACTGCTCGCGTCATATCTTAAGAAAAAAGCTGACAAGACCAGAGTGATCAAGCTATTTACCTCAACTGGTGGTGATGCTACCTCAGATAAATATATTCTTCAAACATTTCGAGATTTTTATGCCTCGCTCTACGAATCTGAAGCTTCACCCACACCCGCAGACTTGTCTAGTTTTTTCTCCGGCATCTCTCACCCGAAGCTCTCGCCTGCACAACTTCAAGCTTTGGACTCACCAATAACGGTTCCTGAAATCTCTGCTGCTATTATGACTCTCCCTCTCAGCAAAGTGTCCGGACCAAATGGATTTACTATGGACTTTTATCATGCTTTTAAAAAATTGCTTTCACCTCACTTGCTTTCTTACTTTTCATCCATGTCATCACCCGTCTCTGGGCTTTCAAACTTCACTGACGCATGCATAGTAGTGATTCCAAAGCCTGGTCATGACCCCACTAATCCAGCCAATTATCGACCGATTTCCCTACTAAATGTGGACTACAAAATGTTTACTAAAATACTGGCTATTAAGATATCTAAAGTTATGGAATCTCTTTTCCATGCTGACCAATCCGGGTTTATAAAACACCGTTTGATTGCTAATAATAGCAGGCTTTTTCTTCATGTACAAGAATCTCTTTTTACTACCACAGAGCCAGCGATTGCCATGTCATTAGATGCTGAAAAAGCCTTCGATCGCATTGAATGGTTCTTTCTTTTTGAAACATTACATAGGTTTGGTTTGGGCCACTTTTCATCTCTTGGATGCATTCGTTATACAGAGCTCCCAAGCCTCTCTCTACGTCAATAACCAGACATCACCTTCCTTTCAACTTTTCCAAGGCACCTGTCAAGGTGGGTTTCAAGAATGCCCTGGACACGCCCCCTCCCTCCCCGTTTCGAAAGCCCCGGGACTTACTCGCGTCCCGGGGCTAGCCCTCTTGTTCTTGGACTACCTTGGCTCAGACTCCATTAACCATCTATTGACTGGCTCACCCTATAGATTAATCAATAGGGTCCATCATGCAAGGAGCATTGTGCCACCTCATCCTTATCTTCAACTTCATTGATCCAGACTACCTTTCCTGAATTACTGGATCTGCCATTTCAGTATAAATCCTGATCCAGTCTGCCTTGTGAAAGCAACCTGAACCTCTGGTATTTTGTAATGAGTTTGAACACTCTGGGGCGGATTTTAAAACCCCTGCGCGCGCCAGCGTGCCTATTTTGTATAGGCCGCCGGCGCGCATCCCGGGGCTTTAAGCCCCCTCTTACAGCCCAAATTTCTCATGCTAGAGACCTCGGAGTAATCCTTGACAATCGCTTAAATTTAAAGAAATACATTAACAACACAACAAAGGATGGCTTCTACAAACTGCAAGTCCTAAAAAGGCTTAAACCCCTACTGTTTTTCCATGACTTCAGGACTGTCCTCCAAGCCACGCTCTTTGCCAAGATTGACTACTGCAACACTCTTATTCTGGGGCTTCCACTCTCATCCACAAAACCATTGCAGATGCTCCAGAATGCAGCAGCTAGAGTCTTGTCCAATACAAACCGCAGAGATCACATCTCCCCCATCTTAAAGAACCTACATTGGCTGCCAATAAATTATCGAATCTTTCACAAATCCCTTACCATAATCCACAAAACGATCCACAAGCAACAACCGTTGGACCTCCAATTCCCCCTCAAACTTCATTCCTCATCCAGGCCCATCAGAGAATCATATAAAGGATCTCTCCATGTACCTCCTAACAAAACTTCACGCCACACCGCAACCAAAGAAAGAGCATTCTCTATAGCGGGACCCACTATTTGGAACAATTTACCGCCAGACCTCAGACAGGAACCCTGCCTACAAACATTTCGAAAAAGACTTAAAACCTGGCTATTTAGCCAAGCTTTCCCTTAATCTATTCAATTTCAGAACTCCACATCTCAAGCCTACTGGACAACTTACTTAGTGATACCTTTTATCACAATGGTTATTCCTCTGTCCTTCTCTTTCTTCTTCTCCCAAGTTCGATCTCCTTGTTATATGTAACTTTATTACCTCCTCTGATTATTTTACTGTTAAATGGTTGATAAGAATGTTTACCCCCTTGTTAAATGTAAACCGATTTGATATGACACCTGTCATGAAGGTCAGTATATAAAATAATTAAATAAATAAATAAATAAGGATTCTTGGATAACGTTGCCTCGACTCTGGCGTCTACTAGGACGTCGGTCTGAACTGAGTATTTTCCATAGGTGAAACAGACCAGTATTCATAATTGGGAAGAAGAAGCAGAATGGTGAATTGCTTCCATCCCAATGAGGCTTCCTTTTACTGAATTTTCCGATGGTCTTGTGCAGCCCAGCAGAGACATACATTTTGTGATCTTTGCCTTTGTTTCTCCTCAGGCGTGAATTGGGTATTACCCAATTGCATGGGTTCTTTGATGGCAACCACCCTAGGTAGTTCTGAGATGGATTGTGAAAGATTCGGAGGCCTGGGGACACAGAAGACATTTGCTGGGGGGCATTTTTTTCATGAGTTTGTTCCTGCAATCTGAAGTCTATGCGATTAGCCAGTGCAATTAGTACTTTGAGGGATGGAGGAAGGTACTGAGCTGCTAGTTTATCTTTTATTCTCCTGGATAATACTTACCAGAAAATGGTGTTTTGGCTCTCTTTGCCCCAACTGAGTTCAGAAGCTAGATTTTTTTTACTGCATACTCACCAACTGAGCACGTGTCTTGGTGGATACAAAGAAGTTCCATTGCAGCAGACGAAACTCGCCTAGGCAGGTCAAAGATCAGGCAAAATTGGTGAGTAAAATTATCCAAATTCCTGAGAAGTAAGTCATCTTGTTCCCATAAGGGATAAGCCTAGGTGAGATCAGGTCCATTCAATAATGAGAGGATATATATATATATATATATATATAATCTTGACACAGGAGAAAAACAAGCCAGTTGTAATTCAAAATGCATCTTGCACACATTGAGGAATCCTCTGTACTCTTTAGGACACCAGTATACTTTGGAGGTGGCAGAAATTGGATCATGGATTCCCTGGACCGGGTGGGTGCCATGCGGAATTTGCTAGAGCTAAAATTGAGACATAAGCCAGACATTGGACATGAATCAAATCTAAGTACTGAGACAGTGAAAGAGGATTAGAACAGGAATGGGCACAGAAAAGCCTCTAATCCCTGCTGAAGCATTTCATTTCTGTCTTTGCATCAAAGAGCAGCACTATGAGGTCAGGAGATGAAGGACTGGAACAGAATGTCTCTTCTCTACACTGGTCTATTGTGTGTGATTTCTGATCCAGCCCCTCTCCTCCTGTCCTCTGCAGTTTGCTCAGTTAACATGGCTAGAAGAGTAAGAGCCATATTTTGCACGTAAAAGAGATACAGGTTGGCTACCCCTATAATAATGCTTCCATGAATAACTCAGGTTATTATCTGCACATATTACAATTATTATGCACTTAAATTAATTGTATATACTTTTATAAAATGGGTAGAGAAAGTTTGCACTTTCCTGCAATACAAATGTACACACATACTGAAATATCTATATATATGTACTTTCAATGCTGAATTTGTGCTATATATTATATATATATATATATATATATATATATATATATATATATATATATATATATATATATATATAGTATATATATATGTATATATATAAACTCCCTTTCCTTGGGGGTCACCTTCATATGCTGCAGAAGTGGTGAGTGATGCTTCTGCAGCCCTGGGAATAGTCTTAGTACACCAGGGATTGCTAGTGAGGACCACGGGTATACATTCTAGAAAACTCACTCATAAAATAATTTTATTGAAAGCCGGAAAACAGTTCCAAACATTCAAAAATAATTCACTCAAATGATAACTATATACAAGACCAATTATTCCAAGAAAGAGACCCTCAGTATCAGAATGCCTCTTTGATAGACAACAAACCAACTTCAACCCCAAGGCCTATGGGGCAGCATCTCAGTAAGAAAAAACAATCCTCAGTTTATCTTCACCTTGGACTTCCCCAGCAAGAACTACATCCTTGACTCTTAGGGCAAAACTTCTTTCTGGTTGGCTTTCAGTGATCTCAAATTTGGCATGAAACACAATTCAACTTCTCTCTCTGTCACTCTTCTCTAATCTCTCCCTCTAGTGCCTGTGTAAGCACCATTCATAATTTCTCCTCAACCCATCCCCTTTGGGGGAATGCCAACCTCTCACCATCACTCAATACCATATGCCATCCTTACCAACCACTACTTTTTTTATAATGTAATCTTTATTCATTATATCATTTACAACAAATAAATTATTCAAGTTAAATGAAAACTACCAACATGACAATATAGGTAATAAAAAGGAAACAATTGTTAAATCAAAACAAGCCCACTTAATGGGGAGCATATCTAACAAAAATGCTAAGGAGACAAATCATATAAAGATAATCCCACCTATATCCCCACTTTAATTTGATTGCAGCGCCTACTTATTTACCCTAGTTTTCTCCCAAAGAAAACACTCTAGTTGGAGAGGATCAAAAAATACAATTGATTATTCTGAAAAGAACCCAGGCATTTGCAAGGATATTTAAGAAAAAATGTAGCACCTATATCTAATACCTTTTGCCATTGTAAAATAAATTGCTTCCTATGGGCCTGTGTTGCCTGGGAAACATCAGGGAAGACCTGAACCTTTTGACCACAGAAAAGGAAATCTTTATAGGAAAAATATTTCTTAAAGATCAGGTCTTTATCATGCTCTGAGGAAAGGGACACAATCAAGGTAGCACTAGCTGCTATATGATCAAGGGATGACTCTAAGAAAGTAGAAACCCCAGGACTATCCAAATCCAAGTTATCTAGTCCCCCCTCTCTTTCTTGTAATAATTTTTTTCTTGGTGGATAATAAATCCTTGACAGAGCTGGCATTTCAGAAATTTGCAATATTTCATTGATATATTTCATGAACAATTCTTGTGCAGAGAATAACCTTGTCTCAAGAAAATTAAAAAAAAATCTCAGTTTTCTTACTCAGATTTATATTCTGCTTTTCTCACGTTTTTCAGCACTTCAAAGTGGATTACATTCAGGTACTGTAGGTATTTCCCTATCCCTAGATGGTTTATAATCCTCATTTGTACCTGAGGCAATGGAGGGTAAAGTGACTTGCCCACGGTCACAAGGAGCAACAATGGGACTTGAACACTGGTCACCTGGTTCATAGCCCACTGCTCTAACCACTCCAGCTACTCCTCTCTTTGATTATTCTCTAATCTTTCCAATTGATTATGTATATATAATCTATCCATAACACAAGATGCACACGTTGCCTGGAGTGTAACCACTTGAGATGGTATTCCTGCCACCTGCTTCCTCCTCTCCCCTAAACTGTTTATTGTACCATGCCCATCCGCCCAGAGCTCAGTTCCCCCCTTTTAACTGCCACTATGAAAGCAGACTACTGCTTTATTAAAAAAAAAAAGCTATTTTTTGGATGTATATGGCTGCAGAATAGGTCAACTGCATACAACAATTCAATCACTGGATATAAACAAATACACTCTTAAATTTCCAAAATACACACAGGGTGACCACGCCGATATCCGCTGCATTTCCGTTCATAAGCACTCAACAATCATCATGACAAGCACTCAATTAAGCATGTCGCTGCAGGGTTGGCATAGAAGCTAGCCCCTCTACACATTTCGCTGTCTGGGAAACAGGGCCGTCAAAGTCTTGCTCCTCATGTTGTCCTGCAATTCAAGGTTGATTACCAGGTAAATGTTGTCAGTAGTGTGACTATGTCCTGGTCTATAAAACAGCAGGAGTCACATGCAACAATTCTTTTGGGTGGTGAGAAGGCCAGTTCTGGCAGTCAAAACCAAAGAGTGCAGTCAACTCACCCATAACCACTGTATTCCTTATCTGACTAGATTATCAATCAATACTTTCTGTGAGCTTTTTAGACATGGTCAACCCCTCTAACTGCATAAGTGATTTGGTGGCAGCCTTTAAGCAGGATGAGGGGGCTAAGGGCATTCTTATAAAGATCATAGGAACATGCCATACTGGATCAGACCAAGAGTCCATCAAGCCCAGCATCCTGTTTCCAACAGTGGTCAATCCAGGCCATAAGAACCTGGCAAGTACCCGAAAACTAAGTCTATTCCATGTTACTTTTCCTAGTAATAGCAGTGGCTATTTTCTAAGCCAACTTAATTAATAGCAAATAATGGACTTCTCCAAGAGCTTATCCAATCCTTTTTTAAACACAGCTATACTAACTTCACTAACAACATCCTCTGGCAACAAATTCTAGACTAATTGTCTTTCCCACCCACTCAACCCTAGATTTTTAGGCACAAGACACTTTCTGATTAAAAATCAATCAGGATCTTATCTAAATCATACTATTGTACCAGCCCTTATTGATAGTTTAATCATCCCCTTGTAGGACACTAGCTGATTAATTAGTAATTTCACCTGTAAATTTAAAGTACTCTCATTCCAACTCCCTTAGTATCCTAAACTTAACTAGGAACTCAATAAAACTAAGATGAAGGCAGCGGTTCAGCAGCAAGAGGGGAGCTTTCCAGTCTTTTGCATTGAGTGTCACATGTATGATTTTTTACCCGCCGGTGAGAGATTGTATGTGTGCACTCGGTACAAAGAGCTCCTGGCCCTCAGGGAATGAGTCCGATCTCTGGAGCCTAGAGTAGCAGACTTGGAGGAGCTGAGGCATTCAGAGAGGTACATTGATGAGACCTTCAGGGACATAGTAGCCAAGTCCCAAATCCAGTCTGGCAGCTCCAGTGCTGCCTTGGATCAGAAAGGTCTCCCAGTAGGAGAACATCACCCTGGTATAGCAGGAAGTGCATGAGGATCGAGTTGCTCTCTCAAGGAACCAATTTTCGGCAATCTTAAGCTGGTGCTGAGCAGGGTAGGCTTGGTTGTGGGCAATTTTTGGACCCACTCTTTTTGAATCAAGGCTGCCACTAGTGCAGACCAGGCTGGGTTGGGTAAAGAAGTGATAAAACAGATAGGCAGGTGGCGTTCCTCTGCAGTGAACTCATATGTCAGGTTAGATCGAACTCACATGTCTCTTCACAGAACCTAACACAATTTTTTCTCCCACTATTAGATGCACCTCCTAAGCTGGTACAGGTTTGGATAATGAAACATTCCTTCATTCACTGGCAGCCAGGATGGCCTGTGAGCGCAGATGTGAACCACATTTGGGGCTGGCCACCCGGGAGGTGCATATCACATGGATTGGGAAATGTGGAATGCACTGGGGCCAGCTTCTACCTAGGTTATGGGCCAAGAGGGATTCGACGGCTGCCCCAAGCATTATAAATGTGCACCTTGGGGATAATGATCTGGGGGTTATGTCTTGCAGACAATTATTGCGGCAGGTAAGAAAAGACCTCCTGAAGTTAAGTTTATGGTTCTTGGGAGTATGCATTTTTTGGTCAGGCATGATCCCTTGTATAAAATTAAACGATCGGAAGCTATGGGGACGAGGGTATAGGACATTGAACAGGCAGATTTGGGTATGGATGGGGTGTATAGGGGGACAATAGATACTGCATGAGTGGGCAAATGATGATTGCGAGGGGTTGTACTGGTGGGACAAGATTCATCTTTCTGGCATTGGTTACGACCTGTTTAATAATGATGTTCAGGAGGCCACTGAGGCAGGTTTAAGAACATAAGAACATGCCATAATGGGTCAGACCAAGGATCCATCAAGCCCAGCATCCTGTCTCCAACAGTGTCCAATCCAGGCCATAAGAACCTGGCAAGTACCCGAAACTAAGTCTGTCCCATGCTGCTGTTGCTAGTAATAGCAGTGTCTATTTTCTAAGTCAACTTAATTAATAGTAGGTAATGGACTTCTCCTCCAAGAACTTATCCAATCTTTTTTTAAACCCAGCTACACTAACTGCACTAACCACATCCCCTGGCAACAAATTCTTATGGCCTGGATTGGCCACTGTTGGAAACAGGAAGCTGGGCTTGATGGACCCTTGGTCTGACCCAGTATGGCATCTTCTTATGTTCTTATGTTCTTTGGTCTTTCCTCATAGGGGAGCTGTTTCACCCTCCTTATCATTTTGGTCGCCCTTCTCTGTACCTTTTCCATCGCAATTATATCTTTTTTGAGATACGGCGACCAGAATTGTACACAATATTCAAGGCATTATGACATATTCCGTTTTATTCACCATTCTCTTTCTAATAATTCCCAACATTCTGTTTCCTTTTTTGACTGCCACAGCAGTCTGAACTGACGATTTCAATGTGTTATCCAATATGACGCCTAGATCTCTTTCTTGGGTGGTAGCTCCTAATATGGAACCTAACATTGTGTAACTATAGCATGGGTTATTTTTCCCTATATGCATCACCTTGCACTTATCCACATTAAATTTTATCTGCCATTTGGATGCCCAATTTTCCAATCTCACAAGGTCTTCCTGCAATTTATCACAATCTGCTTGTGAATTAACTACTCTGAATAATTTTATATCATCTGCAAATTTGATTACCTCATTCATCATATTTCTTTCCAGATCATTTATAGATATATTAAAAAGTACAGGTCCCAATACAGATGCCTGAAGCCCTCCACTGCCCACTCCCTTCCACTGAGAAAATTGTCCATTTAATCCTACTCTCTGTTTCCTGTCTTTTAGCCAGTTTGTAATCCACAATAGGACTTCGCCTCCTATCCCATGATTTTTTACTTTTCCTAGAAGCCTATCATGAGGAACTTTGTCAAACACCTTCTGAAAATCCAAATACACTACACCTACAAGTTCACCTTTATCTAAATGTTTATTAACTCCTTCAAAAAAGTGAAGCAGATTTGTGAGGCAAGAGTTGCCTTGGGTAAAGCCATGCTGACTTTTTCCATTAAACCATGTCTTTCTATATGTTCTGTGATTTTGATATTTAGAACACTTTCCACTATTTTTCCTGGCACTGAAGTCAGGCTAACCAGTCTGTAGTTTCCCGGATCGCCCCTGGAGCCCTTTTTAAATATTGGGGTTACATTAGCCATCCTCCAGTCTTCAGGTACAATGGATGGTTTTAATGATAGGTTTCAAATTTTAGCAGGCATGAAGATGGCTGCAGCTGATATTGGTACTGGAGGAACCTGAGACAAGGGCATTCACTGCCTTATGCCTGTGGCGGGTACCCGGGCCAACGGAGAGCTATTGAACAGGCTGGAGCTGCCTCATGAAGACGGGTTAGCTGCAGGGCTGAAGAAAAGGCCAAGTCACCTGAAAGGGTGAGTACCAGGCCTGGTACATTAGGCCCCCTTGCTTGGAGACATGGTGGGGGGTTGGGCCTTGGATGCATCACCTTGCTGGTATATGGCAGGTGGATATCAGGGTGTGGACCTGGTTACTTCTGAGCTATCAAGGTACTGGCCCGGGTATAGGTTTTTATCTTTTCATGTTGTTATTTTAAATAAAGCTGTGGCATGTTTATTTCCAATGTTAATATTGTCACCTATAATTATTTTGGGGATGGTAGGAAGGTTTCTAGCTGCCTGGACAGTCGAACATCCTGGTCATGGATGCCAGCGTTAATGTGCGGGCCCGTGCCAAAAATGCCTACAGTCCGCGAGTGACCCTGGGCCAGTGGTGCATCTGGTTGGGCAGTCTTCACAGCGGGGGATGTCACTGAGGCTCGCCAGTCTCTTGGCCACACTTGTTGACATTGGTCTCTAGATGTGGAGGTACCAGCCCAGGACCAGCCTCTTTTGGGTGGACTTCAGCTGGTGTGTCATCGGGAGCAGCCAGCCTTCGGCTGCTCCTGATCACATGGTGGGCATGTTTAAAGGGTGCAGTTGTGGCCCGGGGATGGCCCTTTTCGCCATCGACCGCGTTCTTTCCCACCCACCCCATATTGAATTACAAGGGGATGAGGAAGGTGTATGCCACTCTATTAAGAAGTCATGTTAACTTGCCTTTTATGGGTTAGTTTATAGATAGGATGTAGTCCATTACAGTTGTTGGCGGTTATTGTCAGTTAGGACATGTTCTTGTTGTGATCCTTTTATCATTATGCTAGCTATATGACTATGTTAAGCAGTAATGCATCCTTAAATAATGTTGCAGCCGGGGGTTTTTTGGTATGGAGGAACGGCAGGTACCCTAGCTAATGGGGAGCTATTGAACAGTCTGGAGCTGCCTCACAAAGACGGGTCAGCAACGGGGCTGAAGAAAAGACCATGTCTTCAGCCATGCCTCTCTAGCTCATTTAAAGGGCCCGCTGCAGACTACCACGCCCAGTACATTGGGCCCCCTTGCTTGGAAATGCGCTGGGTGGGGGGGGGGGGGGGGGTTGGGCCTTGGATGCGCCACCTTGCTGGTACATGGCAGGTGGATATGGGGGCATAGACCCGGCTACTTCTGAACTATCAACAAATTTGCCCGGTACAAGTTTTTATCTTTTCATGTTGTTATGTTAAATAAAGCTGTGGCCTGTTTAATTTCAATTTTAATATTTTCACGTATAATTATTTTGAGGATGGTGGGAAGGTTTCTAGCTGCATGGCTGGATGCACATCCTGGTCGTGGCTCCCAGCATCAAGAAGCTCAAGCTGGAAGAGCATATTTTACCTGCTTCCACTCTCATCTTTTTTCTATTGGGCAGGAGCCATAGAAGGTAAAGTCAAAGGAGGGTGACATCAGCAGTGGAGAGGCACTAAGAGTGGAGCACCCGAAAACATCACAGTGCTCCCCCTGATTCTTCCTGAGCAGTTTCTGAAGCAGGTAATTGAAGAAAATAATGATTCAGATGAATCATGTGAGGGATTCTCAGACTCAGAGAATATGAAATTCCAAGTAACAAAAGTGGGTTTGGGGGACTATAGTTACTAGCATGTTATCCTCTTATGAGCAGCTACAGAGTGATACTGCTAGGATAAAAAGTACCGTTCAGGATGAGTAGGTAGTGGAGAGCATGAGAGATGCACTGTCACTGGCCTTTTCTCTCCTGACCTACTCTCAGCTTCAGCCCTAAAAGCAACACCCAAGCATTCATAGAATGAGGGGAAATCCTGCAAGACATCTAAGGAGTCGAGATACTTTAGAGCTAGAGAGCAAGCATTTTGTAAAATGCCTTCACTGCTGGAAGGCCACAAGTAGAAGAAAGATACTGAGCAATCATACAAAGAATGTCATGAAGCATCATTAAGAAAAAAAAAAAAAAAGAACACTGATAAGCATTGGTTTCAGAGGAGGCCACTGGTAGTAGCCTGGGGACCTTGTCTCCCATTCAAAGCAGCAGCAGCAGCAGGAATATCAGAGAAAAGTGGGAGTCAATCTTTATAGCCACTCTCCTCAATGGGCCTTTCCTCCAGTGAGGTGAGAGGAAAGCAGCACCCCCAAACCCCCATCAGCAGGAAGCTGCTTTAGAGCAGTAGGGTGATTTACTATATCACTATCCCTTAGTAGGAGGCCGGCAGCATCAAAGATGGTGTCACAATACATTGGGGAAATGATTGCCCCTGGATGACCAGCTCCTGAAGATCATGAAGAATATAGAATTTAACCTACTGTTGCAACTCTTTGCTCCAAATTACAAAATGCCCTCTCAGACAATATGCAGAATGCTATCCTGGATACTCAAAGCCATGCTCACTTGCAGACACAACTGGCTAAGGTGAAGAAGGGTAGCATCCATTTCACTAGCGCCATTTGGATCAGCCAGAATTCTACACACAGCTACCTTTCACTAATGATACATGTTACGTCGGTCGGCAGCAGATCCCACCTTGCTGGGACAGGTCCTGGCTCCCTCGCAATGTGGAGGGGATGCCTTGGTGCTGCTCTTCTCTTCACAGCTCTGCTTGCTGCCGGGGTGTCTTGGAATGTGGCGGAGATACCGCTGCAGTCTACCCCTTGCATCCGGTCCCCCTAGGCGCCAGCATGTGTCTCTCTAGCTCATTTAAAGGGCCCGCTGCAGACTAGGGGTGCTGGCCCTTCCCGATGATGTCATCAGTCTAAGACTATTTAAGGCAAGCTCTGACAGTCAGAGCTTGCCTTGGCAACAGGTCTCCACGCTTCTAGTTGTGTGCTTAGTTGCTGCTCGTTTGTGTTCCTGTACCAGACCTAGTTCCAGCCTTGTGTTCCTGTTCTAGCCCTTGTACTTCAGCTTCTTGTTTCCTGACCACACTTTGGACAGATTCCATGGCTTGGACCCTTACTTGTTCCTGAATGGGAATGAGAGCTGGTATTGGCGATGCTCCAGTCGGCCTCCGCTTCCAGTTCTGCTCTGCCTCCCAATGGTGGGGACCTGTGGGGGCTTCCCCACGGGTAGCGCCAACTCCACCTCAGGCTACGGGTCCACCTCTGCAGCAGTACACTGGTAGGCAGATCAACAGGATATAAGTTGGCTGTGATCACACCCAGGTTATAGATATCAGTCACATATTGGTCAGTATATTAGGATTAATAATAAAGATGACTGTGCTATTTGCCTTATCCTATATTTACTCTAAGCAGTGGGTTATTCATGCCACTATTGATTCTGCTTTGCTCCTCTCACATGTCTTGGGTTATTTATATGTAACCCCTTTTTTGGAGGTAAGAACCTCTAAAGGGCATATAACTAATTTATATCTTCAGGGGCTGCTCTAGCTAACCATTGTATCCCATGCTGACTCTTAATTCCTGGGGGGGGGGGGGGGGGGGGGACACACACGGGACTCTTTTTATGGGGGAAAGCTCTCACTTATGGCCCAGCCAATGAAAAAAGGTCACCAGTGTGTGTGTAGTCATTTTGTGCTTCCCATGAGGGGAGAGGCTGTAAAAGCTCAGACAGAACCCAGTCTGTGTGTTAAAATAAAGTTTATACTGATTGGTAATAATACATTAAAGTCCATTATCTAGAAGTTTGAGTTTACATCTGACTGATGGTACATTACTCTTTTTCCTCTGTAGGAAGGTGTCCTTAATCCAGATCTTTGGGTAGAGCCCATGGTGATTTTTAAAGCTGCATAACTTTGCCAACTCTCAGTGGTTCCTGAATTAATTCCTCCTATTGGAGGTGTCCTCAACTTTACTGAAAAATCCTACCTTTAGACATCTTCTCCCCAGACACCCAATCTGTCCTGATCCTTTGGGTAGAAATCCGGATGGGATCTTCTGATCTTGTTCTTCCTTCCTTTAGTTTGGTTGTTCTTTCATTCTTTTTTTCTCTGATCTTTCTGGGGGACTTCACTTAAGGAAAAGTTAATGGGATAAGGCTATTATTCCTGCACTGAAATCCCAGTGGGGAGGGGTTATCAAAAATCCTCCCCATTCTTCTTAAGTGCAAAAAGTACTTTAAAGCTTAAACTGCATATCTTCTCTGACTTCACTGTCTCTCACAGCAGGATCCATCACTGGTGCTTGCTTCCTAGGGTTTAGAGTAGGCTCACAGGTCCCCTGGTGAGAGCCCTTTTGCCCCTAAAGGGTACCAGGCTTACAAATCTATCTTTCTGTAAATTATAAAAAGGACCCTCAACAGGGAGTGCACTGGGAGGTATCACTTCTAAAATAAACTCCATTGGGTGAGACTAGAAGGCCTCACCAAAGTGTACAACACATATTTCTTGCTCTCTGACTTCTTTCTAACTGAATCCCAAGGTGTAATAAAATGGTTGGGCTAAATGGTACTGAGGCATTCAATCCAGAACCTCCAGGTGGGAGGGATTGAAGGGTATGGATGGCTTCTTAATAGAGGGTTATACTAAACCCAGTAGAGATGACACACATGCCTTTGCTTAGACTATATTTCCCCTCTCACTGTCTTGGCATAACTTATAATTCTCATACCACTGTTGGTACCGTATAGTCCTTTTTTTTGGTGTCTTGGGATATTCATGCCACTGTTATTGGTGCCTATTTAAGGTGTCTACAATCAGATAGATAGACAGATGTTGATATTTTTATTTCATAGTTACTATTTATCTATGTAAGGGGAAAAAAGAAATTAAAAAATGTTCTTGAATCACGTATATGTTGAAGATCTATTGATACTAGATAAAAGAACAGATATTTTCGGCATATTTGCTAACCAATTGTTAAAATCAAAGGACACATAGGGGCAGATTTTATAAAACTACGCGCGCGCGTACTATTGTTCGTGCACCAGGCGCAAACAAAAGTACGCCGGATTTCAATAGATACGCGTAGCCGCGCGTATCTGTTAAAATCCAGGGTTGGCGTGTGCAAGGCTGCCCTAAATCGGCAGCCTGTGCGTGTCGAGCCGCACAGCCTCGGAGGGAACTCTCCTTCCACCCCCCAGCACCTTCCCCTCCCTTCCCCACCTCCCCAGCCCTATCTAAACCCCCCCTACCTTTGTTGCACAAGTTTCGCCTGCCCGAGGCAGGCATAACTTGCGCGCACTGGGCTGGCCACCGGCGCACCATAGTCCGGTCCGGAGGACGCAGCCACACCCCCGGAATGCCCCTGATGATGTGCTGGCCTTGACACGCCCCCAACACGCCCCCAATGATGCGCCGGCCTTGACACGCCCCCCCCCGGCACGCCCCCCCAGGAAAGACCCAGGACTTACACGCGTCCTGGGGCTTTGAACGCACCGGCAGCCTATGCAAGATAGGCTTGGCACACGCAGGGGGGGTTTGGGGTAGGTTTTCGGGGGTTACGCGTGTAATCTACGCGTGTAACCCTTTGAAAATCTACCCCAAAATGTACTTACTTCCCAATAGATCCTTCATATGAATAAATTATAGGTTGTATAGTTTCCCCTCTTCTGTCATTCCTTAATCTGATGGTGATTGTGGGTGTTATAAATAATAAATCTTAAGCATATCCCATTTTAAATAGTATTAATTCTTTCTTTTCTTCAATTTGTACACAATAGTTTTGGAATATTTTCAGGTATTGCTTTGTTACAATAATTTTACAAATGAATTATGATTTTATAGAAACTTTTCTATGTATGTCTTTTTAGTATTTATAGGTACTCATTTTGTAGCAAACTGCATCTCCATCTCATAATTTATGAACTTTTACTCTGGAGCATTATTATTTACATTCAAGCAGAATCATGCTTCTCAGCATTCTACTGTACCTGTGTTAATTAATGTTCCTTGAGGATCTAATTGACTATTTTGAGTCTTTTTTCTAATTACTGCTGAGACAATGGCACCATCCTAATTATTAAGTTGTTAGGAAATACCACTTACACCATTGTGATTTTCCTTAATTATTAAAAGCAATACTTTTTAAAGCAAGGATATTTGGTTCAATACTTACTTCTTAAGAACAAACTGTACATTAAACATAAATGCATGACTTCGTAAGATACAAGTGGATAATAGAATATTGCTTGTAAGATATGAGCTTGATTCACCTTCGGTTTTTTGGGTATCTATGAGAGGAATGATGGCCAAATAATGGGTTTTCTAGAATAACTAATATCAGAAAAGATAATATTCTGCTACTATTCATACCAAGGGTCAATATTCAATAAATAGGGTTATGTAGAGAAAAACATTTCTTTTTGTTTTTTGTTTCATTCATTTTTTCCCATGAATTTTGTTTCCCTTAATGTTTATTTTGTTTCTTTAGTTGAAAAAACTGTAATAAATGTTACCCCCCAAAAAAAAAACTGAAAAAAAAGAAAAAGAGCCTTCCAAGGCTTCCTTTGCTCACCCAGAAAATTATAAGGGCCAAGGTGGATCTGCAAATGAGGTCTAGACCTAAGCCAAAGCCTCAGCTTTATGTAGGCCTAGGCTGCAGTAAGTCGCCAAGACATCAGCCTAAGCCTTATATAAGGCCCAGGCTTGGAAGCCTAGTCCTGATTTCCTGGCCTGGCCCAAAAGCTTGGTCCAGATACCTGGGCCTGATCCCAAGTCCAATCCAGATGCCGGGATCCAGCCCAGAGGCTGGTTCCCAATGCCTGGATCTTGGCATAGACAAGGGCATGGTCCCAGGCCCGAGACTGGGTCCCAGCCCAGAGGTCAGTTCTTGACCCCTGGGTCTTGGCCTAGCAGGGACTGGGTCCAGGTCCAATACTGTGTGCTAACTTGGAGGCCCTGTCCTGATGCCTGGGCCTCAGCCCTAGCGCACGCCAAATGCCAAGGCCTAGACTGGAGCTGATTCCTGATGCCTGAGCCTTGGCCTAGACCAGGGTCTGGATACCGTTTCCCAGTCTGGAGGCCTAGTCCCAGTGTCTGGTTCTCATCCTAACCCCAGGCTCAATGCCAGCATCGGGACTGGGCTTGGACCAAGGTCCAGACATTAGAACTGATCCTCCAGACCAGGCCTCAGCATCAGCCCTGGAACGAAGCTCTGTCCTAGGCCAAGACCCAGGCATCGGCTTACGACTGATCCAATGTTGGATCTCCAATGGAGAAGGTAAGTGATATCAGGAGATTCCCCATACTTGGCAAAATCGATCCAGTCTGGGCCTCTGCTTGGTTCTTGGCTGAGGCCCAAGCATTGGGCCCGGGCCAAGGCTAAGACCACAGAGTCATGCTTGGGCATAGAAAATGGCCCCTATGTCAGTCCACAGCCTGTGCCTAGGTGATGCCCTAGCCTTGAGCCTTGATCTAAACTGAGGTACCGGTGTAGTGCTACGGAGTAGGCCACAGCCCCTGCTTAGGGGCTTGGCCTATTTTCTAGGTGAGGTCATGGGTTGCACATAGGCCTAGCTTGATTGATGACATTTTTTTTTTAGATTTTCAAAATAAAATGAATTTCAATGAAATTTAAGCAGAATTTAAATCATTTCATTTTGAAAATGACCCAAAATGAAATAGGAAATTTCATCTCATTTCCTATTCCATTTCTCCTAAATGCCCATCCCTAATATTCATTGAGATT
Source organism: Rhinatrema bivittatum (assembly GCF_901001135.1). Classification (NCBI taxonomy): domain Eukaryota; kingdom Metazoa; phylum Chordata; class Amphibia; order Gymnophiona; family Rhinatrematidae; genus Rhinatrema; species Rhinatrema bivittatum. Next base: position 176,036,995 of record NC_042615.1, read on the forward strand.
GACCACCTAAATTTTGGGGTTTTCCAGACAAACTCTGGTGTTTGAAATTCTTCCCCTCCCAACTCACTGGCTAAATTTTGTTTAGGAAATGTTTGTCCACACAAAAAGAGAAGGTGCTGTGGAATCTTTACTACCAGTAAAAGTTATCCAGAGGTTGGCCAAATAATTTCTCTAAAGTTTACCCATTAAGCAAAAACAATATTACAGCAGGCAAGTGTCACCCCAATCCTTCCTTCCACACCCCAAGGTAAAAAAATGTAGCAGCCAAGCAACAGCCCAATCCCCTTTCCATCCTGCCTACCAAAGAATAGCTGAAATGGTCCTAAATATGGATTGGTCTATTTATCCCAAGTTCAGTGATTAAATTAATATTAAGTGCTGATAACTGTCAGAGCTACAGACATATATGATTGAATTTTCAAAGAGGTTTCTTGTGTAAAAATAGCATGTATATATGCATATATACTATTTTATAAATGTCAAGAGTACTCATGTAGTTTTGTTATCCAATGTACTTTTTACTGGGGAAAAAAGAGGCAGTCTAGGGTGTTCTAGCATGGCTCAGAAGTATGCATGGTAGCTGCTGCTTTGTTATATATATTACTAAAGTTAATAATACTGCTAATTGATTCACACAAATGAAATTGGGCTTACCTGTTGTCTGTAGTTTTCGGGTGGGGATTCAAGGTGAAGTAGAGGGTCTAAGTGAACTGGAAAAGGTCTGAATTAACTGTTGGAAGTATTGATAAAATTGCTGATGCCAAGTACTCATTCATACTTTAAAAAATACCTGTCTCCATGTTTAATTCTGAGTGTTTATTCATGCAATTTACAATTTTTAATGCATAAAATATATGCACATATGTTTATAAAAAAGGATAAGGAAAGTATGCATTATCTTGTATCAGAGTCGAAATATGTGGCATTTTATAAAATTAAAATGTACAGGACTTGCAGCACAATTTCTATAATACTAGCATTAATCTCTGCATATACACGTGTATGTTGTAATATGGGACACCAGTATCAAAGTTATCATTTTAGTGAATCAGGTACTTAGTGTTACAAGCGCAGAGGTGCGGTCACTTGCTCAGAGAGATTGTGAGCTCTTGGGCCACAGCACGGCTCAGGGAGGAGCCCCAAGACAGACACAGTGGGAGGTGAGAGTGTTCAGTAGGGATGTGCAGACAAAAAGTTTATGTTGATAAGTCCATAAGTTGAAGGTGAGGGTCAGTTTCGGTCAATATGGACATATGGAGAATTCCATAAGTTGAGGCTATGTCCATACGTTCACTGGTTCCCTAAATAAAAATTTAAACCCCTCACCCTCCTAAATCCCCCCCCAAGACTTACCAAAACTCCCTGGAACTCCCGGAACTTTTGGCCAGCTTGGGGGGGTCAGGAGCCCCCCCCAAGCTGGCCAAAAATTCCGGTTGGGTCCAACGGGGGTCCCGGAGCGGAGGCGCGGTGAATCACATGACGTCCGCGTCACTCCGACGTGACGCCAACGTCACATGCTCCTCGCAAAGGAATACAGGAATGGCTTCCTGACTCCCCGCTGGACCACCAGGGAGTTTTGGTAAGTCTTGGGGGGGTCAGGAGGGTGGGGGGTTTAAGTGTTTATTTAGGTTCGACGTATTCAACATAGCTATGTTGAATAAGTTGGAAATCGCGATCGTTGCGCCTCATCACTTTTTTAAGTTAAAAAAAAAATAAGTTGTGTTTTACATATGCGTTCAAAACGAATGCACACCCCTAGTGTTCAGGCATGGGCTGGAGCTGGAACAAGGCTGGACCAGGATTAAGACTTGGAACATCAGGAACTGGAACAAGGCAGCCTCAGCCCTCCACTGGACCTACACGCACCAGTGAGACCCAGCGACGCAATGCTGGTCTCAAAAGTAACCCTCCGGCCACTCGGTAGCCCATTCAGACCCACCGCATAGGAACGACGAGTGTGTGAGGCCAGACAGAGGCTGAGGACAGGAACAAGATGAGACATGGAACTCAGGAACTTGGAAGACTCAGACGAGGATGCGTGGAACTTGCAAGACTCAGAATAGGATACATGGAACTTGGAAGACTTGGAAGACAAGGTTTCAGGATACTTGGAAGACTCGGACAAGGTTTTGTGGAACTTGGAAGACTCGGACAAGGATCACGGATACTTGGAAGTCTCAGGTGAGGATTCAGGGTTCAGGCACTAGTACAGGGTGAGTACTACACCACACCACACCCTACACAACCGCCCATGGCTGATTGCGGACCATGCCAAAAGTGAAGCAGACTTCAGGCGAGAAAGTGAAGACTTGGAACTGGAAACATTACGAAGATTCATGAGAGGCCTGAACCGAGGCTCGCCCTGCACAGCCACCCATGGCTGGTCGTGGACCACACTGAAGTGGAGCAGGTTCTGGCTTGAGTCGTGGGCATGGACGGAAGCAAGAAAAAGGCACTCCAAAGACTGAGAAAAGGATTCAAAACTCAGGATTCAAGACTCAGGATTCAAGACTTGGAACTCGGATTCAGGAACAGACCTCAGAATTAAAAACAAGGGGCCTTCCGCAGACTTGCGCTGCAGACAAGAAGACTGGTCTTGTGCCATGAAGCACCCTACACAGCCCCCCATGGGCTGGTCATGGACCACGAAGATGGCACGCCAGGAAAGGTGGACAAACAGGGAACCTGGAAGCAGGACGAAGAGCCAGAGACTAGGACATCAGGACCAGGACTGAAACATCAGGAACTTCAGGACATGGAACTTTTGGACATGGAACATAAGGAACTTCTGGGCATGGAACATCAGGACACCAAAGAGACCACGAAGGAGCTCCAATGAAGAACAGGACCAGGAATATCAGACGAAGGAAACTAAGAACATCAGGAACATCAGGAACATCAAACAAAGAGACATCTAGACACAAGAAGACCACGGAGGACCTTGACTGGATAAGAGATGCATAGACGACCATGGAGATCCGATATGAAGGCCCTGAGGAGTGAAAGCAGAGCCCTTTTATAGGGCTAGATGAGGCGATGACTTTTCCCACCACCACTGTTCCTTTAAATATTGTGAAGGGGTGCACGACCCCACCTAGAGGAGCCCGGGAGGTGGAGGCAGTCAGGGAGGCCATGTTGGTGGTGTTCCTGCCACGAAGAAGAGGAAGCAGAGGTTTCAGCCGCACGAGAGTGGCAGCAGTGGTCTAGGGCATCTGGGCTGTGTAGGAGTGACCAACAGCAGCGACTCACAGCTACAAAGAAGCAGGAGCCCACAGCAGGGTGGGCCTGCTGGGGAACGCAGCAGCAGTGAGGCACTTTGGGCCACACAGGGAGCAAGGTCCAACGGCGGCTCCTCAGCAACAAGGGGAAAGGTCAGCAGCGGTCTGGGCAGCCTATGTCATGAGGAGAGAACATCCTGTGGCATCGGGCTGAGGTGAGAGGCTGCTCGTGGGATGGGCTCCGCAAGCAACATTGTAACATTTAGCTTGCTGCTATTAAGTTGATCTGTTTTGCCTTCTACTTGGCCCATTTCCCTGTATAACTGTCTGCTAAGGAAGTACAGAGTCAACATTTTAATTTTGGTTTGTTCATTAATTTCATAGGTCACCTGCATTCTTTTGGTTTGTTTCAAACAAAAAAAAAATGTATTTGTTCCATTCATTTTATTGTTTCCCATTAAAATCAAAAGGGAAGCAATGCAACCTATTTAGAGCTTTAAAATTGGAGTTTTCTAATTAGTTCAATTGAAACTGGTGGGTAGATATCATTCAAAGGGGTACAAGAACTCCAAGATTCCAAGACTGTGGCAATTTGGCACCAAAAGTATCCTGAATAGCCTAAGGCCTTGTAAAGGAGTAAAAGGTTACAAGCAGTGGAGGAACTTCTCCAAGGCATCATCAGAGAAGCAAAAAAGCAGCAAGAGTGGGAAGAGCTTCAAAATAGGATACCTATAATATGGCATGAAACCCCCAAATTCAGTATGAGTTGGGCAAATTGGAACCAAGAGTAGCATGAACATCCTAAGTCACCATAAAGGGGGAACAAAGCAGCAAAGGTGGAAGAAAACATCTCCAGGCACTGACAAAGGAAAAAAGCATCACAGAGTAGCATGAAGACTCCAAAACATCATGAGAAGTGCAGAGCAGCCACCCAACGTGGGAAGAATATACCAAGGTGTAGACTCTGACATATAACTGTTGGGATTGTGGACCCTTGGACCGGGATGAGAGTTGGTACTACCACTGAGAGATGTCCCCCAATGGTCCTTGTTGCCAGAAAGCAGTGCAGATGAGGATGACTCGGCTGGAGCTTCACCTATACTAGCCCTTGTTCCCCTCAGGTTGAGCCCTTGGGTACCGGGGATGGCAGGGCTTAGGTGCGGGTCTTCTCCATGAAGACGGATCCAGCGGCAGGCAGAGGTGAAGTCAGAAATCTGGGTCGTGTTTATAGTCCCAAGGGCGGCTGTCTCGGAGACTATTTATTTATTACCTGCCTTACCAGCAGGGCAGGGACTTGTTACCTTTCTTACCTCACAAGAAGTTCCCAATTTACTAACTGAGGCTTATGGCACTCAGAGGTTTTGCTGCACAGGCTGGTTTGTTATAGAAAGCACTCAATTTTTTATATTTCTCAATAATACTCTTTATTAAAGTAAGCAAAGGAAAGCCAGAAGAATACAGGAAAGACACAGGTTTCCTGAGAGTGACTTGTAACATCTTAACAGTGATGCATCAAAGCCTTCTCAGTTTTCACATTACATATTACATTCTTATATACAGATTTTGCTAACAGTGTCTGTTTTTTTGTTTTGGGATGACTTCCTTATTTGGACTTAACCTTTTACCTAAACTAATGATGTAAAAGTACCGTTATCTTGGTACGCTAGGCCTTGAGCTGGCTCCACACAAACTGCTTGCATCTCTCATACAAAGCCTCTTAAAAACAATTACACATTCCTTCTCTTGTGCAAAGCTGTTCCACTAATTTCATTATTTAGTTATTTAATCCAAGTTATCTTCAATCCCCTCTTGAAGAGTTAGCGCTACTAATACTTCACTCCGAATGGCCTGTACCTGGCTGTCTTAGGTTGCCCAGCACTGCCCATCCTAGTGGTGGGCTCACCAGATCTTACCCGTCCTTGCCTTAGCATACTGTTTTTACCAACGGGTTTGCATAGGGGATTCTGGATTAGAAGCACATGGCTCTGTGTATTGGGTTTGCACAACGGTATTCTGAGAGATAATGAAAGGCATCCTTGGTCGGAGTTACAGGCATGAGCAAAGGCATGAGACACAGAAACATAAAAAAAATAAAACTATCAAGGCCTAGAGAACCAGGGAAAGAGAGTGTCCCATCAGCACTGTTAATCTTCCCTCAAAATACTCTGAACTGTTTAAAATAGTGCATAAGCCATCCCGTGCTGCAAGCATATAATCTAAGCCATGTCAGTTATACATAGAAACAATAGTAAGTCAACAGTTTGTTGCAAAGCTTTCACTACATTCACTACTGATTGCAATCCTCTAGTAGCCATTCCTAATTCCAGCAGCCTCTGTGGTTTGAACCATAACTAAGTGCATCTAATAAAGGATAATACTGATTGCAATCTTTGAGCAAAGGGGTAATACATTCTCATCTAAGCAAGAGAAACACATCTAGAGCAAAACAAACAAAGAGAAAATCAGGCAAAAAGTAGCAACAGTTCATATAATGATGGGTGCAGGATGTCCTCTGTGGTAAAGGCATGATTTATGTGGCAAAGGCATGGAAAAGGCTTGATGGGATGATTTCTGAAAATCAATGGTGTATTCAGTTCTTTCAGTATGGTTTATTTCTTTGACATCAAAGATTGCCTCTTAATTCTTTATTAAGTGAGATATGTGTGTTTTATGGATCAAAAAAAACCCTAATATGGCTGGCGGCGAAGGTGCAAAACGAAGATCCAAGCCAAAGTCAGGGGCAGGCACCAGATGAGCAGAGACAAGGTATCAGGCCAAGGGTCAAGACAGGCCGCAAACGAGCAGAGACGAGGAAGAAAGCCAAAGTCAGAACCAGGAGATCAAACTGAGGAAGAGGACGCAGAAACCAAGGACGAGGAGAGGCATGGAGTCAGGAGCACAGGAACAGACAGGAACACAGGAACTGGAACCACTTGAACAGGAATCAGGATCAGGAATTGGAGTCACAGGAACCAGGAACAGCAACTAACACTCCTAAGAGATGGACTGTTGCCAAGACAAAGAATTGGGGACTGAGTCAGGGTTTAAATACCCCTCAGTCCTGACGTCATCACTAGGGGCCGGGCCAAGGTTTCCCGCCATGGCCCCTTTAAGAGGCCAGCTGAGTCACGCGCACATGCGCCTAGGGAGGCACCCGCAGCAGGAGGATTGGTGGTGTCCAGGGCTGCATGGACACCATACCAGCGGCCGACTTGAGAGTTGGAGAGCACTGCGCCAGGTCGAGGAGCTTCAGGCTAGGTAGGGGGGACCAGCCGCGGGTTGTCACACCCAGGAGCCCCAACAATAACAGCAAGGCACAGTAGCAGAAAGAGCCATAGGGTGTAAAATCTGGGGTAAGCAGCAAGGCCCCAAAGGCTTAGTATTAGTGGTATAGCAGCAAGAAAAAATAGCAGCAAGATTACCTGCTATAGCATCAGGGACAAAGGAATGGCAGCAATGAAGAATGACAGAAAGACCCTCAAGATGTGGCATCAGGAGCAATACAGTAAGGCAGAGTGATAGCAAGACCCTCCATGAGTGGTCTGAGATATGGTATTTAGTCTAAGTGATTACAAGACCCTCAAAGTAGTACATCAGGGCTATGTTAGCAAGGCATGGTAGCAGAAAAACCTCCAAGGTAAATCATAATGGAGTAGATATTCAAATATGGCCATGTAAGTTACTTACCCGGTTAGAACTTATCCAGCTAAGTTACGAATTATATTTAGTGGCATGGCAAAGTTGCTGAATATATGTATATATATATATATATATATATATATATATATATATATATATATATGCACTTAGCCAGAGAAGTCTATCCGGCTAAACTTAGACCCAATCTTTGGGGTATCTAAACTTACATGGATACTAATGTGGCTAACTCAGAATATCAGTAGTTAGCCATATAAGAAATACAGCTAACTTGCTCTTCCCCTGATCTACCCAGTACATTCCTACTTTTTGCATGTTTAACTTTTAGCTGTATAAGGGACTTATTCAGCTATGTGGAGGCTGCTGAACGTAGGCAAAAATTCAGCAGCTGCTTCTTAGCCACGTAGGTCCCGCTTATCCAGCTAAATAGCACTGAATGAGTTTTGAATATAGGATCCATGGGATATAGAAGTAAGGAATAGTGGCAACAAGACCCTCAAAGAATAGCAAAAGGGGTATATCAGCAAGGCTGAATCTAGCAAAATGAAAATTTCCATGGTACTGTCATCAGATGTGTATAATTAAAAGGGACACATGTAGATTAGATAGGAAATGGAGGAAATATAACATGAATGAAGATAAGAAATTATATAGGAAGAAACTGTCTGACTACAAGAAAGAGATTACTATGGTAAGGAATAGCTTTTATTCTGAAAAGGTTAATAAGACAATAATCAACCTCAATAATTGCTTTTGATGGTTAAGTCGATGATAGAGAAGCCAAAGTGTTATCATATGGAAGTGTTATAACTTGTAAGAGTGTGAACCCTGGGCCAAGGTGAGAGGTGTCTCCACCCACAGGGAGGAACCCTGTGAGCCTCTCGGTCAGTAGGCGCGTTCTCAGTGGTATCAGACATAGCTGTGAAATAGAGTCTTTATTAAGAGAGGAGAAAGCCACAGCCTGTGGAGCAGGAGGTCCAGTATAAGTATAGTTCTGAGCAGAGGGGTATACCCAAGGTGATACCTCCGATGTGAAGATCCGGTAGTGGCCCGCAGAGCGGGGTACACCAGGAAGTCTCACAGTAGTGTGGAAATACCTCAAACGTGCAGATCTGGTAGTGGCCCGTGGAGCGGGGTACACCAGAGAGGTGTCTCAGTAGTGGTAATCAGACGGTAGTCTGAGGTGCAGGAACCCTGATGAGAGTCCTGTAGCGGTGGTGTGGTAATGACCTGCAGTGCAGGGTATACCGGAGTGGTTCCTACTGGGATGATGTGGTAGTGGCCCGAGGCGCAGGGTACACCGAAGAGGATCCCACAACAAGGCTTGGTATAGTTGAAGTCCATAGTAGTAAGGTACTCACAGGAGGTAGTACCAGGAGAGGTCCTGGGGAGTGGGACAAATGGAAGTCCATGGCGAGAAGGCCATCCGAGGAGCAAATATCCTGAGATGAGGAAGGGCCCCTGAGGAGTGGGTATCCAGCGCTTCTCATGCCAAGTGTAGAGTCTGGAACCGGAAGTCCAAGGATGGAGCGGAATTCAGCAATGAAGGAACTCCTTGCTAACTCGTCAAACCGAAGGGCCAGCCAGCTTAAGTACAACAGATGATGATGTCATCCGGAGGGGATGCCCCCGAGGTTCCCTCCATGACATGTACAAAGGTGGCCCATGCACGCACGCGACTAGGTAATTCCTGAAGCAAGATGGCGATCGGCAGTGCCCATGCTATCCCGGGAACGCCAGGCTGGTCATCAGTGGTTGGTGGAGACTGCCATTCTTCCAAGAGATGACAAGACAGCAAAGAAAGAGGTGAGCATTAGTGGTCGCAGCCATCTGCGACCGGCGGTCATAACAGGAAGATGTGGATTGTAATGTTTTAACACATTATTTTGAACAGAAGATTTCAATAATCCAACAAAGTCTGCCAAGCGTGGTTATCCAGGGTGTACAGGAAAGAATATGGGAGAAAGGTGGGAGTGAGTGCACTGAGTTTAGGTTGATGAAAGGTGACAATGAGTGGAGGTTTATTAACAAATTGAAGTCTACATGTTCTCCAATAGACCCAGTGCCATTTTGGATTATTAGTGGATTATCAACTGAAAGGTATGACATCATCCTCCACATCATTAATAAATCTTTAATTGAAGGTATGGTCCCGGAGGTTTTAAAAGAAGCAGTAGTTTTACCTATTGTAAAGGATATATTGGTTTCCAAGCTGGAGATGTCTAACCTCTGACCAATTTCAAATTTATCTACTGTTGGGAAAATTTTGGAAAAATTGATTGCCTTATAATTGAGTATCTAGAGACTAATAAGGTTTTAGATGTTCACCAACTGTGATTTTGAAAAATTGTGGGTCTGAACCTTTATTGGTGTCAATACTTGATTTTTTATTTGGAGAAATGGATAGGGGCAACTAAATACTATTGGTACAATTGAATATATCAGCAGCATACGACTCAGGGAATCATAAGCTATTATTGAATCATTTACATGGGATAGGGTTTGCTGACTCAGTATTAAAATGGTTTCTATCCTATTTGTCAAATAGAACACAAAATATAAAGATATGAGATAGGGTTTATAACGAGTAATAAAATCAGCGGTGCCACAAGGATCATCCTTGACTTCCTTTCTGTTTAATATTTTTCTCAGGTCTATCAGTAAACTTTTTAAGAGGTTTGGGGTTAGTATTTCATATATGTGGATGATTTGCAATTCTGTTTCTCATAAGGTTCAGATGAAGCACTCCCTGAGGAAAAGTTTGAAGAATGTTTGGAAGAAATACATAAGTGGTTAGGCAATTGAAGATTAGTATTGAATGTAAAAAAAAAAAACTGTGGTTTTAAAAGTAAGTAGAAATTATAGTAAGGATGAAAAAAAGAATTGGGCTGACTTTTAAATAGGTAACACACGTAAATCCAGAGGATTTATGCGTATAACTGGCCTAATGCGCGCCGGGCCTATTTTTTTTGGCCTATTTTAAAAAAGCCCGGCGACGCACGTAAAACCCTGGGATGCTTGTAAGTCCCGGGGCTTGCAAAAAGGGGTGGGGAGGGGGCGGGGAGGGGCAGTCTGGGGTGGTCCAGGGGTGGGGCGGAGGCGGGGTCAGGCTCCCGGCACAGCGGCCATATTTGCTGCTGTGCCGGGGATCGCACACCAGCAGTCGTCGGCACACCCAACTTGTGCCTGCCCAGAGGCAGGTGCAAAAGGTAAAACAAAATTTTTGAGGGGGTGCTATTGGGGAAAGGTAAAGGGAAGGGGTGGGATGGTCAGGTTATGGGAAGGGAAGTTCCTTCTCAGGCCACTCCGATTTCAGAGCACCCTGGGAGGGAACGGTGGAAGGCAGCACAGCTCGGCGCAAGCAAGCTGCACCTTGCGTGCGCCGACCCCTGATTTTATAACTTGCGCGTGCCTGCACGCGCAAGTTATAAAATTGGGTGTACATGTGCATGCACCGGGTAGCGCGCACACATGTATGCCTGTGTGCAACCTTTTAAAATGTATCCCATTATGTATTGTATTGGAGGAATATTGTATTGGAGGAATAACCATTCCTATAGTGGAAGAAGCCCATAATTTAGGGTTGATTTTAGACTCAAAATTTACTATGAAGCTTTAAAAACAGAATTTAGCAAAAACCAGTTTATCTAGGTTACATCTGGTCTGACAGATGAAGCTGCTATTGTCTATATCAGACTTTAGGATGGTGGTTCAGTCTTTAGTAATAAGTAAGATTGAGAATATCAATGTTTGTATGTAGGGTTACCACAGAAGTTATTAAGGATGCTACAATTAGTTATGAATGGTGCAGCATGAGTGATTATGGGGACTCAGCCCAATGAGGATATAACCCCAATTCTATACAATTTACACTGGTTGCTGGTGAATGATAGAATAAACTGTAAAATGTTGATACTGTTGCTTAAATCATTGCATACAGAGGAAATTTCATTGTCTAAGGGCTGGATTTTCTAAGTTCACAGAACTTAGAAAATCCGGCGGTCACAGGGAACGGGGGGGGGGGGCGAAATGGGGGGGGCGGTCCTACGCTAGCCAGCAGCGATTGCACCGCCGCAATGCGATCGCTGCCGACGTCGCGCCGAATAACTACACCATAAAAGGTGTAGTTATTGGGCGCAAAATAGGCAGCGAAAAGGCTCCTTACCTTTTCGCTGTCTGCACCGTCCTCCTCTTCTGGGGCCGACTCCGCCCCGATGTAGGTAGCGCAGGGAACTAAAGTTTAAGGTTTATAAGTATCAGAAAATGCAAAATAGAGCTTTTTCTATAACAGGACCAAAGATGTGGAATAAAATTGCTAATGATTTGAGGAAAATGGAAGAGTTGAAAAGTTTAAGGAAATGTTTAAAGACATATCTTGTTAAACAAGTATATGCAGTTTAGTTTTAAATTTGTATAAAAATTGTACAATGGTTAGTGATAAGAATGATTATGTATGTTTAATGTTGTAAGCTTCATAGATCAGCAATGTCAGATGTAGCATATTATAAATGTAACAAATAATAATAAATAATAATAAGGCAGAGTGGCATCGAATCCCCTAAAGTGTAATATCTGGGGTATGGCAGCAAGGCTGAGTGGTTGCAAAATCCCCAAGGTGTATCATCAAGACCAGGGCAGCTTCACCTTGATTGGTCCTCCATCCTGTCTACTTTCCCTCTACTCCTGTATCAGCTCTGAACTGGCTATTACCTCACTCAGGAATGTTTTCATTGCTATACTTAGCAGTTTAACTGTAGCACTTTTCAATGGGCCTTAGACTGTATGTAAATGATATTTTTTTGATTAATTCATGTTTACCCTCCATTCATTTCAGGGTACATGAATGAAACAAAATTTGCCTCATTCATAGCATTTTACCCATTTGTTTCAAATGAAATCATATGTCTGCTGTCTGCAGCTGTTGTTGGCTCTTGGTCAATGTCTTAAGTAACCAATCCATTTCACACCATCTACTGCTGCTTCTTGCCCATCCCCAGTTCCAACTTTCAATGAACACAGCTCCTAACTTCCCTTTTCCCTCCTACATCCTGTCACAAAATCTGACACCCCCATATGTTCTCCTTCAAACTTCTGGCACTGCTGCTTTAATAAAGAGACATATTTCTTTAAGCAAAATTATATAATTTCTAGGTTATCTTTTCAAAATCATCACTCTTTCCCTCAGACATAGATGCAAGTGGGAGCAATTAATAATTCAATATCCTGCTTTTAATAGATTTTGATTTATTATGCATTTCTGCCAAAATGTATTTGTACCTTAGGCTGAGATAGACGGGAATATATTTGCGAAAATATATGCTTCTATATTATTGTTTAAATGCATATTCCCAGAACATGAATGTTTATTTTTTGTGTAATGCAAACTAAACTATAAATACAATACTTTTATGGAGAAACATTTGCACATTCTTCTTTAATTTTTTTCAAAAGCCTCTTTCTTCTGATAAATGCTTTTCTATTGTCTTTGATATTTATTTTAAATTAAGGACACACGGGATGATTTGGAATAACCCTTTTAGGGTTATTTTGAAAGGAAAATGTTGCGCTTGTCATCTGCGGAGTTCCATGGCCGGCCTCATTCACCCCTTTCAGCATCACTATGGCTGGACCAGCCCCGGGCCCCCTCTCAATAGCAGAGAACTGCTGCCGATGCTGCAGCTACTCTTTGTGGCACGGAGCTGCCGATTATGCCGTCGACTTCCGGGCCCCATCGGCATCTCCCTAGGCATGCATGCATGCATGCACATGCCCCTCTCTGCATTATTTAAAGGACCAGCGGTGGGAAATTCCCTGTAGCCCTCACCAGTGACATTATCGCTCAGGGACTCCTTAAAGCCGGACCCTGCCTTCAGTCATTGCCTCCGCAACAAGTCAAGCTCCTAGAGAGTAGCTAGTTTCCTGACTCCATGTTCCTGACTCCATGTTCCTCACTCCCGGTCCTCGTTTTGTCTTCTCCTGGATTGCTTCCTTGGCCTTGACCTCAGACGTTCCTGGACTTTGCTTGATCGCTGCCTGTCTTGACCCTTGGTACGTTTCTTGGACTTTGCTGGATTGCTACCTGCCTCGACTCTTGGTACCTCTTCTGGACTTCACTGTTGGCTGCCTGCCTTGACCCTTGGAACATCTTGACTCTGCTTGCACCTACTGTCCTTTGTGCAATTCCTCATTATCAGAGACCTGAGTCTAAGTCCAGCTTGCCATGGAACCAAAGGGCTCAACCTGCGGAGATCGAAGGCTGGTATTGGTGAAGGTCCTGTTGGGTCTCCACACCGGCCAGTTCCACCTGCTGATGATGACGACCTGCAGAGCTCTTCCCTGTGGGTACATCAACCTCATCTCGGTCCAAGGGTCCACCCCCATAACAGGAAACTATGTAGATAGTTTCATTTGAAAATTTGCTACAAGGTACATGGGAACAAAGGAACAAATAGACCTTGTACCTGCTGTTTTAGCAAGTTGACTGCATGCTTGAAAATAAGGTGCGTGCAAGCCAAAAAAAATTAAATTTCATGTCATGTAGGGTCACTTTGGGGTCGATTTTCATTTTTCACTGTTTTCCCTTTTTTTTTTTGCATTTCGGAAAGAGTGTACATTAAAAACATGAAAAAAACTAAAAATTGTATGTTTTTTTTTCATTTGCTTTGTTTTGAAAATGACACGAAACGACATCAACGATGTCATTTCAAACTAATGCTCATTCCTATTAAAAAATAAAAATACAATTGTAGATTAGACAGAAAAGTTTGAAGATTATAAAATACATTTTTGCTTGTATAGTCGTTTCCTTCACCCTCCCCATCTCTCAGGACAACTCATTTTTGCCTTGACTAAGTCTAGGTACCTAGTGAAACTGAGCTAGATTTAGCCACTATGAGAGGTGCAATTTTCATTCAGAGGGATCTAGCCAGGTAATACCTTGCATTCCTGGTTGGATCCTTTTGGAAGTTGTCTTCAAATGCTATAATTTAAGAAAATAAAAACATTCTGATATGATAGATGTTGAAAAGCAAGTTTCATTTTCTAGAAAAGTTGGTTGATTGTCATTTCTTATTTCCAGATGCATTTTAAAAAGTTAGTAGAAATGTATTCATCATTATACAAGTGAATGCAGTTAGCATTCAGGTTTTATGAGTCTTTTATATAATTCACTCCCTACTGTTTTATTCTTCTGATTTTTACAGGTGCAGCTGCTAAGAAAACTCTTGCTTGAAAATATTTTGTTCATGACTTAAATTCCCCATCACAGAATTTAAATACTTCAGCAATAACTCATTTTCTCTCTGGTTGCCATGCAATTAAAGACACAGTTGTTGCAAAGGGTTTTCATAGCTAATATTCCCACTGTAGTGTTGATCAGAGGAAGGCTGTGTCTCAACTATGTGTAAAGTGCACCAGCCACAGTATACCTAATGAATGGGGATTCTCAATAAAGGCGGGGGGGGGGGGGGGGGGGAGATTGTGTGTTCATAATATTCATGGCTGACACCAGAAATAGTGGAGAAGTTGGTCTTCATGAAGATAAGCTCCCTTTGTTTGGATTCCCTGAATTTTCATATGAGTGAAAGTGGACTAAATACATAGCTACACTTTAAAAAAAAATGACCATTTTGAGCCCTCCATGCTTGCTCTTTTGTCACCACTGTTGTTGCTATTGCTGTCTGGCCTGCTCCTTCTGCCCTGCCTCTCTCTTGGTTACACTGTGGTATTTTGGCCCTCAAAGCAAAAAACATAGAAACCTTCTTCCACTTCTGACCCTCTCTGGATGTCTTGAGATCTGGGGGCCACTATTTCTGCTGTTGCCTTGCTCTGTGCTCGTTGTCTTGCAGTGCTGATGCCACTCTTCTTGCTAGTTGCTACCTTACCTCTTATTCAATGCCTTGAGATTTAGATGTCCGTTATCTTCCTGTCTGGTGCTGTGTTGCTTCTCCTATGGTGCCCCTTGCTGTTGCTTCTGCTGATGATGCCTGCCTGAAAATTTCATAAAGCTTGGATGGAAAACCCCAATGATAGTGTCAAAAATAGGATGCATTGCTTCCTCCATAGACTTTAATGGAAATGAAATAAATGACATCATGGAATAAATGACATAACTTGTGAAATGAAACAAACGAAATGACACAAAATGGCAAACCAAATTAAATGACACCAAACAATTCTTTTTTATATGCACACCCCTTCTGTGCAGTGGAACAGACAGAAGCAGGAATATGGAGGCCCATCAGTTGCCAAAAATGTGTGCAACTGAAGAGTCATCAGCTTGGAAATTGCACAAAAACTAAGTAGCAGATCCAAGGCAGGCAAGGGCTAGAGGGAGGGGAGAGAAAAAGTATTAGGGGAAATGGTGTTTTACTGGGGTTTATCCATTAACTCTCTCCCCTTTTTTTGCACCAAGGGTGTTATATCACTGATTATAAGAAAAACCTAAAACCGAATAGAGTAAAAATGTACTAGTCTTGGTTCTATGGTCCTCAAATCTCAATTTATGACCCCTTGATCAGTTTGTTTATTTATCTTTCATATTTTAAATCGCTTATCTTAAAAATTATCAGAATAATATACAACATAATTCAAAAACAGTAATAATTAATATCCGTGAATATTGGATCAAAAATCATTATCCAAAGTTCAACTCAAACGATTGTAGGGATTACAGTTGAAAGATCCCAAAATATTGTTCTCAGGGACTGATTTGGGCATATGTATAGATGTGCACATGAGATTGGGGCAGCCCCTTTTACTTTCACTCACAAACAGAAAAATCATGTTATTACAGTACAAAACTGTAAATCAAGATATGGACCTGAAGGGGTTAGAACCAGGAATATTCTAAGAGACCCCATTGCCAGTCAGGTTTTCAAGATATTCACAATGGATATGTATGAGATAAATTTGCATATACTGAAGACACAATATATGCAAATTCATCTCCCAGCTGGCTGTAGGTGTAGGTGTCCTCAGGATAGGTTTCAAAGCCCTGATCTACAGAGCAGATTTTCAAAACCATTCAGTCAGTTAACTCTGTAGTGGAGTATGCGCAGGCTTGGGAATCCCTCCTTCACCTGGAAGAATACAGAAGTCATCATCCCTGGTCATCAACAGAAGAGATTTTACCCTTATCAGGGAATATGATTTAATATATTTACATTCCTTGTGATCTTTATTTATCAATTTGTTTATTTTATTTAAACCATTTGTATGCTGATCAATCCACTGTTCTAAGCTGATTACATAAAAAACATATGCATAAATTGTAATTTTTACAAACAGTTAAACGTTACCTATTATCCGTGCATAAAATCCAACATACTGTTTCCATTCACCAGTTTTGTGCCTAGGATTGATGATTTCTAGTTCTAGCAGCAATTACCATCAGTCTCTAACCAGTAATGATTCCTATTCTATAAATATACAATTAAAACCATCAACCCATCATCATAAATATGAATAGCCAAATGCCTGTGCACAGAGCAGAGTGTTAATTTGTTTTCTGAAGTGACAAATATAGCACTCAAAACTCAGTATCTCAGGAAGAGAATTCCACAGAACTGAGCCAGTGATTGCTAATGCCCTTGCCCTTCTTTCTGATAATCTTAGTAAACAAAGGGAAGGAACATCAAGCACGTTGGATCTACAAGAGCAGAATAAATGATGAGGATGATACATTTTTTTTTAAATCAAGCTTATACATTATGGAACAACAGCATT
This sequence comes from Rhinatrema bivittatum, assembly GCF_901001135.1. Lineage (NCBI taxonomy): Eukaryota > Metazoa > Chordata > Amphibia > Gymnophiona > Rhinatrematidae > Rhinatrema > Rhinatrema bivittatum. The sequence goes on from NC_042615.1 coordinate 176,053,596, forward strand.
CAGAGCTTTATGTAAAAGAATCAATACTTTATATTTAATATGATATTGTTTAGGTAACCAAAGCAGAGTTTGCAAGGAAGGAGTAATATGGTTGCTCCGCTTCGTATGTACAAGGATAAGAGCTGCTGCATTATGGACTTCCTGGAATACAGCTAATGTAGGAGATGTTAAACCAATGTAAACAACATTGCAATAGTCCAGATTTGGTCAGTACCAATGAGTGCAATTCCAAATGAAAATTGTCAGTAGTCAGAAATGGTTTAAAGCATTCTCAGTTTGTAAAATGCATCCTTTTTGACTGTCTTTACTTGAGGACAGAACAAAAAGGTGGAAATTATTGTGCTTAGTTTAATCATCTGTGATGAAGCTGGAATTGATACTTCACTTATTTATTTATCTGATTTGATTTATTTTCCAATTTTCAGGCCCTTCAAAGTGGATTGCATTTGACATACTAAAGGCAGATCATGCAAGTTCTAGAAATTCCATCAATTCTGTTTTTTGAATCATTCAACACTAATCTATTTTCAACTATCCATTGTTGAATTGCAGTTATACAATTTGTTACTCTTGAAAATGGCTTTGCAAGCATTCTGGTAATAGCAACAAAAAAGTGAATGTTGTCTGCATATATGTGGTAGTCAACATAAAGACCAGCAAGTATCTTGTAAATTGGATACAGAAGATCCACATAATTTTTCAATCACTAACATCTGAATATCCTCAGATCAAAAGAGGTTTGGTTAAAGAAAAATCATGCCCATCTCTAGAGTAAACTACATATTTGTAAGGAATAATAGACATTTGTATAAAAAAAACCCAAGCCTTCAGAATACATGATTACTATCACAGGGTAAGTTGGCAATGGCTGTTCAACACCTTTTTGGAAAATGGTGTGAACCAGCCTGGGGGCTAGGGGGCAATCCAGGCCACCACTGGACTACCAGGGTATCTTTTAAAGGTAAAAGAGGTCTGGAGAAAACCCTAGACCACTAGGGATTTTTGTTTTACGTGAAAGGGGGTAGGGGTGTGCCCGCTAGACTATTAGAAATTATGTTGTACTGTAAGGAAGATCCAGGGGTTTGGTGAGTTGATACTATGGGAAGTTCTTTGATTCAGGGGGGGGGGGGGTGTTGATTGGGTTACAATTTTGAAAAAAGGGGTGGGCTTTGGGAAGAGGATATGGAGTCACCATGCAACATTCTTTTTTACTTTTTTGTTACTTTTTTTAAGGCTGCACCACCTCTATAGGCAGCAGGTGGTGGGTAGAATCAAAACTGATGCCCAGAGATTAAGAGCACAGCAGGATGGGATATTTTTGGACATGTGGCCCTTTAAATATCAGCATGGGAGCATCAGGACATGCATCAGTGTCTTGATATTCCCACGGAACAATATCTACATCTCCCGACTTGTAGTTAAAATAGCGTGGCTTCCCTTATTTGTGGCAAACTGTGTAACACTAGCAACCAAAACTGCAGTATCATCCCGTCTTTGTCCCTCCCACTCGGAAATCTCCCACCATCCCATTTACCTCTGGGTGGCCCATAGCCATGCCTGGATATATTCCTTAAAATAAAAGAATAACAACAAACATAGATATTGGATAAATAAGGTCACAGCTTTATTAATCTTATATATATATATATATATATATATATATATATATATATATATATATATATATATATATATATATATATATATATATATATATATATATACCCCTAAACAAACCCCTAAACAAACTGATACACGAACCCCAGTATGGCCACTGCCAAAGACCAGGATAAACCACTACCTCCACTGCCTGCCATAGCCACCAAGCCAGGCAGCATCGAACCTGGGCCACGGCCTTATCCCCCAAGCAAGGGGCCTCCGACCTGGGGTGTGTGAAACTCCCCACCCTGCGCCGCCCAAGCACCTGTCCACTGCTGACCTGGACCGTGATGCCTGCCTGCACCATGTCCAAAATGCCACTACCTCCCTTGCCTCGTGCCCCCACTAACATCTAGATGTGGCTGACATCACTCCCCAACACCCAACCCTGCAGAGCTTCCTGCAGGCTGTTGTTGATCTTAGCCGACATATGAGATAGCCTCAACCTGGTCTAACAGACTTTAACTTTGGACATCAACCCATGTGTGTCTTACCTAGTGACCACCCAGTTTGCATTCCTACACTAATCTGATGGTTGACCTTCTTGTATCCCCTTTTCCATAATCTTGAACTTTATCTCAGCTAAGTCATTCTTGATCCTGATAATTAGCTGCTTGCTTGATAATTTGCCGAGGTTGTTGCCCCCCAAATGTGTTATGAAGGCATCTGGAGCTGCCATCAAATCCCTCAAGTGCTGAAGAAGAGGCAAGAAATGGTCCCGAAGTGTACCTGGCTTATCCATGCATGTATTAAACAGTCGATGAGTTGCCAATCCTAAGAGCAGTCCTTAGGGGCGATTTTGTGCTCTCCTGTTAGCCTAATATACAAGAGAGTGTCCAGTAATCCAAGCAGTCAATTGGGCCCAGCACAGATCTGCAAAATACAATTAGGGCTTATGCGTAGATGTGCTCGCCTGGTCCATCTTGACATCATATTGACTGCTGCTAATCTCCCTCTTCCTATCTGCTGTATGATGTCATTCTGAAGACCTGCTTGTGCGGCACTTGTGGCCACTCCAATCCTAAAGGAGTGCATGGTAAATTTCCTGATGTCCAGCCCCATACAAGTACTACAATTCTGAGCACCATGCAAACCTGGTCCATGGATGAATGCACCCAGAGACACCACTGCCCATCTTCTGAGGAAAATCCTTCCCATGGGTATCACTCTACGGGCGAAATTCAGTCTGCCCGCGATGGGTTGCAAATCTTGGTAAATCAGCTTCTTCAATCTTGCCACTTTGCTGAACCTATCCTGCAACTTCGCCAGATAAATATTTTTTTTTTTGGCAATCTGTGTGTCATTTCCTCTGAGCCAAGCCTGATGTTGCGAAATGGATACAGCTGGAGGGGCTTTTGATCTTCTTCTGTTCTGATGGGACTCATCAATTGGTTGCCCTAGTCTGAAAAATTGCCAATGAGGTGTGAACAGCTGTTGGACTTGCTCATGCCAATGAATAAGAAGTTGTCCAGTTAAATATGAGATTATGAACCCCAGAATGTTGGACCACTGCCCAACGGAGAAAGAGCTGAACAGTTCAAAATAAGCACAAGACACTTAGCTGCCCATAGGCAATGTTGCGTCCATCGGTCCTCGATGGCTTCACCCCATTTGCCTCACTTTATTCGCGGCTCCTCCCGCTTACCTGGGAATGATGGCTACCACAGCATCGTCAAGCCAACCTCTCTGGCGTCCCCAGAATGGCTATGGTGCAGCCTCCCGCCATTGTTCCTCCCAGGTACCTACTAGGGTGTGTGCGCGTGCACAACCCACGTCTTGTACCACCCTTGGCGTGAACCTCGAGGGCATTCCCTCATGCTGACATCACGCTATTTATTTATTTATTTATTTCGGATTTTTATATACCGACGTTCTCAATACAGGTATCGAATCAGGTCGGTTTACATAGAACAAAACTGTCGCAATAGGGCGTTACATTAAACAGCGTTTCTTAGCATATGAGTAGCATATAACATATAACATAAATATAAATAATATAAATTAGATATTACATATACAATAATAATAATAACTCGTCAACAGGACGTGGATAAATATAGGGAATGTTTAAAACGTGAATAAATATCTTGAATAATTAAAGGGGTAGCCTAGAATGTGATATGTGGGTACATAGACCTTGTTGATGTGCAAAAAGTCCGAGTTATGCATGGTTTAAAGAAGACTGATGAATCAGAGAAGGAGTCTTAAACAGGTGTGTTGTTCAGATCTGGCGTGGTTGGTTCTTGAGGGGGGTATAGGTGATCGAGGATCTGATGTTGGACTATTTTTCTCTTTGACCTGTGTCTGAGTGATCTTGAGATTCTGTATAGGCTTGCCTGAAAAGCCACGTTTTTAGGTTTTTCTTAAAAGTTAGATGACAGGGCTCTTGGCGTAGATCCGGCGGTAATGAGTTCCAGAGGGTGGGCCCGGCTGTGGAGAGTGCTCGTTTTGTTAGTGTAGTTTTGATTGGGGGAGCATATAAGGAACCTTTGTAGTTGTACCTTATGGGTCTTTGTGATGTGTGAGGGCGGAGTTGTGAGTTTAGATTTAGGTGGGCGATGCCCATGATATCCTTGTGGATCATTGATAATGTCTTGTAGGATCCTTGTGGATCATTGATAATGTCCCTAGCTTTTATAGGGAGCCAGTGAAGGCTGTGCAGAATAGGTGTTATGTGAGCTCTTTTCTTTGTGTTAGTGAGTAGCCTCGCTGCGGCATTCTGCACCATCTGTAATGGTCTTGTGGATAAGGCTGGAAGACCTAGCAGTAGAGAGCAGGGATGTGCAGAGCAAAATTTTATGTTCATATTTCTTATGTCCGAAAGGGGGTCCCACTTGCGGCCAATATGGACATAAAAAAAATCCAATGAGTTGGGTATATGTACATATGTGCAAAAAAAAAATTTAATCCCCCTCACCCTCCTTAATCCCCCCCCCCCAGACTTACCACAACTCCCTGGTGATCGAGCGAGGAGTGAGGACGTCATTTCTGCAATCCTTGGCGAGAAGCATGTGACGTCGGCGGCACGTCGAGTGACGCCGGCGTCACGTGATTCCCGGCGAGTTCGCGCCGGACGGCTCGTTCGGCCCAAAAATAACATTTGGCCAGCTTGGGGGGGTCAGGAGGCCCCCCCCAAGCTGGCCAAAAGTTCTTTTTGGGCCGAACGAGCCGTCCGGCGCGAACTCGCCGGGAATCACGTGACGCCGGCGTCACTCGACGTGCCACCGACGTCACATGCTTCTCGCCAAGGATTGCAGAAATGGCATCCTCACTCCTCGCTCCATCACCAGGGAGTTGTGGTAAGTTGGGGGGGGGGGGATTAAGGAGGGTGAGGGGGTTTATATTTTTATTTTGGCTCAACAATCGCGATTTCCCACATATCCAACATATCTATGTTGGATATGTGGGAAATCCGATCGTTTATGTCGAATCAATTTTTTGTTAAAAAAAAATATGAGTAGCGTTTTACTAATGCGGTCAATCCGAATGCACACCCCTAGTAGAGAGTTGCAGTAGTCCAGTTTGGACAGAATTATAGACTGGACTACTAGCCGGAAGTCACTGAAGTGAAGAAGAGGTTTAAGATTTTTTAGTACTTGGAGTTTGAAATAGCATTCTTTGGTTGTGTTGGTAATGAAGGATTTAAGGTTTAATTTGTTGTCGAGACGCACCCCCAGGTCTCTGACGGAGGTGGAGTGGTTGATAGTTAGTTTTGAGAATTGTGTTGCGCTTTGGGAGTTGGTAAGGGTATGGTTTTCATCAGGTGAGATGATGAGGATTTCTGTTTTGTTTGGGTTGAGTATGAGGTTCAAGCTGGATAGTAGAGTGTTGATGACTTGTAAGCAGTTATTCCAATGTGCCCAAGTTTTTTGCAGTGATTCTGTGATGGGCATGAGAATCTGGATGTCATCAGCGAAAATATAATGTTTTAGCTTGAGGTTAGAGAGTAAGTGGCAGAGTGGAAGCAGGTAAATATTAAATAACGTAGGGGAGAGAGATGATCCTTGTGGTACTCCTCTAGTTGATTTGATAGTGTGCGATTCTTCATTATTGATTTTTACTTTGTAGAATCTGTTCTCCAGGAACGATTGGAACCAGCTATGAGCTTCTCCTTGAATTCCTATATCTGATAGCCGTTCGAGTAGGATGGTATGGTTGACTGTGTCGAATGCGGCGGATAGGTCAAGGAGAGCGAGGAGGTAAGGTTGTTTTTTTTCGAGATTAATAAGGATGGTGTCAGATAATGATGTTAGAAGAGCTTCAGTATTTTGTGATTTCCTGAATCCGAACTGGAAAGGGGAGAGAATGTTGTTATCCTCCAGGTATTCCGACAGTTGCTTGTTGATGAATCTTTCCATCACTCTTGAGATCAGGGGAAGGTTAGTGATAGGGCGGAAATTTGCAGGGTCATCCGTTGAAAGGTTTGGTTTTTTTAGTAAAGGTTTCAGAACGGCTATCTTGAGTTGATCTGGGACCTTTCCTTGAATTAAGGAGCAGTTGATGATGTCAGCTATTGATTTAGAAATGGAGTTGGGAGTCGATAGGAGAAGATTGGAGGGTATGGTATCCAGAGGATGGGAAGATGGTTTGAGCTTCTTAAGAATAAGTTCTATTTCCAATGATGACGGAGTTTCGAACGATGATAAGCTGTATTCTTTGTGATGTGATGAGGTTGTCGGCTGTGGTACTGTTGTTTGTTGGGTGGAGATTGGCTTAAGGAGGTTGGTGATCTTTTTATCAAAGTAGATTGCTAGTTCCTAGATTGCTAATTGCTAATTGCTAGATTGCCATCCGGGTATATTACCTTCACTCATTTGCTAGCTCCCCGAGTTAGCAAGGACTCAAATCCATTCCTGTCTATGCTACTCTGCCACTTCTATGCTGCCACAGGAAGCTCTCTCTCTCTCTGCCCTTCAGGGTAATTGCTAACCTGGGTACCCGCTACTCGGGGGCCCTCTGCTTTATTTCAGGTGCCTTACAGGGAACAGGTACTCACTCCTCGAGGACCTGCTTTCCCTGCCTCGGTGCCTGTACATTCTACAACTTACCTGGTGGAATCACATACCAACAGTTACAGCTAGTGGGTACTCTAACTCTAAGTCTATCTAGTCACTGGGAGACCTGCTGTGGAACCTCCTGACATCATCAGGGAGAGAAGGGCTCCCTCTGCTGGGTCCCTGAGAATACAAACACAAACTGCCTCACTACTGCCACCTCTGGTGGAGATCTTCAAGCTGTACAATAAAGAACTATCCTGTGTTTTGTGTGTACGAGTCTAGCCCAGTGTTGTGGCTCCTCACGGGGCTCCTCCTCGTGGGCATGGTCATCTCCACAGCACCCAAGGATCCACAAAACACACGTTATCATAACAGATTGCTAACTCCATGGATCCGGCTCATCTCACTGCGTTTCAGGCAATTCCAGGCCTGGCTCAGCCGATCTCCGAACAGCAGACTGTGCTGGAAGGACTGACCGCTGCATTTAATCTACTGCACACACAGTGAACTCGCCTTCCACCACAGGTAAAGAAGCTAAACCATCTAAGGTGACGGTCAAGACTACCGTACCTCTAGTAGCTCCCAACTGCTTCTTGGGAGAGGTATGGAGATGCAGAGACTTCATTAACCAATGCTGCATGCACTTTGCATTACAACCTGGACACTTTCCCACAGCCTATGCCAAGACTACTACATTCTGTCATATCTAGACAAACGAGCATTGTCTTGGGCTTCTTCGCTGTGGGAGCATGAGGATTCAATCCTTCATGACCTTGAAGGATTTCTCGAACTGTTTAAGTCAGTTTTCAATTATCCTGCCTGGTATACCATTGCAGGATCTTCTTTGGTTCACCTGAAGCAAGGGAGCAAACCACTTGCTGACTTCGCTATCGAATTCAAGACACTGGCGTCTGAATTATCCTAGGACCCGAGATGCCTGAAGACCCTCTTCTTTGAAGGACTGAGCCCTCGTCTGAAAGATGAACTCGCCACTCATGAGATGCCTGAGACCTTGACTGAACTAGTGAAATTGGCAACAAGAATTGATTGCCGACTTTGCGATAAGGTTCAAGAGTCCAAGACTCCCAGAAGACCCTTCCTAAGTGAAGCTCGAGTTAAGTTCACACCCAGGCCTGCTCCTCTGGTCCCAGCAGCTGGCGAAGAAGAACCTATGCAGTTAGGCCGCAGCCATTTGACTTCAAAAGAGAGAAGAACGCGTAAGAAATTGGGGCTGTGTATGTACTGTGGACAAGCCGGTCATGCTGTCCAAAATTGTCCTATATGTCCGGTAAACTGGCATACCTAAGTCCTGCGGGAGGACTCTTCTTAGGTCTCCTCACTCCTTTTCCTCCACTCTCTCTTCCTGTATCCTTGATCTGCGGACCTTTAGAGTACCAGACTCTTGCCCTAGTGGACTCCGGGGCAGGAGGTAATTTCATTCTACAATGATTAGTGGAGCACCTATGGATCCCCACTTCTACTATGACGCCTCCACTACTTCTTTCATCCATCCATGGAGAGCCCTTACCAGGTGAAGCAACACTACGTACCAAACCAGTGTGTCTATGGACCGGTGCCCTCCATTCTGAGACCATTCCTTTTTTGTTTTAGCAAAGGTTCATGCACCCTATAGTACTGAGATTATCTTGGCTGCAGAAACATATGCCTCAATTCAATTGGGCTACACTGGATATATCATGGCAGTCTGGATGGGGTCCAGACTGCCATGATATATGCCTGATTGAGGTAGCTCCATTACCCTGTATGCCTACTACCCCATTGATGCAGGGGTTGCCGCCTCAATATGCATCTTTCCAAGATGTCTTTTCAAAAGAAGCTGCAGATGTACTTCCGCCTCACAGACCCTATGACTGCGCTATTAATCTAAAACCTAATACAGAGCCACCCAAGGGTGGCAGAATATAAAGCTATGTCTGAATATATTCAGGAGAATCTCCAAAAAGGCTTCATAAGACCATCCAAGTTCCCTGCTGGTGCAGGCTTTTTCTTTGTGGGCAAAAAGGACAGTACATTACGTCCATGTATAGACTACAGGGGCCTCAATGAAATAACAATAAAGGATCATTACCCCTGCCTCTGATTTCAGAGCTATTCCTCAGACTACAAGGAGCTCAAATCTTTTCCAAACTGGATCTGAAAGGAGCCTACAATTTACTTCGCATTCGAGATGGCGATGAGTGGAAGATGGCCTTCAACACTCGGGACGGTCACTTTGAGTATCTAGTGATGCCCTTCGGCCTGTGCAACTCCCCGGCTGTCTTTCAAAATTTAATGAACGACATTTTCAGGGATCTCCTCTATAAGTGTGTTGTTGTTTACTAGGACGACATACTGATATTCTCGCAAGACATGACCACTCATCAGGAGGATGTTAAGAGAGTACTACAGAGACTCCGGGAGAAACATCTCTATGCCAAGCTATCCAAATGTGAATTTCACAAGGAGTCAGTGCCTTTCTTAGGCTACATCATTTCCAATCAAGGCTTCCAAATGGACCCACAGAAGGTTAAAAGCTCTCAGACGCTTCTTAGGTTTCACCAACTATTACAGGACCTTCATCAAGAATTACTCTTCACTTACAGTACCGCTTACAACTATGACAAAGAAAGGTGCCACTGTTGTAACTGGTCTCTAGAGGGTATAGCTGCATTCCAGAAACTAAAAGATGCCTTTTCCAGCAAGCCGTGTCTTCACCACATAGACCCCTCCAAGCCTTTCATCATGGAGGTCGATGCCTCAGACATTGGCGTAGGGGCTGTATTAAGCCAGGCCCTTTACCCGTACGATCTCACAGGGGCTACCGGTGCCATTGGTCAGCCCCTGTCACATGGTAGGAGCAATGGACGGCTGGTGCCATCTTGTGCTTCTACCATGTGACAGGGGCCAATCAATGGCACTGGGAGCCCCTGTGACATAGTAAGGGCAAAGGCTATCGGCACCATTTTGAATACTGACAGCCAACTGCCCGCGTGCAGGAGATCACTCCCGGACACCCGCTGGACCACCAGGAACTTTTGGCAAGTCTTGGGGGGGTCAGAAGTCCATTGCTCCAACCATGTGACAGGGACTGACCAATGGTACCGGTAGCCCCTGTGACATCGTAAGGGCAAAGGGCCATCAGCACCAGTTTGATTCGTAGCAGGCCCGACAGCCCGACGGCATGGAGGGAGACATCGCTCGCGGGACCCCGCTGGACCACCAGGGCTTTTAGTAAGTCTTGGGGAGGGATCGGGATGGTGGAGGGGGGGTTGTAAGAAAATACAATTGAAGGGTTGGGGTGATTTTTTTTCCGATTTTTTTTTTTTAATTCGTTTTTCAGGTTTCGGGTTCGGGTTCACCTTAATTTTTTACGGAAAACGATCCGTGGGAAATCGAGTTTTCCCACGAACCACCTGAACTGAAACCTGACCCGAGCCAGAAAAATGAAGCTCATCTCTAGTAGGAAGCAGCGTGGACGCCCTTTGAAGGGGGGTACTGTTGCGTCCATCGGTCCTCGATGGCTTCGCCCCGTTTGCCTCACCTTATTCATGGCTCCTCCCATTTACCTTTGAAAGATGGCTACCACAGCGTCGTCAAGCCAAACTCTCTGGCATCCCCAGAATGGCTATGGTGCAGCCTCCCGCCATTGCTCCTCCCAGGTACCTACTAGGATGCGCACGTGCAACCCACGTCTTTTTACCACCCTTGGCGTGAACCTTGAGGGCGTTCCCTCATGCTGACATCATGCCATCCGGGTATATTACCTTCACTCATTTGCTAGCTCCCCGAGTTAGCAAGGACTCAAATCCATTCCTGTCTATACTACTCTGCCACTTCCGTGCTGCCACAGGAAGCTCTCTCTCTGTCCTTCGGGGTAATCACTAACCTGGGTACCCGCTCCTCGGGGGCCCTCTGCTTTATTTCAAGGGCCTTATAGGGAACAGGTACTCGCTCCTTGAGGGCCTACTCTGCCTGCCTCGGTGCCTGTACATTCTACAACATACCTGGTGGAATCGCATACCAACAGTTACATCTAGTGTGTACTCTAACTCTCAGTCTATCTCGTCCACAGTATCTCCTCGCTGGGAGACCTGCTGTGGAACCTCCTGATGTAATCATGGAGAGAAGGGTTCCCTCTGCCGAGGTCCCTGAGAATACAACCACAGACTGCCTCACTACTGCCACCTCTGGTGGAGATCTTCAAGCTGTACAATAAAGAACTATCCTGTGTTTTGTGTGTACGGGTCTAGCCCAGTGCTGTGGCTCCTCACAGGGCTCCTCCCCATGGGTGTGGTCATCTCCACAGCACCCAAGGATCCACAAAACTCACGTTATCATAACAGGCAATTGATCTCATCTCATTCTACTTATTTGCATCTGGTGCATATTTACCCTAAAACTGTCACTACCCACTCCCTAAAGCTCAACTCATCACCCCCTCCCCCATGTCTCCACTCCACCATGCCAAGAATTCTTTGTGTCCCTCACATGCCCACCCCCCCAGAGGGCCATCGATCAAGTCTCTCCTACCCGCTCTAGGAGAGTTCCCCCATGAATGCAACACTCCCTCTCCAAAATGACATCTTCTGACAATGGCCCCGAGTTCACTATCCTGGAGTCCCATGTGCTGTCCTAAGCCTCCTCCTATTTGAAAGGCTCATTTGGAATGCATTACCTCCATCCCCCATAAGGTGGCAAGAAGGGGAAACTCTACCTTAGGTGGGATATGACCCCCCCATCCCAGGCTTGTAAGGCCAGTCCTTATCCAAAAGGTGCCTGGGGTTAAATGTACTAGCCCGACTCCGCCACACTACCCCCACAAGCAACAGACCACCTCCACATCCAATGTCGATGGGTAAACCACTGGAAAAATGGCCCATGTGATACCAAAATGGCCCCTGCCACACCATGCCTGAAAATTATCTTCCAAAAAAGAACCTGGCAGCAGTGGGATATGAACCCACATCCCCTAAGAGACTGGAGCCTTAATCCAGTGCCTTAGATTGCGCAGCCTTATTACCTCGAAGAGCAATGTGCACCTCACTCAGATTGCAGCATAGACCCTGAATGCTGTAGGAGCATCAACTATCATCCACCATGTGGAATCATCTGAGTCAGTCACCGAAAAGTCCCTTGGCTCGGCCCAGAACCCATCCGTTCATGGGACCACAAGCATCCTCTATGAGAACTCATGCCCTATATTGACCTCCTCTCTCCTCTAGGACACACGAGCCACCCTGGGGGTCTCCAGTAAAAGGAACACCATCCTTTGTGATATGCAAAAACAATTGGCTCCAGAGTACCTATATTGCCCGACAATAAGCAGGTTGTGGATGTGACCCAAAATGGGGGGATAACTTGCTCCCAGCAATCCCTGAGTGGGAGTTAAGTTTGGTTCAGGGCCTGCTACTCTGAACACTAGGATACAACTTCACTCCTCTTGTAATTGCAGAGTGGGAATTGAACCCTGGCTTCCTTAGCTCAGGGCCCATAGCTCTGACTACTAGGCTACAACTCCACTCCAGAGCCTGCCCCTATACTCTGACTAGCACCTACTTTCTAGGGATGTGAATCGTTTTTTAACGATTAAAATTATCGTCCGATAATTTTAATATCGTCTTAAATCGTTATAGAACACGATACAATAGAAATTCTAACGATTTATCGTTAAAAATCGTTAAATCGTGTTAGTGCGCACTAACAGGAGCACACTAACTCCGAGTTAGTGCGCACTAACTCGAGTTAGTGCGCACTAACTGAAAATGATACAAATTGACACTTTCCAGGTCAGTAAAGTTCAGTTAGGAATGAATATGTGTTCCTATTGGCTGGCTGCCCTCTTATCTATTGATGTTAACTAGGTTCCCACTGAGGTGATGGTTGGGGGGATGGGAAATGGAAATGGAAACTCAGGAACACTAACAGAAAATGATACAAATTATTGACACTATCCAGGTCAGTAAAGGTCAGTTAGGAATGAATATGTATTCCTATTGGCTGGCTGCCCTCTTATCTATTGATGTTACCAAGGTTCCAACTGAGGTGATGGTTGGGGGGATGGGAAATGAAAACTGTTGGTAGTTGACAAAAAAAGTAATGTGATCAGTCAATATGACTAGAACCTGTGCCCTATTCCTGATACCAGGGGTGTTGTGATCTTCCTGCACTCAGTGCCCTATCCCTGATACCAGTCTGAGACAGCTTCCTCCCTGCATTACAAGGGAGAGGCTGGCTTCACAGACAGGGGGGAGCTGCCTGACCCTCACTCCTGACTTCCCCCATGTCCCAGCTAGTGAATGGTGTGTGGGTGAGGGGGGGGGGGGGAGGATGGTGAAGTCTGAGACAGCTCCCTCCCTGCATTACTAGTGAGAGGCTGGCTTCACAGACAGGGGGGAGCTGCCTGACCCTCACTCCTGACTTCCCCCATGTCCCAGCTAGTGAATGGTGTGTGGGTGAGGGGGGGGGAGGATGGTGAAGTCTGAGAGAGCTCCCTCCCTGCATTACTAGTGAGAGGCTGGCTTCACAGACAGGGGGGAGCTGCCTGACCCTCACTCCTGACTTCCCCCATGTCCCAGCTAGTGAATGGTGTGTGGGTGAGGGGGGGGGGGGGGGGGAGGATGGTGAAGTCTGAGACAGCTCCCTCCCTGCATTACTAGTGAGAGGCTGGCTTCACAGACAGGGGGGAGCTGCCTGACCCTCACTCCTCCAGGGAATTGTGATCTTCCTGCACACAGTGCCCTATCCCTGATACCAGGGGTGTTGTGATCTTCCTGCATGCAGTGCCCTATCCCTATTAATACCAGGAGTGTTGTGATCTTCCTGCACGCAGTGCCCTATCCCTAATACCAGGGGTGTTGTGATCTTCCTGCACACAGTGCCCTATTCCTGATACCAGGAGTGTTGTGATCTTCCTGCATGCAGTGCCCTATCCCTGATACCGGGATGTGTGCAAGAAGATCCCAACACCCCGGGTATCAGGAATAGGGCACTGTGTGCAGGAAGATCACAACACCCCTGGTATTAGGGATAGGGCACTGTGTGCAGGAAGATCACAACACCCCTGGTGCCAGGGTTAGGGCACTGTGTGCAGGAAGATCACAACACTCCTGGTATTAATAGGGATAGGGCACTGTGTGCTGGAAGATCACAACAACCCTGGAGCCAGGGTTAGGGCACTGTGTGCAGGAAGATCACAACACTCCTGGTATTAATAGGGATAGGGCACTGTGCAGGAAGATCACAACACCCCTGGTGCCAGGGTTAGGGCACTGTGTGCAGGAAGATCACAACACTCCTGGTATTAATAGGGATAGGGCACTGTGTGCAGGAAGATCACAACACCCCTGGTGCCAGGGTTAGGGCACTGTGTGCAGGAAGATCACAACACTCCTGGTATTAATAGGGATAGGGCACTGTGTGCAGGAAGATCACAACACTCCTGGTATTAATAGGGATAGGGCACTGTGTGCAGGAAGATCACAACACTCCTGGTATTAATAGGGATAGGGCACTGTGTGCAGGAAGATCACAACACCCCTTTTGCCAGGGTTAGGGCACTGTGTGCAGGAAGATCACAACACTCCTGGTATTAATAGGGATAGGGCACTGTGTGCAGGAAGATCACAATACCCCTGGTATCAGGGTTAGGGCACAAGTTCTAGTCACATTGACTGATCACATTACTTGTTTTGTCAAGCTACCAACTGTTTCCATTTCCCATCCCCCATATACTGTCAGTGGGAAGCTTGGTAACATGAATAAATAAGAGGGCAGCCAATAGGAATACATATTGGTTCCTAAACTGACCTTAACTGACCTGAAAAGTGTCAAATTTTATCATTTTCAGTTAGTGCGCACTAACTCGAGTTAGTGCGCACTAATCGGAAAAAACAATTTTTAACGATTTTTTAACTAAAAAATCGTGCCTAACACGATTTTCTTGCCCTGCCACACGATTTCTATCGTTAAGATGATATGGAAAACGATTCACATCTCTACTACTTTCTACCCCTTCTCCATTCACCCAAGCTGAATAAAAAATCACAGTCTTTGGCACTCAGAGCACAAAGCCTCACTGGCTAAGCCACCAGAACAGGATCCTCTGCATGAGACCCCGAGCACAAGCAGCAGAAACTCTGCCTCGGGTCAAGACCAATGAGGGGCCTGGTGGATCGGCTGAAGCCCCATCCACCCCCCCCCCCCCCCCCACCTTCCAGGGTGCTTCAATACAGGGTGAAGCACCCTGCCCAAGATCCCATCATTGTGGTAACAGGACCTGATCATCAGCTTCCCTGGTTCACAGGCCACTGTTCTAACCACTAGGCCACTCCTCCTCTTCTGTCCCTGAACGCCACCACCAGCCCACATGTCCTCAAGTCACCCATAAGGAAATGTACACAGAACACAAAAGGTCCTTATCCCTTCTAAGAAGTGATCTCCCTCCCACACTAGCCTGCCTGCGTCCCACTGGGGGCTCCAAAACTCTTGCTGCCACCTCCAAACCTTTCCACACCCAAAATGGCCCTCCACTAACATGGCCACTGCTCCATCCCTGTGCCCCGAACAAGTTTGGCAGACTTTTCTTTTTTTTTTTTTATACCCTATCTCTCGTTCGCTGCTGGGCTGGTTCTAGTAGGGAACCCGGCGGTTAATTCCTCCTGCCTCCAGATTTCCATCTCCACTGCACATTTCATCGCCTCCCCATGCAGACACCCCAACCCCGGCCACCCACCAGGGCTTTCCCCCTACCTCGGCCTTCCAGTGTGGCAAAAAAAGTGCCATACCCAGAACCGGCACATCCCACTTAGCATCCGAGGCACTGCCCTTCACGCAGCCCCCCAATCCCATCAGCCCATTGCTGCCGCCGAAACCACCCCCTGCCTCAGCATCCCCGGGAGTGAAATCACCCCGATGTAGATCCTCACCCTGCCTAGCTCCCCACTCAAGTCTAACATGCGAGTAAAGTCACCCCTGATAAGACATGGCTTCCCTTGGAACTGTGAGAGGCCATCTACAAAGGCAGCCACAAATGAATGTGAGCAGTTATTTGGTTCATAAAGAGAAACCACTACCATTGATGCCCAGGGAGGGAAGAGAGCAAGAGAGCACCTCTAGGGGGAACCAGCCCTGACTCCCACCTCATCCTCCCTGGCGCCAGGCCCTGCCGCTCTCCAGCAGTGCCGGACCCACTTAGCCCGGCCCCCCCAGCCACAGTGCTCTGCTCCTCCAGCACAGCCCCCGGCTCTCTGTCACCATCCCCGGGCTGTTCACGGCCACTCACACCGGCTCTCGAGTGCCCCACCCCGGCCCGACTTGAACCCGAAACCACTGCAGCGCCTCTAACTCTGGAACGCTGGCCGGGATTAAAGAGCCATGAGGTCATCAGCCTGTGAACGATCCTCTCTCTTCCCCCACCCGGCTGCGTCATCATCGGAATGAAACCAAGGAAGGAGGGGGGAAGGACTCCGGCATCGCTGCCCCACTTGCCGTGATGCCAGAGTCCCCTGTTGGGCGCAAATGGGCCACCCATGCATGAGGGCGTGGGCCCACCTATTTATTTTACTTGCATTGGATTACGTATTCATTAGCTGCTTTGAAAAGTATATATATGTAAATGGATGCAAAGCAGTTAATTTCAATAGAGTTGGATTTTATGGTTATATATCCAGCAATATCACTGTGATATGCCATTATTGTGTGATAAACAGCATTTTAAGTGTGATAAACAGTATTTTCTTAGATGTTAATCACTTAGCACACCTTAGTAAATCTAGCCCTAAGTTTCAGTGTTAACATTTCAAAATTAATACTTAGGCATAGTTTTGCAGTCACCCTGTCTGATTAGAGATTGGTGAGAAAATAAAAAGCTGTTTTCCTTGTGATCTTTAACCGGTACAGCTGAGGTTGATGCCTGTGCTATTTATAATGTTGGCATCAGATCCAGCTCTCTTTAAATCACACATGCATTTCTTTGCATATCATTAATTTGCAGCCACCTTGTAAGTATTCTGAGTGCTAAATTTAGCAACATAGCACTTATCAGTGCTATATTCTGTATTGTGCTCAGCACTGTCAGGAGCAGAGCTTGAAAATGAGTCCCATTGTATACAGAGCTTTTCATATATGTAAGTCAGATGGAATCTCAAACATATGTTGAAAATTATGTTTATTGAAATCAAAGGGAAGTAGCAAAAGCAGAAGTGAATCAGTGCTAGAAGCAAGTTTTACAATAGATTTTTTGTCTTATTTCTTGTTTATTACATTTTTAATTTAGGACTTCAGGAAAACTTGAGAGAAAAACTTTATGATGTACCAAGAAAAATGGCAAATTATATTTTAGATAATACACAAAGCAAAGGAAAAAGTAATCAAAACAAGTAGCTCCAAATCCTCTTCCACTGCAGTGGGTATCTCAATAACACAATTCATAGAAAAAATTTATAAATTAATGAAATAAAGAGAAAAAAATCAAAGCAGTGGAAAGATAGAATATAAGGGAATGATATAGAATCAAGAAGGAAAGGGAGGCATAGATCAAGAAGGAACCTGCTGTACATTTTATCAGCCTAGAACAAACAGGCTGATACAGTAAGGACGCGTTAGAAAAAGTGCGGCAGTGCCGGGCGCACCCTCATTTTCCGCACACACATTTCGGATCACATACTGCTCGATACTCTATTTAAATTGCTTGCAAATGCAAGCCGCGACCAAACCCGTGTCCAACGCGCGTCCATGAAGCGCAATCCTTTTTACTGTATAGGCGGTATATTCAGCGCCTATACAGTATCCCGGGTGCGCTGGTACCTGTCATTTCAAATGTCAACTGAAATGACAGGTACCAGGAAGTGGATCCCAAATTAAACCAAAAGAAAACCTAAAAACCTAAATTCCCCGAATCATTGCAGGCGAAAAGCGACTAGACATGTAAAGTATTTAGTGTAAGTGTAAGCAAAGTAAACTTACTTTTTCTTTCAGCCCTCCCGGGGTCAGCTGGCGGCAAAAGCGGCTTCCAGCGGCCCCTGCCGGCGAAGATTGACGAACGCATGCCCGTATTGAACGTCACGCACGCCAGTTCATACGCTTTCGCTGACTTGGGGGCCCGTCAATTTGGGCGCTCAAGCCAGCGAAGCGTATGGACGAACGCCGTGACGTCACGCACGCCCGTTCATACGCTTTCGCTGACTTGGGGGGGCCCGTCAATTTGGGTGCTCAAGCCAGCGAAGCGCATGAACAGGCGTGCGTGACGTCACATGCTGCAAGATGGCGCTGGGGCTTCATTTCTGGAGATGAAAGACTGGCTGACAGGAGCTGGCAGGCTGTAAGAGACCAGAGAGAGCCAGAGATGGAGGCAGGAGAGTGCTGGTATCCAGAATGGGGAAAAACAAGCAGCCAGCATGTCAGAGACTGAGAGCACTGTGCCCAAACAAGAGACAAGGTGACTGCCAAGAGCTGGTGTAAAATCTCCCCTGCAGGAGGGAGCACAGATGAGTAGTATCCGTTTCACAAAGGAGAGACTTTCAGTGTAGTATTGCAGAAGAGCTCAGAGAAAAAAAAAAAACAAACTAGACTCTGTGTTTATATTCCACAGAAGAAAAAATAACAGACTGAAGTTTTGCCTTTTTCTAAAGCCAAGCCAGTGTGAGCAGGATCAGCACTTAAATCTGCCCCCCCTAGCAGGGTAGGGCCATTTCACAGGCGCCCAGCAAACTCTTTGATCTTACCAGCAAGCTTAGGTGTATTAAAACCCTGGGCCCATCAGGAGAGGGAAACAAAGATAACAGGAAAGGTGAATCAGTGGTACAGGATCTATCTCTTCTAAGTATTATTTTGTAACCCTCACCCCCCCCCCCCCCACCACCACTATGGTGCATCTGAGGGTTCTGTACAGATTACCCCCTCCCTCGGTGGCAGGTTCCACGCATTAACAGGGTGGGGGGGGGGGAGCTAAAGATACCGCTGAGATATTTAAATCTCTATCATAATTCACTTCTCCTCCAGGGTATACATATTATTTACATCCTTAAATCCATCCTCAAGAGCTTTACAATAAAGATCACTGAGCAATGCCATTTTAGATGCCACTATCTGGATTGACTCCATCCTGTTTATATCCTTTGGAAGGTGCGGCTTCCAGATCTGTATACATTATTCAAAATGAGGTCTCTCCAGGGACTTATACGGGGCAACATCACCTCCCTTTTTCTGCTGACTACTCCTTGTTCTGGCTTTTGCCATCGCCTTATCCACCTGTTTGGCACCTTCAGATCATCAGATATCATTGCCCCACATCCCAATCGTATTGCATCCCACTTATTTTCGAACACAGCACCCTTCTACACTTTTTCTCCCTCACTCCCCCTTCCCTCCACTCAGTCTTACTCACCCTCTGTCTCCCACTGCCTCCCTCCCCTCACTCTCACTCTCACCTCCCTCCCCTTCTCTCAGTCACTCCCCACCCTCTCTCAATCCCATCCACTCTCCCTCAGATGCACTGGTGAGGGTTCAGGGTAAAGAGTGCACTGGTGAGGGTTCAGGGTAAAGATTGGTTTTCCAAATACCCAACTTCTAGTGAAAGCTTCATGAGTGATATGGGGTGAAAGGCAAGCCCTTGTGGTATGTGTGTATATGTATACAGTCTCTATTGATGGGCAGTACTTTCTAGTGGTCGTAGCTCTGAAGTTGATTCTTCCTCATTGGAAAGATTCCACTGTCTTTGGTAATGTGCTGGAATGCAGTGTGTTAATTTGATAAATATGAGCAAGTCAAAGCACTCAGGAGTGGGAAGCTAGCTATACTGTTCCATGAAGAGGTGTCCACCTTTATGGTCGCTTATGTTCACGGGCGCCCATCTCGCTGGGCGCCCATCTTCCAGCGTCCGTAGCAGCACACTCGTGTCCGCCTTTACAGACGCTTATGTTCACGGGCGCCCATCTCTCTGGGCGCCCATCTTCCGGCGTCGGTTCTCGTGTCCACCTTTACGGATGCCTATGTCTACCAGCGCCCCATCTTCTGGCATCAATAGAGGTGCCAGAAGACATGGACACCATTCTTTACAGCTAAACAAAAACAGATCACGTACCTCCTCCGGTCTTGCAGCTGGGTTCTTGGGCCGGATGGCTTCTCCTTGCTGCGGCCCCCCTCTGTTCACCTCTCCAATCTGCCGACCATTTCCTGCGTTTCTCAGTTGAGCATATCTCTGTCTCCTTCTCCACCAAATGAAAATTAGCGCCAGAGCAATAACAAACAGGTCGTCCATGGCGCAGACCGATACGAAGCTGATCGAACACCAGACTAACACCAGGTAGAGGGTAGGTGGTAAATTAACAGGTTAAAGACGCGGCAAAATAGCAGGTTAGAAAGGAGATAATTGGAGCGCACGTTACAGTATCGGAGGAAATAGCTAATCTGTTCATTAACATATCATATACATGCCGGGTGCGGAAAGGGTTTCGCGTCGGTTTCAAGCTAAGGATGCATGAAACCGGATACTGTATCCCAGGATTGCCTTACGCGTCCCAGTTGTGCGCCCACAGCGGGTTAGAAATGGGGAATCTGCGGTCGCACTTTACTGTATCAGCCTGAAAGTTAGGTCAGGATACATCAAATTATTGCAAGCAATAGGAAGAGGGGTGTGTTTTAGGGTAAAAGCCTATTTATTACAAGGGGTGCAATCTTTGCACTTCACGGTGGGGGAGGGGGTGGGGGGGGGAGGGGAGAGAGAGATTATAAAGTGCTTATAGTAGTTAGGTATTTATACATCTATATGAAGCCCACCTAGTAAATCAAGGTGAGATTTACGTAGTAGTGTAGGAGTTAGGGGCCACTTTGACATTCAGCGTGAGATGTATGAAAAGAACAGTGCTCTCTTGTGAATATTTGATGATCTTTGGAGTGAGGAAACTCTCACAAAGATTAGATTTGTACAATGTTCTCTCAACCTATCTTGTAATCAAGCTAGGTTGAAGTCTCTCTCTCTCTCTCTCTCCTTAAAATACTATTTGTGAAAAGATCACAAAGTGCCATATTGCACAACTTAATGAAAAAGGTATAGTTAAAACTGTGCCATAAGGATTTGCAAAGCCAAACTCCTCCCCCTTTTCCAAATTAGCATCACACCATGCATTATGGTGCTTTTTGCATGCAAAAAGCCCCTATCACAGCTTGAAAAATAACCCTCTTAGTTGTCTTAATACAAAGGGAATATAATTAAATTTGTATAAAAACTTTAAGAAGAACAATGTATCTACTAGAGATGTGCTTTCATTTTTAACAAAATAGACAATTTCAACAAAAGTTATGTATTTTATTACTTTTGTAAAGAGAAAGGAGGGAAAATTTGACAAAATTTTGTTTTTTTCCAAGTTTTGTTTTAATGTGCATGCTTACCATTAGTGCACACTATCAGGTAGATTTAAAATTGGTGACGTGCGTAAAATCTGGCCTTTTCGCACGTGGCTGGGCCTTGATCGCACTAAGCCAGTTTTCCACAAGGCCCGGCCACGCAAGTAAAGGCCGGTACGCGCCCCAGTGCCAGTCTTCCTGCAAGGGACGGGCTTGGGGGGTGGAGAGGGGTGGGGTGGGGCAGGCTGGGACAGCGCTATTGTTTGCTGTCCCGCAGCCTTGCGCGCAGAAGTAAATTGCAGAACAAGAAGAAAAAAAGAAAAAAGGTAGGATTTAGGGGAGGAGAGGGGAAGGGGAATGGAGGTTAGGTTAGGTTAATTGGAGCAGACTGGGAGGAAACTGGGGAAGACCGGGATGCGTTGCCGCGTGAACATTGCTGAAATCTCCTCCCCCTTGCACGCACCACCCGCACATATGCGTGCAGATTACAAAATCTAATGCGCATGGCCCACCGATTTTATAACATGCGCACGCCAGCATGCGCATGTTATAAAATCGGCGTGCACCTTTTAAAATCTACCCCTATTTGAGTTAGTGCTCAAAATAGTGCACATTAATGGCAAATAGAATGCATTAATGGTGAACAGAGCACACTAAGATGAAACTTAGGAAAAACAAATACCATCCTAACAAAACTAAAAAAAATAAATAAATAAAAGAATCCACAAAAAGGCATGAAATGAAAACAAAATGAAGAAAAATCTCAATGCACATCCATAGCACCTACTTGAATAACGATTGGTCCGGTAATTAGAAACTGTTTCCACCTCCTATGAGTGACCTAATTTTCAACTGAAGAGAAAGCTCTTCACTTTAGGGTAGATTTTAAAATGTGCACGCGCGGATCCATTTGTGCACGCTTCCCGGCACGCGCACATGGATGCAGCTATTTTATAACATGCGCGCATTGGCGCATGCATGTTATAAAATACAATTCCCGTGCACACATGCATGCTGGATTTTAAAATCTGTGAGCGTATGTGCGGGCAGGTTTACTCTAATGCGCACAATGGGGGAGAATATTAGAAAGAAACACGCGGCAATGCAACAGGGCCTTCCCCAGTTCCCTCACAGAGCACTCTAATTAAGGAGTGGACTAGGAGGGAACTTCCCTACCCCAAACCTTATCCTTCCTCCCTCTTCTCCTCTCTGACCCCTAAACTAATGCTATCTAGCCCCAATTTTTTTTATTTTTATACTTACTGCTCCTTGGGAGCTGAAGAAAACCCTGTGCGCTGGCCGACTTCCTAATAGCCGTTGTACCGGCTGGACCCCATCCCGCCCTTCTCTGCCCAAACCATGCCCCACCTCACCCCCTTTGACAAGCCCGGCTGTTTGGCGTGTACTGGAGGTTATGCAAATGGCTGGGCAATTTCTAAATTGGGCTTGGTGCCCGCAAGGCCCATTCACGCACGTGACCCTTTGTTTTAATGTGCGCCGGGCTTATAAAATTAGTGCTTTTTTTTAAGAAGTCTTAACAGTCATTTCTTATTCAGAAACACTAGAGTCAAAATCAGAGTAGAAGATTTGAGCATAGCCTCATCTGATGTTTCTAAAATTGCTTTTAAATCTAGACTATCAATAGAGACTGTAGATAATCTACCCTGGGAGACCTCCAAATCTTTCTCTTTTAATGTGGATGATTCAATATAGTAGACAATTGCCATTGGAGGTATCAATTACAGTGGAAATTTTAATATTTCCAACCAGCATCTTTTAAAAATTTCAGAAGCAGATAATAGAGGCAATTTAGAGAAATGTATAAATTGTAAATTGTGCTACTTCACTGAATTCTTCAAATTTTCTAGTTTAGATAACAAGTTCACTTTATCATTAACAATAGTATGTTACAATCATACTGGATGATCCATCTTACACTCAAGGGTAATCATTCATTCTTCAATATCCTGCTTAAAGTTTTCAAGAGCATTTACTTTATTTTGCAAATTCAAAATGTTCTGCACCACCAAATAAATCTATCCATAGCCTTCCAAGTTTCATCAAGATTGAATATACCAGATTTCTCAAGACTAACCACTCCCCAACCTCCTTGCAGTGGGGTTGAAATACAAACAGATACTTGGCCTACAGAAAAAGCTCTCCCTACCTATAGGACTGGATCTTATCTGCAATTAATCAATACTCCCATGTCCCCAGAGATAACTCTGCCTGATGCTGCAAGAATTCATTCTTCCTCAGCCCTTCCTGCACATGATGTAGCTTTGATGACATCTTCCGATGACTGCAGAAGATGAGCCTAGGAGGCTCAGTCAGTGACTAGATCTACTGGGAGATTTCTTGAGTCCTGGCTGAGCACTCTCTGGATTGGAGAAGATGAGGGCTCATCTTTTCCTCACCCAAACTCCTTAGCAGCCTATCACTAGACAACACAGATGGACACACAGCAGCAGAATTGGTCGAACCCGCTGTAAGGGGAACCACTAGGGTTGCAGTATAAGTCCCTGGCTCCCCATTCGTCTTCCTCATCATAAGAAAAAAATAAAAAAGACATAGGGAAATAAAGAGCAATGGGCCTGGAGCTCAAGTGAGTGTGACCACTAGGGGTGTGCATTTGTATTGAACATAAATGTAAAACACTACTTATTTTTTTTTTTAACTTAAAAAAGTGATAAGACATAAACGATCGGATTTCCAACTTATTCAACATAGCTATGTTGAATAAGTTGGAAATCGCGATTGTTGATCCAAAATAAAAATTTAAACCCCTCACCTTCCTTAATCCCCCCCCCAAAGACTTACCACAACTCCCTGGTGATCCAGCGAGGAGTGAGGACGCCATTTCTGAAAGCCTTTCCGAGGAGCACGTGACGTCGGCGCCACGTCGGAGTGACGCGGTGTCACGTGATTCCCCGCGGGTTCGCGCTGGAACGCTCGTTCGGCCCAAAAGGAACTTTTGGCCAGCTTGGGGGGGTCAGGAGGCCCCCCCAAGCTGGCCAAAAGTTCCTTTTGGGCCGAACGAGGGTGCCGGAGGGATCTCACGGGGAATCACGTGACGCTGCGTCACGCCGACGTCACGTGATTCCCCGCGGGGTCGCTTCCGGGATCCTCGTTCGGCCCAAAAGGAACTTTTGGCCAGCTTGGGGGGGGGCCTCCTCACACCCCCAAGCTGGCCAAAAGTTCCTTTTGGGCCGAACGAGGATCCCGGAAGCGACCCCGCGGGGAATCACGTGACGTCGGCGCCACGTCGCAGTGACGCGGCATCACGTGATTCCCCGCGAGTTCCCTCCGGCACCCTCGTTCGGCCCAAAAGAACTTTTGGCCAGCTTGGGGGTGTCAGGAAGTCCCCCCAAGCTGGCCAAAAGTTCTTTTTGGGCCGAACGAGCGTTCCGGCGCGAACCCGCGGGGAATCACGTGACGCCGCGTCACTCCGACGTGAGGCCAACGTCACGTGCTCCTTGCAAAGTTGGTCAGAAATGGCGTGCTGACCCCGCTGGACCACCAGGGAGTTGTGGTAAGTCTTGGGGGGGGGGGGATTAAGGAGGGTGAGGGGTTTAAATTTTTATTTGCACATATGGACATATACTCAACTCATTGAATTCTGTTTATGTCCATACTGACCGCAAATGGGACCCCCTTTGGACATATGGACATATGAACTTAAACTATTGCTCTGCACATCCCTAGTGACCACTAGTTAGTTACCATCTTGTGATCCAAACTTATTAAGCATTTCAGCTCACTTGTAATAGTTCCTAAAGAAAATGTGTGCTTGTGTTTGGGATGGTTTGTATATATATATCTATATATATATATATATATATATATATATATATACATATATATGTGTGTGTGTGCTATATATATGGTGAACCTAACTTTCAAACCTATTTATGGTAGTGCATTTGTGCATGTACGTTGACACATGGATATTTATGCTAGTATTTTATAATCTGTGTAGTGGGTTACTATACAGATTATAAAATACATCATAGTTCTTCTCTGAAAGTTCATGCATGTGTTTCATTACATACAAATATTTACAATGGAATGAAAAGCACTTTTTTACTCTATTTTATAAACATATGCAGTAGAGATGTGAATCGTGAGATCGATCGTCTTAACGATCGATTTTGGCTGGGGGGGAGGGAATCGGATCGTCGCGGTTTTGTTTTTTTTTAAATCGTGTGAATCGTAAATCGGGGGAGGGCGGGAAAACCGGCACACTAAAACAACCCTAAAACCCACCCCGACCCTTTAAAATAAATCCCCCACCCTCCCGAACCCCCCCAAAATGTCTTAAATTACCTGGGGTCCAGTGGGGGGTCCCCGGTGTGATCTTCCACTCTCGGGCCACGGGTGCGTTAATAGAAATGGCGCCGGCGCTACCTTTGCCCTGTAGCGCCGGTGCCATTTTGGTTCCTGTCCCCCGACGTCATGAGCACAGGAGATCGCTCCCGGACCCCTGCTGGACCCCTGCTGGACTTTTGGCCAGCTTGGGGGGGCCTCCTGACCCCCACAAGACTTGCCAAAAGTCCAGCGGGGGTCCGGAAGCGACCTCCTGCACTCAAATCATATTGCCGTATTGCAAAATGGCGCCGGCCATACGGCCATATGGCCAGCGCCATTTTGCAATACGGCAATATGGCCATACGGCCGGCACCATTTTGTATGGCAGTCAAAATGGCGCCGATGGCCCGAGAGTGGGAGATCAGTCCCCGCGCCCCCACTGGACCACCAGGTACTCATAAAATGTTTTGGGTAGGTTCGGGGGGTGGGGGAAGGTAAGGGGTCAATTTTAAAGGGTCGGGCCTCACTAAAAAAAAATTAACGATGTGAATCGGAACCGATTCCGATTCACATCTCCAGCGATCTGATTTTTTTCTCCCTCCAGCCAAACCCGATCGTTAAGACGATCGGGCACACGATTCACATCTCTATTATCTAATGTGTTGTCTATGAAGGTACTGAGTAGGACACATATAGGTGCACTTAAGCAAGTGTTACCAAATTGTATGGTGTGTGAGGAAAGCAACAAAAGCTAACAGTGAAAGTTCCCAGTAACAAGCTTCTTCTTAACCTCTGGCTGTCTTTCTTACCAGCAGACACGCAGCTTTCATTGTTATGCCATAGCCCATGTGGTTTGGCATGCTTGATAATTGCACAATTGGAAAGAAGCAGGCCATTTTAGCATGCAAGGTCATGTGGAGAGCAAACCTTTAATCTTCGGTATCATAAGCACTAAAACCACACAATGAAAGGACACAACCAGAAAGTAGATTTTTCCAGACAGTGAGCACTTTATTAGCAAAGACATGTAGTGCACTGTTTGAAATAAGTGCAATTTCTTAGGCAATCATAATCTGCAAGGACAAGATAGCTAAAATAAAAAAAAAACATTGTACATTTCATGACAGCATATTCACTGTACACCTGTACATTCAAATATTGAAATGGTATCATTACATATACAGGCATTGCATATTATCCTTTAGGAAAAATCATTATTACAACCAAGAATACGGAAAGAGGAAGTGGCACCCCAACAGCTGTAGTAGTGCTGTTAAGTAACAGTTATATGTAGTAAAGATGTGCATTGTTTAGATCTTTCGGTTCGACCTTCATTTTCAGAGACCCGTGGGAAATTTTGGTTTTCCCACGGTTCTTTCTTTTTTTTCGTGGGTCCCGAGTTTTGTGTTAGTGTGCTCTATGGTTAGCACGCACTAACAAGACCTATGAATTTTTCCAAAATTTCAGAAAAATTCTATTTGGTTTTCAGTTCCCCTGAACCATGACATATTAGACAATTTTGTTGAAATTGTCTAATTCATGAAAAATGAATGCACAGCTCTAATATGTAGCACTACTATTTGCTGTCAAGCTAAAGGCCCCAGACAGTTCATGTTGAAAGAGTGCACATCTCAAAAAAGAAATAGTTGCGATGGAGAAGGTACAGAGAAGGGCAACCAAAATGATAAAGGGGATGGAACAGCTCCCCTATGAGGAAAGGCTGAAGAGGTTAGGGCTGTTCAGCTTGGAGAAGAGATGGCTGAGGAGGGATATGATAGAGGTCTTTAATATCATGAGAGGTCTTGAACGAGTAGATGTGAATCAGTTATTTACACTTTTGGATAATAGAAGGACTGGGGTGCATTCCATGAAGTTAGCAAGTAACTCATTTAAAACTAATTAGAGAAAATTATTTTTCTCTCAATGCACAATTAAGCTCTGGAATTTGTTGCCAGAGGATGTGGTTAGTGCAGTTAGTGTAGCTGGGTTCAAAAAAGGTTTGGATAAGTTCTTAGAGGAGAAGTCCATTAACTGCTATTAATCAAGTTTACTTAGGGAATAGCCACTGCTATTAATTGCATCAGGAGCATGGGATCTTCTTGGGTGTTTGGGTATTTGCCAGGTTCTTGTGGCCTGGTTTGGCCTCTGTTGGAAACAGGATGCTGGGCTTGATGGGCCCTTGATCTGACCCAGCATGGCAATTTCTTATATTCTTATGTTCACTCAAAGGTGATAGTCTAAGGGCCACAGCAGCAAATTTGAGCATGAAGGCAGCAGCAGCAGGATCAAACAGTTCATCATGAAAGCAGTAGGAGCATCGAAGCAGCAGGAGCAGTACAAGACCCAGCAGCATAAAGGCAGCAGGAGCATTGATGCAGCAGGAGCAGCACTAGACCCAGCAGTATGGAGGCAGGAGGCCCAGGAGGAGACCCAGCAGCATGGAGGCACCATTTAGAGGAGATGAGCTCAGATGACACCCAGGAGTTTTGAGGCATAACTGGGACAGCATGACAAGAGCCAGCAGCAGCAAAGTTAATGTAGGCTACTTAAATAGCCCTGTAATAGGAGGACTTCTTAGTTAGTGTGTTGCATGAAAATGCTTCATAGAACACCATGCATTGTGTGTGCTGGCACAGCAACTCTGTAGTGAGGACACACAGAGCAGGTTTCTTCCATCTAGATGAGACAGCAACTCTGTAGTGAGGGTACACAGAGCAGATTTCTTCCATCTTGACAGCACAGCAACTCTATGGTGAGGACATGCAGAGCAGGTTTCTTTCATCTAAGTTGCACAGCAACTCTGTGAAGAGGCCAGCCCAGTCTGGTCCCAAAATTTGTCTTCTTGGCCCTTACTGGTCATTTTGTTTACATCTTCAAAACCCCTTGCCATGTGGTGCCTTTCCACCTCGGGGGAGCATACCTTTTGGGGACCTACCCCTCCAGGACTGTTGCATTGTGTTGATTCTAAGGATGGAGCTGAGGCCTCAGAAGGCTGCTCTGGCATGCAGTGCAGTATTTGTGTCAGCACATTACTGATATTGCTGATGGCAGCTACAAGTGTGTTAACAATTTGACTGTTGGCAGCCTTATTCCATTGCAAGTCCACGGACCTTCAGAGTATCCATATCTCTCCCCGCAAGTGCCTCAGTTCAGCTATAGGTATGCTTCCTGCTGGTGCCAATCCTAATGCCAGTTCTGGTGGCGATGTTGGTACTGCTGGCACTGTCGTTGACAGTGGGGCTGTCATTGCCGGTGTTGATGGTGCTGCTGTTGTGTGATGGTGCAAGATGGGCATTGGTGGGTTGGTGCACTCCACCTGGCCTGGGGATGGTGGACTCACATGCTGGCATGGGGTGCTGGCTCGTGGTACATGTGGTTCTGAAGGGTGCCAGTTAAGATTGCCTTCCTCCATGAATGTGGACAGATTGAGGGAAACCTGAAGTGGGCTTGTTGAGGTCAGTTGTTACAGCAACAGCAATGACTGTAAATCCTGTGGCTGCTGCTGTTCCTTCTCTTTCTCGCTTGACTGTGTCTCAGCATCCATCAGTAAGGGCCACTGTAGTACTGCGAGTGGGTGGCTGCTTCCATGGACATCTCAGCTAGGCCTGAGGGCTTCCCAGCTGGGTCCTGGGCATTCCTGGCTGGGACCAGCAGCATGGAGTTTGAGAGCTGTGGAAACAAAAGAGAAGAAACAAAAAGAAGACATAAGTTCATATGCCAGCAAGTATCCTTTTTTTTGTTTGGCATGAGAGTTGAACTTAGTTTCTTTGCATAGTGAGCATCTTTTTCCAAATGATGTGTGCACCTCTTGCAGACTGCTAATTTATGGGTGAGGTAAACTTACCGGCTGCAGCTTACGTTGTTTCCAGCTGCTCAGCCATGCCCTCGAACATTTCCAATCCCAGCCTCTCAATCAGTCGCTCCTCCTTCTGCGTCAGCTGGATTGGACAGGGTGCTCTTCCTACAGTCACGCGTTAGTACTTGACCTTTGCTGCCACCTTGGCCTTGAGATAGGCCATAATGTCCCTGTATCAAAATTTGTCTTCGGTGTTCAGTGGGGGCCCAGAGCACCCTTTTGCCCCAGGCCCAGTATACACAAATTTTCAAAATGGTATCAACCTGATCTTGCCCTATCACGCAATGGGGTAATACATTGGCATTGGACTTAGGTCACATTGCAAGGTAATGCTCTGGGATCCCACTATACCCCAATGAATAATTTTGGAGGCATGAGGGGTTCAATGATTGGGGTGGGAGTCTAGCTGCCCCCCAAGACCAACTGGGCCGTTTATCAGGATGGGATATAGGGGGAGGAATATAAGTGACTTGATGATGTGGGGGGTTTTGAAAGGGGCCATTTGCCTTGGGTACAGGGTTGTATTGCATACATAGGGGAGGGATTAGAGAAAGGTAGTGTGGCACCATTGAGCATTTCAAAACATTTTTTTTTTAACTTTGGGGTTGCTGCTGCCTCCACATGCAACAGGGGTGGGGATAAGAGGTTTTTGCATTGATCCCCAGGACCATTTTAGCAAACCTGGGCCAGATTTGATGAATCTAGGCCCAGGATTGCTAAAATGTGCCACACCACCCTTCCCTAACCCCTCCCCTAAGTATCCAATTCAACTCTGCATCCAAGACAAATGGCCCTTTTCAAAGACCTCCACATCATCAAGGCATACTCCTCCCCCCACAAATAGGCTATTACCACATAGCATGCCCCTTTTCCTATTGCATGCAATATGTACTACATTTTGATAAATCTAGGTCTTAGACTGATTTACCAGTCTCCTTTAATACTGAAATTATTTCTGTTAGATATTCTTGTTATCTTCTTTCTGCCAGCCTTCATACTTAGAATCCCTAAGGTGAACATTTTTTATTCATTTTTAATCATGTTTTCCTCTTGATTATTTAGTTTCTTACTTTCTTGTAAATCTTCATATTTCATTTCTTGTATATCTGTTTTCTCTGATCATTTGACCACACATTAATTTTCTCTCTTCCTTTTCTACTTTAAATAGATATTATTGTTCCATAATATAGAGTTAGCTGTTACAAGACTTACTATTTTCTCTTCTTCTATAGTCCAATTAAATAGTATTTCTCTTCATTCATTAGCAGTTGTGATAGACACCACTAATTTATATATCTATATAAATAAAATTGTTAAATAGTTTGGACAAAATCGCTAATCTCAGAAACCACTGAACCGATTGCTTTCAAATTTGGACACAACCTTCATTTCGCATACAGGAAGGTTCTTCTGCACTTATATTACAGATATGTCACACCAGAAAGCAGCGACATCTGCTGGTCGTAAACACCACTTGTTACACCTTACACTATCACACGCTACACTAATCATTTCACCAGTCCAGGTCCATGTTTCACTTCCATTTTTACACATTTGTGCACTTTTTTTGCCGAAAGATAACTATTTCCTTTACAGATAAAATACACCCACCACCCTCCTCACACCCCCCACACACATGCCAAATTGATTTACTTCCCACAGCCTCCCAACACACACAAAACCACCTTCCTCACACCCCTTACACACATGCCAAATTTATTTACTTCCCAGGCCCTCACAACACACACAAAACCTGACAGAAGTACAGGAGGCTCCAGCGAGGGCCCAGGACCGGTCCGGGACACATCTCCTGCACTACAGCCGTCAGCTGCCAGCAATCAGCATGGCGCCGACGGCTCTTTCCCTTACTATGCCACTCGGGGACACCAATGGCGGCAGTAGCCCATGTGACATAGTAAGGGTGAGGGCCCCTCGGCGCCATTTTCAGGACTGGCAGCCAGCGGCCCTTTGCTCGTACTATGTCAGAGGACCTACCGCTGCCATTGCTCCACCCCACTGACATAGTAAGGGCAAAGGGCCATCGGAACCCATTTCAGTGCTCGCAGCAGACTGAACAACGCCAATACAACGCTCCCGGACCGCTCCTGAATGCCCACTTCTCCGACTAACATTTTTATCAGGTCTCGGGGGGTCTGGAGGGTGGGGGGTGGTAATGAATTTATTGCAAACATCTTGGGGAGGGGTCACGAGGGGGGCAGGTTTCATTCATTCGGCAACTCTGGGGGGGCAGGGGGGTGGGCTACTGTTTTTCGCAGGGCTGGGGGAGGGGGGCAAGAGAGCATGGGGTGGTTAGTTTAAGAAAACCTTTCTCATAGGTTGTTTTTTGGGGGAAGGGGGAGGTTCACACACAAATACATACACTAAACTTGCACGATCTCGGGAACGCACCAAAATAGCCCTCCCCAGACTACAAAACAAATTTGGAAGTGCAAATTTGGTTAGGCACTCCCCTATTTGGCTACATAACGCGCACAGATGCCTAGGGAAAGACCACATGTAGCACCAACAATTTTAATTTCCCAGGTCTTGGGAGGGGGCAGGAGGGTGGGGGGTTATTATTTGATTTAAAGGGTTGGGATTGGGTTTTTATTTTTGGGGTGGGGGGTTCCCACAGAAATAGAAAGACAAAGGTTTTCTAATCTGAAGGGTAGGCAGTAGGCAGGGGGAGGTGACAGTGAGGGGAGGGAGAATGAGGGGGGAGGTGAGTGTCAGGGGAGGGAGAATGAGGGGAGAGGTGAGTGTGAGGGGAGAGAGTTGGAGTGGCGACAGGGGAGGGGAGGGGGGGGTGAGTGACCAAGGGGGAGGAGGATGAGTGACTGAGGTAAATGAGCAAGGGGAAGGGGGAGGGAGGGAAAAGAACCTGACTCTGCCACTGCAACGCGTGGTAGGGTACCGCTAGTGTACCCCACCATATATAATGAGGATAACTAAAGTACATCTGACCTAGTGTACAAACTTTTATTTTTTTGTTTTTCCACAATCTTTTTATCAAAAAACATACACAGAACAGAATTTCTTCATCTTATTACATATAAATCCACCCTAAAATCATTACAGACACTGTTATTTCCCAGAGATGCCCACCAATAAGGTTTATATCCAGAATATTTAAATATAAAAAGGACAATGAAACCTATATGTATCTTTTGTATACATTGTCAGAATGAGTCCGGAAAAATAGCAAATATACAGAACACATCAAAATTAGAGTCTGCAAAGCCTTTGTTGTTAGTAGTACTCTCTTGACTATGGCAAAAAGACATAATATGGACCCTATACTCATATCCAGAGGCCTAACATTTTCCATATGCATTGCCTGCTGCAACACAACTATAGACCTTCATGGAAGAAGAAAATCCAAAACTCAATGAGCTCAAATCTATACTATATTCACCTTTCTCAAACAGAGATGCCTCTGATAATTCAGTCCCACCCATCTTATAAATGACAACAGAATTCCCAAAGATATCCTTTATGGGGAACTATCTTCTGGTAAAAGGCAAATTGGCCATCTGCACCTGAAATTCAAGAGGATTCTTAAGGTTCTTGACATTGACACATGGGAAACATCTGCTCATGATTACAATGACCAGAAAAATATGAACTCCATCAAGGCTTTCAATAATATGAAAAAAAGAATAACATGGATCTAGGATGACAAGAAAACTGCAAAAAGAAACCACAAAACTCAAGCATTGCTGTGTTTATTTTCTGCTGCTTTCATTGCAACAAAGATTCTCATTCACATGTAGGTTCTTATAGCCCAGAAGATACGGCCTACTTTGAGAAGACAATACAGGGCACATACTCATGGTTTCTGAATACCAAAAATGTCTAAGAAATATATACACATATAGATATACAATTATTTATAATAAGGGTGTGCACAGACATTTTTTTGTTTCGTTGTCTTTTGTTTTAATTTTTGCTTTGTTTATTTATTTTTCGGTTTTTTTTTTTGTTGTTTTTTATGAAAAAGAAAATGAAATTTGAAGAAAAGGAAAACAAAACAAAACTGCCTCGCCCCTTGCAAAAAAACAAAAACAAAAAAGACACTCCTGGGACCTCCTCCTAATTTCCCCTAGGGATGTGCAGAGGGGCGCCATACGTTGCATTCAGGATTCAGATTCATTGGGGAGCAGATACGTTGCATTTGGCCATATGGAGCCCCTTTGCGTTAATACTGCAATTTCTATTCGTGTCCCAGCTAAAATTAAAATTAACTACAACCCCCCACCCTCCTGACCCCCCCAAGACTTACCAAAACTCCCTGGTGGTCCAGCAGGGGGTCCGGGAGCCATCCCCTGCACTCTCACACCCTCGGTGCCGGTTTCATCATGGCGCCAATAGCCTTTGATCTACTATGTCACAGGGGCTACCGGTGCCATTGGTCAGCCCCTGTCACATGGCCATCGGAGCCATCTTGTGCTCCTACCATGTGGCAGGGGCTGACCAATGACACCGGTAGCCCCTGTGACATAGTATGTGCAAAGGCTATTGGCGCCATTTTTATTACTGGCACCGATGGCCCAAGGGCAGGAGATTGTTCCGGGACTCCCATTGGACCCCCAGAGACTTTTGTCCAGCTTGGGGGGGTCTCCTGACCCCCACAAGACTTGCCAAAAGTCCAGCGGGGATCTGGGAGCGACCTCCTGCACTCCGGCTGTTGGATGCCAGTAATGGTAGCACAAGATCGTGCCGATGGCCATGTGACAGGGGGCTGACCAATGGCACCGGCAGCCCCTGTGACATAGTAGGTCAAAGGCTATTGGCGCCATGATGAAACCGGCACCGAGGGTGTGAGAGTGCAGGGGATGGCTCCAGGACCCCCCGCTGGACCACCAGGGAGTTTTGGTAAGTATTGGGGGGGGGGTCAGGAGGGTGGGGGTTTGTTTAAATTGATTTATTTAGGCGGCAGAATAATTCAGCGAAGATTCATGTATTCGTGGGGAATCACGATACAATTCGCTTCCCCACAAATACAACGAAAATGGCAACATCCGTTGCAGATTGCCAATACGTAGGGACCGAATGCACACCCCTTATTTCCCCTTCCCCTGATTCTTTTACCAAAATGATGTTATTCATGGAAAGAGATGATCCGTGTTTGCTCCTGCCCGCCAGTACTGTAATTAAAAATGGGAATGATAGATTCAGCCTACAATTAAACAACCCCAATATTAGAAGAACCTATTATTTAAATATTCCAAAATCAAATTTTTACTACTATGGGAAATTGTATCAGAAAAGTTGTGTGCTCTTACAGTCGCCTGGCTCTTGCCCACAAAGGACTGCAATCAGTTTCGGGTATGTGGCACTCACAATTACCTCATTTACTTTTTCCCATCCATTTCATTTATTTACCAAAAATTTTTCTTTAAAATTATTTTACCTCCCACTCGTGTTACCCGAAATTTAAAATCAAATGCAACACTTCTTCTTAATGTTTCAATATTACTTCACATTCGCGTTCTAATCACGCTTCTCTTGCTCTTTTACTATTCACTCTCACTCCTGTTCTTGCTGTTTTCAAGCATCATCTGCTGTTATTTCTCACTGCTGTACTTTTAATTAAATTACTCCGGTGCCGTCTTCTGTTATCTCTCACTGCTGTGCTTATTCTTTATGCTTTCATTGCAGTGCTGTCTGCCGCTGCATACACATTACTCAAACTCCCAACATCGATGTTTCGGCAGTTATGTCCACCTTCTTCAGGGGATCTCCTATCGTGTAAGACACAACAAACTAACTAATTCTTTCAAGGAAACATTTTAACAACTTTTTCTCTCACACTTATAAAGCCACCAAACAACCAGTCTAATTTACTTTCAGTTTCTCGGCTGCATCCGGCTCCTTCCCACAGCACACCGAATCACAAATGGCATTTTTTGCTCAATCCCACCCCTCCAAGGCCACGTCTTTTAAATGCCTTCCTTTTACTTTACTAACCATCAATCAGCTTCCCATCAGGTACACCGACCAATCCACTTCTTTATTCATTCCCTCAGGCTGAACCGTTCCCAATTAAAAGATCCATTTTTGTTCTTTCTGTAACAGCTTTAAATTAACATTTCCTCCTCACTGATCCTTTTTTACAACTTCTAATACTGTACATTTGAGCTCCTCAAAAGTATGTCCCTTCTCCGTACAATGTTGCACTAAGGGTGCTTCCAGTTTTAGACACTTCAAAGCACTCTTATGTTCTGTCAGGCGTGTTTTTAGTTTCCTTACAGTCTTGCCCACATACAGCAATTTACAAGTGTACCAAATAACATATATCACAGCCATGGTGGTACATGTTGATCTTACTACCGGTAGTAGTAGTAGTGTAGGTGTTTGAGTTCCTCCATTGAACGGGAGAATGAATGCGTGGGATTTAAAGCAATTGTGGATATAAATGTTTGTGGCAACTTGGCTGCATTTTAGCTTGGTCTACATTTTCTCACAGTCTCGCCGTATTGTTGCTGAGATACAATGGCTAAAGGGAAGAAAATGTCCCGGTGGCCTAAAGAAGGGAAAGCAGAAGAGGTACTGACACCTATGATGGGAAGGACCAATGAGAACCATCTGAAAATGAATGAGGAGAATGTATTCCTTGGGCAGCCTAAGATCTACACCTATCTGAACCCCAAAAAGTCTCCAAGCTCTCGCCCTCCACTTCAAGAAGAAAATTCATCTGCTCTGTTGGAGGTGAAATGTCAGGGGAAACCATTAAATGAAATGCACAAGAAAAAAGAAGCAAAAAGAAACCTCACCAACTCTATGGAGCCCACTATAAAGTGTGAAGATCAGAAAGGTAAAGAGAGTGGATGTGTATTCTTAGAGCCTTTACAAAACCAAAAACAAGAAACATCAGAATTGCAGAAAAATGGAGCAGTGCTTGCTGATGGCAAAGTGGGTGGAAAACTAGAAACGGAGAAGCTGAGCCAACCAAAGCCTGTTCCACGGTGAAAAGCTCAAGGAAAGAATCCTCAGAATCGAAAGGTTACGGACTACTTTCCTGTTAGAAGAAGCTGTAGAAAGAGCAAAACCAAATTAAAGTCTGAAGAAAAGAGAAGAATAGATGAATTAATTGAAAGTGGGAAAGAAGAAGATAGATTCAGGCCAGCACCATTTTAAATGTCTTTAATACAAAATGATACCAGCCTGGGCCAGGGCCTGGCTAGTGCCATTTTGTATAGAACATTAATAATGGTAATTTTTTTTTTCACTCACAGTACTGGCTGGGCAGGAGTGACCATTTTACCCAATGAAAAGCATCAACTTGGTAAGAGGGTTTCAAGGGTAGAAAAGTAGGAGGTGGATTCAGAGGAAGGCCTGAAAATGTTTTTTTTTTTCTAATTTGGTGGCATACAGTAATGCTTCCTTGGGTTTTTGAAACCCCAATATATGACCTTATATGTTTAGCATTAAACCTTAACTATCAAACTTTAGATCATTCTTGAAGCTTCACTAGATCCCTCCTCATATTTTCTTTACCTTGGTTTCATCTACAAAGCAAGCAAATTTTTCCCTTTTGCCCTTTCACAATATCACTTATGGAAATGTTAAACAGAACATGACTGAGGACCGATCCCTCAGTGGCACACTGCTGCTAAGACTCCTTTCCTCAGAGTGAGCTCTGTTTATCAGTAAAATTTCTCATCTCCCACCCAAGTTTCTAACCCTATCAGTCACTTTAAGAGCCTTGCCTAAAGCATTCAGTTTTGTATGTGGAACTGTGGCAAACGCTTTGCAGAATGAACATCCCTTATTTGCAAATATCAATCAAAAGAGAACAACCTACTAAATCTTTAGAAATACACCCCCCACCCCAAAAAAAAAAAAAAAGAAACCGTTAATTGCCAAGAGTGTAGGAGGTTGCTCTCTTTTGATTGATATTTGTGATTTTTGAGTCCCTTTGTTTACTTTGATTGCTATATGACATCCTTAATTACAACATTTAAATACGTGATAGAGGGATTTGGGGGGGGGGGTGTTGTTTTCATGTATATTATGATATATTGAATGCTTTTTTAACAGAAAGTGGTTGATAAATGTCAATAAATAAATAAATAGTATATATTTTACTTCATATGGAGATGTTTATATTCTCAAAAACTTTAGTTCATCTAATTTAAGGATGGAAAGGAATATTTGGTAATACCTTAAAAAATATCACTAGCTGGATCAAAGGTTGCTCAGAAAACTGCGTAGTGGTAAATTAGGTGATAATAAAGTATCTCAGACCCACCTTGCCCTGGGCTGTGAAATCCATTAGCTGCTTCATTATTCTATGCAAGAGCTCATTATCCCTTTGCAGACATGTAAAGTCACTCGGGTAATATTGGTCCCCTACATAAAAACTCTAGCATTCATATACAAGGAAAAAAGTGCTTATTACAGTCAGAAAGAAGTCATCAATTCCTTATCAAGAGACAATGTGTGATGTACTGCTAACAAGCAAGGCAGAGTGTGTTCATATGTTAAAAAAAAAAAGTATCACTTTTCCCCATCTATGGAATTTTTATTTCCCATCCATCACTCATAGCTCTTCTGTTCTTGAAGTGACAGCATTAATTGGACAATAACCATATAGCTTTCCCTTCTGCACAAACCATGCAATTCTTAACCTAGGTAGCTTATTAAACATATGAAATGCCACCAAAGGGCACTATTTGGAGTTATGCAACATATTGGCAGGAAGTCAATGGACTCCTTACATAAGAAAACATAAGAAAATGCCATACTGAGTCAGACCAAGGGTCCATCAAGCCCAGCATCCTGTTTCCAACAGTGGCCAATCCAGGCCATAAGAACCTGGCAAGTACCCAAAAACTAAGTCTATTCCATGTAACCATTGCTAATGGCAGTGGCTATTCTCTAAATGAACTTAATAGCAGGTAATGGACTTCTCCTCCAAGAACTTATCCAAGCATTTTATAAACACAGCTATACTAACTTCACTAATCACATCCTCTGGCAACAAATTCCAGAGTTTAATTGTGCGTTGAGTAAAAAAGAACTTTCTCCGATTAGTTTTAAATGTGCCCCATACTAACTTCATGGAGTGCCCCCTAGTCTTTCTACTATCCGAAAGAGTAAATAACCGATTTACATCTACCCGTTCTAGACCTCTCATGATTTTAAACACCTCTATCATATCCCCCCCTCAGCCGTCTCTTCTCCAAGCTGAAAAGTCCTAACCTCTTTAGTCCTTCCTCATAAGGGAGCTGTTTCATTCCCCTTATCATTTTGGTAGCCCTTCTCTGTACCTTCTCCATCGCAATTATATCTATATGACATTTTCTGTTTTATTCACCATTCCCTTTCTAATAATTCCCAACATTCTGTTTGCTTTTTTGACTGCCGCAGCACACTGAACCGATGATTTCAATGTGTTATCCACTATGACGCCTAGATCTCTTTCTTGGGTTGTAGCACCTAATATGGAACCCAACATTGTGCAATTATAGCATGGGTTATTTTTCCCTATATGCATCACCTTGCACTTATCCACATTAAATTTCATCTGCCATTTGGATGCCCAATTTTCCAGTCTCACAAGGTCTTCCTGCAATGTATCACAATCTGCTCGTGATTTAACTACTCTGAACAATTTTGTGTCATCTGCAAATTTGATTATCTCACTCGGCATATTTCTTTCCAGATCATTTATAAATATATTGAAAAGTAAGGGCCTCAATACAGATCCCTGAGGCACTCCACTGTCCACTCCCTTCCACTGAGAAAATTGTCCATTTAATCCTACTCAATGTTTCCTGTCTTTTAGCCAGTTTGCAATCCACGAAAGGACATCGCCACCTTCCTACCTTTCAAGATGTTTGAGAAGATGTGTTAGTGAGTAGGGGTGTACAGACAATAAATATGTTGCTTTGATTTTCATTTTCAGTTGGTGGCCTAGAATGGTGCTTCTTTGCTGGAGATACATGTTATGAGGGAAAGGACATAATGGAATGTCACAAAAGTTCTATTCCACTAGCTGGAATGGGAGGAAAAACGATTCGCGGCAGGAGATCGCTCCCGGACCCCCGCTGGACCCCCAGGGACTTTTGGCCAGCTTGGGGGGGCCTCCTGACCCCCACAAAACTTGCCAAAAGTCCAGCGGGGGTCCGGAACGACCTCCTGCAGTCGAATCGTGTTGTCTACGGCCGGCGCCATTTTGTGCCGCCATTTTGCAAAATGGCGGCGCAAAATGGCGCCGGCCGTAGACAACACGATTCGACTGCAGGAGGTCATTCCGGACCCCCGCTGGACCCCCAGGTAATTTAAGGCATTTTGGGGGGTTTCGGGAGGGTGGGGGATTTATTTTAAAGGGTCGGGGTGGCTTTTAGGGGGTTTTAGTGTGCCGGATTTCCCGCCCTCCCCCTTCCCCTCCCCCTTCCCCCGATTTACGATTTTTTGACGATAAATCGGGGGAATTGTTATTGTATCGTGGCTCTAACGATTTTTGACGATTTAAAATATATCGGACGATATTTTAAATCGTCAAAAAACGATTCACATCCCTATTGTACATTAGAAACCTTCAATAAGCATGCTAAGTGGTAGCGGTCCTAAGGGACCTATGTAATAATGCTTAGAATGCATATTAAGACTGTTTGGTATGCAGTAAAATAGCATTCTATGCATAAGAGGATAACTTTCAAACAAATGTACGTGGCCCAACATATGCATGTATATTGGTGCACGTGCACATTCAAGTCTTTTATAACCTGCATACACAGAGCCACGCATATTATGAAATACACATACTCTGCATGCAAGCTATACATGAGTAGTTGACACACATGTAACCGAAGGACTTCTTGGGTTACCAGTAAGCCCTGGATATTTAATGACAGTGTTATCTAATCAGGGTAGGGTGGATTTTGGAAGGTCCCTGCAGATACATCCCCTCCTTCTGTGTGGTTTGCCATGGCCTGCCCACTGGTAATACTATATAATAGCTCCCCAACTACAGCTGAAGAGGCAGTCCTTTGAGTTAATCCTAAATTCAGGAAGCAGAGAAGAGTTAGATTTTGATATTTTACAGGCCCAGCCAGTTTTAGCCAAGCAATCCCTGTTTGGTGGTCCTGGCCATGGTCGGGAGGGTTTTCCCTACCTGTCTGGTTGGGATTTTCCCTCTGGGTACATTTTTTGAACTTTTACCTTTTAAGTATAGGGCCCTTGCTGAAGCTTGTTCAGCCCCTGGGCTCAGGGCACGAGGAACCCTGGATCTGAGCCTGGGCAGGTTAGGGAAGATCTACCCTCTGTTAGCCTAGTAAGGAACAGGGTGACCTGCTATGAATCACCCCAGTGTTATTCTGAGTTTTGTAAGCTTAATTTCAAGATCCAGAAGGAAGTTCTGACTGTCCTTCCTTCTTGTCAGGAGATCTAGAATCCTGCTCCATGGGATCCCTCCCATCAGAGATCCGAAGGAAATAACAAAGACTGTACCAATAACAAAGTCGGAAATAACAAACTGTGAGTAAAGGCAAACAAAACCTGACTTCCATGTAGTAGGGATGTGCAGAGCAAAATTTTATGTTCATATTTTTTATGTCCGAAAGGGGGTCCCACTTGCGGCCAATATGGACATAAAAAAAATCCAATGAGTTGGGTATATGTACATATGTGCAAAAAAAAAATTTAAACCCCCTCACCCTCCTTAATCCCCCCCCCAGACTTACCACAACTCCCTGGTGATCGAGCGAGGAGTGAGGACGTCATTTCTGCAATCCTTGGCGAGAAGCATGTGACGTCGGCGGCACGTCGAGTGACGCGGCGTCACGTGATTCCCGGCTCGTTCGCGCCGGACGGCTCGTTCGGCCCAAAAAGAACTTTTGGCCAGCTTGGGGGGGTCAGGAGGCCCCCCCAAGCTGGCCAAAAGTTCTTTTTGGGCCGAACGAGCCGTCCGGCGCGAACGAGCCGGGAATCACGTGACGCCGGCGTCACTCGACGTGCCGCCGACGTCACATGCTTCTCGCCAAGGATTGCAGAAATGGCGTCCTCACTCCTCGCTCCATCACCAGGGAGTTGTGGTAAGTCGGGGGGGGGATTAAGGAGGGTGAGGGGGTTTATATTTTTATTTTGGCTCAACAATCGCGATTTCCCACATATCGAACATATCTATGTTCGATATGTGGGAAATCCGATCGTTTATGTCGAATCAATTTTTTAAGTAAAAAAAAAATATGAGTTGCGTTTTACTAATGCGGTCAATCCGAATGCACACCCCTACCATGTAGTTACCCATCCGGTTCTTCCAAATACTTGGGGAGAGAGTTTACCTCTCTGCAGAGACTGTAACATTGTAGCATTGCCAGTTGGAAGAGGTGGATTTTCCCAGCTAAAAGACACCCTGCCCATCTGGCGCCCCTATTTTTCAAAGCCCAGGAGAGTAGGAATTCCCCTGGCTGGCATTTGACCTTCCTGTACAGATTGAGGAGGAAATTGTGACAAGCAAACATACTTATCCTTCTGTGGATTGAGATTTGTGCCATTTGCCTCATTTTCATCAGTAAAGTTTTATTTGGACACTAACACAGTGACTCCAGTTGTTTCTTTGGCATATCCAGCACACATTGGTACCCACAGGGATAGTAGGGCAGACATAAGGAGCCACCTTAGCACTCGGGGCCTTGGAAATCACCTCCCCCTCACTCGACCAAGGACCCAGGCCATAAAAAGAAGAGTCAGTGTTCGAGTTAGCCTGGGAAGGCTCCTGTCTCCACAAGTACAACAAATACTTTTATGACCTCATAGGGTAGCAATCCACACCCATTTATATGTGCAGATCTGCACCTTTTATGTGCATATTTGTGTATAAAAGGCTTTTTCCCAGTTATTGTCTTTCTACTTGCACCATGCCTGGAAGGAGTGTAGTAGTACTACTGAGAACTCCTAGAGAGGTGTACTTTCTTCTCTGTAAGATCTTGAATATCCAGCATGGCCTGTTTGGCACTGAGCCTATTAGAGTGGACTCATGTAAGAAGGAGAGAACATGGGAGAAGATCCTCCACAGGCTCAATGAGGTCATTCAGAAAACCTACAGTGTGAAATACCTGAGACACAAGTGGCAGGACATTTTACATATTGTGAAGTGGAAGCAGGCCAGAATGAGAGCTGAAATGCCTGCCAGCCAGATTACCTTCTCCACAGCAGAACATATGGTGCTCAGCACCATTTTGGATGCAGCTATCGGATGTTTAGGACAGTTGGACACCTTGCAAGCTGAAGGCCATTCAAATGGGCGTTTTGTTCAAGAAAATAAATTAGAGTGATTTAATCTTTGTAGACTGCTACTACCCATCACAGGGGGAAAGTGAGGTGCCCAGCACAATATTCAATGACAATCATCCAATCCACACAAATTCAAAATGGGAGAAATAGGGCTGAAGCTTGATTGGTAGATTAATACAAATACAGTTAATACTAACTACCCAAACCCATTCGACATAAAAAAATCCTGTATGGGATATAAGAGACTACAAGGGATAAAGACAGAAGCATGCTTATGGTTTGCCACTAAATCCCCAAACTTGTCATCACAAGCAAATTCTTATCCTTATGAGGTTATAGAATGGGGCATTTCCAGTCAACCCACCACCTGCAAACAAGACTAACAACCCTTGTTTCACCAAGACAACAAGTCTGTTAAAATATTGGGGCCATTCTGACTCCGAAAAAAGATGATTCCTAGCACAACTGTGAATACATTAGGGGCCGTATTTTAAATGCCCTGCGCACGTAAATCCGGCCGGATTTACGCACGCAGGGCCCTCGCATGCTGGCGCGCCTATTTTGCATAGGCTGCTGGCACGCGCACAGCCTCGGGACACGCGTAAGTCCCGGGGCTTCATAAAAAGGGGCGGGGGAGGGAACATGTCCGGGGGCAGGACCAGGGGCAGGGGGCAGTTCAGGGCGGGACCGGGGGCGAGGCGCCAGCCTGGGGGCGTGGTCAAGGCCTCCAGACCAGCCCCCGGGTCGGGTGATGGCGCGCCAGCAGCCCGCTGGCGCGCGCAGATTTACACCTGCTTTGAACAGGCGTAAATCTGGCAACAAAGGTAGAGGGGGTGTTTAGATAGGGCCGGGGGGGTGGGTTAGGTAGGGGAAGGGAGGGGAAGGTGGGGGGAGGGCGAAGGAAAGTTCCCTCTGAGGCATCTCCGATTTCGGAGCGGCCTTGGAGGGAACAGGCAACGCGCGCCGGACTCGACGCGCGCAGGTTGCACAAATGTGCACCCCCCTTGCGCGCGCCGACCCCGGATTTTATAAGATACGCGCAGCTACACGCGTATCTTATAAAATCCAGCGTACTTTTGTTCGCGCCTGGTGCACGAACAAAAGTGCGCCCTCGCGCAAATTTATAAAATCTACCCCAATATGTCCAACAATACCCATCCCTGGTTACCAACGTCCTAGGTCCAGAAATCTCACAATCAGCTCACTAGGACTCCACCTCCCCCCCCCCCCCCCCCCCCCACCTCACTCCACATACATTAAAGCTACAATCCCAGAAACTTTCAATAAAACATGACTTTTAAAATAGCTTACCTCAG
The DNA here is from genome assembly GCF_901001135.1 of Rhinatrema bivittatum. NCBI lineage: Eukaryota > Metazoa > Chordata > Amphibia > Gymnophiona > Rhinatrematidae > Rhinatrema > Rhinatrema bivittatum. Next base: position 176,097,317 of record NC_042615.1, read on the forward strand.
AGTATTTAGGAAGAGATCCTCTACTAAATCTTAGAGATGAACCCCCATCTTTGTGGAATAGGTCAACATACTCAATGTACAACCAACCATGCCTTAAATAGTAGCTACCATGTCGAATAGCACAATAACCCACTTGTTTACTCAGCTTTGCAACCCATCGACCCCATAAGCAGGAGTGCTGGAATCTGTGACAAGGGATAACCTTGAATCTTAAATATAAATGCTGGGCATCAGCGAAGAGATGAGTGCAATGTCATTCCTTATAGAGATGTGATTCAGCCGAACATTTTGGTTCGGCCTTCGTTTTCAGCCCACCACAGGAAATTTTGTTTCCTGCGCTTCTGGCCAATTTTATTTCGTCTGCCCCCTGAAACAATTGCCCGAAACCTGCCCCAACCCTTCAGATTTAGAAAAAAACAAAACAAAACAAAAAACCCAAACTCACCCCAACCCTTCAAATTTAATTTATTGCAACCCCCTATCCTCCCGATCCCCCAAGACTCACTGAAAGTCCCTGGCGGTCCATTGGGGCCCAGGAAGCGATCTTCCCCTCTCGGGCCATCAGTTGCCACTAAACAAAATGGCGCTGATGGCCCTTTGCCCTTACCGTGTGACAGGAGCTATCAGTGCCATTGGCCGGCCTCTGTCACATGGTAGGAGCAATGGATGGCCAGCGCCATCTTAAAAAACAGCACGGAACTCAACAAAATTAAGATGAAGGCAGAGGACCAGCAGCTTTCCAGTCAGACCAAGGGTCCATCAAGCCCAGCAATCTATTTCCAAAAGAAGCCAAACCAGGCTATAAGAATCTGCCAATTATCCAAACACTAAGAAGATCCCATGTTAATGATACCAGTAATAGCAGAGACCATTCCTTAAGTCAACTTGATTAATAGCAGTTAATGGACTTCTCCTCCAAGAATTTATCCAAACTTTTTTAAAACCCAACTACACTAACTGCACCAACCACATCCTCTGGCAACAAATTCCAGAGCTTAATTATATGTTGAATGAAAAATAATTTTCTCTGGTCTTAAATGTGCTACTTTCTAACTTCTTGGAGTGCCCCCTAGACCTTCTATTATCGAAAGTGCAAATAACTGATTCACATCTACTCATTCAAGAGCTATCATGATTTTAAAGACCTTTATCATATTCCTCCTCAGCCATTTCTTCTCCAAGCAGTTCTCTTTAGTCTTTCCTCATAGGGGAGATGTTCCATCCCCTTTATCATTTTGGTTGTCCTTCTCTGTACCTTCTCCAGTGCAACAATATCTTTTTTGAGATGTGGTATAGACTTGCCTGTCCTGCAGCATTATGCAGTCTTTGTGCACTGAGGACAGTAAATTATAGTTGACAATCACACAGGAGCAGTGGGCCCCATCCCCCTTAACCTCCATGAAGGGAGGAAGTTCTGGAGAAAAGTGCAATGGCAAACTTCTTACTCACCCCCGGGTAAACAGCAATACTGCTGCATCAGTCATCAGACTTCTAATATCATTCATCCTACATTTCAGCCTTCGAGGTACACTTTACTATTTTAATTCTTTAGTAAATACTTGAATCATACTTTTAAACTCTTTCAAGTGAATGTCATATGATTCAGCTGGTCCTGGATGGTTCAAGTATTTACTGAAGAACTAAACAGCAAAAATCAAAAAACATATATAAGAGATGAGCAGGATTACAAAAAAGTATCGATCTATTTTTGGATGAATCCGCAACATAAGCGTTTTAATCTGCAGAAGAAAACATTTGAAACAGGATCAGATGATTTTTCAGGGCATGAACTGATGTATGCAAAGGATAACATTGTTTTGGCTTCTGAAGCCATGGAAAGCCAGTATTTTTTAAACTCCTGCAGCAATCAGAAGGTCAGATTTCAGACATCATCAGGGGATGGTCAAGGGGTCCGTGATTTCAGAAACGCTGCACTTGTTCAAATGCACGGGGACAGCTATGGAAGGAAAGCAGTGATGAATTTGTCCCAGAAGGTACTATCAAATTATCACATTAGTGTTTTAAACAAAATGCTTTCCTTTGTTCCAACTGTCTGCTTCAATTTGATTGAAGTGTGTAAATCATTGGAGCAGTCTGTGCGAGTGATACAATTGTGAATTTTTTTTTTATAGTAAACAGGACAATTGTTCTCATACTTCCACATTCTCGAAGGGTCCTATCAGGTCCAGTGGACCCTCTGATACAGACTTTTTCAAAGTTAGTGTGTAAAGATCTATATATGATTAATCAACAACCAACTCAAACATTTCACAATCTCAGGCGACAGGAGAAAAATGACCCTTTTTGATCTACAAGACCAAGACATTGTAATAAAAGTGGCAGATAAAGGTGGAGGAATAGTGATTTTATTGAAGGAAACATATAGGGAAAAGGCTTTATGCCAGCTTTCTGATTTAAAAAAAAGGATACAAAATGTTATCCTTTCAGGAGACCCCACTCCAGTTTTGAAATCTCGAGTTGATAATTTTTGGAAGATAAGCTTGGAGCAGGAGTGGATTACTATTATTCCGTTTTTTTTAATAATCTTCCTGAGATACATAAATCTTTATTTAAGTCATCTTACAGGCCATCCAATTATTTCAGTGAAAGGATCACTACTGGAGCCGCTGTCTATTTCTGTAGACACATATTTAAGACCTTTGGTTCCTTACCATCTTATATCAGAGATTCTGGTGATATTAATATTTTGAAAGAATATACACAACCACAACCATTCCAGAATTTATTTTTGTTGACTATAGATACAGTGTCTCTCTAGGCCAACATACCACAAGATGCTGCCTTAGTGGGGCCAATTCAAATCTTATAATTTTTATCGTCCGGCCCGATTGGTTTTTTGTTTATCGGCTGCGCCCGATCCGATAAACAAAAAACTCACCCTGACCCTTTAAAACTGACCCCTTAGCCTTCCCCACCCTCCCGACCCCCCCAAAAATGTTTTAAAATTACCTGGTGGTCTAGTGGGTGTGCGGGGAGCGATCTCCCGCTCTCGGGCCATCGGCTGCGCTAATAAAAATGGCACCGCTGGCCCTTTGCCTTTACCATGTGACAGGGTATCCGTGCCATTGGCTGGCCCCTGTCACTTGGTAGGAGCACTGGATGGCCCGCGCCATGACCCGTGCCATTTTTAAAGATGGCGCCGGCCATCCAGTGCTCCTAACATGTGACAAGGGCCGGCCAATGGCACGGATACCTTGTCACATGGTAAGGGCAAAGGGCCATCGGTGCCATTTTTATTAGTGGCAGCTGACAGGCCAAGAGCGGGAGATCACTCCCGGTGCCACTACTGGACCACCAGGTAATTTTAAAACGTTTTTTGGGGGGGTTGGGAGGGTGGGGGAGGCTAAGGGGTCAGTTTTAAAGGGTCGGGGTAGAGTTTTTTTTATTGGGCCATCGGCGCCATTTTTATTAGTGGCAGCCAACGGCCCGAGAGTGGGAGATTGCTCCCGGCACCCCCACTTGACCTCCAGGTAAATTTAAAACGTTTTTGGGGGATCAGGAGGGTGGGGGAGGCTAAGGGGTCAGTTTTAAAGGGTCGAGTGGGGTTTTTTTTATCTGGCCATTGGCGCCATTTTTATTAGTGGCAGCCGACGGCCCAAGAGCGGGCGATCGTTCCCGGGGCTTCCACTGGACCACCAGGTGATTTTAAAATGTTTTGGGGGGGTTGGGAGGGTAGGGGAAGGTAAGGAATTACTTTTAAAGGGTCGGGGTGGGTTTAGGGGTTGTTTTGGTGTGCCGGTTTTCCCGCCCCCCCCCCAATAACTCCCGTTAGTGGACACAAACCCAATTAACGATTTTTCACGATAAATCGGGGGAATTTATATTGTATCGCACTCTTTAACGATTTTTGACTTTTTAAAAAATATCGGACGATATTTTAAATCATCAAAAAATGATTCACATCCCTAATAGCCAACTTTAGCCAACGGTTAGCATTCATGCTGCTTCAGGGCTGGAGATGTTTATAATGTCATTAGCCATCTCAAAGCAGAGCAACCACTCTTAATGTAATGCATATGGACAACATTGGAATACAAAATAAGATAAGTGCATGTGTAATAAAAAATAACAAAATATAATTGAATATATAAAAATGAAAGTTAGATAAATAAAAAGAGAAAAACATTTTTCAACATTGAATTTATAGGAGGTGGAGGTTTTTTGACCAATGATTACACCTGTTGATATGCCATAAAACTTGGGTCATATGCATACTTGACGTCTGAGGTTGTTTTTCACCTTTTGTTATAAGTCAACATATGTTGTTTTATGAAAGAAACTGACACTTTGGAGGAGGTATTTTATTTATCACTCTTGCTAGCCACCTTCTCTGACCTTGGCCTTTCCCTTACTCCATTAGTCTGCTGCCTGCCCAGAAGCTGAATGCCTTTGGACTCTAGTTCACTGTCCTGGGGACCTGCCTAAGTCTTGCCAGCTGCCAGAACCCAAGGGCTCATCCTGCGGGGGAGGTGTCTGATATAGCCAAAGCTCCAGATTGACCCTCTACGGGCTGCATTCACCAGCTGCTGGTGAAGGCCTTGTGGGTTTGATCTCGAGCCTGTGTCCACTACACCACAGCACAAAGGACTCACACACACCCACTGCCCTTCACACAAGCCACTTATTCAGTTGCTTTCACCCTCTATCACTGTTTTGATGGATTTTCTGCTAATCTAGTGCTTTGTTCCCCCTTCATGGTGTTTTCAGCTATTCTTCATGCCATACAAGGTGCCACAATTCCCCACTCATACAAACTTGGTGGGTTCATACCAAATGTGCTGGCACCCTCTTTTAAAGCCTTGGGGGGAGGGGTTGTTCCCAATCTAGGTTTCCTCTTTATTGATTATGCTGGTGTGTTGTGCACCCAGGTGAGAATGAGAAAAGTCAAACAATACAAATTTTCCTTCCCACCACATGTTTTATGGCTCTTCATTTTCTTCTTCCTTTCCAGTCCCAGCCTGGTTCTCCCATCTTGTTTGTTTGTTCATGTTAGGAGGGTGTTTTATCCACAAAAGCTCTCAGTCATCAGGAATAAATACAAGTAGAACAGAATAGATAGCAGAAAGTAACCATTTACATTATCTAAGTTAGGGCTATGCTTAACTGTGATTACTACATAGACTGAAGTCTTTGTTGACTTATGTAGACTTCCAAATGGTGCTGCAAACACAAATTTTTTCAAACTTAAACTACTGCAGCTCCCTTCTACTCGGGGCATCTAAAGGCCTTATAAAAAAAACCTACAACTTCACATTTTGCAATCACTGATAGCTCTGCACTGCCTACCTATACAATCCCAAATCCAGTACAAAGTTTTAACATAATACATTCCTCCTTCCATTCTGACAACACTAGCCTGGTAGGGGTGGCGATACAACCATACAAGCCATAGAGATCACTAAGATCTCATAATAAAGGATTACTAGTTGTGCCATCATTACAGAATATTCATCAGACAAAAATAAGAGACCATATGTTCTGTCCCCAGTAAAGGGTACATGTTTGTGTCTGTATACATTGCAGCCCAACTGTGTTTACTACAGCCCCTCCACTCTGAAAACTCTTGACACTGTGACACTTTCTGTAACCCAGGATAAAAGTCTGGGAGTCTTGCCTTTAAAGGGAGTTTGCCTTTAACAGAAGCCCCCTCCCCTCTGCTCCTCCCATTGGGAAATGGTCTGCATGCTCTCTCAAACTAACTTGGGTCTTCTTAAGTGCCTTATTGGCTGAAGGGATTGCCCTTCACGTTCCCCCCTGTGCCTCATGGATCCTAGGTTCACCACCATTGGATCTTGCCCTTGGCCCCAGCCTGTGGGGATGCTTCCTGTAATTTCTCTCCAAGACTGTGAACCAGTCTCAGCCACGCCATGTAAAAGCCACACGTGCTTGTAACCTGTGTTACGCGAATATACGACTAATCAGCTTCAAACCCTCATCTTCTTACCCTGCATCCCAAGAAACTCCATCTCCCTTCTCGCCTATCTCCAGCTGCAAAGATCTCTGCTAGAAGCATATGCGTTTGGAAGCAACAATTGTGAGTAATAGGAAATTATCTATGCAATAAATGATTTCAAACTTAAAGGATCTTTGTTTTGAAGACTGATTGGGAGGGAAGTTAGCTGTTTGGATGAGAAAACTTTGGAAGTTTTTCTTGAGCCATAACACCATATGTTCTCCATAGCAGGCCCTATACTTTGGAACTCTCTACCCGAGTCTCTACGACTGACCTCTGAAACAAATAAATTCAAATGCGACCTTAAAATGTGGTTATTTCAAAATGCCTACAACCTAACAAACTTTTCTGAAAACAGTTCTTGCCCTTTCATGGACAATCTCATCATGAATCCAACTAAAAAACTCAATACCTCATTACTTTCCAACTCAGCCCAAATACATATAGCACTGGATTTTAAAAGTTATACGTGCATAAATCCAGTGTATTTACGCCTGTAGAGGGGGTTACGCTCACCGGGCCTATTTTATAAAGGCCTGGCAAAATGCATAAAACCCCAGGATGCTTCTAAGTCCCGGAGCTTTAAAAAAGGGGCGGTCTGGGGGTGGGGTAGGGCCAGATACCTCTGGCACAGCTGCCATTTTCCGCTGTGTTGGAAGATCACATGCCGGCAGGCTGCCGGTGCACGCAACTTGTGCCTGCCCAGAAGCAGGTGCAAAAGGTAAGATAGAGGTCAGGGGGGTTAGAATAGGGCTAGCAGGTAGAAAGGTAAGGGGAAGGGGCGGGAAGGTTATATTAGGGGGAAGGGAATGGGGGCAGGCTGCAGGCGTCGGCACGTGCAAGATGTAATAGTGTGCAGTGCACCCCCTTGCATACACCGACCCCCGATTTTATAAATGCGCACATCTGCGCATGCTTGTTATAAAATTGAGCGTCCATGTGTGTGTGTCGGTTAGCGAACGTACCTTTGAAAATCTACCCCATATTTGAGACATCTTCTCTCTACCCCCTTCATTTTATAGCAAGTCTTGTGGGGTTCAGGAGGATCCCCCAAGACTTGCAAAAGTCCCTGGGGGTCCAGCGGGGTGGTCCAGCATGGTAGAAGCACAAGATGGCGCCGGCCATCCATTGCTCCTACATGTGACAGGGGTTGACTAATGGCACCGGTAGTCCCTGTGACATAGTAGGTCAAAGGCTATCGGCACCATTTTGAATACCAGCAGCCGAGGGTGTGAGTGCAGGAGATGGCTCCCGGACTCCCCGCTGAACCACCAGGGAGTTTTGGTAAGTCTTGGGGGGGGGGGTCAGGATGGTTGGGGGTTGTAGTTAATTTAATTTTAGCCGGGAAATGAATAAGAATTAACGTATAAATGTATCGGGGGGCCCCCTTGCCGAATGCAACGTATCTGCCCCCGAACGAATACGAATCCTGAATGCAATGTATGGCGTCCCTTTGCACATCCCTAGTTAGTATAACTGGGTTTAAAAATGGTTTGGATAAGTTCCTTGAGGAAAAATCCGTAAAACTACTATTAATTAATAATCAATAATAGCTTGAGATGTATTTAATGTTTTGGCTACTTGCCAGGAACTTGTGACTTGGATACAGGATACTGGACTTGATGGACCCTTGGTATGATCTAGTATGGCATACCTTATGTTCTTATGATTAGAATTTTAGTTAGAAAGATTTACCTTATGCAAAACCATAAAATCAGGAAATAGAACAGCTGGACTTCAGCTACACACTATAAAACAGTTTCTAAAAATAGCAACCCTCATCACTTTCCAGGAAAACACACCACACATTAGAAAAAACAATTAGATGTCCAGCATATGGTAGCAGGCTCCTTCACATAGCCCAATTCACAAGAATATCACTATTCCAACTAGCAGCTTGATTAAGTTTCAGTAGTAATTTAATCACAGCTTATTTTCAGAAAATGATACCTTTCAAAGTTCATGCTCTTGTATTGATTCTGACAATTGGAAAATGTGCTTGAATAGAATGACTGGCATCTCCCATGCCACTTTGCCTTGCTACTATGCCCCTCATGCTACGCCTTGGAGGTCTTTGTGCCACTGTGTCTTCCTGCCTTACCACAGCTCTTATGGTGTTTTTGCAGGTCTGGGAGGCTGCTGTGCACCTCTCATATTCTTTTGAAATGTTGATGCCACTCTTTTTGCTCCTTGGTCCCTTTATTCAGCACCTTGAAATTTTTCCTGCTACATTCCCTGCTTTGCTTACCCTTCATGGTGCTTTAGCATGCTTATGCTACTTTTAATGCCACTTTGCCACAGACTTGGGGGGTCATTTTTCACAGCGATCGCATGCAAAAAGGGACTTTTCGTGTGCGATCACTAAAAAGGGGCGGCATCAAGACTGGAACAGGAGGAGTCGGGGCAGCACCGGGGCAGACGCCGCAAAGACATGGCGGACAGCACAAAGGTAAGAACCTTTTTCGCTACCTATTTTGTGCCCAATAGCACCACCTTTTATGATGGCGCTTTCGCAGGCCCACCCCCGGCTTCAACCCCCGACCCCCCATACCGCACGATTCATGATGCTGCGGTGTCTTAGAAAATCTAGGCCTAAGACACTTGGAGTTCTTTCCCCCTTCTGATGATTTTTCCCACATATTTCATGAGAACGGATAAGAAAACCACAATTCTGGAGCCGCAAATAATCTGCAGTATTTCCCCATTAGAGTTTAATGGAAATCAAAAGAACTAATGAAACAAATAAACATTGTTTTTTTACATTTTGAAACTGATAAAATGAATTTGGGTCCTAATGAAATGAATGGACCAATTGAAACAATTTTTTCTTCTTCTGCACATCCTTACCATTTAGGATGATGGCACTGGCAAGATAAGAGCAGCTGAGGATCACCCCTGCCCCTTTTCAATGTAGGACCTCCAACAGGCATGGAGGAATGAGGGGTGTGGAAAGAGGGATATAAGAACCTGGAAGTGTGTGTGTTTCTGTGAGGGATCCTTTTTGCCTTTATGGTGGGAGGCAGGGTTGTCAAATTGGACACTTGGGGGGTGATGGCAGGCAGGTGCATTACTTCTATCACACAGGGGAATATTTCTGCCACACTTGGCGGGATATTGGTAAGGGGTATTCTTCCATACATGGGTGGGGGAAGTTCAAGGAAGGGATTTTTTTTTACTTTTGCTGTATTCATGAAGGGGGAACTTGAATCTTCATGACCCTTTATGTCTTTAGAAGAGGAGGGCATGGGGTATAGTTAATTAGTGCATCTTAACATAGATTACATTGTTTATTAGAGATGTGTATCGTGTGATCGATCGTCTTAACGATCGATTTCGGCTGGGGGGGGAGGGAATCGGATCGTCGCTGTTTTGTTTTTTAAAATATCGTGTAAATCGGGGGAGGGCGGGAAAACCGGCACACTAAAACATCCCTAAAACCCACCCCGACCCTTTAAAATAAATCCCCACCCTCCCGAACCCCCCCAAAATGTCTTAAATTACCTGGGGTCCAGTGGGGGGGTCCCGTTGTGATCTTCCACTCTCGGGCCACGAGTGCGTTGATAGAAAATGGCGCCGGCGCTACCTTTGCAGCGCCGGCACCATTTTGGTTCCTGTCCCCGATGTCACGAGCATAGAAGATCGCTCTCGGACCCCCGCTGGACCCCCAGGGACTTTTGGCCAGCTTGGGGGGGCCTCCTGACCCCCACAAGACTTGCCAAAAGTCCAGCGGGGGTCCAGGAACGACCTCCTGCACTTGAATCGTGTTGCCGTAATGAAAAATGGCGCCAGCCGGCAATATGGCCATATGGCCGGCGCCATTTCGAATCGTGTTGCCGTACGGCCGGCGCCATTTTGCATATGACAGTGCAAAGGTAGCGCCGTCGCCATTTCTATCAACGCACCCGTGGCCCGAGAGTGGAAGATCACAACGGGACCCCCCACTGGACCCCAGGTAATTTAAGACATTTTAGGGGGGTTTGGGAGGGTGGGGGATTTATTTTAAAGGGTCAGGGTGGGTTTTAGGGATGTTTTAGTGTGCCGGTTTTCCCGCCCTCCCCCTTCCCCCGATTTACGATTTTTCACGATAAATCGGGGGAATTCCTATTAAATATCGCTTCTAACGATTTTTGACGATTTAAAATATATCGGACGATATTTTAAATCATCAAAAAACGATTCACATCCCTATTGTTTATCCTGCTCTGTGTTAAGCCTTATGTATATCAATGATTCCATGCATTTGCATGCAAAGATGCTCATTAATTTCACACACAATGCATTTGATTTGTTTGCATGCAATAGCAGCCGAAAATTTCCAGTAGTGTGTGATCTTGCTTTTTTCTCCTTCATTTAGCATGATTTCTGTGTTTAACACATTAATGTGTTATTGCAGCTTAGTAAATAGCCCCTATGATAGTAACGGCTTCCAATCATCCACTATATATGTTTGTTTAATTCATGAGTCTAGAGGATTTTTTAATTAAAATCTTATTTCAGCTCAGTGTAACTATAGTTCTGTTAATGCACAATGTCGGTCACAGGAGACCAATATTGGAGTCTTTTTTGCTTCAGAGCTGTCATAGTGTGAATTTTCTGCATATATGAAATTCCTGTCCCTTTGCATGAAGAATAATTGCCATTGCAGTGATCACCCATACTGCTACAGAACAGTATTTATTTGAATGATTCAATCTCAAAAGAGGCTGACCTTGCAATGCTTAGTCAGCAAGGAGAAACTCACATAAAGCAGACCTATGCATGAACAGGAAATTACTCTAGTTCTATTTCTAGTTCTCTGGGTGTTAGCAGTACCATTTTTCAATGTGCCTTACATATCCACATTTTAAAAAATGTACAATACAGAAAATGCTGCCCAGAGATCAATGCAGGATGGACAACAATATTTAAAATATGTCCTATTTTCTAACATTAGGAATATGCAGTTGTTTCAAACAAATGCCAAAAAATGCAATAAATGAGGCCACTTTTGGTTTCTTCCCATCCTAATGAGTTAATTTTCAAAGATATTATGTGTTTAAAATTAGCATACATGTACATAAGTAGCTCGCACTCTTGCACATGCTATTTTACAGCATAAAATTTATGTACATAAATTTGGTATTGTGAACATATTTACCTATAAAACTAAATAAGGGGTGGTATAGGAGTTTTCTGGGGTGGGCCAAGAGAAACATGTGTAAATTGATATTTTATGAGTGAATAACATGAAAATATTAGTCAATTTATTTGTGCAATTTTATATCTTCTAATTATCTAGTATAATTTATAACACATCTCTTATTTGCTCTATTTGGGTGGGAGATCTGGGTGAACTGTAGAGAGTTCAGAATGAAGGACAAGGAGGGTCTTTCCTCATAGGGGAGCTGTTCCACCCCCTTTATCATTTTGTAGATAAAGGTGAACTGGTAGATGTAGTATATTTGGATTTTCAGAAAGCATTTGACAAAGTTCCTCATTAGAGGCTTCTAGGAAAAGTAAAAAAGTCATGGGATAGGTGGCGATGTCCTTTCGTGGATTGCAAACTGGTTAAAAGACAGGAAACAGAGAGTAGGATTAAATGGACGATTTTCTCAGTGAAAGAGAGTGGAGTGTCTCAGGGATCTGTACTGGGACCCATGCACACGGTTTACAAGGAACTGTTCAGTTCCTTGTAAACCAGTGCAATATGTATTCTTTACAGGAACATCGGTATATAAAAATTAAAAATAAATAAATAAATAAATATTTATAAATGAACTAGAAAGGAAATGAACTTCGAGTGAGGTAATCAAATTTGCAGATGATACAAAATTATTCAGAGTAGTTAAATCACAAGTGGATTGTGATAAATTGCAGGAGGACCTTGTGAGACTGGAAAATTTGGCATCCAAATGGCAGACAAAATATAATGTGGATAAGTGCAAGGTGATGCATATAGGGAAAAATAACCCATGCTATAGTTAGACGATGTTAGGTTCCATATTAGGAGCTACCACCCAGGAGAGAGATCTAGGCGTCATAGTGGATAATACATTGAAATTGTCAGTTCAGTGTGCTGCGGCAGTCATAAAAGCAAACAATATTGGGAATTATTAGAAAGGGAATGGTGAATGAAACGGAAAATGTCATAATGCCTCTGTATCGCTCCAGGGTGAGACCGCATCTTCAATACTGTGTACAATTCTGGTCGCCACATCTAAAAAAAAGATATAGTTGCGATGGAGAAGGTACAGAGAAGGGCGACCAAAATGATAATGGGGATGGAACATCTCCCCTATGAGGAAAGATTAAAGAGGTTAGGACTGTTCAGATTGAAGAAGAGACAGCTGAGGGAAGATATGATCGAGGTCCTTAAAATTCGGTAAATGTGAATTGGTAATTTACTCTTTCGGATAATAGAAGGACTGGGGGCACTCCATGAAGTTAGCATGTAGAACATTTAAAACTAATCAGAGAAAATTCTTTTTCACTCAATGCACAATTAAACTCTGTAATTTGTTGCCAGGGGATATGGTTAGTGCAGTTAGTGTAGCTGGGTTTAAAAAAGGTTTGGATAAGTTCTTGGAGGAGAAGTCCATTACCTGCTATTAATCATATTGACTTAGGGAATGGCCTCTAGCATCAGTAGTGTGGGATATATTTAGTTTTTGGGTACTTGCCAGGTACTTGTAACCTGTATTAGCCACTGTTAGAAAGAGGATGCCGGGCTTGATGGACCTTTGGTCTGACCAAGTATGACAATTTCTTATTTTCATATGAATACATATGGACTGTGCTTCTAGGATGGTATTTTTTAAAAGTGTCCATGCCTGTTGCACACTTTTTACCTTTCCAGCTGCACCTTTCAACTATTTTTTTACCTCTTTTTCTTATTTTATCAACATTTCACTTTTGAAAGTTTAGTTCTACAGCCATGGATTTACTTATTGTCCCCCTTCCAATAATTAATTCAAATTATTATCCCTATTGCCAATTGGCTCCACCACAGTTGCCTCTCTCACCAAATCCTGCGCTCCGCTGAGAATTAAATCTAAAATTGCTCCATCTCTTATCAGTTCTTGAACCAATTGCGCCATAAATCTGTCATTTATTCCATCCAGGAACTTTATCTCTCTAGCATGTCCTGATATTTCACTTACCCAGTCAATATTGGGATATTTGAAATCTTCCATTTTTACTGCACTACTAATTTATATAGCTTCCCTAATTTCTCTTAGGCTTGCACTGTCCATCCCACTATCTTGGCCAGGTGGATGGTAGTACACTCCTATCACTATACTATTCCCCGACACGCAAGGGCTTTCTACTCAAACAATCAATTGTGAATTTAGGACCGGATTTTAATACCTACGTGTGGGAGTACATTTGTGCGCGCAACCCGGCGCACACAAATGTATGTCCGATTTTATAACATGCGCGTGCAGCCGCGCGCATGTTATAAAATCCGGGGCCAGTGCACGCAAGAGGGGGCACAATAGTGCACCTTGCATGTGCCGAGCCCTTGGGGAGCCCTGCTGGCTTTCCCCGTTCCCTCCAAGGCCACTCCGAAATTGAAGCGGCCATGGAGAGAACTTTCCTTCCACCCCCCCCCCCCCCCCCCCCACCTTCTGCTCCCTCACCTCCACCCACGACCCATCCCGCCCACCCAGCCCCTTCCACCCATTCAATAAAGCCCTGGGACTTACATGCGTCCCGTGGCTTTGCGCGTGCCGGTGGGCCTTTTGAAAATAGGCCTGGCACGTGTAGGGCTTTTAAAATCTTCCCCTTATTCTCTTACAGGATCTTTATCCTGTTGGACTCTGCCATCCCAGACATAATGCTCCTCTCTGTCATTGCGATATAATTTGTACCCTGGTATATAGTTGAGATGTGCATTCGTTTTTGCCGAATTTGAAAATTGCATCAAAATTGTCCAATTCGGCATGTTTCAGGGAGCCCTAAAACAATCAGGATTTTCCCGTTTTTTCGCAAAAATTTGTTTTTCCGATTAGTGCGCACTAACGGGAATCAGTGCGCGCTAACTCCCCGTTAGTGCGTGCTAACTCCCGTTAGCGCACACTAACAAAAACTAACAAAAAGTAACAAAATCTAATGGTTTTTGTTAGTGCGCATTAACGGGGAGTTAGCGCGCACTAATTAAAAATTGATTTTTCGGGAAAAAAAATACCCGAACTGAAAAAAAATGACATTTTCCATGGCGGACGAAAAATGAAGAACGACACGAACACAAACAATGATGCACATCTCTAGTTATATAGCACTATCCCATTGGTTATCCTCTTTCCACCATGTCACTGAGATGCCAATTAAATCTATGTCATCATTCACTGCTATTCAGTCTAATTCTCCATTCTTACGTCTTAGACTTCTGGCATTAGCATACATACATTTCAAAGTGTGTTTTTTGTTTGTATTAACATTCGCTTTTCAGTCGACGGGATAAATTGTAATCTTTTAGCTCAGTTGAGTTTTTAATTATAGGCACTTGGACTATGTTTCTATTATGGGAACCTCTCTGTTGGGATGCACTAACTCTAATGTGTCATTAGTATCCTTCAAAGATACCTCCTTTGAACCAGTTATCCCCTTTAATTTATTTTAAAAGCTGCTCTATCTCCTTTTTAAAGGTTAGTGTCAGCAGCCTGGTTCTAGCCTGATTAATGTCGACTCCGTCCCTTTGGAAAAGACTCCCCCTTCCCCAAAAGTTTCCCCAGTTCTTTAAAAAGTGAATCCCTCTTCCTTGCATCGTCGATTCATCTACACATTGAGACTGCAGAGCTCTGCCTGCCTCTGCGGACTTGTGTGAGGAACAGGGAACATTTCAAAGAATGCTACCCTGGAGGTTCTGAATTTCAGATTTTTACCTAAGAGCCTAAATTTGGCTTCTAGATCCTCCTTCCCTCATTTTTCAATGTCGTTGGTGCCCACATGTACCATGACAGCCGGGTCCTCCAGGCATCTATTCTTTATTTCATCCTGACGGCTATTATAGATCGCCTTCCTTTGTGCTTTCTGGATCCTACCTGAAAAGTTGGTCCTTCCTATAGGATCATTTCCTGCTGCACCAGGTTGATGCTCTCCATCATAAGAACATAGGAACATAAGAACATGCCATACTGGGTCAGACCAAGAGTCCATCAAAATCAACATCCTGTTTCCAATCCTTTTTTAAACACAGCTAAACTAACTGCACTAACCACATCCTCTGGCAACAAATTCCAGAGTTTAATTGTGTGTTGAGTGAAAAAGAACTTTCTCCGATTAGTTTTAAATGTGCCACATGCTAACTTCAAGGCGTGCCCCCTAGTCTTTCTATTATCCGAAAGAGTAAAAAACCGATTCACATCTACCCGTTCTAGACCTCTCATGATTTTAAACACCTCTATCATATCCCCCCTCAACCGTCTCTTCTCCAATCTGAAAAGTCCTAACCTCTTTAGTCTTTCCTCATAGGGGAGCTGTTCCATTTCCTTTATCATTTTGGTCGCCCTTCTCTGTACTTTCTCCATCGCAAATATATCTTTTTTGAGATGCGGCGACCAGAATTGTAAACAGTATTCAAGGTGCGGTCTCACCATGGAGCGATTCAGAAGCATGATGACATTTTCCGTTTTATTCACCATTCCCTTTCTAATGATTCCCAACATTCTCCAAGGCAGCACCAGGGCTGCGAGACTGGAGTTGGGACTTGGCTACGATGTCCCTGAAGGTATCATCTATATACCTCTCTTTCTGCCTTACCTCCTGCAGGTCTGCCATTCTAGCCTCCAGAAATAAGTTTCGTTCTCTGAGAGATAGGAGATCCTTGCATCGGATGCACACTTACAATTTCTCACCTATGGGTAAAAATCATAAATGTGACACTCTTTAGAGAAGACTGGGAGGCCCCAATTTTGCTGCTGAAACTGCTGCCCTCATCTTAAATTTGTTCAGTTCCTAGTTAAGTTTTAGGGTGCTATGGGAGTAGGTCTGTGTACAATTAGGGTCCTTTAAGTGTATTAATATATTCACTATATATCTGGTAGTGACCTACAAGGGAAAGATTAAACTCTTGATAAGTTGTGGGAAGTTCCTGACTAAGTTAAAAGGCAGATTTTTTTTTTGTAGTGAAAGTTTCACTTGCCTATAAATTATAGGATGAGCTAGGGGTGGGTCTGGGAGGGGTGCGAATTACAAAAATACAAACTTTTCTTTTCTGCCTGCCTTTCTAACTACCTTTTTAATACAAGCCCACAAACTTCTGGTTTTTGCCTGCCTTTCTGACTACCTATTTCATACAAAAACACACAAACCTCTGTATTTTGCCTTCTTTTCTGACTACTTCTTTAAGGCTAAAGACTCAAAACTCCTGTTTTTTTTTCCTGCCCTCTGACTAGCTATGGAATACAGACACACAAATACACTAAATAATATACCCCAATAGTTTTACTTCTCCCCAATACTTTTAAGTTTTAAATATTTCCCCAAGCTGTACTTATTGATTTTTTTTCAGCCACCAGCAAGGTGATCCTCTCCTCCCAGTGTTCCCACTGGATTGCTGAGTCCTGCTGTTTCCCCAACACTGTTAGTTGGGCCACACTTCAACAAACACAATGACACTGCCTCCCTGGCCCAAAAAAACAATCCAAGGGCCACAACAGCTGAAACTGCTGAGTCATGCTGTGTTTCCCAACACAAGCCATTTGGGAACACTTCAATAACCACACTGAGCCTGCCTCTTCAGCTTGAAAAGCCAATCCAAGGGCCAAAAAACCCCCCAAATAATTCTGAGTCTTGCTGCTTCCCCAGCACCACCAGTTGGGCCACACTTCAACAACTACACTGATGCTGCCTGCTAGCCTGAAAAGCCAATCCAAGGGCCACAACACTACAATAGTGAGCCCTGCTGTGTCCCCAACACTGCCAGTAAGGCCAACAATAATACTGCTGCTGCCTTCCCTGCCTGAAAAGCCAGTTTAAGGGTCAAAACATACTAATGCTGAGACCTGCTGTGTTGCCAACAATGTAATGTGGGCCACACTTCAACAACCACACTGCAGCCACCTCTTCAGAATAAAAAGCCAGTCCGATGGCTACAACACACCAATGCTGAGTCCTGCTGTGTCTGTACATTTTGGGAAAAGGAGGCAAAGGAACTGAGAGGAGACATACCTCAGAGATAGCTTCAGAGGACAACTAGAAGATTGAAAAGTTCTGCTCCATATTAATGAGCAGTTACAGATTAGCTCTGAATGTTTTAGTATTCAACCATAGCATTGGTATACTCTTACCAGTTGTTCTCAACTTTTTTCCCATCGTGACACACTTGACAGACCACACTCACATGTGTGACACACTGCTCATTACAATTCACGGCGGAAATAAAAAAAAAATAAAGGTCCAGTATTATTTTTATTGTTAAAAATGGCACAAGGAAAAGATATGTATTGTTTGAACAGAAATTGCATAAATAGTAAACATCCCACACCAAAACAGCACCAATTTCCAGCACTTAAACAACGCACAATAAAGCTCTGGAATTTCCAGCACAATTTCTAGCACAATAAAGCTCTGGAATTTCCAGCACTTAAACAACGCACAATAAAGCTCTTGAATTTGTTGCCAGAGGATGTGGTTAGTGCAGTTAGTGTAGCTGGGTTCAAAAAAGGTTTGGATAAGTTCTTGGAGGAGAAGTCCATTAATGGCTATTAATCAATTATTCTTAGGGAATAGCCACTGCTATTAATTGCATCAGTAGCATGGGTTCTTCTTAGTGTTTGGGTAATTGCCAGGTTCTTGTGGCTTGGTTTTGGCCTCTGTTTGAAACAGGGTGCTGGGCTTGATGGACCCTTTGTCTGACCCAGCATAGCAATTTCTTATGTTCTTAGGTCAAAGGAGGCAGAATAACTGATTGTAGTTATGCCTCAGAGGTTGCATTTGGGGAAAAGGAGGCAGAGAAACTCAGTGGAGTCATGACTCAGTAGTGGCACAGGTAGAGGAATGTAGTAGAGTCATGCCTTTGTTGGCAGGCAAACATAGGATTTATCAAACTCCTGAGGTTGTGTGAGATGTTTGGCAGTGTACGGCTGATACTGGATGTGCTGTCAGACTCCTATAGAATCAGATCTCATTGTTGATTTTGGGTACGTGTCAGGAGGAAGCAGGAGGAATGAAGCACCAGTGTTGTTTTTGGGGATGTGTCAAGAGGAAGTAAGATGAGCCAAGTCCGTTTATTGTTGAAGGATCATGTAAGAAGAAGCAGGGAGATTAAATCACAGTGCTGTTGTTAGGGACATGTCAGGAGAAAGCAGGAGGCTTGAAGCTCCAGTTTTGTTGATTGGGATGTGTCAGGAGGAAACAGGAGGATTGAAACCCCAGTGTTGATGTTGGGGACATGTCAGGAAGAAGTAAGCTGAGTCAGACCTCAGCTTTCATCATAAGGTCAAGTCAGCAGGAGGCAGGGTGTGACAGTCCCCAGTTTTGTGGATGGGGTCAAGTCAGGAGTCAACAGGGGGTGATAGGTCCCAGTTATCTGGGTGGGGACAAATCAGGAGGCAGTAGGGTGTGACTGGTTCCAGTTTTCTGGATGGGGACAAGTCAATAGGCAGCAGGGTATGAGAGGCCCCTCTTCTGTGAATAGGGACAAATCAGGAAGAATCAGGAGTCTAATTTGTCCTGTTTTGGCAACCCCAAAAAACAAAGCAAATTTTCCCGAAATTTCGGGAAAATTCTTTTTTCGGGGTTAGTGCACGCTAACATTTTACTAACCTGAAATTCGGAGCGGCTGAAAAAAAAAAGGCCCGAACCACGGGAAACTGAAATTTCCCATGGCGGGCTGATAACAAAGGCCAAAACCGAAAGGTTCAGCCGAAGCACATCTCTACTTTTTAATACAATATGAGCGAAGCAAAGAAGCAGCAACAGGATGTTATGGTTTGAAAATGGCATGCTGGGGCTGTAAGTGACAGGCCTCAGTAGTAATGGTTGGAATATGGCATGCCACAGCTGTAAGTGTCAGGCCACAGTGTTTATGGGTTGAAAATTGCATGCTGTAGCTGTAAATGCAGGACTCAATGGTAATGGATGGAATATTCAGGATGTATAAAGGAGGCTGTTGGATGCCAACTAATAAGATGAACATAAATAAATTGTACCTAGAATATTATATTTTAATCACACTAACTGATAACACTGGTTCATATTAGTGTTAGTAAGGTTCTTAAAAGATGGTGTCAGGGGACAGAAGAGAAGAATCTCACGGCCCCAATGCAAAAGTGCGCTGGTATCTGACCATTCCCTCCTCTACAACCATCCTGCAATGTTGGCATCACAGTGGCTGCCCTACAATGTACTACTGCCTCTAGTTCAAAAACAAACTCTGCACTCATACTAAATCAATTTTTAGGCTTTAGCAATCATTTAGAAACTCGAACTACTCTTCATCCTTAAGCCTCTGAATCCCTACAGTGGTCTTTAGATACATTAACAATGTAAGTGACAGCATAGACCTTTCTGTTCTGGGAACCTATTCCTATAAAATACATTTGCATTGTGTAAAGAAAAGAGGATGCATTTTGGTAGTGCTCATTTGTATTTAAGTTTGTTTCCTCTGTCACCTCCCTCTTTTTCTATCATTCACACCTTCTCACCCATGCCTTCTCTGTCACTGGTTCTATTTGAAAGCCTGCTTTGTGTATTTAGGGGAAGGGAAGAACTGGAGTGAGGGACATTGGCTAGTTAATTTATCCTAGGGAAGCCCCTTGCATTGGACAGACATGAAAATGCTAATAGAGGAAGAGAAGGAAGAAAATGCAGCCTGACAGCTGGTAATTCTGCTCTCTTTTCACTTTTTTTGCAACTAAGGATTCTCTGTGCCTAATCCTTGTATGAGCTTGTGAGTCCCCATAAGCAAGCACCTCTTAGAGACTACACCAGATTCTATTGCATGAGAATTATAAAACCATACTTTGTGATGTGCAGAATAACTATATTTTAGTTTTTAATCCTTCTATTTGCCATTGAATCATGGTTTTATATGCTTGAAAATACATTTAAAAATGGACAAGGGATGTAGGACTTTGGCTTCATGCTTTTCCTTATTTCTGTCAAGATGGGCTATGTATGCTTAGGGGCGGATTTTCAGAGCCCTGCTCGCGTAAATCCGCCCAAAACCGGGCGGATTTACGCGAACAGGGCCCTGCGCGCCGGTGAGCCTATTTTACATAGGCTCACCGGCGCGTGCAGAACCCCGGGACTCGCGTAAGTCCCGGGGTTTTCGGAGTGGGCGTGTCAGGAGGCGTGTCGGGGGCGGGGCCGGAGCGTGCGGCGTTGCGGGGGCGTGTCGGCAGCGTTTTGGGGGCGGGTACGGGGGCGTGGCTACGGCCCGGGGCGGTCCGGGGGCGTGGCCGCGCCCTCCGTACCCGCCCCCAGGTCGCGGGCCGGCGCGCAGGAGTCCCGCTCGCGCGCGGGGATTTACGCCTCCCTCCGGGAGGCGTAAATCCCCTGACAAAGGTAGGATGGGGGTTTAGACAGGGCCGGGCGGGTGGGTTAGGTAGGGGAAGGGAGGGGAAGGTGAGGGGAGGGCAAAGGAAAGTTCCCTTCTAGGCCGCTCCGATTTCGGAGCGGCCTAGGAGGGAACGGGGGTAGGCTGCGCGGCTCGGCGCGCGCAGGCTATACGAAATCGATAGCCTTGCGCGCGCCGATCCAGGATTTTAGCCGATACGCGCAACTACGCGCGTATCTACTAAAATCCAGCGTACTTTTGTTTGTGCCTGGAGCGCAAACAAAAGTAGGCTATTCGCGCTCGTCTGAAAATCTACCCCTTAGTGTGGCCCCTCTTCTTTTCTAGATGTGCTGGATGCTGTTGGGATGACGTAGATAGTGAAAAAGGGTAACAACATTTATCCATAGTCAAATGGCAATGTGGCTGATACTGCATTGTGCTAGACATAGCAAAGGTTTGTTTTTGTTTTTTTTTTTTTAGTTTAGTTTATTGCAGTTTGTATTCTAATTTACAAAATTTATGCTCAAGTTAGATTACAAATATTAAGACAGTAAAAGAAAACATATACAATATGTATATTTCAGAATAAAGGGAAATATAGAACAGACTGTTCTAGCATCTTTGTGAATTATATTTACATGGACTTCCAAATCCATGTAACAGGATTTGGAAGTCCATGTAACAGGATCTCAAGGTGCTTTTTTATTTTTTTTTAATAAATATAGGATGCAATATTTTTATTCTCAGGGATGATAACTTTTAAAACAAGTGTGTGTGGCCCAAATAAGTGTGCATGTGGCTGCGAGCATCCATGTGCTGGAATTTTAAATAAGCCGTGCAAGTGCACATATACTATTTAAAATAAGCCTAGTGAGCATTTGTGTGCTCCGAATTTTAAGAGGTTATGTGAGGAAACATTATTAGCATATCTTTCCTTAGGACTTGTTGGCTTTTACACACAACAAGTGAGCACATTTGAAAACATGGACATGTGAAGGAAATAACCAGTTTGACCACTTAGTCCACCAGTTTGCCCAGTCTGTCTCTAGGGCATGAAGACCCCTCTGGCTTTCCAGCCTGCACTCCCCCCAGTTTACCCAGACCTTTCACCCAGTCAATTTTTTGCTATAAAGTTTTATGAAAAGGAGAAGTAAATATGAGCAGGTAATAGCCCAACAGATGCTGTGTTCGCTGGATTTAAAATTGGGATTTTTGAGAGTAAATGTTGGCCCCTCCCCAGAACACCCCTGCCTCACCCCAAATCTTTTCCTTTTTTTGCATGTTCTGTTGCACACGCACGCACATACACATGCCTAATTTTCCAGTTTTAAAATAAATGTTGCTTGCGTTTGCCCATATACTTACATATGTGGGCCTTTTAATGTGAGAAACATTTTTTTTTAAATTCACCCCTAAAGTTGGTGGATATTTTTCTGATGGGAAATTATTATAGATTTTGCATATGTGGGAAAATCAAACTCTTGATATTTAATCTGTTCTGATGGTACTGCCAAAGCTTACAGATGGGAAAAACTCTTCAGTTGTAAAAAATGATGTTGCTCTGGTGAACTGGATAAACATGAGCTAAATTTTAAATGCGCTCACAAACAAATTTGAGGCATGCCAGTTTAAATAAAAAAGATTACTATAAATGTTTCCATTTCGGTTTAAACAAAATCATATCTGCTATGCTCACCTCTGAAATTCTGTTATGTCCTGCAAAGTATTTGCAGCAGGTTGCCACTGCAATCTGTGGGAGTCATAGTAAGTTGTTGGAAGTCTGAAAAGATGTACAGGTGATCAAAAATATGAACAAAACTATAAAGCTAGGACACACCCACCCAAATTGCCAATTGATTCAGTATAAAGGTGATTGTTACACTTCTAATCCAGTTAACATGATTCCATAAAAAATAATTAATATTGTAACATTAGAACAGATATTTCATTAATAACAGTCAATGCTACCGATCATAATAAAAAATAATCATCATCATCATCAAAACCACCTTAAAAAGGTAACTGAGCAAAAGGCAGGCACAAATTGGTATGAGTTCTTTTTGGAAGGCAATCATCAAAGCAAAACAACCTATGTAATTTTGTGTTGATTATATTGGAAAACCTTACTGTAAAATTACTCACAGGTTTTGTCAAAATGTGGACAGTTTGATTATTGCCTCCATAATGACTTTGAAAGCAGGATCCCTGGCATGAAGGTATTCCATGTAAAAGCTGTAATTTTACTTAATATTCATAAGTTATGAAAAGATTGAAATCTAGCAAAATAAGCACTGTATTGCAGCGATTAAAAAATATGAAGATCTCTTTGGTCATATACGGCAAATTTAAAGCAGCTTCCACTGAAAACATTGGCACTGCTATGTTTCCAGAAGTTCTAGATATCTTGGTAATCCCCACATTTCCAGGAATGGTGCTATGATCTATCATATTTAGTAAGGAAATTTTCACCAGCACTAAAAATCTTGGACAGTAAAAGTGAGAGAATCAAGAACAATGTATTACATTTTGTGCCTTACTGTATCTGCAAGTACAAGTGAACAAAATACAAGTGAACCGGATAACAGTTGTATGCATAGATGTAAATTTGGTTGGAATTTGAGTTCATTTCCTTTTTCATTTGATTCAGACCAGAGGCTCATCCATTTTATTTGGCTCATTCAACTCATTTGTTTCCATTAAAGTCAATGGGAGAAGCAATATATCCTATTTTTTTACTCTGTGTGGTTTTCAATCCAAGATTTATGAAAATTTCTGACAGACATCAGTAGCAAAGACAATATCACCCCAAGAAAAAAAAAGTGATGTGAACACCCCATGGCACCAAAAGAGGGGCAAAGAGCATCAACATTGCCATGAACAGCTCAAGCTACTTTGAGAGGGACAAAGGGAGCCTATTTTTCAAACCTATCCATGGTATAGCATTGATGCAGGTAAATAGATGCACAGAGATTAATGCTATTTTAGAAACTGTGAGGCAGGAGCTGCAGTCTTTATAAAATACCGAATAGTTCTGCTCTGAAAATATAAGCACTATGCATGAATATTTTCAATGCAAGAAAACACATTGAGGTAGATTTTAAAAATTTGCGCGATCGCTTACTTTTGTTCACGCACCAGGCGCGAACAAAAGTACGCTGGATTTTATAAGATACACGCGTAGCCGCGCGTATCTTATAAAATCCGGGGTCGGCGCGCGCAACGGGGAGCACATTTGTGCAACCTGCGCGCGCCGAGCCCAGCGCGCGCTGCCTGTTCCCTCCGAGGCCGCTCCGATTTCGGAGCGGCCTCGGAGGGAACTTTCCTTCGCCCTCCCCCCACCTTCCCCTCCCTTCCCCTACCTAACCCCCCCCCCCGGCCCTATCTAAACCCCCCCCCTTACCTTTGTTGGCAGATTTACGCCTGCTAAAAGCAGACGTAAATCTGCACGCACCAGCGGGCTGATGGCGTGCCGTCACCCGACCCGGGGCCTGGTCCGGAGGCCTCGACCACGCCTCCAGGCCGGCGCCATGCCCCTGGGCCCACCCCCGAAATGCCGCGGCACGCCCCTGAAACGCCGAGTTGTTTCGGGAACGTCCCCGACATGCCCCCTCCCCGCCCCTTTTACAAAGCCCCGGGTCTTACGTGCGTCCCGGGCTCTGCGCGCGCTGGCGGCCTATGCAAAATAGGCATGCCGGCGCACAGGGCATTTAAAATCCGCCCCATACTTTTTGTACTTGTTTAATAAACATATGTTCATATATTTTAGTTGCCTACAAAATATAACATATATGGATTATAACCTTGATTTATATGCAAAGGCAGATATTTTATAAAGTATTCACATATATCATTTTGAAAATACTTGCATGTATACCTGAAATCACCAGTTAGCCGATATCTCCACCAATTTACCTGGTCCATCTCCACTTCACCTAGACCCTCTAGTATTTCAACTTGAACCCCAACAAGTTCACCCAAACCTCCAAAACAAAAACTGCAGACAACAGACAATTTTGATTTCATTTGTGTGAATCAATTAAAAGGTATAAAAGTGTACAAATAAGCTTAAAATTTACATATATCTATCTATCTATCTATATAAGGCTTATATTGTTTGGTCAGTCAGTCATGTTGGTTGGTCAGTCAGTCAGTCAGTCAGTCGTCAGTACTATGTTGTATGTGTATGCGGTCACCAGGTAGCACCCAGAACAGTGGAAGGTGCAATGTACAAATACAATATGCTCTATCTGCAAATCACTGTTGCAAACACACAAGCACACACAGACACAGACAAACACGCACACACACACGCTAATAGGCATATGCATACACAGGAAAATACATGCACACAGGCACATACATGCACAGAGGAACAGGAAGACACACACAACAGACTTCCTCAAACATACACACAGGCACATGCACCACACTCACACACACACACACACACTCTCAGGCATATGGTCCTCCACATACATATATAAAGACAGGCAGAGGCACCTACACCCATAGGCACAGACATACATACACAGGTATACACACAGGCTGTTATTGACCTAACAATCCAGGCAACACTTGGTAATCACTAATATGCTCTGTCTGTGAAACTCTCTCTCACACAATCCCCAACACAAGGACAGGAAGGCATAGGCACACTCACATAGACATACACAGGCTTGTCAAGCATTCATGCAAGCTTGCATAAGCATGCACACAAGTTTGCACTGGTATGCTGAAGCACACACAAGCACGCAGAAACACACACAAGCTAATACAAGTGTGCAGATGTGCCCACAAACTTATACAAGAATGCAGAAGCACATACACGTTTGTGCAAGTGCACACAAGCTTGCAAAAGTGTACATAGGCTCCCATAAGTGCATATACTGGCTTGCATATACACACAAGTTTACACACTGACATACATACACAAACAGGCACAGGAAAACACAAACACACAGGCCCCAAAAAACATGTACAGACTGAGGCCCCCACATGCAAACACAGGCACAAGCACCAATACATACAGGCACACAGGCTCCCCTAAAAACACACATACATATACAGGCATAGGTACCAATGAGGACAGACACGCACACATACAAATAGGGACAGATATATGAGCTGTTATTAGGCTACTTGAGCCATTTTGGGCACTTTTCATTAGTCTCTGATAAAATAGGAATTACCACACTCTTTTTTGTTGGTAAAATGTACATAGGAAATGGAAAATATGCAAGTATTTCTGACGTTTATAAAATAACATAAGTAACCGATCACCATTTTTGGTTACCAGTAAGCACTGGGTAAGTCCTGTTTTTAAGCTAGAGCAGTGCGAGCCAGTAAGAGGAAGATTTCCATTCAGATGCAGCCCCTCCCTTTGAGGGGTCTAGAATGGCTGTCACTCTGGGAGGTTTTTTTAAGCAGCTCTCTAGAGGGAGCCTGGGGCAGTCCCTTATGTTTTGCTTAAGAGTTAGGGGGATGTGAGGAGCGTAGCCTTTGTTATTTTTCAAGCCCAGTCAGAAAAATCAGCCTAACCCAGCTGTGGAAGCTGACCAGGGTCTGGAGGGTTTCTATCCAGCCTACTTACTAGCTGGGTTGAGAACCTCATTTTTGGGGCTGCCCAGGTAAGGGAAGACTTGCCCCTCTACACCTCAACGAGGATGGAGGAGGTGATGACCTGGTGCCAGGACCCTCCGGTGTTAAATTGTTTTCAAGGGGAGAGACATTGTTTTGAGATGGAGGAGGAAGTGTTTGGCTGCCCCTTCCTACCTGAAGGGAACATCAGGAGCTGCTGTTCCAGTGGGATACCTCCCATCAGGGATCCAAGCACCAAGAGAGTAGGGGTGTGCATTCGGTCCCTACGTATTGGCAATCTGCAACGGATGTTGCCATATTCGTTGTATTCGTGGGGAAGCGAAACGTATTGCGATTCCCCACGAATACACAAATCTTCGCCGAATTATTTGGATGCCTAAATAAATCAATTTAAACAAACCCCCCACCCTCCTGATCCCCCCCTCCAAGACTTACCAAAACTCCCTGGTGGTCCAGCGGGGGAGTCCGGGAGCCATCCCCTGCACTGTCACACCCTCGGTGCTGGTTTCATCATGGCGCCAATAGCCTTTGACCTACTATGTCACAGGGGCTACCGGTGCCATTGGTCAGCCCCTGTCACATGGCCATTGGCGCCATCTTGTGCTCCTACCATGTGATAGGGACTGACCAATAGCACCGGTAGCCCCTATGACATAGTATGGGCAAAGGCTATCGGTGCCAGTTTGATTACTGGCAGCCAATGGCCCGAGGGCAGGAGATTGCTCCAGGACCCCTGTTGGACCCCCAGGGACTTTTGGCCAGCTTGGGGGGGCCTCCTGACCCCCACAAGACTTGACAAAAGTCCAGCGGGAGTCCAGGAGCGACCTCCTGCACTCCAGCCATTGGCTGCAAGTACTCACAATGGCGCGGATCGCCTTTGCCCTCACTATGTCACAGGGACCGATGGAGTGCACTGTACTGTATCGGCCTGATTGTGTGCAGAAGTGCACGTAGGCAGGCTGTTTTTTTAACATGCACGCATATACACATGTAAGCTATAAAATGGTGGCATCCCTGGCCACAGGCTGATGAATGTGCGAACATGTGCTCCCGCACACCTGTTTAAAATCTACAGGCTTAAATCTTAGTGTGAGAATCACATGCAGAAGAATTAGCATGTGACTGTCATACAGTCAAAGCAAGCTTGCTCTGAGTCTGGCAAGCACCTTTCACTCTGCAGTTGCTCTCTTTAGAAGAGAAGTGTATTCTTACCCTGCTGATATACAGTTACACTGAAACCCTTTGACAAAGAAATTATTTCTTCTGCTGCAAGCAGCATAGCTTGGACACAAAGACAGTGACTTTTTAAGAGCACATCTTGATTTTTTGTCTAAATATAAAGCTTTTTATAATCTTTTAACTCTTCAACTTTGAAATAAGGAACTTTAAAATCTCTGCCTTTTTTCACTGAGATCCAGCAGAGGAGTAACTGAGAACAAAATGGTCACTAGCTGCTCTAAGTGCTCTTAGTTTTACTTTTACATAAAAAGATGACGACATGAATCCATGCAGGCGGCAGCTGGGAAAAAAAAAAAGTGTTGATATATGATTGGTCCTGCCCTTTCCTTGTCTCATCACCAAATGTCTCTACTTTGTTTGCATCCCCCATATATTATTAATGGTAACATACTGAATGAGCAAAAAAAATTCAGAATTTTTAGGGGATTGTGCCTTTTCAGTTCTGATGACCCAAAGTCAACACTGACTCATTCAAATCAAATTTTGAATTTGGATCATCTAAATGCACATCCCTTCTGCATAAAGAACTACCATGATTTTTATTTGCTACCTAATATTATTTTTATAAAATAATGTGTTGTTACTATTTTTCTAATTCAAAATATGTATTCATTTACCTATATTTTCCAATTTATGGAATAAGAATTCATGGAGTATCTCGTCATTTTAATTCAACCTTCCTGCTATGTATAATAATATCTTTCAGTGAACAATAATGACTAAAAAGAAATATCTAATCTACCTCCTCTTGAAATGAGCTTCCTACTAGGGATGTGAATCGTTTTAGGACGATTAAAATTATCGTCCGATAATTTTAATATCGTCTTAAACCGTTATGGAACACAATACAATACAGATTCTAACGATTTATCGTTATAAATCGTTAGAATCGTGAGCCAGCACACTAAAACCCCCTAAAACCCACCCCCGACCCTTTAAATTAAATCCCCCACCCTCCCGAACCCCCCCCCCAAATAACTTAAATAACCTGCGGGTCCAGCGGCGGTCCGGAACGGCAGCGGTCCGGAACGGGCTCCTGCTCCTCAATCTTGTCGTCTTCAGCCAGCGCCATTTTCCAAAATGGCGCCGAAAAATGGCGGCGGCCATAGACGAAAAAGATTGGACGGCAGGAGGTCCTTCCGGACCCCCGCTGGACTTTTGGCAAGTCTCGTGGGGGTCAGGAGGCCCCCCACAAGCTGGCCAAAAGTTCCTGGAGGTCCAGCGGGGGTCAGGGAGCGATTTCCCGCCGCGAATCGTTTTCGTATGGAAAATGGCGCCGGCCATACGCGTATGGCCGGCGTAACCCCCATTTTTTTTATGCAGTGGGGGATTAAAAATCAGGCCATAAGTGTATTAAAATGGGGCTTCAGATATTATATGATATAGGAGCACTAGATGTAATGCTCACAGGGGAAGCAGATTGATGCCCTCCTTCCTACTGAGTATAAAATAAGAAAAGGGTACAAAACCCATTCAGTTTCATCTCCATGGGGTTGAGAGGGAAGAAAGGGATAAAACTAGAGATGTGCATAGTTTTTAAATTTCATTTCAGGCTTCATTTTTGGTGAACTGCAGGAAACATTTTTCCCACAGTTCAGGGTTTTTTTTTTCGTAGGCCCCCAATTTTTGGCTTAGCGCGCACTAACAGGGTGCGCGCTAACCCGAAATACAAATTTTTCTGAAATTTCGGAAAAAATTAGTTTTAGGTTTCGTTGCCCCCAAACCTTTTCGCTGTACTGGCTGATGGCATGGGCAATGGTTTGCCATATTTGGCCCTTGCTTGCCTTAGAGGTCTTTGCTGTCCATTTGCCAAACAACATTGGGTAATGTTGCAGGACCCATGGGATGAGAGCTCATTCTTCTGCCCACTAAACGTAATGGCCCTGAGACGCTGCCTGGCTGACTGAGGGGGTGGCAATTCCTGTTCCGGAGAGGTGTCCTCCCTTTCCTCATTCTCCGTTCACTCTCATCTCTCCTCCCTTCCTTCCCCATCTGACCCTGGCCTACCAACTCCCTTCCCCTCTGGCCTCTCTGTCTATCCCTATGCTGCCCTACTCCACCCTCCACTCTGGCCTGCCTAACCCCTTCCCCCACTCGCACCCTTCCATCTCTTCTTTCCTGTCTATCTCTACTCCTACCCTGGTTCCTACTCCTACTTCTCCTTCACCTAGCACTCCTGCTCTCATCATTCCATTTCTCTGCCCCCTCCTCTTATCCTCACACCTCTTCTCTCCTCTCTCCCCATGCCTCTCAGCACACAGATACACACATGCTCACACACTCCTCTTGACTGCACACACTCCTCCGCTCACTCTCTACTCCTCCTTACTGCTCTCACACAAAATGGCAGACTGGACTAACTTTCTTTCACTCCAACAAATAAGACAAATGACAAAGGGAAAGGGAAACAGATGAGAACAAATAAACAAGACAACTCACTCAGTATTCGCCCAAAACTCCTCGAAACCTCCTCTAGAACCACTAATCTCTCTTCTCACTCCAATGCCTGACACACCCTCAAAGAGGCATATGCAGGAAGTGAGAATTTATACTGGGAAAAAATAACGCATGCCACGATGATGCAACATGTAGTATGATAACACAACACGCAGCTCAATGACGTAATGAGGCGTGTGACCACACAATGCACGACATGACGGCGAAATGCAGCGTACAATAAAATTTCTATGCGATGCAGCAATTTATTGTGCAGTGCAGTATCATTGAAATTACCTTAACCCCTCCCCTTTTTCTGTCATGGGCATTATTTTTACTTTATTTATTGCAATTTTTTAAATCTAGGCCTTAATATGTAACTAAATAAAGCTGCCTCTTCCTTCTTTGTGGTCCTGTCTATTCTCCTCACAAACCCCAGATCACTATAGGAGTCAGTCAGCTGCTGTCCCAAGCAGTATAATGCTGCTTCCTCTTCCAGCCACAGGCCATTTAAAATCATCAAAAGAAGTGTGTAAAACCTCCTTAACACCGCTCTAGCCATACTGACAGCCTTAAATGCTCAGCCCAAATTACCCGAGCTGTTTCTGCTATAACTGGCCATTAGTATGGCATCTGCTCTAATGGGCATGCAGGGAAATGTCCCCCCAAATAATTGGTAATTTTATTGTATTCATATTTTGACCCATATTTCATAAGGTTCAGAATAAATTTTATTTTATTTATTTTATTTAATAGCTTTAACAGTAAAAAATAAAGCTAAAGACATAATGGGGAGAATGAAACTACAATTTTAGGAAGCACTGTATTTTGGACACAATATAACAATAATTCATCAATATTTCTCCAAATTTTCTCCTTAATTTGAAGTTAAGAAGCAATTTTTTACTGACTTAACAGGGCATTTTTTTTTCTACAGTTGTATGATCCCAGTTAAAACATCTTAGGTGGAAATTAGATGCTGTCACAATTACAAATATAAGAGCAAACCAATATTGAATGGAGCAATAGCACAATAGTTATATCAAGGTGAACTGGCATCCTGCCACTCCTTTCATTACTACTGTGTGAAAATATATTTCTGTGACAAAGAACATATTTAAAGTATAGCTAAAGTAGATTCTGGGCTAAAGATCATTTAGCAGTTTATGCGTGAATTTTCAAAAGGTAACACAAGGAAAAAAGTGCACATACATACATATGCTTCACGTACAAGTGCAAGCTGCAATGTCTAAATGGGTCACATAAATGCATATATGCACCTTTGTGAGTAAAAGTATGTGCGAAAAAACAGGGCATGTTAGGGGCATGACAAGTCATACAAATGTCATCAATATTGCACAACTGTTAAGAAAAATGTATCTTTGTAAACCGTTATGATGGCTCTTCCGAATGACGGTATATAAAACTCAACAAACAAATAAACAAACAAATAGATAAATAAATAAATAAATAAATAAATAAATAAATAAATAGAGTTTTACTGCTCATTTATGTTCCAAGTTCAAACGTTCAGGGTGTTTATCGATTTGGTGTATGGCAGGCTGGCTTCTCCAGGAGAGTGGACATGGCAGCAGCCTAGAGGGTGGGAATGAGCTTATCTGGGCAGACCGAGCTATACTGAGGGGTAACTTGAACATTTTGGGCAATACCAGGGGGTGGGATTGAATGTCCCTTGGACAGACTAGGCCATACTGGAGTGTTACTGGCAGATAATGGGCAATACTGGGGGTGAAAGTCAGTGTCCCTAGGTTAGATGGGTCATACTACCCCTACACAGCTATGACATATTCTCAATACCTCGACCAAAAAGAAGAGGAGGAGGGCTCCTAATAGCGGCTAAAAAAGAGCTCAAACTTACATCACACACTGCAAACTCTATACCTAAACTAGAAATTGGCCTCTTTAAATCAAATTGCTTACAAATCTGCCTTATATACGCCCCACCTGGCCTCCTTGAGAACAACCCCTCACCACTCACAGAATTTATCACAAAAAACATCGATCTGGACAGCCCTTCCATTTTTCTGGGGTACTTCAACCTCCACGTTGACGCTACCCACTGCACACCCTCATGTAAAGCCTTCCTCTCCTCCCTCAAAGTTATGAAAGATTGTTACTTTAAACTCAACACTTTAAAAAATACTTGCCTGTCTGAGGCCACTGGTTCATGGAGCATCCAAGTCCTCACCTGGCTCTACCCCTGCAAAAAGGAAAAGTATACATACTAACAATGTACATACTATGTGGGTTTTTCTCTTCACACTTATTAGACTTTCCTTTCTGGCTATGGCTAACATAACTGCTTTATGAACACACGGCTAGCTCCGCCTGCTACTCTATTAACTGTATGGAAAGCATTGTCAAGGTACAGAAATCTGCCCTTGAAGCACTTGTAAAGCAGCAACAGGCATGAACAGGCAGATGATTCACAAATTTTTATGGCTCTTGAATGCTCACCCTATGAGCATTGTGCACCATTTCATATTTTTAACAAGTAACATATCTATATGTAAGGGAGTGGCCACCCCTTGAAATATGTCCTCGCCTCTTACTTTCATCCTATATATGCTTTTAGCTGGTCTGAGTGCCCTCAGAATGATACTACATAAGTCTTACTAGACCTAGCCTGGGTAATGTCAGCATAATGCTAGTATGTAATGGAGACACTGCACGCCCTCATTGGGTGAGGTGTCTGCTCTAGGAAAAGACTTCTAGAACATGCAGAGGAGTGAAGAATGAAAGAGGGTTCAATGTATTACATACTTTTGATTCCGTAACTGACGTCATAGCAATTTACCTGGATATTGCTTCAGCTTTTGATTCAGGATGCCACTCTATTGTGTTGGCTCAATTAAGAGAAATAGGGTCAGGGGGAGTAGTTTTAAATTGGTTTGATTTATTTTTAAGTTCTTGCCAACAGCAGGTTAAAATAGGGCCAGCTAAATCAAAGTGGTTTGACCCAGCAATAGGTATACCACAGGGTTCAGTTTTAGCCCCAATTTTGTTTAATATTTTCCTTTTTTCATTAGGTGGTTTATTAGATTTTTTAATATACTTTTAAAATGTTATGCTAATAATATACAAATGTATTTTGTTGCTCAGGGAGATATCTCTTCAGTTATTTTGTGAATATCAGACTGAATGCTGTAAAAAGTTAGATGGCTACCAATGCCATTAGGATAAATTTCTCTAAAACTAAGGCATACTATGGATTTCAAGTCATCCTAGACCAGTATCCCTGGACAGGTTGTTAATAAATGGGGACCAAATTTTGTTTGTGGAACAAATAACCATCCTAGGGTTTGTTTTTGACAGTACTCTGAAGTTTATTCCCCAATTAAAAGGGTGTGCTATCCAGGGGTTATTTCAAGTTACAAACGCTTCAGTATTTAAAACAATTTTTGAAATTGTCAGATTTTAGAACTACAGTTCTAGCCTTTGATGTTACAATTGATGATTGTAACTCTTTATACTTTGTTCTGCCAAAAAAAAAGCATCTATGGGTGCTCCAACTTTTGAAAAATTCAGCAGCCTGTTTGATAGTTAATACAGATTGATTTGAACATATTGCCACCCATTTATATCTTTTGCACTGGTTGTGTTACAATTTGGCTGCTGTGCAGCCTCCTCACCACCAGAGGCTTGTGGGCAGCAAGAACTAGAATGCCAGTAGACCACTCTCCCCTGGCTGGCCTGGCCTTCCTTACCTTCCTGCCCCATACCAGAATTGACTATTTAACCCTGCCTACCGCATGTCTTGGTGCTTTGGCATAGAGTTCCTTTGGGCTCCCTGATTTCCTGCCTTGCTCTATGGGTCTCCTGGTTCTTTGCTGATCTTGTGCTGAGGTCTACTGGCATTCTAGTTCTTGCTTGCCTTCTTGTCCCAGATCCCCCTTGCAGCTGTGCTATTACTCTTCTGCTTGCCCCTGCTTCCCCTTGGACTTCTTTGCCTTGCTGCCTTTGGGCATTCTGTGTTTCCTGTTTGGTGTGCTCCTTGTTCTGGTTTGTCCAGTCCTGTCATTGTCTGTCTTCCTTGCTTTGGTTCCCCTCCTCCAGTTCACACCTACCTGCATCACGCTTACCTTCACACTGTTCCTTTATTCTGATTTCACTCATACCTGCACTCAGTTCCAGTGTAACAGTTCATGCTTACCCGCATTCACATCCACACATACCCACATTCTGTTCCTGTGTTTCCTGAAGTTCACCCTTACACCCAGCTCCAGAGACCCTTCTTAGCATCATCAGATCACCTGCAATTGCTCCCATCCTCCTGTCCTGTGTCACTCCCAAAAGTGGTGTTCACCACACCAGGCTACAGCCCAAAACCATAACAGAATGCCAAAACCATGCACCTCCAGATATAGGGACAGGAGTCTTCACCAGTTCAGTGAGTCAGCTTTTTATTCTGCTCTACACAACATTTCTGCACTAGTTGCCAAACCTTGAATTACTCACATTACCTAGACTGTCTAGCCTGTCAATTTTCAGATCAGGAATCCTGGGCATGCAGTAGGTGTGAGAAGAAAAATGTTTCAGTAGACCAGGAATGCTTGAACTGTAACACTCCTAAGCCAGGATGGTGGAAATGTCACTGTATTCCTAGCCTACTACCCCCAGATAAAGCTTGCCCCCATTGCATAGCTACCAGGCCAGTTGTTCTACAAGAAACATCAGCCTGTTTAATTAGCCTGTATTCTGTGTCTAGCCAGGCAAACTATCTAATTATAACTGGCACTGCCTTGGTAAAATTCTCAGCATACCTTCTCATGGCACCTTAGAGAAAACTTCTAAAAAAAGAATTAAAATCTGTACCAGAAAAATCTAGCACTCATAAGAACATAAGAAAATGCCATACTGGGTCAGACCAAGGGTCCATCAAGCCCAGCATCCTGTTTCCAACAGTGGCCAATCCAGGCCATAAGAACCTGGCAAGTACCCAAAAACTAAGTCTATTCCATGTAACCATTGCTAATGGCAGTGGCTATTCTCTAAGTGAACTTAATAGCAGGTAATGGACTTCTCCTCCAAGAACTTATCCAATCCTTTTTTAAACACAGCTATACTAACTGCACTAACCACATCCTCTGGCAACAAATTCCAGAGTTTAATTGTGCGTTGAGTAAAAAAGAACTTTCTCCTATTAGTTTTAAATGTGCCCCATGCTAACTTCATGGAGTGCCCCCTAGTCTTTCTACTATCCGAAAGAGTAAATAACCGATTCACATCTACCCGTTCTAGACCTCTCATGATTTTAAACACCTCTATCATATCCCCCCTCAGTCGTCTCTTCTCCAAGCTGAAAAGTCCTAACCTCTTTAGTCTTTCCTCATAGGGGAGTTGTTCCATTCCCCTTATCATTTTGGTAACCCTTCTCTGTACCTTCTCCATCACAATTATATCTTTTTTGAGATGCGGCGACCAGAATTGTACACAATATTCAAGGTGCGGTCTCACAAGGTTATAGAGCCGAGAACACTAATTAAGCCAAGCAGAGCTCTGCCTTTCACAGCTGCAGGTCAGTCACAGCTGACGAGCTGCTTCCCAAGATGTTTCAGACCTGTGTGTGCTTTTACTAATCTGCAACCCCACACATCAGAACCGGGGATCCGTGATCAGAGGATTGGCAGCTTGTCTCTACCCACCAATTGCTCTGTAGCCAGATCTATACACTCTTCTCAGTCAAACAATGCCAGTTCAGTCATGGAAAATCCTACACCTTGTGACGAGTTACCAGCAGGCTCCTACATCCAGCCAGTTGATCTTGCACAAGATTCCTGCAAACCAGCACCATGACCAGCAGGAGGCGCCTACATTTAGCAAATTCTTCCAGCAAACAACATTTGCTCCCAACTAGTCCAGCCTACAGGAGGTATGTATTGCCAGCCAGCCAGTCCTGAAAGGGACATCTGCTCCATGCTCCAGCTGCACCTTGCTACCCCAGGAGGGGTCTAAGCTTGTCTCTCAGCAGCTCCAGCAGTTCCAGGAAGGGCTTGACCTGCCCTCTCAGTGGCTCTAGCAGCGGCTTGATCCGGAGGAGGGGTCTGAGCTTACCTTTGCACCCCAGGAGGGGCTGAGCTTGCCTCTCAGCGGCACCAGCAGTTCCAGCAGGAGTTCAACCCAGAGGAGGGGTCTCAGCTTGCCTTGCCACCCAAAGAGGGGTATGAACTTGTTTCGCCATCCAAGACGGGGTCTAACCTTGTCTCTCAGTGGCCGCAGCAGTTCCAGGAGGGGCTTGACCCGGCCTCTCAGCTGCCCCAGCATTTCATGGAGGGACTCGACCCGGCCTCTCAGCAGCCCCAGCAGTTCCAGGAGGGGCTTAAACCAGTCACACTACCCCAGAGGAAGTCTAGGCAACTTCACCCTGCAAGAGGCACTTGCTTCCAGCAAGTCTATTTAATGAAAGAAATCTATTCATGTCAGCCCATAGCATCCTCCTTCAGTCAGTACCCCCTGCAGAGATGGGATCGAGGAGGACAAAGAGGGGGGTACTGTTATCATTCTGTTTACTGTGCACCCTCCTCACCACCAGAGCCCCCCCCCCCCCCCCCCATGAGCACTCTCCCCTGGCTGGCCTGGCATTCCTTGCCTACCTGCCCATATCCAGAACTCACTATTTAACCTCGCCTAGCCCATGTCTTGGTGCTTCGGTATCGAGTTCCTTTGGACTACCTGCTTTAGCCATCTGTTCCTTGCCTTGCATGCCTACGGACATCCTGGTTTCTTGCCTTGCCTTGCTCTGTGGTCTACTGGCCTCCTGGTTCTTTGCTGATCTTGCTCTGTGGTCTATAGTCATTCTGGTTCTTGCTTGCCTTCTTGTCCCCTCTCTTCCTGAACCCCCTTGTAGCTGTGCTATTACTCTTCTGTTGTCCCTGCTCCCCCTTGGACATCTTTGCCTTGCTGCCTTCAGGCATTCTATGTTTCATGTTCGGTGTGGTCCTTGTTCTGGTTTGTCCAGTCCTGTCATAGTCTGTCTTCCTAGCTCTGGTTTCCCTACTGCAGCTCATGCTTACCTGCATGCTGTTCCTGTATTCTGATTTCACCTATATACTGGAAATGAGTGCAGGTAACAGTTCACACTTACCTGAATTCGCATCCACGCATACCCACGTTCTGTTCCTGTGTTTCCTAAAGTTTACCCCTTCTTATCTGGCACCCAGCTCCAGACACCCTTCTCAGCTGGCACACAGCCTCACCAGATCACCTGCAATTACTCCTGTCCTCCTGTCCTGTGTCACTAGTGAAAGTGGTGTTCGCTACAGCCCAAAACCATAACAGTTTGCAAGACCCCCAGCGAGTTAAATTTAAAATTTTGACTATTATATTCAAGGCCTTGTGAGTGGATGTTTTAAAAATATGTTTAGTCCATATAATCCATCTAGGAATTTGTGTTCTTTAGGGCAACATATTTTAGAGGTCCCAGTAGCAAATACAGCACAGTTGCAGGAAGCCAGAAGCCAAGATCTTTCAGATATAGGAACAACATTATGGAATGACCTGCCAGCAGAATTGAGGTATATTCAGGATTTTAAATTGTTTAGGAAAGAGCTTAAAACTGTTCTTTTCAGCAAAGCCTTTGGAAATGCGTAATGTTTTGATAGCACAATGTAATTGCAGTCTTTTTAAAACTTTAATGTATTTGTTTTTAAGATTATTATGTTAGCATGAATGATTTAATGATTTTATTGTTTGTAATCCGCTCAGCATGATTTTATTATATGAGCGGAATATACATTTTTTTACAACAAGCAGGTGACCAGTGTACAGGGATACAGGTATGGCATCTTGAAAAGGAACAGTCACCAGAGTCTGAGTCAGATTCCACAATAAGCAGCTCAAGACTATGAGAAGACATTCAATGAAGTTACTAGGTTATACTTTTAAGACAAATTGGAGAATTTTTATTTTAACAACATATAAATAAACTCTGGAATTTATTGCCGGAGGATGTGGTGAAAGCTGGGTTTAGAAAAGGTTTGAATAAGTTCATGGAAGAAAAGTCTCTAAACCATTATTAGGGTGGACTTGGGGAAATTCACTGCTTATCTCTGTGAAAAGCCTAATGGAATCTGTTGACCTTTTGGGATCCTCCAAGTACGGGATACTGAGCTTTGATCTGACCCAGTAACCTAGGTGGTAAATAATTCTGCTAACATGTAATGAGTGGGGTGGGGAGCAGGTTGGAAGTGGGATCTTTCCTGAAGACCTGATGGGGTAGTGGGTCTGGAGAACACAATAACATATTTTATATGAGATCCTTTGTGCAAACAAATATAGTAGGATCACTATACAGAATGGTTTCATGGGTACACATTCATTTCCCATTCATCAATAAAGCGTTTAATTTTTGCAACAGCCGAGGTGTGCTGAGTGCCTTTTGGAGAAATTGACTAATGAGCAGGAAAAGTCTCTGTAAAGGAAACAGCATTGCAGCATTGAAATTACTTTGTTCTCCCCCTCCCCCAATTGAAGAACCTGGGAGGTCATGAGTCCTTGCATGATCTATGACCTTCTCTGTGAGCACCCATGCCCAGAACCTTCAGTGGATAGGGACTACTTCTATAAATGTATGGTACTATATATAATTATTGTCATTACATACAAGCACTTTCTATGCTTTTCCTGTATAAACTGCTCATCTTGATGGCCTTCAGGATTCGAGATGTCCTGCTCTCCTAACCTCCCACAACTGCATCCAAAAAGGTGCTGAGTACCATCTGTTCTGCTGCCGAGAAGGTGATCTGACTGGCAGGCCCCTCACCTCTCATTTTGGCTTCCTTCCACTTCACTGGGCATAAGAGATCCTGCCACTTGTTGCTCAAGTCTTTCAAAATTCAGTTATTGTGAAAAAAACACATTAAGCCATTGATGGCTTTTCTCCCACTTCATCTCTGTCCTGTATGAGCCCAGGATTTTGGCCCATATAGGATATCCTGGACTTCAAGAACAAAAAGAACCACATCCCTAGACTGGAAGTTGGGCTTCCTAAGCAGTGCTCCACTCCTTTCTGACATGTTACAAGTAGGAAGAGAAGTACTAGGAGCAAGGCCTTTATACACACATACATGTGTAAATGGCATGTATTTATGCATATAAAGGGGTGGGATTTATGCAAGTAATATTTACATATGTACATTTAAAAAATAAATAGCAAAAGTATGCATATTTGTCCTAAATTGTGTATTTTTGTATAATATGTGCACGTACAGCCACTGCAATGTAGTGGTATACGCATACATTTTCCATTTGAGAGTGTGCAGAGTTGGTTTCTAGATGGGATAGCAGCAGGATCCATCTCATCTGTGACTTTCAGAGATGGTCAAATGTGTATTCCTTTATCAATTAATGTGATATGACTTTGACTGGCTCTGCCTGTCCCTGATGACATTGATACTGAAGGCACCCTACCTTCAGTAGGTATGTACTGTAACTAGGGACGTTCATTTTTCAGGTTTTATTTTATTTTCCTGGGAATCTCAATGTAATAACAAAAGATGCCAGAGGAAAAATGACTTTGAAATAACACACAGGAGAAAAATCAGTGAAAATGCCATGATCCCACTAATCTCTATTTTGTTCTAATATTTAAATTCCCAGGCAAAATAAAAAGAAAAACTGAAAATGAAGATCCCTATATATATTGTATAGAGAGGAAGGCATGTGTGGAAGATGCCCTCATCATTAGAAGCCTGGACTATTTTATACTTTAGCCTTGGCTTTTATTTTTGAACCTGCTTTTATCTCTGCAAGGAACAGAGCCTTAATTCAGCAGCAATCTATCTCTTAGGAATATTTATGTGCCTTGTGTGCTGCAGTATATCAGGCAAAGAGTTTCTAATGGATCTCTGTAGCTTCATTTACCCTACAAACCCTGTGTACAGTGATTGTCTGGTTGGGAATAAGCTGATGACAATGACAGTTGTAACCCAGCTTCAGGGTAATAGCCAAGCTCTAAAGAGTGGCTGCAGATAGTTTTTGTGTGGAGGTCCTTACAGATTACAGGTGATAGAGGTGGGTAAGGGGGGAAAGGTAATAGAAACAGCAATAAGTCCCTGATAGCTCACAGCTGGGAGCTTTTTGTGAGAGCCTTGAAAAAGCACATTTGTTTTTCCCTATCTTGTAAAAGACATGTAAGATAATCTTCTTGCAGGCAGATCTCCATTGAAAGGTGGGTCTTTCTGACATTTAAGTGTGGGCTGGCTGATGAAGGGATTTGGAGATGGAAGCTTTTGTTATAAGCAGAATTATATAAATGTGTTTAAATAAATAAATAAGCAGGGAGCCTTGTGAAGATTTGCAGGGTATTACCAAAGGGGCTAGCCAGTGTGAGCAGAGAGAAGGTTACGCTTGGTACTGTACTACAGACATCAGACACTTGTATTAATCATCTCTGTGGGGCAACAAATATTTATGTTTTTCATTTCATTGATATCAGCAGCTTTGGGGGATTTAGAGGTGAATTATTTGAACTTGCAGAAGCAGCCAGTTTTATATACATTTATTTGACCTTGCAAAAGGAGCTAGCTTCCTACCACTAAATCTATCTAACTATTCTCTGTGGGAAGTTGTTCAGAAGTTGAAAGGGCTACTTCATGTGTACTCCTTGCTTCCATGTGCGGTGTTTTGAGTAAATGAGAAGCATGCAAGAATTTTCCCTCTATAGACTAAACAGTTGCTTGTGGCTATTAGGATTTCATCTGTTATACAGCCTTATCCTACGTTCATGATGCCTCCCCACCAGCAGAAGCCTCACTGTGCCTCATCACTAATCTTGTCAAGTTCCTCCTCTCTGCCCTTGCCAAACCTCAGCCCTATGTAAACCTGCCCTGCCATTCTAGTCTTATCTTTTCATGGTGTCACTTCTGGCTCTGTTACCTGACTCTTGTACTGTCTTGCCTTATGGCCTATGGGCTTTCTGCCTTGCCTTGCCTTGCCTTGCCTTGTAACCTACAGGCCTTCTAGCTTTGTCCTTTGTCCTTTGGGCCTTCTTGATTTCTGACTTCTGTCTTGCCTTGAGGCCTTCTGACCTAATCTACTTTGTATTTTGCCTTGAGGACTATGGGTTTACTCCATCTATATTATCTTGCCTTTGAGCTTGCATGGTGCTTGTTCCCTTGTCTTCCTTGTTGGCTTTATCTAGTCTGTTCCAAGTATTCTATCTTGCCTGTCAGAGTCCTATCCTTGCCTTGTTTCATCCTTGTCTTGTCTAGTTCCAGGTCCTGCTTAGTATCCAACCATTCCCTGTCCCACCTGTCGATTGTCTGCCTTCTACAGCCAGCCAAGCCTGCCCACCTTGTCCTGCCTGTCAAGCCTGCTTGTCCAAACCTTGTCTTCATCTAGCCTTGTCTCCAGCCTGCCTTATTCAAGCCTTACCTGTGTGAACTCACCACTATTATGTAATGCTGCCGCAGAGACCTACTGGGCCCCAAAATCTAAGGGCTCAACCCTCAGAAAAGGGGGCTGGCTAGATTGAGGACTAGCCCTTGTCTTGCTCTGAATCCTGCCTTACAGTCCCATGGACTCTAGGGCCCAAAACAGAGGCTTGGCTGCACTTACACTTCTAGTCTTTTGAAGAAGTACATGTTAAAAGTAGACTTCTGACTCTGAAGTGTTGTGTACTATTTGGTCATTCAGGGGTGCTAAATATAGAATGTATAACCAAATAACAAGAAGTTGCAAATAGGCTGCAGTAATGGTAAACAAGAGAAAGATAAAGATTACTGGACAGGCCTGCATGGCAAGCTATTGTATATGTGTATGGGTGAGAGAGTCATTACTATAGCCTGTCCTTAAAAGGGCTTTACTGTGGACAGAAACATATCAAAGCATGCACCAAATTAAAAAAATGAATACACATAAATTGAAATATTAAAAGAATAAGTAATATAAAAAATGTAGAGTTGTTTAAATATTGTACATCTATTTACAAATAAAAAGAAATTGGAAAGGGGTAGGGAAAGGTAGGGATTAAACTATTTACATAAACTAAAAAGGACCCAGGAACCTTGGGAGGCCGGGTACTGAAAGGCGTAGGGCCTGGTGGTAGTAGTGGTTGCCTCTTACCCATCAGCTCAAGAGCTGCAGTGTACCCACTTCAGCTTGGGCTAATTGCTCCATAGCTGCTGCCTGAGGTTAGCTCTGATCCCGCTCAACTCTTCTCCCTCCCTCTGCAGAACCAGGTCAAAAACTGCAAGAGGATCTACTTCCTGTCCTGGAGGGAGTGTTGCAGCCAGTTAGGCTGCCTCTGCAGCTAAGGGATGCTCTGTAGGGTCTGGCAGGAGATGTTAAGGAGGCTCATCACCTCCTTCACCCTGAAATGTCTGGGCAGCCTCAGGATTTGTTTCCTGAGGCCCAAGGGCAAAAAGGGGAGGAGGCCCTACAGAGAAGTGGAGCGTCATGGCTGTTGCTAAAAGCTTGGGGTCTTGAGTGTTGGGGAGGGGGGATGAGAAAATAGTTGCTGTGCCACCATAGGGTCTACCATCAGTACTGGTGGTGATGGTGGAGGTAGCTGCTGCAAGAGGGGCTTTGGGATCATCATCTCATTTATCCTCCTCCTTGGATAAAGAGAGGAAAAACTGTGTGTCAAAACATGTCATATGCACCAGGGTATGATATGCATGATTCTCCAATCAGTTAGAGGATATTGCATTAGTGGGATAATTTTAAGTAATAATACCTAGTGCTCCTAATGGTGGATTACCCATGTCTTATTAGGGCTAGCAAAACCATAGAAAAGCTTCCAGAGATAAGGAAGCTTCTGTAAAATTGTCTTTTAATACATGATGGCTACATAGTGTTTGTGGATAGAAGGTAGACTCAGTGTCTGTTTGGTTTGTGTATTTGTATGCACTTAATCAGTCTTTAGGGTGGGCAATCTGGGCAGTCACCCAGTGCACTGTGAGCTAAGGAGCACACTGAGCACCACCAGTATCCCCTAGCCAAGGGTGACAGAGGAGAGGACTAACAGGATTAGGGCTGAAGCTGACCCCATCCTGCCGCAGTTTAAAGAGAGGCCAAGCAGCAGCAGGGTCATGGGGGACTTCATCCTGCTGAGGCCTTACGAGAAGCCCAGCTGCGGTGGAGCCACAACAGACCTTATTCCTCCGCAGCCCAATGAGATGCCCAGCAGCAGGGGGGCCACAACAGATCCCATCTCTCTACAGCCCAGAGAGGCCTGCAGTGGCAGAGCCACAGTGGACCCCATCCTGCCGGTCCAAAGAGAGACACGGCAGGTCCATGGTAGATCCTGTCCCATCTTAAGATGAAGAGAGGTTTGGCAGGGCTTCAGCAGATCCCACTGTGACCTGAAGAGAAGGAGAGGTGCTAAAAGTGTGTGGGTGTGAGCGTGTGGAAGGCTGGGTATGAGCCTGTGTGCATGTGTATATGTAAGAGCCTGTATTTGTGTGTGAA
This sequence comes from Rhinatrema bivittatum, assembly GCF_901001135.1. Classification (NCBI taxonomy): domain Eukaryota; kingdom Metazoa; phylum Chordata; class Amphibia; order Gymnophiona; family Rhinatrematidae; genus Rhinatrema; species Rhinatrema bivittatum. The sequence continues at coordinate 176,140,477 of NC_042615.1, forward strand.
GGAGAGAAGGAGTATGTATAAGAGCATGGTTGTATGTATGAGAGAGGGAGTATGTGAGAGAATGAACATGTGTACGTATATGAGTGCTTGTGTTCATGTGTGTGTGAGAGAACCTGTATGCATATGTATTCATGTATGTGTATGTGTGTCTAAGGGAGAGTGTGTGAGAGATAATGAATGTGTGTGTGTGTGTGAGGGGAGAGAGAGAGTGAGAGCCAGTATGTGTCTAAGAGCCTATGTGTAACACATGGGCTCTCAGACATATATAGGCTCACTCTTTCTCTCTCTCACACACACACACAAACACACATACCAGTTGAAGGGCACCATCAACCATTTTTACCCAGGGGATCTATTTGCCCTTACACCAGTCTTGGGTGTACCCTAGATAGCAAGAGATTAAGGGCCAGGTTACTGCCTCTAGTCTATGCATATCTGTTGAACAAGCAGCATTAATTCTGCATGGTAAGAGTGTAAGCAGTTGGATCTAATATCCCCTTGAGTTCAGAATTGGTCTGTGGTGAATAATAAGTACTGCTTCATGACAGTGCTCCCCATGACCCAGAGAATAGGCAAACATGAAGTAAGTGTGCATGAAGGTTGCTTGAAGCAGTAGGAAGAGACAGGATCATGTATAGTGACAGAGCAATAGTAGGAACAGTAATGTAAGCAATAAATGTAAAACACTTGTAAATATATCTCTCTAATGGTAAAGGTATGAACTTACTTCTGTGATCCTCCTGTCAGTCACGCATCCAGTCCAGCCACTTCTTTCAGTTCTTTGGAGCTCCTGGGCCTACTGTCTGAGGACCTCTATCTATATAGATAAAAAGAAATACAAATAAATTAGTTCACTATTGCCATCCTTTCACCCCAATCCACTCCAACCTCTATTGCCCCCAGTGTCCACTATTCCCACAATTGCCCATCACCCACCCCCTAACACCCACAATACAACACTTTCACCATACTCCTACCAACTTTCTTACTTCCCACAATACACTTATCCCTCTGGGGTAGGAAGCTGTCCCTCTAAGCCATCCAGAGGCACCAGCTGTAGCCCGGGACCCTGGGATTAGAAACAGGTTCCCCTCATTGCTCACCACCAGGGATGCCATATTAAAGATTTTCCTGTTGGGAAAATTTGGCATGTATGCCAGAAGGGCCATTTTTGAATGAAACCATTCTAGAAGAACTGGAAGTTTTGTGTACGTGTGGAAAAACATACCCATGTACATTTGTGATTTAGTGAAAATGTGTACATGTATGAGATCATTTACACATGAATATTTGGACAAATATTTTATTTACACATGTGTATTTCTATAAAAGATTTGTATGTTATTATCTGTGCAGGTGTATAATGTACATTATGAAATATGAGCATAGGATTGTGTGGACTCATATACACACGTAATATGGGGCCTCACAATTTGGTGTGAAAGTTCTCCTTGTGTATGAAACTGTCAGACAAACTGTTTTGCCTTATTTTAAAATTTCTAAGCACATAAGTTAGAAATGAAACATGGCCAGTTTCCACTGGCCTGCAAAATATCGATTGAAAATAATTTAATTTAGAATGTCACTGTCAGGTTAATGAATCAATGTAATCAAACTCTTATTGGAAATACCTGCATGTTTAAGAGCAAGATATATAAAATCAATGAACAGGAAAATATGTTAGTGCCAAACAATAAATTTTCCAAATAAAAATTAAGTTGTCTATAGCATGCAATGTTTTGACTACTGTGATTTTTTTAAAGAACAATATATGTGAACTTATTTACATTTTGCCTTGTTTTCTTTTCATGCATTAAGGTAGCATTTTTTTTAGATGCTAATGGCAAAGTTTCATCTCCAGAAAAATAAATTCAGATTGAGCCTTCAACTGAAATCAGTTTACAAAGAAGACCATGCCTAAAATCTTAGAGGTTTATATTCAATGGGGTTTCTTCCTCTATCATTTGAGTTACCCAGACATGCCCCAAGATTTATATTTTCTGCCTCTTGACCTGCATACATTTTGCCTGGGTAAGTCATTGCCTGGATAAAATGTATCTGGATATGTCAGGGGCTTTCAAAGGCAGAGTTAAATTATCCTAATTATAGGAGTGTAGGATGACCCAGTAACTTTATTAGGCTGGAGGCAGAAATGATATTGACTCCAACCTTTCTTCATGCAACATTCACTTTCTTAAGCACTTTCAGTATATAAACAAAGCACCGTGTCTACCTTCAGTACTAGTATTACAGCTTCAGTTAGGACAGCAATATAATTCAGGAGCTGCCTTTTCCTATCCACAGACTCCAACCTTCAGCAATCTACTCAGAGCTTTAGTTAGGTCAGTAATGTATTCAGGAGTTGCCTTCTCCTGGAGATGCAGGAGCCTCCTGATCCCAGCAGTGCTCTGCCTCTTAACCTCCCCAGCTGGGTCCTGACCATCTGCGTGAGGGAGGGAGAGATTCAGGCAGGTAAGCTGCCTTGTTGGAGAGGGAGAGAAGCTGGCAGGCTATCCATGTGAGGGACAGAACCCACCCATGTAAGAGAGGGAGAGAGGGACCCCATGGGTGTGTGTGTGTGTGTGTGTGTGTGTGTGTGTGTGTGTGTGTGCATGTGTTGCGATGTTGCTGCTCCCATGCGGCTAGGATGCCATCCACACTTCCCTTCTCGGCCCGAGTGTCGCCGATGCTGCTGTTCTTCCAGTGGCAGGAGAGCCGCCTCCATTCTTCAACTCATGGTCTAGAGGCACCGCCAGCATTGCTGCTTCTGCAACACCCGATTCCTGCATAGGTATGCACGCATGCCTTTCTCCAAGATTTAAAGGGCCAGCAGTGGGAAAAGCCCCACAGCCCCAACTGATGATATCATCTCTCATCACATCTTCAGCCCTATAAAAGAGCTCTCTGCCAGTTCTTTGGGTTCTTTGCAAGGAGTACTTGCTCCTGGATTTCTCGTTCCAGATCTTCTCTCCAGGAGGCTTCTGAGGTCCATCTTCACTTCTTCAAGGTTTTTTGTTCTTCATGGGAGCTCCTTTGTTCTTCATTCTGTGATCCTGGTCTCTCATCAGATCCCATGTCTTCAGCCTGTTTCCTGCATCCAGATGTTCCAGTCTCTTCAGTTCCTGTGTCCGTATGTTCCAGCCTTTGTTCTTCACTACCAGATCCAGTCTCAGAAGACCACCCTTGATTTTAAAGCCTGAATCTGAATATGAATCTGGACCCAAATTCTTGAACCTGAATCTGAACTTGACTTCTTGAACCTGAGTCTAGTCCTGGTCTCTGGATCCCTGTTTCTGGTCCTGATCCTCATTTAAAGTGATACCCAGAACCCTCACCCCTTCTGAGTTCCAGCCTGTCCTGCTCTCCGTATGGTCTACGACCATCTTATTCAGGTTGTGTAGGGTGAACAGTGGGACAGCAAGGTCTTCGACAAGCCCATGGGGGCTGTGTAGGATACGCTCAGGGATAATGCCACAGGTACCTGAGATCAATCCTGAACCTGTCTTTCCTCTCATCTCTAAGTCTTCAGTGCCCATCTGAGTCTTCAGTTCAAACATCTCTTCCAAGTCTTCAGTGCCTCAACTGAGTCTCTAATTCCAATGTCTCATCTATGTCTTCAGTGCTTCATCTGAGTCTTCAGTGCCTTCATCAAGCTATGCCTGTTTTCCAGTGCCATCTTCCATCCTTGACCTCTGTCTGTCTGTCCTGATGCACTCACCGTTCCCTTACAGCAGATCCAAAAGGGCTTTTGAGTGGCAGGAGGGCCACCCCAGAGACAAGTATTGTGTTGCTGGGTCTCATCTTAATGCATATAGGCAGCGGATGTTTGAGTGTTGCCTATCTCCAAGCCTGTCCAACCATGCTCAGACACGTCTTGCCTATCCATGTCTTGCACTCTGGAGTCTTTCCCTAGGGTCGCGCTGTGGCCTAAAGGCCCTCCTTTTTCAATCAAGTGACTGCACTCATCTGCACTTGCAACTGCATGTTGTATGCATTTGTATGTATGTGGGAGGGAGTCCACCCATGTGTGTGAGGAAGAGAGCCTACCCTTGAGTGTGAGGGAGGGAGAGAGCCCAGGAGCCTACCCACCTGTAATAGGGATGGAGGAAGAAGAAGGGAGAGAAAGCCTGTGTGCATGTGAGAGGGAAGGAGAGAGAGAGAGTGCAAAGAGCTTTTTGCATTCCTTACACTGCCCCAGCCCCCAATATATCAAAAAATGTGTTCCTTACACCAGGATTTGAGCCATACCTTGAAGTTATCAATATGGCTTAGCCTCTCCTTCCCCTTTCCATGAACAGGTAACACTTCTGAATATTATGACTGTCATTCACAGCCATCTGCAACCATGTCTACTCACATCTTGTGTTACTCTGCTCCCTTCTCCGGGTCTGTTGGCGGCGGGGCTAGCCTCTACCATTGTGTACCTCAAGGTTCCTCGTGGCAGCCGGGACACTGCCGCCACCCACGCCAACTCTGGGCATTCCTAGGCGCGCGCGCATGCCACCAGGTCCTCTTTTAAAGATGCTACGGCGGGAACCTCAGGGGCATCCCTGACTGATGACATCACTTGGTCAGGGTTCTTAAACATTGCTTTTGCCCCTTGCTAGCTGACTTGGCAACGAGTTCCATCACTACTCTGCTTGCTCCTTTCTCCTCAGACCTGTGATGTCTGTTTCGGACCTTTCTTGGACTTTAGACCCTGGTGCAAGTACCCTCCCCTCAGGAGCCTGCTTGCACTCTCTCCGGAGACTTGGTCTCTTGGTTTCACCCTACTCCTCGGGCTAGCCTTGCGCTTTCCAGGAGTCCTACCCGCCAGTCTCCCGACTCCTAGGTGTTGCCTCAGGGAACTTTCTCACCATGTGGGAGACTCATCTCCATGCTTCCCTGCTCCTCGGGGCAGTGCGTACATTCTACACCTGTGACTGCCTGTGCTTCCCCATTCCGGGGTGGTACCTAGGTTCTACACCAGAGACTGTCTGTGCTTCCCTGCTCCTCAGGGCTGTGCCTACGTTCCACACCAGTGATTGCCAGTGCTTTCCCTGCTACTCGGGGCTGTGCCTTCATTTGCATCAGTGACTGTACTCGCACCTCCCCCGCTTCTCGTGGTTCCTTTTGTCATCACCTGGAGACCCGACTCAGGCCTCCTCGCACCGCGGGGTAGCCTTCCCCTTCCTTCACCTATATAACCCACCCCTCCCAGCCCTATATAAATCCCCCCAACCTTGTTTTCTATAGTTATGCCTGCCTCTTGCGTGCACCGGGTGGCTGCCGGCGACTCATCCCCCGGCACAGCCGCTGTGCCGGAGGTCTCAATCCCGCCCCTGGACCGCCCCACGACCAGCACCCTGCCCACAATCCTGCCGCCTACTCGCCCCTTTTTCAAAGCCCTGGGACATATGCATGTCTCGGGGCTTGCGCGTGCCGCGAGCCTATCCAAAATAGGCTTGGCGTGCACAGGAGGGTTTTTAAAGGGTTGCGCGCGTAACCTTTTGAAAATCTACCCCTAAGAGTAGATCTAGTACAGATATTACCATAAGACATTTGCAAGAGAGAAATATCCGAAGTAGAAATAAGAGCCAATGCATCCATGTTGCCTTCCTTCTTGTTCATTACTCTCTTCTTATCAGGAATATAATAACAGCGAGACAACAGAAACTTTCTCAGACAAAATTTAAAGCATTTAAGGCGCATATTTCTCAAACAACACTAAGGAAAATTTAATAGGTGAAGTTTATTAAATCTAAGCCTATTGTTAATAGCTTCACATTTATAAGGATAATTTAAATTATCCTTAATTCCTGCTGCTATTGATGCTTGTATATTAGACATATACCCTGGAAGTCAAAATTAGTTTCTAAAGATGCCAATTTGGAGTCAACTTCAGTTGATTTTTCTGATGTATCAGAAGAGAACTTACACAATTGAGTAATTGAACTAGCCATATTTCAATCTATATGTATTACTATTTTCCATATATCCTTCAAACTAATATTTCCCAAATTCAAGGAGGTATTTAAGTCTGCCCCATCTGATTTCAAAGGAAGAGAGACAGGTATAGATACTGACATTATGGTTACCCCAGTATTTGTGGGTACCATTGAGTTATCAGAGTTTACAACATCCCTGTCAGCCATGTCCTTGATAGCAGTAGGATCAAGGGTTGAAGCACCCACAAAAGTAGGTAATGAAGAAGAATTAACAGGAGCCTGCTGAAATTCAACCCCTTGCTGACCATTGGTTTCCAGAGGGTTAGGGGGAGGTAATCTGATATCAGAACTTAAAGAGAGATCCTTTAGCTCAGTACACACTTTCTTGTGCAGTAGTGAGCTGGGATACAATACATGTAGATCTATTGGACCATGAATGGGAGTAGATATTTGAGAGAGTGAAAGTATTTTCCCATTCTGTCTTTTACTCATCCTCAGTCAGCCCAAAAAAAAAAAAAAAAGCTGACATAAGGGACATGCCACTTAGACGTGTGGCTTTGCTGCACAGCTTCGGTGCACCAATGGCAGCATGCCACAGATCTCCACATTTTGTAGGCTCCTGATGCTGGAATGGAGATTGTGCTCAAGTCTGCCCAGATGGGACAAGTGGCTTTCCTCTCATGGGTTCCTGGATTCAGCAGGCAAGGAAGGGCTGGCTACATGGATTGTTATACTAGTCAACTGTTTTGAAATATTTTTTTTTCAATCATATTTATCGAGTTTTCAGAAGCAATACACTAAGCAGAAAACCAGATGTTCTAAGCAAGATCAACATATATTGCTTGTATAAGCCGATACAACAAATAAACAGATGTCCATAAGAGCAAAAGAAAACCTTCTTCAGAAATTTGAACACTCACAAAAACAGCTTCAATAAACCCCCTTCCCAACCCAGCGATACAGAGATATTATGACATTTTCCATTTTGTTAAAAATTCCCTTCTTATTAATTCCTAACATTCCGTTTGCTTATTTGACTGCTGCAGCACACTGAGCTGACAATTTCAAAGTATAATCCATTATGATGCCTAAATAATTTTCCTGGTTAGTAACTCCTAATATGGAACCTAACATCTTGAAACTACAGCAAAGGTTATTTTTCCCTATATGCAATACCTTGCACTTGTCCACATTTAAATTTTATTTTCCATTTGGATGCCTAATCTTCCAGTCTTGCAAGGTTCTCCTGCAATGTATTACAAGCCACTTGTGTTTTATCTACTCTGAATAATGTTGTATCATCTGAAAATTTGATAACCTCACTGGTCGTATTCTTTTCCAGATCATTTATATATATATATTGAAAAGCACAGGTCCAAGTACAGATCCCTGAGGCACTCCACTGTTCACCCTTTTCCACTGAGAAAATTGACCATTTAACCCTACTCTGTGTTTCCTGTTTTTTAACCAGTTTGTAATCCATGAAAAGACTTTGCCTCCTATCCCAAAACCTTTTAATTTTCTTAGAAGCCTGTCAAGAGGGTCTTTGTCAAATGCCTTCTGAAAATCCAAATACACTACATCTACCGGTTTACCTTTATCCACATATGTATTAATCCCTTCAAAAAATAAAGCAGATTTGTGAGGCAAAACTTCCCTTGGTTAAATCCATGTTGACTGTGTTCCATTAAACCATGTCTTTCTATATTCTCTGTGTTTTTGATCTTTAGAATAGTTTCCACTATTTTTCCTAGCACTGAAGTCAGGCTCACTGGTCTATAGTTTCCGGGATTGCCCCGGAGCCCTTTTAATGATAGGATACAAATTTTAAATAATAGATTTCAAATTTTGCTTTTCAGTTCCTTCAGAACCCTAGGATGTATACCATCTGGTCCAGGTAATATACTACTCTTTTGTTTGTCCATCTGGCCTACTACATCTTCCTGATTCACAGTGATTTGGTTCAGTTCATCCTACTCATCACCCATGAAAACCATCTTTGGAACTGGTATCTCCCCAACATCCTCATTAGTAAACATAGAAGCAAAGAATTAATTTAGTCTTTCTGCAATGGCCTTATCTTCCCTAACAGCCCCTTTAACCCCGCGGTTCAACCGACTCCCTCCTAGTTTTCTTGCTTTGGATATATTTTAAAAAGTTTTTATTATGAGTTTTTGCCTCTATGACCAACTTCATTTCAAATTCTCTCTTCGCCTGTCTTATCAATGTTTTACACTTAATTTGACAATGCTTATGCTATTTCCTATTTTCTTCAGATGGATCCTTCTTCCAATTTTTGAAGGATGTATTTTTGGCTAAAATAGCCTCTTTCACGTCACCTTTTAACCATGCTGGTAATCGTTTTGCCCTCCTTCTGCATTTCTTAATGGTGGAATACATCTGGACTGTGCATCAAGGATTTTAATTTAAACAATATCCATGCCTGTTGAACACTTTTCATGTTTGCAGCTGCAGCTTTCAGTTTTTTTTCTATTTTCCCCATTTTATCAAAGTTTCCATTTTGAAAAATCAGTGTTAGAGCTATAGATGTACTTATTGTCCCCTTTCCAGTTATTAGTTTAAATTTGATCATGTTATGATCACTATGTGATTCTCTTTCAAATAACTTATTCATATATCTGCAATATTCATTAGTTTGATTTGGATTTGTTTTTAGTGTAAACTAAATAAAAAACTGTGTGGATACTAAATCCATTAATTGCACACTAATTTTGATTTAATGAACACTAAATGGAAACAAAAATAAAATAAAAAGGAAAAAAAAAAAGGAAAACTAAATAAATGTTACAGTTTTCTGGCTGCACATCTCTAATATTCAGATATATCAGGATAAGTTATTTGGAGAAGTCTGGTTGTAGTACAGAGTAGTCCTAAAGTAATCTGGATACATGTATATTCTATAAAAATCTGTTTAAGAAAAAATAATGACAGCTTTGGGGCCAGCAGGCTCAATCCCTCACCCATCCACTACACAAAATAATAAGAAATCATATTGGAGCATTGTTCTTGCAACTTCCACCCCCTAAACTACTCAAAAGAATTAGGAATTTGTGAGCCATAGCAGCCGAAGGGCCTCTCCCCATATGAAAAATCTCAGGCTAGCTGTGGGCCTCCTTCTATTCTCTATTTCATCCTTCTGCCCCGCCAAGTGCTTCCTCAAATCCACAAAGCTGCTGGGAACATTCCACTCCCAGAAGCTACACAGATTGATCTGACAGCAACACTGGCAGAGTTGGATTAGGATTTTATCTCCCTTACAAACCTTTGATGCTTTTACCCCTTCACCTCCTGTAAGAGTCTGTTACAGATTAGCAGAAGGTTGTTCTCTGCTGAATGAGATTCAACAAAGCTGGAAGGCAGCAAATCTTAGCCAGCCTTCTACCCATAAATGTTGCCATACTAGGCACAGGTATAATGTGTGAATATTGATAAATCCAGGGCTGAACACTGGTAGCATACTAAATTAGTGTTGCTGTAAGAGTCTTACTTGACCACAGTGCTGGATGTTGCTGGGAGCTTTAGAAATCTACTGCACTCCTGCCAGCCCTGGGAGTTTGTGTGGTTCTAGATGAAGTAGGAGAGTGAGAAAATAATTATAATGCTAAATGAAGAAAGCGTGATTGGGTCTCCAATCCGACATTCAGGTATTTGATTTTTTTTAAAATTATTTTATGGAGATATATTGTACGTGGCCTTTTATTTGTATGTTTTTTTAAACATAGAGGGCCAGATTTTAGTACCTACCCATGGGCGTAGATGTGTGCGCGCAACCCGATGCACACAAATCTATGTCCAATTTTATAACATGCGCGCACAGCCACACGCATGATATAAAATCTGGGGTCAGCACACACAATGGGGTACACATTTGTGCACCTTGCGCGCGCCGAGCCCTAGGGGAGCCCCGATGGCTTTCCCTTTTCCCTCCATCCCCCTATATCTTTGTTATGTAAGTTGTGCCTGCCTCTGGGCAGTTGTAGGTTGCGCGCATGCCAGCCGAGTGTCGGCGCGCGATCCCCCGGCCTAGAAGCCCTACGGAGGCCTCTGGCCATGCCCCCACCCTGCCCCAGACCACCCACACCCCACCCCTTTTTTCAAGCCCCAGGACATATGCGCGTCCCGCAGCTTGAGCACATCACTGGGCCTACGCACGTAGGGCTTTTAAAATCTGCCCCAGAATATAATTGCTTTTATTCACGAAAGTGAAAAATTATTTTTCTTTTAGACATTTTTGCTAGAATATTGGGTGAATCCAGCTCATAATTACTCTTAAATTAGATTGCTTCTTTGTTTTTCCTTTTTGTAGTTGATGCTTTTTCTTATTTAGCCTAACTCAACACATATCTATCCAGCTTTCAAGAGCAACAGTTCCTTCATTGGGTCAAAGCAACATGAGCAGATTAATGTAGAGGATGCAATGGCCATAATACTCAAGTTTATCAGAGATTGCATTACAATGGTGGTACAAGGTAAACGGGTGAGTGGGGAAGAATGGAAGAATGGGTGGTATGTTAGCAGAGTACTGAAACATCTAGAAGATAGTAATAATGGAGAAAACCCATGTCCTTGTTAATGTTTGTTTCAAACCTTCTGATCATAGTAATTTCAAATGGCTTAGTTCCCTTTCAGTATATTGATTATACAGTCACTGATGCAGTGTCTTGGTCTAGAGTAAAGTTCATACATGGAGCATATGTCATCCTTCCCTTATTTAAAATGTAAAGAGGGATGTTACATTGGTGAAACTGGTTAGAAGTTAAATTTATGAATGAACTAATATGGACACGAGAACTCACCACACTGATGAATAAGTTAACACAAGAAAGGAAGAATGAAGTTACTTCAGAAGGATATTAAATTTGGCCAGGATTCATCAAACTATCGCATGCGATAGGAAGAGGGGCAATTTTTATGGTAATAGCTTATTTATCACAAAGTGTGCTATCTTAGTGCTTCACATAGGTATTACTGTACAGTGTGATAACATTTTTTGCATTTTGTGGTAAGTGCTACCCACGAGAGAAGGAGCTATTCTCGACTTAGTGCTCACTAATGGAGATAATGTCTCTGATGTCAAGGTGGGCGCCCACCCCAGCACCAGTGATCATCAAACGGTATGGTTTAATATCACAAAAAGGATATGGAAAAGAAGCACAAAGACCCGAGTTTTGCAGTTCAAAAACACGGACTTTGATGAAATGGGGAAGTACCTGGAAGAAGAATTAAAAGGCTGGGAGAACGAGAGAGATGTGGATCAACAGTGAATCAATCTAAAAGGAGCAATTACCAAGGCAACTAATCTATATGTTAGAAAAGTAAAGAAAAGCAAAAGAAAAATGAAACCTATCTGGTTCTCAAAGGAGGTGGCTGACAAAATAAAGGCTAAAAGAACAGCGTTCAAGAAATATAAAAGATCCCAAAGGGAGGAGCACAAAGAAGAATATCTGGTAGAACTGAGGGAGATGAAGAAATTAATCAACATGGCAAAAAGTCAAGCGGAAGAGAGGATTACCAAGGAGGTAAAGAGAGGTGACAAAACATTTTTCAGATACATCAGTGAAAAGAGAAAAGTTCAAAGTGGTATAGCGAAATTGAAAGATGGAAAGGATCAATGTGTGGAGAGAGACGAAGAAATGGCAGAAATATTAAACAAATACTTCAGTTCTGTGTTCACTAAAGAGGACCCTGGAGAAGAACCATCGCTAGTTAACAAGAAACCGGAGGTGAGTGGAGTAGATGTAACTCCATTTACAGTAGAAAATGTATTGGAAGAGCTGGAGAAACTGAAAGTGGACAAAGCCATGGGGCCTGATGAAGTTCATCCCAGGATACTGAGGGAGCTCAGAGATGTGCTTGCGGGTCCGCTATGTGACCTGTTCAGTAGATCCCTAGAAACGGGAGTGGTGCCGATTGATTGGAGAAGAGCGTTGGTGGTCCCACTTCACAAGAGTGGGAACAGAGAAGAGGCTGGTAACTACAGACCAGTTAGCCTCACTTCAGTGGTGGGAAACGTAATGGAGTCAATGTTGAAAGAGAGAATAGTGAACTATCTACATTCGGGAGAATTGTTGGACCAGAGGCAGCATGGATTCACCAGGGGAAGATCCTGTCAGACAAACCTGATAGACTTTTTTGACTGGGTAACCAAGGAATTGGATCAAGGAAGAGCACTTGATGTCATCTACTTGGATTTCAGCAAAGCTTTTGATACAGTCCCGCACAGGAGACTGGTGAATAAAATGAGAAGCTTAGGAATGAGTGCTGAGGTGGTGGCCTGGATTGCAAACTGGTTGACGGACAGAAGACAATGTGTGATGGTAAATGGAACTCTCTCTGAAAAGAGAGCGGTTTTAAGCGGTGTACCGCAAGGATCGGTGTTGGGACCAGTCCTGTTCAATATCTTTGTGAGCGACATTACGGACGGGATAGAAGGTAAGGTTTGTCTTTTTGCGGATGACACTAAGATCTGCAACAGAGTGGACACGCCGGAAGGAGTAGAGAGAATGAGATGGGATTTAAGGAAGCTGGAAGAGTGGTCGAAGATATGGCAGCTGAGATTCAATGCCAAGAAATGCAGAGTCATGCATATGGGGAGAGGAAATCCGAATGAACTGTATTCGATGGGGGGAGAAAGGCTGATGTGCACGGAGCAGGAGAGAGAACTTGGGGTGATAGTGTCTAATGATCTGAAGTCGGCGAAACAATGTGACAAGGCGATAGCTAAAGCCAGAAGAATGCTGGGCTGCATAGAGAGAGGGATATCAAGTAGGAAAAGGGAAGTGATTATCCCCTTGTACAGGTCCTTGGTGAGGCCTCACCTGGAGTACTGTGTTCAGTTCTGGAGACCGTATCTCCGAAGAGACAGGGACAAGATGGAGGCGGTCCAGAGAAAGGAGACTAAAAGGATGAATGGTCTTCATCGAATGACTTATGAGGAGAGATTGAAGAATCTAAATATGTACACCCTGGAGGAAAGAAGGAGCAGAGGTGACATGATACAGACTTTCAGATACTTGAAAGGTTTTAATGATCCAAAGACAACGACAAACCTTTTCAGTTGGAAAAAAATCAGCAGAACGAGAGGTCACGATTTGAAGCTCCAGGGAGGAAGACTCAGAGCCAATGTCAGGAAGTATTTCTTCAGGGAGAGCGTGGTGGATACCTGGAATGCCCTTCCGGAAGAAGTGGTGAAGACCAGATCTGTGAAGGACTTCAAAGGGGCGTGGGATAAACACTGTGGATCCATAAAGTCTAGAGGACATGTGAAGAGTGGGTGGCTCACGGGAATGACGGCTACTGCCTGGAGATAATACCCTTATTTAATAAACATACACACGGTTAATGCGACTCCAACATTGCTCTAAGCTTCAACGGCAAGAGGAAACGTGGAAAAAGATTTGCATTCACAAAAAAAGCGGGGAGTAGCTGGCTTGTTACGGCAGTTACTACCCCAAACCAAAAAAGCCTGGCACTTCATTTTCAATGCATATCCAGCATAGCTCTCTGCTTCAATGGCAGGGGAGAAAGACTGACGACACATGCATATCCAGCATAGTTCTCTGCTTCAACGGCAGGGGAGAAAGTCTCATAGTTCACTTTCAATGCATATCCAGCATAACTCTCTGCTTCTATGGCAGGGGAGAAAGACTGATACTTCACTCATATCTAGCATAGCTCTCTGCTTCAACAGCAGGGGAAATGAAGAAAAGTAGATCTATATACAGACAACAACCAACAAGGTCTGAATTATTTAGTCTGGGTAAACAAATAAGCATGGGTATAGCTTGCTTATTGCGGCGGTTACTACCCCTAACTAATCAAGCTAGATATTTCACTTAGAGGCAGTTCCAACACTGCTCTCTACATTAATGGTGGGGGTGGAAGGGAAATAGAATCAAAAGGTTACTAAGAGCCAAGAGTAACAGATAAGAATGAGAAAAAAAAAGTGCAAAACTTGCTGGGCAGACTGGATGGGCCATTTGGTCTTCTTCTGCCGTCATTTCTATATGTTGTAATTCCTACCTACAACCACTGGGGGGGAGGGGGGAGAGAGACAGAGAGTGAGAACCTAGCTGTAGGGCCTGCATAGTAGTTAGGTATTTAAACCTCTATAGGAGGCCCGCCTAGTTACTCGAGGTGAGGTTTAGGTATTAGAGATGTGAATTGGAACCGGAATCAGAATCCCTTAGCTTCCCTCATCCTCCTGAACCCCCCCCCCCCCCCAAAACATTTTACAAGTACCTGGTAGTCCAGTGGAAGTCCCAAGAGCGATCTCCCGCTCTCGGGCGGTCGGCTGCCACTAATAAAAATGGCGCCGATGGCCCTTTGCCCTTACCATGTGACAGTGTATCCGTGCCATTGGCTGGCCCCTGCAACATGGAAGGAGCACTGGATGGCCCACACCAATTTTGGAAAAATATCATTTTCGGGTTAATGCACACTAATGGGAGTTAGTGCGCTCTAACCCGAAAATCGGGGCCCCTGAAAAAAAAAACCGAACCACGGGAAAAATGAAAATCCCGCAGGGGGTGCCTCGAAGTGAAGCCCGACACAAAATCCTAACCCGAAGTACATCTCTAATAGCAAATAAACATCAGAAGCACATAATCCTCCAAGCAGTCTCTCAAATTAAAGAGAATACGTACAAATGGAAGGGAATTTACAATTATAGGGAATTTACAATTATATAAATCTAATTATTTGTTCTCATATCACAGCACCAAATTCTGAACATCATTTTCTTGCAAACACATTCTCACAGTTCTATACTATAGGAGTCTGTTTTAAAAAAAAATATTGTGTATTAATTTAAAAAAAGGAAAATCATACTAATCAGCTAGAGCACTTGAAAAGGTTGTGCTGACATAATTGCAAACATATGCCCAAAACATTTTTATTATGTAAAACAAATGCCTTTTAAATTACAAACGTAACTGTTGCACGTCCCGTCCGCGCTCAGCCCATGCCCAGCCCTGCTCACCTTACTGGTCCCTCCGGGGGTCCCAGGTCATCCTCTCCTGCAGTGGCGGCAAGCACAGCCAGGCCAGGCCTCAGCGACCTGCAGCGGCGGTCTCCAGGTCTTTCTCCTCCAGCCAGACCTCATGGTGGGGCTCGACATCCTATGTTGCCCCAGCCCTTGGCGGGCGCACGCGAACCGTCTGGTCCTTTATAGGGCCAGGGGCGGGTCCCAGTTCCGCGGTGTGCCCTGATCGAGCACAGTATATCAGGAAGTTCCTTCCATCACTTCCTTGCCTTGGCAATTGGGTCGATCACATCCTGTTCCAGCATCCTTCTGTTCCAGCATCCCTCTGTCTCCTCATCTCCCCAGGTAATACCTCTCGGACTGTCTTCTCGGTACTGACCTCGGCCTGTTCTTGACTACTTTGATCACTGCCTACATCTGACCTTTTGCTTGTTTCTACAACCACGTAGAAACAAGCAAACAAGCAACAGAAGTCAGTTCCGCTGCCTGCAACTGATCTTTGCCTGGACTCGACCACTTCTGACTACTCTCTGGAACCTGACCTTGCTTTGGCTGACTACCCACAGACTGACTACTGGTATTTGACCCTTGCTTTGGCTGACCACCCATGGACTGATCACTGGCACTGACCCTTCCATTGGCTGACCACGATACCTTGACTCTGGCCCTGATTCTTGCAATACATTCCGAGACTCTCTTTTGGCCTTCTCTGGCACCCCGGACTTCTAATCCAAACATCGACCGTGCACCCTTGATCGTGGTGGGTACACCTCTGAACTTTCTCTCATGGAGCTCCTGTGAAGCCCACTTAAGACCAGGTGGCCCAGGTAACCAAGGGCTCAACATAAGGGTTGCTAGTGATGAAGCTCCATCTAGCCTCTGTCTCCTCTTGTGCTCCACCTCCTGGTGGCAGGCACTCTCTGGGTCCGACCAGGAAGCCTACCAATCCTGCACTAGGCCAAGGACCCATCTCCCGGTGCAACAGTAGCTCCAATAACTAGATCAAAAGTGAGAAAATATCACCCAAATTGTTTTTCAAATCCTGATGCTTTCACTCTCTTCTAGCTATTAGATCTACTTTTGTAGTTTCTTTTTTTTTTTTTTAGTTTAAGTCTTTTTTTTATTAATAGGTAAGAAAAATACAGTGACATTTTAACAGATGATTAGGGAGATCGCACAATACAATCATCGTAGCAGAACAAAATAACAACATGCGAAAAAATGTGATACAATACATCCGTTAGGTCACCATTTTATAGATAAACAGGGAAGAGGACAGTAATAGGAAGAGAAAGAAACTAAAGAGAAAAGAGAAGAAAATAGAGAAAAGAAATAGAGAAAAGAAAAGAAAAAGAGAGAGGAAAGACACAGCACATAAGCAAGTATGCATATCAGAGGAGGAGGAAGGTTCGATATCTAAGCTTGTACATAGGGGATATTACAAAGAAATTATGTAGGTGTCAAGCGGCTTCCAAACCTGGGACCATTTACCCAATCGGCCAAATTTAATGGCCATAGCCTGTTCATATTTAGTATAAAGACTTACAGTGTTCCACCATAGAGATTCCGATAACATATCAGTATGCTTCCAATTAGACAAAATATTATGCTGTCCAATTGTTAGAAGAAAATCCAATAGTTTCCGATGAGGGGTTGAAAGGGTTAGAGCTGGGTGCGCCCCCTTGAGGATGACCATAGAATAAGATATAGAAGACTGTAAATGTAAGATGGAGGAAACCTTATCCCATACCTGTTGCCAAAATCTTTTAACAAAGGGGCACGTATAAAGCATGTGTGATAGTGTAGCTTTAGGGGTCAAGCATGACCAACATTGATGGGATTCTAAAAGGCCTGCCCTGTGAATTTCCAAGGGGTCCAGATAGCTCTGTGCAATGTAAAAACGGAAGTGTGCATCAAACTAGAGGATAGGGAAATACGAGAGGAAGTTAACCACATATAGTTCCACATTGGCAGGGATATCTCTATACCCAGATCCAAAGCCCAGGTTGATCTTAAAGCGTGCGTAGTAGCAGAAGATATGCGATTGATAAGTTTATACAATCGGGAAGCAAGGTGACCTTTCACGCCATTATTCTGATAGAATTCCCACAGAAAAGGAACTCGGGCGATCTGGGAGAAACATACAGAGGTACCTTGCAGCGCATCTTTTAATTGTAGCCAAGCATAATGCTGAGTGCGCGGAAGACCAAATCTCTCTTGTAATTGAGAGAAGGTTAGCAAGGTACTATTTTGTATAATAGAGGAGATTAACCAAATGTTACACCGTTGCCAAATGGACCAAGATGGTGAACAGTCTCCTATTTTAATAGATGAATTGCGCCATAAAGGAGCCAAGATAGATGTTTTCCATCCCGGGAAGGCACTGGGACGTTTCACATCAATGTCCTTAAATGCTTTATACAAAGACCTTAAAATATGATTAGCACCCTGAGGGGAGGTGAGATTCATACCTGGAAAGCAATATAGGGGTGCAGGTGCCTCTAGATGTTGCTCAATAAGTAACCAACGCGGGGGGTCAACAACTTCCTGAGCATACTCAAAATAAAAATAACCTTGCTGTAAAATAAAAGCCATGTGATAAGAGTAAAAATCCGGGAAGTTCACTCCTCCTTGTATCTTAGCCTTTTTTAACTTAGAGAGAGCAATATGGGGAACTTTGTTATTCCACAAGAACCTCGTTAATATCCTATCAACTTGTTTATAAAAGTCCTTAGAAAAAAAAACCGGGATCATGCTCATAGTATATGTAATTTTTGGCGCCAATACCATTTTAATAGTATCTAGCCGGCCCCACCAAGTAAGATGGAGGGGAGACCATCGGAGGATGAGATCCTTGAGAGACCGCAGAACACTGGATTCACCATGAACTATCGTCTCCAAAGGATCCATATAAAAAAGGACTCCTAGATATTTAAGACAAGTGGACATCTTTTGAACGGGGAGATGAGTAAGGGATAGAACAGATGCCGAGTAATTTAGTGGCAGTAGTTCAGTTTTATGCCAATTAATTTTATATCCAGAAAGAGATGAGTAGCTAGAAATTAAATCAAAAAGTTGGGGGAGTGAATTCTCCGGATCTTGCAAAAACAATAAAACATCATCAGCATATGCCGAAAGTTTGAAAACATCCGATCCTATTGATACTCCTGTAATAAGATCCGTTTGCCTAATTGCCGTGAGTAGGGGCTCCAAAGCCAGGTTAAAGAGAAGCGGCGAAAGGGGGAATCCTTGCCGCGTTCCCCTATGAAGAGAAAAAGTTGGGGAAATCTGTTGATTAATATACAGATATGCTTTAGGTGAAGTATACAAATGTTTAATCCAAGACAGAAATTGAGGACCGATACCATACCATTGGAGCGTAGCCAATAAGAAGGACCACTCTACACGGTCAAAAGCCTTTTCCGCGTCCAATGATATGGCCACAGTCGGAGTGAGTGATGAAAACACAGCCTGTTGTATATGCAAAAAAAGCCGGGTATTGTTAGATATCAAGCGACCCTTAATAAAGCCAGACTGGTCTGGATCTACTAAGAAGCCCATAACCCGGGATAGTCTAGTAGCCAATATTTTTGTAAAAAGTTTATAGTCTGTATTTAATAGGGAGATAGGTCGATAGTTAGCTATGTTGGCCGCATCTCTGCCTGGCTTAGGGAGCACCACTACACAAGCTTGTGTGAAAGACGTACCAGAAGCTTCATTAAGAAGCAGGGAAGAAAAATAATCATGTATATAGGGAATTAACGTCTTTTGAAAGGAACTATAAAATTCAGCCGTAAAGCCGTCCGGTCCGGGTGCTTTACGTGGAGCCAGGGACTTGATTGCAGAGGTAAGTTCAGCAACAGTAATAGGAGAGTCCAGCAGGTCCATTTGCTGTCGTGTCAAAGTCGGATGTTGCAAACTAGAAAAAAAATCTTGAAACATCTCAGGCGACGGTGAGATCTCAGATTGATATAAATTTGCGTAAAAGTCACTAAAGGCCTGCAGAATTTCAGAATGCTTAGTCAGTATAGTATTAGATGGAGATAATATTGTCGTTATGCGTTTGGTTTCTGATTTTTTCTTTAAATATGAAGATAATAAGTGGCCGCATTTGTTGTTACCAGCATAATATTGTGCCTTCGAGTGAGAGACATGTAATTGTACCTGTGAGCTTAAAAGGCGATTGTATTGGTAGCGTGCCTTAACTAAAGCTGCGAGAGATATCGAAGACGGGCACGTAATATGATCCAATTCGAGGGAAGCAACTTGTTGGTGAAGAGAAGTTAAAGCAGCTTTTTGTAACTTGGCTCGTCTGATAGAGAAACTAATGATGTCACCATGAATCGTGGCTTTAAAAGCTTCCCAGAGAGTGGAAGTCGAGACATCTCCTGTAGAATTATTATGGAAGTAATCAGTTATCTTTTGTTCTAGAAATGGAGAAAACTCAGGATCTTCCAGTAAAGCTGAATTGAAGCGCCATTGCTTATGTATTTGTTTGGGAGTCGTCAGATTACATGTCAAGGAGATAGCCGCATGATCAGAAATCAATATGGGGTGAATTTTTGTGTCCAAGACTTGAGATAATAAAGATTTATTAATAAGAAAAAAGTCTATTCTGGAGTACGAAGAGTGAGGTGATGAAAAAAAGGTATAGTCCCTTCCGGTAGGATTGATCAGCCTCCAAGGGTCCACAAGACCATACATAGAAACTAGATGCTGTAAGGTTCTAGTGGATTGAGAAACTATGGGTCGAGCCATTGATTGCTTGTCCAGGATGGGATCTAAGGGCTGGTTGAAGTCCCCTCCAACGATACATGTAGAGGAATCCAAACTAAGCAGATTTACAAACACCTCCTGGAAAAAGCCTGGGTTATCATTGTTGGGTGCATAAATATTAAGGATGGTGAACATTTCAGAATGAATAGAAAGTCGGAGAAGGTTCCATCTACCATCCGGATCAGCCAGGTGATCAGAGACAGAGGACGTTAAGGTCTTGTTGATAAGAATAGCAGTGCCTCTTTTCTTATGTACCGCTGCACTGAAGTAAACCTGTCCAACCCATTGCTGTTTGAGCTTAAGAGACTAAGCTTGAGATAGATGAGTCTCCTGTAACAGCGCAATGTCCGTTTTCAGAGTATGTAAATAGGTGAGGATTTTTTTCCGCTTTATTGGATGAGAAAAGCCGTTGACATTTAAGGAAACTACTTTAAAAGAAGAGATATGAGTCGCCATTATACCAGAAAAACAGACAAATCCCTCATTGTACGCTGAGCACTCCTACTATAAATCCGATGTGTGCAGTTAGAAGAAAAAAAAGTAGCAAAATTGACACTTGTCAAAAAGTAAAAAAGGGAAAGAATTAGGAATAAAAAGATGTATAGTGGACACGAGTAGATAAATTGTTTCCATAAAGGTACCGCTCTGAATTGTGTCATTGCTAGAGAAGACAGTGTTAATGCACACTATCTAATCTATATGTAGAAAACAAAGAGCCTCAAGGCAGGCCAAAATATAGCCCACGTCCCTCGCTCCTGTACCATGGGTGCCGTATAAATAAAGAAAAAATTGGCGTCATAGAAAAATAAGAACTTGCAACAGTTAAGGTGGCTGATACCAAGAAACCCTCCGGCATTCCATGGGTACATAAAATAAAAAGAAAAATAATCATATATATGTTTCCAATATAAGGCTTCACCGTCCCTGCGTAATAGCTTCGAAATGTAAGATACAGTCCCAAAACCAAGAGAAAAAAATTAGGCATATAAGATACCCTTATCGCCCGGTATACAGAAAATCACCTATGGGATAAAATATTATGTTCAGGTTACCATGCCGGCTGAAGAGTCGCAAGAATTCAAGTATTCTTCCAGATCACGAGGATCCTGAAACATTTGGGTACGGTTATTATAAGTTACCCTCATTTGCGCCGGGTACAATAAGCCATATCTGGCCCCCAGAGCCTGTAGACGAGATCGCAGGCCTAATAAAGCTTTGCATCTGACCGCTGTGGTTTTAGCCAAGTCCGGAACAAAAAGTACATTATGACCTTGAAATGTAATCGGGGTTTTGCTGCGAGCTGCGGCAAAAATTTGTAAAACTTGGGGGTATCGTAAGACCTTGAAAATGATAGGCCTCGGGTACTTAGAATTTCTGAGGGGCCGGGAAGGAATGCGATGCGCACGTTCCAGTTCCAATGGGTGTTCAAAGGTAATTTGTAGGCAATTAGGTATCATAGCTCCCAAAAACTTCATGAGATCATTACCTTCGAGTCCCTCGGAGATTCCCAAAATCCGTATATTATTACGGCGATTACGATTAGACAAGTCTTCTACTTCAGTCCGAAGCTGCGTCATCGCTTTAGTGAGTTCAGGGATTGATGCCGTAGTAAGGAGCAGAGAAGAAACTTGAGTTTCAGCGTCATCCAAGCGCAATTGAAAACCATCCATCCGAGCTGATAAGGTTTGCAGGTCCGTGCGGACCGCAGTAGTAGTTTCGATGTTGAGTTGTAGCATTTCTTTAAGTTGTTTAAGCTCCGTTAAGACTAACTCAGCGGACGCCATGTTTTTTGCCGCGGTTACCTTATCTGGTGTCGGGGGATCTTGTTTCTGCCGTTTTGTGCCTGTCGCAGAAGCAAAGGCTGCCTCAATTTTACCCGATTTGGCAGCAGCCATCCTTAGAAAGCAAGGCTCTCCCTTCCAGCCAAAAGAAACGACCTGAGACGACCAATTTTAACAAAAAAAGGAGCGAGGATGCTCAGAGCATTAGAGGTGGGCGGCCATCTTGTGCGCTGCACGTGAGCGCCCCCCCTACTTTTGTAGTTTCTAGGGATGTGAATCGTTTTAGGACGATTAAAATTATCGTCCGATAATTTTAATATCGTCTTAAACCGTTATGGAACACAATACAATACAGATTCTAACGATTTATCGTTATAAATCGTTAGAATCGTGAGCCGGCACACTAAAACCCCCTAAAACCCACCCCCGACCCTTTAAATTAAATCCCCCACCCTCCCGAACCCCCCCCAAATAACTTAAATAACCTGCGGGTCCAGCGGCGGTCCGGAACGGCAGCGGTCCGGAACGGGCTCCTGCTCCTGCATCTTGTCGTCTTCGGCCGGCGCCATTTTCCAAAATGGCGCCGAAAAATGGCGGCGGCCATAGACGAAAAAGATTGGACGGCAGGAGGTCCTTCCGGACCCCCGCTGGACTTTTGGCAAGTCTCGTGGGGGTCAGGAGGCCCCCCACAAGCTGGCCAAAAGTTCCTGGAGGTCCAGCGGGGGTCAGGGAGCGATTTCCCGCCGCGAATCGTTTTCGTACGGAAAATGGCGCCGGCCATACGCGTATGGCCGGCGCCATTTTCCGTACGGAAAATGGCGCCGGCAGGAGATCGACTGCAGGAGGTCGTTCAGCGAGGGTTCCGGCGCCTCGCTGAACGACCTCCTGCAGTCGATCTCCTGCCGGCGCCATTTTCCGTACGGAAAATGGCGCCGGCCATACGCGTATGGCCGGCGCCATTTTCCGTACGAAAACGATTCGCGGCGGGAAATCGCTCCCTGACCCCCGCTGGACCTCCAGGAACTTTTGGCCAGCTTGTGGGGGGCCTCCTGACCCCCACGAGACTTGCCAAAAGTCCAGCGGGGGTCCGGAAGGACCTCCTGCCGTCCAATCTTTTTCGTCTATGGCCGCCGCCATTTTTCGGCGCCATTTTGGATAATGGCGCCGGCCGAAGACGACAAGATGCAGGAGCAGGAGCCCGTTCCGGACCGCTGCCGTTCCGGACCGCCGCTGGACCCGCAGGTTATTTAAGTTATTTGGGGGTGGGGGATTTAATTTAAAGGGTTGGGGGTGGGTTTTAGGGGGTTTTAATGTGCCGGTTTTTCGATTTTTCGATTTTTTAACGATTTTTCACGATTTTTCACGATATTTTACCCCCCCAAACGGCAACAATACGATTCCCTCCCCCTCCCAGCCGAAATCGATCGTTAAGACGATCGAGGACACGATTCACATCCCTAGTAGTTTCTATATATTTTTGTAATTAAGGAGCATCTGGATTTTAACCTGTTTCTGTCACCTACACTGGGAGGATTCTCCCATGTATCCACAGCCTTTCAGTGAATAAATATTTTTACTTTATTATTTTATTTATTCACCTTTTGAATTTAACATAAGTACAAAACTTGATCAAGAAATCCAGATTATATCAAAATAAAGGAAACAAAAAAAAGAAAAAAGAAAAATGGCATTCTCCAATGTCTTTGAGAGATCTCTACAGGGGAAGCATCAAATCAGAATCCAAACGTAAGCTCTAAACACCAAAAGTGATATAGAGAAAACCACAGACAATAGTCAAATATACTATGGTCCCCGTAGCTTCTTAGAAGCTAAAAATGTGTATCATTACATCCTTTCAAGTATCTGAAGGTCTGTATCATCTTTCCCCTGTAGGGAGACCTACTGCATGCATGCTACATGACTCGGCTTGAATCTCCCAACAGTCTGGCTGTTGCTTCTCTAGTCTGTCTTCTATGTTTGTCAAGTTTCCATGGTGGGCTCCCATGAGAGAAAGCAGGCATTCTCCTCCAGACATAGCTCTAATCAATGCTTCTCCCAGCATTATTGAGGGTGACATGACAATGCTTCTAAGCCCTCTATCACCAGAAAGAACAGGAACCTCTGATACAATTGGTCTCAGTAATATCTCCAGGTCTGACTGAAAACTGGCTCAGTCACTCATAGCCAAAGACTCTCCACTGGATACCCTTGCTTGTGCCAAAAAACTGTCAATTTTCACCTACTGGGAAGCTGGAAGACAGCACTAACCTTCCTTTTCTGCTTAACTATTAGTTCTAAGTAACAAAAAATGGGCACAGAAAGAATAGGGAAGAAAATCCTGCAGGATAGGGGATGACTCAATGCATGTCTTTTTGTTTGGCTGCCATCTTGGAACTGCAAGCAATATTTTTAATATTATCCCTGAGACTACTCCCTTGCAACTTTATATCATGATTTACTCTAATGAAAAAAGGCTTGCTTCTTGTGCCTTTGTGGCATTTGAATGTTTTCTGTTTTCTCCTCTCCTCCATAATAAAATTTTTCTTTTTCCTCACTACTAATATTTTCAGAGTTATGCTATTATAAGATGCAGTTGGTTAAAAAAACAGTGTCTTAAGTCAAAACCACAATTCCCATTGGAAACAATGTTATACATTTTATTTATTAAAATGTATTTATCACTTAACACTAACAAACTAAGCAATGTAGAAAATAAAACATTCACAATAATAACATGTAAATAAAACAAAACAAAAACATATAAAATACATAAGAAAATCATAATACCATACAGAGGTAGTTGATTCCAGCACCAAAGTCCAGTACCTTATTTTCATCAAATAAACCCTGAATTTAAAACCATAGAACTCTAAAAATCTCCCTGTCACTTTCTTTCACCCAATCCAGATCTTACCGTAGTTTCATTTGTGCAAGATGAAGTACTTTGTCCTTCAGCATGTTGGTGGTGGAGCAGCTAACAGCAGCTTGGAGGAGGATCTTTTTCCATGTGCTGTCTTACTTCACCTCTTTCCTTCCTTATTACTATACTGATTATAAGTCAGAGAGAGAACAAGACAACTCTCTCTATCTCCAAGGCCCTACTTCCATCCCCAGAAACAGCTGTTGCAATAGGAGCTGTCAGCTTTGTTCCTGCCTGCATTGGCTGTTGTCTCCTCTTCAAAGTCACATCCCCAAGTAGCAATCATGATAGTAGCTATCAGTTTCATGCCTGCCAATATTGGGGGATAACTGTGCTGACATCAGTGCCAGGTACTCTTTATAAGCTGAGCGGCACGGCCTGGGCTTGGACACATTGACATCAATGACTGATCACCACCAGTATTGAGAAAGAAACTGTATCAGAGATCATAATGTGGGTATGGATTTACCTCTGACAAAAGTAATGGGTATCACAAGTCGGGCTGTATCAGTGAGCACTCTCTATATGTAAAATGTCAGGTTATTCTGTATTGTTCAACACAGAAAAATCTTAATATGATAATAAAATACAGTAGATAGTGAGAATAGACTAGCATCAGTCAACTCTTGCTGCCTTACTATGCATCACTGTTATCTGCCCCTTCAATTTTAACAGTATCATGCCATGTTTCCTGTCAGTCTAGTGAGTAATCACACAGTAAAAGAAATGGTCTACTCAAACATGCTTAAAAGAAGAGTGTCATAGTAGATAAGTGTCAAATAACTGCATAAAAATGTAAAGAAGAAGTACTTGACTGCTAACTCAAAGTGTCTAAAGGCAGGAATATGCTGTGAGATAATCAGCATGAGCTATTTTAAAAACCTGACCAATGAGAATGATCAATATCTTTTTAAGCGCTGTCAAGATTATTTAGGGAAGATGATTCAAAGCAGAGATGCTTGGTCTGTGATTTGGGAATTACACTTTGCTCAGGTATCTGAAGTATGGATCTTCTATACTAGGGATAGCGAACTCCAGTCCTCGAGGGCTGCAAACAGTCCAAGTTTTCAGGATATCCACAATGAATATGCATGAGAAAGATCTGCATGCACTACCTCCAAATCTTTCTCATGTGTGCTCATTGTGGATATCCTGAAAACCTGGCCTTTTTGCGGCCCTTGAGGACTGGAGTTCGCCATTCCTGTTCTATACTGATGGATCTCCAACTTGCTTCTCAGGCTCTCCAATAATTTAGAGGTCCATATTCAAACAACATTTAGAAGGATAACATAATAGTTATCTATCTAAATAGCTTATATAGCTATATTTATCCCATATCCAGCTAAATTCTAGCTGGACAACTATTTACCCACCTAAAATTTAGCTGTATAACTCAAGGGCATTCCAGGGCAGGAGGGAAGTATTCCAGGGAAGAGTGGAGATAGACGGATAAGTTAACCGGCTAACTCCAATATTTGGAGGCAGCTGGTTAACTTATCTGGCTAACTCTGGTCATGCCATAGTGCTGTCCTAAAGTTACCTGGTTATAAGTATCACCTCAGCTCTCAGGCTTTCATGCAATTATATGAATAAATCTGAGGGGATCTGGATCTAGTCACTTAAAGGTCCGACGCTGTGCCAAGCCTCACCAAAATATTGGCCACCCTGCATTTAATGGCATCTGGCACCTTCCAATCTACATTAGGGGTCATGGGGAGAATGTCCCAAAACACTTTTTCCCACTGTCTGGATCTGGTCAGAACAGCTGTATCTGACTGATTGAAGCACTACAAGGCATTTCGTTGATGGGACTTAATGGGATTGAAGAGAGGCTCTTATGCCATCACTAAGTTTCCCAATGTTCTGGGAGCTATCAACTGCACTCACATTGACATCAACCCCACCCCATGACGGTGAGGAGACCTTCCTCAACAGAAAGCTTTTCCACTCCCTCAATATGCAAGTTGTGCATATTTCCACTCCCTCAATATGCAAGTTGTGCATATGCTCTAATGCACATCCTCAACATTGTGGCCATGTACCCGGGAGCCGCGTATGATTCCTTTATACTTTGGCAATTGGGCCTGTATGAAAATTTTGAGGATGGCATCTATGATGAAGGCTGGCTTGTAGGTAAGAGATGCTTCTTCCTCAATTCCATCTCTGGCTATGTGTTAGCAGCAAACGGCATAACATGAGGGGGAGCTGTGGGGGATGGAACATCATTGCTGACATGACAAGTGGCTTCTACAGTTAGGTCTGCACACCATTGAACCAGGGCCTGGATTTTTTTCTCATACTCCAGAGGCTTGCTAATCTTGTGAGGCCAAACAATGCACTTGGTGTGTGATCAGGCACTACATACTCTCTATGGGTTCACTTTAAACAGAGGCCTTTTCCATTCCTCCCATTTGGAGCAGGTGAATTTTTTCTAGTTAATCATAAACTTTAAGTGTCCGCATTGCTGGTACTTCCAGATCAGGAGTGCCCTGTTAGTGATAGGTCAGCCATGATGTCAGGCACAGTTTGTCTTACCCATCATACAGGTAAACCAGAAGCAGCGGTCTAAACATTTTGTGGCCTAGCATATTTTCTGTATCAGGGCTGTCAAATTTGTATCTCTGGAGGATATACTGCAGAGTAGCCATGGATTTGCATATCCAGTCTTCGATGTAGAAGTTTTTCTGCTAGAACAGGCATGGCAGCTCTGATATACTACTTCAGTATTTGATGACTGCTATGAATGAGTAGCCTTAGCTTAGTTGTGAGGGGCTGCCACACATTTGGTGGAATCCCCAGATGCAGTGAGGTATCCTCCCTTTCCTGACTCTTGCTCCCACTCCCCTCTGCCCTCGGTTTTTCTTCCTTCTCCCCTGTACCTGCCATTCCAACTACCCTCCACTCTTCCCTCTCTGTCTATCTCAAGCCTGTTCTCATCCTCCCACCAGACTTGCCTATCTATCCTCTTCCCCCTCCTGTTTCCTCCTATCCCTTCCCCCCGCCATATATCTACTCTGTCCCTATTCCTACTCCTACTCCTCCTCCTTTCTTGAGCACTCCTGCCCTCATTATCCCTCCTCCTCCTCCTCCTCTCCTCACACATCTCCTTTCCACTCCTCTTTCCCCCTGCCTCTCATGCTCCATCCTCTCCACTCCTCAACACTACCATGCCTCATTACTTCTCATCCACCTCACCACTATTCCTCAACACCATGCTTCAAAACTCCCCCTTCCCTATCTTCCTGTTGCACTGGAGGTGAACCCTTGTCCCGAGGTGGGGTTGACACTACCCATAGGGAAAGCCCCATGGGGCCCCACTGTCTGGAGGCGGAGCTTACTAGGAGAAGGAGCCCAACTGGAGTTTCGCCAATACTCGGATTATCATGAACATCTTCAGGGTCAAACGAACGAGAGAGAGCATCCGCTTGGAGGTTCTTCTCCGCCAGATGGTAACGGAGCTTGAAGTTGAAGTGAGAGAAGAATAATGCCCAGTGGGCCTGGCGAGCATTGAGTTGCTGGGCATGTCTGAGGTGCTCGAGGTTCTTATGATCCGTAAAGACGGTGAACTTAAACTGAGCGCCTTCCAACCAGGGGTGCCACTCTTCGAGGGGGAGCTTGATTGCTAATTACTCCCTGTCCCCTATGCTATAATTTTGTTTGGCATGAGAGAACTTATGGAGTAGAACAAGCATGGATGGAGAAATGCTCGGGTCGAGTACTGGCTCAGAACTACCCCAGTCCCTATAGCCGAGGTGTCCATCTCTACAACGAAGGGGCGGTTCGGATCTGGATGGCGCAAACAAGGACCAGAGATGAAGGCATTCCTGAGGTCTTGGAAGGCAGCTAGAGCTTCAGAGGACCAGTTCTTCATGTCACTGCCTTTCCGAGTCATAGCTGTGAGGGGTGCTGCCAGCAGGGAGTAGTTCGCTATGAAGTGACAATAATAATTGGTAAATCCAAGGAACCTTTGAAGCACCCGAAGACCCACTGGTTGGGGCCAGTCATGAATACCCTTTACTAGGATCCATGGTAAAACCTCACTAGGAAATGATGTAGCCTAAGAAAGGCAAGCTGCATCTTTAAAAAATATATTTGTCCAACTTAGCGAACAAATGATTTTCCTGTAGGCACTGGAGTACAGCTCGCTCATCGGCTTGATGAGTGGTCAGGTCTTTTGAGAAGATGAGGATATCATTTAGGTATGCCATGACCTTTGTATACAGGAGGTCGTGAAGAATTTCATTAATCATTCATTGAAATACCGCAGGAGCATTACAAAGTCTGAAAGGCATGACAAGCTATTCATAATGCCTGTCTCTAGTGTAACATGCCGTTTTTCAAACATCCTCCGGGCATATGCAAACCAGATTATAGGCACCACGCAGATCCAGAATGCTGAAAATGATAGTGTCCTGGAGGTGATCAAACAGTTCCAAGATTAACGGCAATGGGTATCTGTCCTTGTGGATTATAGAATTAAGGCCGTGGTAATCTATACATGGTCTCAAAGACCCATCCTTCTTCATGATGAGGAAAAATCCCATGCCCGCCAGCGAGGTGGATGGGTGGATGAAACCCTTAGCCAGGTACTCTTGAATGTATTTGGTCATAGCTTTAGTTTCGGGTACAGATAGCGGGTAGGTCCTACCCCTATGAGGCATGGTACCAGGCAACAGCACAATAGGGCAGTCAAACTTTTGGAGAGGCAGAAGGATATCTGCCTTCTGCTTCGAAAAGACATCTTCAAAGTCCACATATGGAGGTAGAAGACCAGAAGCAATCACCGCAAGGGGAATCACAGGAGAAGTTGCCACCTTCTTGAGACACTGTTGATGACAGGCTGGGCTCCACTCAACGAGCTGTAAGATTCCCCAATTGAACTGGGAAAAGTGGTGCTGGAGGCACGGTAATCCCAAAACTACTGGATGGATGGACTTCTCCAGAACAAAGAGTTCAACCTCCTCTTCGTGTAGGCTCCAGTGAGAAGACGGACAGATGCCGTCATTTGGGAAATCCTTCAGGGTAGCAGTTCGCCATGGATAGAGGTGATGCGTAACAGTGTCACGATGGTATGAGTGGAGATGCCTAGGAGGTGTACCAGGTTCTTTAGAATAAAGCTCCCACCTGCTCCCAAATCTATTAGAGCCAAGGTTGGGATAGACCGAGAGTCCTAAGTCAAGGTGACTGGAAAAGACAATTGAGGGGCCAGAGTAGTAGCACCCAAGTTCAGGTCCCCCACTGAACTTAGGCCCAAGAGTTTCCCGGATGAATAGAACAAGACAGCAGGTGGTGGCTGGAAGCCCCGCAGTATAGGCACAGACCCGAAGCCTCTGTCTAAGGCATTCCTCCGGAGTAAGGTGCCCTCGACCCAGCTGCATGGGTTCTTCCGTCTTGGTAGATGGGGGGATTCTACTGGTTGTGGACCCTGCTGCAGGTGGAGAACAGGAACGCTCCACAGCAAGACGTCGGGGTATCCGAACTTCAAAGTGATGCTCCTGGAGTGGGTGGTCAATACGGCCTACCAGAGTGATAAGATCCTCTAAAGAGGAAGGTAACTCATTGGCTGTGAGTTCATCTTTTAGTTGGGATGAAAGACCATCCAAATAAATGGCTCAAAGGCAATCCTCTTCCCAAGCCAATTCAGTGGCAAGAGTCCGAAATTAGTGGTCAGCCCCTGTCACATGGTAGGAGCAATGGACAGCCGGCGCCACCTTGTGCTCCTACAATGTGACAGGGGCCGACCAATGGCACCGGTAGCCCCTGTGACATAGTAAGGGCAAAGGCTATTGGCACCATTTTGAATTCTGGCAGCTGACAGCTTGAGGGCAGGAGATCGCTCCAGGACCCCCGCTGGACCACCAGGGAATTTTGGCAAGTCTTGGGGGGGGGGTCAGGAGGGTGGGGGAATGTAGTTAATTAAATTTGAAGGGTTGGGGTGGGTTGTTGTTTTTTGTTTTTACAACTTTAAAGGGAAACAAATACTGAATTCAACTAATGGATGGATTGGGTTCTCGCCCCCCCCCCCCCCCCCCCCCCCCATTGACCGAATGCAACGTATTTGGGTCCCGACGAATACTGAATCCAACAAATACTTTCCGTCTGCACATCCCGAATTGAAACTGGCTGGCTGGATTGTAGACAGAGCCTGCATATTCTTTCCATCAGGTAGATAATTTTTGAATGATGGTAAATAATAAATCCTTGATACCAAGGGTATCACTTGTTCAGGAAGTTTTAGAATATTTCTTCCACATAACTTTAGGAGGAACAAGTGGATCATTAGGATAATTATTTAAATCAAGGTTTTTCTCCCTCATTTGATTTTCCATTTGTTCTAATCTATTCTTATGTTCTTATGATTTTCTTTAAGCAAAGCTTGCTGAAGAGCGAAGGTACTTTCCAGATCCAATATAAAGTTTCACATGTTTTTTTTTAGTGGCACTGCTTTCACATTCCAACATTTTCACATGATTCACCACCAGATTTATATGAGCAGAAATATTTTATTAAAAGTCTCAATAGCCTCCCAAATTGTTTCTAAATAAAAAGTACTCAGCCTTACTTGTTCAAAAGATTGTAATGATGGTAAGTTTACCACCCAATTAGGAACCTCTTCATACTGCCACTGAGCTTCCCCTCCAGGAATTTTCCCTATACTCATCAATGTCAAATTGCTCTGAGGAAAATCCATCCAGACCCAGTGTCTCAGGATGAGGCTCGGTATTAATGGCATCATCAGCCTGTGACATGTCTCATTGTGGCTCTAGCTCTTCGCCTTAGCAGGATTTGCAGGGGCAGTCCACTCCTCCAGGGACAGAGATGTCAGATAGTCAAAGAAGGGGTTGAGTTTCTCTTCTTCTCATACCCCCTCCAGCGATCCAAATCCCGGAGTAATAGTCTCCCGGTGCACATGTGATTCCATCAGTCCAACAACAGAGTTTGAGGTCAGGGCAGCTGAGACATCCCTCTCCCTGGCCCTCCATTTGCAACCAGAATGAGACATAATTCAAACAGGTAAGAAAAGTAAGAGAGCTGACTCAACAGTGCACAGCAAGTTCCGCCATCTTGGATTCAACTGTTTTAATTTTGTCTACTTTGCGAGCTTCTTAATGGCACTGCAGGAGTATTCCTTCCCCTAAATCACAGAACCCATGTCCCTCACCCTGCTTTGAGTGTTCTAGTACTCTGCAGGACTGAGAAGTGTGGACCCCTCCCCCTAGGAGTTTACTAAAAACTGTGGCATGTATGGGGAGGGGCTAAGATGATTTGGAGTGTTCAGATTTGTTTTTGAAGTTTTAGTATAAACCGCAAAGAATTTGGTGCAGAAACAGCTGTTTTGTGCCATTTGTATTAGTGATTTCTCAAACATGGTTGCCATTCTTGCTGGCAAGTTGTCTTGAGCAGCATAAGAAAAGTGAACACATGCCACCATGGATGAGGGACTGTGTTCAAGGTGCTTGACATCGTACCTCATTTGATTCTTAAGAGGAAATCAGGAGAGGCCTGACACGTGAAGAAGTGCAGTTATGGAACCCAGCACCAAATATCACAGCTATATTGTCATGGAGCTGAGCAAGCAGACCAACCAAGCAGAGTGAAAAAGGAAGTAACCTGAATCCAGCTACTGTTTGGGTGATTGCTCAACTTTCCTGGCAAAATGACTTATTGATTGAAGGTCTGAGTGTGAGTCTTCATTGAGAATAGAGTAAACTTTGGGCACTTCAAGTATCATGGATGCCAAGTTCATGACTCCATGCCCATGGTCATCCAATGTGTGTACTGCTTGGAGTTGCAGTAGGAACCTGAGACTTGGTCTGCATTGACTCTACCAGCAGTGTCCAGAGGTTTCAGAGAATTGAGAGCAACACTAACAAAAGGAACTGGCATAGCCCTAGGGCCTAAAGATAACTTAAGAATTACTTGTGTGTTATGATGTTCTACACATGCTCAGGAGATGGCTGCAATTATATGCCAGCACTGGCACTTTTTAGCATTGCATCAGGACTTCAAGAATTGTCCTTGCATCGCATTTTCCCAGAGGTGCAACATTCATGATATCATCATACAATCCATGCTACCCTCAGATACAGTACATGCCCACATCATGAGATTTTATTAGTGTTGTACTTCCTTAGAAGGCTCTGCGTGGTTGCACCCCATCACTAGTCGAGTTCTCTCTTTAAGAAAGAACATTGACTATAGCACTTCAGGGGTGATTTTTTTGATTCAATGTTCTTGTAATTTGATTTATATATGGCATAATAAGAGACAATGAGGATTCGTCTTTTTGAACATTGGAGTTACTTAAAAACACAGACACTTTTGGTTCCCATGGTTTTTTATTATGTACAGTTACAACATGTATTTCAAGACCTGCGATGTATTGTGTTAGAAAAGGTCTCCATCTCCACTAGGAGTGGGTATTTACAAGCTATTTTGAATAGACATAAACAATTTTGGATATTTTCTTTTGATTCTGTAACTCCTCATGAACTTAATTAAAACAGAGTGGTATTCATTGTTATAAACTGTATTTTTCCATTTTTTTGTAGTAATTGTTGATGTCACTTCCTTCTTTAGTCCTTAAAAGTACTTCTGTTTTTCATATCCCTGCTATTATGGAAACAAAAGCAAGCACAGTATGTAGTACAACATTTGATGGGACTATGAGACTCTATAACAGATTTGTGTGTCTTACAGAAGAATTGTTATCTTATCTATCCCTGATGCAGACTTACATCGAAACACAGCACCATGTCAGGGTTCCGTTGCTGTCATTTGGACATGAGTTATGTAATTTTTTTGTGGTGTTTAATTGAAACTTGAAATTGTGAAAATTTTATTTATGAGATTCATGAGGAGTTTTTGCTGTGCACATTAAAAGGTGAATTTTCAAAGAGAAATAGAAACATAGAAATGACGGCAGAAGAAGACCAAACGGCCCATCCAGTCTGCCCAGCAAGCTTTCACAGTTATTTTTCTCATACTTATCTGTTACTCTGACCGCTGAGGTCAGGGCCCTTATTGGTAAGTTTTTGGTTCTAATTTCCTTCCACCCCTGCCATTGATGTAGACAGCAGTGCTGGAGCTGCAGAAAAGTGAGCATGCAATTAGCATATATATGTGTAGGTGCTCTTTTATAAACCTCAAACATACAAATGCAAGTAATGGTGTGTGAATAAATTTGCTTATATAAAAAGGGGCGGGCCAGGTTCATTTTGGTGTGAGGGCAACATTTATACATATAAATTTCTATTTTATAATCTGGGAAAATGACAAACTTAAAAGCTGTTACCTACACATATTTACACCTGGTAATTATCTGGCATAAGTCAGAATAAAAATCCTTATAGCCAAATACTAAGTGAAGAGTCTGGGTAAACTAGGGGGAGTTCAGGCTGAAGAACCAGGGGGTTCTTGATGATCTAGAGAACAACTGGGCAAAGTGGTGAACTAATTGGTAAAACTAGTAATTTTCTTCCTGTATGCATGTTGCAAAATTTTATATTTATTCATGTAAGAGCTACATGCTAAGAAAAAAACACAAGTTACATTTTCTTGTGTAAATGATCAAAATTAGGAGCACAAATATGCGCTCATAACTGATGTGTGCTACTTCTCTGGATACATTTTGGCATATCCAGCTAACTGGCTATGTTGAAAATACATGCCGTGTGTCTCTTAGATATATAAACATGTTGTTGGGTAGATTTAAGTGTACACATTTGCACACACATTATAAAACACATGTGCATGTGTGTGCTCATCTATAAAGCTGCGTATATGGGTGTGAACGCACTTGTTTTAAAGTTATCCTTAACTAGTTTTTCACATTTATTCTGAATTGTGATAGCCTTGGGCTGATCTATGGATAGCTGCACATCATGGTCTTACACATTTAAAAGGTCCTTTATCTGAGTTTATAAATGTAAATCATGGGATTTTTTTTTCCTACTAGGAGTTGTGTTGCTTACATTTGCATCTTTTTTTAGAAAATAACATATTTTCATGAAATAATTTAAACTGTCACCTTGTGATATTTAAACCATGTTCTCATTCCCTTGCAGCTGCAGCATCTAGTCTGAAATGTGCACAGTCTCTGTTGTTGTTGAACATTCCCTGAGGGTGATAAAACATTTTCAGTAGCATGATCACTGTTCAATACGGGATAAATCAGATCACAAATAACTTTTTTTATTGGTATCCAGGCAAGGTGAACTTGAGAAATTTGAGTTGCAATCTTTCCCAACTTATACTCTGAAACTGAAGAGTTCTCACACAACATGTATAGTTCTGTTCTGTACTGGTAAAGCTTTAGGAGGATATTTTGGCAGAATAATAATATCCTTTTCTGGTAAAACAAAAGGTTCTTAGGAACAGAGATACTGTATGAGAGTTTGCGCAACTCTCAGAGTTTCTGGGACAGATGGTTAATCGCAGGCCTCAGTTTATATAAGCAATTATAGCATAAGTGCTCATGCAGAAAAGCCTGGTCATTTTCAGAGTGTCAAACCATACCATCAGCTGGTAATGGTTTCTGTTCAGGAAGAGAAGCAGGGGGAATAAACAGCGTGGGTGGATGAATACAAATTGATTCTATATTCCTCACTATCCCCATAACAAAAAAAGGAATCTAAAAAAATGTTTTCATTTTACGCCGGTCACAGGGTCTCCATGAGCACGCATGAGCAGATACAGTGTATTGCTATGCTTTGAAGTGTTTGTTTGCAGCTCGCCCTAGCCCTTTTAGTTTAACATTAGCTTGCTTACAATGACAGTTCATTATTTCTTATTAATTTCTGGTAACTTTTATCTCATCCCTTTTTTCTTACATATTATAAGGAACCCTAGCTAGGTTGCCTTATAAGTGCCAGAATAGGTATTATCATTATTTTTTGTTCTAAAATATTGTCACAGAATATGCAAATAAGATGCTGTCAACCAATTTCAGCCCTATACTGAAGTGAATATACAGTATTACTACCAGCTCAAACAGAAATTCTGATATTTTTAACTGCAGAAAAAAAAAACAGTTTTCCTGCATATGGCAGAAAGTAGACCATCACTTCCCTAGTAATCTTCATAAAAATGGTTACCAAATAGAAAAGTCTTTATCAAGCCTTTGAAAGTCTTAGGACAGGACATAAGCTGGATTTCCTGAGGCAGAAAGTTCCAGAGTATGGGAGCAGGAATGGAGGAAGCCTGCTCGAAATATCACTCAACCAGTTTCCAATCCAGTACACCACCTTGGAACCTACCCCCAAGCTGCTCGTGTTATTCATCAGCCTCCTAAGTGGGACAATACTGAAAGCTTTGCTGAAATCCAAGTAAACTACATCCAGTGCATGTTCTCAATCTATTTCTCTAGACAGCCAGTTAAAAACATCTATCAGATTCATTTGACACTGTATTGCCTCTTTTACAACTATGCTGCCTGGGATCTATATCAATAGGTTCATTAAAAATAATTAATTAACTAAATATATATGTCAGGGATCTAGCAGTTGGTCTTGAACCTCTAGCTATGGAAACAACAGGCAGGAGCCTCCCATACCAGCTGTGGAAAGTTGGTGAAGCAATGTTATTATTGGCAGTGTGGTAGCACAGCATATACAATATTTGGGGTTAGGGTTTTTGGTTAAAAAGTGCCTCTCCCCCAAAAGCAATAGCCAGGCAACACAGAAAAATGTTTGTTTTGTTTTGTAAACTATAGCAATTAGCCTTAGATTGCAGGAGTGGGGGATTGTAATGCTTCTGTTACTCATATTGGGGCAGATTTTAAAAGCCCTACGCGCATAAATCCAGCTGGATTTACACGTGCAGCGGGGTCACGCACGCCGAGCCTATTTTGCACCGACCCTGGATTTTATAACATGCCCACAGCTGTGCATGGCGCACGCATGTTATAAAATCGGGCATACCTCTTAAAATCCGGCCCATTTCTTTTTATTTATTTCATATCATAGGCAGTACCGGTAGTACTGCCTACAATATATTTGGGGTTGGGATTTCTGGCTAAAACGTGATAAACCTCCCCACAGCAATAACAAGGCAACATAGAAAAATGGGCCTGGCGACATGCGCAAGACCCGGGACGTGCATATTTACTGGGGCTTGAAAAAGGAGTGGGGTGGGATGGTCCAGGGCGGGGTGGGGGCATGGCCAGAGGCCTTAAAGATGGCGCCGGCCAGCCAGTGCTCCTACCATGTGACAGGGGCTGGCCAATGGCATGGATACCCTGTCACATGGTAAGGGCAAAGGGCCATCGGCGCCATCTTTATGATTGGTAGCTGATGGCCCGAGAACGGGAGATCGCTCCCGGGACCACCACTAGACCATCAGGTAATTTAAAAATGTTTTGGGGGGATCAGGAGGGTGGGAGAATCTAAGGGGTCATCTTTAAAGGGTCGGGTGGGGTTTTTTTTAATCGGGCCATCGGCGCCATTTTGAGTGGCAGCCAAAATGGCGCCGATGGCCCGAGAGCGGATGATCGGTCCCCGTGCCCCCACTGGACCACCAGGTACTCGTAAAAAGTTTTGGGGGGGGGGTTCGGGGGGTGGGGGAAGTTAAGGGGTTAATTTTAAAGGGTCGGGCCTCACTAAAAACATAATGAAAAAACAAGATGGGAAAGTTAATGCATAAAATCAGAGTAAGATAAAAAAAATGAACATAAAAACAATCAGAAAATGATTAATGAAAAACAATATAAACAGTATAAATATTCAGAAAAACTAAAATCTTTGCTGTTAGAACAGGTTTTCTTTCACTTTGTTATTTTTTGCTAGCATTTTATAAGCAATATTGCTTTTTATCTGTTCTTTATTGTGAACATTGTTGGATTGGTGGAATATCAATGCCTTTTAAATGAATAAATAAAATAAAAATAAAAATAAAATATGGAAATAGATAGTTCTTTCTTCATATATCATAAGCAGTGCCAGTAGCACTGTCCATAATTTATTGGGGTTGGAATTTCTAGCTAACAATTCTCACACACCCCCCCCCCCCCCGCCCCCCCGACTCAACAATAACCAGGCAATGCAGAAAGATTTTTTTAATTGTAAATTGAAGTACTAAGGCTTACAATTTGGAGTATTTTTGTTTATGCTTCTACAGCTCATATATATTCTATATTTCATATTTTGATAATTATTCAACAAGACAGCTGTCATGAAATCTGTGAACAAGGATTGCTCCATGAAGGATGTGTACTCAATGATAAAGTTTTAGTGAATATTAAATAGGGTGATACTCTACAAGGTGCTTTTTTTCCATATGTTTGATATATTGTATTTGATAGGTTTTATCAGGTGCTTTTCAATTTGTGTCATGAATCTTCTGTAGAAGATGTGTAAAAGGCATGTATCAATCACTTTGTCAAGTCTGTCTGTGGCCATCAGGTGGTGGCTGGAACAATGGAAGGTGAACTGTGCAGACAGTATGCTTTTGACTGCAAAGCCACATCTTTTTGGCTTCAACACACAAGCATAGACAGAGGAAGACAGTCACACACACACATACTCACACAGATACATACAGAGAAGCTCCCTCACATACACATAAACATGTATTATTTATTTATTTGTTTGCTTTTTTATACCAGTTCTTTTTTCTAAAATGCTTTTATATACCGACATTCATTGGGGTATATCACATCGGTTTACATATTAACTCGGAGAATAATAAGACTAAGGTGTCTTATTATTATTACATTGTAACAGTAAGAAACTCAAGAACTTATAATATTACATACACAGACACAGGCTTCCCCCCACCACACAAACAGGCCCTCTACACACACACACATACAGGCTCCCCCTAAATGCACACACATACATACACACTCTCCCATTCTCACATCCACACACAAACATGGTTCCCCATGCACACACACCACACACACAGACACGCTGATTCACATGCAGGCTCTTCATATAACTATACATGCATATAGGCACATACACATACACATGCTCCTGCACACATATCATATACACATGCTTCCCCATACACACACACACACGTCACACTCATAAAAAAATACTCACAAACATGCACGCACACGCACATATAAGCACTCAGACAGAAAGGCACATATCCAAACATTCATACACATGCTTGCGCACGCAAACACAAATACAGGCAATCCCATACATAAAGATATACGCAAGCATACACACATACACTCATACACACATACACATATACACACATACAAACATTCTTACACACACACACATACACACAGGTTCCCCCACACACATACACAAAATCAAAAGTTCCGCCCACTCACACATACATATACCTAAACTCACATTCACACATAAACACACAGGACCTCTTCTTCAGCCACTGCCACATCCCATCGTCATCCAACATGAGATAGGGATCATGGCAGCCCGTTCTTCTTTGTCCACTACAGGATGGGATTCACAGTGGCCATCCTGCAGGCCTCTTCAGCAACTGCTGGACAGAGACCTATGAAGGCCAGTATTGGGAGATGTCAAATATACTGTCAATGTAGTTTATAGAAAGGTTTCTATATGGTTTCTGTTAATTTTCTTTAATAAAATTGTTTTTACTTTTGTTTGATTTTAAATTGTATATCTGTCACTGAGCAGACAACCCAAGCAACATAAGGCACTGTTTGCATCATGATTCAAAACACATCAGGATGCTCAGGCCCCAGCAGAGGAGGAAGGCGGATGTGTCAGAGGTGATACAAAGCTAACCTCCAACTCCTCCTTTTTCTCTGTCATCAGAGCTGGTGAAAAGTGAACTTGGGATTGGGAGGAGCAGAGGAGATCTAACTCCATTATATAAGCGGTATATACAAACTTGTAAATAAATAAATAAATGAGCATGGATCAATGGAGAGGGAGTAAGTGAACAGTGGGGAAGGGGCAGTGAGTGAACTTGGGAAAAGTATTGCTTCTTGGAGTATGGGAAGGGAGTAAACTGGGATGAGTGTGTGAGGGCTTCATAGGTATGAAGGGGGCTGCTTGGGTAAGTGAGGGTTTTGTGGGGTGTGGGTAGGAAGTGAATTGGGGTGAGTGAGAGAATTGTTGAGCAGAGAAGTGCACAGTAGGGGTGTGCATTTGTTTCTAATGTATTGGTAATCTGCAACGTATAGGGCCATATTTGTTGTATTTGTGTGGAAGCAAAATGTATCACGATTCCCCACAAATACAACGAATCTTCGCTGAATTATTTGGCCGTCTAAAGGAGTGAATTTAAACAAACCCCCCACCCTCCTGACCCCCTCAAGACTTACCAAAACTCCCAGGTGGTTCAGCGGGGGGTCTGGGAGCCATCTCCTGCACTCATGCCCTCGGCTGCCGGTATATAAAATGGCGCCAATGGCCTTTGACCTTACTATGTCACAGGGGCTACAGGTGCCATTGGTTGGCTCTGTCACATGGTAGGAACAATGGATGGCCGGCGCCATCCAATGGCACTGGTAGCCTCTGTGACATAGTAAGATTAAAGGCTATCGGCACCATTTTGAATA
This sequence comes from Rhinatrema bivittatum, assembly GCF_901001135.1. Taxonomy (NCBI): domain Eukaryota; kingdom Metazoa; phylum Chordata; class Amphibia; order Gymnophiona; family Rhinatrematidae; genus Rhinatrema; species Rhinatrema bivittatum. Next base: position 176,180,396 of record NC_042615.1, read on the forward strand.
CCGGCAGCCGAGGGCATGAGTGCAGGAGATGGCCGCCGACCCCCCGCTGGACCACCAGGGAGTTTTGGTAAGTCTTAGGGGGTCAGGAGGGTGGGGGGTTGTTGTTAATTCAATTTTAGCCAGGAAACGAATAAGAATGAACGCATTAATGTATCGGGGGCCCTCCTTGCCGAATGCAATGTACATGTCCCTCAACAAATACGAATTCCAAATGCCCCACAAAGTGAAGGGTTTGTGGGAATTCCGAATTCCCACAGACCCCTCAGTTATCCCTAGTGCACAGGGATAAGTGAGGGGTTTGTGGGAGGGAGGGAGGGAGTGACCCGGGTTCACAAGGTAAATGAGGAGATTGTGAGGGGAGAGTAGTGAATGAAATGAACAGAGATTGTGTGGGGGGGGGGGGGGGAGATAACATGAGATATAAGCCAAACTTTACTATATATAGTTAGAAACAAGCTGAACAAAAAGACTACAAAATTCAACATTTTTCTACTATGATTAGGAAATGAAAGAAATTCACCTGTAAAGTATGCAAACAAATAATAATTTGCCTTTAGCGACTATACAAAAGGAATGGACGTGAGAAAAATGCTCTGACTTAGAGAAAAGGTCTAAGCACTTAAAAGGTTCAGAAAATGCCAGTGATATTTGTTGAAGGTATGGTTAAAGCCGGGCCCGAGGCAGCTGCCTGGAGCCTGAATATGACGGCAGCGCGCGGGCAAGAGAGGCAGCGAGGGGGGGGGGGTAGAGGCGTGAGTGAGGGGAGGGTAAGAAAATTGCAGCACACTTACCTCCACTCGCGATGGGAAGGCGGGGCTAGCTCGCGGCGGAGGGCCGACGACGTCATCAAGAGGTGCCATCGGCGCCAGTCGATGACACCCGCGGCCCCTTTAAAGGGCCGCGACGCCCCTCAAGCGATGATCCCCAGCAATCACTAGACGAATATAGCCGGGATCCATCGTCATACGGGAACATTCGTAGGAGTTTTTCCTCAAGCCGTGACGTACACACAAGCCACTGGGACAACACCACCCACTACGCACAGACGGGGTGGGAGTTAGAAGACAATATGAGGCAAGATATACATACACAACGCGATCATCAGGGGTCTCCACTAGAGACCAATTATTACGATTCGGAGCATGAATTCACACGATGCCCGTTTCCAGACTGTTACGTCAGACACTCCCAGAACCGATGCTATACTTCAGTGGAGGGACCACAGCATCCAAGACACTCCAATACCGCGTCACCCCAGAAAACACAATACGACTCCGAAAGGCCTTCCACCAGTTTTCAAGTCGAGAACCGCATAGGCAATAATATTACTAATACCGGTGAGTCTGGTTTACGTATGTCACAAACTGAGGCGACACAAGATGGCGTATTACCCAAAAAGTCAAAACATAGGTCCAAGCGCAAGCGCAGACATAGCTCTAGTTCCAGTAGTTCCACCTCTTCATCCTCTTCTAGTGACAGCGACATGCAAACGTCTGTTCACAATCCTGACAAGGCTTCCAGGGGCCCCCCTGCGTTAACCATACTTTCCGAGCTATGGGAGAGCGTGCCCAAAAAATTGAGAAAAAAGATCAAGCAACGCAAGTATATTGATATATTTTCCATACTTCAGGGGAGACGCAAGACCAAAGAAAGGAAGAATAGAAGGTCCGGATCTGCATCATTAGGGAAGGAAGGCAAAATACCAAAAACCATTATCAATTGGGTTATGGCCTTCATGCATATGATCAGCGTAGTAGGAAATCGAGACCACACGCAATACGGTCCCATGTTGAGTTACGCGGTTAACATTCTCCGGACTTATCTACAACATGACGGATGGTCTTGGCTTAACTACGATGAACAATTCCGCGATAAAATGGAAGAGAATACATTTATGACATGGGGCACCCAAGACGTTAACCTATGGATCACTCATATGACTAGAAAGGTTACGGATCATGGTGCAAGAAATAGGTTTACAAGGCGATCATCCCCAGGAAGGTTTCAAGCACGACAAACAGCAGGTCATGATAATACCTGTTGGAGATTCAATAAGACGGTGTGTAACTTCCAAGATTGTAAATTTAAACACATTTGCATGGGATGTGCCGCACCTCACCCTTACTCAAAATGTCCGAAGAGGCAGTTTACAGGGAGTAAGCCTAATACAACCTCCAACACCCCCCTTTGAAAAAGCACCATCGCCCATCCGCCTGCAAGCGTTGCTTCCATGGTTGCAACAATATCCAGATCAGAAAAAGGCAAAAAAATTGGCACATGGGTTTCGGCACGGATTTCTCATACCTTTCCAGGGCTCCCTCGAGCAATTGCACACAGTCAATGCTCGCTCAGCGACCACCCATAACGAAATACTTCAATCTAAACTGGATGCCGAGATTTCACTCGGCAGGATAGCCAGTCCATTCATTAGTCAACCATTTCCACACATGTTTTTATCCCCACTGGCAGTCATTCCTAAAAAAGAACAAGGAAAATACAGGCTCATACAGAATCTATCTTTTCCACCGGGTAGGTCTGTTAATGATCATTTGCCCCAGTCCGAATGTACCGTCCAATATGCGTCATTCAATTCTGCCGTTGCTTTGGTTCGCAGGTGTGGACTGGGCGCACTTATGGCTAAAGCCGACATTGAGTCCGCATTCCGGTTACTGCCAGTACACCCAGACAGTTTTCCCTTACTAGGTTTCAAATTCAACTACTTGTACTTCTTTGATAAATGCATGCCCATGGGATGTTCTGTCTCATGCGCCTACTTTGAATTGTTTATCTCCTTCCTCCACTGGGTTACCGAAAAAAGAACATCATCTCACAACATCATTCACTACCTCGACGATTTTCTATTTGTAGGTCCCTCTCATGTTGATTCCTGTTCCAACCTCTTATCGGAATTTATAAACATTTCCCATGAATTTGGTGTGCCTCTATCCCCCACAAAAACAGAAGGTCTGGCAACCGTTATTTCCTTCCTCGGTATCAAAATCGATTCCCAGAAGATGATCGCCAGGCTCCCGGCGAAAAAAATTGAAAAACTTCGAATCACAATACAGCAAGTGACCACCGCAAGAAAGATGACGCTAAGACTGGCGCAGTCCATTCTTGGCTACCTAAACTTCGCTTGCCGTGTCATTCCGATGGGGAGAGCATTCATGAGGAGACTCGTCGCCGCGACTGCAGGAATCCAACAACCACATCACTTTTTACGCATTTCAGCGGACATCCGCGCAGACTTCATGATATGGAATTATTTTCTTACCAACTTCAATGGCATATCAATGCTACTGGACACACCGGTATCTAATGCGGATCTAAACATTCACACGGACGCATCAGGGGGTTGGGGTTTCGGAGCCATTTGCCAGAACGCATGGTCAGCTGAACAATGGCCCGAAGAATGGATATCGCAAGGCCTGACCAGGAACATCACTTTTCTGGAACTCTTTCCTATTTGGGTTACCCTTGTTTTATGGAGCGCCAGGTTAAAAAATAAGCACATTATATTTTGGTGCGACAATATGGCTGTTGTTCACGTCTTAAATTCTCAATCCGCTAAGTGCCCAATGGTCATTTCCCTTCTCAGGGAGATAGTTCTGGAAGCCTTGCATAACAACATTACACTGCGCGCTCGACATGTCCCGGGAGCCCGTAATAGCGCTGCAGATGCCCTGTCCCGTGCTAAATGGCATTTATTTCGTTTGCAGCTACCAACAGCAGACGAAATCGGAACACCTGTGCCAGCAAGATTATGGAGCATTGGAACGAAACAACACAGGAATTAGTTAGCAGATCCATGGCACCATCCACGTGGAAGTCCTATTGCCGGGGATATGAGATAGTGGCCAAATTTTTGCAACAGAAGGGATGGAAGCAAGGACCTATACCAGATGACTTATTGGTCAGTTTCATTGCAGCCGCAAAAACGGACAGGGTATCAAAAAATGTTGTCCAAAAATATATGGCTGGACTGGCTTTCTTCGCCAAAGCCCGTGGATGGGGGGATCCCACAAAATCATTCCTTATACGAAAAATGATGGCCGGATGGACGCGAATGGAAAGATCAGCTAGAGACAGTAGACACCCCATTACACACAACATGCTCAGAGCATTATGGATTCAATTATCAGCTATATGTTCTTCTCCATTCAAAGTAAGGCTTTTTAGACTCGCTTTCACCTTGGCATTTTTTGGTGCCTTCCGAGTGAGTGAATTAGTTGCTGCCAACAAATGCGACACTGGAACGAACGGGCTACTATTAAAGAATGTCATTTACACACCTAATAAGCTGACTATTACCATTCAAAAATCAAAGACGGACCAAGTTGGCAGGGGCACTACCATCACGCTCAACACAGTTCCCTCTTGCTTCACATGTCCGATAAATAACTTCAGACGGTATATAGACCTTCGACCAAACGGCGGACCTCACCTGTTAATTCATGACAACGGCACGCCTCTCACTCAATTTCAATTCTCCGCAATCCTGCGCGCTGCGATTACTCATATCAACATGGACCCTAAAATATTCACCACGCACTCGTTCCGGATCAGCGCAGCCACAAGCGCAGCACAAGCCAGACTAAAAACAGATGCAATCAAAAAAATTGGCCGCTGGCGATCTAATGCGGTCAACTCCTATGTTCGCTTGGACAGAATTCACTCCGTTAACAACACTGGTTAATTCTATTTTTCAGATGCCCACAGTATTGCCTGGATCATTGGTCACTCGTACGTCCACTGGGCGGCGAAAAGAGCTCGTGAAAGAACGTACGGAATTCACTTGGGTTTGACCCCAAAAGGTTGGCTTGTCGAATGGATGGGAAAATCTGGCATGCGATGGGAATAATTGTTGCCCTTTCTACAACAGATGAACAAATCCAGAGCGCCACCCAATGTTATAATAATCCATTTAGGGGGCAATGACTTGAGTACACGGACTTGCAAAAGCTTGATTCAACAGGTTAAAGCTGATTTCACCCGCATTTTACACCTATTCCCCGTGGCCCGGATCTGCTGGTCTGATATTATCCCCAGACCAAAATGTCAACATTCAAAGTTATGGGGTCGTGGGAGGAAAAAAGTTAACAGGCAGATCGGGCTATGGGTACAAAAAATGGGAGGAGTACAGATACGTCATCAGTGGGCTGATGACATGTCCCCAGGCCTATTCAGACCGGACCAAATACATTTATCAGATATTGGGTATGACATTTTCAACACTACATTGCAAGATGCCATTGAGGCACAAGGTTTTTAAAATTGGCCGCAGTTTAATTTTGTGGGGGACACGAGGCAAGGGTCTTCCCTACCTCGTGTTTTGGCGGGTACCCGGGCCGGGGCTGGCAGATTACACATGGTGCTGGTGCCATCACGTCACGGCGGGGTAGCCGTGGGCGTTGGAGGCAGAGAAAGCAATGGACCCCTTGCTCGGTAACAAGGCGGGGGACCCTCCTCATCAGACTGCCTTGCTTAGGTCCACACGGTGGGCAGCAGGGAACATACTGCCGGCTCAGGTAACCTCCTGAGAGTTATTATGTTATGTTTAAAATAAAAGCTGCGGCCAATTTTATACCATCAAAATGAGTCCGCGTGGTTACTTTACTGGGAAGAAAAGGCGAATAAAGGGTACGTGGTATGTTTTAAAATAAACTTTGATTTGGTGTCAAAGCGACGAAAGACTAGCTAGCAGCTGCAAAAGTCAAAAGCCGGGCCCGAGGCAGCTGCCTGAAGCCCGAATATGACGGCAGCACGCGGGCAAGAGAGGCAGCGAGGGGGGGGGGGGGGGAGAGGCGCGAGTGAGGGGAGGGTAAGAAAATTGCAGCACACTTACCTCCACTCGCGATGGGAAGGCGGGGCTAGCTCGCGGCGGAGGGCCGATGACGTCATCAAGAGGTGCCGTCGGCGCCAGTCGATGACACCCGCGGCCCCTTTAAAGGGCCGCGACGCCCCTCAAGCGATCCTTTTCGGATTGCCCAGCTAGACATGCAGATCCCACCCACCACCCAAAACGTTTTCTTAGGCACACAGATAGTTATGCTCTGTTAGACAGCCTTTCCTCTGTTGATGTTCATAATTTTGTATTTTGTCTCAGCTTCATGGGGGGGGGGGGGGGGGTACCCGGGCCGGGGCTGGCAGATTACACGTGGTGCTGGTGCCATCACGTCACGGCGGGGTAGCCGTGGGCGTTGGAGGCAGAGAAAGCAATGGACCCCTTGCTCGGTAACAAGGCGGGAGACCCTCCTCATCAGACTGCCTTGCTTAGGTCCACACGGCGGGCAGCAGGGGACATACTGCCGGCTCGGGTAACCTCTTGAGAGTTATTATGTTATGTTTAAAAATAAAAGCTGCGGCCAATTTTATACCATCAAAATGTGTCCACGTGGTTACTTTACTGGGAAGAAAAGGCGAATAAAGGGTACGTGGTATGTTTTAAAATAAACTTTGATTTGGTGTCAAAGCGACGAAAGACTAGCTAGCAGCTGCAAACGTCAAAGCTTTGAAAAGAAAGAAACTAAGAAAAGTGAAAAACATGATTACAAAAAGCTCACATTTAAAAGTTACAGGCATGCTTTTGACTTTGTTTAATAATGATAAAATAGGGAGTGTTTTCAAAATGTTTTGTAAATTGGCTGAAAGCAAGAGTTATCAAGTTTTCAATCATCTTTGCTTAACTGGGTTTTGAGAGAAAAATAATTTTCTCTGATTTGTTTTAAATGTGCTACTTGCTAACTTCATGGAAAGAGTAAATAACCAATTCACTTTTAGCTGTTCAAGTCCTCTCATGATTTTTTAGACCTTTATCATATCTCTCCTCAGCCATCTCTTCTCCAAGCTAAACAACGCTAACTTCTTGAGCCTTTCTTCATGGAGAATCCTAACACTGATACATTTTTCATCCAATCAGTTTCAAAGACATTTCACTCAAATGTAGACACATACAAAATAATTAATATCTGCAAAATATTGTGGCACATGAATATGTGTTCGCTTTATCATATCACACTTTATAAGGAATTTCTCTGAGCCTGCAGAATATATTTGCCCTATTGAATACAATTTTACAGTAGTTCTTCCAATCTAGAAATGTAACTTCCATCTGATAACACGTGTTATTCAATTTTTCTTAGTGCCTTTCTTTCAGAGCTCAAGTATACCGTGAACAAATATCATTGACTTTTTTCCTAGTCAGGACCTTTTATATGCTAAGTTAAATGGCCAAGATCAAATATAGTAGCCTTTTTTGCTCTAATCAGAACATTTTTCTCACATGTGTATAGACAGATAGCTATAGATATAGATACTTAAAGATATATGTACATACAGTATGTATATAATACGTCACAACCTATGAAGAGTAAAGCGTAAAGACTTCAGCTTTGTTCCTGGACATTATGCCTATTACAACTTTTCATTCACAAAAAATATCAAGCAGTGCTATTGAGTAGGAAAACATGGGGATTTTTATAGGATGAGTTACATTGTATAGGAGTATAATTAACTTAGCCTCAACTAGGATACAACACTGTGAAGAAAACAACATTGGGAGTGGAAGAATAGCCTAGTGTTTAGGGATCTCCAAGGGAAAAATATTCATTTTAGTTTTCAGTTCATTTTCAGGAGGCTTTTTCCCCATGAATTTTTGGTTCATGGATTGTTTGATTTGTTTAATTCATGAGAAAAAAAATGAATCAAACAAAATAAATGGCAATGGGGCTCTCAGGGGCTCCTGCCTGCCCAAAAAATACTGGAGCCAGAATCACCTCCAGCCCCTACTTACCCGGTCCAGAGGGGATCCGCCAGTGAGGCCTAGGCCCAGGCTAAAGCCTAGGCCTTGCATAGACCGAGGTCCCAGTGACCTACTGCACCCTCAGCCTACTGAAGTCCAACACCTTAACTGAATTCAGGCCTGATGCCAAGGCATGGCCCAGAGACTGGGTCCCGATGCCTGGGCCTTGGCTTAGCCTGGAGCCCCGACCCAGATCCGACAATGTGACCTAGCCCAAGATTGGGTCCCAATGTTGGAGTCTTGGCCCAGACTCAGGATCAATGCTGTGACCCAGTCTGTGGAGGCTGAGTCCTGAAGTCTGGGCCTTGGTCTAGGCTAAATGCTGGATCGAGGCCCAAAGTCTCAGCCAAGATTCAAGCCCAGAGGCCATGTCCCAATGCTGGAGTCTAGGTTTGGACCCAGGCTGATGATTTAAAAGAACTAAAATACATTTTATGGCTGCTTCCAAAGCCCCTGATAATGTAGAAGAATCAGACATTTTAATGGGGAATTTTTTTTTACTTTATTTTTATCATATTATTCAACATATGTCCAAGTAATAATCTTGTGGAGAAAATAGTATAATAATAATATATATCACAAAATATAACAAGAATAGATAAGAAATACACAAAAGTCCACAATCAGGTAGAGAGTCCAACAAGCTAGGTTGAGAGAACATTGCACAAATCTCATCTCTGGGTGAGTTTCCTCATTCCGAAGGTCATCAAATCTTCCCAAGAGAGCACTGTTTTGTTTGTATGTCTCACTTTGAATGTCAAAGTGTCCTCTAAGCCCTACACTAATACCTAAACCTCACCTCGAGTTACTAGGTGGACCTCCCATAGGGGTGTGCATTCATTTCCTACATATTTGTAGTCCGCAACGTATAGGGCCATATTCGTTGTATTCATGGGGAAGTGAAACATATCGTGATTCCCCATGAATACAACAAATCTTTGCTGAACTATTCGGCCGTCTAAAGGAGCCAATTTAAATAAACCCCCCACCCTCCTGACCCCCCCATGACTTACCAAAACTCCCTGTTGGTCCAGCGGGGGGTCCGGGAGCCATCTCCTGCACTCACACCCTTGGCTGCAGGTATTCAAAATGACGCCAATAGCCTTTAACCTAATATGTCACAGAAGCTACTGGTGCCATTGGTCAGCCCCTGTCACATGGTAGGAGCACAAGATGGCACCAGCTATCAATTGCTCCTACCATGTGACAGGGGATGACCAATGGCACCGGTAGCCCCTGTGACATAGTAAGGGCAAAGGGTATCGGCACCATTTTGAATACTGGCAGCCGATGGCCCGAGTGCAGGAGATCACTCGCGGACCCCTGCTGGACCACCAGGGACTTTTGGAAAGTCTTTGGGGACACTTACTCCCACAAGACTTGCCAAAAGTCCAGTGGAGGTCCGGGAGCGATCTCCTGCACTTGGGCCATCAGCTGCCAGTATTCAAAATGGCGCCGATAGCCTTTGCCCTCACTATGTCACAGTATTTTGAATACTGGCAGCCAATAGCTTTTGCCCTCACTATGTCACAGGGGCCGATGGTCAGCCCCTGTGACATAGTGAGGGCAAAGGCTATCGGCGCCATTTTGAATACTGGCAGCCGACAACCCGAGTGCAGGAGATGGTACCAGGGAGTTTTGGTAAGTCTTGGGGGGGTTAGGAGGGTGGGGGTTGTACTTAATTCAATTTTAGCCGGGAAACAAATAAGAATTAATGCATGTACGTATCGGGGGGCCCCCCTTGCCGAATGCAACATATCTGCCCCCCGACGAATACGAATCTCGAATGCAACATATGGCGTCCCTCTGCACATCCCTAGCCTCCCATAGAGATATAAATACCTATCTAGTATGAGGGCATTATGGCTAGTCTCTCTCTCTCTCCCTCTCGCTCACTCAGCTAGGCTGGCTCTCCAGGAGCTTAAAACTACTAAACATGGTTCCCCCAGTAGTTGTATGTAGGAAATACAACAATTCTGGCAGTTATCATAAAGTGTGAAAAAGTTATCACATTTTGCATAGGTATTATTGCAATAAACTGCCTATTACCATAAAACACATCCCTTTTCCTATTGCATGCGATATTTAGTGCATTTTGATAAATCCAGGCCCAAGAGTGTAGTTTGTTAATTTTTTCAACTAAAATATATTCTAAGTCCAGATCAAGGGCACAATGTTTTTCAGAATGGTTCCCTCACTATCAGGCCAATACAGTAAAAAAGCCACTCACCTGTGCACGCGATTCAGTATATTAATTTATTTTAATTAGGGCTGGCGGTAAAAAGAGGCGCTAGGGACACTAGCGCGTCCCTAGCACCTCTTTTTTGACAGGAGCGGCGGCTGTCAGCGGGTTTGACAGCTGACGCTCAATTTTGCCGGCGTCGGTTCTCGAGCCTGCTGACAGCCACAAGTTTGGAAACCAGACACCGGCAAAATTCAGCGTCCGGTTTTCGACCCGCGAGCCTATTTCAAATATATATATATTTTTTTTTTTAACTTTTGGGACCTCCGACTTAATATCACCATGATATTAAGTTGGAGGGTGCACAGAAAAGCAGTTTTTTCTGCTTTCTGTGCACTTTCTCGGTGCCCGAAGAAATTAGCGCCTTCCTTTGTGTAGGCGCTAATTTCTGAAAGTAAAATGTGCGGCTTGGCTGCACATTTTACTTTCTGTATCACTCGGGAATACCTAATAAGGCCATCAATACGCATTTGCATGTTGCGGGTGCTATTAGGTTCGGGGGGGTTGGACGCGCATTTTGGACACGCTAGGGGCAATAGCGCATCCAAAATGTGCGTTCAATTGCGGGGTAACAGTGTGCTCCACCAGAGTGCACTGTACTGTATCGGCCCATATGAATACAGTCCTACCAATGCTCAGAAATTTATGAATTTTTGGGATGTTCCAAAAATCACTAGATACATTTTTTTGAAATCAATTGAAGAATTAAACATATTTGGAATAAGGACATTTTGCTAGAGATTTTTAAGGGATTACAGCTGCTATATCAGAGGTAGGAAATTGTTGACCTGGAATGCCACAAAGTAGGTTTTCAGAATATTCTCAATGAATAAGCATGATATATATGTTCATACAATGAAGGCAGTGCATACAAATATACCTCATACATATTAATTGTGGATAACCTGAAAGAAAGACCTGTTTGTGGTACCCTCCAGGACTGGAGTAGCCTATCCCTGTGCCCTATGTTGAGAGGCACCTAATGAGTGAGAATAGTTGAGATGAGGATTATATTGGGTAAAAGAATTGTATATATTTAAAATATATATTTTATCATATTTATTTGTGAATTTTTAAATTTTGTTGAGATTATGCTGTTTAAGGAAATTGTCATGATCTGCCTTGATATACTCTTGAAATTATATAATGCAGAATAAAAGTATATAAAATAAAATAAATGTTATATGTTAAATTATATTGGCTACAATATTCATACAATGAATTATCATGTGTGTGTCATATATTTTGAGAAGCAGCATTTGGAATAGTAGATGTTTTCTGATTAGAGAAATAAGGAATGCTGTTATTAGGCGAAGTCTCAAAATGTGTATATAGCCTGATATATACATTTGTTTAATCTGAAATTTTTAACATTTGAATGAATATTGTTAATTTAGCAGATGACTAATAGATTAAGGACTGCCACCGCTTGGCTGTATAACTTTATAACATTTCTTTTAACAGGCCTTTTAAATTTGAGAGCTTGCTGCTGGAAACTAATTCAAGGGGATTTTTTTTCTGTTTATTTTAGTACACTTTTAAGCTTCTTGAAGACAAACCCTCTTTTATATAATAAATGGCATAATTCTGACAGCAAGATCAAGGTCATGGTTTGAAGTGGTGATATATGTATTATTGACATTGGTATACAACACCCAAGAGAATATGGTTGGTGTTAAATGCAGTAGTTTCTGTAGCCAGACTGATATGGTCTGCCCACCTTTAAAACTCCTGCTGTGAGATTGTATTATGTTGCAAAATAATAGGTTCTTCCAGAAGAATGACTATCTTGAGATACAATAATTGAAAGCAAAGATCAGCAAATGCCTTTATGCACACAAGATCATTTATTTTATGCTATCATTGTTATAACTGCACATTTATTTATTAGTAGCTAAGGCTGTGGTTGCATTTTTCACATATAACTATATATATATAGTTATATATATATATATATATTTGTGGTTAGTGGAGAAGGAAGGGAAGTTAACAGTGATATTGAAGGCATACTTTTTTTCTTGATGAAATAATAGAATTTTCAAAATTCACATGCACATTACCAAGTTTATTTCTATAATTGTTAGAAGCAAGCTTGAGCCCCATTAGTCTCATTCATGCCAGATTCAGTAAATGAATGAAAGCAAATAATTAGATTTCAATGACTTCAAAACGTTTTTGACAGAAATATTTCTATCTAATTTTCTATTGCTATAAATGTTAAAAGTTATTTTTTGGATCTATGGGTCATAAAACTATAAGAAAAACAGTATAGAAATGCAAGGTATCAATGTGGATGCTCACTGATATATCAAGAAGATATAAATATAAATGACACTAGATATTACCTACCAGAGAATTTTAATATTATAGGGGCAGATGTACTAAGGCAGTGGTGCTCAAAGAAGTCCTCAGCCCTGCTCCCCCTCCCGAGACTTTGTTTTCAAGATATCCTTAGGCGGGAATTTTAAAGTGCCAGCATGTGCAGATCCTGAGAGATATGCATGTGACCGGCCCCTACACGCACCGAGCGCATTTTCAGAACGGCAGGGCAATGCGTGAATCTCCTGGTAGACACGGAAGTGCCGAGTTTTTTTAAAAGAGATGGGCTGGGGCAGGGTCTGGGCAGGCCGGGGTCAGGCCGGGGGCCAGCCAGGACAACGCCATTAAGTACTGTCCCAGTGAAGCACGTACAGGCAGCCGGCAAGCAAGCGGAACTTACTTCTGCTCAGGAGAGCAGTTAAGTTCAAAAAAAAAAAAAGGTAGGAACACTGAGGTAGATCTTAAATAAGTACGCGCGCACGTACATTTGTTCGCGCAACCGGCACGAACAAAAGTACGCCGGATTTTATAAGATACGCGCGTAGCCGCACGTATCTTATAAAATCCGGGTCGGTGCGCGCAAGGCTGCGCAAAATCGGCAGCCTGCGTGTGCCGAGCCGCGCAGCCTGCCTCCGTTCCCTCCGAGACCGGCCTCGGAGGGAACTTTCCTTCTGCGTCCCCCCACCTTCCCCTCCCTTCCTCTATCTACCCCACCCCCCAGCACTACCTAAATCCCCCCCCTACCTTTGTTGTGCAACTTACGCCTGCTTGAAGCAGGCGTAACTTGCGCGCGCCACCTCGGTATCCCCCGGCACAGGCCGCAGTGTCGGGGGACTTGGGACCGCCCTCCTGGCCTGCCCCCAAACCGTCGCGATGCCCCCGACCTGCCCCGGACAGCCCCCTGACCCCAGACACGCCCCCAGACATGCCCCCACCCCTTTTACGAAGCCCCGGGGCTTATGCACATCCTGGGGCTTTGTGCACGCTGGCGGCCTATGCAAAATAGGCGCGCCAGCACGAGTGCCCTGTGCGTGTAAATCCGGCAGGATTTATGTGCGCAAGGCTTTTAAAATCTAGCCCATTGGGTTTAAGGGTCAGGTAGGAGAAGGGAAAAGGGAGAAAGGATAAGTAGTGGTTAAGGAACTGGGGATGGCCCGATCGCGTCACCATGCACTGTTAAAGAAAATACACCCCCCCTTATGCGTTTTAGTGGGCACCCGTGCGCACATGTGCAAGCTGATATAAAGGCAAGCATGCATGTTTGTGTGGGTATTCGATTTTATAATATGTGCACATTGACATGTGCATCTTATCAAATTGACACATCCCTTTTAAATTTTACAATTTAATGAATATGCATGAGAAATATTTGCATACATAGGAGATAGTGCATGAAAATAAATCTCATGCATATTCATTAGAGATATCCTGAAAACCAGCTGGCTGGGGGGGGGGGCTCAAGGACTGGTTTTTGCACCTTTGTTCTAAGGTGATCTGAATTTCAATTAGACGTCATAGTTTTTCACAAGTAAGTTTTCTATTGGGACTCATATGAAATGAGCTCATTAGAAAATTATGCACAAAAGTTTTCTACGGATCATTTTGCAAAACAAATTACATATCACTTAGATATACCTATCTATTTTGCAAAAAACAGTTTGCAAAAGCCTTTTCAAATATGTTTTAGTACTGCAAACATAGGCCTAGATTTATCAAAAAGCAGTAAATATAAAAAGGGGTGTGTTCTTTGGTAATGACCTATTTATCACAATGTGCATTATCTTAGTGCTTTGCATAGGTATTACTGCAAAGTGTTTTGACTTTTCACACTAATATCTACATTATTGCATTTTCCTACCTGCAAACTGCTCATTTCATTAGAGAGAGAGAAAGAGAGAGAGAGAACCTTATCTCTAATGCCCTTCCAGTAGCTATTTATGCTACTATTGGAGGCTCACCTAGTAACTCAAGGTGAGATTTAGGTAGTAGTGTAGGGGTTAGGGGCCACTTTTACATGCAGAGTGAGACATACGAACAGAATATTACAGTCTTGTGAAGATTTGATGTTCTTCGGAGTGAGGAAACTCAGACGATGAGATTTGTACAATGTTCTCTCAACCTAGCTTGATAGACTCTCTACCTGGTAACATCAAGCTAGGTTGAGAAAATATTGTATAAATCTCATCGTGGTCTGAGTTTCCTCACCTCGAAGGACATCAAATCTTTTAAGGATCAGGGATAACTGGGGGGACTGAAGGCTATTAAACTAAGAGGGTTTGGAGGACCTATTTCTTAACTAGGTGAATTGGGGATGAACTGGTAGAACTAGGAAGAGTGTTGGCGTGTGCCCCTTTTAAAATCCCCCAATTTATGTGGTAAAAGCTTCATTTACACACAGGCATTCACCCACTTAAAGTTTGGTACACATGTGTCAGCAGTCAGGCTATTTTATAACATGTGTGCATATATATGCATAAGTAATAAAACAACTGTGTCTTTGTGCATGGGTCAATGCATATGTGCACCGCACACTGGTTTGAAAGTTGTCATCTATGTGTATCCAAAAAGGTCAGTGGCCATTGTCATTTCATTTAACCACAAGTCTTAAAACAACAGCTGTTTGATTTTATTAATAACTAACTTTTTTCTAAACATCATAGTTTAGCTAAATTTAACCTCAAATATTTTCTGAGCTTAAATTACCATAGCTGAATTTTGAAAAAAATCCAGTTATAACTCAAGCTTCTTTTTTTACCTGTTATGCTGGTACCAACATGAAAAATAACACGCTGATATGTCTCAGGTTTGACAAATGAAGGTCAAATATTTAGTAAGTCAGTGAGTAATGAGCATCAAAAATATCCAGGAGAAGTAATGCATGTAACTTTCATAGATTTTCAATCAGACATGAACAAGTCTCAGCTGAATATACCCAGATAAAGTTACATGCTTAACTTTATCTGGGTATAATTAGGACAGCTTTTTATCTGACAGGACTAGTGCTCATAATTTTAGCTGGAGAGTGCTCGATATGTGTATTCGCCAACTAAAGTCTAGTCCTTCCCCAGAATTCATCCTTTGATTTCCTTTGTCTCTTAATTAAAATGTGTACACACATAAAGTTACGTGCACAAAATGTATGCGGTCAGCTTGGGTAAAATGTCAAAACGAAGGGAGTCATTTATCAAATCACATGCGATAATGCATGCGATAACTATTGCAACATGACTTAAACATATAAATTAGGGAAAGGGGAGGGTTAAGGCAAGGGTTTGGGTAGGGTTAGAAAAATGTTGATTCCAGTAGCGCTGCAGACATTATCGCTAGCAGTAGCACTGGAAATAACACCACCCTTTCAGTGGTGCTATGGGGGCGATAGTGTGTGGCGATGCAGTCGGTTGTACACTATCACCCCCCGCCCCCCCTGCCCCTTTTTATTTTGTGACTCATCATTTGGATAGCCGAATGATGAATACTGGTGTAAGTTTTTCTGGGCATAACTAGAAACGTTACACTTGCATAAGCATTAATTATTGACGTGGGGGTGGATTTTCAAACCTGCACGCGGACGTACATGTGCGCGTACCACCCAGTGGGCAGACCATATCAGTCTGGCTACAGAAACTACTGCATTTAACACCAACCATATTCTCTTGGGTGTTGTATACCAATGTCAATAATACATATATCACCACTTCAAACCATGACCTTGATCTTGCTGTCAGAATTATGCCATTTATTATATAAAAGAGGGTTTGTCTTCAAGAAGCTTAAAAGTGTACTAAAATAAACAGAAAAAAAATCCCCTTGAATTAATTTCCAGCAACGAGCTCTCAAATTTAAAAGGCCTGTTAAAAGAAATGTTATAAAGTTATACAGCCAAGCGGTGGCAGTCCTTAATCTATTAGTCATCTGCTAAATTAACAATATTCATTCAAATGTTAAAAATTTCAGATTAAACAAATGTATATATCAGGCTATATACACATTTTGAGACTTCGCCTAATAACAGCATTCCTTATTTCTCTAATCAGAAAACATCTACTATTTCAGATGCTGCTTCTCAAAATATATGACACACACATGATAATTCATTGTATGAATATTGTAGCCAATATAATTTAACATGTAACATTTATTTTATTTTATATACTTTTATTCTGCATTATATAATTTCAAGAGTATATCAAGGCAGATCATGACAATTTCCTTAAACAGCATAATCTCAACAAAATTTAAAAATTCACAAATAAATAAGATAAAATGTATATTTTAAATATATACAATTCTTTTACCCAATTTAATCCTCATCTCAACTATTCTCACTCATTAGGTGCCTCTCAACATAGGGCACAGGGATAGGCTACTCCAGTCCTGGAGGGTACCACAAACAGGTCTTTATTCAGGTTATCCACAATTAATATGTATGAGGTATATTTGTATGCACTGCCTTCATTGTATGAACATGTATATCGTGCTTATTCATTGAGAATATTCTGAAAACCTACTTTGTGGCATTCCAGGTCAACAATTTCCTACCTCTGATATAGCAGCTGTAATCCCATAAAAATCTCTAGCAAAATGTCCTTATTCCAAATATGTTTAATTCTTCAATTGATTTCAAAAAAATGTATCTAGTTATTTTTGGAACATCCCATAAATTCATAAATTCCAAAGCATTGGTAGGACTGTATTCATATGGGCCGATACAGTACAGTGCGCTCTGGCAGAACGCACTGTTACCCCGCAATTGAACGCACGTTTTGGACGCGCTATTACCCCTAGCGCGTCCAAAACGCGCGTCCAACCCCCCCGAACCTAATAGCACCCGCAACATGCAAATGTGTATTGATGGCCTTATTAGGTATTCCCGAGTGATACAGAAAGTAAAATGTGCAGCCACTGTGCACCCAATGTGCAGCCACCAATGTGCCATTGGTCAGCCCCTGTCACATGGTAGAAGCAATGGATGGCTGGCGCCATCTTGTGCTCCTACCATGTGACAGGGGCTGACCAATGGCACCGGTAGCTTCTGTGACATATTAGGTTAAAGGCTATTGGCGCCATTTTGAATACCGGCAGCCGAGGGTGTGAGTGCAGGAGATGGCTCCTGGACCCCCCGCTGGACCACCAGGGAGTTTTGGTAAGTCATAGGGGGGTCAGGAGGGTGGGGGTTTGTTTAAATTGGCTCCTTTAGACGGCCGAATAGTTCAGCGAAGGTTTGTTGTATTCATGGGAAATCACGATACGTTTCACTTCCCCATGAGTACAACAAATATGGCCCTATACGTTGCGGACTACAAATATGTAGGAAACGAATGCACACCCCTATGGGAGGCCCACCTAGTAACTCGAGGTGAGGTTTAGGTATTAGTGTAGGGGTTAGAGGACACTTTGACATTCAAAGTGAGACATACGAACAAAACAGTGCTCTCTTGTGAAGATTTGATGACCTTCAGAATGAGGAAACTCACCCAGAGATGAGATTTTTGCAATGTTCTCTCAACCTAGCTTGTTGGACTCTCTGCCTGATTGTGGACTTTTGTGTATTTCTTATCTATTCTTGTTATATTTTGTGATATATATATTATTATTATACTATTTTCTCCACAAGATTATTACTTGGACATATGTTGAATAATATGATAAAAATAAAGTAAAAAAAAAATTCCCCATTAAAATGTCTGATTCTTCTACATTATCAGGGGCTTTGGAAGCAGCTATAAAATGTATTTTAGTTCTTTTAAATCATCAGCCTGGGTCCAAACCTAGGCTCCAGCATTAGGACATGGCCTCTGGACTTGAATCTTGGCTGAGACTTTGGGCCTCGATCCAGCATTTAGCCTAGACCAAGGCCCAGACTTCAGGACTGAGCCTCCACAGACTGGGTCACAGCATTGATCCTGAGTCTGGGCCAAGACTCCAACATTGGGACCCAATCTTGGGCTAGGTCACATTGTCGGATCTGGGTCCGGGCTCCAGGCTAAGCCAAGGCCCAGGCATCGGGACCCAGTCTCTGGGCCATGCCTTGGCATCAGGCCTGAATTCAGCTAAGGTGTTGGACTTCACTAGGCTGAGGGTGCAGTAGGTCACTGGGATCTCAGTCTATGCAAGGCCTAGGCTTTAGCTTTGGCCTAGGCCTCACTGGCGGATCCCCTCTGGACCGGGTAAGTAGGGGCTGGAGGTGATCCTGGCTCCAGTATTTTTTGGGCAGGCAGGAGCCCCTGAGAGCCCCATTGCCATTTATTTTGTTTGATTCATTGTTTTTCTCATGAATTAAACAAATCAAGCAATCCATGAACCAAAATTCATGGGGAAAAAGCCTCCTGAAAATGAACTGAAAACTAAAATGAATATTTTTCCCTTGGAAATCCCTAAACACTAGGCTATTCTTCCACTCCCAATGTTGTTTTCTTCACAGTGTTGTATCCTAGTTGAGGCTAAGTTAATTATACTCCTATACAATGTAACTCAACCTATAAAAATCCCCATTTTTTCCTACTCAATAGCACTACTTGATATTTTCTGTGAGTGAAAAGTTGTAAAAGGCATAGGGGCGGATTTTAAGAGCCCGCACCCCTGGGCCCGCCCCCAAAACGCTGCCGACACGCCCCCAAACGCCAAATTGACGGGCGCTCAAGCCAATGAAAGCAAATGGACGGGCGTGCGTGACCTACGCCGTGATGTTACACGCTAACTTCTTGAGCCTTTCTTCATGGAGAATCCTAACACTTATACATTTTTCATCCAATCAGTTTCAAAGACATTTCACTCAAATGTAGACACATACAAAATAATTAATATCTGCAAAATATTGTGGCACATGAATATGTGTTCGCTTTATCATATCACACTTTATAAGGAATTTCTCTGAGCCTGCAGAATATATTTGCCCTATTGAATACAATTTTTCAGTAGTTCTTCCAATCTAGAAATGTAACTTCCATCTGATAACAGATGTGTTTTTCACTTTTTCTTAGTGCTTTTCTTTCAGAGCTCAAGTATACCGTGAACAAATATCATTGACTTTTTTCCTAGTCAGGACCTTTTATATGCTGTTAAATGGCCAAGATCAAATATAGTAGCCTTTTTTGCTCTAATCAGAACATTTTTCTCACATGTATATAGACAGATAGCTATAGATATAGATACTTAAAGATATATGTACATACAGTATGTATATAATACGTCACAACCTATGAAGAGACCGGGCCCGCGCGGCGTTTTGGGGGCGTGTCGGCAGCGTTTTGGGGGCGGGCCCGGGGGCGTGGTTACGGCCCGGGGCAGTCGGGGTGTGGCCGCGCCCTCCTTACCCGCCCCCAGGTCGCGTCCCGGCACGCTAGCGGCCCGCTGGCGCGCGGGGATTTACGTCTCCCTCCGGGAGGCGTAAATCCCCCGACAAAGGTAAGGGGGGGTTTAGACAGGGCCGGGCGGGTGGGTTAGGTAGGGGAAGGGAGGGGAAGGTGAGGGGAGGGCAAAAGAAAGTTCCCTCTGAGGCCGCTCCAAGTTCGGAGCGGCCTCGGAGGGAACGGGGGTAGGCTGCGCGGCTCGGCGCGTGCCGGCTATACAGAATCGATAGCCTTGCGCACGCCGATCCAGGATTTTAGCGGCTACGCGCGTATCTACTAAAATCCCGCGTACTTTTGCTGGCGCCTGATGCGCCAGCAAAAGTACGCCAAATTGCGCGGTTTGAAAATCTACCCCATAATGTCCAGGAACAAAGATGAAGTCTTTACGCTTTACTCTTCATAGGTTTTGACATATTATATACATGCTGTATGCATATCTTTAAGTATCTATATCTATAGCTATCTGTCTATATACATGTGAGAAAAATGTTCTGATTAGAGCAAAAAAGGCTACTATATTTGATCTTGGCCATTTAACAGCATATAAAAGGTCCTGACTAGGAAAAAAGTCAATGATATTTGTTCACGGTATACTTGAGCTCTGAAAGAAAGGCACTAAGAAAAAGTGAAAAACACATGTGTTATCAGATGGAAGTTACATTTCTAGATTGGAAGAACTACTGAAAAATTGTATTCAATAGGGCAAATATATTCTGCAGGCTCAGAGAAATTCCTTATAAAGTGTGATATGGTAAAGCGAACACATATTCATGTGCCACAATATTTTGCAGATATTAATTATTTTGTATGTGTCTACATTTGAGTGAAATGTCTTTGAAACTGATTGGATGAAAAATGTATCAGTGTTAGGATTCTCCATGAAGAAAGGCTCAAGAAGTTAGCGTGTAACATCACGGCGTAGGTCACGCACGCCCGTCCATGTGCTTTCATTGGCTTGAGCGCCCGTCAATTTGGGTGCTCAAGCCAATGGCTAGAGCCAGCAAAGCACATGACATCATGTCATGGGCGCTCATGACGTCATGTGACGTCATGTGACATCATGTCATGTGACGCTCATGACGTCATGTGACATCATGAGCACCCAAATTGACGGGCGCTCAAGCCAATGAAAGCACATGAACGCGCATGCGTGTGCTTTCATTGGCTTGAGCGCCCGTCAATTTGGGCGTGCAGGGGCCGCGGGGGCCGGCGGGGGCCGCTGGAAGCTGCTTTCACCGCCGGCTGCCCCCTCTGGAGGACAGCAGAGAAGGCTGAAATGGCTGAAAAAGCAACAAAAAGTAAATTGGTACATGTCGAGTCGCTTCGGGAAGAGGGGATTTTAGGTTTTCAATATTTTACATGTCCAGTCGCTTCAGGAGGAGGGGATTTTAGGTTTTTAGGTTTTCTTGGGTTAAAGTTTCCTGGTGCCTGTCATTTCAAATGTCATTTGAAATGACAGGTACCAGCTCACCCAGGATACTGTATAGGCGCTGTATAAAGCGCCTATACAGTAGAATGGGTTGTGCGGGCCTAACGCTTCACGGATGCTTCTTGGACGCGGCTATTTAAATACAGTATCGAGCGGTAGGTGAGCCGGACTGTGCGAGCGGCAAACGCGGGTGCGCCCGGCACTAACTCAGCTCTTCCTACCGCTCCTTACTGTATCTGCCCAATAGCTAGTTCTAGTTTTCAGGGGATCCCCAATAAATATGCATGAAATAAATGAGCACATACTGGATCTCAAATTAAAAGAATTAGTTAAGATAAAAAAAAAACAACATTTGATTATATCTATAAAGTATACAAGTCTAAGCCATAAAATAAGATGTCAGTTTAATAAATTATCTATACTGACAGCAGTAAAATTAAGTTAAAGTCCAAATGAGCCATAATTTATCCAAAATGAATAAAAGAGCCATGCTTAAACCATTTGGCAAAATCTCAAAATAAGTCTCTAATTTAGCTTCATGTAGAATCTCATTACATTATTGGGGAGCTGACCACAAAAAGGATAATTCACATGCTGAGGTCAGCTTTTGATGCTGATTGCAGTTACCTAGTAGGAATATAGCATTTAAAGCAGTCCCTAAAATTGAACAAGGAAGAGTCATCGATATAAATAAAAATGTTAAACAGTTTGGACAAAATCGCTAATGCCGGTATAGAAAAACTCTAAATAAATAAATAAATAATCTCAGAAACCACTGAACCAATTGCTTTCAAATTTGGACACAACCTTCATTTCACATACAGGAAGGTTCTTCTGTTCTTACATTACAGATATGTCACACCTGTGACAGGTAAAATAGGTTTAAAAAAATTTTCGGGAATATAGCGACATCTGCTGGATGTAAGTGCCATCTGTTACACCTTACACTAACATACACTACACTAATCATTTCACCAGTCCAGGTCCACGTTTCACTTCCATTTTAACACATTTGCACACTTTTTTCGCCGGAAGATAACTATTTCCTTTACAGATAAAATACACCCATCACCCTCCTCATACCCCCCACACACATGTCAAATTGATTTACTTCCCACAGCCTCCCAACACACACAAAACCACCCTCCTCACACCCCCCACACACATGCCAAATTTATTTACTTCCCAAGCCCTCACAACACACACAAAACCTGACAGAAGTCCGGGTGGCTCCAGCGGGGTGCCAGGACCAGTCCGGGACACATCTCCTGCACTACGTCCGTCGGCTGCCAGCAATCAACATGGCGCCGACGGCCCTTTCCCTTACTATGCCACTCGGGGACACCAATGGCGGCAGTAGCCCATGTGACATAGTAAGGGCGAGGTCCTCTCGGCACCATTTTCAGGACTGGCAGCCGGCGGATCTTTGCCCTTACTATGTCAGAGGACCTACTGCTGCCATTGCTCCACCCCACTGACATGGTAAGGGCAAAGGGCCATCGGAACCCATTTCAGTGCTCGCAGCCGATGGACCAATGCCAATACATCGTTCCCGGACCACTCCTGAACGCCCGCTCCACCGACTGACATTTTTATCAGGTCTCGGGGGGTCTGGAGGGTGGGGGGTGGTAATGAATTTATTGCAAACACCTTGGGGAGGGGTCATGAGGGGGGGGGCAGGTTTCATTCATTCAGCAACTCTGGGGAGGGCAGGGGGTGGGCTACTTTTTTTCTTAGGGCTGGGGGAGGGGGGCAGGAGAGTGTGGGGTGGTTAGTTTAAGAGAACTTTTCTCATAGGGTTGTTTTTTGGGAGAAGGGGGAGGTTCACACACAAATACATACACTAAACTTGCACGATCTTGGGAACGCACCAAAATAGCCCTCCCCAGACCACAAAACAAATTTGGAAGTGCAAACTTGGTTAAGCACTCCCCTATTTGGCTACATAACACACACAGACGCCCAGGGACAGACCACATGTAGCACCAACAATTTTAATTTCCCAGGTCTTGGGAGGGGGCAGGAGGTTGGGGGGTTATTATTTGATTTAAAGGGTTGGGATTGGGGGGGGGGGTTTGGGGGTGGGGGTTCCCACAGAAATAGAAAGACAAAGGTTTTCTGATCTGAAGGGTAGGCAGTAGGCAGGGGGGGGGGAGGTGACAGTGAGGGGAGGGAGAATGAAGGGGGAGGTGAGTGTGAGGGGAGAGAGTTGGAGTGGGGACAGGGGAGGGAAGGGGGGGGTGAGTGACCAAGGGGGAGGAGGATGAGTGACTGAGGTAAATGAGCAAGGGGAAGGGGGAGGGAGGGTAAAGAACCTGACTCTGCCACTGCAACGCGTGGCCGGGTACCGCTAGTTATGTATATTAATGTAAAAAATTAAAATTTTAAACTATATGCTGTTGATTGGCTGATAGTGAGTAACCAAAGGAGATCCTTAAGGACTAATACTATTCCTTCCTTCCATGGGCTCCTTCTTATCAAATATGTAAAAATAAAAGAAATAAAGTATATAACAGCAAAAAACCAAAACAAAAATAGATCTAAGATGAAATTAAAAGGGATAGAAATTAAAAAAAAACCCCAAACGTGATATTTCAAAGGTTCTACCTAGTAATGTTCCTTTACGTAAGGAGGATTTTCTAATAAAGCTTGTACTGGTAAAATGCTAAACAGTACAATTTTCAGGACGTCAAATGATGATCTTGCCTTGTAGTCATTAAAGAAGGTAAATAGTGTTTAAAGTATGTTATTTGAACAGCTTATTTGAAAAGGTATTGTAATGATATCCTGTGTATATTGCAACCTTTGATTTAAATGAGTCTCCTACTCTAAATATATGGTTGTTTTAATAATTAATATAATTTAGGTTTAGAAATTATGCAACCTTGCCTTAGTATTTTGATAACATAGAGCTGTTGTATAAAAACCTTTAGCAGCTACCTCTTGTGAAACATTAGCTGTTCTTGTATGGTAATACAATTCCTTGTTACAAATCAAGTCTGCTTGCTTCCGAGTATTACAGTACTAACAGACATTTGAGAGAGTGCATGTTTAGCACTTGTAAAATGCCTGGAAAACCAAGATATGAGGTGCAAAACCAGTATTTCCTTGGCAAACCAAATTATGTCCCCAAAAGGGAATCACTTTGCCTTGATTTTTAAAATAAAATGTATCTTTAAAATGCTTGTTGCTTCTACATGCCTACAAGATTATAATTATATTGTTTGAGATATTTTTCAACAAGAAGTATGTGTTTGTGAATTGATAGATCATCTCTAAGGTTTTTGTCAAATTTTAAAGGACTTACAATTGGTTAGGAGCTTAATTACCATAAATGAAGAAGTTCATGCTGGTGCTAAGTCGTGAGGCACACTGAGGCCCCTGTGTTAACTTTCTTCCAGAAACACAACTTCTCCACTTATCTAATCATTTTTGTCATTATCCTCCTCCTCTTCTTCTAACTCCCACATCACCTTTCCTTGACTTGTACCTCCTCCTGCATTCCTTCCTCATGCATCTTTCATTACACTCTCTCCCAATGGCTCTTTTTCATATTTCCTTCTTTCATGTCCCCTCTTTCCCTTCATTATGGTTTCTCATTTGCCCTCCTCCAAGCTTGGGCCTCATGATTTCCCTTGAGTGTGTCTCCTCATTGTCCCCTCTCTTCTCGGCATGGGGTTCTTCTTTAAGGAGTAACTAGGAGGCCAAAATTCAATAGGTCATTTAGTGGACATGTTATCAGGCTGAGGTTAGCCAGATAACATGTCCTAGTTATTCAGTGGGATAAACACTGAATATCTCTGATTAAAGTTGTCTGGCTAACAGTAGCTGCATAACTTTAAACATAACCAGACATTCTTTAAGACAGAAAATAAGCGGAATATGCCAGTTTTGCACTTAGATGAATAACTTTTGAGTTACCCATCTAAATGGATTTTGAATAAGGACCTCAATGATAAGAGGAAATGTGGTAATTAAGATAGGGAGCTGATACTCTGAATCTGTCCTTCTCTCAGGAAGACTCAGAAAAGGGGTCTGGAAATCAAAAGGTTGAACAAACTATAGAACAGCAAATACAAAAATGTCTTCTGTCCCCTTCTGTCTACGCTGCAACAGCCATTCGCTCCCTTCTCAAGAGATCTTTACATCTGATATTTGCTCCACAACTAACATAGCAGGAGCACATAAAGGTAAAGCAAAGTCAAGAAGTCAAAGGTCCTTAAGCAAGTCTATTGCTCACATTTTTTAGCTAGGGTTTTGGCAGAAAAAAGTTGAGATATTCTAAATCCATCTTTTTCTTCCACATTCTATTTCTCCCAATTTATTTCCCAGTCATTTCTTCAGTTTTCCTTTGTACGTGGTTTCTTCCATGTTTTCTCTCTATCTCAAGTTCTCCTCCAGCCAACTCTTCCATTTCTTATCCCTCCATCTTGCCCCATTTCCACTCCTCCACTTTTCTAATGCTTTCCCCATGTCCCCCCACATTTTTCTCCTCTCCCTACCCCATGTTCCTCGCTCCATCTCCCCCTATGTACCTCTTGTCCACCTCTCCCCATCCATTCCTGTTTTCTTCATCAGCCTCATGTAATCTTCTCCTCATGTTACTTTCATAACAGTAGAGCAAACATGGCATCCATAGGTCAACAGAGCAAGAGCACAGTCTTCATAGTCTCATAGTTCTTTTTCTTCCACATGCTCTGCCTCTTTAGAAAAAAGTATGCACTAGCAGAGAGGAGCAGCAGCCATGAGAACTGAGGATATCCTCAGGTGGAATCTCCTTCTCATTCCTTTTATGATACATTCAATATTTTATTATTGACAAGAAAAAGTACATTTTAAAACCCGTATGCGTGAATCCATGTGCATGCGGTTCTGGCGCGCGCACATGGACACTTTGATTTTATAGCATATGCGTGTCAACACACGCATATGTTATAAAATCCGCTACCTGCACACACATGCGCACCTTATATCAGCATGCGTATAAGGGGTGGGATTTTTTAATAAGATATGCACGGTGATGCAATAGGCCCTTTCCCCAGTTTCTTTCCAGTAAAGGAGCAGACTGGGAGAGAACTTCCTAAATCCCTCTCTTTTCCCCTATCCACCCTGACCCCTAAAATCCTGCTAACTAACTTTGTTTTTTTTTTGTTTTAATACTTACCTGCTCTCCAGAGCAGTAGCAGGTTGCGCCAACTAGTTGGTTGCCAGTGCACACTTCAGTGGGACAGTGCTTAATGGCGCTCTCCCGGCTCATCCCTGCCCCACCCATGCCCTGCCTAGACCCCACCACCAGTCCACCCCTTTTTCTCTGACTTGTTCTTCAGTGGTTATTGGGAGATTTGCTTGTGGCTGCAGGCCTTTGAAAATCTCTGCAGCATTGCTCGGCCCAGCCATGCAAGTATCTCCCCTTTTTTAATGCATGCCGGGTTTTTAAATTGAGCCATAAGGTAATAACTATTTTAAGGTGTACACAGGCAAACAAAGAATATGTTGGCAGATAAAGCTCATGACACGTCTAGCCTGCTCACTTTTCTTCCTTTTACAATGTCTTAGACCATAGCTGATATCTGGCTTCACCTTCAGTTCCTAATAATTAAGGAGCCTCTGTGCTTTTTCCAGGGCATCTTGTTACTGTTTTTCTTCCTCTACCACCACAGGGAGGCTGTTCCATGTTTCTATTACCTTTTCATAAGGACACATTTTCTTGTTTTTTTTTTTTAACTTTATATTTTAAATTAAATGTTATATGTTATATTAAATTTTAGCACAAATACAAAGCACAATAGACTTTGTCAGAAACATAGTGGAAAAATTAAATGAACAAAACTATAATATATAATATATAATAATGCAAAACAAAATAAATCCCATATATTAGCCCTCAATATAATCTGGGGAAAAGAAAAATATAGGAGAGATTTAATATAAACTACATAAGAAACCAGTGTAGCAAGGATACAAAAACCCGCAAAATCTTAGACTTTCTAAGGACTCAGTCAGGGGTGGAAGATGTTAATTTCCTAGTTGTTCAAGAAGAAAGAACACATATCACTCTCTATTATAGTCAACTACACATTTACTGGAATATCCAAGGGTAAAAGAATCACCCATAGCTCGTCTTCTGTCTCATGGCAAGGAATCTCTTTTTTTAATTCCTGCATTACATAGACAAGATCTGGGAAAATCCCTAACATTTTGTCCGATAAAGGTAATTATTTTGGGAGTTAACCCTTAGACTGAGGTGGGGAGGAACCCTGCAGTTCCCTACTATCAGCAGGAGGACCTGGATGATGTAGAGGCCCAGTTGGAGTTTCGCTTATAGCAACCTACATTCCTCTCGGGTTGAGCCTTTCTCAATTCTCTATTATAGTCAACTACACATTTACTGGAATATCCAAGGGTAAAAGAATCACCCATAGCTCGTCTCCTGTCTCATGGCAAGGAATCTCTTTCTTAATTCTTGCATTACATAGACAAGATCTGGGAATATCCCTAACATTTTGTCTGATAAAGGCCCAGTTAGAGTTTTGCTTATAGCAACCTACATTCCTCTCAGATTGAGCCTTTCTCAATTCTCTATTATAGTCAACTACACATTTTCTGGAATATCCAAGGGTAAAAGAATCACCCATAGCTCGTCTCCTGTCTCATGGCATTACATAGACAAGATCTAGGAAAATCCCTAACATTTTGTCCGATAAAGGTAATTCTTTTGGGAGTTAACCCTTAGACCGAGGTGGGGAGGAACCCTGCAATTCCCTACTATCAGCAGGAGGACCTGGATGATGTAGAGGCCCAGTTGGAGTTTCACTTATAGCAACCTACATTCCTCTCGGGTTGAGCCTTTGGGTGCCGGGGCTGGCAGGTCTTAGGTGGCAGCCTCTGGAGGAGGAGAGATCTGTCAAGGTCATTTGGTTGAAGCAGGTATGGAAGAGGTAAATCCAGAGTCAGACTATGGTCAGAGGCAGGCAGTAAGCAGGAAGGTCCAAGACTCAGGCAGTGGTCAGTGGCAGGTGGCAAGCAAGAAGGTTCATGAGTCAGACAGTGGTCAATGGCAGGTGGCAAACAAGAAGCATCTAGGAAACAGGCCAAGGTCAATACCGGGTATCTGTCCATAGAAGGAAGGGATGGATAGGCAGGGCAGGAAAGCAAGAGGCAGAACAGCAGGCAAAGGACACACAGAAGAAGTGAAGGACCACAAACACTGAAGATGAAGATAAGGACCACTGGATCTGAAGATGAAGATGCAGACCACAGGAATGGAAGATGGAGACATGAACCACAGGAATTGGAAACCTGGGAACTGAAGAACAAAGATGAGGCACAATGGAGCAGGAATGCAGGAACTTGACAATTAAGACAAGGAACACTGAGACAACTCACACTATGAAATGTAGAGAGACCTAGTACCGAGGTGAGGATTAAAGGAAAACAAAAGTCTCTTATAGGCCATAGCCTCTGAAATCAACTGTAGGTACCATAGGGAATTTCCCTCCATGGGCCTTTTAAATATGGATTTTTTGGGTACACACACCTAGAGGAAGCCATAATGAGTGTCAGCGGTGTCCTACCGTGCATCACATGAATATCAGGACCCAGTGGAATGTGACAGCCTGCCGTGCAGTTGCATGAGGATTCCATGGTGGCGTCGAGGATTGGTGACAGTGGCTCGGTCCTGGTGGTAAGTGCGGTGGTTTGCAGGGGGGGACCCATGGACCACCAAACATAACAGTACCATTTAAATTCCTAAAATACATTTTTTAATTTAGCTTAGGTTCTAAAACAAAATAAATCATCACATAGCACATTCAATAATCTCAGGTCCTAAATAAAAATAAAAAAATCTATAAAATGTAAGCAATCTTTACAGGTTAATGGTGCCTGAGCACTAGTCCAAGAAGCAGCATAAACACATATATTCTAATGTAACTCTTGATGCTACCCTATCTGAGCTTCATATCATGAACTCTATTTCTAGAACTTATTTTCCACTGAAATATATTTGGTTTCTGTGCATAATTTTTTTCTTGGATTATCTGAAGTCTATATAATATCCCATCTATCTTTCTTCTCCTTCAGAGTATAAAGTCTTTTAGACTCATCTCAAAGAGTTGATGTACACTCCGCACCATTTTAGAAGCTTTTATCTGCATTGTTCTCCTCTATGGGCTGAATTTTAAAAGCCTGGTGTGTGCTAAAACCAGGAAATCCACTCAGAAGATGGGTTGTCATGCGCCAAGCAGATTTTCAAAGGCAACAGCATGCGCTTATATCTTCCTATAGGTGCACAACATTTTTTTAATGAAAAAGGGGTGGAACATGGGCATGGTCTGGATGGGGCATGGGAATTATAGGATTTATGAATGAAATCAGTGCACATGCACCTGCCAGGGTCTCCTACCAAGTAACTTTACTTCTGCTATGGATGGCATGTAGGTCCTAAAACAAAACAAATTTGACTAGTCAGAGGAGTTTTAAAGGAAGGGGCTAAAAGGGAAAAAGGGAGCTCATTAACTAGGGGGTTAAGAAGTCCTATCCTTTACCTTGGCAAACTGGGAATAAACTTGGGAAACTGGTAATTGTGTCAGCACACGTCTCCTGAAATCCCTCTACTTATGCGGTAGAGGCGGCATTTGCGTGCACGTGTGGGTGTCCATATAAAGTTGTGTGCACATGTACCTGAATACAAACTATTTTATACCATGCGCATATATATGAGCATATATTATAAAATGGCTGCATTCGTTGGCATGAGCCAGCATACGTGTGTACATGTGCACCCGCATGCTAGAATCAAAGTTACTGACCCTGAGGTGTATTTTAAAAGCCCTATGTATGCCGAAGCTGGGAGTTATGTGCAGAAGTCAGGTCGGTGCACCGCATGGATTTTAAAAGGCACCCGCCTACGTGTGTATCTCTGGTACATGCATAAATTTATTTATTTATTTATTTAAATCTTTTTCTATACCGTCATTAAGGTGGGTACCATCACAACGGTTTACAGTAAGGCACAAAGTTGAAAAAAGGGTGGGGCATACGTGTGGTCTGGGTGGGTTATGATCAGGACATGGATGTTCTGGGACTTTAACATGAAATGTGCGTGTAAGTATCTATTTATTTATTTATTTATTTATTTATTTATTTATAGGCTTTTCTTTGCCGACATTCGTAAGGCACATCATGCCGGCTTACATTGAACTGAAAAGGAGGAAAGTACAATGAACAGAATAACATATCATATTTAAAGCAAAAGGTGTAAAATATGATCAAAATAAAACATTATATGATTATATATAATAACATAAGAGAACTGAATAGGGGGGGTGGTAAAGGTAGAAAGAAAGAGAGAAACTTTGTACAAAACTAAAACAACTTAATCTTCATCATTGAAAACATGATACAGGGGTTACAAAAGTGCAGAAAAATTTCAGAAGGAGAGGGTAAGGGGCACATATGGGAGGGAAGAGCGGAGGGGGTGAGGGCACATGGATGAGGGGAGGAGGGGAAGGGCTGGCAGTGGAAAGTCTTAGAAAGGTCCATTTAGGCGAGGTCTACGTAGCAATTGAATCGGGGTATGCCTGCTTAAAGAACCATGTTTTGACTCCTTTTTTGAATTTGTTGAGTGACGGTTCTGTTCGGAAGGAGGGGGGGAGGGAGTTCCAGAGGTAGGTGCTAGCTAGTGAGAAGGCCCTTTCTCTGCTGAGGGAGAGATGTGCAGCCTTCAGGGAAGGAATGTGTAGGTTACCTGCATGAGCACTTCTTGTGGGGCGGTTGGAAGTGTGGAAGCAAGGCATTTCTTCCAGCCAGGTGTGATTAAGTTTGTATAATGAGCAGTGAAGAATGGTCAGTGTTTTGTATTGTGAGCGGAAGGAGATAGGCAGCCAGTGCAGGTCTTTTAAAATTGGAGTAATGTGTTCTGTTTTGCGGGTGTTAGTTATGATTCTGGCCATGGAGTTTTGGAGGATCTGGAGTGGCTTGATTGTGGTAGCAGGGAGGCCGAGTAGGAGGGCGTTACAATAGTCCAGTTTCGAAAGCATAGTAGTCTGGACAACGGTTCGGAAATTGTTGGTGTGGAGCAGAGGTTTGAGTTTCCTGAGGACATTTAATTTGTAGAAACCTCCCTTTATGAGGGCTTTGATGTAAGGTTTAAAGTTCAATTGATGGTCGATAAGGACGCCCAGGTCTCTTACAGCCTGTAATTTCTTTTGTGGAGCAGTTGTGTTCTGTGGTGTGTTGGGTGGAGAGCAGTCAAGATGGGTGGAAATGATGTGTAGTTCTGTTTTTGCTGAGTTTAGAGCTAGGTGTAGTTTGGATAGCATTGATGTTATTGAGGTGAGGCAAGATTCCCAGAAATGCATGGATTCTTCAATGGATTTTTGGATTGGAATAAGAATCTGCACATCGTCTGCGTAAAGGAAAAATTTGAGGCCTAAGTCAGATAGTAATTGGCAGAGGGGTAACAGGTATATATTAAATAGGGTTGAAGATAAAGATGAACCTTGGGGGACACCTTGTGTGATTGGGATGTGTGAGGATTGGTGTCTGTCAATTTTTACTACGTATTCTCTGTGGTTAAGATAAGAGGAGAACCATGAAAGTGCGGTGTCAGCAATGCCTATTTCAGCCAGGCGGGTCAATAGGATTTGATGATTGACAGTGTCGAACGCTGCCGAGATATCTAGGAGGGCGAGCAAGTATGAGGTTCCGTGGTCCATACCTTTGAGGATGGTGTCTGTCATTGATAGTAGTAGGGTTTCTGTATTGCGGGCTTTACGGAATCCAAATTGTGAGGGGTGGAGGATGTTGTAGTCTTCTAGGAAATCGGAGAGTTGTTTGTTAACGACTCTTTCCAAAATTTTTGAGATGAAAGGCAGGTTGGAGATGGGTCTGTAGTTAGATAGGTCTGATGGGTCAAGGTTTGGTTTTTTAAGGAGGGGTCTTACTACAGCAAGTTTGAGTGGGTCTGGGATGCTACCATGTGTGATGGAGCAGTTGATGAGTTCAGCAATGAATTTTGCAATGGTGGATGGGATAGCGAGGAGAGTTTTTGAGGGAATGGTGTCTAGGAAGTGGGATGCTGGTTTCATCTTCTTTAGAATGGTTTCAATTTCGGCATTTGTTATGGGTTCGAAGTTTCTGAGTTTGCTCTTGTTGTCAATGCATGGCGGCGACACAGGGGAGGGCTTGGTGGGTAAGCGAGTGAAGATGTTGTCAATTTTATTCTTGAAGAACGCTGCTAGTTCCTGGCATCTGTTACTCGAATTGTCCTCATAAAGAGGGGTAGTAGCGGGGTTAGTGAGGTCTGTGACAAAAGTAAAAAGTGCGTTTGCATAGAATTGATAGGCATGGACTTTTTTGGCATAGTAGACCATTTGGCTTGGGTGATGGCTTGTTAGTAGTTATGTGATGCGTTGATGTATGTGGCTTTGAGAGTAGCAGATGGTTGTTTACGCCATGCACATTCTTTGGATCGTAGGTTGTTTTTGATCATCTTTAAATCCTTCATGTACCATGGTTTTCTTTTTTCACTTTGCGTAAGGGGAATTTCCTTGTGGATGATAGGGCATAGCTCATTAGCAATGGTGGTGGTGAGATTGTTCCAGGAAAGCAATGCTGTGTCAGGGTCTTTGAGGTCGAGATTATTGGTTGTTTTGTCAAATGCTAGAGCAATATATTCTGTGTTACAAGGTTTGTGGAAAGAGATGGTTTTGCTGTGATTCTGCGGGGAGGGAATTGGGGTGATGGACGTGAGACTGACATTGATCAGGGAGTGGTCGGACCATGGTACCGGGGTGATTACAGTTGGGTTGAGTATAGAAAGTTGAGAATTAACAAAAATGAGGTCAAGCGTGTGACCTGCTTTGTGTGTGGGTTCATTGATGATCTGACTAAAGCCTAGGACTTTGAGCGTATCCAGCAGGACTTCATAGGCTGAGTTGGTAGGGTAGTCGTCTACGTGGAGATTGAAATCTCCTAATATGATTGTGGAGAGTTCGGTTTTGATGTTGTCAGTGAGATATTCAATGATGGGGGAAGGGTCGTGATCAATTATGCCTGGGGGGGCATAGACGAGGCAGATCTGTAGTGATTTGGATTTAAAAAGTGCTATTTCTAATTTGGGGGGGGATTGTAGAGGTAGACGTTTGAGGCTGAGGCTTTTCTTGGCTGCAAGGAGTAGACCTCCACCTCTCTTCTTTGGCCTTGGTACAGATAGGATGTCGTAGGTTTTTGTTGGAAGCTGGTTTAGGAAGAAATGGTCTGTGTTTTTTAGCCATGTTTCCGTGACTGCACATATGTTGGGGTTGGTTTCAGTGAGCAGGTCAAATAGTATGTGGCCTTTTTTTGAATGGATTGCGAGTTGAAAAGGGTGATAGCTATTGCTGTTAGGCCCAAGAATTGAGTGAGTGGAGATATCATGATGGGGACTAGGGATTTGCGTTGGTTAGAGGGGTGAAGGTGTGTTGAGTGGGGTTTGCGTAGTGCAGGGCAGTGACGCCTGGGTATAGTGAATAGACACATGTGTGCTGTAGTAGGGGGG
The DNA here is from genome assembly GCF_901001135.1 of Rhinatrema bivittatum. Classification (NCBI taxonomy): domain Eukaryota; kingdom Metazoa; phylum Chordata; class Amphibia; order Gymnophiona; family Rhinatrematidae; genus Rhinatrema; species Rhinatrema bivittatum. Next base: position 176,214,077 of record NC_042615.1, read on the forward strand.
TTCTGTAGTGAGGAAGGATAGGGAGTCACTGCAGCACAAGTGGGGTAAAAATACAGCTTATGCAGTTTGTTACAACAAGGTGGTAGAGGCTGGGTAATGGGAAATAGAAAATTTAGAGTGGAAAGTTAGAGACCGGTGGGTTAATTACATATATTTATGAGATTGTTGGGGGGAGTGGAGTCTTTCGCAAGGTTGTAGAGCTGTTATAGTGATCCTTGTTCTTGATTGTGACAGGTGTTGTTGAGTAGGATTGGCGAGGATGGTTTGGTGGTGAAGCTTGCATTAGATGTCTCCATTGTATTGTAGTTGCTTGCGGTAGTGTTAAGGCACAATGTGCTAAGGCCCGCCTCCCTGGCATCAGTTGGATGTGGCTTCAAAATTGGGGCATATGGCATGTTAGTGGCTGGTGCAGATCGATGGGGCAACTCAGGCCTTTGAAGATCCTTTGCGTGCTTTCTCATTTACATTGAGTGCTGGATGGTGTTCGGAAGATAGACGTCTGAGTGAGTGATTTGCTGGGTTGTTTGAGGTAGTTAAAATCTGTGAAGATTGAGGATAAAGCTTGGATGGTGATCTGAGATGAAAGCTGTGGTGGGTAGGGTGAAAGTAGCTAGGAAAGCAGCTGTGGCTGCACTTCGGGGCTGCATGAAGGGGCACACAAAGGGGCCTGCCCCTTTGTCGCGCTCCTTCGGCACGCGACGTTCGGCACACGGCACCTAGCTGCCGCGTTGAATTTAAAGCCAAACGGGGCTGTCCCCCGATTGGCTGTGTGGCTGCGGCTCTCCAATTTGCTCCGATGCGAGGAGGAGGCTCCGGTGCATGGAGGAGGCGGAGGAAGAGGCACGGTATGGAGTCGGGGGCAGCCTCATGTTCGGCGCTGGGGCTGCCGTGGGTAAGCTGAAAACTAAGGCCTTACCCCATCAGGTCTCGGCGCCGAAAGCGCAGGCCAGTCAGCGATCCCGGTGCTCCTTCGCTGCCCTGAAAGGGCTTTTTCAGCTGCCGCGTTGAATTTAAAGCCAAACGGGGCTGTCCCCCGATTGGCTGTGCGGCTGCGGCTCTCCGATTGGCTCCGGTGCGAGGAGGAGGCGGAGGAAGAGGCGCGGTATGGAGTCGGGGGCAGCCTCGTGTTTATGCGCACAAGCATGCACTGGGGTCCCCTGCCACGTAACTTTACTACTGCCATGGATGGCATGTAAGAAATAAAAAAAAAATAAAAATAGACTAGACAGCGAGGTCCTAAGTGTTGGTGCTAACTGGGTGAAAAGGAGGCTATTTAACTAGGAGAGTTAGGAAGTCCTATCCATTACCTGGGCGAAATAGGAATGAACTGGGCAAAATGGTAATTGCATCAGCGCGCATCCCTTATAAAATTCCCCTCATTTACATGCGCACATGTGCATCTCCATATAAAATTGTACGCACATGTACACGAGTACAACCTATTTTATACAAACTGTGCACATATACATGCGTATGTTATAAAATGGTTGTGTCCTTTGGTCAAACAGGCGTATACACATACATATGCATTCATATGGCTGTTGAAAAGTTACCATCCCCCTCTATTATTGTAGAGGTGCAACCTCCAGAATTAGACACAATACTGCAGATTAGGGATGGGCATTCATTTTCATTTTGTTTTCTAAAATCTGATACAAGTTGAAAATACCTCTGAGAAACTTAAACATTTTTGGAATTTTCATTTTGGCAAATCATGCACTCTATTTGTTTGCAAATAGTGCATGCTATTTGCCAAAATAAAAAATGCAAATCAAATGAAAAAAGAAAATTCCAGAAACAAAATTCAGCCAAAAAATAAGCCAACAATGAACTGAACAGAAGATATTTTTCTTGCACATCCCTACTCCAGATGAAGTCTCTATCACAATGTGTGCAGAGGCATTACCATATTCTTTTTTTCTATTGGTTATGCCTCTATCTATATATATTAGAATTTCTCTGGTTCTGGTCATCAGTTTCACAACCTTGAGATCAACAGATATATCCCCCAAAGCCTCCTACTAGATGTAAATTAGTATCTCACCTCTTCATCACATTACTGCTTCCTAGGATTTATGCAATTCAAATGAATAACTCTGTATTCTTTGTATTAAAATGTAGCTGCCAAGCATTTGATCACTTTTCAGTCTTTCGTAGATCATATCTCATGCTGTCTAATCCCTCAAGGGTGTCCACTCTGTTGTAGAGAATGTCATTTACAAAAAGACAAACATATTCTACTAACTCTTTACAATACTGCTTACAGAAATATTACACAGATCAGGCCCCAAGACAAATATCTGAGTCACTATACTGAGTATTTATCATTTTTTGGTGTAAATACCATTTATCACCATTCTCTTTTGTCTATCATTTTAATCAGTTTCTAATCTAGTTAATCACCTTGGGGCCAACCCCTAAACACTTCAGAATATGTACAGGTCCCATTTCCAAGATTATCAAAACCTTTGCTAAAATCTATGTATGCAACATCCAGCACATGCTCTGACCTAATTTACTAGTCATCAAATCAGACAAAACTTGATCAGATTTCTTGCTTGTGTACTATATAATAGCTGTGTCATACTATATTATGCAGAAAAGCTGACATTATGGAGGCAATTTTCAAAGCAGTTCACATGCGTAAGACATTATTTTGTGCTTATAAATGGTTGTTCTAAAATTGACTATGGCTCATTGCATGTAAAAGTATGCATGTAACTTGGTTTCATATATTTCTGTATATGCACCAAGGAAAGGCAATTCGGGATGGGGGGTGGAGTGGACTTGGGGTAGAGTTGGCACTTTTATGCATACCTTTTGATTTTAGAAAGAATGGGGCCGATATTCAGACATGGAGAAGCTAGTTAAAAGGTCAATCCAGTACCGAGCGGTAGGAAGAGCTGCGTTAGTGCCCGGTGCACCTGCGGTTGCCGCACGCACAGTGCAGCTCACCTACCGCTCGATCCTGTATGTAAATAGCTTGCTAATGCAAGCTGCGTCTTAGAAGCGTCCATGAAGCGTTAGGCCCGCGCAACCCATTTTACTGTATAGAGCGCTATAGCGCTCTATACAGTAAAACGGGTTGCGCGGGCCTAACGCTTCACGGACGCGCTGGTATCTGTCATTTCAAATGTCATTTCAAATGACATTTGAAAGGACAGGTACAAGGAAGTGGACAGTTCTCCGATGCTCAGGATTGTCAGCCCTCTCTCCCCTCCTCCCGAACCAACAAAAGCGAAAAAGCGAAAAAATCGAAAAAAAAAAAAAAGTTGCAAGAGAGATAGGGGAGAGAGGATGGGCAATCCTAAGCTCGGGATGGCCAGTCCCTCTCCCGAAAAGCGCGAAAAGCAGCCTTGCTCCGGGAGGAGGGGAGAGAGGATTGGCAGTGTGAAGCGACCAAGCTACTTACTTTTTTTTCAGCCCTCTGGACATCAGCGAACGCGACCGCGGCTCCCCTCTCCTGCCTCCAGCTGCTCAGGAAGATGGACGTCACGTCTTGAGCGGCCATCAGCAGAAACGGATCGCGGCTCCCCTGCCTCCCAGCGAAGATGGACGCCTGCAAGGGGGAAAGCGGCTCCTGTGCGTGCAATTGGCCGCTCAAGACGTGACGTCACGACGTTTGGCGTCACAGCACGTGACGTCACGTCTTGAGCGGCCAATTGCACGCACAGGGGCCGCTTTTCCCAGTGCAGGCGTCCATCTTTGCCGGGAGGCAGGGGAGGGGAGCCGCGATCCATTTCTGCTGATGGCCGCTCAAGACGTGACGTCCATCTTCCTGAGCAGCTGGAGGCAGGAGAGGGGAGCCACGGTCGCGTTCGCTGATGTCCGGATGGGGGGGCTGCAAAAGTAAGTTGCTTTATACTGCCAGTCCCCTCCCCCCTCCTCCCGGAGCAAGGCTGCTTTTCGCGCCTGCCTCGGGAGGAGGGGAGGGAAGACTGGGAATCCCGAAGGTAGGGTTGCCCGTCCTCTCCCCTCTCTCTCTTGCAACTTTTTTTTTTGTTTTTGTTTTTTTTTTGCTTCGGGAGGAGGGGAGAGGACTGGGGCTGCCCCGGGGACCGGCACCCATGGACGCGGCCAGGGCAGGAGAGCGGGGGCTGGGGGAAAGTTTGCCGCCTACCCTTACCCCTGCTTCTAACGCAGGGGTAGGGGTAGGCGGTAAGTTAGCAGGTTAAACGCGGGGCAAAACGGCAGGGTACAATAGCGATAGTCGGGGCGTGCGTTACTGGATGGTAGGGAATAGCTAATTCGCTCGTTTGCATGCAATATACATGCTGGGTGCGGATGGGGTTGCCTGGGGATTTTAGGACGTGGTAGGAGTAGGTTAAAGGGGGTTGTGGATCGCAGGAAGGGCTAACGCGGCCAGGAAGTGAGTAGAAAGCGGGTTAGGAGCGGGGTAAACGCGGCCGCACTTTACTGGATAGACCTGTAAGTTAGCCGGATATACCTATCTGGTTAACTTAACCGGGATATTCAGCAGTTATGCGGCTAACTCCAAATAACTTTTGTGGCTACCTCTGGCCCGCCCCAAAATTCCTCCTGCCCACCCCTGAATTATGTGGCTAAATTCTAGCTGCAAAAATTAATATTATCAAATTAATGTGTGTGTATACTTGGTCCATTACCCATGTAGTTTCAAAGTTAACTTATGCATGCAAATTTGCTTTGAAAATACTCCATAAAGTGTACATATACAATGTACATGCAGACTTTACTGTTTGTTATACCTGCTATTTGAAATCACCCTTTATACGACTTGTTCAACCCTTTCATCTCCACCTCTCCTGGCTATTACCTGGACTGTTCCTGCCTGCCATGAATTCTGCATTGGTTTCCCGGTCTGCACTCCACTAACAACTTCAGAGCTGCCACCTCCCCATTTCTAGTCCACACCCCCCTGATTATATCATCAAGGGGCGACGGCCATATTTGAATGCACCCTTGACGCTGGAGGCAACTTTCATCTCCACCTCTCTTGGCTATTACCTGGACTCTTCCTGCCTGCCGTGAATTCTGCACTGGTTGCCCAGTCTGCGCTCCATTAACACCTTTGGAGCTGCCGCCTCCGTGGCTCTAGTCCATGCCCTCCCTCCCCCCCCCCCCCGATTATATCATCAAGGGGAGATGGCCCTATTTGAATGGGCCCTGGATGCCAGAGGTGTCTGCACCGGCGGTGTGCGTGCCTTTGGTGCGCACATGAAGTAGCACAAACAAAGGAGCATGCTCCTTTGTGTGCTCCTTCGTGCACACCTTCTTGTACCCACCCTATTTACTTTGATTTGTTCAGCACTCTTTCTTTTCATTATGCTAATTTCTACAGTTACTGGTCAAGGTCACTATGGTGCTTTGCCTCCACCTATTCATCACCCGAGACCTCATAGCAATTTGATCTCTAGTCCTCTACTCCCATCGCATTGTGCTGTCTCTCCTTCTAGAATGTCTAACGCTCTCTCTATTGCTCTAATCAATATTAGATCTATAACTAAAAAAGTACCTATTGTTTATGATTCATTAGCCCCTTCTAATTTGGATTGCCTGTGCATAACTGAATCTTGGACTTCAGACAGTGACACCTCTTTACTCAACCTTTGCTGCCCTACTAACTGCACCTATTATCACCGCCCACGTCCCTATGGCAGAGGAGGTGACCTTATTATCTTCTATAAACGTAAATTTTCTTTTTCTCTCTCTCAACCCCTTTTGAACTGATCCTCCTGATCTCAGACAATATTAACCTGTGCTTAGTCTACTGCCCTCCTGGTCTTTTAACACACAACTTCTCCTCTATGATAGAATTTTTTGCCACATCCTTATCCCACCCAGAAAATACCATCATCCTAGGTGATTTTAACTTACATGTGGACCAAGATCCTCCATCCTATACCATCTATAATTTTCTTAGTGCCATGGATACACTTGCCTGGCATCAACTCATTAACACACCTACCCACACTGCAGGCCACACTTTAGATCTCATATTTATTAATCTTTCTGTCTTTTCGTTCAGTGCCTCATCATTAGTGATCATTCCAGTCCCATGGTCATACCACTTTTTAATCCATTGCAATATCGACCACATAACTCCAGACAACAATTGTCTCTTCCTCTGAGGGACAAGAATAATCCTTTTCTCCAACATAAAACAATTGATTCCCAGTCATTTAAAGATTCTTTTCTGCCATTAAACCTGAATCTCCCCAATAATAACACTGCAGATATGGTTACGGCTTGGGACAATGAAAAAAGCGTACTTTTCCAAACGTATCTTTCAAGCGAATAATAATCCCAAAATTCTATTTAATATGGTCAAATCCTTAACCAAACAAAATAATTCACAGCGCTCTTTTCCAAAAATGCTTCCAAATCTCAGCTTATGTGAATTGTTTATTAACATTTTTCATGATAAAATCTGGGATATTATGAAAACATTTCCAGCATCTATCTCCACCACCCTTGATAAAAAAAACATCTCATAGGTGGGAATCATTTGAATTTGTTGCTAGCACTGAAATAATCCTAATTATATCCAAAATGAATCCTTCTACCTACCCTCTCTCTCTCTCTGTTCCACTGACTTATTTAAATTGATTAAGGAAGATATTGCATTGCTACAGCAAACATTGTCAACTCCTTGTTATCCTCTGGTTCTCTTCCATGCTCACTAAAAAAAGCCACCATAACTCCAATACTGAAAAATCAGAGCAATGTGTCTCAAGATTACAGCAGCTTTCATCCGATATCTACTTTACCTTTCATTATAAAAATCATTGAATCTGCCATTTTAAAACAACTCTCGGAATACCTAGATCAGCATTCCATTTTAGATCAATATCAATTCAGCTTTAGATCATGCCATAGCACTGAAACACTCCTTCTATCCTCCACTGATATTCTTCACTGCGACTTTGACTCTGGAACATCGTACTTATACATCTTCCTAGGTCTGTCCTCAGCCTTTGACACCATTAACCATGATATATTGCTTTCATGTCTACCCAATATTGGCATCACTAACAATGTCCTACAATGGTTTAAATTAGAGATGTGCAGGCAAAAAGTTTTCGTTGCGTACGCGATACGTATTCGTGGGGGGTCAGTTCCGTTCAATGCGAAAATATGGCAAATTCAATAAGTTGTCGATCTGTAAATACGCTACTACTAAATTAACTACAACCCCCCACCCTCCTGACCCCCCCCCCCCTCCAAGACTTACCAAAACTCCCTGGTGGTCCAGCGGGGAGTCAGGAAGCCATCCCTGCACTCGTTTGTGGTTTCCTCACAGCGCCGATAGCCTGTGTCACAGGGGCTGCCAGTGTCATTGGTCAGCCCCTGTCACATGGTCACCGGCGCCATCTTGTGCTCCTACCACGTGACAGGTCATGTGGCAGGAGGTTGCTCCGGGACCCTAGTTGGACCCAACCGGAACTTTTGGCCAGCTTGGGGGGGGCCTCCTGACCCCCACAAGACTTGCCAAAAGTCCAGCGGGGGTCCGGGAGCGACCTCCTTTCACGTCGTCCGTCCGATCCCAATACTCAAAATGGCGCCGATCGCCTTTGCCCTCACTATGACGGCGATCGGCGGTATTACTGGTGAAAAATATTTTTCTATTGCAGGCCCTATCATCTGGAACACTCTTCCTGCTTACTTATTATTGATACCAAAGAATTCAAAAAAGCAGTCAAAACATACCTTTTCAAATCCACTTTCTCTGATTTCTCTAGCCCTTATCTTCCCAAACTTGTTTGCATAGGATTATTTCACTTCCTCATTTTCTCTGTCAACACCCTGCCCTATTCTATTTAGCCAGTATTGTTTTTAGTTTTATATATTTTTATTTTATCTCTATTTTTATTTGTTTCTTATTGATTTATTTTTTTGTTTTTTAAATAATTTTATGTATGTTTTCCTTTGCAAACCACTCCGGACTTTGGAGGAGGCAGTATATAAGAACTTTTGAATAAAAAATAAAACACACTTTCTAACCCATTTCTGTTTCCTTCACATATTCTATGTATACCATTGTGTTCCGCGGCCGTGGTAGGCTAACGACTGCGGTCCCCCTACCTTGCCCGGAGTCCCGGGGAAAGGTCCCGACTTGAGACCGGTCGCTCCAACATGGGTGCCTGTGCTGCTCGCCGCAGGGGGAGCTGTCCCTGCTCCCCCCTCACGGAGTCCAGCAGCGTTTTCCCCCGTGGAGGAAATCCAAGATGGCCACCACCATCTTTAGGCACATGGCCGCACCTCCTTGGCTGATTTAAAGAGACCTGATCCCTTTAACCAGCTGGTCCCTATCAGCTAGAGCAGGGGAAGTCCTTCGTTCATCAGGTCTGCTTGATTTGGTGAGTCTTCCTGTGCTTTGGATCCGCGTTCCTGTCTTGTCTTGGTGTTCCTGGTTCCTGATTTCAGATTGGCTAGCGGTGATACCTGGTATTGACCGGATTGACAAGCGGTAATTCTCTGGTGTGTGACTTCGGACTGGCAAGTGGTGATCCCTCGGTGTGTGACCTCAGACTGGTAAGCGACATCCCTCTGGCACCTGACCTTGGACTCCTTCTTGACCGTCGTCTTCAAGGGCCCGCCTAAGTCCCAGCGGCCCGGGTCCCTACGGGCTCCTCCGGGGGGGGGGACCGTGGGTCTCCAGGGGTGAAGTTCCAGTCAGCCCTTGCACCGAGCTTCTTGACCTCTCAAAGGTCCACCTAAGTCCCAGCAGTCTGGGTCCCTATGGGCTCCTCCTGGGGGGACCACAGACTTCCAGTGGTGAAGACACAGCTCCTCTCTTCTCATCTCTGCGTCTGCCTCCACAGTCGCCTCAGTCTCCAGTGCCGAGGGTCAGCTGGTCACGTCTCCTGCTCTGCCTCGCCACTCGATGGGAGAACCTATGGATCTTCTCCTAAGGTATACCATCCTCCCGTCAGTCCAAGGGTTCACAAGCCAAGCATAACAGATTGCCAAGTCCATGGACCCAGCAGAGGCATCCGCCCGCCAGGCCATTCCGGGAATGGCCCAGTGCCTGATGGACTAGCAAAGAACCCTAGATGCCCTAGTTTCTTCAGTGCAGAGCTTGAACCAACGCTTCGACGCGTTGGGGCCTATGAATCCTACGCTGCCATCTCCGCTTGTGGCTTCTGGAGGTTGTCCAGTAATCCGCTTGCCCACACCACCACATTTTTCTGGGGAACCTCGGGCCTGCAGGGGTTTCATTAACCAGTGCAATATGCACTTCCGCCTGTAGGCCACCCTCTTCCCGGATGACGCCACCAAGACCACCTTTATCCTGGCTCTTCTTGAAGGAAAGGCCCTAGAATGGGCTTCCCCTCTGTGGGAACGGGATGATCCCATTCTAAAGAGCTTAAGAGAGTTCTGCGAGTTGTTCCGGATAAATTTCGGGGATCCGACTCACGAAGTTTCTGCAGGGCCGAAGCTTCTGCAGTTACGGCAAGACTCGAGGACATTGGCTGAATACGCCATAGACTTCCGGACTCTCTCTTCGGAGCTTGGCTGGGGCCCTGAATGTCTACACACCATCTTTTTTGAGGGGCTGAGTCCCCAAATTAAGGACGAGCTCGTGGGACGAGAGATACAGAAGTCCTTGAATGCTTTGATCGACTTGGCAGGGCTCATAGATCGGCGCCACCAAGAGCACCATCAAGAGGCCCAGACGGCTCCCAAAGCCGCAACTCCGTCCAGACACCCTTGGCATTCGCCCTTGCCCAAGGGTAGATCAGGAACCCCCCGATCTCTGCCTGACGAGCCCATGGAATTGGGTGGTGGAAAAATGTCTACTCGCGAGCGCCATCGGCGAATTAAGGAGGGTCTCTGCTTTTATTGTGGCGCAGTGGGCCACTGAATAGCTGCATGCCCAGCGCGATCGGAAAACTCCTGGGCCTAGGTCCTGAGGGAGGTCTCTTCCTAGGCCTGACGTCACCAGCACCTCCACTAACGCTACCAGTGGTGCTAACATCACCTGCGGGTGAGTTTTATATGTTAGCGCTAGTAGACTCAGGCGCCGGTGGCAATTTTATTATGCAGAAATTGGTGGAGCACCTGAAGATTCCACTGGTCCATGTTCCAGCTTCTCTGGTCATCTCGTCGATTCAAGGGAAGCCCCACCCAGGTTGTGTGACTCACATCACAGAATCCACCCAGTTCAGGGGCTCCTTCATCATGAGCAGATGGCTTTTCATGTCCTGGAGCATTCGATACACCCGGTTGTCTTGGGCCTCCCCTGGCTCCAGGAACATGGCCCCCAGTTTGACTGGAAGACCTTACAACTGACACGTTGGGGACCGAGCTGTCATAAGTGCCTCCAATCAGTAATTCCAGTATCTTGCTCTGTTGCCTCCACCAGCCTTCAAGGCTGTTCTGAGCCAGGCCTCCGAAGGCCATAAGCTATGCCCATGTGCCTTTCTCTCCCGCCAGTTCTTGCCGGCAGAGCGGAACTATAACATTGGCGACAAGGAGCTCTTGGCCATCAAGGTAGCCTTAGAAGAGTGGCGCCCATGGCTAGAGGGGGCACAACACCAGTTTACAGTCTTCACCGATCACAAGAACTTAAGAGTACTTGCATCGGGCACAGCGACTCAATTCACGACAAGCCCGTTGGGCCCAGTTCTTTACCCGTTTCAATTTTATCCTCCGGTACAGACCGGCCGGGAAGAATATTAAAGCTGACACCCTTTCACGGGTGTTTGAGTCCACGGAAGATTCCGATGAACTGCAGTTCATCATTGAGCCATCCCGCATCCTGCTGTTGGCCACCACGACCATCCCGCCCGGGAAGACCCTAGTTCCGCTGCATTTGCGGAAACAAGCCTTTAAAGATGGCGCCGGCCATCCAGTGCTCCTACCATGTGACAGGGGCCTGCCAATGGCACGGATACCCAGTCACATGGTAAGGGCAAAGGGCCATCGGCGCCATCTTTATGAGTGGCAGCCGATGGCCCGAGAGTGGTTTGGGGGGGGGGGGGGTCGGAGGGGGGGGAGGCTAAGGGGATCGGTTTAAAGGGTCGGTGGGTTTCTTTTTTATCGGGCCATCGGCGGCATTTACATTAGTAGCAGCCAAAATGGCGTCGATGGCCCGAGAGCGGGAGATCGCGCCAGGACCCCCCCCCCACTGGACCACCAGGTAATTTAACATTTTGGGGGGGTTCAGGAGGGTGGGGGAGGGTTCGGGATTGGTTTTAAAGGGTCGGGTGGGGTTTTATTTATCGGGCCATCTTCGCCTTTTATATTAGTGGCAGCCAAAATGGCGCCGATGGCCCGAGAGCTGGAGATCGTGCCGGGACCCCCCTCACTGGACCACCAGGTAATTTAACATTTTGGGGGAGTTCGGGAGGGTAATGGATTGGTTTTAAAGGGTCGGGGTGGGTTTAGGGGTTGTTTTGGTGTGCCGGTTTTCCTGCCCTCCCTCCAAATAATTCCCATGCCCGATTTAATGTTTTTTGACGATAAATCGGGGGAATTTGTATTGTATCGCGCACTCTAACGATTTTTGACGATTTAAAAATTATCTGACGATTTTTTTAAATCGTCAAAAACGATTCACATCCCTAGTCCTAAATATTCTTCAATGCTCCCTCAATTGACTTTAATGGACAACAAATAAATTAATAAAACAAATAGGGCTGGATTTTAAAAGTTCTATGCATGTAAATCCAGTGGATTTACGTGCCTAGAGTGCCTTACGCACCCTGGGCCTATTTTATAAAGGCCCGGAGATGCACGTAAAGCACCGGGATGCATGTAAATCCTGGGGCTTGCAAAAAGGGGTGGTCTGGGGTGGGGAGGGGGCAGGGTCAGAGGCCTCCGACACAGCGGTATGTGCAAAATGCAGGTGCAAAAGGTTTGATAAAAATGTTGGGGGGGTTAGAGTAGGGCTAGGGGCGGAAGGTTAGGGGAAGTGGTGAGAAGGTTAGGTTAGGGGGAAGGGAATGGGGAAAGCCCACGGGCGTCAGTGCGCACAAGGTGCACTAGTGTGCATCCCATTGTGCGTGCTGACCCCCGATTTTATAACTTGCATGCGCAAGTTATAAAATCGGGCGTACATGTGTGTGTGCACCAGGTAGCATGTGCACATGTTCGCCCACACACAGGTCTTAAAATCTACCCCATAAATAATTGTTGTTTTTTTTTAAACTAATAAAATAAATTTGGGTCCCAATGAAATGAATGAATTAAATGAAACTTTTTTTTCTTCTGCACATACCTAATGCTCTCTTGTGAGGATAGGAGTTCTAGTGTGATGTACTTTTGTAGTTCATCTTGACTCTACCAATTGGAAAAATGAAATATGGTTTTCTTGCACAGCATTTTTATAATCCCAATACACTGCTAGTGACTTTATATAGACAAAATGTACTCAAATTTTTGTTTTGATGAAACTATACTCTGATTCTCTTATAATTTTGACATACCTCACTTTCCTACTCATTTTCTGGAAAAGTATATCTTAAGACTTGACAATTTTTAAACTTTCACTTGTTTAGTCTTGCTTTTGGATAAATGTCTACTTAGCTCTCTGAGTATCTATTTTCTTTTATTAGTTTTTGAAGTTTTATGTATGCAGGAACCTTCTGTATTATGAATTGATCTATGGCTTTATCGTGGTGTTAGCTCACTTTTTGTATTTATTGTATGTTGTGAATATTATACATCATGTTTTGATTATGGCTGTTTGTAACTGGTTTCATTAGCTGTTTTTCTACTTATACATCACCTGAGGCTTTTGGGTAAGGCACATAATCAAATATTATAAATAAATAACATAAATCTGTGCAGTACCAAATTATGAAAAGAATATATAAAATAGAAAACATAAATTAAACTGAAAGTAAATGATGTAGGGCTGATTTTTTATGCTTTCTTTCCATAAGCAAAGAACAAGAAGAATGACTTAGACTCACAGAAATGTGCTAGCAGCAAAATACCATATGGTCCATCTAGTCTGCCCATCCCGCCAACTAGAAACCTAAAAACATGATGGCAGAAAAAGACCATATGGTTCATTCAGTTTTCCCATCCATCCAATTAATTTAGCATTAGAATTCTTATCACTTCAATAGAGATTCTTTGTATTTATCCCATGCTTTCTTGAATTCAGATACTGTTTTTGTCTCTACCATCTCCACTTGGAGGCTGTTCCATGCATCCACCACCCTCTCTGTAAAGAAATATTTCCCAATATTACTCCTGAATCTACCCCTTTCACCTTCATTTCATAACCCCTTGTTCTACAGCCTTCTTTCCAATAATTAAGGCTCGCTTCCTGTGCATGGAAACCTTTGAGATATTTGAATATCTCTATTATATCTCCACTATCTCACTTTATTCTATACATGTTAGGATTTTTAAGTCTATGCCCAAATGCTTTTGAACAAAGACTACTGACCATTTTAGTAGCCACCCTCTGAACCGACTCTATCCTGTATATATCCATTTGAAGGTGCGGTCTTCAGAATTGTACACAGTATTTTTTCCATGGCATCATCTGGCTTCCACCTTTGCCCCCAGTGACCCCAGACCATGTCCATCACAGACCCCCATGAGGTCTGTGTCCTGTGCCAGGGGGCATTGCATGATATCCGTGGCTGTGATCTTTGTGCCCAAATGACCCCCAAGGGTCGTTGGGCATGCCTGTACAAAATGGAGAAGCTGTTTGGTGCTAAGAAATTGGAACCATTGACATCGGCATCTGGGACTTCAACTCCGCAGGTTAAGGGATTCTCTTAATGACCCCCTTGGTGTCCTCTCCGCTACCGAGCCCGGTCTAGAAGTAGTAGCTGGGGGCCAAGCGAGGTCCACATACTTGTGTTCCAGATCCATTTCCTCACCATTCTCCCTCAATTCCAGGGAAAGACCAGGGTGAGCACCGGGAAAAGTCTAGGAAGCACCGACACCAGTCTTCATCCTCAAAGACGTTGGACCACGGGAAAGCACAGATGTTGTCTGGTCCTCCCCTGAAGCAGTCCTGTGCAGAGGATGTTGTACCCTCTGGACAATCTGAAGAACCTCTGCGATCCCCACCAATACCGGTGAAGGGTTCGCCCCCCCCAACGGTTCCAGGGTTGATCCGATTCCACTGCCGCCTCCTCCTCAAGCCATCCTGTCTTTGGCAACCTTTGAAGAGGAATGGAGAGATTTTGGTATCATCAGCAAAAAACCAAACATTCTCAATAACCTTTCCATTATGTCATTTACAAAAAATTTTGTAAATGACATAATGGATCCCTGAGATACACTGCTAGTAGGGATGTGCAGCAGGGACAGATTTGTCCCATTTTAAGTATGTTCTTGGCCCTTCCACACTAAACACCAAGCAGAAATATGTATTAACCATTTTGCTCTTTCCTCATCAGATTCTTCATATTCCTCCTCTTTACCTCTCAGTCTAACAATGCCATTTTGCACTTCCTTCTATCACTAACATATCTAAAAAAATGTCTTGTCCCTCCCTTTGTACTGTGTTTGATATTTTTTTTCCATTTGAATTTTTGCATTCATGGCTACTTTTTCAGCATCTCTTAGCTTTTCAAGATATTGCCACTTGTCTTCCTCTTTCTGTGATCTCTTGTAATTTAGAAATGCTAACCTTTTTTCCTTTGCCTTTTCAGCTATTTTAGTAAACCATAGCAGCTTTTTTTTCTCTCCTTCTTTTATTTATTTTCCTAACAAAACCATTAGTGATCCTTAATATATCTCGTGTTAGTTTTGCTTACTGCTCTTCTAATTCCCCTAGATGTTTTTTGCATTTAGTTAATTACTACTTGAGGTACTCCCCTTTTTTAAGAAAGTTACTTTTCCTGAAGTCTAGGACACTCACCATGGAATGAACCTTCATCTCCTTCATTCTAGTTCTGAACCACACTAGACAGTCTAACTATCAGCAGAGCATCTGTTTCCTATGACATGTTAAGACATGAGGAAGTTAGCCAGATTGTGAAATAGGAGTCTTTTTAATATCGAGAAATATGAATTAGTCATTTTAAAATCACACAATTTTCATAAACTAACAACCACTAAACTAAAAATTGGAATAGTAATCACACAATTTAGCTGTTATTGAAACAAACTGGATCTCAAGAAACCATTAGATTAGAAGTTCTGATATATATTTTTTCTAGTTCACAAGTGTTTTTTGGGGTTTTTTTTGTAAGTTTTGACTTAGATCTATTATTTTCTTGTCTATTATTTGATATTGTACACCACTCTGAGCAATCTTCTGAAGTCCTGGGAAGCAATTTATCATTCATGCTAAAGAAATAAAAAAAGATTAAAGTGCACAACATGTTACACATAATATTATGGTGCTATTGGTCAACCAAAAGTCTCTTTCAAGTCTTCACACTGAAGCTTTATATATGTGTACAGTTTCTGACAGTAAAGTCTGCCATAAGGAATACAATTATGTCCTTGACAGAACACAGGAGGCTTGAAATATTTCAAGATGCTCCACCTTCACTGATTCTGACAGCATTACAGCTCCTCTGGGAAATAGCATACAGCATCAGGTTACTAAGCAACTCCATAGGTTTTAAAGTACTTCTTGGAACTTGCTTGTTCCTCCTAATTGATTCACCCCACATCATTTTGAGTATAAATGGGACATCATGTTTAGAAATATGCTGCATAACTACTTTTTGCTAACATGTCTTACTACCACTGCATACTTAAATCAAGAACTGGCATATAAATGTCATACTGAAAGCAAATTTTATCATCCTCCTGAGTTGCATTGACATTTAATTTGTATAAATTATTTTGACAGTTCAAGCTTCTCTCTGAAGTTTTCTGCAGTTGGTTAGAAAAAAGGTATAAAGCTGATCAGAGATTCTGCCTTTCAAATTTGCATGTATTAAAGTTTATTTAATCATCCGGACTTTCTTATTAAGTTTATTTACAATGTTACAATAATAGCTAATCTATTTTTGGATTATATAACTATTTTAGCATTTTTGCAGTCATTAACCTTGGAACAGAGATAAGGTTTCAAAAAATCTATAGACAATACTGCTAAAGTCATCCACATATCAGGTTTTATCTAAAGTAAACCAGGGCATTGTTATTCATGACACTCTTCTGCATTATAAAAGAATAAAAAGGTAAACAACAAAATGTTAAAGACAAGTTATGATTGCATGCTTGTCCTATCCCCATGAAAGCTTAGACTTAACTTCTTAAATTGACTTCAGGACATTTTGAAATAAAAGTGTTGTTCTAGACTTTGCTGGTGTATAAGAAAATATATAGCTTTCTTAATGTGAGAAGTTTCAATGTTGGTCTCAAATAAAGCTGGATAATATTAAACATAGAAACATAGAAATGACGGCAGAAGAAGACCAAACGGCCCATCCAGTCTGCCCAGCAAGCTTTGCACATTTTTTTCTCATACTTATCTGTTACTCTTGGCTCTTAGTAACCTTTTGGTTCTATTTCCCTTCCACCCCCTCCATTAATGCAGAGAGCAGTGTTGGAACTGCATCTATGTGAAATATTTAGCTTAATTAGTTAGGGGTAGTAACCACTGCAAAAAGCAAGCTACACCCATGCTTATTTGTTTTCCAAGACTATGTAATTCAATCCTTTTTTGTTGTTGTCTGTATGTAGATCCTCTTTTCTTCATTCCCCCTGCCGTTGAAGCAGAGAGTTATGCTGGACATGCATTGAAAGTGAAGCATCAGTCTTTCTCCCCTGCCGTTAAAGCAGAGAGCTATGCTGGATATGCGTAAAGTATCAGTCTTTCTCCCCTGCAGTTGAAGCAGAGAGCTATGCTGGATATGCATTGAAAGTGAAGTATCAAGTTTATTTGGTTTGGGGTAGTTACCGCCGTAACAAGCAAACTACTCCCTGCTTTTTTGTGAATGCAAATCCTTTTTTCCACATTCATTCACGTCCTCTAGACTTTATGTTTATCCCATGCCCTTTGAAGTCCTTCACAGTTCTGGTCTTCACCACTTCCTCCGGAAGGGCATTCCAAGCATCCACCACCCTCTCCGTGAAGAAATACTTCCTGACATTGGTTCTGAGTCTTCCTCCCTGGAGCTTCAAATCATGACCCCTGGTTCTGCTGATTTTTTTTCCGATGGAAAAGGTTTGTTGTTGTCTTTGTATTATTAAAACCTTTCAAGTATCTGAAAGTCTATATCATATCACCTCTGCTCCTCCTTTCCTCTAGGGTGTACATATTTAGATTCTTCAATCTCTCCTCATAAGTCATTCGATGAAGACCTTCTACCTTTTTGGTCACCCTTCTCTGGACCGCCTCCATCTTGTCTCTGTCTTTTCGGAGATACAGTCTCCAGAACTGAACACAGTACTCCAGGTGAGGCCTCACCAAGGACCTGTACAAGGGGATAATCACTTCCCTTTTCCTACTCGATATTCCTCTCTCTATGCATCCCAGCATTCTTCTGGCTTTAGCTATCGCCTTGTCACATTGTTTTGCCGACTTCAGATCATTAGACATTATCACCCCAAAGTCTCTCTCCTGCTCCGTGCACATCAGCCTTTCTCCCCCCAGCGAATACAGTTCATTCGGATTTCCACTCCCCATATGCATGAATCTGCACTTCTTGGCATTGAATCTCAACTGCCATATCTTCGACCACGCTTCCAGCTTCTTTAAATCCCATCTCATTCTCATTCCTATATTGCATATAGGCCTTCAAAACCACATAGTTCCCTTTATTTGAAGAATGAACACATAGAGCAGGGTTGTCCAACTTCAAATACTAGTCAGGTTTTCAGGAGAATAACTAATGAAAATGCATGAAATAAATTTGCATACACATGGCCTCAATTGTATGCACATCTTTCTGTGGTATTCTTTAGGATTATCCTTGAAGATCATACAAGTCTGTGACCCTTGAGAAGTGGAGTTGGACACCTATAATATATAGCATAGACAATTGCTTTGTAAATACTGTGGGGTAGATTTTAAAAGGAGCGCGCGTGGCATACATGTGCACACACTACCCGGTGCACACACATATACACCCAATTTAAAACTTGCGTGCGCAACAAACAACAGCCCAGTTACAGATAAGTCGGTTATGGTGATATCAAATAGTGAAAAGAGCAATGGTGCAGTGAATATGGATTTATAAGATATTCAGCACTGGATATAGTTGTTTGAAGAAGTTGATTTATTATTTGAACAATTTTGAACAATTTTTAAAGAATGTAGCACTCTCAAAATAGAAAAATATAAAAAATAACACATAAAGGTGGAGGAGGTTGGTTAATGATTATATTCTGATAGCACATTACATGGGAGTAATGACATTGCAACCTTGTATGAAACCTTCCACTCCATCTTTTAAAAATGTTTTTAAAAAAATTGGTTCGATATTTAAAGATTGCAAGAGTTCATTGGAAAAACAGTTACACATTAGGGTGGTATAGCATTGAATTTATTGTTTAAAGTAACCAGAAAAAATAAAAATGGAGGTGAAAAGGGTTTGAGTGTTACATGGTATTTATTCCCTCCTAGAGATAGAGTGTGGGATTTATAAATAAATATTTGGGCATGTATCTGGCTAAATTCTAGCCAGCTAATCAGTTAGGTGGCTAGAATTTAGCTAAATAAGGCCTGGATTCATCAAAATGCACTAAATATTGCATGTGATAGAAAAAGGGGTCTGTTTTACAGTAATAGGCAGTTTATGCTAATACCTATGTAAAGTGCTATCTTAGCTCAAATTGCAATAACTTTTTCATGATAAGTGCTAGAATTGTTGGATTTCCTACATACAACCACTGGGGGGACTGTGTGAGAGAGAGAGAGAAAGAGAGAGAGAAAGAACCTCTGGGGATAGCACCATTGTAAGCAGCTATTTATGCTACTATAGGAGGCCCACCTAGTAACTCGAGGTGAGGTTTAGGTAGTAGTGTAGGGGTTACGGGCCACTTTTACATGCAGAGTGAGACGTACGAATAGAGCAATGCACTCTTGTGAAGATATGTCTTTCGGAGTGAGGAAACTCACACAACGTTGAGATTTGTATGATGTTCTCTCAACCTAGCGTGATGGACTCTCTACCTGGGTAACATCCAGCTAGGTTGAGAGAACATCATACAAATCTCATCGTTGTGTGAGTTTCCTCACTCCGAAAGACATCAAATCTTCACAGGAGTGCTGTTCGTTTGTCTCACTCTGTATGTAAAAGTGGCCCCTAATCCCTATACTACTACCTAAAACTCACCTCGAGTTACTAGGTGGGCTTCCTCTAGTAGCATAAATAGCTAACTACTACAAGTACTTTGTTGATAGTCTTACTCTCTCTCTCTCTCTCTCTCTGGGGGTCATTTTCCAAGTGGATCGCATGTGATAAGGGATGTGAGGGGTCGGGGTGGCACCAGGGCTGACGCCGCAAAGACTATGCTGACAGCGAAAAGGTACTGGTCTTTTTCGCCACGAATAACTACACCTTTTATGGTGTTATTTGGTGCGATGCCGGCAGCGATTGCACCATGGAGGCTATCGCAGGACCGCCCCCCCCCTCCGCCTCCAGTTACCGCGGGATTCAAAGAGCCCAGCGGTATTAGTAAATCTAGTCCTCTGTCTGTGTAATGAGCAATTTGCAGGTAGGAAAATACAATTAGGTAGGTATTAGTGCAAAAAGTTAACACACTATGCAGTAATACCTATGCAAAGCACTAAGATAATACACATTGTGATAAATAGGCAATTACCATAAAATACTCCCCTCTTTCTATCACATGCAATATTTTGATAAATCTACCCTTAGTCTGGTCATAAGAAATTGCTGCGCTGGGTCAGACCAAGGATCCATCAAGACCAGCATCCTGTTTCCATCAGAGGCCAAACCAGGCCAGTTCTTAAATACCAAGAAGATCCTATGCTACTAATGTCAGTAATAGCAGAGGTCATTGCCTAAGTCAACTTGATTAATAGCAGTTATTGGACTTCTCCTCCAAGATCTTATCAGGCTAAAAATGTATTTAAAAGTTAGTTGGCTAACTTTTAGATAGCCAGCTATATTCAATAGTGTGGCTGCATTAGTGAATTTAACTCCAAAGTTAGCTGGATAAGTTTATCCAGCTAACTTTGCTATCCAGACCGTATCTGAATATGGACCTCATGATAGACAGCATTTTTAGATTAAGAACATAAGAACCATTAAGCCAACATTTTGTTTCTGACAGTGGCCAAACTAGGTGTCTCTATTTGAGAGCAATTTGATTTGGTTCTTGAAGCTATATTAGATCATTCATTAAGGTATGCAAATGTCTTGGTTATGGGGGATTTTAATTTGCAGGTTGATCATTCAGATGCAAGTCATGCACAATATTTTCTGTCTAATTTAGTAACCAGTATTTTTCTCCAGTTGGTGGGAAGAATAACATATGAAAAAGGAACCTACTTTTTAGATCAGAAAAACTAGGCAGCAAGGTAATTTAGTGTTTTTGAAGGGATGGAACAATTGACATGGATCCACCATTTTCTTATAAGTAGTAGTTTCAGTTTTTTTAGTAAACAGAAACAGGCTCAAGAGTGGAAAAGAAAAAGTATATCATTTTCTAAGAAGGTAAATTTTACTAGGTTTGAGGTGGAGGCATCTGATTTAGTTGGGGATTGATGAGAAGATGGAATTAAATTCAGATTGGTGGGTTAGGAATTGGTATGACTTAAGATCCTAAGATCATAAGAGATGCCATACTGGGTCAGACCAAGGGTCCATCAAGCCCAGTAACCTGTTTCCAACAGTTGCCAATCCAAGTGACAAGTACCTGGAAAGTACCCAAATATTAAATAAATCACAAGCTACTATTGCTTATTAATTACCGTAATAGAAGTTTATGGATTTTTCCTCTACAAACTACTACACCTGTTTTTAAACCCAGTTACACTAACTTTTGTTGCCACATCCTCTGGCAATGTATTCCAAAGCTTAATTTATTAGAAAAAGGGATGGAAAAAGCAAATTTCATGGTCCAAGGAGTGGTTAAGGGTAAGATTAGGTATTTTAAGAGATATACAGCCCCTTGGTATACAGTACAAGAATTAATATATGGGTTGTGTTGTCTTGAACAATGATGGAAAAAAACAGTAAAAAGATAGGAGATTTTGGAGGGTGACTGCCACTGATTATTTTTAAAAAGTGGTATTAGAAAAGAATAGATTTTATTGAGAGGGCTAATAATGACTCTAGGACAGTTTTTAATCAGTTCTTTGTTGGTAGGAGATAATGACTAGGCCTTTGTTTATGAGGATATTCCTGATTGTGATCAGTTAGCCTCATTTTTTGAAAGAAAAGTATTAAGTTTGAGGAAATCAATTACTGGATGTTTGGCTAGAGGATTTACTCAGAGTGGGGTGGTTGAAGTTAATAATGATTTAAAATCAGTAGATCTAGAGAAGGAGTTGCGGAGGTGGACCACTGGCCCAAGGTGGTGTTGGCGCTACCTGTGGGGAAATCCCCACAGGTCACCACCGGCAGGAGGTGGGGCTGAGCAGGAAGCGGAGGCCAACTGGAGCTTCGCCAGTACCAGCCCTCGTTTCCTGCAGGTTGAGCCCTTGGGTACCGAGGCCAGCTGGTCTTAGGCGGGCCTCTGTGTGGTTGATCCCAGAGAGAGTTTTACTTTGCGCTCAGCCGAGCGCACTGTAAAACCCACACTTTGACGCAGGTTAAATAGGTGCTAATCCTATTAGGGCCTATTTAACCCGCGTCAGACGCAGAATGAATGTAATAGCACTCATCACATGCAAATGCCTGTGAATGAGCCTATTACTCATTTACTCTGCATGCAAAAAAATAAATGTGCATCTCAGACGCACATTTATTGCTCAGCTATTAACGCCTGCCTGGATCAGGTCAAAACTGCTTTTCTGTACTTTTCTTAAGTTAAAAAAAAAAACCAACTTGGCAGACTGCCAAGTTATGAAGACCAAGGCCAGTAAACTCGGCATCATTTTTCATAACCGGCCGTCTGCCAGTAATGAAAACAGATGCCATCGGATGCCAAGTTTACCGGCGTTGGTCTTTATAACCGACAGCCATGGCGGGGTCGCATTAGCAAGGAGGCGCTAAGGACATGCAAGCAACCCTAGTGCCTCCTTACTAGCGAGACACCCTAATTTGAGCATTGCATGCTGCCCCCCTTGCGGGTGCAATGTGTGCATTAGGAAAGCGGGTGCTGACTATTCAGCGCTCGCTTTCCATGCTTTATATTGCATCCGCCCCAAGGTCAGGTGCAAGCGAGGGTCAAACCAAGGTATTCGCCAGAGAATAGACAGATATAAGCGAGGGTCAAAGACAAGGAATCCGTCCAAAGGGTAGTGGGAACAGGAAGTTGGAACTGGAACACGAACACAGGAACAGGAACAGGTATTGGAACAGGAACACAAACGAGCAGCAACTAAGCACGCGACAGGAAGCATGGAGACCTGTTGCCAAGGCAAAGACTGAATGGCGGAGCCTGCCTTATATAGAAAGGCTGAGAGATGTCATCATCCGGAACAGCGGGAGTGTCACCCGCCGCGGCCCCTTTAAAGTCAGCAAAGGTGCGCGCGCACGCACGTTTATGGCAGCCAGGCCGGAACAAGGAAATGGTGGTGTCTCCCCTCAACACACATGGGGAGACCCGACCGGGACCAGAGGAGGCCGCGGAGCTGCCGGAGAAGCCTGGGAGCATGGTAGGAGCATGAGCATGTAGGCAACTTCCTACAACTGCAAAGGAGGAAGGGCCAGGTCCGGGAACCTGGAATCAGGGGTGAGTCAGAAAGCACTTGAGGTAGCGATTCATCTGTTCGGCCTGGCCATTAGCCTGGGGATGGTAAGCAATGGTTAGGTTGATGGAGATTCTAAATTTTTAACATAGAGAGCGCCAGTAGCAGGTGACAAACTGAGGCCCCCCTGTCAGAGGCATTGTCTTCAGGCAATCCATGGAAATGGAAAATGTGGAGAAAGAACAGACGTGCAAGTTCGGGTGCAGATGGCAAGGTGGGAAGCGCAACAAAATGAGCCATTTTGGAGAACCTATCCTTGACCACCCAGATGACAGTGTTCTCGATTGACATTGGAAAGTCCACCATGAAATCGGTGAACAGGTGAGTCCAGGGTTCTTCGGGGCAGGCAGAGGCTGCAGCAGGCCCCCATGGTCTGCCCACAGGAGGTTTCTGTTGAGCACACGTAGGACAGGAGTCTATGTAGGCACGCATGTCAGAGGACATGGTGGGCCACCAGTAGTAGCGCTGTAAGAGGGACATAGTCCGGGCGCATCCAGGATGGCCAGCTACTCTAGAATTGTGTGCCCATTGTAGCACTTTTTCACAAAGCCTGCAGGGGATCACTGTTTTCCCTGCAGGCATGGTCACGAAGGCAGACAGAAAGATACAGGCTGGGTCTATAATATGCAAAGGTTCATCTTGGGAATCCTTAGGTTTGAATGAACGGGACAAGGCATCAGCTCAGAAATTCTTCTCGGCTGGACGATAGAGGAGATCAAAGTCAAATCAAGTAAAGAACAGTGCCCAGTGGGCCTGCCGAGCATTCAAATGCTGGGTGTGCTGGAGATGCTCCAGGTTCTTGTGGTCTGTGAATATGGTGAACTGATGTTGGCTGCCCTCCAGCCAGGGGCGCTATTCCTCAAGAGCAAGTTTGATTGCAAGTAGTTCTCAATCCTCGATGCTATAGTTTCACACCATGGGGAAGAACTTATGGGAGTAGAAAGAACAAGGACGCAGAACCCCTTTTGGGGAATGCTGACTCAACAGAGAGCTATAGGGTACAACCAGAAGTGTTCTGTTATGTTATTTTTTTAGTTGATCCTGGAAAAGGTTTGCCTGGGTATTTGTCTGGATCTGTTGATTTGTTTCCTCACTCAATGGTTAGGTTCTATTATTCCAAGAATGTCTGTTTTAATTTCTCCAGATGAGGGGGTCAGAACAGATCTGATTGTACCATAGGGCTTGGCTGTAGACAATAGGGATGTGCAGAGCAAAATTTTATGTTCATATTTTTTATGTCCGAAAGGGGGTCCCACTTGCGGCCAATATGGACATAAAAAAAATCCAATGAGTTGGGTATATGTACATATGTGCAAAAAAAAAAATTAAACCCCCTCACCCTCCTTAATCCCCCCCCCAGACTTACCACAACTCCCTGGTGATCGAGCGAGGAGTGAGGACGTCATTTCTGCAATCCTTGGCGAGAAGCATGTGACGTCGGTGGCACGTCGAGTGACGCGGCGTCACGTGATTCCCGGCTCGTTCGCGCCGGACGGCTCGTTCGGCCCAAAAAGAACTTTTGGCCAGCTTGGGGGGGCCTCCTGACCCCCTCAAGCTGGCCAAAAGTTCTTTTTGGGCCGAACGAGCCGTCCGGCGCGAACTTGCCGGGAATCACGTGACGTCGGCGTCACGTGATTCCCGGCTTGTTCGCGCCGAACGAGCCGTCCGGCGCGAACTTGCCGGGAATCACGTGACGTCGCGTCTGAGTGACGCGGCGCCACGTGATTCCCGGCTCGTTCGCGCCGGACGGCTCGTTTGGCCCAAAAAGAACTTTTGGCCAGCTTGAGGGGGTCAGGAGGCCCCCCCAAGCTGGCCAAAAGTTATTTTTGGGCCGAACGAGCCGTCCGGCGCGAACGAGCCGGGAATCACGTGACGCCGGCGTCACTCGACGTGCCGCCGACGTCACATGCTTCTTGCCAAGGATTGCAGAAATGGCGTCCTCACTCCTCGCTCCATCACCAGGGAGTTGTGGTAAGTCGGGGGGGGGGGGGATTAAGGAGGGTGAGGGGGTTTATATTTTTATTTTGGCTCAACAATCGCGATTTCCCACATATCGAACATATCTATGTTCGATATGTGGGAAATCCGATCGTTTATGTCGAATCAATTTTTTAAGTAAAAAAAAAATATGAGTTGCGTTTTACTAATGCGGTCAATCCGAATGCACACCCCTAGTAGACAATAGCCCTGGTAGTGGGGGATCTCTGGAAGTTGGAGGCATGTAGGTATCTATGGCAGAAAATGGGTTTTTGGTATAATGTGTTTTTTATGTGTCTGTATATATTTTACCCATTTCGTGAATATCACTTCATGCATCTGATGACGTGGACTCTGTTCTCAAAAGACATGTTTTAATAAATTAGTTGGTCTATAACGTAACACTCAACTCCTGTCTTTTTTATTAAACCAGACTAACACAGCTATCCCTCTGAAGATTTTTCCAGCTTCCTTCAGTTAGTCTATCAACATATTAAGCTGCAGAACAGATTGTTCCTTATAAGCAGGCTGATGCAATATTGGCATGAATTAAACAGGAGCTCATGATTGAGCACCCGCTCTCTTAACATGCGCCGATCCACCTCTCCTGGGCACTTGATTTAATATTTTTATATTTAATATTTAAATCAGATGCTGCGGCAAAAAGGAGGCACTAGGGGAAATTGTGCACGCATAGCCGCTCCTCAGCAGCAAGCACCCAGGAGAGGTGGCTGTCAGGCGGTAAGGGAAATGGAACTCAGTTTTATGAGCTTCCATTTTTCTAACTTGTACACAGCCACGATTTAGGAAAACTGACGCATGTTAATTGAGCATCCCTTTTCCTAACCTGAAAGCCAGCACACTTTTTTTTTTATTTTCTTATTTTGGTTCCTCCGACTTAATATTGCAATGATATTAAGTCAGAGGAACCAAAAAAAGCAACAGAAAAGCAATATTTTCTGCTTTTCTGTAATTTTGTGGGTTAAAATGTGCACATCGGATACACATTTTTATTTATTTATTTTATTTTTTATTTATTTAGGTTTTTTATATACCGGCATTCATGATAAAATCACATCATGCCGGTTTACATTCGAACAGGGTGTGCAAAAAATACAATAACTGAAACTAGTGCAGAGGAGTTGCAGTTACAATGAACAGGGGTAATGGAACTGGGACAAGAGAGAAAAAAGCAGAAGAAGGTTAATATAAAAAATTAATAATTATTTACAGAACCGGAGTGGCTACATTCTTTGAATATATAGGTTGTGATTCAGGTGTGGTCAGGGAAGGCTTGTTTGAATAGCCAAGTTTTTAATCTTTTTTGGAAGGTTGGCAGGCAAGGCTCCTGGCAAAGGTTCATGAGGAAGGAGTTCCAGAGTGATGGTCCGGCTGTCGAGAAAGCCCGTTTTCTTGAGGTTATGTGCCGCGTGAATTTCGTATTAGGTACCTGGAGGGATCCTCTGTAGGCTTCTCTGGTCGGTCTAAGGGAGTTGTGTGGGCTGAGCGGGTGTTGAAGGTCAAGTGACATACGGTGGTGGATGGACTTATATATGATGGTGACGGATTTGTAGATGATTCTGAAGTGAATAGGGAGCCAATGGAGATCTTTTAAGATGGGTGAAATGTGATCTCTTCTTCTGGTATTTGTGAGTATTCTTGCCACCGCGTTTTGGACCATCTGCAGAGGTTTGGTGTATGAGGGAGGGAGTCCTAGTAGGATAGCGTTGCAGTAATCTAACTTTGCGAAGAATATTGCTTATAGTATTGTTCTAAAGTCATGGAAATGGAAAAGCGGTTTTATCCTTTTCAACATCTATGTGAGTTTGTGGAAACAGTCCTTTGTAGTTCGGCTAACAAATGCTTTCAGATTCATCTTGTTATCAATTATAGCTCCTAAGTCTCTGACTTGAGGGGAGAGAGGAATGTTTGGTGGGGTGCTGGAGTTATTGTTGTTTTCTGGGGAAATTAGCATGAGTTCCGTTTTGGTGGGGTTTAAAATGAGGTTTACGCTAGCGAGCAGGTCATTGATTTTTGAGCAGCATGATTCCCAGTATTCGAGAGTTTTGACGGGAGATTATTTAAGTGGGATCACTATCTGGATGTCGTCAGCGTAGACAAAGTGTTTGAGTTTTAGGTTGGTTAGAAGCTGGCACAGCGGGAGTAGGTAAATGGTAAACAGGGTAGGTGATAGGGAGGATCCCTGTGGGACTCCTACTGGCGCGTCATGGCGGGGGGATTATTTGTTCTGGATTTTCACTTTGTAGCCTCTATTGTTAAGGAACGTTTTGAACCAGGCTAGCGCTGTACCTGTTATTCCAATGGATGAGAGTTGGTTTATGAGGATGGCGTGGTTGATGGTGTCGAAAGCTGCAGAAAGGTCTAACAGAATCAATAGGAATGATTGTCCTTTGTTGAGGCCCAGAGTTAGGTAGTCTGTCAGCAAAACAAGGAGGGATTCTGTGCTGGAAGCTTTGCAGAACCCGTATTGGGATGGGAAGAGGAGTTTGTTGTCTTCAATATTTTCAGAGATTTGAAGGTTAACTAGTTTTTCCATGATCTTGGCTATGAGTGGTAGGTTGGCGATCGGGCGGAAGTTGTTCGGGTCAGCGGGGTCTAAGTTTGGCTTCTTTAGGAGAGGTTTGAGAGATTCCAGTTAGAGATCGTCTGGGTAAAAGCCTTGAGATAGCAGTTGATGATGTCTGCCAGCGTTTGCGATATGGTGTCTGGGATTGTCAAGAGTAGTTTGGAAGGGATGTGGTCTGCAGGATGTGAGGATGGCTTCATTTTCTTCAGGAGTGATTGGATCTCTTTGGCTGAGGTGGGTTCGAATGTTTCAAGGTTTATGGATTTGTAGTTTGAAGGTTGGAGTGAACTCAGGTGCAGAGGGGTGGAGATGGGCAGCTGAGTTAGGAGCTTTATGATTTTGTTGCAGAAGAACAGGGCCAGCTCTTCGGCTTTTGATTGTGCTTGATTGATAGGGATGACTGGTGCGTTGATTTGTGTTAAGTTGGAAACTAAAGCGAAGAGAGCTTTGCCGTCGAAGACGAGATTGTGAATCTTGTGCGCGTAAAAATCCTTTTTGGATCTGGAGGTGGAAGTTTTGTACTGGTGGAGTGCCTGTTTGTAGGCGGAGAGAGTGCTTGTGGATGGGGCTTTGCGCCATTTGCTCTCCTTCTTTCTTAAGTTTTGTTTCAGTTTTCTGAGCTCAGGAGTAAACCATGGGTGTTTTTTGGGTGGGTTGGTATTAGGTTTTTTTTGTTACAAGGGGGCAAAGCCTGTTAGCTATGGATTCAGTGATTTTGTTCCAGGAAAGGAGAGCTGAATTGGGATTGTTGAGATCTATGTGAGTAAGTTGTGAGGTTAGTTGGTTGCTGAGGTCTTCCGACGAGCATGCTCTTCTATATTGGAAGGAAGGTTGGGGTTCACGAACTGGGATGGTTTCATTTATAGTGAACCTGGTGGAGATTACTGAATGGTCTGACCAGGGGACATTCTCGTAATTTAGATGAGCGGAATGCTTGATGCCTGAGTTGATGAAGATTAAATCCAGCGTGTGTCCTGCCTTGTGTGTGGGTTCGTTGACTAACTGGTTGAATCCCAAGGCTGATAGGGCAGTGAGGAAAGCTTCACAGCTGGGTGAGAGAATGTGATTGTCTACGTGTAGATTGAAGTCCCCCAGAATTATAGTAGGGGCGTCCAGATTGATGGGTAGACTAACAGGATTTGAAGATGTTCTGAGGTGAAAAAAACAATTTCTAGTTTCGGGTCTGATATGACCGAGTGTTGCGTGAATCCGAGGCCTTTTTTTGCTGCTAGTAAGATGTCCCCACCTCTTTTTTTCAGTCTGGGAAGGGAAAAGATGTTGTAGTTCTGAGTTGGTAGTTGATTTATTACTGGAGTGTCTGTGGGTTTTAGCCAAGTTTCAGTTATAGCACATATGTCAGGTTTGGTGTCTAGAAGGTAATCATTGAGTATCAGGGATTTTTTGGTAAGGGATTGAGCATTGAAAAGAGTAAGGGAGAAAAGGGTGAAGCCTATAAGTTGAGTGATTGGTGCAATTAAGATAGGTGTGAGGGTTATTAATGAGCGCTGTTGGGCTTGCTTGGTTGGAATTCTTGTTAAGGATGTAAGGCTTTGAAGCATAGGGATAGAGTCAGCTGGGTGCATTTTGGCTTGCTGTGTCTGGAAGTAGTGGACTGGCTGTGAGGTTTGATGGAGCGCTGGGTTGAGCATAGTAATTTAATGTTGTTAGGGCGAAAGGGAGACTGGCGTGAATGCTTACGAGTGGCAATCGAGTGCGGTCAAGTAAGGGATGGGGTGGCACTGCAGGGCTGTATGAAGGTCTCTTCCAGACGTTTTTTCAGAACTAGTATTTCCTTGCGATATCTCTTCAAGGATGGTTCCTCATCTGATGTTTCATTGAAATGGGGAGTATTCTTCACATGTTTAGCAGTGCTAGCAAAGGTTGAGGGTAGAATTTTAGAAGTAGCTGTCTCCTTCATCAGGCTATTTGATCAGGACTAGTCTAGTCCAAGTTCGGCGTTTCTCTTATATTCAGCAGGAGGGGTGCCCTTCTGGGGTGCACGAAGGGGCGCACAAAGGGGCAGGCCCCTTTGTTGCGCACCTTCGGCGCACGATGCCCGGCGTGCGGCGCCGGAAGGAAGTGCTGGGGTTTAAAACCCCCACTCGCCACTGGAGCATGTCGTGCGGCCTCCCTGATAGGCTATTGCGGCGGCGAGGAGGAGGAGACCGGAAGCCTCGTGGCCGGTGCCTGAGCCATCTGGGGTAAGTGATAGCAATCGTGAGGCCTTACCCTGACATTGGGGTAAGGCCTCGCGATTGCTATCACTGTGATTTGCATTGGGGAAATAGGTAATAGTCTCATCAACATGAATTTACATTTGATGAGCGTTATTACCTATGCGCTAGATTGGGCACATGTTTTGGACGCACTAACCCCCGTCTTGCATCGGAGGTTATGGACACGTGTCCAAAACACATGTCCAATCATGAGTTGAGCTGCGCACTGTGGCCTGCACATGGTATTGCATCAGCCTAAATGATTCCTAAGTTATGGAATGATTTCCCTTTGTCAATTAGGGTGGAAAAAGATTTAATGTGGTTTCACCACCAAGAGCTTGTTGGTGACTGAGATAGAAACAGCCTAGCTTGTTTTAAGTAGTGGATGTTGAAGCGATTTAGTCCTGAAGGATGGCACTGTAAATGTATGTATTTTTTTAAGATGTTGATTTTATGTATTATTTTATATTATATTATGAAAATTTCTTGGGAAGATTTTATGTAAAACCTTTAAAGAGATTAATACATTTTATTAAATAAATAAATAAATAAATAAATAAATAAAACAGTTGCACCACTGATCACAGGAGTGGGCAAGGAATAACTTGCATGAAATAGATATTACAACCCTAACAGCAGTTTTATGACTGCACTGGGCTTCCAAGAAGACTTTGGAATAACCTGTATAGAGAAGTGCTTGCAACCTAAGGGCCAGATTTTCAAAAGCATTTACTCGAGCAAAACTGGTTTTTGCTCGAGTAAATACACTTTACTCAAGTAAGTGGGCTTTTCAAAATTGCTACAATATATGCCATTGAATTGTCCATAGGATTTACTCAAGTAAGTGCACTTTACTCTAGTAAATAGCTTTTGAAAATTGCTACGATAGTATGTCACATTTACATGCGTAACTCCTTTGAAAATTACCCCCTAAGCGATTGACTTTACAAAATTTGATTGCCCAAAAATGCCCACATATACACGTATGTGTGAAATACTCGAGCAACACAGATTTTAAAAAGCTGTGAAGTACACATATACCCATGTGAGTGTCAAAAGAAGATGGAAAAATGATGGAGCATGGGTGTCCCAGGGTGGAGCTAACAATTACGCATGTTACTCTGTATTTTAAAACCAGAGATCATGGTGCATGTCAACTTGTTATCTGTGTGGCTTTACTGCTGCTCCACATAAGGGACTAGTCTGAAAAGCTTGAGTTTTAGTATTTACAGGTCAGGATGAGGGGTCTGGGTCAACTGGGGAGTATGCAGGATGAAGAACCAGAAGGTCTTGAAGACCTCAATATTAACTGGACAAACTGGTGGACTAACTGGAAAAATTTGGTTGTCTCTTGTGCAAGCATTTTTTAAATCTGCCTACTGTAATTGTCTACCAGTTGAGGAGGTAGAGTCAAGAACTTTAACAGATTCTGGGCATTTTTTTAAATCAGATATATAAGGCAGTGTTAGGTAAGGGATTAAAAGTTTAAGACCAAAATATGGGGTGTAGAGTTAGTGTTGGGTTGAGTATAAATAATAACTCTAGTAGCAACTACATCATCGTTGTTCCGATGGTGTTCCCCCCCACATGTCTTTCTCAGCATGTAACACACATACACATATAATAATGAAATTAGAACATGAGGCATATAAATGGATGTAAAGGCTGCAGCTTTATTCAACAAACATATTTTCTAAAATAACCTGTGCCCGAGCTGATAAAATATAGTCAAATGGGCTAGACTCTGCCTCCACCCCTGCCCAGGATCAAGCAAGCAGTATCTTAAACTGGTCCACTACCGTGTCACCAAGCAAGGGGGCCATATCCCCCGAGGCGTATCAATGGCCCGCCAATCACCATGAAGGTGCCAAACCTGGCTGGTCCTATGCTGTTACACATACCTACACTATGTCTGAAACCCCACTACATACACTTGCTCGGGTACCCACCACATTGCCTCATGCCCCTACCCATTAGCTGCAGTCAACATTATTATCCCCAAAAAGAGCTGAAGAATGAGATATCCCTCTATAGTCTGGAGGAAATGATCATTTTCACTCCCATCTATAGAGAGAGAGGTTCACAGTAAATAGAGAAGAGTGTCATCAGGGAAAGGGACACATATATC
Source organism: Rhinatrema bivittatum (assembly GCF_901001135.1). Lineage (NCBI taxonomy): Eukaryota > Metazoa > Chordata > Amphibia > Gymnophiona > Rhinatrematidae > Rhinatrema > Rhinatrema bivittatum. The sequence continues at coordinate 176,245,732 of NC_042615.1, forward strand.
ATTGCTGAGAAATTGCAAGAAGACTGGGATGAGAGAATAGCCATTGATTGGATCTTCATGCCTACTAGATTATGCCTTTCCAATACAGACTTTCAGACTGAAGAAATCCTCCCTTTTTTCATCTTCCCTTTCTTTCTCTCTCTTGCTCCCTCTTTTTCGCTTGCTCTTCTCTTTTTCTTTATTTATTGCTTTTCTATCTTTTTTCTCTTTACAGGTTCTGGAGGTTGCTAAAGTGACAAAATGCTCAATGATGTATCACAACCACATTCTTGGGCTGTTTCTCCTTGTCTCATCATAAATTGACTTAGTTTTTGGGTACTTACCAGGTTCTTATGGTCTGGATTGGCCACTGTTGGAAACAGGATGCTGGGCTTGATGGACCCTTGGTCTGACCCAGTATGGCATGTTCTTATGTTCTTATTAATTCTTCTTTTTTATTTCTATTGGGAAAGAAGTGGATAATGTTTTCTCTCCTCATGCAGAGGGGGCACTACGTGTAGACGTGAGAGAGGCTTGTGCCTGTGGGTGAGGGTGCCTCTACTTGTGTGTGTGTGGGTGCATGTATGTGTATGTATGTGTATCTGCCTACATATGAATGCCTGTGCCTGTGTGTGTAGGTACCTGTACCTCTGCATGTGTGTGCATGTGGTCATGTGTGCTTCTGTGCAGACCTGTATGCCTATGTGTGTGTATATAACTGTGTTGGTGTTTCCTTTCCTGTGTATGTGCCTGGGTACCTGTGTGTATGTATATGTGGATGCATCTATGTGTGTCTCTATGTTTGCGACAGTGCTTTGCAGAAAGATCATATCGTGTTTTTACATTGCACTTTCAACTGATCTAGACACCATCTGGTGGCCACAGGCATACACAACAGTCTATCTGATCAATATGCCCGACTGACTTACTAACATGATCGAATGACTGACCAACACAAACCGTTTATATACATTTACAATATGTAAGACACAATTAGCTTGCACTGATTTTCACAGTATGAGATTACCCACAAATTGTCAAATGTATTTCTTTGTGATTTTTTTTTAATATTCAACTTTGAATTTTACATTATTAATTTAGAGGTCAATATTCAGCTAAGCAGTGAGCAAACAATTTTTCTGGCTAAAGTTAGCTGGATAAATTGACAAGGATATTCAACAGAACACTACCAATTAGGTGATCTTCTGAATATAGCAAAATAAAGTCCTAGTTAGTAGGATAAACTTATCTGGCTAACTTCAGGGCTACTCTCTGGCATGACCAGATTTAGATGGATAAATTATCTGGCTGTCTTAACTCTGTATATCGAAGTTATCCAGATAAATTATCTGGCTAACTTAACTCCACCCTGGAACACCCCCCATAATGCCTCCAATGTATCCAGCTAAATTTTATACAGGAAGATAAATCAGAGTCATTCAGAGTGGTGGAAAACTTGAAACCTGATGTTTGTTTGACTAACCCAACTTTAGCTGCAAAAAACATCTGAATATTAACTCCTTAGATTGTAACCTTAAAACAAGTGTATGGGCTCCCATACATGCACATATGGATGAGCAAGCGGACATATGCTGGAATTTTAAATCATATGTCTGCAATTTAAAATACACCTACCATACATAAGTATGCACTTAATTTTAAGCTGTTACTTGAGCAAACATACTTCATGAATCTTCCTTAGGACACTGTCAACTTTAACACACACAGATAAGGGGATTTTAAAACATGCTTGCATGGAGGGCATTCCCAATATACAAAGTAGTCCACCAGTTTATTTATTTATTTATTTATTTATTTATTTAAGAGTTTTTATATACCGTCATTAAGTTATTTACCATCATAACGGTTTGCAATAGTGCACCAATATCCAAGTGAATATGGATCATAATTTACATAGGTGGTGCCAGTACTATTTGGTAACAAACAATATAGACTAATATAATTTACTATAAGGATTATGAATATGAAGAAAATCAATTGGGGGATTGTCTGTTTTATAGCGATGTGTCCTGTGGTTTGATTACAGTTAAAATTAGTGGTGAGCTAATTTCCAGTAGTAACTGGATTTTGTGAGCTTGTTGCTACATGTCCGCTTATTCTTGTTTACATGCTTGCATCACTCTCTTTGTTGAAGGCTAGTTTGAAAAGCCAGGTTTTGAGTTGTGTTTTGAAAAATGTATGGTTACTCTGGAGTCTAAGTTCAAGGGGCATGGAGTTCCATAAAATGGGACCGGCCAGAGACAGAGCACGTTCTCTGACTTGGGTAAGTCTTGATGTTTTCACGGATGGAACGGTTAAAAGTGCTCTGTTTGCTATTAAATTTCTGTGTGGAACGTGGACTCGAAGTGCTGTGTTCAGCCATTCTGCTTTTTCGTCATGGATAAGTTTGTGTATTGTGCAGAGTGCTTTGAGCTGTATTCTTTGTTCAATGGGTAGCCAATGTAGAGTGGCGAGAGTATCTGTGATGTGATTCCTTTTACTTTTCCCAGTGAGAATTCTGGCTGCGGCGTTTTGTAAAATTTGCAGGGGTCTTACCGTAGTATAGGGTAGGCCGAGTAGTAAAGCATTACAGTAGTCAGTGCTTGCAAATATCAGTGATTGAAGCACTGTACGAAAGTTTGGCAGTGAGAGTAATGGTTTTAGCTTTCTGAGTACCATGAGTTTTGCATACCCTTCCTTCACCTTTAGTGATATGTGTTGTTTGAGGTTCAGTTCATTGTCAATTATTAATCCAAGATTGCACACTTTTTTGGCTAAATCGATTTTTAGGTTGCTATTGAGAATTACTGGGGTTTGTGTAATATTCATGCTTTTCCTTTCTAAGTCTATGCCCAGTTTATCTCGAGGTCATCCAGACCCCTCTGATTATTCATCCTGCACTCTCCCCAATTGACCCAGACCTCTTGTCCTGACCTGTTAGGCCTAAAACATGATTTCAGCAGCAGACTTACACCTCATCAGGAGCAGCAGTAAATATATGAGGCTGACAAGCTGCCATGTGCTGCAGCTTCCAGTTTTAAAGTATGGATTTATGCATATAACTGTTGGCTTTGTCCCCAAACATCCCACCCCTTTACTGCCACCTTTTATTTAGCTCATGTTCATTTATGTGCATAATTAGCAGCTTTTAAAATTTGCATCGCTCACATGTGGCCCACACACTGGCGTATATTGGCCTTTTACCAAGGGTGATACATTTAAAATTCAGCCCTTAGCTTTTAAGTTAGGAAAGCATTAATAAAACATATTGAATGTTGTCCTATTTTTTTTTGTCTTCAGTTTCTTTTTTAATTATGGGCAAAAAACCTGAATCACTGTAGCCTGTGCTGAGTACATTCAGATTCCCCATACTTCCTCCACATCTCTACCTTGTTTCCTGTAAAAAGTCTATTCACTATTACAATATGCTGCTGATTCATTTTTACATTGGTTGTCTCAGAATTGATTACCTCACAAACTGAAATAATTAGAATATCATTAAGGAGATTTCTGAGGGTAAATAGTGTTTACCTGCAGATAAAAAAAAAACACACACACTTAAAAAATGTTTCCCCTTTCTCTGTAGAAAAGTTCCTGCACTGTCAATAGATTTGGGATATTTTTCCATGGGAAAAAGATATAGAGACAGAAATGGAGATGGAGATGGAAACAGGTCTGGGTTAGTTACAGTACACTCTGGAATTTCATTTTTAGTCTTGGTGCTTTCTTTACCCCCTACTTTACTTCTGTTGGGTAGGAGATCCCTTCACCACTGGCAAATCATCAGATTTTTATATTGTTTTGCAGGTCCCAAAGGTACAAAGTGTCCACAGAGCAATTTCCCCACACTTTCTAAAAATTGCCCGGATATCTATACTGTCAAGATTCTAGAAATTAAATAAGGATTATAACAAATAATCAGAATCTCACTGATTATTCAGAAAAGTAATCAGTAATCAGAAAAGTAATCAGAAAAGTACACAGCAAGTTCTTTCTTAGGGACAAAATAGTACATCTATGTGGAGTACAGACCAGTTGGGATAAAGACCAGAAATGGTGATAGAAAGTGAATAAATATGATGACGTACTAGGCTAGAGGACCTAGTGTGATTGTAAAGATTAAAATAATGATAAATCTCATTGACCAAAACACCTGGCAGATGTAGAATAATAGAACATACTTGGGATGGTATACTTAACAACACAAATACATGTAGATCATTATCAGCTCTTTTTGTGTTCAGAAGTATTCAAAATTAGCCTATGTTCATCAAATTTATAACAATGAACTTCTTAATTAATAATGAATTTTACTTTTTCCTTAAAAGAACTATGTAAGGGATTTTTCTCTTCTGTAGTCATACTGCTGAGATTTCAGAAGACTAATTGACAAATACTGTACTAGGAGTTTGCAGTTCAGAAAACATGTCCAATTAAACTTTGCAAGACTCATCAAAGAAATATAAAATAAATTGTCAAGTTCAAATAACACATTATGTGAAACAATTTTGCTAAAGGTATTTCAGCCATTTTCTTAAAAAGCTATTAGATACTAGCTTCTTGGATCATTAACATTTGGTACCATATATTTAGAAATCAGTGATTATTCAATTTCAAATGAAACCAAAGAAGTCAAAAGCACTATGCTGGTTTATACAAATTTGTACATTTTGTGATTTACTATACAATATTTTTGAAAATATACTATAATAATTTCTGGATTAAGCAAAGTATTTTTGCAGAATGATCCTAATTTTATTATGTGATAATGAAGTAATCAAAATCTCTTCTTTCATGTATGATTGACTTACTTTTATTAAAATAACTGCCATTCATTACTCATAAAAAAAAAAAAAGGGTAATCCCTGGGCTGAGGACCTGCCTAAATAACCTCAGAGTCACCTTTAATTTCAGCGGGTTTAGATATTTATACTTCCCACACAGTTCTTAAATCCATTTCTGAGTTCCAAGGTTCTTTGTCAAGGGTGGGGGGAGGGGTACAGGAGGGGGAGTGGTGGTGAAAATTACTTCAAGGCATTGAGTATTGTTAAGACAGTCTTTGAATACAGCAGTAATAATCATGTTAGTTGTGGTTTCCAACTTAACAATGCTGCAAATTGATAATGGAATAGAGAAAAATGACCTTTTACAACTCCTCATGAAATCCACTCCATTTAGATGTTTTTTTATTCAATAAATCTGTGACTTTGCAATGCTTAATTCAGCTTGTAATCCATTCCTAATAATTGGCCATTAGTAAAGGTAGTTTTGGAGCTCTCTCCCAATTTCAGGATTCTGGTTTCACTAATCCAATTTAGGGAACACATTTTAAAGTCTCATAAATGCACTTTAAAGTCCCATAAAACATAGCTTTCTCGAAATAAATAGAATTTACTCCTTACTTGTCAATCCTTCTCCTAACTATCCTTGTTTATTTATTTATACAATTTATATTCTGCTACCTCTCTCAATCCCCTTTCTTCTGTATCCTGGTAATAGCATTCCTTCAGTGACCTTTCATGGGTTCATGATTCAATCAGGATGAGAAGCTCCTTGTCTCATTTTAGGAGATAGCACTGAGTCCCAGGGCCTTTGGTTAAAACAAGTTGCAAAAGGCAATCCAAAATAAGAAAAGAAGGGTGTTTAAAATGTCTTCCTCCAAATAAAAGGTTAAAAGATGGATTTTTTATGAGAGCAAAAGGTACCTTGTCTTCTATTCCTTTCCCAAGTTTCTTTCTAAGAAACCCAAAGATTATTTTCCCAAATAACCAACAAAAGAGAGGAGCAAGCATGACAGCAAAAACAAAATCCACACCTACAATCTTTCCTTGGATATTTATAGTATAGGACTCCACAATTTATTTCCCCAACATGGAGGATCTATAACTCAACTAATTATATTTCTTGTTTCTTTTCTTTTTTAAAAAAAATTTATTTTGCAATTTCAGATATATTACAATCATATACCACAAGAATAGAGATTCCACATGTCATAATCAACAAGAACAACATATTAAACACACATTCAAGATTCATATCTCATCTCTAGTTACAAAAGGAAATATTGGGAGCCAAGATGTAATTACAAAGTAAAACATAGGAGCTCAATCATTCCCACTCAATTTAAGGAATGGACCATCACATGAGATACGACATTTATTAGTTTCACACTTCCTTTCCCATTAAGAAAACTCCTCAATTGTTCTGGTTCAAGGAAAATATATTTCTCCTCTTGGAATTGTAATAACCATTTGCATGGGTACCTTAGTGCCATACTAGCCCCTTGGGTTATCACTTCAGGTCTCATCTGGATGAACCTTTTCCTGCGCTCCTGTGTAGGATGAACAACTTCTGGGTAAACCCATAATTGTTGCCCATAAAATTGGGCATTCTATTTCTGAAAAAAAATTTAAGGACAAGATGTGTGTCCTGCTTGAATGCAAATGAGACTAGTAAGGTACCCCTCAATTGAATTTCTGTCTGTGAAGACATCTCTCATTTCAGTAATTTTCATTGATCGTCGCTGCTCCTGTCCTTCTCCCCAATTTAGAGGCAAAGATTTCCTGGATACAAAAAAGGCTTTAGTGACCACAGGTGTTATTTCCTTTGGTATTTTAATGCATTCCTTCATATATTCTTTAAATATTTCAACTGGGGGCAATCTCTTAATCATAGGAAAGTTAACAACCTGCAAATTTAAATAGCGGAGAGAATTTTCAATGTTCTCAAATTTTTTCTCTGCAAAACCTGCTGATTTAATTAAGTTAAATTGAACATTTTCCATCTTTGATATTTTTTCTTCCAGTTGTTCAACTTTCTCTCTTTGTAAATTCACAACTTTTTCAGTATTCAAACCCCTTTTATTAGACTCAAGAAATGCTTGTGTCAAGGTAGATATAGCTGACTCTATTGAAACTAAAGCATTTCATAATGAATCCAACGTTACAATTGGTGGTTTTTGCAATGAAAATACTGCAGCAGGAATTAATGTTACCAGTTCTTGTAGTGTGAAACTCTCCTTGATGTCCCTTGCCGGTTCCGTCATTGGGGGTTTAGGAGTCAAAGTAATTCCTCCAACTGGAACTCCTCGATTTCTGTCTCTCGCACCCTCTCCACCTCCTCTGTCAGGCTCTAGGGTCGGCATCTCTCTCCTCACTCTCAGAGATTGCGATGTTTCCTCCGATTCAACCCTCGCCTGACCTCGAGGCGGTGATGGCATCTCAGGGGTCCCTGGACTCAGTGAGATCATCTTGGCCATAGGGAGAGAGCTGAGCTCCTGGTTCTCTCCCATAGAGGCCCTTGCTTCCGGCGTTTTTGGGGTTACCTCGAAGAAGCTCTCAATCTTTGTTTGTAGGATTCCTTCATCTTTATCAGGTATATTATTCTTAAGCTTAGCTTTATGCTTTGTATGTGGTATGTTGAAAAGAATCCAACTTCTCCAGAAAAATTTCACAGGAAATCAATAGCACTAAGAGAGAGCTCCTTTGGCGTGCCTCATGCAGTGGCCATCTTGGCTCCCTACTTCTTGTTTCTATCCACTTACTGAATTGGTATATTACTTTAGTAGAGAATGGGAGAGAGAGTGCTCTCCTGAGACTCTACTAAAGGAATATACCAATTATATATACTGTATATAAAGGAGGGGAATCAGGAGGTGAATAGTCCTAGAGAGGACTTCTTCATTTATATAGAAAGTCAGTACTCAGTACTTTGAATGGAGTGCTTGGAATCTGCAGCAGGAGATGGGTGGAAGGGGTCAGCACAGTCTTTATTGTACAGTTCTGGGGGAATATCCTTTCTGTTAGTCATTTCATTTTAGGATGCTTAGTTCTGGTGATTTCATGGCCATGACACTGAAGGAAAGCTTTAGTGTGTGTTTGACAATATTTATTGCATAGAACAATAAGTTCCATTTTAACAGTGAAGTAAATAATTTATTGGGTTGCATGTTAAAACTTTTTAGGGTGAATTTTATTGCATAGGCTATTTAAGGCCTAATGCACTAAAGTTTTTTCTCCTCATTTTGAATCTATGAGAAAAATGCTTAATATACTGGACTCATAAATATTTATGTGCATATGCTAACCTCCAAGGAGCTGTGAAGTTTCCCCACTCCAAAAAAATCCTAAGGCCAAAAGAAGAGACGAGGACCATTTACTGCTCTGAACACCAAGATTCCTCTTAGTGGCTCTCCCTCAACACTCCCTTAAAGAAATATACCAAATCTTCTTAATAAACATTTGCTACAGTGACTTATCACCATAACCCACTTGTGGAGGTTAAATGAACATTTTGGCAGGAACCAATTTCTAGTAACCAAGTCCTGATTTAGGCCCTCCATCGTATAAAGAATTCTGAAACCCCCTTTGAGGAGTATCCAAGATTCCCTCCCCCATTCATCCCTCTGGAATGGGCTTCTACCATTCTGAACATGCCTTCAATCTTCCTTGGCACTCCAGACTACAGAACCCTTCTGCCATCACAGTTGACAAATTCAGAATGATGCCTGCTAGCTGTACTTCACTATGATTAGGTAGGGGGTAGCTGCAGAATTGACTTCTTCAGTATTGCAGAGGAGGTAGAAATGGGGAGGTGAGAGAGGGAGGGAATAATCTAATCTAATCTTGGATTTATATGCTATTCCCCTGATTTAAAAAGACCACCTGAAGTGGATTACAACATACAAAAACACAAATTTTATAAATACAAATTGAATAAAACAAATACAAGTCACAAATATATATCCAGCTCAAAAATATTACAAACAATTCATAAGCAAATCATTAAATAAAAATAAAACTCTCATACCCCACTAATTTTCACCCAAACTCTAAAGAATCACCCTGAAGTAACCAAATTACTCTACAGCCTCTCCTCCATCATGAATAAGCTAACCCAAAAAAGCACATACTGTAATGTTCCCCCTGAAGATTTATCTTTGGAAAATGAACCTGTTTCGGTAAATAACACTCCAAGAAATAAAACTGTGTACCAGCAAGTCCCAGCAAGAATAAGGCCATATGGAATATGCTGAAACTGTTGGTGTGGGCCTATTGTGAGAAAGTAGGTAACAAAGTTGGAGCTAAACTAAAAGAAAACTAGAATTGGATTCCTGGAGCAGAGAAAATTGGCAATGCAGGCAGCTCAATAGGAAGCATGCTGGTTAGCCTTCAGGTTCCTGCAAACAGTTTTCTGTTTTTTCAGCAACCCCTTTTGAATGAATCCCACCAGTTCCTGATGCATTGGGATATGGCTTTGCTGGGCAGATCTATCTGATCATTCTTCTCTGTGGCCTCATCTTGTTTTAGATTCCTGACTGGTTTGACAGATTGGGCACCTGCTCTGATCAAGGAGAACTGGATCAAGCATCTAGCAGGTCTTGTTCTGAAAGCTTAAAGCATGCTTTTCCATGTGCCTACACTGCAATAATATGTACTAGTTCTGACTTCAGTGTCTTTCATTTTGTATGTTCTTGGTTACATTGGGGTCACTTTTTAAAGGGTTTAGGCTCCTAACCTTTGGAGTTAGGCTCCTTAATTTGCCCTCTTAAAAACTTATTAGGGTTGAGTCCCTAAATTTAAGCTTCTAGTTTCATTAATCCCCTAAATTTAAGTTCCTAAAAAGAAGGTGCCTACAGGGGAGTGTTGCACTCGGGGGTGGATCCTTGGTCCTGGAACAGTGCGGGGACTGCCCCAGGGGGCAGAGCATGGAAGGGGACAGAAGCGGTGTAGAGCTTCACCACTGGAAGCCCAAGGTCCCCCCGGGAGAAGCCCATAGGGACCCGGGCCGCTTGGACTTAAGTGGGCCTCACAGGGTCTCCTGGGAGAATGGAAGTCTGGTGTGCCCACTGAGACTAGGGGGAGTGCTATTCGGGTTCGAGGCTGGAGACAGGTTGAAACAGAGAGAACCAGTATAGTGATGGTGATGACAAGGCTAGGGACAGAGTCTGAATCAATGGAGAAGGTCAGGCAGGCAAAGGTCAGAATCCAGAGGTCAGTCCAAGGAGTGGTCAACGAAGCAAGGGTCAGGAGCCGGAGGTCAGATGAGGTCAAGGAACAGGCTGAGGTCTTTGGCAGGTGGCAGGCAGGCAGGCAGATCAGGAACAAGCTGAGGTCTCTGGCAGGCAGGTCAGGAACAAGCTGAGGTCTTTACCAGTAAGTCAGTCAAGCAAGGTACAAAGAAGCTTGACAAAGCCTGGAATGGTACGTCCATGCTTGCTTGGAGGATGAATATCATCTCTGATTTCTTCATGGAGAGAAAGAATTGTCCTAGAGCTCAGCCTATATGACTGCACCACATCTGTCTCTGGTAACCTCAGCAGGGTTGTCCTAGGTGAAATATCTACTGCCTGTGTGCCCTACTGCGAACGGCTTGAGTTGCGACAGCCTGCTCCTCTTCGACCCTCCTTTCTTCTTCAGTGATAATTCACTGGCGCCGGCCATCCAGTGCTCCCTCCATGTGACAGGGGCCGGCCAATGGCACGGATACCCTGTCACATGGTAAGGGCAAAGGCCATCGGCGCCATTTTTATTAGTGGCAGCTGATGGCCCGAGAGTGGGAGATCGCTCCCGGGACCCCCACTGGACCACCAGGTACCTGTAAAATGTTTTTGAGGGGGTCGGGAGGGTGGGGAAAGCTAAGGGATTAGTTTTAAAGGGTCGGGGTGGGTTTTTTGTTTATCGGCTCGGACGCAGCCGATAAACAAAACCGCGATCGGGCCGGACGAAAAAAAAACCACGATGTGAATCAGAACCGAAAACCGAACCGATTCCGGTTCCGATTCACATCTCTACCAGGAAGCGCCCGACCCGAAGCCCGACCCGAAAGCTAAAAATGACGCACATCTCTACTGCTTATGGTGGCAGAAATCTGATATAATGAGGTGCACATGAGAATCAGGGCAGTGACTGAACATACATTTGGCCTTTTGAATAGCCGAGTCCGCTGCCTTGACCGCTCTGGAGGAACATTGCAATATTTACCAGAGAAAGTCGTGAATTTTGTCATGGGGTGCTATATGCTGTAAAACATCACCCTTCAGGATGGCATTCATTTGGCGGTGAATTCAGACCTGAGGCCAGAGCCAGATATGTTCACAGCTACCAGTCATGGAGTTAGTACAGCAAAGGAGAATGAGCTTGGTTGCAAGGACTATTTTAGAGGAACATTTTTATACATTGGGTGGTCAGTTGTCAGGGGCGGAAACTATTGTGAAGACAGGCTAACTCCAGCATTTGTCTCTTCTTAGACTGGTGCGAACCCCAAGAAAGATATATGCTAGGAAAAAGACACACTACTGTGGCCATCTGTCTGTCTATTTAATGTTTTTAATGTTTTCCAATTTTAAATGTGTTTTTAATTTGCATTGTGGCCATGTATATGTTTCTTAGTATGTTCAGAATTTAATGTGATTTTAATAAAATAGTATTTTTAATGAATGATTGGTCTCTTTCTTCCTTTGTATGACTCCATTTTAGCACAGGCTCATCATCTTTGGGCCTATGATGCCTGTGATCCAATTGCCTAACAGGGAAAATACAACATGACAAGTAACAGTTTAATATTGTTTATTTTACTTCAAAAGTAATTACAGAGGTAAAAATATAAGACTCACTTCAAAGCAATTGCATAAAATTCAAGGTTGCATATTTAGCAAGAGTTCAGTAAGATTTGAAGAACCATGCTGATAGTCTGAGAAACAGAGCATATGCAAGTTATCATATGTAGCGAATATGTCCATAAATGCAATCAAAAGATCCATAAACTGGAGAAAGTCTGGCAAAGCAGTTGAAATATCCCCCGTGTAAAAATAAAGTTGTAGATGATCCATCATTTTAGCAAAACAGCAGCAATGAGCAAGCCGGAACAGAACCAGAATTTCTGCAGACCGTATGCAGGTATCTAAGACAAATGACACAACCCGAGTCCTTGGTGTGTGCTGTTTGTAAACAGTGCAAAGTATTTACAAATAGCTCACACTTTTTTCAGAAACTAAACCCAAAACAAAAAAAAAACAAAAAAAGAAACTAAAAAAATGACAAAGGTCTCCAATGATTAACAAGATAAACTAAATGTACATTTTTGCAGTGCACACCCCTGACAATTATCATGAAGTAGGCCTGCATGGGGGAGGAAGAGACAGACACAAAGGATTTTCAAACTGCCTTGCAATAGCACTTAGCTGATATAAAATTTGTCCCTGTCATGGGGAAGGGCGGAGGGGGGACGGGGGGACTGATATGCACCACCACTGCTGGATGTATACATAGAATATTCATGAAAGATGTGCTAGATATGCCAGAACTGAACAGCAGTTTACTGTCATTGAGATTCCTGACAAGTAATGGCTGCAATGTCCTCTTTCGCAAGGATGTATGCATAGTGGCATGAGGGTTTGCAGGTAATAGACTAGACAAAACCATCTGCAAAGATAAGGAAATCAAAACAGCTGCCCAAACCCCTATACCAGAACTTCACACACATATGGCATTGCCATACAGCAAAATGATGCTCTCTGCTTGGGAGGATATACCAGAGATAATTAACTCCAGCAAAACCCCATTGGACTGCGTCAGTAGAAGAACAAAGAAGAGTGAATTCCTAAGAAGAGGACCTCCAAGGCCTGGGCTCCTGGCCTGGGCCTTGAGGCCTAGCATCAGGCCCAGGCCAGGAGCCCAGGCCTTGGAGGTGTCTGGAACCAGCCTCTGGGCCAGGCCATGGTTCCAGGGCCAAAGTCAAGGTGACCTAACACAGTCTTTGCCTATGCAAGTCTGAGGCTTCAGCCTGGACCTAAGTCTTACTAGTGGAGGTATCTGGAACCAGCCTCTGGGCCAGGCCATGGCGACAGGCCTGGTCTAGGGCCATGGCCTAGGCTGAGGCACAGGTTTCAGGACCAGGCCTCTGGGCCTGGCCCTAGCATTGAGCCTGGGTCTGGACTGAGGTCTAAGCATAAGGCCTGTGCCCTGGCTTTAGCGGAGGACAAGGCCCAGGTGTCAGGCCTAGGATGAGGCATTGGAACCAGGCCTCCAAGCCTTGGCCTTGTGTGGAGCTTAGGCCAAAGTCAAGGTGACCTAACATAGTCTTTGCCTATGCAAGGCTGAGGCTTCAGCCTGGACCTAGATCTTACTAGTGGATGCCCACCAGAGCTAGTAAGTGGGGAGATCCTGGCCCTAGCATGTTCCCAAGTGGGGATGAGAGAACTTGGAAGGTCCTATTTCCTTATTGTTTTGTTTTATTTTGATTTTTTTTATGTTCTTACTCATTTTTTTAAACAAAAGAAATGAATTAAACAATAAACAAAATAAAATTTGTAGAGAAAAAATCTCCTGAAACAAACCAAAAAATGAAACACATTTTTTACCCCTGTACATCCTTGCTAGTGAGTTGTGTCTCACTGCCTGTTGTGCTGGTTAGATTCCAGCAAAATCACTTCTTCAGAAACATGTAACTGTATATATAGTGATAGATATTCAAAGATAATGTCTTTTTACCTGCTCTATAAGTGCATAAAAATGTACATGTATGCTTGTGTGGCTAACTCCAAATATCGGTAGTTAGCTATATAAGTTATATTTATTTATTTATTTATTTTGCATTTTTATATACCGACATTCTTGTATCAGATACAAATCATACCGGTTTACATTAAAAACAGAGTATGCAGGAAAATAGGTTTCCTAAGTCAAATACATTGAACATATTTAATTTAATAATATATGGCTATTTATTTATTTATTTATTTATGAACTTTTATTTACCGACATTCGTGAAGCACATCATGCCGGTTTACAATGAACTTGCTAACTCGCTCTACCTCCAATCTGCCTAGTACACGACTACTTTTGGGGGATTTAACGTTTTTGCCATATAAGGGACTTATACAGCTAAGCAGCAGCGGCTGCTGAACCTAGGCACGTATTCAGCAACCACTACTTAGTAGCATAAGTCCTTCTTATCTGGCTAAATAGCACTAAATGTGCTTTGAATTTCAGACCCATAATGTTTATTGTTTTCTATTCCCATTTCCCAAGTATAAAATCCTTTACATGCTGCCGTAGAAGAGCTCTGAGCCATTACTGTTTTACAATAAATATTTCTCCTGGATGTATGAGGATCTCTGCTGCATATACCCTGTTGAGAACCTGAATAAGTAGATCAGGCCAGAACTAGTGCCAGACAAAGGAGAGAAAAATATATCAAAACACAGCCCCTCAGTCTGTCTCAGTGACTCACCCCCCCCCCCACCACCTGCCACAGTGACACACACATTCCTTTCAGCCCCAGTCAGCCCAAGTGACACATCCCCCCATCGCAATCAAGCCCCAGTCACACACATACACACACACACACACACACACACACTCAGAGAACCAGTCCCAGTCAGTCCCACTCACCAGACACACTCACATGCTCCTAAATGCCATTCACTGAAAGATTCCCCCAAAGAATAGAAGTAAGTATGGAATTAGACAGAAAGACAAACCCAACAAAAAAATAACCATTACAACTAAACACACCTCTGGGCAAGGGAAGCAAGTTCTCAGCCCCCATGCCTTCTGCCTCAACTCTGATCAATCTTCTCTTTCCACCCATTGGGAGAAGCCAAGCCAGCATGCATAACACCAGGTTAAAAAAGGCAATGCAAATTTGAGTTTGGCATGTTATATAGTAGGTATCAAAGTATTATTTACACGTGCTTGATGACATTCATATGTACATCTGATATAAAGTAGCAAAGTATGAGTGAACATCTAAACCACACTCCTACATGCCACAAACACAGCCAATTTGTTCACACATATTTTCCTGTGTGAACATGTTTGGACATGTTTTCTTGGCCTGTTTTAAAAATTGCTTGATTAAGCATATATTGAACAAACACAAGTACAATATCTTTTTACTCATGAATCCACTTTGAAAATTGACTTCTTAATGAGAAAACAGAACCATGGTTTCATAGAAATTAGAAATGTATTTGGTTTTCACCTCATAAAATACAAAAGGGAAACCAGGTAAGTGTCATAGTTTAAAATGATTGGGGCAGATTTTAAAAGCCCTACGTGTGTAAATTAGGAGTGTACATTCGTTTTCTCCGTATTGACGATCCGCAACATATATTGCACTATTTGTAGTATTCATGGGGAAGCGAAACGAATCGCGATTCCCCACAAATACACGAATCTTCCCCCGAATTATGCGGCCACCTAAATAAAAATTTAAATAAACCCCCCACCCTCCTGAACCCCCCCAAGACTTACAAAAACTCCCTGGTGGTCTAGCGACGGGTCCAGGAACATCCCCTGCACTCACACCCTCGGTGCCGGTTTCATCATGGTGCCGATAGCCTTTGTCACAGGGGCTACCGGTGCCATTGGTCAGCCCCTGTCACATGGCCATCGGTACCACCTTGTGCTCCTACCATGTGACAGGGGTGGACCAATGGCACCGGTAGCCCCTGTGACATAGTATGGGCAAAGGCTATCGGTGCCATTTTGAGTAGTGGCATCGGATGGCCGGAATGCAGGAGGTCGCTCCGGGACCCCAGTTGGACCCCCAGAGACTTTTGGCCAGCTTGGGGGGGCCTCCTGACCCCCACAAGACTTGCCAAACGTCCAGCGGGGGTCCGGGAGTGACCTCCTGCATGCCGGCCATCTGATGCCAGTACTCAAAATGGCGCCGATCGCCTTAGCCCTCACTATGTCACAGGTACTGACGGTCGGCCCCTGTGACATAGTGAAGGCAAAGGCGATCGGTGCCATTTTGAATACTGGCAGCAGATCGCTTTTGCCCTCACTATGTCAAAGAGGCCGACCGGCGGTACCTGTGACATAGTGAGGGCAAAGGCAATCGGTGCCATTTTTAGTACTGGCATCGGACGGCCGGCATGCAGGAGGTCGCTCCCGGACCCCCGTTGGACTTTTGGCAAGTCTTGTGGGGGTCAGGAGGACCCCCCCAAGCTGGCCAAAAGTCCCTGGGGGTCTCGGAGCGACCTCCTGCACTCCGGCTGTCCGATGCCACTACTCAAAATGGCACCAATAGCCTTTGCCCATACTATGTTACAGGGGCTACTGGTGCCATTGATCAGCCCCTGTCACATGGTAGGAGCACAAGATGGCACCGATGGCCATGTGACAGGTGCTGACCAATGGCACCGGTAGCCCCTGTGACAAAGGCTATCAGCGCCATGATGAAACCGGCACCGAGGGTGTGAGTGCAGGGGATGGTTCCCGGATCCCCCGCTGGACCACCAGGGAGTTTTGGTAAGTCTTGGGGGGGTCAGGAGGGTGGGGGGTTGTAGTTAATTTGAATTTTAGCTGGCACACAAATAGAAATCGCCGTATTAACGCATCGTGGTGCCATACGGCTGAATGCAACGTATCTGCTCCCCGACGAATCCAACTCACGAATGCAACGTATGGCGTTCCTCTGCACATCCCTAGTGTAAATCCAGCTACGCATATGTTATAAAATCCGGGGTTGGCGCGTGCAAGGGGCTGCACACTTGTGCATGCTGAGCCCTAGGGGAGCCCCAATGACTTTCCCTGTTCCCTCCGCCTCCCTCCCTCCACCTTCCCCTACTTAACTCACCCCCCAGCCCTACCTAAAACCCCCCAACCTTTGTTTGGCAAATTGCGCCTGCCTCTTGGCAGGCGTAGGGTGCGTGTGCCGGCCAAATGCCGACGAGCGATCCCCCGGCCTAGAGGCCCTAAGGAGGCTTCTGGCCATGCCCCGCCCCACCCACGTCCCGCCCATTTTTTCAAGCCCCGAGACATAAGCGCGTCCCGGGGCTTGCACACATCGCTGGGCCTATGCAAAATAGGTGCGGCATGCGTAACCCCCCTAAGCGCGTAAATCCAGCTGGATTTACGCGAGTAGGCCTTTTAAAATCTACCCCAGTCTTTTAAACTAAGACACTTATCTGGTTTCCCTTTTGTATTTTAGGAGGTAAAACAAATAGGGAGGATTGGTAAGAGGTAGAGATAAAATGATATTGTTGCTACTGTTATGTATATTCTACCATATCCTCACATGGGGCCAAACCTTAGCATATGAAGGACATGCTTGAGGATTATAACTTTACCTGATCCTTCTGCTCTTCAGAGTCAGGTTTGCGCTTATTCTCTTCTACTAAAGTTGCCAGACTGTCGGAGACATGTGTTTAGATTTATATAATTAGCAGGGCCAAATCTCTGGAATGCCATTTTGGTAGGGCTCAAGCTGGAAAAAGTTTAGCTACAACTCCATCAAAAGGTTAATGCATAATTTCTTCAGCAAGTAGTCAAACCCCTGCTCTTGTTGATCTAGTTTACAACATGGATTCTGCAATAGTGGCTGACATTCACTTAGGTCAGCTGGCCCCTTCCAAGGAAGAAAGCACGTAGGGAGAAAGCATCACACCATATAGCTTTGATATAGAATTGATATAGAATATGAGCATTGATCAGAATGAGAATGTTGACCCAACCCTAGGCTAATATATTAAACCTTTGTGATTTTATTCTGGAATGATGGTATACAAAACACTTAAATATTTTGCCTGTTTATTAGATATTTATTATTAAATTTTAATTTTGTAATCATGGAAACCATTGTGATGGTCCTACCGAACGACGGTATAACAATCTATAAATAAAAACAAAAATGAAACAAGCCCAGGATCTTTGCAGGCAAGGTTCTGATTAGCCAAAAGGCCTAGAGTATGTTGCAGTTGCCTCATGTCCATCAGCTCAAGAGTGATTATGAAGCTCTCTTGAACCTGGATGAGGCACTCCATCACCTCCATTAGTCTCCTGAGATTGGCATGCAGCTTGCAAATATCCTCCCCATGATATGGACTGTTTCACTGTTAGCTGCAAGAGACCAGGCCTCTGGGCTAAGTGAGGAGGCTCCAGCTACTGAGGCCACCTCTGTAGCCATGGGGTATAGTACTGAATCATGCAGAAGCTGCCCAGTGAGCTGGTCACCTCCCTAGCCCAGCAATATTTGGACAGCCTTATGACCAGAGGTCCTGGGAAAAATGTGGAGGAAGCCCTACTGGAGAGAGGAAAGAATTAGTTATAAGAGCGAGCTCTGGCCCTGGGCTACCAGTTTAGGTGAGGGGGAGTATTTCTGTATCACAGCAGGGTCTGGTGATGGTGGTAGGGGCCACTGGTCTCCTGCAAGTGGCACAGCTGCTGCTGCATCAGGAAGGAATGGGGTGCTCTTCCTCTTCCTTCTCCTCCTCCCCTTTAAGTTAATGGTTTCTATAAACAGAAACATAAGTGTATATCAAGCCATTTGCTAGTGTGCTCAATGGGTATGATGTGCAGAAGCATAGACACAGTTAAAGTTCATTGCATTTGTGATGGAAAAAAAACCAGATCATTTTACTAGATAGAAAACAAAAAAATATCACTAACAATACTCTCATCTTGCCAAATAACATCAAGTTAACTCTTGCAGATTCAGTCAGAGATTTAGGGATAACTATTGACTGCCAATTAAACTTTAAAAAACATATCACTACTAAATAAAGGGAAGGTTACTACAGTACAAACTGTTGGTTCTGAGATGACTAAAACCTCTGCTTGATGTGAACAATTTTCGCTCAGTACTACAAACTTTAATTTTCTCTTCATTAGACTATTGTAATTCCCTACTGTTTGTTCTCCCACAAACCACTTTACGTCCGTTGCAAGTACTTCAGAACTCTGCGGCCAGAGTTCTAACAAACTGCAAAAAAAGTGATCACATCACACCCTTTTTGATAGATTAACATTGGCTCCCGATCACACAAAGAATATATTATAAAACCTGCTGTATCCTTCATAAAGCAATATATGGGCAAAAAACTGATTGGCTGAATTTCTCAATCCGCTTACACACCCCATATAGAACACTGAGATCGGCAAACAAAGGATTACTTCAAATCCCCTCAGTAAATACAGCCCATCTCATGTTAGTGCATGAGAAAAAATCATCTCTATCGCAGGACCCAGTTTCTGGAATAGTATGCCGGCTGAACTTAAACTCGAAACAGAGTTTAAAAAATGTAAAAAAGCTTTAAAGACATGGCTTTTTGAACAAGCCTCTTCAGACAACCTTGAGAAAGGCTAATAACATCAAGAACCAAAGGTTGGCTTAATCCTAATGTTTTGTATTTCTTTTTTTAAGGTTTATCTTCTCTTACCAAGTGTGAGTTTTATAAACTTTGATGTATACCCTGTGTTTTTATATTATGTAAACCGTTGTGATGTATGTTTAAACGACGGTATACAAAACTTTTAAAATAAATAAATAACTAAAATAGAGGTGAAGTCAATAGGAAATAATCATATCTGTGAGACACTACCAGTTACAGGAAGTTGGAAGGTGAAATATTGGTTCTTAGAGCTATATAGATCTATGAACAGCAATCCTTTATAGCATGGTGCTTAGCTAGAAACAAGGGCTCGGACATTGCCCCAGTGACAAGGAAGAACATAAGAACATGTAATACTGGGTCAGACCAAGGGTCCATCAAGCCCAGCATCCTGTTTCCAACAGTGGCCAATCCAGGCTATAAGAACCTGGCAAGTACCCAAAAACTAAGTTTATTCATGCTACTTTTACTAGTAATAGCAGTGGCTATTTTCTAAGTCAGCTTAATTAATAGCAGGTAATGGACTTCTCCTCCAAGAACTTATCCAATCCTTTTTTAAACACAGCTATACTTACTGCACTAACCACATTCTCTTTAGTCTTTCCTCATAGGGGAGCTGTTCCATTCCCTTTATCATTTTGTTCGCCCTTCTCTGTACCTTCTCCATTGCAACTATATCTTTTTTTTAGATTCGGTGACCAGAATGCGTTGGAGTCTTCTTTTCATTCTAAGCCATCAACAGACTTGATGCAGCCACAAGTCAATGAGCTTGAGCTAGATGAGAGACATTGGCATTCATCAGTAAAAATATAAGGAATACTTTGTATAAGCCTACTGTCGCTACACCTGTCACTAACATAATCCCTACGTGATTTTTCTATCTAGGGGCAGTAGGAGGGTTTTTGATCATTTGATTCCTCCCAGTGCTATTACCCCACCTTTATGGGGGACAGGCTTGTTGGGGTATAAAGTCCACTGCAGAATGCCCAGTGTTTCAGTGGGAAGGTGTCAGTGGAAGCAATAGGAATCACTGCTAGAGACTCCTCCAGGATCTCAAAGCAACAGGATAGGAGATAGAAGAAGATGAAGGAGGTGAAACTGTTTCCAGGGTTTCAAAGGGGGGTGTGTGTGGGGGGGGGGGGGGGGGGGAGATTGAAGAGCAGGATATTTCCCCAAGATCTCAAAGCAAGGTGATTGGAAGCTGGAGATTCCTCCTGACTCTTACAAAGGAGAGAATAGAGTCAGAGGGAGGATGTGACCTGTGACAAGCTAAGAAACTGGCATAGGTGTGAGTATGCGATGTGCCACCCAGGATTTGCTTCAATTGCTTGGGGGATTGTCGGGTACCACTCCCCCTTGTGCTGGAGTGGAGGAGTAGCCTAGTTGTTAGATCAGTGGGCTATAAACCAGGAGACTAGGGTTCAAGTCCTGCTGTTGCTCCTTGTGACCTTCGGCAATTCACTTTACCATCCATTGCCTCAGGTACAAACTTACAGTGTCATTTATCAAATAAGGTTATGGTGTTTTTGCATGCATTAATCACCTTTAAGGCATGGGAAAACCCCTTAACGAATGTGAAAACGCCTTTAATGATTGCAGTAGCACAATAACGTATAGTGCGATGCAAATCAGAAAAAGAGGAGGAGTTAGGGGCAGGTTCACTGTTTTGTGAAGCCCTATCACACGGCTTTAATACAGATTTTAGCTACACCTTTTTCAGTAGTGTTAAGCCGTGCGATAGCTTGCGTTAAGGCTTTGTCGCATGTTGCGATGTGTTCTCAAATGCCGGATTTAGTAGTTTTGAAGCTCCAAGAGTGAGAGAGAGAGAGAGAGAGAGGGGTTAGGGGTCACTTTGACATTCAAAGTGAGATGTATGAACAGAACAGTGCTCTCTTGTGAAGATTTCATGACCTTCGGAGTGAGGAAACTCACCCAAAGATGAGATTTGTGCAATGTTCTCTCAACCTAGCTTGACGGACTCTCTATCTGGGTAATATCAAACTAGGTTGAGAGAACATTGCACAAATTTCATCTTTGAGTGAGTTTCCTCACTCCGAAGGTCATCAAATCTTCACAAGAGAACACTGTTCTGTTCGTTCGTCTCACTTTGAATGTCAAAGTGGCCCCTAACCCCTACACTAATACCTAAACCTCACCTCAAGTTACTAGTGGTAGTGGGCCTCCCATAGAGATATAAATACCTATCTAGTATGAGAGCATTATAGCTAGGTTCTCTCTCTCCCTCTCCCCCCCCCCCTCTAGTGGTTGTGTAGGAAATGCCACAGTTCTGCAACTTATCTCAAAGTGTAAAAAAGTTATCACAAACTGCAGTAACTTAGCACTTCATATAGGTATTAGCACAAATTGTGATAAACTGCCTATTACCATAAAACACACCCCTTTTTATATTGCATGCGATATTTAGTGCACTTTGAAAAATCCAGACCTTAGATTGTAAGCCCTCTGGGGGTAGGGAAATACCTACAGTACCTGATTGTAATCCAATTTGAAGCACTATGAAAAGTAGATAAATAAAAAGTAGATAAATAAAATGGCAATTCAAGCAAGAGGATATGAGGAGGAAGAGATTTTTGAGAATATTATTTTTGCAGATTTGTGCCTGAGGAAAGGGCACGCTTCTGTTATCCCAAAGGACTGGAATCAGAGATCCCTTTGCTCATTTGACCACTTAACCAATTGGGGGGCCAATGCAATACAGTGCGCTCAGCCGAGCACATTGTATAACCTGCACTCTGACGCGGGTTAAATAGGCGCTAATCCACCCCTAATGCGATAGGGGGATTTGCGCCTATTTAACCTGCGTCAGATGCGGAGTGAATGTAATAGCGCTCATCACATGCAAATGCATGTGAATGAGGCTATTACTCATTCACTCCACATGCAAAAAAAAAAATGTACGTCTCAGATGCACATTTATCGCTCAGCTATTGACGCCTGCCTAAAACTGGCATCAGTAGCTGAGCGCATTGAAAAGAAGTACAGAAAAGCAGAAAAAAATGCTTTTCTGTACTTCTTTTCTTAAGTAAAAAGTAAAAAAAAAAAAACAATTCGGCAGACCGCCGAGTTATGAAGACCAACTCCAGTAAACTCGAGTTTACCGGTGTCGGTCTTCATAACCATCAGTCGTGGCAGGGTCGCACTAGCAAGGAGGTGCTAAGGTCACGCAAGTTACCCTAATTTGGGTATTGCATAGCGCCCCCCCTTGTGGGTACCATGTGCACATTAGAAAAGCGGGCGCTGACTTTTCAGTGTTCACTTTCCGCGCTTTATATTGCATCAGCCCCCGAGTGAAGAGAAGGATGTAGACTTCTGGCCATTAACTCAAAGACCTGGATTTTTGATAATTGATTTGCAGTTAAAGAGCTAGATATTATGAACCTGTTTTCTTGGATATTTTAGCTTGGGGATATTTTTCATCTTTCAGCCCAGTTTATGCTATTTATCTCACTCTCATTGGTGAGAATATTTTCAATCAGGTTAAAGGTGTATGAGCGAGAAGGAAGTGAGCAGAATAAGGATGGACAGAGGAACCATTTGTTTTTTTATTGATTATTGGATGCATATTGATTCATATTTTTGTCATCTTGACCTGGATCCTCTTCTTTAAATTACAGTAAAGACTTTTATTTGAGCTCCAACTACAGTCATTTCATTGAGTTTTACCCAAGTGTGGACTTACTGGTGATGAATGGACTCTTTTGTGATTCCTGGTTTCTTCCTGTTTTACTGATTTTGCTTTCTCTGCTGTTATTTTTCACTGTCTGAATGGCACCTTCTAGAGGTATTTGATCTAGAGTGTGAAGTGGTCATTGATATTGTGATCAACAGCACCAGGGACCCCAGAAGAGAAGTCTTCCTCCCCATCCAGACCTGAACGAGGACCCACAGCATCCCTAGTCTAGATAAAGCACTTCCCTAATGTTAAAGTTTGCTGTATTGCTGGGAAGGCTGTTTTAGCAGCAATTCCATTAATTTGTTCACCACAGAGGTCAAATTAACCAGTCTGTAGTTCCCAGCCTTCTTCTTACTTCTTCTCTATGTATAGAATCTACATCTGTTTGTCTCCAGTCCTCCAAAACTGCTTCTGACTGTAAAGAAGCATTGAAAAAGGTTTGCAAATTTTTTTGCATCTTATTGTTGATTTTGACATACTACCCCACCAAAAAATGGTTTACTACTATGGCAAGTAGGAAATTATAGGAGGGGCAAAGTTTGATTTCTTGAAACTTTTAGACTATTTTATCAAGTGAATTCCAACTAATCATTATCCTTTTAGAGTCTCACCCACCTACTAGCTACATCTTTTATAGACTCCTATGTATACTCATTTCTTGGCAGCTTTTCTCAAGTAAAATTGTCCCTTCTTCAGGTAAACCACCTGTTAACTATTTAGTCTAGCTCTGCGCAATCATGGTTTAATTGTTTTAACTTAAAGCCTCTAACTTTTTTTTTGTGTCTTTCTCATCAATCTGTCTTGAAGAATAAAAGGAGGATTTCTATTCAAACAACCAACAAAGACTGAATTCAGAGACTGGATAAACCAGCGTGGGAGAAGCTGGCTTATTACAGCCGTTACTACCCCAAACCAATTAGCTGGATACTTCACTCAGATGCAGCTCCAGCACTGCTATCTATGATGGCAGGGCTGGAAGGGAAATAGAACCAAAAAGGTTATTTAAAGGCACAAGAGAAACAGAAAAGTATGAAAAAAAAAAGTGTGAAAGCTTGCTGGGCAGACTGAATGGACCATTTGGTCTTCTTCTGCAGTCATTTCTATGTTTCTATGTAAGCTCCAAGGAATAGGGACTGTTCAATATGTGTCTCTGTATAGCACTGTGTACATCTGGCATGGCTTATTATGCAAATAGCACAAATCTAAATAAGCAAATACATAAATAATGCTGATTTTCTGCAGACTTTGTCCAAATGTGAACCGTTTCAAAATTGCATCAATAATAACATGGTATTCAGCTACTTCTCACTCTTTGCCCTTCAAAAATATTTTGGGTGAATCAAATCTAAAATAAATTACATTATTTCCTTCCATTAAGATAGATATTTTCTGTATGACTGTAAAATCTGAAGCTGCATCTTGTTTTTGAAGACATGGAGAGTTTGTAGAAGGGCAAGGCTACATTTTATCTGTTCTGTTTATTAGAAAAACAGCCCACCTACACAATAATAATTTCTTCTGATGCTTTTTGTCATTTTGAAGTGTTGGAGAAGAACATTGCAGCTTGGTGTGTATCTGTTTTTTTGAAACTTTTCTTTGCACTGTATTGAAAAAATCCCCATAGAAACAAAAAAAAAAAAAACCCCAACAAGTAATGATTGCATTTTTGCCACTTTATAAAAGCCATTCCAGCTGTGTGCAAATGGCTAAATCCCTACTGTTTTCCTTAGGGGCTTGACCAAAATGAAGCAGTTCAATTGACATATTTCTGCTTTGAAAAGCTATTCAAAGTAACAAATAAATAAATAAATAAAAATGGTTTCTGAAAGCTTGGCATACAAATATAGCAGGAATTTTCAATTCCTCATTATATGAGAGAGAAAATTAATGTACAACTTTACAAATACCTGCATTGCTAGAGAAAGAAATCAATGTAATAATTATTAATATAAATGGTTTTTAACTTTTGAGATACTAGCAGAGAGGAAAAGACATGTGACAGTTAAAATAATGCTTGCCTTATCCCTTTTAGAGAAGGTGTACAGTTTGTAGGTGTGTGCATTAGTTTCTTTCCCTATGGAAAAATGTGAGGAATAAATTTATGTTTTGTTCCATTTTGTTCAACCAGTTTGAATGGAACACGGTCGCTTGAAAAATCTGAATTTTTTTGACCCATTTTATTCCCTCCCATTAAAATTACTCTATGGGGTAAGGCAGAGAGGCTTTTAAAGTGAATTTTCAAAGAGATGAATGTGCCAAAATCAGACATATGTGCACACGTAGGACATGTGCGTATCCACCCAATTTTATAAAGTGGGGGGATATTAGGGATGTGCAGACCAAAAGTTTAAGTTCATAAGTCCATAAGTCGAAAGGGGGGGTCATTTGCGGTCAATATGGACATATGGAGAATTCCATAAGTTGAGTCTATGTCCATACGTGCAAATAAAAATTTAAACCCCTCACCCGCCTTAATCCCCCCCCCCCCAAGACTTACCAAAACTCCCTGGTGTCCAGCGGGGTCAGGACGCCATTCCTGAACTCCTTTGCAAGGAGCACGTGAGGTCGGCGTCACGTCGGAGTAACGCGGCGTCACGTGATTCCCCGCGGGTCCGCTCCCGGAACCCTCGTTGGGCCCAAAAGGCACTTTTGGCCAGCATGGGGGGGTCAGGAGGCCCCCCCAAGCTTGCCAAAAGTTCCTTTTGGGCCCAACGAGGGGTCCGGGAGTGGAACCGTGATGGACCACGTGACGTCGGCGTCACGTCGGAGTGACGCGGACGTCACGTGATTCCCCACGCGTCCGCTCCCGGACCCTCACGGAACTTTTGGCCAGCTTGGGGAGTTTTGGTAAGTCTTGGGGGGGAGATTAAGGAGGGTGAGGGGTTTAAATTTTTATTTAGATCAACAATCGCGATTTCCAACGTATTCAACATAGCTATGTTGAATAAGTTGGAAATCCGATCGTTTATGCCTCATCACTTTTTTAAGTTAAAAAAAAAAAAAAGTTGCGTTTTCCATTTAAGTTCAAAACGAATGCACACCCCTAGGGGATATGCGCACGTGTCAATGCGCATGTGCAGATCCCTAGACCATACTCCAGTCACATGGCTGGAGCATGGCCATTTTTTCAAAAAGGCACTGACTGGGCTGGATGTGGGAGTGCTACCAACCAGGCCGATACAGTACAATGCGCTCCGGTGGAGCGCACTGATAACCCGTGTTTGGCCGCGTGTTTTCGACACGCTATTTTTACCCGTTATACAATAAGGAGTAATAGCGCATCGAAAATGCGCGGCCAACCCCCCCCCCCCCCCAAAAGCTAATAGCGCCCGCAACATGCAAATGCATATTGATGACCCTATTAGTAATTCCCACACGATACAGAAAGTAAAATGTGCAGCCAAGCCGCACGTTTTACTTTCAGAAATTAGCGCCTGCCCAAAGCCAGGCGTTAATTTCTGCCGGCACCGGGAAAGTGTACAAAATAACAGAAAAAACTGCTTTTCTGTACACCCTCCGACTTAATATCATAGCGATATTAAGTCGGAGGCCCCCAAAAATAAAAAAAAATTAAAAATGTGCCCGCGGGTCGGAAGACAGACACTCAATTATGCCGGCATCTATTTTCTGAACCCGTGGCTGTCAGCGGGCTCGAGAACCGACGCTGGAAAAATTGAGTGTCGGCTGTCAAACCCGCTGACAGCCGCTGCTTCTGTCAAAAAGGAGGCGCTAGGGACGCGCTAGTGCCCCTAGCGCCTCTTTTTACCACGGGCCCTCATTTAAATATTTGATCGCGCGCCCAGGACAGTGGCCTGGGCGCGCTTTGGGAGAGCGGGCGCTCGCCTCGGAGCGCTGGCTCTCCCGCGAGAATTTACTGTATCGGCCCGAAAGTCAGGAAATATTTCTTCACTGAGAGGGTGGTGGATGCCTGGACTGCCCTTCTGGAAGATGTGGTGAAGACTAAAACTGTGGAGGATTTCAAAGGGGCATGGGATAAACACTGTGGATCCCTAAAGGCTAGAGGATGGGGATAAATAAAAAAGCTTGTGGGTAACCTGCATGGAGCGGCAGTTACCAGTACCTTGGGAAGCTTGCTGGGCAGACTAGGGCTTTTTCTGCCGTCATTACTATGTTACTATGTTATCCAGCCCTGATGTGGGACCCACAACTTTATTTCAAGGTTCAGAGATTGTGGAAGGAGGGCCGGGGAAGGGGGAGGTACTCGAAGGAGGGCTAGGGCCCTCTTTTTTTTTTTTTTTTGACCTTTCAGAAGGGGTGAGGTGTTGGGAGCCCAGCACCTTTTTCATTTAGTGTCAGCTTTTGGGGGGTGGGGGGGGAAGGGGAAAGGAAGACAGGGTGATGGGGCCATGGGGCTACTTTAACGTTTCATTTTGGGGGGAGGGCAAAGCTTGGACATAACCTTTGAATGTTGTACTTAGGGGTGGAGGGGGTTGGGGCCTGGATCCTACTTTTTAATGTTAAACTTTGGGGGGATGAGGGGCTAAGATCATCTCTGTGCAGCTACATTTTTTAGCATTTTTCTTTAGTTTGGGGGAGTCAAGCTGGCCCTGGGTTGAGCTGGGGGGGGGCAGAATTCACCCCCGTTCAACCTTTTATCAAGCCATGGCAATTTTGTTTGGTTGATTGGCACCTTAACTGCTAGACGGGAGCTTCAGGACCTGGATTAGGGTCCCAGGTCTCCCACCTCACATTTATTGCATTTGAAATAGGCGTTGTTATTGTATCACAGCTGTCCACCTTCTCAGTTGGCTGAGATAAAATATTTGGATAGGATTGCCTATTAATGACATTCGTTGTGGGCATTTGCATTTTTTGTGCAATCAAATCACATGCAAAGAAGGTGGTTATTAGAAGGGTGGAACATTCAAAATATCATGTATATTGCCGCAATGGGTCCTTATCGTGTGATATACAGAGTATATCGCATGATATATGCTGTTTAACGTGCGTTACAGCGCTATCGTGGTTTGATGCATTTCCCAGTATGTGTGTTATTTTCCATGAAGAAAAAGATCCACACAAAAAGTAGGTGCAAATGTCAGCAGATACTCTGTAAC
The DNA here is from genome assembly GCF_901001135.1 of Rhinatrema bivittatum. Classification (NCBI taxonomy): domain Eukaryota; kingdom Metazoa; phylum Chordata; class Amphibia; order Gymnophiona; family Rhinatrematidae; genus Rhinatrema; species Rhinatrema bivittatum. The sequence continues at coordinate 176,273,603 of NC_042615.1, forward strand.
TGTGGCAAATTTCAAAGTGAACTCAATGCATCTTCTTTTCCTTTGAAAAGTGCTGCAAAGTCCACTGGTAAAAATTACCTGAGAACTTTGTGCCAATGTAGACAAGTTAAAAATTGACCCCCAAAGTATACACAAATTTCTGCATTAACACTGTTTTTGTATACTTCAAAAAGATATTTTGTAACTAAAATCAAATGAAACTTTTTGGCTACCATGCATGGGCATTTTGTTGTACTATTTCAAACATAAATTTTAAGTTATGATTTTATAAATGGCTAACAAGTGGAAATGTATTTAATACATTTTATGATCAAAGCAAGGTTACATAAAAATGATAGTGATGGGGGGGGGGGGGAGGCACTAGAAGACTCATGAAATAAATCACCAATGTAGGAACAGGCAGCTCAGTTCTACTAAGTTCAGGCATTTGAAAAAAGAAAGTGGACTGGAGATATTTGTTGGCTACTCATAAAATTATATACTTTCTGCCATTAAAAAAAATATTTCTAGAATAATTCCTTACATCATGGCACTTTCATGTAAATGTGTTTCCCCACTGTTTGTAAATCCTGCCATGTTCTGTGCTACTGGATAAATTATTGGCTTCATTTCACGTTCTTTTCCCTTCATTATTCTTTTTTTTTTAGATTTATGTCCATTTCCAGGAAGAAATTGAACACAATTTGGAATAATAATTGCAGAAGAAGACTATTTAACATGGTGAACATGTAACGTTAGCACAGAGGGTGGACAGTTAACCCAGGCCAAATGCTGGCCTGTGTTCTTGTGCTGGGGAGAGGATGAAAGGGAAAACATTTGTATTTGCTATGGGTCTCTGGGTGTTTGTCTAGAGGTTTTCAGGATCTTAAAGTTTTGTGTTAAGTGAAGTTGTCTTGCAGTTAGCCCAGGCTATATGTTTGCCAATGTTCTCACCCTGGATGAAGGGGAAGAGCTAAAAAAAAAAAAACCTGTATAGTCACTTCTTTCTGCCCCCACAAGTCCTGGTTTTATTTTATAGACTTTTAAGAAGGCAGGGACCAGTTTTTGTAACTTTACTCAGTTGGCTAAAGTAGCCCAAGTCCTCAGTTCTCGGTAATTACTTTGGGGTAGATTTTATAAATCTACGCGCGCGTACTTTTGTTCGCGCACCAGGCGCAAACAAAAGTAAGCTGGATTTTATAAGATACGCGCGTAGCCGCGCGTATCTTATAAATTCTGGAGTCGGCGTGCACAAGGGGGTGCACATTTGTACACCTTGTGCGCGCCGAGCCCTGCGCGCGCTGCCCGTAACCCTTTTAAAATCTACCTATTAGGTTAGTAGCAAAGGAAACATTGTAAATGCTTTAAAAGAAATCTACACAGAAATAATAACTGCACATATGATGGATGTTATGGGCTTGTACTATCTGAATACAGTTCTCTGCAGTTAAAAAGGAAGGTCACTCAGCTCAGGAAGGAAGTAACCAGGATTAAAGGTATCTCCATCCTTATCTAGTGATGAGAGGATGTACCCCACTCCATCAAAGTATGCAAAGGAGTAGAGGAAGTTGGAATACAGTGGGTTCTGATAAAATAAAGCCTGTGAATCAGTGACGTCCACACAATGATACCAATAGAAAATCCCTTCATAGCATTGGAAGAAGGTATTTTTGAATATGCAGCTTACATGGGGTAAAAGAGTTGAAGAACGAGACCCCCAGTAGAAGGGAAACTAAGATCAGAAAAGGGAAGTAATGTTCTTCTGGCTGGAGACTCAGTCATCAGTGACATAGAGTTGGGTGGATTCAATTAGAAGAAAACAAAAATTTATAATGCCTACAATGATCCTGGTCCTCCATGTAGAGGGACTCAGCTCAGATCTTTTGGTTTCTGGGTTTGGAGATACAGTGGAATCAATCTTCAGAACTTCACGGGAGGAGGAGAAAGTTCTGGGAAGCATCACTGTCATTGTGCAATAGTGACAACTAGTGACGGGATTTAAGGCCCATGATTGCAGAGTTCAGGAAGGAGCACTGGTGTATGACTAACAATCTAGATCCGTATCTGCAGTGAATGAATTAAATAAGCTCAGAGGAAATATGAAATAAGGGGAAAATTCCCCAGATAGTTGCAAATGATGCTAAATTCCAAATCTGGTCCTTTTGAGCTGGAAGCCCAAAAAAGGAGCAAGAGAAAAAATTGATTACTAGGATCCTCAGCCATCAAGGATATTAACAATTTTTTTAGTAATATATGGTCAATCACATAAACTTAACATTCTCACCTTTCTACTTCTATAATATGAAGAATATTGTTGAAGTTTTCCTTACTCACCTACAAAGAAATTCACTCTCCAGGTCCTCATTACCAACTAGGGATCTGCATCGATAAAACGTTGGTTTGTTTTGTTTTGTTTTGTTTTCCTCTCTTTTGATTTTATTTGGTATCTTTAGATTTTCTTTCATTTTATAACATTTTTTGTTTAGTGCACACTATTTCACTTTTCTGCTCACTAGTTTTGATTTAGTGCACACTACAAGGTGAATTTTAAAAGAGATGCACATACCAAAGCTGGGAGATAAGAGTGCATCTACCACATGTGCCTATCCGCCTGATTTAAGAACGTGTGCGGATGTGAGTGCAGCATTGCTGACATTGCCTATGTCGTTAAAAAACAATGTAGAATCCTGTTACCTACGGCATTTTCTCTTCTCTCTCTCTGCTCTCTGCCTCATTAAATCCATTCATCAAGCAAAGTTCTCTTATCTGTGCCCTTCTCTACTGCCAACTCCATGTTTTCTACTTTGCTATGCTATATGCCTGGAATAAACGTCCTGAGTTGGTTCATCATGTTCCCTCTCTGGCCATATTCAAATCCATTTTAAAAACTCACCTTTCTGAGGCTACCTTCAAATCCTAGGCCTTCTTTGAAATAAATAAATGTCCTGTAGATGTATTTTTCATACATGTTTTTCTTGATTAGACTGCAAGATCCATTGAAAAGCAACTGTTTTGCTTTGTGTATCTGGCTCTCCCTTATCTATATGCTTACATCTTTGACAATTTCTAATAGATTAGGGCATGACTTCCCTGTGCTAAATTCTTGCTGGCTCTTCTCCATTAAACCATACTTTACCCATATAATCAGCATTTCTGTTCTTAGCGTAAACCTCTAGGAGTGGAGCCCCTTCCACTAGAGTCTGTCATGATCAGAGGCAGGGTGGGAAATGTGAAAAAGGGGGTCATGGTGTTCTCATAGGGATAACCTCTCTCCTACTGGGTAATGGAGGAAGGGGCATGGAAACCCACCTAGCGATAGGGAGGGAGAACAAGGTTAAAAATGGAAAGGGTAATTGAAGATAATGCAATAATAAGTTTGCATCCTTTTTCTCTTTTTTTTCAAACTCATCAATAATTAAAGAAAATAAAAAGTCATCACAGATTCTAACATTCTAATCTTTTCATTAGTTTCAGAGATGGTATACTCTGCTTATGCTGCTACAATTAATTCTACATCAGATAAGTATTACCTTTAGTACTTTACTTTAACCTTCTATTATCATAATATAAAGTAATAAATGTTCTAATATATTGTGCAAACTTTCTATTTCTGAGTTCCTGTTATTCGCTCTGAAGTTTGCACTGGTTAAGTATGAATATTTACTTGAATGCTTCTTCTCTTTTATATATATATATCTTTTTCTTTTACTGTTTCTGTGTCCAGTCCTCTTTTGTCCTTTCTTGTTTTCTTTACTTGACTCTGTTACGTCTGTCAGTGTGCATATTTTGGGGTGAATTTTAAAAGTGTTCTTGTTAAAAGGCCCCATATCTGCAAGTATCCAGGCTGTGTGCAAGCAAAACAAATTTTAAAAGAAAAAGGGGGCTGAGTCAGGGCATGTTGGGGATGTGACAGGTAATCCAGGGAAGTCCAAACGTTAGGTGTGTAGATCCATATTTTAATACCAGCGGCCTCCTGTTGTTCCTGATGAAGGGTAAGTCTGCAGAAATCTCTTTTGAGGCCCAGGATGACACAGGAAGGGGTCAGAGTGAACTGGGGGGGAGAACAGGCTGAAGAATCAGTGGAGACTGCATGACCTTGAGATAGACTTGGCAAACTGGTAGATGAATTGGGCAAACTGAAAATGTCCTTCATGTGAGAATGTTTTAAAATCCACTTACCTCCGTGTGCAAAAGCTGACAAAGTCCTAAGGAAGATATGCAAGGTATGTTAGCTCAAGAAATGTCTTAAAACTGGGGTCACACATAAGCGCAGTGGGAGCATTTTAATTCATACACGCACAACTGTGTGCATAATATAAAGTCCCAGCGTATGTCTACTCACACGCATATACACACTTGTATGTGCGCCTGCATGCTCGTTTTAAAGATATAGTTTATTTATGTATTTATTTTTTTAGTTTATCCAAATTTAGCTGCTCAAGTGTGCTAATGACTTTTCATTGTTGGTTGTGACTGTATGAGATGCACTGTCTCTGTGCCTAGAACCTCCATTCTCCACCTCTTGTTCCTACTATTTTACTCTTTAATTAAATAAAAAGAAGGAAAACTCTATGTTCTTCTCTATACCTGTATATCTTTTGGCACACTAGACTGTTCCCTTTATTGTTTGTCACAGAGTCCTGATCTGTTGATCTGTTTGCTCGATCTGTTTGCTCGAACTAGTTATTAATATAAAGGATAATTAATTCTTCTCTATTCTACCTGATTATTGAAAGAACATGTAAACTATTATTCATATTTTATTTTTTATAGTCCATTAAACATAACACTGAAGTATGGGTACTTCTCAGGCTTAGATGGGATTCAGACTTTATTTCATAGTCTTTCAGCAGTTTGCTGGTCCCTCATCAGCTTAGGGGGTAGGCATTTAAGTGAATTTGGTGTTTTAATAACACTCACTTTTCTTACTCTTTCTCACACTGTCTTCCCTATTTAGGCTGATTATTACTTGCTTGAAACCAGCTTTCATTAACTTATCTTTTCCTTCCTATCCCTTACCTGGTAGGTACCTTATGTGTTTAGCACAACTAAATAAAGTTATCTTTCTCACACCCTCTCTCATTCATATGAAAAAGGTTTGTGATGTTCTTTCAGTGATTTTTTATATTTTAGATCACTTTCTGTTTGACACAATGATTAGCTAGGCTAACAGGAGTCTGCCCTCTCTCACTTTTCAGTCCATTCTGTAGTGATGCTAAATTGTCACTATTTAAATGTTACAGTATCATTTCTCATGATGTCTCTTTTGGAATTCTTTGCTTCAGACCTCTAGAGTCTGTATAGTTATTTGTTCTTTCAAAGGATTTTAATCCTTTAATTCACCTAAATACAACTTGAAAACAAATTTTAGATACTTATTTTTCTTTAAAGCTCTTTGCATAATCAGGGGACCTGTCCTATTCACTCTCTGGTGTTTTCCTTCATTAGGCAGATAGTACCCAAGCTAATTTCATTTCAGCTTCTCCTCTGAGTATTCCAGGTTTTAACCAAGCCCTTTGAAGAAAACTTGGAATGGACTATGTAACGTTGCCTGGAATGGTTTATTTTTTACAGAAAAGTTTATACGTTCAAAATCAATCCACACAGGTTTCATCACTTATCCAATTCAATGATGACACACGACTTTCTCATCCATCTTGTTGTGGAGCGCTAGGAGAGCGATCCCACTCCTGGGAGATGTGTGTCCTTGGGCCACGGCTCGACCCCAGAGGAACTCTGAAGAGGTGCCACGGGAGGCGTGGCATGCCCGAGCATGGGCTGGACGGGAGCAAGGCTGGAGTGATGACTGGAAGACAGGCCCTCCTCTGGACCTGCACGCTTCGGAAGACCCAACAACGCAATGTTGGTCTTGTGAACAGTCCTCCGCCCGTTCCCAGCCCTTTCGGACCTGCCGAAGGGTACGGCACGAAGCGGCAGGCCGGATGGAGGCCAGGGCAGCGAAGACTGGAACATTGATTCAGACGAGACTCAGGAATGATGTAGACTCAGGCATAGACGTGGACTCAGGAACGAGGTGCAGGATGCATAGTCGTGGACTTAGGCACAGACATGGACTCAGGATGAGGTACTGGATGCACAGAGGTGGACTCAGGAACGAGGGCTGAAGGAAGACATGGGCACTGTCCCTTAGGGCGCCCTACTCAGACCACCCGCGGGACTGAGTCGCGGACCACCCTGTCCCATGCGCGCCCTACACAGCCCAGGAAGGCTGGTCGCGGACCACGCTGAGAGCGGGAGAGCACAAGAAAGAAGCAGGTTGCTGCACTCCTGGCAGCCAAAAGCAGGTTTTGCTGCACTCCTGGCAGCCAAAGGTAAGGTTTGCTGCACTCCTGGCAGCCAAAGGCAAGGTTTGCTGCACACTGACAGCCTAAGGCAGGTTAAAGCATCAGGGTCAGGAACAAGGACTAAGACAGACCTCAGGGCTGGAACATGGACATCTGGAACAGCAGGTAACATCAGGACTGGAACACGGGTACTGGATCAAGAGACAGACCTTGGGACTGGAACAGCAGGCGGACGTCAGGACTGGAACAGAGGGCAGACATCAGGACTGGAAGAGAAGCTCCGACAGGGAACAAGAAACACAGGACCTTGCAGAAGTGCTGGAACACGGACGACTTCCTGGAGCGAAGGATCTCAGGAGTGACCAACTCCTTGCAAAGGCAAACATAGACTGAACGCTGAGCCCTTTAGTAGAGCTGAGGTGGACAACGCCCAGGGAGGGGTCAGCAGGGGGGCCACACTTGGCTGACCCTTGAAGAGGAGCAGAGAGACGCGTGCCCGCGCCCTAGGAGGCTAGAGAGAAGAGCTGGAAGCTGGTGGCGTCCTCAGCCACGTGGATGGCCCAGGAAAGCAGTGGAGCAGCCCTGGGCTGGAGCTGGGTGAAGGCAGGTAGCTGGAGCAGCCCCCAGCCGCAAGGACTGAAGCAGGAAGGCAGGAAGAGATGAAGGGCTGGCTGCAGGAATGGCTCCATGCCGTGAAGACAGCCCCAGGAAGAAAGGTAAGGCTGCAGGCAGAGTAGAGAGCTGTAGGAAACTGCAGGCACCGGCAGGGACGGCTCCCTGCCGGTCGAGGACCCGGGCTGAAGCAGGCAACAGCAGGGACGGCCTCCCTGCTGGCTGAAGGTCCCGGGATCGCAGCAGCACGTCGGGGGAAGGCAGAAACAGCAACAGAGGAGCCGGCCACATGGCAACAGCTGCGGGGACGGCCCCAGCTGATTCAGGGAGAGAGAAGCAGCGTCAGCGGCCCGACTGGCCGCCAAGGTAAGAGCCTGCCCGCGCTCCTCGCAACACATCTGTCACTCCATTATACCTCCATTTTGTCGTAAAATGTGTTCCTTTCTATCAATGTCACTTTAAAGGTCTCTGTTCACATTTAAGTCACCCAAAAGGTCCAATTAATATCCTTGAACTTTGACTATGTGCTCTCCCTCCTTTTACTGACTATTTGCATGTGCTTTGAATATTTTATAGGGTCTCAGGTTACATTACTTTTGTCAAATTATTTTCACTCCAATACCCAGTTTTGGTAGGTTGGTGCACCTTCTTGGGGGCCCCCCTCTGGTGGGATCTATGCTAGTAATTTTGTTCTATTTTTCCTTCATTTTTATACTTTTATTTAAATTAGCCTCAGGGTATGTGATGCTGCTTTAAAAGTTTGACAGTGCATTTCTTAGATATCCCCTACTTAAAATTGGGGGCTTGTTTAATTTTCAAACTCTTTATATCTTTTGTTTTTTTGTCTGTTATAAAGTCTATCTCAGCCAGGATCTTGGAAGAGATATCACTTTGGTTCGAGCCTTCCTCTCTCTTCAGCAACAAGGATTTTCTCAAGGCCATCCAGAGTCATGATCCTACAGTTTTACCCAAATCTGTGGTATTCTGAGGCCCCCTTCTCCTGCTATTGAGATCTGGCAGGCAGTGGTAGGATGGCAGTGACAGATAACTTGCTCCACCCACCTGCAGCTGATCACTTGTCTGTGCCTTGCAGTGACCATAGTGGTCACTGCATTCTCGCGGGCTGGTCCTGCTCAGTGACTTCAACTATGATTTATTCTTTTCTATAAAAAAAACAAGACTTCATACCTGCCAGATCGGAAGCTCCATGCTGCCTAAGTCCTCTATCAGTCTACTGGCTATCAGGTTTGTACTGACTTGCAGAACCTGAGGGATAGTCACCAACAGGCCCACATCAGGTATTTTTTTAATATTCTTATTACTTTTTATTTATTTATTTTTATCTGGTTCCTTTCTCTCTTCTTGCTGCATTAGCAATTATTTCCACTATTTTGCCAGGCAGCGACACCAAGCTCACTGGTATATAATTTTCAACATCACCCCTGGAGGATCATGTTGGTAACTTTTATCCTAGAACCAGATAAAATGTAGGGTCTAATTGATTAAGCTTTTTTTTCTTCCCATAGACACAGAATTTGAGAAAAGAGCAAGTGAATTAGGTCTTTAGATCCAAAAGTTGTTCTTTTACAAACAGGCTCTAGGTTTCTAGGTCATACAATTTATATTTTCCCTGTAATCCCCCTTGTTAAACAGAAACCATTTCTTAATCTGTGACAGCTTGCAATACAGCTAGTGGCAGAGGTCTCTATTAAATGTTCTTGTAAATCTGTGGTAAAATATCAGGCAAAGACATGTTTTCTTTTATGACCCTAAGCAATTTTCTGATTTAATTGCAACTCAGTCAAAAACAGAAGTAAATTCTATGAATGCTCTATAGTTTTCTGTTCCTTGATAAATGCAAAATTAAGTTTAATATTCTGAAGGTTATTGTTCTTTTCATGGTTTTGCTAGTCTCCTGCTATTGTATTTGTTATTATACTCTTGTTTTTCATTTCTGGATATTTTTTTCTTTCTTTAGATTTTCTACATTATTGTGGATTTTATTTGCTGGATCAGTACTGTTAATATTTTTCTTTTATTTATATGGAATTTTGTTTAATAGATGCTACCCTTATTATTTTTATTTGTCAAAGTTTTTGTGCTTGGAATCATAATTTGCAAATAAAAACCAAATATTATTGAAAACTATGATTATTTACAAATATCACATTAAAATGTATAAAGGAGCTTGTTTTTAAACCAAATGCAGTTTTTTAAATCACATCTTCCAACAGCAAGTGATTATACTTGCATTCTTAAGAAAATAAGACTGGTCCTAAGAATTAAGCCATAGAGCTCAGCATTTCCATTCAGATCTCTGTCCATCCATACAGATCAGGCTTGGATGCACTGTAAAAATGATGCGCTCAGACCCCGGGAGGGAGAAAGTATGGCTGATGCATGAGCATTGGCCCTGGATTCTCTCTTCTGTAAGTTACCATAAGATGCATGCAGAAGATAGGTACAGTGAGACACCCAGATCCATTCTGTTATCAAGCACACCTCTAAAGTTTTAATATTCTCTTCAGTTGCTGCCTTATAATACGTTCAGTTCACTTTAGCTGATTATAGTGCTTCCCTGCAATATAAGTTACATCAGGTATTGGATCCAAGGTGATATTAATCAGTTTCTTAAAGAAGTTCCCCATGCTTCCCTGTATATTTCCAGAAGACTACAGAGAGTGCCTCAGGTATAAACATATTTTAATCCCTCTGGGGACAGAAAAATAGCTAGAGTTATTTATATCTGCATGAAAAAGCAGAATATAAATGATAATAAAATAAATCTATGACTGAACAAGTCTGACTTGATAATCTGGAGTCAGTTTGCAACTCTAGAAACAGGCTAGCTATTTTGGAATCTAGAGCAGTGAATGTAAATCTATTAGTATCTCAAGCATATTCATTGTGTTTATCCTGAAAATGTGGCTGACTTGAGGACTGGGTTGAGAACCACTGAGCTAGATTATATAAACCAGATGTAGTGGTCTATCTACCTGCCTGGGAGACCTTGCACTTGTTCTGCATAGCCCATGTTGTGGTTGAGGACTCAGCTAGGATGGGGAATTCCCGCAGATTGAGCCCTTGGGTTCTGGTGGCTGGTAGGACAGATAGGGGCTGAAGACTGAAGTCAGGCTGAACTGGAGACTGCAGCTGAGGCAAGGCTGGAGCAAGAGGCAGGCATGGAACTGGTGTCTGGAACTGGATGCAGGGAGGTGTGGCACACTGAAGCAGGCTGGGTCCCTGGAACAGGCCTGAACATTGAATTAGGCTGGGTCACTAGAACAAGCCTGAACTCTGACAGGAATCTGAGGCCAGGCAGAGTTGGAGACTGAGGCTGAGACTGAGCAGGAGTGTAACTGAAACAGGACTGGGTCAGGAACAATGGCCAAATAGTGGGACAGGACAAGACAAAGATTAGACCAAACAGCTAACACAAAAGGCTAGGAAAGCCACAAAGCAATACTGGCACAAGAAGTTTTAGGGAAGCCACAAAGCAATACTGGAACTGAAGGCTTAAGAAAACCACAGAGCAATATTGAAAAGAAGGCTTAGGAAAGCCAGAAAGCAATATTGGAACAGGAGGCTTAGGAAACAACAGAAAAAAACTAGGAACACGAAGGCTTAGGGAAGCTACAGAGCAAAGCAAAAGCAAAAGGTCTAGAGAGGCCATAGAGCATACACAAACATGGGACCGAGCAGGGAGCCAAGCAGACTCAGTGACAAGTCCTCAAGCATACACAGAAGTAGGGTTAAATAGGCTGGGCCTGCTGAATCATGAGGTCACAGAAATTATAGTTGGAGAGAGGGTAGGAGGAGCTCCACGAGAGGCCTCCTAACCACCAGAGGTCCTCGGGCAGAATAGGGCAGTATTATGGGCAACAGCCCATAATACTGCTACTGGTCCTTATGTAAGATGCAAGTAGAATGCATCATGCAAGCTCAGCAGATATGACAAGGAACCACAATGAGGGTCTAATGGCACTACATGCAGACACATGTAGTAATTTTATCACAACTATCAGTGTGCATGCCTTAATTTTGGGGTTACAGTGATTGAAAGGATGTGATCACATGGACACTTTAGCCTTATTCACTAAAGATTTTCTTCCATTTAGGACAGATTCACTAAGCTATTTTTTTCCATAGGCACAAAATCTGTTAGGGTTATCACATGGCTCCAGTTATCAGACAAAGACTGAAACAGTCCATGTTTTGCACTATGGAATGTATGAGCATCTAGTTCAAATTTGCTTTGAAAAATCTATGGGAGGTCAGAACTACAAGTCCATGCATACAAGAGATAAAAATAAAGATTGGCAGCACTGTACAATGATCTGGTTCCATCTGGTAACCCTCGCATCAGGGCTAGAATAGGGCCAAAATGAAAGAGGCTCAGATGTAGCTATCCTTTGTGGGGTCTTAAAGTTCAAATATTCCATGAAGTAAACTTTCTTGGCAAAATTTCAGAGATCTGAGAAGTAACTAGGATACTTCCTCCAAGGCTGGCATTTATTATTATGCTGAAACCCAGTTATGTTGGGATTCCTGCATAAGGACTGTTAATGGGTTTCATCTCACTCTGTGTTCCTCCTACCTTTAATAATTTTAGATACTCAAAGGAACTTGCTTGAATTATATTTATTTTTAACACTTCAAAGCAGATTACATTCAGGTACTGTAGACATTTCTCTCTCCCCAAGAGCCTTACATTCTAAGACCTAGATTCATCATTTTGATAAACTTTGCATTTGGGGAAAGAGAGAGAGCCTCACATACTTGAATTGGTCAGTTTAATATTTATATCAGTGTAACAGTTCTTGTCACCGCATCTCAAAAAAGATAAAGTTGCACTAGAGAAGGTACAGAGAAGGGCGACCAAAATGATAAAGGGGATGGAACAGCTCCTCTATGGAGAAAGGTTAAAGAGGTTAGGGCTGTTCAGCTTGGATAAGAGACAGCTGAGGGGGATATGATGGAGATCTATAAAATCATGAGAGGCTCCAGGGACAATCTGGGTAACTATAGACCAGTGAGTCTGACATCAGTGCCAGGAAAAATAGTGGAAACTATTCTCAAGATCAAAATCGTAGAGCATATAGAAAGACATGGTTTAATGGAACACAGTCAACATGGATTACCCAAGGGAAGTCTTGCCTAACAAATCTGCTTTATTTTTTTGAAGGGGTTAATAAACATGTGGATAAAGGTGAACAGGTAGATGTAGTCTATTTGGATTTTCAGAAGGTGTTTGACAAAGTCCCTCATGAGAGGCATCTAAGAAAAGTAAAAAGTAATGGGATAGGAGGCAATGTCCTTTTGTGGATTACAAACTGGTTAAAAGACAGGAAACAGAGCAGGATTAAATGGTCAATTTTCTCAATGGAAAAGAGTAACAGTGGAGTTCCTCAGGGATCTGTACTTGGACCGGTATTTTTCAATATATATATAAATGATCTGGAAAGGAATACGACGAGTGAGGTTATCAAATTTGCGAACATCACAAAATTATTTATAGTAGTTAAATCATAAGCGGATTATGATACATTACATGAGGACCTTGCAAGACTGGAAGATTGGGCATCTAAATGGCAGATGAAATTTAATATGGACAAGTGCAAGGTGTTGCATATAGGGAAAAATAACCCTTGCTGTAGTTACACGATGTTAGGTTCCATATTAGGAGCTACCACCCAGGAAAAAGATCTAGGCATCATAGTAGATAATACTTTAAAATCATCGGCTCAGTGTGCTGCAGCAGTCAAAAAAGAAAACAGAATGTTAGGAATTATTAGGAAGGGAATGGTTAATAAAATAAAAAATGTCATAATGCCTCTGTATCACTCCATGGTGAGACCACACCTTGAATACTGTGTACAATTCTGGTGGCTGCATCTCAAAAAAGATATAGTTGCAATGTAGAAGGTACAGAGAAGGGCAACCAAAGTGATAAAAGGAATGGAACAGCTCCCCTATGAGGAAAGCTTGAAGAGGTTAGGGCTGTTCAGCTTGGAGAAGAGAAGGCTGAGGGGGGATATGATAGAGGTCTTTAAGATCATGAGAGGTCTTGAACAAAAGATGTGAATTCGTTATTTACACTTTCAGATAGTAGAAGGACTAGGGGGCATTCCATGAAGTTAGCAAGTAGTACATTTAAGACTAATTGGAGAAATTTCTTTTTCACTCAACACACAATAAAGCTCTGGAATTTGTTGCCAGAGGATGTGATTAGTGCAGTTAGTGTAGTTGGGTTCAAAAAAGGTTTGGATAAGTTCTTGGAGGAGAAGTCCATTAATGGCTATTAATCAAGTTTACTTAGGGAATAGCCACTGCTATTAATTGCATCAGTAGCATGGGATCTTCTTAGTGTTTGGGTAATTGCCAGGTTCTTGTGGCCTGGTTTGGCCTCTGCTGAAAACAGGATGCTGGGCTTGATGGACCCTTGATCTGACCCAGCATGGCAATTTCTTATGTTCTTATGTAACTTTAAACTAAGGGTGAGGGATTGGGTGTTGAAGCCTTGGGGGTGGGGGGGGGGGAGCAGTTAAAAATACACCGTTACAAATATGTACAGCACAGTATGCACCTGTGACAATCTGATGTCATTTGGAGTGCTGAAAGTTGAAAGAAAAGTAAATTTGTTGACTATACTCTCTACCTAGAGAACAGGCTAGGTAAAGAGTACAGTAAAATTTACTTTTCTTTCAACTTTCAGCAATCTGAATGACACCAGATCATCACAGGTGGGTGCAGTGCTATAGGTACATGTTATGTATTTTTAACTGACCTCCAAGCCTTCAACACCCCAGCTCCTCACCCTGAGTTTAACATTCCTCTTGTTACACTGATATAAGTAGTAAACTGACCCATTCATCTATGTTGAGGATCTGAGGCTCTGTCTTGCCCTCTCAACTACCTTCAGCCCTTATGGCAAAATGATGAATGACCCTGTAAGTTGGTAATGGAGGGTAGAGTGACTTTGCTAATAGTACAAAGAGCAGAGGTGGGATTTGAACTCTGGTTTGCAGCCTGTTGCTGTAATTGCTAGGCTATTCTCTTAGAACTTATTATCTGCTTTTAGCTTCATTAACTAACTTTACTTTCTTTCTTTTTTAACCATTGTCTTGCATTATGAAATACCCCAAGTCTCTTGTCCTGTATGTTTGTCTTATTAGATTGCAAGCTCTATTGAGCAGGGACTGTCTTTCATTTTGTGTTTGTACAGCACTGTGTATGTCTTGTAGTGCTATAAAAATGTTGAGTAGTATTAGTCGTTTTATAAAAAGCTTCACTGACTACACTTTTTGGTGAGTGAGTGTTACTGTGAAGTTAAGTTCTTTTCTTCTCTCCTGCACAAGTATTCCAAACTGATGAAGGCTACAGTGAGATACACAGCGAGGTGAGCGGGTTGGGAAAGCTTTTCCATTTCTAGAAATATATGGTGTGGCCTGGCCCTCCCTCAGGTCAGATCTCACTATAGCCCTTGTCTGTACATGACCTTCTAAGGAGATACAGGATCTAGACAGGTCAGCCAGCTTCATTCTGGAATACAGCATTGGTGGATCAAGAGTGACGGGATTGTTCCTACTTACTTTGGAACCTACAGATGGGCTAAGATGCAGGAGGATTCTGGGGGGGGGGGGGGGGGGGGGGGGGGTGGTTAAGCATTCGATTGCATGTCTGGAGAATTTTCTTAACATTTGCCAGCAGGTTTAATAGGCAGGATAAGGATGGGGAATGGATCAGGGCACTAAATAAACATAACAGCTGTAGATGTTTGACTAAATGACACCCCCCCCCCCCCCTCATCACCAACAAAATGAAGCTTAGTCACTGTAGGTTTTGCAGAAAATTGCCAAATTGTGTGATTTTCTGCTCATAATTTTTCTCTATCAAACTTGAAAATGAGCTGATTTACATGATTCTTCATGTCTTTAGCAATTTTGCATAATTTCTTCAAATATCTTCACAAACACAAAATTTCATGTGCAAAACTGACAAACAGCATGCTTAAAAATTAACATAAGTATATGCATTTTCTGCCAGATCTGCACCTGCATTGCTTTAACGGTTTTCATGTGTACCACACTTGAATTTTTTTTTTTTTTTACATGAAGGATGCAATCACATTTTATTAAATAAAATATAAATTTGCACTTCAGTATATCAGGTCTGCTATTCTATTTGATGCACATTAGGTTACAAATCTCTTAGGGCACTGTTTTCAGATGTGAGCAAATCTGATGCTTGAGAAATACACTAAGTTATACATAACCTTATTTATGCATTCACCTAGGTCATTTTCATTTTACTTTTTAAATGTGCAGATGTATTAGTTTATAATATATAGCTTGCTGAAATTAGAAAATGTCCACTGCTAGAAAAACAAAAGTTGCAAATAGCCAGAGTACGTGTGCTGCGTAGTCATTACTCAAGCATTTGTTCTGTTCACTTTCAAAACCAGAGCCCTAAAATACTAATTCATATGTTTCTGTTAAGTTAGATATAATTGTGCCTCAGTTTAATGACCACAAAACATCATGTCCTCTAGAATCTGTGGCAACTGGTCCAGCGTCATGCTCTTGACATGCAGGAACAGAATAAACTTGCTTTTTAGATTACTGGATGCTCAAATACAAAGAAAACATTTACATTACTGAATCTGCTATTCCACTATTCCTATCAGCAGGAGGTGAGGCCTGTTGCTGTTCAAAAATCAATCACTTGAAATAAAATATGTTGATGCTAAGATGAAGGCATGTCAATACATTATGATTCTGAACTAATTGAGGCGCTAAGACTGATACTGACATTTTTCTCCCCATCTGTCTTTATACTGCTCTTTCTGTGCAGATTCTGTACTTATGCAACTTCAGCCAATAAAAAACGTCTGTTTGAAAAGTCTGCTGACTTTTTCATTAAATGCACAATATAGAATGTGGATACAGAGTTTTAAATGCAGCTATTTTGAAGTCCAGCAGGAAAATACAGATATAGTATCAACTACCTAGAAAAAAAAAAAAAAGAAGCAAAACAAATTAAAATACATGCTTTTTTAAATTTATGAATGCATGATTGAAAAACAGTAGTAATTGGAAGTGAGTTATTGCTACAGAAGTTCACAGTATTCTCTTTTTGGGTAATACGTAGCAAGTGCTGTTGTATTGTTATGCTATCTTATTCCAGCAATGTCTTCTGCCATAGAATTAGACTTTAAGAGGGTAATTTTCAAAAGTTGTCAGCATGTAAAATCAGGAGCACAGAAGTAGCATGCACACATTCAAGTAGGGGTAGATTTTCAAAGGGTTACGGGTGTAACCCCGAAAACCTGTTTCTGCGCGCGCCAAGCCTATTTTGCATAGGCTCAGCGATGCGCGCAAGCCCCGGGACGCGCGTATGTCCTGGGGCTTTGAAAAAGGGGCAGGAAAGGGGCAGGGTGCTGGTACGGGGGTGGGACCGAGGCCTCTGGCACAGCGGCTGTCCTGGGGGATGGCGCGCTGGAAGCCAGCCAGTGCGCGCAAGTTACGCCTGCCAGAGGCAGGCGTAACTATTGAAAACAAGGTGGGGGGATTTAGATAGGGCTGGGGGGTGGGTTAGATAGGGGAAGGGAGGGGAAGGTGGGGGGAGCAGAAGGAAAGTTCCCTCCAAGGCCGCTCCGATTTTGGAGTGGACTCGGAGGGAACGGGGAAAGCCATCGGGGCTCTCCAGGGCTTGGCGTGCCCAAGGTGCACAAGTGACCACCCCCTTGCGCGCGCCGACCCCGGATTTTATAACATGTGTGCGGCAGTGTGCGCATGTTATAAAACCACACATTATCAAACTTCTATGCATGCTTTTACACCTGCTAACTGACAGGTAAATTTTAAAAGAAGCACACAATGACCCATAAATGCATGGCTTAGGCACGCGAACACAAAATATGCTTGATTTTATATTGTGTATGCAAGTACATGCATATCATTTCAAATATCCCTACCATGCACATGTGTAGAGCCTTTACGTGGGTACTCACAAGTGAACATGGGAGGGGAGAGAGAGAGAGAGAGACATTCTGACATTCTATATTTCACCCACTGTACAAGAAGCACTTTCAACTCAGGGTAGGTTTGGGGAGGGGGGCAGTGTTACAAGGGTCTACAAACCCTTAAGCCCTAGGTAGACCAATGTAACACCACCCTCCCAAAATCCACCCTGAGTTCAAAGTGCCCCTCTTACAGTGGGAGATATATAGAGTGTCAAAATCTCTCTCTCTCTCTCTCTCTCTCTCTCTCTCTCTCTCTCTCTCTCTCTCTCTCTCTCTCTCTCTCTCTCCTCTTCTCTCCTCTCTCTCGCTGCCTCTCTCTCTCTCTCTCTCTCTCTCTCTCTCTCTCTCTCTCTCTCTCTCTCTCTCTCTCTCTCTCTCTCTCCTGTGTTCAGGATCCCTCTAGCCCTAAATCTCCAGACTTGCATCCCATCAGGACCAGTAGTAAAGTTATGCAGGTAACATGGCGAGCATTACCATGTTCAGCCTTGTGCATGTAAGTCTTGGTCCCACCCTGGAACTCCCCTTTTTTACCTCCTTATTCTTGATGCGCGCACAGGTATGTATGTGCATACTTTCTAGCTTCTTAAAATTTGCATTGTTAGCGTGGCCCACAGATAGATGTACGGGGCTATTTTTGTGTGAGCAATGCTTTTAAAATCTACCTCATAGTCGCAGACAAGTAATTGATTGAGGACAAGAATTTTCATAAGCAGAGTTCATGCACATGTTATAAAATACCTGCTTTCATGCATAAACCAGTAAAATGTGTGTATGTTGCAATGCTTTACCATGTAAAATATGGCTATACTTTTATTGTAGGATTTTTTTTTATAGATAGATAAATACAGTATATGCAGAGTGCTAAAGTATTAACCATACTGATGCAGGAATAATATTACACAATTTGGAGATGAGAGAAATGATTAGTGAACAAGAATGCTATGATGCTGTGATCTTCTTCCAATCAAAGCAAAGTCTATTAGTTGGAGAGTCTCTGGAAAGGGTACTATCAAGAAAAGATTCAAGCAAGACAAATTCCCATAAAAAACAAATCCATCCGATATACAGCAAGGGAAAAATCAGTTATTTAGCTAAAAATATAGGGCCGTGGTGTTCACCAGGATAAATCAGTTTTCCTGCTGTGCTGTTTAATGTATCTTTCCTGACAATAGCCTACAACTAAGGGTCTAATACTGATAACTTCTAATGAAATAATTATCTGAAGTTTCCTGACATGATATAGTCAGCAAATCTGCAAAGAAACCCATGACCAGAAAGGTCAAACAAAATAGTATGTCTCCTCATCTCAAAATACTGAGAAAACTGGTATCACCGTTATCTTTTATGTAATAGGACTACTACACATGTGAGCTATATCCATGCAATGTGACCAAACAGTGCTGCAAACCAAAAATTAATTTCATTTTCATTTAATTTGTTTCGGTGCTATTAAAGTCTATGGAGAAGAATTAAGCAATGCAGTTTCTTTCCTTAGTCTTAGACAACCTGGAGCCAATGGGGGATGGGGCAAGGAACAAGACCAATCACTTACAAGCAGTTTTTCAACCTTAATTATTAGGGATGTGCATTGTTTTTCTGACGGATGAAAATATCGTACGATATTTTTTAATCCGTCAAGTTTCGTGGGTCCACAAAAGCGATAGGAAAACCCCACGAAATTTACTGTGGTTTTCTTATCTTTTTTTTTTTTTTTTTTTTTGGGGGGGGGGAAGAAAGAGCACACAGAAAAAAAAAACCCAAACCCACCTCGACCATTTAAATCTAATTATTTAGAATCCCTCACCCTCCCGACCCCACCAAAACTTTCCTAAAGTACCTGGTGGTCCAGCGGGGGTCCCGGGAGTGATCTCCCACTCTCGGGCCATCGGCTGCCACTAATCAAAATGGCGCCGATGACCCTTTGCCCTTACCAAGTGACAGGGGCTATCGGTGCCATTGGCCGGCCCCTATCACATGGTAGGAGCAATGGATGGCCTGCACCATTTTTTTAAGATGGCGCCGGCCGTTCATTGCTCCTACCATGTGACAGAGGCTAGCCAATGGCACCGATAGCCCCTGTCACTTGGTAAGGGCAAAGGGTCATCGGCGCCATTTTGATTAGTGGCAGCCGATGGCCCGAGAGTGGGAGATCACTCCCGGGACCCCCGCTGGACCACCAGGTACTTTCGGAAAGTTTTGGGGGAGTCGGGAGGGTGGGGGATTCTAAATACTTAGATTTAAAGGGTCGGGGTGGGTTTGTTTTTTTTTTGGTTCGGGATAGCCAAAAAAAAACAGCGGTAAGAACCACGGGAAATGAAGATTTCCCACAGTTCTATGAATCCGATACAGGAAACAATTCTGGAACCGATTCACATCTCTACTAATTATGTTTTCACCTAAAATTGAAACAGAAAACAAAGTTATAATAGACTTCATTTTGGGTGATTTAAGTGACTAATTTTGGAAAGTCAGTATACAGGCTATGAATGTCCCTGCTTCTCAGAGTTGAGAGTTCCAGGAAAAGTTAATAAAAAAAAATAATTGAAAGTGTGCTATAAGCCTATCACTGCTCCAGCACAGTGGAGAAAAAACACAGTAAAAATCTTAGCTAACACTTTTGGTGCCAAACATCATATATAAATAATTTTATTGAGATTTTTTGCAGTCTGAGTTCAGATAAAGGAAAAAAAGCTGCTGAATCCTTAATTTCTATCCATATCAGCTTAATAATTGCTACTTTCAACTTAGACTTCCACCCCCTCAGTTATCAAAATCTTATAAATACTGGACAGTAAATCCATTGAGGAGTTTCTTGACATGAGCAGAATTTCTCAGTTAATTTGTCCTCTGCCTTGTGGCTAACCTGATTAAATTGGAATGGGCATAACACAGCGAAGTTATATTTTCTCTTTAAATCCTAAACAAGCAATAGAGAATCTTTGCAAAAAAAAAAACAGTTGCAGCCTATAAATTTCTCCCTTCCTTCCATTCTGAAAAATGCTAAGTTGGCAAGGGATAACGTGTGAATTGGTCAAAATAACACATGGGATTATGAGAGCATTTTTTGGGAAGTATTTTCTTTTTATATCTTCTATGTTTGTGTTGTATATTGATTTCTAAACACTTTGAAATTTCATTAAGTATTATTCATATGTATTTAAAAATAAGTGCCCTTAGCCGCACCAAAAATGATTATAAAAGGTTGTAGTTGAAGGACTATCTTTATTACATTATAAAACACTAATTAAAAAAAACTTCTTGAGATAGATAATTAAAGATTTGGAGCTTTGGTACTTAAGAACTTATTGTCTGATTTATGCTTGCCCCTTAACTATTTTCCTACACTGGAATATTTCAGGAACTACTTTTTTTCTGTGATTATTTCAAGACGCGGCATCCCATTTGGGCTTTAATCATTCTACTGTTTTCTCCATTTAACAAGGAGGGTCAAAGGAACCAAAGAGAGGAAATTCTAAATTTCAATTTTAAACTTTGCAGATTACTAGAAATGAAGCTGAGCCTTACATGCTTAAGCAATTCTCGAGGATGCCATGAGTCACTATCTGTAAAGGACCTTCTCTTTGTCTCATGTCTACTTCTGGACTGTACAATGAATGAAGATTCTGAAGTTTGAAATAGCCAGAGTCTATTGAGTCTCCACCTCCGTCTGCTAAAGCTATGATGATGAGGAATTTGCAATCAACCAACACCCCTAAGACCATATATGATTATCAGTGATGAAAGTTGTCAAAATTCAAATGGTAGTTAGAATGATGAGGTGTTTGAAATTGTTTAAGGTGATTAATACATATAAGAGACTCCATTATCAATGCCTGGAAATTTGGCTTGACCTCAGAATCTTTTCCTCTTTCACTTGGAAAGCTTAGAGAAGAATTGTGCTGGCTAGATGGAAGAAGCCTGCTGGCCCGTTTTGTCTACAGAGTTCCTGTGCCACCTTAATGTAAAAAGCCTGCTAGGCCCATCCTCACTACAGAGTTCCTGTGCCAGCTAGATGGAAGAAGCCTGCTGGGCCCGTCTTCGTCTTGTCTACAGAGTTCCTATGCAAGTTTGCTGATGTGGATGGTCTACTGTCTGCCAGTGTTGTCCTACTGCTTCCTTCTTATGCCATTCTCTATGTTCTGCCCATAATCCTTCATTCACGATGCAATCTCCAATCACAGTCCTGCTGGTGTCTTTTCTCATCTCATCTAATTGCTGCCTCTATGCTACTGAAGCATCTCCTGGTCCTGATGCTGTCTCATCTCATTCTGCTGCTGCCTCCATTCTGCTGTTTCATCTCCTGGGGCTGCTGTTGTCTCATCTCATCTCATCCTGCTGCTGCCTCCATGCTGCCCCTCTCCAGTTCTTGTCCTGCTACCTGTTACATGAACTTTGCTGCCGGGCCCTTTGCAGTCCCTTTTGAGTGCACTCTTTCTTTTTTTTTTTTGTTTTAATATTTTTGGTTTATTAATAATTGTGGATGGTACAATAACAACATGATGTACATAACGACTGTATGCAAACAGCAAATAACCTGATGAACAGCAATGTGTATTACAAAAAACAATTAGTACCAGAAAGCAGAGACCAGGGTACTAGTTACAACAAAACACTTGCAAGAATAAGCAACCAGTAGTAAAAGAACCAAGACGAAGTGGGAGGAAAGGGAAAAACAAGGAAGAAGAAGGAAAGGGACGTAAGAGGAAGAGAAAGAATAAGAGAGAGGCCAGACGTATCAAAGAAACAAGTGTGGAAAAGGAGGAGTAGAAAGAAAAGAATAGAAAGGACAGGAGCATCATCAGTAACCAATCATAAGATCCCAATGGGGCGTGGAGTATAGGTAGCCAGAAAGGATTAGGGTGTGCTATTGTCAAGGGGTTTCCACATTAAATCCCACTTAGCAAGACAATTATATTTAAGTGCCATAGCACGTTCATACTTAGAATATAGGCAAACTGTGTTCCACCACAGGGGTTCTGATATCAGATCACTTCTTTTCCAATTGGAAGTGATCACGTGAAGGCCAACAAGTAAAAGGAAGTCCACTAAGCACCGATGCGGAAGCGGTAGATCCAAATCAGGGTGGGCACCTTTGAGTATCACCAGCGCGTATGACATTGGAAATTGTAATGATAGCAAGGAGGAAATCTTGGACCACACCTGAGTCCAAAAGTGGGTTATCATCAGACAGGAGAAGAGCATATGCTGTAAGGAAGCTTTCTCACTGTTACATGACCAGCAATTATGAGAGGGAAGAAGCTTGGCTCTGTTGAGCTTCCAGGGGGTCCAAAGGGCCCTGTGCAGAATGAAGAAGGAGGTCTGGGATAAGCTAGTGGAAAGGGAGATGCGAGTTGACTTTGACCAAATGTAAGCCCAGATTTTATCAGATGGGTGGCAAGAGAGGTCAAGAGACCATACTTGATGGAGAGCTGAAGTGGAGGAGGGGTTTGAGAAGCCTCTCAGAAGTCGGTATAACTGAGAGGCGAGATGGCCTCGGGTACCTGTTTCTTCAAAGAAAGAAAGCAGGTAGGGCAGTTGGGTGAAGCGAAAATTTGCAAGGGTCAATCTTTTGATAACTTGCCTAAGCTGCAACCATGCATAATATTGAGTGGAGGGAAGTGAAAAGTGTGTCTGTAAGAGGGAGAAAGAAAGCACAGAGTCATTCAGGACAATGGAAGGGAGAAACCATATCCCGCATTTCTGCCATTTAGGCCAATGAATGGGGTGGCCGTCAATAGTGAGTTGACGATTGTTTCCAGATGGAAGCATAACAGGAGCGTGACCAGGGAGTTTTATCCGGGGGACACAAAGCTTCAAACTCATGTATTGCTCTATATAAGGAACATAGTATTTTATTGCTCGTATGGGAAGCAGAAAGGAGCATGCTAGGAAAAGCGTGGATGGAGGAAGAGTGTAAGAGATGGCGTTCAATAGGGAGCCAGCTGGGAGCGTCTGGGTTATGATCTCCTGAACCAAAAAGATGATAACTCTGTTGAAGGATGTAAGCCAGGTGATACGTGCGGAAGTCTGGAAAATTTACCCCTCCCATAGACTTGTTTGCCTTCAGCTTACACAATGCTATCCGGGGAACCTTATTGTGCCAAAGAAACCGAGATAAGATACTGTCAGTACATTTGTAAAAATTATCTGTAAAAAAAATCGGAACCATGGATAGTATAAACGTGATCTTTGGAGCAAGAACCATTTTAATAGTGTCAAGTCTACCCCACCACGTAAGGTGAAGGGGAGACCATCTAAGGGTAATGTCCTTAATCTGTTGCAACGTGGCTCGCTCAATAGAGTCTAACGTTATCTGAGGGTCTGAAAAAAAACGAATTCCCAAGTACTTGAGACCAGATTTAGCCTTCTGTATAGAAAAAGTGGAAAGGTCAAGGGACTGAGAAACATTATTCAATGGTAAAAATTTGGTCTTGCTCCAGTTCACCTTATACCCAGACAGCGAGGAATATACATCAATGATGGTAAACAGATGAGTGAGAGATCGTATAGGATTCGTGATAAATAACGTCATCAGCATATGCTGAGAGCTTATATTCATTATCACCAGTACTAACTCCAGTGATAAAAGGAGAGCGCCGGATGGCGATGAGGAGTGGTTCCAGAGCCAGGTCAAATAAAAGGGGCGAAATGGGACAGCCTTGTCGAGTGCCTCGGTGGAGTGAGAAGGAAGGAGAAATTTGGGAATTAACAAATAAGGAGGCCGTAGGGGAACTATATATCAATTGAATCCAGTTAATAAATGGTCGGCCAAAACCAAACCTAGACATGGTCTCAAATAGGAAAGGCCACTCAATGCGGTCAAACGCTTTTTCTGCATCTAGGGAAACCACAATAGCCGGCGCCATAGATGGAAAAAGAGAGTCTTGAATGTGAAGAAGCATGCGGGTGTTATTGGTTATGAGCCTATTTTTAAGAAACCCAGATTGATCAGTATGAATGAGGGTTCCCAGAATATGGGATAACCGAATTGCCAGTACTTTAGTGAATATTTTATAGTCCACATTGAGGAGGGATATTGGTCGGTAGTTGGCGGGCGAGGCAGGATCACGACCAGGCTTTGGGATCACCACAATACGCGCATCCGTAAAGGCCGGAGAAACAGTGTCACAGGTAGACAATGAGACAAAATAATCCAACAAACGAGGAGACAGCATTTTTTTAAAAGCATGATAAAAGTCAGTACTAAAGCCATCAGGTCCAGGAGCTTTAGCGGAAGGTAAGGACATTATGGCAGCTGAGATTTCTTCAATGGTAAATGGAGAGTCCAGTGCTTGACGCTGTGCATCAGTGAGCTGGGGTAAGGAGAGTCCGGAAAAGAAGGAGTCAAAATCAGCGGATGTTGGCCGTACTTCAGATTGATATAACTGAGCGTAAAAGTCCGAGAAGGCGCTAAGTATGTCCGTATCCGAAGTAACAACTCCCTCCGCAGATGTAGTAAGTTAGCTATACGTGTCCGCTCAGTTTTCGTCTTGAGATAGGAGGCTAGCATTTTACCACTCTTATTGTTTTCAGCATAGTACTGCGTTTTGGACTGGAAAAGATGTAAATGAACTTGAGAACTCAACTGCTTGTTGTACGCATACTTCGCCTGTTGAAGTTGAAGTAGGGATAGAGCGGTGGGGGATGCAATATGGGCACTTTCCAGTTCCTCTGAGGTCTGTTGGAGAGTCTGAAGAGTCTGCGCTTGAAGACGTCTTCTGCGCGCTGAGTAGCTAATAATTTCCCCACGGATTGTTGCTTTATAGGCCTCCCAGAGCACCGTCTGAGAGGAAACAGAACCAGAATTAGTAGCATAGTATTGAGAAGTCTTATCCGTCAGCATGCGTAAAAATTCAGGTTCAGAAAGCAAAGATGCATTAAAGCGCCATTGTCGGTCAGTGCGAATGGGGGAGGACAAAAAGAGTCGAAAAGATACTGCAGCGTGGTCAGAAACAAGAATGGAGCGGATTTGGGAATCACAGATCTGAGGTAGTAACGTCTTGGAGACTAGAAAAAAGTCAATCCGCGAATAAGATGCATGAGGGACGGAATAAAAAGTAAAGTCCTTGTCCGTTGGGTGTTGAAGCCTCCATGGGTCCAATAGTCCCAGTTTAGCCATGAGGTAGTTGAGGGTTTGAGTTGCCTTTGAGGTAGTGTATCTTATCTCAGTTTTTTTATCCAGCAAAGGATCTAAGGGCTGATTAAAATCACCTCCGATGATGTAGGATGGAGCGCCGATGGAGAGTAGTGTAGAAAAAGCGTCATGAAAGAAAGTAGGGTCATCTGCATTAGGCGCATAGAGGTTGAGTATAGTGTATGAGCTATCTTGCAATCGAAATTGTAGGAGATTCCAGCGACCTTCTACATCCATGCTTTGATGTTGTACTGTGATATCAAGGCGTTTATGTATCAGAACTGCAGTGCCGCGTTTCTTTTTCCAAGCCGGGCTGAAGAAAACATGCCCGACCCATTGTTGTTTGAGCTTAAGAGACTCCATAGCTGTCAAGTGGGTCTCTTGGAGTAGGGCAACGTCTGTATGTAATGTTTGGAGATAAGTCAGAATTTTCTTGCGTTTAATCGGATGCTGGAACCCATTGACATTAAGCAAAACAAGGGTTATGTTGTCTATGGTGGACGCCATTGGGATATAGACAGTGTCCACGCATCATTAGAAGAACATGATTCAGAAAGGAGAAAAATAGGCATACTGAGACGCTTCAGAGAAAAATAAGAGAAGGTGAAAAACAAAAAGGCATAGAGAGTCGAGCCTTGTAGCAAACAGTTAGCATACCAGATGCTAATTGAAAAAAGAAGTAAACAGAAATAGCTGGCGAAAATCCCGAGGATGCAGTCGCCGCAGGAGTTCAAGTAGGGCCTCGAGGAGGGCCATGGTCGCCTGAGTAGCCCCGGGGATGGATAAGTTGAAGGTAGTTTACACGGGAATTTATAAAGCAAGATGCCAGTAATATTCAAGTGACCATATCCGGGATAGCGGTAGGTGACTGGAGGAATTCTTCAAGATCCGCTGGAGCATGGAAGAGTTGGGTGCGATTTTGGTAGGTGACACGCATCATAGCAGGGTATAACAGGCCAAATTCGGCTCCGAGAGAGTGAAGGCGAGGGTGCAGCGCCAAAAAGGCCTTGCGCTTCGCCGCAGTCGTTTTCGCCAAGTCTGGGACGTACAGAATCGTAGCTCCTTGATAGTGTATAGGCGACCACGATTTAGCAGCCGAAAGGATCTGTAGTACCTGCTGGTATCTGAGAAGCTTAAAAATAATCGGCCTTGGGTAGGGCGATGATCGGAGCGGGCGGGAAGGCACCCTATGCGCCCGTTCTATCTCCAGCTGGTGTACGAAGGTGAGCTGAAGGCTATCCGCGATCAGATGGGTAAGGAAATCAAAGACGTCATTACCTTCTGCACCTTCAGGGATTCCAAGGAGTCCGTATGTTATTTCCGCCGATTGCGGTTTAGAGAGGTCTTCATAGTCTCTGCGCAGCGATTCCAAATTTTTTCAAGAGCTGGCAGTGATGCACTCGCCAAAAGAAGGGACGAGACCTGAGATTCAGCGTCATCTAGTCTGTGAGAAAGATGATCAAACCGAGTAGATAGGGATTGCAGGTCAGCTCGTATGGCGATGGTAGTATCCATGTTGGTTTGTAGCATGCTTTTCATTGACTTTAATTCCACTAAAACCAGATCCGCAGACGCCATAGGTTTGCTCGGCGCGGCCTTGTCAGGCGAGGGTGGGTCCGGCTTCGCTCTTTTCGTTCCGGAGGCCGAAGCGAACGCCGCTTCTATTTTCCCGGATTTAGATCCTGACATCGTAAGGAGTTGGCAAAGGCTAATGGCACCACCAGGGTAGCGCAAAAAGCGACAAAATTCCCTTTATACGAGTAGAGCTCCCCGGAGCGAAATGTTCAGGCGGCCATTTTGGTTACCGCGCTAGAGCGCCCCCTTGAGTGCACTCTTTCAACATAAGCTATTGGGGGATTTTAGTGCCATCACCTAGTTTTGCTGGCATCAGTTCTAACAATAGAGCTGTACTGTAGAAATTGGGTTGCCACGTCCTAGATTCTTTGTTGCATTCCTCATTTTGCCATTTGTAACACCGCATGTACACGTATCCACAAAATGTGCTGGCTATTTCAGTTACATCATCTGCTATTTGAGATCTTGTCCTTGCAGAATGCAATTACCAAAGTTGTTGAATTGCTTTGAATGATGTGAATACAGATGTTGTTTAATAAAGTGGTCACTGTTAAAGGAGCAGTGGACCCTTGCTGAGACAAGGTTGGTGCCACATATAGGGTAAGGCCCAATAGGTCCTTGTCTTTGGGAGGCGGATACAGGTGATAGAGACCCAACTGGACCTTCACTATACCAGCCCTCGTTCCCCGCATGTTGAGCCCTTGGGTGCCGGGGCCAGCAGGACTTAGGTGCGGGTCTCAAACGAAGACAATCCTTGGAGGCAGGAGGTGGAGGTGAAGTCAGGCATTCCAGAGGTCAGGGCTGGCAGCAGGCAGGAGAATACAGGAACAAGCCAGAGGTCAAGGCAGGCAGCTAGCAAGAAGAGTTGATGACCAAGCATATGGTCAGGCGGCAGACGAAGCAGAATACAGGGATGAACTAAGTCAATAACCAGAAGAACCAACCAATGGAATGAGGAGTGGAGACCAGAGAGGGATCAGGACCAGGAACAGACAAGGCAGGATCAGGAACAGATGAGGCAGGACCAGGAACAGATGAAGCAACCAGCAGCTCTGAGGCATCTACAGTTTGCTAGGGCCAGGATTAAATAGGCCCCTGGTTGTGATGTCATCATTGAGGGCCGCAACATTTCCTGCCACTGGCCCTTTAAATGTGGGGAAGCAGTGAGTGTGCACGCCTAGGTGGCCGGGAGCAGACTAAGTGTCGGACGGCATCTCTGCCATGATGTGGAGAGTCACGCAGCAAGATCACAGCTGGAGGAGGCCTCCTGAGGATGCCAGCGGGGATTCCCTGCTGTAACGAGAGAGCCCCTGGAGGTCCCTGGAGCAGCGGTAGGCAACGCAGGTTGTCCAGCAGCAGGGCGGGTAACAGTCACATATTTTGAAACTACTTTCTGGTTGTATCTTTTTATTGTGTTGTTTTTGTCTTTAGGTTTCACTAGGCTAGATCTTTGGGACCCACATGACCTTGTATTCAAGAGTGCCATTGGCCATTCTATCTAGGCAAATGTCTCATATGCAAGACCATGTGGCCTAGGCCTTAAAAAGGAAAGGTAATGATATGTTCCCAAAGAAGAACAGCAAGAGCTAATCAGGAAACTCCTTACTGTGGAGCTTCACAGGTGGTTCATGTTGCCACCTCCAAAGAGCATACTCTTTGCTAACTACTGGGTACACGGGAATGTATGTGAGATGGGCACATGGCATTCAAGCATCAATGACTTGGATATAGCCAGAGGAATCACTCTCAGACTCTATTGTAACTTCAGTGCATTTATTTTTAGTGTTATACTCAACACAGTCAGGATTGGCAAACACAGTTGCAAACACAAAGATTATTCACTAGTTTTAGCTAACCAAGCACTTTCCAGAAGTCTGCCTGTTCTCCACTCTCAGTCAGTTACACACCAGGCACTTCCCAGAAGTCTGCCTACCTTCACAGATCTTTAGGCATTTCCAAGAAGTCTGCCTACCCTCTCCCAGAGAGAGGTCTGGATCTCCCATTATCAGACAGGATCTGGAACTTCTGATCTCAGATCCATGGAGACTATCTTCTCCCTGCTGGCTCACCAACTTATCCTCCCCTATACAGGGCAATCCCTCCAAGCACTTCCCAACTGGAAGGGTCCCACCCATAGACACTCCAACTCCAAGGAATCCAAAGGGGACCAGACTCCCAGCCTGGTCCTACACATGCTCACAAGTGACCACCAATGGAACTGCCTCACAGCACTATCTAACCTTCATAGACAGTCAAGTCAACTAGATGTAGAAAAGCTTGGCTAAAGGTGATGGTGAGCAATAGATTGTATATGTAAATATGCTCATATATGTAAATATGCTCATGACATAGCACAGCTATAAAAAAAACCATTGGCTGCTTCCATTGTGAAGATATATCGCCTCTGGGTCTACATCTAATACTATAATCCCATAATTCTTTAGTCAAATGCTTACTTGAAAAATCTATTCATCACTTGGTCTTCTTCATCTATAATTAGCAGATTTTGGCAGCTGCAGGTGCTAGGCCTAGAGAGTAGATAGTGTACAAGTAACTCTTGTCTGGTCTTAGGTGGAGTAACACAAATGGCCCCACAAAAGATAACATTGGACCCTTAGATTGATCTTCACTCCAGCTAAAAGGCAAGAATTACAATAACTTTTTTAAGTAGGACAATATATATAATCTACTTGCAGCCTACTTGAACACAGTGTCATTCTGGAAAGTAGCTTCTAAGTAAAGCTCATATGTCAAATGAGCTCGTATGTCAAATGAGGAGTCATGGAGATGTGGAGGATAGAGAGTCCCCACTGCCTAAGAGCAGAAAATGATGAGGCTAATTGTTGCTTAGAATCAAGCAAAGTCTGATCTCTGTGTTATTAATGTCTCTTATTGGCATACATGATTTAAACACTTGCTTCTACGACCTTATAAATAGTGCCTGGTAACTGCAGACCTAACTAGCCAGCATATAAATATGGCTGAGTAATCCTAAAGTTAATTGGCCTTTTGTGGCTTTCTCACTGTCTATTTACCAGGATATCTTCTACAGCTTTGTGGGTAAGTAGTTCTCTGTCCAGAAAAACATACCATCAAATAGGGGTCAGGGGAGGCAGGAGGCCTGCCCCCTCCCCCAGGTATCATCAGCCTGCTGGCTTATACCCATTATGGATGTGAATTGTTTTTCTGACAGATGTAAATATCATACAATATTTTCTCATTCATCAGGTATTGTGGGGTCCCTGAAAGCAATAGGAAAACCCCATGAAATTTTTGTGTGGTTTTCTTATCATTTTGGGGGGGGGGGGGGGGCAGGAAGAAAGGGCACACAGAAAACAACCCCCAAACCCATCCTGACCCATTAAATTGAATTATTTAGAATCCCCCACCCTCCTGACCCCCCAAAAACTTTTCTAAAGTACCTGGTGGTCCAGTGGGGGTCCCGGGAGCGATCTCCCACTCTTGGGCCATTGGCTGACACTAATCAAAATGGCTCCGATGGCCCTTTGCCCTTACCATGTGACAGGGGCTATTGGTGCCATTGGCTGGCCCCTATCACATAGATGGAGCAATGGATGGCCCACACCATTTTTTAAGATGGCGCCGGCAAGCCCAGATGGGGGCCATCCTGCTCCACCGGCAGGGCTTGCAGCTTTAGCTCTGGTGCGGGTACTTCCCTAGAAGTGTTAGAACCTCCCTTCACTGTTTTTGTGGTTGTGGTTCTGGTTGTTGTTGTTATTCTTGAGCAGCCTGAAGCAGCCAGAAGCCCACTACTACTACATTTCCATGTTACATTTAGCTTTAGGCAGAGAGGGTAGGTAAGAAAAGGTGTTTTTATTGGCTCAACAGGACTGTGCAGGTATGTCTGAGAGAAGGCCTCATTTTATCGCACACAATAATTACTGCTATCTTGTGATAGCAGCCACTATGGCGTGATAAAAACTTTTTTGTCCCCACCGTAACTCAAAGAGGTGTTATTTCCCACATTAAATCTGTTGTTAGTATGCGATATAATACATTAAAATGTGGAAGGAGTCTACACTTGCATAATTTTCTTGATTTGGCATACACATTACCATATTTAAATACAAAAGTTTGCTGTGATAAATATTGCATGTCTAACATGGGTAAGACCCTGTTTATCACGTGATGAAGCCATAGCCTTATAGCAACAATGGTGCCAACACAATAGGGACTATTTCTGTATCATTCCATCACATTTTCCTGGTGTCTGATTGCATCTTTTGATATTTGAGAATCTTCTCTCTTTCCATGCATTGTATAGAATAGTCACCTAGCACTGACACTTTTATTAGCAATAATGCTCTTCTATTTTGCTCATTTACCACAGTATCTGATTTTTTTGCACTGAGCCTTATGTTGGTTGGAATAGGAATATACCAGATGATTATGAATTTTTCATTCCATACAATTTTTCAAGGTTGAGATCTCATTGCTTTTCTGCTACAATGTTATTGTGTTTCCAAAGGATGAGATGTGACACCATTTTATGCCTTTCTATATACTAGTATGTGCAGATGTTTTTTGATTTGCTTTTAGTGAGCACTAATTTTGAGTTAGAGCATACTATTGTGAGTTAGTGCACACTAATGTGTGTTATTGTGCACTAACTCAAAATTAGTGCACACAAAAACACAACAAAACAAAAAAAATTGGAAAAAATAAACAACAATAAAAATGATACAATTTATTTTTGGCTGCACACTCCTACTATATATAGGGCTTCTGACATCAGCATATTACACTTAGTAGAGAGATGTGTAAGCAGTTCCAGTCTAGTTTTACTAGAATGTGCATTTAACAGTTTTTCTGTTTTTTTTTCCCCGAGTAGTTGAGAATCATCTTGTCAGTAGTTTACTGTCTAGTGCTGTGGTTATCACTCTCATCTTTAGATTTAAATTCACCCTTTTAACCATACCTGTGTTGATCTGCTGCTGTATTTGTACTTTAATCGATTGTGTTTCCTTGTTTACTGGTCTGACTCCTTGAAATCTTTATTTATTTATTTATTTGCCTCTTTTATATGCCGATATTCTTGTAAACAAGCTACAAATCACCTCGGTTTACATTCTAACAATAACCATTTGTACAAGGATGCATTACATTGAATAGGGATATCAAAAAAAAACTTGGACCCAACAAATGGGGTTAACAGGTAGATAATTAGGTTAGAGTCTTAAAGCTGAAAGACATTTGATGGCATGTCTGTCCTTAGCAGCGAATTGCTAGTGATGTGGATCAGCTAACCACGCTGCCTGACATGACATGTGTTTTGCAAATTATGTTGTATCCTTCCCCAGGTATGCTCATAAATTCTAATTCAATACAATTTAAAGATGGAAACTGAGTTTAGCCATTCACTTTCATATTGTACCACTTTTTGAGTATTTTGATCTGTTGATACTCTTAAATATGCTTGAATGACTAAAATAGCAGCTTTATATGTATTATCTGTTTCTATAAAGCCCACACATCCTTCATCTCTTGCAAAACACTATTTCTTGTAGATTATTTGGTGGGCATGGAGGAGTTTTTTTCTTCTTACATCTAATTGTTTGAGATTCTGATGATTCCTATGGTGTCTGCTTTAGAAAGACTGATGTGTCTAGCTGGTGTTTCTGAGCAATAATAGGTAATCTCATTGGTAATTCTTGCCCTAACTCCTGGGGTTTCAGGGGTCTATCTTTGTAAGGTTGTGTTCTCCCTCAATTCTTTTTGCTGTTGCGTGTCCCAGCCGCGGCAGGCCCATGACCCGCCCTACTCACCCCCAGCACCTGGGTCCCGGACCTGGCCATTCTTCCTTAGCAGCGGTAGGCAGCCGCCTACGCACCAGCACTCCTACCACTTCCCCAGGTTCCTCTGTCTGCTCCACGGTCTCTTCCAGTTGCAGTCCCTCTCCCCATCTGTGTGTAGAGGAGGCGCCACCACCACTAATCTCAGCTTGCCTTAGGCCAAGGCAGGAAATCTTCCCATTGCCTCGGATGATGACATCACCGGGCGCTGCTATTTAAGGCAAGCCCCACTACTTGATATTTGCCTTGGCAACAGGTCTCCATGTTTATCGTGTGTTTAGTTGCTACTCCTTCGTTCCTGTTCCTGTGCTCATTTGTTCCAGTCCTGCATTCCTGTTTCCAGTTCCTGAGTTCCAGTACCTGCTACCTGTTCCTGGTTCCCTTGGACAAATTCCTGGCTTTGACCCTGGTTTTAACTATGCTTTTGGATGGATTCCTGGCTTTGTCCCTTGCTTGCTCTTTGACCATGGTTTGGATGGATTCCTGACTCTTACCTGTGCTTGTACCTTGACCTTGTCTCCAGCCGCCTGCCCTGACTCCAGCCTATACTCGAACTTGTCTCCGCCGCCTGCCCTGATTTCAGCCTGTACTCGACTTCATCTCCAACTGCCTGTCCTGACTCCAGCTTCAACCTGACTCTGCCTCTAGCAGTTTACTTGGACTTGGCCTCTTTTAGGCTTCTGCCTACTTATAAGCCCGGACTTAACTTGTCCTCGTGCTCTAGCCTGCCTCAGCCTGTCCAAACTTCTGGATCCAGGCCCTGTCCTGAACTTAGCTCCTTTGGACTCTGTGTCTCCGCTGCTTCCTGTCTCCCAGTCCTGAACATCTTGCTTGGGATCAACCACATGGAGGCTCACCTAAGACCAGCTGGCCCTGGTATCCAAGGGCTCAACCTGCGAGGAACAAGGGCTGGTACTGGCAAAGCTCTAGTCAGCCTCCACTTCTCGGTCTGCTCTGCATCTCAACGGTGGGGACCCATGGGGGTTTCCCCATGGGTAGCATCGACTCCACCTCGAGCCAAGGGTCCACTTCCACAACATTTGCTATTCCCTTCGCTAGAGATAATGGATATCATGCTGGACTCCCCAACTATCACTGGTTATTCCCTTGCTGCCCTAGAGCTGGATGAGCCAGGAAAGTTATTGGGCTCATATGGAAATGCCTGAAAGGCTGCATTTCAAGCATTATCCTTATGAACATTAGAGAGATTCTTGTGTTCCAGAGCTGCAGTACCAACATGTATTTTTCTGTTTGGTATGTGACCTTAATAATTTGACTTAAATAAGTCTGCCTCCCAGGAATTCTAATCCTTATTTTGAAGCATTGCATTTCTTATTGAACTGTTCCAGGTGCTCCTAATCAGGAGAAAAACTGTTTATCATTTTATCATCTCCCTAAAACCAGGAAATAACACCCACAGTTCATCCTTTCAAAGTTCAAAGAACTCTGAGTCACCTCATAAGAACATAAGAACATGCCATTCTGGGTCAGACCAAGGGTCCATCAAACCCAGCATCCTGTTTTCAACAGTGGCCAAGCCAGGCCATAAGAACTTGCCAAGTACCCAAAAACTAAGTCTATTCCATGTTACTGATGCAATTAATAGCAGTGGCTATTCCCTAACTAAAGTTGATTAATAGCCGTTAATGGACTTCTCCTCCAAGAACTCATCCAAACCTTTTTTAAACCCAGCTACACTAACTGCACTAACCACATTATCTGGCAACAAATTCAAGAGCTTTATTGTGCATTGAGTGAAAAAGAATTTTCTCCAATTAGTCCTAAATGTGCTACTTGCTAACTTCATGGAATGCCCCCTAGTCCTTCTATTATTCGAAAGTATAAATAACCAATTCACATCTACTCGCTCATGACCTCTCATGATCTTAAAGACCTCTATCATATCCCCCTTCAGCCGTCTCTTCTCCAGGCTGAACAGCCTTAACCTCTTCAGCCTTTCCACATAGGGGAGCTGTTCCATTCCCTTTATCATTTTGGTTGTCCTTCTCTGTATCTTCTCCATCCCAACTATATCTTTTTTTTAGATGCGGTGACCAGAATTGTACACAGTATTCAAGGTGCAGACTCACCATGGAGCGATTCAAAGGCATTATGACATTTTCCATTTTATTCATCATTCCCTTTCTAATAATTCCCAACATTCTGTTTGCTTTTTTGACTGCCGTTGCACACTGAACCGATGGTTTCAATGTGTTATCCACTATGACGCCTAGATCTCTTTCTTGTGTGGTAGCAACTAATATGGAACCTAACATTGTGTAACTATAGTATGGGTTATTTTTCCCTATATGTATCACCTTGCACTTATCCACATTAAATTTAATCTGCTATTTCGATGCCCACACATTTATCTTTTTGCATTCAGAGTGAATGAGTAATAGGCTCATTCACATGCATTTGCATGTGATGAGCGCTATCTCATTCACTGCTTCAGACGCGCATTAAATAGGTGCAAATCCCCCCTATTGCTTTAGGGGTGGATAGCACCTATTTTACCCTCATCCAACAGCGGGTTAAACAGTGTGCTTGGCTGAGTGCACTGTATTGCAATGGCCCCACTGTTTATAAAATAGCATGGCAAAGAACCACCAAGTTATAAAATGAGGTAGGGAGACCTTCATATGAACATAGTAAACTGGAGCGTTAGAGCATTGTAATTTTGCTCAATAGTCCCTCATATCATTCTTATGCTACAATATATTTTCTCTAATCATTGGTCTCATTTAATTTTTGACTGATTTTTTTTAAATTGCAAGTAAAAATGACCAAGCACAGTTAAATATTGCATATGAGATGGAGAACTGAGATTCACACAAACTTCTGCAGCACTCTTTCATTTCACGCACAACCTGACATGATTGGTGTTTTGATTACTTCATCAGGAAGAGAGTGTATATCTTGAATAATTGCAGTTCTGAAAAGATGAAACATTAGAAAGACCCACAATTCACTGTTATTAAAAATGCTCAGAGAAACTTGTGATTTGTTACCTACAATTACTGTGACTTTCAGTTCAGGCATTACCCCACTTCTTCTATGATAACACTGCACTTTGACGTCATATTTAAATACCTGTTGCTGAGTCACTTGGGTCATGTGATGCCACTGCATCAACCATAATAGATAATAATTCATCCTAAAGACTTAAAATTTAGCTCTAGTAAAGGAAAATATTCAAATGAAACTATTCAAAAAATGTTCAAAACAGATGTTCAAAGAAGGTATTAACAATGATAATTCTCACTGGCAATTTACCCTAATAACAGAAGAAAAACAGTATTAGGGATCACCATTTTGTTTCCTCATTCATCCTGTGAGGTGACACTGTATTTAGTTGGAACATACAACTTTGTTCTTAATAGTTCAAACTAGAAACTGTGTCTCTTCCACATTTAGATGAGTACATTACCTCAATTATATCTCATCGGAGATCTTCAAACTGATGATTTTTGAGGATGCAGATGCTTAAAATAGGGGCCTGTTCTTTTTTAGATTTAAGACAACTACGATGTTCTCAGAGCAGAGTGTGAATTATGCACTTGGGTCTCATGATGTATACTAGTGGGCAGCTCCATTGGTTGACATATACTACTTTGCTGAACTCACATGTAATAGAGAAATTATGGATGAGTCCACATTGTTCCTTCAAAAGATGATGTGCATTGGTTATAGTGGCCACAGGGGAAACAACCCTGGTGTGAGCTGTCCTGGAGTACTCTGAAAGTGCTGCTCTGACTACATGGTCCTTAATATTCAAACCTCGGGTATATGAGATTAATATATACTCCACCCCTCATTAAGAAAACGCGCCTTCTCTACCGCCGGACCTACGCACTGGAACGGTTTACCCACAGAGCTTCGCCAGGAACAATGCCTGCTCAACCTTAGAAATAAATTGAAGACCTGGTTATTCAGACAAGCCTTTCCTTAACATCCCGTGACACTAACATGGACTCCTGCTTCAGTTAACGTACAATTCTTGCTGTTATGACTTCAAATTTCTTTTCCTTCCTGATCCCTGTGGCCACTCCCTCCCCTGTACCCCTCCCCCCCCCATTTTACTCTGTCCCTACTCATGATCCGTACCACTTGCGGAGATAGCCTGTAATATAGTTGTTTCCTCACTCGAGGTTTTTTCTTCTACATTGTTGTTGATCAGCCCTTGTTAGATGTTATGTCATCCCCCTTGTTGTACTTTATTCTCTCATCTATATCTTATATTTAATTGATTTGAAGATACTTGTTATTTGTAACTTTTTCCCAATTTTGGTTCGATGTAAACCGGCGTGATAAGATTCTTCGTCTTGAACGTCGGTATAGTAAAAAGATGTAAATACATAAATTAATTAATTAATGGTGGTTCATGAAAAGTTTGATACAACAGTAAAACATGCCAGTGATGCTTTATAGTCTCAGTGAACCAGGACGCTTCATTTGAAAAAGGCACTACACAGAAGTGGGGTAATGCCTGAATTGGAAATCACAGTAATTGTAGGTAACAAATCACAATTTTCTTTCAGCATTTTTAATGTCAATGAACTGTGGGACTTATTAATGTTTCATCTTTTTTAGAACTGCAAGCATTCAAGATATTTACTCTGCCCCTGATGAAATAATCGAAATGTGAATTGTATCAGGCTGTGCATGAAATCAAAGAGCGCTGCAGATGTTTGCTTGAATCCCATACAAGATAAGTTCCCCATCTTCATATACAATATTTAACTGAGTTTGATCGTTTTTACTTGCAATTTAAAAAAATCAATCAAAAATTAAAAGAGACTGATGATTAGAGAAAATATATCAGAGCATAAGAGTGATGTGAGTGACTATTGAACAAAGTTATAATGCTCTAAAGCAGTGGTTCTCAACCTTTTTTCAGCTGGGACACACCTGACAGATGGTTCTCACATGTGTGACCGTCACAGGGCTAAATGTAAATATATATTCTGCATCCTCAGGAACCCCCTCGACCCCCAAAAAGGGGTGCAGAGCAGAACTAGGGCATTATCCATACAACAAACTCACCATATAATAAACTATATGCTGGTTCTGATGACATCTCAGTAAAAGCAAAACAAACTCTCTTTACTGGCAGGCACAATACCCCTCTTATGAAAAGACAGTAATTTAGCACTAATGCATGTCCTATTGAGAAAACACAACAAATAAGATTGATAGAAATGCCTTATGCTAGTAAAATATCTCACCTCGGTCACATACCCAGAACTGACCTTCACCACACATTATAAATATGGAGACAAACTGCAATGGAAAACCAAAACAACCACTCTGCATGCAGTGCAAACCTGGAGAAATAGAAAGAGAAATATAGCACCTAACACAGTCCCAAGATATGCAATAATGCACACAAACTAACCAGCACAAAGTTACACCTGTATTATGGAACACACTCAAACAGTAACAATCCTACCTATGAAAAGGCAACACTACAAATATTTAACCAGGCCTTAAACAATAATATACCTCCTATTAGGGAAACAGAACAAGCCAAGCTGCTATAGATCCCCCCCACAGAAATAATTGTAAAACTATACTAATAAATGTTACAAAAACAGCTGATGAACAGAATAACATCCACCAATTAAAAACTCATAAAAAGTATTAAAAATTGTCCAAATATCAATACAATATTTCAAAACAGCAGACACATTACACAATACCCAATAATTAAAATGGCAGTCAATCAAGAAAAATAAACTTAAAAAGCAACCTTTACTTACCCTCTCCAGCAACTCTCCTACTCCTTTCCCTTGCAGGCCAATAGCACTAACCAGAAGCAGCAACAGTCACTCATACATTATCTGTCTCACACAGACCAGTAACCTTCTTAACCAGTCTCTGTCTCACACAGACCAGTAACCTCCCTAACCAGTCTCTGTCTCTCACATGCACACACCAGTCACTTCATTGACCAGCTCTGTCACACACACACACACACACACACACCAGTCATCTCCCTGACCAGTCTCTGTCTCTCACACACACAGACACCAGTCACCTCGCTGACCAGTCTGACTCACACACACACACCAGTCACCACCCTAACCAGTCTGTCTCTCACACACAGCCACCAGTCACCTCACTGACAAGTCTGACTCATACACACCAGTCACCTCCATGACCAGTCTGACTCACACACACAGACACCAGTCACCTTGCTGATCAATTTGTCTCTCACACACAGACACCAGTCACCTCACTGACCAGTCTCAGTCTCACATAGACACACATTAGTCACCTCGCTGACCAATCTGTCTCTCACACACAGACACCAGTCACCTTGCTGACCAGACTGTCTCTCTCACACACCAGTCACCTCCCTGACCAGTCTCTGTCTCTCACACATACAGAAACCAGTCACCTCGCTGTCCAGTCTGACTCACACACACACACACACACATCAATCACCACCCTGACCAGTCTGTCTCTCACACACAGCCACAGGTAACCTCGCTGATCAGTCTGACTCACACACAACAGTCACCTCCCTGACCAGTCTGTCTCTCACACACAGATACCAGTCACATCCCTGACCAGTCTCTGTTTCACATACACACACACTAGTCACCTCTCTGACCAGTCTCTGTCCCACATACACACACATCAGTCACCTCCCTGACCAGTATCTGTCTCTCTCTCTCTCACACACATACACACACACACTCACACACCAGTCACCTCACTGACCAGTCTGTCTCTCACACACAGACACCAGTCACCTCACTGATCAATTTGTCTCTCACACACAGACACCAGTCACCTCACTGACCAGACTCTGTCTCTCTCACACACCAGCCACCTCCCTGACCAGTCTCAGTCTCACAAAGACACACATTAGTCACCTCGCTGACCAATCTATCTCTCACACACAGACACCAGTCACCTTGCTGACCAGACTCTGTCTCTCTCACACACCAGTCACCTCCCTGACCAGTCTCTGTCTCACATAGACACACACCGGTAACATCCCTGACCAGTCTCTGTCTCTCACACATACAGAAACCAGTAACCTCACTGACCAGTCTGACTCACACACACACATCAGTCACCACCCTGACCAGTCTGTCTCTCACACACAGCCACAGGTAACCTCGCTGATCAGTCTGACTCACACACAAGTCACCTCCCTGACCAGTCTGTCTCTCACACACAGACACCAGTCACATCCCTGACCAGTCTCTGTCTCACATACACACACACTAGTCACCTCTCTGACCAGTCTCTGTCACACATACACACACACCAGTCACCTCCCTGACCAGTATCTGTCTCTCTCTCTCACACACACAAACACACACACACACACACACACACACCAGTCACCTCACTGACCAGTCTCTGTCTCTCACACATAGACTCAATCATCTCCCTGACCAGTCACATACACACACACCAGTCACCTCCCTGACCAGTCTCTATCTCACACACATACACGAGTCATCTTCCCGACCAGTTTGTCTCTCTCTCACAGAAACAAATCACCTCTGACCATGGTCTCTCTCAATCACACACATGCTCTCTCACTTACATACAAGCTCTTAATCACACACAAATGCTCTTGCTCCCATTCTACCACACTCACACAAAGCTGCCACTCACGTACTCAGGCACCCATTCTACCACACACACACACAAAGCTGCCACTCATGCATCCAGGCACTCATACTACCACACATACACACAAAGTTGCTACTCAAGCATCCATACACTTATTCTACCACACACACAGACACACACACACAAAGCTGCCACTCACACACTCAGGCATCCATTCTACCACACACACACACAAAACTGACACTCACGCATCCAGGCACTCATTCTACCACACACACTAAGCTGCCACTCATGCATGCAGGCACCCATTCTATCACAAACACAAAAAGCTGCCACTCAGATACCCATTATACTTCCATATTAGGTGCTTCCACCCAAAAAAGAGATCTAGGTGTCATAGTGGATAACACATTGAAATAGTCGGCTCAGTGTGCTGCAGCAGTAAAAAAGCAAACAGAATGTTGGGAATTATTAGAAAGGGAATGGTGAATAAAATGGAAAATGTCATAATGCCTCTGTATCGCTCCATGGTGAGACTGCACCTTGAATACTGTGTACAGTTCTGGTCACCGCATCTCAAAAAAGATATAATTGCAATGGAAAAGGTACAGAGAAGGGTGACCAAAATGATAAAGGGGATGGAATAGCTACCTTATGAGGAAAGACTAAAGAGGTTTGGACTTTTCAGCTTGGAGAGGAGACGGCTGAGGGGGGATATGATAGAGGTGTTTAAAATCATGAGGGGTCTAGAACGGGTAAATGTGAATCGGTTATTTACTCTTTCAGATAATAGAAAGACCCGGGGGCACTCCATGAAGTTAGCATGTGGCACATTTAAAACTAATCGGAGAAAGTTCTTTTTCACTCAACGCACAATTAAACTCTGGAACTTGTTGCCAGAGGATATGGTTAGTGCAGTCAGTACAGCTGTGTTAAAAAAGGATTGGATAAGTTCTTGGAGGAGAAGTCCATTACCTGCTATTAATTAAGTTGACTTAGAAAATAGCCACTGCTATTACTAGCAACAGTAACATGGAATAGACTTAGTTTTTGGGTACTTGCCAGGTTCTTATAATCTGGATTGGCCACTTCTAGAAACAGGATGCTGGGCTTGAAGGACCCTTGATCTGACCCAGTATGACATGTTCTTATGTTCTTATTTTCTTATATCCTATTTGAACGTGAGACACCCCTTTGAAAATTTACTCCGATATGTATTTTTATTTAAAAAAAAAACAAAACACCTGTTTATGGAATATTTGAATGATATTTCTTTACAAATATTTCATATTAACTGTTACTATAGATACTTTTTTTTTCACCATGATAGATAATGCCTTTGTAATATAATTGTGAACTCTGTGACATAAATCACATCTGATTGGTCATATCAGTATGTTCCATTAGTTTAATCTAATTCCAACAGTACTTAAAGTTGTAGAAGCAACTGAATGCAGTGCTTCTTGGAAACAAATTTAATGGTTATACAAATTAATATGTTGACAGAGAGAGACAGAGAGCAACAGGAAAAAAATAGACTAGCATAAATAAAGATGTTATAGTGTGCTGCTTGCTTAAAACTTGTTAAAATCCACCAAAGATCTATAATTTTAATGCTGCTATCAATGGATTGCAGCAGACAGCTATATCAAAACTTCAAGCAACTTCAGATTACTACTGACCTTACTCAGATAAGTTAATGTGCATGTGTTACATTTTAGAGATAACATGGAGCCTAGCTCCAAACATATCTGTTTGGCCCTATATTCATGTATATGGGGTTGCATAGGGATTTGATCAAGTATTTTAGAACCTGCATAGAGCCATCTGTGCTGGGGTTTTTTTCTTTTAATGATTGCTTCTACCCCCAACTGCATGCATATGTTTTAATACAAGCAATGTTTTGCACATACTTGGGAACTCTAGTGCATGCATACATTTTTGCACACACATTTGTATATGTACGATTATGCTGGGGTGGGATCATTCCAAAATGAACTGCTTGGCATGAACCCAGATTTCTCAGCCAGGGATGTGGCCACGCTGGCCTCTTTAATTTTAAGGAATGTGGACCTGCTCTTCCCATTCTGAGGGGACAGGCAGAATGCCAGGTGCATGAGCCAAGCCATGTCAGGCAGGGTCTGTGCATGGAATTTAATCATGGAACCATTGCCAAGTGGCAGCATGATGACAACCAAGGCACTGGAATACAAGGAACACTCCATAAAAATACACCCTCCACAGGACCCACTTCTGAGCTGTTATTACTACATGGGCAGAAATTCTGTACAACTGTACAGAAACCTCTGTTATGCATGTCGTCCATGGCAGACCCGTGAGGCCCCGTCACCTTCTCACACAGACTGCAGCTCCTGGTTCCTCCTCGCTAGTGGAGGTGGGCTGCCGGCTCCGACCTTGTGCCGCCCCCAGTGCCTGTGGCTCTGCCTTGGTCCCCATTGCTGCAGCTGAAGATGCCATTGCTCATCGGGCTCTCTGCGTAGTCCACAGAGAGATGCCACTACCCACGCCGCAGCCTTCCTTAGGCTCGCAGGCGCACGTCTCTGATCCTTATGAAGGACCTGCGGGGGGAACCTGGCTGCGGCTCCAGATGATGACATCAAACTCTTCAGTGTATTTAAGCTCAGGCCTCGCTCCATAACGTTGCCTTTGCAACAGGTCTTCTCACTATCCGAGTACTCATTGCTACTAGAGAATACTCTCTATTCTTCATTCCTGACCTCCGTTGTTCCTGGTTCCTGTTTCTTCGTTCCTGCCCTGTCTATGTGTTGGACTGACTCTACGGATATCGACTTTGCTTTGTTTGACTACACTTCAGCCTATCTCCAGACCCAGACCTCCGCTATGCCTGACTACGCTACTGCCTATCTCCAGACCCAGATCTCCGCTATGCCTGACTACTCTACTGCCTATCTTCAGACCCAGACCTCTGCTATGCCTGACTACGCTATTGCTTTCTCCGTGATCAGACCATTGCTTTGATTGAATAACACTATTGACTTTCTCCGAGATCTGAACTCAGCATTGCTTGCCATGACCTCTGCTTTGCCGCCAGCCCTGATCCATGCCTGTTATTGATGCCTCCTCTAGCCTACTCCTTGGACGTGGATTTATTAGGCTCTGGCCTACCTTTGCTCGACCGCCTCCAGCTAATCTTCCACTGGCACTCGAGTTCCAGTACCGTACCCAGTCCAGGATAGGACTATGCCACCTATCATCTGCTGTCTCTGGGCTGAACCAACCTATCTTGTTAATCAACCTCAAGGCCCACCTAAGTCCTGCCAGCCCCGACACCCAAAGGCTCAACACATGGGGAATGAGGGCTGGTATAGGTGAAGTTCCAGTGGCTTCTACCTTCAGCCCACTCCACCTGCCGATGGTGGGGACTAGGGATGTGCAGAGGGACGCCATACGTTGCATTTGGGATTCGTATTCGTTGGGGGGGCAGATACGTTGCATTCGGCAAGGGGCCCCCCAATAGGTTTATACGTCAATTCCTATTCGTTTCCCCGCTAAAATAAATTAACTACAATCCCCCACCCTCCTGACCCCCCCAAGACTTACCAAAACTCCCTGGTGGTCCAGCGGGGGGTCCGGGAGCCATCCCCTGCACTCAAACCCTCAGCTGCAGGATTCAAAATGGCGCCAATAGCCTTTTACCTACTATGTCACAGGGGCTACCGGTGCCATTGGTCAGCCCCTGTGACATGGCCAGCGGCACCATCTTGTGCTCCTACCATGTGACAGGGGCTGACCAATGGCACCGGTAGCCCCTGTGACATAGTAAGAGCAAATGCTATTGGCGCCATTTTGATTACTGGCAGCCGATGGCCCGAGTGCAGGAGATCGCTCCCAGACCCCCGCTGGACTTTTGGCAAGTTTTGTGGGGGTCAGGAGGGTCCCCCAAGACTTGCCAAAAGTCCCTGGTGGTTCAGCAGGATTCCCAATTTGTAGCAGATTCTCAATTCAAGGTAGGGTTGACACAAACCTACGGTTTGTGTCAACCCTACCTTGACCCAAGGGTCCACCTCCGACGCAACAGCCTCTATTTCTGCTAGAGTCAGACCATATATATGGTAATGGATGAGTGTCCCATAGCAAGAATCATATCCCATTACTTCCACCCTTCCCTTAAATGGAATGGACATTTACATTTGTTATGATACTCCATATCACACCCTATACTCTTTTTTCTCTTTTCAAAAACAACACCAGTTCCTCCTGCTATGATGATTAAGGAGGAGGACAACAAGGAAATGGAGGATGCTCCACCTACCAAAGCAGCTGCAGTGCTTGCTGCAAATGCAATTCACCTCCACCTCCACTTCCACTTCTACCTCCACTTCCGCCACCACTATTGTACCA
This sequence comes from Rhinatrema bivittatum, assembly GCF_901001135.1. Classification (NCBI taxonomy): domain Eukaryota; kingdom Metazoa; phylum Chordata; class Amphibia; order Gymnophiona; family Rhinatrematidae; genus Rhinatrema; species Rhinatrema bivittatum. The sequence goes on from NC_042615.1 coordinate 176,318,027, forward strand.
CTACCTGCAGCAATAACCCAGCTGGACTCCCCCCCCCAAAAAAAAAAAAAGAGGGTATGAGCCCTCTTAATCTGCCTCCCCAACTTGATCCTTTTGTATCTGCCCCTGTCCTGCAACTGTATCAATCTGCCCCCCCCCCCAATCATGTAGATCCTCCTTCCTATTTTCCCCAAAACCTCACGATGCAGGTCCTGAGGATTTCTTATAATTGCCAGGGGATGGAGGTGAGTACAAGGGAGGACAGCTAAGACTTAAATCAGGCAACACTATGTGGCTGCAGAGGCTGGCTCTTTGATAGGGGCACCTGCTCCTATCCCAGAGACTCAGTCTGTTATGGCTATGGGCACCACTCTTCTGAGGAAAGGGGAAGTGGTTAACCATATGGGCACTGATTTCAAGAGGTGTTGCGCCGGAGGTGGACCCTTGAACCGAGGTGGGTTTGACGCTACCCGTAGGAAGGATCCTATGGGTCCCCACCATCGGCAGGCGGAGTGGGCTGATGGACGGTGGCCGGCTGGTGCTTCACCAATACCTGCCCTCGTTCCCCGTGGGTTGAGCCTTTTGGTACCGGGGCCGGCTGGGCTTAGGTGGGCCTCCATATGTCATCATCGATGGAAGAATAGAGAGGTCAGCCCAGAGGCAGCAACAGCAAAGCTGGGAAGTCTGTAATGGACAAGGTGGAGTCCTGGAGACCTGGGCACCAATAGAACCAAAGTCAGAACAGGCCGAAGCCTGAAAAGGCCAATTCCAGGATGTATTTGTTCATTAATTTACTGTTAAAGATAATGAAGGAAGCATTGCAGCCTATTTTGAGTTCCAAAATTGGGATTTTCTCATCAGATTGATGAAACCTGTGAGAAGACGACATCAGAAGTGGGAAAGAACTCTAAGGTACCTAGACTGTGGCAAAGCAGCACCTAAAGTGGCATGAATATTTTTATTTATTTATTATTTTTATATACTGACATTCAATCTGAGATATCACACTGGTTTACATTCAGGTACTGTAGGTAGTTCTCTATCCCCAGAGGGCTTATACTCTAAGTTGTTTTGTACCTGAGGCAATGGAGGGTAAAGTGATTTGCCCAAGGTCACAAGAAGCGACATCAGGACTCAAACCCTGGTCTCCTGTTTCATAGCCCACTGCTCTAACTACTAGGCTATTTCTCCTCCCTATAATAATCCTAAGGCACTACAAATGGGCAAAGGGGTACTGGCAATGGCAGAAGTTCCCCAAGGAACTATTAGGTTAAAGAAGCATCAATATTAAGAACACCACATGACTTCAAAAGAGGTCACCAACAACAATGTCATGAGCCCTTGAAGGCAGCATGAGAGGTAAACTGGCACCAATTGTGGCATCAACATCCTAAAGTACCAAGAAGGGGTAACAAAACATAAAAAGCGGCAGGAAATAACCTGGTCACCAATAAAGAGACAAAGAGCATAGAGTGGTACACACAAAAACATCATGACAGGTGCAAGGAAACTTCCTATAGTGGCAAGAACAACCTAAGGTGTAGACTCTGGGGTATGACAGAAAGACAGAGCGACAGCAAGACATTCAAGGTGCAAAGACTGGGTATGTAAGCTATACTGAGCAGAAGAAAGATCCCTAAGATGTAAGATAACAGGTATTGCAGCAAGGAAGAGTGGCATGGAAGATGTCTGTCTTCCTGTTGAAGGATTTTCCACTTGTCAGATTTAGTAAAAGAGAATTGTGACATAGTCTCCTAAATGAGTATATTGTGTTGCCCACATGAGCTTACCTGGTTCTGGAGCCCTATAGTGTAACCCAGGGATATTTGATGTGCTGGACTGGTTGCTACTGTGTTCCAGATGTTGCAACAAAGGAACTTCTGAGCAATGTTTTCTTTCCCCACTGTGATCCGGGGGATACCGCAAGGAAGCTGCTTTTGTTTAACCCCAGGAATTCGACTTGTACTTCTGGAAGGCTGTGTTTCTAAAGAATCCCAGCAGCTGCAGAGATAACTGCACAAGAAAAACAAGGAAGAAAATTCATTCTGAGTCAGCTTGTTGTTGAGATTAGCTGAGGTGATTGCCTGACAAGTTGAACCAATGAGGATCCAGCATAAATTATCCAAGGGAAAAACTTCAGCATGCATCCAAGCCAATTAGAGGAAGAAGAAGAAGATATAGACTGGCTTGAGCATTATTTTCCTTGGCCTGGGCTTCAGACTCCAAGGAGAGACTGGCAAGATAGAAGCAGTACTGAGAACAGGGGGAGCAGGGCTGCTACCAGCAGCATTTGAAAGAGCATCAGTGAAGAGAAAGAGAGGCAAGGCTGCAGGACCAGAGCCCAGCTTTGTGGGATCAACAACAACAACATGGTTTCCACATTAGGATTCCAAATGCCAGGAACTTAGGTTTGGCCTCTTCCCTCGTGGATGAGATAAGCATAACATAACCTATCTAAGAGGCATTCTTAGGAAAAGAGAAAAGAAGTCTCTGCTTGCAACTTTACAGTTGTAGCAGCCCTTTTTAAGTGGAACACAGACTCCCTCAAAAGGTACAGCCTGCTAGGACACTTTTCTCTGTGCCAGGGATCTCTTAAGTGACTTTTAACCTCGGACTGCCCTCTTCTATGAAGAACAAAAGGAGAATAGGGTTGTTTTTATCCCTGGGAAGTAAGCACTTCAAAAGCTACAACTTAAACCAGCTGTCTCTCACCTAAATATCAAAGGGCCTTAATGTTTTGTTTTTTTCTTTCTGGTGTTTTCACACTTTTATACAGTGATTGGGTGTTAATGGGATGTTGGATTCCTGGGTAACCAGAGTTAAACCGGTTCTGTGGGGTTATAAGTGGTGGTTCTGCCTTGGTTAAGTTAAGCATCCACCTTGAAAGACTATTATTAGGGATGTGCATCCATTTTCCACATATTTGTAATCCGCAACTTATTTTTTGCTATCTGTTAAATACGTGGGGAGGCGAAACGCATCGTGACTCCCCACGTATTAAACAGATTTCTGTTTTATTCGGCCTCCTAAATAAAAATTTAAACTTCCCACCCTCCTGACCCCCCCAAGACTTACCAAAACTCCCTGGTGGTCCAGCAGGGAGTCCAGAAGCCATCCCTGCACTCGTTTGCCGGTTCATTATGGCGCCGATAGCCTGTGTCACAGGGGCTACCGGTGCCATTGGTCAGCCCCTGTCACATGGTCACCGGCGCCATCTTGTGCTCCTACCATGTAACAGGGGCTGACCAATGGCACCAGTAGCCCCTGTGACATAGTATAGGCAAAGGCTATCGGCGCCATTTTGAGTCCTGGCATCGGATGGCCGGCGTGCAGGAGGTCGCTCCGGGACCCCTGTTGGACCCACAGGGACTTTTGGCCAGCTTGGGGGGGGCCTCCTGACCCTCACAAGACTTGCCAAAAGTCCAGCGGGGGTCCGGGAGCGACCTCCTGCATGCAGGCCGTCCGATGCCAATACTCAAAATGGCGCTGATCGCCTTTGCCCTCACTATGTGTGACATAGTGAGGGCAAAGGCGATCGGCGCCATTTTGATTCCCGGACCCTCAAAATGATTCCTGGACCCTCAAAATGGCGCCGATCGCCTTTGCCCTCACTATGTCACACATAGTGAGGGCAAAGGCGATCGGCGCCATTTTGAGTATTGGCATCGAACGGCCGGTGTGCAGAAGGTCACTCCCAGACCCCTGCTGGACTTTTGGAAAGTCTTGTGGGGTTCAGGAGGCCCCCCCAAGCTGGCCAAAAGTCCCTGTGGGTCCAACGGGGGTCCTGGAGCGACCTGCCATCCGATGCCAGGACTCAAAATGGCGCCAATAGCCTTTGCCTATACTATGTCACAGGGGCTACCGGTGCCATTGGTCAGCCCCTGTCACATGGTAGGAGCACAAGATGGCGCCGGTGACCATGTGACAGGGGCTGACCAATGGCACCGGTAGCCCCTGTGACACAGGCTATCGGCGCCGTGATGAAACCGGCAAACGAGTGCAGCGATGGCTTCTGGACTCCCCGCTGGACCACCAGGGAGTTTTGGTAAGTCTTGGGGGGGTCAGGAGGGTGGGGGGTTTAAATTTTTATTTAGGAAATCCTTTCCCCGTTGACTTTAATGGGAACCGGGAAACGTATTGACAGATCGACAAAGTATGGAATTCTCCATACTTCCGCATGAAACAGAATCGACCATCCACGAATACGTATCACGAATGCAACGAAAACATTTTGGCTGCACATCCCTAACTATTATTTGCTTCGTTGACTGGTATTGTTACTGCATTTATTACTGGTTATCTGTTATTTCATATCTGTTAACATCATTACCTATCTCTGCTCACCTTTTCCTGCTTTACCCACAAGCTATTAGTAAAAATCCTTAACTGCTCTTACTTGGTGTAGTGATTGCTTATGGTGTATTGCAAAATGAATAAAGGGTTACCTGAGAAGGGCACTATTCATGGTATTTGGGGTTGAATAATGAATATACTGTCTTGACCTCCCCTTCCGCTAGGTTGTAAACCCACAGGTATATCTGATTCTTCAATACCATGTTACTTAAAGTTTGTTTTATATGTTCCAGGTTCTATGTAATGCTCTCAGGCCAGTTTTATTGTTTCACTGTAAACTGGTTTGATTTGTATCAATGCAAGAAGATCGGTATATAAAAAAGAAAAAATAAATAAATAAATAAATATGGTAACTCCCCAGTCCCTTGGCATAGAGGAAAAACAAAATATCTCAGATGCTTTGTTAAGGAATGATCTGTCAGCCATATTATTTTTATGACACAAGCTTTGATTACATTGCCTATTTGAATTTTGGGTTTCTTATGAAATTTGCATTCCGATTGACACTGTTGCCACAATCAGAACATTGTATTTTTTTTTTTTTTTATCAGTGTGGCTTTCCTGGTAATTTGTGAGGTTTGCTTAAGAAAGCTTGTTCCATATTCTGTAGTCTCTTCCTTTTCTTGATTTTCTGTTGTGGCATTAATTCTTATTTCCTACTGAAACAGTTTCCACATTCTAACATGTAAAAGGATTCTCCTCTCCAGGTTTTTTTTTTTTTATGCTTGCATTTCTTCCTTCTGAATGATGGATTTACTATAGTCTGTATATGTATGTTTTCTGTCTTTAGTATCAGATCTTTTCTGTGATTTCATAGTTTCAAGATTCCTTTGTTCTTCTTGTGTGTGTGATATTACTGGCACTTTGCTCATACACAGGGGAATTCTCAGCTAATTTTTTTTTGCTTCTTTTCTGAGCTCCCTGTAATGTATCCCTGTATTACTTTTTCTGGTATCATCTTTTTATGAATATCATAAAGTGACATAGCATAGATACAGAGGATACTTAATGGCCAGCTCCCAGGGAATCCCTTGCTGCCAGGTGTAGCAAGTGTACAAAGCAATGGATCCCCTGAAAGCCTCAATCTTCCATTACCTTTTCTTATTTTTACCACTATGTCATAAGAAACCTACCTGAAGACTCCTGCTATTCCAGTCTAGCTGCCAAACTCCAGCATCTTTTTTTTATGTCTGTTAGAATGTTGTACAAGGTAGGGAGATTACCATTACCTGATTGTGTAGCACAGCCCACCTGCACCCTGATGCTTGGTCTCCACTAGAGCTTCTGTCTTCTACTACCTCAACCATGTCCAACCAGTATGTTGTCAGAGAGAGCAAATTTTTTGTAGCATTTTTACTGGTCCAGAAATCACTGGTGAGATGCACGATATTCCCCTCTATCGAGCCGATACAGTAAACCACACGAGAGAGCGGGAGAGAGGGCGAGCGCGCACACCAGGCCACTCTCCTGTACGCGCAATTCAGTAACTTAATTTATATAAATTAGGGCCCGCAGTAAAAAGAGGCACTAGGGACACTAGCGCGTCCCTTGCGCCTCTTTTTTGACGGAAGCGGTGGCTGTCAGCAAGTTTGATAGCCGACGCTCAATTTTGCCAGCGTCGGTTCTCAAACCTGCTGACTGCCACGGGTTCAGAAACTGAACGCCGGCAAAATTGAGTGTCCGGTTTTCAACCCGCGAGCCACGGGCCCATTTTACATTTTTTTATTTTTATTTTTACCTTTTTTTAACTTTGGTGCCTCCGACTTAATATTGCCATAATATTAAGTAGGAGGGTGCACAGAAAAGCAGGTTTTACTGCTTTTCTGTGCACTTTCCCTGCGCCGGCAGAAATTAACGCCTACCTCTGGGTAGGCGCTAATTTCTTAAAGTAAAATGTGCAGTTTAGCTGCACATTTTACTTACTTATCGCGCGGGAATGACTAATAGGGCCATCAACATGCATTTGCATGTTGCGGGCGCTATTAGTCTCGGGAGGGGGTTGGATGCACGTTTTCAACGCGCTATTACCCCTTACTGAATAAGGGGTAAAGCTAGCTCGTCGAAAACACGCGTCCAAATGCTGGTTAACAGTGCGCTCCACTGGAGTGCACTGTATTGTATCGGCCTGTATTTTAGCCAGCTGAGCCTATATGTGACTACGGTACTGGTTGAACAGGGTAGGGGATAACTGCCTTTTAAATGCAGTCCTGGAGGGCAGTTTGTAATTGGGGACTAACTCATGCAGCAGACAATTAATAGGGATGTGAATCGTGTGCCCAATCGTTTTAACAATCGGGTTCGGCTGGGGGGGGGGGGGGGGAATCTGATCGTTACGAGATGTGAATTGGAATCGGTTCCGATTCCAATTCACATCACTAATTGTTTTTAGTGAGGCCCGCGCCGATAAAAAAAAACCCCACCCCGACCCTTTATAATTACCCCCTTAGCCTCCCCCACTCTCCCGACCCCCCCAAAAAAAAACTTTTACACATACCTGGTGGTCCAGGGGGGCCGCAGGCAAACCCGTGTATATAATTAAATAACTCAATTTTTATTTCTAAACACTTGTTTTTTTAAAATTACACAAAGCACACCTATTACATCAAAAAACCATTCATACCACTCTCATTCACTCTTCTAAACATACAATGTTAAAATACAACAAAGTTACATTTCAACTCGCAAATTACACAAATATTGCAACAATCCCAAATTATAATGTATATATTTCATTTAATAAGGTTTAATAAGTCATGAAATTTATAAGCAATATCCCTAGATTTAATAAGTCATGACTTATTAAATCTAGGGATATTGCTTATAAATTTCAATAAAATCAAATTAGCAATAATAGTTCAATGGCAGCTTTAAAATTAAGTGGTTTACTGGGAAATCTTTGTTAAATGAAATTTATACATTGTATTAATCAATTTACTAGGGAATCCTTGTTAAATGAAATATATACATTATAATTTGGGATTGTTGCAATATTTGTGTAATTTGCGAGTTGAAATGTAACTTTGTTGTATTTTAACATTGTATGTTTAGAAGAGTGAATGAGAGTGGTATGAATGGTTTTTTGATGTAATAGGTGTGCTTTGTGTAATTTAAAAAAAACAAGTGTTTAGAAATAAAAATTGAGTTATTTAATTATATACACGGGTATATGATTTTGTGTATCACTAGTGATAATACCTGTGGTAGACCCATAATAATCTAATTTATATCGGACCTAAGTTAGGCAAAGTCAAGGCTTTGGCCTGGTCCTAGGCATCGGGGCCAGCTAGTCCCAAAGTCTTGGCCTTGCATAAGCCTAGGATGCAGTAGGTCTCTGAATCTTGGCTCCAGACTAGGGTCCAGACCCAGCTCCAACACAATGGCCCATCCAGGAAGATGGATCCTAATGCTGAAGCCTCAGCCTGGATCCATGCCTGAAGCCAGGGCATGGATCCAGGAACTGGAGGTCAGTTCCTGAGCCAAGGCCTGGACCTAGGGCTGATGCCATGGCCTGGCCCAAAGGCCAGGATGTGATGCCAGGTCCTTGGTCCGGACCTAGGCCCACTGCCAGGGCATGGCCTGGAGGCCAGTTACTGAACCCTCAGGCCCCAGCTTAGGGTCAAGGCCAGGCTCATAGTCCATTCCTCACAGCTCTGTTGGCACTGTTCTCTTATTTTTCTTTCTTCTGATGTCATATGCTGAAGTCGGGCTGGAATTAATTCTGGTGCATTCACCACAGAGACCAGTACCATTTTGATGTATGGCAGTTGAATTATCTGCCATACATTAAAAAGGTGCCCTCCATTGGAGAGGTGGTGCCTGAGTTAATTAACTCTTGTATGACCACACCATATAATGTCAGTTAAAGAAGAAAGAAAAGGATGCAATCTTTTAAAGCTTCTAGGCCTGGGCTCTGGGCCTAGGCCTGCCCATAGGGTGGGGCCCAGGAATCGAGACACAGCTTCCAGGCCAGGCCCTGGTTCGGGCCTAGGTCCAGGACAAGGAAACAGCATCATTACCTGGCTTTTAGGCCTGTCCACCACATTGGGCTTGGGTCTTGCCTGGCCTAGGCTGAGGCCCAGGTGTCAGGACCCAGCTTCCAGGACAGGATTTGGCATTGATCCTCTATCTGGGCTGAGTCCATGGCATTGGGATCTGGCATCCAGGCTGGGCCATGTTATTGGGTTTGAGCCTGTGCCCTGACAGATGCTCAGGTATCGGGACCAGTTCAAGATTCATCATCAGATTTGGTATATATGTGAAGATTCATCGGGAAATTTACCAGCCCTGGGTCTTTGCTTAGAGCTCTGCCTAGGTTCAAACATCGGGCAAAGGCCTAGGCCAAGACCCTGGCATCTTGCTCAGGCATAGGCCATGGCCACTTTGTCATGTCATGGTCTATGTCTTGTCGAGGGTCAGGCTTTGGTCCTAAGCCTAGGCCAAGGCACCGGATTCATGCTCAGGCCTAGGTCAGGACCCCTCAGAGAAACCAAGACTAGGAAAGGATTCTGGGAACAAGGAGACTGAAGATACAAAGGCTGTATGTGGTGTGAGCAACTGGACTGAGAGAAGAGAATGTATGGATGAGTCCCCAATGTGAGAGAAAAGAACGATATCCTGGGAATGTAGCATTTTGGAGACAGACTGTTTTATATTTGTCCAGGACCACAATGGTTCTGGGGGAACAAGAGAAGAGTATTTGTGATAAACAACAGAGTCTATAAGATAGAGGGCAGTGATTTTTTGTAATTTTGACTTGTGTTTGTTTAGAATTGACTACCAAGAATTGTCTGTGGAATTAACCTGATTATTTTTCAAAATAAACTATTTGTATTTTGAAACACAAATATTGTTTGGACATTAATTTCCTTGTGGAAGTGTCCTCAGCCCAGTTTGGTTCTTGCAAGTGGTTCTGCTCTCCAGCCAATGGTACATGGAGAGTCTGAACTTTCTCTCACCCTAATTGAGTTGGATTGGTGCTCACCAGGTTTGGAAAGATGGCCCATAGAAAAAGTGGGGTTACATTTTAAAGCTTTGAACTCTCAGGGAATTTCTCAGTACCAAATTCTTCTGTACCAACTGCTATAGGGGAAATAGAGAATTTATTGCACATGTTCAGATCTTTTAGTGGGAGGATGTGAGCATCACTTGATCTAGATGACTGCTATAGGCTAATTAAAAAGTTGCTTTACCATGATTTGTCATATGTCTAGTAACCATGCCAACTTTTCCTGCCTCAGATTCCAGGAAATTGTAATGTCACAAAGGTTACATTTGTTTGCTATAGTTAGACCTTACACTTGTTTTTGTTTGCTTAACATAGCCATAGATGTGAAAGGGTAACATAAATTAATGAGATGAACATTTTCATTTAAATTCTTGGGACCCTTCCATTTGTTGAAGGGCTCTACAAATGAAACAAAAATGGTTTAATTTGTTAAGATTTACCTATTTGTTTCAAACAAATGCACTTCCCTATTTAACAATATGTGAAAATTGTGCTCCATTTACAGCAAAAGTCTATACCACCAGCATTAATGTATGGTATTCTCTTGGCATGTTTAGGTCGGAGGAGAAATTGCATGCCTGTAGATGGTATTTTTAAATCCTCACACTTGCTTTTCCAGAAAAAATATACCTACAGAAAAAGCAGGTACATAATACTGTAGTTACTTTGTTTCTGCGACAAGTTTTAAAACATAATAGCTCTTGCCTTGAAAATTAGTGCAAAGCCTGCAGGTATAAAGTATACACTATGCAGACTGTTTGAAAAGTAGCCATCCTACACACACACATACACACACACATTGGCTATTCTGATAATAGGCAAGCTGTCAATTTTTCATGAGCAGATGTGATATTCTCGTGGACCAGAGATTTCTTTTTATATTCTCTACCATCAAAATGTTTGGGTTTTATTAATAAACAACTTTTGTCATTTTGTGTCGCTTGTGGTTAAGATTATAAGAAGTTGCCATACTGGGTCAGACCAAGGGTCCATCAAGCCCAGCATCCTGTTTCCAACAGTGGCCAATCAGGTCACAAGTACCTGGCAAGTACTCAAATGTTAAATAGATCCCATGCTACAAATGCCAGTAATAAGCTGTGGCTATTCCCTAAATCAACTTGATTAATAATAACAGTTTATGGACTTCTCCTCCAAGAACTTGTCCAAACTTTGTTTAAACCCAGCTACACTGACTGTTTTAACCACATCCTATGGGAATGAATCTCTGAGCTTAATTGTGCATTGAATGAAAAATAATTCTCTGTGATTTGTTTTATGTGCTACTTGCTAACTTCATGGCGTGCTTCCTAGCCCTTGAATGTTGAACTTCACCCTGTGAATGAGAATATTTCCTGGATTGGAAGGTTTGCATTCTAAGGGGCCGATGCAATACAGTATGCTCAGCTGAGCGCACTGTTTAACCCGCAGTCAGACGAGGGATAAATAGGTGCTAATCCAACCCTTAAAGCAATAGGGGGATTAGTGCCTATTTAACATGCGCCTGATGTGTAGTGAATGAGTTAGCACTCATCACATGCAAATGCATATGAATGAGCCTATTACTCATTCACTTCGAATGCAAAAAGATAAATGAGCGTCTCACATGCACATTTATTGCTCAGTTTAAAAAGAAGATTTACAGAAAAGCAGAAAAAAACACTTTTCTGTACTTTTTTAAAGTAAAAAAAATAAAATAAATAACTCGGCAGACTGCCGAGTTATGAAGACCGATGCCGATAAACTCGGCATCGGTTTTCATAATCGGCTGTCTGCCAGTAATGAAAATGGCTGCCAAGTTTACTGGCTTCGGTTTTCATAACTGGCAGCCGCGGCGGGTCGCGTTAGGAAGGAGGTGCAAGCAACCCTAGTGCTTCCTTCCTAACATGACCCCCTAATTTCCATATTGCATGGCGCCTGCCTTGCGGGTGCCATCTGTGCATTAAAAAAGCGGGCGCTGAAAAGTCAGCGCCCGCTTTCAGCGTACATAATTGCATCAGCCCCTAATACCTTGTGGAACAAGCTCCTAACTAGCTTTGCAGAGTCCTGTTGCATCCAGGATAAAAAGGAAGTGGCAGACTGCTAAAACGAAAAGGACCAAACTTCTAAAAGGAGCAGAGATTCCTGCCAAGAGGCTGCATACTTCCAATAGGTAAAAGCTGCTGCATTTGAAGCCAAACCATGCATTAAAAAGAGTGCACTGTTTTTACTAAAGTAATTCTGAGAAGCAGATACATTGTTTGTTTTTCAGATTTAAAAGACTTTGGTGCTGCTTTATTTATTTTATTATTTATTTATTCAGTACATTTCCTCTAGCCCACACAATCCCATGTTCTTGGTGGGTTAGAATAGATATGCAAAATCAGACATAAAAATCAGACATAAAATAAAACATGCAAACAGACTAAGACTAAACTTAACCATGTACTAAAATTAAATGAAAATGTAAAAAATTGAATTAAAAATAAAATACAGATGAGTTTAATCATTGCTTTGTAATAAATTTCAGATATTATATTACAAACTCTAAGAAGCATTGATCTCAGCAAATGATGGGGTTTATGTAATTTGAGAAGCGAGTTGACAGATGGTGGTGTGCCCTTGTTTATTGCACAGTGAACTAAGGATACTTTATAAAATTGTATCCTCCATTGTAATGGGAGCTAGTGAAGTGGACATAACACTGGAGTAATGTGTAAAATATGTTTGTGCCTGTGATTAACCTAGCAGCTGCATTTTGTACAGCTTGAAAACATTTTAACACACATCGGCAATCCTATGTACAGTCTATTTTAGAAATGACCAGCAATTGACAAATAGTATGAACATCTGCATTTATTAAAAAAGGCTTAAATTTGGTCTATTCCAAGGAGGCAAAATGGCCGCCGACGAGTGAGCAGCAAAAAACGGAGCTCCGTGCTTGCCTTTTTTTTCTTCGCTTTCAAATTTCCTACAAACAAATTTTCCTTAAGAGATTGTGGTGCCATGCCACATACAAAACGTAAAGCGAAAATAAAAGAAATTACTTCAACTCCGATCCAACTTACTCGGCAAACATGGATCGAGGAGGCTTTTGCTGGCCTGATGCAAGAACAGCCGGAGGGAGGGGCCGTTGGAGGAGTCAACGGAGAGCAGCCGTTGAGCCCCCTGGCCATAGATACATCGTTGAGCCCCGGTGCACCTAAGACGCCTGAGGCACCGCTGAAGAATTTGGAGCCTGATGTTAATATCTCGGCTTTGTTGGAAAGAAGATCAGTTTTACAGAGGAAAAAGCCCAGAGAGGAGGGGAAGAATTTCCTTTATCCTCGGTGAGCTTGCAGTCATCTAGCTCCATGGAACCTCCTGTTGAAACGCTACAGACACCCGTTGAAGGTAACACATTTCTAAAGCCTGCAATGAGAGAGGAAAGGGAAATATGTGTATTATGTGAATCTTTACCTTCTATGACTTCTAATGTGACTTTGGAACATATATTGAATGCTATATCTACTATGGAAAAATCTATTACCTCATTGACTGTAATGGTTAAAGAGAGTATTGAGCAGAGTTGTGTCTTGGAAAAAAGAATGGAGAAAAATGAAGTTTCACTCTCTGGACTAGAAAATAAAGTTACTGAAATGGAAAAAATTCAAAAAGATTTAGTTAAATCAGAGAATATCCAAATGACCAAGATGGAAAATTTAGAAAATCTTATAAAGAGGAACAATATAAGAATCTTGAACTTTCCCAAAATGCGTTTGCTGTCTCATCGGGAGTTATTTAGGTGTTATCTTATTAATATATTGAAAATACCGGAATCTGACTTGCCAATAATTAAAAAGATATATTATATTCCTCAGCCAGATAAAATGAAAGATCAATCTGGTCAGAAGAAGGAAATTGAAGATACGTTTGACTTAACAAATATATTGGAGACATCATTTGATTTGGAGGTTAAGGAGAGAGCTACTCTTTTTGTACAATTAGATTCATCAGTTGAAAGAGATAAAATTTTGAAAATGTTTTTTCGGAACCAATCTCTAAAGTTTTATGGTTTTCCAATTAAAATTTTCCCCAATGTTACAAAGTTAACACAACTAAGAAGAAAAAGATTTTTGGAAATGCGGGGGGAAGTCCTGGCAAGAGGGGCAAGGTTTTTACTATGGTTCCCATGTTATTGTTTAATATTGTATAAAGACACCAGGTATAAATTTAATGACATAGATCAATTACGTATGTACCTTAACTCTCATTCCAGTTAGCCTCAAGGAGAATTAGGAATATAGAAATGTATGCGCAGGTTAACTCAGAAGCATTATGTTATGGATGTTGTGGAGCGCTAGGAGAGCGATCCCACTCCTGAGTGATGTGTGTCCTTGGGCCACGGCTTGACCCCAGAGGGCTCTGAAGAAGTGCCGCGGGAGGCGTGGCATGCCCGAGCATGGGCTGGATGGGAGCAGGGCTGGAGTGACATGGAAGACAGGCCCTCCTCCGGACCTGCACGCTTCGGAAGACCCAACAACGCAATGTTGGTCTTGTGAACAGTCCTCCGACCGTTCCTAGCCCTTTCGGACCTGCCGCAGGGTACGGCACGAAGCGGCAGGCCGGATGGAGGCCAGAGCAGCGAAGACTGGAACATGGATTCAGATGAGACTCGGGAACGACGTAGACTCAGGCATAGACGTGGACTCAGGAACGGGGTGCAGGATCCATAGACGTGGACTCAGGCATAGATACAGGATCCTTAGACGTGGACTCAGGCAAAGACGTGGACTCAGGAATGAGGTGTAGGATGCATAGATGTGGACAGGCACAGGCGTGGACTCAGGACTGGATGCGCAGAGGTGGAATCAGGAACGAGGGCTGAAGGAAGACATGGGCACCGTCCCTCAGGGCGCCCTACTCAGACCACCCGCGGGACTGAGTCGTGGACCACCCTGCCTCATGCGCGCCCTACTCAGCCCTGGAAGGCTGGTCGCGGATCACGCAGAGAGCGGGAGAGCACAGGAAAGAGGAAGCAGGTTCGCTGCACTCCTGGCAGCACAAGGCAAGGATACGCTGCACTCCTGGCAGCACAAGGCAGGTTAAAGCATCAGGATCAGGAACAAGGTTTAAGACAGACCTCATTGCTAGAACAAGGACATCTGGAACAGCAGGAACAACAGGACTGGAATACGGATACTGGAACAGGAGACACACCTCAGGGCTGGAACATGGACATCTGAAACAGCAGGAACATCAGGACTGGAACACGAGTACTGGATCAAAAGACAGACCTTGGGACTGGAACGGCAAGCAGACATCAGGACTGGACGAGGAGCTCCAACAGGTAACAAGAAACACAGGACCTTGCAGAAGTGCTGGAACACGGACGACTTCCTGGAGCGAAGGATCTCAGGAGTGACCAACTCCTTGTGAAGGCAAAGACAGACTGAACGTAGAATACCTTTGGAGAGCTGAGGTGGACAATGCCCAGGGAGGGGTCAGCAGGGGGCCACACCTGGCTGGCCCTAGAAGAGGAGCAGAGAGGCGTGCGCCCGCGCCCTAGGGAGCTGGAGAGAAGAGCAGGAAGCTGGTGGCGTCCTCAGCCACGTGGAAGGCCAGGGAAGCGGTGGAGCAGCCCTGGGCTGGAGCTGGGTGAAGGCAGGTCAGTGGAGCAGCTCCCAGCTGCAAGGACAGAAGCAGGAAAAGCAGAGAGAGGTAAGGCTGGCTGCAGACACCGGCAGAGAGAACAGAGAGCTGCAAGAACTGAAGCAGGAGAAGGGCTGACTGCAGGAACGGCTCCATGCCGTGAAGACAGCCCCAGTAGGAAAGGTAAGACTGCAGGCAGAGTAGAGAGCTGTAGCAAGCTGCAGGCACTGGCAGGGACGGCTTCCCAGCCAGGCAAGGACCCAGGCTGTAACAGGCACCAGCAGAGACGGCCTGCTGACTAAAGGGCCCGGGATCGCAGCAGCACGTCGGGAGAAGGCAGGAACAGCTGCGGGGACAGCCCCAGCTGATTCAGGGAGGAAGCAAGCAGCGTCAGCTGCCCGGCTGGCTGTGAAGGTAAGAGCCTGCCCATGCTTCTCACGGGCAGGATCACAACAATGGAGATATTTAATAATTACTTTTGATTCTGCTCTTATTTCATATTTGCCTCCCCTATTTCTTATAATATTTGGCTAAACAGAAGGGATGTTTAATGTAATACGTTATGTTTTTCTTATCAAAATATGTTTTCCCCCTATTATTGTAAATGCCAAAATTTCAAACAGTTGTTCTGTAAGATATTTGAAAATTCAATAAAGAGATAATAAAAAAAAAAAAGGCTTAAATTCATGCAATGCACATAGGACCTTATTTTCCAAGGCCATCGCAGGCTTGTGCTAACAGCGCAAGCCCGCGATAGCTAGCAAAAGTAGCGCACCCCTGTGCTACCTACATCGGGGCGGAGTCAGCCCCGGAAGAGGAGGAGTCAGGGCGTCACCGGGGCCAACTCTGCGATGATGGCGCAAACAGCGAGAAGGTAAGGAGCCTTTTCACTGCCTATTTCGTGCCCAATAACTACACCTTCTATGGTGGAGTTATTGGGCGCAATGCCGGCAGCGATCGCACTGCGGAGGTGCGATCGCTGCCGGCTAGCGCAGGACCCCCCCCCCCCCCCTTTCGGCTCCTCGCCCCTTCTTACCGCATTTTTCTAAAGTATTGCAGGCCTACGATACTTTAGAAAATGAGGCCCATAATTTGTTAAAGGCACTCATTGCAACTTTTTAAATCTGTTCTTTCAGGTACAAATTAGATTCCAACTGTACCCCCAAACTTCTCACTACAGAGGAAATACTTAGAGACCACTCATTCCAGCTTGATGAACGATCTGAGATGTAGCCAGTGCTTTGCGGTATCTGAAACACCCATAACTATTAGCCAAATAAAAGTAAAAGTGAAAGCAATGAATTATGTTTTATATTTATGATTGATTGGGTCACAGTGGGAGTGGAGACCCTGGCCCTGAACTATTCCAGGAAACTAGTAACCAACATTAAATATGATTTTTAAGCCGCACAAATATAAAATATCGGATCATATGGCATCATTGCCGTCTCCCTCTCCTCTTGTCGAACCATCACTGCCTCTCCCCTGGTATCATCATCCTCTTCACCCTCCCCCCATATCCACCACTACCACCATCAGCATCTGTAATGTCATTTTCCCTCAACCAATTGAATCCCACCTCCCTTGAATGCTTTGTACGCAGGACTAACACCAACATATTTTATTCAAAATCTTATTTTTCTTAATAAAATAATTAACATGAAAAAATAAATTAAATAAACCCCCAAAAAGTATATATATAGGAAGGGCTGAGATGAAGAGGAGGGGACAGATCCATGGGGACCAAGGATGAGCATTGTCACCGACGATGGGGAGACTGTGGCCTGCTTGGTGGAGCCCGGGATATGGCCATCAGCAATTGAGCTGCTGTCATGGATTGCAGCATGCCATGTCACAGTTCATGCAAGATGGCCACCATCTGCACTGGAAGCCCCTCCAGGACATCCAGACCACAGGTCAACTAGACCTGGAGAGCCAGCACAACATACAGGCATGCCTCAATAGGAGGCCCTGCTCCCGAGGCCCTACACCAGATGCTGCACCAGCCTTCAGGAACCCATGACCCATTGCTGGTATCTCTGGTACGAGCTAGTCATCATCAATGACTATGACCACCTCAGCCTCCATGGAATGTGAGCTTGGAAGAATGGGTGCTGGAGAGGGGGCTCCTACTGTGGTGGTTGTGGTGGAGGTTGTGCCTCCTTGATGTCCTCCCTCTCCTCCTCCTCCCCAGTGCTGCTGATGTCTGAAATGAGAAATATGAAAGTATTACTAGGATTCAACGTATAGAAAAGGGTCCAGATGGGTGGGCTGGACAGGGAGTACCTGGAAAAGGGCTTCATTCGGAAGTCAAAGTCACCCGCAGGGGCGGGGTTCTTCTTTGTCGGGAAGAAGGACGGGACACTTCGCCCTTGTATTGACTACCGCAGCTTGAATGCCATAATGGTCAAGGACCGTTACCCCCTGCCTGTCATCTCTGAGCTCTTTGACGGATTACAGGGGGCGAGGATCTTTTCTAAGCTAGACCTCAGAGGGGCTTAAAACCTTATTCGAATCAAGGAGGGTGATGAATGGAAGACGGTCTTCAACACCCAAGACGGTCACTATGAGTATTTGGTGATGCCGTTCGGGCTCTGTAACGCCCCTGCCATATTTCAGAATACCATGAACGAGATCCTCCATGACCTCTTGTACCAGTGCGTGGTCATATACTTAGACGACATCTTGATATTCTGCAAGGACTGAGTCGCCCACCGCCAACACGTTGTCCAAGTGTTACAATGCCTCAGGGAACATAAATTATATGTGAAGCTCGAAAAGTACCAGTTCGAGCAGGAGTCTCTCCCCTTCCTGGGATATATAGTCTCCAGTCAGGTATTCTGTATGGATCCACAAAAGCTAAAAGCCATTCGGGAATGACCACAGCTGTCTGGACTGAAGGCACTCCAAAGGTTCCTGGGCTTCTCCAATTATTACCGCTCTTTCATTCCCCACTACGCCTCCATTGTTGCCCCTATGATGGCCCTGACCCGAAAGGGTGCAGACCCCAAAAATTGGCCTCCAGAAGCAGAAATCGCCTTTTAAGGGGGCATTCATGCAACAGCCCTGCCTCAGACACCCAGACCTGCAGAGGCCATTTTTTGTCGAGGTGGACGCATCCTCAGAGGGAGTAGGGACCGTGCTGAGTCAGACCTCTGATGGCCATAAGCTACATCCATGTACTTTCCTCTCCCGTCAGTTCTCGCCGGCAGAACAGAATTATGCTATCAGCGATAAGGAGCTCTTGGCCATCAAGGTTGCCTTAGAAGAATGGCGCCCGTGGCTGGAAGGGGCTCAATACCAGTTCACAGTCTTCACAGACCACAAGAATTTGGAATACTTGCATCAGGCTCAGCGACTCAACCCACAACAAGCCCGTTGGGCCCTTTACCCGCTTCAATTTCATCCTCAGGTACAGACTGGCAGGGAAGAATGTTAAGGCTGACGCCCTGTCACGGGTGTTTGAGTCTACGGAGGAGTCCGAGGAGCCGCAGTTTATAATTGAGCCATCCCATATCCTGTTGTCGGCCACCACGACCATCCCTCCCTGGAAGACACTAGTTCCGCCATGTTGGCGGAAGCAAGCCTTGGCATGGGCTCATGACTCACGTTGTTCCGGCCACCCTGGATAATCCCGGACATTACAGACCTTGCGCCGGTACTACTGGTGGCCACAGATGAATAAAGACGTCTGGGCATACGTGGAGTCCTGCCTTTTGTGTGCCCGCCACAAGAGGATCACCGGTGCAGTTCCGGGCTTACTCCAACCCTTACCGGCGCCCTCAGAACCCTGGACCCATGTGGCAACCGATTTCGTGGTGGACCTGCCACGATCCAGTGGAACACCGTGATCTGGGTGGTCGTCGACCGTTTTAGTAAAATGGCACATTTTGTGCCATTGCCAGGATTACCGTCTGCGACACAGCTGGCCCAGCTGTTCGTCCAGCATATCTTCCGGCTACATGGCCTGCCTCAAAGTATTCTGTTGCATCGAGGGCCTCAATTCATTGCCAAGTTCTGGAGGGCCCTCTGTCAAGAGTTCGATGTCATCTTGGATTACACATCAGGCTATCACCCTCAGACCAATGGTCTCGCGGAGAGAACCAACCAGACGTTGAAGCAGTTCCTCCGCATCTACGTCAATGAAAAGCAAGATGACTGGGCTAGCTTGTTACCATGGGCCGAATTTGCTCTTAACTCCCATCTCTCCGCAGCTACGGGATCTTCCCCATTCCAAATCATGTATGGAAAACAGCCACGCCCACCTCTGCCCATGCCCATCATAGTGTCATCTCCGGGAGCCCAGCTCTCTGCGGAAGAACTATACCACCTGTGGGTATCCACACAACGTGCCCTGATTAAGGCCGGTCAGGCGGCAAAGAGGTATGTGGACCAACGGAGAAGACCTTATCCACCTCTTAGACCGGGCCAAAAGGTTTGGCTAAGTATACAGTTCATCCGTTTGAAGCTGCCATCATCGCGACTGGCCCCGCGATTCATCGGGCCGTTTCCCATCATCCGACAGGTGGGTTCTGTCTCATATCAACTTCATCTCCCTCCGTCTCTCAAGATACACAACACGTTCCACATCTCCCTCCTAAAGCCTCTGGTATTGTCATGGCCCTCCAGCATGCCTCCTACTCCTCAACCTGTTGCCTCTGAAGATGACCTCACTTACCAGGTCCGGGAGGTGTTAGATGTGAGAAAACGTCACAAGAAATGAGAGTATCTATTGGCATGGGAGGGCTTTGGTCCCGAAGAGAACTCCTGGGAGCCCATGGCTAACATCCTGGATCAGAGCCTATTGGACCAGTTCCACAGAGACCACCCATCTAAGCCCAGGCCTCCGGGAAGGCACCCTAAAGAGGGGGGTACTGTTGTGTCCCGTGCCCGTGGACAGCCATGGGCGCGGCCCCCTACCTCCACCACGGCAGCGACCTGCCGTGGCAACTCCTGAAACGCTCCCCGGGGCCGGTGTCCAGCACCCCGGAGATGGTCCGCGGTCTGGCCGCCCGCTGGGGAGCCGTCCCTGCTCCTCCCTCACGGCGCTCTGCTGGCTTTCCTCCTCAAAGGAAATCCAAGATGGCCACCACCATCTTTAGGCGCGAGGCCGCGCACCCCTGCTGGATTTAAAGGGACCTGATCCCTTTAATGATACTCACCTGCTTCCAATGATGCAGAGGAGAGGAAGTATTTAAGGAGGCTTCCTCTGCTCATTCCTCGACTTGGCAATGTCTCCTGTGAGTGTTGCTTACTTAGGTGATTTCCAGCGTCTTGACTTCCTGTCTCATCTTGGTGCTCCTGATTCCTGACTTCGAATTGGCTTACGGTGATTCTCTGGCATCTGACTTCGGATTGGCTTACAGTGATTCTCTGGTGTGTGACTTTGGTCTGGCAAGTGGTGATCCTTCGGTGTGTGACCTCCGACTGGTAAGCGACAACCCTCTGGCTCCTGACCTAGGACTTCTTCTTGACCATCCCCTCCAAGGGCTCGCCTAAGTCCCAGCGGCCCAGGTCCCTATGGGCTCCTCCCGGGGGGACCACGGGCTTCCAGGGGTGAAGCTCCAGTTGGCCCTTGCACTGTACGTCTGACCTCTCAAAGGTCCACCTAAGTCCCAGCCGTCCGAGTCCCTATGGACTCCTCCTGGGGGGACCGCGGACTTCCAGAGGTGAAGACACACCGCCGTTCCTTGACTTCACGACGCCTCGTCTGCTTCCACCGTCGCCTCTGTCTTCTGTGCCAAGGGTCAAGTGGTCACCACTGCTGTTCCTGCCTCGCCGCCCAATGGGAGAGCCTACGGATCCTCCTCCAAGGTATACCATCCTTCCGTCGGCCCAAGGGTCCACAAGCCCGAGCATAACAACACTTAGGAGCATTAAAAATTGCCATCCAGGCTAATAATTTATGCCTGAGAATTGTAGTTCCATGTTTTAATCACTGGTTTCTCGATTCAGTTCCATCAAACCCATATATAAACTTTTAGAAAAGGTTTTTTGAATTGCAATTTAAAAATATTTATAAAGATTTTTAAATTGTTGATGTGTGTGTATATATGTACATGCTATAAAATCCGGGCCGGCATGCACGGGGTGGGGGTGGGGGGGAAATTTGCCCTGTTTACGCACGGCGACGAGATCGGGCCTCCCCCAGTTCCCTCCCAGTCCACTCCAATTAAGGAGCGGACTGGGAGGGAAATTTCCTACTCCCCTACCTACCCTCCCTCCCTCTGCCCCTCTCTTACCCGAGCCCTTTGAAGTCCCTACCTTTCGTTAATTTCTTTATTTCGGAGCTTACGCCAGCTCAGGAGCTGGCATAAATTGTGTGCCGGCAGGCTGCCGGCACACAATCCCCCGGCACAGCAGCAAATGGCTGCTGTACCAGCAGCCTCCAGCTCTGCCCCACCTCGCCCCCTGGACCACCCCTCCCCGCCCCTAGGACAGCCCCTTGATAGAGGCCTGGCTCTTGTGCACCTAACTGGGGTTACACTCGCAGCCGGGCCTCTTCTTAAATGCGCGCAGCACGTGCAAGGCCTGGCTGTGCGCATAACCCCCGTTTTCCCTGCATGCAGGGGATTTAAAACTTAGCTGACAGTATTTATTAAAAAAATGGTGTCGAGATAGTAGCATGTTGCTGGCTGGAGTATGATACACACTGGCAGCTGAGGCACGTTTATTGTATACAACTTAAATGGTCAGTTTGCTGAAAAGAAGATATATTATATAATTTAAAAAATGTACATCTGTCTTTAGAATGTGTACATCATGTTGGAAGTGAGGATGGTTTTGATCCTAAGAATAATAAACTGCCCCTGAAGAAGGTCTTTACAAAACACAGTTTTGCACTTTATTTCTTTTCTCTCATGCCGTTTTCCTACAGCATGAAAAAGTCATTACTTGTGCCATTTCCAGTGGATTCTCCAGCGTATTAACATTCATTTGGTCTCTAGAAGATAAGTGCACTATTTTTAAATTCCAATGCAAAAAATCTTTACCAAAAATGTATATATGGGTTTGATGGAACTGAATAGAGAGACCGATGATTAAAACATGCAGCTTTTATTTTCAGGAGTAAATTATTATTCTGGAAGGCAGTTTTTTATGCTCCTTAATAAATACGCCCCTTTGCTATGAAGGTATCTATCTATCAGCATTCAATTTCAAATTCCTGGTTTGTTTATGATGGATATTCCATATAGGTGGCCTAGATCAGGGGTGCTCAAACCGGTACTATGGGTCCTCCCAGCCAATTGAGTTTGCAGAATATCCCTAATGAATATGATTGAGAGATATTTGCATCCTCAGGAGGTGGTACATGCAAATAAATCTCATGCATATTTATTAGGGATATCCTGAAAACCCAGCTGGTTGGGGGGTGGGGGGGGGGGTGGGTACCCTGTAGGACCGGTTTGAGTAGCCCTGGCCTAAATAGTATTAGTCGAGTGGGGCTGATTGAAAACCCAAAGAATTAAGACTTAGGGATTTTGGAGTTCCAATACATGGGGTATATGTTAAGGCAGAGGAAAGCTGTAGTTAGACAAAGTAGACACAATAAGAAAGGCACCACAACCTTTAACTAAGAAATATGTGAAAAACATTTCTGATCCAAAATGCTTGTTGCAGAAAGAGTATTGCCAAATTGCAGTGAGGACAGAACCCTTAACCACGTTTCTTTAAAGAATATTTGCCATGTTAAAATGAATAAAAAATCATACCTTGTCTTTCAGAATCTTAAAAATAGCCTCTGCTCCAAACAAGTCCTAGGATGCCCTGTTTTTAACAAATTCATTTTACAAACTGATACCTCATAGTCTAGACTAGGAACAGTGCTGCTACAAAAAAAGGAGTGTGAAGAACAGCCTATTGTGTATATCGGATGAAATATTCTCCCTAGGGAAGTGGAGTATTCTCTTTGTGAAAGAAGATCACGCAGAAAAATGGAATTACTAAGTATTATTTGCTTGGGCAAAATTTCACTTTGGTATCAGACCATTAAAAAATGGGCATTTGAGTCATGCCTTTCAGGGATAAATAGGAAAGAATGAAAAAAAATATGCAGTAAACTTCTATAGTAAAAGGCAGTTGTTGGCTGCTGTACAAACACACTTCTGAGAGCAAACTGCTGGGGCCAAATATCTAAAAGGAACACAGGTTTCTGCCAGAGACTTTCTACTTCCTAAAGGTAAAGACAATTGCATTTGAAGCCAAGCCATCCATTAAGAGGTATTGTGCTGTTTTATTACAGTAAACTCTGAGAGGGGGGGAAGTGTTTATTTTCCTAGGGCTGACAGGTTTAACTGACCTTGCTTCAATGAGCAGACGGCTTTTTGTTTAGACAGTACTTGAAAAGTGCCATCTTCTCGTTGCTGAACTTTTGTGCTGTGCCGCTTAAAAATCTATGCTATGAATGGTTCCTATTTCATGCCCACTGTATAGAACTCTAAAAGTGTTTGATATAGAATAAGGAATGAAACAGAATTTCTGAATTTGCTATGAAGCTGTGACAGGAGGTTAACAATGGATACAATTATTTTCCTTTCATCAAAGAAACACATTTTCAGCACTTCTCAATTATTTTTCTTAAATTATTGAAGATTAGAGCATTACAACTTTAAGTTTGTATTAACTGATTATTGTAAACATTTTGGACCTTATGCACTAAAGCTTAGTATGTGCACTAAGGTCATTTAGCATGCACAAAAAAAATAGCATGTACACTAAAAAGTTAATTTCAAAACAAGCACGTTTACTGGCTCGCTCCCCGGGACATGGCCATTTTATAACATATATGCATATACAGGCTAAAATTGCATACATGTGTATGCAATTTTTAAATAGGTGCATGACATACATGTGCGTGCAAATACCACGTCTACCGTTTAAGTGGGGGAATCTTATAAGGTGTTGTGAAGGACGGCCTCTAAAGGCCTTGCATTCTGTTGTACGTGACGGGGTGTTTTAGTGTGCCCTTGGGCCTCAGTCTGACCCCAGATGGATCCAGGACCGGACTGAAGGTTGACGGCGTGTTCCACCATGGCTGACGGTCTGACCCTCTGCCAGGCCAGCAAGCTCCCATGGCCAACAACATGAAGATGTTGGAATGTGAATGGTCCTCCGACCATTCCGAGCCCTTTCAGACCTGCTGCATGGAACAGAATGGAGCATCAGGCCTGGCCTGAGGTCGAGGGCAGATGGGCCTTGACACAAAGACATGACAGCAGACTCGATGCAACGGCATCGCAGACGAAAACATGACAGTAGGATCGATGCAACGGCATCGCAGACGAAGACATGACAGCAGGATTGATGCAACAGCATTGCGGACGAAGACTTGATACCAAAGCTGATGCGAATACATCATGGACCAGTGGTCGATGACATCAGGAACAAGACATGATACCAAGAGTGATTCAACGGTATCCAGGATGGGACGAGGAATTGACGAAGTCCAGACGAGATGAGAAGCTGGGCGGAAGGACATTGGCACTATCTCTCAGGGCGCCCTACTCAGCCCACCCGCGGGACTGAGTCGTGGAACACCCTGTCCCACTGCACGCCCTACATAGCCTGAGGAGGCTGGTCACGGACCACGCTGGGAGCGGGACAAGCGCAGGGAAGGATCCAGTCGAAGCAGAACGCCAACGACGGAGCCGATGTCATCCGAAGCTCCACCAACGGCTGGCAGGACATGACGGCTCAAGAGCACAGAACACCAGTCCACCTGTAGGCTAGTCCACACTCGGGCACACATCATCCGAGGGACCCGTGGCCTAACAGGTACCAGAAGGCTCAAGAGCGCTGAAGACGAAGACACAGGAGCAGGACATTAAGGAACCTAGTACATCAGGAAACAGAAGACCAAGATGAGACACCAGGACACCTGGATGGGGATCTCAGGCACAAACATGACTTGGCATGATGAGACGAAGCAACAAGAACTCCATGGAGAAGCAAAGAAGACCTGACGGAGCTCTGGCAGGCAGAAGCCTCCAGAGTGAAGCAACTCCGATGCAAGGCAAGGACTGACTGATGGAGCAGCCCTTTTATAGGGCTGGTACAGGAAGTCCACTCCCTAGGTGGGGCCAGCACGCTTCCTGTGCCTGGCCCTTTAAATTCAGCAGAGAGGTGCGCGCCGGCGCCTAAGGAGCAGGAAGCAGGGCTGTGCAGGACCGTGGACAGCGGCCTGCACAGCGCCTGTGCGTAGAGACGCAGGGCTGGGCCTGAGGAGCAGGCCCGATGATGGCAGCGGCTCCAGCCGCTGCAGGAGGCCCCAGGGGCGGCTCCAGCCGCTACTTGAGCCCGGGGCTTGTGGCCTCCGTGCCGCGAAGGTGAGGTGATATGAGCGGCGGCTCCGGGCCGCGATGGAAGGCAGCAAAGTCCGCGGCTCCGGCCACGGTGCAGAGGGCGAAGCAGGGCGGCCTCCGGGCCGCAGAAGGAACTTCAGTCCACGGCACCAGCCGCACCGGGAAGCCCGATGTCGGCGGCACCAGCTGTGTCGGGTGAAGAAAGCAGCATGGGTAAGTGAGCCTGCTCGCGGGGGGACCCGCGGGTGGCAGGATTCGTAACATAAGGTACACACTTTGACATCATAGGTAGTTTTCCCAGTTCTTTCCCAGTTCACACAGTTATGGAATAGGACATCCCAACCCCCCTAGTTTAATAGTCTTCCTTTTCCCCTGTTAGCCCTGAGCCTTAAAACCCCGCTGACAAGCCTAGATTTTTTTATTATTACTTACACGCCATCTATAACTGTAGTAAAGTTAGGCAGCAGGGTACACCGGTGTGCACCTTGCTCGTAAGTATTTAGGTTCACATCTCTAGGTCTTCCTTCAACATGCCCATGTCCTGTCCAGACCACACCTACACGCTGCCCCTTTTAAAAAAACTTTTGACTTGTACGCATAGTGGGAGATATGCATGTATACAGGTGGCTTGTAAAATCTGCTCAGCATGCGCCAGCTTGACTTGTGCATGAGGTAAAGTTAGTGTGTATGTACATGTAAATGAAGTCTCCATGATAAAAGAAACAAAAAGTGGTAACATTAATATACAATATCAAAAAAGATAACCACTTAAATCAAAAACACACATGAAAAGGTAAGCATGAAATAGACCATCATACCCACAAGCTCTTCATGGTATTATCCAATAATGTAGCTCTTCATTATAATCATCATTCTCCCTCCACACTGTCCATATTAGTGTAGCTTCAAAGTGATTTGCTCCATGTGATAATAACCTTGACTATCTTCATATACTAAATCCACATAATATTTAGAACAAAAAGTCATTACTTTTCTTTATGCAATGGATCTTTTTGTAGTACATCTCCTGATGCATACACCATTGTTTCATTCTTAGACTGCATCAGGGGAATTAATCAGAGAAACCAATGGCATTTCTTCTCATGGCATTTTTTTCATTCATGTAAATGAAGGAACATCAAAAGTAAATGAGAGTTTAATGCATGTGTGCTAATAGTGTAGAATGCTCTCCGTAAGCTATTTATCTCACTCTTGCTAATATATAAAATTTAACACATACCTTGAATCAGGTGTTAACTTTTAGTTTGCATGCAAATTCAAGAGTTAAGCTAACAGGATATATTAGGTGTTACTGATGGAATAGATATAGCTGTTAAAGCAAGAGACATTGTAAGAGAACGGAGGAGGGGACAAGGAAGAAAGAAAGAGAGCAAGAAGGAAGGTGAAGGATGCAAGAGTTGAGAAATACCAACACACAGTTCAGAAAGATCCTCATTTATGTAGATAAATGTGTTTTCACAGGAAAGAATCACGGATGACAAATGTTTTTCAAACACTGTTGCATACTGTCCAGTGCATAAGACAAATTATAGCAACTAATTCAAATAAAGGTCCACCCCACAAGTTCCAATCCAAATCCAATGTCATGATTATCTTGAAATTTTATACTGCCTCTAGTCTATGCCCTACATGGTCTCAGATGGCACAAATAGGCTTCCAGGCAGCAGAGATA
The DNA here is from genome assembly GCF_901001135.1 of Rhinatrema bivittatum. Classification (NCBI taxonomy): domain Eukaryota; kingdom Metazoa; phylum Chordata; class Amphibia; order Gymnophiona; family Rhinatrematidae; genus Rhinatrema; species Rhinatrema bivittatum. Next base: position 176,344,965 of record NC_042615.1, read on the forward strand.
AAGCTGAAACAGGTAAGCCATAATCCCCTTGCATAAAATATTAAGAGATAACTAGGAGGAAAACTCACAAAGCAGCGTCTTTTCATCCAAGATTTGATACTCCTCGCCAGCATTTTGACTTTTAGTCCTTGGCACACTGAGATGACTGCTATTGCATAGTGTGGATAGAGTAGATGACATTTCATGAAAGAGTAGCTTTGAAGGATAGGTCACACAGTGAGTTTGTCCGGAGCCTGAACTTCTTTTCCTGGCATATGGTGATGGCCAATGCTATGGTTAGTTTGTGCAAATACAACTGCAGCTATTCTGTGCAGTTGACAATATGCCATTTCTGCCCCAACACTACAGGTAGGAATATTAGATGCCATTTTCCTTCAGATTCAGGACTGGCATACATTCCCCCTTAGTGCCAATGGAATGAATGTGCCAAATCAGGCCGAGGCACTTTCTGATGCCAATCTTTCTTCTCCTTGGCAGACATCTAAGGCTTATACTTTTTGTTTGTTTTTTTTTCCTTTTATGGAAATCACTTCTATTGTACAGATGCTATCTAGGTTTTGCCCTTGGCACTGATAACTAGTCCCATGTTCCAGACTCTTTTTATACAAGTTTGAAGCAAGGGGACTGAACCATGAAAACAAGAGGACTATGCATGCTCAGTAAGCTTCTACAAGCTTTTCGTAGCAGCTCATGCTATGTAGCACATGGACCCTATTAGCACAGAGACTCTAGTTTTATTGGTTAGAAAGCACACTAATAGTATGTGATCACAATTTTTTTGTGGACATGAACTAAAAATGAATATATATGGGGGAGAGTTTCAAAAGGATTTACACACATAATAGTAGCATTTATCATAGCAATTTTCAAAAGCCCACTTACGTGGATAAAGTGCATTTATACCTGCAAAATCCAATTCTAAGCTCATAAATCCTTTTGAAAATTACCTCCATAGCTTTAAGGTGGCTTTTCAGCATATGCACATTTTTCTTTTGTGCATGCATGCATACAAAAAAAAAAAAAAATAGAGCAAATGTTAGTGATTTTTTAGGCTATTTTAAATTAATATTTTTCATAGGAATATTTTATTCTTCTTCTTGTACCCAGTTGCTTGGTTTGCTTCCATTCAGACTGTTCTTCACATTCTTCATAGTAACCCAGTAGACTGAAGAAAGAAAAAAAGTATTGGTTTGACTTCATTATTTCAAGTGCACATTAACTGACAGCTGGTGTTTTAGAGCATCTGATATGGAGATGTCCTATCAGTTAACCTCCACAATCAATGGCTTCATTAAAAAGTCACAGGATGTTACTAGGATAATGCTGTTTTGTTTCTATACAAATATGACAGGAAATCAATCCAATTATTGAAAAGTCATTCAGTCCATTACATTATTTTAAAATATGAAAGAAAATACACAATACAATATTTTGTTATTGGCATGTTTGCATATTTATGGTTACAATAAAATGTGTACTAACTTCATTTTTCCTGCATATTTTCCATAGAATTTACCTAAAATTTAGTGAACTATAATTGTTCAATTAATTTTGCCATTGTCCCAGGTTAGATGTTACCCCTTGTTGAATAGTCCTTATTGCTGACAGAACAGGAGAGAAAGAATGATCTATACTTTATATAATGAATAACTAATTAAGTTTGATGGGGAAATTAGCTTGTAAGGTATTTTCATTATTCTATAGCTAAGAAATTCTTGCAATGCATTAATTGTTTGCATAAGTAATGTCAGAGTAGCGGGACCCATGTTTGGCTTGTTGGCTGTACCCAGAGAACTACAATGCCAGGATACATCTGGTGGTGGTGGGAAGGTTTAACCTCCTGGGCCCTTGTTGAGACATGTCCATGGTCATTCTCATTTAGTTCTAATTTGCTGTTTTAGTCACTGGGCAGAGGTGTGGTCCAAGAGGGAGAAGGAGATAAAAAATTATGAAATAAACTTATTCTTTCCACCTGCAGTCCTAGTGTCCACTGAGAAAAACAATCACACAGTCCAGCACTGGTGTTCAACAAACATTTTACCCCAGTTTAAAAATTGAAATCCATGGCCAGGTTCTTATGGCCTGGATTGGCCACTGTTGGAAACAGGATGCTGGGCTTGATGGACCCTTGGTCTGACCCAGTATGGCATTTTCTTATGTTGTTATGCAAGAACTGAAAAAATAAAAAAGAACATTAGGAAAATCTGTGTGAGAAAAACCCTGGTATTCTTGTCCATGATATTCCTCCTTATTGTTCTTCTCTCCCCTGCACTAGCATCCATCTCCAATATTCCTTCCCCTTGAAGGGTAGGATAGTACCATTGTAGTACCAGCTTCTAAACACTAGGATAAGGCAGCAAAACCCGTAGTTCAAAAAAACTAGCCTTCAGAATCAAATAGCTGCAAACAACTCCTCCTAGAATGTCCAAAAATGTCAACACTCTTCATCCTTACTATTGACATTTTAGCAAAGGCAAAAAGAAAAAAAAACAAACCCAACCCTTGCAGACTTTGGGATCTCCCTTCTATCAGGAACTTGTTCCACTCCAAATGTCCAGAAGTAGCAAAATCCTCAAACCTCCAAAATCGACTCCTTGAGCCATTTCTACTGCGAAGCAGAGAAAACCCCACTCCTGGTTAGTCTCCCCAAATCACATGCTCAAGGGGATTTTTAAACTCCCCAGAAGGCTCCCACAAAAAGGAGTAATGCAAAGGGAGGATTTTTAAAAATTCCCACCTCTATAACCAGGGACGGATTAAGGAGTTTGCCACCCCTAGGTACTGTTGCGTTCCTTCTTCAACCTCCCAGCCTCCCATGCCCAGGTAAGGTCAGACAACAGTGAGCAGGAGGTATAAAGCACAGTCCTCCAGTTTGCTGCAGCAGCTCAAGCAGAGATTCTGTGGCAAAAACTGGACACATTTGAAGAACATTGGCAAACATTTCCATGTTTTATATTATAAAAATTAAATAATTTTCCAAACTTGCTTGTGTCTGTGTAATTTATTTTTTTACTTGGGGAGGAAAAGAGAACTTAAGTTTCAGTACATGGATGAGATCTCAGGGATGTGCAAAAGAGAAGAAGATGGTGAGAGGACCAGGGATGGGGAGAAGAAAGGAGGAGGACAAGGAATGGGGTGAGGAGAAGGTAAAAGGATTGGGAATAGGAGGAAGATGTATGAGAAGGAGATAAGACCTGGAGATTAGGAGGAGGAGATGGAGAAAGGGATGGAGAAGATGGGAGATGGGGAAGGTAGAGGAAAGTGGGAAATCGGGAATCCTAACGGGAGGAAGAGAGGGACAGTGATGGAGGTTCTGGGACTGAGAAAGGGGGAAAGGGAGTAGGACATTTTGGGGAGTAGGATCCAGGATCTGGGGGATAGAATATGAGATCAAGGGAGAGAGAAAATGAATTGTAGTGGGTGAAGGAAGGGGAAGGAGACAAGGGAGGTATCCCTACACAGCTCTGGTTCTGCTCACCCTTACATCTCCTCTCACCTCCACTGAGCCCCATTCAGTCCCTCCTAATCTTAACAAAATGATCCCCCTTTGCTCTCTGTGCTTCCCATTTTGTTCTTTGTATGCTTCCTGGGAAGGGAGGGACTGGATCTGGAAGCAGAGAGATATTCCAGCAATAAATCTTCAGACAGCCTGCTGCCCCCCCCCCCCCCCCCCCCCCCCGATTTTTGCCACCCTAGGCACAGGTCTAGTGTGCCTATTGACAAATCCAGGATGTCCATTATGCTAGAAAAATTGAGTAAACTTCCCAGTGACAGGCAACATCAGGTCACATCATATACATAGCACTATATACATTTTTAAAAATTCATTATGAATTCTATTCTTCAATAGCTTTCAACCTATTTTTGAGCTTGGTCAAGGCAAAAGAGAGTACAAATATTGTCAATTAAAATAAAATGACTCACATTGGAAGCCTGACTGATGCTAGAAAACCCTATTTTTTTGACGTTTAAGAGCAGTGGACAAGGCAGAAAACAGAATGGCAGGTAAAGTAAAGAATGTGGAAAAAATGGACAGTAGATGATGTTCATAGTGGTTTCCAGAAGGGATTAAGATTAAGGAGTAGCAGATGCAGTGGAGACATAGGATATGAAGAGAGGGAAAAATCTACTAACCTGTGGTACTGCTATGGCATACACCTCCAGGCCAGCTGGTGGAATTCAATGAATTTCTGACCGGCATTGCTGATAGAGGTTTCTGTATCCAGTGACCATTCTGTAGATTATATTGAGAAAATGAAGATCCTTATGTACGAAGAAATGCAATCAGAGACCAAGAAAATATGGCAGAGAGATACAGAAATAGTCCCAATTTTGTTGGGTACTACCGATCTGATTAAGAATTTTCAAGAGCACCTTGATATGTTACCTATAAAAATTACACCGTATGAACTCCAGAGCACTAAGAAGGACATTAGTAGTAAATTTGATAGATGGATTGCTCCTAATATACTCTGGTTTATGAATTAGTAGTAGTTTATGAATTAGTTTATGAATTAGTAGTAAATTTGATAGATGGATTGCTCCTAATATACTCTGGTTTATGAATGTGGTTTATTCCCATTAAGGTATGCATACAACAAACCCATTTGGAGACATTGTCCTGAGAGAATCATGACTATCATGGACAGAACCATTGACTTCAGCAATAATCAGAAATTCATTGGCTTCCACCAGCTGGCCTGGGGGTGTACACTTAACATTACCACAGGTCTGTAGATTATTCCCTCTCTTTGTTTCCTATGTTTCCACTACATCTACTACTCCCTAATCTTAATCTCTTCTGGAAACCACTTCTAACATTGTCTACTCGGCCAGAGTCGGGCTTACACCAATAAAAGAATCCCTGATTACACTGATCACTACAGTTTGTCCTGCTTTCCAGCACTATTGATCGGCTTCCAATTTGTTTCTTTGGTACTGTCCCTTTTCTTCACATTCTTTACTTCACCTGCCATTCTGTTTTCTGCCTTGTCCACTGCTGTAAAACTTCAAAGTTTTTGCCCTCTCATCCAGTCATCTCCATTCTTCCTGACAGTGATTCATCCTCATAGCTCTCATCACACCTTCAGATCTTCCTCCTACTCTCAGCTGGGATATTAATTTCAATCCTGGTCCTCCAAGACAACTTTCAACCCCTATTAATGCATATCAAATCTCCAATCTTATCCCTATTTCACTCCATCCTCCCCCTTTCTTTTTCATTCTTCCTGTGGAATGCCCACTATTTCCAACAAGCTTGCCTATATTCATGACCTCTGTCTCTTCTACTCTTCATCTTCTTGCCTTGTTTAAGACTTGCCTTGATTAAGACTTGGATTTATTTTTTTATTTGGGGAAGAAAAGAGAACTTACGTTTCAGTCAGGGACAATACTTCAGTTGTTGCTCTCTGTCATGGAGGTTATCTTTTCTTTCATAAACCTCACACAGTATGCCACAGTGGTGGTGTTGGGCTGCTGTTCTCTCCATCCAGTAGGTTTTAATCTCTTCTTCCTCCTCAATCCCAATCTTTCTTCCTTTGAGATGTACTCCATTTGCCTATTCACCTCACTACCTCTCTAGGTAGCTGTCATTTTTCTACTGTCTGATAAATCCCCCTCCTCCTTTCTCACTGATTCTAATTCATGGTTTTCCTTCTTCTTTGAACCATCTTCTACTTCCTTTGTTCTTGGAGATTTTAACCTCACTGTTGATGACCTCTCTGATTCTTATGCCTCACAACTCCTTGCTGTAACAGCCTCATTTAGGGTTCAATTTTAAGACCCACACATGGTTCCTGGTGCATGCACATGGATGTGGCTATTTTATAACATGCGTGCATTGGTGTGCATGTGTTATAAAATATAATATCCACTCGCACATGCACGGTGGGATTTAATATATGTGCATGCATGTGTGGGCAAGTGACCTCCTCTGTGTGTGGGGATTAATTTTAAAAGGCAATGCTCAATGATGCAAGTAGGGCTTCCCCAGTTCCCTCTCATTCCACACCAATTAAGGAGCAGACTGGGAGGGAACTTTCATATACCCCTACATAATCTTCCTATCCTTTCCTCTCTCCTCCCTGATCCCTAACACCTTCCAAGCCACTCACTTTTTTTGTTTGATTACTTACTGCTCCTCAGGAGCAGAAGTAATGTCTGAGTGCCGGGCATCTGCCGACACATGCTTTCCCAGTACAGCCATGGAGGTGGGTTGGGGGTTAGGGAGGTTGTTACAGACACATTCAGAGGTATTCATAGTAAAATTGACATCAGTAAAGAATTAAAGCCCTTATAAGTGATGAAAAGGAGTATAACATAAGCATAAGTCATCCACAACTATATTAGTAATTAAACTGGTTAGCAGCTTCTCTGTATTATAAAAATGCAGCTGATACTAGCATGGTAATGCAAATGTTGAAGAAAGGATAAAACAGAATTAAAATACATGTAAATTGTACTGAGGTCATGCTTCATGCTTAACCAGTTCCTGTTATTGTTAGAGGGTCAGCTCAACCACCTGCTCCTTCTTTAAAACAGCAGTCTACTTTTGCAGGCTTTTAAACATTATTTTATATTTAAGAATTTTACAAATCGAGTGCAAAACTTGAAATGGAGACAACTGAGGGGGGATAGAGATGGTTGAGGGGGATATAATAGAGGTCTTTAAGATCATGAGAGGTCTTGAATGAGTAGATGTGACTCGGTTATTTACACGTTCAAATAATAGAAGGACTAGGGGGCATTCCATGAAGTTAGCAAGTAGCACATTTAAGACTAATCGGAGAAAATTCTTTTTCACTCAACGCACAATAAAACTCTGGAATTTGTTACCAGAGGATGTGGTTAGTGCAGTTAGTGTAGCTGGGTTCAAAAAAGGTTTGGATAAATTCTTGGAGGAGAAGTCCATTACCTGCTATTAATCAAGTTTACTTAAGGAATAGCCACTGCCATTAATTGCATCAGTGGCATGGGATCTTCTTAGTGTTTGGGTAATTGCCAGGTTCTTGTGGCCTGGTTTGGCCTCTGTTGGAAACAGGATGCTGGGCTTGATGGACCCTTGGTCTGACCCAGCATGGCAATTTATTATGTTCTTATGGATGAAAATGCTTATATTTCTACACTGTAGCTAGCACTGCAGTGTACACATCAACTCCTCTTGTTAGTCTTTTCATCACTTATAAGGACTAAAATTCTTTACTGATGTCAATTTTCCTATACATATCTCTAAATGTTTCTGTAAGACACCCCCCAACCCACCCTGATTCAAAGTGCCCCTCTAGACTGGTGCATAAGAACATAAGAACATGTCATACTGGGTCAGACCAAGGGTCCTTCAAGCCCAGCATCCTGTTTCCAATAGTGGCCAATCCAGGCCATAACAACCTGGCAAGTACCCAAAAACTAAGTATATTCCATGTAACTGTTGCTAGTAATAGCAGTGGCTATTTTCTAAGTCAACTTAATTAACTTTTTTAGTAGATCATCTGATCTAGTTTTTCAAATTCCTTTCTTTGAATTCTGATGACGTCTAGTAAATGTACTGGTTTTTATTGTCTATTATCTTAAGTTTCCTGCTACTTTTCTGCCCTGTGAGATATGGAAAGAGGGAAAGACATGTTTTCTTAAGGCAGATGGTGAGTTAGATAACATCACAAGCTAAATGTTAATTAGCCAAAGGCTGTAAAAATGTCAGATGTATACATCAGTGGTCATCATCTCATCAAAGAAGGACATATGAAATTGCAAAGATTGCAAAAAATCTTTTTGGTCCTACAAAGTGCTGAATGTGTGACTTTAGTAAGTGAACTATGTAAAATCTGAGACATCGGAAGTATCATCTATCAGATGGCAAGTAAATACTGCTGAATTAGAAAGTTTCAGTATCTTGCATGAACAGTGCCAAAATGATGTCACAGCAAGATTTCCACTGATTAAGCTGGGTAATGTTTATACAACTAAGAGACAGTTGCTGAAAGTATTTACTCTTTAAAGAACTTATTAACTAATTCACTTATATAGCTATGCATAACTACAGTAACAAGTTACTGTAATGCCAGTGCAATAATATCCAGCTGTAGGACAGATTCACAGCACTAATTACAAGACTAACAGCAATGGACATATATAACTGATGCAGCATCCAGAGTAGCAGCATCATCATAATCAGATGCAGAGAAGCAGAGAGTGAAAGACTCACATGAGAGAATTTCAGAACATTTGGGAAGAGACAGATGGTCACTGGAAATTCCCAGTTCTAGCTTGTGGGAGGGAAATGTCCATAAAGAGTAGGATTTGCAAATGTTGATTTCCTATTTGAAACATAGCTGATCACATACTTAAGGGGCAGTCACAAGGAGTTTAGGGTTACAGAATACCAAAAACTACTTTATGGATCAGGGATAGTTTTGATTTAGATTGGGGGTCACTGAGTACAGTGAATTGTTGTTCTCCAGTGATAAGTTTAAGTCAGAAAATGGCATAATGATGTGTGATGATATATCTTGTCTGCTATTATGAAATATATTTTATTTATTATTTAGAAGCTTTGTTAATAAATATAGGTGACTTCTTATCTTTTTCTCCCTAAAAGTGTGGTTTATTTGTTGTATTTGGTGTAGGGTGAGGCCTTGAGATAAATAAGAAGACATTTATCAGGGTAGTCTTAATTATTTATTTATTTTATTTATTTATTTAGCATTTTTATATACCGACTTTCCAATAACAGAATTACTGATCAATTTGGTTTACATTTTAACAGAACAATAACATTGACAAGTAAATGTCTTACAAAGAACAGGTCGATATAACTTGGACAAGTAAATATGGGGTTAACCAGTAAAGATACATTGCCTAATATAGGTATAAGTAAAAGATACAGTGCCTAATTAACCAAATTAGTATGAAAAGAGTCAGGAGTAGATTTAGGACAATTCATCAGGATTTCTTCCCTAGTAGTTTACAATACTAGGGAGATTGCCAAGCGGGAGGAACTTATCAAAATTGAAAATAATGGTATCCATATTCAGTAAGCTGGCACATTATCTGGATAACATCTGGGTAAAGTTATGCAGATACAGTTAGCTGAATATTCAGCCAAAGTTCACTAAACTTATCTAGGTAAGATTACCTGGATAACTTTAAATGTAACTGGCTAAATGTTGAATATAGCTGACTAAGGATCAGAATCATTAAAATGGAGAATTTAAGAGTTGTGCACGGGTGCACATGTGTGTGTGTTTGCCGGTTTGTGCACATGAACATACCAATTTTATAACATGAGTATGTATATGTGCACATGTTAAAAAATTCTCTACCCACACACACATGCACACACAATTTTATATCAACATGCGTATGTGTATGCGAATGCCATCTCACGCGCGTAAGTAGAGGGATTTTAGTAGATTTGCACATGATACATTAGGGCCAATTTACCTGTTCCCTCTCAGTTCATCCCAGAAAAGGAGCAGACTTCCTAACCCCCTACCTAACCTGCATTCCTTTCACCTTACTAGGCCTGACCCCTAAAAGCACGCTGACTAACCTAAATTGTTTATTTTACTACTTACCCACAGTCCATAGCAGCAGGAAGTTATGCTGTTGACAGACCCCAATGCACGCTTTTGAGTTTGTGCCTCAGTAATACCCAATACCTAATCCCAAATAACAAAAAGGCCCGCAGGGCTGAATACTAAGAACAATAGAACTGAAAACTCCTGGCATATTAGTATTTAATTTATTCACTTCACTCCAATTCAATGGATCAATGATTGGTCCCTCCATTAACAACTGTTGGTGAAGGGGCCAAGCAGAGCTAAGTAACTTTAACTTGCTAAAGTTATCCTAATAATTTTATCTTCTGAAAGTTAGTCAGATAAAATGTTGACTATCCAACTAACCTAAGAGTACTATTTTTTTGTGGATCTCATATCATTCCACAGTTAGTTCAACAGGTGTAAAGAACATATACAATTTTTTTGGATATTTTGGTAAAAAAGAATAGGGAAGGAAATTTAGTGACAACTTTGCTTACTAAATCTATAGATCTTAAAACATTTTTTGAATACTCAAGTTTCCATCTGGGACACCTAAATAGCCTTCCTTTTTTCCAATTTTTAAAATAAGGAGAACATAAGAACATAAGAAATTGCCATGCTGGGTCAGACCAAGGGTCCATCAAGTCCAGCATCCTGTTTCCAACAGAGGCCAAAACCAGGCCAGAAGAACCTGGCAATTACCCAAACACTAAGAAGAACCCATGCTACTGATGCAATTAATAGCACTGGCTATTCCCCAAGTATAATTGATTAATAGCCATTAATGGACTTCTCCTCCAAGAACTTATCCAAACCTTTTTTGAACCCAGCTACACTAACTGCACTAACCACATTCCCTGGCAACAAATTCCAGAGCTTTATTGTGCGTTGAGTGAAAAAGAATTTTCTCCAATTAGTCTTAAATGTGCTATTTGCTAACTTCATGGAATGCCACCTAGTTCTTCTATTATTCGAAAGTGTAAATAACCGAGTCACATCTACTCATTCAAGACCTCTCATGATCTTAAAGACCTCTATCATATCCCCCCTCAGCCGTCTCTATCCCCCCTCAGTTGTCTCCATTTCAAGTTTTGCACTTGATTTGTAAAATTCTTAAATATAAAATAATGTTTAAAAGCCTGCAAAAGTAGACTGCCGTCTCTTCTCCAAGCTGAACAGCCCTACGTCATCAGGTAACATGGTGGATCCGCAGCGTCGAGCCGATCCAGGGACGCAGGAGGAAGACGGCATGGAAGCGCTGCGGCTGCAGCCATCCATCAGACCCGGAGGGAGCCGCCACAGAGGTAGAGAGGGCGGAGTGAGGGCGTCGAGCAGCGACGGATGCAACATATATAGTGCAATGTCTAGATTAGTCTGTGCCATATACATAGATACTGATGAATTCTCATTTTTAGATACCATCTGGAAGGATTGCCCTGAAGCAGCTGTACCAGTGAAATGCTGGCCAACATATTTTAAGTTCATCTGATTTTTTTATAGGTATAACAAGAAAAACAAAACAAAAACAAAACAAATATTTATGCAAAACCTCCCAAATATTTTTGGGAGGTTTTGGAGGTTTTTGACCTGTGATTGAATTAAATCACCATGTCATTAAATAATACATGATGGATTCAGAGGTCTTTTCCTCCTTTTGAAGCATAATTCAGCAACTGTGTGAGTTTTGAAATTTTAAAAAGTTTTTGGTGGAAGTACCGGTAATTCTTTATTGGTGGGTTCACAGTAGCTTCCATTTGCCTACATTGTTTGGAGTGTTTCAATTAGCTATAACTTTACCCGGCTCACACTGAATATTCATGATAGCCAGGTACATTTAAGCCACACCATTGGAATGCCCTGTCCTGCCTCTTTTTATTCAGCTAAGTTTTAACCAGGTAATTATCCATATACATATATACATCCTCTACCTTTACTCCAGTACTGAAAACAAACACCAACACTGTATCTCATACGTACGCTAGTGTTATCTCCACATATGCCAGTCACTAAAAACTACCAAAGGGAACATGCCTACTGAGTGCCACCCTATAATAAGGACATCTACCTATCATTGACACCCATTAAGCCTGGCCAGGACTATAGGGACAATTTTAATATCTACAATAACAACTGTAATCTAAGTTGGATACTAGCACAGGCTGACTTAAGTCTTAGCTCTTGAATTTGACCATGTTATTATGTATTCTTAAGCAATTCAGAATACAGATGTCTACTATGATACCACACTACTTTATCTTTACCAAAAAGATAAAAAAGGAGATACAACAAGGCCACACATCCACTTGTTACATACATCTGAGGTGTTGAAAAATCACTTCAGATGTTTGGATTGCTACACATGGACCTGACAGTAATCTCCTCAAAAAGTCGTTATAATTGCAATTACCACATTGTGCCTGAGAAAAAAGGCCCTGGTTGGCTTTGAACTAGTGGATTGCTGTGGTGAGGGGCTAGGACTCTTACTGTGAGGCCAAAGTGTAGCACTGAGAAATTTAAGTTGAGTTTTCAGCAGGACCGGAACAAGGCATGCATTTCAGTCACTGAAGAAAAGATTGATTCTTAGGGCCACAAAAGGGGTACTGGGATGTCAAGAAGGAATTCCAGGAAATTAAAGGCCTAAAGTCATTGTTAGGGAGGAGCAGATGCCTTTCTGGGGGCAGTTAGGCCAGGGTTTGTACTTATGCACATACCTTTGCATTTTGAAATGAATGCATGAAACTTTCCCCTGAAATATCTGCACACATATTAGTAGATGTAATTGTGTATGAGTAATTTTGGTGAGATAATTTTCAAAGGCAAAGTTGGCCCATATTTTCCCTTTGAAAATTTGTTTAAAGTAGGTGAGTAAATGCTTTAAAATCTAGAAGGCTTTTACAAAATTATCCCTAAATGACTAGTTCAAAGCATCCTGAAGCTGATGAACAGAACTTTAGAACAAGAGAAAAGCCCTGTTTACACTGTTTACTAATAAAGCTTTCCGCTGATGATACAATGCAATTGATCACTAGTCTAAAGGGATAAATTAATTAAGACATGTCTGCATCTGTGGTCATTGAAATTCAATTATTGTCTGAATGCGTTTTGTTCCCTTGCTAATTTGGCTACTAACATGAGGTTTTTTTTAGATATCTAGCTCATTAATTAAAGACAAATGTCCTTTATGATTAAAATGTTATATGAAGGGACATATCCAGAAGGCATAATAAGAATAGTAAAGGGAGCAGTAGGTAAAAGAAATAAAAGGCAGAGGAAGGCCCTAGATGTTAGATTCATAAGGAAAAATAAGTGCCCAATCATCCTAAAGTATATAAAATAGTAGGGTTCTAAAAATAAGAGAAATTAAAGCCAGCTTGCCTGTGTCAAGCTACCAGGAAGAAGAGGCAAGGTCAATATAAACCTTGGAAGATTCTGGTATATTCTCAGATAATCAGAGATGGTGACACGTTTCCAAGCATTTGCTGCAAAGGGCAAAAGAAGGGAAAATAATCTGCAGGTTGTCATCCTTGTATAGCTGTGTTTTAAAAAGGATTGGATAAGTTCTTGGAGGAGAAGTTCATTACCTGCTATTAGAACATAAGAATATAAGAAAATGCCATACTGGGTCAGACCAAGGGTCCATCAAGCCCAGCATCCTGTTTCCAACAGTGGCCAATCCAGGCCATAAGAAGCTGGCAAGTACCCTTGTTCTGACCCAGTATGGCATGTTCTTATGTTCTTATGACAGCTGTGTTATATCCCTATTAGGAGAGACATAGGAATTCAAGCATGTATGGCTGAAAGCTAGATGACATCTTCAGCTAAGGAGTGCAAGCAAGGGTAACTGGGTGGGCCAAATGATCTTTATCTGCCTCCATTGTATGCAAATCTATCTCTTGCATATTCATTGTGGATATCCTGAAAACTTGGCCTGTTTTTGGCACTCGAGGACTGGAGTTTGCCATCACTGCTCTAGAATGGTGGGTCATGAGATGAGGTTGAAAGGGGGTAGACTCAGGAGTAAGCTTAGGAAAAAATTCTTTACAGAGAGGTGGTGGATATGTGGAACAGTCTCCCAGTGGATGTGGTAGAGACAAACAGTATCTGAATTCAAGAAAGCATGGGATAAATACAAGGGATCTCTAAGGAATTGATGAGAGTTATAATGCTAAATTAATTGGACGGATGGGCAGACTAGATGAGCCATACAGTCTTTTTCTGCTATCATTTTTCTATGTTTCTATCTATTTTATAGGACTTGCCAGGTCCTTCTGGCATGGGGGGGGGGGATCATTTCTACTTTGTATGGGATAAGTTTGAGCTCTTTTTTAATAATAATTAATAATCCCTCACCTTTGCATTTCGGTCTGGGGAAGTGAAAGATATCATATTTGGAGTATTTAATTTGATTTGAGTGCATTATCTTTATTGTTCAGCCAGGTTTCAGCAATGCAGAAGATGGACAGGTTTAGCTCTTCAAGTAAACCATAATAACATAATAATATAAGAAATTGCCATACTGGGTGAGGCCAAGGGTCCAGCAAGCCCAGTATCCTGTTTCCAACAAACCAGGCCACAAGAACCTGGCAAGTACCCAAACACCAAGAAGATCCCATGCTACTGATGCCAGTAATAGCAGAGGCAATTACCTAAGTCAGCTTGATTAATAGCAGTTAATGGACGTCTCCTCCAAGAACTTATCCAAACCTTTTTTGAACCCAGCTACACTAACTGCACTAACCACATCCCCTGACAACAAATTCCAGAGATTAATTGTGTATTGAGTGAAAAAGAATTTTCTCCCCTTATTACTGCATTGCCAAAAAGGTTACTTCCCTGATTTCTCTTAGCATTTCATCATCCTGAGCCTTGAATCTGAACACACATGGTCTGAGTTTACACCAGTTGCTGAAAGCACTATACAAACTATTATTAAAAAGCAAAATCCTTCAAACTCACCTGGCAATCCTTGCTCTGGAACCTTCTTTAAAGCCCTAGGTCCTCACGCTAGTAATTTTCTTACGTTACTAGTTAATCAATCCTTAGAAAATGGACACTTTCCATCTTGCTTAAAAAAAACTTCTATCCTTCCCATTCAAAAGAATAAACTAAAAGATTCCCTTGACTTTAGCAATTTCAGGCCCATTGCCACATTAACATCCTTAGCAAAACTCATTGAATCAGTAGTCTTATCTCAACTTTCAAACTACATTATAGAAAATGATATCCTACATACAAATCAGCATGGATTCTCTAAAGGTCATTGCACTGAAACCCTTTTATTAACGTCCTTTGACACCATATACCGAGCTTTTGATTCCTATATGGACCACATTGTTGTCTTTTTAGATATTTCCGCGGCCTTTGATACAGTTGATCCTTATATCCTTACTTCTATTCTTAAATCTATAGGTATATCAAATTCCGTATTACAATGGTTTGTTTCATTTCTGTCTGATCGTATTCAACAAGTTAATATAGATAATAGAGATGTGAATCGTTTTTTGACGATTTAAAATATCGTCCGATATATTTTAAATCGTCAAAAAATCGTTAGGGCCACGATACAATACCAATTCCCCTGATTTATCGTTAAAAAATTGTAAATCAGGGAAAGGGGGAGGGCAGGAAAACCGGCACACTAAAACCCCCTAAAACCCACCCCCGACCCTTTAAATTAAATCCCCCACCCTCCCGAACCCCCCCCCCCAATGCTTTAAATTACCTGGGGATCCGGCGGTGGTCCAGAACGGTGGCGGTCCGGAACGGCCCCCTCAATAGAATCGTGTTGTCTTCAGCCGGCGCCATTTTTCAAAATGGCCGCCGCAAAATGGCGGCGGCCATAGACAAAAATGATTCGACGGAGGAGGTCGTTCTGGACCCCCGCTGGACTTTTGGCAAGTCTTGTGGGGGTCAGGAGGCCCCCCCAAGCTGGCCAAAAGTTTCCTGGGAGTCCAGCGGGGTTCCGGGAGCGATTTCTCGCCGCGAATCGTTTTCGTACGGAAAATGGCGCCGGCAGGAGATCGAGTGCAGGAGGTCGTTCAGCGGCGGTCCGGAACTCCCGCTGAACGACCTCCTGCAGTCGATCTCCTGCCGGCGCCATTTTCCATACAAAAACGATTCGCGGCGAGAAATCGCTCCCGGAACCCCGCTGGACTCCCAGGAAACTTTTGGCCAGCTTGGGGGGGCCTCCTGACCCCCACAAGACTTGCCAAAAGTCCAGCGGAGGTCCGGAACGACCTCCTCCGTCGAATCGTTTTTGTCTATGGCCGCCGCCATTTTGCGGCGGCCATTTTGAAAAATGGCGCCGGCTGAAGACAACACGATTCTATTGAGGGGGCCGTTCCGGACCGCCGCCGTTCTGGACCACCGCCGGATCCCCAGGTAATTTAAAGCATTTGGGGGGGGGGGTTCGGGAGGGTGGGGGATTTAATTTAAAGGGTCGGGTGGGTTTTAGGGGGGTTTAGTGTGCCGGCTCACGATTTTAACGATTTTTCACGATAGTTTACACACCCAAACGGCAACAATACGATTCCCTCCCCCTCCCAGCCGAAATCGATCGTTAAGACGATAGAGGACACGATTCACATCTCTAATAGATAATCATTCTTCCAATCCATAACTATCGCTTCAGGTGTCCCTCAGGTTTCTTCTCTATTTCCTATTCTTTTTAACATCTATCTGTTACCTCTTTGTCGCATTCTTGCTTCTTTAAATTTACAGTTCAAAATTTACACTGACGATTTACAATTTATGGTACCCTATAGCACTTCCTGGAGACACACTCTGTCTTTAGTATCCCTATATCTTACAACGATCGACACTTGGCTCTCTCATTACCGGTTGAAATTAAATCCAGCAAAAACTGAAATAGTTCATCTCACTTCTATTACAAATTAATCTATAGGTCCTCCATCACATTTCTTATTCAATGGAGTCTCCATTTCTATCTCCAAATCAGCCAAAAATCTAGGCGTAACCATTAACTCAGATTTATCGCTAAAACAACACATATCTCTGGTTACTAGAAATTCCTTTTACAAATTACAACTTCTGAAGTGCCTTCGTCCATTATTATTTTTTCATGATTTCCGAACTATCCTTCAATCACTTATCTTTTCTGGACTTGATTACTGCAATTCTTTATATATAGATCTTTCAGACAGTGCACTCCATCCGCTTCAACTGGTTCAAAATGCAGCCGCACGCATTTTATCAGGTTCTTCAATTAAAAATCATATTACCCCAGTACTCCAGTCACTATATTGGTTACCAATTAAATATAGAATACAATTCAAATCCTAATCATTATACATTCCCTTATCCATAATACCAATTCTACCACCTTATTATCTCTCCTTCGTATATATAAACCTTCCAGACATTTGAGATCAATGAACAAAAATTTGCTAGATGTACCATCCCCTCGACAGGCTTCTCTAGAAATTACTAGGAAAAGAGTGTTTTCGGTTGCTGGTCTGATCCTTTGGAACACTTTACCAGACTCACTAAGAACCATACCCAATCAGAATTACTTCAAAAAATCATTAAAAACACATCTCTTTCAACTTGCATTTAAAATTACATCCACAAAATAATATAATTTTCTGAAAAAAAAATCTTAATTATCATTTTTGGCTCAATTGCAATGGCACCGTATTACTATTTTTAGTATTATGCTAAGTTGTCTTTTTTAATAGTTTTATGTTTTTTAATTTTTTATTATTTATATAATTACATTTTTTGTAATATTATCGTGTTTCTTATTTTTCTTTCTTACAATGAAATTTTTGTACACCGTTTTGATTAAACATTGTTTGTAAAAGTGGTATAGAAACATTTTTAAATAAAATAAATAAATCCATTTGATCATTTTGACCAGGTGGACAGTAGTATTTTCCTATCAATATACTCTTAACCATACACATTTCATCTGCTTTAGTGGAAGCCATACATGTCATTTGCTTTAGCAGAAATAATCACTCTTACATCAGTGACTGAAATAGCCAGAATGACATCTGTAGCTGATTGGCATGTCCAAGAGAACCATACTATAACCAGATATGGAAGATTTAAACTCAAGTCAACTTGACTAATTGAATATTGCTAAAGTAGCAGACTTCAAGGCCAGAAATGGTTCAATGTGAGATTATATGGTTATGCATGTTATACACGTTGGGAAAGATATACTGAGTCTAGTCCTTCTGGCCACTAGGGATGTGAATCGGGCTTCGGACGATTGAAAATATCGGACGATATTTTCAAAATTGTCAGAAATCGGGGGCTCTCCCAAAACGATAGGAAAACCCCATGATATTGATCGTGGGGGTTCTCTTATCGTTTTGGGGAAGGGCGGGAAAAACGGCACACAAAAATAACCCCTAAACCCACCCAACCCTTTAAAACTAATCCCTTAGCTTCCCCCACCCTCCAGACCCACCCAAAAACTTTTTACAGGTACCTGGTGGTCCAGTGGGGGTCCCTGGAGTGATCTCCCGCTCCCGGGCCATCGGCTGCCACTAATCAAAATGGCGCCGATGGCCCTTTGCCCTTACCATGTGACAGGGTATCCGTGCCATTGGCCGGACCCTGACACATGGTAGGAGCACTGGATGGCCAGCGCCATCTTGTGCTCCTACCATGTGACAGGGGCTGACCAATGGCACCGGTAGCCCCTGTGACATAGTAAGGGCAAAGGCTATCGGCGCCATTTTGAATACTGGCAGCCGATGGTCCGAGTGCAGGAGGTCGCTCCTGGACCCCCGCTGGACTTTGGGCAAGTCTTGTGGGGGTCAGGAGGGTCCCCCAAGACTTGCCAAAAGCCCCTGGTGGTCCAGCGGGGGTCTGGGAGTGATCTCCTGCACTCGGGCCATCGGCTGCCAGTAATCAAAATGGCACCAATAGCCTTTGCCCTTACTATGTCACAGGGGCTACCGTTGCCATTGGTCAGCCCCTGTCACATGGTAGGAGCACAAGATGGCATGGGCCATCCAGTGCTCCTACCATGTGACAGGGTCCGGCCAATGGCACAGATACCCTGTCACATGGTAAGGGCAAAGGGCCATCAGCGTCATTTTGATTAGTGGCAGCCGATGGCCCGGGAGCAGGAGATCGCTCCAGGGACCCCCACTGGACCACCAGGTACCTGTAAAATGTTTTTGGGGGGGTCAGGAGGGTGGGAGAAGCTAAGGTATTAGTTTTAAAGGGTCGGGTGGGTTTTTTGTTTATTGGCTCGGGAGCAGCTGATAAACAAAACCGTGATTGGCCCGATGAAAAAAAACCCACATGTGAATCGGAACCGGAAACCAAACCAATTCCAGATCCGATTCACATTTCTACTGGCCACTTGAGCAGGTTTCAGGATTGTTTGGGAGCATCCTCAAGAATATAGTGACACTTGTTACTGTTTGTGGTGGTGGTTGTTAGAATTTTTATATTAAAGATTTATGCTGCATCAGGAGCTTGATATTTGACAATTCAAATAATGGGTACTATAGTTGAACTTGCATCCATTTGAATATTGTTCATATTAATTTAATTAATTTAATTGTTTAAAATGTATATTTCACCTTTCATGAATGGTCTTCCATTTTAAAGAGTATTAAATTCAGGTATCAGGTAATTCACTGACACCAGAAGGCTTACAGTTTTTCCTTTCTGGTATGAGAGAACATTAGCAACTCAGTCGTTTCTGAGTTTATCCTATACCTTGCTAGATGACCAAATTCTAATATAGCCTCCATTAAGCAGACAAAGATGGTATATTTTTCTGTATATGCAGACAGCTGTCATCTGCCTGCTGTCTGTGGTATTCTGTGCCTCTTTCTCCCCTGCACTATGGGCCTGTGGGAGCCCCACCTACAAGTGACATCATAGGGCTGTCTGGGGGTCAATGCTGATCGACTTAGCCATCAGTTATCTTCCCAGCTACCTAATGTTTTCTGTACCTGAGAGTTCTGGGAGATATCATTCCAGCTGTTATCTGCCTATATCTGCTGTGCTGTATGCATCTGACACCCCCAAAGCATAGGTCTGTGTGAGCTCACCCACCAGTGATATTATTGGGCTGTTCTTCTTATAGGCTAGGGTTGATGTCAGTAGTGCTGTGTACTGAAGCGTGTACTCTCTTCTAAGGATCTGCTCCTTTTTGCATTTCTTATATAATAACATAGTAAATAATGACAGATAAAGACCCATATGGCTCATCCAGTCTGCCCAGCAATTTGCTTTAGTGGTAAGATCTGCTCTGTGCAGGTTACTCCTTGTGTATTCTGTTAAAGGTTACAACTGGCTCCATGCAGATTACCCCCATGCCTTTTTTTATGGGTGTGATGAGTACTATGAAGGAAGGGTTATATTTTACGTTTAGAATTGCAAAGAACAAGGTTTACCTATGTTAATCTATCAGTAAATCATGCATACATACAGAAAGATGCTAATTTGAAATTTAAACAAAAACTTAATCAAATTAATCAAAACTCTAAATTCTCACATATTTATACTATTAACCAAATCGAGTTTAACAAAGCCTAAAATACACACATATTTATATTTTTACATTAAATAAAGATAACACAAAGGAACCACATACAAATACAATACATGATGTTAAAACATGCATTTTAGAGCACTATGGTTCCATCTGCAATAATTGGTTGGAAGGCCTCTTAACTCAGAAATGGTCTGATTTTGGTCACTTCCAAAGGAACACAAGAGCATAACTGCACTCAGAAATTATAGTTCAACCACAATAAGTGCAGACAATGTTGCATAGTCCATATAGGTATTCAAAAAGTTTTCTTTTATTTTTGTTTCTACACAAATGGCAGCTCCACTGTTATCATCAATATTTTTCAATGGGTCCCCCGACCCTTCACACCATTGAAGAACTGGCAATTTTTTGTTTTGTAACAAGTATAAGTGTACATTGTGGGGATGTGAATCGGATTCTTTTACAAAAGCAACAGTGGTGGATTTTTGAGTTTGGGTCTTTAAATCTGCGTGGTTTGAATAAACTAACTGAATGAGGCATGCTTTGTGTGAATATGGTACTTGAGTGATTTGTCATTGGTGAATCTTGAAAAAATGGGGTGGTTCCTTTCAATGTTTGTGGGTATAAACGGGTATAACTATTAAGTGTAGTTATGACTGTGGTTTGAATAAGATGGTGGTAAATGCAGTTTTGTGTTTGTTGTTTTGAGTTAAGTTATGAGTTTGTTTCTTTGTTTTTCTTATGTTGTTTAGATATGTTATTTATTTTAATTTTTGTGGTTTTAATGAGACAAGGGTAGGAGCCAGTAGCAGTGAGAAGACCCCCAAATAAGCATGTTGTAAAACATGTTGGGTTGATGCTATCACTAGGCACCTTTAATATTTCCACCAGGTGCAATCCCTGTGAGGTTTTTATCACCTTTGGATTAATCTCAAATGGATCCTTCAATGTGTAATTTGAAAATTGGTCATTTTTTCTCAACTTTTGGACTTGATTATATCTTGTCTAGTATGCTTCTTGTGGTGAAATTGCCTATTTTAGACTTTGTACAGACCATGACTTGGGGGATTTGTGTCTGATTCGACATCCTGAAAGTTTGGTTTTGAATTTTTTTTTAATTTTTTGTGGGGAATTTTATTCTTTTTGTTTGTTTATGCTCTGTGTGTCTTTAAGTGGGCCCTTTTTGTGTTCTCATTTTTTAATGTAAAAATATAAATATGTGTTTATTTTGGATTTTCATAAGCTTGATTTGGTTAATAGTATAAATTTGTGTGAATTCTGAATTTTGTTTAATTTTATTACAATTTAGTTTAAATTTCAAATTTGCATCTTTTTTTATGTATGTATATTTTGCATTTAACCAGAGTGGTGATTTGGTTTGAAACAGGAGAATGGACTCTCAGATTGGTGTCACTGCTAATGCTCAGCACTTCTCAGTGTTAGTTTAGCATGGTCATTATAAAGACATTAACCAGGTATGCCCAAAAAAATTGATGTGCCATATACCTGAACTTCTCTTTATCCCACTAAATAGTTAGACATGGAGTTATATATTTTTTGTCAGTCTTACTGTTGAATGCCAGGTTAGTTAAGAAAAAAACTATTCTTTATGTCTTTTTGAAAAATTAACTGTCTGATATCTTGACTGAGACATGGCTGCTGGACTCTGATGTGGTTTTACTGAAGTAGTTGTGCTTCTCTAAATCCAGAGTTGGAGAAAGAAGAGTTGGGTTGATGATGGAAATTAAGAAACCTCTTAGTATGTTTATTTATTTATTTATAAAATGTATATTCCACAATCTCTCAGCAAATCTGTCTAACATAATGCAGTATGTCATGCAGAGAGGTGTATATTGACCCTTAGTATGAGGTTTTGTTCATGAAAATGAACCTATGGGTTATTTCTTTGATTTATGTTCCTCCTGGGCTTTTAGCCAACAACTACTAACCTTTAATTGAAGCTCTGGCTTTTTTTTTTATCTGATAAGTTAAAGAATATTAATGTTTTAGGAGATTTAAATTTCCATGTAGATAAATCCCCTTTACCTTCTCACTGCAATGATTTTTTTATCTATCATGTTTTGTGTGAATATGGTACGAATGCAATAGATTGGCCATACATTCAATTTAGTGTTCCTAGGCAATTCATGGAGTATGTATAGATTGATGTACACTTTGAAAAATGTTGTGAGAATATTTTATAATCTGATCATTTCCTTCCAAAAAATGAAAAATCTTGTTCCCGGGAAGAAAAGCTCTAGTACAGTTAGAGTCATATTTGGAAGTAAGGTCATGTGGGTACAGAAAAATTAAGATCACTTTTTTCTCCTTTGTTGGACTTAAATAATAAATATAGTTATTGATCTAAACTCAGCTGTGAGCCAATGACAGAACTCAGTTCAGGGAATCCTTGATAAAGGAACTGTTAAAGCAGTTCTTTTAAATAGAGGAAATAGTGCTCCATGTTTCACAGCTGACCTTAAAATGCAAGCATTGTGCTAAATGAATATGGCACAAACCTAGCTCCATGCCTGATCAGAAGTACTATCAAAGTATGTAGATAATTATGAGGTAAATGGCTTTTGAAAACTGATACATTTAAATGCAAAACTCCTTTGAAAATTCACTTTTGAGATTTTATTAATGTCTACTTTAGATATGTTTTGTCATAGCTTTGATGTAGGTATGAAGTTTATTTTGATATTATTGGACATATCCTCAGTCTTTGATACTTTAAATCAACTACTTATTTTTTGGCTGAGGGAATTACGGATTTCTGACGGTCTTAAACTGGCTTGAGTCTTTTATTACTGGACGTACACAGCATATAGAAATAGAAACTGCTGTTTGTTCTTGGCACAGCTTATCTACAATGATATCTCAGGGATTAGCCTTGTCGGCAATGCTTTTCAATACATACTGTATGTATTTGACTGATTTGCCACCTCTTGACTGATCTAGGGGGTGGTTATTATCATCTGTTTGTAGAGAATATCAAGTTTTTTCTTTCTATCTATTTAACAATGGGAGTTGCTTTTGCGATGTCTCTAAAAATGTTTACATAGCATCAGAATTGGATGACTGAAAGCAAATTTGCATTAAATATTAAGAAAAACAACAAAGCAATCATTTTTGTGAGATTTATGCTTCCTGATATTCTACCTTTTCAGGAAGGAGAGATTATTCCTACATTGCCCAAATCCATAATCTTGGGGTGATTCTGGGCTCTGCCACATTTTTCAGTCACATGTCAAAGTTGTTCTAAAATGTGCATTTTATAAACTGCATTTTCTGAGAAGATTAAGGTGTTTCCCTGTATTTGAGGATTTTCACACAATGTTGGAAGCAAGAGTACTAAGTGGAATGGATAATTTCAATGCACTTTATCTTGAATTTCCCAGTTCTACATTGAGGATATGTCAGAAGCTGCACATTGTGGTGGCTTAAATATCGACAGGAACTGAGCTGAGGGAGCATATTAGATGCCGAATCATTTACAGCTTATGTTTGAAATCCTAATGTTAAACCACAAAGCACTGAGCCATAAGACACCAATTTGGGTGAGGAATGCCTTAAAAATTTACAAGCCCTCTTGCACTTTAAGATCAACAGGACATAACTTCCAAGATGTCCCCTTGGTGCATTTTGATTTGTTTATCTGAATCATGTGAGAGGGTTTTGTCAGTAGCTGGAGCAATGTCTTGGAATGCTCTCCCTGAACATCTGAGACAAGAAACCTATATCATCAAGTTATTTTAGAAATGGCTAAAACCATCTCCTTTTTAAACAGGCTTTTGGCATTCCAGGTGTGGAATGGCTGGCTGTGTGAAGGGCTGGGAAAGGAAGTATGTGGGGTATGGTGCCCATTGAGTCATTGGTGGAGGATTAATGTATGTTTTTTTTATGCCTGTTTTAGTTTGTATTGCATGGTATTTATGAAATTTTTTGGATGACATTTGCCTAGGACTTTGGATAGTGTGGAATATAAATGTTATAAATAAATACAGCACAACAGTAAAACATTGAGAAACAAGGGTAAGCCTATATTTTATTTCTTCCTCACTAACAATTCCCGTAACACTAAGTTATGCTAGCAAACAGTACTAAGTCCAATACTAACAGCAATGGAAGAAGAGACACACCTATTGAATCCCTTTATTCAAAGGAAAATATCTGAAATTGAACCATCCATGTTTACTTGCACTCTGGGTTCAGAAGAGAATCCACTTATCCATCCATATCTTCCTATTGTCCCAATCCCCACTGCTTTTAACACTGTAAAGAGAAAAGGCCTTTTTAGCATCTACTCTGGAAAACAGAAGGGACTCACTCTTGTACTTCTCGACAATGGTAATGAGATTGATTGTTCTCTAAATATTATCAGAGTTCTGGCAGCCTTTGACAAAGCCAGTTTGATCTTTATGGATTAACCGGCAGCAACCCTTCCAGCTGCTATCATTTAGTTTTTTTTAAACCTTTTATAAATAGCAATGAATAATAAATACATCACAACAAAAATGAAAGAAAGTGAGAATCTCAATTTTGCATTATGTGACTCCAAAAAAAAAGCTAACATTAAGACCCAATAAAATATTTTACTCTCAGTCATATCTTCCGGTCACATAGGCTATCTTGCTACAGGGGGGAAAAAACCATGGAGCATATTCCCTTATAGATTCTGAAGGTAATACAGTAAAAAAAGATCACCTCTCATTCCCCCATATCTACCCTCTGTCACCACAAGCAAATCTTCAGAATAGCAACTCTGGTAGCTTGCACTTCCAGCACTGCTGTCACAGCAACTTTAATTAAGACATAAGACATAAGAACATAAAAAAATGTCATACTGGGTCAGACCAAGGGTCCATCAAGCCCAGCATCCTGTTTCCAACAGTGGCCAATCCAGGCCATAAGAACCTGGCAAGTACCCAAAAACTAAGTCTATTCCATGTTGCCATTGCTAATGGCAGTGGCTATTCTCTAAGTGAACTTAATAGCAGGTAATGGACTTCTCTCCAAGAACTTATCCAATCCTTTTTTAAACACAGCTATACTAACTGCACTTACCACATCCTCTGGCAACAAATTCCAGAGTTTAATTGTGCGTTGAGTAAGAAAGAACTTTCTCTAATTAGTTTTAAATGTGCCCCATGCTAACTTCATGGAGAGCCCCCTAGTCTTTCTACTATCCGAAAGAGTAAATAACCGATTCACATCTACCCTTTCTAGACCTCTCATAATTTTAAACATCTCTATCATATCCCCCCTCAGCCATCTCTTCTCCAATCTGATAAGTCCTAACTTCTTTAGTCTTTCCTCATAGGGGAGCTGTTACATTCCCCTTATCATTTTCATAGCACTTCTCTGTACCTTCTCCATTGCAATTATATCTTTTTTGAGATGCGGCGACCAGAATTGTACACAGTATTCAAGGTGCGGTCCAACCATGGAACGAAACAGAGGCATTATGACATTTTCCGTTTTATTCACCATTCCCTTTCTAATAATTCCCAATATTCTGTTTGCTTTTTTGACTGCCGCAGCACACTGAACCGACGATTTCAATGTGCTATCCACTATGATGCCTAGATCTCTTTCTTGGGTTGTAGCACCTAATATGGAACCCAATATTGTGTAATTATAGCATGGGTTATTTTTCCCGAAATGCATTACCTTGCACTTATCCACATTAAATTTCATCTGCCATTTGGATGACCAATTTTCCAGTCTCACAAGGTCTTTCTCCAATTTATCACAATCTGCTTGTGATTTAACTACTCTGAACAATTTTGTGTCATCTGCAAATTTGATTATCTCACTCATCGTATTTCTTTCCAGATCATTTATAAATATATTGAAAAGTAAGGGTCCCAATACAGATCCCTGAAGCACTCCACTGTCCACTCCCTTCCACTGAGAAAATTGTCCATTTAATCCTACTCTCTGTTTCCTGTCTTTTAGCCAGTTTGCAATCCACGAAAGGACATCACCACCTATCCCATGACTTTTTACTTTTCCTAGAAGCCTCTCATGAGGAACTTTGTCAAACACCTTCTGAAAATCCAAGTATACTACATCTACCGGTTCACCTTTATCCACATGTTTATTAAGTCCTTCAAAAAAGTGAAGCAGATTTGTGAGGCAAGATTTGCCCTGGGTAAAGCCATGCTGACTTTGTTCCATTAAACCATGTCTTTCTATATGTTCTGTGATTTTGATGTTTAGAACACTTTCCACTATTTTTCCTGGCACTGAAGTCAGGCTAACCGGTCTGTAGTTTCCAGGATCGCCCCTGGAGCCCTTTTTAAATATTGGGGTTACATTTGCTATCCTCCAGTCTTCAGGTACAATGGATGATTTTAATGATAGGTTACAAACTTTTACTAATAGGTCTGAAATTTCATTTTTTAGTTCCTTCAGAACTCTGGGGTTTATACCATCCGGTCCAGGTGATTTACTACACTTCAGTTTGTCAATCAGGCCTACCACATCTTCTAGGTTCACCGTGATTTGATTCAGTCCATCTGAATCATTACCCATGAAAACCTTCTCCATTACATGTACCTCCCCAACATCCTCTTCAGTAAACACCGAAGCAAAGACATCATTTAATCTTTCCACGATGGCTTTATCTTCCCTAAGTGCCCCTTTAACCCCTCGATCATCTAACAGTCCAACTGACTCCCTCGCAGGCTTTCTGCTTCGGATATATTTAAAAAAGTTTTTACTGTGAGTTTTTGCCTCTACAGCCAACTTCTTTTCAAATTCTCTCTTAGCCTGCGTTATCAATGTCTTACATTTAACTTGCCAATGTTTATGCTTTATCCTATTTTCTTCTGTTTGATCCTTCTTCCAATTTTTGAATGAAGATCTTTTGGCTAAAATAGCTTCTTTCACCTCCCCTTTTAACCATGCCGGTAATCGTTTTGCCTTCTTTCCACCTTTCTTAATGTGTGGAATACATCTAGACTGTGCTTCTAGAATGGTATTTTTTAACAACGACCATGCCTCTTGGACATTTTTTACTTTTGTAGCTGCTCCTTTCAGTTTTTTTCTAACAATTTTTCTCATTTTATCAAAGTTTCCCTTTTGAAAGTTTAGCACGAGAGCCTTGGATTTGCATACTGTTCCTCTTCCAGTCATTAAATCAAATTTGATCATATTATGATCACTATTGCCAAGTTGCCCCACCACCATTACCTCTCTCACCAAGTCCTGTGCTCCACTGAGAATTAGATCTAAAATTGCTCCCTCTCTCTTCGGTTCCTGAACCAATTGCTCCATAAAGCTATCATTTATTCCATCCAGGAACGTTATCTCTCTAGTGCGTCCCGATGATACATTTACCCAGTCAATATTGGGGTAATTGAAGTCTTTCATTATTACCTCACTAAGAGTGCAGTAGGAGCATACTGTAATCCTGGCACAAGAAGGAATTTCTAAAAGTATTGGGTGGGTGGGAGGGTTAGATTTGGGGGAAGGGATGTAAAGCAGGGGACATTTATTTAGAGTCCTTTACCCGACTATAAATACAAAGACATAAAAAAACTCAAGTAATCAACAAATACATCTAAAGATGTTTCCAATACCCTTTGCTATTTATTTATTTAAAAATCTTGTATTATGCTAACTTCTATAAAAATATATTTTGTGTGGATTACATAAACAACATACTTAATACATTAAATAGCACATAACATATAAAACAAAAACAATATATCATAAAAGGACCACAAAGATGCCAATACTAAGCTCTTTTATCATCAGCTTGCATTTGCCTCAACACCTTTCCTAAACTTTTAAATATCTGATTCCTTCCTTAAATTCAGTGGTACTACATTCCATACGGTGGGTGCCATATGCCAAAATGCCCTATTTCTACAATGTTGTAGTTTATAATCCTTTTTTTGAACTACACATGGAAATTCCTCTCAAAGTAGTTTGAAAGTTATAACCAGCAAACAAAATCGTATTCTGTATTTAATCAGTAACCAATGTAAACCTCATAATGTGGAAGAAATATGATCTCTTCTAGACCATCCCAATAATTATCCAGCCGCAGCATGTTGAATTAGCTATAATATGTGTTCTAAATTATCTTGTAGCCCAATGCAAATGGTACAATAATAAGCTAAATGACCCAGGACCAAAGCTTGGAGTAATATCTGAAACATTTCAGTTGGAATTAAAAACTTTAACAGTCTAAGCAATTTTAGTTTATAAAATTCTTCTTTGGCCAAATGCTTTATGTGTGGCTTCAGCTGTGGTAAATTTTGAATGGAAGTATTGAGGCTTCTACCCTTAGCAGAATTTAAAACCAGGGAATCCTGCCTGGATAAAATATCCCACTTCCACTTCTATTTCCCTACCCTTTCTGCCTTGAGACAAAAAGTTTACTTTCAGAGGTGTGTTCGAATCTACCACAGAAATTTTTTATTAACCTTTAATTCTTGCAGCACATCATGCATAAATAAACCAGTCAGTTTATTGTAAAAATATTTTCTTTATTTCACAGATACAGAAAGGCATGAATAAATATCTCTAAATGACTAAGAATCACTTTTATGTTCAAATCTTAACTTTACCAGAGTATATCCTACAATCAATGCAAGAACCATTAAAAAAGTAATTGAAATTATTAATATCAGATAAATGTCTATTAATGTCATTTTTTTAGAAATTAATACATTTCTAATACATCTGCCAATGTAGAAACAATAGCAATTTAAAGGTTCTCATATACTTGAATAAAAATTATATTTACCAATTTATCTGAAGCACCCCGCTCTGTGTCTCTCTCAATCACGTGCGAAGAAAGTCTAAGTAGCACCTCTCCCTCTCCCTCAAACTGCCACTGTTTTATACACTTAAGACCCTTTGATCCAGGGTCGCTGTTACACTTCCATCAACACATCTATATTTTATTCTGTTTATAGCTTCGCCCATTTTTGATTTTTAATTGGATTTCTTTTGTAGTTCTAAGAGAAAATCTTTTTCACTCCCTTCTGTCACAAGATTCACGCTTAATTGGCTGGCCATCTGTTTTTAGGGTGGTCAATCATGACACCTGCGTTAGGATGCTCAATGTCATAAAATGCAGGTGCTTTCTTACTTGAGATAAGAGAAAGTGGTAAACAACTGTACTCTCAAAGTCTGAAAGTGGGACAAAGGTGAAATCTTGAGGTTTTAAGTAGGGGAAAGGTGAAAGCTATGTGCTGGAGCTTTTTCAGCACAGCCATGACCGATGTCATGGCTTTTAAAAGTAAAGGCTTATGGGTATTAAATGCTAACATGTTTCTTTATGGCTAATTGATTACTGACTTCACTAAATATAAGTAATTATCAATAAAGCACAAAATATTAAGATATTTTCTGACACCCCCCCATGGAGTCAGTAAAACAAATACTAGACATAGCTAGATACATATAAATCAGTAAGGCACTAATAAGCCTGGGGGAAAATAATCACACAATAAACTACATATAATGAGTTGTGTCAGTGCTCAACATTGCATAGATACAAGTGAAAATCAAATGTAATAATACAAGTGTAATAAAAATTGGTTACATTACCAAATTGATTATAAAGAGATATGAATTGACAAATCTGAGTTTGTTTCTAATAATAACCAGATATAAAGAATTTCACAATATTTCCTTATGGGAAATAGAGAACATTCATACCCAGGGAATGTAAATTTTAAATTTGAAGCTGCTCATCCAGTCAAGGAAGATGAGGGTTCATAATTAAAATAATCTCTATGGGTCAGAAATCTGTGATGTGACATCACTGATTCCATCATGTGTAGGGATCTGTGGGCATTAAATGCCTATTATACTTACCAATTGACGAGCAACGATCCTGAAATGGCAAGGTGCATTTTGAATAAGACACATACCAGTCCAGTCAATAATAGACAGTTATTCACAGTTCTCAGTAGATCCAGCCGGATCAGAGTTTCAGATATCTGTGAAGTCAGTCTGACTAATTATAGATATTGGAATCTGTTTGCTCGCCTTCCACTGCTGGTCTAGTCGGAGCAGAATCTTGAGTAGGATTTGGTTGCTGATGTTGGAGAATGACTGATTGATCATCCTCAGAGGAGAGAGCTGCATTCAGCCAAAGCATAAAGTCTTGTCCTTCATCTGTTAGAGAATTAGCCGGAGCAAGGTGCATTGGATCTAATTCTTCATCCGTCGCAAAAGACGGTGGACTAGGTACTGGAAACCAATTCGAGCTTAACCCCGGGCTGGAGGCTCTTGAATTTCCATCTGAAGCAACAGGATTGGCATTTGATAGGCCATGTCCATACCCTAATTGATATTCTGCCAAAGAGTAGATATTGAAGTAGCAGGGCACAAGTTCCCAGGGAGCACACTGACAAATGTGAGCACTCAAGGTTCTTCGTAGTGCTTCACGAACAGATGCCAGTCTTCTTGGCCAAGTCCAGCAATAGGAATATTGTGGGAACTTAAATAAAATATCACAGTTTTTATGCAGATAATAAGGTGCACATGTATCAGGATTGTTTTCTGAATACATCCAGCTTCCATAATCAGCATACTCATTTATGAGATCAGGTCCCAGGCAGACAATCATCGCATTCTTCCTAGGATTAGCTGGAATATGTATCTTTGAGTTTACACCTGCCATTTCTGGTTCGCTGCTCTTTGTTCTAATTTCTCTTAAGACAGAAGAAAAGAACACCAATTATTACTATGATTCCCAGGATTAATGGGAATAAATTGATCCCTAAGTCATGAAGGAGTCCACCTGCCCCTTCCATTATGGTTTTAACTACACCAACAGCTGTTTTAGCTATTCCACCCACTAATCCAGAAAAAGCACGACCCAGGGCATTTGAAAATACCTCTGGCTTCAGTAGCTCGTCTAGGATCAGCTCCCATTCACTAGCTGTTAGTTCTATCATTCTCAGATGCTGTAAAAACTCATCCTCTGACATTAACCAAAGTGAAGACAAATTTCTTAATAATACATTTACATTTAAAACATGAGTCAATAACATTTTTAACTCCGTGAATTGTACTGGTTTAAATTCCATGTACTTTATTGTTTCAGTTAACCGGGCACTAAGTGTAGGATAAAATTCCCACGGTCCACACTTAATGACAGATAGTGCAGTAACTAAATACAATATTCCCGGTTGAAACCCACACTGTGCTTTGTTTGACCGAAGGATATAAGATCCATTGGGTAATTTCAAAAAAACTTCTACTAGAGGACCGGGATTCGGTTCTAGAGGACAATCAGCTTCTCCCTCTAGTGTGAGGCAAGTATTAGAGACCTGCACCAGGGAATTACACACAGTTACAGGAACTTTGTGACAACCTTGTGCTATGATCCAGTGATAACCAGCATTATTAATACACAAGTGGGTTGGTTCAAAGATTTTAATTGTTTTAATCCAGGTGTTGCTTCCATTTGAGCTTTCCAAGAACTGACCAAAGTTCTGGATTTCCCAGCAACGTTTATAGACCTGAGTAGTGATTGGGAGAAAGATACGTCTGACCCCTTGTACTAGGGTTGAACCTAAGGTTGCCCATGGTTCTTTTCCCATTTCATGTTTGCTGACCTGCAAAATAACTTGTGAAGCCTCAACATGGGCATACTGAATTTGCTCAGCTGTGAGGTTTATTTCCTCTAATATTTTTCCCAATTGAAGGTCTCCCCATTTGGGTTTTGGGGAAGTAAGACCATCAATAAAGTGAGTAAGCTGTTCTATTCTTGCTAGAACCTGTATTTTCTCATCAGTTGTGGATATGGCATCAATCCCTAACTGTAAGGTTTGAGCTAAGTAATCCCTTAATTGAAAAATACCTGCTCTTAGCTGATATTCATTGGATTGAATACCTTTTATAGCAGTTTTAATTCTATCATTAAGATTAAGGAATGTATTTTGAACCTCCTGTTTCAAAGCATTCCTGCGCTTTCTGTTGGCTGTTCTCATCACCCAAGCGGGCAAGGGAAATGAGTCATTCAGCCATTTTGTCTGTACAATTAAATCTAACACAGAAGTAACCTCAGTGTCATTTAACCCCTCAGCTAAACCCCTAATACAGGCAGCGGTCAAAGACCGGCCTAGCACAGGTGCATTTTGAAAAAAATTAGCCTCCTGAGTAAAGAAGGGTCCCCATACCCTATTAGAAAACCTTTTATTACAAAGATTAACCTGATATTGCCAACTAGGGCAACAAAAGCAATTTGTCTGGGTGGACGAGGAACGGGTACAAAAGAATGGATTATTCCCACACGCATTATTCCACAAAGATAAATTATAAAAAGAAATTCCACGCCAATGTGTAAAAGAGACAGGCAATTCATCACAAAAGACATGATAATGTGTACTATTTAAAAACAGAATTTCATAAGGTAGTCTACAAACATAAGACAGAGAGTCCTTAATCATTGGAAGGGGGAATCCTGTATCCTCTCCCCCCCATGTGGAATAATTAGCGTAAGAAAGTGTTACCTCAGGAAAGATGTCCATCCAGGAGAAAATGAGACCTTTAATCAAACCTGAAAATTCATAATTAGAGCCAGACAAGGAGTCCTCCAGAGGCACCTTCGAAAGGGGATTGATGCAGGCACAAGATCCATTATGAAAACAAGGACGAAGGGCAAACAGCCGCTGGAACTGTTCAGAAGCACCAATATGTGGTTGAGAGCAGTGCTGCAGTTTCCAGGACGGAGTTTCAAGGATCCCAGTAAGATTGACACTCACTGCTCTGAAACCCAGGAACAAGTTCTGATATCTAATCGAACAGAACTCTGCACGGAAGCCATCAAGAGGAGATTCCGAAGTGATGGAAGAAAGCTGCAGGGAGGAACGCTCCAGCTGCAGAAACAGAGCAACAAGTCTGGACTCTAGACCCGCAGGCAGGGACTCCGGAGAGATGCCTTGCCAAACCTGGTGAGTGTAAAACCTGAAAGGAACATCAATATGCAATAAAACAGGATCTTGCACCAGCCAGCCATGGTATGGAACAAGAATAACACCAGAAGGCAAAGGCACTGCCAGAAGAGACAAAGGCTCAGAAGGTGAGCGCTTACTGACATGTGAGTGTGAATAACGGAGCTCCTGTGAAGCTGCGGGAGAAAAGGTGGAATGCAGCTGGGTATTAGATAAGAGATAAAAAAGTGAGATAGGAGATGCAATAATTAAAAGCACCCAGCAAGCAATAACATACTTACAATAAGGTCTGTAAAAAAGAAACACAGCATGCAAAAAGGTATTGATTGGGGAACAAACCATACAGCATGCAAGCAAAAGCTTCTGCTGGAAGCGGGTTAAACATGGAGGACGCTCAGATGCGGGACAAGCTACACTGAGAACGACCTGATCTTCCTGCTCCGGGGTAGGCACAGCCATGTCACTGCTGAGAATGACATCAATTGCTGGAGCAGTGGGAGCGCTGGGCAGCGGTAGATCCTCCTGACCCATTGGCATCAGCGGAAACTGCGGATGCAGCAGAGGCTGGGGGTTGAACCGAGGCTCTGGTACCGGAAAACCCCAATGTCTCGGATACCAACTTGACATCTCTAATGGACACAACTTTCCTATTCTTTGGATCCTCAGAGTCAGAAAGCAACAGTCCCGAGTCACCTAGAAGTTCTGTAACAATAAAGGGATTAGACCAGTATGGTTCTAAAGAGCCACGAACATGCGTTTTGCTCAAAACTACAGAACCAATCCGAAAAGGATTTGGACTCCGAGAGGCCTTGTCAGAAGTAACCATAGCTTCTGAGGAGGCCATATTTTCAAGCATAGAGAACCCAAAGAGAGACATAGCGGGAGCTTCATGATTGGCAGTTATGGTACTATTAATCCGGATGTGGATCTCCGGAAGATGAAGGTACCAATTACTGGGGTTAGATTGCAAGGCAAAAATTTGCAGACTACGCTTAACCTCACCATTAATCCTTTCAACCATTCCATTAGATTCTGGACGATGTGGGTAGGAGAATCGATGAGTAACGCTATGATCAGCACAAAAGGTCTCAACCTCAGCATTTTTAAAGGCTGGACCGCCGTCTGTGCAAAGAAACTGAAAAGGCAAAATACCAAATACAATAGCCAGACGGTTAACAGTTACAATAGCAGTAATGCGTTTCTGTGCAAATAGAAACACAAAGCCAGTAAAGGAATCAAGTACAACCAAAATATGTCTGTAACCACGGGAAGAAGTAAGGGGACCAACATGATCCATATAGACCACCTGCCCTGGTCTAATTCCCCGTGGAAGTGTCCCTTCAACATAAGGGTGTCCAGTCCGTTTGGGATTTGTGCGCTGACAATCCAAACAGTCACTGACCATTTTCTTTGCCTGACTTCTAGTCAAAACCCCATCTGAATGCTGGCACAAAGTAGCCGCATTCAAATGTAAGGAGCCATGCCTAGCAAGACGTGCCCTTACAGTTATCTCTTGCTGAGAGGCAGCCAATTTAGCTGCTTCATCTGCCAAAGAATTGTAACGAGAGTACCAGCCCACGGTCTGGTGAGCAGGCACATGCAAGACAAGCACCTGCACAGTAAGTTTCTGTGAAATAGAAAAAATTAATCTCCAGTGAGCTCTGTGTGCAATAGGCTTGCCTGTAACATCTAAAAAGTCACTGTTTTCCCACACTTTCATATGTGAATTAAACCCAGACACCACATATGTAGAATCAGAACAAACCATAACGGATCTTTCAGGATCCAAATTGGGCGTCTGCTCAATATGTGTCAAAGCCTTTTGAAAGGCAATCAGCTCCGCCTGCTGTGAACTCATATCACCTAATCGCCACGTATGTGTGGCAAAGACTTTCCACTGACCCCTTTTATTAGGAGTTAAAATAACATTAGCCGCACCAGCAAAAAATGCAGTAAGATAGTCACCCGAGGGTGTGGCAGAACCATCAGTAAAAATTACCAATTGAACCTTCTGATAAATAGGAGGAAGGAGCCTATCCGTCTCAGTAGTTAAGCAAAGATCCTCACAAGTTAAAATAATGTCAGAATCAGCCAAACCATTCTGATAATGGAATTGCACATCGTCTCTATATTGATCAGCACGCCATTGCACCCAGCGTGTGGAGAGAGCCCTACTCTCTGGGAGGGAATGGCGAGTGACAGCCTGTAACTGAGGAATCCCAGTATAACAATGAATAATCTTACCCTGAGCAAGAGCAGAGACTTTAGACAGGCAATATCTGACAGCCGTCAGTGTACGCTCCACAATATTAAATTTCCTCTCAGGCTGAGAGAAAGTATGTGTAATATAACATATGGGCTGAGATTCAGCATGGTTACTGATTGTAGCCAAGAAATGAGAGTCAGAAACCTGCAACGTGACATCTAAATCTTTAGATGATTTACGGTGCGCCAAAGGGGCTGAAACTTTGACAGCCTCTTGCAGCGCTCTCAAACATTCAGAATGAACAGCAGTCCAATCACGTGCCACAACGGCATCTCCTTTAAGCAAATCATACAAGGGGGCTGCTAATGAGGCAAAACTAGGCACAGTTTTACGTGCAAAATTAAGTGTCCCCATGATTACTTGCAATTGGCGAGATGTCTTAGGCACCGGGAAGGATATAATCTTTTCTTGGAGGGTGGGGGCAAGGCTAGCACCTGCCACCCCGATTAAAAATCCCAGAAACTTAACTTCCTCAAAACCAATTCTGGCTTTGGCAAAATTAACTACAAAGCCTTCCTCACCCAGTACCTGTATTAGTTTAACTACAGAATCCCAAAGCACATCCAGCTTATCAGAAGCCAGATATATATCATCAACATAAGGAACAGCATTATCAATGTTATGTAGTTGAAGGAGTTCCTCAACGGCAGCAGAAAATAAAACAGGGGAATTTTTAAAACCCTGAGGGAGCCTGGTATACTGATACTGCTTACCCCTGAATGTGAATGCAGTGACAGGGGAAGTGCTAATCGGAATACTCCAAAACCCATTAGCTAAATCCAAGGTGGCTTTCCACCTAGGACGTGGCAAATTATCAATAGTAGATGCAGGATTCAACGTCTGAGCCGCAACTGTCTCAGAAGAGGCGTTAAGTACTCTATAGTCAATGACCATACGAGTACTCCCATTTGGTTTGGGCACAGGAAGGAGGGGTGAATTAAATTCAGAATATTCCTCAATTAAAACACCCTGAGTAAGTTTCTGAGAAATAATAATATTTAAATCATTGTAGAATTTCTTATGGACAGGATACTGTTTTTGAGGACTGAAAGGCTTATTTAAAACTATCTCTATCGGCTTAGGGGTCTGCACTAAACCAGTGTGGGTATGATAGAGCTGAACGACTCCTAACTTAAGCCATTCAGTAAACAAATTCTGCAGCTCAGCCTCTCCAATGATGGATTTGAGCTGAGGAGAAAATGAAGCTTTTACAGCCTCAAAGCCATAAAGGGGGTCCTCCAACATCATAGAAGGCAAAACAGGCACAGCAGCCTGTGTGAAATAAATTGCAAAAGGATCCTCCTCATCAAATAAACATGCCACTTTTATGGTACGGGACCCTTTGAAGTAAGGGGAAAAAATTTCTACAGTCGCTAAGGGAGCTTGAGAATGCTTCCCTGCAAACATAGTAATTGTGACATTTTCATTTAAATATTGAATGGTATCCCATTCTCTAGTCAGAATATTAATTGTAGTACCTGAGTCCATCATGCCCACAAATAGATCACCCTGCTCCTTATTCTGGATCCACAGGGGGTTTAGACGTGGAGCCAGCATTGCCATGGAAAGTGGCTCGCTTCACAGGCTTTTTGTGAGAAGAAGGGGGAGGGCGGTCCGCCTTAGTTACAGCTCCGGACACCGCTGGAGGTTTCTCAGGAGCTGGAAAGCGGGCAGGAGGGGTCCCACGATTATCCCGCACAGGATAGCGGGGAACCCACCCAGTATTAGAGGGATTTCGTGGAGGGGGGGGTGTATAATCCTGTCTAGAATTCCCAAACCCCCTATTGTCCCTCTGATTTCTATCCTGGGAAGAAGGATTCCTAAAATGAAAACTCACCCGTCTTGAAGTTTTCTCAGGCTGAGTGCGCTGGATCTCTCTGCCCCTTTCCCTGGGTCTGTCAGACCCTGGCTGAGCCTGTTTAAGAGGCTTAGAAGGGATTAATGGACGACCAGCCGCCTCGAAGACTTGCTGGATAATGAATGGGAACTGCTCATGTCGATCTGCCGGGGCCAATGCACTTAAACGATTACTAAGATCAATACGAATAGAGGTATCAGATTAACATCAGCTGGAAGCGTCCCCAAAGCCCGCCTTACTCTATCTGCTTTTCGATCAATCTCACTACGGGCCCCGAATTCTCCAGGCGTCCCCAAAGAAAACGAGGTTTGTCCGTAATGATCTCTGAGCGTTTGAAAGCAGTGCAATAGGGCATTGTAAAACGCATTCTTTTTCCCCGCCGGAATTTGATCCACAGGCGGGGCATCAAAGGACAAAATAGCATCAAGAGGCGGACGCAGTTCAGTGAACGCCAAGCCCCCTCTTTTTTCAGAAACCAGAATTACCGGATTCTCTACAAATAAGCATTTACCAAGTGAAAAAGACATCTGACAATCAGGGAGAGCAAAAGGAACAAAATCCTCTTCTGCTCTTCTATTTAGCCCCTGGTGTCTGCCCTGTGCAGTAAGAGCTTTTAAACGACAAATGTCAACATGAAAGCACGGTGACGAGTCACTGGCCACTAGTAAATGCAGGACAAAGGACTGATCTTCCCTGATATGATTGGCTTCAACCCACTTACGGAACGTTGCTTCTTGAGAAGCTCTAATTCTATAAGGGTCAGCCATTGCAACCAATTATAAAAACTGCTGCAAAAGGCAAAATTACATGACTGGAAAACAAAATTTAATTCTACAGGAGATTTAAACCACGTTGGGCGCCATGTGGTAAATTTTGAATGGAAGTATTGAGGCTTCTACCCTTAGCAGAATTTAAAACCAGGGAATCCTGCCTGGATAAAATATCCCACTTCCACTTCTATTTCCCTACCCTTTCTGCCTTGAGACAAAAAGTTTACTTTCAGAGGTGTGTTCGAATCTACCACAGAAATTTTTTATTAACCTTTAATTCTTGCAGCACATCATGCATAAATAAACCAGTCAGTTTATTGTAAAAATATTTTCTTTATTTCACAGATACAGAAAGGCATGAATAAATATCTCTAAATGACTAAGAATCACTTTTATGTTCAAATCTTAACTTTACCAGAGTATATCCTACAATCAATGCAAGAACCATTAAAAAAGTAATTGAAATTATTAATATCAGATAAATGTCTATTAATGTCATTTTTTTAGAAATTAATACATTTCTAATACATCTGCCAATGTAGAAACAATAGCAATTTAAAGGTTCTCATATACTTGAATAAAAATTATATTTACCAATTTATCTGAAGCACCCCGCTCTGTGTCTCTCTCAATCACGTGCGAAGAAAGTCTAAGTAGCACCTCTCCCTCTCCCTCAAACTGCCACTGTTTTATACACTTAAGACCCTTTGATCCAGGGTCGCTGTTACACTTCCATCAACACATCTATATTTTATTCTGTTTATAGCTTCGCCCATTTTTGATTTTTAATTGGATTTCTTTTGTAGTTCTAAGAGAAAATCTTTTTCACTCCCTTCTGTCACAAGATTCACGCTTAATTGGCTGGCCATCTGTTTTTAGGGTGGTCAATCATGACACCTGCGTTAGGATGCTCAATGTCATAAAATGCAGGTGCTTTCTTACTTGAGATAAGAGAAAGTGGTAAACAACTGTACTCTCAAAGTCTGAAAGTGGGACAAAGGTGAAATCTTGAGGTTTTAAGTAGGGGAAAGGTGAAAGCTATGTGCTGGAGCTTTTTCAGCACAGCCATGACCGATGTCATGGCTTTTAAAAGTAAAGGCTTATGGGTATTAAATGCTAACATGTTTCTTTATGGCTAATTGATTACTGACTTCACTAAATATAAGTAATTATCAATAAAGCACAAAATATTAAGATATTTTCTGACACAGCATAAGCTACAAATCTAAAAATACCCACAAACTTGTTGTTTTGTCAAAATAAGAAAACTTTCCCCTTCCAACTTTATTGCTATATTGCTCTGTTACACTTCCCATTCTATTAGCTGATCCAATGTTTAAAAATACCCAGGTAAATTTCTCGGGCTTTTGATGTTTATTTTTGCCTCTAAGAGTGGAATAAATCTCTCCACATTTTGGATATGGATACCACTTGCACACACAGTAGTTTGTTCAGGCTTTCCATATACAAAAAACACAATGATCAGTTACAAATCTGATTATTGACTGAAAATACCGTATGATTGTACAATTTTTATCTTTTCAATGACACTTCAGCATACTCTAAAACAATGTTTTTCAAACTAAGTCCCCAGGATTTACCATCTAGTTTGATTTTCTGGATACAAAAAAGGCAGTACATGGAATTATAACTCATGCAGATTAATTGTGGATATAGAAACATAGAAACATGACAGCAGAAAATGATCATACGGTGTATCTTGCGTACCTATCCAAACTAGAACTACTCAGTTCTACAATCTCTACTGTCAGAGATCCCTTGTACTTATCCTATGCTTTCCTGAATTCAGATACTGTCCTTGTCTCACTCTCTACTACCTCTACTGTGAGGCTGTTCCAGGCTCATCACCATCTCTTTAAAGACATGTTTACTGAGAATATACTTGAGCATTCTTTCCATTGGAAGAAGCTCACCTCCTGTGCATTGATACCTTGGAAGTATTTAAATGTAGCAATTATATCTCTCCTAGACCACCTTTCTTCTAGATTATACATGTTTAGATCTTTATGTTTACCTCCATATGTTTCAGAATAAAGGCCATTGATCATTTTGTAAGCCACCTTCTGGACCAACTCTATTTGGTTTATATATTTTGAAGGTGCAGTCTCAAGAATTGTACACTATTCTATATAAAGTCTTTCCAGGAACTTATACAGGGAAATATCACCTACTTTTCCTGCTAATTATTCCTTTCCCTATGCATCCATATATCCTTCTGGCTTTTGTGTTACCTTATCCACTTGTTTGGTCAACTTAAGTTCATCAAATATGATCACCCCTGATCCTTCTCTTATTTCATGCTAAGAGGCTAGCTCGAACACAGTCCCTTAATTCCATGGCCTCTATTCTTTTTTGGATGTTGGGAAAGATTTCTTTTTCAAAGCCCAGAGCGTTAGGGGCATTATATTCTTATCCCTGGGATAGGGGTAGTTTTCCTCACTGTGTGAGCTTAGTATGTCCAATAAATATGCTGGAGCCACTGGATTCATGTCTAAAATTAAAGTATTTACTGATGCAAAAGTCAGATGAAATATGGCAAAAAACTTAGTTCTCAGCATCATAGGATATCTCTCTTTTTACAGTACTTCCCTTATATCTATAGGATACCAAGCCAAGGAAAACATCCATCCTCCAGGGCTTGGCTAAATGGGATTCCCAGGTAGGCATGGTGTCCTTTAGTTGGGCAGGAAAAAACATCTTCCAAATTGTTAAACAAAGTAAATCACAGTCTCTGTACATAGAGTCACAAAACTCTCTCCCCAAGGGCTGAAGACTCCAGATGGGAGTTTTCTGTTATGCATGCTGTCTGCGGCAGACCCACGGCAGGGCCCCCTCACCTTATTACACAGACTCTAGCTCCTGGTTCCTCCTTGATAGCGGCGGTGGGCTGCCGGCTCCGACCTAGGGCTGCCCCCGGCTCTGCCATGGTCCCCAGTACTGCAGCTCAAGATGCTATAACCCATCGGGCCTCTCCGCGTGGTCCGCGGAGAGATGCCACTACCTGCACCACGGCCCTCCCTAAGCGCATGCTCATCTCTGATCCTTATCTAGGGCCTGCAGTGGGAACCTGGCCACAGCCCCGGATGATGACGTCAAACTCTTCAGTGTATTTAAGCTCAGGCCTTGCTCCATAGTGTTGCCTTTGCAACAGGTCTCCTCGCTACTCGAGTACTCGTTGCTGCTAGAGAATCCTCTCTACTCTTCGTTCTTGACCTCCGTTGTTCCCGGTTCCTGTCTTCTTCGTTCCTGCCCTGTCTATGTGTTTGACTTTACGGATATCAACTCTGCCTTGCTTGACTATGCTTCAGCCTATCTCCAGACCCAGATCTCTTCTACACCTGACTACGCGACTGCCTATCTCCAGACCCAGACCTCCGCTACGCCTGACCATGCTACTGCCTATCTCCAGACCCTGACCTCCTCTATGCCCGACTACGCTATTGCCTATCTCCAGACCCAGACCTCTGCTACACCTTACTATGCTATTGACATCTCTGTGATCAGACCATTGCCTTGATTGACTTACGCTATTGACTTCTCCGTGATCAGAACTTAGTATTGTTTACCATGATCTCTGCTTGCCGCCGGCCCTGATCCAAGCCTGTCATTGATGCCTCTTCTAGCCTGTTCCCGGGACATGGACTTATTAGGCTTCGGCCTACCTTTGCTCGAGTGCCATCAGCTAATCTATGTTCCATTGGTGCCCAGTACCGTACCCAGTCCAGGATAGGACTACACCACCTATCACATGCTGTCTCTGGGCTAAACCAATCTCCTTTGATATCCAACCTCGAGGCCCACGTAAGTCTTGATGACTCCGGCACCCAAAGGCTCAACCCGCAGGGAACGAGGGCTGGTATAGGTGAAGCTCCAGTGGCCTCTACCTTCAGCCCATGCCACCTGCCGATGGTGAGGACTCATAGGTCCTCACCTATGGTTTGTGTCAACCCCACCTCAACCCAAGGGTCCACCTCCAATGCAACATTATCAAAGGTCTCAATTGTTCTTTATACATAGTTAGTAGATAGTCATAACTCTGTTTTCTTAAACAAATCCTTGATAGGAGGATCTACTCTGGAAAAAGCAGGTCAGTTGTTCCTTCTGATGGGCAGGAAGAGGGGCAGCCAAATGCTTCCTCTCAGTTCTTCTCAAAATATTTTCTTCTTCCCCCAAACTGAGGTAAACACAAAAAGGTCCTGGCACTGGGTCACAACCTTCCTCAGTCCTCGTTGAGGGCATAGAGGAACATGTCTTCCCTAACTTGTACATCCCCAGTCACAGGGTTCCCATGGCCTGAAATTAAGTGGTACCCAGAGTTTTAATCAAGCTTCCTTTAAATTAAAGTCTTTAAAGGCCCAATATATTCCCAGGATGCTAAGCTTACCCACCAGGAAGTGGATAAGCAGGGTAGATCTCCATCTTGTCTTGCAGACTCCAAACAGCATTTGTTTCAGTCCTAAATAAAGTCCCAAAATCCAATTTAGAAAAAAGCTCCTAACAGCTCCTATAGCTTACAAAGCAAGCTATACTGCCCCCAGAGCTCTCAGAAGAGAGTTTCTTATAAAACCTTGCTCAGGGAATAGCCATTCTAGTTCTCTCAAAGGGAGGAGCTGTACCAAATGGTAATCTACCAGATTCACTAACCTACACTGTCCTATATGAGTATAGGAATTACTCAGGGCTTACTGTATTGGAACCAGAGGGACCTAAAGTAGCAGACTTGGAGGAGCTGAGGGAGACAGAGAGGTACATTGACGAGACCTTCAGGGACATAGTAGCCAAGTCCCAAATCCATTCTGGCAGCCCCAGTGCTGCCTTGGATCAGAAAGGTCTCCCAGAAGGAGAACATCACCTGGTGTAGCAGGAAGTGATGCTGTAGCAAGGACCTGCTCTCCAGGTGATGTATTGTCCTCTCACACTGAGGACAAATCTCCCAGGGCTACTGCCCAGGAGGGAAGGGTTATGCCGGCCATCATAGTTGGTGATCCGATTATTAGAAATGTAGATAGCAGGGTGACTGGTGGATGTGAGGACCGCCTGGTAACTTGCCTACCTGGTGAGAAGGTGGCAGACCTCATGCGTCACCTAGATAGGATTATAGACAGTGCTGGGGAGGAGGCGGCTGTCATGGTACATGTGGGCACCAATGACATAGGAAAATGTGGGAGAGAGGTTCTGTAAGCCAAATTTTGGATTTTAGGTAGGAAGCTGAAATCCAGAACCTTCAGGGTGGTATTCTCTGAAATGCTTCCTGTTCCACATGCAGGTCCCCAGAGGCAGGCAGAGCTCCAGAGTTTCAATGCGTGGATGAGACAATGGTGCAGGGAAGAGGGATTCAGCTTTGTAAGGAACTGGTGTTGCAGTTGGGTACTGCTGGAGAGATAGTGGACCCTTGGGCTGACCTACCTAGGGAGGCAGGGTAGGCCGGGAGGCGGAGCCACAAGCTGGAGGGGTTCACCCAGGAACCAAGGACCCTCCGGGAGGAGCTCGTAGGGTCCCGAGCTCTCGGGACTAGGAACTGAGACAGAAAGTCCAGGGGCTGAGATAGGCGTAGGCCGGAACCTGAGCAAGTAGTAAGGTTAGGAAGTCCAAGGTGCCTGGAAGGCGGGGAACCTGCTGCACAGGGCCGAGGGCCGGCTGAAGGAAGGGCAGCGGGCGGCTGCGGAGTCTGTAGCAAACGGGAGTCTGAAGCAGGCTGTAGGCTGAAGCGGAGTCTGTAGCAAACCGGAGTCTGAAGCAGGCTGTAGGCTGGAGCGGAGTCTGTAGCAAATCGGAGTCTGAGGCAGGCAGCAGGCTGAAGTGGAAGTCAAGGCAAACCGGAGTCGGAGGCAGGCGGCAGGCTGAAGCAGAAGTCAAAGGCAAACCGGAGTCGGAGGCAGGCGGCAGGCTGAAGCAGAAGTCAAAGGCAAACCGGAGTCGGAGGCAGGCGGCAGGCTGAAGCAGAAGTCAAAGGCAAACCGGAGTCGGAGGCAGGCGACAGGCTGAAGCAGAAGTCAAAGGCAAACTGGAGTCTGAAGCAGCAACGTGGAGATCACCAGGAGCGCAACTAAGAACAACACAGAGTTGTGAACCTCGTTGCAAGGCGATGAGAGAGAGTTTGAGCGCTGGTTATATCGAGACTTGGGCGTGACGTCATCAGCACGGGCGGGGCCAGCCTTCCGGGAGCT
Organism: Rhinatrema bivittatum; assembly: GCF_901001135.1. Taxonomy (NCBI): domain Eukaryota; kingdom Metazoa; phylum Chordata; class Amphibia; order Gymnophiona; family Rhinatrematidae; genus Rhinatrema; species Rhinatrema bivittatum. Next base: position 176,389,007 of record NC_042615.1, read on the forward strand.
GGGCACTCAAATCGGACGTCCTCGCGCACGTGCGAGGCAGAAGAGAAGCAGGCACGTAATGGTGGCCGTCACGTGGAGTCAGAGAAGCCCCCGGGGTCTGGAGTGGGCGGAATGTGGCGCTCCCTGAAGCGGAGGTAGGCGGGCTTGGGCCTCAACAGAAGGGAAGCGGTCGGGACCGCAACAACTGGGGAAACTTTTGGGGAAAGGGGAGACTTTTCCGAAAGGATGGGCTCCACCTTAACCAGAGTGGAACCAACTGCTGGCACTAACTTTCAAAAAGGAGATAGAGCAGCTTTTAAACTAGAACAAGGGGGAAAGCCGATAGTCACTCAGCAGTGCATGGTTCGGAGAAATGTATCCTTGAAGGATACTAATGAAACAGGAGAGTTAGGGCATCCTAACAGAGGGGATCCATTTAAAGCAAACATAGTTCATATGCCTATATGTAAAAAATCATCAAAGCTAATCATTTCCGAATTATCCCAAACAACAGAAAACCAGGTTGTTAAAACAAGCAAAAACCACATTTTGAAATGTCTGTATGCAAATGGCAGAAGTCTAAGAAGTAAGATGGGAGAGTTAGAGTGTATAGCAGTAAATGATGAGATTGACATAATTGGCATCACAGAGACTTGGTGGAAGGAGGATAACCAATGGGACAGTGCTATATCAGGTTACAAATTATATTGCAATGATAGGGAGGATCAACTTGGTGGGGGTGTGGCACTTTATGTCCGTCAGGGTATAGAGTCCAACAGGATAAAGATCATACAAGAGACTAAATGTTCAGTAGAATCTATTAGGGATGTGAATCGTTTTTTGATTATTTAAAATATCGTTCGATATATTTTAAATCGTCAAAAATCGTTAGAGCTGCGATACAATAACAATTCCCCTGATTTATCGTCAAAAAATCGTAAATCGGGGGAAGGGGGAGGGGAAGGGGGAGGGCGGGAAAACCGGCACACTAAAACAACCCTAAAACCCACCCCAACCCTTTAAAATAAATCCCCCACCCTCCCGAACCCCCCCAAAATGCCTTAAATTACCTGGGGTCCAGAGGAAGGGTCCCGGTGTGATCTTTCACTCTCGGACCTCCGTGCGTTGTAGAAATGGCGCCGGCGCTACCTTTGACCTGTCATATGACAGGGCAAAGGTAGCGCCGGCGCCATTTTGTTTTTTTGTCCCCGACGTCAGGAGATTAGGAGATCGCTCCCGGACCCCCGCTGGACCCCCAGGGACTTTTGGCCAGCTTGGGGGTCCTCCTGACTCCCAGAAGACTTGCCAAAAGTCCAGCGGGGGTCCGGAACGATCTCCTACCGCGAATCGTTTTTCCATACGGAAAAACAATTTGACTGCAGGAGGTCGTTTCGGACCCCCGCTGGACCCCCAGGGACTTTTGGCCAGCTTGGGGGGGCCTCCTGACCCCCACAAGACTTGCCAAAAGACCAGCGGGGGTCCAGAACGCTGGACTTTTGGCAAGTCTTGTGGGGGTCAGGAGGCCCCCCCAAGCTGGCCAAAAGTCCCTGGGGGTCCAGCGGCGGTCCGGAGCGACCTCCTGCAGTCGAATCGTTTTTCCGTACGGAAAATGGCGCCGGCCATACGCTGTATGGCCGGCGCCATTTTCCATACGCTGTATGGCCGGCGCCATTTTCCATACGGAAAAACGATTCTTGGTAGGAGATCGTTCCGGACCCCCGCTGAACTTTTGGCAAGTCTTGTGGGGGTCAGGAGGCCCCCCCAAGCTGGCCAAAAGTCCCTGGGGGTCCAGCGGGGGTCCGGGAGCGATCTCCTATGCTCCTGCCGTCGGGGGACAAAAAAAACCAAAATGGCGCCGGCGCTACCTTTGCCCTGTCATATGACAGGGCAAAGGTAGCGCCGGCGCCATTTCTACAATGCACGGAGGTCCGAGAGTGAAAGATCACACCGGGACCCTTCCTCTGGACCCCAGGTAATTTAAGGCATTTTGGGGGGGTTCAGGAGGGTGGGGGATTTATTTTAAAGGGTCGGGTGGGTTTTAGGGATGTTTTAGTGTGCTGGTTTTCGATTTACACGATTTACACGATATTTTAAAAACCCAAATTGCGACGATCCAATTCCCTCCCCCTCCCAGCCGAAATTGATCGTTAAGACGATCGATCACACGATTCACATCTCTAGAATCTATATGGGTAGAAATTCCATATGTGTTGGGTAAGAGTATAGTGATAGGAGTATACTACCGTCCACCTGGACAAAATGGTCAGATAAATCAGGGAAGCAAACCAATTTGGCAGTGCAATAATAATGGGAGATTTCAATTACCCCAATATTGACTGGGTAAATGAAACATCAGGACTTGCTAGAGACATAAAGTTCCTGGATGTAATAAATGATTGCGTCATGGAGCAATTGGCTCAGGAAACAACAAGAGAGGGAGGTATTTAAGATTTAATTCTTAGTGGAATGCAAGATTTGGTGAGAGAGGTAATGTTGGTGGGGCCACTTGGCAACAGTGATCATAACATGATCAAATTTAAACTAATAACTGGAAGGGGGACAATAAGTAAATCTGCAGCTCTAACACTAAATTTTAAAAAGGGAAACTTTGATAAAATGAGGAAAATAGTTAGAAAGAAACTGAAAGGTACAGCTGCAAAGGTTAAAAGTGTTCAACAGGCTTGGACATTGTTCAAAAATACAATCCTAGAGGCACAGTCCATATGTATTCCGCACATTAAGAAAGGTGGAAGGAAGGCAAAACGATTACCGTCATGGTTAAAAGGTGAGGTGAAAGAGGCTATTTTAGCCAAAACAAATCCTTCAAAAATTGGAATAAGGATCCATCTGAAGAAAATACGATAAAACATAAGTATTGCCAAGTTAAGTGTAAAACATTGATAAGACAGGCGAAGAGAGAATTTGAAATGAAGTTGGCCATAGAGGCAAAAACTCATAATAAAAACTTTTTTAAATATATGCAAAGCAAGAAACCTGTGAGAGAGTCAATTGGACCATTAGATAACAGAGGGGTTAAAGGGGCTCTTAGGGAAGATAAGACCATTGCAGAAAGACTAAATTAATTCTTTGCCTCCATGTTTACTAAGGAGGATGTTGGGGAGATACCAGCTCCAAAGATGGTTTTCAGGGGTGATGAGTCAGATGAACTGAATGAAATCACTGTGAACCTGGAAGATGTAGTAGGCCAGATTGACAAACTAAAGAGTAGCAAATCACCTGGACCGGATGGTATGCATCCTAGGGTACTGAAGGAACTAAAAAATGAAATTTCTGATATTTATTTATTTATTTATTTATAGATTCTTTTATACCACGGTACGTATAGACATACATCACCTCGGTTTACAGTGAAACAATAAATTAGCAACAGGCTTTACATGTAACAGTTTAAAAAACAGTAAAACATTTAACAGCAACAGGCTTTACAGAAACAAGAGTTTTAAAGATAATATGCATACATCATTAAATATCAAACAATAAAATATAAATAACCATGTATTTGCAGGAGCAAATTAACTGTCAGCAGTGAGACCAATGTCACATTGAATACAATAGCCTAAATTGAGTAACAGTGGGGGGGTATGGAATAGCAGAATGCGAGGAAAGGAACTTGGGGCCAGTGAGGAATAATAAGGGATAGCTGAATTTTTAGGTTAGATGAGATTCATAGAGTGAATGCTTGTTCAAACAACCATGTTTTAAGGTTTTGTTTGAAGGTTTTGTGACAGGATTCAAGATGCAGGTCCAACGGCATGTTGTTCCAGATTTTGATACCCGCTATGGAGAATGATCGGTCTATGGTGGAAACGTGTTTGATGTGTTTTAGTGGATGGACAGCTAATTTCGCTTGGTGAATATTTCTAATTGGTCTGTTGGAGGTGCGAAAAATGAGCTGATCAGAGAACCATTGCATCTCTTGGTTGTGAATTGATTTGTGGATGAGTGAGAGAACTTTAAAAGTAATTCTGAAGGATACGGGTAGCCAATGTAGGAACATGAGTGCTGGAGTAATATGTTCATGCCGTCGAGTATTAGTAATTAAACGAGCAGCGGCATTCTGCAACATCTGAAGAGGTTGAATTGTGCTTTTAGGGAGACCCAGTAGTAGTGCATTACAATAGTCAATCTTTGGTAGAATTGTGGCTTGTAACACAGTCCGGAAGTCCTGAGGATGTAATAACGGTTTAATTCTTTTCAATGTATGTAACTTGAAGAAGCCACTCTTGATTGTGGTTGAGATGAAATTGTTCAAAGTAAGGTGATTATCAATAATGATCCCAAGGCTGCGGACCTGCTTTAGAATATTAGTTAAAATTTGTAACCTATCATTAAAATCATCCATTGTACCTGAAGACTGGAGGGTGGCCAATGTAACCCCAATATTTAAAAAAGGCTCCAGGTGCGATTCGGGTAACTATAGACCAGTGAGCCTGACTTCAGGGGCGATCCGGGTAACTATAGACCAGTGAGCCTGACTTCAGTGCCTGGAAAAATAGTGGAAACTATTCTCAAGAACAAAATCGTAGAGCATATAGAAAGACATGATTTAAAGGAACACAGTCAACATGGATTTACCCAAGGGAAGTCTTGCCTAACAAATCTGCTTCATTTTTTTGAAGGGGTTAATAAACATGTGGATAAAGTTGAACTGTTAGATGTAGTGTATTTGGATTTTCAGAAGGTGTTTGACAAAGTCCCTCATGAGAGGCTTCTACGAAAACTAAAAAGTCATGGGATAGGAGGCAATGTCCTTTCGTGGATTACAAACTGGTTAAAAGACAGGAAAGAGAGTAGGATTAAATGGGCAATTTTCTCAGTGGAAAAGGATAAACAGTGGAGTGCCTCAGGGATCTGTACTTGGACTGGTGCTTTTCAATATATATATATAAATGATCTGGAAAGGAATATGACGAGTGAGGTTATCACATTTGCGGATGATACAAAATTATTCAGAGTAGTTAAATCACAAGCGTACTGTGATACATTACAGGAGGACCTTGCAAGACTGGAAGATTGGGCATCCAAATGGCAGATGAAATGTAATGTGGACAAGTGCAAGGTCTTGCATATAGGGAAAAATAACCCTTGCTGTAGTTACACGATGTTAGGTTCCATATTAGGAGCTACCACCCAGGAAAAAGATCTAGGCATCATAGTGGATAATACTTTAAAATTGTCTGCTCAGTGTGCTGCAGCAGTCAAAAAAGCAACTAGAATGTTAGGAATTATTAGGAAGGGAATGGTTAATAGAATGGAAAATGTTATAATGCCTCTATATCGCTCCATGGTGAGACCGCACCTTGAATATTGTGTACAATTCTGGTTGCCGCATCTCAAAAAAGATATAGTTGCAATGGAGAAGGTACAAAGAAGGGTAACCAAAATGATAAAGGGGATAGAACAGCTCCCCTATGAGGAATGGCTGAAGAGGTTAGGGCTGTTCAGCTTGGAGAAGAGATGACTGAGGGGAGATATGATAGAGGTCTTTAAGATCATGAGAGGTCTTGAATGAGTAAATGTGACTCGGTTATTTACACTATCGAATAATAGAAGGACTAGGGGGCATTCCATGAAGTTAGCAAGTAGCACATTTAAGACTAATCGGAGAAAATTCTTTTTAACTCAAAGCACAATAAAGCTCTGGAATTTGTTGCCAGAGTATGTGGTTAGTGCAATTAGTGTAGCTGGGTTCAAAAAAGGTTTGGATAAGTTATTGGAGGAGAAGTCCATTAATGGCTATTAATCAAGTTTACTTAGGGAATAGCCACTGCTATAAATTGCATCAGTAGCATGGGATCTTCTTAATGTTTGGGTAATTGCCAGGTTCTTGTGGCCTAGTTTTGGCCTCTGTTGAAAACAGGATGCTGGGCTTGATGGACCCTTGGTCTGACCCAGCATGGCAATTTCTTATGTTCTTATGACCTTTACAGATGTTTAATTTGGAAATGACCCTTGTCTTCTTACTGTATATGGGATTAGAGTCTATAAATCAAAGAATGAGCTTAGGGATGTTGGGGGGGGGGGGGGGGGGGGGGTTAGGTGGGTATGAGGGAAAGAAAGACAGTGGAAAAGAAATTACCTACCTATATGTTTTTCAGATTTTTATCAAAGGATCACACATACGGCCAAATTTTAAAAGCCCTGCCCACAGTACAATGAAGGGTTATGCACATTGCTGGGCCCTGTGCATGCTGAGTGCATTTTCACCAAGCACCATTAGACCCTGTCCTGGGGAAGCGTGCTCCGGCAGCCGGCTGACAAGCAGAGTTTACTTCAGTTCTGGAGGAGCAGTAAGTATAAAAATAAAAAAATTGGAGCTAGGTAGGGTTAGTTTAGGGGTCAGGGAGGAGAGGGGGAAGAGGGAGGAAGGATAGGGTTAGGGGTAGGGAAGTTCCTTCCCAGTCCACTACTTTATTGGAGCGGACTGGGGGGGAACTGGGGAAGCTCTAATTGCATTGCTGCATGTAATTTTAAAAAAATCATCTCTGCACGTGGAGGAGGCCACCTGCCCATACTTGTGTGTGCAGATATTAAAATCCGGTATGCATGTATGCATGGGAATCCAATTTTATAACATGCATGTGCTGATGCACCCCAGATATTAGCAAAGAAATTATCTAACTCCCTGGTCTTCTGTTTTTAATCAAAGGCATATACCCAGACACTAGAAAAAAAACAAACAAACCTCCCTGTTCTTCTATTTTTATCATAGACACACTAGCAAAGAAATTACCTAATTTTCTGTAATCTTTTTTTCTTCTTTTTAAATCAGGTACACACACACATACATACTGAAAGATTTTACCATTCCTGGCTTTTAATCAAGGAACACACATACTTGAAGTTAATTTATCCCGCAATATCACCTCTCCCCAAACTTTTAAGTCCCAATATTATCCAGCAAGAATTACTTACCAATCCTATTCAGCTGCCAGCCAAATCTTCTTCTCCTCTTAATATAACCTCAGGTGTTTATTTATTTAATTTTACTTTATAAAAATAAATTTTTTCTGACATTTCTGTGTCTAGTTAATTTGTTTGTTTTTTATTAGAGCACAATGGATCATAGTGATTGAGCCTGGGGAAGAAGGAGAGAAAAATATCTGGAAATGGAATAGGATATCTTAGAAGAGGGAAAGGGGATCTCAGAGGAGGGAAATGTAGTTGGAATCTTAGGCAGGAAAGGTTCAGAGCTAAGGAATGGATGAGTATAGAGGCACAGAGGAAGGAGTGGATAGGGGAATAAGGAAAGATAAGTAAAGGGGAGGACAGGAGAGGAAGAAGGGAGGTAAGAGGAATTAGGAATGAGAGAGGAGGAGGGAGGATCAGGGATGGGGAGTTGGGAGGAAAGGGAGCATTGAGGATGGGAATTGAAAGGTGGAGGAAAGTTTGGGATGGGAATCTCTAGACTCTTGCAGCAATTCTGCAGGGACCAACAGATTCCATGAGAAGAGACTGATTTTGTGGCCTTTCCTGCAGCTAAGAAATCATGGGAGACCAGGGGCTGTGCCTATATGTTCTGGGGCAGATTTTCAAAAGGTTACATGCGTAAATCCATAGGATGTATGCACGTAACCAGGCTTACGCGTGCCGGGCCTATTTTCAATAGGCCCGGCGACACGCATAAAGCCCCAGGATGCATGTAAGTCCCGGGGCGGGCAAAAAGGGGAAGGGGGCAGGGAAGGGAAGGGTCCCGGCACAGCGGCCATTTGCTGCTGTGCCGGGGATCGCGCACCGGCAGTCAGTCGGCGCACACAACTTACCTCAGCCCCAGGGCTGAAGTAAGTTTTAAAACAAAAGTAAAAAAAAAAGAAAAAGGTAGGGGGGTAAGGGCAGGGAAGGTAGGGGAAGGGAAGGTGGAATGGGGGGTTAGGAAAGTTCCCTCTGAGACCGCTCCAATTTCGGAGCGGCCTGGAAGGGAATGGAGGAAGGCAGTGCAGCTCGGCGCGGGCCCGGCATGCGCAAGGTGCACAATTGTGCACCCCCTTGTGTGCACCAACCCCCAATTATATAACATGCACATGCATGTGCACGCATGTTATAAAATTGCATGTCCATGTGTGTGCACCGGGTAGCGCACGCACATGGATGCGCTCGTGCAAGTTTTAAAATCTACCCCTCTATGTTATGCCTATCATGGTTTTTTTTTTGCATATGAATAAAATTCATTTTCCATCTTCCTCTTGTATATTACAAACTGGACAATACACTCATTTGAACTTATAATCTGGTGTGTAGCAACTCCTCCATTGCGATGTGCAAGCTTCAACATTGCACTTTAACAAAAAAGAACTGTGCATGATTTGTGTTTGTCAGAAATTAAGGATTTCCCCAAGATCAAGGTGAAAAGACTGTCAGGTTTTCTGCCTTGGGAATCTTACATAGATTCAGCAAAATCAATTTGGATCTGGTGATTCACAAAGTTTATAGCAGATTTCCTCTGAAGATGCATCAGATTTCCATGAAACAACTATGGATTTCACATTCAATAGATATTTTTAGAAAGGTTTATTAAATCAATTTGACAAATGTTAACAATTGTTCTTGGTTTTTTTTTAATTGTTTCATTATCCTCTTTTAAAAGTGTTTATACATAAAGGACATTCATGTCAGCAACTAGGATTTGAATGGTGGGGTGAACAGATTTTATAATTTTCACTACATGATATATCATATTAGATCTATACAAAACATTTCTATTTGGAATGTGGAATTTAAATGAGTTTTTGAAGATTTTTAGGGAAAATTATAATCCAGGTATAATATCCTTAATGCTCAAGGTTTGTCAATAATTGTAATTAGGTTTCTTTGACAAGCATCCTTTTCAGCTTATATTGATTAGTTTAAGACAGTTTAGCCTTTTTGCATTTTCTCAATTAACAGTTTTTCTTATTTAATGGTCAACAATTCTTCAGCTTTTAAAACCTTGTATAAACATTGCATAGATATCATTTCACAGGCGAATGCTCAATGATATATTATTAAATGCTAGAAATGCCATGACTTCAAACCAAGGACAAAAAAAAAGAATAGTGATTAATGAAAAACACTGAAGCTGTTGCATGGAAGTTTTATAGAAAATTATGTTAAAATATATCAAGTATGAAAATGTAATATGAGTTTGGAAATATAATTTAATTATGCATAAAATGTTTTTTTTTCAGTAATCCTAAAAATACAGAGGCCAATATTCCAAGGCATTTAGACAGATAATTCATAAGTTATTGAGCTAAATGCTGAATTTAAAATATTGCCAGTACTTATCCTGCTAATTTTTAGCTAAACAAATAATGGGCATTTTGGGGGCTTTCCAGGTGGAGAATAGTTAGTCAGGAAAACTATCTGACTAAATCTGATGTTAGGAGTTAGCTGAATACGTTTTGAGGCTAACTCTAGTCATTCACTGGAACAGGTTTAAAATTATCTGGGAGCATGTTCCCATATAATTTAAGACTTAATTGTCTATATTCAAAAGTATATAGCTGGTTAAGTGGCACAGTGAAAACAATAAGTGGAAGTGTTTAGGGGGTGGGGCGAGATTGGCCCAGAAGTGTCTATTTTTGACATATTCAGTTGGGGTCTGGGAATTGGGAGTCTAGGCCCACATCAATTTTTTACACTGTAGCCACTTAACCAGTTATATTCTTATGATTATAGCCAGTTATGTCTAAAATTATTCGATAACTGTAATTTTGCTCCTGGAGACAGCTAGTGTTAGCTGAAAACTTATTCAGCTAAAGGAACATTGGTTCTTACCTGCTAATTTTCATTCCTGTAGTACCACGGATCAGTCCAGACAGTGGGTTGAGCCTCCTGTCCAGCAGATGGAGAAAGAGAAAAAATTAAAAGGATATCCTGTATCAAGACAGGGCTCACCCTGCATCCCTTCAGTATAAATGTTATCAAAGCAAGAAAAGGTAAAGTTAACCAGTAGAAAATCAATAGAAGATCAAACAAGTAACAACCAACATGTAATTTGAACTATCAACATGTGAAAGAACCGCTCTTACATAGATATCCAGTTGAGAAAGACTTCCGGTGCCTTGAAGTTATGATAGGAAGTAAATGGAGCCAAAATGCTGTGAAGAACCAAACAAAAAAGGAAAAAACCTTTGAGCGGACGAAGCAAAAAGAAACCACAGCACGGGCAGGAGTCTAGACTGATCCGTGGTACTACAGGAATGAAAATTAGCAGGTAAGAACAAATTTCCTTTCCCTGTACGTACCCAGATCAGTCCAGACAGTGGGATGTACCAAAGCTTCCCTAAAGAGGGTGGGATTGAGACAAACCCGCTTGAAGCACCTGCCTGCCGAAGGAGCCAAACATTGGTGCCTAGACGTTGAGGCGATAATGACGAGCAAAAATATGCAGAGACTTCCAAGTAGCCACCCTGAGATTTCCTGAGGAGAGATCAACTGACTCTCCACCCAAGTAGTAGATTGTGCATGCAAAGAATGGGCCTTCAGGCCCTCTAGAACCAACTGGCCATGACAGATATAAGCCGAACCAAAGGCCTCCTTCAGCCAGCAAGCAATGGTAGCCTTAGAGGCCTTGTTACCTCTATTAAGGCTGCTCCATAGGACAAAGAGATGATCAGAGATGTGAAATTCATTAGCAACCTGTAAGTATTGGAGTAGAACTCTCTTTACATCAAGGCACCTGAGGTCACCAACAGGCGTGCGTGCATTATCTTCAGGAGAAAAGGCAGGAAGCTCCACTGACTGACGTGAAAAGAAGACACAACCTTTGGAAGAAAGCTTGGCACCATCTTGAGGGAAACACTTGAGTCAGAAAAACAGAGAAAGGGCTCCCGACAAAACAAGGCTTGGAGCTCAGACTCTCTTCTGGCCGAGCAAATAGAGACCAAAAATACTGTCTTAAGAGTTAGGTCTTTAAGCGTGGCCTGCTGAAGGGGTTCGAAAGGCACCTCGCAAAGGGCTTGAAGCACCAAATTGAAGCTCCAGGATGGACAAGTAAGCCGGACAGAGGGGTTTAACTGTTTGGCACCTTTAAGGAAGCAAATGACATCCGGATGGGTCGCCACTGCATAACTATTGATACGCCCAAGGAGGGAACCGAGTGCCAAAACCTGCACCCACAGAGAATTGAAAGACAAACCTTTGGAGAGACCAGACTGCAGGAAGGAAAGGACCTGAGACACCAGAGCATTGCACGCCTGGACTCTGGCCTCAGCACATGCAGTCTCAAACACTCTCCATACCCGGACGTAAGCGAGAGAGGTAATGTCTTCCATGACCACAAGAGAGTGGAGATAACTTCCTTCTTATACCCTTTCTTTCTCAGGCGCCGCCGCTCAAAAGCCAGGCTGCTAGACAAAAGCGATCTGCCTGATCAAAAAATACTAGTCCTTGGCAGAGCAGGTTTTGGAGGTGACCAAGGCAAAGAGGCCCATCTGTTGCGAGGTTCACCAGGTCTAAGAACCATGGACTCCGAGGCCATTTCGGCGCTACGAGAATGACCAGCCCCTTGTGGAATTCTATCCTTCTGAGTACCTTTCCCACCAGAGGCCAAGGTGGGAACACATAGAAAAGAACGTCATGAGGCCAGGGAAGAACCAGGGCATCCACCCTTTCTGAGCAGTGCTCCCGTCTACGGCTGAAGAATCTGGGAGCCTTTGTGATATTCAGGGTAGCCATCAGGTCGAGGTGAGGAACTCCCCACTTGCGCACCAGAAGATTCATCGCCGCATCGCACAACTCCCACTCTCTGGATTCTAGGTGTTGTCGGCTGAGGAAGTTGGCTTGCACATTCTCCTTCCCCACAATGTGGGAAGCTGCCAGATGACTCAGGTGTCTCTCCTCCCAGCAGAGAAGCTTGCTGGCCTCCAGACCCACCAGACGACTCCTGGTGCCACCCTGACGATTGATGTAAGCTACTGTAGTGGCATTGTCGGAGAGGACCCACACGGCTTTGTGACGGAGCAAGGGCAGGAACGTCTTGAGGGCCAGACGGACAGCTCAGGCTTTGATGTGCAATCGGGATCGCACAGGAGACCACAGTCCTTGTGTAGACTGGTGCTGACACACTGCTCCCCAGCCAGAGAGGCTGACATCTGTCATCACAACAATCCACTGGGGTGTCTCCAAAGGAACTCCTTTCAAGAGGTGGGTGACTGAAAGCCACCACTTCATGCTGCCAATGGTAGAGTCAGAGAGCGGTAGGGGTGTTTGGAACTCCTCCGAGACCAGCTTCCAGCTGGACAGCTGTCTAGAGGGGAGCCGCATGGTCTACCAACTGCATCTGCTGGAGATAGAGAAATACTGAAGGGATACAGGGTGAGCACTGTCCTGATACAGGATATCCTTTTAGTTTTTTCTCTATCTCCATCTGCTGGACAGGAGGCTCCACCCACTGTCTGGACTGATCCGGGTACGTACAAAGAACACCTATTGTCAGAGTCAGCTGCAAAAGTTTCATGCTAACTCATCTGCACCTTAAAATTCTCCACAAATGCCCATTATTTATTTGGCTAATGTTTAGCTGAATAATGACAAAGTTGGATATGAACTGAGGATTTTGAAAACTTGACATTTAGCTGGATAACTTGTAAATAATCCTGCTAAATTCCTTTAAAAATTGGAATTATAATTTTTGGATGACTCCTTTAGTATCTCCATTTTAGGGATTATATCTGTTGTAATACAGTTGTGGTTATATGATGGACTTCTTTACCATGCCATAATTGCATATACCATCATTTATAGAAAAGACCAATAACTAGAATCCTAGGGATTATTAGGAAAAGAATGGATAATAGAGTATATCATACTGCCTCTGATCACTCCATTGTGCGACCTCATTTTGAGTATTGTGTGCAGTTCTGGTAACCCCATCTTAAAAAAGAAATAGCAGAAATAGAAAACATACAGAGAAAGGCGACCAAATGATAAAGGGGATGGAACAATTGCCCTATGAAGAAAGGCCAAAGAGGTTAGGACTCTTCAGCTTGGAGAAGAGATGGCTGAGGGGAGATATTTTCTTTATTTATATATTTATTTATTTGTTTGTTTTTATATACTGACATTCAACATATGTTATCACATTGGTTTACGTAGAACAAACTGAAAAAGAAAAAGTTACAATGCAATAAGGAGTGGTACATTGGAGAATAAGAACAGGGGGAAGAGAGATTTAATTAATAGATAATGCAAACAAAGAAAAATATGAAAAGCAGATAAATTAGGTAACAAGAAGTTAGAGATGGAGGTTTCTCTTATGTACATATAGGTATGCAAAGGATAGGCATTCTGTGCAATTTTATTAATATAGAATTGATGATGGGCTGGTGGAAGTAATAAAGGGTCAGTGGATGGGTAAAAAGGAAAGGAAAGGAAAATAGGATAGGGATGGGTGTGGGAGAGTTGAGTGATGATTTTTCTCATTATGTTATGAATGCCTTTTTGAATAGCCATGTTTTTAGTTTCTTTTTGAAAGTTTGTGATGTCGGTTCAAGTCTTAAATCGGTGGGGAGGGTGTTCCAAACGAGTGGTTCAGCTATTGAGAAAGCACGTTCTCTGATTGAGTTGTGGTGGGTTAATTTTGGGGAGAGAGTTGTGAGGAGACCAGTGTTTGCAGAACATAGATTTCTCTGTGGGATTTGGAAGTGAATTACTACATCCATCCATTCTGTTTTGCTGTTATATAATGATTTGTGTATGAGAGATAAAGTTTTATATTGAATTCTGTACAGGATCGGTAACCAATGTAGCTCCTTGAGTATTGGGGTGATATGGTCAGATCTCTTGCTGTTGGTGAGTGATCTTGCCACTGCATTTTGTAGAAGTTGAAGTGGTTTAATAGTGGAAGCTGGTAGACCAAGGAGTATTGCATTGCAATAGTCAAGTTTGGAAAACAAGAGGGCATGTAATGCTATTCGGTAGTCCTGAGGGTGCAGGAGAGGTTTGATCCTCTTTAAGACTTGGAGTTTGTAGAATCTTTCTTTTATTGTGTTATTGATACGTTTCTTAAGGTTAAGTTCAGAGTCTAATGTGATTCCTAGATCTTTTGTATTTATTTATTTTATTTATTTATTTTTAATTTTTATATACCGAAGTTCTTGTAGGGACTACAAATCACTCCGGTTTACATAAAACAAAGAACTGCTCAACAGAGAGCTGAGCTTTACATGGAACAGTAGAACATATGGAACAGTATAACTGGTTGACAATTTAACATAGAGCTAAATAAAGAAATAATAGTTTAACTGGTAATAAATAGTAATAAGTAAAGAAATATAATATATTATATAAGCAGTATAACTATTTAACGTAGCAATAAATCTACCTTATAAATGGCCTGTGACCGACGGCCCGCAAATGCGCAGTAGAGCACAGCTCTACTGCGCATGTGCGGGCAAGGACGTCGGTCAGAAAAAAAAAATGGCGGTGGGGCCGCAGGAGCGGGAGGAGAAGCAGCGGCGCCGCGCGCGCGCGGTGCCGCTACTTCTCCTCCCCAGATCTGCCGGCAGATCTCGGGGGGGGGGGGGGGTGTCACTCCCGCGCCCCCCCCCCCCCCGAGATCTGCCGGCAGGAGCGGGAGGAGAAGTAGCGGCACCGCTCGCGCGCGGTGCCGCTACTTCTCCCCAGATCTGCCGGCAGATCTCGGGGGGGGGTCACTGCCGCGCGCGCGGGAGTGACACCCCCCCCCCCCGAGATCTGCCGGCAGGAGCGGGAGGAGTTAATGGAGCCGGGTGAGGGTTGCGGGAAGTCGCGCTTACGGCGCCGGGAGGAAATGGAGGTGGGTGTGGGCTGCGAGGAGTTGCGAGTACGGCGTCGGAAGGAAATGGAGGCGGGTGAAGGGAGGGACTGAGTGGGAGGGAGGGGGACTGACTGAGTGGGAGAGAGAGGGGGGACTGAGTGGGAGGGAGAGAGAGGGGGGACTGAGTGGGAGGGAGAGGGGGGACTGAGTGAGTGGGAGAGAGAGGGGGGACTGAGTGGGAGGGAGGGAGGGACTGAGTGGGTGGAGAGGTGGGGGAGGGGGGGTGGTGAAGAGTGAGGGGAGAGAGAATGAGGGGGAGGTGAGAGACAGAGGGATGTAGCCCGTTTTAACGGGCTTAACGGCTTGTATAAATATAAGCAATGCCAAATATATATATGAAATAAAGTAAATTTTTGATCTCAAAGATAATTGTCCAGTTGTAGATATTTTAGAATTAGTACTGGATACAGTGACCATAATTAGGGTAATTAGGATACATAATTAGGATACATAATTAGGATACATAATTAATTAGGATACATAATTAGGGTAATTAGGATACTTAGTAATTAGGGAGTCTGTATTGAGTATAATTTCTTTGTTTGTAATGTAGTTGTTGAGTTGGGGGTCAGGTATGGGTGAGGTTTTGTTGCATATGTAAAGTATTTCAGTTTTAATGTGATTGAGGGTGAGGGCCATCTGTATTAGTAGATGTTAGGGGTGTGCATTCATTTGTAACATATTGTCAATCTGCAAAGTTGCAGGAGGCTCATCTGAGCAGGGGTGTCCCTGTCCTCCAAACTGGCTGGTTCTCATAACAGACACAATTCTCCAGGGCTGAGGAGCTCACTGTCAGGAACTCATGACCCAGGGACATTGGGCAGAGGAAGAGCCCCTCTGAAGCATTAAATGCCTGGAAGCCCAGGCAGTAAGGCTGGCATGCTTACAATTCAGCTACAGACTCCAGGGTCAAGTGGTCCACATAATGTCAGACAATGCAATGATGGTAGCTTACTTCAACTGCCAGGGAAGAACCAAGAGCCATCAAGTGTCTCAGGAAATAGACCTACTTATGGAATGGGCGGAAGTACATCTAAAGATGATATCAGCCTCCCATATTGCAGGAAAAGACAATGTCAGAGCAGACTTTCTAATCAGGGAGTGTCTGGATTCAGGAGAGTGGGTGTTGTAAGACAAAGCCTTTCAACTGATAGATCGCTGGGGCCTCCCATGCATTGACCTTCTGGCTGCATCTCACAACTTGAAGGTTCTCCAATTCTTCAGCTGCAGAAGAGACCCGTGATCCCTGAGAATCGATGCTCTAATTCAGCTCTGGCCAGAAGAAGATTTACTTTAGTCCTTTTTTCCATGGCCCCTGCTGGGCAGGGTCATTTGCAGAATCAGACACCACAAGGGTTTAGCCCTATAGTAGCTCCAGATTGGTCCAGGCATCTATGGTATGCGAACATGTGGAGACTCCTGGTGGAGACCCCCCTGTGCTTTCCAACACATAGGGACCAGTCCTTCACTAGGATCTGAGTTGATTCTGCTTATGGTCTGGCCCCTGAGAGGGCTCGCCTGATGAAGTGAGGATATCCAGCAGCAGCAGTAACCAATAAATTACTTAGCGCCTGGAAGTTATCCACATCCCTAGCATTTGTGCGGGTCTGGAGTACCTTGTGCAAGGAGCGCAGTGTCCCCTTTGGGCAGTCAAAATCCAACTTATTTTCGAATTTTTACAGGCTAGCTTGAATAAAGGTTTGGCCCTTAACTCCTTGAAGGTATAGGTGGTGGATCTCTCCTGTCTCAGGGGTGAGGTGAGCGGAGCCTCCCTGTCAGCTCATCTATGGTTGCTGGTTCCTTTGTGGAATCTTAATCTAATATTGAAATTTTTGGCAGGTCCCGCTTTTTGACTGCCGCACAGTTTTTCCTTGCATTTATTAACCTTGAAATGCTGTTCCTGGTGGCTATATGCTCGGCTCGTCGCATCTCTGAATTGCAGCCATTGTCATGTCAGGAACCTTTCCTCCAGATGACTCCAGGAGGGTTACAGCTTTATAGCGTTACATCCTTCTTACCGGAGATAGTCTCAAAGTTTCATTTCAATAAGTCTATATTACGCCCGTCAGTCGCAGATGGCTGCAACCACTTCTACTCACCTCTCTCATCTCTTCAGTGACTCCATTCGGGAAAGTGGCGGCCTCTGCCAGCTATTGCCAAACTCCCTGGCATTCCTGGGAGAGCGTGGGCACTGCTGACCATCATCTTGACTCCGGGATCACATAGGCAGGTGCACACAGGTCAGATTAAGCACTACTTGGTGGGAACCTCAGGGGCGTCCTCCGCTGATGACGTCTCCACTCTCGGATATATAAGCCAACTGAATCTGACCACTGACGACTTGGCAACAAGTTCTCTCATTGCTGATTCTGCACCTCTCACTACGGACTCCATTCCAGCTTCTACTCTGGCGAGACACCTTCTGGGTACCCGCTCCTCAGGGGCCCTTCCTTGTCTCTGGCTATCCACTCCTCAGAGGTCCTTCTGCCATGGGCTATCACTCTACCCTGCATCCCATGATGACTACTGCTGGAACGTACTTTGCTGTGAGTATTTTGAATCCTCGGATTACATCCTACCTCCGATGAACCCCACGCTGCAGGCCACTACCACATTCACCCTCATAGTTGTGGACCTCCTTCATACCATCATCTGTGGGAATCCTCTGGTGTTCCCCACGAGGCGGGCCACTACCATTCTTGATCTACTTGTGGAATCCCGCTGGTGTACCCTGCGCTGCAGGTCACTACCAAGCCATCTCTCCGAGAGGACCTCATCAGTATACCCTGCTCTGCGGACCATTACTGGATTACTACGAGGAGGTATTCCCTCTGGGTCTACCCCATCTCACAAACATTGTGCTTGTCTGAAGCCTGCCGAGCTGTGTCTGAAGCTGTGTCTGAAGCCTGCCGAGACCTCACCTCCTGACAGTGAGACTCACAGGGCTCCTCCCTCTGGATGGTACCATCACTCCCATTGGCCCAGGGGCCCACAAACATATAAAACTCTAACAGATTGCCAAGTCATGGACCTGGCACAGGTCTCGGCAATATAGGCCATCCCTGGCCTGGCCCAACGTATTACAGAACAGCAAAAGGTACTAGAGATTTTGGCTAACACCATTAATAAACTACGTAATCAGCTGCATACTGCCTCAGCACCTGCTAAGCTTATTCCTGCTTCACAGGTAACCTTGTTCCAGTCTCCAGTGCCCTTGTCAGCACCTCCACCTGTAGGGGGTTTTTGAACCAATGTAAGAAGCACTTCGCCCTATGACCTGCATGTTTTCCTGATGTAGCTGCCAAAACTACATTTATTCTGGCTCTCCTGGACAGGAAGGCCTTGGCCTAGGCATCACCCCTTTGGGAACGGATGGATCCAATACTCAATGACCTGCAGGGCTTTCTTGCTCTATTTCGCTCAGTTTTCAATGACCCCGTTCGCAAGACCATCGCTGGATCTACATTCCTGCATTTGCAACAAGGTAACCGGTCGCTGACTGAGTTTGTCATTGAGTTCAAGACTCTTTCTTCTGAAATACGCTGGGACCTGGACTGTCTGTGACCCATATTCCTTGAGGGATTAAGCTCACACATCAAGGATGAATTAGCTGCACAAGAACTCCCTGCAACATTGGATTCTCTTATCGACCTCTCTGGTCGCATTGATCGTTGGCTAAGAGAGCGATCACATGAGGTTAAAGGATCCAAGAAAGTTTCATCAGGTACTTCCCGTTTCTGCTCAACAGACGGTTCCTACACCCAGTGTCGAGGAGGAAGAACCGATGCAATTGGGGCATAGACATCTATCTACTAAAGAGAAGCATCGTAGACAAAAGTCAGGCCTCTTCCTGTATTGTGGCCAACCAGGTCATACCGTACCCTCCTGCCCTATCTGTCCTGGAAACTCTCTGACCTAGGATCTTCCATAGGACTCCTCCTAGGTCTAACAGCACCATCTCCTCCACTAACATTGCCCATCTCTATCAACTTGGACTCCTTGGAGTTTCACACATTGTCAGTTATAGACTCTGGGGCTGGTGGTAAGTTTATAATGCGACAACTCGTGGAACACCTACGAATCCCCACCGTCCAGACACCTACGCTTCTGCTTTTGTCATCCATCCATGGCGAACCATTACCAGGCAAAGTCACCCAATCCATAGTTCCAATCCAACTTCGCACTGGGTAAATGCACATGGAGACCATCTCATTCTTGGTCCTAGACAAAGCCATACAGCCTGTGATGCTTGGACTGCCTTGGTTGCAAGAACCCCCCCCCCCCCCCCAGTTCGATTGGAGTACATTACAATTGTCTTGCTGGAGCAATTATTTCCATGGGAAGTGTTTGAAGACAGTTTCTCCCATACCCTGTCTCACAACTACCACCTCTCTTCTGGGACTTCCACCACAGTATTCATCTTTTGAAGATGTCTTTTCCAAGAAGGCCGCTGACACCCTGCCGCCACATCGCTCCTTCGAGTGCACCATAAACTTAATACCCAACACCGAGCCTCCCAGAGCAAGGGTCTACCCACTTTCTCTGACCAAGACTAACACCATGTCCGAGTATATTAAAGAGAACTTGGAGAAAGGCTTTATTCGACCTTCTAAGTCTCCTGCCAGGGCCGGATTCTTCTTTGTAGGAAAAAAAGATGGCTCTCTTCGATCATGCATAGACTACCGTGGTCTCAACGAGATCACTCAGAAGGATTGTTACCCGTTGCCTTTAATATCGGAACTTTTTGACAGGCTCCAAGGGATCAAGAATTTTACTAAATTGGACCTTAGAGGAGCCTACAATTTAGTGAGAATATGCCAGGGCGATGAATGGAAAACAGCTTTTAATACCCACGACGGCCACTTTGAGTATTTAGTCATGCTGTTTGGCCTCTGCAATGCCCCGGCAGTTTTTCAAAACATGATAAACGAAATGTTCAGAGACATGCTGTATACCTGCGTAGTGGTATATCTGGATGACATTTTGCTTTCCTCTCAAAACCTTCAGAGCTACCATTTAGATGTCACAAATGTCTTACAATGCCTAAGAGACAACCAGTTTTATGCTAAACTGGAGAGGTGCTCCTTTAACCAGGAGTCAGTTCCCTTCTTGGGCTATGTGGTTTCTAGTCAAGAGTTCCAGATGGATCCAAAAAAGACCAACAGCATTCGAGATTGGCCCCAACCCACAGGCCTCAAGGCCCATTGAAGATTTCTGGGATTCACCAATTACTATAGATTGTTCATCAAGAACTACTCTACACTAACTGCGCCTCTTACAGCGATGACTCGGAAGGGAGCCAACCCTTCTCAGTGGTCCCCTGAAGCCATTACAGCCGTCTAAGAACTTAAGGAGGCATTTTTGCAAGAGCCGTGCTTATGCCACCCAGATCTCCGACAACCTTTTATCGTCGAAGTAGATGCATCAGACATGGGGGTCAGCACTGTTCTCAGCCAACACTCTGCCAATAACACGTTACACCCATGCTCCTTTTTCTCCCAGTGATTCTCTTCTGTGGAGCACAACTACAGAATAGGAGGCAAAGAACTGTTAGTGGTTAAGTTGGCCTTCGAGGAGTGGCGCCCCTGTCTTGAAGGAGCACAGCATCAAATAATGGTCTATACTGACCACAAGAACCTCGAGTACCTGCACCATGCTCAACGCCTGAATCACCGACAAACCTGGTGGTCTCTACTCTTTACCCGATTCAATTTCATCTTGTGATACCGGCCAGCAAACAAGAATATCCGAGCTGATGCTCTTTCTCATTCATTCACTACTGAAGATGTCCCTGATATGCCACATCACATCATCGACCCAGTGAGTGTCCTCATTGCTGCTACACACACAGTGCCAGCCGGGAAGACTGTGGTTCCCCTATCGCTGAGAAGGAAGATCCTTAGATGAGCACACGACTCTCTACTCGCAGGCCACCCTGGACAGGCTAGGATGCTCTCTTTACTACAAAGATATTACTGGTGGTCTTCTATGAGAAAAGATGTCCAAACTTATGTGAGTCATGTCCTACCTGCGCCCGTCAAAAGCCACCATCTGTTGCCCCTGGAGACTCCTTCAACTGCATCCTGCTCCAAGCGAACCGTGGACGCATATAGCCATGGAATTCATCATGGATTTACCTCCATCCAGTGGCAACAACATTATCTGGGTTACAGTAGACAGTTTTTCGAAGATGGCTCATTTCGTGGCATTACTCGGTCTTCCCTCTGCACCTGAATTAGCAAAGTTATTCATCCATCATATTTTTCGCCTTCACGGACTCCGAAGACAGCTCCTATTGGATCGTGGAGTACAATTTATGTCAAAATTTTGGAGATCACTATGCAAGAAATTTGACATATCTCCGGACCTCACTTCTGCCTACCATCCACAGGCTAATGGTCAGACAGAGAGAACGAATTGGACCTTAAAGCAATTCCTCCAGGTATATGTGAACTCTAGGCAGAGCAATCGGTCCAATCTTCTTCCATGGGCCGAGTTTGACTTAAACTCTCACCAGTCTGCTTCAACTGGTTCATCACCTTTTCAAATCGTCTACGGATGTCAACATCTGCCACCTCTACCTTTACCACTGTCAGTGTCATCTCCAGTGACCCAGGAATCTGCATAAGAGCTGCACCAACTCTGGGAGCATACGAAGAAACTACTGCAGCAAGCCGGTCAAAAGGCCAAGAAATTCTACAATGCTCATCATCGTGCGTCTCCTCAGTTGAATCCCAGAGACAAGGAGTGGCTTTGCATCCGATTCATCCATTTGAAGCTGCCCTCTGCTCGCTTCGCTCCCAGGTACATCAGGCCTTTTGCAGTATTTCGTCACCTAGGTCCAGTCACCTATAGTCTGCGATTACCCACTTCTTTGAAAATCAACAATGCCTTCCACATTTCGCTTTTCCGCTCATCCTGTCTGAGTTCTCGAAGAAAACACCTGAACCCCAACCTCTAACTGCCGAAGAGGACATCACATACCAGGAAGAGGACATCTTAGATGTCAGGAAGCGCGGAAGGTGCTGGGAATACCTCATCGCATGGGAAGGTTTTGGTCCCGAAGAAAATAGTTGGGAGCCTTCGAGCAACATCCTTGACAAGGAATTCATTAAACAGTTCCACATCTCTCACCCTAGAAAACCAAAACCCCCTGGAAGGGGCCCTAAGAAGGGGGGTACTGTTATGCCCGTCGGTCGCAGATGGCTGTGACCACTTCTGCTCAACTCTCTCTTCTTTTCAGTGACTCCATTGGGGAAAGTGATGGCCTCCGCCAGCTAACGCCGAACCCCCTGGCATTCCCGGGACAGCATTGGCACTGCTGACCGCCATCTTGACTCCGAGATCACATAGGCAAGCACACACACAGGTCAGGTTAAGCACTGCTTGGCGGGAACCTCAGGGGCATCCCTCTCTGATGACGTCTCCACTTCTGGATACTTAAGCCGATTGAACCTGACCACTGATGACTTGGCAACAAGTTCTCTCATTGCTGAATCCGCACTCTCGCTGTGGACTCCATTACAGCTTCTACTCTGGTGAGATACCCTCTGGGTACCCACTCCTCAGGGGCCCTTCCTTGTCTCTGGCTATCCACTCCTTGGAGGGCCTTCTGCTATGGGCTATTGCTCTACCCTGCATCCCAGGACTACTGCTGGAATGTGCCTTGCTGTGAGTACTTTGAATCCTCGGATTACTTCCTACCTCTGGTATACCCCATGCTGCGGGCCACTACCACATTCACCCTCATAGGACTTCCTATGAGTACCTCATCTTGTGGACCCTCCTTTGTACCATCATCTGTGGGAATTCTCTGGTGTACCCCGTGCTGTGGGCCACTACCATTCTTGATCTACTTGAGGAACTCTGCTGGTGTACCCTGCACTGCAGGCCACTACCAAGCCATCTCTACAATAGGACCTTATTGATGTACCCCACTCTGCGAACCATTACCGGATTACTATGATGAGGTATTCTCTCTGGGTCTACCCCATCTCACGAACTTTGTGCTTGTTTCTGCACTGCCTGCTTCTCGGGCAGTCTCTCTCTCTCTTCCTAATAAAAGAACCTTTTCCACAGCTGTGTCTGAAGCCTGCTGAGACCTCACCTCCCAACGGTGAGACTCACAGGGCTCCTCCCTGTGGTTGGTACTATCACTCCCATCGGCCCAGGGGCCCACAAACATACAAAACCCTAACAGTCTGTTTCATTGCCATCCCTAGATAAACTTAAGGCCATGGAGGAATATTGCCTCCTCTGTCATTTGGATGTCTGTAGAACTTTGGTGCAGTATTTGGAAGTTTAAGAACTAGTCCGAAAGATAGAACTCATGTTTGTCCTTCACAGTGGAAGGAAGCAGGCTGAACCAGCTTCGCGAGCCACCATAGCTCACTGGATTAAAAAGGTGGTCATGGGAGTGTATATGGAGGCAAGAAAGCCATTACTTTATCAGGTTAAAGCTCATTCCTCCAGAACTCAGGCAGTCTCATGGGGGGAAGTTAGACTGCTGTCGCCCGTCGATATCTGCAGAGTAGTGACATTGTCTTCCATGCATACCATCTCTAGATTCTATTGCCCTGACTTACAGGCCTGAGAAGATGCAGCCTTTGCAAGAGCAGTATTAATCGGACTGTGGGCAGCCTCCCACTATGATTGTGAGTAACTTTTGTACATCCCATTGGTCCTGAGTCCATAAGAACATAAGAAATTGCCATGCTGAGTCAGACCAAGGGTCCATCAACCCCAGCATCCTGTTTCCAACAGAGGCCAAACCAGGCCACAAGAACCTGGCAATTACCCAAACTCTAAGAAGATCCCATGCTACTGATGCAATTAATAGCAGTTCCCTAAGTCAACTTGATTAATAGCAGTTAATGGACTTCTCCTCAAGAACTTATCCAAACATTTTTTGAACCCAGCTACACTAATTGCACTAACCACATCCTCTGGCAACAAATTCCAGAGCTTTATTGTGCATTGAGTGAAAAAGAATTTTCTCCAATTAGTCTTAAATGTGCTACTTGCTAACTTCATGGAATGCCCCCCTAGTCCTTCTATTATTCGAAAGTGTAAATAACCGAGTCACATCTACTCGTTCAAGACCTCTCGTGATCTTAAAGACCTCTATCATATCTCCCCTCAGCCGTCTCTTCTCCAAGCTGAACAGCCCTAACCTCTTCAGCGTTTCCTCATAGGGGAGCTGTTCCATCCCCTTTATCATTTTGGTTGCCCTTCTCTGTACCTTCTCCATCGCAACTATATCTTTTTTGAGATGCAGCGACCAGAATTGTACACAGTATTCAAGGTGCGGTCTCACCATGGAGCGATATAGCGGCATTATGACATTTTCTGTTTTATTAACCATTCCCTTCCTAATAATTGCTAACATTCTGTTTGCTTTTTTGACTGCTGCAGCACACTGAGCCAATGATTTTAAAGTATTATCCACTATGATGCCTAGATCTTTTTCCTGGTGGTAGCTCCCAATATGGAACCTAACATCGTGTAACTACAGCAAGGGTTATTTTTCCCTATATGCAACACCTTGCACTTGCCATATTAAATTTCATCTGCCATTTGGATGCCCAATCTCCCAGTCCATCTGGCTACATGCTAGGAAATGGAGAAATTATTTACCTTATAATTTTGTTTTCCTTAGTGTAGACAGATGGACTCAGCATCCTGTCCTCAGCTGCCCAAGAATGGTGCAAAGGATTCACCCATGGATGCAAAGGATTCACCCATGGAGTGGATATCATATCCAAGAGATTACAGGTAAACCTTCATCCAGTCCCTAGATCAGGGCAACTATATTGTTTCTGAGGTTCAATGTTTATGACTGGTTGAGTACAGTTACAGTTATCTATTTTGAATCATATTTTTAAATGACGTTTTTTCATTAGCATGTCCACAGTGCCTTTTGAAGAGAATACTGGAGGCCTGAGGTCACTGCAGGGGTATGTATAGGGTGATGTCAGATTTGAAATCTGACTCAGGACTAATGGGATATGCTCCCCTGCCAGCATATCCTATTAGTCCTGAGTCAATCTGTCTACACTAAGGAAAACAAAATTATCAGGTAAAAAATGTCTGCATTACTCTGGGAAAATTTTAACTAGATAAAGACTTATCTGGCTAAACCTTTTCTGCTGCATGGAGTGGGAAGTTCAAAACCTTGGTTTTGTTCAGCAACGTTCCAAATTTAGTAAGACAAACCTGCTGAATACTGATCTCTATGAGGTCAATATTCAAAGCCATTTAAACAGATAACTCACAAGTTATCTGTCTAAATGTCTAGTTTTGAATATTTCCTTTTTTTATCCATCTAAATGTCAATCAGATAAGTCACTACCTGGCTAAGATATAGCCGAATAAGTACGGGTGTTTTGGGGGTTTTCTGGGATGAGGATGAATTAGCCAAATAACTTATCTGGCTAACTCTGATATTTGGAGTTAGCCGGATAATTTATTACACTATCTCTAGATGTGCCTGAGAGCAGGTTTAAAGTTTTCTGGGAATGTTTTCCCATATAACTTTAAATTTAACCAGTTATATTCAAAAGAATATAGCAGGTCAAAATGTGCATACGTATACACACAAATTGCCAATTTTAAAACATGCACAAGTATACGTGCACGAGCCGACAAATGCACGCATGAGTGTGCCCACATGTGGCTCTTAAAATGTACCTCTTAGTTTCTTCATATTTAAGAACTTTGTTTCACAATGTGCAACTCATTCATTATCAAGATCAAACTTCTTTAAAATCAGTGTGGATGAATAAAATTAGCTATTAGAAAGAAAATGAACAAAGATTTGTATCTGAGACTGGAAACAGGTTTTCTGGCTTATAGCCAATAGCTTTTAGAACAAAATGTTGTGTCTCAAAGCTGACAGATGTTATTTTGGTAATAAACCAAATCTAACAAATAACTATTTTTTTGGTATGGCAAAGGGATTGTGACACAAAGAAAGAGACTTGCACAGTATTAAAATAAATATAAAATGTTTATAAAATATTGAAAAATGTAAAACTTGTAAAACTATTTACAAAAAATTAAATAAGAGTAAAGGGTTAGAAAATCTATGAAGAAAACTATTTGCAGAACTTAGATGGGCACAGGAACCCTTGAGGCCAGGTCTTGATTGGCTTAGGGGGCTGAGGGCTGGGGCGGTCTCCTCATGCCCACCAGCTCATGAGCATCCATGTAGCCCTCTTGAGCTAAGGCAAGGCATAACACCACTTCCACTAGACTCTTGATGTCAGTTCACAGGCTGTAGACACTGTCCCCCCACCCTCTGGACAGATATCTCTATAGCTGCTAGAACCCAGAATCTTGGACTAAGAGTGGATGCTCCAGTAAGAGATCCTACCTCTGCAGCCAGGGATTGCTGCCCTGAATCTGAGGGAAGTTGCCCAGTGAGCTGCTCACCTCCATCATCCAGCAAAGTCTGAGTAGTCATAGGACCTATGTCCAGAGGCTCAACAGGGTAGAAGCCCTAATGTGAAGGGACGAGGGATCAGTGGGATGTAGGTTTGGGGCCTTCTGTGTGTGGGGTGAGGATAGTGGCTGCTGTGCTAATACAGAGTTAAAGTTGTTTAACTTGCTTAAAGCTTTACAATAGGGGTGTGCATTCATTTTCCATGTATTTGTAATCCGCAACTTATTTTGTCCTATCTGTTAAATACGTGGGGAGGCGAAACGCATCGCGACTCCCCACGTATTAAACAGATTTCTGTTTTATTTGGCCTCCTAAATAAAAATTTAAACCCCCCACCCTCCTGACCCCCCCAAGACTTACCAAAACTCCCTGGTGGTCCAGCGGCGAGTCCAGAAGCCATCCCTGCATTCTCACACCCACGTTTGCCGGTTTCATCATGACGCCAATAGCCTGTGTCACAGGGGCTACCGGTGCCATTGGTCAGTCCCTGTCACATGGTCACCGGCACCATCTTGTGCTCCTACCATGTGACAGGGGCAGACCAATGGCACCGGTAGCCCCTGTGACATAGTATGGGCAAAGGCTATCGGCGCCATTTTGAGTCCTGGCATCGGACGGCCGGCGTGCACGAGGTCGCTCCGGGACCCCCATTGGACCCACAGGGACTTTTGGCCAGCTTGGGGGGGCCTTCTGACCCCCACAAGACTTGCCAAAAGTCCAGCGGGGGTCCGGGAGCAACCTCGTGCACGCCGGCCGTCCGATGCCAATACTCAAAATGGCGCCGATCGCCTTTGCCTTCACTATGTCACACATAGTGAGGGCAAAGGCGATCGGCGCCATTTTGAGACGCAATCACCTTTGCCCTTTGCCTTTGCGTCCCAAAATGGCGCCGATGCCAATACTCAAAATGGCGCCGATCGCCTTTGCCTTCACTATGTCACACATAGTGAGGGCAAAGGCGATCGGCGCCATTTTGAGTATTGGCATCGGACAGCAATTTTGAGTCTCAAAATCGCCTTTGCCCTCACTATGTGTGACATAGTGAGGGCAAAGGCGATCGGCGCCATTTTGAGTATTGGCATCGGACGGCCAGCATGCATGAGGTCGCTCCTGCACCCCCGCTGGACTTTTGGCAAGTCATGTGGGGGTCAGGAGGCCCCCCCAAGCTGGCCAAAAGTCCCTGTGGGTCCAACGGGGGTCCCGGGGTGACCTTCGTCCGATGCCAGGACTCAAAATGGCGCCGATAGCCTTTGCCCATACTATGTCACAGGGGCTACCGGTGCCATTGGGCAGCCCCTGTCACATGGTAGGAGCATAAGATGGCGTCGGTGCCCATGTGACAGGGGCTGACCAATGGCACCGGTAGCCCCTGTGACAAAGGCTATCGGCGCCATGATGAAAAACCAGCACCGAGGGTGTGAGTGAGTTCCCGGACCCCCTGCTGGACCACCAGGGAGTTTTGGTAAGTCTTGGGGGGGGGGTCAGGAGGGTGGGGGGTTGTAGTTAATTTTAATTTTAGCTGGGACAGGAATTTAACTTGCCATAGTAACGTATTGACAGATCGACAACTTATGGAATTCTCCATACTTCTGCATGAAACGGAATTGACCCCCCACGAATACGTATCACGAATGCAACGAAAACTTTTTGGCTGCACATCCCTACTTTACAACCATTTTCCTTTATTTGGCTTTAAACTGATGACTTTGCCTTGAATCAGATTTTCATCTTTCCTGTATTTTGATTTGATTTTGTGTTTGTTTCACACTTGTTGACCATCTTGGAATAATCTGATGTGTATGGCATTACAATAGGTTACTCCAAGTTTTGAAACTGTGTTTAAATCTTTTGAAAATGTCACAAGGACATTTGTTCGTATGTAAGCTGCCCCTCCTGATGCAGCCCATGCAAAACATGATTCCATGTCAGGAGACCAATTGTCAAATAAAATTTGCTATGTACAAATTTTGAAGGCAGCATTGCCTCCTTTTTATTATATTCACCTACATTGCTAGGTTTTTGGATCATATGCAAGTTTCTTTTGCAACACACCTGCTCTCTTGTTTCTTTTAAGGGTCGATTTTAAAAGGCCCATGCACCTGTCCATGTGTACGTAGTTCCTGGCGAATGCACATTGACATGGCTATTTTATAACATGCACGCGTCGGTGCACGCATGTTATAAAATATGATTTCTCCACACACGTGCACCGGACTTTAATGTCCATGCACACGTGTGGGCAGGTGGCCTCCTTCACATGTGGGGGAGATTTTAAAACAATTGTGCGGTGATGCGATCAAGCTTTGGACCAGTTTCCTTCCAATCCGCTCCAATAAAGGAGTGGACTAGGATGCAACTTCCCTACACCCAATCCTATTCTTCCTTCCTCTTCCCCTCTCCTCCCCAACCCTTAAACCTACCCTAGCTATACCTAATTTGTTTGTTCTCATACTTACTGCTCCTCTGGAGCAGAAATAAACTCCTCACACCAGCTGGCTGCCAGCAAGTGCTTCCCCGGGGCAGCATCGAATGGTGCTGTCCCGGCTCGCTCCCTGCCCCACCCCTTTCAACACAGACCCCGTCATAGCCTGCCCTATTTTCAGGCCTGGCACTATTAATGTAGAGAGCAGTGCAGGAACTGCTTCTAAGTGAAGTATCTAGTAGGAATGTGAATCGTTTTCCATATCGTCTTAACGATAGAAATTGTGTGGCAGGAGAAGAAAATCGTGTTTGGCACGATTATTTCATTGAAAAATCGTTAAAAATCGTTTTTTCCGATTAGTGCGCACTAACTCCCCGTTAGTGCGCACTAACTCGAGTTAGTGCGCACTAACTCAAAATGATACAAATAGACACTTTCCAGGTCACTGAAGGTCAGTTAGGAATGAATATGTGTTCCTATTGGCTGGCAGCCCTCTTATCTATTGAAGTTACCAAGGTTTCCACTGAGGTGATCGTTGGGGGGATGGGAAATGGAACTGGAAACTCATGAACACCAACAGAAAATGAAACAAAGTGTTCACACTTCCCAGGTCAGTAAAGGTCACTTAGGAATGAATATGTATTCCTATTGGCTGGCTGTGCTCTTATCTATTGATGTTACCAAGGTTACCACTGAGGTAATGGTTGGGGGGATGTGAAATGGAAACAGTTGGAAGCTTGACATGTGATGATCAGCACTCACGTGACTAGAACTTCTTTGTTTATTATTTTTGTTAGCAGGCACCTGAAATGCTAGTGCATGTTGAATTTGCCAATCACTGTGCATTTTAGAAAGGTGGTCCTGGCTGGAACTGTACACAGTTCAAATATATGTAATTGATTGTTGGTAAGTGTATTTTTTAAGTAGCCACACTGGCACAAGTATGTTTACTTTTCCTCCTACTTAACTCACTAGCTCAGCTTTGTAAGAAGGGCTTCTCTGCTTGAGTGAGGGTCAGGCAGCTCCCCCCTGTCTGTGAAGCCAGCCTCTCACTAGTAATGCAGGGAGGGAGCTGTCTCAGACTTCACCATCCTCCTCCCCCCCCCCCCCTCACCCACACACCATTCACTAGCTGGGACATGGGGGAAGTCAGGAGTGAGGGTCAGGCAGCTCCCCCCTGTCTGTGAAGCCAGCCTCTCACTAGTAATGCAGGGAGGGAGCTGTCTCAGACTTCACCATCCTCCCCCCCCCCCCCTTCACCCACACACCATTCACTAGCTGGGACATGGGGGAAGTCAGGAGTGAGGGTCAGGCAGCTCCCCCTGTCTGTGAAGCCAGCCTCTCACTAGTAATGCAGGGAGGGAGCTGTCTCAGACTTCACCATCCTCCCCCCCCCCCTCACCCACACACCATTCACTAGCTGGGACATGGGGGAAGTCAGGAGTGAGGGTCAGGCAGCTCCCCCCTGTCTGTGAAGCCAGCCTCTCACTAGTAATGCAGGGAGGGAGCTGTCTCAGACTTCACCATCCTCCCCCCCCCCTCACCCACACACCATTCACTAGCTGGGACATGGGGGAAGTCAGGAGTGAGGGTCAGGCAGCTCCCCCCTGTCTGTGAAGCCAGCCTCTCACTAGTAATGCAGGGAGGGAGCTGTCTCAGACTTCACCATCCTCCCCCCCCCCCCTCACCCACACACCATTCACTAGCTGGGACATGGGGGAAGTCAGGAGTGAGGGTCAGGCAGCTCCCCCCTGTCTGTGAAGCCAGCCTCTCACTAGTAATGCAGGGAGGGAGCTGTCTCAGACTTCACCATCCTCCCCCCCCCCCCCTCACCCACACACCATTCACTAGCTGGGACATGGGGGAAGTCAGGAGTGAGGGTCAGGCAGCTCCCCCCTGTCTGTGAAGCCAGCCTCTCACTAGTAATGCAGGGAGGGAGCTGTCTCAGACTTCACCATCCTCCCCCCCCCCCTCACCCACACACCATTCACTAGCTGGGACATGGGGGAAGTCAGGAGTGAGGGTCAGGCAGCTCCCCCCTGTCTGTGAAGCCAGCCTCTCACTTTTAATGTAGGGAGGGAGCTGTCTCAGACTTCACCATCCTCCTCCCCCCCCCCCTTACCCACACACCATTCACTAGCTGGGACATGGGGGAAGTCAGGAGTGAGGGTCAGGCAGCTCCCCCCTGTCTGTGAAGCCAGCCTCTCACTAGTAATGCAGGGAGGGAGCTGTCTCAGACTTCACCATCCTCCCCCCCCCCTTCACCCACACACCATTCACTAGCTGGGACATGGGGGAAGTCAGGAGTGAGGGTCAGGCAGCTCCCCCCTGTCTGTGAAGCCAGCCTCTCACTAGTAATGCAGAGAGGGAGCTGTCTCAGACTTCACCATCCTCCCCCCCCCCTCACCCACACACCATACACTAGCTGGGACATGGGGGAAGTCAGGAGTGAGGGTCAGGCAGCTCCCCCCTGTCTGTGAAGCCAGCCTCTCACTAGTAATGCAGGGAGGGAGCTGTCTCAGACTTCACCATCCTCCCCCCCCCCCCCACCCACACACCATTCACTAGCTGGGACATGGAGGAAGTCAGGAGTGAGGGTCAGGCAGCTCCCCCCTGTCTGTGAAGCCAGCCTCTCACTAGTAATGCAGGGAGGGAGCTGTCTCAGACTTCACCATCCTCCCCCCCCCCCCTCACCCACACACCATTCACTAGCTGGGACATGGGGGAAGTCAGGAGTGAGGGTCAGGCAGCTCCCCCCTGTCTGTGAAGCCAGCCTCTCACTAGTAATGCAGGGAGGGAGCTGTCTCAGACTTCACCATCCTCCCCCCCCCCCTCACCCACACACCATTCACTAGCTGGGACATGGGGGAAGTCAGGAGTGAGGGTCAGGCAGCTCCCCCCTGTCTGTGAAGCCAGCCTCTCACTTTTAATGTAGGGAGGGAGCTGTCTCAGACTTCACCATCCTCCCCCCCCCCCCCCTTACCCACACACCATTCACTAGCTGGGACATGGGGGAAGTCAGGAGTGAGGGTCAGGCAGCTCCCCCCTGTCTGTGAAGCCAGCCTCTCACTAGTAATGCAGGGAGGGAGCTGTCTCAGACTTCACCATCCTCCCCCCCCCCTCACCCACACACCATTCACTAGCTGGGACATGGGGGAAGTCAGGAGTGAGGGTCAGGCAGCTCCCCCCTGTCTGTGAAGCCAGCCTCTCACTAGTAATGCAGGGAGGGAGCTGTCTCAGACTTCACCATCCTCCTCCCCCCCCCCCCTCACCCACACACCATTCACTAGCTGGGACATGGGGGAAGTCAGGAGTGAGGGTCAGGCAGCTCCCCCCTGTCTGTGAAGCCAGCCTCTCACTAGTAATGCAGGGAGGGAGCTGTCTCAGACTTCACCATCCTCCCCCCCCCCCCTTCACCCACACACCATTCACTAGCTGGGACATGGGGGAAGTCAGGAGTGAGGGTCAGGCAGCTCCCCCCTGTCTGTGAAGCCAGCCTCTCACTAGTAATGCAGAGAGGGAGCTGTCTCAGACTTCACCATCCTCCCCCCCCCCCCCTCACCCACACACCATTCACTAGCTGGGACATGGGGGAAGTCAGGAGTGAGGGTCAGGCAGCTCCCCCCTGTCTGTGAAGCCAGCCTCTCACTAGTAGTGCAGGGAGGGAGCTGTCTCAGACTTCACCATCCTCCCCCCCCCCCTCACCCACACACCATTCACT
Source organism: Rhinatrema bivittatum (assembly GCF_901001135.1). Taxonomy (NCBI): domain Eukaryota; kingdom Metazoa; phylum Chordata; class Amphibia; order Gymnophiona; family Rhinatrematidae; genus Rhinatrema; species Rhinatrema bivittatum. The sequence goes on from NC_042615.1 coordinate 176,421,372, forward strand.
AGCTGGGACATGGGGGAAGTCAGGAGTGAGGGTCAGGCAGCTCCCCCCTGTCTGTGAAGCCAGCCTCTCACTAGTAATGCAGGGAGGGAGCTGTCTCAGACTTCCCCATCCCCCCCCCCCCCCCCTCACCCACACACCATTCACTAGCTGGGACATGGGGGAAGTCAGGAGTGAGGGTCAGGCAGCTCCCCCCTGTCTGTGAAGCCAGCCTCTCACTAGTAATGCAGGGAGGGAGCTGTCTCAGACTTCACCATCCTCCCCCCCCCCTCACCCACACACCATTCACTAGCTGGGACATGGGGGAAGTCAGGAGTGAGGGTCAGGCAGCTCCCCCCTGTCTGTGAAGCCAGCCTCTCACTTTTAATGTAGGGAGGGAGCTGTCTCAGACTTCACCATCCTCCTCCCCCCCCCCCTTACCCACACACCATTCACTAGCTGGGACATGGGGGAAGTCAGGAGTGAGGGTCAGGCAGCTCCCCCCTGTCTGTGAAGCCAGCCTCTCACTAGTAATGCAGGGAGGGAGCTGTCTCAGACTTCACCATCCTCCCCCCCCCCCTCACCCACACACCATTCACTAGCTGGGACATGGGGGAAGTCAGGAGTGAGGGTCAGGCAGCTCCCCCCTGTCTGTGAAGCCAGCCTCTCACTAGTAATGCAGGGAGGGAGCTGTCTCAGACTTCACCATCCTCCTCCCCCCCCCCCTCACCCACACACCATTCACTAGCTGGGACATGGGGGAAGTCAGGAGTGAGGGTCAGGCAGCTCCCCCCTGTCTGTGAAGCCAGCCTCTCACTAGTAATGCAGGGAGGGAGCTGTCTCAGACTTCACCATCCTCCCCCCCCCCCCTCACCCACACACCATTCACTAGCTGGGACATGGGGGAAGTCAGGAGTGAGGGTCAGGCAGCTCCCCCCTGTCTGTGAAGCCAGCCTCTCACTAGTAATGCAGGGAGGGAGCTGTCTCAGACTGGTATCAGGGTTAGGGCACTGTGTGCAGGAAGATCACAACACTCCTGGTATTAATAGAGATAGGGCACTGTAAGAGATGACTGTAGTAGATTGAATAAAGATCTGATGTTTCTGCTCTCCTCACACGAAACAAAAACAACACACAAGCAGAGAAGCCCTTCTTACAAAGCTGAGCTAGTGAGTTAAGTAGGAGGAAAAGTAAACATACTTGTGCCAGTGTGGCTACTTAAAAAATACACTTACCAACAATCAATTACATATATTTGAACTGTGTACAGTTCCAGCCAGGACCACCTTTCTAAAATGCACAGTGATTGGCAAATTCAACATGCACTAGCATTTCAGGTGCCTGCTAACAAAAATAATAAACAAACAAGTTCTAGTCACGTGAGTGCTGATCATTACATTACTTTTTTTGTCAAGCTTCCAACTGTTCCCATTTCACATCCCTCCAACCATTACCTCAGTGGTAACCTTGGTAACATCAATAGATAAGAGGGCAGCCAGCCAATAGGAACACATATTCATTCCTAACTGACCTTCAGTGACCTGGAAAGTGTTTATTTGTATCATTTTCAGTTAGTGCGCACTAAATCGAGTTAGTGCGCACTAACACGATTTAACGATTTTTAACGATAAATCGTTAGAATTTCTATTGTATCGTGTTCTATAACGATTTAAGACGATATAAACATTATCGGACGATAATTTTAATCGTTGAAAAACGATTCACATCCCTAGTATCTAGCTTAATTGGTTAGGGGTAGTAACCGCCGCAATAAGCAGGCTACTCCCACACTTATTTGTTTACCCAGCCTGTGCAATTCAGTCTTTGTTGGTTGCTATCTGAATATAAATCCACTTTTCTTCATTTCCCCCTGCCATTGAAGCAGAGAGCTTCTCTGGATATGTATTGAAAGTGAAGTATCAGGCTTAATTGATTCGAGGTAGTAACCGCCGTAGCAAGCAAGCTGCACCCATGCTTATTTGTTTACCCAGACTGGAATTCAGTCCTTGTTGGTTTTGTCGGAATATAAAAACCATCTTTTCTTCATTCATTTGTTTGCTTGCCTTTACGCAATTTGTATAATATAATGTATTACCATGCTGTAGTATATTTACTAGTATCACTGTGATACCGAGTGTCAGTCACAAACTAGTCAACAGAATGAGTGCACTGCTTAGCAGACTGCATCATACTTCAAAATGTGTTAAGGTGTTAACACATTTTCACATGCGTAGAACGCCTTAGCACATGCGATAAGCACCATAACACATGGTGCAATGCAAATTTTTAAAAGGGGAGGGATTGTGGAGGAGATGCCGGCAGGATTTACAAAAAAGTGAGCTGGCTTTGCAAAGCCATAACACATGATATTGCATAGTTTTAACACTGAAAATAACTATACATTTTTCAATTGTACTAAACTGTGATTTTTTTTTACAAATTTCATTTTGGGCATTTTAAGGCTGGGGAAGGGCCTGAGATGTGGGAAGAGAGTGGGAGAAGGGAAGGAGGGAGAGAGAGACTGCCTATAAGGGCCTTAAAGTAGTTAGCTATTTATGCTACTTTTGGAGGCCCATCTAGTATCTCAAGGTCAGACTCATTTCTTTCCTGGATCCTGCAGAGAAAGATTGCACATTTCAGAAGCTTTGTCTGAACACATGATATTGAATAGGGGCCACTTTTGCATGCAGAGTGAGACATACGAATAGAACAGTACAATCTTGTGAAGATATGATGTCTTTCGGAATGAGGAAACTCACACAATGATGAGATTTGTACAATGTTCTCTCAACCTAGCTTGATGTTACCCAGGTAGAGAGTCCATCCAGCTAGGTTGAGAGAACATTGTACAAATCTCATCATAGTGTGAGTTTTCTCACTCCAAAGGACATCAAATCTTCACAAGAGTGTACTGTTCTGTTCGTACGTCTCACTCTGCATGTAAAAGTGGCCCCTATTCAATATCATGTGTTCAAAGCTTCTGAAACGTGCAATCTTTCTCTGCATGATCCAAGAAAGAAATGAGTCTGACCTTGAGATTCTAGATGGGCCTCCAAAAGTAGCATAAATAGCTAACTACCACAAGGGCCTTGTCGATAGTCTCTCTCTCTTTCTCTCGCTTTCTCTAAAAAGTAGGGATTATTGCACTGTGCAAGTAACCTTATAACACAGTGCAATAAAATTGATATAAAGCAGTAAGTTACCATGTGGTACAGTAACTCCAAACTTTCCCTAAAGATACTAGGGATGTGAATCGTGTCCTCGATCGTCTTAACGATCGATTTCGGCTGGGAGGGGGAGGGAATCGTATTGTTGCCGTTTGGGGGGGTAAAATATCGTGAAAAATCGTTAAAAATCGTTAAAAATCGAAAAATCGAAAAACCGGCACACTAAAACCCCCTAAAACCCACCCCCGACCCTTTAAATTAAATCCCCCACCCTCCCGAACCCCCCCCAAATAACTTAAATAACCTGCGGGTCCAGCGGCGGTCCGGAACGGCAGCGGTCCGGAACGGGCTCCTGCTCCTGCATCTTGTCGTCTTCAGCCGGCGCCATTTTCCAAAATGGCGCCGAAAATGGCGGCGGCCATAGACGAAAAAGATTGGACGGCAGGAGGTCCTTCCGGACCCCCGCTGGACTTTTGGCAAGTCTCGTGGGGGTCAGGAGGCCCCCCACAAGCTGGCCAAAAGTTCCTGGAGGTCCAGCGGGGGTCAGGGAGCGATTTCCCGCCGCGAATCGTTTTCGTACGGAAAATGGCGCCGGCAGGAGATCGACTGCAGGAGGTCGTTCAGCGAGGGTTCCGGCGCCTCGCTGAACGACCTCCTGCAGTCGATCTCCTGCCGGCGCCATTTTCCGTACTGAAAATGGCGCCGGCCATACGCGTATGGCCGGCGCCATTTTCTGTACGAAAACGATTCGCGGCGGGAAATCGCTCCCTGACCCCCGCTGGACCTCCAGGAACTTTTGGCCAGCTTGTGGGGGGCCTCCTGACCCCCACGAGACTTGCCAAAAGTCCAGCGGGGGTCCGGAAGGACCTCCTGCCGTCCAATCTTTTTCATCTATGGCCGCCACCATTTTCGGCGCCATTTTGGAAAATGGCGCCGGCTGAAGACGACAAGATGCAGGAGCAGGAGCCCGTTCCGGACCGCTGCCGTTCCGGACCGCCGCTGGACCCGCAGGTTATTTAAGTTATTTGGGGGGGGGTTCGGGAGGGTGGGGGATTTAATTTAAAGGGTCGGGGGTGGGTTTTAGGGGGTTTTAATGTGCCGGCTCACGATTCTAACGATTTATAACGATAAATCGTTAGAATCTGTATTGTATTGTGTTCCATAACGGTTTAAGACGATATTAAAATTATCGGACGATAATTTTAATCGTCCTAAAACGATTCACATCCCTAAAAGATACCCCTTTTTTTTTAGTGCAGGCATTATCATTGTGCTATTAAGACTTTTTGATGAATCTAGAAGCAAGTTTCCTAGCTGGCTATGCCTGTGTAGTTTGCTACAGTATAATTGAAATGTACACCCAGTATCTCTCAAAGTGGGCACAAAAATATCTGAGTAACACATACACACACACACTCACACATGCATAGACACATAGTGAATGTGTGCTGACTTCTTTTGTACATAAATACAAAGTCTGAGATAGAAAGAAAACAGACCGGGCAAAGGCTTCTGTTCATTGCAATCTCTAGAGCTAAAAGAAGCTGCAGATTAGAAGGCTGCAATATAGAGCATGAGACAGAGAGATACTTTCTGTATCTCTCTCTCTCACACAGTGAAAGCAGCAGTGAAGAACAAAGCCCTTTGCTAAAATTTGTTTTTCTCTCCTTGTTTTCAAAATCTTTTTTTTTACAAAAGTTTTCTTCAGTTCAGACAGAGCTTCAGAAACATGCAATCTTTCTCTGCATGATCCAGCAAAGAAATGAGTCTGACCTTAAAATACTGCCTGACCTGCTCAGGCTCAAGAAAAAAAAAAAAAAGTCAGTATCACTCCAGGCAAGTGCCAGCTAGGATATGCTGGCTAAAATATACTTCACCTTCATTGATCCTGCTTACGTTTTCCTTCCTGCACTAACTCAGGTCAGACTGAGTCACTGTGACATCACTGGTTGATTATTAAGTTACCAAGAACAGAAAAGAAAACAAGCTGGCAGCTACAGTATTACCTAACTCACAGATTACAATAGAAAATTAATTAAAATATTTCAGCAATGCCTTCCATTTATTTCAGCGCACCATGAATAAAACAAAAATAGCCTAATTTGTCATGTTTTATCTATTAGTTTAAAATGAATGAACATCCATAGTAAATATTTATAGGGTGAATTTGTTTAGTCAGCCACATCCATGCTTTCATACCCTTAAGAGCATAAGAAATTGCCATGCTGGGTCAGACCAAAGGCCCATCAAGTCCAGCATCTTGTTTCCAACAGAGGACAAACCAGGCCACAAGAACCTGGCAAGTACCCAAACACCAAGAAGATTCCATGCCACTGATGCCAGCAATAGCAGAGGCCATTCCCCAAATCAACCTTATTAATAATCATTAATGGACTTCTCCTCAACAACTTATCCAAACCTTTTGGAACCCAGCTGCACTAACTGCACTAACCACATCCTCTGGCAACAAATTCCAGAGATTGTGTATAGAGTGAAAAATAATTTTCTGTGATTAGTCTTAAATGTGCTACATGCTAACTTCATGGAATGCCCTCTAGACCTTCTATTATTCAAAAGTGTAAATAACCGATTTACATCTACTCATTCAAGACCTGTCATGATTTTAAAGACCTCTATCATATCCCCCCTAAGCCATCTCTTCTCCAAGCTGAAATACCCTAACCTCTTCAGGCTTTCCTCATAGAGGAGCTGTTCCATCCTCTTTATCATTTTGGTTGCCCTTCTCTGTACCTTCTCCATCTCAACTATATATTTTTTGAGATGCGGGAACCAGAATTATACACAGTATTCAAGGTGCAGTCTCACCATGGAGCGATACAGAGGCATTATGACATTTTCCATTTTATTACCCATTTTCTTACTAATAATTCCTAACATTCTGTTTGCTTTTTTGACTGCTGCAGCACACTGAGCTGGCAATTTCAAAGTATTATCCACTATGATGCCTAGATATTTTTCCTGGGTGGAAGCTCCTAATACGGAACCTAACATTGTGTAACTACAGCAAGGGTTATTTTTCCCTATATGCAATAACTTGCACTTGTCCACATTAAATTTCATCTGTCATTTGGATGCCCAATCTTCCAGTCTTACAAGGTCCTCCTATAATCCTCTTGTGATTTAACTACTCTGAATAATTTTGCATCATCCATAAATTTAATACCTCACTTGTCGTATTCCTTTCCAGATCATTTATAAATATATTGAAAAGCACTGGTCCAAGTACAGATCCCTGAGGCACTCCACTGTTTACCCTTTTCCACTGAGAAAATTGACCATTTAATCCTTCTCTCTGTTTCCTTTCTTTTAACCAGTTTATAATCCACAAAAGAAAATGACCTCCTATCCCATGACTTTTTAGTTTTTTTAGAAGCCCCTCATGTGTTATGCATGCCATCCGTGGCAGACCCGCGGCACGGCCCCCTCACCTTTCTACAATGACTTCAGCTTCTGGTTCCTCCTCGCTGGTGGCGGTGGGCCATCAGCTCCGTCCTTGGGACTACCCCGGTGCTTCCGGCCCTGCCATGGACCCGGCATTCCCGGTCCTGCTACCACTTCTCATCGGGTCTCTTCGCATCGCCCGCGGAGAGACGCTGCTACTTGCACCGCACCCCTCCCTAGGAGCGCAAGTGTGCACCATTGATTCTTAAGTAGGGACCGTAGCAGGAACCTAGCCACAGCCCAGGATGATGATGTCAATTTAACTACAGTATTAAGCTCAGGCTTCGCTTTCCTCACTGGTCGAGTACTTGTCTCCTAGAAATTTGTCTCATTCCTGAGTTCCTGTTCCTCGTTGTTCCTGGTTCCTGTCTCTTCGTTCCTTTCTCACTTCATTCCTCAGATTGACTACATGAACTTTGACTTCACTTTGCCTGACTTCACCATTGACTTTCTCCAAGCCCGGACCTTCGCTTCGCCTGACTACGGTACTGCCTATTTACAGACCCAGAACTTTGCTTCATCTGACTATGCTACTGCCTATCTCCAGACCCAGGCCGCCGCTTGGCCTGACCATGCCATTGGTTCTCTCCAAGTCTGGACCTTCGCTTCACCTGACTATCCTATTGCCTATCTCCAGACCCAGACCTCTGCTTTGCCTGACTACACTTTTGACTATCTCTGTGATCAGACCTCTGCCTTGCCTGACTACGCTCTTGACTACCTCCGTGATCAGACCTCAGCCTTGCCTGACTACGCTCTTGACTACCTCCGTGATCAGACCTCAGCCTTGCTTGCAACTGCCTTTGAATTGCCTCCAGCCCTGACTCAAGCCTGCCCTTGGACCCTCTTCAGCTTACTCCCTGGACGTGATGTCTTCAGGCTTTGGCCTGCTTTTGCTCAAGTGCCGTCTGTCTGCCTCTGTTCCACTGGTGCCCGAGTTTCCAAGACATTACCCAGTCCAGAGTAAGACTGTACCATCTCCTACCTGCTGTCTCTGGGCTGAACCAAATCTTACTTCGACTATACACAGAGGCCCACCTAAGTCCTGCCGGCCCCAACTCTCAAAGGCTCAACCCGTGGGGAATGAGGGCTGGTATAGGTAAAGCTCCAGAGGCCTCTATCAATCAGCCCACTCCGCCTGCCGACGGTGGGGACCCATAGGACCTTATCTATGGGTTGCGTCAACCCCACCTCGGCCCAAGGGTCCACCTCTGATGCAACATCATGAGGGACTTTGTCAAACGCCTTCTGAAAATCCAAATACACTACATCTACCAGTTCACCTTTATCCACATATTTATTTACCCCTTGAGTAAATCCATGTTGACTCTGTTCCATTAAACCATGTCTTTCTATATGCTCTACGATTTTGATCTTTAGAATAGTTTCCACTATTTTTCCCAGCACTGAAGTCAGGCTCACTGGTCTATAATCTCCTGGATCACCCTTGGAGCCCTTTTTAAGTATTGGGGCTACAATGGCCACCCTCCAGTCTTCAGGTACAATGGATGATTTTAATGATAGGTTACACATTTTAACTAATAGATCAGAAATTTCATTTTTTAGTTCCTTTAGTACTCTAGGATGCATACCATCCAGTTCAGGTGATTTGCTACTCTTTAGTTTGTCAATCTGACCTATTACATCTTCCAGGTTCACAGTGATTTGATTCAGTTTGTCTGACTCATCACCCTTGAAAACCATCTCTGGAACTGGTATCTCCCCAACATCCTCATTGGTAAACACGGATGCAAAGAATTCATTTAGCATTTCTGCAATAGCCTTATCTTTCCTAAGAGAAATAGCCTCTTTCTTCTCACCTTTTAACCATGCCAGTAATCGTTTTGCCTTCCTTCCACCTTTCTTAATTCATGGAATACATCTGGTCTGCGCATATAGGATTGTATTTTTAAACAATGTCCATACCTGTTGAATAGTTTTAGCCTTTGCAGCTGTACCTTTCAGTTTTTTTCTATTTTCCTCATTTTATCCAAGTTTCCCTTTTGAAAATTTAGTCTTAGAGCTGTAGATTTACTTATTGCCCCCCTTCCAGTTATTAAGTGTCATGGGATTTTAATATGTCATATCTAAGTCACTAGGGCATCCTGTTGATTCTACTTTTGCCCTTTAGTATTTAGAAGGCAAGGTGCCCCATTCTAACAACCAAACCAAAAACAAGCATTTCACAGAGTCCAGAAATAAAAACAGGCATTTCACAGAGTCCAGAAATAACATCCAAAAATAAGAAGATACTCTTTGGTGGACTATGTCTAACAATATTAGTCTAGAAAAAAAAAAGCTTGAACTCAATCTGGCAGCACACATTGGATGCATCAAACATTGGCACAGACCCTATCCTCAAATAGAGAAATAGAGGACTATTCATATTCATGCCAAACTTACCAGAATTGGCAGAAGTCGTCATTGAGGATCTGTGGTAATTTGGGGTGGTCATGGCTGGAGAAACAGCCAGTAGGATAAAAGAGGAAAACACTGGCTGTCTTCTTATATGCAATGTATTTACAGGGTAAAATAAAAACAGAAATAAACTGCTCACCTTGCAGTGCTAGTAAAAAACAAACTTAACTGGTCTTGGCATATTCTGGTCTCCTACCTGCTCCACAGGGCCCATCCTTCTTACTCTATGCTGAAGGGATCCTCCCTGAGCCCCGGAATCTCTTGCAGGGCTAATCCTTAAGGAGGACTGGGTTAGAGTGCTGTCGCCAGCCACTTGAGGTGGGTTGAGTGTAGCAAGGCAGGAGCCTTGGGATATGCAGTAGAGTGGTTTTAGGCTTGTCCTACCATTGGGTGCAGGCTAATCTGTAACCAGGTAAACTAATAAACCAGAGAGATTGCAGAGTTATTGTTAGGGATGTGATTCGTTTTTGAACAATTAAAATTATCGTTAGATAATTTTAAAATCGTCCTAAATCGTTAGAGTGCACGATACAATACAAATGCCCCCGATTTATCGTCAGGGGCATTTGTATTGTATCGTTAAATAGGGCACGGGAATTATTTGGGGGAGGGCGGGAAAACCGGCAAACCAAAACAACCCCTAAACCCACCCTGACCCTTTAAAACCAATTTCTTACCCTCCTCCGCCCTCCCGAAGCCCCCCAAAATGTTAAATTACCTGGTGGTCCAGTGGGGGGGGGGTCCCGGTGTGATCTCCCCGCTCTCGGGCCATTGGCGCCATTTTGGCTGCCACTAATTAAAATGGCGCCGATGGCCCGATAAAAAAACAAAACACCCGACCCTTTAAATCGACCCCACCCGCCTGACCCCCCCAAAACCTTTTAAAATTAACTGGTGGTCCAGGGGGGCCTCGGGGAGAGATCCAGGGGGGCCTCGGGGAGAGGAGAGATCCAGGGGGGCCTCGGGGAGAGATTTCCCATTCCCAAGCATCAGCTGTTCTAAAAAAAAATGGCGCCGATGCCCCTTTGCCCTTACCATGTGACAGGGTATCCGTGCCATTGGCCAGCCCCTGTCACATGGTAGGAGCACTGGATGGCAAGCGCCATCTTTAAAGATGGCGCCGGCCATCTTTACTCATCAGCCTCTATTATAATAGGGAATTGGAATCGGAAACGATTCCAATTCACATATCTTAACGATCAGATTTCCCCCCCCCCCCCCCCCCCCCAAGCCGAATCTGATCGTTAAGACGATCTGGCACACGATTCACATCTCTAGTTATTGTAGACTAGATTAACTCTCCCCAGATGGAAGACATGTGCCAGTGTGTCTTGTCAAATGCTTTATGCTGGGAGCTGATTCTCCTGCTTCTTATACTGCATTGTTGCCCTTATGTGAGCCTCATAAGTCCATCATCAAATTCCAGTACTCTCAATCCATAGATTTAGAACTACTGGGGTCCTATAGCACTGACTTCCCAGGCATTAGACAAAGACACCAGCCTTAGTCTTTGTTCTCTCTGCCCTGACGCTTCAGTAGCCAAGTTTGGAGACTCTTCCACTGCAGCCATCAATGATTGACCATTTAACCTGCTGACTAGTTTGAAAGTGCTTTCTCCCCCTTCCCCCCCCCAAAAAAAAGGTCCAGATTCTACAGAAGTTCCTTTAGTTATTTTATTTTCAAACTCCACATGTGCACCTTCATTAAGAATGTATTACAATTTTAATCTTCAGTGCAACAAACCAGTTTTCACTAAACAAAGTCCATAATCAGATCCCCCCCCCCCCAAAAAAAAAAAAACAACAAAAAAACCAACCCCACAAAAACACAAAAATCCTTGCAACTTCTCGGATTGGTTAGATTACATCCAGAAAACACTTCTGTTCATTTTCTAGCATTACTCCCAGGGAACGTCTTTCTATTCAGATGCAGCCCTTAATTAGGTACTCTTCTTCTGGGTGATTACAGCCTCCCAAATCATTTTAACATTGAAGGAAAAATTTCCCCTCCCTTATGAAAATAATGAAGAGATCTACCACTCCGAGACAGCCTATCCTTGAGTAATTCCATAGTAATGCAGGGCATTATGTCAAAGCTTGAGCTCTATAAATCTCATAGCTTCTTCTCTACAATTTAAGAGAAATGTTTTCCCCTGTGTAGCTCCCTGAAACAACTTGTTAATTAATTAAGCAGAAATGTTCCTTCTGTGCACTTGAAAGACATATCTGGCTAACCCTAGGCAAATTCACAGGGCTGTTGTCACATGTCTTCTTCCTGTTTCTTCCTGGTTAATTCATCAGCCTCTGGTTGTGTTGTAATACTAATTCTGTAGTTCTTAGCAGTTCAAAACTCTCCAAAATTTCTATATAAGTTGTAGTCCTGCTAATTTTTTTTCATCTATCTCCCTTGTGAGTTTTCCTAAACACCACTGCAAAACTTTTCTTCTTTACTCAAAATCAGCAGTTTAGAATTCCCTTTTCTACATGTATGGCCCGCGCGCAGGTTTTAAAATCTACCCCATAGGGAGAATGACTGCAGGGGAAATAGACCTGAGGAAATGGGAAGGGATAGGGTCGGAGGAACAAATAATGAGTTTGAAGAAGGAGCGCAGATGGATAGTTTCCTCTTTTATGATTTCAGAAAATGAAGAGTGGTAATGGAAAGTGAGCCAGAACAAGTCCCATATTTAATAAGGTCAGGGCTGATGCGACCATTTGGCAAGATTAGGCAGTTGCCTGGGGCAGCGTCCGTGGTGGGGCACCACTGGGATATGTGAGGGTGCCATTTTCAAAATGCAAAAGGATGGGTAACAGCAGTGGAGCACTAGTTAGGTTTGGGGAGAGAGAGGGTGAAAGAATTATAAGAGGGTGACCATACCTCTAGATATCTACCACTGTCAGAGGGACATATTCAACTCAGGGTGGGTTTGGGGGGGTAGGGGGCATTGTTACATTGGTCTGCCTACAGCGCTACAGATCCTTGCACTGGCCCTGAATAAAGTACCTGGACACTATCATGCAAGTGCACAAACACTACGGGGGGGGGGGGGGGAGGGGGGAGATTTAATTCCTTCCTGCATTGAGTTGTCAGGCAGTATTCAGGGCGTAAGAACATAGTTCACTATCTTGATGATTTCCTTCTCATCATCCCGTTTGCAAGTTTTCCAAAGAACAGCTGCTGAATGTGGTATTCTACTGGCTCTTAAGAAGATGGAGGCCCCTGTTTCAACCATTATTTTTTTTTAGGGCAATGAGCTTAATATATAACAGAGAGTGTCCAAGTTGTTTCAGGAAAAGATTGTTAGGATAAGTTAAGCTATAACTCTGGTTGGGCAGTTCCAATCACTTATGGGATTGCTTAGCTTCACTTGCAGAGTATTCCCAATGAGCAGAGCTTTCATTAGAAGAATTGCCAGAGTAACATCTGAAGTAAAAAAAAAAAAAAATCACCACATCAGAGTGACAGCACACATTAGAAAGGATATCAAGGTTTGGTAGATATTCTTGCAGTCATTCAATAGGCAGGCTATATGGTAGCACCCCACAGGTTTAATAATGAGTTGCAACTGTTCATAGATGCTTCAGAAGCACAGGTTTCAAGATATACCACAAGTGTGCTTTGTGTGTTGAGGCATGGCCATTAGCCTGGCATGAATATGGAATAGTAGGGGTTGAAACCTTCCAGGAACTATTTCTTTTTGTAGTCACCTTCATATTTTGAAGCCCAACCTCAGGAATAGGGTAATATTGTTCAGGTTAGGTAACATGACTGATGTGGAAACACTATGGAGGGGGGAGGTAGGCTTGGTTCAATTATGATATAAAATTCTGAAAAAACATGGCTGAGGATAAATCAGTTTTGTAGAAACATTTGGTTTTGGACCTCTGGTTGGCTGAGATGACATTGCAGATGATACTGAGCATCGACAGAATGGTTTTCTGCCAGGACCAAATATGTGATCACTCTGCTGACAGAACTAGTGCTACAGTATTTAAGGCATAATATCTCATTCCATGCTATGCATGCGCCAGGCATTGATAATAACATCACTGACTCACTTTCCCATTTTAAGTGGTCATCGTTCATATCCCTGGCACCAGAAGCCAATGCCTTCAAGACTCCAACTCCTCCTGAAGTCTGATGTTTTGGTCCCCCAAATTTTGGAAACTACTAATGTACTTTCTTTTTGAAAACACCAGGAAGAACTAACTGTATGTTTTGTCCTATTTTCAGTCCTTACTGGAATCGATGGTGGATGATCTGCTATGGCCTATTATTGGTTGCTCCATTGTCAAATGTATTTTGCAGCACAAGGGTGAATACTTGTCATGGCCGATGATGCGAACTCGCCTACCTGGGATCTTTTTCTTAGCAAAGTCAATGGGATGTGAGAATTCCACTGAAAATTCATAGTGAGGAAGTTGATGCAAGGTTGGGCAAAGGAGGTCAGAAAAGCTTTAAATACAAGATGTCCTATTACATACAATAATTTAACAATGTTATTCTTAGTCCTCCCCGGTATATTCTTTGATTCATTCAAGACCATGCTGTTCAAATACAGTTTTTCACTGGCCTTTTATGCAGCTTTGAGCATCAGCGAACTGGTGCCACACTCAACGGCCAGCACACTAACTTCCTGCTTGATTGTCAAGGATATAGACATGTCTTCTGTGCAAGCTATTCTCCCTATTTCCTGGTCAAAAAAGTTCAAACAGCAAAAAGGGAGACAGTAATCTTGAACAAGTTTCAGAGAGAACTCATTTGCCCAGTGCTTATTTTCACAGAATTCCTGTCCAAGAGACCGATTTTCCCTGGCCCAATGCTTATACATAGCAATGGGTGCCCCTTGGCTGATTCTAGTTTTCTTTAGTCTTGTAGTTGGCGGTGAAAGAATATAGCATCAATGATAGGCTTTTTTCAAGTTTGTCTCGGATTGGGGCGGTGACAACAGTAGCCTCATTGGACCTTTCACCACAGGCCACATAGCTTTGTGTTGATGGCATTCTCAAAGGTTAAATTTCAATAGCCTAAAAGTATGCACATTCCTTCAAAATGCATGTAATTTTATACCCAATAAAAAGAGGCATTTTAGAGGGTATTCCAAGGTTGGGCTTGAAAATTACTCATATACATTTAGGAGGCAATTATTCATGCCATTAATTTTCTCTATGAAACTAAAATTTAGCTAATACACAGGTATACAAGTGCTTGCAGAGTTTTCCCTTGCTTTATTGCAGGTGCATAATATGTAAAACAATGTATAAGATTTCAAAATCAAATTCCTGCATGCATTCTCCCTCCCTCCCAACCACATCTCCACACCTTTTTTCTACAGCTAAAAGTTGATGCACTATGCAGCAACAGATGCACTTTTAGCCACTGAGGGGAGAGCAAGTTTCAGCTTGGAAAATGTATTTACCTGGATAACTGCTTAATTACCTGGAAAATGTCCTTTAAAAATTTCCCTCCCTATTACTCAAAATGAATGCAACTAGTTACCATGCTTAAAGAATATGCACATTTTTTTATCCTTATAACAATCTATGTTTCAAACATAAATTATATGGGTATTTTGTATTTGAATATCAGGTTGAATATAAAGCTGAAAAGTGCACATAGGGCTTGCTAGTTATGCCCCCTTACTACAAAGTTACCCCTTTGCCACTAACAAATTAGGGGTAGATTTTCAAAGGGGTACGTGCGTAAGATACGTGCGTACCCCCCGAAAACCTACCCCAAACCCCCTCTGTGCGTGCCGAGCCTATTTTCCATAGGCTCGGCGGCGCGCGCAAGCCCCGGGACGCACGTAAGTCCCGGGGCTTTGCAAAGGGGGAGTGTCGGGGGCGTGTCGGGTGGGCGGCATGAATTTCAGGGCAGGGCGGGAGGCGTGTCGGGGGCGTGATGCTGGCCCGGGGGCGTGGTCGATGTCTCTGAACCAGCCCCTGGGTTGCGTGATGGTGCGCCAGCAGCCCGCTGGTGCGCACAGATTTACACCTGCTTTCGGCAGGCGTAAATCTGCCAGCAAAGGTAGGGGGGGGGTTTAGATAGGGCCGGGGGTGTCGGTTAGGTAGGGGAAGGGAGGAGAAGGTGAGGGGAGGTGGAAGGAAAGTTCCCTCCGAGGCCGCTCCGATTTCGGAGCGGCCTCAGAGGGAACAGGCAGTGCGCGCCGGGCTCGGCGCATGCAGGTTGCACAAATGTGCACCCCCTTGCGCGTGCCGACCCCGGATTTTATAAGATACGCGCGTATCTTATAAAATCCAGTGTACTTTTGTTCGCGCCTGGTGCACGAACAAAAGTACGGGCGCGCGTAAATTTATAAAATCTACCCCACAGCGCGCACCCAGTGTTAACCAAAATATAGAAAATCATCTCTAGCTTTCCAATTCAAAACTCTTCAAATGTTACACTTCTTGATTCAAAACATAGCAATCCTATAAGCAAATTTTTGTTTTTCTAAATGAACAAAAACATTAGTAATCTAACTTCAAAGAACATTGCACTTTTGTTTCTGAATTTAAAAATAAAGTTTCCACTATAAATTGGAACACTATAATTGAAATTTATGTTTAACAAGGTACTCTTTTTCATATTGCTTTATTACTAGCCTAAAGTATATTTCCCAGTGAAATAACATATCTGGCCACTGTGCAATAAAAAGTTAAGTTTAGCAATAAAAAGTTTAGGTCTCCTAAGAAAATGTATTATATTTTATTTTTGCTATTATTCTAATTGCAAATATGTTTAACATTCACTGCAGTACAAATAAATTTAAATTAAATTTGTTCAGGTTTAGACAAGGTGGCTTCAGAAAAGAAAACATTTTCTGGAAAAATGGTTAAAAATTGATCAAATAAATCAGGAATCTACATTTTTTCTAATGAATCTGTTGCATAAATCCTGTATTTTATAAAAGCATAATGTGAAGAAATACAGTTGTTTTACAACAATCTGCTTTAAAACACGTAAAAGTTAGATTTAAAAATGCAAAAGTGGCTAGAAAATGACAGAGTCACTCTTTAAACTGTGATGTACCTTTATCGCGGCTGTGCAGTTTAAATCAGGGGAAGGAGAGGAGTGTGGGCGAGGTTTGGGTGGAGTTATAGCCCGGCAGCACTGCGGGTGGTAATATTTTCTACATTATTGCTGGCAGTACCACGGGAAATAACAGCACCTTTTCCCATGGCACTATGGGGTGAAAGTGTGCACCCCGGCCGCAACCAAACACACCGCCAAGATGTGGCCAGCGCTGCATACTTTTACCCCCGCCCCTTTTTTTTCCGCAGGCCATCATTCTGCTACATTTATAGTGGAATGGTGAATCCTGTGTTCAGTGAGGGGCTTGCTAATGAGTTAATTTTCAAAGGATTTACACGAATAAAGAGCTTGTACTCGCATCCATGCTATTTTATAAACATCAAAAGTAATACACACATTTTAGTTTTTGTGTGCACATTTACCTGCGCAAAAAGAGGCAGTCTAGGGGAATTCTGCGTTTGGGCCAAGAGGAATGCACGAAAGTTGCTATTTTATAACAGATATATGTGAATACATTAGGTAAATTACTTGCACAATTTTATACCTGCTAATTATCTAGCACAATTGATATCAGGCTCGTCTTTTGATTTCTGCTTTTAAGTGAGAGATATGGGTGAACTGGAAAGTGTTCAGGGTAAATTACTAGGATGGTCTCAATGAACTGGAGATGTATTGGGTGAACTGATGGAGGTATCAGCAAACTGGTGATTTCAATTATGTGCACATTTTAAAAAATATACCTACTTCAGAGTTTTATGCAAATAAGTTCAAATTTTTTTGTGAGTTAAATAGATGCACACATGTTTATATAACAGAAAAAGTGCATGATTTCAATGCATTGCTGTGAAATATAAATATAGACATATGTAGGGGATGGACATGCACATACTTGATAATCTGCATAGACCTGATATGTGCCGGCTACAAAATACTATAATGGATTTCTGCAAACCCATTTACACATGTAGATGGGGCCGCATGGAGTTGTTTTAAAGTTATCTTCAAAATCTAAAACAACAGTTCCCTGTTTTAGGCAAAAAAAAAGAAAATTCTTAGAAACAAGAAGTACTATACTAACCCAATGAAACTTGTATTCATCCTATGTTCATTCCAGACTTTACCATTTTCATCATGCAGAAAAGGTAAAGTGATACATATCCCGTTACCTTGCACATCTCTCATGACGGGAGCTCTCATTCTTTAAAAAAAAAAAAAAAAGCGCTATATTTTATGCTATTAAAAGTTAGAACATTATGTGAGAAGATTCCTCAATTGCCATTAAATCCCAGTTTTATATTTTACATTGTACTTGGTAAGAAGCAAGAATAATACAAACAACACAACAATGCAATATCACAGTATTAGCATTTCTTTAAGATTCAATATCAACTTTTATTTAGCTTTGCTGGGGGCCAGAATTGTATGTACTGTAAAAACAGCCCATTGTGTTTTGTTTTGATTCTGTCTTTTTGCTCTAAAATTTATTTTTGCTGTATCAAGGACATCACTTCTGTTACATTTAAGGGCCAATGTGCTAACATGTGATAATGGCATCCATTTTCAGCCGCTGTGCGGCTTAGCTAGTTAGCTGGGTAACTGTATAAGGCTAACTAGCAATGTATATTCAGCGGCACTGTCGCACCTGTCTTAAAGCCAACAATCTTTAGGATAGGTCTGTGGCCCTACAAGAGTTAGCCGGATAAGTTATCTGCTAATGCCAATCCTCCCTGGAATGCCTGCCTCCTACCCCAGGAATGACCCCCACTTATCCAACTGTTATTTGACCGCATGGATGTTGAGCTGACTAGCTGCTCTCCGGCGGACACAAGACCCAAACTCTTCAGTGAACACAATAGCAGAGAGTTTTATAAACTTGTTTAATGAATTTAGGTGGGGATAATAGTTGGCATTGCATATTAGAGATGTGCTTCGGGTAAAAATTTTGTGTTGGTTTCGTTTCAGGGCCCCCCCACGTTGGAAATTTTTTTTTTCCTCAGTTCGGGGTTTGTTTTTTTTTCAGGGGCCCCGATTTCTGGGTTAGTGCGCACTAACCTGGCAGAGTTAGTGTGCGCTATGGAGAGTTAGCGTGTGCTAACTCAAAAATTATTTTTTTACGAAATTTTGGAAAAAATTAAATCGTTTTTCAGTTCTCCCGAACCATTCCGAATTAGGCAATATAGTTGACATTGCCTAATTCGGAAAAAACGATTGCACACCCCTATTTGCATATTGAGAAGTGCAGATTGGTTGAGTAAATGCAGATATATTTGCATAATCTTGAAACAACAGTGCTTTGCTCTGTAAAATTAGAAAATTAAAACAAAGCTCTATCTACCGCACAGTCCCTTGTATCCTTATGCTGCTATAATAAACCTATTAATTGACTCAAAAAAGTATGTTTATGTTCCCTGAAATTACCGAATTGGGATTTCAGTTGTGTTTATCTTAGGTAATCAATTTCTAGGGATATGCATCATTTTTTTTATAGCGGGTCAGGCTATGGATTTTCCAACGAGTTATTTTTTTTTCTCAGCAATTTTCACAGAAAAAACAAACAAACAACCCAACCCTTCACATTTAGTTAATTACAACCCCCCCACACCCTCCCCCAAAAACTTGCCTAAAGTCTCTGGTGGTCCAGCGAGGGTCCCGGGAGTCATCTCCTGCTCTCGGGCTGTTGGCTGCCAGTAAACAAAATGGCACTAGTGGCCCTTTGCCCTTACCATGTGATGGGCTACTGGTGCCATTGGTTGGCCCCTGTCTCATGGTAGGAGCAATGGACGGCCAGTGCCATCTTAGAAAATGGCATGGGCCATTCATTGCTCCTTCCATGTGACAGGGGCTGACCAATGGCACCGGTAGCCCCTGTCACATAGTAAGGGCAAAGGGCCACCGGAGCCATTTTGTTTTCTGGCAGCTGATGGCCCGAGAGCAGGAGATCTCTCCCGAGTCCCCTGCTGGACCACAGGCAAGTTTTTTGGGGGGTTGGAAGGGTTGTAGTTAACTAAGGCCTAGATTTATCAAAATGCACTAAATATTGCATGTGATAGAAAAAGGGGCATGTTTTATGGTAATAGGCAGTTTATGCTAATACCTATGTGAGGTGCTAAGTTACTGCAAATTGTGATAACTTTTTTGTACTTTGAGATAAGTGCCAGAATTATGGTATTTCCAAATACAACCACTGGGGAGACCATGTTTGAGAGAAAGAGAGAGAGGGAAAGAGAGAGAGAGAGAGAGAACCTAGCCATAATGCCCGCACATAGATAGGTATTTATATCTCTATGGGAGGCCCACCTACTAACTCGAGGTGAAGTTTAGGTATTAGTGTAGGGGTTAGGGGCCACTTTGACATTCAAAGTGAGACGTACGAACAGAACAGTGCTCTCTTGTGAAGATTTGATGACCTTCGGAATGAGGAATTCAAAGGTGAGATTTGTGCTATGTTCCCTCAACTTAGCTTGATGGACTCTCTACCTGGGTAACATAATGCTACTGAAAAAGGTGTAGCTAAAATCAGCATTAAAGCCATTTGATAGGGCTTCACAAAACAGTAACTCCTCCTCTTTTTCAGATTTGCATCGCACCATACGTTATGGTGCTATTGCATGAGTTAAAGGCGTTTTCGCATGCGATAAGCCCTTAACACATGCAAAAACACTTTATGGCATTTTGATAAATGACCCTATAAATTTGAAGGGTTGGGGTGGGTTTGTTTGTTGTTGTTGATTTTTTTTTTTTTTTTTAATAAATGTGCCCCTTTCCCCACCCCACGCTAACCCGAACAATACATTTTCCCCGAAGTTCGGGGAAAATCCGTCTCAGGAGTCGGGTCCTCCAACCTATGCCGAATTGGACTATTTCTTTGAAATTTTCCAATTTGGCAAAAATGATTGCACATCCCTATCTGTTTCTGAGGCCAGAGTACTACATGTTTACCTTTCTTTGATGGCACGCTGGTGGCAACTTTTTGAGGCAGAGGCCTGCAGCAGGTCTAGTGGGAGTGGCTCCTCAGATACAGGTGAGCTTTGATCCACTCAGGAGAAGGATAAAAAACATACCTTGGTGAATATTTTAGCAGCAGTAAGAAAGATGATGGAGAGCTGGCAGCTAGAGCACAGAGACAGGATTGTTGTTCCTCTGTTTTTCATGATAGAAAATGGATAAAAATACAAAAAAGGCAGTACAAGATAGTGAACTATAAAGGGATCCATTGCTTTGCATACTTGTGGCATCTGACAGTAAAGGATGCCTGAGGGCCAAGCAGGAAAACAACAGATTAATCCAGAAAGAACTGATTAACAAGTGCAGGAAATTTGGGGCATTTTCACCAGAACATAAAGGGTGGGAAACAGCTATTTGAAAGGCAGGAAGCAATGAGGATATCTATGCACTGGCTGATTCAGGATGTAGGCACCAAGTGGAATTCCATTAATCTAATTCTACAGAGGATATTGGCACAATAGGAAGTCACATCCAAATAGAAAGGAGGATGGTAAAAAATTCATAAAGACCACTTGTTTTTCTGATAATCAAGTGTATAGAATTTATTGAAACTTAAATTGGCACTAATGCATTTGTGTTATGATTCTGTCCACAGACCCCATCCCGCGGACAGTATCCTACCTCCTCTCCTGTGCCGGCCCGATGCTGCTGTTCTCACCGTGGCCCAGACTGCCACCGAGCTGCGCTTTCTTTCAACTTTGCGATCTTGCCGCCGTCGCCGCTGCTCCTTCCCTCGTGGCTGGAGCCATGCCGCCGACTCCTCTTCAGCAGGGAAGTCCCCACCGGGATTCCCTCTTCTTCCGCGGCCCAAGTACCACTGTCGGATTTCTTTTCAGCGGCAGGGAGCTGTGCCCCTGACTCCTCTTCAGCGGGGAAGTCCCCGCCAGGATTCCCTCCTCTTCCGTGGCCGAGTGCCACCGTTGGAGCCTTTCTTCGTGGCAGGGAGCCGCCTCTGCTATCTCCTCTTCTTCGGGTCCGGACCCTGCCTCAAGCATCTCCTCTTCAGCGGCAGGAGCCGCCTCCGGCCTTCTCCTTCCTGCAGAACACTGCTGAAGGCCTCAGCTCTGCACATCTTCCTCCCTCTAGGGGCTGGCCACGCAGCTTTCTCCTCTTCTTAAAGGGCCAGAGACGAAGTACTCCTGTGCCTTCCAGATGATGTCTTCAGAGCTCTTCCTGGTCCTGCTCTATATAAAGGCCCTGCTTCAGTTCCGCAGTGCCTTCAGTTGGAGTTACACCCTCCATGGTGCTTCTCCTTCATCCATGGAGTTCCACCGCTTCCAACGTGGTCCATCTTGCTGCAACTGTCTGGAAGACTTCAAGTTCCATGTCTTCTTGTTCCTAATGTCTCCATCTGACACACCAGGTTCCATTCCTCATCAGATCATCCTCATGGTATGTTCCACAAGGCTTCCCTTCCCGTAAGTCTCAGAGTTCCTCGTCCGTATCCAGATGTCTCTGATGTTCCTGATGCCCAAATGTCTTGATGCCCAGATGTCCTCTGACTCAAGTTATCCAGATGTCCAGCTGTCCAGACGTCCTTCGTCCTGATGTCCGTTGTCCTCTTCTCCATGACCCTTTGATCTCTACTCATCCAGTAGTCCACTCTTCCTAATGTCCATCATCCCAGATGTCCAGAGACCTTGATGTCCAGTTGTCTTCTTGTTCTGAGATCCATATGTCCAGGTGTCCAGATGCCCAGGTGACCTGCGCTTGAGACTTCCCCTCCTGCATACCCTCTTCCTTCTCTCCTCTCAATCCAGAAGAATCCGCCAGCAGTCCTTGTCATCCCCCGGGCATGTTCCCAGTCATCCCCAGGAGCTTCTGGCGTCCCCAGTGTCCGTCTTCTTACAACTGGTATTCTCTCCAGCTGGACTTCTCTCAAGTGTTGCCCAGACCCTCGTCTCCATCCTGCGCACGTCCCTCTCTCTGCGTGGTCCGCGGCCAGCCTTTCAGGTTATATAGGGCATGCAGTGGGACAGGGTGGTCCATGACCAGTCCATGCTGGGCTGTGTAGGGCACCCTGAGGGACAGCACTCTTCCATGTTCAAGTCTTCAAGAGTTTCCCCTTATCCAAGTCTCCAAGAGTATCGACTTGTCTAAGTCTCCACATCTTCGAGAGTCTCATCTCGACTTGTCCAGTCCAGGAGTCCTCTTCTCGCCCAAGTTCCAGGAGTCTTCATTTCCCTATGTACTCTGACTTTTTGACTCTCACGGGTCCGGAGTCTCCTTCTCCGGTACCTTGCCTCAGAGTTTCTAGCCCTCTGTCCTCTCTAGTATGTGTTGGTTCAACAGAGGGTTGACCCACTACATCCTCCTCCTGTGTTCTTGATTCGCTCATGCCTGTACTTGCTCACCTTCCTTGGAGTGTGTCTTGGGGCTCCTCCCTGAGCCACATCAGGGCCCAAGGGCTCACTCTCTTTCAGGAGCAAGTGTTTGTGCCTCCACACCCTTCCCAGGGCTCACTAGGCGCATTCGTAACAATTTGTACAATGTTTTACACAGTCATTCATCAGTTGGCTCTGGAAGCTGGATAGGTGAAAAATGACCCCCAGGGAATCATGATTGGCTACATAAAACAGAGCCAATATGTATTCTGAAAACCTTTGAGAATGCCATAGACAATCACAGTTCCTCAAGACCCACCCAAGGTAAAGTGATCCCCATTGTTCAAAATCCTGTAGCATAAGTTAAAAACTTTCTGTTAGGAAAAGGAATTTTTTTTTTTTATTCTTTTCAGCAGCAGGTGCAATATAGGCTGAAATCACTCACACAGAAGGATAATTACATGCCAGTTATGCTGCGTGACCCATGGTTGAAAGGGAATATCACCCTTTGCTCCTTCAGTGGAAGGAGATGTTTTTTGCAAGGATGCAGGAATGGGAGCATCATTTTTTCACCATGTTTGCACCCCTCCCCTTCCCCCATCATGGCCATGGCAGAATGTCTTCTCTTGAAATAAGTCATAATTACTAGAGATGTGAATCGGAACTGGTTCCGATTCCATTTCAGATTCACATGTGGGTTTTTTTCCATCGGGCCCAATCGTGTTTTGTTTATCGGCTGCCCAGCCGATAAACAAAAAACCCACCCCCGACTCTTTAAAAGTAACCCCTTAGCTTCCCCCACCCTCTCGACCCCCCCCCCCCCAAAACCTTTTTACAGGTCCCTGGTGGTCCAGTGGGGGTCCCGGGAGCGATCTCCCACGATCTCACGCTCCGGGCCGTCCTCCGGCTACCGGGCCGTCCTTTGCCCTTACCTTGTGACTGGGTATCCGTGCCATTGGCCGGATCCTGTCACATGGTAGGAGCACTGGATGGCCGGCGCCATCTTGTGCTCCTACCATGTGACAGGGGCTGACCAATGGCACCGGTAGCCCCTGTGACATATTTATTTATTTATTTATTTATTTAACACTTTTTTATACCGACCTTCATAGTAAAAAACCATATCGGATCGGTTTACATAAAACAAGGGTATAACTGAAGCAATAAATAAAAGTAATCGGGAGCTCTCCGAAAACATTAGGAAAACCCCACAATATTGATTGTGGGGCTTCCCTTATCGTTTTTGGGGAGGGCGGGAAAAAACGGCACACAAAAATAACCCCTAAACCCACCCAACCCTTTAAAAGTAACCCCTTAGCTTCCCCCACCCTCCCAACCCCCCCAAAACCTTTTTACAGGTACCTGGTGGTCCAGTGGGGATCCCGGGAGCGATCTCCCGCTCCGGGCCGTCCTCCGGCTACCAGGCCGTCCTTTGCCCTTACCTTGTGACAGGGTATCCGTGCCATTGGCCGGATCCTGTCACATGGTAGGAGCATTGGATGGCCGGCGCCATCTTGTGCTCCTACCATGTGACAGGGGCTGACCAATGGCACCGGTAGCCCCTGTGACATAGTAAGGGCAAGGCTATCGACGCCATTTTGGTTCCTGGCACCCGATGGCACGAGTGCAGGAGATCGCTCCCGGGATATATTCTCCTTTTTAAGTAATAAGGTTAACAGTTGTATTCAATTTCTAAAAATTTAACATTTACCAACAATATATGTTTCTTTATCAGCTTAACAACTAAGAAAAAATGGTTCAAGAATCTAAGAACACTATTCAGATACTACTCTATTTTTAGCCTTTTCTTAGCCTCAATTTATTTTGTTATATATCTCTTTTATCAAGAAAATTAGTCTTTGTGCAATATGTTTGCCTTTCAGAGGAATTTCACTAAGTGTGAATGTGCAACTGTTCCTTTACTATAAAATGGTAAGTATTATTATTCTGTTCTTTACTTTGTCTGTTTCTGTTGTCTCTGTATTCTATTTCTGGCTTCCTCCTTTTTGCTTCGAGTGAGCTTGTCCCTGTCTCTATTTCTTGATTTCTCTTGTTATTTAAGGTGTTGTCTCTTTAAAATGTGGTATGATGGTGTGTTCATACCCTTATCTCTAATATATGCAGGCTGGCTAGCCCCACCGGGGTGCAGAGCTGGAGAGTGCTAGCAGGAGCTCTTGATTCAATGTTGTCTTTTTTCTTCTCCATTCTAGCCTAGACTTTACAAAATCAATGTATAATCTATCTCTATATATCAATAGTGTTCTGCTAGCTGATTGATGTCCCCGAAGACTAAATGAAACTGGGAAGCTAGCTAAATGAAAATAAGAGATCATTATATTCCCCTACCTTTGATAAGGATAGGGGATCACTGAACCAGTCCTATTTTCATTCACACTCTCTTCTGTCTTAATCTGATCAGGGTAACAACAGAGGCATATTCTATATGTTTTCCAGTGTTAGGAGAGTAGTACATCAAAGGGCTACTGCCTAGGGATGTGAATCGTTTTTTGATGATTTAAAATATCGTCCGATATATTTTAAATCATCAAAAATCGTTAGAGCCGCGATACAATAACAATTCCCCCGATTTATCGTTAAAAAATCGTACATCGAGGGAAGGGGGAGTGGAAGGGGGAGGGCGGGAAAACCGGCACACTAAAACAACCCTAAAACCCACCCCGACCCTTTAAAATAAATCCCCCACCCTCCCAAACCCCCCCAAAATGCCTTAAATTACCTGGGGTCCAGAGGAAGGGTCCCGGTGTGATCTTTTACTCTCGGTCCTCCGTGCGTTGTAGAAATGGCGCCGGCGCTACCTTTGACCTGTCATATGACAGGTCAAAGGTAGCGCCAGTGCCATTTTGTTTCTTTGTCCCCCAACGTCAGGAGCATAGGGGATCGCTCCCAGACCCCCGCTAGACCCCCAGGGACTTTTGGCCAGCTTGGGGGGGCCTCCTGACCCCCACAAGACTTGCCAAAAGTCCAGCGGGGGTCCGGAACGATCTCCTACCGCGAATCGTTTTTCCGTACGGAAAAACAATTCGACTGCAGGAGGTCGTTCCGGACCCCCGCTGGACCCCCAGGGACTTTTGGCCAGCTTGGGGGGGGCCTCCTGACCCCCACAAGACTTGCCAAAAGTCCAGCGGGGGTCCGGAACGACCTCCTGCAGTCGAATCGTGTTGCCGTACGGCCGGCGCCATTTTGCGCAAAATGGCGCCGGCCGTACGGAAAAACGATTCACGGTAGGAGATCGTTCCGGACCCCCACTGGACTTTTGGCAAGTCTTGTGGGGGTCAGGAGGCCCCCACAAGCTGGCCAAAAGTCCCTGGGTGTCCAGGAGCGATCTCCTATGCTCCTGACATCGGGGGACAAAAAAACAAAATGGCGCCGGCGCTACCTTTGACCTGTCAGGTCAAAGGTAGCGCCGGCGCCATTTCTACAATGCATGGAAGACCGAGAGTAAAAGATCACACCGGGACCCTTCCTCTGGATCCCAGGTAATTTAAGGCATTTTGGGGGGGTTCGGGAGGGTGGGGTATTTATTTTAAAGGGTCGGGGTGGGTTTTAGGGTTGTTTTAGTGTGCCGGTTTTCCCGCCCTCCCCTTTCCCCTCCCCCACCCCCACTGGACCCCAGGTAATTTAAGGCATTTTGGGAGGGTTCGGGAGGGTGGGGGATTTATTTTAAAGGGTCGGGGTGGGTTTTAGGGATGTTTTAGTGTGCTGGTTTTCGATTTACACGATTTACACAATTTACACGATATTTAAAAAACCCAAACTGCGACGATCCGATTCCCTCCCCCTCCCAGCCGAAATCGATCGTTAAGACGATCGATCACACGATTCACATCTCTACTACTGCCTACTAATAGTGTGCTCTATAGGCTTCTACTACTGTGAGTTATTTCCTTTATCTGAGTTAAACTGAAACTTTTTGCACATGGAATATAGGTTAGGACAAAGGCTCCCTCTCTTACAGGAACCTTTCACTTTTTAGCACAGCAGCACCAGTAAAATCTCTGTTAAGGCAGTATTTTCCAAGGATGTTACATCTTTGAGACACTTTGTGAAAAGAATACATTGCTATTCTTTGTTACTAATATTACCTTTGTTACTAAAATTACCCCCCTCACTTGCTTAACTGTGATACTATAAGTAGTCACAGTTTCCACTCATCCTGGTGCCTGACAAATGCTGACACTATGCTCCTGCGAGTCAGCAAAGTTTAATAATTTCCTTTTACTATCTTTCACCTCAGCTGGACTGGATACCTAGTTCAAATGTGTCCTACCACATTCATACACTCATTTACACGCTATCGCAAGACTGTCCTTGACAGTTTTAAACTGTTTTTCTAAACCTTTTTGGTTACATTGGGGAGCAACAGTGAAGAGCTCCTGCTCTGACTAAATTCTTGGGCCTACTAGTTTGATTCTAAACTGCCACCCTTCTTCATGGAATCTATCAGTGTCATTCATCAAAGTGTGTTATGGCGTTAACGCTCGTGATAACACCATAATGCACGCAATAGTTATCGCAGCGCATGGCACAAATGCAAATTTATTCAAAGGGGAGGGATTCATGAAAATGAGGGGCATTATCACACTGTGTGATAGTGTAATTCACACTTCGCCAGAACCAAAACCTCACCTTGAGTTACTAACTGGCCCTCCTATAGAAGACAATGGGTGATGGTAAATGGAACCTACTCTGAAAAGAGAATGGTGTTAAGTGGAGTGCCACAGGGATCAGTGTTGGGACAGGTTCTGTTCAACATCTTCATGAGTGACATTGCAGAAGGGATAGAAGGTAAAGTTTGTCTATTTGCAGATGATACTAAGATCTGCAACAGAGTGGACACGCCGGAAGGAGTACAAAGAATGAGACGGGATTTAAGAAAGCTGGAAGAGTGGTCGAATATATGGCAGCTAAGATTCAATGCCAAGAAGTGCAGAGTCATGCATCTGAGGTGTGGTAATCCAAAATAACTATATGCGTTAGGGGGTGAAGGGCTGATGTGCACGGAGCAGGAGAGAGACATTGGGGTGATAGTTTCTAATGACCTGATGTCGACAAAGCAGTGTGACACAGCGATAGCCAAAGCCAGAAGTATGCTAGGCTGCATAGAGAGAGGAATATCTAGTAAGAAAAGGGAAGTGATAATCCCCGTGTACAGGTCCTTAGTGAGGCCTCACCTGGAGTACTGTGTTCAGCTCTAGAGGCCATATCTCAAAGGAGACAGAGACAGGATGGAGGTGGTTCAGAGAAGGGCGACCAAAATGGTGGGTGGTCTCTGTCGAATGACTTATGAGGAGAGGTTGAAGAACATGAATATCTATACCCTGGAAGAGAGGAGGAGCAGGGGTAATATGATACAGACCTTCAGATACTTGAAAGGTTTTAATGATCCATGGTCATCAACAAACCTTTTCCATTGGAAACAATTTAGTAGAACTAGGAGTCATGATTTGAAACTCCAGGGAGGAAGACTTAGAACCAATGTCAGGAAATATTTCAATATGAACAACAAATCACCTCATGTCAGGAAATATTTCTTCATGAGAGGTGGTGGATGCCTGGATTGCCCTTCTGGAGGAGTTGGTGAAGACAAAAATGGTGAAAGATTTAAAAGGGGCATAGGATAAACACTGTGGATCCCTAAAGGCTAGAGGATAGGAATAAATAAAAAAATCTTAACCAGCATGGAGCAGCAGTTACTACCATTAACAGAAACATGGAGGTAAACCTGCATGGAGCAGCTGTAACTACCTTGGAAAGCTTGCTGGGCAGACTAGATGGACCATTTTGGTCTTTTTCTGCCCTCATTACTATGTTACTATGTTACTACAGTGATATAAATAGCTGACTCCTCTGAAAGCCATATAAAGTGGTGTTCCCTCTTTCTCTCTCTCTCTCTCTCACTCTCATCCGGGCAAGTAGCAAGTTATTAGCCATGCCCCTTTTTCTCATCACAGGCATTATCCAAGCAAAAATTTATTTTGATCAATCTAGGGGTTTGTTTGGTGTTACTGAAGTAAGAAAATTTTTGAAAATGTTACAGTTTCCCAAGACTTTTTCTTTTCTCATGTAAATTTTGGTTCTTTTACTGTAATTTTTAGTGTCTATCCTAGCCGTATCTCCATTTCTAGGGAAACCATTATCATGTAGCTTTAGATCCAACTTCAAAATTCTACCTGGTTGCCATGACAGTCCTATTTTTGCTAGGTAGGTACATAGGGTGAAAATGAAGATACCATTTTCACAAAAATTCAAATTTTTAAGAGCAAATTCTTCTTTAAAAGTGTTTCTCTGGCAGTAAAAGTATTCCCATAGCCTACGTGTATGTTTTCAGGTCACTGTGAATTTTTAAGCAATTTGCAAGCCTGTTGCAAGTATCAATATTAATCTTTTGACAATTATGATTGAAATAATGCCTGAGTAGGAGTCCCCGGGGTCTCTTCTGATACCCACAACTAGTACTTCCTGGTTTTGTAGTGATTTGGGGATTTTTTGACTCCAAAATGCATCTGGACTCCAATGGAATAATTTTTTTTTTTAAAGGTAGTTTGGGGGCAATGAAGTGAGGTCATTCATATCTCCTGGGTCTCCCACTGGACCCCAACTTTTGTTTTCTATAAATTGTATTTAATGTACTTTATTTTTAATTAAATTTGATGCCATCCCACCAGATCCACGGATCCTGCTGACGTCATTGCCTAACTTGTTTTGATGCACCATGAGCTTCCTTCAACACCTAATTGTGCCTCCCTCAATTTCCCTTGGGGATATAAAGCCTCCATCAACTCACCGCCTGGGAAATCATAAGGAGAGCCATTAGTGACAGCAATCGGATGCCACTCTGCTCATTCCGGCCCCTCTCTTCTGTAACATCATTTGAACCACTGCAGCTTTCCCCTGCTGTCTCAGGCACAGCTGATGCTGCCTCCTTCCCAAGGAAGCCCCTCTTGGCTCCTGTGGCTGCAATTGTGGCATGTCTGGGCTGTGAGGATTCTGTCACTTGCTTCCTGGGTGTTGTCTCCATCAGGATTCCTTGCTGCAGCCTCAATTCCTTTACCCTGCTGCTCCTGCCTGCCAGGGAATCCACCTCCAGTTTATTTGTCTTCCAGACATGGCCTGGCATCTCCACTTGACTATTCTAGCTGCCCCTTAGGCATCTCATAATAATATAAGAAGTTGCCATACTGGGTTATACCAAGGGTCCATCAAGCCTATTATCTTGTTTCCAAGAGTGACCAATTCAGGTTATAGTACTTGGCAAGTACCCAAAGCATTAAATAGATCCCATGCTACTAAAAACAGTAATAAGCTTTGGCTATTCCCTAAATCAACTTGATTAACAACAGTTTAAGCTTTCTCCTCCAACAAACTTATCCAAACCATTTTTAAACCCAGCTTCACTAACTGCCTTAACCACATCATCTGGCAATGAATTCCAGAGCATAATTGTGAGTGAAAAAGAATTTTCTCTGAATTGTTTTAATTGTGCTACTTGCTAACTTCATGGAGAACCCCTATTCCTTGTATTATCTAAAAGAGTAAATAACCGATTTCCATTTCCCATGCAAGTCATTTCATGATCTTATGGACTTCTATAATTTCCCCCTTCAGCCATCTCTTCTCCAAATTAAACAGCCCTGTTACAGACTTTCCTCATGGGGAGCTGTTCCATCCCCTTTTCATTTTCATCACCCTTCTCTGTACCTTCTCCAATACAACTATAGCTTTTTTGAGATGCAGTGACAAGAATTGTACACAGTATTCAAGGTGCGGTCTCACCATGGAGTGATATAGAGGCATTATGATATTCTCTGTTTTATTCACCATTCCCTTCCTAATAATTCTGTTTCCTTTTTTGACTGCCACAGAACACTGAACCGAAGGTTTTAATGTCTTATCCACTATGATGCTTAGATTTGTTTCCTGATTGGTAACTCTTAATATGGAACCTAACATTGTGTAACTACAGCATGGGTTATTTTTCCCTAAATGCATCACCTTGTACTTCCAACTTGCGTAATGGCACATGAAAAACACCTTAACACAAAGTGCGATGCTAATTTGGAAAAGGGGAGGATGTATGTCAAAGTGGGCTGGCTTCACAGTTTGCAAAGTCATATCACACAGTTTTACATTGGCATTAAGATGTGCAACAACTGTGGTATTACCACAGTGTGAAAAAGTTATTGCACTCTGCAGTAATACCTATGCAAAGCACTAAGGGGATCATTTTCCAAGTGGCTCGCACGCAATAAGGGACGTTTCGCATGTGAAAAGTCCCTTATCGCGTGCGATACTAGGATGGGGGCAGAGTTGGCCCTGGAAGAGGAGGAGTCGGGACGTCACTGGGGTCGACTCCGTGAAGACGCCGCGGACGGTGAAAAGGTAAGGGCCTTTTTGCGTCCGAGTTCGTGCCCAATAGCTACACCTTCTATGGTGGTGCTATTGGGTGTGAAACCGACAGCGATTGCACCGCGGCGGTGCGATAGCTGCCGGCTAGCGCAGGACCGCCCCCCGGGTCGACCCCCCCGCCCCTCATTACCTAAAGTATTGCAGGCCTGCGATAATTTAGAAAATGAGGCCCTAAGATACCACACATTGTGATAAATAGGTTATTACTATAAAACACACCCCTCTTCCTATCACATGCAATAGTTTGATGAATCTATCCCAATCTTCCAGTCTCACCAGGTCCTCCTCAATTAATCACAATCTGCATGTGATTTAACTACTCTGAATAATTTTGACATCTGCAAATTTGATCACCTCACTGGTTGTACCCCTTTCCAGATCATTTATAAATATATTAAAACACTGGTTCAAGTACAGATCCCTGAGGCAGTCCATTGTTTACTTTTTTCCACTGAGAATCCTACTCTTTGTTTCCTGTCTTTTAACTAGTTTGCAATTCACAAAAGGACATTACCTCCTTTCCCATGACTTTTTAGTTTTCTTAGAGGCCTCTCATATGGGACTCCATCCTTCCTCAGTATCAACTCTGCCCAGCATCTCAGGCAGCAGTTCATCTCAACCTCAGCCCCACACCTAAACCATCCCAGGATCACCTCCACTTTCACAGGAATTTGGGCCTTAAACTACTAACCACTATGTCACCCTTCACTCCATGGCCTGTAAAGGAAGGCCTCAAGACACAGGTGAACATTTTATATTTTTACTTTGGGTACCCTATCTACACCACTAATCAGTGTGCTTAGTGATTGGATATTCTCAATGGAAGGGGACATCGTGCATCCGTTTCTTTCATAGCTGGTAATAGAGATGGTAGAAAAGTTAGCTTTTCTTAAAATAAGGTAGCTGTGATTGGTAAAATTTTTGTTGGTGTTCTTTTAAAATGGCTCAACACACAGATTTTTAATGTTAGTATCTCAATAGGTGCCCTGAAGCAGACATTTCTAAACATCAATGTCAGAACAAGTAGAGCAAAATTGTTGATAGATAGCTGAAGCTAAGTATAAATTTCATGGCCTCAATAGAAAACACTAGACTGACATTATACATGTTTTTTTGGGGAAAAAAATGGTTGTTTGATTGATGTGGGACTAGGTGTTCCTTAAAGAAGAAATGGGATATGCTTTTTATGTGCAAGTTGAAAAATGAACTTTACTATAAAAATAAGTGGCAAGTGATGACATAGAGAGAGTACTTTTGGCTGATAAATTTGTCAGTCCTGCCCGTTTGATGCCATTATTATATTCTCCTCTAAGAAGAAACTTTTGAGTTGCATAAGGATGTTTTTTTTTTTTTTTCAAAATTTCCTCTCAGTTATTGTTTTGGACTTTATTAAAATAAACCTCCCTTTGTTAAGTTTCTTGAAATTTCCATCTGAGTGGCAGCTACAGAAAATCAGTACCTATAATATTGGCCCTCAGCATCTTGCCATGTGTTGCAAAGTGTCTTTCTTGCTGTTTCTGTTCTGGCCCTCTCGCAGATCATGCCCTTGCCTCTCTCCTGGTTCTGTACCGTTGCTTCCTTGCACCATTCTCAGGTACCAGTCTGGTTCCCCCACCTTGCTTCTCTGTTGGTTATAATGGGCTATTTTGTCTCCAAAAAAGAAAAAAAAAAAAGAACAGTAATTACAAGTTTCTCCCACTGGCCCATCACTTTCCTGGTTTAGCACTGTGACTTTTAGAATATAATTCTAGTATCCTATCTAGTTCTCCCAATCCTGTTTCTCTCTTGGTTTCACTGGAGTGTTTTGTCTCCAAAAAAGAAAAATGCAAAATAAGAACACAAATTACTAGTTTTCCTTCTCACCCTGCCTCTTTCTGGGTTCTTTTATCATGCTGTGTTAGTCTACTCTTATTTCTGCTTGGCCTGCTTCTAGCTCTCTTGGAGAAATCCTGCTATTGCTGCCCCTTTGCAGGACCTTAGGATATTCATGCCACAGTTTTTGATGCCAATTGCCATTTTTATGAAGCCTTGGCATTTGGATGCCACTGTACTATTTGCCATAACCTACACTGTACCTCAGGGGGTTTGATGCCACTCTGTCATTAGCAATATCACCCACTTCATACTTTGGGAGTTTTGATGCTATTATGTTGTTTGTTATCCCTGCTTTCCACCTCTTGCAGATTTTGATGTCACTGTACAGTGTGAAATTCCCCACACTGTACACCTTGAGAGTTTTGATGATGCTATGCAGTTTGCTTTTCCCCACACTCTATCTCTTAGGAGTATTGATGTCATTCTGCTGTTTAACATACTCCACACTCTAAGTGTCAGAGTGTTTAGACCACTCTTGCTGCTGCTTTGCCCCTCTCACTGCTCCATGGGGTATTGATACCAATTCTGCTGTCACTGTTGTTGCTGTTTTGTTATTTAGATGTCTTTTGGTGTTTATTAGGAGCGTGAAGAAAAAAAAGTTTAATTTCATTTTTCATTTCATTTTCAGAGGTTTGTTTTTTCACACATTTTGTTTCTTCTAATGTTTATTTCATTTAAAAAATTAAATAAACAGAAAAAAAACAGAAATGAAAAAAAAAAAAAAGAAAGAAATGGGGCCTCTCAAGGCTTCTCAAGCAATCCAGCCATCCCTCCCACCCAAAAAAAATGCCAGGGCCAGGATCTTCCCTGGCCCCCACTTACCCGATCTGGGGTGGGGGATCCAATGCCAAGGCCTATGCCCAGGCCAAAACCTGGGCCTTGCGTAAGGAGTAGTTCAAGCTTGTGGCAAGCTACTGCAGCCTAAACCTACACAAGGCCTAATATGTTGCTTACAAATCAAAATGGTGTACTCCACTGAGGAGGAAGATCTGTGGTTAATTAACTCTGCCACTTCCCAAGTAGATTACATCATTTCACAGATGAAGGCAGAAGAAAAAAGATGGAAGACTTAAGACCTTCTAGGTCTGGGAGCCGGATCTAGGTCTGACCCTGGATTGAGACCTTGGGATTGGGACCCTGCCTCTGGGCCAAGCCCAGCCTTGGGCCTGGGTCCTGGCCAAGGCCTTGTAATCATGACCTGGTCTTTGGTCATGGCATCAGGAATGGGCCTGGGCCTGGGCCTAGGCATCGAGACCGGGCGTCTGGGTCAGGTCCTGGCATTGGGCCTGAGTCTGGGCTGAGGTTCAAGTGTCAGGAATCTGATCTCCAGACCAGGTCACACTGTTGGTCCTGGGCCCAGGCCCTGGTATAGGCCGAGGCTCAATTGTTAGGACTCATTCTCCAGGTCATGTCCTGGAGTCAAGCCTACGTCAGGGCCAAGGTTCCAGCATTATGTCTGAGTTTGGGCCTAGGTCCTGGCCTCTGCATCATTGGGCCTGTGGTGTCAGTGCTGAGCCCGGGACCTAGTTTCTGGATCAGGTCCCGTGTCGAGCCTGGGTCTGAGATGAGGTCCTTTTGTCAGGACCCAGTTTCTTGGCAGGGGGACAACATCAGGACCTTGCCTCTGGGTTAGGTCCCACCATTGGGCCAGGTCTTGCCATGTCGTTGGCATCAGGAGCTGTCTTTAGAATGGGCCTTGCCATTGGGCCTGGGTCTCTGCCCTGGCCTAGGCCAATACCCAGGCATCAAGCCTAGGACTGGGCCTGGACCCCAAAGCTGGATCCCCAACAGAGCATGTAGGTTTTTTCCATTTTGGGGGTTTTGGTCAAGGCTCCAGTGTTAGGCCTGGGCCTCAGCTGAGACTACAGCATCACGCTCAGGCCTAGGCTGAGGTTCCTGCATCGGGCTGCAGCCTGGGTCTAGGCAAGTTCCTGGCCTCGTACCAAATCCTAGGCCCAGACCCCAATGTCACACTTAGGCCTAGGCAGAGACAATTGCTTTCAAATGCAGCCTAGGCCCAATGGATTTATTTTGTTTTCAAAACGAAAAGTTAAAAGCAATGAACTTTCGTCGGATTTTCAATCGTTTTGTTTTGATAATGAAATGAACAAAATAGGAAATTTCATCCAATTTCCTATTTCCTTTCTCCTGAATATCCATTCCTAGTGTTCATGCCACTATCTGGTGCCTGTTGTTGCTCTTTAGATGTCTTGTAGTTCTAATGCCACTACTTTTGGTGCCTTTTGTTGCTCTTTTTGATGTTCATGCCACTATTGTTGGTGCTCTTTGTTCCTGTCTAGGTGCCTTATGGTTTTCATGCTGCTTTTGCTGTTCCTCTGTTGCTCTTTAGGTTTCTTGCGGTGCTCATGCCACTTTTATTGGTGCCCTATGTACTTCTTTAAGTGCCTTGTGGTGTTCATACCAGAGTTGCTGTTGTTTCACTGCTTTCCCTTTGCCTTGGATAGTTTATACCACTATTGTTGGTGCCATTTGCTCTTCTTTTTGGGCCTTGGTGTGTTTATGCCTCTGTTGGGGCTATGCTTACCCCCTCAGAAAGCCTTTAGGCATTGATGCCATTCTTCTTCCTGAATTGCTCTGCACCTATCATTATTTCTGTTGCCCTGACCCTCTCTTGGTACCTTGGCTAATTCTGTCTCTGTTCTTGCTGTCTTCCGTTTTTCTTTTAAATTCTCTTAAGATACTGACTGTTGATATTTCCATGCCAGTGTAATGCTTTACTCATTTTCTGCACCCCTCATTGTCCTTTAGAGTCTTCTTGCCACTGTTGCTGGTGTGCTTTGCTCCTCTTTTGAAACCTTGGGGTTTTCTTGTCATTCTTGGTGTTGCCTTGCTTCACTCATTTATTTTATTTCATACAATTATATACCACTCTTCTGGTCACAAGGCCATTCAAATTGGTGAACAGAAAGGGAACTGGCTGCAATAATAGTACAGTACACATTACCTAAATATCACAAAAATAATATTAAAAATTGAACATTTCTGACTTCAAATCATAGTGTCTAAGTTAAAAATGAGTGTTTGACGCTAGGGTCCATGGTACCTTGAGCAGCTGGTACTTCTGAGTGGACGACTTTGCTCTGTCATAGTTTTTTGAGCAGTTTGTGCCACTCTTTGTGTTACTTTGCCCCAATTTTGGTGTCTTGGATTACCTTCCTTCTGCTGCTGTCTACCTGCAAGTTTAACTAAGCTTGAATCAAAAACCCCAATTTTGGAGCTCAAAATAGGATGTATTGCTTCTCCTGTTGACATTAATGGGAAATGAATTAAGGAATCAAACAAATTAACGATTTTGTTCTCATTTGAAAAGAGCAAAACAAATTATGGAGGCATGCAAAATGAATTAACAGACCGAACTGGAAATTTTTTCTTTCTATATCCTTATTAGAAATGGATTGAGTGACAGGCAAGAGAAGTTAGTGGTAAATCTAAAACAGTCTGGGGGAAGAGCAAGGAAATAAGTGGATTACCTCAGTGATCCGTCCTGGGGCTATTTCTTTTCGACATCTTTGTTAATGATATTGCAGAGTATTTAGAGAGAAAGGTTTGCCTTTTTGTGAATGGCATAATGATTTGCAACAGAGTGGATGCCTCTGAGGGAACAGACAGAATTAGAAATGACCTAAGAAAGCTTGAGGAGTGGTCAAATGCTTGGCAGTTAAGATTTAATATCAAAAAGTGCAGAACCATATACTTGGGGTGCAGAAATTTGCAAGAGCGGTATCAATAGGTGGTGAAGACCTAATGGGCAACAGCTTAGAGAAAGACTTCAGAGAGTTCTTAAGGTAGTGAAACAGTGTGATAAGGCAGTTGCCAGAACCAGAGGGATGCCTTAAGGTGTTCATAGGGTTAGGCATAACCAGTAGGAAAAAAGAGATGATGATATATCTTTATAGGTCATTGGTGAGGTCATATCTAGAGTAGGGATGTGAATCGTTTTTTGACGATTTAAAAAATTGTCCGATATATTTTAAATCGTCAAAAATCGTTAGAGGCGCGATACAATAGGAATTCCCCCGATTTATCGTCAAAAATCATAAATCGGGGGAGGGGGGAGGGAAAGGGGGAGGGCGGGAAAACTGGCACACTAAAACAACCCTAAAACCCACCCCGACACTTTAAAATAAATAATCCCCCCCCTCCCGAACCCCCCCAAAATGTTTTAAATTACCTGGGGTCCAGTGGGGGGGTCCCGGTGTGATCTTCCACTCTCGGGCCATGGCTGCGTTAATAGAAATGGAGCCGGCACTATCTTTGCCCTGTCATATGACAGGGCAAAGGTAGCGCCGGCGCCATTTTGGTTCCTGTCCCCCGACGTCACGAGCGCAGGAGATCGCTCCTGGACCCCCGCTGGACCCCCAGGGACTTTTGGCCAGCTTGGGGGGGCCTCCTGACCCCCACAAGACTTGCCAAAAGTCCAGCGGGGGTCCGGGAGCGACCTCCTGCACTCGGGCCGTATTGCAAAATGGCGCCGGCCGTACGGCTGTATTGCAAAATGGCGCTGGCCGTATGGCCGTACGGCCGGCGCCATTTTGCAATACAGCAATACAGCCCGAGTGCAGGAGGTCACTCCCGGACCCCCGCTGGACTTTTGGCAAGTCTTGTGGGGGTCAGGAGCCCCCCCCCAAGCTGGCCAAAAGTCCCTGGTGGTCCAGCGGGGGTCCGGGAGCGATCTCCTGCGCTCGTGATGTCGGGGGACAGGAACCAAAATGGCGCCGGCGATACCTTTGCCCTGTCATATGACAGGGCAAAGGTAGCACCTGCACCATTTCTATTAACGCAGCCGTGGCCCGAGAGTGGAAGATCACACCGGGACCCCCCACTGGACCCCAGGTAATTTAAAACATTTTGGGGGGGTTCGGGAGGGTGGGGGATTTATTTTAAAGGGTCGGGGTGGGTTTTAGGGTTGTTTTAGTGTGCCGGTTTTCCCGCCCTCCCCCGATTTATGATTTAAACGATTAAAAAAAAAAAAAAAAACCGCGACGATCAGATTCCCTCCCCCCCCAGCCAAAATCGATCGTTAAGACGATCAATCACACGATTCACATCTCTAATCTAGAGTACTGTGTTGAGTTCTAGAGGCTGTACCTCAGAAAGGACATAGAATTCCTAGAAGCAGTCTAGAGAGAGGGAACCAAAATGGTGTATCAGAAGACTTATGAGATGAGACTTGAGGATCTAAAAATGTATATCCTAGAGGAGAGAAGAGGTAAGGTGATATGATGTAGACATTTAAATATCTGACAGGTATTAACAATATACAAAAAAGCAATTTTTTTTTATTGGAAAGGGACTTCTAGAACTAGGCATCACAATATGAAACTTCAAGGAAAAAGACTCAAGTACAATGTCAGAAGATATTCTTTTCACAGAAAGAGTAGTGGATGCCTGCAATTCCCTCCTTCTTTTTCACTCAATGCACAATAAAGCTCTGGAATTTGTTGCTAGAGGATGTGGTTAGTGCAGTTAGTGTGGTTGGGTTCAAAAAAGTTTGGATAAATTCTTGGAGGAGAAGTCCATTATCGGCTATTAATCAAGTTTACTTAGGGAATAGCCACTGCTATTAATTGCATCCGTATTCACTAATCGCTAACCAACCTCTTTCCCTTTTCAACAATACACCAACTTGAGCATACAAGGGAATCCTCGTGTGGTGGTAAACTTGTACGGAGGTTTTCGATAAGGGTAACCGAATTGCAGTTATCCTTTCTTTAACCTCCGTCTATTATTCTTTTATTAAAGTCAAAAATATTTTTAAAGGTGCTCTTTTGTGTGATTTTTCAATTTTTCTTAAAATCCCTTCTCCCCTGCTGCTTTTCCAACCCACTACTAGTCTTATGTCATACTTATCAAGGTCGTCGCCTTTATTGATGTCTCATGGGTACGGAGCTGCTTGTCCGACACGGGCCATGTTTCGGCACTGTGTGCCTGCTTCAGGGACTATGGGAGAGGCTTATAAAAACAGTGAGAATAGAGTAGAAGCCCAGGCAAACACAGAAGGCGTTGCACGTGAGACAGCAGAAGCTTTTGACAAGTAAGTTTTTCATGAAAAGGTGGGTAAGAATTAGAGAGTTATGAATGAATGTGAAACAAAGTTTTATGTTTAATTAAATATCTTTATATATTGAAGGATTTCAGTACGCTGTGAACCCTACATAGGACACAGCACACTCTCCCATAGTCCCTGAAGCAGGCACACTGTGCCGAAACATGGCCCGTGTCGGACAAGCAGCTCCGTACCCATGAGACATCAATAAAGGCGACGACCTTGATAAGTATGACATAAGACTAGTAGTGGGTCGGAAAAGCAGCAGGGGAGAAGGGATTTTAAGAAAAATTGAAAAATCACACAAAAGAGCACCTTTAAAAATATTTTTGACTTTAATAAAAGAATAATAGATGGAGGTTAAAGAAAGGATAACTGCAAATCGGTTACCCTTATCGAAAACCTCCGTACAAGTTTACCACCACACGAGGATTCCCTTGTATGCTCAAGTTGGTGTATTAATTGCATCAGTAGCATGGGATCTTCTTAGTGTTTGGGTAATTGTCAGGTTCTTGTGGCCTGGTTTGGCCTCTGGTTTGGAAACAGGATGCTGGGCTTGATGGACCCTTGGTCTGACCCAGCATGGCAAGTTCTTATGTTCATATGGAGGAATGGTTGGAGTCAAAAATGGTAACATGATAATGAAAAGCATGAGATGAACACACAGGATTCCTAGTGACAAAAGAATGGAAAAGAAGCAATAAGGGTAACCTGCACATAGTATCAGTTACAGCCCAAATCATCTGTGCTCTCTAGAAAGCATGGGGTAAACTATAAAAAGGAGCAGCTACAGCCAAAACAACATTGTGCTTCTTAGAAGGCATAAGAAACTGCACAGAGCGACAGTCACAACATTATAGGGCTGTGGCAATACCTTGATAATTTGGGTGAGTTATGAGGGAAGCAGAAGTGGATATTGTGATCCATAGAGGAATTTAAATACCCATCTACCCAAAGTAGACAAATAGCTGCTGGAAGGATTGGAGGGGTCATATTGGTCTTTATCTGTCAACATTTACTATGTTACTATATCAAAGTAATCTCTTAACCTTA
Organism: Rhinatrema bivittatum; assembly: GCF_901001135.1. Classification (NCBI taxonomy): domain Eukaryota; kingdom Metazoa; phylum Chordata; class Amphibia; order Gymnophiona; family Rhinatrematidae; genus Rhinatrema; species Rhinatrema bivittatum. The sequence continues at coordinate 176,461,181 of NC_042615.1, forward strand.
CTTCCTTTTATCTCAATCCAAATCACATGTAACAAGAAGTTTTGAAAAAGACACAGTTTGACTTTCTGTCCCAGGAAAGTATGAAAAAACTGCAAAATCTCCTAGCATTATTAATTATGATAACATTTGTGATCTGGAAAGACCATGTTTTTGACCTTAGGTCTGATTACATATCATAGCTTGATTCAAGCCAGGTCCAATCATTTCTAAACTGGATTTTCACCTAAATCTAATAATGGTAAGTGGATTGGTTAACTTTGACCAATAGGAATTTCAGGCCGATAATGTCACATTTTGTCATCTTTATTTCACAATGCAGTAAGTTTCAGACAATTTTAAAATATATTTTACTACAGCTATAACTGCTAGCACTTGACAGTAAATAGATGCTCAAAGAAAAGACACGAGCTGCAGACCTTACAAGCAAGATACTGTTGGAACTACTAAATTTTATTTTATCCAGAACATTTTCCTGAGGCAATATTTGCAAAACCCCATAAAGAAATGAATTCTTTGGCTGAAAAGATCATTGAGAGGAGCCACAACTCTTCCTAAACAAGCAGTGCTAACCATTCTCTTTACAATAACTACATATACTAGCTCAAAATTATTTTACTGAATGATTTTTTACTTTCTTAGATAAAGTTTAAGGGTTACATTTTCAAAACATATGCACACATTCATGTAAATTTTAAAAGGTGCACACGTGCCATCCATAAATGCACGTATCTTGCATGTAAGCAAAAAATAAGCTCAATTTTATATTGTGTGTACTATTGTAAATAGGAGAGATGTTTCCATTTGTTTTGTTCATTTCGTGGTTTGGTTCCACAGTGGGTAATTTCATTTTTTCTGAGATTCGGGGTTTTTTTTTTCGTGGTTCCTGAATTTCATGTTAGTGCACGCTAACACAAAATATGTATTTTTCAAAATATCTTTTGTTTTTGAGTGCTCTTGAACCAGGAGGAATTAGATTATTTTCTCTGAACCTCTGTGCAGCTACAGCAGCAACACAGCGGGTACATAAGGTTGTTTCAGCTCCCACAAAAGACGTGCCAGTTAAATAAATTTGGTTAGAGCACAGGACTAGAGCCTAAGCCTGCTACTGCTGAACAGTGCTTGCAAAGAGAAGGATTGGATGGATAGGAAGCCAGCCACTGTTGGGAAAGGGGGCCAAAAAACCCCCCAAAAAAACCCAGGAGCCATACAGAGCCCTATACAAGGTTTGTCTGTGCCTTTAACCAGTGCTGCCTTTTAAAAAGCCCCCTAAAATCTGCTGCAGCTACTATTCAAACCAAGGCTACAGTAGTCGCAAGCCATAGAACTTGGTCAGTGTATTAGCCAGTAAAGATTTAAACAGATGCCCTGTCCCTTGAACCCCTCAGCTGTGACTTGGCAGGCCTTAGTAGAGGACGCACTGAGAGTACTAGTGGCCCTGGATACTGTGGTTCCCTTTGGGTTGGAACACACAAGTCCCATCTCTATGGACTGCCTGCACGCTGGCGGGTCTGATCAATAGGAAGCTGGAAGCCAATGGGGGAGAGTTAGGTCATCTGGACCACCAACAGGAGCCAAGACAATGTCAAATAAATCTGGGAGGGGGAAGCAACACAGGGGCTCAGCTACCTACTGAGCAGGAACAATTGACCTCACTTAATAAAGGTCACAGGGGCCAAGGAACAAAAGCATGCAGCAGGGTCAACTCAAACGCACTCACAATCAGACCAATTCAATAAAGTTCGCGGGAGAGCGGACGAATGCCCGCTCGCCTGTGCGCGCGATTCAGTATTTAAATTAGGTGGTGTGATAGAAACAGGCAAAAGGAGGCGCTAGGGACACTAGTGCATCCAGAGCGCCTCCTTTTAGCCTGGAGCGGCTGCTGTCAGTGGGTTTGACAGCCGACGCTCAATTTTGCCAGCGTCGGTTCTCGAGCCCGCTGACAGCCACGGGCTCGGAAACCGGCAAAATTGAGCATCCGGTTTTCCACCCGACAGCCGCCGGCCCATTTACATTTTTTTTCTTTTTTTACTTTTCGGGACCTCCGACTTAATATTGCCATGATATTAAGTTGGAGGGTGCACAGAAAAGCAGTTTTTACTGCTTTTCTGTGCACTTTCCTGGTGCTGGCAGAAACTAGCACCTACCTTTGGGTAGGCACTAATTTCTTAAAGTAAAATGTGCGGCTTGGCTCGACATTTTACTTTCTGTATCGCGCAGGAATACCTAAAAGGGCCATCAACATGCATTTGCATGTTGAGGGCGCTATTAGGTGCTACGGGTTGGACGCGCATTTTCCGCCCCTTACTGAATAAGGGGTAAGGAAAAATGCGCGTCCAAGAGCAGGTTAACAGTGCACTCCATCGGAGCGCACTGTACTGTATCGGCCTGAAAGGTAACTAACCCACTGCAGGCCCAGATAATTTCCTCCATTATGGAGTAGATTCCCCTGCGATGGGTAGACACCCCCATATGGGTTAAAGCTGCCAGATGCTAGCATAGCGTCATCGTGAAAGGGTGCTCCTGATACACCAGAACAGGCTTTTCACGTTCCATTTTCCCATACGAGCAGAGCACAAAGAAAACTTACACCACAAAGGATAACCCACAATATAGATCACCTACCTGAGCCACCTCTAGGTCCCCCTCTGAGGGAACAGGAAGAAGCTCTAGCCCTCAGTATGGACACCACTCAAGGCATAATTACAGGTATAGAGCAAGATCCTTAAACTATAACCGTGGTGCTGGGTCTCCACTCTGTAGGGTCTGAATTATTCACCCTGCATATACCCCTACAATGTTACTATTACAGGGAGTTCTCTCCAAACCAAAGACACAGGTGCCACAAAGAGCACAGTGCTTATTACTACCATAATGCCCAATACCATAGGCATCATTGGCTCTGCCTCAGATCCATAACAGGAGAGACATAGCACTCATCATCTGGGCTATGTTCCCCATCTGAGCAGCACTCACTATCCAAGAGATGTCCACTATCTGAGCATTGTTCACCATCCGAGCAACACCAACCATCTGAGGCAAGCCCAGTGTGCACAAATGTCCTCCAACAGAATGAAGCAAGCAATGATGGCAGTGTCCACAAGGCACAGTACCCTGGAAGTGCAAGCAGCCTTGTCATCAACACTCATTGCAGTAGCAGAATAGGGTGAGTCCAGTTCTCTGGTTCTAGGCTTTGGGGGGGAGGGGAGCAACAGGACTGTGGCCATAGAAACAAGCACAAGCGGGATGCAGGCAATCCTCTTCTTCCTACTCTTGCAGATCATCTCCCTCTTCATCCTCCTCCTCAGGAGCTTTGCGGAATTCCTTGGTGGTAGCTAGATCAGACCAGGCAACCGTATCATGGTCCATCAGGCTGGCTGTGTTGAAGCACAAATTGTAGGAATCTGTACCAAAATCTTTGCACCATCGCATCAGGCACCACTATATTTATATGTTTTGATTGTTAGAGGGACAGAGGAAGTAAGGAAAGACTAGGAGAGAGAAAAAGCAGGAACTAAATACAGTTAAGCTTCCACAGTGGGAAATTGTCAATTGGATGTGTTCCTTTATCCAAATGGCTTTGGTGAATCCACATGGTCTCCTCTGTAGTCCAGTCCCTATACAGTTACATGGACTCCATTCTGGGTGCATATAAGGAATACAGCAGGTTCATATGGATCTATTATCATGAAGCCTTTCAGGAGAGGATGGTGGGCAAGAGTTCCACATTTTGGGACATGCACAATGTTTTCCTATGGCTTACAGAAATGATGGTCAGGGCTTTTGACTGCAGGGTAAATGCACTACCCTTTTGGAAGCTTTTGTAGGGCAATCAAAGTGGCCTCATATCCCCAGCGTTGTTTGCTGGAAGTTTTATTGGGGCGCATGTGCAACAACTGACTGCAGATATGAACACATCTGCAATTTGTTTGCCAGCCAGTAAATGCACACAGAAGGACAACAAATAGGGTGGATGGCCTCACCATTGCTTCCACACTGGTGCGAGGAAGGCAGCGGATGTTATACTGAGCAGCTTTCATGAGGGTTTTAAATCATCCCACATGTGGGACACTGGAGAGCAAGGATGTCACAAATTCACCTTCCGTGCACAAGATAGCCAACATAGAGTTAGTTTTTTGGATGATGCTGGTGTACCCAAGCAGCTTTTTGCTGTGAGAGTTTCACTTTGAAGGGGTCATATTACTACAAGTGTCTGCAAATTGGATGTTCAGTACCTTGCACATACCTTGAGACATTCAACTCATTCCTGCACAGTGCCATGTGGGAAGCAGCCAACTTAAGATCCCTGGTGCACTATTTAGATGACTTTCTACATCTTGGGAAAGGAGGTACAACCAAATGCACAAGGCTTTTCAAAGCATTCTGAGATTTAGCACTGAAATTCAGCATCTTATTAGCAGATGACAAGTCACAAAGCCCAACAAATGTCCTCTCATTTCTTAGGATAGAGCTGAATTTCCTAAGCATGGAGTCTAGAATCTCCCAAGACAAACTGTTGAAGCTGACCAATCTGGTGTAGCAAGAAAGTCATGCTGAAACACATGAGGTACTTGATAGGGAGTTGGGCTTATGTGGTACGGATTATCCCGATGGACTGGGTTTTCTTATGCGGCCTAATTTAGGCCATGGTCAGGCTGGTTTGGAAGAATCACCACCTGTATATCGATAAGCCCCTTGAGGGAGATTTAGCATTTCAGCATAGATTCCCCTGCAGCTGCATACTGATATTTCAGGAGGCATTGGATTTGGTGAATACTTTAAGGGTTCATGGTATGTGGCCCACTGGCCAGAAGAGTGGGAAACATCACATTCCTTAAACTCTTTCCCTTTGTGGTCACTGTGCACATATCGGGAGAGCCCTAGAACCACTGATAGGTAATCCTTTAGTGCAACAATGTGGCCGTAGTACAGTCCATAAACAAGCAGGCATCCAAGTTCATCTTGGTTTCAGAATTGCTGAGGGAACTTGTTCTATGTTGCTTGACCAGGAATATTGTGGGGTGAGTGAAGCATGTTCCTGGGTGCACAATGAGATAGCGAACTCTCTCGCTCATTGCAAGAGGTCAACATTCAGGAGGCTGGCTCTACAGGCAGTAGAGATTGGACAGGAGGTCCCAGTGCAGTTATGGTCCTTCAGAACCAGGCAGCATGTGAAATGCTGTGAAGATCACTCATTCCATCCACATGGAATGCCTATGTCTGGAACTTTGAAAAGGTAATGGTGATTATGGGAAGTCATAGCTGAATGGGACAGAAAGTGCCAGTGGATATTCTGATCAGCTATATAGTGCAGGCAAAACAGCAAGGCCTAACCAGGAACATGGGCCACTGTTACTTAGTGGCCCATGTTTATGAAGCTTAAATATCATTGCCAGGAAGTACAATATTTTGCTTTCAAAAGAATCATACAAGGATGGGCCAGAAAGACCATGCTGCACCATGACACTCAATGGCTGCTGATGCATGAGTGCTGCTGCAACTTTGGGGCATCTTACTCGGTGTGGCTTCCGATGGGTTTGAGTCCACACTGTTCCACGCAGCTTTCTCCTTAGCATTATTTGGGGAATTGTGCATTGTTGAGTTCACTGCACCATCAGGCAGGGCTATGTAAGTTAGGTAGCTGCATTGGTCAGATGTCACCATCATAGGAGACAAGATGTCATTGTGACCGAGTCAGTCAAAGATAGATCAAACAGAGTGGGGTCAAATTATCACTCGGATGGCAGTCCAGAGCTTAGTAAAATGTCAAGTTAATGGCATGGTGATATTTTTCTAAATTTTTATGAAGCAGAAATTCTGCAAGGGAGTCAGTTGAACCATTAGATGATCGAGGAGGGTTAAAGGATCACTTAGGGAAGATAAGGCCATTGCAGAAAGACTAAAAACTAGGGGTGTGCATTCGTTTTTGCCTTATTGGTGATCCTCAAAGTATATTGCACTATTCGTAGTATTTGTGGAGAAGTGAAACGTATCGCGATTCCCCATGAATACACGAATCTTCGCCAAATTATACGGCCACCTAAATAAAAATTTAAACAAACCCCCCCACCCTGCTGAACCCTCCCAAAACTTACCAAAGCTCCCTGGTGGTCCAGCGGGGGGTCCGGGAACCATCCCCTGCACTCTCACTCTCGGGGCCGGTTTCATCATGGCGCCGATAGCCTTTGTCACAGGGGCTACCAGTGCCATTGGTCAGCCCCTGTCACATGGTCATCGGCACCATCTTGTGCTCCTACCATGTGACAGGGGCTGAACAATGGCACCGGTAGCCCCTGTGACATTGTATGGGCAAAGGCTATCGGCGCCATTTTGAGTACTGGCATCGGACGGCCGGAGTGCAGGATGTCGCTCTGGGACCCCTGTTGGACCTTCAGGGACTTTTGGCCAGCTTGGGGGGGCCTCCTGACCCCCACAAGACTTGCCAAAAGTCAAGCGGGGGTCCAGGAGCGACCTCCTGCACGCCAGCCGTCTGATGCCAGTACTCAAAATGGCACCGATCACCTTTGCCCTCCCTATGTCACAGGTACCGACGGTCGGCCCCTGTGACATTGGGAGGGCAAAGGCGATCGGCGCCATTTTGAATACTGGCAGCAGATCACCTTTGCCCTCACTATGTCACAGGGGCCGACCGTCGGTACCTGTGACATAGTGAGGGCAAAGGCGATAGGCGCCATTTTGAGTACTGGCATCGGACTGCCGGCGTGCAGGAGGTCGCTCCTGGACCCCTGCTGGACTTTTGGCAAGTCTTGTGAGGGTCAGGAGGCCCCCCCAAGCTGGCCAAAAGTCCCTGGGGGTCCAACGGGGGTCCCGGAGCGACCTCCTGCACTCCGGCCATCCGATGCCAGTACTCAAAATGGCGCCGATAGCCTTTGCCCATACTATGTCACAGGGGCTACCGGTGCCATTGGTCAGCCCCTGTCACCAGTGCTTTTTAATATATTTATAAATGATCTGGAAAGGGGCACAATAAGTGAGATGATCAAATTTGCAGATGACACTAAATTATTCAAAGTAGTTAAATCAGTTGCGGATTGAGAAAAGGCAAACTGGCTAAATACAGCACTTTGGGTACACGCACCACACAGAAATCTAAGATCATCTAATAAGGCACTATTAACTGTTCAATCTGTGAAATCAGCATGTCTCACCCAAGTAAGGGAGTGAACGCTGTCTATGGCTGGTCCAGTACTGTGGAACTCAATGACACTTGAAATAAGACTGCAGAGAAGTCTGAAACCATTCAAAGTAAGCCTAAAAACATGGCTTTATAAGGAGAATGAAGAAAAATAAATGAATGCAAAGTAAGCACCAAGAAATCAGTTTTTAATTTCCTTTTACTATCTCTAAACACATTTTATAGTGTTAAATTTAGACGTGAACCGTGCAGAAGTTTTCCAACCAACATCTCAACTAAATGCAACTTAGAGCTTTTATTAGAACAAATATGTTACAGTCCAATGATGGCACACCTATATTATCAGGCCGATACAGTACAGTGTGTTCCACAGAGTGCACTGTTAACCACATTTGGATGCGAGTTTTCAATGCGCTAGCTTTACCCCTTATTCAGTAAGGGGCAATAGCGCATCGAAAATGCATGTCCAACCCCCCCGAAACTAATAGCGCCTGCAACATGCAAATGTTGATGGCCCTATTAGTTATTCCCGTGCGATACAGAAAGTAAAATGTGCAGCCAAGCCGCACATTTTATTTTCATAAATTAGCACCTACCCAAAGGTAGGCATTAATTTCTCTCGGCACCGCCCGCTCTCCCGCAATTTTTACTGTATCGGCCTGTATGTTAGCTACACTAATCAACTTTTACTTCTATTTGTGCCTTTTTGTAAATTGTTGTGATGGCAATCTAACTTAATGACAGTATAGAAATGTTTTTTAATAAAATAAATAAATAAATAGTGAGACAGGAAGATTGGGCATACAAATGGCAGATGAAGCTTAATGAGGACAAGGGCAAGGTGATGCATACAGAGAAAAAGAACCCTTGCATTTAGGTTCTACCTTAGGAATAGCCACCAAGGAAAGAGAGCTAGGCATCATAGTGGATAATACATTAAAATTGTTGGCTCAGTGTGCTGTGGCAGTCAAAAAAGCAAACAGAATATTAGGAATTATTAGGAAGGGAATGGCAAATAAAATGGATGTCATAATACCTCTGTATCGCTCCATGATGAGACTACACATTGAATACTGTGTGCAATTCTGGTTGCCACATCTCAAAAAAGATATAAGTGCACTGGAGAACGTGGAGAGAAGGGCAACCAAAATAATAAGGTGCATAGATCAGCTCCCCTATGAGGAAAGGCTAAAGAAGTTAGGGCTGTTCAATTTGGATAAGAGACAACTGAGGGGGGATGTAATAGAAGTTTACAAAAACATGAAAGGACTTGAACAGGTTAATGGGAATCAGTTATTTACTCTCTCAGATAATTGAAGGACTAGGTGACACTCCATGAAGTTAGCAAGTAGCTCATTTAAAACAAATTGAAGAAAATAATGTTTCATGTAGCACATAGTTAAGCTCTGGAATTCATTGCCGGAGGATGTGGTTAAGGCAGTTAGTGTAATTGGGTTTAAAAAGGTTTGGATAAGTTCCTAGAGGAAAAATCCATAAACTACTATTAATTAGTAAGCAATAGCAGCTTGAGTTCTATTTAATGTTTGGGTACTTGCCAGGTACTTGTGACTTGGCATGGCCACTGTTGGAAACAGGATGCTGAGCTTGATGGACCCTTGGTCTGACCCAGTATGGCATATCTTATTTTCTTATGTACACCTGAAAGAGGATGGCCTTCTGTTGATAGGCCATTGTGCACCAATTTCAGCCATGTTCAAAAGGCCTTGACATTGGCAAGGTTGCAGCATGAAGGCTTTGGTTCTCACTCATTTCATATCAGAGTAGCTTCATGCATAGCCAAGGCCTGTCTTCCAATAGCAACCATCCAATGCGTGGGGGGGATTACAATCCATGGCCTATGCATTGTACATTCGTCATGATGATGGTTCCCTGGTGCATGCATAAATTGTGCTTCTTGATGAAGCCTAACTTTTCTGCTTGCTTACTTCCAGCCACTATTCACTGTTAGTCCACGTGAATTATCATCCACTTTTTCAATGTCCACACCTGTAGAAGGCTACTTGGGGAAAATTGCACCTGGATCAAAAAAGGTTTGGTGGTCAGGTGGCTGGGATGAAGGAGAATGTGCTGGCATCATCTATGGCTATTCCGTCGATCAGGGCAAGCTGAATCACCTTCACTGGTCCGTACTATCTGCCTGCAAGGTAATGAGGCAGGTCTGACCCTGCTGAACACTATTAGGGATGACCTGGGCTGGATAGCTGAGATGTGGCAGAACATCAAAATCTGTAGGTCTGAGATTATTCCCTGAGAACAAATATTTGGTAGTGGATGGTGGTGGTGGTGGTGGTGGAGGGGGAGGGGGGCAATATTGCGACAAATTGAACCATCAAGACACAAAGGCAGTACAGCAGATGGGCAGATTCCACCTGTGGCATGAATGGGTTGATATTCATTGTGCAGATCTGTATGTGTGGGACAGGGTACACTGTCAGACATAGGCAACAACCTTTTTTTGCAAGCTAAACAGAGGATATTTGGTAATATGAATGCCTGTTTAAGAGAACTCTTCATGCGATGACCACTCTGTAGCATCTTGGCATGTGCATGTGAAAATCCCTATGGCAGGGGTGACTGAATCTAGAATGAGAGATTTAGGGCAGTGGGAGATGATAGGGAGTGGGAAGGTGACATTAATGAAGGTGGCTAGGGCCACACCTTATAGTGGAGGCAAATGGGGGAATGTCAAGCCTGGGGATTGAGCTTTGATGGGTCCACTGACTGGAAGGTGATGGGGCGGTGCCTAGGTGGGCCTGCTGTGCAGCGGCCAACATGGGACTCCTCCCAGGATGACCCCCTCTCCTGCATCTATTGGGGTTTGTGGGACTGAGGCCTCTGGACAATTTAATGGCACCAATCTGAGAAACAAGCGCAGTTAGGAGTGGAGAATTTAACACCCCAAAATTGATTTCCTTGTCTAATAAACAGCTATAGCTGTTTGCATCCAATATAAGTGTTATGTTAGAATTATTTCCTGTTATTTCTATCGTTTCTAAGGATGTGCATTAGTCCAGGATGAATTAGGCAATTTCAATGAAATTGCCTAATTTGTCCTGGTTTGGCCACCCAAAAAACGAAGCAAATTTTCCTGAAATTTCGGGAAATTTGTTTTTCAGGGTTAGTGCTCACTAACCCCGAAATTCAGGGCGGCTGAGAAAAATCAGCCCCAACTATGGGAAAACAAAATTTCCTGCGGTGGGCCAATAACGAAGGCCGAACAAAAAGGTTCGGACAAATCACATCTCTAATAGTTTTACACATGGGTGAGAGAGGCAAGAGAGGCAATAGGAGCCATGGGTGTCCAGGATGCCCCAGTTTATTTATTAATTTATTTTTTATTTACCAATTTTTTCTATACCGATGTATAGACTTAACATTCACATCGGTTTACAATCATTTCAAATAAAATCATATCATATATAAAACAATATAAATAAATTTCAAATCAAACAACAATCATTTTAAAATCAAACAATCTTATATCTAAAACAATATAAAAATCAAATCATATAAACAAATCTTACATTATCCAAGCATGTTCCTATCAGTCAGTCGTTGTTTTCACCGTAAGCTTGCTTAAATAACCATGTTTTCAAGGATTTTTTAAATTCTGTATGTCTGGATTCTAGTCTCAATTCTACTGGTAACATATTCCAAATCTTTGGAGCCGCCAGGGATGGTGCTCTTTCTCTTACTGCTGTTAATCTAGCTGATGATAATGATGGGATTGCAGTAGACCTTTATTTGCTGATGTGAGTGTGCGTTGTGGAGTATGTAATCGTATTGATGCAGTTAACCATTCGGCATTTTCAGACTGTGTATTGCTTTATGTAGGATTGTTAAAACTTTATACCCTTCCTCCCTTTATTCAGTTATTGCGTATATCTCATATGCACAGGTTATAAAATTATATTGTAGATTTCTGCTTGGCCATATATACAGATATATGAAGCCGCATGGAGTTGTCCGAAAGTTACCCTCTAATGGGTAAATTTTCAAAGACGCGCGCAGGTGTCCATGTTTGCGCAATTCCCGGTGCGTGCACATGGAGGTGCCAATTTCATATCAGTGTGCACACCACCGCACGAGTGCCGATTTGCGCACAGAAGGGGGGGGGGGATTTTGTTTGAAGTGTGCGGCGATGAGATTGGGCATTCACAACCCCCTAATTACCCTTCCTCCCTTTTCTCCTCTCCGCCCCAACACATAAACCCACCCTAACTAACCTACTCTCCTGAGCAGAAATAAGTTCCACGCACTGACCAGCTTCCAGCGCACGAGTCACTGAGACAGCGACTAATGACACTGTCCAGGCTGGCCCCTACCCTGCCCCCGCCCCACCCAAACCCAGCCCCTGGCCTGCCCCTTTTTCAGAAATCCAGCACTTCTGAGCATACCAGGAGATATGCAAGTGGCCGGGCCACTCTGAAAATGCGCTCGGCCCGGCCACTCATGTATCTCTCAGGATTTGCATGCGCTGGGTTTTCAAAATCAGCCCCTAAATTTTTACTATGAAATATTATGTTTTGTTTCTATTACTGAGATACATAGTTATTTATGCTGTCTTCATAAATCCTGAATGATATAGGTTAATGTTAGCTTAGATTTTTTTAAATCATAAATTAACTATTTATTGATTTTCCATAGTGGACAAAAATTGTTTCCAATAATTTGAGATATTGGGACCTCGAAACAATCTACATATGAATGAAGCCATATAATGTAAACCATTTTAATATGTTATAAATAAATGCTACCATTATTATATAATGTTATTCAGTGCTACTACATTTCAGGGCACTGATTCAGAAAAACCACTGTAAGCCTATTTAAACTTCATATCACTGTGGTTTACAGAAGCAAAAGCAAACACCAAGAGGAAAGTGAACTAAAAAGAAACAATAACATATGACAAGGACAGAGAAAATGTGCACTATAACCCTGCAGGAGCTAAACAATCATTTAACTTTCTCTTGCATGACAATAGTAAATTTTGTCAGGATTAGTGCCAGAGGTACAAAGTATTTTTTTCTATTGAGATAAAGAGGACAATTTCATTAACCTCACTCATACAACTGAAAAGTATGCCTTAGCGGTAATACCTTTAGCAGTAGTGAGAACAGGCTTCCCTCAGAGCATGTTTTGGAAAGGATCATAAAATAATATATATAGATTATATTTTTTAAATCTGCATGTGTTATTTTGTATAGAAATGTTATTTGCATACAAAGTCGATGCAAAGCTCCATGAGTATTTAATCGGTATCCCACCAGCTTCTAGAACTTTGGGGCAATTATGGATCAGTAGGGAAAGTAGACACCTCATATTCCCTTGTTCTTTCCTGATTGGGAGGTGGAGGGGGTTGCAATCTTGTAAGGGCCATAGGCTGTCTGGAGATCTTTTAGCACAGTGAAGATAGAAAAAGACAAAGGGGTAGATTTAAAAAAAAAGCATGATCGCGTACTTTTGTTGGCGCACCAAGCGCCAACAAAAGTACGCTGGATTTTATAAGATACGCGTGTAGCCGCGCGTATCTTATAAAATCCTGGATCGGCGTGCAAGGCTGCCGATTTTGGGCAGCCGGTGCGCGCCGAGCCGTGCAGCCTGCCTCCGTTCCCTCCGAGGCCGCTCCGAAATCGGAGCGGCCTCGGAGGGAACTTTCTTTCGCCCTCCCCTCACCTTCCCCTACCTAACCCACCCCCCCGGCCCTATCTAAACCCCCCCCCCTACCTTTATCCATGGATTTACGCCTCCCGGAGGGAGACGTAAATCCACGCGCGCCGAGACCTGACCCGGGGGCGGTTCCGGAGGGCGCGGCCACACCCCGAAACCACGCCCCTGGGCCCGACCCCGAAATGCCGCGCCCCGCCCCCAAAACGCCACGTCGTTCGGCCCCACCCCCGACATGCCCCTGACACGCCCCCTAAAAAAAACCCCGGGACTTACCTGCGTCCCGGGGCTCTGCGCGCGCCGGCGGCCTATGCAAAATAGGCATGCCGGCGCGCGAGGGCCCTGCTCGCGTAAATCCGGGCGGATTTACGCAAGCAGGGCTTTTAAAATCCGCCCAAAAATACACAACACACTGAATTGGGTTTGTTCAAAAAATTGAATCCTACTGGTTAACTTTACTTCAGATGAAAATGGAAAGTGGATACACTTTGGAGTAATGCATTTCAATACAAAAATGAAAAAATGAAATAAATCACAGCTATAGTCACTGGTAAATCTGCCCTCCCTCACAGTAGACACTCTTAAAAGAGGCTAACCCTGGGTTTTTCTCTTGGATGGTACCTGCAAGCTAGATGTAGACTCCTCTCCAATAGGAAATGAGAAATTCCTTTTGATACAACTTCAGATGAATCTATGGTGATATATTCTTTCAAAAGCAAATCCGCACATATATTTCCCAGTCTGGCAATACTCAAGCTGACTCCAACTAGAATTCCACTCTTAAGAACTTTTAAGAAACTTCCCATAGCATGTAAAGAGTATGGTGTTGGGATAGGCAGTCACCATGCCCCACACACCCCACTAGGAAGACATACAGCAATGACAGGCAGAGAACTGAGCAATGATACATCCTTATAGACAGTCCTCCAGCAAACTAGCATTCAATCAGAAGGCAAGCTACAGGAAGCAGTCAGTGCTAGAAATCTGACACAGTGACAGACCCATATATTTATGATTTATTTATGATTTATTTATTTATTTATAATTTTTATATACCGACATTCTTACATTAAAATGCAAATCATACCAATTTACATAAAACAGAAAAAGCAGGAAAAAATATTTCCATAGTCAAATACAGAGAACATATATAATAAAATTGTTAACAAAGGCATAAGGTAGGAACTTGAAAAAAAGGTTATTTAACAGAAAACATAAAAGAAAAAATATTAAATGAAGCACAAAGGGTTGCACAAAGGGGAGAGCACCTTTGTCGCGCGGCGCCTGATGGTGAGGCGCTTTTCAACCGCCGCCGGAGCTCACAGTGATTTATTATAATTTATGTATTTATATACTGCTACTTTGTATACAATCATGGTGGTTTACAACAAAATTAAAAATACATCAACAAAATCATAGTAATGAAAATACATAATATAAGGATACATCTAATCATTGCATCTTGGTAATACAATCTATTTCAACTTATTTATTGCCATTTCACTCTCTAGCAGATAATAATAAGCTGTGAGTCCTCAGTTATTGTATATGATCGCTATTATCATAAGCCACTTTGAAGAGCCAAGTTTTAAGTTCTTTCTTAAATGACCTCAGATCTTTCTGTAGTCTCAGTTCGTAAACATTGTGATGCTGCTCGCACTGGAGCTACAGGCAGCCTCTTACCTTCTCTGCCAGCCTGCCTGCATTCCCGACGCCACCTCACTTCATGGTGGGCCAGGCTCCCATGCTTCCACGTGGCCTGGAGTCTTCCGCTGTTCCTTCAAGGTCTGGAGGCCGCAGTAGCTAACGTCCTCCATCTTCCACGTGGCCTGGAGTCCACCCACGTAGTCTCTCGCAGCAGGAGCTGCCAGCATCTTCCTCCTCTTCTGTGGCCGAGAGGCCGTCCTGAGGTTTCTCTTCATGGCCGGAGGCCACCACCAGAGCTCCCATGCGGCATGGGGCCACCGACGTTCACCGCTCCTCTTCATGGCCCAGAGGCCCCAGGCATTGGTGTTTCCTCGTGGCTGGAGCTGCACGCTGTCTCCCTCCTCCGGCAGGGAGCTGCCTTCAGCGTCGGGGCCTATCCATGGCCCAGTCCTGCTCCTATGTCTTCAGCACAGGAAACAATAATTCAGCTGTAATAGGAACTCAGTAAGAAGAATGGTTAAGCAACCGTCATATAATGCCACAGAAACTTAATGGCTTATAAAGTCAAGCCCGTAAAGTACCGGGCTTGTCTAATCATAGGATGCTTTGAGCGCGATACTCTCCAAACGGGGCTGTATCACTTGTGCAGACACTGTGTACAATAAAGCAGCAAATGTATGCACTTATCTTTAGTGTAAGTCCACCAGTGAACAGATAGAGTGTTCAATCCTGAAGTACTTCCTCCTACACGGCGGTGTTTCAGAGTATCAGACTCCTTCTTCAGGGAGCTCCAGGTGATGACATGCTGTCAAAGTGTTAAAGTAACTAAAACTGGTCAGTCCATCTGTCAATGTCAGCGTCTACTAGAATGATACACATTCAGAGTGCTGCCCGGTAGAAATTTATGCCGCGACTGACCTGTCTTCAGCGGCAGGAGCGTCGCTCTCCATGGTCCTGCACTTCTTCCTCCCTTAGGAGCGGGGCCGCGCCTCTCTCCCTCTCTTAAAGGGCCAGCGAGGGAGTAGTTCCTGGACTCCACCTGATGACATCATGGGTTGACATCAGCCCTATTTAAGGGCCCTAGCTTCACTTCAAGTTTGCCTTTGCAAGGAGCAAGTCTTCCTTAGGACTCCTCAAATCCCAGATTCTCTTAGGCACATCTTTGTGGGATCCCGTGTCTTTGTTCTGGTCTTCTTGATGTCTTCATGTTCTGATGTCTTCAAGTCCTGATGTCTCCAAGTCTCTGAGGCTCCGCTTGTTACATCCCTGCATGGTCCATGGCCAGCCCGGCTGGGTTGTGTAGGGTGCTTGGTGGAACAAGTCCATCCGTCGTGGCCAAGGATTCTCCATGTCTTCCATCTGATCATCATAATGATCCTGGTTCTGGATATTACCTCCTTGTGATCCATCTTCAGTACAACTTCGGGATACCTTCAGGTGCATCGATCATGCCGGGTTCCTGAGGCTCAATCCAGGATGGGCTGCCAGGAGTTGTGGCCAGTTACCTTCACCCATCTATATTGAAGTCCTCCATCTCAGATTCCCAGATGTTCATCTTCCTTTCCTTCAGTACTCACCACCTTCTTGAACTCTAATGTATTTGAGTCAATGTCAGCTTGTTGTCTGCTTCGCCTCCAACGTGGTCCACGACCTGCCTTAAATGGCTGTGTAGGGTGTGTGGCGTGGCAGCTCTCCTTCTGAATCCTTCCTCATTCATGAGTCCACGTCTGACGTCTTCGCCCTTCAGCGACTGTCCATCCTGTCACATTTGCTGCTCCCATGCGGCAGGTCCGAAAGGGGTATCGAGTGGCCGTAGGGCTACTCCAGAGACCAGCATTGCATTGCTGGGTCTCTCTGATGTGTCACGTTCGACAGAGGCCAGGGCCATCGATCTCTAGCCTGTCCACCTGTGCCTGGGCACTCCTCATCTGCTGCAGCACTATCCTGAGCTCCTCTCTGGTCGTGTCGTGGCCCAAGGGTTCACCTCCCCGGAATCAGGAGCACCCCCTAGCGCTCCCTTCTATGGTTCCATAACAGTAAGGTATTGAGTTCCACAATTTTGGCCCGGCCACAGAAATGGCCCTTTCTTGTACCTTACTCAGATGCACAGATTGTAATGATGGAACATTTAAAATGCCTTTATTTGCTGATTTTAAAACCTTTTACGGGTTATAGAGGTGTAGTGAAGCACTTAACCAATATGAGTTATTTGAATTAATAATTTTGCATATTATATATAATACTTTATATTGAATTCTGAATTTGATGGGAAACCAGTGCAGTGAGATAAGAATCGGGGTTATATGGTCATACTATTTATATAGCTCTCTAACTTTCAGAATAAAATCTAAATTGTTGAAACAGCATCTATACATGCCACCAGCAGAAGGAAACATCCCTGCAAAATTCTAGATGCAATCCAAAAGCATTTCCTGCCCACAAGAAACGATAAAAAGTGAACATTTCCTTTTCCACAAATGTGCATAAACATACGTAGAAACAGTAGATCAAAATACTTCCTGACTGATAAAAATGGCTAATTCACATGAGTATGAGATTTTAAAAGAGCACTGATATGTGATCAGTTAATCATAAGTATCAAATACTGTATGAGGGAGTCCGTATGAGAATGCTTAGAGCCCCTCATTAACCCCACAAGAAGCCTTACATATGTTTAAAATAAGTATACGAGGACAGAGGCAGATTTAGGAGTTTGCCAACTCTAGGCACTGTTGCTGCTGTTGGGGACCCCCACTTCCATCCCCTCCCCCCCAAAAAAAAAACACACACACCCAGGCAAGGTCAGCAACCGTGCACAAGAGTTGTAAGGCACAGTCCACAGTCTGCGGCAGTTCAGGCATAGATACTGTGGCAAAAACTGGAGAAGCCTGAAGAACATTGGCAAACATATCCATCTTTTTTATTATAAAAATTAATTTCCAACCTTGCTTGTGTCTGTGTAATTTATTATTTTTTTTTAGGGGAGGAAAAGGGATCTTAAATATCATTACATGGAAGAGAAATCGGGGACGGGCAAAAGAGAAGGAGAGGGTGAGAGGAGCAGGGATGCGGAGAAGAAAGGAGGGGGACTAGGAATGGGGTGAGGAGAAGGTGAAAGGATTGGGGATAGCAGGAAGGTGTATGAGAAGGAAAAGAGACTAGGGATAGGGGAGGATTATGAGAAGGAAAAAGGGTTGGAGGATATGGGAGGAGAAGTAGAAAGGAATAGTGACGATGAGAGATGGGGAAGATAAAGAGGGAAATCATGAATCTGAGATGGGAAGAAAAGAGGGCGAGGCAAAAATGTTCTGGGATTGAGAAAGCGGGAAAGGGAGTAGGACATATTGGGGGGGAGGGTGTTCCAGGATCTGGGGGATAGAGCTGAGACCAAAGGAGAGAGAAACTGAATTGCAGTGAGTGAGGGAGGAGGAAGGAGACGAGGGAGGTATCTCTGCTGTGCTGTAGTCCTGCTCCCCCTTACAACTACTCTCTAACCTCTCAATCTGGCACACACACAACAGCCCCAACCCCTTCTCTCTCACACAGACACAAATACTGCCCCCTTCCCCCATCTGATCCACTCTTATTCCTCAGCCTCTCTTTTCACCCCTAATGATCACCATTCAGTCCCTTCTAATCTTAACAAAATGATCCCCCTTTGCTCTCTGTGCTTCAAACTCACCTCTCCACTTCCCTGTATGCTGCCTGGGAAGGGAGGGGCTAGATCAGGAAACAGAAAACTGTTCTCTGCTGAGTGAGATTCAGCATAGCTGGAAGGCAATAAATCTTCAGCCAGTCTGCTGCATCCCCAGATTTTTGCCACCCTAGGCACAGGCCTTGTGTGCCTATTGACAAATCCAGACTTGTACAAGGACTTGCCAAGATTCAAATACTGAGCACATAAGAGCCTGAACTGGAGTATTATCTGAGCACCACAACTGTAGGGGTCAACTAAAATTTCAGAAAGCAGCAAAGCAGCATAGTGAGAAATACAGCACATTATGCACTGAAAGCTGTGGCTACCGTGTGCACTGCATGAAGCTGGCAAGTTTAGTGACTCATGGACATACCTGGGAACTCTCCGAATTTGGCCTGGAGACTCCGGATTTCTAAAAGAATTATCGGGTCTCCTGGCCAATACTGGAAATCTCCGGGTGCTGCATCAAAACCAATCTGCTTTGACCTGGAAAGCAGAAAGGAACGTCATTGGTCTTGCGCAGCTGAAAAAGGAGGAACTCGACAGTGATTTCTACCATCTCTGGACCTTTTTAATTCTTAACTTCACTTCCTCGTGACACTACCTGCTCCTGCACAGCCTGTTTCCTGTATCCAGACACTTGCCCGCCCAATCCTGTTTGTCTTGGCCAATCGAATTTTCAATTTCCTGTCCGTGCATCAAACAAGGAGTAAGAAACAGGCAGCGTCCACTTCTGCAGCACAGGAGGAGAAGGAAGAGGCTGCTGCTGCTCCAGGAGCCCAAGTTAGAGTCGGCTGTTGCTAGTGTGTTTTGAAAGGGGGGGAGAGAGGATGAATGAGCATGTCTTTGAGAGTGAGTAAGTGTGTATTTGTGTAGGAAGAGGAGATCTGAGAGTGTATGTAGGTGAGTAGGAGAGAGCTGAGTGCAAGTGAGCATGGGTGTGAAAGTGAGTGGGCATGCGTGTATGGAAGAGGGAGAGATGTGAGTGAGTGTGTGTGTGTTGGTGGGAGAATGGCAGAAGTAAAGGTGTAAATGGACGTGAGAATGTGAGAGAATGAGCAGTGAAAGTAAGTGCGAATATGTAAGAGTGTTTATGAGAGCAAATTTGTGAGCATCCGATCCCACTGTGCAGTTGCCCTCTCCCCGTCCACACCACTAATTCATGGTAATCTCAGGGTGACTGGAAGTCAAAATATTCCCAGGTATGCTCATGGAGGGCAATATTCCCTAATCAGACAGCACTTGCTCAATGTTGTTGCTGATGCAAATTAAGGGGTGTTATCACCAGATTATGAGAACCAAACACTGCAGCTAGTTGCACAGGTTATGTACAAGAAGTTACCCAAAATACGAATGTACCAGTTAAAGTTAGCCAGGTTAACAAGATTTTCTTCTTTTTTACTTTTGCATACATACTTGTTTACAAAGGACTATATATAGGAGTAGAAGACGCCATTCTCATTGAGCTATAACCAGGGCTGGGAATTCATGAACAGCACCTGGATTTGATGCAGCATCCTACGACGAGAAAGAAGCACTAGTAATTGCTTTACAAGATATGAGTACTTGTTTATTTACTATTAAATATTATATGTTGTTCTTTTCTATCATATCTTATAGCGTGTTACCTTTGACTTATATGTTTTTTTTAAACTATCAAACAGCGATATGTTGTTTACTATAGACCAGTCATAGCTTGCTGTAGCAGAATAATAAATGGTCTTCTCTGTATCCTTTCTAAGTAAGCTGAGTTGATTAAATATGGTACTGCAAGCAGGGTTGGTGCAAATGTTTGGGAAGAAGAAGGGGAATACCACCTGGAGGTGGTGAATGCAGTAGGGAAGACCCATACTATGGGTTGGGATTTTCCCCTATGGGATTTCTAGAATGATTTTTCAACTGGCTATGTCAGAGCACTAATATGATGATTTTAAGCAAGAAGAGGTTCCTAAAGTACTAACGCTGGATGGGAAAAATAAACAATCATGCAGGATGGGGTTGGGTATTTTTAACAGTGCTTAGAGAGCTATGGCAGCAGAAGGAAAGTACAGATAGGAGAGAGACTGATATGGAATTTGTTGCCAGAGGATGTTGTTAGTGCAGTTAGTGTTGCTGGGTTCAAAAAAGGTTTGGATAAGTTCTTGGAGGAGAAGTCCATTAACGGCTATTAATCAAGTTTACATAGGAATAGCCACTGCTATTAATTGCATCAGTAGCATGGGATCTTCTTAGTGTTTGGGCAATTGCCAGGTTCTTGTGGCCTGGTTTGGCCTGTGTTGGAAACAGGATGCTGGGCTTGATGGACCCTTGGTCTGACCCAACATGGCAATTTCTTATGGTGTGCACAAGTTTAGAAATGCACATATCTCCCCCACCCAGTGTGGCCCCAAATAGAGTATGTGCCTTGTTGGCAAACTCTTCCTAGAATCCAGAGTGTTGGAATGGAGATGGTGGAAAATCCTCAACTGATAAGGGGTGGACAGGAGGGGATGAGGAGGTGAAAACCAGACCTTTTGATAACTAATAAAACAAGGAAACCCCCATGGGATGCCCTCCATAGATTGAATGGCGTGAGATTTTAATGGGTTTCACTAACCATTGTTAAAACTTTATGAGAGGGAAAGAAGGGGTAAACTAGACAGTGCTTATTCTTGACAATCTAACAACTGTGATGTTCTGTAAAATTCAGCCAGGAGAAGGTTGTTGTGATTAGCGATGCTGGTAGCCTACATTTCCAGATTTGCTCACATAACACTACTAGAAACACTGTGCCTGGGTTGCAGTAACAGCACACCATAATCTGGGCTACACAATTAAGATTTACAAGGTAATAGAAGGGTAGGAAAGTTATGGTTGTGGTGGCAGAGAGGAGGCACTGAAGGGCTAATTTGGGTCACATTATCATGAACCGGGTAATGGGGAGGGGGGAAGCCAGTCCTTGATCCTTTCAATTTTGCCAGTTTAATTCTTGACAGACGAGTTTGGTGGGGTGAAGCTGAAAGCCCATGATTTACAGCTTGAATTGGGGAGGGGAGAACAACGATTTGACAATTAGGTCCATGATGTTCTTTTGTTTTAAAAAAAAACAAACCCAAACAGCCATTTAAATAACTGGCTATGTTCTTTTGAATATAACTGGTTAAGACTAAATATATCTAGGCACATGAGGCCAAATAACTTTAAATCTAATTGGCAACATTCAACATATAGTCAGTTAGGTTTAAAGGTATCCAGCAAAGATAGTTAGATAACTTAAATCAGGGATATTCAGCAGGATGTTTATCCACTGAATTTCCATGATAACGCATTTAGCTAAATTTAGCTAGATAACTTATGCATTGCATTTCTTAAAAATTGGTTTCAAGATTTCCTATATTATATAGCGAAATCTGCAGAAAAACCAGCTGCAGAGGAAGTGTATTTCGAGAAACCAAGAGTGGGACAACGTGGCACCAAGAATAGTATGAATAGCTCAAGGCACTAGGATAGAGCAAAGCATCATAAACAGAGGCATCAACACCCAAATGAACTGTGAAAGGAGCAAAGCAGCATCAAGAGAGGCATGAGTGGTAAGATTACCCAAAGATTTCAAAAGAGGGGCAATGGGCATCAACAACAGTGACAAGAAGACCTCCAAGGCAGGAAAATAGGGGCAAAGGGCACCACCAACATTGGCATGAATAGCCCAAGACATGAAAATACTAACAAGGCAGGAATGACAATGGTATGAACACCTCAAAGCACCTTGAGAGGATAAATCCTCACTGAGTGTACATGGCAGGGATCGCATGCCTACTGAATGTTGTCCAGGAGGGCACTTTTGTAATTGGGGGCACTGAAGTAAAGTAACTTCAGCTGTGCTCTGCAGTTCCAGAGTCCTGAGCTAAAATTGGCTAAGGCTTCAGATAAATAGAAATATATAAATTTATGACTTTGAATACACACGTTAAACATACAGAGGAAATATTCAAAGGGGTTTATCTGGCTAAGTTCAGGACAGCCAGACAAACCCTATGTTTTAAATTTCCCAGCTAGACGAATGGCTGTATTAGCTGTGTTGTGTTTGTGGCATATTGTGGACTTTTGGTCGAAGTGGTGATGACTCCTCCCATGGGGAGAGGCCCCATGGAGAACCACAACGATTGGCTAGACTCTAGTAAGTAGACACTGATTAAAGAAAGCTTTATTATACTGCTGTTGAAGAGTTGAATCTTGCCCAAGGAATGGACAGTACTGTAGTCCAGCGATAATACAGTAAGCTCAGACAGTCTCTGTAGTTGATGGTCTCACCCAGATGTAGCAAAGGTGCGGTAGTGTTCTGCAGTGCAGGATAGGCCATGCACCCGAACGGTGGGATGAAGAGAGCTGGAGTGTAGTGATACTCCCAGAGTAGCAGTGCTGATAACTTCCTTCGGTAGTTAAATGAAGAGAGGGACCCAAGGTCCGAGATGCAGGATACCTTGAGTAGAGTAGGCCCTCGAGGAGCGAGTACCTATGAGCCTTGAGGGTTCCTGAAAGAAAGCAGACAGGACCCCTGAGGAGCGAGTATCCTTAAGGTTAGGCAGATTAACCCCGGAGGGTGAGTAGAAGCGAGGGCCCCCCAAGGAGCGGGTACCCAGAGCTTCTGTAGGAGCGAGATACCCCAGAGGGTAGTGAGGAATCCAAGCGAGCAGCTTAGAAGCGGTCAGAGTAGCAAAACTGAAGTCCTTGCTAACTCGTTCAATTGAAGCGGAGCGGAGGTTTAAATACCCAGAGGTACTGACGTCATGCGGTGGGGCCGCCCCCAGGGTTCCCATCATGATGTATTAAAAAATGTAGGCAGTGTACATGCACATGCCCTAGGAGGCCTCAGGAAGAATCATGGTGGATGGGGACGCCCATGCTGGCTCAGAGATGCCGAGAGTTTTGGCAAACAGCAGCGGAGGCAGCCATCCTTCCAAGGGAGGAGGAAAAGGGTAAAAGAGAGGTGAGGCAGAACGGTCACAGCCATCGCGACTGACGGACACAACAAGCTGTATAAGTCATTACACAGCAAACTTATCCCAATAATAATGGGGCAGCATGGGGATATTCTGGAGCATGGTTAACATTTACCTGATTGGGACTGAAAATCAGTGCCAGCCAGGCAAAGTTCTCTGACAATCTCTGGACAAAAAATAAAAACAGTCCTTACTAGGGATGTGAATCGTTTTTCCATGATTAAAATTATCGTCTGATAATTTTAAAATCGTCTTAAATCGTTAAAGAACACGATACAATAGGAATTCTAATGATTTATCGTTAAAAAATTGTTAATCGGTTTAGTGCGCACTAACGGTAGTTAGTGCACACTAACCGGGAGTTAATGTGCACTAACAGAAAATGATACAAATTGACACTTTTCAGGTCAGTTAGGAATAAATATGTATTCCTATTGGCTGGCTGCCCTCTTATTTATTGATGTTATCAAGGTTCCTACTGAGGTGATGGTTGGGGGGATGGGAAATGGAAACGGTTGGTAGCTTGACAAAAAAAGTAATGTGATCAGTCAATGTGACTAGAACTTGTGCCTATCCCTGATACCGAAAGTGTTGTGATCTTTCTGCACACAGTTCCCTAACCCTGATACCGGGAGTGTTGTGATCTTCCTGCATGCAGTGCCCTAACCATGATACCAGGGGTGTTGTGATCTTCCTGCACACAGTGCCCTAACCCTGATACCGGGAGTGTTGTGATCTTCCTGCATGCAGTGCCCTATCCCTGATACCGGGGGTGTTGTGATCTTCCTGCACTGAGCAGGGATACGGCACTGCATGCAGGAAGATCACAACACTCCTGGTATTAGGGATAGGGCACTGCATGCAGGAAGATCACAACACCCCTGGTATCAGGGATAGGGCACTGTGTGCAGGAAGATCACAACACTCCCGGTATCAGGGATATGGCACTGAGTGCAGGAAGATCACAACACTCCCGGTATCAGGGATAGGGCACTGTGTGCAGGAAGAGCACAACACTCCTGGTATTAGGGATAGGGCACTGCATGCAGGAAGATCACAACACTCCCGGTATCAGGGTTAGGGCACTGTGTGCAGGAAGATCACAACACTCCACGTATCAGGGATAGGGCACTGAGTGCAGGAAGATCACAACACTCCCGGTATCAGGGATAGGGCACTGTGTGCAGGAAGATCACAACACTCCCGGTATCAGGCATAGGGCACTGTGTGCAGGAAGATCACAACACTCCCGGTATCAGGCATAGGGCACTGTGTGCAGGAAGATCACAACACCCCTGGTATCAGGGATAGGGCACTGCGTGCAGGAAGATCGCAACACTCCCAGGATCAGGGATACGGCACTGCATGCAGGAAGATCACAACACTCCCGGTATCAGGGATAGGGCACTGTGTGCAGGAAGATCACAACACTCCCAGTATCAGGGATAGGGCACTGTGTGCAGGAAGATCACAACACTCCCGGTATCAGGGTTAGGGCACTGTGTGCAGGAAGATCACAACACTCCCAGTATCAGGGATACGGCACTGCATGCAGGAAGATCACAACACTCCCAGTATCAGGGATAGGGCACAAGTTCTAGTCACATTGACTGATCACATTACTTTTTTTGTCAAGCTACCAACTGTTTCCATTTCCCATCCCCCATATATTGTCAGTGGGAACCTTGGTAACATGAATAAATAAGAGGGCATCCAATAGGAATACATATTCATTCCTAAAATGACCTTAACTGACCTGAAAAGTGTCAAATTGTATCATTTTCTGTTAGTGCGCACTAATCGGAAAAAAACAATTTTTTAGCTAAAAAATCGTGCCAAACACGATTTTCTTCTCCTGCCAGACGATTTCGATCGTTAAGACGATCGGGCACACGATTCACATCTCTATAAGATACCAAAATGAGAATTATGTGTTTTTTGAACCTGTACAATTAACATCTTACCTAGATGGACATCATTAAGTAGTTTTTACAGATTTAAGGGTGTGGCTTGCCGCTATGTGTTTATTTCCTCTTACACTGATGAAACTTTTGAAAATGATGGCACCTTTTTCTTTGACTCCTCCCCCATATTTCTTGTAAAATATTTAGAGATTTACCGAGAAATATTCCGGGAACTTTTGAATGCTTATTATGTATCTCTTAAGTAATGTCTCTATTACTGGAACATAAGAACATAAGAACATAAGAAAATGCCATACTGGGTCAGACCAAGGGTCCATCAAGCCCAGCATCCTGTTTCCAACAGTGGCCAATCCAGGCCATAAGAACCTGGCAAGTACCCAAAAACTAAGTCTATTCCATGTAACCATTGCTAATGGCAGTGGCTATTCTCTAAGTGAACTTAATAGCAGGTAATGGACTTCTCCTCCAAGAACTTATCCAATCCTTTTTTAAACACAGCTATACTAACTGCACGAACCACATTCTCTGGCAACAAATTCCAGAGTTTAATTGTGCGTTGAGTAAAAAAGAACTTTCTCCGATTAGTTTTAAATGTGCCCCATGCTAACTTCATGGAGTGTCCCCTAGTCCTTCTACTATCCGAAAGAGTAAATAACCGATTCACATCTACCCGTTCTAGACCTCTCATGATTTTAAACACCTCTATCATATCCCCCCTCAGTCGTCTCTTCTCCAAGCTGAAAAGTCCTAACCTCTTTAGTCTTTCCTCATAGGGGAGTTGTTCCATTCCCCTTATCATTTTGGTAGCCCTTCTCTGTACCTTCTCCATCGCAATTATATCTTTTTTGAGATGCGGCGACCAGAATTGTACACAGTATTCAAGGTGCGGTCTCACCATGGAGCGATACAGAGGCATTATGACATTTTCCGTTTTATTAATCATTCCTTTTCTAATAATTCCCAACATTCTGTTTGCTTTTTGACTGCCGCAGCACACTGAACCGACGATTTCAATGTGTTATCCACTATGACACCTAGATCTCTTTCTTGGGTTGTAGCACCTAATATGGAACCCAACATCGTGTAATTATAGCATGGGTTATTTTTCCCTATATGCATCACCTTGCACTTATCCACATTAAATTTCATCTGCCATTTGGATGCCCAATTTTCCAGTCTCACAAGGTCTTCCTGCAATTTATCACAATCTGCTTGTGATTTAACTACTCTGCACAATTTTGTGTCATCTGCAAATTTGATTATCTCACTCGTCGTATTTCTTTCCAGATCATTTATAAATATATTGAACAGTAAGGGTCCCAACACAGAACCCTGAGGTACTCCACTGTCCACTCCCTTCCACTGAGAAAATTGCCCATTTAATCCTACTCTCTGTTTCCTGTCTTTTAGCCAGTTTGCAATCCACGAAAGGACATCGCCACCTATCCATGACTTTTTACTTTTCCTAGAAGCCTCTCATGAGGAACTTTGTCAAACGCCTTCTGAAAATCCAAGTATACTATATCTACCGGTTCACCTTTATCCACATGTTTATTAACTCCTTCAAAAAAGTGAAGCAGATTTGTGAGGCAAGACTTGCCCTGGGTAAAGCCATGCTGACTTTGTTCCATTAAACCATGTCTTTCTATATGTTCTGTGATTTTGATGTTTATAACACTTTCCACTATTTTTCCTGGCACTGAAGTCAGGCTAACCGGTCTGTAGTTTCCCGGATCGCCCCTGGAGCCCTTTTTAAATATTGGGGTTACATTTGCTATCCTCCAGTCTTCAGGTACAATGGATGATTTTAATGATAAGTTACAAATTTTTACTAATAGGTCTGAAATTTCATTTTTTAGTTCCTTCAGAACTCTGGGGTGTATACCATCCGGTCCAGGTGATTTACTACTCTTCAGTTTGTCAATCAGGCCTACCAAATCTTCTAGGTTCACCGTGATTTGATTCAGTCCATCTGAATCATTACCCATGAAAACCTTCTCCATTACGGGTACCTCCCCAACATCCTCTTCAGTAAACACCGAAGCAAAGAAATCATTTAATCTTTCCGCGATGGCCTTATCTTCTCTAAGTGCCCCTTTAACCCCTCGATCATCTAACGGTCCAACTGACTCCCTCGGAGGCTTTCTGCTTCGGATATATTTAAAAAAGTTTTTACTGTGAGTTTTTGCCTCTACAGCCAACTTCTTTTCAAATTCTCTCTTAGCCTGTCTTATCAATGTCTTACATTTAACTTGCCAATGTTTATGCTTATCCTATTTTCTTCTGTTGGATCCTTCTTCCAATTTTTGAATGAAGATCTTTTGGCTAAAATAGCTTCTTTCACCTCCCCTTTTAACCATGCCGGTAATCGTTTTGCCTTCTTTCCACCTTTCTTAATGTGTGGAATACATCTGGACTGTGCTTGGACATTTTTTACTTTTGTAGCTGCTCCTTTCAGTTTTTCTCATTTTATCAAAGTTTCCCTTTTGAAAGTTTAGCACGAGAGCCTTGGATTTGCACACTGTTCCTTTTCCAGTCATTAAATCAAATTTGATCATATTATGATCACTATTGCCAAGTGGCCCCACCACCGTTACCTCTCTCACCAAGTCCTGTGCTCCACTGAGAATTAGATCTAAAATTGCTCCCTCTCTCGTCGGTTCCTGAACCAATTGCTCCATAAAGCTATCATTTATTCCATCCAGGAACGTTATCTCTCTAGCGTGACCCGATGATACATTTACCCAGTCTATATTGGGGTAATTGAAGTCTCCCATTATTACTGCACTACCAATTTGGTTAGCTTCCCTAATTTCTTTTAGCATTTCACTGTCCATCTCACCATCTTGACCAGGTGGACGGTAGTATACCCCTATCACTGTAGTCTTCCCTGATACACAAGGGATTTCTACCCATAAAGATTCAATTTTGTATTTAGTCTCATGCAGGATGTTTATCCTTTTGGACTCTATGCCATCCCGGACATAAAGCGCCACAATATGCATGAAAATGGCAAAATATAAATTTAAAAAAAATGAAAGAGAGTCAGTTATGCTACTTATTTTAATAGTTATATATATATAAAAAAGAGAACATTTCAAATTTTGAGGATTTTTTGTTAGGTTTGGATGGAATATAGGCAATACAAATAGATATAGATATAAGAATATATAAACCTCCTGAACAGGGCACATAAAAATGATAAGACGGTCTGGCACTTGTGGCAGCAATGGGCCTGTCTCTTGTTGAGGGTTCAGAAGTACAAATAGTCTAACAGATGGTACAGAGTACTAGCTTAAGGCAAATAGTTTGAGGATGAAAGGTTGTACTGCTCCAAGTTACATGATAACATCTGTTTTCAAGAAAGATTTAAACCAGTTAAGGGGGGTATCATGCAATACAATTTCGAACAGACGGTTTAGCAGCAGTTGGTATTGGTAATCAGTTGTATCAAAAGCTTCACTCATATCAAGGAAGACTATGAATACAGCTTTGCTTTTATCCATGTTAAGAATAGTCAGTGCAGTAAGGGCAGATTCAGTGCTGTTGCCCTTGCCAAGGGCGGCTCAAGGGATTCTGCTGCCTGAGGCGAGGTATGAGATGGCGCACCCCCCCCCCCTACCCAAAACACGGTACAGGTCATATCATCAAGAGGGGCTGGGGGGGGGGGGGGGTTAGGGTCTTTTTATGGTCTGGTTCTTTCGGTGATTTGAAATGCTGCAGGAGGAGGAAAGCAAGGGCCAGTTCCCAGCGGAGTAGCAGAGTGACTGTGATAATTCAGTATTTCTAGAAAGCTGGCAACCCTGCCCTACCTCCAGGAATCCTACCACCTGTCTCCCATGTTTCCCAAGCACTTGATCCTGTAGAGGAGTGGGGATAGGTGAATGATAGGGGTCAGTGTGTGGCAATTTCTCTACCGGCCTAGTGCAAGGGTATCAGGTGATCTAGGTGAACCTTAGAGCCCCCTCCATCCCAGCCCTCACCACACACAATAAAAATGTTTGTATTTACAATAACCAATTTTACATGAAAAGATATTCAAAGTATAGTTTTCTGAGATAAAAATATCACAACAACATGCATATTATTTTTACATGCACTACTGTGGTGTCATCCAGGCCTATGGTAATGGATGTTGGGTGTGGGCTTTGCCTTCAGAAAGCCATAAGTAAACTGAATTACAATTACAGTACTGTACCTCCCATACTAAGAAAGAACACAAACTGCCATCACTGAAACAGTAAAAGCCTTAACTATGAAAAGGCAACACTGCAGATATTACACCAGGTCCTAAAAACTAATATACCTCCTATTAGGAAAACAGAAAAAGCCAGCCTGCTATAGATCCTAAAATAGAAACTTCACATTAGCAAGATACTTAACTTCAGCTACACATGCAGACCACATTCAGACTCTCACCAAATACAGAATAAAGAGACCATACAGTATAAGCAGAAACATGTAGACAAAATAGAACTGAAAACCGCAACAAGCCTCACTATAAGCAGTGCAACAATGGAAAAGCAGAAATGCCATTTCTCAAAACAATAAAATTATGAAATATGAATCAATCATGATAGTAAAACCATGCTAATAAAAAGAAAAAAGTATTTCAAAACAGATGGGGCCAGATCTTAAAAAATACGCGCAGGCGTAGATTTGTTCGCGCAACCTGGCACGAACAAATCTACGTCTGATTTTATAACATGCGCGCGCAGCCACATGCATGTTATAAAATCCGGGGTCGGCAAGCACAAGGAGGTGCACACTTGTGCACCTTGCGCGAGCCCAGCCCAAGGGGAGCCCTGATGGCTTTCCCCGTTCCCTCCAAGGCCGCTCCGAAATCGGAGCGGCCTTGGAGGGAACTTTTTTTGCGATCCCCCCCACCTTCCCCTATCCCCCCCACCTTCCCCTATCTAGCCCACCACCCAGCCCTAACTAAATCCCCCCTATCTTTTGTTTCCGAAGTTACGCGCCGGCTCGCCATGCCCTGGCACAGGCTGCTGTGCCGGAGGATTTGGGACCGCCCCCGAACCGCCGCCACACCCCCAGCCCCATCCTGGACTGGCCCCCAAAACCGCAGCCACGCCCCATCCCTGCCGCTGGACTGCCCCCAGACTGCCTCCAAACCGCTACCACGCCCCCAGCCCTGCCGGACCGCCTTAAACTGTGGCTACACCCCCAGCCCCACCCCTGGACCGCCGCCACATCCCCCGCCCCCGGACTGCCCATTTTTGAAAGCCCCGGGATATACCCGTATCCCGGGGCTTGCGCACGCAGGGGCAGATTTTCTCGGGTTATGCGTGTATCTTACGCGCGTAGCCTTTGAAAATCTGCCCCATGATGTATAGCGTAACAACCAATAACTAAAATCTCATATAAAAATTATAACATTTTTCCCAAACATTTATAAAATATTTCCAAATAGCAGACACGTGAAATAGTACCCAATAATTAAATCTAGTAAGAATAAAAATATCCATTCCTGGGAAATTTTGATTTCCAGTCATCCTCGCTTTCTCATATACATACACAAATGCTTTCACAAAAGCTCTTTAAATGCATACCCACTTCCTCCACCTCACTCACTCGCTGTCAGGCTGTTGGCAGATGAGCTCAGCATTCAGTAGTAGCCTCTTATTTTCTTCTGCCGCTGTTTAGTCTAGTCTCTTTTTCAGGGCCTTTATTACTTTGCTGCTGGGCAAGGCCTTCATTGTTTATCTGCCACTGGATAGTTGAGCTCCACTGGAGGCCGGGGAGTCATTTGTTGTTTTTTGGCCGCCAGCAGGTTGGGCTCAGCCGGTGGCATATGAGGCCTTTGATTGTTCTTCGGCTGCTGCTGGGCCTTTTCTTTACCACCAGTCAGGTTGGGCTCTGTTGGTGGCCCACCGAGCCTTTGCTTATTCTTCTGCTGCTGGCAGGTTGAGTTTTGCTGGCAGCTGCTAAGTCTCTTCTTTTCTTTGCTGCCGGACAGATAGGGTTCCACCGGCAGCCAATGTTCCCTCTAAGGATTGGGTTGCTCGTGCGCAAAAATTTGTTGTTTCATTACCTTGTGAACACTACTTTTTTTTAATGCTAAAAGTCTATCAATTTTATGCTCACAGCAACCCAGTCTTTAGAGGGATCATTGGAAGAGCACACACACAAACTTTCTTACATACACACACTTGTATATTAACTCTCATACTCTTTCTCACATATACATGCTAATTCTCACAAATACACAAACACTCTCATGCCTCTCATTCACTCCCCAAACTCTCACGCACATGCACAATCACTCAGTTCTCCTCCTATTCCACACACACACATCTCAGTAACTGCAAACCCTTCACTGCCAAACACTTTGAGAAGTAACACAAAACCCTGCACAAAAAAAGAAACCTAGAACCTTGCCATACAATACCATACCGACATTATTTCAGGACTCTGCCTTATCTATGACACGGCAGCAATGTTAATATCATAACACGCCCTAGAACACTAATATACCACCTACTGCTTCAAAACCTCACAGAAAAACTACATGGCAGTAGATATACTGCACCTCAGACACACATGGCGAACACAGATCATTATCCAATTCAGAATAAGGGATAACAAATTAGAAACAGGCAAACAAAAATAAAACGGAAAGCCCAAGATACCAGACTCTGAACAATGGAATATTGAAGAAAGAACAAAATACAAATATGTAATCCATATTCACAAAGATAACATATGCCAATCACAAAAAATTCAAAATATATCTATTTTTTTACCTTTGTTGTCTGATCTTAATTTCTCTAATCAGTTGTCCGAGGCTTTTTTTTTTCCCCCACGTTCCCTTTCTCGGTCTTTTCCCAATTCCTTTTACAGGATTTCTTTTTTTTTTTTCTCTGTTATTTGTCTCTCTACCTGTCTTCTTCCCTTCCTACCTCAAACACACACTCAGGCGCTCATTCTCATATGCTGTCTCTCTCTCTCAAATACTCTCTCATAAACATACAGGCTCCCACTCTCACATGCTGTGGTTTACACAAGGCTCTCATTTTCACATGCTATCTCTTTCATACGTACACTCCAGTTCTCTCATATGCTGTCTCACTCTCTCACACACAGGCTCTCATGCTCACAGGCTATCTCACAAACATAGGCTCTCTCACATGCTGTCTCACACATACACACATGCACTCACTCTTACTGGCTATCTCATCCCCCCCCCCCTCCCAAGGCAAGCTCCCATTCATTCTCTCACACATATACCCAGGCAAGCTCTCACAGATCCCCAGGCAGGCTTCCATTCATTTTCACACCCACACACAGACCCCCAGGCAGGCATCCATTCATTCTTACACACAGAGACAGATTCACAGATCACCAGGCAGATACCCATTCATTCACATACATACACACACACATCCAGACAAGCTCCCATTCATTCACATACACATACTTATGGAAGTCCCCCTCTTTCTTTTGCTGGGAGCCTCTCTCACTGTACTGCATGGCTGTTGGGGAGGAGCCATTCGCTGCTATTGCCACTGAAGCCTGTTCTGCTACCTTCTCTGTGCAGGCCCCATGATATTAAACATTTGCGGGGCTAGCACCTCCTTCATTCTGATCTCGTGCATCGCAAGATCAGCATTGATAAAGTGCTATTTTCATGAGTTTTTAATACTGCAGGGCACCTAAAGCTTTGGGGTCTCATCTGTACTTCAGGCCATGGTGGGATGAGCTCCATCATGGCCCTGCCGGTCTTACTGCATGGAGTTAGAAAAGTTGTGCGCAGCCTCCAGAAAAGTTATGCACAACAATGAACGTGCACAGCTTAGAGGGAACATTGCCAGCAGCCCATGGATCCATTGTTGTTTTGGCGGCAGGGGGAGTTTGGGGTGGGGGGTAGTTTTGGCCACTTCTAAATTTTGCTGCATGAAGCAGCCGCCTCACCCTGCCTCATTATAGAACTGTTCCAGTCCTTGCAATAACTGAATTGCTTTGTATAAAGGACAAATATTTATCCAGAAAGGAAGAAAGTTGATTGTGAACAGCTATCTCCATGATCTTAGAGAGAGTTGGCAAATTTGAAATGGGCCTGAAATTCTCTGGATTATAGATGTCAAAGTTGTGTTTTTTTTTGAAGTGGGCAAATCTTTGCAACCTTTAAGGCTGTCCTTGCTCTAAGCTGGCATTAATAATATTGGTTAAGAATGGAAAGAGACCTAAATCAAGATTTTTTTTTTTATTAAACTTGAAGATTAATGGGTCTTGTGGTGAGGACAAAATACTCATCTGATTTAATAACAGTTGAAGAAAATCTATTAAAAGCACAGAATTTGCTTACAACAATTGAAGAGTCACCCTGAGAGGTAAATAATTCCAGGGACAAGATGGAGACTGGTTAATCAATAGTAAATTCCTCCTGAAAATTAGTAATCTTAGTCTCAAAGGCCAAGGCCAGATCCTTGGCAGTGTGTTTCACTGTGCTAAAGTGAGAGTGCCCTATATTCCAGAAAAAAGGCATGTAAGCTTAAAGAGGAGCTTAGGTCTGTTTTCTGCATTTCTAAGGGCATTTTTGAGGTAGTCCTTTTTTAGCATGTTTTATTTCATGTAGGTAATGTTTAATGATATTTTTTAGGGAGAGTTCATCCATTACTGATTTGCTTTTCCACCAATTCCTTTCAAGATGCTTAATCTGCTTTTCAGAATGCTCAGCCCATAATAAAACCAGATGTGGTTTCCCTTAGGCCTTTGGGTATGAAAATAGAGGGGTCTACAAGGACATACACATTTACAAGATGCTAGTCTAAGATTAGATTTTGTTATCCAGCAACAAATCTGGGAGGATAAGAGATTTGGCAAATTGAACAAGATCAATTGGCTTATTCCTGCTGTACTCCAAGATGGATATGGAAGCTGCCAATGGGGAAAAAGCCAGGGCTGGAATAACTTTAAGATGGACTGGTAAGGCATGACTTCTCTGTGTAAGGGTCGTAGATCCTGCTCCAACTGTTGGCAGAGGTATTAAATTATTTCCTTATTAAACCTGAACCTGTGAAACACTTGCTGCAGAAATAAACCCCCAAACTGGGTATTAGGCCTATATATATATATATACACCCTCTGCATCCTTTGACTCAGATTCCACAAAATCCACAAATTTATAGCACTCATTGCAACTCTCGATTTAACCAGAGTACCCTTATCCACCACCCCAGTAACGGTTCCTATCTTCATTAACAGCAGCCACACACACTGTCCAAATGAGGGCACACCCAGAGGCACAGAGCCATCCAATCAGATAAAGGAGATGCAGCCTCAGGCACACTAAATAACACACTCTAAAAGCACAGACAAACTGATAAACACACAAGAAATCACAGAAAAGCACCAGACTTGCACACAAACAGATAACAAAAAGGTACACTTATTCAAATCAAAATAATTATTGAGTCTGAGAACCTTTTGGTCAAGGTATGATGCTACCTGCAGGGCTCCTCCTTGCAGGTTCCTTATGTCAGCAGGTGGACTTGGGCGATGCAGAGATCCAGCGGGGCCTTCACCTACACCAGACCTCATTGCCTTTGGGTTGAGCCTTTGGGTGCTGGAACTAGCAGGACTTAGATGGAGTCTCTGTGGTGACAGAAGAGATGGTACAGGGATAGCTAGGGTCATTGGCAGGTGGAGTTCAGGTGAGTACGAGGTCCAAGCGATGGCAAAGGCAGGCAGTGGTCAAGGATATCTGAAATCAGGCAGAGGTCAAACCAGATATCGGTTTGAGAGGTGAGGAGGGACAGAGGCAGGGCAAATGGGTGAGGTAAAGAACAAATGGGCAGCATTTAAGGAGATGAAGGCAGAAGACAACTGGAGACAATGGGCAGAGGCTGAAGACAATCTGGAGACACTGGACGAAGCCTGAAGACAGGCTGGAATGAAGACAGGAACTCAGGAAATAACACTTTCAACATGAGGTTAGGTGGACCTGTTGCTGAGGCAGTGAGGGAAGGACAGGAAAGGCCCTTTATAGGTCTCAGAATCTGATGTCATCTGTGGGCTCTGCATGGGGCCCTTAAATAAGAGTGAGATCCAGTACACGCGTGCTTAAAGAAGAGTGTAGCTGGACAGGCCCAATAGCGTCTTGCCGCAAGCAGGGCTGGCAGCATCTCACCGTGTTGGATCACATGGTCTGACAGCAGGAAGGGTTGGTGGCATCAAGCCACAATAGGGACCCTCCTGATAGCTCTGCTGAGAAGGTAAGTGTGGCAGTTTTTGGGGGAGGCCCGTGAACCATTAAATATAACAATAATTGCAAACACTCACAACCAATCCCCACCAAGCTCCACTCTCCAGTACTAATTACCACTCCAAACACCAGGTCTCAAAAAACAAGTGAAGTTTAAATTCCAAGAGTTAAATAGCAGGTGCAAAAGCAAGCACAAGTTTGACATATGCATGCACCCTACTTATAAAATTGTAAATGTGTGTGTACTTTCAAATTCTGATACAGAATATCTTCAAACCAAAGACATGCACATGTGGCAACACAAGTATGTGTGCACTCCTTCCTTTCTGAAAATTAGTTTTACCATTCACAAACACTACTTACTTGCATATATACAGAGTCTAAATGCACAAACCCTGTGCAAGTCTTTGAAAATACCCCCAATTGTTACGGTTTCAGATTTTATGCAGCCTCCCTCCAGCATGGGTCCTCAAAGAGCATACTCTTCAGGCTGGCCAAGCTCCTTCCTCCTGCTTGCACCACACCCAGACTCCAGCCCTACATAATAATGTCTTGTGAATCCAAAGATGCTTTAACATAGAGTCACCCTTGACTCCTTGCCATAGGCACTCTTGCCTTGTGGCCTCCCCAGGCCTATTCTTAACTTGCTTCTTGGCCTCTGGGCCTTCTGACCTCAGCCTTCTCTTGTCTTGACTCATGGCTGCTGGGCCTTCTGACATTTTCTTTACCTTAACTTGCCTTGTGCCTTTTGGGCCTTCTTGCCTCTTGTCCTGCTTTCTGGCCAGTATAGGCCTAGCCTTGCTGTCACCTATCTAGGTCACTCCTTGCCCTGCCCCTCAGGGCCTTCTTGTATCACTGCCTTCGGGCTGTATGTTCCACATTCTGTGTTGTATTTGTCTCACCCTGTCTTGTCTTATCTTAGTCTGTTCCTGTCCAAGCCTTGGTTCCAGACTTACCTGTACACTGTTCTAATCCAAGCCTTTGTTCTAGCCTTACCAGAACTTTGTTCCACTACAAACCTTGGTTCCAGCCTTATCTACAGTATGTTCCAGTCCAAGCCTTGCACCATGTCCAAATCTAGTTTCAGCTGTACCAGACTATCCAAGCGTTGCTCCTACTTTACCTGACTGTCTAAGCCTTGCTCCAGCCGAACCAGATTTCCTAAGCCTTGCTCCAACCTCACCCTGCTGCCCCGTGCCACACTGGGGTTAGTGTTCCCCACGCTCCACAAGGACTGGAGCCATAACATCAATAATGGACAACCTGGAAGAATCACTTTATATAATTTAAGAAAATTATTTGTGACAATTTTTGTCGTTCTAATTATTGAATAGTCTGTAGACAGTTAACAATTATTTTGAAAAGATTGATTTTTTTTCTGTAAAATCTATGTAAAAAAATCATTGTTGCAAGAATTACCAAACATCCTAAACCATATGGATGGCAGACACCTGCACTTGAAACTAAACGGTTAACATTATAATTGCATTTGAATACCTACCTCAAATTACACGAATATCAATCCTTGCCTTTTGTACAAATGCAATCTGGTAAATAAAATCTGTCTGAACAATAAGTGTGATTAATTAATTTCCAGAGAATCCTCTCAATAAAATCTTCAAACACTGTTTTAAAAAGTTATTTAGAATCTTTCACTTTTTATTCCATTTTTATTCAGTCATTAATTTTTTTTTACATAAGTCACAGTCATCCTTTCCAGAAGGTGGTTGTTTATCATTATGCATAATTAACAAGATGCATTTTATAAAACTGTCTCATATGAAGAACACATTAACAGAGGAATTAATATTAACATTTAATTTAATTCAGTTGGTAGCATTTTCCAATCCCTACTGAGGACTGGAAAGGTAGCAGTACTATAATATAACAATGAGTTACAATGGCAATGCTCGTTTATGTGGACTCCTAGACTTGACCCTTAGTTATCTGGA
Organism: Rhinatrema bivittatum; assembly: GCF_901001135.1. NCBI lineage: Eukaryota > Metazoa > Chordata > Amphibia > Gymnophiona > Rhinatrematidae > Rhinatrema > Rhinatrema bivittatum. The sequence goes on from NC_042615.1 coordinate 176,498,447, forward strand.
TTTTGAACCTCAACTTTGAATCTCTGGATAGTTGCTCAGTTCTCTGAGGGCCAGAGACAATGAATATATTTAACTGGGTAAAATGACTTAGCTGAAAATTGCCATCCTCTGCCATGCAAATAGTTTGCATGAGTTTGCATGGGTTAAAAAGTGGCTTTCCCAGGGCCATGGTTAGAATAGGGAAATAAAGTAATGTGCATATTATGAGTGGGAAGTAGTAAAATTTTCATTTCTTCTTTGGGGGTGTTTTTTTTTAACATGAATTTCATTTTGTATAATGTTAATTTCATGTCTTTAATTTTAAAATTAACAAACATTTAAATAAAAAAAACAAAAAAAGAAACGGGGCCACTCAAATCCTCATGTGCTCCCCACCCATCCCTCCCATCTGGAAAAAATTCCGGGACCAGTTTCCTCCCTAACCCCCACTTATCTGGTCAGGTAACATAAACAGACAAGGCCAAGGAACAGGCCAGGCTGAAGTCTGAGCCTTGCATAGAGTCTAGTCTGAGATTGCAGCGATCTACCGTAGCCTAATACTATGCAAGGCTAAGGCTTTGGCCTGGGCCTAGCTTTCAGGACTAGACCTTAGCCAAGGCCCATGTGTTGGGCCCAGACCTCCTATCCTGGGCCATGAATAGGGCCAAGGCCTGTCAGGACTGAGTCATTTCAACTGTGAAGAATGAAGACTTCAGAAGAAGATCTTCGAAGCTTGGGAGCTGGGCCTGGGCCTGACCCTGGGCTCCAAGCCAGGCCCCAGCATCAGGCCTGAGTCTTGGCCGAGGTCCCAGTGTTGGACCTGGGTCCAAGCTGAGGTCCCCACATTGGAACCTGCTCTCCGGACAGCATCACAGTGTCTGGCTTGAGTCCATGCCTTGGCCTAGGCTGAGACCAGGTTGTTAGGACCCAACCTCCGAATTGGGCCCCAGCATTGGGCCTGGATCTGAGCTGAGGAACCAATATCTGGACCTGGTCTCTAGACTGTGACCCTGTGTCAAGCCTGGGCCCATGCCCTGATCAAGGCCCATGTTTCAGGACCCGGCCATGCGCCATGATGTTGGGTCTCCTTTACAGCAGGTAATTAGGGACAATTTTGGGGGTCTTGGCCAAGGCCCTGGCATTTGGTCTGAGCTTTGCCTGAAACCCTGACATCACGCTCAGACTTAGGCTGCATTTCTTGTATTGGCTACAACCTATGCCTGTGCAAGGCCCCAGCCTTGGGTCTAGGCCCAATCCCCGGTGTTGTGCTCAGGTATATGTCAAGGCCCTTTCTTTTCAATTGTTTTGCTTTGAGAATGAAATGAAACAAAATACCCATCCCTAGTGCATACATTCAATTTTTAAAATGTGCATGTGCTATTTTACTTCTACTTGACTGGCTGCAAAACCAGCAAGTGCAAAGTCAATGGGAGCTTTTTGCACATGTACTTTGCAACTGCTAGTTTTCAAAAGATACGATGCACATGATTGCCCAATGAGAACCGGCTGCAAAATAAGCAGTTAAAAGTGCACATGTATATTGCAATGTTTAATCTTAAACTTGGTCCCTAGAAGTAAAAGTTTGATAGCATGGGAAGAGGGTAACATTTTAAAAGTCCTGACAGGAAGTAAGTTGATTCTTATGCAAGCACTATCAACAGATTTTACTCTCTCTCTCCATCTCCATCTGAGAAAACATTGCTATAGCAGTAGATGCCTCTTCCTCTCTTGTCCCACTATTCATACGCTCAGGGCCGGTGTTAGCCACACTGGAACCTAGGGCAGAAACAGAGGAGTGATCCTAGCCAGCACCTTGAAGTACTGAACTTTGTCAATGGGACCTGAGATCCCAGGCACTTGCTCTTCTTTATCCCTCCCTAAAATTGTCACTGCTTATAATACAACTGTCCAATAAGATTTTTAATATTTGAAGGGGAGAGACAGGGGTGTAGCAACCATAGTGCACAGTGGTGAACAGGTATCACCAACTTTATAAAGTGGTGTGCTGTAGAGATGTGCTTCGGGTAAAAATTTTGTGTCAGACTTCGTTTCGGGGCCCCCTTCCCCCCCATGGGAATTTTGTTTTTCCCGTGGTTCGAGGTTTTTTTCGGGGGCCCCAATTTTCGGCAGAGTTAGTATGCGCTAACTCTGCCGAATTTAGCGGATTTAGGATTTAGTGCCGCACTAACTCAAAAACGAATTTTTTCCGAAATTTTGGAAAAAATTCAATCGTTTTTCGGTTCTCCCAAACCATTCCAAATTAGGAAATTTCATTGACATTGCCTAATTTGGGGAAAACGCCTCTTCTGCTTACTCCCTGGACGTGGTTTCTTTAGGCTTCGGCCTACCTTTCCTCGAGCGTCCCATGTCTGCCTTCGTTCCATTGGCACCCGAGTTTCCAGGACATTACCCAGTCCAGAGTAAGACTGTACCATCGCTCGTCTGTTGTCTCTGGGCTGAACCAACTCCTACTGCACCTATACACAAAGGCCAACCTAAGTCCTGCCGGCCCCGGCACCCAAAAGCTCAACCCATGGGGAACAAGGACTGGTATAGGTGAAGCTCCAGCGGCCTCTGCCTATCAGCCCACTCCACCTGCTGACGATGGTTGTGTCACCTGCAAAAACAGCAAAATTTTTCAAAGGAGTGCACCTGAGCTGTCTAAGCCTACGAACTTTAAACCCTGTGTTTAGCCGCGAAAACATCCGCACCAAGGCTGGCCAAACACCCTACCCAATCAGCATCAACCTAACCTGATGACATCAGTCACCTAATAAGGAGACTACACTGGGTGCACTCCTTTGAAAAATGTTGCTGTTTTTGACACAGGTATGTTGATAAAATCCATATTTACCCTAGCATAGCATGTGCACTAGCTGCAGTTTGTCTGTATTTTACCCAATGGTTCCTGGTTGTATATTTGCTTTTGTATATTACAGATTGCCGTTGTTAAAACTATCCCCCCCGAAGCAGCCGGACTGCGAAACACGGGTCTGTGTTGGGGGTCTGCTTGTAAAATACTGTATTAAAATTGAGGAGTTGCCGGAATAAAAGCATAATTGTCACAGTAGAAAGCCTGATTAGGAACTGAAATTATTCTTGCACTTGTCGTGGATGCCGGATATATTTTGAGTGCAAGCGGTGCTCCTAGTGTTTTTCTGGACTTACAACTGTTAATATACATAATATAATAATGTAAAAGACATACCATAAAACATTAAATATAAAAATTGTAGGCGATAAAAGAAATGTAATCATAGGGCTGGATTTTAAGAGGTATGTGCGGGCATACATTTGTGTGCACAACCCAGCGCGCACAAATGTACGCCTGACTTTATAACTTGTGCGCGCCGAGCCACACAGCCTTCCTCCATTCCCTCCGAGGCCGCTCCAAAATCGGAGTGGCCTCAGAGGGAACTTTCCTTCCGCCCCCCACCTTCTCCTCCCTTCCCCTACCTAACCCACCCCCAGCCCTACCTAAACCCCCCTTTACCTTTATCTTATAAGCTGTGCCTGCCTCCAGGCAGGCATAGGTTGTGCACGCCGGCCAATGGCCAGCCCGCGATCCTGCTCTGGCCCCAGTCCTGCCCCGAACCACCCTACCCATGCCCCGCCCTTTTTTTCAAGCCCCGGGACATATGCATGTCCCAGGGCTTGCGCGCATCACTGGGACTATGCAAAATAGGCTCGGCATGCACAGGATCAGGTTTTCGTGGTTACACACGTAATATATGTGCGTGACCCTTTTAAAATCCACCCCATAGTCTAGAGCCTTACAGAGCATGAATGATGTAAGGATTCAATTAAAAAGTGAGCAATGGAGCCTACCAGGGAATGGAGAGTGATCTAATGGCTAGTGAAAATAAATATGTCTTTAGATTTTTTTAAATTCATTGTGCGATGTTATCTGCCTTAAGTGATCTGGGATAGAATTATAGTGAACTGAAAGCCAATGTAACAAATGTAAGAATGGGGTAGTATGATCTTGCCGAGAGATACCAGTTAAGATGCATGCTGCAGTATTTTGAATTAGTTATAGAGGGCGAAATGCACTGTCATGAAGATCAAGGCAGAGAGCATTACAATAATCTTTACCTGTGAGAATGATGGAAATTTAGGACAGTATGAAAGTCATCAGCAAATAGTAGGGGGGGAGAAGAAGTTTTAACATGTGAAGTTTAAAGAAATAATTTTTAACACTAGTAGAGATGTGATAAAACATGGTTAGACTTGAGTCTAGAATTACCCCAAGGTTTTGTGCTTTGGAGACAATGGGAATGGGTAGGTTGTTTAGAGACAGATGGGAAGGAGGGCTGCAAGTAGAATGGGGGATAGTAGAAAGATGGAGAATTTCTGTTTTGGATGTATTTAGTTTGTGGCGGATATGAGATATCCATGTGTTAATGGTTTTAATATATAAACATACAGTAGAGAGTGTGGTAGACCAGGATGAGAAGGTACGAAAAACTGGATGTCATCTGCGTAAATCATAAATTGAATATTAAGACTGTTGAGAAGATGGCATAGAGGTATTAAGTAGATGTTAAACAAAATGGCGGAGAGTGAGGATCCTTGAAGGACACCGGAGGAGGGGATGTTCCAGTTTGATGAGTAGGGACCAATATTGATCTGATGAGGATGATTGGATAAGTATGAGCTGAATCAATTTAAAATGGTGTCTGCCAAGCCAATGGACTGTAGTGGGTAAGAAGAATTTGATGGTATATTGTATCAAAAGCAGCTGAGATATCTATTAGCATTAGAATGTAGTCAATGTTGGCTTCAAAACCTCTTATTAAGGTATCAAAAGAAGAAAGTAATAAAGTTTCTATGCTGTGGCCTTTACAAAACCCATGTTGATTTGGGTGAAGAAGAGTATTTTCAGATAGTTGGTGAGTTGATGTAGGACCACATATTCAAGAATTTTTGCTAATGAGATAAGAGATGTGATAAGACTTTGGTTGGAGAGGTTTGAAATGTTTCCTTTTTTTTCTTTGGAATTGGGCAGATGGATGTTTCTTAAGCATATCTGGGAATATACCAGAGTCTAAAGACTCATTTACAACTTAGATTAGGAAAGGGCTTGCTAGGTCACCTAGAGATTTAATAGTTGACCAGGACAAGGATTAAATAGAGAGGATGAGATTTTTGTTCAATATGCAAGTAATAGTTGAGGCATCTACATGTAAAAAAAACAGACCAATTGCAAGTAGGTGCTGGAAGACAAGCTAAGGATTGAAGAACTGTGGTAAGCTATTTGTAATTTTGGAAATTTTGTCTTGAAAATGAGTTGCTATAAGGTTACAGAGGGCATCATCCATGTCAGGATGAGAAGTTTGTGTGATAGTCAAGGTATTTACAGTGTTGAAAAGAATAGAAGGATTTCCATTGGCAGCAATTATTTTATGAGAATAGAAGGTTTTTTTGGTGATGTCTATTTCCTTTTTGTATTTTCTCAAATAGCAGAAAAATGAGTTTTTTGGCAGAGGTTGTACAATGTTTGCGCCAGTAACGTACATGACGCCTAAAAGTAGATTTCAAAGTTTACAGAGATGCAGACTACCAGGGGGCAGAAGGTTTAGGTTTTATGGTATAGGAAGTAATAGGAGCTATAGCAGTAAGAGTAGTGTTGATTGCAGAGTGCCATGATGAAACAGTGTTGTTTATATCAGAATTAATCGTTAAGAGCATGTTAGAAGAGAAGGCTTCAACAAATGTTCCTGTATTTCCGTTCTTTTTTTCTTGAAGTAGATCTTTTTTTTTTCCTTGTTGGAATTGAGATAGGGAGAGCTGACTTAAGTGTTAACAAAAAGGTGGATAAGTGAGTGATCAGACCAAGGTATAGGGTTTAGGAGAGTGCAGTTGGGTATAGAAAGATAAAGCGAGGGGAACAGAACATAAGATCAATGGTGTGGCCTAGCTAATGGGTGGGAACATCATTCAGTTGTTTCTATAATATCTCTCCTATCTTGCCAGTCCTCTAGGTTATACATGCTTAGATCTTTGTCTATCCCCATATGCTTTAGAACAAAGACCACTAACCATTTTAGTAGCCACCATCTAGTCTGACTCTATCCTGTTTATATCTAATTGAAGGTGTGGTCTCAAGAATTGGTTGCTTTCTATAAACTCAATTTAGTACATCCGCTAAGAAGCTTGTTAACTCCTGCTTATTTTTTTTCAGTGGTATTAACCTTGGTCCTATGTCATCTGGACAATTGTGGGACATTATACATTGGGCTCCCACATAAATTGATGCATGTATTACAGTTGGCACAGAATGCAACTGTTAAGTATTAAAAGGGCACGTTAGCCCAGTTTTGAAGAAATTGCATTGGCTTCCTGTTAAATGGAGAGTAAAATTCAGGTTGGTGACCATTATTCTCAAGCTTCTGAGGAATGCTTTCCTTTTGTTTTAAGAGAGTCCATTGATTTGTATATCCTTGGGTGATCATTGAAGTCAGAAAATTCTTGCTTATTAGCCATCCCTCCAGTAAAATATTATAGATGGGTGCAAACTAGAGCTAGAGCTTTCTCCTCAGTTGCTGCCATTGAATGGAACAAACTTCTGGTGAGCTTTGGCAGTAACATAATTTAAAGATGTTCAGAAAAGCCCTGAAGACAGTGTTTATTGAGTGAGAGTTTGGTGAGTAGATTGATAGTAGACTGGAATAACTATAACCCAGTTATGGTTTTCCATTTACATCTCCATGACAACCACTCTATGTAAGTCAGCTTCTTTTATGACTGCCTGTTGATCCTGGACTTTATTTACCATTCTATGAGCATCAGTATAAATGGCTTTCCAAATATTGCCATATTTTCCCATTTCTCTCATTTTTATACAAGTATTTAATAGTTTTACTTACCTTAAGGTTGTGTTCATCTATCCCTAATGAATCTAGTTGAAAGCTTTCTTCAATAGTTTTGCCATTCTGTGTTGAAAGATGCTAAACCCCATCTTTGATAGGTGGACTCCATCTGTTCTCAAATATCCTTGAAATATCATCCCATGATCCAGGAAGCCAAAATGCTCTTGTCAACACCATTGATGTAGCCTTTCATTTATCTCCAGAATGAAAGCTTCCCTGCCAGGGCCTTTATCTTTGACTGGGAGGATGGAGGATAATACAACCTATGCACCTATCTGCTTTACCCTCTCTTCTAGAGCCATGCTGTCACTTTTGATATGATCTGTGTGGTACCTAGCAGTATCATGCATGCCAACATGAATGATCAGCATTGGACAGTAGTCAGTAGGCTTGATCATTTTGGCAATCTCTCCATAATGACTTAGATTTTGGCACTCAGCACGCTTCACAGGACAACATGCCTTGTCGGCAGATGGATGCCTCCATGCCCCTCAGAAGCAAGTCATCAACCAACACTACTCTCCACCTCTTAGGTGCACTAGTTGTGTTGTCTGCAACTTCAAGGTTTGCATGTTTTGGTTTTTCCTCCTCCACTTCCAAGCCTGCATACCAGTTCTCAGCTCAAGGGAAATTGGAGCAGTGATGTAAGGTCTAGTAGCCATAATTAGGTACAACTGTCTTCTCATGGTCCATTTTCACCATCCTTCTGCTTGAGTTCTCCATCTTAGATGCCTTTATAAGCATTTCATTGATGTAGTCCTTATTCTTCAGGATGTGATGCTTCTCAGTCTTGCTACTTCCTCTCTGAGTTCCATCACTTGTTTCCTGAGGGAGTCAATTTGCAGACATCTTTCACACTTAACTGGATCCTCACTGTGGAAAGGACATCTGCCTGGTCAAATTTGTAACAGAGGTGACAGCTCTGGCAATATGATGTTTCTCAGCCATGCTTCAATTGTTGGTAGCTTCTGGGACCTATTGAAAGAAATGAGAAAGATCTGCAGAAGTCCCTACCTTTTCCTCAAATGTCCAGCAAATAAAATTAGCTAGCCTATGGAATCTAACTTATATCTATTCATTCTGAATCCCTGCTTGTGGTCCTGTTTGCTATCAAGCTAGGATGAGAGTACATTGTAGAAATCTCATATTTGTGTACCTTTCCTTATCCCAAATCACATCAAATCTTCACTGATGTGTAATATGCTGTTCGTACTTCTGACTGTGCATGTAAAGCTGGCCCCAAAATCCTAGACCACCACCAAAACCTCACCTGAAGTTACTAGTTCACCCTCCTACATTGGCATAAATAGATAACAAATATGTATGTATGCCATGCCAGATGCAGTCTCCCCCCACCCCCAATGGGATTTGTGATAAATATTGCAAATCCCAGTTCGGGCAATTATTAATTTTGCAAGTGGGAAAAATAAAAAAGACACTTGGCTCTACAATCATTAGAAGAAGAAATTAAAGTTATTCAAAAGCAGCAATATAAGCTTCTTTTCAAATTGCAATAACTGAAATTTAATTATAACTCTTTGCTTAGCCAGTGTATGGATTCTCTGCTGTTTTTTTCAAAAGAAAAAAAATTGTATGCTGATGTAAACAAATCTGGTAGGAAACTTGCACTATACTTGAAAAGGAGAAAGGATAGATAGTGTATCAATTTTATCAGAGCAAGTGATAGGATTCTGCTAAATGATGCAGATATTATTTGTCAATTTAGGATTATTCTAATTTGTAATCTTTGGAGGTTACAGGAGATGACAATAGTTTGCATATTTGTTTAGAACATCCAAAATTAACTGATTCAGATCAAGAGGCTTTGGAAACTGATATCACTGAGGCTGAAACCTTGGATGTGTTGAAATTTTTGCATCTTCAGAAGTCACCTGGCAATGATGGTTTCACAGTGGAATTTTCCTTGCTTTTTCTTAAGAATTGGTTCCAAAATTATGTAAGATTTATGGGGGGGGGGGGGGGTTCACTTTAATTGAAATTATATATTTTAACACAAAAAATCTTGCAACCAAAAATCTGTGAAAGTACAAAAGAAAAATGCAAACACTAATCTAACACATAACATTCTCATTATAAGGAAATCTAGGGGAGAGCAAATATAAATAGAGTGCATAGTACCAAAAAAAAAAAAAAAAAAAGCAAAACAAAAAAACTGAGATGATAGCCTCACTTTCTACTCATATTGCCGAATAATCTATGTGAAAACTAATTATTGCTAACATGAAAATCCAAAAAAAAAATCTTAAATGATATGATTCAAAATAATATACTTGGCACCATGATATTTTACAATACATTTACATGGATAATGCAAGATAAATTGAGCCCCAAGCACTTGAACTTCTGGGCACATATCAAAATGTTTTCTCCTGAGTTATTCGGTAATCCTTGTAATGTCTAGATAAATTAAAATTTTCTGACCATAAAAGAAGGTGGACCTATTATGCAGAAAATATCTCAGTACAGCATTATGATCATGTGAGAAAGAGAAGGAAACTAAGGGGTACATTTTTTTAAAATGTGCATGCACGTTCATGGACACACATGGACGCACAATTTTATACCATCCATGCACCGGTGCACGCATGTTTTAAACTTTGTGGCAGCGCGCACAAGGGGGGAATAGATTTTGTCTACATTCGTGCAGCGACATATCGGGGCCTTTCCCAGTTCGCTCCCAGTCCGCTATACTTTAGGAGGACTGGGAGGGAACTTTCCTACCCCCTACCCTAACCTCCTTTCCCCTTCTGCTCTCATCCCCATCCTCTAAAACCCATTTTTAAATTTTGGTACCTGTTATTTTGCAAGTTACTTCAGGGCCCGACCTGAAGTAACTTGTGTGTGCCGGCAGCTGGCTGGCACGTGAGACTCCGGGACAGCGAGGAATGGTGGTGTCCCGGACCGCCCTGCTCTATCCCCCGGCCCACACCCTTTTGAGGACCCGACACTTAATGCATCCTTGGGTTTACGTGCGTGGCTGGGCAGGTTTGAAAATCGGCCCGGCGTAAGGCCCGGCCATGCGTGTAAACCCCGGGATTTACATGCACCGGGGTTTTAAATTCCGGTCTTAAAAGCGTACCTCTAGTAGTCACATGACATTCTTTTGTAGTTTCCAAAAAAACTAGTAACATCGAAACACAGATTCTGAGCCTAATTTCCATCCTCTGGGTTATCAGCGGCATCCGTGCACCTACCTGGCGCCACGCCTTTAGCAGTGCTCTTTGGCTGTCATAATTTTATCTGACATTTATCTGGTTAATGCTGAAAATCTCTGTTTATCCGGATAACTTCGCCAAGATATCTGGCCCCACCCTGGAAAATCCCTGGACTTTTCTTTATATATTTTTTTAGCTGGATAAAAAGTTAGCCAGATAAGTACAGGGCGGTGAGATCAATGTGATTTTAAAATCTTGGCATTTGTATGGCTAAGTGCCAAACTTACCCCTAGATTCATTAATCCACGGAATGATGAGCTGCAAAAAACAAAAAAAAATGGGGGGTGGGCAAGGGATTGCATCGCCGTGGTGCATTTTTGCCTGCTGCAGTTGTGGCTGCTCTGCACGCTATCACCCCCGTAGCGCCAATGAAATAATTGTAGCTATTTCCAGCACTACTAAGGGCTATCATTCGCAGCGCTACAGGCCCCTACTTTGCCTAAACCCCTCCCAAACTCCTCCCTTTTCCCTAATTTACATTTTCAAATCACGATAACGGCCCCTCACAACTTGACCAATGACCCCCTTAGCCAGGCAAATGAACTGAATATAGACCTCTTAAGATTTGGTAGTTCTTGAACTTACACATTATTAAAAAGTCCCTGAGAAATTAAATACTTTTTCAACAGAGTTCTGTTGAAGTCTTTTTAATGAATAAGGAAATGTAACCTTCCAGAGGTAATAAAAAATGAATGAATGCATTGTTGGTAGATAAATAATGATTCCTTTTCATCTGTAAATGGATGTGCTCAGTTCATAGTGCCAAATTCTGGCAAATGTTCCAGGAGCAGAAGGCATGAAAAATATTTCTTAAGAGAAGAAAATAGCAGGAAAAGTGGTTGATTTAATTTCTGGAATGAGCTATTTCTACTGACTATTCCAGTTTAGAAATTCCAATCCAATCAGTAACTAAGATAAATGAACACAAGCAAAATTGTATGCTGTATTTTTGGTCTGGAAATAGCTGTGCATAACAACAGATTTCAACCTGCATGATTGAAGATGGCTTGTTTTGTTTCTAAGTCACACTGACATATTCAAAAAGGACTTTTTCCCGCTTTGAGCTTATAAAAATACATTGCTTTTATGTTTATATTTTTGCATTGAATTCACAATAACTTTTATATATAATTTTCATTTTGTGAACATAATATTAACTCATCTAGGGGAGGATACTACTTCCATATTGTAAAACTTACTTCAACAATAAAGATTGCAATTACAGCACCCAAGATACATAATAATCTACTATTTTCCACATTTACTGAACTTCAATCCCTTCTTCCGTGAAAGCTGAACAGAAACATTTGTTTACCATCTCTCCTTTTTCCTCATCTCTCTCCACACATTTCACCTCATCTCCTCTCAGTTTTGCAATCCTATTTCTGGCATATCTGAAACACCTCATTTTACCTCCTTAGCTACCTTTACTTCCACTCATGCCTTTGCCATATTAATTGCTTTCCCTACCTCTTTCTGCCTTGCCTCATGGGGCAATGTTCAAACTACCTGAATTGCTGCAAACTCCACAGGTACTGCACTTTTTATCCCTGGACTTTGCACTTTTTCAAAGTGAAAGTATGCTTGCACATTTATGCAGAAAATTGCTACACATGCTTTTTCTGCAAGTAGATTTTCCCATACAGAATAAGATACCTAGATTTGAAAATGCAATCTGTAGGCATTATTTTCCTCCTCAACCCTAGACATGCCCCTTGGAATGCTTCATTTTAATGTGGCTAAAAGTATGTGCATTGTAGAAGCCAGTATGTACTTTTGATCAAGTTAAGAAAGGACAGTTTTCAGTCAAATTGGTATTTTACCAATGTTCTCTACATGCTTCACTTTCTGAAATTCCTTGAAGGTTTTGAATGCAAATTTCTCTCTCTTTACTTTTTCAGCCTCTTTTTTTGAAAGCCATATTGGTCTCTCTCTTAGTTTTATTTATTTACTTAATATAAAGATGTATTGTTCTTTCTATAGATTCTTTTAGTTTAGCCTAGTGCTCTTCCACTTCACATATGTAGCAAGTCCCTCGTTTTGGTGCTTTATTCTCAACTAGGGGTGCTATGGGTCCAGTTCCAAGTCCAGATAGGGAGAAATACTTATCTTCTGGGGTCTCAATGTGATCAATCACAATATCTGTGACCACTTCATACTCTAGAGTGAATAACTCCAGAAGGTGCCAGATGGTAAAAATAATGTGGCCGATTTTAAAATTTAAGCATGCGGGGTACATTTGTGTGCACTACCCAGCACTACCTGGCTGTCGCGCACATGTTATAAAATCCGGGATCGGCGCGTGCAAGGAGGTGCACACTTGTGCACGTGCGCATGCCGAGCCCAAGGGGAGCCCCGATGGCTTTCCCCATTCCCTCCAAGGCCGCTCCGAAATTGGAGCGGCCTTGGAGGGAACTTTTTTTTTACTCCCCCCCCCACCTTTCCCTCCCTTCCCCTATCTAACCCACTCCCCAGCCCTACCTAAATCCCCCCTACCTTATCTCGATGCAGGCATAACTTGCGCGCACCGGCAGCTTGCCAGCGTGCCCCAGGACCGCCCCTTTTCGAAACCCCGGGACATACGCACGTCCCGGGGCTTTCACGCGCCACTGAGCCTATGCAAAATAGGCTCGGCGCGCACAGGTTTTCGGGGGTTACACGCGTAACCCTTTGAAAATCTACCCCAATATGAGCAGGGAAGCAGAATTCAACCCCACGGGCAGACATCATAAAGCAAACCAGGGTCCATCAATCCCCTTTCAGGTCTAACTAAAGTGGAAAAAGGTTAAAGAACAACTCTGGAGTCTGAAATTCGTATGAAATAAGAGATAAGAATCAACATGCATTCAATAATTACCAAAACATATGGTTCTCCATCCATTTTTCTTCTAGTCACCTCCCTTCCTGCTCTTGCACATTCATCTTGAGAAAAGATATCCTCACCAGTGAGAGTGGGCTAACTAGAGTGTAACTCCAACATCAACAAAAAAAGAAAATGGAAAAATATCCCCAAATTCAAGAAAATTAGCCACAACAGGGTTCAAATTTACAGAACATCAAAAGGTAATCCAATTACCCAAAAGTTAAGGCTCTTAATTCTTTTATTCAAAAGTCTCTAAATTTATTTCCATCCTCACTGTCCTGGATGCTTTGGAAAAACTGGGGGAAGAACTAGAAGCATGGGAGGAAAACTGAGGAAGAACTAGAAGGATGGGATACAACGAGAGATGTGGAATAACAGTGAGCCAAACTAAAAGGAGCAATTGCTGAAGTGACTAATATATGTTAGAAAAGTAAAGAAAAGCAAGAAAGAATGAAACCTATCTGGTTCACAAAGGAGGTGGCTGATAAAATAAAAGATAAAAGGACAGCATTTAACAAATATAAAAGATCCCAAAGGGAGGATCACAATGAAGAATATATGGTAAAACTGAGGGAGACGAAGAAAGTAATCAAGAAAGCGAAAAGTCAAGCGGAAGAAAGGATTGCCAAAGAGGTAAAGCGAGGTGACAAAACATTTTTCAGATACATCAGTGAAAGTAGAAAAGTCCAAAGTGGTGTAGTGAAATTGAAAGGTGAAAAGTATCAATGGGTGGAGACAGATGAAGAAATGGCAGAAATATTAAACAAATACTTCAGTTCAGTGTTCACTATAGAAGACCCCGGAGAAGGACCAACGCTAGTTAACAAGAAACTGGAGGGGAGTGGAATGGATGAAACTCCATTTATGGAATAGAATGTATGGGAAGAGCTAGGAAAACTGAAAGTAGACAAAGCCATGGGGCCTGATGAGGTTCATCCCAGGATACTGAAAGAGCTCAGAGATGTGCTGGTGGCTCCGCTGAGTGACCTGTTCAATAGATCCCTGGAAACGGGAGTGATGCCGAGTGATTGGAGAAGAGTGGTGGTGGTCCCTCTTCACAAGAGTGGGAATAGAGAGGAGGCTGGAAACTACAGGCCGGTCAGCCTCATCTCGGTGATGGGAAAAGTATTGGATTCACTGCTGAAGGAAATAATAGTGAACTATCTACAAACAGCTGAATTGCTGGACCAGAGGCAGCATGGTTTCACCAAGGGAAGGTCCTGTCAGATGAATCTGATAGACTTTTTTGATTGGGTGACTAAGGAATTGGAACATGGAAGAGCATTAGATGTCATCTACTTGGATTTTGCAAAGCTTTTGATACGGTCCCGCACAGAAGGCTAGTGAATAAAATGAGAAACTTGGGAGTGAGTGCCAGGGTGGTGGCCTGGATAGCAAACTGGTTGAAGGACAGAAGACAATGTGTGAAGGTAAATGAAACTTACTCGGAAGAGAGAGCAGAGATGAGCAGAGTGCCGCAAGGGTCGGTGTTGGGACTGGTCCTGTTCAATATCTTCATGAGGGACCTAGCGGATGGGATAGAAGTAAGATTTGTCTATTTGCGATGATACTAAGATTTGCAACAGAGTGGACACGTTGGAAGGAGTAGAGAGAATGAGACGGGATTTAAGGAAGCTAGAAGACTGGTCGAAGATATGGCAGCTGAGATTCAATGTCAAGAAGTGCAGATTCATGCATATGGGGAGTGGAAATCCAAAAGAAATGTATTTGATGGGTAGTGAAGGGGTGATGTGCACAGAGCAGGAGAGACACCTTGGGGTGATAGTGTCTAATGATCTGAAGTCAGCAAAACAATGTGACAAGGCGATAGCTAAAGCCAGAAGAATGCTGGGCTGCATAGAGAGAGGAATATCGAGTAAGAAAAGGGAAGTGATTATCCCCTTGTACAGATCCTTGGTGAGGCCTCACCTGGAGTACTGTGCTCAGTTCTGGAGACCGTATCTCCGAAGGGACACAGACAGGATGGAGGCGGTCCAGAGAAGCGCGACCAAAAAGGTGTATGGTCTTCATCTAATGCCTTATGAAGAGAGATTGAAGAATCTAAATATGTATACCCTGGAGGAAAGGAGGAGTAGGGGGGATATGATACAGACCTTCAGATACTTGAAAGACCTTCAGATACTTGAAGGATTTAATGATCCAAAGTCAACGACAAACCTTTTCTGTTGCAAAAAAACAAATCAGCAGAACCAGGGGGTCACGATTTAAAACTCCAGGGAGGAAAACTCAGAACAATGTCAGGAAGTATTTCTCAATGGAGAGGGTGGTGGATGCCTGGAATGCCCTTCCGGAAGAAGTGGTAAAGACTAAAACTGTGAAGGATTTCAAAGGGGCGTGGTATAAACACTGTGGATCCATAAAGTCTAGACGATGTGAATGAAGAGAAGAGGCATGGGGTGGCTTTCGGGAATGAAGGCTACTACCTGGAGATAATACCTTTATTCAATAAACATACACACGGTTAATGCGACTCCAACATTGCTCTATGCTTCAAGGGCAAGAGGAAATGTGGAAAATAGGATTTTCATTCACAAAAAAAGAGGGGAGTAGCTTGCTTGTTACGGCGGTTACTACCCCAAACCAAATAATGCCTGATACTTCACTTGGAATACATATCCAGTGCAGCTCACTGCTTCAACGTCAGGGGGGGAATGAAGTAAAGTGGAATTATACTCAGACAACCAACAAGGACTGAATTGCACAGGCTGAGTAAACAAATAAGCATGGGAATAGCTTGTTTATTGTGGCAGTTACTTCCCCTAGTAGTAACTGAAGCTAGATACTTCACTTAGATGCAGCTCCAGCACTACTCCTTACAGCAATGGCGGGGGTGGAAGTGAAATAGAACCAAAAAGTTACTAAAGGCCAAGAGTAACAGATAAGTATGAGAAAAAAATAAGCGTGAAAGCTTGCTGGGCAGACTGGATGGACCGTTTGGTCTTCTTCTGCTGTCATTTCCATGTTAAAAATATCTCTGATCCCAATCCGTAGGGTGATGGGGAAACCCTTCCCTTCAAATTGGTCCAATGAAAAACTCCACAAAATCAAAACTGTTACCAGGGGAACGCTAGGAGAGTGGTCCCCATTAGAGAGACTGTGTCCTTGGGCCCCTGGCACGATCCCGTGCCAAGGGTACGTGTAGCGTGGACCTGACCCCCAGCCGGATCTGCATGCCTCTGGAACCAACATGTGGAATGTTGGTGATGAACAGTCCTCCGACCATTCCTGGCCCTTTTGGACCTGCCGCTGAGATGGCAAGAGGCAGCAGGCCGGACTCAGGGCGTGGGTAGACGTAGACTCTAAAGCAAGATACTGTAGACGTAGACTCTGAAACAAGCAGGGAGGTTCAGACATTGGCACTATCCCTCAGGGCGCCCTACACAGCCAGTACCACTGGTCTGGTCACGGACCACCCCATCCCACAACTGCGGGAGCAGAAGCAGCACAGGAAGATAGAATGCTGCACAAAGCAGTCCAGGAAAATGTACTGCACACCGGCAGTCTAAAGCAATACTGCACACCGGCAGTCTAAAGCAGGTTAAAACATCAGGGTCAGGAAAGAACACCAGGGAACATCATGAAACATCAGGGAGTGCAAGACACGGACACCAAGCTGAACCAGAAACAAAGGCCTGACGGACCGTTGGAAGAGGAGACATCCAGAGAGGCAAAGCATGAGTGCTGGAGCAAGGCTTTTATAGCCCAGAAGCAGGCAACTTCCTGGGAGGAGTCCACATGGTCCGCCCCTCGCTGGCTCCATAAGAGTGGAGAGGAGTCGCGAGCCCGCCCCTTAGGAGAAGGGTGAGGCCCACACCAGAGCATCCAGGCTGCAGTGGAGCAGGCCTCGAGTAGGATCCGAACAAGACTGAAGGCCTCCCAGGCCGTGGAGCAGGATCCGGACAATTGCTCAGGTGAGGCCCTGGCTTCGGAGCGGCCTCCAGAAAAAGGTGAGATGCCTCCTGTGGCGCAGCTACAGGAGGAATCATAACAAAAACAATTCATCCCATTTGAGACTCTGGATGAATCTCCAACTCTCTTTTCCTCCACTGAACATGCTTTCAGTGATTATAAAACCCTAGAACTGCCTTCTCCCCCAAAACGGTGGGTATAAAGCAATGGGAGGAATTCCAAACACCATTAACTTATCCTACTACCACTAGCTTAGGAAAGCCCTCCTAGGGAAAAATATGTATGATGGGCAAAGTACCCATCACACATATCTTTCTACCCTACCAATACCTTGTTAAATTACTTCCCTAATTTTCCAAAGTTAGTCTTTTTTAAATCTAGATCTTTGACTTTTGAGTGACTGCTCTCTGCCTTGGCAGCTCTATAGAAATAAGGAACAAAAATAAAGGAATTTTAAAATGTTATTTAGCTGCTCTGATGGGGACTCATGCTCCTGGGATTGCCTTGAGATGCTTCATCACCCTAGCTGTTTTGTTCAGGATGCTGACATCCTGGAACAGATAGAGATGTGAATTGGAACCGGAACTGGAATCGGAATCGGTTCTGATTCACATAGTGGGTTTTTTTCGTCTGGCCCGATCGCGGTTTTGTTTATCGGCTGCTTGAGCCACAAGATATGAGAGAGAGAGAGACTGTATGACTGTATAGAAATCAATATATCACTCTATTTATACCACTGTAAAAGGGGGCACTTTTAACTCAGTATGGAGTTGGGGGGGGGTAGGTTTTACATGCACAGTCAGAGGTAAGAACATCAAAGTTGTTGTACAATGCACTCTCTACCTAGAAAGTGCATTGCACAAATCAACTCCTCTTGTACCTTTCATTGATTCAAACAGAAAATCTTCACTGATGTCAACTTTGCTGTTCATACCTCTGACTGTATATAAAACCAAATCCCCCCAAACCTACCCCAGCCCCCAAACCCCACACTGAGTTAAACGTGCTCCCTCTTACAGTAGTATAAATACAGAGCTTCCCTAGCTCTTATTGTCCCTATAAAACCTGTTCATCTTCTCACTGCCTGCCCCATAGGCATTGGTGTGTAGGGATGTGAATCGTTTTTTGACGATTTAAAATATCGTCCGATATATTTTAAATCGTCAAAAATCGTTAGGGCCACGATACAATACCAATTCCCCCGATTTATCATCAAAAAAGGAGGTCGTTCAGCCGGGGTTCCGGACCCCGGCTGAACGACCTCCTGCAGTCGATCTCCTGCCGGCGCCATTTTCCGTACGGAAAACGATTCGCGGCAGGAGATCGCTCCCGGACCCCTGCTGGACCCCCAGGGACTTTTGGCCAGCTTGGGGGGGCCTCCTGACCCCCCCCAAGACTTGCCAAAAGTCCAGCGGGGGTCTGGAACGACCTCCTGCAGTCGAATCGTGTTGGTCTATGGCCGCCGCCATTTTGCAAAATGGCGGCGCAGAATGGCGCCGGCTGAAGACAACACGATTCAATTGCAGGAGACCGTTCCGGACCGCCGCTGGACCCCCAGGTAATTTAAGGCATTTGGGGGGGGGTTCGGGAGGGTGGGGGATTTAATTTAAAGGGTCGGGGGTGGGTTTTATGGTGTTTTAGTGTGCAGGTTTTCCTGCCCTCCCCCTTCCCCCGATTTAGTTACGGACTGCCGCTGGACCCCCAGGTAATTTAAGGCATTTGGGGGGGGGGGTTCGGGAGGGTGGGGGATTTAATTTAAAGGGTCGGGGTGGGTTTTAGGGGGTTTTAGTGTGCCGGTTCACGATTTTAACGATTTTCACGATACTCTAAACACCCAAACGGCGACGATACGATTCCCTCCCCCTCCCAGCCGAAATCGATCGTTAAGACGATCGAGGACACAATTCACATCTCTATTGGTGTGTCATGCAGCATTTTTTTTAAAGTAGGTCTGCCTTGAGCTTGAAAAACCTGGGAAAGACTTCCATAAGCAAAGAAGGCAAATGCACAAGGGTTCAACCTCACATTCAGTTCTTTTATACTGTTTAATTTGAATATCACTATGGCAGACAGTGAGCCTCATGGCTGGGATAGACGTTGTGCACAGTAACTGAGAAGCAGAAGGACATCAAGGGAGCATAGTGTCCACTCCCCTGTTTTTATTTAGGTCACTTTACCTATTTTTATATGCATAAACTAATTTAGAAATTGATCCTACATGAAGAAAGGGATTTAGTTCTTATAATGGTATACTGATGGTTAAACTGACACTGTTTAAATGAACTATTTGAAAGTGCTATCAGAACATGCATTTATTCATTAATGCTGTAAAAAAAAAAAATACAGTTGTTACAGATGGAGAGTTGATTGGGAAAACTGAAGAGGCAAGATTTGTGATCGGGCCACCCACACACAGTCCAAGACAAATTTGCTATTTTTTTAAGAAAAACTGCCTAAAGTGTTTATTCAAAGATAGCATTACTGTGAAACATCCCCGCAGCACAGGGTTATAATTCTTAATCCATTTTTTTATGGAGTTTTAGGGTGTGAATGTGAAAGAAATGATTCTTCTTTTTACTTTAACCGAGTAGTTTCTCAGGTATGCAGCAGAAGAGGAACGTGGGAATTAAAACCCAGTTTCATTTTAGAAGATGCTTGATGACTATGAGAAAAAATATTTGAATGTGGTAAAACAATAGGATTATAAGTCAAAACTGGAAAAAAAAAATATAAGCATAAATCCAGTTTGTGGAAAGTTATTGCCACAGTGGGAAACCCATTTACTGAGCTATAACTGCCAAAATCTGCCTAGACCTGCTAAAACATCACTGATTGGAAAAGGTTGGTCCCTAATTATTCTAAGTATTGGCAGAACAACTGAAGAGGGTGTCTTACTTTGAAGGAAGGAAGGTGATTCTTGCTGCCAGAGCCACTGTTAAAAGATATTTTTTCGAGACCCTGCATAGGCAGACTACAGTAACAAAGCAGCTGAGCACAGGAACAGTGTCAGGGTGTCAAGGCAGAGGTAAAAGAGAAAGTAAAAGCTTGGAGAAGTTAGGAATTATATACGACACTGAAGGAAAAATAGTTGAATAAAGCAAATCTGAAGCTAGCTTAATTAGGAAGAATCATTAATGCAGCGTGAAAGTGTGAGCGTTTCTAATATAACAAGGGAAGTGAACAGACAGGGTATACATTGCTTCTATGGTTATTTTTGCATCTAGTGAGATTGCTCACAATACAAGGCATCAAATATTTTTTCAGAAATGCATAAAGAATTTTGGAAGACGGTCAGTATAGTGTAGGTAGATTTTTCAGTTATTGTGCTAATTAAAATCAAAGTAGTAGGCATATGAGCAAGAAGGATGAAGCAGCTGTGAGGGAGTATCCAGCCTAAGAATAAGATTGCTATTAAGTTCTCTTAGAGAATAGCCACTGCCATTAGCAATGGTAACATGGAATAGACTTAGTTTTTGGGTACTTGCCAGGTTCTTATGGCCTGGATTGGCCACTGTTGGAAACAGGATGCTGGGCTTGATGGACCCTTGGTCTGACCCAGTATGGCATTTTCTTATGTTCTTATTGGCCACTGTTGGAAGCAGGATACTGGGCTTGATGACCCAGTATGGCAAGGATTATGTTCTTATGTTCTAACAAACAAGCTCAACGCACACAAGCAACGGAAGTGGGAGTCAATTTATGAAACTCCACCAGCCAGTTGTATAAGGCACTTTTAATGACATTTTAAACCAGCACATTCTAAAAGACAGGAAACTTTTCAACATGTGAAAGGGTTTCCTAGTTACCTGCAAGAGATAAGAAGCATTGACACAAACATATTTTCTGTGAAAGGAGCTTAAGTTAAAGAGTATAAAAGAAAAAGAAACTTATCCAAAACCCTATCTTAGAGGACCTTTTTTCATTTATTTTACTCTTGTTATAAGAAAAATAAAGAAATGTTTAATATTTAAGCACTTGCTTTTAATGTACTTGTTATATAAAACTGGATTCAATGGGATTTTTTTTAAAGTTTTTAGTATTTAAATTAATGTATATTGCATACCTAAAGTTATTAAATGTTAGTAGGAATTGATTGACTTTTAAATCTTTTCTTCTGCCAGTGATATCTACAAAGAAAAACAGAAGGTCCCTGTGTATATTGAACCCAGTGGAGAAAGAAGATTATGGGCTGGATTTTAATATCTACACGCGGGCGTACATTTGTGCGTGCAACCCGGCATGCGCATGTTATAAAATCCAGATTCGGTGCATGCAATGGTGTGCACACTGGTGCACCTTGTGGCGCTGAGCCCTAGGGGAGCCCTGATGGCTTTCCCCATTCCCTCCGGTCCCCCCACCTTCCCCTATCTAACCCAACCCCCAGCCCTACCTAAATCCCCCACCTCCGGCCCCCCCACCTTCCCCTATCTAACCCAACCCCCAGCCCTACCTAAACCCCCCACCTCCGGCCCCCCCACCTTCCCCTATCTAACCCAACCCCCAGCCCTACCTAAATCCCCCACCTCCGGCCCCCCCACCTTCCCCTATCTAACCCAACCCCCAGCCCTACCTAAATCCCCCACCTCCGGCCCCCCCACCTTCCCCTATCTAACCCAACCCCCAGCCCTACCTAAATCCCCCACCTCCGGCCCCCCCACCTTCCCCTATCTAACCCAACCCCCAGCCCTACCTAAATCCCCCACCTCCAGCCCCCCCACCTTCCCCTATCTAACCCAACCCCCAGCCCTACCTAAATCCTACCTAAATGCCTGCCTCTGGCAGGTGTAACTTGCGTGTGCGATCCCCCGGCACAGCATCAAATGGTCGCTGTGCCGGTGACCTCGGTCCCGCCCCCGGACTGTCCTGCCCCTTTTTTCAAGCCCCGGGACATACGTGCGTCCTGGGGCTTTATGCGCGCCGCCGGGCCTTTTGAAAATAGGCCTGGCGCGTGTAACCCCCCTCTACGTGCGTAAATCTTCCTGGATTTACGCGCATAGGACTTTTAAAATTTGCCCCTATATGGCTAAACATATGTGCTATACAGCTAGGGAGGATCTTTAGGAAATTGCCAATTGTTTAACCCCAGTTCTCTCAGCCACTGATAATAGGGAGGCCTCAGTCATGGGTTGGGCTGCATTAAATTATCAATCCATACTGTCTGATAATTACTGGTGTTCAGGCAGTCGCCTACCTGGAAACTAAAAATACTTATGAAGACAGAAAGTATCAGATTCAGTATTTTCCCTTCTCTTGTATATTCCATTATCATTTGTCTGAGGATAGTCCAGATCTTTGTGCTGATTTAGCAGTCGGGTACTCTAATACACATTGGCAGAATAAAATATCCCATTAATAATACACCCTCCTTTATTCCCACCTTTTGGATATCTTTGACCAGATATTTGTCAAGTTTTTCCACCTTTGTTTGAGGATTATACTGGTGCAAATGGAGCTACTATTTCTCCTTTTCAAGAGCCACTTAATTTCCCCCAACTTCAGCATGTTAATTGCTTTGATATTATCTTTTAAATAAAAAAAAGAGGGCTATGCACAACCTTGTACAGATTCTAGAGTAAAATATTTATTAGTTTCTCATTATGTTCAAAAATATGTTCAAATAATATTTTGAAATGAAAACACATTGAATATTTAGCATATTCTGAATTCTTCCTCAAACGTCTACTAAAAAATGTAGTTATATTGCTACAGAAATATAACATATAAGAGAATGTCCCTATCTCAGTGTGACAAAACCAATATTTATTATCTTATTGAGTTTGGAGATTTTGTTGATGTTTTCTGTTCTATGCACAATTAAATAAGAGGACAGTATTTAACAGTTGTTAAAATAAAAACAGATCTTTGCAGTCTGAACGACAAATTCACTGCACAGAAAGAGAATTACACTGGAGTCAATATTCAAATGGTTTATCTGGCAAACTTCAAGACTTATCTGAACAAAACACAGATTTTAAATTTTTTGTCATTCTGACCACCTCTAAATTTATGTGGCTAACTGTATAGCCATTTAAAAGTTAGAGGCATTCTGGGAGCATTCTGGGAGCATTCTAGGGCTGAGTTAAATTAGCCAGATAACTTATCCCGCTAACTCCAATAATCAGACTTAGCTGAATAACTTATCTGGCTCACTCCCATAATACTTTATCTGGCTATATTGAGCAGACTGCCTAAATGATAGTGCTCCGCTGAATAACAGTGAACATTTATCTGGCTAACTTAGCAAGATAAATTGTCTGTTCACTATAATGCTGAATATTGACCTTGATGTCTCTTACTTCTGCCTGGTCAAAGTTACAATAACTCTGAAACACTGAATAGAAAAAATTGCAGTTTCTCCTCTTTCACAATGACACTGTGTGACAAGAGGAAAAATCACAACCCTCCTTCCTGTAAGATTCATCTTCCCTCCTTTATAAATATGTTTTTCTAATTGTTTTTGGCACTGAAAGAACTTCAGAACCACAAACGCTCTGAAATCCAATACAAAATGGGGAAACAAAATGGTGACTGCACAAAGCTATATGTTGCTTTCAATTTTAAGTTGAAAAAAGATGAACTCAATGTCAATCATTCATTTGCCAACTGAGATAGGCAGGTTAAACATTTTTTACTTTTATTGTTCTGGCTCCTTTCTTTTAAAAAGGAGACAGAGCAGATTTTAAATTAAAACAAGAAGAAAGTCAACAGTTGCTTAGCAGCACATGGTTCAGAAGGAGATATCTTCAAAGTATACTGGCAAACCAAGTAATTCAGAATGTCCAAATAGAAAGGTGGTTGTAAAAATTGAAAAACAAAAACTAGGAGACAGGTTAATATTTAAATGTATCCAGGTAAATAACTTACCTTAATATAACTTATACAGTTAAGTTGCAAGGGATTACAGCAGCATGGCTATGCTGCTGAATATCTGCATATAAGTCACTGCTTAGCCAGATAAGTTATATATAGCTAACTTAGACTTGCTCTATGGAAGGTCTAACTTATCTGGTTAATGTAACCAAATAAGAATGAATATTATTCCTTATCCAGTTAAGTTAACCAGTTAAATAGCACTGCCCTAATCCTCCCATTGCCCACCCATGCAAGGGAAATACTGTTTCATGCAACAGTTGATCATAGAGCCAATGAAAGTGGGAACTATATTAGATTTAGTTCTTAGTGGAAAGCAGGATGTGGTACAAGAGGTGAAGGTGATGGATCCATTTGGCAACACTAATCATAATGTAATACAATTTGACAATATCCTTGGAGTGAGTATATTAAGGAAATGACTGCAGTAGCATTTAGCCTTAAAAAGGGAAATCGATAAAATGAAGAAATTTGTTAGAATGAAACTTAAAGGAACAATTCAGATTGGTAAAAACATGCAGGAAGTATATGCACTGTTTAAAATTAACATCCTTGAAACCCAGAAAAAATGAATTCTGTGTATTAAAAAAGGGCATCATTCAAAAATGTGTTACAGGGAAGAGCAAAAGCACTAGCAAATTAGATATACAAAAGTAATTAAGCAGACTAAGAGAAATTTGAAAAGACACTTGCTATAGAGGTAAAAACAAGTAATAATGTTTTGAAGTACATTCATATGAAAAGCCTGTGAGGATGCATTTCGGATGCTAGATGATCAAAGGCTAAAAGGAATGGTCAGGTAGGGCAAGGAAATAGAAAAGTTAAATTAATTATTTGCTTCTGTCTTTACTGAGGAGCATGTTGGGGTCATAACCATTCCAGAAAATATTTAATTGTGATGATTCTGATATATTAGATGAAATTACAGTGAAACTGGAGGATGTAATAACTTAGATTGACAGATTAAAGAATAACAAATCACTGGGGCCAGATGGTATTTACCCCAGAGTTCTGAAGGAACTAAAAAATGAAATTGCAGACATATTTCTGGTGATTTTCAGCCTAACATTTTAAACAACCATGGTACCAGAAGACTGGAGGGTGGCCAATGGGGCACCAATTTTTAAAAAGGGTTCCAGGAGTGATCCTGGAAAGTATAGCCATATGAGCATGTGTTTTGGATAAAATGATTGAAACTATTCTTAAAATAAAATTACTGACCACATACATTTACATGGTTTAAAGAGGAGAGTCAACATGGTTTTTGGAAAAGGAATTCAATACGTACCAATTTACTAGATTTTTTTGAGGATGTAAATAAACAAATGGACAAAGGTGAGCTGGTTGATAGGGAATATTTGGACTTTCAGAAGTCATTTGACAGTTCCTCATGAGAGACTGCTCAGGAAAATGGAAGGTCATGGGATCAGAGGTAGTGTCCTATTCTGGAGTAGTAACTGAATAAGACAGAAAATGGAGGGTAGGAATAAATGGTCAGTTTTCAAGTGCAGAAAGGTTGTTAGTGGAGTATATGTATTGGGACTTGTGCTATTCAACAAATTCATAAATGATCTCGAAAAAGGAACAATGATTGAGGTGACCATATTTGCAAATAACACAAAATTCAAACAGCAACAATTATGAAGAGCTGCAGAAGGAACTTGTGAGATTGGAGACTGGGCTTCTAAAAGGAAGAGGCAGAGGAAATAAAATTTAGACAAATGCAAAGTAATGCACATAAGGAAAAATAATCCAAACTACAAGTGCACAATTCTGGGTTCTATGCTAGGAGTCACCACCCAGGAAAAAGACCTCACAGTCCTTTGAAATCTTCAGCTCAATGTGTGGCATTGGTCATAAAGGCTAATAGAATATACTAGGGAATGGTTAGTTACTCTTTCAAACAATACTAGGACTTGGGGACTCTGCATGAAACTAACAAATCATCAGAAGGATTTTTTCACTCAATGCACAATCAAGCTATGAAATCTGTCGCCAGATGACAGTCAAGGCAAGCAAAGTAGTAGGATTCAAAAGAGGATTGGACAAGTTCCTGAAGGGAAAGTCTATAATCATTAGGGATTAGAGATGTGCTTTGTTTTTTCCTGCCGGGTCGTTTTTTGACTCGGATACTTCGTGGTAAATTTCGGGTTTCCTCGTCTCGTTTTTCAAAAAAACGAAATGAGGAAACCCGAAACCGGGCCAAAAAACGAAACGGCAAAGGAATCTTTAAAAAAAAACACCCCAAGCATTTAAAATTCTTTTTTTACATATCTATCACTACCACCCCCCCCCCCCCATCCCGATCCCTCCCCAAGACTTACAAAGTGGATCCCTGGTGGTCCAGCGGGGTCCCGGGATCCATTTGCCCTCCTCCGTGCCCATGTTTCTGCAGCCGTGTTCTTTAAAATGGTGACGCGCAGCCTCTGAACACCATGTCACAGGGGCTACCGGCGCCATTGGTCAGCCCCTGTCACATGGCCATTGGCGCCATCTTGTGCTCCTGTCATGTGACTGGAGCTGACCAATGGCGCCAAAAGCCTTTGTGACATAATATGGGCAAAGGCTATCGGCGCCATTTTGATTACTGGCAGCCGACAACGAAATGGCTCCCGGACCCCCGCTGGACCCCCAGAGATTATTGGCAAGCCTTGGGGTGGTCAGAAGGGGGACTCCTGACACCCCCCCCCCAAGGCTTGCCAATAATCTCTGGGGGTCCAGCGGGGGTCCGGGAGCCATTTCGTTGTCGGCTGCCAGTAATCAAAATGGCGCCGATAGCCTTTGCCCATATTATGTCACAGAGGCTTTTGGCGCCATTGGTCAGCTCCAGTCACATGACAGGAGCACAAGATGGCGCCAATGGCCATGTGACAGGGGCTGACCAATGGCGCCGGTAGCCCCTGTGACATGGTGTTCAGAGGCTGCGCGTCACCATTTTAAAGAGCACGGCTGCAGAAACATGGGCACGGAGGAGGGCAAATGGATCCCGGGACCCCGCTGGACCACCAGGGATCCACTTTGTAAGTCTTGGGGAGGGATCGGGATGGGGGGTGGTGGTGAACTATAGTTAAGGTAAATGTTTGGGGTGGGTTTTAATAAAAAAAAAAAAATGTGTGCCCCTCCCCCAGGCAAACCCGAAAACCGAAATTTCCCCGAAAGTCGGGGAAAATTCTTTTCGGGTTTCGGGCCTCTGAAAAAAATCCGAAGTAGGAAATTTCGGGCAATTTCCTACTTCGGGCGAACAACAAAGCACATCTCTATTAGGGATGTGAATCATGTGCCCTATCGTTTTAACGATTGGGTTCGGCTGGGGGGAGAAAAAAATCTGATCGGCATGAATTTTTTGGTAAAAAAATTGTTTTTCTGAATAGTGCGCAATAACGCGAGTTAGTGCGCACTAACGGAAGGTTAGTGCACACTATCAAAAATTGTTACTTAATGGTTTAAAAGTAACATTTGAGGAAATGTTCATTAGCTAGAGGTGCGCACTAAGCCGCTCATGCTTGGTGCTGTCCCCCGTGGCCATTTTGCTACCAGATATAGCACGTACTAGCCAGAAAGAGAAAAAAGTGCCAGCAGGCTGCAGCAGTGACAGTGCCAGCAGTAGCCACTAGCCAGTAGCCAGTCTAGTCTCAGCCTGCTCTTTAAATTTAACCACTGTAAATATAATAAATTAATAATAAAGTTTTTCTATAGTATGTTAATGTTTTGAAGCTCAGGTTGCAAGTTTCTTTATTAAATGTTTTGTTTCACTAAAGTAGCATATAGAGAAGTACTTAATTTCATTTTATGTAAAGTTTCTTTGGTTTAATACACAAAGTACTTCATTTTATTTTATTCTACTCTAGTGAAAAAAAAGACGTTTAGTTTAACACAGGAACTGCAAACCTGAGCACAGTGAATGGGGGGGGGGGGGGAGGAAGAGGGATGTGAAGGGGGAGACAGCACCTGTATTCAGCAGCTTTGATTTTCTGAAGAGATCTGTCCTTCAGAGACCAGGGAGTGGGACTGCTTGGCCCTTCACCTCCCCCTTTCCCTTCCCTTCCCCTTCTTTCTCCCATATACCAGCAGTGTGTGTGTGGGGGGGAGGGATGTGAAGGGGGAGACAGCCCCTGCATTCAGCAGCTCTGATTTTCTG
Organism: Rhinatrema bivittatum; assembly: GCF_901001135.1. Lineage (NCBI taxonomy): Eukaryota > Metazoa > Chordata > Amphibia > Gymnophiona > Rhinatrematidae > Rhinatrema > Rhinatrema bivittatum. The sequence continues at coordinate 176,526,335 of NC_042615.1, forward strand.
AAGAGATCTGTCCTTCAGAGACCAGGGAGTGGGACTGCTTGGCCCTTCACCTCCCCCATTCCCTTCCCTTTGTCAAGCTACCAACCGTTTCCATTTCCCATCCCCCATATATTAAACCATCACCTCAGTGGGAACCTTGGTAACATCAATAAATAAGAGGACAGCCAATAGGAATACATATTCATTCCTAACTGACCTGAAAAGTGTCAAATTGTATCATTTTCTGTTAGTGCGCACTAAGACAATTAACGATTTTTTTTATGATAAATCGGGGGAATTTATATTATTTCACACTCTTTAATGATTAACGACAATATTAAAAATATCGGACGATAATTTAAATAGTTAAAAAACAATTCACATCCCTAATAATCATTTACTAGCCAGATATAATTGGGAAAGGTAGTACTTATGGCTGGGAGTAAAATATAAGAAATAATCAACTATTGGTGATCAGATAGGTGCTTGTGATCAGGAATGGTCACTGTCGGAGATAGAATGCTGGCTTTGATGGACTTCAGTCTGACCTTGCATGTCACTTCCTATGTTCTTATGTTTCTTGTTCCTTTGAACACTTTTCTGGTCAGTTTAGCTTCATTGGTTTCTCTAGCTTGCCTTGAATTGAAAAAAAAAAAACAAAAACCCTGCAGTTTTGCCTTTCCCATGTACATGAATGTAATTTGAAAATGAATGAAAACCAAAATTGTCATTAGTTTTAGGGGCACTGTCCATTTGCTTTGTTTTCAAGGAAATGAAAATTATTTTTTTTAAATTTCTGATATAACCATTAGAGACATGAAAATAGGGTAATAAGCAAAAGCAAAAGACAGCCACAAGAGATAAGATTTCAACTTATTTCAGAAGTGCTTATAGTTGGGAATTTTCTGAAGTTAAAGTGGCAGGGCTTTCCATAGACATAGACCATCACTGAAAAAAGCCATTTTCATGTTTCCTATTACTAAACCACTCTTAAATATGAATTGTAAAAGCCTGGAGCATGCAAAGTCATGAGAAACATGCCTAATTCAGGTTTGTGTGGCCCCATTAATTTTAAAAGCTGCCCGGATGAGCACATATTTCCCGCTGTGTGCACATCTCAAATGTTTTTTAAAAAATGGCAGGGCATGGGCTGGGTGGTGCATGGCCATTTCAGGGCATGGCCAAGAGATGTGCATCCAAATACTTACACACCTGGGCACACGCCCTAATCATTTACGGCATAAATTTACTTCTATAATGGAGGAGGTGTAAGTTTAAAAAGAAAACACCATTTCTCCAGGATTTAAAGGGTTTGGAGTAATTAGAGGGGGAGTGCAGAATATCAAACCAGAGGGGTTTGGAGGACCTAGCTGTTAATTGGGCAAATTGGTGGACAAACAGGTGAAACTGGCAATGTCGTAGACTCAACCCATTTTAAAATTCCCTAACATATGCGGTAGAAATAGGGTTTACGTGTATAGGCGTGTACTCACTTAAAATTGTGCACATGTACACATAGACAATTTTATAAGAGGCATGCATATGCATGCACAAATTACAAAATGGCCAGTAATTTGGGTATGCACCAATGCAGATACACCAAAGTGTGCTCATGTACGGTTTTGAAAGTTGCCATCCCTGTTAGGGTATGACAAAAAGATGTTTAACCTCATAGCATAATAATTTCCTGGGGACATATTCATGCAAAACTTTCTTAGGTAATGCAGGCCATTCCATTTGAAAGCTTTAAAGAGTAAAGAACAGAGCTTTTAACATCTTAAGTGTTACAGGAAGCCAGTGTAACTGATAGAGAACTGATGAAGCATGATCTCGAAAGGTGCAAAAGTAAAAGCTGTAGTGCTTTCATGTGACTTGCAGGGAGCCTCTCATTCAATGAATTATAATAGTTGATTGAGGATATGTCTGAATCACAGAATGAAAATCCTGGAAAGAAAGAATATATTTTTAATGTCCTGTGAATGTAGTTTGAAAAATGCAAACTTTAAAACAGATTTAACTGTGGTTTTAAAGTGAAATTGGAGTCTAATAGGTTTCCCAAATCCCTTACTGCATATAATTAAAGAAGTAGCATACCATTTACAGACAAACTAGGTAGAATAATGGTAGACAGGGACTGCAGGTGCGTGCATGTTATAAAATTGGGGGTCGGCGCGCACAAGGGGGTGCACATTTGTGCAATTTGCTCATGCAAATGCCAGCGGACTTCCCCCGTTCCCTCCCAGGCCGCTCTGATTACAGAGCGGCCTGGGAGGGAAGTTTCCAACCCCATAATCTAACCTCCCTTCCCCCTTCCCCTCACTTTATCATACCTGTTGCACATGCAGGAAGCCTGCTGGCACGCGATCCCCCAGCACAGCGGCAAATGGCCGCTGTGCTAGGAGCATCTGACCCCCCACCCCGCTTCGTTCCACCATGCCCCGCCCCCTCCCTGCCACTTTTTTGAAGCCCTGGGTCATATGCACATCCCGGGGCTTTACGCATGTCGCTGGGCCTTTTCAAAATAAGCCCAGCACGCGATAACCCCACCTACACGCGTAAATCCTCTGGATTTATGCACGTAGGCATTTTAAAATCTACCCCTAAGAGTCTCCAAGTATTTATTTATTTATTTAAATTATCTTATATTCCACAATGCCTAAAAAAGATTCATCACCATTACATAATAAAATAAAATATGCAACATATAATACATAGTAAAACAAAACTAAAATAAAATGAGTTAAAAATAGAATCTAAATCATTCTGCAAAATCCTGTGTAAATAAAAAGAAGCCTTTACCTTCTCCTGAAAACTCTAATAATCCTGTTCATTATGAAAGGAAATCAATTGAAATATTATATCATGATCAAGAAGCTGAATTAACTTTATATCATCTGTGCAAAGTCTAAAAAATATTCCAAATCAGCCAATTATGTCACAAAATAGTTGCATATAGATATTGAATAGGTGTGATGAAGTACAGCCAGCTTTGAGGCAGGAAAACCCAGGCAGGATTAATGCTGAGAGAACCTGAAGTCACAGATGGTACTATGACTGGCTGTCTAAAGGTATCTTGGCTTATGAGCTCTGAGCTTGGGGAAGAGGGGGAAGGAAGTTACCTCTACTCAGGTATCTCACTCCTGGGACCACTTTGAAGAGGGTGCAGCCAACTTCAGGGCCTGGGAGGAGGGGATGGGGTCGTAACCCAGGCAGGGGGGCTGTGGAGTTGCTCCCATCTGCCCAAGTGGGACCCCCAAGGCTCGTGACTAACTAAGGGCGGGAACGCCTCACACTTCCCTTGCATGCCCTCCAAAGGAGGGCATGCCCCACTGCCCAAAAGAAAAACCACTATACGTCCTAAAGATACAACTCCAGGGAAGGCTGAAGGCCAGGGGTTACACTGCACAGTCCGTTTCCTATCGCCCATTTCCAGATGAACTCCTCAGTGCTGTCTCTGGCCACTGCGTGTTCGAACTCTGCTGGCCGTATGGCCATTTTGCAATACGGCAATACGATTTGAGTGCAGGAGGTCGCTCCCGGACCCCCGCTGGACTTTTGGCAAGTCTTGTAGGGGTCAAGAGGCCCCCCAAGCTGGCCAAAAGTCCCTGGGGGTCCAGCGGGGGTCCGGGAGCGATCTCCTGCGCTCGTGACGTCGGGGGACAGGAGCCAAAATGGCGCCGGCGCTACTTTTGCCCTGTTATATGACAGGGCAAAGGTAGCACCGGCGCCATTTCTATTAACGCACCTATGGCCCGAGAGTGGAAGATCACACCGGGACCCCCCACTGGACCCCAGGTAATTTAAGACATTTTGGGGGGGTTTGGGAGGGTGGGGGATTTATTTTAAAGGGTCGGGGTGGGTTTTAGGGTTGTTTTAGTGTGCCGGTTTTCCCGCCCTCCCCTTCCCCTCCCCCTTCCCCCGATTTACGCTTTTTGATGATAAATCGGGGGAATTCCTATTGTATATCACCTCTACCGATTTTTGACGATTTAAAATATATCGGACGATATTTTAAATAGTCAAAAAACGATTCACATCCCTAATGTCCAGTGGGAGGGGTGGGGTGGGGGGTCCAGCTGCAATGGCTGCATATGAAAGGGCAAGTTTGGGTGGTGTAGTTGGGCTCGGTACCTCCCGGCTGGTCTTATCTTTTTTTCCTTTCTCCCACCCTGGGCTCCACCTTCGGAACCCTTGACCTTCTAGTTGCCTTCACCATGAGGAATGGAGATGGGAGGGATGGGCCCACCCTCAGTAGTATTCACTGGAATGTGGATCTTCGGTGATGTATTAAGGGCAGGAACTCTTGCAGTAGCCTCTCTAAGGGGGCTGCTCATAGGGTTCTTGCCGGTGTTAGCCAGAGGGAGTCCATCCATGGAACCTTCCTTAACGCTCTTGCCGATGACTCTCTTGGTTCATTCACCCTGGGGATCACTTGTGGCTTTCGCGGGAGCAGCTTTAAGTGTCCCCCTGGGTTCATCCAAATCTCCAGGAACTGCCTTCATGGGAGGGGGATCCTCCATGATGGATGTCTCGCTTGGGCATGAGACAGAGAGAGCTCCCTCCACCCCAGTCTGCCCATAGTAGTGGGTCCACTGCACCTGCTGTACCAGCTGAGTGATGCTGACTTTGGCGGGTTGCTGGAATGTTCTACAGGTCCCTTCCCCTGGACTTTCTGGTCCCAATTCCTGACAGGGCTCTTTGGTCAGTCTTTCTAGCTCCTTTTTCTTCCGGAGCTTGGGTTGGGCACTGGGTCCTTCTTCCTCCATCTGGCCGGACCTTTCTGGGGCATAACGGCTTTAAGAATGGTTCCTAGTCATCGGCGGCACCGTAGATGACCATGGAAGGGGGGGGGGGGGAGGGTGTCTCTCCTCAATGCAGGAGCCTTGATTGTCACAATTGGTGAGTCCTTTCTAAGACCCTTAGCCTTCCTGGATTTCAGTGTGCTAGAAAACTAAAATAATAAAGGATGGGAAGGGAAAAAAAGGGAAAAGCAGGGGTGGATTGGACCTAAGTAGTGGAGGGAAAAGGGATTTGGACCGGGGGGGGATGCTCAGGAGACCAGGAACCTTTGCGGAACCAAGCAAAAGCCTAACAGAAAAAGGTTGTGCACTGGCCTATCAGGCACTGTGCACTGTGTTACTGTCTTGTGGGGGAAGGGGAACTCAAACAAAAATGGGGGGAAAAAAAGAAACTAGACAAGGAACTTAACCAGATGATAACTCAAGGAACACTAAAAGGGACAAACACACACACCCCATAGGGCCAAACACAAAGGGACAAACAACACCACAAGCAAAACCAATTAAGCAACACAATTAAAGAAATCCTACAGATTATACAAACAAGGAACAAACTAAAGAAACAAAACTATCAAAATAAACACTAAAGAATACAGCCAAGGAAACTAAAGAAGATGGGGAGGGGAGAGAGAAAAACCACAACTACTCATGCCCCACCCCAGGTAGCTTGCCTGGGAAAAACCTCAGCAGAAAAGTTTGAAAATGGCTTACCTAGGGCGAGAAAGCAGCAGCAGCAGCAGTGAGTCCAACTCCTCTGAAAGACAAACAAAAAAAAAGATAAAGGAAAAAAAAAGGAAGATTCTCCCCCTCTTAGAGGGGAGAAAGAACCAGGGGAAAGAAAGCTTTCCCTGAAAAAAGGCAGAAAAGCAGCTCCTCTCTGCTCAGAGAGAGAGCTCAAACACAGCAACCTCTAGACGACTGGGGACGATATTTCAGTCCATCGCAAATGAGCTTCGGGAGGGAGGCTGATAGACCTCTCTTGACAGAAACATGAGAAGCAGGGGGGCTGTGGGGTTGCTCCCATCTGCTGGACAACTGAGAGCCCTTGGGGGCAGAAAAAGGACTACAATTCCCAGATTCATGGAGACACAACTGATCAGGCAGCTGAGCTGAGCTCCAGTGATTCAGATACACCCAAACCAATGGTGGTAGAGGAAGAAGGCGTGCCAGAGTGGTTCGAGTGGCCAGAAAAGCTGAGCTCCTCGGGGGAGGAGGAGGAGATGACACAGATTCCCCAGCAGAGGAAGCCGCTGTCTCCAGCATGGAAACAGAGTGAGTGACACTGCTGAAGGGGGGGAATTTTTTTATGTTTTGGGGATGTTTTTACTTTATTTTGCTGCACCGTGTTTTTGTGTTTAATGGAATGGAAAGGCTGCAACCTGCTGCACAACCGAGGGGATTTGGGGCGGGTTGTGCATCTCCCAGGCAGAGCGGTTGTTTGCTGTCTGGAGAAGCCAGATGGTGTTTGTCTCTGTGCAGTGGGGAGTTCTGTTTGAACCCACAGGGAGTTTTTGTGGCCCACATGTGGGAACTATAGAAAAGGAAAAGACTGATACATTGTGACTACAAACTGTTTTTGTGTTTGTTCACTGGGAGCTTGGTTGGACTGGCTGCCAGGCAGTTCCCCAGCAGGAGTGTGGGCTCTGTAGAGGCCCCTCGTCGAGGCTTGGAGAAGAGAAGAGCAGCTGAGCCCAGCAGCGCTGATCCCTGTAGAGGGAGAGATTCGGTGAAAGTGCGGCACTGGACTATCCTCCTGTAAGTGATGTCCTGTGTGAGCCGTGACAATAGGACAGAAAAAAGTATGGACCCTGTGGCACATCAGTGGACAGGGATTTCTATTCAATGATTATCATTAACATTTACTTGTTGCTGATGATTTGACTAGAAAGATCTAAACTGTGCAAGTATGTTTCCACTTAATCCTAATGATCTAAACCTCTAATAGAGAACACATGATTGACAGAATCAAATGTTGCTGAGCTGTCAAGAAAAAGAAAAGATAATTATTTCCAAACACCTAATCCATCTGATGAAGCAGAAAGTCAGAGACAGAGAAGATTTTCAGCACTTTGTCGTTTGTGATACCCACATTGGGGGAGGGGGGGGGAGTTTGAGAACATGGAACATGATTATTGTCCAAAAAATTATTAAATTAAAGTTGAATTAACACCATCTTTTCCAATATCTTGCTTAAGGCGATAAGATTCAATATTGGTCTGAAACTGGATGATTCATTCAAAGGTAAATCACTTTCATTTAGCACAGGTAGCGCTAAGGCCCTTTTTATGACATCAGAAACAACAGCTTCCTTGAAGGAGCTGTTGATGAACTGAGTGATGAAGGCAATACATAATACTTCTGATCCTCAAATCACTCAGATTGGGCAGGGGTCTAAAGGACAACATGCACCTCTTAAAACTAGTTAAAAATTGTAGACACTTTGAAAGCATAAACCTCATTAAAAGTGTTCCAGCAGGGTGAAACATCACATAATTGTTCAGTGGAAAGAACAGTAGTGACTACACCAAGATCGCTTCTGTCTTGCAATCCAACAATTCTAAGTGAATGGCATTGTGATGATTGGCCAAGCAAAACTCCTATGGCAGTAAACACTCTGACTCCAGCCTCTCTTCTTGCAATTTCACTTGAAATTCACACAGCAAACTAAACTTCACAATTCTGCCTGCCTATCTTCACAGTCTTCTGTACACACAACTTCCCAGAGCTCCTACTTCTCGAGGGATGGGGCCTTTCTGTCCCAGCCAGGCTTACACTCTTCTTTCCCTCTAGCTGGTCATGCCCTCGGAGCTTCTCCTGCCCTGCAGGGTTCTGCCTGTACAGCACTCTCCCTTTTGGGGATTTAAGGTGAACCAGGCATCTGGCCTGGTCCTGCACAGGTTTATAGGGAAAAACTAGGGGCTCTGAAAATATCAAATACGTCAAATGGATGATTTTCAAAGGCTTGGCGTTGTAGGGTATAAAATAATTTAGCAAGGCAAAAAATACCTCCTTTTACTTCAAGCAAGGCATTTTATATGCATTCATATATCCCACAGACTGATGCTTGCACCATTTTTGTTTTGTCTGTCTCATTCTATGTTTAGGAATACATAGTTCACCCCCCCCCCCCTCAAAAAAAAACCAAAGAACATTGGTACACAATCTTAAAGCAAATTTTATATTTAATGAGGCCACTGTGCCTTTCTGAATATGAGAAATTTATCCCTGGGGAGACTAGATTCTGTGTGCATCCAATTCAATAGGTGATAATTTCTTGTGGATCCTCCTTGTTCCCTGCACTAGTGGTACCTGAAACTTCATTGATTCTGCTATACATGTGTTCAACAGTTCAATGCATGAGCAAGTTGATGCCTGTTCAATTAATAATAAATCATTTTATTCACCAAGAAGCGAAGTCACTGGAGTTTTAGCTCAGGAGCAGGGGCTAAACTCTTTGACTCATGTAACATCATTAAGCCCTGGTGCCCCAACAACACCGGATCCACCTACTGGAAAGGTTGGAGGAGAATTCGTTTTTGAGGATCCCAAATTGAATTTAAACCTGAACTTGGTCTCTACTTCATCTATAGATCAAGTGGGGGGAAGGAACATTGGCTCCCCCCTACCGTCCCCTGGGTATCAGGATTTAAAAGATCAGAGGGAAGAATATAGTACAGTAGTGATTCCTAAGGAGATGGAAGGAAGTCAGGGTAGTGCATTGATAGATATTCCTTTAATAGTTCCTACTAAGTTCACGCTGGAAGAAATAGGGACGATGATTTTATCTATGCAAAAATCAATTAACAATCTGGCTAAAGTAGTTCAGGAGGGATTGGAAAATAATAAGGTATTACAATTGAAGGTTGAGAAACTAGATACTACGGTAAATAATATGGGGAAAAAACTGAAGAGATTGAGAAGGTCCAATTTAATCTAGTTAAATCAGAGAAGATTCAATCTGACAAACTAGAGCAATTAGAAAACCAAATTAGGAGGGTTAATCTGAGAGTTTTAAATGTTCCCAAGACTCATTTGCTTTTCCCCAGAGAATTATTTAGAAGTTATCTTATAAATGTTCTAAAATATACAGATGCTACTCTCCCAGGAATACCTAGAATATATTATATTACTCAAAATTCAGGGAGAGTGGAACAACAAAATCAGGGAGAACAAAATGAAGATACAGATGTTTCTGATCTTTTAGAAAGATCATCGGATATGGAAATAAAGACACGAGCTACGTTATTAGTTCAATTTACTGATATTTCTCAGAGGGATGCAATCCTTAGGTTATATTTTAGATATCAGGATTTAAAATTTCATGGTTACCCAGTTAGAATCTTCCCCGATGTCTCTATTAGTACACAATTGAGAAGAAAGGAATTTCTGACAATGAGAGATAAAGCAATACAACGTGGAGCAAAATTTATTTTAAGATTCCCCTGTAGATGTATTTTACTACATCAGAATTCGAGATATGTTTTTCACCAGCCTGATCATTTACGCACATACCTTGACTCCTAATCTCATACTTCCCCTTAGTTAGTTTTGGGGTTAAAATAGTAATTGTACATGGTTCAGACACTTTCTTGTGAGTATAATAATGTTTAAAGACTGCTCTTTTCTGTTTTCAGCCAGCCTCTGTAATTGCTAGCATTATATTTTCTTTCTTAAGTATACAGAGTGTACTATAGTAATATTTTATATTGGGATAATTGTAATATGTTTGAGAGGTGATATATGCTCTGTAATATCTTATTGAAAATCAAAAGTTTAATAAAGTATAAATTAAAAAAAAAATCATTTTGATTGTAAATGTTGATCCCATTCTTTTCTACCTGCTCAATTCCCCAGTTTTCTAAGTTGCTTAAATCTCTCATAATATGCACGTGGATTTAAAATAGCCAGAACCATGCATTATCAAATTAGAGCCACCTGTCAAATTTAAAAGCTAGCAACCAAATTCTATGTGGTGGAAATAACTTAAAGCTAAGTTAATTAGATATCCAAAATTGTTTAAAAAAAAGTGTTTTGGCCTCATCTCTAGACTAATGAAGTGATCAAACAAAGCTTAACCAACTGAACCCAAGTTTAATAGGTCATTCAGGGACTTCCTCATAGGATAAGGTAAATTGGATATCAAACCATATTTACTGCGATTCTTTTTAGGTAAAACCATTATGGATGAGATCAGGTTATCTGCTATGTGAAGCTCTTTTAATAGATTTGCTTGATTGATTTCTTACTTCAACATAAAAGGGAGCACTTACCTAAACAGCACATAAGATTGTGCAGTAAAACCATGCACCCATGGGTTTGCTTTTCCTTATGGCTATATTCCCCCCTATGCAAAATGTGTTCCACTTTGGTCCTCCATGTTCAAGGAGGTCTGTCCAAGAGTCCTGGGGCCTGCATATTGGTAAAGAGCTTTAACAAAAACAAAGTGCAACTACCACATAATAGCATCAAAATTGAAAAAATAAAGTGGGGGAAAACACCTTTTTATTTTTTTTTCAATAAGGAAGTGTCTTACAGAAGTGCTTTTATGTGCAACATTATATAAAAGCACTGCCACACACGTTTTCATACACCCCATAACAAAAAATAAGTGCAATAGTGCCAACAATATTTTTATAGATGGTATCTTAGCCCAAATGTGGAAGGTATAGGCTCAATTTAAAATTCTGAAACACATTATTGAGTGAAAATAAAAGCATATAATAAACTTCTACAAACATAGTGTAAAAAAGCAGCTAAGTACAAACTCACCCCTGCTAGGTTAAAATCAGTCTGTTCTTCAAAAATCTTCTTCAGGACAAAGGAAGCCCCTGAATTTCACACCCTACAGATAATCGGATCCCTGTAAATAACTCTGACTGACACCATAGCCTTCCTTTTTATGTAGTGCTCAGATCTTTATAGTATTAACATGTTCACCTGCTAGCTTTATAGGCCAACTGGCAAAGCTGAAGCTCAGGTTGGTTTCTTAAAAAAAACAGTTCTCTTATTTCTTGCTGTTGACTTCCAAAATGAAGAGTTTCTTTTATTGGTTGCATATTGCAGGTCTGAGGGGTTTAATGTTATGAACAACATCAAAACCCAGCAGTTGTCTTCATAAAACAGTGAGTTGCATTTGTTAGCTACCAAAATCATTGCTTAGAGCTTCTTCACATTTCAATAATATTGTGAAAGGTATGAGCATGTCACATAAAAGGGAGCACATACTTAACTAGTAAGTTGTGACATCAGCAGAGCAATTGCAATTTGCAGTTGCATTATCCATACCTATTATGATATCTAGCATTTAGATTCCATAGGAAGGTGTGTTTTCAGCAATGGTCCTAGTGAACTGGGATGTTTACACGCCCTACCACCAAAAAGATAATTCACATTCATAGTAGTAGTACAAGAAAAGATCTGAATCTGAAAGCCAAATGACTCATACAACAGCTAAAAAGGGCACAGGCTACAGATAATTAGGAAACTGGATACTTGTGTCTTAGAATGCACACCTTCATCTCATTCATTTAATATATGCAGAAATGGAAATGTATATACATACTTGTATGAAAAGTGCAAGTGTACATGTTTCATTTGTATGTATCCTCTTTTATATAGATGTATGTAGCCCTCCTTTCTGCAGAGATCGCCTTCAGAGAATGCACAAGTGGAGATTGAATCTGTTGCAACCCAGGAGGAGTCTAAGTCCACCAGGGATCGCCAATTGGAGATCAGATAATTCTGGGAGGCCCAAGAGGAGATTTACCATAAACTCAATGTCCACGCATTATAGTCGGTTCCAAAAAAAAAAAAAATGGAATTAAAGTCCAAAAAAACCAATAAAGGAAGGACTGGATCAACCTAGTCCATTGACCTGGGGTGAGTCAGTAACGGTAAAAGGTAGGCAACTCAAGCAGAAACTGAAGAAAGGGATATGCAGATTTAGTCATTCCATTCACAGGCATTACAATTCCTGTGGCAGACCTCTACCTGTCCACACTCCGCCTCTTCCAAGGCCTGCTTACACACATACGTACCCATTGAGAATTATCAGACCAAATATATCCATTCAGGTAATTCCTGCTAAGACATGCACACAACTTTTTTCTTGAAAGTGTATGTACATCCTTTTAGCATACAAAAGAAAGCACATAAGTCCAGCATCCTCTCCAGTTCTACCTTATGAAGACTCTGCTCAGTCTGGGCAAACTGGCATACAAACATGACATGCATGCATAAGTATACCCACGTAGCGGGATGGGAATTTTGTAAAGGTGATTTCTGCACATAAAACAGTTTTACCCACAGACTTTGAAAAGCACCCTCATGGTCAGTCTTCCCAATTTCTCTGTTTAAACTTTCCAGCTTCTTCAGAAATCTGCAACATGTATTCAGTTCCAACGTTGATTTTATTTATTTATTTATTTATGAACTTTTATTTACCGACGTTCGTAAAAAACATCACGCCGGTTTACAATGAACTGAAAAGAACGGAAAAAATTACAATGAACAAGGAGAGGGGAGAGGGGGGCAGGCTAGAAAAAGGAGGAGGCGGGGAAGGGAAAGTGATAGACTAAAAGTGATAAACGAGAGGAATGCAGAGAGGAAAAATAGTTGAAAACCAGATTAAGTGGTTATGAAACTGTGATTATCATGTACCAATAAAGGATAGATAATTCAAACTATGAAAAAAAAAACGATTGAAAAACTATATACAGTTGAAGGCTAAATACAATGAGGGCTGTGTACAATTTAGGGCTGGGTACAGGTAATACTTGTGGTAATTAAGAGGCAATTATACAAAGATACAAAATTGATAAAATGCAAGGTAAGAGATGAAATAATGGAGGGGGTGGAGAACATCCTTCTTATTTTCATATTACTCGACTTCTTCACTCATTCTATTGCCTTCATTTCAACTTCTCACTAATATTTAAACTTCTTGGATAATTTTTAAAGTGATTTACATGGGTAAAGAGCATTTACCAGTGTTAATCAGGCATCTGCAAATTGCATGCCCTCAATGTGGCTAAAAGTCTGTGACTTCTTTCACAGTGTGCAGGCTAAGCTTGTAGCTGCATTAAGAGGAGGCAATCCAGGAGTGCTTATAGGTCCAGCAGGAAAAAGGGAATTAATATTATAATGAAACTGACAGTGTATTACATGAGTTCAAGTAGAGACATAACTAATAAAGCATATAAGGAGGGGTTATCCAGTTTCCTTGATATTTTCAGGGCATTTAGATTGCTGGGGATTTTTTGCTCCTCTTACAGTGACTCGGTGAAATCCTGTCAATGCTCCTTTGCAGAGTCCTAGGTTATTCATGCCACTTTGGGTGCCACTCTCCAGTCTCCTTTCTAGGGACCTTGGAGCTCCTTCCACCTTCTGTTGATTTCTGCCCACAAATGTTAAGACAATTGATTAGAAACCCCTATTCTGAAGCCCAATATAAGCTGAATTCTACCTGTAATGATTCCCCCCTTGACTTTAATGGCAAATGAAAATGAATCAAACTACAAAAATGATATATTTTTTATTTGAAACTAAAGAAACAAATTAGATCCCCACAAAACAAATTTTAAAATGAAACAATTATTTTTCCTGCTGCACATGCTTACCTATGACAGTGCTTTTTCCACCAGAAATTGTATTTTTCTCTTTTTTTTTCTAATTTTCCATTTCCATATCAACTCCTATGGTCTTTGAGTGCATAAATGCATTTGATCAAGTTTAAAAGAGACAGTGTGGTAAAGTATGGTCCATCATTTTTTTACTTCATGCCTTTAATTTAAGCTAACCTCATGACAGCCTTATACCAGACTCTGCATATCCTAAAATGGTTAATAAGGGTTTTATAATGAAACTGACAGTGCATTACATGATTTCAAACAGAGAAATAACTAAAAATGCATGTAAACAAGGATTATCCAGTTTCCTTGATATTTTCAGGGCATCTAGGCTGCTGAGGTTTTTGTTTTTTTGTGTTTTTTTTACAGTGGATTTGATTATTTTTAAAGGAAAAAATGATATATTTCTGCCAAAATATATTCAACATTTCAATTTAATGTGAATCTATCCCTTTAAGATTTGATCTCTCTACAAACAAAATGTATTTAAAAAGTCTTAGCTGAACTTTGCAGTTGTTTATAAAAGTCCAACAGAAATATATGCATTTTTCATAAATGTAGATCTGCAATAAATATTTTATGATTTTTTTCCCAAGGTCAAAAGAGACAATGAAATCTCTTGATGTGGTAAAAGGATTAAAAGTATGTCATGTCTTAAAGTGTTTTACTTCTTCAGCTCAAAACATATGGCTTATTCATATTTTATGTGAGTGCTGGCTTGCTCCATTAGAATATATCAACTATTCTACAGAGTGCGACTTAACATATTATATGCAGTAAATATATTATATGCAGTAAACCACATTTCCATATGAAATCATGATCAGTTCATGGAAGAAGAACTTATTTAAAGCATATTATTGTATTCAGACTAATCTTATATGCTTAACAATGGTGTGAATTCATTTAAAAGAAATAAATCCAAATCAAATCAAACTGATTTGTTTTGGTTCATGGAAAATGAATACAAATAGCCAGTACTCAAAAATTTAATGGACATTTTTATTCACATTTTTTTTGTTTCCCATTAAAGTCTATGGAGGAGAAACAAAACTGCAGGGATATTTTTTTTCCTGAAAGCATCTAACAGCCACTTTTGTCATTTGATCCCAGACTGACCAGGCAGGAGGAGAAATAGAACAAACCAAGAAGAAGTTCCAATCAATGTCAATCTTTTTTTTTTTTTTTTTTTTTAAACCTATTCTAGCTGGCATTCACCTGGACTGGAAGTGACTTCCTCTTTTTTATCAAGTGGCAAGTGAAAGAAAAATATTTTAGACTGTATTTTGAGCTCATTTGTATCTGGGAGGGAGAATAGATAAATGGAATTTGAGATCTGTGAGCTGAGTTATAATTACTGAGAAAAGATTGCAAAAAGACCCGGTCTAGGAGAAATGTCATGTGAGATGGGCTTAAGCTCTTCTGTTTCTTCTTTTCTGTGTCTCAAAAATATTTTGTCTGTTGTGAAGTGATACAGCACATACACAGAGGAACTGTAATACTGAAAAAGCAGAGCAGAAGAAAACCTCAATGTAATTTGATTGTATTGGAAGCAAGTCAGTGTATTCACACAGAGATATTTAAACTACAGAAGTACACTGCAGTGTAAGTGTGTGTGTGTGTGTGTGTGTGTGTATGTGTGTATGGGTACTAACAGAGAAATAGAGCAAAGGAAACAGGCTTGAAGTTTTGCTTCTCTAAGTTTCATTTTGGAGAGGGAAAGTATATAAAATGTGTATATGGCAATAGGCTATTTTTCCATAAATGTTGTCTTCATCTGTGGAAAAACACTGTATCACTATCAGATACAGGCAGTGTATGTGAGAGTAGTGAAAAGAGGGCTACATACACTAACACTACAATACATGTAAAAAGCTAAACCCCTTTCCATAAGGGCACTGCCAGTGATGATTGTGTAACATTTATATCATACCACAGAGATTGGGAAGAAGAGGAGGGTGCTATGATAACAATGGCAAAGGCAGAGGAAAAGCTTTCCATCCTGCCAGACACCTATAAGTGCACATTTCTATAAGTGCATATCTTTCACCAGTAGTACTAGCGGCACTCCCCCACCCAAGCTAAAGAGAGGGTTTTTTTGGTTTTGTTTTTTTTCAGGGGTAAATCACCACACAGACAACATCAAGCAAGAAGAAGCTGAGACTGGAAGAACATGTGCTGCCTTCTGCTACTGTAATCTGTATCCCTAAGCTACAGGAGCTGGAGTAGACAGTGCCAGTGGAGAATGGCATTGGTACTGGCAGTGGAGGGTGCAAGGGTAGTACTAGTATTGGTGCAGTGAAAAGCAACATAATGCTATACCCTCATGCCTCCTGAGAAACATCTACAGCAGATCTTGCAAGAAAAAACTGATTCAGAGGAATCATGTGAGAATTTCTCAGACATACAGGAGGTAAAATAGCGAGTAGTTGAGAGTAGTGAAAGGGGTTCAGTTACTAGCATGTTTTCTTCCACTGAGCAGGTAGAGGAAGGAGAAAGCAATACTGCTAGGGAAAAGAGCAACCCTGGTAAGTGGAGATAGTGAAGAGCTTGAGTTATTGCTCTGGCATGTTGCCTCTTAGTCTTTTTAAATTTTATTTTATGTTTATTAAACTTTTTCAATTTCAAAAAAGATATTACACAGTTTGTATTACCTCACAATCATAAATTAAATATAGACATTCAAAAATATCTACATAATACATACTGTGAAACCTGAAAAAATCATTTACTAGCAATTACAGAGGCAGGCTGATAGTAAAGGAAGCAATTATTTAAATCGATATTTATATAACATTATAATAATTTGTGTCTAAACCATATATATATATATATATTTTAACCCCAAATTTAACTAAGGAGAAATATGGGGTCAAGAATCAAGGTATGTGCATAGTTGTTCAGGCTGAATAAACACATACCTCGCATTATGATATAATACAATGCATCTACAAGGAAAACGTAGAATAAACTTAGCTCCACATTGAATAACCTTATCTCTCATAGTTAAAAATTATTTTCTTCTTAACTGTGTATTATAGGAGACATCAGGGAAAATTCTAATTGGATAACCATGAAAGTTGACATTCTGAT
The DNA here is from genome assembly GCF_901001135.1 of Rhinatrema bivittatum. NCBI lineage: Eukaryota > Metazoa > Chordata > Amphibia > Gymnophiona > Rhinatrematidae > Rhinatrema > Rhinatrema bivittatum. The sequence continues at coordinate 176,542,833 of NC_042615.1, forward strand.
ACTTAAAGTATAATCTAAGGATAACATCCCTCTCAGCAATATCAACAAATTGGACAATTAATGTAGCTCTTTATTTCCATATCAGATGACTTCTCTAGGAGATCAGACACATTTGTATCCTCTTTTTGTTCTCCCTGAATTTGTTCTTGTACATCAACTCTCCCTGCAGTTTGAGTAATATAGTATATCCTAGATATTCCTGGCAATGTTGCATCTGTATATTTCAAAACATTTTTAAGATAGCTTCTAAATAGTTCCTTAGGAGAGAGCAAATGGGTCTTAAAAAAGTTTAAAACTCTCAAATTTACTCTCCTTATTTGATTTTCTAATTGCTCTAATTTTTCAGATTGCATTTTTCCGATTTAATTAAATTTAATTGAACTTTTTCAATCTCTTCAGTTTTACTACCCATATTATTTACCAGAGCATCTAGCTTTTCTATCTTCATCTGTAATATTCTGTTATTACTCAAACCCTCTTGAACTAGTTTAGCCAAATCAATAATTGATTTTTGCATAGAGAAAATCATGATCCCTATTTCTTCCAGCGTAAACTTAGTGGGAACTAGCGTAGGTATATCAACCGACGCTCTCCCTTGACTTCCTTCCATCCCCTTCTCCTTAGGGACCACAGCTATACTACTTCCCAACCTTTGATCTTTAAAAACCTGAGACCCAGGGATCAGTGGTGGGTGGTTAAAACTTCCTGCCCCTCCTTGATCACAAGATGAAATAGGGTCCAGGTTCAACTTCAAATTGGAATCCTCAAAAGGAGAGTCTCCTCCTCCTTTTCCAGTGGGTGGATCCGGTGTTAATGGGGCACCAGGACTCAACAATGTTTCATAAGTCAGGGAGTTTAGCCCCTGCTCCTGGGCTACAACTCCAGCGACTTCTCTTCCTGGTGACAAAGATATGGTTCTAACAAAAAGGTCCTGGATACATGGTTGGTTATCACTCACAACAGGAGTAGAAGTTGTTGTCCTTCCTTTCCTCTTGGTATGTGGCATTACCAAGAGGACTTAAACCACAAAATATAATGAAAATGTACCTCAAGAATAGAAGGATCTTTTTGAAAACACAATCACAATTCAACCTGACTCTGGTTGACCACTGCATCCTGAAAGTTAAAATAAGTTCCTCCGGCCGATCCCAGCAAGCCCGGCAAAGCCTCGCACCCCTTAGGAGCGCGGCTTTGGCGACGCGGCGACGCACCGACGGCAAGCACGGCGTTCAGACGCCGCTGTTATAGGCGTCTGATAGGGCTCCTCCCACCGATGTCAGAGCCCGGAAGAAGGTAGGTAATTATCAGCTGGGCAGTTTACGACTCAGACAAGGAATGACAGCCAAATAGTCCTCAAGAAAATCCAACAGAGCGGCAATTACCTGCTCCAGCAACCACAACAGCAATGGCAAATCCCTCTGTTCAGACGCTGCTGTTATAGGCATCTGATAGGGCTCCTCCCTCCGACGTCAGAGCCCGGAAGAAGGTAGGTAATTATCAGCTGGGCAGTTTACTGACTCAGGCAAGGAATGACAGCCAAATAGTCCTCAAGAAAATCCAACAGAGCGGCAATTACCTGCTCCAGCAACCACAACAGCAACAGCCATTTTGCTCTTAGTCTATCCTCAACTCCAGACCCAGCAGCAGCATCCAAGGCTGCAGAGATAGAGAGAAAGTCACTTAAGAAATCCAAGGTGTGGGGCATTTCAGAGCAAAGGAGATTCCATGTTTTGCAGAATGAATTATTTGTTTTAAGTGCATCAGTAGAGGAAAAGTATTGTGACACACTGTATGGTGACATACTGCATTGATGGAATAGAATATGGGATTTAAGCAAATGCTACAGCTGTTAGCTTTAAATTTTCAAATGTCCTCTCAGTCTGTAACATTCAGTGTGCATATTATCACCAGTCTATACATTCAGAGTCACTATCACATGTAGGCACACCTGGTTGAAGTAGAGAGGGGAATCTTCCATTTCATCAGCGACATTTGGACCAGCCAGAATGCTATACATTAATGTATTTTGCTGATGGCACACAAGTGGCAACTGGCTGAGGCAAGGGCAAGCAGCAGCTCTAGCAGAGGTAGTAAAGCAGGCTACATGTGGGCTATGCTGCACACCCAGGTAATAGACAAGAATATATTAGCAGCAATATGAAGATCTTGGAAAGTTGACATATAGAATACAGAGAATGGACAGTTGTTCATGGGTTTTTTGTTTTTTTTATTACAGACAGTGGAAGATAGGGGCTATGAGATGATCCATTGCTTTGTACACTTGCTGCATATTGCTGTAAAGGACACCCTGGAGGCTAAGTAACAACACAGCAGTTTTGTCTTGAAAGAAGTGTTTCTGAGAGACAGAGTAAAATAGCAGGGCATTTTCACTAGACCATGAATGGTAGGCAGTAGCTACATAAGAAACAGGAAGCAGTGGGGGTGCCTATGTACTGGCTGATTTAAGATGTAGGCAACAGGTGGAGTTCTAATTATCTAATGCTGCATAGGTTAATGGAACAACAGATAGCCCTTCATGAGTCGGCTCTGGAAGGTGAGATAGATGTGAACTGCTTCTTGTGTCATCATGATTGGCTAAACATAACACAACTGTTAGAAGTCCTGAAGCATGACAGGAATGCAACGAAGGATCTCAGTTTTCCAAAAGCCATGCTAGGTGAGGTGATCCCCATCGTCAACATTCTGTAGAATAAGTTTTAATGTTTTTGACAGGAATAGGGACTGACAGGATATCTAGTGTTGTTTGTGGACTACTTGCAGCAAAATTCAGGAATGGAAGCACTAGAGGTAGAGTGAAAGGGTATGCAGTAGAGTTAAGTGTGGACATACTACTCCATAGTATCAGGCAGAGCAGCACCTTGTCAGCTACTATTTACAACTCCACCTTTTTCTTTCCTACCAGCTGTGGTTATATCAGAATTTTCTTTCCTGAAACAGGCCATAGTTATAGCAGTTGGCAGCAGAGGAGATTATCCTCCCCCACCAAAAGAGACACCAAAGCAAATATCAGTCACATATTATCTGGCAGAACCCCAAGGTTGAGGAGACAGATCTATTGGCATATTGGGCATACAAGACTGCAATTTGCCAGACCTTGCCAACATGGACCAGTATTTCCTGTTCTGCCAACCAATCAGCATGCCTAGTGAAAAGATATTCTCAATGGGAGGGGGACATCTTTTGAGCCAGAGATGGTGGAAAAGTTGATTTGTTCTTAAAAGAAACCTCTCTGTTGGGTTTCCTGTAATTTCCATGCTAGTGTCAGGAGGACTGAGTATACAGCTATAGGGAACCCATGCCCATATTATTGGCCATTAGCACATTGCTGTGACATTTCCACATACCTTTCTTTTTGATACTGCTGTGCTGTAAATGTCAGATCCATGGGTCTTACAGACTTATACAACATTGTATTCCTAATAGCTAGTATTAACCACTGGAATCTCAAGGCCCAAAAGGAATGGTTCCATGTCCTGATGTGTCAGGACCCAGAGCTGCTGGAGGAACTGTGGCAGGAATGCCACCCTCCTGAAGGTAAGTATATATATGTTATTGTTACCCAGTTTCAATCTCCCAATCAATAACTACAATATTTATTTATTTATTTAACTCTTTTCTATACCGACCTTCATGGTTAGAACCATATCAGATCAGTTTACACAGAACGGAGTAAACTGTAACAAAGAACAATCATTTAACAGAAGAAGCAAAAAGTTACATTCAACAAGGAGGTTAAACTTGAAAGCTTAGGCAGCCAGAAAAAAAGGCCGGAGAGGGCAGTTAACTACGAACATGATACAAGTGAGGGTTAGGGATAGTGCTTGACTAGGTGCTTAGAAGAGGTATGAGGTTTCATAGCTCGTGAGGAGTTGCTAGTCCAAATTAGTATGAATCCGGAGTGTATGAGAAGGCTTGGCAGAAAAGCCGTCTTGAGTTTTTTCCTAAATGTTAGATGGCATGGTTCCAGTCTGAGGTCTGAGGGGATGTTGTTCCAAGTAGCTGGGCCTGCTGTTGAGAAGGCTCGGTCTTTGGTCGTGGTGAGGCGTGTGGCTTTGGTTGGAGGGGCTTGGAGAGTTCCTTTGTAGGTTTCTCTAATTGGTCTGGTGGAGGTGTCGAGTTTGAAGGGGATTTCGAGGTCGAGCTGAAGATGATTGTGGATGAATTTGTGTATTATGGTAAGTGATTTGTGTAGGATTCTGTAGTTAACTGGTAACCAGTGTAAGTTTTGGAGGATTGGTGAGATGTGTTCTCCACGGTTGGTGTTGGTCAGAATTCTCGCCGCAGCGTTCTGTATTATCTGTAGCGGTTTGGTGGTGGAGCTGGGGAGTCCTAGGAAAAGAGCGCTGCAGTAGTCTATCTTGGTAAATATCATGGATTGCAGAACTGTCCTGAAGTCATGGAAATATAGGAGTGGTTTGAGTCTTTTTAAAATCTGGAGTCTGTAGAAGCAGTCTTTAGTTGTAGTGTTAATCATTTTCTTTAAGTTTAGGCGGTTGTCGAGGATGACCCCAAGATCTCTTACATGTGTGTGTGTGTGTGTGTGATCTGGGTGTTAGGGTGGGTCTGTGGGGGGAAGTTATCTTGGTTGGAAGAGATGAGGAGGAGTTCGGTCTTGGTGGTATTAAGGACCAGGTTTAGACAGTTAAGAAGGCTAGTGATAGATTGAAGGCAGTTGTTCCAGAAAGTGAGCGATTTTGAGATGGACTCTGTCATAGGGATTAGAATCTGCACGTCGTCTGCATAAAGGTAGTGAATGAGGTTAAGATCTGTTAGCAGCTTGCAAAGGGGAAGGAGGTAGATATTGAAGAGGGTAGGGGAAAAGGATGATCCTTGAAGTACACCAAGTGAAGAATTTATACTGGGTGATTCTTTATTGTTGATTTTGACTTTAAAGCTTCTGTTGTGGAGGAAAGAGTTGAACCATCTGTGAACTGATCCAGATATACCTATGTCTGAGAGGCGATTCAGGAGGATGGAGTGGTTGACGGTGTTGAAAGCTGCCGAGATGTCTAGGAGGACTAGAAGAAACGAGTGGCCTTTGTCGAATCCCATGATAATATGGTCTGTTAGGGAGATGAGGAGAGTTTCCGTGTTGAGTGATTTGCGAAAGCCATATTGGGACGGATATAGGATATTGTGTTCTTCAAAATATTCTGAGAGCTGGGTGTTTACCAGTTTCTCTGTGAGTTTGGCTAAGGATGGAAGATTAGAGATGGGACGGTAATTGGCTAATTCTCTAGGGTCTAAATTGTGTTTCTTGAGGAGGGGTTTTAGAGAAGCGGTTTTAAGACTATCTGGGTAAATACCTTGAGTTAGCAGGCTGTTAATAATGTTGGCCAGCGGTCCGGAGATAGTGTGAGGGATAAGTAGCAGAAGTTTAGATGGGATGTTGTCTGCGGGGTGGCTGGTTGGTTTCTGTCTCTTAAGAAGAGATTCAATTTCTTTGGGGGAGGTTGGTTTGAAATTATCGAGATTGGCTCCAGAAATGTTGGTGATGTTGGAGGATGTAGCAAGGGAGGTAGTAATATTTGGGAGGAGTGCAAGGATGTTCGAGATCTTCTTCTGAAAGAATAATGCCAGCTCGTTAGCCTTGGTTTGTGCCTGTTCGTCGGGTATTGTTGGAGGGGCTGCGTTTGTGATTGTGAAACATAGGCAAAGAGAGCCTTGACATCAAATTGGAGATTGTGGATTCTATTGGCATATAATTCTCTTTTTGTCCTTAGAATTGAGGTCCTGTAGTGATGTAGGGTTCCTTTGTATGCCGATAGTGTAGATGAATTGCGGGCTTTGCACCATCTATTTTCTTTTTGTCATTTGTTTAAGTTCAGGCGAGAACCATGGTTGTTTTCCTTTTTTTGCTGGGTTGATTGTTTTGGAGACTGCGGGGCATAATTTATTTTCAACTACTTCAGTGATCTTGAGCCAGGAAAGAACAGCTGAATCAAGGTTGGATATATCCAAATTTGGGAGTTCCTTGGAAAGATGATCACTGAGTACATCGGCAGAGCATGGTTTCCTGAAGTGGATGGTGGAATGGTGCTGTGGGGTGTATGGCTGTTTTTTTGAGGAGAGGGTGCTGGATATCAGAAAGTGGTCTGACCATGGGACTGGGGTACATAGAGGTTCCGTCGTGCTAGAGAAATTAGAGTTAATAAAAATGAGATCCAGTGTGTGTCCTGCTATGTGTGTGGGTTTGCTGATGATTTGATTGAACCCCATTGCACTGAGGGAGGTGAGGAGGGCTTCACAATTGGCGGAGCATGGAGAGACATCAATATGGAGGTTGAAGTCGCCCATGATCATGGCTGGGAGGTCTGTGTTGATGTGTTTCACTATTGATTCTATAAGGGGGAGGCGTCCATTTCTAGTACTCCTGGTGGGGCATAAACTAGCAGTATTTGAAGTTGTTTCGATTTGAATAAGCCCAATTCCAATTTGGATTCAGACTTGATTGCATGTGATGTAAGTCTGAATTCTTTCTTGGCAGCTAGTAGAAGGCCACCCCCTCATTTTTTGTGTCTGTGTACTGAAAAGATGTCGTATAGGTGTGTAGGTAGTTGGTTGATTAGGGCTATGTCTGAGTTTTTTAGCCAGGTTTCTGTGATAGCACAGATGTCTGGTTTAGAGTCTAGGAGGTAGTCGATGAGGATGTGTGTTTTCTTCGTCAGGGACTGTGCATTGAATAGGGTTACTGAGAGTAGGGTGAACCCTAGGAGCTGAGTCAAGGGGGTGATCATGATTGGGATGAGAGACTTGGGTGCTCTTTAGGTAAATCTTGAGGTGGATAGATAGAGGAGTGGTAGCGATGGTATCTGACAGGGATAGGGTGGGTTAACATCTTTCTCGCAGGACTTCAGTTGGCGGGATTGGAGAAGAGGAGTTGGGTAGTAGTTGCTGGAGGGAGTGATGATGAGGCCCAATGGCTTTATATCTTTAATGAAAGCGTTATGGCGATGCCGTGAGTGATGCCATGTAGGACTCTGGCGGGCGGTACTGGCACTGGTACGCACTAAGGGGTGCACAAAGGGGCAGGCCCCTTTGTCACGCTCCTTAGGCGCGCGACGCCTGAGGCCGTCGGGCCGTTTTAAAGGGCTCACAGCCGCGTGGTCTCGGTGTCACTGGGGGTGGGCGGGCTTACCGCACTGGTGATTTTTTTTCTTTTGTCCTGCTATGCTGCTCAGGGTCCGGGGCAGGCCCGAGGTATGGGCCGGATGCCTCCTACGCGGCTGCAGTCTCCCGCGCTTCCCCTGACCCCAGTGGGTCAGGCGAGGCGCGGGAGACTGACAATATGTCAGTATTTTTTAGAAGGGTATAAAATACTGACAATAAATAAAATACTAATAAATAAAATACTGACAATATGTCAGTATTTTTTAGATGGGTATAAAAAGGCTTTGGCCTGTGTCATTGTGAGGCCATAAAGATTGGAATGCATTGCACAGGACCAGTTATTCATTCTGTGTACTCTTTTATATAAGAAGTTATCAAGTCTGTATTGTATATATTTTTTAGGGATGTGAATCGTTTTTTGACGATTTAAAATATCGTCCAATATATTTTAAATCGTCAAAAAATCGTTAGGGCCACGATACAATACCAATTCCCCCGATTTATCATTAAAAAATCATAAATCGGGGGAAGGGGGAGGGCAGGAAAACCGGCACACTAAAACCCCCTAAAACCCACCCCGACCCTTTAAATTAAATCCCCCACCCTCCCGAACCCCCCCCCTCAATGCTTTAAATTACCTGGGGATCCGGCGGTGGTCCAGAACGGCGGCGGTCCAGAACGGCCCCCTCAATAGAATCGTGTTATCTTCAGCCGGCGCCATTTTTCAAAATGGCCGCCGCAAAATGGCGGCGGCCATAGACAAAACCGATTCGACGGAGGAGGTCGTTCCGGACCCCCGCTGGACTTTTGGCAAGTCTTGTGGGGTTCAGGAGGCCCCCCCAAGCTGGCCAAAAGTTTCCTGGGAGTCCAGCGGGGTTCCGGGAGCGATTTCTCGCCGCGAATCGTTTTCGTACGGAAAATGGCGCCGGCAGGAGATTGAGTGCAGGAGGTCGTTCAGCGGCGGTCCGGAACCCCCGCTGAACGACCTCCTGCAGTCGATCTCCTGCCGGCGCCATTTTCCGTACGAAAACAATTCGTGGCGAGAAATCGCTCCCGGAACCCCGCTGGACTCCCAGGAAACTTTTGGCCAGCTTGGGGGGCCTCCTGACCCCCACAAGACTTGCCAAAAGTCCAGCGGGGGTCCGGAACGACCTCCTCCGTCGAATCGTTTTTGTCTATGGCCGCCGCCATTTTGTGGCGGCCATTTTGAAAAATGGCGCCGGCTGAAGACAACACGATTCTATTGAGGGGGCCGTTCCGGACCGCCGCCGTTCTGGACCACCGCCGGATCCCCAGGTAATTTAAAGCATGGGGGGGGGGTTCGGGAGGGTGGGAGATTTAATTTAAAGGGTCGGGGTGGGTTTTAGGGGGGTTTAGTGTGCCGGCTCACGATTTTAACGATTTTTCACGATAGTTTACACACCCAAACGGCAACAATATGATTCCCTCCCCCTCCCAGCCGAAATCGATCGTTAAGACGATCGAGGACACGATTCACATCTCTAATATTTTTTCCTGTCCAATTACCTTAATCCAAAGAATTTACAGAAATCACTCTTGCAGAAAGAAGTAAATAATGACACTTAGATCACAGTAAAATGCTATTCTAGAAAGAATGGACAGATCAAAGTTCAACCAATAATCCAATAAGCACTTTCATACTCTGCTGGGAAGCCATATATGGTTTGCCATATAATGCAAACAAAGGGCCTTGATTAAGACCTTTCTCCCATTCAGTGTCTTTGGAAAAATACTTAGTAAATTAGACCCAAAGATCTGTTGCATGGTCCTCTGCTTTCACCAGCCTTGCCATATTTAAGTACATGTCTCTTTTTCCTTCATAGCACTGTAGGTATTTTCTACCTTGAGCTACTATACCACAATGCACTTTCTTCTTGGGTTCTATCTAAGAAGGTTGTTTGCTGTTTGAGCTCTCTGAGGGTCTCAAATTTTTATTCAATTGCTATTGCTACAATTTGCTACTGCTGAAGAAGATATTTGTTCTTTATTCAATTGCTATTGCACAATTTTCTATTGCTGAAAAAGATGTTATTTTTTGCTGCTGTGCCTGCCAGGCAGCCAGGCTTTATTTACTGCACTTTTTTTTTTTTTTAATTGAACTCAAGACTGTCTCTCTGTCTCAACCACTGAGACAAGCTGCCAGCAGTAGCATTTTGCTGCTGATCTTACCCCCCTGGGGTGGGTTGCAGGCAGGGTGTTGTATTTGTGGCATTATGGACCCTTGGTTGCAATGGAGATGACCACACCCATGAGGAGGAGTCCCATGGGGGACCACTGTGATTGGCTGACACAGATAGCAGACACAGTATGGAGAGAGTCTTTAATGTACTGCTGTAGATAGATGGTGAAAGCAGGAAGATAAGGCACTGATCCACGAAGTGCCAGTATGCTCAACAGGCTCAGAAGTATAGTCTCATCCAGATGTTCATGATAGGTGGGAGGCCCCATTGCGGGTAACACCGCGTCTGGTGGGAGGAGTTAGAGTGCTGGATCGTAGAGGTACTCACAGAATGACGGTGTCTTCCTGGTGGTAGAATGGTGGGACTGAAGGTCCGTGGTGCAGGATACAAGGGAGATAGGGGAGAAAAAGAGGTAAGGCAGAGCAGTCTCAGCCATCTGCGACTGACGGATGCAACATAGGGTTTGGGTGGTGTGGGTGGGAGATAGTGAGAGATTTGCAGTGGCTGTCTGGTAGTGGGCATTCATTGTACAACAACTTCAAGTTGCATCACAGTGAGTTCTTTAGGGATTTTCTGGCTTGCAGACTCACAATAGGAGTAGTCAGGCTGAGGCTTCCAGTGATTTATCTGGAGTTTGTTTCTGTGCACAGAGTAGTCTCAGTTGTACTGTACAGCAAGCCACTGCACTGTGTGTGTTTGTAGTTTTCCACAGTCACATATATTGGTACAGTGGTGTTCTTTTAATCCAAATCCCCAGTAGGCATCTGGAATTTTAATTTTTTTTTTGTGCACATAGAACAGTCTCATTTGAAGTGTACAGCAAGGCACTGCACTGTGTGTATGTGTGTGTGTGTGTGTGTGTGTAGTTTTCCAAACTCACATATATTGGTACAGAGGTGTTCAGTCACCAATAAAGAAATAATCCTTTTAATTGAAATCCCTAGTAGGCAATGACACTAAAGCCATGATGTCAGGGAAAGGTAGATGTGTCGAGTGATAGGCACTGGCAGAGGAGGCACTTCAAAAGGCAGTTTCCCATTAAAGTTAAAAAGGGACATGTTCCAATCTAAAATCTCTGGAGGGACAGGCAGTCCCATCCAGAAAAAACGTAAATTTAAACATGATGCACCACCACCACATGTTTCTGACCCTTTTGTTTTGGAAGTGAGGGAAGGGGAGGCTGAGCCAAAGACAAAAGAGTGAAAACCAAAAGCAGCAGTGCGACAGCAGACTCTAGTTAGCGCTGATGATGTAGTGCAGTCAGTGTTTGCTTCTGATTCCGATGAAGAATCATTTTGTATGGGATTCCCTTCATCAGAAATGGAAGAATTAATAGCTGAAGAAGGTTTAGGAGGATTAGTTAGTTCTGTCTTAGCCTCCACTTCAGTGCTGGAGGAGAGAGAGGAAACTGATGATGATGGGGAAGAGCAGTCAGCGCAGGTACAGAGTGTGACTGATGCCCCTGGCATTGCTTCTCCAATGCCAGCATCCACCCTGAAGGCTATAGAGAAGGGATCATGAAAGAAATATGTGATCTGGAGTGAGGGAGGACCCACATTTTGCTCAGTGTAATTACTGTGCCAGGGATATTGGCAGAGGCAAGCAAGTGGGACATCTAACTAATTCTGGAATAATGCATCATATGCAGAAGCAACACCCAACAGTACTGACATCTGGGTATGGTGGCAGTACCAGTCAGGGGACCCCTTTTTCTAGGCAGCGTAAAGTAGTTGAAATGGAGCAGAGTCATGCCATGCCCTCAGCCCCTTCTAGCAGTCAGGTTGCAGGCCAGCAGCCCCCTGCTATGCGTCAGAAGTGACAACTCACCATGGAGGAAATGGGGTGGTGTTCAGTAGCACTATCCCAGGGAAGGAGGCAGGCAGCCTCAAAAGTTGTAACCAGGAGTATCGGGGAAATGATTGCCCTTGATGACCACCCCCTGCAGTTAGTCGAGAATGTGGGTTTCAAGCATTTACTGTAGGTCTTAGCTCCAAGTTATAAAGTTTCCTCCAGAATTACATTTAGCAAAAAGGTCATCCCCAGCCTGTACAACCAGTGTCAGTCGCATCCAAGCACTGCTAGCTAAGGCAGAGGGGAGTGTGCATTTCACCTGCAATATCTGGACTGTCATAAATGCTTCACACTCTTACCTCTCCCTGACAGCAGACTGGTGGGTCCTGGCTGAGGCAGGGACAGGCAGCAGCTCTATTAGTGAACATGTATCGGGGTAAAGGTGGGCTTACTGCACACCCACCTGATGGATGAGGCCCATACCTCAGCCAATATTCTATCATGCATCAGACAGTTTCTGGTGGGCTGGCAGCTAGACCAAAGAGACATCAATCTTCAGGCAGGGTTCTTTGTCACAGACAATGGTGCAAACATGGTAAAGATAATATCATCCGATGTTTTGCACACACTCTGCACCTGGTAGTGAAGTCAGCTCTGGGGTTGGATTCCAAGCACCAAGAGAATGAATACCTATATACGTTAATACAGAAGTGCAGAACCTACCCCGCTTTCACAGAAGTGTGAAAGCGGGGTAGGTTCTCTGACAAAAGCAGAATGATTTGGGGATGCCTTACAGCATCTCATTCAAGACATTGGCACCTGGTGGAATTCCACCTATATGATGCTGCAGAGGTTAATGGAGCAGCAGATACCCCTTCTTGAACTTTCTGTGGAAATGGACATAGGTGTGCAAAGTCCCCTAGGGCATCATGATTGTTTAGTCATGAGTCAGCTGGTAAAAATCCTGCAGCCCTTCAAGAAGTGTCACCTTGGCTGACATCATCCCTATAGTTAATATTCTGGAGGAAAATGTGGGGGGCTTTAAACAGGAAGAGGGAATGACAGCAGAGGTGCTGCATTGTCTGGACTTTTTGCAGAAACAGGTGCAAGAGAGATTAGGACCTTTAACAAAACATGACATACATGCTCGCCACAGTCTGTCATACCCGTGTGAAAGGGAAACTCATCCTACAGTCCAATTATCTCACATTTGTGAAGAACATGTTGTTAGGAAAGGTCTATGAAGAGGAGCGCCATAGGCAGAGGCAGATTAGGCATGAAGCAGAGGAGGAAACAGCGGCCACTTCAGAGAGTAGAGCAAGCTCAAGCAGGAGCAGCACTCTGTCAGCGACAACTAGTACTTCCTCCTCCACTTCAGTACACCAAAGCCATGTTGTCCCTAAAAAAAAATCATCTCTTCTGGCACAGGATAGAGCAAAAGCAGCTGGCAAGAAGGACTCTCAGCCCACCCAAGCAAAGGAGACACCAGCACAAATGCCAGTGACACGGTATCTCACAGAGCCCAAAGAGGACATGGAGACAGATCCACTGGCATATTGGGCACAGAACTCTACTGTCTGGCCACACCTAGCCAAAGTGGCTCAGCAATATCGGTCATGTCCACCAACCAGTGTGCCCAGTGAACATCTATTTTCAATGACAGGGGATATCATGAGCCCTCATCGCTCAAGGATGGCAGCAGAGTTGATGGAAATGCTAGTGTTTTTTAAAATAAACATGCCTTTACTTGGATTTCCAGATTTTCCCTGTGAATGGCAAGATGAATAAAAGCAATTTAAAGCCTTGTAGAAGCTCCAACTGCCCCATATGCTCCAGATAATATTAGCACATGTACCTGACCTCAACCGCTGTGCCAGTCTGACCGGCCCTTACATCACTACAAGGGCCTGACCTCAACCACTGTGCCTGTCCATCCAACCCTTATGTCACTACAAGGACCTGACCCCAACAGCTGTGCCTGTCTGTCCGGCTCTTACATCACTACAAGTCCGAGTGATCCACAGCTAAGAGTCACAGGTCTATCCATTTCTTGCCCTGCCTTGACCTGTATGGCAGCAGTAATCAACTGAATGATGAAGAGCTGCAACAAGTTCATATTCTTTGTAGTGCCCTTCCATCAATTCAGTGGGTTGCCACATCTAATCTGAAGTCATAGTCGGAGAGGAAAATGAGGTGGCACTGGTTCCCTTTCGTGTTCTGTCCAGGGCTCACCCATCTCTTAGTACCCAGTGACCCATGTTGAACGACTGTTCACATTGAACCCCTCTCCACTTCGGCCTTCAAAGTTCTCATTTGTATATCTGCTATTTCCCTCCAGATTTTCAAAGACCATCGATAGCACACTAGATGCCAATGGAGCCACCACACTTTCCAAGGCTCGTGCCCCACTTTCGGAGCGAACCCATTCCAGGGAGCCCTGTCCTTCACAAAGGAAAGGGAACTCTCCCTGGGTCTTGCCTATCTCTTAGTGACCCATGTTGAACCATTGTTCACATGGGAACCTTCTCCACTTTGCCACACTTTCCAAGGTTCATGCCCCACTCTCGGGGCAAACACATTCCATGGAGCCCTGTCCTTCACAAAGGAAATGGAACTCTCCCCAGGTCTCGCTTATCTCTTAGTACCCGCTGACCCATGTTGAATCACTGTTCACATGGGAACCTTCTCTACTTTGCCTCACTTTCCAAGGCTCTTGCCCCACTTTTGGGGTGAACCCATTCCAGGGAGCCAGGTCCTTCACAAAGGAAAGGGAACTCTCCCCGTGTCTTACCTATCACTTAGTACCCAGTTATCCATGTTGAAGCGCTGTTCACATGGAAACCTTCTCCACTTCGGCCTTCAAAGTTCTCGTTTGTATATCTGCTATTTCCCCCCAGATTTTCAAAGACCAGCGAGAGCTCACTAGATGCCAATGGAGCCGCCACTCTGCCAGTCTGTCTTGCCCCTATCAAAACCACAGGGACCAGACTACCTCCACTCTGCCAGCCTATCTTGCCCCTATCAAAAATCATTACAAACAAGAAAATGTCACATAAATATCAATGTCTAATAGGAGTGAGTAGACCTCAGGAACCTCCATACCTGCACTGAATAGAACAACATGGTATTTTGTGAGGTATTTTAATCATTGGTCTTAAAAAAAAAGCACAAACCACTCCACTTAATTTTATTCAAAATGATTTATATATATATATATTTTTTTTCTATTTTTCCTTTTCTTTAAAAAATGGATTAAATCTCCTGGTATCATCGACAACAGAGCATCTCAGAAGTTAACATATCCGGATGGACTAAGGATTTCAAAGTTGAATGATTTCACTTAAAATCTTTTTTAAAGAAAGCCACTTATCTGAATCCAAAGTTGTTTAATCACCCTGTCCTCCATTTTTAACAGCAGAAACATGAAAAATGAAGTAGCAGTGTTCCGCAGAAGAAAATGTTCATGATGTTACAGTGGAGTTCTGAGTTTTGAGCCTTGAGACAGCCATTTTTGGTGAAATGTTAGCTGATGTTGGCTCCTGGCTCAGATTTGGAGAAATACATTCTTGGCTCCAACATGTACCTAATGATCCATAGTATTTGAGGTGGTCGGTTTCACCGCCATCAATCATTTGAAATATACAGTTGGCAGAAGCATATGCAGGACAGGGTGATTAAACAACTTTGGATTCAGATAAGTGCCTTTCTTTAAAGAATTTTTTGAGTGAAATCATTCAAATTTGAAATCCTTAGTCCATCCTGATATGTTAACTTCTGTGATGCTCTGTTGTTGATGATACTGGGAGATTTAATCTATTTTTTAAACAAAAGGAAAAATAGAAAAAAAAATTATATATATATAAATCATTTTGAATAAAATTAAGTGGAGTGGTTGGCGGTTTTTTAAGACCAATGATTAAAATACCTCACAAAATACCATGTTGTTCTATTCAGTACAGGTATTGATACTTCGGCCTGGCACTTCTGCGTGTAAAAGGATTTATGTACTCGGCTGGGCACCTTCTAAAATGTGTGCAGCATGCACAAGGCACCATCCATGTGCATAACTCCTGATTTTATACACGCAACGGATTAAAAATTTGTCCGGAATGTTTTATATCTGCAGAGCTAGCATACATTCCACAAATTTTTCTAATAATAATGACCCATCTTAATGAATCAGCGCCAAAGTTTCTATTAGATGCCAGGGATCATAAATAATGCCCTCAGATAAATGCAAACTACTCTGTCTAGGCAACAGTTGGCGCACATGCAATGTAAGCGGTCAAAGCGGATATAAAATATCTAGAAAAGATTCATCACAGTCAGCAGACACTAGACTCAATCTAGGGTTTCCCACAGTATTTTCATGCATGTAGTTCTATGTACGAAGGAATTTGATGAGAAGTAATGGAAACATAATGGCTAAACATACTAGCATGCAATGCAGATTTTACAAGAGCTGCAAATACTGCCCTACATAGGCTGCTATCATTTGCTACACGTAAGAAATCTCAAACAGCATGCAGTATCAAAAGTGTTATCAAAACAGAAAAGTCAAAATTTATTGGGACCTTATGTTCAATTTTTATCTTATGTTATCAAAGAATTTATCAGTGTTTATGGACTCTCTACCTGGGTAACAACAAGCTAGGTTGAGAGAACATTGTACAAATTTCATCTTTGTGTGAGTTTCCTCACTCCGAAGTACATCAAATCTTCATAAGAGTGTACTGTTCTGTTTGTATGTCTCACTCTGAATGTCAAAGTGGCCCCTAACCCCTACACAACTACTTAAACCTCACCTCGAGTTACAAGGGGGGCCTCATATAGAGATATAAATACCTAACTACTATAAGGGCCTTATATTCTCTCTCAAGGGCTCACCCCTATAAACAATTAAATATAGTTTTTGGGTACTTGCCAGGTTCTTATGGCCTGGATTGGCCACTGTTGGAAACAGGATGCTGGGCTTGATGGACCCTTGGTCTGACCCAGTATGGCATTTTCTTATGTTCGTATAGAAAAACACTCATCCAGTAAATTATATCAGCCTACTTCCTCCCACCCACATGTTTTATAATAAATTTTTGGAAACTAAAGTTTTGAATTTTATGAGTAAAACATTTTTTGTAATACACTCTCCTTGATTTTGATATATCAACTAATTTTCAGCCACGTATTCAGTTATAATAATTATTGATAAATTACCAAGTAGGGATGTGAATCGTTTTTTGACGATTTAAAAAAATTGTCAGATATTTTTTAAATCTTCAAAAATCATTAGAGTGCTCGAAACATTAGAAATTCCCCTGATTTATCGTGAAAAATCGTTAATGGGGTTAGTGTCCACTAACGGGAGTTATTTGGGGGGAGGGCGGGAAAACCGGCACACCAAAACTCCTCCTAAACCCACCCCAACCCTTTAAAACTAATCCCTTACCTTCCCCCACCCTCCCGACCCCCCCAAAAACCTTTTAGAAATACCTGGTGATCTACTGGGAGTCCCGGGAGTGATCTCCCACTCTTGGGCCATCGGCTGCCATTAATAAAAATGGCGCTGATGGTCCGATATAAAAAAACACCCCGACTCTTTACAAATGACCTCTTTGCTTCCCCCACCCCCCAAAACCTTTTACATGTACCTGGTGGTCTAGGAGGGGGTCTGGGATCCATCCCCTGCACTCATACCCTCGGTGCTGGACTGGTTTCAAAATGGCGCCGATCGCCTTTGCCCTTGCCCTCACTATGTCACAGGGACCAACGGTCGGCCCCTGTGACGTAGTAAGGGCAAAGGCGATTGGCGCCATTTTGCTTACTGGCAGCCGGAGTGCAGGAGGTCGCTCCCGGACCCCCGCTGGACATTTGGCAAGTCTTGTGGGGGTCAGGAGGGTCCCCAAAGACTTGCTAAAAGTCCCTGGGGGTCCAGCGGGGGTCCGGGAGTGATCTCCTTCACTTGGGCCGTCGGCTGCCAGTAAGCAAAATGGTGCCAATTGCCTTTGCCCTTACTATGTCACAGGGGCTACCGGTGCCATTGGTCGGCCCCTGTCACATGGTAGGAGCACAAGATGGTGCCTGGACCCCCGCTGGACCACCAGGGAGTTTTGGCAAGTCTTGGGGGGGGGAAGGGGGGGTTGTAGTTAATTAAATTTTATCCAGGAAATGAATAAGAATGGAACACATGAACGGAGCGGGGGCCCCCCTTGTTGAATGCAATGTATCTGTCCCCCCGACGAATACGAATTCTGAATGTAATGTATGCGGTCCCTCTGCACATCCCTACACTGAACCAACCTACAACATTAAAGTACAAAGCTGTACTTGCAGTAATCAGTTTAATATCTACAGGTGTTTTGCCAAACATATCACCATGTACAAGTACTGGCTATTAGCTGCATGGTCTAGAGCAGGGGTCCCCAACCACCGGTCCGCAGACCAGGACCGGGCCATTGGGGGTTTTTTGCCGGTCCACGACGCCACCACAGACCAGCACCAGGGTCGGTGAAAGCACAGTGTGCCGAGTATTAGGGGCTGCTGTGAGCAGTGGTATCCCGAGGGGAGCCAATGCCCCCGGGCGCAGGGAGGCTCATGCGGCCACCAGTGGACCTCATCCCACTGGCGGCTGAGTAGCGACACGCATCTAGCAGGCAGATCGGCATGGCCGTGGTGGAGTTCACGTCACCATGGCCCGAAGAAAAAGATTGCGTTTAAACGCATTGATGCTCCTCCTCCTTCCTGCCTGCGCGGCCCCAGAAGTAAACGTTGCCGGAACTGCGCGGGAAGGAAGGAGAAGGATCATCAGTGCGTGCAGAAGAGGAGCAGCGCTTACGGGCCACCACGAATACCAAGTTGCAGTGGCCCGAGAAGAGGAAGAGGCCCGGTAGCAGGGCCGCTGTAGCCCAAGAAGCTCAGGGCTGCTGCAGAGCCCATCCTGCGGCGACCCGTGAAGAGGAGGCCCAGCAGTGAGAGAAAGGCTGAGGGTCTGTAGAGTGTGTGTGTTCGTGTATGAGATGAGTTGAGAGACTGTGTGTGAAAGACAGCATGTGAGAGCCTCTACGTGTGTGAGAGAGACAGCATGTGACAGTGAGAGCCTGTGTGTATGAATGATTGTATGAGAGAGAGCATGTGACAGTGAGAGCCTGTACTTGAGCAAGACAGCATGTGGGAATGAGAGAGAGCCTGTGTGTGTGAGAGTCAGCACAGCATGTGCCAGTGAGTGACTGTGTGTATAAATGATTGTATGAGAGAGAGCATGTGACAGTGAGAGCCTGTGTGTGTGTGAGAGAGAGAAAGCATGTGAGAATGAGAACCTGACTGTGAGTTTGAGAGAAGAAGATGAAAAGAAAAGAAATAGAAAAAAAGACAATATAAAAGGAATTGGAGAAAAAATAAGAAAGGGAAGGTGGGAAAAAAAAGTCTGTGAACACCAATTAGAAAACTAAGATCAGACAGCAAAGGTAAAAAAATAAATACATTACTTTTTAGTGATTGGCACATGTAATCTTTGTGAATGTGCAAGAATAGCATTTTCTCTATGCGGATCTCACAATGTAAGAGATCAGCATGGAGGAAGTGGAAGCCCACGGCGCCTGCACAGAGGAGGCAGCAGAATGGGCTTCAGTGTCAGTAGCAGCAATTGGCACCTCTCCAATAGCCATGTGGCAGCAGTGACAGTGGCAGCAGAGGAATGAGAGAGGCTCTGAGGTTGCTGGCAAAAGAAAGAGAGGGGGTCTGCCTTTAGTGTGTGCATGTGTATGAATGGGAGTCTGCCTGGGGGTGTATGTGTGTGAATGCATGGGTGCCTGCCTGAGGGTGTGTCTGTGTAAGAGAATGAATGGGTGTCATCCTGGGGTTTGTATGTGTGAGAATAGGTGCCTGCCTGTGTGTGGTGTATGTGTGTGTGTGTGTGTGAGAATAAATTGGTGCCTGCCTGGGGGTCTGTGTGTGTGAGAATGAATGTGTGCATGCCTGGGGGATGGGGAGGGAGTGGTGTGAAAATGAATGGGAGCCTGCCTGGGGTTCAGTGTGAGAATGACAGGGAGCTTGGTTTTGTGCTCAAAGCCAGGGGAGGTCATGAGAGGGAAGGCGTCAGATGGAGGAGAGAGGTGTGAAGTTTGGAAAACAAGTGAAACAAGCCCAGTGCTCCCACTCATTCTGAACCTATGGTGAGTTGAGTCACATTCACATTATAAATGTCATAATTAAATGATAAGTATGCACTAAAATCCAACCCCCTCCATAACCCCACCCCGCCCTGCAGGGCCATGGAAAAATGGTCTTGCTTGAAGCCGGTCCCTGGTGCAAAAAAGGTTGGGGACAACTGGTCTAGAGGAAGAAGCAGAGGCTTGATAATATTCAACTTTGTGGCTTTTATTACATATATGTTCCAACAGAATCTATTTGACCTACAATATGGCTGCGGGAATATTACACAGACATGCGTAGTAAAGCAGCTGGATGTAGCCTAATATTGCGATACCAGATCTATTGTGATATATATTCTATGCAATGCCCCTAAAATCTGATATTTTCCTTTCCTCTTCTTAGGATCAATGTACTATCTCAAGCTTATCAGGTTTAATCTGTAGACTTATCTGGTCTGGGAATTTGCATACAGTTCTCCGAAATGGATGCTTTTAATCTTCATCCTACCTATTACCTTCCATCTGTTGAAATGCAAGCACTACCATCTGATAGAGCTAGGTCAAATAACACATATATCACACATTGCAAAGCTAGGTTCTCACATTCATCAATTCACTGAAGCAAACTGACTAAACTTTTGCAACTAGTCTCAGAAATACCCTAAGGGCCACAGTTTATATACCTGCATATATGCTATATTATATATTAAAAAAAAAAACCTGGTCAAAATACATGTACAGTTTAGTTTTAAATATAACCAGTTAAGTACCTTAACTGGCTAACAAATGTTTAGTTGTGCAGGCTGGAATCACAATTTCAGTTTTCAAGTGGATAAACATTATCCAGCAAAGTGACAGCTATTATCTAGTCATGTCCTCATTAAGCATGAGATCAGATAACCATTCATATTTAAAGCCAATAGAATTACAAGCCAAGTTGCCTCTTTGAGCTTGGCAACAAGACTGCAAAGGCTAAAAGTCCACCAGAGAATCAAGTGGTGGTCAGGCTCATTCAGCTCCAAACCTGGCATCCCATATGTAGGCAGGTCAATGCCAGAAATTTGCAGCTTGTGTGATTTTTGTATATCCTCTGAGGTATAATGTTGCCTTTTTACTGCACTCGTTACATTGGTTACTGTTCAGAGAACAAGTGAAATATTAAGATCATGACTATGATATTTAGAATAATGCAAGATGAAGATCCAGTATATCTACATACATTTCTGGAGTGGTAACATCCAAAATGCAATCTTTATTCAGCTCAGAGGTCTTTTTTTACAGGTCCGCTCTACGTTAAAAGTAAGACAGGCTGTTTTTCATAAAATAGCTTTCTCAATTGCTTGTCCAGAGCTCTGGAATTAAGCACTTTTGATATTAGGCTACAAGAGAACTTCATGTCATTTAGAAAGAAACTGTGGTGGCTCCCTGCTTGCTAGTTTGCAGGAGGATAATAGGGTATGAGGGTTGATGTGATTAGGTGAGGAGGGAATTTAGAGGTGACACTAAGATTTGTGGTGGAGTGGGGATTATGGAAGTGGGTGAGGGTTGTGTTGACTGCTGGGAGGATTGGAGGTAAGGGGAGGTTGGTGGGGGATTCAGTTTGGCTTTATTTATATGTTTTGTTTTACATTTTTGTGCTTTAATTGCTATTCACCCACTTAGGCAGGCTGGTGCTTGCAAAATGATATAACGATATAAAAATAATAAATGAAATGAAATATAGTTTCTCACAGGACAAGCAGGATGTTAGTCCTCACATATGGGTGACATCATCAGGATGGAGCCCAATCATGGAAAACTTCTATCAAAGTTTCTAGAACTTTGACTGGCCCCTACTGGGCATGCCCAGCATGGCACTAACCCTGCAGCCAGCAGGGGTCCCCCTTCAGTCTTCTTTTTTCCGCGCAGCAGTAACCTTGTGGTTTAGGAGCTCTGAAGAGATTCCTGACAGGAATTTTCCTCACGGAATTAATTAAACTTAAATTGCCCCACAGGGGTCCCTCCTCTAACTTTTCTCAGGCCGCAGTACTCTGGTAAGTTTTTTGACAGTATTCTGTCGATTACTGTCGAGTTTGGCCCTCGCGACCTACTGGCCATCATCCGTACCGCGGCTCGATTTTTTTCTGTGGCCATGGTATCGGGGTTCCGTCGGTGCCCAGACTGTACTCGCACCATGTCTATCACAGACCCTTATGGAGTCTGTGTAATGTGTTTAGGCCGTGAGCATGATGTCCTGACTTGCACCAAATGTGCCCTCATGACACCAAAAGGTCGCAAAGCCAGAATGGAGAAGATGGAACTCCTCTTTCGTGCTCAGACCCCAACACCATCAATCGCATCGACGTCATCGGAACCGGCACTGTTGACGTCACACCAGCATCATCCACCGTCCGGTGACCGTCCGCCATCAACGTCTTCAAGGCCATCGACGCCCGCTACTCCCCCTCAGGATCGAGGGGATTGCAGGGAGAAACATCACCATTGACATCGTAGGACTCGGACCATAGAGGGAGCGAAATCATTGACCTTGCCACCGTCCGAGCCACCATCGAAGAAGCCCCATCCAGGAAAGGCACCGACCATTCCTGCGACCGGAACACCAAGGCCACCCTCACCCGATCGGGATTTGGGAGTCACAATTCCGCCTGTAAAGGTGGTCCCTCCGACTGTGCCTCTGCCTCCCTCTTCTGTTCCAGAGCCAGGGCTGCTTGCTCCACGTCTCAGAGAAGAACTGGACTGGCTGGTTCAGGAGGCCATCGACAAGGCGATGCAATGGCTCCAGGTTCCTCCGGCACCGAGGGTGGAACCGGTCACTGACCTGATTGCAGCAGCGCTGGCACCGCTGCTGTCCCGGATGGAGGCACTCATGTCCGCCCTTCCACCGGTGGCTCCTGGGTCTCCGACGGCTCTGGTTTCTCCCCGTTGACAACTTCATTGGGAGGAGAAACATCGTTCCGCATTCCTCCATTGGGAGTTCTGCCTCAGCCATCGATGCCAATTCGACCCTTGCCACCGATTCATCCATCGGTACCGATACATCCATCGGCGCCATCGATGCCTGCACCGATGCCTTCTGCGCCATCTTCGGTGCCCCCGGTTATTCCTCCGATTTTCTTGGAGCCTCGACCGGGGCCTTCAGGTATCCAACCCCCTTCTCGTCCTACAGGTCAGTCTGCTGATCCTTATGACACCTGGGGTGATGATACTTCCACAGACACCGATGACTTACCTTCACCTCCTTCTCCTACTGAAAGTAGAAAGCGTTCTTCTCCAGAGGACCTTTCTTTCATTAATGTTGTGAAGGAAATGTCTGAGTTAGTCCCTTTTCAACTTCAAACAGAACAGGATGATAGGCACCAGATAATGGAGTTGCTCCAATTCCTGGATGCCCCCAAAGTGATCACTTCTATTCCCATTCATCAAGTTCTTCTTGACCTCCTCAAAAAGAACTGGGAGAACCCTGGATCCATTGCTCCAGTACACAGAAAGGCTGACACTACCTATTTAGTGCAGTCAGCCCCTGGCTTTCAAAAATCTCAGCTCGACCACCACTCAGTTGTGGTAGAGTTGGCTCAAAAGAAGGCAAAAAGGTTGAAGCCTCATTCATCTACCCCACCTGTTAAGGAACAGAAGTTCCTAGAGAATATTGGTCAATGAGTGTTCCAAGGGGCCATGCTCATCTCCCGAATTGCGGCTTACCAACTTTATATGACCCAATATAATAGGGCCATCTTCAAGCAGATGCAGGACTTCTCTGAAACCCTGCCTGAACAATTCCAAGACCAGCTTCAAACCCTTGTAAACAAGGGTTTTGAGGCAGGAAAACATGAGATTAGGGCATCTTATGATATCTTCAACACCTCTACTAGAGTGTCTGCAGCTGCTATTTCAGCAAGACAATGGGCCTGGCTCAAATCTTCTGACCTTCACCCAGAAGTACAAGACCGGCTATCTGACCTACCATGTGTAGGAGACAATCTGTTCGATGAACAGATCCAGCGAATGGTGGCTGAATTAAAGGATCATCATGAGACCCTTAAACAGCTATCATCAATACCTTCTGACTTCTCCTTAAGACAGCCCTTCAGGAAGGACTCTAAGAAGTCATTCTACCGTCCGAGGAAGGCCTATCCTCCACCAGCAAGGTCCCGACCTACGAGACCTTATCAAAATCCTCAGCCTCGCCAAGCCCAAAAGCAAAAATCACAAACAGCTCCCCAGCCGGGGCCTGCTTCAGGTTTTTGAAATCCACTTAGAGAGCAGCAGCCTTATTCCTCTGCCAAGCATGCCAGTAGGAGGTTGATTATGCCACTTTCACAACATGTGGCAATCAATCACAACTGACCAATGGGTGCTAGCAATCATTGCTCAGGGTTACCACCTGAACTTTCTCGCTCTGCCACCGGACTCACCACCTCTGCGGACGTGGGAGATATCCGACCACTCTATCCTTCTGGATCAGGAGGTTTCCCTCCTTCTCCAGTTAAAAGCAATAGAACCGGTCCCACTCTCGCAGCAAGGCCTAGGGTTCTATTCCCAGTACTTTCTGATCCCCAAAAAATCCGTCCAATTCTGGACCTACGTGCTCTCAACAAGTACCTATAGTGGGAAAAGTTCAAGATGGTAACCTTGGGGTTGCTTCTACCTCTTCTACAAAGAGGAGACTGGCTCTGCTCTCTGGACCTCCAGGATGCATACACACACATTGCAATAAGTCCTACTCATCGCAAATACCTCAGGTTTTTAGTAGGCTCCAAGCACTATCAATACCGAGTTCTTCCGTTCAGCCTAGTGTCTGCACCATGAGTCTTCACCAAATGCCTCCTGGTTGTCACAGCTTTCCTCAGGAAACAAGGTGTTCACGTCTACCCCTATCTGGACGACTGGTTAATCAGGGCTCCAACCCAGCAAGCCGCTCAGTCATCCCTCGATTTCACCTTACACACTCTAATTTCATCAGGATTTCTTGTAAATTACAGAAAATCCTATTTAATCCCATCTCAAACCTTGTTGTTCATTGGGGCAGACTTGGACACCTTGCAGGCAAAAGCCTTTCTACCTCAACAACGAGCGCTAATACTTGTGTCTCTCGCTCACCAGTTGCAGTCTCAACATACCACAACGGCTTGCCAATTCCTTGTCCTTCTGGGACACAGGGCGTCCTCAGTCCATGTCACACCAATAGCCCGCTTGGCGATGAAACTCATGCATTGGACTCTGAGGTCACAATGGATTCAAGCTGTTCAGCCTCTGTCGACCATTGTCCACATCACCAACACTCTCCGCTGTCTCTCACCTGGTGGAAAGATCAGAACAATCTCCTCCACGGACTGCCCTTTCAAGTGCCAGATCCTCAACTCATTCTCACCACTGACGCTTCCAACCTCGGGTGGGGAGCCCACGTGGACAATCTACAGACACAAGGGTCTTGGTCTCCAGGGGAAGCCAAACATCAAATAAACTTCCTAGAACTTCGAGCAATGCGATATTCTCTCAGGGCTTTTCAGGAACGCCTATCAAATCACATCATCCTGATTCAGACGGACAACCAGGTGGCCATGTGGTACATCAACAAGCAGGGAGGCACAGGCTCCTTCCTTCTGTGTCAGGAAGCTGCGCAGATTTGGGCGGAAGCACTCTCCCACTCGATGTACCTCAGAGCCACCTACTTGCTGGGAGTGGACAATGTCTTGGTGGACAAACTGAGTCACGTCTTCCAATCACATGAGTGGTCTCTCAACTCCTCGGTAGTGACCTCAATCTTCTGACAATGGGGATACCCCCAGACAGACCTCTTTGCGTCCCCTCAGAACCACAAAGTTGACAATTTCTGCTCCCTCATTCGGAGCGAGCGCTCTCCGCCCAGAGATGCTTTCTCCCTCTCGTGGGCAACCGGTCTGCTCTATGCATTCCCTCCACTTCCTCTTCTCTTGAAAACTCTCATGAAGCTACGTCAGGACAAAGGAACCATGATCCTGATAGCACCTCACTGGCCACGCCAAGTGTGGTTTTCCATACTTCAGGTTCTCTCCATCCGCAGGCACATTCCCTTGGGAACGGACCTGCATCTGATCACTCAAAACAAAGGATGCCTACGCCATCCCAATCTTCATGCCTTGTCTCTGACGGCATGGATGTTGAAAGGTTAACCTTCAACCACTTAACCTTTCAGATTCGGTTTCTCATGTCCTGATTGCTTCACGGAAGCCTTCCACAAGAAAATCTTATTCCTATAAATGGAAAAGGTACACATCATGGTGCACCTCGCAGTCCCTTGATCCCTTTTCCTGTCCAATCCCAAGGTTTTTGGACTATCTCTCAACCTAGCTTGATGTTACCCAGGTAGATGGTCCATCAAGCTAGGTTGAGAGAACATTGCACAAATCTCATTTTTGGGTGAGTTTCCTCACTCTGAAGGTCATCAAATCTTCACAAGAGAGCACTGCTCTGTTCGTATGTCTCACTTTGAATGCCAAGGTGACCCCTAACCCCTACACTAATACCTAAACCTCACCTTGAGTTACTAGGTGGGCCTCCCATAGAGATATAAATACCTACCTAGGATGAGGGCATTATGGCTAGGTGTTCTCTCTCTCTCTCTTTCTCTCTCTCTCTCCTCAGTGGCCCTAATAGTAAACATGGTCCCCCCAGTAGTTATATGTAGGAGATACCACAATTCTGGCACTTATCTCAAAGTTACTTTGCATAGGTATTAGCACAAATTGTGATAAACTGCCCATTACCATAAAACACACCTATTTTTCTATTGCATGCAATATTTAGTGCATTTTGATAAATCCAGGCCATATTTATCTGCTGATTTTGAAAGACCCTCTCCTACATTCAGCTAAATTGTATTTCTAAGTATAGCTGGACACACCATCAGTTGTCTGGCCATGTGCCGCTGAAACTTAGAGTTATCTAATGGCCTTTACTATGAATTTTTCCCATAGACACAGATTGGCAGAAAAGCATGAATAAGTCAGGCCTTAAGTTTGAGCTTTGTCCTCAACATACCCTGAAATGTCTTTTATAAAATCTAGTTAATTGCCACCTTACAGCACTGATATTTGGCTAATCTGCCACCCCTAAAGATACAGAGCAGCAAGATATGTTTTACTTTTCTTTAAGTACCTTTGTAGCTGATAAAAGCCTCCTAAGATATTGAATATTGATCTTATTTCTTTTTGCATTAGTGTGTTTTATTGGTGTTTATTGGTTAAAACCTAATATCCAAAGCCCTGTACTATATATTACATGAAGGTAAGATAGTAAGCAGTAGTCTGATTGCAAAGGAATGAGGTGATTGGAAAGCAAGAGAATTATTTGTGCAAAATTATTTGTATAGTGATTCAACTTTCCAGAATTATATTAGGAAACTATGGACTCCTGATGTTCATAAACAATTTCCAATTGGAGGCAATTCCTTTTGAATATAGTTCTATAATTTCTGTCTATAACTTTAATGATAAGATATTCAAGCCTATACCAGGTTTCAAGTTGCTGACAGAAAATTATTTGACACAGTATATTCAGTAAAACAGATGAGCCCTCTTTGTAAAAGATATATCACCCTAACTCATCTACATTTTGTAGACTGGGTCCTATATGTTTTCATGGTCAGCTTCCATGTACAGTAAAGTAGAAATGGAAAATCAAGATTGTATAAGCATATAGGAGGTTTAAAGTAATAAATCATGAAGGTTTACAAATGAGCAATATAAGCTTCAGGAAAATTGCATGGAAATGCATCATGCTGCAAAGCAATAGAGAATTTAAGAGTGATAAAAGCATCAGCCTACCAAGCTGTCAATATTGCCAAAAATATCATTGTTCTTTTAGGAAAAAATGGCAAGCTTGAATATCTATGAGAAAAAAAAACACATGTATCCAAATAACTGTGACACTTGTGATGGCTTTCAGTAATTTTATGCTGCTGTTTATTTGAGTAGTTCTAGCAAGAAGATAAGTTTACTTGACAGCTATATTTTTCCTAGTGCTAAAACTTGCAATAGAAGCACTTAAAGCAACAGGCTTAAATTTCAGCAGAGGAGATTTAAAAGAAATATTAGAAAGAATACACTAAATATAAGGGTAGTCAATTACTGACATGAATTACCTAGGGCAGTGTTTGAATCTTCATCATTGGAATATTTCAAGAGCTGATATACAAATATCCATCTGGGAAAATTTAGATATTATGATCTCTATCAGGACACAAAGTGGAGAAGTCAACATCTTACGATCCATTCCAGCTTTCTCTATGGTTTATATAATTACTGTAATGCTTAATTATTTAGCCACAGAGTTCCTCAGTCATGGTGAGGTCACTATTCAAAGGGTTTTCCAGCTAACTTTTAATGTTAGCTGGACAATCTCTGAGGTTTACATGTTTTCCCATATTCCTTGGTAAAATATTGTCCAAGGAAACCACTGTCTGCATAAAATTAACTGAACAAAAATGGCAAAACTAGGATCATTCCCAAGGGCTTGGTTTAACTTTGGCCAGGAGGGATTTGTTGGGGAAAAAAACATGTTTCATTTTTAAATTTCATTATTGGGGTGGTTTTTTTTCCATGAAATTTGTTTCATTTAATGTTTATTTCATTTTCTTTAGTTTACAAAAACAAAATAAACATTAAAAAAAACATATCCCAAAACAAATTTAGAAAAGGGGCCTCCCATCCTCACTACCCATCCCTCCCATCAGGATAAATACTGGGTCTAGGATTCTCCCCGATCCCCACTTTCCTGGTCTGGGGGGAATCCACTGACCAGGCCTAGACCCAGGCCCAGAGGCCGGAGCCAGACCTTCTACACTGATGTCCTCTTCTTTCTTCTTTAAAATAACAGCATCCGCTGTGGACATGCCAAAGCAAATAAACACTAGACATATGCAGGGGAAAATTGTATTTTCATTTTTGGTTTGTTTTCCAGAGGTTTTTTTCCCCATAAATTTCAGTCTGTGAAAAAAACAAATCAAACAATTAAAAAAACCCACCAAAAAACAAAAACAAAGTCTCCCTCCCTCAGTTCTGAAAATATACTGGGGCCAGGATTCTCCACAGCCCCCACTTACCCGGTCCGGTGGGGATACTCTGGTTAGCACTAGGCAGAAGGCTCGGACTTGCGTAGGCCAAGACCTTAATAGGTCGCTGTAGCCTCAGCCTAGGATGGAGCCCACACACTGACCCAGACCTGGGCCCAATGTTGAAATGCCTGGGCCTTGGCCTAAGCTGCAACCTGAGCCCAGGCCTGTAGCCGTGACCAGACCTGGATGCCAGGTCCTAATGCTGAAGCATTGGCCTGAACCCTGGTCTGACTCAATGATTGCCAGGAGGCTGGGTCCATATCTGTGTCTTACCTAAGCTGGAACCTGAACTGAGGCCCCAAACCACAACACAATACAGAGGCCAGGTTCTGATACTGGGGCCTCGATCTGGACCCAGGTCTAACATCAGAACCCAACCCAGTGGCCAAGTCACAACGCCTGGGCCTCCATCTAGGCCAGATCCTGAGCCCAGGCCTGACACAGCGACCCATCCTGGAGACTGGGGCCTCGGCCCAGAACTAGGCCTGATGCAGTGACCCGACCCAGAGGCCAGGCCCCTATGCCCTGGCCTTGGCCTAGGTCATAGCCAGAAACCAACCCAAACAGGAGGCCAGTTTCAATCCAGAGGCCTTGGTCTAGGCTGGAGGTCAAGCCTAGGCCTGATGCTATGATCCAACTCAGATACTGGGTCCAGTTGCCAAATCCTCAGCCTAGGACAAAGCCTGAACCCAGGCCCGATGCCACAATCTAAGTCAGAGGCTGGGTCCTAATGCTGTCCTCGGCCCAGACCCAGGCATGACACCATGACCCAACCCAGAGCTCAGGCATCGCAACCCGGCCTAGGTCCAAGCCATTCAAACTAATTGTGAATGACATATAAGGAAGTGGGGAAATATGTTTAGTTGGTGCAACTTACAATTGCATGTTTGTATTTATAGCTTATGCTTAGAGGTTAAATTGGTCCAACAAATTAAAATTTGAGCTGTAACTACTTGTTGACTGAAATATAATTATTTGCTCTGAATTTTCCAAATAGTACAGGATGGGTGAAGACACAGCTCTTCATATTGTAGAAGGCTGGAGCACCCTGCCCCAAAACATTCACAATCCCATCTAGATGACATGGTGCCTCAATTATTAAAGGAGAATCCAGGTGAATACTTTGCATCAAATGAGACAGCTACGATGTATAGTGAATTGGTGAGTGCAGAGTTTTTCTGATTTTTCAAATTCTAAAATGGTTGTGTGCATGTGTTTAGCTGCAAGTAATAATGTTTAACACACAAAAAAAAAAAAATTCAAATGCTTTTTTGTTTGTAGCTCATGATATTATGATAGTTTAGCTTGTCCAATTTGTGTTTTTCAAATTTAAAGAGAACAAATGCATTTTTTCAATGTTTATATCTGATTCACAGTTTTTTCAAAACAGAAAACAGTTTGTTCCATATGGCCTGAATTAATTTACTATATATATCACATTTCTTTAAGAAGAATATTGGCATACTAAATATAGAAATGTATGTTTGCCTTATGTTGAAAAATATTGTTGAGATTTGAGAAGAATGTTCTTTGGACCATTACAATTATAGACATTTTGTTAACAACATTAGAATACAGGAAAGGTCATACTGGGTTAGACCAAAGGTTCATCAAGTCTAGCATCTTGTGTCCAATAGTGGCTAAGCCAGGTAACAAGTACTCAGTAAGATCTAAAAGTAAAGTCTGATCCTTCTTGTTCATAACTAGGGATAAGCAGTGGCTTTTCCAAATCTGCATGGCTAATAGTGGTTTATTGATTTTTCATCCAAAAACTGGTCTAAACCCTTTTTGGACCCAGCTACACCAGATGGCAAAAAATTCCTCAGTTTTCTACAATTTGTTTTAAATATGCTACTTATTAACTGCAAGATAGAAACTGAGCCACTCAGTTGCTTGGCTTGTTATCTGGATAAACTTCCAGCTAAGTCTACAAGCAGTACTTGTAGACTGCTAAATAGTAGGGATGTGAATCGTTTTTTGACGATTTAAAATATCGTCCGATATTTTTTTAAATCGTCAAACATCATTAAAGAGTGCGATACAATAGAAATTCCCCCGATTTATCGTGAAAAAATCGTTAATCGGGATAGTGTCCACTAAAGGGAGTTATTTGGGGGGAGGGTGGGAAAACCGGCACACAACCCCCCCCCCCAAACCCATCCCGACCCTTTAAAACTAATCCCTTACCTTCCCCCACCCTTCCAAACCCCCCCCAAACTTTTTACATGTACCTAGTGGTCCAGTGGAAGCCCCGGGACCGATCGCCCGCTCTCGGGCCGTCAGCTGCCACTCATAAAAATGGTGCCGATGGCCTGATTAAAAAAAAACAACCCACCCGACCCTTTAAAAGCACCCCCTTAGCTTCCCCCACCCTCCCGATCCCCCCAAAACATTTTAAAATTACCTGGTGGTCCAGTGGTGGTCCCGGGAGCGATCTCCCGTTCTCAGGCCATCGGCTGCCACTAATAAAAATGGCGCCGATAGCCCTTTGCCCTTACCATGTGACAGGGTATCCGTGCCATTGGCCGGCCCCTGTCACATGGTAGGAGCACTGGATGGCCGGCACCATTTTTAAAGATGGCCAGAAAAGTAGCTTTTTAAGTCTTATCCATCTAAGCAGTACTTTTTCAGCTATCTTTCTTAACCAGATAAGCCTGAAAAATGAGACTTAGATGAATAGGTAGCACTTTTCAGACTTATCCAGACAAGTAGTGGCTTTCCTGTTATTTAGCCAGATAAATTGGAACTTAATCAGATAAGTGCTGCTATTTATTTGGATAAGTGTGAAATTGTGCAGTGCACAGTTTTTACATATGTAAGCTTGTCTGTGCACATATGCACTTGAATTTTATAAAGGGTTGCCAACTGGCTCCAGATTTTCTGGACAGATTGATCCAGTCCTGGTTTTACTCCCCTGTTTGCAGGTACTTATAGTGTTGCTCTTGTTAGGGAATGCAATAGGGACATCAGAATAAGTCCTAGCATGCAATGGGGTAGAACCCAGGACTGGATCAACCTGTCCTGAAACCCTAGAGCGAATTGGCAACCCTAATTTTATAAACTGCTCATATCGTATTCAAGCGGGTGTTAAAACACTGTAAAAATGTTGCACGTGCCCATATACACACACATATGGGCATACACACACAGCTTTGAATGGTACCCTTCCTTATTTTATGTGGACTAGAGAAGTAGAAATGAAAAGTTGTAATGGTAAATTGGACAACTGGTTTATTAACATCAATAACTTGCTGACATATTGCTTCAAATTAGTTCTTTACAATCTAATTGATTATAGCTAGAATTTTATTTTAATTTTTTTTTATTGAATATATATAATCTTTAAAACAAAGCATCCACTTTGTAACAGCAACTTGGTACATTACAATATTAAGAAAAAAGAAGAAGAAAAGAAGAAGCAAAAAAAAAACAAAAACACATCTATTGTAACTGTTTCCATTAGACCCCTAGCATGGAGGAAGCCAGCCCGACTAAAGCTGGAATTTTGTTGAAACATTTAAACTTTCTAAAGCATTTATCATTTCACAAATAAAGAAACAAAAAAAAATGCAAACAAAGGCATAGACCATTAGTGTACAAATAACTATTATAACTTGTCATTAGTCATCTATCTACTTAAAATGTACAAATGGATGACAAAGTTCTGCTGTTGGCCAATTTATTAGCTTATGCATTGTCTTTGGAATATTTGATAGTTACACTGGATTCAGTTAGATTATTGTTGACCCATTTTAATTATTATATAATGCAATATTTTTTTAAACAATCTTCAAGGTGTATAGCTTCTCTTAATTACCGATTCAGCTTGATTTTATTTATACAAATGATTTTCTGTTTCTGGGTACATAAATTCTCACACTATTCCTTTTTTATTATTATTTTCTTGCTTCTGGGAGCTTTGCAGTCAGGTTGTAAAATACCTTGGGTTAAGCATATATACAAAAAATCAATATTGCAAAGGACAAGATGATTATAGGCACTCTGCAAGTATTTTAGAAACAAATATACATTGCTAGAATTCTCAGCGCTACTATTCATTGAGCAAAGCAATATGTTTAACACTCTAACCCTCAGGCATTTTAAACCTTTAGTAACATCATACAGAATTCATTTGGTTCACATGGGTCTTAAAGCTCCCCCTACTGATTTCACTCATCTCTGTCCACTATTTAAATGCAAGATAAAGTCAATGGGAAAATAATTTCAACAAATAAATAGGAATGCTCATTTTACACACACCTTCAATATATGGATTTGAATATTATCATACCAGTGAGATAATTATATTTAACACAATATACTTTGTAGTTTACAATATATTTAACAGATTTTATGTAAGAATGCATCCTATATTCAAACTATGAGACTCATATAACCAGGATTTTAAATGCAAGCAGGGTAATTGTATAAGTGTTTGTGGTTGGGAAAAATCTGCATATATCTTTTACAAGCAGACTTTACCCAGATTTCAAAGTGAATTTATGTACTTAAATTCACTTTAAAAATGTGTGGGCAATTGGCATGATATGTGCAAAGGAAAACTCACACAAAGTTACCTCTGCTTTTCAGAGGTCCTCACTTGTATGAGGTAACTTATCTGCATACTTTTAAAATCAAATACCATGTACATAATTTCCAGCTCTGCTCTAACCTCCGCCCTCATTAATCATGTCTATATATAAAACAATTTTTGTTGTTTAATAAATGTGCTTTTGTGTATGTAGTTAGAAAACAATGTGTGTTTGTATTTTCTAGGGATGTGCTTTTGTTTCAAATGACAATGTCAATGATATTGTCTATATATGTTAATGTCATTTTTAAAAGGAAACAATAGAAATACAAAATTTAGGGTTTTTCTTTTGTTTTTAGTGAACACTATTCACACATAAGTAGCATTGGTTCCAGATGTGGCTAAGAGTGTGTTATTAGCAAAAATATATACCACATGCCCTCCACAGGAATCAAATGCATGTGATCAACTTCACACTACTTCAATGCCTCAAACGTATGCAGTGAGAAAGAAACCCAATGACATATCACACAACAGCATCCCGCGAGCACTTCATCACATGAAAACTGAAGTATCAGACAGATCAGATCTGGCCAAGTGCATGGCCTGTCTTGAGCTTGTTAGCACAAGGTTCACTAAGTTTGACAACCGTAATGAGAATTACAGAGCATAGAAATCTACATTCAAAAGTGTCGTGAAAGATCTGAATGTCAAGGCAAGCGAAGAAATAAATCTATTAGTGAAAAGGCTGGGGAACAAGTCCTTAGAATGTGTGAAGGTCAATGCATATAGTCAATCCCTCAGAAAGCCTGGCAATGATGTGGAGAATTGAACAGTACTATGGCAGTTCTAAAGAGATTGAAAATATTCTCCTCAAAAGAATGGAGAACTTTCCAAAAATCTCTAACAGAGACAATAATAAATTACCCAAACTTGGAGATTTGCTCTTAGAACTGGAAGTGGACAAAGCTGATTCATATCTCTGAGGCCTTAGCTCTCTGAATGCTACTCATGGGGTGTGGCCAATTGTGCAAAAGCTGCCACATAACCTGCAGGAAAAATGGTTCCCTATGTTATGCTCAGGCTTGTGGACCCTTGGCCGACAAGAGGATGGTATACCTTTCGGAGGGTCCATAGGTTCTCTTGTCGGGTGGCGAGGCAGAACAGGAGGCGGGACCAGCTGACCCTTGGCACTGGAGGCTGAGACGAATACGGAGGCGATGCACAGACAAGATGAGGCGCTGAGTCTTCACCACTGGTGGTCTGCGGTCCCCCCGAGAGGAGCTCGTAGGGACCCGACCGCTGGGGCTTAGGTGGACCTAGGGAGGTCAGAGCAATGGTGCAAAGGCCAACTGGAGCTTCGCCCTGGAAGCCCGCGGTCCCCCCAGGAGGAGCCCGTAGGGACCCGGGCCGCTGGGACTTAGGTGGGCCCTTGGAGACGGAGTCCTGGAGAAGTCCTAGGTCGAGTGCCAGAAGGTCGTCGCTCACCAGTCCAAGGTCAGGAACCAGAGAATCACCGTAAGCCAATCCGAAGTCAGGAACCAGAGAATCACCATAAGCCAATCCGAAGTCAGGAACCAGAAACACCAACACGTAACAGGAGCAAGGAGCAGGAACTCACCGAGGCAAGCAGACTCAAACAACACTCGCAAGAGACGTTGCCAAGTCAAGGAATGAGCAGAGGAAGCCTCCCTATATACTTCCTCTGCTCTGGATCATTGGAAGCAGGTGAGTCTAGTTAAAGGGACCAGGTCCCTTTAAATGCAAATGAGTTGACAGTAGCCATCTTGGATTTCCCCGGTGGAGAAGGAGAGATGCCGCTGAGGGAAGCAGGAGGCTTCCCCTGCAGCGGGCAGCACGGGCCCGAGTCAGAGCCCTCCCCCGGTGCTTTCATGGCCTGAGACTCAGGTAGGGGAACGCGGTCGTGGGGCGCCACGGCCGCGGAGCACAACACCCTAGGCTCTAGATATAAAGCAATGAATAATGTTGCCTTTCCATTTACAGTTTTCTCCAGGATCAAGCAGTGACACAAAATGATCCTAATTTCAATTTTGGTGCAACACATGACTTCTCAGATATGACCAATGTAAACCACTCTCGAGATGGAAGATCATCTAAAAGGTATCATAATATGAAAACAACATATCTGTATGCAAAACAGGTGTTGCCCACTAAGTCTGCACCTCCAGCTTCACTCTCTACTACAAACAAGAGGGTAGAGGACCCAGACAGACAATGCCCTATACACAGATAACATTATCTTCTAAAGAAATGCTGTGGTTTTAGGGGAAAGAAATGAATTGAACATAGAAACATGTTCAAAGAATATATAATTTATTACTGATACTGCTCTTCAATAAACAAACACTTTAAAGACTGTAAGGCAGTCATTATGTGCACAGAGTATAACAGTAAGAAACATGTCACAGCCCTCCATCTAGGTGCTACACACCTAATCTCTCAGAATGCTGCTACCTCCATGTTGAAGCATAGCAAGGAGAATAGTGTATTAGAGACAGTGATACCTGAAGTTGCACCCAAATGCACTGAAGTCTGTGGCGACTGTGAGTGCCAGGATAGAAGGTCCTGCTCCAAGATATGCCTAGCTATGGCATATCCCAAAGAAGAATCTGAAAGGTTGGTAAACATGTACATTATCATGGATGATCAAAGCAACAGGTCCCTGGCAAGGTCAGAGTTTTGATTTTTCGACATATAAGAAGACTACTCCCCATACATTTCAAAACATGTTCAGGAGTGGTAGAGACAACAGGGAGAAGAGCAAAGGGATTTTTTGATAGAAACCATAGATGGCAGTATCAGATCACCACTTCCCACAATTAGAATGCAACCAATTACTGAACAACAGGAGAGAAATTCCTACTCCAGAAGTAGCATGGCAACATCCCCATCTGAAGCCTATAGCCAAACCCTTTCCAACTTTGGATCCTGATGCCCAAATCCTACTTCTGGCAGAGACATCCTGAGGCTACACAATGTCAGCTGCACAATTGGCCACACAATGCTGCCTGTGCTCATCGCCTTAACCTAGGATATGTGATAGTAGATGATGTCTGCTTTGACAAAATGCTTAAACCAGATAACGTTAATCCCTTCAAAGCTAATGTACTGGAAGATGGGTTCACTTCCTTGTTCAAGTCATGTCAAACCATTTTTCTGTTAGATAAATACTTGTCCTTAAAGGATGACCAAACCATCATCTTCAGACCTATGTTGAAGCCCTCACACCAAATATTTGGAAGGACCATCTGGGAAACACAGTATTCCGAACTACAAAGGATGATGACAAATCTTCCCTCTCTATAGAGGACAAGGAGTTCCTGAAGATAAGTGAAAAATAATTCTTCAAGGATGAGTCAAACAGCTGCATGGCTCCCCTTACATTCAGAACTCCCAGATGTTGACTTCCCACCAACAAAGATCAGGCCCTCTCACAGCTTGCTTCACTACATTGAACCCTAGAAAGGAAATAAAAGACCAGGGATCACTTTGTGACCTTTATGAAGGACATTTTCAATAACGGTCATCCAGAGGCAGCTCATCCCTGAAGGAAGATGAAGAGTGCTGGTATCTCCCTACCTTTGGTGTATATCATCTTTAGAAACCAGATAAAATCTGAACTGTATTTGATTCAAGTGCTCAGTTCCAGGGAGTATCTCTGAATAATGTGCTCCTCACTGGGCCTGACTTGACCAACAATCTCTGGGGAGCCTTAATTCATTTCAGAAAAGAGTCCATTGCTATCATGACTGACAAACAATAAATGTTCTACTGTTTCATTGTCCATGAAGACTATAGAAACTATCTAAGATTCCTGTGGGAACAAGACAACTGTTAGGGAGCTGCTATCTGTTGGGAGTATCAATCAGATAGGAATTAGCAATCTGTTGTTATTAAGGAGAGTTGTGGGTGGATCCTTGGACCAGTGGCAGATGACCACGCCCCCGGGGGAAAATCCCGAGAGGGACCACTGGTCAGGCTCAGAGTTAGGAGACAGACACTCACTAGTTCCTTTATTAGACAGTATACTGAACCACCAGAGGTGGCAGTAGTGAGCTGGAATGCCCGGCTGGGCTGTAGTCCCTCAGATACTGGAAACAGTGATCCCTGGAGGCTGAGCTGTAGAGAAACTGAAATATGGTGAGTAGGCAGGGTATGCAGAGTACATGTATCGAATCTGATGGTAATACTCACACAATGTCTCATAGAAGCCCAAGAGCTGGAATGTATAGGCCCTTGAGGAGCAAGTACCTGGTTCCAGGGAAAGCTCTGAGAGAGCGATGGTAACTCACTGATGTAGTTGGCAGTGATGACTTCCAGGCAGAAGAGAATATGGAGCAAGTCTGGGAACGAGGGCCCTCGAGGAGTGAGTACCGGTTCCAGACTGTCACCTGAAAAACAAAGGAGAGAGCGAGGCCCCTGAGGAGCGGGTACCCCTGGTAAGTCAGAGGAGGCAGAGTAGCTTAGGTAGAGTAACCCAAACCCTTGCTAACTCAATCTGTTAGCAAATTCTAAAACCTTATATATCAATCGTGGGTGACGTCTTCTCAGGGGGACGCCCCTGAGGTTTGCGCCATTGCTGGTACTTCAGTCCGGGCCACGCACGCGCGCAGCCCTAGGCCTCCAGGAAGCATGGCGGGTTGCAGCGTCTAGCCGGTCCAGGGACGCCGGAGGTCTTTGGCAGGAGGACGCAGTGGCAGCCAATCTTCCTGCGGTCAAAGAGGGAGGCGCCAAAGAGGTAAGGAGGGTGGAAAGAGGGAGTCGGGAACCGATGGACACAACAACAACAACATCTGCAACAAGATTGTTGAGTATAGGAAGCATGTGCATGTCTTCAGCAACAGTCCATCACCTGCAGTTGCAACCTATGAACTCAGGAGCACACAACAAGAAGGAGAGAAGGAACATGGCATAGATGCCAAACAATTTGTAGAAAGTGACTTCTACGTGGATGATGGATTATAATCCATACCTACAGAAAAAGTAGTTATTAATTGGAGTAGAGGAGTAGCCTAGCAGTTAGAGCAGTGGGCTTATAATCCCTGGAGATCAAGATTCAAGTTCCATTGTTGCTCCTTGTGACCTTTGCCAACTCCCTTTATTCTCCATTGCCTCAGGTACAAACTTAGCCCTGGTTATATCATTTTTCTATAGCGATAAAAAAAAAAAGGGGGTGTAGACAGGTTTTGTAAGAAAGAAAGAGAGAGAAAGAAAGACAGCCTCTGCAGAGGTTCATAAAATAGTTATTAGTTAACTAATTATACCACTGTAAGAGGGGGCACTAGTAATTCAGGGTGAGGCTTATGGGGTGAGCTGGGTTTTGGGGAGCAGTTTAACATGCACTGTCATACGTACTAACAGCACAGTTACCATCAGTGAAGATTTAATATGATTTGGATTGATGAAATATGAAAGATGAGTAGATTTGTACCAAGTTTTCTCTACCTGTGCATCAAACTAGGTAAAGAGAACCTGGTACAAATCTACTCTTCTTTTACATTTCATCAATTCAAATCACATTAAATCTTCACTGATGGTAACTGTGCTGTTCATACGTATGGCTGTATGTAAAACAGCCCCCCAAAACACAATTCACCACACAAACCTCACCTCGAGTTCATAATGCCCTCTCTTACAGTGGTATAACAAGTTCACAAATCAGAGGACCTCCACAGAAGCTCTCCCTCTCTATCCCCATTCTCCCTCTCCATTCTTCTCTTCCAAAACAGAATTTGTGATAAATATTTATGATAAATATCACAAATCCTGCTATAGCCATACCAGAGATATCACAGGCATAACAGCAGGAAAAAAGGAGAAGTTATTTATAGCATTAAATCCCACAATAGCATGCATTATGGTATCACATACAACATTAAACAGCCCTTGTTTCCATAAACTCCTCCCACTTGAATACATTTTTTTAATTTGCATACACATTTCATGATGCAGTATTTATTAGAGATGTGAATCGTGTCCTCGATTGTCTTAACGATCGATTTCGGCTGGGAGGGGGAGGGAATCGTATTGTTGCCGTTTGGGTGTGTAAACTATCGTGAAAAATCGTTAAAATCGTGAGCCGGCACACTAAACCCCCCTAAAACCCTCCCCGACCCTTTAAATTAAATCCCCCACCCTCCCGAACCCCCCCAAATGCTTTAAATTACCTGGGGATCCGGCAGTGGTCCAGAACGGTGGCAGTCCGGAACGGTCCCCTCAATAGAATCGTGTTGTCTTCAGCCGGCGCCATTTTTCAAAATGGCCGCCGCAAAATGGCGGCGGCCATAGACAAAAACGATTCGACGGAGGAGGTTGTTCCGGACCCCCGCTGGACTTTTGGCAAGTCTTGTGGGGGTCAGGAGGCCCCCCCAAGCTGGCCAAAAGTTTCCTGGGAGTCCAGCGGGGTTCCGGGAGCGATTTCTTGCCGCGAATCGTTTTCCTACGGAAAATGGCGCCGGCAGGAGATCGACTGCAGGAGGTCATTCAGCGGTGGTCCGGAACCCTCGCTGAACGACCTCCTGCAGTCGATCTCCTGCCGGCGCCATTTTCCGTACGGAAAACGATTCGCGGCAGGAGATCGCTCCCGGACCCCCGCTGGACCCCCAGGAACTTTTGGCCAGCTTGGGGGGGGCGTCCTGACCCCCACAAGACTTGCCAAAAGTCCAGCGGGGGTCCGGAACGACCTCCTGCGTTGAATCGTTTTGGTCTATGGCTGCTGCCATTTTGCGGCAGCCATTTTGCAAAATGGCGCCGGCTGAAGACTACACGATTTAGTGTGCCGGTTTTCCTGCTCTCCCCCTTCCCCCGATTTAGCTACGGACCACCGCTACGGAGGTAATTTAAGGCTACGGAGGTAGTTTAAGCTACGGACCGCCGCTACGGACCCCCAGGTAATTTAAGGCATTTGGGAGGGGGGTTCGGGAGGGTGGGGGATTTAATTTAAAGGGTCGGGGTGGGTTTTAGGGGGTTTTAGTGTGCCGTGTTTTAGTGTGCCGCTGGACCCCCAGGTAATTTAAGGCATTTGGGGGGTGGGTTTGGGAGGGTGGGGGATTTAATTTAAAGGGTCGGGGGTGGGTTTTAGGGGATTTTAGTGTGCCTGCTCACGATTTTAACGATTTTCACGATACTTTACACACCCAAACGGCAACAATACGATTCCCTCCCCCTCCCAGCCGAAATCGATCGTTAAGACGATCGAGGACACGATTCACATCTCTACTGCTTGGGTTTGTGGCTCCATTCATCATACAAGCAAGGTCTTTATTAAGAAAACTGTCATCATAGACAAAATGTGATACTCCATGCTGCCTCCAGGAAAGAAATAAGAATAGAAAATATGGAAGGGTTCCCTGTGAGACCTTGAGCAGCTCCAGATTACACATATGTATACATCTATATCTTATTATGAAGAACTTTGTGTCTTTTCAGATGCCATCTTAGAGGATATAGCCACCATTGCTTATATAAAGACAACAGAAACAGAAGGCTTGTCCTACATATGATTTATCCTGTGCAAGGCTAAATTAGCTCCTCAGTCTAGCCACACCATATTACCACTAAATAGACAATTACAACAACATTGTCTATTTCATCTCATTTTGGGGGAGAGCAGGAAAATGATGGAAAATCCCTGAAATTTTGTGCAAAATCAATATTTCATGTTACTGTATGGAAATGCTAAAACCATACTGTAATGGATGTACTGCTCAGTAACTTAAACAAATAGCTTATTGTACTTTACTGTTACCGTACTATGATGGCACATGATTAATTTGTAATCTATACCACTCATAATTTTTATCGTGCCTATATGTAAACCGTTGTGATGGTTATCCATCTTAACGACGGTATAGAAGAGTGTTTAAATAAATAAATAAATAAATACATAAATAAATAAAATAAAGTACTGTGTGATACCTTGAGCTATTGCACAGAAATGGGAGCTACCATGCAGAAACATTAAATGTTACAATTTGAGTTACAAAGTGTAATATCAGGCAGCAGTTTGCTAGCTAGAGATAAGGTTTGGCATTCCCATTGGCTGTCTCCTTAGTTATGGGTTTATGTTGCCAAGATAGCAAGGTGGTATGTGGGTGGATGGTGAGCCACCTGCCACACTACCTGGTTACAAGGGTAAACAAACAATAAGGTCAATAAATCAGCAGCAGCATAATTTTAGAAAAGGGGCTCTGGTATTAGGTGCATATACTTTGATTTCCCCTTTCCTTCTTCATTTGCATGATACTGATGGGCCTTGCTGCACACTCAAGGGTTAGGCAAGAGCCATACCTCAGAAAATATATTGGAGGTATTACAGGGGATGATGGAAGGATGTCATAGGCTACTTAGAAGCAGTGAAAGAGATTACTTGAAAGGATATTTCATTACTGACAAT
Organism: Rhinatrema bivittatum; assembly: GCF_901001135.1. NCBI lineage: Eukaryota > Metazoa > Chordata > Amphibia > Gymnophiona > Rhinatrematidae > Rhinatrema > Rhinatrema bivittatum. The sequence goes on from NC_042615.1 coordinate 176,584,138, forward strand.
GGTACCACTATTGCTAAGTAGGGGTGGGAATAGGGGAACATTTTTTTGTTTGTTTTTGGGGGGCATGGGGCCAGGGCTCGGATGTAGACTGCAGCCCCTTTTTTCGTGTTGCGCCCAGTGTTTAGGCAAGGCACAGCCTTCAGGCCTAGGCCCTGGCTGATGTGCCAGAATTGCACTCTGGCCATAGACTGGGACCCCTGCTTTGGGTCAGAGCTTCCTCGCTAAGTGAACCTTATCCTCAGGCATAAACCTAGACTTCACCGGCCATTTTTTTTTTTAATACGTTTTCAAAAGAAACAAGATTTTGATGAAATTTTATCAGAATTATTTTGTTCTATTTCAAAACAATCCAAAATGAAATTGGACATTTTATCTCATTTTCTATTTCTTTTCTCCCAGATGCCTTTTCCTATTACTAAGGTGCTAGCTGATGGAGGATTCAAGGGCAATCGATGCTTCACCTATACGCTGCACCTGATCGTGTGGGATGCTTTGGGGCTTGAAGGCAAGGAAGGTGGCAGCCAAGTCCTGAAGCGGTGGATTGAGAAGTGTTGCAAAATAGCTGGCCACTTCAATTGGAGTGTGAAGAGTGGAAAGCTGCTCAGAGAGAGTTAAGTAGCTGTTGGGGCACCTTTGTACAACTTTGTCCAGGATATATCTACTAGATGGATTTCTATTTTTCATATGTTGCAGACGTTGTCTGAACAGCATGATATGTATGTGGCCACTGAAATTGAATTGGAAAGTCCTCTTGGATGTCAGGACTGAACAAAATTGCACAGATGGTGTATGTCCTTTTAAGTAATATATTGATGCAATGAGTCTAGCTACAGCCACTTTGGGTGGCATCATTCTTGTAGTACACTATCTGGAACTGGTATTAAAGAAATTTCTGCAACAGATTTAGGTTCCTTATCTAGCCCTAGTAATATCATCTGTTCCCCATTAGCTGCATCCTCATCCCCACCCTTGTGACAACACCAATCTCGACCTATCTTTGATGAAATGTCTCCCATGTCAAAGTCGATAACCTCAGCAGTTGGCAGCAGAAGTGTAAATGATGAACACTATCCTCAGGAGAAGCTTCCAGAAATGTTAGTCAAGTGTTACCTGTCTGAGCCAACTGAGAACATGGCCATAGATCCCTTGGTATATTGGGCACACAAGGCTTTTAATCTGACCTGACCTTGCCAAAATAGCACAACACTTTCATTCCTGCACATCAACCAGTGTGCCCAGTGAAAGGGTATTTTCTAAAACAGGGAATGTTGTCAGTTAACACCACTCATGATTGTCTCCAGAGTTGGTTGAAAAATGAATCTTCCTATGCTTGATTTCCCAGAAATGTATTGTAATTAGCAAAAAGATTGAAAGCTCTCCTAATAAATCTGGCGGTTCTTGTCCAGCCAATTCATCGTTTATGGATTCTGATAGTCCTTGGCGAAAGATGGCTATAAGACTATCTTCTCCCCACCGTAGTCAGAGATAGTCAGACACTCCAAGTTTACAATGTGTCCAAATTCCTTCCAAGATTTTTAAATCTCCTCTTTTCAAAGTTTGTAGGGTAGAAAAGCTCTTTCTTACATCTGTACTTTGAGAGGAACTCCCTCTCTCTAAGACTACTGAAATTCCTCATCTAAGACTCTCGGGGCTGGAACTCCCACTCTGGGACACCTGAAATGTCTATGGCTGACTGTGTGTGCCCTGAAACCCTTGGGTGAGAGACTTGCAGCCTAGATGAAATTATGGGCTGTGTCTCTGTCAGCCCTTTGAATCTTGGGTGACAGTGAGTAACAGACTTGTAGTCCAGAAGAGTTACTGGGCTGTGAGACTGTCCATCCTGAAAACCTTGGGGGGTCACTAACTCAGAGTCACCTTTGTTCCCAAACCAATGTTTGTGTAGATGAAGGTGTGCATGTAGCATGAATGATTTTGAAATGTCTGTTAATGGACAGTTGCAAGGGTTGAGGCCCTGATGTTTGGTTATGCTGCTCATAAGATTACAATTTTTGCCAATTCAAACTCATTGAGAGTTTGTTGTTTGTTTGACTGGATGATGAATGACAAATTATAAGTAAATACTATATTCTAATATTAAATACATATTAAAATATTCTTAGTGTACCAGAACTTTCAAATGATTTTGGGCATAACTCATTAATATATTCACAAGGCTTTTTAGACTGATAACTGTGATGTTATCTGTGTAAATGGCTTACCTGGGAATGAGAATCAGGGCCAAATTTTAAAACTTATGCATGTAAAACCCAGGAGTTTACTCGCATGGCCAGGCCTTAGGCAGCACAGCTGCCATTTGCCACTGTGCCGGGGGATCGCGCACCGGCAGAGTGCTGGCACACACAACTTGATCCTGCTCGGAAGCAGGAGCAAATGGTAAGATAACAAAATTGGGAGTATTTAGAATAGGGATAGGGGGAGGGCAGGATAGGGAAAGGGGAAGGGAGGTTAGGCTAGGGGGATGGGAAGTTCCCTCCCAGTCTGATCCTTAATTGGAGCGGAATAGGAGGGAAATGGGGAAGGCCTCAATGCATCGCCGCTCATAATTGCAGATCTCTACCCCCCTTGCATGCACCGACCCAGTATGTTATAAAATTGTGCATCCATGTGTGCGCGCCGGGTAGCGCGCACACATGGACGCGTACGCATAACGTTTTAAAATCGACTCCTCAGTGCTTAGTTGGAGGTATCCTGGGGTGGACAGGAGGTGTTCTAGGGATAAGCAGATTTAGCTGAAAACGTTAACTGGCTATCTTCTCCGATATCAGGAGTTAGCCAGTTAACTCATGTGGAACACTCTAGTCAGGTTGTAGGACTATCCTAAAGTTGGCCGCTTACATAATTAACTAGTAAACTTTAAGGTAGCTGGTGAATTAATAGGCACTGGTGGAATGATCATCAGGTCGATACAGTAAGGTCGAGGTAGAAACAGTGAGGTAGTGTCAGGCGCACCCTTCCTCCCCGCACGCACAGTTCTCTTCACTAACTCCCCGATACTCTCCTCTAATCGCATGCAAATGCATGCCGCGGCTTTAAAGCGGTAGGGAAGGGTTATGCCCGCGTAACCCATTTTACTGTATAGGCGCTTAATACAGCGCCTATACAGTAACCTCTGTGCGCTGGTACCTGTCATTTCAAATGACATTTGAAATGACAGGCACCAGGAAGTGTAAAAATCAAAATTTTTAAATACCTGTCGGAGGGCCACGTGGGTCCAGGCGGCCGGCGGGATCCGGGGGGCCGGTGGTCGCGTGTTAAATCTAGGCCGCGGGCGGGTGGGCGCCTGTTCTGGGCGGCGGGTGGACGCGCGTTATTTTCAGACGGCCGCGTGGGTCCAGGCGGCCGGCGGCGGCGGGAGCCTGGGGGTCGCGTGTTAAATCTAGGCCGTGGGCGGGTGGGCGCCTGTTCCAGGCGGTGGCGGGGGGACACGCGTTAGTTCGAGACGGCCGGCGGGCGGCGGGTGGTCGCGTGTTAAATCTAGGCCGGGTCCGCACAGGCGCGCATTCATTCAGTGCCGGTGGGGGCTGCCGGAGGCGTGTGACTGCCTTGAGCGCCGAATCGCAGGGGTCGCACAGGCGCGCATTCATTCATCCAGGCGGAGGAGCCGGTGGCAAAAGCAGCCGGCTCCTCCGCCTGGATGAATGAATTCATTCACTGCCGGTGGGGGCTGCCTCGGCAGCCCCCACCGGCAGTGAATGAATGAATGCGCGCCTGTGCGACCCCTGCGATTCAGCGCTGAAGGCAGTCACATGCCGTGACGTCACGCCTTGAGCGCCGAATCGCAGGGGTCGCACAGGCGCGCATTCATTCATCCAGGCGGAGGAGCCGGTGGCAAAAGCAGCCGGCTCCTCCGCCTGGATGAATGAATGAATGCGCGCCTGTGCGACCCCTGCGATTCAGCGCTGAAGGCAGTCACATGCCGTGACGTCACGCCTTGAGCGCCGAATCGCAGGGGTCGCACAGGCGCGCATTCATTCACTGCCGGTGGGGGCTGCCTCTGGCAGCCCCCACCGGCAGTGAATGCAGTGAATGCCGGTGGGGCCTGCCTCTGGCAGCCCCCACCAGCAGAGAATGAATGCGCGCCTGTGCGGACCCGGCCTAGATTTAACACGCGACCACCCGCCGGCCGTCTCGAACTAACGCGTGTCCCCCCGCCGCCGCTGCCGCCGCCACCTGGAACAGGCGCCCACCCGCCTGCGGCCTAGATTTAACACGCGACCACCCGGCTCCCGCCGCCGCCGGCCGCCTGGACCCACGCGGCCCTCCGACAGGTATTTAAAAATTTTTATTTTTTCTTCTGACAGGTTTTATGTGTCCCACATCATTACATTTTCTCGATCATCTCTGTATGGCTTTTTTTTTAAATTGTGTTTTATTGTTTTTGAGTGTCTTAAGCGGTGTCGATGGATTTGTTACTAGACTCACAGTCCTAACTCCTACTAGAGGGAGGCGGTAAACTAACACGTTACGGCCGCGGCAAAACAGTGCGTTACTAATGAGAGAACCTGAGTGCCCGTTACGGTATCGGAGGGGAATAGCTAATTCCTTCATTATACAGCTAATTCGTTCATTTACATGCCGGGTGCGGGAAGGGTTACGCGTCTGTTTTAAGAAGCGCTACGGACGCGCAAAACTGGAGACTGTATCGCTGGTTTGCCTTACGCGTCCGAATTGTGCGCAGCGAGCTCGTTACAGACGAGAAATCTTAAACTGAACTTTACTGTATCGAGCTGTAAGTTGCTTCTCCCTTAGTCATAGGACAGGCTTTTTAGCTAGAAGCTAAAGAGCAATAGTAGCAATCAACTTAAAAACATCAATATTAAATTATAGAAAAATCACAGAATTTTAATATAATTTTTATTTTATTAAAACAAATAAAAATAGCATTACAAATACAAGAACAATTTTCTTAATAAAATAAAAATACATATTGTATAAAATGTAACAAATTAAAAAAATAAAACATACAATATTTTATCAAAATCATATTGCAGTATACAATAAATTTAACAATAAATATCATGTATAAAAAACATTTTTTTGTAAAATTGAACAAAAAATATGAGTGAGAGGGAGGAAAGGGGATACATAATAGGGAGAGTGGAGCCCTAGGACAAGCATGACATTGGTCTAAGTCACTCCAGATTTTGAGGATTTAGAGTTGAGGGTGAAAGGGCATTGGATATCTGCTCTACCGCTCTTGAAATGTGCAATAGCATGGCCTCCATGTCCTGCACCTTCAACTGGGGGCTATCCAAACAGACATTCACAAGCTGGATTGCCTGCAAGAACAGTTGCAGTAGGCCATTTGAATCTGCTGCATCTGATCCTGACAATTTAGCATTGCCTGAAGTTCAGGATCAATGCTGGGTGGGAGGGTGTAGAGAAGAAATAGAGCTATCCTCCTCCTCTTTACAGCTGGGCCTAGCAGCCTGCTGGCTGGTGCTGGTGTCACTGACTGTCAGCGTTATCACTGATTCTTATGTTCTGGAAAAAAAAACAGTAAAACAAAAAACACAGTTAAAAAGGATAACATTAATGTCTCAAAAGAAGAGGCAAGGTTCTCAAATTAATATGTGGCAGCACTTTTGCTAGTCATGAGAATATAATATATTTTATTTATTTATTTATTTATGTATTTATTTGTGGTTTTTCTTGACCGACCATCATCAGAGATATCATGTCTGTTTACATGTAACGGGGGTAAAAGCAGGAAGAGAGCAGTTACAAAAAAAACAGGTTAACAGCCATCTTGTGCTCCTACCATGTGACAGGGGCTGACCAATGGCACCAGTAGCCCCTGTGATATATTTAGGGCAGATGCTATCGGTGCCATTTTGATTACTGGCAGCCGATGGCCCGAGTGCAGGAGATCGCTCCCGGACCCCCACTGGACCACCAGGGAGTTTTGGTAAGTCTTGGGGGGAGGGGGGTCAGGAGGGTGGGGGGTTGTAGTTAATTCAATTTTAGCTGGGAAACGAATAAGAATTAATGCATGATTGTATCGGGGGCCCCCCTTGCCGAATGCAACGTATCTGCCCCCGATGAATACGAATCCCGAATGCAAAGTATGGCGTCCCTCTGCACATCACTAATATTTTCTATGCTATGCACAATTTTGTTCGAAAATTTGTCTCATTTTTATTAAATACAAAGTTCTTACCTGTCATGTGTTTGTTTTAGGGACATGTTCTGAATGTTGACAGCTGCATTCTAACTGCTATGGTTAATTTATCCTCTGACAAAAAATAAGTAGCTTTGAAACACTGCAGCATTGGACCGTAGATGAGGCTCAAATTTTAAGATTTTGAGTTCATGTTGCGCTAATGCATGAAAATGTGTACCCCTTGCCTGAGGAGGGAGTTGGCACTACCTGAGAGGGCGAACCCCCGCAGGACCCCTCCGTCAGGAGGTGAGGCTTACATCCCGCAGATGTCGCTGTTTTCTCGAAAACATTTTTAAACCTATTTTACCTGTCACAGGAACAAATACTTGAAAATGGAATCGGAGATGCATTCTCTGAATCTTAATTTGGGAGGCCAGATTAAGGACCTTAACAGAGCTGAAATGGTGGAACAAAACTCACTACAAGCTCAAACTGTGACTTTGAAATTGATAAAAGGTCATGGAATCCAGTCAAAAAGACTTGAATCCTTGGAAAATCACGTGAGACATCTTAACTTAAAGTTCCTAAATTTTCCTCATGCTCTGGGAGAAGATATCCATAGCACATTAAAAAAGGTTTTTGTGGAAAATTTAAAGTTTGAAGAGTCTAAACTTCCTTTGGTGAATAAAGCTTATTTTTTGTCAAAAGTGAGAAGAAATAATGGAGTTAACCAGATGGAAGTCCTGGATAACTTGATGCAATTCTTGTAGAGTCCAGTGGTAGGGATAATATATCGAGGAGTACTCCTGGTGTCCTTTGTGACCGAGAGAGATATAAATGTTATGAGAAAATATTTTCAAAATTTTCCTAGTACTTTCTTTGGTCAAATTGTTAAAATATTCCCAGATTTTGCTAGGGCCACCCAATTAAGGAGAAGGGAGTTCCTAAATATGAGATTACAAGTATTAAATTTAGGTTATACGTTTGTTTTAAAATATCCCAGCAGATGTATAATACGTGGAAAAGATAAAAGTTTTGCTGCCTTCATCTCAATTTTGTTCAGTTCCTAGTTAAGTTTTAGGTTGCTATGGGAGTAGGAATGTGTCTAATTAATGTCCTTTAAATGTATTATTGAATTCACTATATGTCTGGTAGTGGCCTACAGGGGTCTGATCAAACTCTCAATAAAGTTTTTGTTTTTTGTTTTGTTTTTTTTCTGAAAGTGGCACCTGCCTATAAATTAAAGGATGAGCTAGGGGTGCGTGGGAAAGGGGTAGGAGGGTTGGGAAATACAAGCAGTCTAACTTCAGTTAGTCAACCAGAGTAACTCACTGCTCTCTTGATTAACAAATGTTGGTACCTATTCAAACCAAGTCACACTACCTCAACACCTATCCAAGGTGAGTAACTGAACTGAACTTTTCAACCTTTTTACTTAGATATACACTGCTCCTAGCTTATTTCTAGCTTCTGGCTACTTTTTGTGTTTGTTTTTTTTTTGTGTGTGTTTTTTTTTAAACACAAACACTGTATCTGAACAACTAAGATCCTTCTTGAATGCTAGGGATTTAAACATCAATCCTGTGTAACAGATCCCCTGTGATAGTCAATAAATGTAACCCACCGAATCCGTTAAGCCAGTTTATCTTTGTATTGATTCCTTCAAATACTCCCTTTAATATCAGGGCCATTCTGTTTCCTAAATTGTAATATTATACCTTGCTGAAAAGTTTGTAATTAGTAATTGTTATCCAGTATGTTAAGGTAAAATTATATATGTTACATATCTTTTATTTGCATTAAAGTAAGATGTATGATTACTTTATGAAAAATTAATAAAATTTGAATTAAAAAAAATTAATCAAATACTACTGTTCCTGTTTTGCACTCTTTTTAATTTATTAAATTTGCTCCAATCCATTGAAAGCTAATCTAATTTACAAATCTCTCCTCATAACTCATGCATGTGCAGTCCCTGATTCTCATAAAGTATTGTCCACTAAAAAGTGAGTGGACCATGGCAGGTTCCAGATAGCTCCATTTAAAAAAAAAAAAAAAAAAAAAGCTTAAGAGAATTGCTTTTCATCAACCACAAGTTCTCATAGATAAATAAGTGTTAATAGCAGACAGCATTGATGGGTTTTTTTTTCCTCAATAATTTACAGTTAAATATTCATGAAATAGTATAAGATTCATTTAAGTAAATTCAACATCGTAATATTTTGGATATACTGCCTTTGAAAAAAAAAATATATTATGCATAAATAGCATGAATAAAAGGATTGATGTATACTGTTTATAGATAAATTTGCTAGCAAGCTGTAGAATTATAGAGGCATAAACCAGAAGATGAGTAAAGTTTCTATTGCTGCAAGATTGGATACTGTTGCATAGTCTTACTATTTATATATTTTGGTTGGAATTCAAAGAGGGATTTTCTCTTTTCTCCTACAGATGTGTTTTGTTGTAATCACTTTTCAGTATATTTATGAAACGTCTGTGCTGTTTTTGGCACTGGTGCAAATAATTCTATATCTATGTTATGTAGTTCTTTAATAGGCCAGCTAGATTTTAGCTACCCATTTGTGGGGAAGGCAGTGATTTGAGAGTTTGTTTGTTGTATATATTTATTTTGTATCTAGATAAAATATTTTCCTGGGGTTTGTTTATCTTGTGTTTTGTCTTGACTAGAATATAATCTCCATGAGAAAAAGGACTCTCTCATCTGTTCTAAAGCACTGCATACATCTAATGGTACCATTGAAATGAAAAGTAGTAGAAGTCAAAGTATTAGTAACCTTGAGCTGTTGCCCAGAAAATTCTTTATATGGAATATTTCTATCTTTTCAAAGTCTATAATATGTTTACACCTATCCTTACAATAATGTGGTTATGATGACTTTCTGCCCCCTAGTGGTTCTGAATTGCTAAAAGGAATATATTTTTCTTGTATATATTGGGGTCATTTTCAGTGTTTTCTATAACAATTTTTATTCATTCAGACTCCCTATTGGATCTCTTGTGACACAGTTCCAGAAGGTTCTTGCTTTTTTAGAATATGGGTTTCCTCGCTTTCTTCCTGGAGGTTCCTGGATTCTCTTTGGATGGTCTAACTTCCTCTGCAGAATACATTTTTTTTCTAAAGAAAAGCTCCTGGCTCACTTGAAGTCAGACCAAACACCTGATTGAACAGTCTGATGGTTAGGGAACTCAGAGAGGTGTAGCAGGATTGCTACAGATTGTTAAGTTTAAGGACATGGAGCTGTCTTTTATTTTATAGCCGAGACTCGCTGCTAGGAAGCCTGAAATCTTTTTTAACAATGCAATTTTGCTATGTGCATTTGGTTTTGAAGTTTGAGATTTTGAGATTTTGATCCCTCACCTAGGGAAAAAAAGAGGGATCTGACTTTGATTTCACTTGGAAGATTTCTTCCTTTTTTGTTAGCCTCCTGGCATGCAGCCGAAGGGAAGTTTCCTATCCAAGGAGAGTTTGATGAGCCAGGTTGGTTCTGCTTGGAAACTCCCAATGTACAAACTATTCCTCTAATTTTTCCTATTTACACAGCTTTGATTGATTAATTTTACCAGAATGCCAGCAGGAGTCATAAGTTAGAGACAGAGCCTTGCTCTGTTGTACTTATTGACTGGACTATTTACTTTCTGCTATTCATGGGTGCATCACCTTTCATTTTAATATACTAATGGAGCCCCTAAAGATACCACTTAAGGGCTCACTTCTCCAACAACATTCATTAGATTATTTAAGACCAAAACATTCGAGGTCACTTGAGGGCCAGTTCCAGACTCATAATAGCCCTGGAGTAAAAGAGGGGGACTTTCACTTAAATATGTTAAAAATATTAAATATTATTAAACAATTAATCCACAGACTTTCACTCCTGCTTATATGCAGAGTCAATGACAGTTTTCCAGATCTTCCCTTCCTTCTTCCCCCAACAAATTCTGCAGTTGTTAATGATCCCATTTTTTAAATGTTTTTTTGACTCTCTTTATTATAGTTTTCTTTGGTTGATTTTATTTGAAAATAGGCTTTTTGCTTCACTGTAGCTAGACAACCTGGCAGATTTAGACTACTGGTCTACTCATGCCAATCATACTTATCAATCACAATTTTAATTCTATGAATTAGCTTAATAAGATCAAATTTAAACTTTTAATTTAATACCAAACAAAGGCAACTTATGATTGTTTGTGCATGGACTGAGATCCATCTGTTGATTACATCCACAAATATTGAAACATTTTTATGAACAAACATACTGAGGAGTGGGGTAAGCACTGAGTGTAGGAGCCAGGGCACAACTGTCTAGACTTAAGTCAGCTATCCTTGCTTGCCCACAAATTGTTGCGGTCCTGGGTCGGCCCTGGGAGCGCTGCCTACCTCGCCGGGCCTCCGGGTCCACTCCGCTCTCCCCGGGCCTCCAGGGACCCGTGCCGCCGCTTCCCCGCAGCTGCCGCACCTCGCCCGGGCCTGCACATCCTCCTGCTGCCACGCTCCCGCTCCGGCGGAGCAGCCGGCGTCTCGCCGCGGCTGGCTCCGCCCCCTAGGCGCACGCGCGCGTCCCGGCTGCAGATTTAAAGGGCCAAGCGCGGGGGAACTTGGTTCCTCCCTCGGGTGACGTCAGAGGATGCAGGGCTACTTAAGCCCTGCAGTCCCTGCTCTCAGGGCCTTGCAACGAGGTTCCCAGGTGTTCCTGTCTCCAGTTGCTGCGTCCCCGTGTCTTCTGATCTTCGCTTGGCTTTGACCTTGGTTTGGCTTCCGGTATCCTCTGGCTCCTGACCCTGGACTGGCTTCCGTCGACCCTCTGGCTTTCGACTCTGGACTGGCTTATGGTGACTCTCTGGCTTTCGACTCTGGACTGGCTTACGGTGACTCTCTGGCTTTCGACCCCGGACTGGCATACGGTGATCCCTTGGCTCCTGGCTCTGGACTGACAAGCGACGATTCTCTGGCGCCCGACTTTGGACTCCGTCTGACTCGGCCCCCGCGGGCCCTCCTAAGTCCCAGCGGCTGGGTCCCTATGGGCTCCTCCTGGGGGGACTCCGGCTTCCAGGGTGAATCTCCTAAGTCCCAGCGGCCGAACTCCTACGAGCTACTCTCGGGGGAGGATCGGCTTCCAGGGCGAAGATCGTCACATCACCGCGCCAGTTCCACCGTCCCCATCTTCCTTGTCTAAGCCCTTGGTCGCATAGGGCTCTTCGTGGTACCTTCCGCCAGCCATCCGCAGGCCTGCATCTGCCGCCTCCCGGTCGGAACCACTGCTGCGGATCCTGACTGCAGCTCTTCCTTCGGTTCCGATCGGCCCAAGGGTCCCGAAGTCAACAGATTGCAAGGCCATGGACCCGGCGGACCTAGCTGGACTCAAGGCCATTCCGGGCATAGCCTAGAAGCTACAGCAGCAACAGATCTGCCTCGACACCTTGATGTCAATGGTTCAACGCCTGGCGGATCGCGTGGAGGGGGCTTCCGCAGCCGCTCCTGTGGCATCTTCGTCCCAGGCCAGTATGGGTTCTACCACTCCTGTACAGATGCCTGCACCAGCCCGGTACTCAGGAGATCCAAAGTCGTGCCGAGGATTTCTCAATCAATGCTATATCCGTTTTGACCTGCTGCCAGCGCAATTTCCCACGGATCGAGTCAAGACGACGTATATCATTTCCCTCCTTGACGGAAAACCTTTGGCCTGGGCTTCATCCCTCTGGGAACGTCAGGACTTCCGACTGAACAACCTTGTGCAGTTTGTCAAGTCTTTTCGGAGAGTCTTTGATGAACCATCTCGCGCCTCCACAGCCGCCTCGGAACTGCTCCAGCTGAGACAGGGGAACCGGCCTCTGGAAGTATATGCGATGGAGTTCCAGACCCTCGCCTCTGAGCTGGTGTGGGGTGAAGACAGTCTGCATGGAATTTTTCTAGAAGGACTGTCACCATGGCTCCAGGACAAACTTGTGGCTCGGGACCTTCCTGACGATCTTCAAGATTTGATTGAGCTGGCCGGGCGAGTTGATCGACGCATCCAGCGTCGCTTCCGTGAGCGAAGACCCACGCCGGGACAGACCAGTCGCAGGACCACTCCGCCTCGTACCCGATCTTCCCCGCCTGCTGCCGCGACCGCCTCGGCAGAAGAGCCAATGCAATTGGGAAGGGGTCCCCTGTCTTCTGAAGAGCGGAGACGCCGTCGCACCCAAGGACTGTGTCTTTACTGCGGGGGCAAGGGACATTTCCTGGCCCGCTGTACCGAGCGTCCGGGAAACGCCCGATCCTAGAGTCTAGCGGGGAGTTGACTCTAGGCAATATTTCATCCAACTCCCCATGTACCGTACCGGTACAACTTTATCTGCCTGAGGGAGGATTTGACACCTTAGCCCTGCTAGACTCTGGGTCCGGGGGGAATTTTATCCTCCAAGAACTGGTGCAGCAGCTCCAGCTCGAGGTCCTGCCTCAGGAACCGCCCGTGCGTGTCTCTTCTATCCAGGGGATTCCACTTCCAGGTACCATCGCTACTCGCACAAGTCCTCTGAAGCTTCAGGTCGGAGCCCTGCATAGGGAGGAGATCTCCTTTCTCATTCTTGAAAAGTCTATCCACCCAGTTATCCTGGGCCTACCCTGGCTCAGGGAACACTCGCCAGTGATCGATTGGGTCTCGCTTCAGATTACGTCCTGGGGTTCGGCGTGTTTCCATCGTTGCCTTCACGCTCGTCCTTTGCAAACGCTACCTCTCCTCACGACCCCCTTGACGGTTCCACCACAGTATCACGACTTCAGGGACGTCTTTTCCAAGGAGAAAGCCGAATTACTCCCGGAGCACCGACCCTATGATTGCGCTATCAATCTGCTGCCAGGAACCACCCCACCCCGTGGGAGGGTCTACCCAATGTCCTTGCCAGAGACTCAGGCTATGTTGGCCTATATAAAGGAGAACTTGGAACGGGGTTTCATCAGACCATCTAACTCCCCAGCTGGGGCCGGGTTCTTTTTTGTAGGGAAGAAGGATGGGTCCCTTCGCCCCTGTATCGATTACCGGGGCTTGAACCAAATCACTCGTCGTGACCGCTACCCGTTGCCCTTGATTCCGGAGCTCCTGGATCGTCTGCAAGGGGCCCGAATATTCACTAAGCTGGACCTCAGAGGGGCGTACAACCTCGTACGGATCCGCCCGGGAGATGAGTGGAAGACCGCCTTTAACACCAGGGACAGTCACTACGAGTACCTTGTCATGCCATTTGGCCTCTGCAACACCCCGGCAGTATTCCAAAATCTGTAAAAGCTGGACAAAAAAAAAAAACAAAAAACATTGTCCCCCAAGAAATAATCTGGGGAAATAAAGCAAATCCTGTTTAGAACTATTCATGGGGTGTTGAAGGAGTATCCCATTGTATAGTTAGGAATAGGGATAGCTCTTCTAGGATGGCAAGAGCCATTACGAAAGGCAGTTGTAAAATGCTTGTCCATTGCAGTAATCATTGGAGGTGATTGGGGCGGGATCACATTCCTATAACAATCAGGTCAATACAGTAAAGTGCGGCCGCGGTTACCCTGCTTCTAACCTACTTTCTACTCACTTTTTGGCCGCGTAAGTCAAACCCGCGATACACTATCCCCTTTAACCCATCCTTACCGCCTCTTTAAATCACCGGGTAACCCCTTCCGCCCGCGGCTTGTATATTAGATGTAAACGATCAAATTAGCTATTCCCTCCCATACAGTAACGCGTGCCCCGACTATCGCTTTTTTAACCTGCCGTTTTGCCGCGCGTTTAACCTGCTAATTTACCGCCTACCCCCACCCCTGCATTAGAGGCAGGGGTAAGGGTAGACGGCAAACTTTCCCCCAAAAAGGAAACCTAAAAACCTAAAATCCCCTCCTCCCAAAGCGACTCGACATGTTACCCCAACTTACTTTTTGTTGCTTTCAGCCCCTTCCCTTCTCTGCCGTCCTCCGGAGGGGGCAGCCGGCGGAGAAAGCGACTTGCATCGGTCCCCCCCACTCAGGTCCCGGTTCTCCTGGCTCAGCCCTCATCTGCTTAAGGAAGATTGTGAAGTCAGGTAAGAGCCCACTGTTCTGTGCCCTCTCACGGCGCGAGTGGAGAGAAGCGAAGCATACTTTCATTGGCTTTAGCGCCCGTCAATTTGGGCGCCCCCAAAACGCCGCGTCACGCCCCCGAAACACTGCGTCATTCGTCCACGCCCCCAACACGCCCCCTCCCGCCCATTTAAAAAAACCCCGGGACTTACGCGCGTCCCGGGGCTCTGCGCGCGCAGGGCATTTAAAATCCTCCCCTAAGAGAAGATACTGTCAGACAAATCAGATTTTTTTTTGATTGGGTTACTAGGGAATTGTATCAAAGAAAAACACTCAACGTGATTTACTTGAGTTTCAGCAAAGCTTTGATATTTTTCCACATAGGAGTCTTGTGAATAAAATGAGATTCTTGGGACTTGGTGCCAAGGTGGTGGAATGGACTACAAACTGGATGACTGATAGGAAACAGCATGTAATGGTAAATAGAACCTACTCTGACGAGAGAACAGTGTTGAGTGGAGTGCTGCAGGAATCCATTTGGGACAGATTCTGTCAATTTTTTTGTGATCAATATTGTGGAAGGGATAGAAGTTAAATTTTGTCTATTTGCGCATGTTACTAAAATCTCCAACAGAGTGAATACACCTGAAAGAGTAGAGAGAATGAAAGGTGATTTAAGAAAGCTTTAAGAATGGTCGAGGACTTGGCAGCTGAGATTCTCTTTTTTTCAGGGGAGGAGCCGGGTACATAATTTGATGCTCCTAGACCCAGTGACCTCGAACAAGCAAGGTGGCATTATTAGGAACTCCCCACAAGCCCTGAATAGGACATTGAGGAGGAGGAGGGACCAGTTGATGATCACCCATCATCAGAGCATTACTACACTGTCATGGAGGAGGAGGAGAAGGGAAATGTAGACCAGATCAACTCAGACCCTATTGCACACACTAAACATCTGGTGGCATGCAGTTGGTGAGGGGGAGTACAGCCTAGCAGAGACAGACCTCATCTAATCCACTGCAGCAGAGAGGTGCAGGCTCCATATTATTGCTCAAGTAGTGGAGAAAGCAGGCCCCAGGAATAACTGTCAGAGTCCCAAGAGGAGAAGTAGTGCATGCAGAAAGAGCTGAAGGGCATGTGGAAAGAAACGCAGGCCCAGACTGCAGTGTGGAGAGAGATACTGCAAAAGATGGCACCTTACCAGCTGCTGTCACAATGGAATGCTCTGTGGTATTGGATGCCTCCTTGGATAGAGCACATAAGAACATAAGAACATGCCATACTGGGTCAGACCAAGGGTCCTTCAAGCCCAGCATCCTGTTTCCAACAGTGGCCAATGCAGGCCATAAGAAACCTGGCAAGTACCCAAAACCTAAGTCTATTCCATGTTACCATTGCTAATGGCAGTGTTTGCTACACCACCATCCTATATGGTTGCCTCCCCATGGAGGAGTTCCGCCTGCCCCTTTAGCAGTTCCATCTCTTGCTCCATCATGGCCCGTGATATTTTCCTCTCCTCGTGTGCTTCTAAAATATTTTTGTATCAGAGTGTTCAATTCCTGTACAGCCTGTAGTTGGGTCTGGCACTGTTTCTCCTGCAAATCCTCCTGACTCAGGTTGTGTGTCTCCTCCTCATTTATTTATTTATCAAGTTTTATATACCGTCGTTCGGTTTCGCCATCACAATGGTTTACAAAGTTTCTATGTTTAACAGAGTGTTCAAAATATTCATGCGATTGTTAACATAGTTATTGTAGGCATTATAAACGTAGTTCATATGTCAAACTGTACATGTTATATTACGTGCTTGCATTGGTTCCATATGTTTATATAGGCCGGTAGGGAGGGAAATAATAACAGAGTCATTGGGTGTTTTGGTAGTGTTACGACATTTGCTACCCGACGTCTGCCCTCCTTACCTCTCTGGCGACTCCTCCCACGGCATCTCTCTGCCTTCCTCTCCGGCGTCCCCAGTCCGGCTTGGGTGCTGCCTCCCACCATGCTGTCCAGCTGCCTTAGGGCGCATTCGGCCCTGCTTCAAATACTTTCTTTGGCGCGAACCTCAGGGGTGTCCCCCTGTGATGAGGTCACACATCCCGGATACAAAAGCCTACACTACTGCTAGCTAATCGAATTAGCAATGGGGTCAAGTATTCATACTGGTGAACTCCTTATGGATGGGATTTGCTCTCCGTACCTAGCTACTCTGCCTCTCCATTATTGGACTTACTCTATTTGGGGTACCTGCTCCTCGGGGGCCTCTTTCTTCTCTTTCACGTCGCCGTCTGGAACCGGTATTTGCTCCTAGAGGGCCCATGTTCCTGGACTCGCTGCCTGGACTTCACTTCTGCCTGGAAGATACTACTGCCTACACCATCAGTGAGTTACTATCTACTTCTCTCTCAGAGCTGTTCCTGGAACCAGGTACTCGCTCCTCGAGGGCCTGCCTCTACTCCAGCTCCTGTGATTCCTACCAAGAGAAATTGCTGTGTGAGTACTCAACCAACGAGGCTGTATTCCAGAACCCTGCATATACTTCATTGTACTCACTATCTCAGTTTCTCTTCACTACAGCACAGCCATTGTGGGATCACTGTTCCAGAGCCTGAGGACTACAAGCCCAGCTGGGCTCCATTTCTGCTCACTACTGCCACCTCTGGTGGCTTCTCAATACTGTTAATAAAAGATCTATCTGTGTTGTGTGTCCTAAAGCTGAGCCTGACCTGTGGCCCCTCACAGGACTTCCCCCCGTGGGTGTGGTCAGCAACCACAGTGTCCAAGGGTCCACCCAAAACCTTACGAACAATAACAGGTAGGCTTTGGTAAACATCCACGTTTTTAGTTCTTTTTTGAAGGTTTTTAAATTTTGCTGTGTTCTAAGTTCAGTTGGGAGGGTGTTCCAGAGTTTGGGACTTCCTAGGATATGGCTCTCTTCCGAGTTGAATTAAGTTGTTTGGAACGAGCAGGTGGAATTTTTAATAGACCTTTGTTAGTTGAGAGGAGGTTTCGATTTGGTGAGTGGAGTTTTATGGATGCACTTAGCCAGTTTGTTTTTCATATATTATTTTGTGTAATATGGATAGTATTTTGTAGTCTATCCTGAATTTTATTGGGAGCCAGTGTTGGAGTAATGTGATCATATTTTTTAATTCCTGTGAGTATTCTGGTGGCTGTATTTTGAAGGATTTGGAGTGGTCAGATGGTGGTGAGTGGTAAGTTGAATAGCAGGGAGTTGCAGTAGTACAGGTTGGAGAAGATGAGTAGTTGAAGGACTGTTCTGAAGTCATTGGGGGAAAAGAAAGGTTTTAGATGTCGTGGGGTTAGGAGTTTGTGATATCCGTCTTTGATTTTAGCAGTGATGTGGATCTTGAAGGATAGTTCATTGTCAATTATGACTCCTAGGTTGCGGGCATGAGTGACAGGGGAGATTGCCGCCTTTTGGTTCATTATGTTGAGTGGTGGTAGGTGCGGAGAGTTCTTTCTATCCAGCATGATTATTTCTGTCTTATCAATGTTTAGGATGAGTCTCATGTTGGTTAGTAGTTGCTTTATTTTGGTGAGGTAATTGGCTGTTTTTTTGTTGGTATCTTACAGAGTGTTGTGTATTGGGATTAGTATTTGGATGTCATCGGCATATATGAAGGGGTGAGATTAAGGTTTGAGAGGAAGTGGCATATCGGGAGAAGATAAATGTTGAAGAGTGTCGCAGATAGAGCGGAGGCTTGGGGAACTCCAGTGTCAAGGTTAATTTTCTTTGAGAAGGTGTCCTTGATTGACATCTGGTAGGTTCTTTGTGATAGACAGGTGAGAACCATTGTAGGGTTTTTTCATTTGCACCAATTTTAGAAAGACGGTGTTGTGGCTGTCGCTGTCCGACGTCTCTGCTCTGCCCACCTTACCTCGTTGGCGACTCCCTCCGGGGTTGATGGAAGGCTAGCTGCAGCAGCGTGTCCAGGCCGTCCTCCTCCGGCATTCCCGGACCGGCTCAACGCTGAAAGCTGCCATGTTGACCAGGTGCCTAAGGGCATGCGTGCGCATGGCCCAACCGATGTACCGGCGTTGGTGCGAACATCAGTGGCATTCCCCTGCAATGATGTCATCAGCTCCAGATATTTAAGGTCTCAGTTTTCGCTAACAAGACGAGTTAGCAAGGGTTCGCTTCCTCCAGGTTGCTGTGGATGGGATTCATTCTCCGCAAACCTAGCTACTCTGCCTCCTCGGACTTCACTAGAGGTACCTGCTCCTCGGGGGCCTCGCTCTCTCTTTTTCTTTTCAGGTCACAGTCCGGAACCGGTACTCGCTCCTCAAGGGCCCATGTCCCGGACCAGCTCCTGAATACCACTTCTGCTAAGAAGTCATTGCTGCTTACAACATTAGTGAGTTTCCATCTATCTCTCAGAGCCTTTCCTGGGACCAGGTACTCAGTCCTCGAGGGCTTACTGCATTCCAACTCCTGGGCTGCCTTAAGAGACTATGTTGTGAGTGTTATCACCAAGGACTTGTTCCAGAACTCTGCATTTCCTAGCTACTCACTTTCTTAGTTTCTCTACAGCTCAGCCACCTTGGGATCGCAGTTCCAATACCTGAGGGACTACAGCCCAGCCGGGCACTTCCATCTCATGACTGCCACCTTTGGTGGTTTAATATACTGTTTACTAAGAAGTCTTTGTTGCTTATAACATCAGTAAGTTTCTATCTATCTCTCAGAGCTTTCCCTGGAACCAGGTAATTGCTCCTCGAGGGCCTAATGCATACCAACTCCTGGGCTGCCTCAAGAGACTATTGTGTGAGTGTTACCATCAAGGACTTATTCCTGAACTTCATGTCTTGCCTACTCACTTTCTTAGTTTCTCTACAGCTCAGCCACCTTGGGATCGCTGTTCCAATACCTGAGGGACTACAGCCCAGCCGGGTGCTTCCATCTCACTACTGCCACCTTTGGAGGTTTAATATACTGTTTACTAAGAAGTCTTTGTTGCTTATAACATCAGTAAGTTTCTATCTATCTCTCAGAGCTTTCCCTGGAACCAGGTACTCGCTCCTCGAGGGCTTACTGCATTCCAACTCCTGGGCTGCCTTAAGAGACTATGGTGTGAGTGTTATCACCAAGGACTTGTTCCTGAACTCTGCAGGTCTTGCCTACTCACTTTCTTAGTTTCTATACAGCTCAGCCACCTTGGGATCACTATTCCAGGACCTGAGGGACTGCAGCCCAGCCGGGCGCTTCCATCTCACTACTGCCACCTCTGGTGGTTTAATATATTATCTAATAAAAGAACTAGTGTGTGTCTGTCTCCTACACTAAGCCTTACCAGTTTTCCCTCTCGGGAGCTTCCCCAAGAGCGTGGTCACCTGCCACTGGTCCAAGGATCCATCAACAGCTATTCTAAATAATAACATTGCTATCTCCAGCAACTCCGTTAATAACAGATTGCTATCTCTCAGCTTTAATAACAGAGCTCTAATAACAGATTGCTAATTTCCAGCTTTAACAACAGAGCTTTAATAACAGACGGTCAATTATGATTGAGTGGTTTACCATGTCGAAGGCTGCTGATAGGTCTAGTAGGACTAGAAGGTAGCTGTGACCATTGTCAAAGCCTTTGAGCATGGTGTCATTTAATGATAGGAGTAGTGACTCCGTGTTCAGGTGTTTCCTGAAACCGAATTGCATGGGGAGTAGGATGTTGTTCCTTTCCAAGTGGTCGCTGAGTTGGGAGTGGACGATTTTTTCAATAATTTTGGCAATGAATGGTAGGTTTGATATGGGTTGGTAGTTTAGTGGGTTTTCTGGATCAAGGTTGGTCTTTTTCAGTATGGGTTTGATAATTGCTGATTTTAGGCAAACAGGGAAGTTTCCTTCTGTCCATTAATGTTTTGGTTATTGATGGTTTGATGGCTTTGATGGCTTTGATTGTCAGTATGGGTATGCTATCGATAGGGTGCTTAGCAGGGTTCATTTTTTTGATGATAGCTTGGATTTCCAGTGATGATGCTGAATCAAAGTTGGGCCAACTTGGTGTTTGATTGATTTGTATTTTCGAGTCATGCGTGTTGTTGTTGAGGTTGTTATTTATGAGGTTTTTGATTTTTTTTTGTTAAATAAATTTGCAAAGTCATTGCTTGAAATCTTGGAGGTTGGTGATGTTTAGTCATTGGAGGATTTGGTTAGGCTTTGTACGATATTGAAAAGCATTCTTGGGTTATGTTGGAATTTGCTTATTTTGTTTGAGTAGAAGTCTTTTTTTTGCATTGTAGATACGTTTTTTGTAGTATGCTGTGTGATCGGTAGGTGTTAAGTAGTGTGGTTGTTTTATTGTTCTGCCAGGTTTTCTCTTTTTTTCAGACTTCACATTTGGCTGATCTGATATTGTTGTTGTACCATTGATTCTGGTGTTTTGGGTTTATTGTTTTCTTTATCGTGGGGTTTATCTTGTTTCTATTGTTTTAGTGATGGTGAGCCAGGAAGAGGTGGCGTTTTCTGCGTTAGATAGAACTAACAAACATAGACCTATTTGTAGATTATTTTGAAGTGTCTCTATGTTGAAGGGTGGCCGGTAGGAGAAGGATCTAGGTGGGCTTTTTTTTGTTGTAAATTTACAGTTGGAAGTCAGATTAGAATGGATTAGAGAGTGGCCGACCAGGGGATATTAGTGATACTTGTGTGGCAAGTAGCCCATAATTCACTATTGATGAAGAAAATAGTCTAGTGTGTGACCTGCTTTGTGCGTTGGGCCTTTGATGATTTGACTTAAGCCTAGGGTTGAGAGGGCTTCTGTTATTGAGGTGCATGTAGGGGAGAGGGGGATGGCGTCTAAATGTATGTTAAAGTCTCCTAAGATAATGATGGGTTTGTTGATAGAATTCTTCTTGAGCAGTTCTGATCTAGTGAATTGGGGGGACAGTATACAAGACAGATTTGTAGTTTTGTTTTGGTGAGTTGAATAGTGTAATTTCCAGTGGTGAGTGGATGTTGGTTGGGAGTAATTTCATCTGTAGGTTTTTTTTATGATTAGCATTAGACCTCCTCCTTTCTTTTTTGGTCTGGGGATTGAAAAGGTTCTGTAGATCGGGTTATTAATTTGGTTGATTAAGACTGGGTCACTGTTTTTTATCCATGTTTCTATGATGGCTATGAAATATGGTTTGTAATCGTCGAGTAGGTCATTGATGATGGGTATTTTCTTTACTATGGATTGTGCGTTGAATAGTAGGAATGATAGTGCTATGTAACTGCAGTAGGTCTTCGTGTTGATGTGAGTGATGATTGTGTGTTGGTACTCACAATATTTTTTTGTTTTTCTTCTTATTTCCTTCTGTGGGTTATTCATGTTTTGATCCATTCTGTGGGTCTTGAGGTGGACGTGGCCAGGGATTTGAGCATTTTCCATTTCTTGCGGAGTGCAGCAGCAAATGTTCTGGGTTTGGGGTATGCACTAAGGCTTACACTAAGGGGTGCACAAAGGGGAGTGCCCCTTTGTCATGCAACACCTGGGGAGAGCACCTCCCTTTAAAGGTTGTACCGGCACCTCTTAATGATGTCACCGGGGGTGGACCTCCCCGCCATGGAGGCAGAGCTGCTCCGGTGCTCATCAGGGCATTCTTATGCTCTTCCTCCTGCTCCTGTTGTCCTCATGGGCGCCAGGCGCCTGCTAGACCTGTCAGTGGGGTCGCAGAGGCCAGAGGGACACGTGGGGAGTGTGCCTCACTTTAAAGGTTGTCCTGGTGCCTCTTGATGATATCACCGGAGGCGGGCCTCCCTGCCGTGGAGGCAGGGTCACTCCGGTACATGTCAGGGCCTATTCTGCTCTTCCTCCGGCTCCTGCCATCCTCGTGGGCATCAGGCTCCTGCTGGAGCTGTCGGCGGGGGTCGCAGAGGCCATCTTCATCCAGCTTATCTTCTAGTCCCTCTGGAGGAGACAGGCTCCTGGTTTTGGCAAGGTTATAAAGCATGCAGCAGGCTGAAAGATCTCAAAGACCTTAGTATGGTTGTAGAGGATGTGTCCAGGCAGTGGAAACATGTTTTGAGTAGATCAAAAGCTCTCTGGATGACTGTCATGGTCTGCTGGTTGCCCTGTTTTAGTGAACATCTGAAATAGTCTGTAGGTTAGCTAGCTGGATCGTGTACCAGGTTTTGAGTGGATATCCTCTATCACTTGTATGGGATAAGATAGAAAAGGTCAGACATATATTTTAGTGTGGGGCAGAGAGGCAGTTCCCTCATAGAAGCTGGAGCATTCTTTGGAAGCGGTCATGAATTCTTCACTGTAAGAGGATGTAGGCATCATGATTAAATCTCAGAAATCTGGTCACAACATCCATGATTATCCCCTTGGCATCACAGACCACCTGCATAGTGAAGGAATTGAAGCTCTAGTGTTTGTGGTAGATAGTCTATCTTCCTCTGATTACCAAATAGTGATATGAGTGTAATTGATAGCACCCAAGACAGAGGGAAGTATGCAATGTGTAGAAATCAGTCATTATTAGTTGTTTTTACTGTCTGCTCTATGGGAAATATATAGTGGTGTTTTTCCTGAGAAACTTTGCCAGGAACTGCTCAATAATTATGAAGGTAGTAGACTGGCTTCTTGCAGCCATAACCCCTAGAAGTACTGGAAGGTGCCAGTGGTCAAAAATACCAGGGTGGTAGTGATCTTGATATGTACTGGCAAGATATGTCCTCTGTAAGTGAAAGGGTACAGGTCCTGCTCTAACTATTGGCGTAGACACAGTATTGTTTCCTTTTTGAATCTGAACCCATCCATGATGTTTCCATAGTTACCCCTTCACCAAAGAAAATAAAGCACTCTGATACCTGACATTGGAACTTATCAGAAATAGCTCCCTCCTTCTGGAGCTTCCTACCAGAAATGCTATGCCAAAATGAAAACGACTTTCCTTTTAAAAGCAGGTTAAAACTTTTAAAAGCAGGTGAAAATGACTGACTGCAATTCGCCTACAGCCTCACATACTCCTTAACTGACATCAGCCAAAAATCCAAATCTTCGTGCAGATACTATCCATTTTATCACTTTCTACTCTAACCTCTTTAGCTTTTCCTCATAAGGGAGCTGTTCCATCCTCTTTATCATTTTGATTGCCCTTCTCTGTACCTTCTCCATCACCATTATATCTTTTTTGAGATGTGGCGACCAGAATTGTACACAGTACTCAAGCTGTGGTCTCACCATGGAGTGACAGAGGCATTATGACATTTTCTGTTTTATTCACCATTCCGTTCCTAATAATTCCTAATATTCAGAATGAATATATAAAAAACCAGGCCTGTTTGTGGATATTGAGTATTGACTTTGGCCACTCCTGAACTAAGGTCTAATATACTACTCATATGCATCAATATCTTTAGACTTGTATGGAATGTGTAGAATATGCTGATGGAAAAATACCTGAGGCCTTGAAATGAATTAGGCCCTGAAGAACAGGCCAGCATGAACTGGTGCTGCACGAAACCACAAGCATCAGCAAAAACCAGATGGAAGTCACAGGATGAGCATTAGACAACGCCTTGGGGGTTAAAGGAACTAATCTGTGAGACAGAATGCGTGTACAAAGCAAGATAAGATATAAAGGGGAACAAAGAGCAGCTGCATTTTGCAGCAAGACTAACGAAATCTTGTGGCTTGGAGCAAATATAGGAGTCATCATGAGCTAGCAGAAAAAGATGTATTTAGAGACAGCCTGCACTAAGAAAAATTTTAAGCAAACGTTCCTGCCCTAGATGTGCTATGTACATTCTAATGTGAGTATAAAACTTTTTGCTTCCTGTGTACACCATTGCTGATACACAGTATATTTGTAAGAATAAAATGATTGAAATAAAAATACTTTAAAAGTCTCGAGGTTGTTTTTTAAACATCTGGCAACCGCGGCAGGACCGCGTTTTGTCTTTAAAAAGTTTTTGATGAACAACTCTGGTCATTTGAATTGTCAGTGATATGCATTTAAAGTGTCAGAATTGTGAAAAGTAGAATATTCACGTTCTTGGTGATTCCCTTGACTCGGAGTGATCAACCGTGGTCAAGGAGTAGTCAGTTTAAAGCCAAGTCCTGTGTGAATCTTGATGAAAAGCGCGCAAAGGGTTTAGATTCACGTTCTTGGTGTAAAAGGAAAGCCAAGTCCTGTGTGAATCTTGGAAAAACGGGTACCCAGGGTTAAAATACTGCAGAAAAGATTGAAGTGATATTTTTCTTGTATTTATTGTGTGGTTTGATACTAGCGTGTATATATTTTTTGTTCCTATTTTGCATTGGTTATTATATTCAGTTACTGGTGCGTAGAATAAGTAGACGGAACACGGATACAGATGAATATGCTTAGAATTGTTTTTGATGCTTAAGAACTGTAAGAACTGTACCTGTTAATACTTAGAACTGTATACTTTAGTGCTTAGAACTGTATATGCTTAGAATTATATATTTTAGTACTTAGAACTGTATACCTTTAATACCTAGGATTATTAAGATTGTATATCAATAAATATATATATATATATATATATTATTTATTTTTTATGTGAGGTCTTTGATTCGATTTTATGTTATTGATTTTATACCGTGTTCTAAGTTTTTTTAAACATGTTTTTATTTCAAATTATTCATTATGGGCCGGAATTTAAGAGCCCTGCTCGCCTAAATCCGCCCAAATCTGGGCGGATTTAGGCGAGCAGGGCCCTGCGCGCCGGTGAGCCTAATTTACATAGGCCTACCGGCGTGCGCAGAGCCCCGGGACTCACGTAAGTCCCAGGGTTTTTGGAGGGGGGCATGTCGGGGGCGTGTCGGGGGCGGGGCCGAGCGCCGCACCATTTTCGGGGCGTGCCGGGAGCGTTTTGGGGGCGGGCCTGGGGGCGTGGTGATGGCCCGGGGGCATGGCCGCGCCCTCCGTACCCGCCCCCAGATCGCGTCCCAGCGTGCTGGCGGCCCGCTGGCGCGCAGGGATTTACGCCTCCCGGAGGGAGGCGTAAATCCCCCGACAAAGGTAAGGATGGGGTTTAGACAGGGCCGGGCGGGTGGGTTAGGTAGGGGAAGGGAGGGGAAGGTGAGGGGAGGGCAAAAGAAAGTTCCCTCCGAGGCCGCTCCGATTTCGGAGCGGCCTCGGAGGGAACGGAGGTAGGCTGCGCGGCTCGGCGCACGCCGGCTATACAGAATCCATAGTCTTGCGCGCGCTGATCCTGGATTTTAGCGGATACGCGCGGCTCCGCGCGTATCTACTAAAATCCAGCATACTTTTGCTGGCGCCTGATGCGCCAGCAAAAGTAGGCCAAATCGCGCGGTTTGAAAATCTACCCCTATTTATTCATGTATGTTTGTATCATAGCCCCTGAGGCAGCCACTTGGATGTGGCGAAACTCGGCCTGAGTCGGCCGTTTTTATTGCTTTCATACGTCTCCAGCCAACAAGGTTATAATAAGAACATAATATATGCCATAATGGGTCAGACCAAGGATCCATCAAGCCCAGTATCCTGTTTTCAACAGTGGCCAATCCAAGTCACAAGTATCTGGCAAATGCCCAAACATTAGATAAATCACAAGCTATTATTGCTTATTAGTTACCTCAATAGCAGTGTATGGATTTTTCCTCCAGGAACTCATCCAAACCTTTTTTAAACCCAGTTACATTAACTACTGTAACCACATCCTCTGGCAATGAATTCCAGGGCATGTGCAGGCGGCATGCATGGGGGGGGGGGAGTATTGTTAGTGAATAAGCACGGCGCAGCAATCGGTCCTCCCCCAGTTCCCTCCCAATCCGCTCCAATTAAGGAGCAGAATGGGAGGGAACTTCCGTACCCTCTAGCTTAACCTTCCTTCCCTTTCCCCTCTATAACCCAACCTCTAACCCCTACCTACCCCAAGTTCTTTTTTAATTTCCAGAGTAGAAGTAGTTTCCATGTGCTGGCAGGTTGCATGCTTCCCCAGGACAGCGGCTAATGGCTGCTGTCCTGGCCAGCCTCTGTCCTGCCTTGCTTCCCCCTGCCCAGACCTCACCCTCAGCCCACCCCTTTTTCAAGGCCCGGCACTTGTGCACATACCGGGCTGTTTTAAAATGTGCTCAGCACGCACAAGGCCTGGCTACGTGTATAAACCCCGTTTTTTTTATGTGTGTTGGCCTTTGAAAATCCTGGCTTAAATATCTGGTAGTGACCTACAAGGGAATGGTCAACCTCTTGATAAGGTGTGGGGAATTTCTGAGTTTAAGTTAAAGGCTGATTAAAAAAAAAAAAAATGTAAGCGTGAAAGTTACACCTGCCTATAAATTAATGGATTAGCTAAGAGTGGGTGGGAAAATACAAACCTACAAATTTCTGTTTGTAGCCTGCCTTTCTGACTACCTATTTAAAACAAAACCGACAAACACACTAAATAATATACCCCAATATTTTACTTCTCCCCAATACTTTTAAGTTTAAAAATTTTTTCCAAGCAGTAGTTAATGATTATTTCCAGCCACCATTAAGGTGATCCTCTCCTCTCAGTGCTCTCATTGGTCTTGTCCAAAGAAAGTTTTTTGTATGCAATTTTTCTATTCTTGCAAATAAAAAACTGCTTATAGGAGCTGATCCGTCTGAGAGAGGAGGCAAAGGACTGACCTGGCCAAGGAGGCTTTTCCCACCGCTAACAAGTCAAATACAACCAGACTGTGAGTCCTGGCAGGGAAGGGGGCGTGGCGAGGCGTGACGTCACTTCCCGGAGGAACCGGGACCCTGCCCTTAAAACTCGGCGTGCAGCGGTGAGAGACGGAGCTGATCCGTCTGAGAGAGGAGGCGAAGGACTGACCTGGCCAAGGAGGCTTTTCCCGCCGCTAACAAGTCAAATACAACCAGACTGTGAGTCCCGGCAGGGAAGGGGGCGTGGCGAGGCATGACGTCACTTCCTGGAGGAACCGGGAACCTGCCCTTAAAATTCGGCGTGCAGCGGTGAGAGACGGAGCTGATCCGTCTGAGAGAGGAGGCGAAGGACTGACCTGGCCAAGGAGGCTTTTCCCGCCGCTAACAAGTCAAATACAACCAGACTGTGAGTCCCGGCAGGGAAGGGGGCGTGGCGAGGCATGACGTCACTTCCTGGAGGAACCGGGACCCTGCCCTTAAAACTCGGCATGCAGCGGTGAGAGACGGAGCTGATCCGTCTGAGAGAGGAGGCGAAGGACTGACCTGGCCAAGGAGGCTTTTCCCGCCGCTAACAAGTCAAATACAACCAGACTTGAGTCCCGGCAGGGAAGGGGGCGTGGCGAGGCGTGACATCACTTCCTGGAGGAACCGGGACCCTGCCCTTAAAATTCGGCGTGCAGCGGTGAGAGACGGAGCTGATCCATCTGAGAGAGGAGGCGAAGGACTGACCTGGCCAAGGAGGCTTTTCCTGCCGCTAACAAGTCAAATACAACCAGACTTGAGTCCCGGCAGGGAAGGGGGCGTGGCGAGGCGTGACGTCACTTCCTGGAGGAACCGGGACCCTGCCCTTAAAATTCGGCGTGCAGCGGTGAGAGACGGAGCTGATCCATCTGAGAGAGGAGGCGAAGGACTGACCTGGCCAAGGAGGCTTTTCCCGCCGCTAACAAGTCAAATACAACCAGACTATGAGTCCCGGCAGGGAAGGGGGCGTGGCGAGGCGTGACGTCACTTCCTGGAGGAACCGGGACCCTGCCCTTAAAACTCGGCGTACAGCGGCGCACAGCCGACGCCGGCGCGCTGCCTAAGCCGCGCGCGCCGAAGGGGCGCGCGGCTTTGGCTGGGGAATCTATCCTAGTGCTGGAGATGAAATTGCCTAATTGAAGATTTTTCTTCTTTCTTCCCTCTCATACTATTCAGCTCCCACAGAGAGATCCAATTGTATCATTAGGAAGAAGTCGGTAAGCAGAACTCCTTTTTTCTTGAACTTACATTTATTTCCTTCCAACTATGCCACATACGAAAAGAAAAGGGAAGGTGAGGGAGGGAACCTCGACCCCACTTCAACCTTCCCCAGTACAAACCAAGATTAAGGAGTTCTACCCTGCGGTCGCAGTAGCCCCAGGTGCGTCGGCTGGGTTACAGGAACAGGAGCATACTCTGCAACCCTTCGATGAGACATCTTTGAGCCCGGGGGCTCCTGAAACCCCCCCACCCCCAGACCATTATAGTGCAGCTGAAACTACAGACTCTCTGAGACCAAAGATGTCACAGGAGAGGAATGCGATCGAGGGAGCTTCAGCTGGTTCTATATTTGGTCAACCTCAAGGCGAGGACATTCTGAGCGCCTTGAAAGAAGTTAATATCGGGACAGTTAGTGGTCTTGGGAAAACTTCACCAAGAACCACAGGAGGGGAATCTGTAACAGACAAGGGGAATTCAGAGGAAATTTTTCATAAGTCTCCGTTTAAAATACCCGAGATTACTTTATTACAGAAACCTGAAATTGTAACTCTGGACGTACTGTGGAATGCTGTTTCGGTATTCGAGAAAACAATTATTTCTTTAACACAAGCTTTCCAAAATTTTCAGGAACAATCTTCTATAGTAAATCCAGTAGTTTTATCTAACTCTATCAAAGTTCAAGAATTAGACTCTCAGATAGTTAAGATTAAAGAAGTTCAAGCAAATTTGATTCAGGGAGATACTAGAACAGAAAAAAGGATAGAAAATCTGGAAAACAATCTCAGATATAAAAATCTGAGAATGGTAAATTTCCCTAAATGCAAACTTATATCCCCTAAAGAACAATTAAATAGATATATGAGAGAGGTGTTATCATTTCCCTCTACAAGTATCCCTAATACTACTAAAGTATATTTCATATCTGATACATTAAAAAGACAAGAAGGGGAAGGTATATCTATAAGAGACAATAATCTTATTAGGGGCAATGTAGGGACACTGTCACCCATAGAAGACCTATCGGGGTTTTTAGAAACCTCACAAGAGGATCAGATAGAGTCAAGAGGTGTTTTGTTTGTCTCATTTGTAATATCTAGTGAAAGAGATAATGTCCTGAGGAGTTTCCTAAAGAATAGAGAGAAATTGTATTTGGGAGAAAAAATATGGGTGTATCCAGATGTAGTTAGATCAACGCAGATGCGCAGGAAAAATTTTTTGAGTTTATGTTCTAGAGCGCGTGCTCTTGGAGCACAAATCCTGATCAAGTTTCCTTGTAAATGTGTTATGACGTTTGAGAATGAACGTTATGTTTTTTTTGAACCGGAGAACTTAGAAAAGTTCCTGATCTCCAAAGAAATAACAGCTTGAGTTCTGTTAGTTTCAGGTAATATAAATTAGTTCGACCACTTCCTAGTAATTATAAATAACTGTTATTGATGTTATTGCTCCTTATTACTTAATTAGATCTCTCTGATTTCATGGTAATAATAAGGTAGTAGCATAAGAGAAAGTTCTGATAAATGTTATTATTTTATTTGTAAGTAATGGTATGTATGCTATACCTTATGGTAAGGAATTGAATCCTTATTTGTAATGCTTTAAAAAATTAATAAAGAGTAAATTAAAAAAAAAACAAAAAACTGCTTATATGTATGATTACTGTTCCATTCCTTTTTCAGTTTGCAATTATATATATATATATATATATATATATATATATATATATATATATATATATATATGTATGTGTATATATATACATATATATATATATATATATATATATATATATATCACTGCTATTAATCAAGTTGTCTTAGAGAATAGCCACTGCTATTACTGGCATCATTAGCATGGGATCTACTTAATGTTTTGGGTGCTTGCGGCCTGGATTGGCCACTGTTTGATACAGGATGCTGGGCTTGATGGACCCTTGATCTGACCCAGTATGGCATGTTCTTATGTTCTTAAAAGACCACTTATCTGGAAGAATACTGAACTATTCCAGGAAGCAGCCATTTATGGTCAGGAAAGCAGCAAGCAGTGATCCTGACAAGTCCTCAACACCGACTCAGCATTTCAAATTAACTATTTCTACATCAGCGGTAGTGCTGGTTACTTGAACTGACAGTATCTTTGATATTCATGCTGCATTGCTGAAGTAGAAAGTCCTTTTCTGGAGTAGACTTGTCTCAAAGATGAAATTATGTTGCCCAGTGTCAACAATATCTGATTGCTTCCATATTACTGTCAGCGGTCTTTTTTAAACGCAATGAAGCTCTTTAAATTGCCAGGAGGAGAGCCCAAGTGGTAGGGAATGCTATACTCTAATTCTACTGCAAGCATATTACTTTGTGAGGAAAAAGTACCTGCAGAAAAAGTAGGCACAAATCTCTGAGCAGTTTAAATTATTTTCCTCATAATTCAATTTTTTCATCTGACTGTGCAACCTGTAGTATGATAGCTTGTGTTCTTATTGTTCATAGTTTCTATGCTGTTAGAGAATGAAATCTCGAGATGATATGGCTGCAAACAAATAATAAGAAATCACAAAGTATTTACTTCTTACTACATCATTTTTTTTCATATACTGTAAATAAATATCATGTAATATTATTTATCTTTCTCTCTCCCTCTTTCTATATATTCTGTATATGTTGAAGTGATGTTACTATGGAGATCTGACAGGACCAGTACTCTTATTATTAAAGCGCCTTCTTTTTTATGTTTGAAAATTGTAAGATTCCAGTTGTTATACAGGTCAAAGCTTGAGGACTACCCTTGATACTGAGCTCTTGATGGCTCCTCAAATTTCAGCAATGATTAAAGCTGACTATTACAAATTGCACTTGTAAAGGCTTCTAAAATATTTATTCCACAAAGAGGATGTTCATTCAGTAGTCCAGGCTACAATTCTTCTTAGCCTGGACTACTGTAATGCATTTTTTATTAGTCTTCCAGCCTATTCTTAATGTGCCCTTCAGTTTCTCCAGAATTCCACCTCCCGGCTGATAACTAGTCTCAACAAGAGAGCACATATTTCACCAACACTGAGGGAGTTGTATTGGCTTTCAGTGACTGTGAGACTGCAATATAAGGCATCCTGTCTAGTCCAGAAAATGACCAGATCTGAGACTATGCCATGAATGGACTCTATGCTACAGATTCAAAATCTATCGAGGGCTTGAGATCTTCTCAGAGGCAACTTCTGCAGCTAGCATCTGTGTGCCATGCTCGCCTCTGAGACCCATGAGAGGTCATTTTCAGTAGCTGCCCCTGAACTATGGAGCTCTTTGCTGGAAGCTTTACTATTACCATCCTGTTTGAAATCATTTCAGAAAATGCTGAAAACTTCCTTATTTTAGCTGGCATTCACTTATACTGTTGCTAGCAGTAATTTTGTTATGGGTTTGGCAGTGGCTTAGTTTTGAATGTAAATATTACTACCCTAATATAAGGCTTGGATGTAGCCTGCACAAAGAGGCTACATCCATAAGTAACTTGCTGTACAGACTGGATAGACCATTTGGTCTTTCTCTTCCATCATTACTATGTTACTATAAGGTGCGGGGAGGTGTAATGAGACACTGTTAATTAACTCCATTTTATTTGTCAGTCTTCAGTTTTGTTTGTATGACTTTTGTACAAATTTTATTATGATTGTGTTATCTGTGAGCTGCTCAGAGCTGTAGTTATTGGGTGGCATAAAAATATTTTAAAATAAATCTCAATATATCTATATTTATTGATCTACCTATATCTCTCTACATATAATGGTGTTAATATATATTTATATAAAAGCATACAGTAAAAGTGACTTCAAATTTAGAAAAATGTTTAGCATTTTTTATTGTCAAGCTACCTTAGGGATTATACATAGCCATTTCACTGTCGTATCTCACCTTGGGTGAATTTCTTATTCAAAAAAGTGGGTAACAAATCCAACTACTAAATTAAAAAAATAAATAAACAATAGCTAAATAAATAATTTTCATAATTCATAGTTTATAGCAGTTCATTTATGGTATGCAGTAATACAATTGATTATCTTCTTGTGAAAAAACAATCAGATTACTATCAATATCATATAAATTGATATGAGTTTATGATACCACTAGAGCAGCAAAAAGAGAAAACATGTTTCCATATCTTTAAGCGAAACTTTAAGCATACAGTCTATTGTTGATCTGATGGAAAATAAATAGTGAGAACATTCTGATTTACAAATTAAAACAAAATACAGAAAGCAGGATAATAAATTTGGGAGTATTCTGGAACCATGGTGCCTAAAACATAGAAACATAAAATCTGATGTCAGATAATGGCTACTCATCTTATCTGCCCCCTCACTTTATTTCAATTTTCATTGATCTGTGACCTCTCAGAAAAAGTGGTGAAGATAGAAACAGTGACAGAATTCAAGAAAGAATAGGCTAAGCACAGAGTATTCCTGATTAAGAAGAAGTGGGAGGAGGAAAGCCAGAGTTCAATTATGATCTCTGGCACTGCAGCAAGCATGGACTTGTCGAGTAATATGGAAGAGTTATTCCAGATAGAATTATTAGGAATGCCTATCACTGCACCGGAATGCATGGGTCCTGCAAATAACAGGGTGCCTGTGCCCCAGCAGAAGGGACTGACAGGAACATCCTCATTTGTCCTCTATCCTGAGGGAGGGGAGCATTTTGAAGAGGCCTTGTGCCATGGCATTGGAGTAAGTAGATGGGCAGTCGGTGCACAGCCCCTTTTCCCTCACTGACATGGTCCCGAGATTACTGAGTGTGGGACACGTGCTGATACCATTGACGGTCAAAAATGGTTGCTGATGGCTCATAATTGGCTGGGCATCTAAAGTGATAATGTCAAGGAGGGGGCAGAACTGGTGGGGGGTTTAAATGTGACCAGCTCCTTTACCTCTCCACTTTTGCCATCTGTGCCTGGAAGAATAATTGTGAGTGTGACTCACCTTGTCCCAGAGAGGATGGTTTGCCTCACAAAGAAGCCCAAGTGAGTTCCTTCTGCCTTTGGCAGTGCATTGGAGCATAGCAAATTTGGGGGCATGCAATGGTCCATTAACATATATGCCAGGAGAATGGGTGGACCGATAGGTGGGGTCAGGTACTGCTGACAGGAGGCCATCATTGGCAAGTGCTATAGGATTCTTCTATCAGTTGAGGTCTATGGGGGAATGAAAATTTCAGGGAAGCGCAGGGATACATAACCTACCATTCACCAGGAGGATGGGTAACCCACAGGGAAGCCTGGGTGCTACCAATAGAGCCAGGCCATCATTGTCATATGCGGTGAAATACTTCTGCCCTTTGCAGTCCATGAGAATGTGAAAGTTTTGAAGTGCAAAGGTCTGTGGGTCCATGCCCTGGGTCTATGAGAAACTTTGTTGTTTTTCCCTCACAGGGAGGGGGTTTTTAGATTCTGCTGATGGCAAAAGGCTGTTACTGAAAGGGGATGTAGGCTTGATTTGTCCCCTTGGGATTATTAGTCCTGAGGGAATTCTGTGTTACTGCGGAGCGCAGAATATGCACAGAATTCCCGCCCTGCACAATATTGCCAAATTCTGTGTAGAAAATGGCAGAGGAGACCCTGACATGCTGTGAACAGAGTACGCAAAGATGACGGTCTTGGCGCTCCACTTGTGGTGAAGATGAAGGCCCCCACTTCGGTGAAGATGAAGGCCCCCTGTGGATGAAGGCCCTGGCATGCCATTCACAGGGAAGATGAAGGCCCCCTCGTGCCACGGGATGCACTCTGCTCATGGCGAAGATGAAGGACCTGGTGAGAGTGAATGTGTGTGAAAGGTATGCGAGAGCGAGAGGGGTGTGAGAGAGGGGAGTTGAGAGAGCAGGGAAGGTGAGAGAGCAGGGGGGGGGGGTGCTTGAGTATGGGTGCCAGAGAGAAGGAGCCTATAGGAGGAGATTGTGAAGGAGTGTGTATGTGTGTGAGAGATTGGGAGCTGGTGTGTATGAAAAAGGGATCGTGTGTATGTGAGGGTGCTTTTGCCATCAGCAGAATCTAAACCCCTATATGAAGGGATTGTATATGTGTGAGAGAGAGCCTGTGTGAAGGGGTGTATGAGAGAGAGACATAGGTAGCCTATGTGAGGATGTATGTGTGAGAGAGAAAGGGAGCTTGTGTGGGTGTTCATGCAAGAGGGAGGGACCCTGCAAGAGGGGATGTGTGTGTGCGAGAGAGTGAGGGAGCCTGTATGAGGGTGTGTGTATGTGTATTAGAGAGAGGGAGCATGTGTGTGAGAGAGGGATGGATAGAGGGAGCCTGTGTGAGGAGCAGCACTGAGAATGGGGTCAAACTCTGGGACTGGCAATAGAGTGGAAAGGGTTGATCCTAGAGGTGGAGAGGAGAGATACTGGCAGGTGGAAGAGTTGAGACCTGAGAGGGCAAAGTGGCCAGGGGAGTAGGGAGAGCGAGTGGAAGGGACACTTTTATAAAGAATTTCTTGGGAAATTATGCATCTCTAAGTAATAACTTTTTTCTGTATTAATTTAAAATGTAATTACTTAAAGAATGTTATGTAAATTGTGTTATTTTGACCAATATAAAGTTTGCAGAATTTTAAGTTTTTGTGCACAGAATTTTACGTCTTTGTGCACAGAATTCCCCCAGAAATAGATTACTGGTTGCAAGGGAAGGGCGGAGATTTGTGGCCTGCCTGGTTTTGCCTCCTGAAATCTGTGGGAAGGATGGATTATGAGGAGTATAGGGTTCATGGGCCCACCAATGGTAAGAAGCAACCACCATCATTGATGTTTTGTCTAAGATCCTTTGTGACACCAGGGCATGAGGTTATGAGGAGTCCTGTGGTTGACTCGGACTCCATGTTCGGCAGCTGCAGTGGAAGTGAGATTCTTCTGCACCCATTCCACCTCCCCCACCACACACACACACTTTTATGCTGATGGTTCTCTATTCCTTCCCCTTTCACTTCAGCTGGGCCCCTTTGCGACATCAGTGCATGATGAGCGGGGGGGATTGTGAGAAGTACTTTAACATACCCCATTTTCTTCTTTCAGTTCTCTGTTCTGCTGCTGCTTTAAGACAAGGCAGTTGCTTTTCCACTGCTCTATGCTCACTTTGTTTGGCGAAACAGTGCTCCCATTTTCCTGTGTCGCAAGGGCTACACACGGGCATAATACTAGTGCCGTATGCGGAAAAATTAATGATAAGTGTCTTTTTTTCAGGTTTTTGGAAGAAAGAATTAGTACAATAATTAATTGTTAAGGAGGTGGTCTGGTGAGATGGAAGGGTGGAGAACCCACTGGAGCACAGACTATACTTTCACTTTAACACAGAGTGGTTTCCCATGTGCAAGTGATTGTTGTATAAACGCGATTATAAGCACAATACTATTTTCTCATTGATGAGGGCATCTCCACCTTCACAAATACTTATTTTTCTCACATGTGGTTTTGTTACTTTTTTTTTTTTTTTGGTTTTCCCTTTTTCCTGTTGGCATAGAAATTCTGTGTGTGAATTGGGAGTAGGGAGCATGTCCATGTTTGGCACTCTGGCCTTGTTGCAGTGGACTGTCAGCCCATTCTACTTTGTTGCTTCCCACATTTGCCACTTTCAGCCTGTAGCTATGAGAGGTCGGAAAGCTAGCGTAGCAGTCTGTGATAGTGCTTCCCAGGCTACAGCTGTGAATTGATAGCCACTGTGCTGCCCCCTGTGCCAGATGATAGATAATGGTATGGGTGCTGCTGAGGCTGTGAGGGTGAGTTTAGGTAAGGATCTGATTCAATGTGCAGGGGATTGAAGTAGTTTTGCCTGCCCATCAGCTTCTCCAGGGTGTTGTCCTCCAACACTCCATGTTTTGAAATAACTTGTAACATGGCTATTTTAAATTAATGAGAAAGTTCCTAATTTCCCACTTGTAATTCAAAGGCTGCCATTTATTTTCAATCAAACCATTTTCAAAGACATAATGCTTTATTCATTCATATCTTTTCATGTTCTCCAGTGACAGTGTACCAGTGGTTCCTGTCTTGGAACAGCTTCATCATATTTAGAGGGGTGATGGCTTCTGTCCTGTGTGTGCCATGCAGCTGAAATTTGTGGAAATGTGGTTCTGAACTCAGTCGGGGAAGCTTTGGTACAATCCAATGTTGTTTAAGGTCAGGTAAGTGAATAACAGAAAATAAATAAACATTTAAGGATCTACAAGATACCTGTGATCTGGACTGGCCACTATTTGATACAGGATACTAGGCTCGATAGACATTGGTCTGATCCAACATGGCATTTACTATATTCCATGTTCTTAAGTTCTTATAATTATTTTGTTAATTATGTATGTTTATTGTTTATATAAGATTATTTAGATAATATGTAACATGTGCAATGCACTTTGAACAAATATTTATTTGGAATTAGGGAATATAAGTAAATAAATCGAATCAGCCTACATAGAAGCTGATGTTCTTACATGCCATCATATTCTATGTTGTATGACTTTACCCTGACTTCCCCAGCAGTGTGTATTCCAGGAGTGAAGATTTGCAGAAAAAATTTCAGCCCAGGAGAATTTTTTCAAAAATGGACAATGTTTGACTCCCTTGTGCACTTTCCCTGCAGCATGTGTTTCAACAGTTCCCAACAGCATACCAAACTGACCCTTATATAGAAACAGAAATGATGGCAGAAGAAGACCAAATGGTCCATCCAGTCTGCCCAGCAAGCTTTCACGCTTTTTTTTCCCATACTTTCCTGTTACTCTTGTCCCTTTAAATAATTTTTTTGGTTCTGTTTCCCTTCCACCCTCGCCATCATAGATAGCCGTGTTGGAGCTGCATCTAAATGAAGTATCCAGCTAATTGGTTTGGGGTAGTAACCGCCGTAATAGGAAAGCTACTCCCACGCTTGTTTACCCAGCCTGTGCAATTCAGTCCTTGTTGGTTGTTTGAATATAAATCCTATTTTCTTCATTCCCCCTGCCGTTGAAGCAGTGAGCTGCGCTGGATATGTATTCTAAGTGAAGTATCAGGCTTGATTTGGGGTAGTAACAGCCGTAACAAGCAAGCTACACCCATGCTTATTTGTTTTACCCAGACTATGTAATTCAGTCCTTGTTGGTAGATGTCTGAATACAAAACATCTTTTCTTCATTCCCCCTGCCATTGAAGCATAGAGCTATGCTGGATATGCATTGAAAGTGAAGTATCAGGCATTTTTTGTTTGGGGTAGTAACCGCCGTAACAAGCAAGCTACTCCCCTGCTTTTATGTGTATGCAAATCCTTTTTTCCACATTTCCTCTTGCCGTTGAAGCATAGAGCAATGATGGAGTCGCATTAACCATGTGTATGTTTATTGAATAAGGATATTCATCTCCAGGTAGTAGCCATCATTCCCGCAAGCCACCCCCATGCCTCTTCTCTTCATTCACTTCCTCTAGACTTTATGGATCCACAGTATTTATCCCACGCCCCATTGAAATCCTTCACAGTTTTGGTCTTCACCACTTCCTCCGGAAGGGAATTCCAGGCACCCACCACCCTCTCCGTGAAGAAATACTTCCTGACATTGGTTCTGAGTCTTCCTCCCTGGAGTTTTAAATTGTGATCCCTGGTTCTGCTGATTTTTTTGCAACGGAAAAGGTTTGTCGTCTTTGGATCATTAAAACCTTTCAAGTATCTGAAAGTCTGTATCATATCACCCCTGCTCCTCCTTTCCTCCAGGGTGTACATATTTAGATTCTTCAATCTCTCTTCATAAGTCATTTGATGAAGACCCTCCACCCTTTTGGTCACCCTTCTCTGGACCGCCTCCATCCTGTCACTGTCCCTTCGGAGATACAGTCTCCAGAACTGAACACAGTACTCCAGGTGAGGCCTCACCAA
Organism: Rhinatrema bivittatum; assembly: GCF_901001135.1. Lineage (NCBI taxonomy): Eukaryota > Metazoa > Chordata > Amphibia > Gymnophiona > Rhinatrematidae > Rhinatrema > Rhinatrema bivittatum. The sequence continues at coordinate 176,622,045 of NC_042615.1, forward strand.
GGACCTGTACAAGGGGATAATCACTTCCCTTTTCTTACTCGATATTGCTCTCTCTATGCAGCCCAGCATTTTTCTGGCTTTAGCTATCGCCTTGTCACATTGTTTCGCCGTCTTCAGATCATTTGACACTATCACCCCAAGGTCTCTCTCCTGCCCCGTGCACATCATCCCTTCTCCCCCCATTGAATACAGTTCTTTCATATTTCCACACCCAATATGCATGACTCTGCACTTCTTGGCATTGAATTTCAGCTGCCATATCTTCGACCACTCTTCCAGTTTCCTTAAATCCTGTCTCATTCTCTCCACTCCTTCCGGCATGTCCACTCTGGTGCAGATCTTAGTGTCATCTGCAAAAAGACAAACCTTACCTTCTATCCCGTCCGCAATGTCACTCACAAAAATATTGAACAGGACTGGTCCCAACACAGACCCTTGCGGCACTCCGCTCAACACCGCTCTCTCTCTTCAGAGTATGTTTCATTTACCATCATACATTGTCTTCTGTCCGTCAAGCAGTTTGCAATCCAGGCCACCACCTTGGCACTCACTCCTAAGCTTCTCCTGTGCGGAACCGTATCAAAAGCTTTGCTGAAGTCCAAGTAGATGTCATTGAGTGCTCTTCCTTGATCCAATTCCTTGGTTACCCAGTCAAAAAAGTCAATCAGATTTGTCTGACAGGATCTTCCCCTGGTGAATCCATGCTGCCTCTGGTCCAGCAATTCTTCCAACTGTAGATAGTTCACTATTCCTTCTTTTAACAGCGACTCCATTCCTTTTCCCACCACTAAGGTGAGGCTAACCGGTCTGTAGTTACCAGCCTCTTCTCTGTTTCCACTCTTCAGAGCCACATCATGTAACCTAGAGTCTAGCAGAAGTGAGCCAAAAAAATCTGCAACATATTTTTTCTAAATAACTAAGTAGTAGAGCATACCCTAGACCAGAGTGAGCAAACAGCTGTGGGCCCTCATCCATCTATGCAATCAGTTGCCATCTACCCCCAAAGTCTATTTATATCTCTATATTTGTATCTTGGATTCCTGTTCTGATATTAAAGTCTCTTGCCAACAAATCAGCTTTTGAACTAATTGCCAAGTAATATGAAACCCAAACTGCCAGTCAGTTTCAGACCCACACACAGCCACTATTGTGGAGTTACAAATTAGAGAAAAAGGATACGGAGGCCCAGATTGCCCCTACATAAAATGGATAACTGCCAAGAACCCACACACATATATACCGGTTGCTTACATACAATGAAATGTTATTGATAATTATTTTACTTTTTAAGAAACTTGCCAGTTACAGAAATAAATATTGCATGCATTAGAATTAAAGGATAGTATATTTGATAAATTTTGTTAGCCATATGAAATTGCATTTGATAATATGGAGGCATTTTCCCCTGACAGAAAAGACAAGTCTGTCACCATTTCAGATGTAAGAATAGGCATGTCATCAGAACTAGACAACCTTGTGATGGCCAGGGAATAAACAATCTCAGGAAGTACATCTGTTACCATAAGATTAAGGAAGTAGACAATCCAGATTAGGGAAGTAGACCATCCCTGGCCATATGCCCAGAACTGGACTGCTGTCCAGAATGGCTGAGGGTTCAGAAAATAGTTATTACCCATTTACAGTAAAACATATGCACAGATAGTCTCTTCTGGCCTATCTTATAATATTCTGGTTAAAATACATACATTTTTCTGAAATCCTACTTTAAATGCTTTTCTTTAAATCATTTAACAAGAGAAAAATATTTCCCTTTGTCACAATTCCACCTGATAAGCAGCCTCCCTGCAAGCAGAGGGAATCAGTGAGCCTCACTCACAGACATTCTACCTGCCCTCTCACTGATCACATGATGTAGCAGTTTCAGCTCTACTTAACCCAGCCTGTTCATTTCCTCAGTGTCTCTTCATTGAGTCACCTTGGCTCCTTGACCTGGCCATCCATGCTTCCTTATCTTGCTTTCTTGTCTTGTGGCCTGCCTTTACCTCCTGCCTTGCTCTGTGGCCTTCCAAGCCTCCTTTCCTTGATCTATGGCCTTCTAAGCCTCCTTGTCTTGCTCTGTGGGTCCCTGGACCTTCATTCCTTGCTCAGGGACCTCCCGTGCCTCCCTGTCCTTCCTTGAAGCTTTCAGGCCTTCTAGGTGCAGCTAGCCAGTCTTGTGCCCTGTTTAGGCTTTCTATTTTACTGTTGCTTGTCTTATCCTATTCTTGTCTAGTCCAGTTCTTGTCTTGTCTTATCTTGTTCTGTCCTTGTTTAGTCCAATGCTTGTTTATCCTATCTAGTCCAGTCAATTCTGCCTTGCCTCCGCTTCCAGACTGGTATCCTATCCCTACATGTCTCGAGCCCTAGCCCAGTCACTATGTCTAGCAGGTGCCCTTAGCCTGTGCCTGTATCTAGTCCCCAGCCTGTTCCTGTATCACCAGGATGTTCTCCAGATGGAATGTCCTACCACCCTCCAGAACCCAAGGGATCATCCCTGCAGCAACTGTGTTGCTTTTGCAGGGATGAGCCAAGATTCCAGTCTGTTTGACCATGATACCCCTACATTAGAAAGAGACATTAAGAAGATACTGCCATGTCTAAAAGAGGAAGTAACTACAGTAAGTTCAGACAGCTCAGGAATGAGGAAGAACCTCTCTGTTTTGGTGAGAGATGAGGCACGCATGTGCACGTGATATCTAACATACAACTTATTAACCTCACATATCATAATGGCTGATAAAAAAGCTGTGTGCACGTAGTCAGGGAGCCCTAGTCTGCTAACTCAGACTTGGCTGTCATCCAATCCTGGCTGGTAGCTCAGTATTAGTTCTACAATCAAGGGTATATAAGTAAGGGTGTCTAAAAGTAGCTCTTTGAACTGAGTGGACAATTGACCCCAGTATCTGTACCTGATGATCACAATGCCCGATGCATCACCATGTTCCTTCACCAAGACCTTTCTTCATAGATATTGCTTAGGATGAAAGAGGGGAGCTAACACTCGAGGAAGTGCCTACTGTAAATATTCTTTTAGACCATTCTTTTAAGTGTTCTTGTATATATGCGCTTTCATAAGGTATTGCTTTTATATACTCAGTTATGTAGCAGAAAAGCATTCAGATTATATTTGCTAATTTTATTGCCTATCATTTTCTGGGAAGTGTTTCTTGTGAATTATATTACTACTAGCTCTTGTGTAGGAATAAAACTCACATATATTCTTTTCCCAATTTCTCTCAATGTTTGTGACTTATTTCCACTGAGTTGCATGAGGCAACTGTCTCACCCCATGGCCACACTACAGTCTCTCAGACAAACATTCATGTACATATTCTTTCAGACACCCACTTTCTCTCTGTTTGAGAGAGGATGTGTATAGGCGCTTTTATGTGTCAGGGAGAAAGAGACACACACACACACACACACACACACACACACACACACACAGTCTCTCTCTGACATACAAGTTCCCCAGCCTGCAGCGGCCTTCTTCCTTTCCTATTCCCACCTCTACTCCATTCTTTCTTGGCAACTCCATTTCAGAAGACTCACTGGTTCTACAATCCTTTCAGGAGCAGAGCCTAGCCAACAGAAGCCTCCACAACACTGCACAGGCACTTCCTGTTGGCTCACCCCATCCCTTTCCGTGACTGTAGCTTGTCTCTGCTTCCCTGTGCTCCTGCCACTACCCCAGTGCATTCCCATTGACTGAGTGCTATAGAATCAGATGCTTTTCTGGTACCTCAAGCTCTGCACTGCTTACATATTCTAGGAGAGAGGAGACTAGATACAAGCCATGCTGTTCTTCTAGAACTTAAAAAGAAAAAGAAAAATGAAACCCTGGCCGAGACTAGAGAGAGCCACAGGACACAAAACAGCATAGCTCCAGAATCCTGCTTTCCCATGTGGAGCCAGTGCAAAAAGGACTGGTTGAAGTGTATTAGGTGCCATAGGTACCTTACAACGTATTACCTCCTTCTCACACACAATTAAAAAGTACACATTTATAACAGTTTTTACTTTAAAATGAATATTTAAAGTACAGTATTATATAGTAAAGGTATCACTTACAGCATGCACAATATATTTACATGAAATACTGTGATGCCAACCAGAAAAACTTACAAAATAAAAAATACGACATTTCAATTAAGAGTGGGAAGGGGGAAAATTTTGTTTTATTTTGTTTCTTTAGTTTCTTGTAATGTATATTTTGTTTCTTTAGTTTAAAACAACAAAAACATTGGAAAAAAGGGGTCTCCTGTGTCCCCCACCCATCCTTTCCATCCAGAAAAGGTCCGGGGCCAGGATCTTCCCTGGCCCCCACTTACCTGGTCCGAGGGTGATCCAGAGACAAGGCCTAGGTCCTGGCCCAAGCTGGGGCCTTTCGTGGGGCCTAGGTTGAGGCAACCTACTATGTCTTAGGCCTAGGCAAGCTCAAGGTTTTGGCCTAGGCCCAAGCCAAAGCCTAGGCCTTGTGTAGTCCTTGGCAGAGGTAGATTGCTGTGACCTCGGCCTTTACCAACTCAAGGCTCAGGCTTGGTGGCCTGGACCCAATGCCTGGGCCTCGGCCCAGGGTAAGGCTCAGGCCTAGGCCCAGAGCCTAGGCTGCAGAACTCCTCTTCAGAGTCTTCTTTCTTCAGCTCGACGACCCCATGGGTGTAGCATCCGTCAGTCTCAGACGGCTTCGACCTCTGTGCCTCACCTTTCTTCACTCACTCTCCTCAAACCTTGGGAAGAAGACTGCTGCTGCGTCTTCATGCCGCCCTCTCCGTCATCCCAGGAATGGCAACAGTGTTCACCATGGATATCCTGAGGGCCTCCTAGGGTGCACGCCAGCCACATCTTTATCCACGTCATGGTGGGAACCTCAGGGGCATCCCCTCTGAGTGACGTCACACCATCTGGGTATTTAGCCTTCCCTTCATTGCTGACTAATCAAGTTAGCAAGGACTAGTATTGCACTAGTCTAAGCTGCTCTGCTGCTCCCAGCTGCCACTGGAAGCTCTCTACCCTTCGGGGTCTACGCTAACCTGGGTACCCGCTCCTCAGGGGCCCTTGTGCTTTCTTTCAGATACCTTACTGGGATACCGGGTACTCAATTTGAGTGCCTGCTCTCCCTACTTGGTGCCTACAGCTCTACTACTTTTGCCTGCCAGGATATCATCAATACAGCTATCTACTTCAGTGAGTAACTTAATTCTCCGCTTGTGTCATCTACAGCTTCAGCTCTGGGAGTCTACTTCTGGGCTCCCACGTTCATGTAGCAGCACAGAGTGGAACTGGTCTCCTCACCAGAGGACCCCTGGACTACCCACTGGGTTACCTCACTGCTGCCACCAAGCTGTATAATAAATACAAATTCACTGTGTTTCAGTGTATTGAGTCTAGCCCAGTACTGCGGCTCCTCACGGGGCTCCTCCCCTGGGCGTGGTCATCACCGCAGTACCCAAGAATCCACACCAACACCTCAAAACCCTAGCAATGGGATAGCGTCAGTTGGAAAAGAGCCAAAGAAAGAAGACACCAAAGAGGAACTCCGAGGCCTAGGCCCTAGGTTTTGGGCCAGGCCCTGCATTAGACCTGGGATTGTGTCAAGCCCCAGTATTGGGACTTAGCCTCTAGGCCAGGCCATGGCATTAAGACTGGGTCTAGGCTGAAGCCCTGGTATCTGGGCCAAGCCTCTGGGGTGAGCCACAGTGTCAGACCTGGGCCCAGGCTCTTACGGAGGTTCAGGTGTCTGGACTCTGCCTCTAGGCCAAGCCCTGGCATCAGGTCTGGGTCTGGCCAAGGCCTTAAAGTCAGGAGCCAATCCCTGGGCAGGGTCATGGATGTTGGGTCCAGACCAGGACATGGCATCAGATTTGGTAAGTATGGAAGGGGGGGGGGGGGTTATCAGGGAATTTCCCAGGCCTGGGCCTTTGCTTAGGTATCAGGCCAGGGACCCCTACATCGTGCTTGGGCGTAGGCTGCAGCTCCTCCTTTTCATTGTAGCTTATGCCTAGGTGAGGCCCAGCCTACTTTTCAGGCAAGGTCCCAGCCTCCGGCTAGGCCTGACCAGCAACTATTTTTTTTTTTTAAATAGATTTTAAAATGAAATGAGATTCCGATGAAATTGTCAGAATTTAACTCAATCCATTTTGGATACGATCATGCAGAATAAAGAGACCATAAAGTATACATAGAAATATGCAGACAAAAATTGAACTGGAAACTGCAACAAACCAGATCCTATATACAGTGCTCAATTGAAAAACAGAAGTATTATACTTCCTCATAAAACATCAAACAATGAAATCATGAAATATAAATCAGCAATAGTAAAACCAAACAAAAAGAATAAATATTTCAAAACTACTGACATCCATAATTAAACTAATAAAATTTGCAAATTTTTCCAAACCAATAAAATATTTTAACACAGCTGGTACATCAGATAACACTAAATAAGAATTAACAAATCATCTACTTCCTTACTTTCCATTCAACCTGAGTTTATTCTAATTAGTGGGGATGAGAGGGTGCACAAATGTTTTCCTTTCTCACACACACACGCACACATGTTCACTCATATACACTGTCACATACACATACATATGCACATTCCCTAGCATCCGTTGACACATTTATACACATGCCCACACACATATCCTTCCTCGCACCCACTTAAACATTTATACACAACACATAGGTTCCCTCGTACCCACTGATTCACACACACACATGCTCTCTCACACAAGCACCCTCATGCTCCCTTGCACCCTCTGACACACACATTTGTTCTCTCACATCTGCCTACATGCACACACATGCTTATTCACATCCACTTATACACACACACTGCTTCATACCCACTGACACATATATACATAAACACACACGTTTGCTCTCATCTGCTGACACACACAAATGCTCCCTTATACTAACGGATACATACATATGCTCCCTTGCATCCACTGATACATAAAAACACACATATATGTTCCCTCACACAATTCTGCTCACTTTCTTCTTTCCTACCACCTTTGAATATGTAAAAAAAAAAAAAAGTTACTTATATTGGTGGGCAGCAGGGATCCAGGCAGGGCTAACAATTGATGACCCTGATGCTGGAGGAGTTAGGCAGAAAGGCCTGATTTTGGGGGAGTTATTTTTTGCTGTGACCCCCAACAAATGGGGTAGCTCTCAGCAGAAATCAGTGATAGGCCTTCAGCTGTGGCAAAGCAAATGTGGGATGTCTGGTGGCAGCTCCTGCAGCAGAGGGAGATGGAGTGATGTGAGGGAGTGTGTTTCAACCACTGAGGTAGTGAGGAGGCAGTGTGCAGTCTCAGAGAATGTCAGCAACACTGCTGGGAAAAGCAAAGAAAATACAAAATAGAAATGAGCAGAGATCCTCAGAGAAGGCTCCTGTTCTGCCAGAAGAGCTGCTGCAGACTTGGTGTTAATTACATTGGCTTCTCGGACATGTAACCGCTGTGATCAGCACCAGTCATGGGACTGTCCTGACCAGCCAACCAGGGCAGGCCCGAAATTCCAGTAGGCCAATCTGCCCCTGATGGATTCTCTGAACTTATCGTATATCTTCTTAAATTCTGTTGGCATTTGAACCCCATCACCTCCACTGAAAGTGGTGAAAGAATGTATCTTCATCATTCTGTGATGAAATACTGCTTAGCATTGCTCCTGAGTCTACATCCTCCAGTTTTTATCATGATTCTTCTTCTAAAACTTTTTCTACTAAAATTCTTCATGTTTTTGCCCTATTTAGAACTTTAAGTGATCTGAATGTCTCTATTATATAATATATCTTGCCTCTTTCATTCAGCATATAAATATCAAGAAACTTAGGTCTCACCTCATAAAATCAGGGGAAGGCCTTTTCAAACAGCCTGGGTTAATAGGCATTTTGAAAATTGACTTCCCTTATTTGGGTAAAAGTATGTTTACTTCTATCCACACTGAAAGGAGGCAAAGCCTGTGGGTAAATCAAAGGCAGGCTTAGCCAGTGTAAAGTTAGCATTCACTGCATCAGGAACTGGAGCAAGATCCAGCACAGAGACTGGATCAGGAACTGGCATGGAATCAGAATCATAAGCAAGATCCTCACACAGAGTTTTGAAAATTGTCCCATTAGTGTCAACTGTGCATCATTTAGATAACTTTTCTCTAATCTGCTTCTACTGTGTTTCACAAATCTGCTGATTATCCTTCTCAGTCTCATTATGTACTGAAGCATTTTGTTGACTCCACTGCTTTGTCTCAAGAAACAAATTTATATTGCTATGAACAGCTATGGAAAAACTAATAAGTTCTAGTATTTGTTATTCCTGGTTATTATACTCATGGAGGACCTGTACAATAATTGTAGATATATTTTTGGCTAGATTCCAGGAAGGCCTGAGGCTCATTAAGCATATCATTTTTCTAATTATACAACAGCTATCTCTGTTATAATCCAGGAGAAGGTGAAAACACTGAGTGTATTTTCGGTTCTTCAGCTTTGAGAAACAAGTTCCTTCTGACCCCAAATAAGATGATCAACTAAAGGTCTTGGCTTATCACCTTTCATTAGTGACTATCTCCTCCAAAATCGTGTTAATTTTCATTTAAAGTTAATTTGTCTTGTAGCTATGACCATTTCCAGTAAAATAATGTTCAATAGTCTCTAAGATTAACTATCTTTGAAGATGATAAAATATATTTCTCCTTAGACTAAAATAATACTCTTCTCCCTTTATTTCTTCCTGATTATTATATAGAAAGATTGCCAATAAAATGTATGTAGGATTAAATTATATATCAGTACAATATCTTTGTATGTATTTTGTTTTATTCAAGGAAAATAACCCCAGGTTAGACAACTTTTCAACGAACAAATGTCTGTTTGTTCCCTTCATTGGTTTTTATACATTTTGGTACATTTGGATATACTCTAAACAATTCCACATGTAAGTAATATCAGAAGAATGACTTTGTGCAATGTCCTATAATACACTTGAATTTATCATGTCATTCTGGCTTGCTGGTCAAAGGAGCATGGGTGCCATTAGCTAAAGCCCTGATGGAGTATGGTGATATTTTCAAGTGTAGGCAGATGAGTTTTGATCACCTCAACACCTGTGTAAAAAGCAAATGCATTCTATCAGGTGGATCTTAAAAGCCCTGCTCGCGTAAATCCGCCCGGATTTACGTGAGCAGGACCCTTGCGCGCCGGCGCGCCTATTTTGCATAGGCCGCCGGCGTGCACAGAGCCCCGGGACGCGCGTAAGTCCTGGGGTTTTTTGAAGGGGGCGTGTCGGGGGCGGGCCTGAATGACACGGCGTTTCGGGGTAGGGATGCGGCATTTAGGGGGCGGGACCGGGGGCGTAGCGCCGGCCCAGGGGCATGGTCGAGGCCTCCGGACCAGCCCCCGGGTCGGATGACGGCGCACCAGCAGTCCGCTGGCACGCATAGATTTACGTCTGCTTCTAGCAGGCGTAAATCCAGGGACAAAGGTAAGGGGGGGGGTTTAGTTAGGGCCGGGGGGGGTGGGTTAGGTAGGGGAAGGGAGGGGAAGGTGAGGGGAGGGCGAAAGAAAGTTCCCTCCGAGGCCCCTCCGATTTCGGAGGGGCCTCGGAGGGAATGGAGGCAGGCTGCGTGGCTCGGCGCGCGCAGGCTGCCCAAAATCGGCAGCCTTGCGCGCGCTGATCCCAGATTTTATAAGATATGCACGGCTATGCGCGTATCTTATAAAATCCAGCGTACTTTTGTTTGCGCCTGCTGCGTGAACAAAAGTGCGCGATTGCGCTTTTTTTTTTAAATCTACCCCTATTTGCATGATATTTTTGGGTCAGCTCACAATTAGAATGTATAATATATATCATTTTCATTACATTATACGCCATTTCCTTATCTTTTTTCCGATACACAAACTCATTCTTTTGGCATTACCAACATCAGCGACATCTGGAAAGAGACAGCTGCTAAATAACATTTCTTCTACAATTTGCTTCCTAGGGCTTAAGCATGCAATAAAATCTGGGAAATAGTAATCAGAAATAGAGGAAAGACAGCTAATAACATAGTTAGTGAAAAATTAGAAAGACAACAAAAGCAAATTGACCTGATGACGATGCCATTTTGGAGTATAGCAATGGTGGGGCAGAAGTGACTGGGGATCACCCCCATCCCCTTTTGACCCCAAAGATGGGGTACGAAGCATTAGAGGAGGATGAAACTTCTATTTAAAGTTTCAAGGGAGGGTGTGTGGGGCAAGCTAGTCATTGAAAAATAAAACAATGGGGGGGGGGGGCATTGGTGAGCAAGACGGCTGCCTAAATCTTCAGCTCTTCAGACTTCCTGGCTAGATTAAATTGATTGCTGCTGATAAATACTGCTGCTCCTCCATTCTTTATACCAGGGATGTCATGGTCATGGCTAACTCAAAACCCAGGAAAATTGAAGCAGCCTTTGCTATCACATTGGGGACAAAAAGAACTAAGCATCATCCCCCATCTCTAGAAAAAGCTCTTGCATCAATGGCTGTATCTTCAGCTGACCCGATCCTTAAAGACATGCTGCACTATAACACCAATATGACATGTGTGTTGCGGTCCCGGGCCGTGCCCCAGTCCCTCCACCTAACTCAGGGGCGGCCCGGGCCATTTCCACCCTTCCCCGGGCTGTTTCCAGCCTTCTTCGGGCCTGCAGGCCCTCCAGCGCGTCTCTCCCTCCTCGGGAGAGATGCCGACGCTCCGGCGCGGCTGGCCCCGCCCCCTGACGCATGCGCGCGAGCGGGGAGGAGCCCCATTTAAAGGGGCCAGCGCGGGAAAATCTCACTCTGGCTCTGGATGATGTCAGACGCCCTCAGGGGATAAGAACCCTGCAGCTAGATCACTCCAGTGCCTTGCAACAAGGTTCCTGGTCTTCGGTCTGCTGTTGCTGTGTTTCTGGTTTGCTCTTCGTCCCGCTTCTGCTCTGCCCTCCTCGCTGGATTGATTTTTCTGGACTCCGACCCCTGGACTGGCTTTGGACCGCTCTTCGGACTTCAACCCTTGGACTGGCTATGGACCGCTCTCTGGACACCGACCCCTGGCCTGGCTGCGGACCACCCTTTGGACTCAGACTCCTGAACCGACCTTTGGATTACCTACGACCTGCTGGAGGCGCCAGCCGTCTGGAACCCACGACCTGCAGATGGTTACTGCAGACATCTCCTCATTATATACTAACATACCGCAGGATGCAGCAGTGAGAATTGTACAAGAGAGGTGGTAAATGACTCTGATTTTTCGGATAAGAAAAAATGCTTGTTGATTCAGTTAGCCACTGCAGCTTTAAAGAAAAGGTTTTTTTCAATTTGAAGGACAGTATTACCATCAGATAAAAGGTATACCGATGGGATCTTCTATGGCCCCATCGGTAGCATGTCTGTATGTGGCCAGTTTTGAAAGTAGGTTTATATACGGTTCACAATTTTGGGGAGAGATAAAAGTGTGGAGACGTTTCATAGACGATATTTTTTGTATATTTGTTGGCACTAGTGCAAGATTGGACGAGTTTAAGATATGGATTAACACATTGGATGGAAACTTATCTTTTGAATTTAATATTAGTCAACAGCGGGTATCCTTTTTGGACATGTATGTATATAAGGATTTAGGAAAATTGCATACTACCATTTATAGAAAGAAAACTGATAAAAACACTACATTAGATTTCTCCAGCTTCCACCCGAGACGTCTCAAAGAGAATATACCAATAAGTCAATTTTTACGCTTGAGAAGATTATGTACCACGGTAAACAAATTCAAACTTAAATCACAGGAGTTGGTAGATAGATTCTTAGAAAGGGGTTATAGGAGGAAGATAGTGAAGAGGGCATATAAACGGGCTCTCAACGCAAATAGAGAGAACTTGTTGATTACTGGAAATAAAACCCCACTTACTAGAATAGTGTGTACATTACCTTTTTCTCATCAAGTGATGAAAATTGAAGCAATAATTTATCGGTATTGGTCTATTATTAGAGATGATAAAGTATTCCAGGACCCTCCTATTTTTGCCTATAAGAAGAGACGTGCTCTAAGGGATATGCTAACTTCAACTATGTTAGCTACACCTTGGTCAGGTAATGAACAGGCAGGTCAACATCAATGTGGTCACTGCACAGTATGCTCTCAGGTATATGTGACAACAACTTTAGAGATACCATCGACAGGCCGGATATACTATTTGCCAAAAAAATTTGATTGTAAAACTGCTCAAGTAATTTATGCAATCCTATGTCCATGTGGGCTTTACTACATTGGGCAAACTAAAAGGATGATTAAAACCAGAATTATTGAGCACCTTAGTAATATCCGTACAAAGAGAGAAAACGCACCATTGGTACAACACTGGCAGGAGAAAAGACACGGAGTCCAGGATTTAAGATTTTGTGTGCTCAATCAAGTGGAGTTGAGAAGAGGTGGAGATATATCAAATGTTTTAATAAAGAAGGAGCAATGATATATATTTCAGTGGGGTACAATGAAACCTTTTGGTTTAAACCAAGAGGTAGAATGGTGTGCGTTCCTGTAATTCAAATATATCAAGAGTGAGCTATAGAGTTTTGGGATTTGTAAATCCTTATGAGATTGGCAGTGAGTTAGAAGTGAACTATTTGAGGGGTTGCGGTTTCATAAGAATAATGTTGAAAGTAGGTGGGATTTTATTCGGAGTGACGTAAATCACGTGATGTGGTAGTGCGCAATGAGATCAATAGGAGGGACATTAAAAAAGGGCTTAGGGAAGACATAATGCGCAGCCGCAGCGTTTCTTGAGGAGAGAATGGAGTGAACTCGAATAATATGTTAGAAAGTGAGCTGCTTTTGATCGAATATAAGTGAAATTAAATGGTAGATATGCAGGATAAAAGGTATCATGTGGCTAATTATATTTAAGAACATAAGAACATAAGAAAATGCCATACTGGGTCAGACCAAGGGTCCATCAAGCCCAGCATCCTGTTTCCAACAGTGGCCAATCCAGGCCATAAGAACCAAAAACTAAGTCTATTCCATGTAACCATTGCTAATGGCAGTGGCTATTCTCTACGTGAACTTAATAGCAGGTAATGGACTTCTCCTCCAATAACTTATCCAATCCTTTTTTAAACACAGCTATACTAACTGCACGAACCACATTCTCTGGCAACAAATTCCAGAGTTTAATTGTGCGTTGAGTAAAAAAGAACTTTCTCCAATTAGTTTTAAATGTGCCCCATGCTAACTTCATGGAGTGCCCCCTACTCTTTCTACTATCCGAAAGAGTAAATAACCGATTCACATCTACCCATTCTAGACCTCTCATGATTTTAAACACCTCTATCATATCCCCCCTCAGTCGTCTCTTCTCCAAGCTGAAAAGTCCTAACCTCTTTAGTCTTTCCTCATAGGGGAGTTGTTCCATTCCCCTTATCATTTTGGTAGCCCTTCTCTGTACCTTCTCCATCGCAATTATATCTTTTTTGAGATGCGGCGACCAGAATTGTACACAGTATTCAAGGTGCGGTCTCACCATGGAGCGATACAGAGGCATTATGACATTTTCCGTTTTATTCATCATTCCTTTTCTAATAATTCCCAACATTCTGTTTGCTTTTTTGACTGCCGCAGCACACTGCACCGACTATTTCAATGTGTTATCCACTATGACACCTAGATCTCTTTCTTGGGTTGTAGCACCTAATATGGAACCCAACATTGTGTAATTATAGCATGGGTTATTTTTCCCTATATGCATCACCTTGCACTTATCCACATTAAATTTCATCTGCCATTTGGATGCCCAATTTTCCAGTCTCACAAGGTCTTCCTGCAATTTATCACAATCTGCTTGTGATTTAACTACTCTGAACAATTTTGTGTCATCTGCAAATTTGATTATCTCACTCGTCGTATTTCTTTCCAGATCATTTATAAATATATTGAACAGTAAGGGTCCCAATACAGATCCCTGAGGCACTCCACTGTCCACTCCCTTCCACTGAGAAAATTGCCCATTCAATCCTACTCTCTGTTTCCTGTCTTTTAGCCAGTTTGCAATCCACAAAAGGACATCGCCACCTATCCCATGACTTTTTACTTTTCCTAGAAGCCTCTCATGAGGAACTTTGTCAAACGCCTTCTGAAAATCCAAGTATACTATATCTACCAAGTATACTATATCTACCAAGTATACGGTATACTATATCTACTGGTTTGTTTTAAATAAGGCTTAACGTGAAATTTGACGGTGTATTAAAGAAATTATTCAAAGGCATTTAAACCGAAGGCTTGCCAAGTGAGCGGTGTTGAGTAGATAAAATGTGGATGTGAAACCGCAAATTAAATTGTAAGGTTAGTACATTTAGGCAAAGAACAATTATATGAGATTTAGATGTGTTCTTGAAATTTTGGAAATTTGATACGCTATTTTTTGCGGATTGGTAGGTTGTGTATATATATTGGTTGGAAGAATCTGGATAAATTATACTAAACGGGTTGAACAGAGAAAATTATGAGGTGAGTGTTGTGAGGAAATTGTAAGTAATATAGGGATGGTGACTGGGAAAATGTATGATTTGATATAAATAGCGTTTTTTAGAATGTTTGCTATTTGATCTTAATATTCATGATTATGTTTGTGTTTTATAATAGACAGCACATTAAATAAACACTCATATGTACAACAAAGAGGTTCCCTATATTAAAAATGAATGAGAAATGATTTAGTAATGATCCCCTGAGGAAACCATCTGGGTGAAACGAGAGTCTCTCGTCGGGAGCTTTAAATAGAAAAAAAGAAAGGGAGTTTTAAACAGAAAAAAAGAAATGGAATAGGGAAGCTTCAAGAAATCTGTTGGGAAAGGAATGAAGTAAAATGTATAGTGTTGGTGTTGTTTGTTTGTTATAAATGTCACCTGATTAATAGATTAAATAGCCTATGTTTGAATAAAGAATAAAAAGTAATGTTTACAATTATTGTATAATAATTAAACATATACAATATATGGATGTATTTTAATATGTTAGTAATAGGTATAATGTTGTATTAGAGATAGGTGGAATATTATAACTGGTGCAATATTATCATTTGTGTATGAATGTGGTATGAGTGATGAGTGTTGGTTTAATTTTAAATGTTTATGGTCTTAAATTATAAAAAGTGAATCAAATGATAAATAAAGATTGATTTTGAAATATACACAGGTATAAGGTTGTATAGTTATTCGTATAGAATTATTCCTGTGGGTTACCCATGTGATGTTATATGTATTTGTCCCTTTAGGACAAGCAATGGCTAAACCTATCCTTTTATGTTCAATCCCTGGGTTATCCACCATGACCCACTTTCGTTCACATTGGACTTTTCTATCCACACTGTGAAGGCTCACTGCCACTGCTGCCCTGGGTGCTGCACTTCTGCGTCTGGTTCAGGCCTTCCGCGAGTCCCAGATATCCCTGGAGTCTGACAGCCGCACGTAACTCCCTGGGTTTGGGTCCCAGCAGGCCCTGGCTTAGCTGGGCTTCTAGGTTCTCCTCATACGGAGTTGGGGGTAAAACAGCCCCCAATCCCCAAAGATAACACAGAGAAAGATAGTTCCTTCAAAGCAGTTTATAAAGCAATAGATGGGTGTATTACATTCGCTCTGCCACCTCCCCCATCCAGCTCTGCCAGTCCTCGGTAGCCCAAGGCCCGCACAAATGACCCTGCCCCCGCCCAAGCCCTCAGGCTCCCTTACAACCTGTGCTATAGCAGAGGTACCTCCCAAGTCCCAAAACGTCTCTATTCGAACAGCAAACACACCCTGCTCCTTAGAGCCCTTCGCCCCCAACTTCCCCTAAGGTATAAGTTATACCTTTCCCCTTTCAGGCTACTCTGTTTCCATGTGCAAGCTGGAGGATTCCTCTCCCCCGGAACCTACCTCCATCTCCTCCCCTTCCTGGCCCTGGCTTTTTCTGGCCATTGCCACCACATAGGCACTCCTTCTTCCTCTAGCTCCATAGGTTCACCTGTCTCTGACTCATTAGTCTCTAAGTCTGCCACCTGCTCGCCTCTAGGCTCTCCCCACAGGTCAGGTGGTGGTTCTAGGAACCTGGGATTTGTAGTTTTTCTCATCTTCACCTGTGCCCCCTGCTGTCTGACTCTAGTATTACCTGCCGCCTTATGATATCTTGTCTGTTCCTGCCCCTGGCAGCGCTGTACTACATCACACCTCCTTTTTTTTTTCCAAAGTGCAACTCTAGTGTAACTTTGTTAGCCCTTGGAAATCTTCAGCCCTAACATCTCTTTGGTTTAATGTTCATTTTATGATTAACCACAGATGCATTGACTGGTCCTTGTGGCAATATGCTGATATATGGTCTCCCAATCATATTCTTGAGATTGGCCGTTCTGTATCCTCTGCAACCCCACAAGAAAAATTCCAATTACCCTCCTCACAATTTATATTTTGTGTACAGTTAGTGTCATGTCTTCAAGCCTCATCTATTAATCTATTCTTAACTTTTTAATTAGCATAGGTGTTTACTTTGCTTTACTCCTTTACTCCTTTACTGTTATAGACCTGCTCCCCAGAGGGGAGGAGTTAGCAATCTGTTATAAATCTATTCCCCAAGAGGGGAGGAGTTAGCAATCTGTTATGAATCTGGCTGCTGGATACTCCCGTTGAATGAGTTAACAATCTGTTAGCGATCAACCCGCCAGGGGAAGCGGAGTTAGCATTCTGTTACGGATCTTGCTAAGGAGTAGCAATCTATTAGTGCTCTGCTCTTCTAGAGGGAAGGAGTAGCAACTGTTATGCTTTGTTCCTGTACAAAGATGAACCAGCAACCTATATGATTCCCACAGGGAGATAGCTATCTGATATGGATCAGCTTCCGCAGAGAGAGAGGGGTAATGGTTTGATGTGGGTTGGCTCCTACAGAGTGGTAGATGAATAATACCGCTCTATTGTGTAGGAAGTAACACTTAGTAGAAATAGTGAATCCCTGGGCAGATGGCAGATGACAGCGCCCTCAAGTGGAGATCTTGAGAGGGACCACTGGCTAGGCTGGAGTATTGAGACCAATACAGATAGTTCTTTATTAGACTGGAAGTAGAACCACCAGAGGTGGCAGTAGTGAGTTGATATACCCGGCAGGGCTGAAGTCCCTCTGATACTGGAACTACGATCTCTGAGTTGCTGAGCTGTAAGGAGAGACTATAGGTAGTGAGTAGACAGGGTATGTGTGGCATAACCACTGGTAGATGATACACTCACAATTGTAGATCTCTGTAGTGTCTTCTTTATGCACAAAGAGTCTTCAGTATACAGGAAGAGGAGCCACAGGCGAGTACTGGTTTCTATATGCAGTCTGAAATAGAACTCACAATAACTGTGTATGGGATGGCTTCTGGAATAGAAGAGAGGCTAGAAGAGATTTAGGAACATAGGCCCTCGTGGAGCGAGTACCGGTTCCTATCTGTTAATCTGTAATAGTAATCCATAAGATATAGGTATGCAATATCTTTTGAGGAAGAAGAGAGTATGAGAAAGGAATTAGGAATATAGGCCCTCGTGGAGTGAGTACCAATTCCTATCTGCAATGGTAACTCACGATCTCCGTACCTGTGATAACATCTTAGACTGAAGGGAGCCTTAGAGATTAGAACAAAGGCTCTCGTGGAGCGAGTACCGGTTCCTGTCTGTAATAGGACTCACTGTGTTCACATCTGCGATCGCCTCCAGGCAGTAGGAGTCTGAGTCTTCAGGAACGTAGGCCCTCGAGGAGCAAGTACTAGATCCCATCCAACAATCTGAAAACTAGAATAGAGAGTGCGGAGCCCCCGAGGAACGGGTACTCCTGGTAAGTTTGAAAAGGCCGAGCAGTGGAGAAGACGTCCCCTTGCTGACTCAAAACATAGTTGCAAGTAGCGTGGACTGCCGAAGCAAGTCCCGTTGGATTTCCTTGCTAACTCGCTTGTAGTTAGCAAACAAAGACCTTTTAAATTGAAAATGGATGACGTCATAACGGGGGGGACGCCCCAAGGTTTGCGCCCTTGCTGGTACAAAGTCTGGAGCTTGTGCGTGCCCTTACGTCATCAGGAACATGGCGGATCCATAGTGTCAAGCCAGCCTGGGGATACCGGGACCAAGAGGCGGGGGAGCAGTTGCGGCTGCATCTGTCCATCTGAACTGAAGGGAGTCACCACGAAGGTAGAGATGGTGGAGCGAGGGCGGAAATAGGCATGAACGCAACATTTGTTTTTAATGGTCACAGTGCTGCCCATATATATATATAAATTTTAAGCTTACCACCTTTTAATGTCGTATTACTCTAGAACAAATTTGGACTCAAGATCTTTTATTACCTGAAGATTTTCCCTGGACTCTATAGTCTGACAAGTCACTGAAATTATCTCTCTCATCTCACATTACACAATCTATGTTCCTTCTAGCTCACTGTGCCATTTGGAATCCTTGGCTCATGCATAAAGCTAGTTTATCCTCTTCTCACACTTGCTGGTCTTGTAGATTTCCTAAAGCTGCCTTGTTCTATCCTGTATAGCATTGCACCACTACAAATGCCTTTTGGCATGATATTTGTAATATAATTTCTCAGATGCTTAATCTCTCATGCCCTTTTTCTATAGTATTGTTGTCCTTAGATCTCTTGCTATACAACCATCATTACCACCTTGACAAAGGAAGCTCCTTGATTGGGTTTTACTCAACTGGAAGAATTAATATAATTTAAATTCTACCTTTTGGGGGCATATGGTTTGTTTATTTTATAGATATGAAAAAGAAGCTGCAGTGCATTATCAATGTATACATAACTGTGGAGGCAATGTGGAGGTTGGTAGATAGTTATTTTCAGATATTCTGATTACATCTGTTGTTTTGGTGTGACCTCCCGTCACCAGAATTGTATTGCTTCATTCTGTTTAATTTTCCATGATGCTTCTTTCCTGGTGTATTTTCTCAGATGATTGTTAAATACTTCTGGTTCCTTATATCTTTCTGATAAGTTTTGTTGTATTGATGGAAGCTCTTTCTCCTATCTCCCCTCCCCCCATTCTCTCTTTTATTTTTTTTTTGTTCATCCTCCCTCTGCCATGTTATTGTGAAACTTTATAAAGAAATTTGAACTAAAAAGAAAATAAAACAAAAGTGAAAAAAATTTCATTTTCAAAACAAAATAAAACAAAATTGGATATGTTATTGACATTTCCTATTTCATTTAAAGGAAAGCATAACCCTAGCAAACATATGATCTTTCTGGTTTTCAAAGTTGTAAAAACCATGAAGTTGCAAACTACTTTAAATAAGACCACCAGTGACTTTATCAAGTTCAATATTAAAGTTTCTTGTCTGTTTTAGTAATGTATTATTTTGCAGTAACATTCATTAATTTTATGTCACAGCTGATCAAAATGAAATCAGTTCTTTCAGTAGGCTCTGAATACAGAACAGAGTACATTTTCCAAGAATATAACCAAAATTGACATTAGCTCTTTGTTCCCTATTCTTAAAACCAATTACATTTAAAAATGGCATCCAGGATATTATAAAAACATAGGAACAAATTAAGATGGCATAAAGAAAGTTTCTAGCCAAATGATGAATAATTAGTACAGAAACTTCTCAAATTGGTTCATAAAATAAAAATGAAAACTGGTTGGTAATTTAATATTATGTTGCAGTGGTAACATTAAACAATATGCTATGATATGTGAGGATACATCATATTGTGGAACCTTGTAAAGCACAAGAAACCCATTTAACCATATGCTAATAATCAAAACCATTCAGCCAGATAACTCACAAGGTATCATCGGTTAACATTTAGCTAGACAGGTCACTATTAAAAATGTGTATTTATTTGAATAAGAGCATAAAAAATTGCCATGCTGGGTCAGACCAAGGGTCCATCAAGCCCAGCATCCCCTCTGGGGACCTGCACGTGGAACAGGAAGCATTTCAGAGAATGCCACCCATGAGGTTCTGGATTTCAACTTTCTACCTAAAATCCTAAATTTAGCTTCCAGAACCTCTCTCCCACATTTTCCTATGTCATTGGTGCCCACATGTACCACGACAACAGGCTCCTCCCCAGCACTGTCAATAATCCTAACTAGGAGATGCATGAGGTCTGCCACCTTTGCACCAGGCAGGCAAGTTACCAGGCAGTCCTCACGTCCACCAGCCACCCTGATATCTACATTTCTAATAATTGAATCACCAATTATGATGGTCGGCTTAACCCTTCCCTCCTGGGCAGTAGCCCTGGGAAACTTGTCCTCAGTGCGAAAGGACAGTACATCACCTGGAGAGCAGGTCCTTGCAACAGGATCACTTCCTGCTACACTAGGGTGATGTTCTCCTACTGGGAGACCTTTCTGATCCAAAGCAGCACTGTATGGCCACTGGATTTTAAAATCCGCATGCGCATGTGCGGGCGATGCGTGCAAGGGGGCAAATTTGAGTAATACACACGGCGATGCAATGGAGCGTCCTCCAGTTCTTTCCCAGTTCATGAAAATTAAGGAGTGGACTGGGAGGGAACTTCCCTACCTAACCTTCCTTACCTTTCCCCTCTCCACCCTGACCCTTAACCCTTGCCTAGCTACCCGAAAAAAATGTTTTCTACTTACTGCTCCTCCCGAGCTGAAGTAGTTTCCGCATGCCGGCAGCTGCCTGCCGGCACGTGCTTCCCCATGACTTCGGCTAATGGCCGCTGTCCTGACCATCCTCCATCCCACCCTGCCCCCCGGCCTGTCCCTTGTGCGCAAATTGCAACTTACATGTGCGACTGGGCTCTTTAGAAAATGTGTGGCATGTGCAGGGCATGGCCACACACGTAAGTCTTGATTTTTACGCGCATGGCCCTTTAAAAATTTGCCCATTAGGCAACAGTAAGTAGTAAAAGGATCTGCATCTTGGTTGAATCTTATGTGGGTTGCACCCCCAAAGATCCACTTTGTTGGCAGTTTTATTTAACATATATATAACTCCTAGGTGGGATGGCACCCATAGACTGATCTCAGTGCCGACCCGATTGCCAAGGCAAGGAAGTGCAGGCAGGAACTTCCTTATGTAGAATGTTCAATCAGGGCACGGCGCGGAGCTAAGACATGCCCCTGGCCCTAAAAGAGGCCGGGCGGTCCGCACGCACGTGCGTATGGGTGTGGCGAATGCCACTGAGGACGCCGAACTCCAGCATGAGGTCTGGTGCACAGTGGAAGGCCTGACGACCGCCGCCGTGTGACACCGATGCCTGGAGGAGCTCGCGGCTGCCGATAGGGAGGCCGACCCATGACTTGCAGAGGAGCTAGCAAGGTAAGCAGGCCCATGCGTGAGCCGAGGATGGACAAGGCGTGCAACAGTACACCCCCTTCTAGGCCTCCCTCTACGTGGCCGTAGCTTTTCAGGATAGGTCCTGTGGAAAGTCCTGAGGAGTTCCTTATCAAGAATGTTATGGGATGGTTCCCATGAGTTATCCTCGGCCCCATAACCCTCCCAGGACAAGATGTATTGTTGCATCCATCGGTCTCAGATGGCTTTGACCTCTGTGCCTCACCTTTCTCTCTGCTCTTCCCACTAGCCTTGGGAAGATGGCTACCGCTGCGTCTGCATGCCATTCTCTCTGGCATCCCCGGAACGGCAATGGCAAGGCAATCCACCATGTTTCTCCTGAGGGCCTCCTAGGGTGCGCACATGCACGCCACCCTCATCATGGCGGGAACCTCAGGGGCGTCCCCTCGAGTGATGTCACACTATTCGGGTATTTAGCCTGCCCTTCATTTGCTAAAAAATTGAGTTAGCAAGGATTGGACTTGTCTGGTCTGAGCTACTCTGCTGCTTCCTGCTGATGCTGGAAGCTCTCTCTGCCCTTCGGGGTAATTCTCTAACCTGGGGGCCCTGTGCTTTCTTTCAGGTGCCTATCAGGGATCAGGTACACGCTCCTCGAGGGCCTGCTCTCCCTGCCTGTATTCAACTACTTCTGCCTGCTGGGATCTCCATCTATACAGCTACCAAATTAGTGAGTAATCTAACTTTGTCAGTCTGTCTCATCTACAGATCAGCACTGGGAACCTGCATCCTGCACTCCCTATACTATCATTGCGAGACGGGTCTCCTCTGCTGAGGACCCCTGGACTGCTACCTCTGGATCACTTCACTACTGACACCTCTGGTGGTATCACTCTGCTTTATAATAAAAGACAAATCTCTGTGTTTGCGTGTCTAGAGTCTAGTCTAGTACTGTGGTTCCTCATGGGGCTTCTCCCCGTGGGAGTGGTCATCACCACAGTACCCAAGAATCCACTCCAACACCTCAAAACCATAACAGATTGCTAACCTCATGGATTTGGCTCAGCTCACCGCATTGCATGCCATTCCAGGCCTGACCCAGCGAATCTCCGCACAACAGAACTCGCTGGATAACATAACATGACTACTGCCTTCAACCAGTTGCACGCACAGATGAATGCACCGACCACCAAAGGTAAAGAAGTTACACTGTCAGAAGTGATGGTCAAGACCACTGTTCCTCCATCTGCTCCAACATGCTTCTCAGGGGAAGCTTGGAAATAGAGGATTTATCAATCAAAGTTGCATGCACTTTTCTCTGCAATCTAATCATTTCCCTACAGCTTATGCCAAGACCACCTATATCTTGACTTATCTGGATGGAAGAGCATTGGCTTTGGCCTCTCCGCTGTGGGAGCACGATGACCCTATCCTGCATGATCTTGCCAGGTTCCTTGAACTGTTCAGATCAGTATTCGATGATCCTGGCCAGGTCACGACAGCAGGATCTACGTTGGTTCATCAGAAATAAGGTAATAAACCTTTGCCAGACTTCGCCATAGAATTCAAGACATTGGCGTCAGAATTACATTGGGACCCTAAATGCCTGAAGACCCTCTTCTTTGAAGGACTGAACTACTGGTTGAAAGATGAGCTGGTGGCTCGAGAGATGCCTGAGACCTTAGCTGAACTAATGAAGTTGGCAACAAGAATTGATCGCCAACTTCGTGACAAGGTTCAAGAGGCCAAGAGTCCCAGAAGACCACTTCAGGGAGAAACTCGAGTTAAGTCTACGCCTAGGCCTATTCCCTCAGGTCCAGATACTGGCGAAGAAGAGCCAATGCAATTAGGCCCCAGTCACTTGACTTCAAAAGAGAGAAGAACACGAAAGAGGTTGGGACTATGCATGTATTGTGGACAAGCTGGCCATTCTGTACAAACATGCCCTATATGTCCAGGAAACTGGAAGACCTAAGTCCTGTGGTAGGACTCTTCTTAGGTCTAACTGCACCCTCTCCTCCACTCTCTTTTCCTGTATCCTTGATCTGCGGACCTCTAGAATACCAGACCCTTGCCTTAATGGACTCTGGTGCAGGAGGAAATTTCATATTGAAACGTCTAGTGGAACATTTGTGTATCCCCATCACTACCATGACATCTCTACTATTCCTATCTTCTATCCATGGGGAGCCCTTACCGGGTGAAGTAACCTTGCTCACCGAACTAGTGATGTTACGTACCGGAGCTTTTCATACAGAGACTATTTCCTTCTTTGTGCTAGAGAAGGCCATATACCCTTTAGTACTGGGGCTACCGTGGCTGCAGAAACATATGCCTCAATTCAACTGGGTCACCTTGGAGCTTTCACGTTGGGGCCCAGATTGCCATGGTAAATGTCTGATGGAGGTATCTCCAATACCCTGCATGCCAACTACCCCATTGTTGCCAGGGTTGCCACCTCAATATGCATCCTTTCAAGATGTATTTTCCAAAGAAGCCACAGATGTGCTGCCTCCACACAGATCCTATGACAGCGCCATCAATTTGAAGCCTAACACAGAACCACCCAAAGGAAGGGTTTACTCTCTCTCTATAGTAGAAAATAAAGCTATGTCATACATACAGGAGAATCTTCAGAAAGGATTCATAAGACCCTCCAAGTCTCCTGCCTGCGCAGGCTGCTTCTTCGTGGGGAAGAAGGACGGAACATTACATCCATGCATTGACTATATTCTGCGTGCATTGAATGCATTCTGCATACCATCCTCAATCGAATGACAAAACAGAGAATGAATAGAACACTCAAGCAGTTCCTTCAAGCCTTTGTTTGTTCAAGTCAAAATGACTGGGCTGAACTGTTGCCCTGGGCTGAATTCTCCATCAACTCTCATCCAGCAACATCTACTGGATCAACACCATTTAAAGTGATCTATGGAAGACTACCCTTACCACTTCAACTTTCAGTGTCGTCCCCGGTAGCTCAATCTACTGCTAATGACATTCAATCACTCTGGAGAAAGACTAAAGAGATGCTCCAAAATGCAGGACAACGAACAAAGAAAGGCTATGATGCTCACCACAGCAAGGCTCCTGAATTCCAGCCTGGTAACAAGGTCTGGCTGTCTACCAAACATCTAAGACTCAAGCTACCATCAACTCTATATGCTCCACGCTTTGTCGGACCCTTTCCCATCCTCCAACATCTGAGGACACTCACATATAGTCTGAAACTTCCTCCAGCAATGAAGATTCATAATGCATTCCATGTCTCGCTGCTGAAACAGCTTATCCTTAGTGAGTTTTCCACCAAGACACCTGAACCTACACCCATTGATTCAGAAGATGTTATGAACGTGACCTCCGACAGCTGTTACTTACCGAGGGCTTGGAGGCCTTCGGCTATATTTAGGGCGCGGAGGCGCGGTCGTCTTTAAACAGGTGATGTGAGCCCTTGGGCCATGGCATGACTCAGGGAGGGAGCCCCAAGACACACCACGGGAGGTAAGCTGGTGCAAGCACTGGTAACGAAGAGCAGAACAACGCTGAAGCGGAGACAAAGATACAAGGTCTGACCCTCTACTGGACCTGCATGCCCCAGGAAGACCAACAACGCAATGTTGATCAATGAACAGCCCTCTGACCATTCCAAGCCCTTTCAGACCTGCCGCTGGGTACGGCAAGAGGTGGCAGGCTGGACAGAGGATGAGGGCAGACTGAGTCCTTAGAACACAGAAGACTTAGACGTGGATTGAAGCGAGGACACTATAGACAAAGGCAAGGAGATCAAAGTGCTGGGTAGAGACTGCAATGCAGCGCGCCCTACACAGTCCACCCGCGGGACTGGTCGCGGACCACGCTGGGCCCATAGCAGACTCTAGGAGAAATAATGGAAGCTGATACCGGGACATAACGAAGATACTGAAGAGGCCTGCACCGGGGCGTGCCCTACACAGTCCCCCACGGGACTGGTTGCGGACCACGCTGGCACAGAGCAGGGTCAAACAGAGTCTTGACATGGACAGAGGCAATTAGCAATAGGCTCCGAAGACCAGGACAAGATTGAAGCACAGGATTCAACGATAAACTTAGGACTGAAGCAGAAGTCTTCCGGAGGGTTGCTGTGTGGAGATGATGGTGGCCTTTGTACTGTGAGGTGCCCTACACAGCCCACCCGTGGGACTGGTCGCGGACCATGACAAGGGCATGCCAGGAAAGTGGACATCAGGGAACCAAGGCAAGGAGGCAGATGCGAAGACAAAGGCAACAGGAAGGACATCGGACATCAGAAAGTATGAACAAAACATCAGGAACATGAAGACATGGATGAAGGACATCAGGAACCTGGAGACATCTGGAGGCCCGAACGAAGGACATCCAGAACATGAAGACGATTGAAGACCTGGATGAAGGCCATCAGAAACATGAAGACGAGTGAAGACCTGGACGAAGGACATCAGGAACATGAAGACGAAGCCATTAAAGAAGGAGAAGACCACGGAGTACCTGGACCGGTCAGAAGACACAGACAACTGTGGAACCCAATCCGAAGGCCTGGAGTGACTGAAGAAGAATCCCTTTATAGGGCTGAAGCAGGAAATGAAGACCGATGGGGCCAGGAGCACTTCCTGCTACTGGCCCTTTAAATACATAGAAGAGATGTGCGCCGGCACCTAGAAGAGGACCCTGAAGGAAGCAGGACCATGGACAGTGGCACCCGGCCACACAGAGAGCAGGAAGGAGCAGGTAGGCTTCGGGGCGGCGACCAGGCTTCAGGATGACGGAGCAGTTGCGGGCTTTCCCAGCCACTCGAAGAGGATCGGGGCGATGGCTCCCTGCCACGAGGGTGGTGTTTCAGTGGTGCAGGCCGCAAGAAGATGGCATTGGGCGTGGCCACCCGAGTCGCAATGGTGCGGCGGCCACAGCCGCGAGGAACAGCTCCCAGCGGGGATAGCCCTGCCGTGCAGGGCAGGAGATGGTTGCGGCCTACGGGCCACAGAGAACGGAGTCAGCAGCGACCTGCCGCAAGGAGAACAAGTGGGTGGAGTGACTGCCTGCAGAGAGCCACGGGCAGAGCCTTAACAGAAGAAGACATTGAGTACAAGGTTGATACCATTCTTGATGTAAGAAAGAGAGGCAGAGTTTGGGAATAGCTCCTGTCATAGGAGGGTTATTGACCTAAAGAAAACTCTTGGGAACCTTTAGCTAATATCATGGACAAAGAGATGCTTCATCAATTCTACTGACCTCGAAAACCAAGACCAGGTAGGGGTTCTGGAGGGGGCCCTTTGAAGGGGGGTACTGTTGCGTCTGGTCTCAGATGGCTTTGACCGCTGTACCTCACCTTTCTCTCTCCTCTCCCCGCTAGCCTTGGTAAGATGGCTACCGCTGCGTCTGCATGCCACTCTCTCAGGCGTCCCCGAAACAGAAATGGCAAGGCAATCCATCATGTTTCTCCTGAGGGCCTCCTAGGGTGTGCGCGCACATGCCACCCACAACTTTATCCACGTCATGGCGGGAACCTCGGGGGCATCCCCTCGAGTGACGTCATGCCATCTGGGTATTTAGCCTGCCCTTCGTTTGCTAACAAATCAAGTTAGCAAGGATTGGACTTGTCCAGTCTAAGCTACTCTGCCGCTTCCTGCTGCCACTGGAAGCCCTCTCTGCCCTTTGGGGTAATTCTCTAACCTGGGTACCCGCTCCTCAGGGGCCCTGTGCTTTCTTTCAGGTGCCTATCAGGGATCATGTACTCGCTCCTCGAGGGCTGCTCTCCCTGCCTCAGTGCCTGTATTCAACTACTTCTGCCTGCTGGGATCTCCATTTATACAGCTACCAACTTAGTGAGTAATCTAACATTGTCAGTCCCGGTGAGGGAAATCAGGTCCTCTAGAGACATGGGAGTCTCACGGACAGAGAGTTCATATTTGAGAGCACTGGAGAGACCATCTAGGAAGTTGGCTTGCAGACAATCTTCTTGCCACCTGAGCCCAGTAGCCAGAGTCCTGAATTCCACCATATATTCTGAGAGGGTCTGTGACCCTTGGCAAAGTTGGAGTAATTTATGGCTGGCTTCAGCTTGGTGGCCTGGAACTCAAAAGGTCTGCTTGAAGAAAGTAACAAACTTGGATAACTTGGAAAGCATGGGATCAGAACACTCCCACAATGAAGAGGCCAATGCAAGAGCCTTCCCTTCAAGGCGGGAAAGGATGAAGGTCACTTTGGTGGTTTTCTTCAGGAACAAGGCGGGTTGCAGTGCAAATTGCATGAAGCACTGATTGAGGAAACCACGACAGGAGCGTGGGTCCCCCTTGTATCGAGGAGGTGCAGGGAGCGCCAACGATGCTTTGGGTTGCACAGAGGCTGATAGGCCCACGAGATTTGCCAGAGCTGTATCTCATAGCTGGGAACGAAGCTTTTCCATTGAAGAAGCTAACGATTCCAACGCTTGGTGATGTTCTTCGACTATTGCGGCCAAACCTGGCAGGGCCCTGGAGGCGGGAGACTCCGCCGAGTCCATGGCCTTGGCAACCTGTTGCACCTGGAGTTGGAGCCTTGTCCTGGAGCAGTGAGGAACTGCTCCCTGGTAGGGACCAGGAAGCATCTGGCCCCAGGAGGCAGAGCACAGAAGGAGACAGAGGCTAGGATGAGCTTCACTGGAAGCCTGCGGTCCCCCTGGGTGGAGCCGTAGGGACCCGGGTCATTTGGACTTAGATGGGCCTTGCAGGGTCTTCCAGAGAAGAAGAAGTAGAGAGGTGTGCCCATGAGCAACAAGGGAGCGCGGTCGGTCACTATTCTGTAGGCCTGGAAGAACAGGGAAGGCCAGTACATCGTAGGCGATGACAAGGCAAGGGACAAAGGCAGAATCAGGAAAAGTGGTCAGTGGCAGCCGGGATCAGGTTCCGAGGATCAATCAACGAAGCAGGCATCAGATACCAGGAATCAGTCCAAGAGTATTCAAAGAAGCAGAGGTCAGGTTCCAGAGGTCAGATGAGGTCACAAGGTTGGCAGCAATCAAGATTCAGGCAGCGAGCAGAATGGTCAAGAGGCAGGCAGAGGTCAATACCAGAGAGTCAGTCCGAAGGTACGACCTGGGGAGACAGGACAGACAGATGCTGGAACAGAAGGATGCTGGAACAAGACTGTGAACGTGAAGGCAAACTAGTACACTTAGGGGCAGATTTTTAAAAAGTATGCCGGATTTTAAAAGATACGCGCGAAGCAACAAGGGAGTTCCCTTGGAGGGAACTTTTTTTTTTGTCCCCCCCACACCTTTCCCTCCCTTCCCCTATCTAACCCACTCCCCAGCTCTATCTAAATCCCCCTCCCCTACCTTATTTCGTTGAGTTAACTTGCGCGCTTTGCCGGCTCCCTGCCCTGGCACAGGCTGCTATGCCGGAGCACTCAGCCCTGCCCCTGGACCACCGTCACGCCTCCGGCCCCCCACACGGACAGCCACGCCGCCCCGGACACGCCCCCTCAACACGCCCCCCAAGCAAAGTCCGGGTCTTATGTGCGTCCCGGGGATTTGCGCACGCTGGCATCCTATGCAAAATAGGTGTGCCGGCGTGCAGGGCTTTTAAAATCTACCCCTTACAGTGCCGACCCTATTGCCAAGGCAAGGAAGTGCAGGCAGGAACTTCCTTGTGTAGTACGTTCAATTAGGGCGCGCCGCAGAGCTAGGACCCACCCCTGGCCCTACAAGAGGCCGGGCGGTCCGCACACGTGTGTGTAGGGTGGCCAATGCCACCGAGGATGCTGAACTCTGGCGTGAAACCTGGTGTGCAGTGGAAGGCCTGGCAACCACCGGGGAGGCCAACCCATGACTTGCAGATGAGCTAGTGAGGTGAGCAGGCCCGTGCTCGGGACGAGCGCAGATGGGGGGTGCAACAATGTTGCCAGATAACTTTAGACTTAACTGGCTATCTTCAAAAGAATATAGCTGGTTAAGAGTTCTTACTGTTATACACAAACACAAAAATATCCCTCGACTGGTCTTGTGGCCTAAATCATAGACTACCAACCAATCTTTGAACCATGGGTCCTGCCCAACCAAGCCTCCCAAACCTATCTCCAAGCTGCTTTGAGAGCATTTTAACGCTGACAAGTAGATTTTAAAAGGCCCGTGCATGTAAAATTAGGGAGATAAAATAGCCACGTCCATGTGCGCATGCTGGGAACTGCACGCATATGGACACACGCGGGCCTTTTAAAATCTAGCTTTGAATGCGCTAGGAGTCTGAGGCTTAAAGGACTGGGCTCAAATATCCCACCTTGTCCTTCTTAAGCTTGGGCTCCCCAGGGTATCCTGGGAGGAGGGAGGAGACCAACCCCTAAACATAAAGCCTGAGGGTCTAGATAGGGTTGACTGCCTGAGTTCAAGGAGTCTGTTCAAATGTCTGCTGCCATTTGTTGGTCTTTAGGATCACGGCAAATAAAGAGCACTTTAAGCACAGTTAGAGTTCATGTGTGCTTTCCTCTGGCTCAAGTGCCACAGTCCTCCTCTGCCTTCCTCCCTACCCCCCACCCCCCCCAACTCCAACCCCTTCACCATAACCCTTCCATTCTTTTCAAATCTCTGTCTATCTATTTCAGGAAATTTAATTTATTTACTGAAATAAGCATTACATTAAAATAACAATAAAGAAAATAACAAACAGAAACTGCATGCCCTGGCACCACAACAGCAAAATTATCTCCTCAAGTCCATCTCATAAGGTCCCCCATTCCTCCCAAGATCCTTACCCCGATCTGTGGTCTGCAAAATAGAAAGGGTTAGGAGTGATACCCATTTGTTCCTGTATTCCCAGGTCCCCATTTCGAAAATAGTAGATGTGATTCGGGTAAAAATTTTGTGTTTGGCTTCGTTTTGGGGCCCCCCGCATGAATTTCGTTTTTCACGTGGTTCGGGGTTTTTTTTCCAGGGGCCCTGAATTTCGGGTTAGTGCACTCTAACCTGGCAGAGCAAGTATACACTACCTGGAGTTAGTGCGCTCTAATGGGAGTTAGTGCGCACTAACAGAAGTTAGCGTGTGCTAACTCAAAATGAATTTTTTCTGAAATTTCGGAAAAAATTCTATCGTTTTTCGGTTCTCCTAAACCATTCCAAATTAGACAATTTTGTTGATATTGCCTAATTCGGGAAAAATGATAACACAGCCCTATTAAATAGACTGTAGTGGGAATGGATCATTTAATGGGATAAGGCTAAGCGGGAGGTGGTGAAAGAGCAGAAAATAATTTTGGTAATGTGTTCAGAAAAGAGGGGATTGAATTTAGTGAAGTTAAAGAGAAAGAAGGAAACATTATTTGACTTTTGGATATGTTCAAAGAAGGATTGATTGGAATTAGAACTGGCTCATAGGTTATGGGCTGAATATAGTTAGAAGATAACACTGTTATGAATAGAAATAGAAAAAGGAAGAAGGGGGTAGTGGCAATGAGAAAATAGATACTTTCTGTCATGGACATGTTAAATTTATAGTTGTGGGTGGATATTCAGGTGGTAATCAGGCTATGGGGTTGAGGCTGGATTCTGTATTTATGTTCTGATGCAGAGAGGCAAAATTAGGAGGTTTCAGCATACAGATGGTAGTCTAGTTCATTGTAGGAGATGAGACCACCAAGAGAATAAGTGCAGAGAGAAGGTATTTCAGGACAGAATTATGAGGGAGATAGCTGTGGAGGGGGATCCACATGAGGATATATATGTTAGAAGTGCAAGTATAGAGGTAAAAGGAAAACCAAGAAAGAATAGAATCACAAAATCAAAGTGAGGACAAAATGTCAAGGAGTAAATGGCGATCAATAATGTTGAACGTATGGGAATTTTAATGCCGATCTATCCATAATGGTAGAGGGTAATGGAAGTGGACCTTTGTTTCTATCTTGTGGTTGGCACAGTCTAGGGAACAAACCCCCTGGGCCCACAGTGACAGCTGGTGGATGCACCCAGAGATGAGACTGGTCAGGCGTATCATCTTTACCAATTCCTTTCCCTGCAGGTTGAGTCCTTGGGTTTTTGGGGGTCAGCAGGACTTAGCTGAAAGTCTCTCAAAATAATGAGTGATAGAAAATGAAGGGCCAGCCAAGGGTCATAGGCAGGAAGCAAGCATGAGTATTTGAGGTCCAGGCAAGGGCCATTGGCAGGCAGCAAGGCAGAGTAGTCAATGTCTAGGCAAGTGTCAGATCCAGAGTTCAGTCTGAGAAGAAGACAGGGACGAGACAAGAGGAAATGATGAGACACGGCAGGCTGGACGAGATGGGGCAAGGCAGGCTGGATGAGACAGGGCAAGACTGGGTAGGACAGGCTGGAAAGATGAAGAAATGCTGGGGTGGAGAAATGAGGCAAGGCTATACAAGAGCAATGAGGCAGGCAAGGCAGGGATGAGATGAAGCTAAGTCGAGAATGAGATGAAACTCGGAGGCGACATGCACTGCAATGCAGGAGAACTGTTGCTGAGGTGTCTGCTAGGGGCACGGCTGGAGTTTAAATTCCAAGCCGTGTTTACATCACTGTGTGCCTCTCCTACTGTTCCTGCTGGGGGCCTATGAATACCAGCACTTGCCTCGGAGAGGCCTGGGGGAACAGGATGGAGGCGTCAGAACCGTGTCGTTGCTGGTTGCTTCCTAGGCCTGCGGCAGTGCAGGTGAGTGCAACCAATGGTTGCAGCCTGCTGCAACCAACAAACAGAGAGAACCAGGGAAGAAGACAGCTGAGCAGATTGTCTGGGCCAATTAGCCTTTTTCTGCTGTCATTTACTCTGTTACCATTTCTTTACTAGCATCAAAATGCCAAAGTATTGATATCTTCTGAAGAAAAGAGCTGGCTAACAAAAACCAAAATACAAATATATGGATATTGAAAATGGAACAGTAAGTATTTTTTAATCATAAATAAAACTGCAAAGTGTTGGGGAGTTAAGATTGGAATGTTTGATTCAATAAATTCAGTTTTCCAACCATCCTCTGCCTTATAAAGGGATTGAATGAAACATTGTTATAAGTATGTGATAATTGTTGGTAATATTGAGCTATATACACACTAGAAAGAATGGATATCACAGCAGGGTTCTCTTTCTTTTTTTCAAGTATTACAGCAAAGTCTCCTTCAACTGCCAGAACAGGATATTTGGTTTCTGAATCACTCATTATTATGCAGTAGTTCAGTTGATTCACTGATCATAACAAAGTCATCATTAGTTGAAGATACATTTCTCCCAGTGCTTGTGCTCCAATTCATGAACATAATGAGCAATTAGATAGTGCAGATTCTCACTGCTACCAGCCACAAATATTTAAAGATAGCACAAGCAATTCATGTTATCACTGCAGAATGAAGTATCTGAAAAGGACTCATTTCAGCATTCTTGGATGTCTAAGCTGTTATCGGGTTCATTCTCAGATGTGGTGAGCAGAGCTATAGTGTGCAGAGACATCATTACTGACAAAAGATCCTGAAAATCATCAGGAAACATGCAGGGACACATTTAAAAGTTTCTCTTATTAAATATGAACAAACTAGGTCTACAGTAAACTTTCTAATGATTTTAAAGTTCACCTAAAATTCAGTACCTAGATTACTTAGAATATTAGAAATTAAAACCATATATAGGTACATAGTAATAGAATATGAAGAGGTTCCAATTTAATTTTTATTCAGACAGATATGGAATGGTGTTCTTTAAATATAGGGAGAATAACTTTAAAACAATTGCACACGAGCCCATATGTATGAGCAAATGGACTCGCGTGCTCATCTGCATATATTTTATATCATGCATATGCATGATAACATATGACACAATATGACACTTGCAAGACAGCCCAACTTTGCCTCCAAGGATGTTGCCTGCCTGGCATCCCTAGTGCTAGAGGATAAGCAGGACCTCTTCCCCGTCCTGGGGTGTGCCCCCAAATTGCGGCACAACAAAGTGACCTGGCACCTGATTTGCACTTTATTTAATTGCGGAGCTTCTTACCTATGTGGGGTAAATAGAATGTGGTGTTGCGACCATCGCTGCCCGACGTCTCCACTCCGCCTACCTTACCTCTTTGGCGACTCCCTCTTTGCTTGTTGGATGTTTGGCTTCCGCGGCGTCATCTTGCCGACCTCCTCTGGCATCCCGGACCGGCTAGATGCTGCACTCCACCATGTTTCCCAGAAGCCTAAGGGCGCGTGTGCGCAGCCCGGCCCTGACTCAAGTACCAGCAGTGGCGCGAACCTCAGGAGCATCCCCCTGAGATGATGTCATCATCACCGGATATTTAAAGGTCTTTGAAATCTCTTACTAATCGAGTTAGCAAGGGCTTTCTCCAGGTATCGCTGTGGATGGGATTCACTCTCTGCATACCTTGCTACTCTGCCTCCTCGGACTTTACCAGGGGTACTCGCTCCTCGAGGGCCCACGTTATCAGACCTGCTTCTGAATACCACTTCTGCCAGGAAGTCATCGCTGCCTACAACACCAGTGAGTTACCATCTTTCTCTCAGAGCTTTCCCTGGAACCAGGTACTCGCTCCTCGAGGGCCTAATCCATTCCAGCTCCTGGGCTGCTTCAAGAGACTATTGTGTGAGTGTTACCATCAAGGTTCTATTCCTGAACTCTGCATACTCTTCCTACTCACTATACTTAGTTTCTCTACAGCTCTGCCACCCTGGGATCATTGTTCCAGTATCTGAGGGACTACAACCCAGCCGGGTGCTTCCAGCTCACTAGACTTCTGAGAATGAAGTTGCCTCCTGCCCCCAAGTCACCCAGGGCAGGAGTCTGAACCATGAGTGGTCCATAGGTCAAGTAGACTGGGAGAGAGAGCGAAGGAGAGGGCGCAGTAAGGCCCAAAAATAGTCCTCTTGTAGGACTTTGTTCCATTCATGCTTTTGACGAATAGAGCATGTAGAGACATCGTGGCCGGACTGACCACAGTACATGCAAAGGCCACCCTTCTTCCGAAATCTTCTCTCTTTGGTAGTCAAGTGTCCACGACCAAGTTGCATAGGTTCATCTGTTTCAGCAGCAGGGGTTACTGGAACCATCTGACGTGTAGAGACAGCACTGGCCAGTTTCAACCTGGGTACCACCCTAGGCCGGAGTTCCTTCACCTTGTCCCGGAGTCGTAGATCAATCCGAGTAGCTAAGGCTATTAATTCGTCCAGCAAGTCAGGTGGTTGGTGAGCGGCCAGCTCGTCCTTCAAACAGTTATCCAGGCCTCTGCAGAAGAGAGTCTTGAGACATCTGGGGTCCCAGCAAAGTTCTGCCGCAAGAGTTTTAAACTCTATGGCAAATTCAGCCAATGATCTGCTGCCTTGCTTCAAGTCCACTAAAGCAGAACCGGCAACAGAGGTTTGAGCATCAAAAACGGATTTGAACAAGTCCATAAATCCTTCTTTGTCCTGCAAAATCGAGTCCTTGCGTTCCCACAAGGTGGATGCCCAAGACAGAGCCCTTCCATCCAGGTATGAAAGGATGTAGGTAGTCTTGGAGAGCGCTGTAGGAAATAGAGATGGCTGTAAGGCAAAGTGCATGCAGCACTGGTTCAAAAAGCTCCAGGTCTTCTGGATTTCTCCGGAAAAGCAGATTGGAGCCGCCAGTGGTACAGCAGTCTTCAAAGTTACCTCCGATGACTGACCTTCTTGGTTGGAGGTTGACTTTTGAACCTTCTGTGTGTGTAGCTGATGAAATGCTGCAGAACGTTTCTCCAAAGCGTCTTGCTGCTCCACAATGCATTGGGCCAGGCCCGGTATGGCCTGCAAAACACTGAGTTGTGCCAGATCCATGGAGTTAACAGTCTGCATGGAGTTAGCAATCTGTTCAGGATCTCCGTGATGGAGTTAGCAATCTGATGTTGCTTGTGATAATTGTGGCAGATGACCTTGCCCCCGGGGGAAAATCCCGAGAGGGACCACCGGTCAGGCTCAGAGATGGAGACAGACACACACTAGTTCTTTTATTAAACAATATTTTGAACCACCAGAGATGGCAATAGTGAGCTGGAGAGCCCGGCTGGGCTGTAGTCCCTCAGACTGGAACAGTGATCCCTGGAGGCTGAGCTGTAGAGAAACTAAAATATAGTGAGTAGGCAGGGTATGCAGATGGTAATACTCACACAATGTCCCATTAAAGCCCAGGAGCTGGAATGTATAGGCCCTAGAGGAGCGAGTACCTGGTTCCAGGGAAAGCTAATAGAGAACGATGGTAACTCACTGATGTAGCTGATATAGTTGGTAGAGATGACTTCCAGGCAGAAGAGTATATGAAGCAAGTCTGGGAACAAGGGCCCTAGAGGAGCGAGTACAGGTTCCAGACTGTTAACTGAAAAACAAAGGAGAGAGTGAGGCTCCCAAGGAGTGGGTACCTCTGGTAAGTCCGAGGAGGCAGAGTTGTTTAGAAAGACAAAGTGAGACTGATGTCAATCCTTGCTAACTCAATGTGTTAGCAAATACTGAGACCTTAAATATCTGTCGCAGGTGACGTCATCTTCGGGGGACGCCCCCGAGGTTCGCACCATTGCCGGTATTTCAGTCGGGGCCACGCCGCACATGTGCCCCTAGGCCTCCAGGAACATGGCGGATAGAAGCGTCAAGCCAGTTTGGGAACGCCCGAGGACTTGCAGCAGAAGGACGTCGCAGCAGCCAAACTTCCTGCGGATAGAGAGGGAGGCGCCAGAGAGGTAAGGAGGGCGGAGAGAGGGCGTCAGGCACAGACGGACACAACAATTTGATAAAGTCCTCATTAGAGGCTTCTAATAATACTAAAAAGACATGGGATAAAAGGTGATGTCTTCTGTGGATTGCAAACTGGTTAAAAGACATGAAAAAAAGTAGCATTAAATGATCAGTTTTCTCAAGGGAAAAAGGTAAAAGGTAGAGTACTTCAGGGATTTGTACATGGACTGGTGCTTTTTTTTTTTTTGTTTGTTTGTTTCAATGTGTTTATTAAGCATTTAAGACACAAGAACAGAAGGATACAATATGCGTATAACAGCAAAAGTACAACTTGTTGCGGACAACAGTAGCAGTTCCATATTGAAAGAGCATCTAATATGTGTGACATAGATGTGAAAGGATGGAATTACAAACAGAGATATGATAAGAGCGAGTTATACAGTTGCAATCATGAAAAAAAACCCTTTATAGAAAGAACAAAGAGTGAGATAGATGAATCAAAGAAGGCAGAGGAAGAACAGGATAAGTAAAGAAAGGGAGACAGGAGGGAAAGGAAGAACAAGAAAGAGCCTATAGTCAGAGCAGTAGATATTGCTTACCATGAAAATTATATTATAGAGACATGACATAATCATTTAAGGGCTTCCAGATTTGTGACCAAGTGAAGAGTCTGTTATATTTAATTGCTATGGCTTTCTCATATTTACAGTAAAGGTTAACTGAGTTCCACCAAAGATGCTCAGATAATAAGTCGCCACGTTTCCAATTAGACAAAATATTATGCTGAGCAACCATAGTTGTTTCCAGAAAGAGTGGACATAGAACAGAAAAAGAGTAGATGGTGTAGTGTGGCTTTAGGCATCGAACAGGTCCAGGAGGTGTGTGATGAAGTAAGACCGGCTTTGTGAAGCTTCCATGGGATCCATACAGCTCTATGCAGTATAATGAAGGAAGATTGTGTTAAGCTAGAGGAAAGAGAGATGCGAACAGAAACCTTCTAAACATGTTGCCAGACTTCAGTAGTGTAAATGTCTCCCATATCAGAGTTCCAGATGTTTTGAAGTGTATGGAGATGTTTAGAGTTATTATGGTGATGAAATAGCTTATAAAAATGTGAAGCTAGATGACCCTTGGGACCATATTCTAAGTAAACATCCAATATGTAAGGGGATTTGTTAAGAACATTGATAATTAATCCGGCCTTCCTGAGAGCTTTACATAATTGCAACCAGGCATAAAACTGAGTGGGGTATAGGCTGTATTGCATCTGTAATTCCTCAAAGAACATAACAGAATTAGACTGGAGCACATCTTTTATAGACCAAATGTTGCAATGCTGCCAGATTGGCCAGTTAATTACTTTATTAGCTATGCAGAGAGCGGAATTTTGCCATAAGGGGGCCAACTTGGATAGCCACCACAGATGTGTGGAGGGTGGGCGCTGCACTTCCAATTCTTTCAGTGTAGCATGGAGGGAGCGCAAAATCGGAGAATCTAAGTGCGAGGATTTTAAGATTAGACCAGGGAATAGTTCCAGTGGGTATGGAGTAAGCAAATGTTTGTCTATATTGAGCCATCGTGGGGAATCAAAGTGATCTTTATGTGTAACAAAATAATGGTATCCTTGCTGTAATATAAAGGCCCGATGATATGTATAAAAATCTGGAAAGTTAACTCCTCCCTTTTGCTTCTGTTCTTTCAGTTTTTTTTAGAGAGATCTTATTTATTTATTTATTTATTTATTTAAATTCTTTTAATATACCGATGCTCAAGACCAGGTCTTATCGTACCGGTTTACAGTAAACTAGGGATAACCAGTTAAAAGAGCAAATAAAAACAAAAGTTACATTATAACAGGGAATCTTAGGGGTTTTACCCTTCCAGAGGAAAACTGAAAGGAGTCTGTCTACACGAGAGTAAAAATCTTTAGTGAAAAGAATAGGGAGCATAGAAAGGATATATGCAATTTTAGGAGACAGAACCATTTTGATAGTGTCTAGTCTGCCCCACCAAGTAAGATGGAGCAGAGACCATTTAAGTGTAAGGGAGCGTAGGAGATTTAGTATCTTTACTTCATTATGTGTGATAGTATCTGCTGGACAGGTGAAAAAATGAATACCCAGGTATTTGAGACCATTAGGCACCTTCTGGATTTGATACTGAGAAGTATTAACCAATGCACCTCTATAATTAAGAGGTAGTAGTTCTGTCTTGTGCCAATTGATTTTATAGCCAGAGTATATAGAATAATGAGAAATGAGATTAAGAAGATTTGGGAGAGAAGACTCAGGTTCAGTGAGAAAAAGAAGAACGTCATCAGCATATGCTGCAAGTTTATAGGTACTAGAGCTAAGTGTAACACCATGTATAGAAGAATCCTGTCTAATTGCTGACAGTAGCAGTTCCAAAGCCAGGTCGAAAAGAAGTGGTGAAAGGGGACATCCTTGTCTAGTACCCCTAAATAATGAAAAGGGTAGAGAGGCACGGTTGTTAATATAAAGGAAGGCTTGCGGAGATTGATAGATGTATTGAATCCAAGATTTTAAAAAAGGGAATTGATACCAAACCATTGTAAGACTTGAAATAAAAAAGGCCACTTGACGTGGTCGAAGGCCTTTTCTGCGTCAAGTGCTATGGCCACAGCAGGGAATTCAGCAGAGAAAACCTGATGATGCAGGTGGAGAAAAAGTCAAAAGTTATTAGATATTAGTCTATTTTTGA
Organism: Rhinatrema bivittatum; assembly: GCF_901001135.1. Taxonomy (NCBI): domain Eukaryota; kingdom Metazoa; phylum Chordata; class Amphibia; order Gymnophiona; family Rhinatrematidae; genus Rhinatrema; species Rhinatrema bivittatum. The sequence continues at coordinate 176,660,726 of NC_042615.1, forward strand.
TAAAGCCAGATTGATCATCATGTATAAGGTAAGGCATGATATGAGAGAGCCAGTTAGCTAGAATTTTAGCAAAAATGTTGTAGTCTGTATTAAGAAGAGAAATGGGACGGTAATTTGCAATTTTGGTATCATTACCTGGCTTAGGAATCACCACTACACAGGCCTCAGTAAAAGCTGAAGAAGCTGTACCCCGCTTCTTATGGGATGCAGGGCTATAAAGCACTTGGCCAACCCATTGCTGTTTCAATTTAAGAGATTCTGCATGGTTGAGATGAGTCTCTTGAATAAGAGCAATATCTGCATTCAATGATTGCAGATAGGTTAATATTTTCCTACGTTTAATAGGATGAGAGAAGCCATTTACATTTAACGATACCAGGGTAATAGATGCATTTGTATTAGCCATAAGATAAGCAGTGAGATATCAGTTCAATTTTATCAGTCTCTATATGCAGTATCAAGAAAGCAATATTAGGTGCATAATTAGTAGGCAGAGAAAAGCCAGGGAAAGAAAAGAACAAAAAGGAAAGAAGGAAAAGAAATAATAAAGACATAGTATATTCCAGCACAAGTGAACAAGAGAACGTAGGAAACCTACTAATGCCAAGCCAAACAGGACCAGCGAGTTGGCCTGGGGGATCAAGAGTCTCTAGACAGACAAGTGGCTCCGGATTCTCAACTTGCATGAGATGACATTGTAAACAAACTAAGTACAGGAAACGTATTATAGAACATCATAAACTTATGTAGTAATTAATAAAAGTCCTTTAGAGGTGGGAGATATCAAAAGGAATTAGTTTCAAGAAACCAACATCCAAGGCTTCATATGAAGATATGTTATTCATACCAAAAGAATCTAATACGAGTGACTCTATAGTATGGAAAGAACCAGCTTCAGTTAAGCAGGATATTCATGTGACCATACTAGAACCTCCTTCTTGTGAAAGAATAAAAGCTTCAGTGTCTTTTAAGAGATGAAAAAGCTTTGTTTGGTTATTGCAGGTTATTTTCAGCTGAGCCGGATAAAGGATGCCATATCGCGCTCCCAGGGCCTGGAGCCGTGATCAAAGCGCTAAAAATGCCTTCCTTCTATCTGCCATTGACTTGGAGAGATCCGGTACATAAAGAATCTTGGAGCTCTGATAGTTGATTGGAGCTTTGGTGCGCGCGGCAGATAAAATGTCCAATACTTGTGGGTAGCGTAAGATTTTTAGGACGATAGGCCGTGGATATTTGGAATTCCGAAGAGGGCGAGACGGGATTCTGTGTACCCTCTCGACTTCAAACGGCTGAGCAAAGGTAAGTTGTAAGGAGGATGGAATCAATTTGGTGACGAACTCCAGTATATTTGATCCCTCTGCTCCTTCTGGAACACTAAGTATGCATATATTATTTTTCTGGTTGCGATTTGACAAATCTTCCACGGGAAGTTGAATGCCTTCAAGTTCTTTTGTGAGGTGCGGTAATGGTGCAGTGGTTAACAGCAAGGCGGAAGTTTGAGATTCCACGTCTTCCAGTCTTGCTTGAAAAGAGGTCATTTGAGCAGACATCGACTGGAGATCAGATCTGATTGCAGTAGTCAACTCGATATTTAGTTGAATTATGTCTTTTAGTTGTTTGAGTTCCGATAAAACTAAGTCCGCTGACGCCATTGATTTTGGTAGCGGAACTTTGTCTGGCGACGGCGGGTCTTGCTTCGAGCGCTTGGTGCCCGCCGAAGTCACGAATGCAGCATCAATTTTTCCAGGTTTTGTCAGTCATTCTTGTTGCAGTGAAAGTCTCCTCTAAACAATTTTCATCAAATAGGTAGCTGTTTTTTCCATGTAGCTATTGAGAATCTCATGGAGCTGAGAAGTTAGGCAGCCATCTTGTCTCTGCTCAAGAGCGCCCCCCCGGACTGGTGCTTTTTAACATATTTATAAATGATCTGGAAAAGGTTATGTCAAGTGAGGTAATCAAATTTTCAGATGACACTAAATTATTCAGATTCGTTAAATTCCAAGCGGATTGTGATAAATTGCAGGAAGACCTTTCGAGAATATAAATTTGGGCATCGAAATGGTAGATGAAATTTAATGTGGACAAGGCAAGGTGATGCATATAGGGAAAAATAACTAATGCTGTAGTTACATGATGTTATGTTCCATATTAGGAGTTACCAACCAGGAAAATGTTCTAGGCATCATAATGGACAATACAATGAAATTATTTGCTCAATGTACTGCAGCATAATAACATAAGAACATAAGAAATTGCCATGCTGGGTCAGACCAAGGGTCCATCAAGCCCACCATCCTGTTTCCAACAGAGGCCAAAACCAGGCCACAAGAACCTGGCAATTACCCAAAAACTAAGAAGAACCCATGCTACTGATGCAATTAATAGCAGTGGCTATTACCTAAGTAAAATTGATTAATAGCCATTAATGGATTTCTCCTCCAAGAACTTATCCAAACCTTTTTTGAACCCAGCTACACTAACTGCACTAACCACATCCTCTGGCAACAAATTCCAGAGCTTTATTGTGCGTTGAGTGAAAAAGAATTTTCTCTGATTAGTCTTAAATGTGCTACTTGCTAACTTCATGAAATGCCCCCTAGTCCTTCTATTATTCTATTATTCAGCCTCCATCTGCCCTCATCCTCAGTTCGGCCTGCTACTTCTTGCTGATACCTTGTGGCAGGTCCAAAAGGGCTGGGAATGGTCGGAGGACTGTTCAATAACCAACAATATTGTGTTGGCTCCAGAAGCATGCAGGTCCGGCAGAGGTCAGACCGTCAGTTTTCACCCATGCTGGGACATGCCTCACCTACCCTCGGTGCCGAGGCCCAAGGGCACACAATCCTCTCAAGATAGGATCGCTCTCCTAGCGCTCCTCTTCTATAATAGAACGCAAGGCCTTCTCGAACAGGAAGGCCTTCCATAACAAAAGGTTTGGATAAGTTCCTAGAGGAGAAGTCCATAAAATGTTATTAATCAATAAGGAATAGTAGCTTGGGATCTATTTAATGTTTGGGTACTTGCCAGGTACTTATGATGTGGATTGGCCACTGTTGGACACAGGACGATGGACTTGATAGACCCTTGACCAGTATGGCATGTCTGATGTTCTTATGTTTTTGCTTTCCTCCAGCCAGTACCCATCCCTTTCCCCCAGCTCTCCCTGTCCTGGTGGTTTGACTACTCCGCCCCTGTCTCTGAAGAACTATTAAGGGCAGAAGCAGAAGCAATGCACGTTTTGCAGTGGTAGCATCAATAAAGGCAGGGCAAGAGAAGGAAGTTCCCAGCGGAGGCAGCAAAGGAAGGAGGTCTGCCCATGGAGAGGGCCCACATGGACTGCCACTTCTTATATAGGCTTGCTCAAAAGGGAATTACATTTTTAAGACATGACTTCTGCCACAAGCAAGCTGCATTGAAGGAGTAGAATCCGAGCACTTGACAATCAGAAAGCAGACTGTGGAAAAGGAGAAAAGTCACCATGGGTTAGAAATGATGCTTGCTGGCCAAAGATCAGTAGAGAATAGCCCCTGCAGCCCTTCCCATTTTGATGACTATGAGGAGAGGTACACATGAGGACAGACTGACATTAGAGGTATTCTGAGGGGTGGGAAATTAAATTGGCAGTATGCATGGCAAGGTATTATTTTTTATATACCAACATTTGATCTCAATTGAGATATCACACCAGTTTACATTCAGGTACTGTAGGTATTTCCCCATCCACAGAGGGCTTATAATCTAAGTTTTTTGTACCTGAGGCAATGGAGGGTAAAGTGACTTGCCCAAGGTCACAAGGAGCGACAGCAGGACTCGAATGCTGGTCTCCTGGTTCATAGTCCACTGCTCTAACCTCTAGGCTATTCCTCCTCCATGGTATGGCATGGGTGTGAAAAAATAGAAACCAAGGTATGCAGGGGGAGGGGGAGCCTGACATTGAAAGTACACTGGGTGTGGGGAGAATTAAATTAGAGTTATGCCAAGGGTAGAGAGAATGCATAAGAGACAAGGTTACTGGGGTTATGGACATTAGGGGATTGCATCTTTGGTTTTGGTGAGAAGGGGGAGGCAGGAGCAGCCTTGTTCTGACAGTGTCTAGGTGGATCAAAAGCTGAAATCCATCACTGCCTACATAATTGTTAGATTAGACCAATAAAAGGTAATAAAATGCATTTGCATTCATTATTAGAGCTGTGTGAATAATTTGAAACTAAAAGTTAAATAGGCAATTTTCAGTCTCTCATGAGCCATCTATAATTCTGGGATTTTACTAAGATCTATTAGGGACATCAATCACATTCCTATCAGTGTATTTGTGCAATATTGCAAACAATTAGAACAATTGAAAGCAATTTATTTGGATTTTCAAAATATCAGAAGCAGATTTATTGACTTGAAATCAGCTTTGAAGTTTATTCAGGTTCATTAAATTGTTTAATGATCCTGTTTTTTTGGGTGGGGGGGGGGGGGGGATTTGTTTCCCTCCAGTAGTCCTCTCCTACTCTTTTCTGCTTCTCTGTCAATCACAACTGATCTATATTGGACAACAGAACCATGAACTTTTATTTGCAATTACTTGAAGTTTTTCCTCTTTATGTTCCCCTTCCATCTAGCTCAGCCATTACACCAACAATTAAAGAAACATAGAAATGATAGCAGAAAAGGACCAAACGTCCCATCTAGTCTGCCCAGCAAGCTCTCATACTTATCAGTCTCCCATACTTATCAGTCTGCCAGACTGCCAAGGTCAGGGCTCTTGTTTGTTACTATTTGAATCCAATTTTCCTCCACCCCTCGCCGTTGAAGCAGATAACAATGTTGGAGTTACATCAGAACTGTAGTATCAGGCTTATAAGTTAAGGGTAGCAACTGCCGCATCGAGCAACTTACCCCCATGCTTATTTATTATCACAGACTGCACAGTTCAGTGTCCTTGTTGTTGTTGTCGGAATCTAATTGAAGCAGAGAGCAAAGATGGAGATACATCATTAGTATGAAGGCTTATTTGTTAAGGATATTCACCAACAACACCAGAAAGCTACTCCCATGCCTCTTACATTATTCCCTCCTCTAGCCTCTAGGGATCTACAGTGTTTATTCCATGACCTTTTTAAATCTTTCACTGTTTTTGTCTTCACCACCTCCTCCGGAAGGGCATTCCAGACATCCACCACCCTCTCTGTGAAGAAATATTTCCTGACATTGATTCTGAGTCGTCCTCCCTGGAGTTTCATCTTGTGGCCCCGGTTCTACTGATCTCCTTCCTATAGAAAAGGTTTGTTGTTGATTGTGCATCATTAAAACCCTTCAAGAATCTGAATGTCTGTATCATATCTCCCCTGCTCCTCCTCTTCTCCAGTGTATACATATTTAGGTCCTTCAATATCTCCTCATAAGTCATTTGATTTAGACCTCCCACCTTTGGTCACCCTTCTCTGGACCACCTCCATCCTGTATCTGTCTTTTTTGAGATAACGGTCTCTAGAACTGAACACAGTACTCCAGGTGAGGCCTCACAAAGGACCTGTATAATGGGATTTTCACTTCCTTTTACGTACTAGATATTCCTCTCTCTATGCAGCCCAGCATTCTTCTGGCTTTAGCTATCACCTTGTCACATTGCTTCGCCATCTTCAGATCGCTAGACACTATCACCCCAAGGTCTCTCTCCTGCTCCGTGCACAGCATCCCTTCACCCCCCATCACATACAGTTCTTTCGGATTACCGCACCCCAGATGCATGACTCTGAACTTCTTGGCATTAAATCCCAGTTGCCATATCTTCATTAAATCCCAGTCCTTGGTCAGATGTCACAGACCATGGCTTCTTCCAATCTTCACTAGATGCTCCTTTTGTGTACACACATAGGGGTAGATTTCAAACCGCGCAAATTGGCGTACTTTTGCTGGCGCATCAGGCGCAAGCAAAAGTATGCGGGATTTTAGTAGATACGCGCGTATCCACTAAAATCCTGGATCGGCGCACGCAAGGCTATCGATTCTGTATAGCCGGCGCGCGCCGAGCCACGCAGCCTACCCCCGTTCCCTCCGAGGCCGCTCTGAAATCGGAGCGGCCTCGGAGGGAACTTTCTTTTGCCCTCCCTCACCTTCCCCTCCCTTCCCCTACCTAACCCACCCGCCCGGCCCTGTCTAAACCCCCCCCTTACCTTTGTCGGGGGATTTACGCCTCCTGGAGGGAGACGTAAATCCCCGCGCACCAGCGGGCCGCTAGCGTGCCAGGACGTGACCTGGGGGCGGGTACGGAGGGCGCGGCCACGTCCCCGGACCGCCCCGGGCCGTAACCACGCCCCCGGGCCCGCCCCCAAAACGCTGCCAACATGCCCCCAAAATGCCGCGCCGACCGGGCCCGCCCCCGACACGCCCCCTCGCCAAACCCCGGGACTTACGCGAGTCCCAGGGTCTGCGCGCGCCGGTAGGCCTATTGAACATAGGCCTACCGGCGCTCTGAAAATCCGCCCCATAGGGTAGATTAAAAAAATAAATACGAGTGCAATAATGCTCCAATAATGCTCCAATAAAGGAGCGGACTGAGAGGGAACTTCCCTAACCTTAACCCTACTCTTCCCTAACCTTAACCCTACCCTTCCTCCCTCGCCCCCTCTCATCCCTGACCCCTAAACCTATCCTAACTATACCCACATTTTTTATTGTAATACTTACTGCTCCATTGGAGCAGAAATATCTTCTGTGTGATGGCCAGCTACTGGTGCGCGCTTCCCCGGAACATCATCCGATGGCACTGTCCTGGCTGTCCCCCTACCCCTCCAAGATCCCACCTTCCAGCCCTCCCATTTGATCAGGCCCAGCACTTGGATGCGTATTGGGGGATATGCTTGTCGCCAGGCCCTTTAGAAAATCCGTGCGGCATGTGCAGGACCCATCTACGTGCATAACCCCTGACTTTTATGCGTACAGGGCTTTTAAAATTGGCTCATGAAACTCTTTTCTATCAGGTGCTGTGTTGTACTGCATGCTTCTGGACAAACTGAGGAGCAGAAACTGGTCTCCAAAAATGAGTTCTGACATTTGAGCTGCCAGTGTGTACTGAAAATTAGTTTTCCATGCACAGATGCTTTAAAGTGCCATTACTCTTTAGGACCCCCCTTATGCTATATTAGCATTGTACATATTTTTGCATATTTATATTGATATTCTTTCAGACACTAAGGTTCATGTTATGCCTTAGCAGCAATTGTTCAGTTGTATTATATTATATGTGATTAGACGCTTTGTTTTATGTTTTAATGTAACGCCTATGCTGCGATTGTTCTGTTGTATTTTATGTTTTATGTTTCAATGTAACGCCTATGTTGTATTGTAAACTGACATGATTTGTATATCATACAAGAATATCGGTATATAAGAATCCAAAATAAATAAATAAATAAATATTGACATTCATATGCCAATTTTAAGTGCACAACCCTTTATAAGTTTTTGAAAATTACTCTGTAAGGGAATCATAAAAGGCATTCCAATGTTAGTGTGAAGGGAAGGAGGGGTGGAGAACTGATGGGTAATCACTAGGTGACAGGCATTATAATCTTAGTCATATGATGTGGCAGACATAAGTGGATGTGCAAGCTGTAGCTCTGGGTGCCATTCTTTATTTATCCTCGCCATCCATGCTGTGACTCAAAAGGAAGACATTCTTATTTTGCCATCTCTCTATGTTGATTACCAAATATATGCAGCATTCTCTTACTCTTGTGACAGCAAAATTAGCTAAGAAAGACAAGGAGAAAGTGAAAAAGGCTGCAGAGAAAATGGCCGCTGGCAAAGAGAAAGCCCTTCAACATAGCGTCCACCACCTCAATGACTGAGCATGTAGCAGCGGTTCTGGCTGCAGAATCGGGCAAATTTGATACTATCCTGGAACATATTGCAGATTTTAAAAACTCACTTACCAATATTGGGCCATTCTTAGATGTACTGGAAAGTCAAGTGGTGGTTGTTGAAGATGATAATCTAACTGTGGCGGGGAAGCTTCATAATTTGACTTCTACCATATCTGCAGAAGAATAAAAATTGATGACTTGGAAAATAGATCAAGACATAATTTACATTTTGTAGGTTTTGATGAAACCATTGAGGAACAGAGGCTAGTGGATATATTATCCTCATGGTTACTGGAGGCTCTCAAACTGCCTGGTAATGCCGCCCCAATTTTAGGCGAATGAGCACACAACTAGGAATAAAAAGGAATAATGTGCAATGTCCGAGAGTAGAGTTTGCATGTATACTTAATTTTGCCCCAAAACAGCAAATCTGGCAGGCATACCACAAGAAACTGGCACTGTATTATGGTAATCAGGCCATAAACATTTTTCAGGACTACTCAATCACAGTTTCATCTAAGAGGAAATAATTTGTCTCAAAATGCTCAAAGTTAGTAGGACAAGAAGATCCATTTCGCTTTACAATTTCCAGCATGTTTACGTATCTGGAACAAGGGTGGCTGCCAGATATTTGACAAATTGGAAGTGGCAACAAAGCTTGTGGACTCATTGGTCACATGAGGCAGTGAGCTTTACTGAGACTGTTTAAACAAACACCTTCTCTTGTGGGGAGGTTACTTACAACCTGTACTCTGTTGAGTTTGACAGGTAGTGAAAACCTGAATATCTGATTCACTGAACTTCTTTGCCAATGATGGTAACATTAAACTGGGAACCTGGAAGTCTCTAAAGGTTCAGAGGGCTGAATATGACTCTACAACCACCAACAATTCCTTATGCTTGTTACTTAGGTTATTGCCATTTTTAAGTCTATCTACTATTTATGTTTATATTTATAGATTCTCAATATTCCTCTGCAATCAGTTATGTCAGGGGATGGCACTCACTCCTGTGAGATTGTGATTCCATCTCTCTCCAAGAAGTGAGAGAGTACATAAGATGGTAGTCTTATGGGAAGGTGTGTTGAATATAAGTGCAGGGGGAAAGTTGGGGAGGGTAACAGCGAAGATTGTTGCATCAGAGGTGGACCCTGGGTGGGCCGAGGTGGGGTTGATGCAACCCGTAGGTAAGGACCTACGGGTCCCCATCATCAGCAGGTTGAGGGGCTGAAGCTAGAAGCCACTGGAGCTTCTCCTATACCAGCCTTCATTCCCCTCGGGTTGAGCCTTTGGGTGCCGGGGCCAGCAGGACATAGGTGGGCCTTGAGGTTAGTTAGATAAGAGTAGTAATTCAGCCCAGAGACAGCAGCCGGTAGATGGCGAAGTCCTACCCTGGACTGGATTTGGTACTGGAACTCAGGCACCAAAGGAGCAATGAGTAACTGGAGGCGCTCAAGCAATGAAAGGTCTAAGCCTTGTAAGTCCACGTCCAGAGGATAGGCAAGAGAAGACATCACCTACAGGCTAGGATCAGAGCCAGTGGCAAGTGGAAGTCGTGGCAAGCAACATAGAACTCTGGACACTGAAAGGTCTATAGCGTAGTCATTCAAGGCAATGGTCAGGGCATGGAAAAAGCAGGCATAGTCAATAAAAGCAATGGTCAGGGCATGGAGAAGGCAGGCGAGGTCAATCAAGGCAATGGTCCGGGCAAGGAGAAGTAGAAGAGTGGTCAGGCATAGCGGAGGTCCGAGGCTGGACAGAAGCTGAAGAGTAGTCAGGCGTATCGGAGGTCTGGGGCTAGAGAGAGGCTGAAGAATAGTCAGGCTGGGTGGAGGTCCGGGCTGGAGAGAAGCTGAAGAGTAGTCAGGCGTAGCGGACGTCTGGGGCTGGAGAGAAGCTGAAGAGTAGTCAGGCATAGCAGAGATCCAGGGATGGAGAGAAGCTGAAGAGTAGCCAGGTGTAGCGGTGGTCAAATCCAAAGAGTCAGTCCAACACATAGACGAAACAGGAACAATGGAGAGAGGAACCAAGAACCACAGGAATCAGGAACACAATGAAGAGACGATTCTAGGATTAGCGAGGAGTACGAGGAGACCTGTTGCAAAGGCAATGCTATGGAGCAAGGCCTGAGCTTTTATACGCTGAAGAGTCTGATGTCAGCATCCGGGTCTGTGTCCAGGTTCCCGCCGTGGGCCCTTTAAAAGAACTAAAAATGCACGCTTGCGCCTACAAAGGGGCACTGCGCCAATGGCGGCGTCTCTCCGCAAGCCACGCGGAGAGGCCCGACGAACAGGAACATCTTGGCTGGCAACACTGGGTAGTGTGGCTGGGCCAGAGGCACTGGAGGTAACCTGAGGTTGGAGCTCATGGCCCCACTGCCACCAGTGAAGAGGAGCCAGGAGCTGGAGTCCATGTAAAAAGGTGAGAGGGCCGTATCACGGGGCTGCCACGGGCGGCACACGTAACAAAGTTGGTGGGGGTTGTCTGGGTAATGGAGGGGTACTTTCTCAATCTATAACACTGCACACACAGACTTTGGTCATCTTGGACTTTAGGTTTGGTAACCTTAATTTGCAGTCATATGACACTTCAGGAAACATAGTCGGCAACACACAACAATCCTTGTTTATACTACTGCACGTAATTTTCATGGGCACCTATTCTGAGGGATCTGCATGTTTTCTAAATATAAAAAAATGAGTAACCTGGTTAACTTATGTTTTTTGGAAAGTTGCATGTTTGGGCTCTCCCGGTAAAAGGGAAAAAGTATTATCATATGTTAATAGGTTGAAGAGCACCATGGTAATATTGTAAGAAATGCCAAAAAAAGAGAACTGGAACAATTTCCACAAACACAAAATAGTAACCAAAAAGGAAATTAATGAAATTTCCTTTTTGGTTACTATAATGTTGTAAGAAACACATATGACTGATAAGGAACATCAAAAGTTAAAAAGAAGAGGGTTTAATAACGTTTTTTATTCCTCTGGGTCCTCCAAATGCAATGGTGTGGCTATTCTTTTTCATAAAACTGTCTTTTTCTTTTAGAACATTCTATTCATAATGAGGAGGGGAGCTATATTATAATAAAAGGGAAACTTTCTGTGCTTCATTGATAATTGCCTCCATTTATGCATCAAATTCTTACTCACATTCCCTTTTCTCCACACTGAGTACTTGATTATTAGAGTTGGGCTCTTTACAGATGATTTTGGGGGGAGATTTTAATTGTGTATGGGATATATTACTTGATAAATGCTCAGTGGCTAAAATTCCTAGGTTAACTCGTGATATGGGAATCCTTTTTTTGTGTGTGAAAATTTAAACCTGCTAGATATCTGAAGAGTTCTTCATCCGGAGGAGAAAGACTGCATGCATTATGCAAGAGCACATGTTTCAAAATCGAGAATAGATTATTTATTAGTGTCTGCTGGCTTATTTGACTAAGTTCAGTTGGCTATTGAAGCCCTGATTATTCAGACCATTGCCCCGTACTCTGTAAAATAGGAATGCATAGAAAAACTAGGTGCTTGTGGAAACTGACGAATGTCAGGATATTTGAATAATAATTCCAATTTTAAAGGGTTTTCAGAGGAAAAATGGCAACAGTATGCTTTGACCAATAACCAACATGCCTCTGAAACAGTATAATTTTGGGAAACAGCCAAATCACAGAGGTGAAATTATGAGTTATGAGGCTGCCATGAAAAAGAAGAGGAATAAAGACATTTTAGATTTAGAACAAAGGATAGTATACTATAAAAAACAATTGAATAAGAATCCAGATAAGTGGTGGGCTATTAGATTTAGACACACTCAACAGATTTTAAATTATCTTTGGGAGCACTTTTCATTTTTAAACACAAACTGTTTAGATAAGGCAATACATCTGGTCATAATTTGGCAACAGCTCAGACAGAATCCAAATTTATTGGGGGTATAAGGGATGATAAGAATAAGTAGATTACTAATGCAGTAGGAATTGGAAAAATATTTCTATAAACATCTTTACGCTGAAGAACCTATTAATGAAGAAAAAATGGAAGAGTTCCTTAGTAATATAATTCTTTCCAGCTAACTAAGGAGAATTTACAGAGGTTGAATAACCATGTGTCAGAACTGGAGACTCAACAATTTATTCAAGATTTACCACTTTATAAATCTCCAGGCCCAGATTGTCTCCCATCATTCTTTTATAAAACCCTCATGGATTTTTTGGGCTACACGAATAGAGAGCAAATGATGAAAAAGGAGCAGTTTGGGAAGGTGGCTGGGCAGGGCATGAATGGGGCATAGGCAGACTGGGACAGCGCCATCATGCTGGGATCCTAGGAATGTCTATCCTGCTGCTGCTATGGACTATGGATAAGTATTAAAAATTATAGGGTAGTCAGTGGGGTTTTAGGGGTTCAGGCTGGTAGGGTAAAAGGGAGGCAGGTTAGGTAGGGGGTTTAAGAAGTTTGCTCCTTTACAAGGGCGAACTGGGAGAAACCTGGGATCTGGGCCTATCATATCACCGTACATACCTACTAAAATTCCCCCCTTTACGCTATCAAGACAGGATTCGCGCGCACATGTGCACATTAATATAATATTGTGCGTGCATGCAAGCATCCATGTGAGTGCAAAGGCAATCACATGCACATGAATACCTGTGTGCAGGTCTTAAGATCTACCTTTTAGTCCATCACACATTAGGAGACGTTTTAGAGTGTGCATAAAAATACACCCATGCTAATTTTTTTTTAATGCAAGTTGTATTGCATATGCCTAAGACTTTGAAAATGTACCCCTAACTGTTTATATACTGGACATACAAATTTTGTTGATGCCTCTTCAAAGGACATTGCACGATGGTTATTTGTTTTCTAACTCTTTATTTAAGACACAAGCAGAATATGCATACATAAGAAAAGATAACAGAAAATGGTTTTGATAAAGATAAGATATAGATAGAAAATATCATATTACAATTTACATTCTGAAAACTAAAGATACATAGGGGTAGATTTATAAAGGGACGTGCCGATTTTATAACATGCATGTATGTTATAAAATCCACGGGCTGCGCGCATATGCGCGCCAGATTTTATAATCTGATTGCGCATGTGCAGGTGGCGCGCGCAAGAGGGGTGGGGATTATGCAATTTCCATGCGGCGACATAAGTTGCACATGCTGGCAGCTGGCTAGCACATGAGGCTCCAGGACAGTGAACAATGACGCTGACCCGGCCCATCCCCACCCTTGGCCCGCCCCTTCAAAAAACCCGGCACTTGAATGCGTACCGGCCTTTACATGCGTGGCCGTGCATCTTGGAAAATTTGCCCGGCGCATGTAAGGCCTGGCCACGTGCGTAAAGGCTTGAATTTACGCGCACCAGGCATTTAAAATCTGCCCGATAATATATATAAAAATCATCCAATCAGTAAAAAAAAATAGAAAGAGGTGTTTCCCAATCCATGATCCAGACATTACACAATTTTGTCTCCATCGCTAATACAACTGCCAGATATTTTCATATTCTTCTTGATTATTATGTTATAAAAAAGAATTGTTTTCCATCACAGCAATCTGCTAAAATAGATTTCTAATGAGCAATCGATGGTTTAGTTTTCCAACCTTGGGAACACAAACAAGTAAGGAGACAGCCAAATGGAATGCAGAACCATACCTCTAGCTAACAAACTGCTCCCCATTTGATACTTTTTATCATATCAATAACATTTTCAGTTAGTGCATACTAAGTTAGTGCTCGCTAACATCCAGTTAGCATGCAATAAGTCCTTTCAGTGTGCCCTAACTCTGAAATTATGGAAACCTGAAATAAACACCCCTGAACCATTTTAGAAATGAAATCAGATGATGACCCATAACGAAAATGATGGAAAAAAAATAAAACAAAACACACCTCTATTACCTACCATTTTTTGTTGATAACTATTAGTTTAACTTTCTTCTCCTCTCCTCTTATCTTTCTTCCTAAATTTATTGATCATTTTGAGTCATAGTTTCATCTTTGTTTTTTACAAGTTTGCCTCTTGCTTGGCTTCAGGTATGAACAGTATAATCATGCTAACTGGGGTCGGTGAACACCCCTTCAGGATCAGGGCAGGAATGCAAGGCTGGATTGGGATTTATCTTCCACTGAGCCAGCCCCCTCCACCACAGGTTGAGCCCTTGGGTTCCGGAAGCCAGAAGGGCTTGCTTTGGTGGTGGGACATCATGGTAATGGCAGGCTAGATGAGTCTGGACAGGCTGGGCAAGGCTGTACAAGCACAGGCAGTAACTGAGGTTAAACTCAAGCTGGACATTGTGGAAGAGACAGACTGGAAGCTGTGGACTGGATAATGGAGCAGGCTGGGTAAGGCTGGACAGATGCAAGACAGAACTGAGATGGATATTGAGCACAGGCTAGGACCAGCCCTGGATTTGTCAATAGGCACCCATTATACACATGCCTATGGTGGCAAACATTTAGAAGCACCTGGCTGGCTTAGATTTGCTTCCTTCCAGCTCTGCTGATTCCCATTCAGAAGAAAATAGCCCTCTGCTACCTGTGACAGACCCTTACAAGAGGTTGGCATGTAAAAGCACTGAAAGTGTCTGAGGGCAGCAAAATCCTAAATCTATCCCTGGCTAGGACTGGATACAAACACAGACTGGGCAGAATACTGAGCTGAGGCTGGGAATGGATACAGATACAGGCTCAAACTGGGTACTGTAGACAGATTCAGGCTGGGAAGTTGTCACAGACTCAGGCTTGGGACTGGACACAGGCTCAGGCCGGGGCAAAACAAGGCAATGATAGGGCAGGGAATACATACTGGGAACTGGACTGGAGAGGGTAAGGCCAGACAGACAAGGACAAGACCAGACAAGAACTAGACAAGACAACACAGAACAGAGAACACTGAGGCCTGGAGTGGTTCAGCCAGAAAGGAGTGTTCTTCCAGAAGTAGATCTGTTGAGCTGGACTGCTCCTCCCAGAGAGGATCATCAAGACTGGAATGTGCCTTCCAGAGAAGGTCAGCTGTACTAGTTTGCTTCTTCTAGAATGGGTCAGCTAGACCAGACTCTCTCTGGCAGTGGTTGGTTGCAACAGCATCTCTTTGAAGCTGGATGGTTAAAATCATGTCCCTCTGGCATTGGCTGGCTGAAGTCGGTGGTGCCTTCTGGAGTGGATCAGCAGGAATGGAGTCCTCCAGAAGCTGAGACAGGACTATGATAGCTGGGTCAAGCTCCTCCTGAAGCTAAAGCATTAACAGTAGTTTCACATTGCTAGACAGTTGGGGAGACACTGGGCTGACACTTTGGTGGAAACAGAAAGCTGGAGCAGATTCTATGCAGAAGGAGTGGAATTAATTAATAGGATAGGAGGCTGAAGTAGTGCTGCAAACAGAAACAGAATTGGCTTTTGCAGTTGGGGAACTTGGCTTAATTTGGCAGTTTGCATTGACAGTGCTGTTTTAAATCAATTTGGCAAGCTGAAATTTTCAAAGAGCCAGCGTGTGCTGTGCTTTTCCTTAACAGATTGTATGGCAAAAGAGTTTGCTTTTGCAGGTAAAAACTTGATTTAACTTGGCACATAGTGATTGCATTGGTTGTGCAGTTTAAATTAGTCTGGCTAGTTGTGGTTTTCAAGGAACTAGTTGTAAAGCTTTTTTTATCCCAAAGGAATTTATTTTAAATTATTTTGGCTGTTTTTTGTTGCCTCTAGATATGCTGGAAATCCCAATCAGAGCTGAATCTAGAAGCAGGCTGTGCCTTTACAGGTAAGGAATTAAAATTTTCTTGGCAAATTTAGTCTGCCATAGTGGTATTTCTCAAGGAGATAGTGCTGGGTATTAAAGCAGAGTTTACCTTTGCAGGTGCTGGTTTCAATTCACTGTAGCTGTTTTTACCTGTCTTTAGATGAGCTGTGGTTTCCAAAGGAGTTAAGCTTGGAGTTTCCTCAGCATATCTAAAGACAGGTAAAAACAGCTACAGTGAATTGAAACCAGCACCTGCAAAGGTAAACTCTGCTTTAATACCCAGCACTATCTCCTTGAGAAATACCACTATGGCAGACTAAATTTGCCAAGAAAATTTTAATTCCTTACCTGTAAAGGCACAGCCTGCTTCTAGATTGGTAGGAGAAATTACAGTCTTGGAGATTTTCAATAAATAGTGTACAAAATGTGGATTGTACTTCCAATAAACTAGGGTTTGAGGCACAATCGTATCATCAGGAACTGGAAGCCATAGTTTGGGATCTGGTTGGGGTGCAGAATAACTGTTACAAACCTTTAGAGATGCAGTAGACCAACATTTAGTACAGTCCCATAATTTAAAATTGGGGACATCTCAGGCTATGCATTCTAAATACTGTGAAGGATTGCAAACTTGGCAGGCAGGACAAACAAAATGACACACAGAATTTGGAATGATTTGTGTTACTAAGGCAGGAGCACCACATCAGCCAATTCACATGCTTAGTTATGAATTCTATTCTCTAGCCATTGCTATGCACAGCTGATATTAAATAACCATTGAATACCATCCTGGCTCCTCATTCAAGCCTGATGGCTATACTGATTTTAGCATGAAAATTCAAAATAGTTCTAAAAATAGAGATATGATGCCATGTTACCACAAAGGTGTAATCTGTTATATTGTAATCCATTTTAGGCCTGGATTTATCAAAATGTGGTAAGTACTGCATGCGATAGCAAAAGGGGTGTGTTTTATGCTAATATAGCATTTGTCACTAATTACCTGTGTGAAGAGCAATAAGTGCCAGACCTGTTGTATTTCCTGCATTCAACCACTGGGGGACCATTGTTAATGGTCCCAGACACACGCGAGAGAGAGAGAGAGAGAGAGAGAGAGAGAGAGAATAATATCATGGCCCATAGGTAGGTATTTGTATCCCTATAGTAAGCCCACCTAGTAACTCGAGGTGGGGGTTAGGTAAGAGTGTGATGGACTACATCAAGCTAGGTTGAGAGAACCTTGTCCAAATCTCATCTTGGAGTGAGTTTCCTCACTCCGAAGGCCATCAAATCTTCACAAGAGACCACTGTTCTGTTCGTAGGTGTCACGTAGAATGTCAAAGTGGCCCCTAACCCCCTACACTCTTACCTAACCCCCACCTCGAGTTACTAGGTGGGCTTACTATAGGGATACAAAAACCTACCTATGGGCCATGGTATTATGGCCAGGCTCTCTCTCTTCCCCCCCCCCCCTCTCTCTCTCTCTCTCTCTCTCCTTCAATTCCCCTAAAATAGGCTTTAAGCAAGACATCACAAACAGTAAGGAAACCTTACCACATGGTCACAGCAGCTATCACATGCATTAACAGGGCTTTTCACATGCAATAAGCCCTTAACGCATGCAAAATCACATTTTGATAAATGACCCCCTTAGTTATGAAAAAACATATTGGTGTGTAGTAAAATAACATTGATATTAGAGATGTGCTTTGGGTAAAAATTTTGTGTTAGGCTTCGTTTTGGGGCCCCGCCCCGCAGGAATTTCATTTTTCCCACAGTTCTGTTTTTTGTCAGGGGCACGCACAAACTCAAAAATGAATTTTTTCTGAAATTATGGAAAAAATTAAATTGTTTTTAGGTTCTCCTGAACCATTCCAAATTAGTCAATTTCATTGACATTGCCTAATTTGGGAAAAATGATTGCATATCCCTAATTGATATAGAGACAATTCAATTCTTTTTGAGCTGAGATGAGCTTGGAAATCCATCATTTGATTGCTCACATTAATACAGCCTCAAATAATCAGTCTGTTCCTTGCAATTCCTACTTTTGGGCCCCCCACAGGACCTGATGACCCTGCAATAAAAACTATTCTTTCTTTGGTCACCCGGAACAGTAGGTCGTTTGCAGCTTCTCTGAGGAAGCATTTTGCTATTTAACACAAGAGGATTTTGATATATTGAGGGAGTTATGATAATTAGAGATGTGAATCAGTTCCGATTCCGGTTCCGATTCACATCGTTAATTTTTTTTTTGTGCGGCCCGATCGTGATTTTTTTTATTGGCTGCACCCGAGCCGATAAAGTCTGAGTTCCTGAGCCTGAGTTTGAGTTCCAAGCTCCTGAGTCCTGAACCTAGTCTTTATAGTTCTTATTTAGCAATAGGCATGATCTGCGGCCAGCTCCAGGCTGTGTAGAGTGTTCAGCAGCATCAGACTTTCTGAGAGCCATTGTCATTTTCCAAGTCCTGAGCCTTCGTCATGTTTCCAAGTCCTAAGCCTCCGTCTGTCCTCATGCTCAAGCTGCTTCCAAGCGGCAGTCTGAAAGAGCTTTTGAGTGGCCGGAGGGCTACCCCAGAGACCAACAAGGGTTGCCTGGTTCTCAGTTCCTGGAGCGTGTTAGACATCCAAGTGTTCCTGTTCTGAGTCTTTGAGTGTTCCTGTTCCAAATCTCCAAGTGTTCCTATTCTGAATTTCCCAGTGTTCCTGTTTCTGGATGCATTCCCTGCCAGCAGCGTGGACCATGGCCAGTCCCAGGGTTGTGCAGATCACATTGCAGCACAGGGATTCATGTTCTCAAGTGTCCATCTGTGCTTGCAACAGTTTGCAAAGGCCATGAGCTTGGTGAACACATCTTTGTGACGGGCCTTTCATGTCTTCATTCTCGTTCCTTCTTGAGTTTCTTTTCTTTTTTTTTTTTTTTTGCCTATGCCCCACAGCAGGCACCTGCACCTAGATTTTGTTCAAGTTCTTCATCCTTTGGCTCTTGTCTTCATCCAAGTACTGCAGCTATGTCTTTGTTCAAGTACTGCAGCCATGTCTTAATTCATCTTGTCTGGTATGGTTCCTCGCTTAAGTTCATGAAACCAAGTATAGTTGGATCCTGTGTCTGCCCCTTGAGCCCTTATTGGTAAGGGATTACCTAGTTTCCCTCTAAAGCTGATGAGAAGAGTCTGGAGGGAGGGGCTTTGAGGAAGGGGTACTGTTTTGATTCCACTCATGTCCTCATTCACCTTCTGAATTCATCTATACCAGCCTCCACTGGTTCTGTTCTCCTGTACGCCTTTGTCTCCATGAGCTATGCACCTGGAGAGATGTTGCCAGTCTGTCATATGGCTGTGGGCTGTCCCTGCCATCTTTTCACAGCCTATGCACTGTGGACACTGCTGGACTGCCGCCGGCTTACGCTCCTGCCAGCATTCTCCAAGGCACCTATGTGCACCTCTGCTTAAGATTTAAAGGGACCACAGCGAGAAAAGTCCCACGGCCCCTCCTGATGATGTCCTTCTTACATCCCTATAAAATGAATCTTTGGTCAGTTCTTCAGGGCCTTCGCAAAGGTCTGCTAGTGCTTTCAAGATCCTCCATGTTGCCTGTTTCTTGTTCCTAGTCTCCTGATCTCTTCATCTTGCTCCTGAATTCAAGTGTTTGCCTTGTTCCTAGTTCCAAGCCTTCACCCCATCTAGTGTCTTCAGAGTCTTCATTGCTGGTTCAAGTCTTTGGATGTCTTTCCTTGGTTTTAAAATCTGAGCCCTGAGTCTGAGTTCTGAGTTCCTGAGTCCTGAGTTCAAATTCTGACTTCCTGAATCTGTGCTCCAAGTTCCTGAGTCTGAGTCCAAAACCTAGATCCTGAGAATGAGTATGAGTTCTAAGTTCTTAAATCCTGTCTCTTGTCTTTGGAGTTCTTCTTCCAGCTTCCAGCTTCTTCCAAGTCTTTGAGACCAGGGCCTGCACTGCTATTGGCGTGGTCTGGAGCCTGCCCCTGGGTTGTATAGGGCATGCTGCAGCACAGGACATATTCCAAGTCCTGATCCTTCATCATGTTTCCAAGTCCTCAGCAACTGTCTATCCTCATGCTCAAACCACTTCTAAGCTACAGTCCGAAATGGCTTTTGAGTGGCCTGAGGGCTACCCCAGAGACCAACAGTGGTTGCTGGTTCTCACTTTCTGGAATGTGTTGGATTTCCAAGTGTTCCTGTTCTGAGTCAAAAGTATTCCTGATCTGAGTCAAAAGTGTTCCTGTTTCTAAGACTAGATTTTCCTGTTTCAGCCAGCCTATGCCCAGATGCATTTGCCTGCCAGCATTGTGCACCGCAGCCAGCCCTGGAATTTGTAGTTGTGTTGCAGCACCGGGGCTCATGCTCTCGAGCATCTGTCCACACTCACAACAGATTGCTTCAACTTAGTTACTGAATGAACATTATATTTCTTTTAAGTTTTTAGTGCTATTTCAAAATATATAGAAAAAGAGGTGAACGATAGAGAAGATCAGTTTAGAGATATAATACCCAATATCTTCTGGTTTGCTGACACCTCATTCTATTGTATATGTTGAGATTTTTGGTGCTTGGAATTGAAATAAGTTTGATGTTTCCTGTTCCGTTTCTTTTGCTTGTGTAATAAAATAAGACACAATTTGAGCCTGATATTTCAATGTATTCAAACAGCTATGATGTTCCACCAGTCTTATCTTTACTGTCCACAAGGTTCAATCTACATAGATCAAATCAGAACAGCATATACGGTTGTATGCAAAAGTTTAGGCTCCCCTAGTCAAAATGTATGTTTCAATGAATGTCTAAATGAACAGATGCTGACATAACCTCTAATGGCACAAAGTTAAACATAAATTAATCAAGTATCTGAAAACAATTTATAGTTTTTCAAACAAGGTCAATTTTTTTTTCATGAATAACAATTAATCACAATAACTATGAGACACAAATGAAAGGTTTTAAAGATCTTACAGCCAATCTAATATCTATATGAAATTATGGTGTGTCAAGACAGGGTGAAGGTCTTTACAATACAGGATCACAACTCCTTAAAGCCATATCCATTCAGTCTTACAGTTCAGACTTAAAGGGGATACTGTTTGGAGATTAAAAATCCAATATTGTTCACGCTGAGCCAATATCAGTTAACTGGCTCCACCATGCTGATCCAACATTATCTGCTCCAAACCACCCATTTGATATCTTCAAAATTATGATATAAAAAATAATCCAACAAAGGAGACTCTTGCTAAATGATTTTTAGATAACTCTTAATTTCTGTGAATCTGTTATGAATCATACATTTTGTTTTACCAATATAAAATTTATGACATGGGCAGCCTAGTAAAAATTAGGGATGTGAATCGGGTGCCCCATCATTCCCACTTTCGGAATTGTCTGACCGTGGGAAAAAATCATTTTCCCGTGTTTCCCCGGTTTTGTTTTTTTTTAGTGAAAAATTGTTTTTCGGGTTAGTGCGCGCTAACTCATGTTAGCGCGCACTAACAAAAATAGCAAAAAATAACAAAAAGTAACAAAAATAAACAGTTTTTTGTTAGTGCGCGCTAACATGAGTTAGCGCGCACTAACTCGAAAAACGATTTTTACAAAAAAATGGGGGTAAAATTGATTGTTTCTTTCTTTTAACTGATTTCTAACGAATTTAGAAAAACGATTCACATCCCTAGTAAAAACAATGGTAAAGTAGGTATGCTTGGAGCATGTAATATTGAATCAGCATGGTAGAGACATATTACTGATTTGGCTCAGGGTGAACAGTTTTGAATTTTTAACTTCCAGACTTTATCGCCTTTCGGACTGAAATGTAAGATTGAAAGGGGTTTATGGCTTGTGGTAATTTGCAGGGTTTTCTACTCAAAATCTTTTTGTTGGTGATGTTTTGATCTTTTATTGTAAATATTCTGCCTTGATGTATCATAACGATGTATAGATGATAAATTGGCTGTAAAATCTTTAAAACCCTTGATTTGTGTCTTGTAGTTATTGTGCAACTCATTGGAGACAAATATCTGTGATGGAATAATAAAATAGATGGCAGCTATTTGACAAACACTTCGAGAAATTTACCCCTAATGCAGTGGATACCACTTCAAGTATTGAGGAATGGACCATACGTTGCTATATAAGGAAGTACAATTAGTTTTATTGCCATAAAAAATATATAAAAAAGAAAGGTTATGAACTGTGGATCAATGCTTATGTTTGATAACCTGAAGCTTCAAATTATGAGCTAAGAAAAAGCCATATTACACTGGCCTGATGCTAGCTTATATGAAAATCCTTTCTCATATATAACATATTAATTGTTGTTATGCATGAAAGAAAACTGGCTTTGTTTGAAGAAATGTAAAGTGTTTTTGGATGCTTGATTAATTTTTATTCATCTATTTTTGCATCATTCATTGTGTTGACTCTTATTTTTGTCCAGTGATTTACAAAGTTAAACATTATTATCTTTCTGCAATTTGAATGCAGAATTATTATTTGCTAATTTCAACACATTAAAAAGAATAAAAAAGTGAATGTGGCATATGGAAAAGTTTGTGCATCCTTTCATACAGTACTTTCTAATACCGATTCTGGCAGAAATAACAGCGTCCAAATATCTTCAGCAGCCAGCTAATTGTCTTTCTATTCTTGCTTTTGGAAATGTTTCCCACTCTTGCTTGTAGAATTCTTCTTGCACAGACACATATTTAGGTCTCTTTGCATGCACTCCCCACAGATTTTCAATAATTTTCAGTTCTGGAAAGCTTGAAGGCCTTTCAAAAGCTTCATCTTTATTTCATGGTTAATTTTGATGTATGTTCTGGACTGTTGACTATCTGAAATATCTAACTTCTTTTCAGCTTTACTGACTGTGGGAAATTGGCTTCTAGGTTATGTTCCAAATAGTTCAGGCTTATCAAGGATTTTTGTGATGGGGTCATAGAAAAGGTTTCCTTCTGACAAATCTCCCATGTAGAACATTGTTGTGTAAGCAGTGCTGTACTGTGGACCTGTGGACAGCTACTTCAGCGTCAGTGAAACTTTTCAGTAGGTTGTTTGGTTTAATCTGTGGATTTTGTTGATGATTGTTGATATGATAACAATAAGTCTCTATTGACATAGAGAGTCCATCTATATGTAGCTTTAATAGAAGTTTATATAAGATCAACTTAGAACACAACTTGGAACTTATAACTGAAGTAATATAAGCAATATGGACATTACATTATTGTTGTGGAATAGGAACTGGTACTCGCTCCTCGAGGGCCCATGTTCCTCAACACTCTGAAGATTCTCTACTGCCTGGAAGCTATTGCAGATACAGACATTTGTGAGTTGCCATCGCTCTCTCAGAGCTTTCCCTGGAACCAGGTACTCGTGCCTCGAGGGCCTAACCCTTTCCAGCTACTGAGCTTCCGTAAGACCTTATGTGAGTTTTGTCATCCAGTTCTGGCTATGAACACAGCATACCCTGTCTACTCACTATCTATAGTTTCTCTACAGCTCAGCAACCCTGGGATCACTGTTCCAGTTTCTGAGGGACTTCAGCCCTGCCGGGAATATCAGCTCACTACTGCCACCTCTGGTGGTTCTACTATCCTGTCTAATAAAAGAACTATCTGTGTCTGTCTCCATACCCAAGCCTAGCCGGTGATCCCTCTCAGGATATCCTCCTGGGGGCGCAGTCATCTGCCATCGGCCCAAGGATCCACCTATCTACATTCCTCAACAGCCGAGTGCCCTCTCCAAGTACTCCGCTGATAACGGATTGCTACTCCTTCCCCATCAGGCGTCTTCAGCAACAGATTCATAACAGATTGCTAACTCCACAGTCTATACCTTAACAGATTGTTAACTACTCTCTCTATAAGAGCTGAGTATATCAGATTGCTAACTCTTCTCTTCTTGAGGAGTAGAACATATAGATTGCTAACTCCTCCTTCCATAGGAGCCGATTCGTAACAGATCGCTAACTCCTCACTCTACAGGAGTTGAACCTTAACAGATTGCTAACTCCTCATGGAGATTCGTAACACTTAGAAGTTGAGGTGCTGGGGAGGTGGGTGGGACTTTAAGTCCTTCAAATAATGTTTGAGTATCACTGTGCTATGATACCCTAAATTGACACCTCAATTAATCAGCATTCCAAGGTTGCTTCATTCAGTACTCTATAATTGTAATGCTGCACCAAATATAGAAAAATGCCTCAGAAACAGATTCTCCTGGGGGAGAGAGCAGGAGAAGGAGGGGCTGTCGGCCACCTCTCCCCGAGCGACCTGGCGGAAAAAAGGACTTTCTTTTCCTACCATCTATGGCGAAACCTGCAGGCTCCCGCTGCCCAGAGAAGCCCTTGAAATCCTAACATAAGCGGCAGAGAGGAATGCTGCCGCATATGTCACAGGGGGCGTGGCCACAGAATTTAAATTGGTCCGTGAAGCGCCATAGACTCGGGGAGAGAGCGCCATAGACTCGGGGAGAGAGCAGGAGAAGGAGGGGCTGTCGGCCACCTCTACCCGAGCGACCCAGAGGAAAAAAGGACTTTCTTTTCTTGCCATCTGTGGCGAAACCTGCAGGCTCCCACCGCCCAGAGAAGCCCTTGAAATCCTAAGATCAGCGGCAGAGAGGGACACTGCCGCATACATCACAGGGGGCATGGCCACGGAATTTAAATCGGTCCGTTGTGCGGCGCTGTGATGCCGCCGGCGCGATGCCTAAGCCGTGCACGCTGAAGGGGCGCGCGGCTTGGTCTGGCTTAGGCCGGGTGAGTTTGGGTGTTTGGCCAGGAAGTCTGTCTTTGTGAAAACTCTTATTTGAGGATGGGGAAGAAGAGAAAATCAAGGACATTGACGTCATCACCAGTTCCCCAACAACGTACCGGCCCAATGGATCAACATGTCGTAAGACAAAGGGTTGATCCTAATGAGGATGTGTTGGGGAGCTCATCGTTGGCTTCCCTAAGTCCTGGGGAAGGCCCTGTTTTACCACCGCAGCCAAGTAAGAGTCCATCCACTGAACTGGCGACAGAACTGGTAGGAATTAATCCCTTAGAAGTAAGCTTGGTATCCCAAGCAGAAAATCAAGGGATTGAAAAATCTTTATTAAGTGTGTTAACTGTTGATCCTATTCCAGTTCTCACTCATAGCATTGTCACGGATTTGCCCCCTGACAATGTTACTTTATCTGATTTGTGGAAAGCAATTTCAAATTTGGATAATAATATTACTACTATGAATAGATCATTAATAAATGTTAATACAGAGAAAATTAGGGGTGGATTTTAAGAGCCCTGCTCGCGTAAATCTGCCCGGATTTACGCGAGCAGGGCCTTGCGCGCCGGTGTGCCTATGTTCCATAGGCCTACCGGCACGCGCAGAGCCCCGGGACTCGCGTAAGTCCCGGGGTTTTTCGAGGGGGGCGTGTCGGGGGCGGGGCCGATCGGCACGGCGTTTTGGGGCGGGATGCAGCGTTTCGGGGGCGGGCCCGGGGGCGTGGTTTCAGCACGGGGCGGTACAGGGTGTGGCTGCATCCTCCAGAACCGCCCCCAGGTCCCGTCCCGGGATGCTAGAGGCCCGCTGGCGCGCGGGGATTTACTTCGCCCTCCGGGAGGCGTAAATCCCCCGACAAAGGTAAGGGGGGGGTCTAGATAGGGCCGGGGGGGTGGGTTAGGTAGGGGAAGGGAGGGGAAGGTGAGGGGAGGGCGAAAGCAAGTTCCCTCCGAGGCCGCTCCGATTTCGGAGCGGCTTTGGAGGGAACGGCGGCAGGCTGCGCGGCTCGGCGCGCACCGGCTACACGAAATCGGCAGCCTTGCGCGCGCCGATCCAGGATTTTAGCGGATACTCGCGGCTACGCGCGTATCTACTAAAATCCAGCGTACTTTTGTTTGCACCTGATGCGCCAACAAAAGTACGCTAAGGCGCGCTTTGTGAAAATCTACCCCTTAATGAACAAGGGACAAAAGTTTTAAAGTGTGAAAAAGATATATCTGATTTAAAGGAGAAAATGCAACTTGTCCAGTCTTCAGAAAATACTTTTATGTGTGATAGTTTAAGTATTCACAAGGAACTTGAGCGCATGGAAAATCTTTTGAGATTAAAAAATCTAAGGTTAGTAAATTTTCCAATAACTCGTCTTTTGTCCCCTTTAGAAATGTTTAAAAATTTTTTGAGGGAAGTATTAATGTATAAAGATGAAGAATTTCCTATTTTGTCTAAAATATATTATTTTAGAAAGAAAAAGGAGAGGAATATTCCCGGTGGTGCCCAGGAGTCTCCTCCAAGTTTGGGGATATCAACCTTCTTGGAGGAGTCCCTGGATATAATTGAGAATAGGGCGACTCTCTTTATTTCCTTTATATCAGAACAGGACAAAGATAAACTATTCAAAAAGTTTTTTACCACAAGGATGTCTCTTTTTGTGGACATAAGATCCAAATTTTTCCGGATGTTGCCAGAGCCACCCAAGCAAGGAGAAAAACTTTCCTAGCATTGAAACATCGTGTGGTAGCTCTGGGGGCAACTTTCTTTTTAAAATTTCCTTGGTTTTGTTATATAAATTACAAAGGGAAAAGATTTGGGTTTACAGATCCGGTTCATTTAGAGACATTCTTGTTGGATAAATCAGTATCTGAAATTGAAAGGTTAGAGGTAAAGGGCCTTCAAGAAAATTAGATTCTCCATTCTCCATTTATTGTAATTTTTTGTCTAATGGAAGTCCCAAGTAGGATAAAATGGACTATACTAGATAAATAAATTTGCCTTAAACATATGGTAATATTCTCCCCAATTACGTTTTATGTATAACAATAATGATTAGGGATGTGAATCATTTTTTGATGATTTAAAACAATCGTCAGATATATTTTAAATCATCAAAAATTGTTAGAGCCGCGATACAATAACAATTCCCCCAATTTATCGTCAAAAAATCGTAAATCGGGGGAGGGGGGAGGGCGGGAAAACCGGCACACCAAAACAACCCTAAAACCCACCCCTACCCTTTAAAACAAATCCCCCACCCTCCTGAACCCCCCCAAAATGTTTTAAATTACCTGGGGTCCAGTGGGGGTGTCCCGGTGCGATCTCCCGTGATCTCCCACTCTCGGGCCACGACTGCGTTAATAGAAATGGCATCGGTGGGGTGGGGTGGGTTTTAGGGTTGTTTTGGTGTGCTGGTTTTCCCGCCCTCCCCCGATTTACGATTTTTAACGATTTTTTAAAAAAACAAAACATGACGATCAGATTTCCCTCCCCCCCCAGCCAAAATCGATCATTAAGACGATCGATCACACGATTCACATCCCTTATATTTGGACATTTAAAAGATTGCTTTAAATATTGTCATACATATTTGTAGCACATTGCTTGATGTAACTATTAAAAATTAATAAAGAATAAATTATAAAAAAAAAAGAAACAGATTCTCCTGCTCTTCATTGCTCAATCCGCATTTTCCTTCCTTGTTCCAGCTCCACCTCCTGCCTCATTCCAGCTCCTGTCTTGCTCTCTGCCTTGTTCTAGTATCTTCTGTTCCTGCCTTTCCTCTGCCATACCTTGTCCAGTCCTTCCTCGCTCCTGTCTAGCACCTGTGCCCATTGTTTCCTAGTTTTGTTGCTCACAGCCCACGCTCTGCTATCTGATCTCTTGTTACCTGTCCTCTGCCTGTATTCTGACACTGCCTTGATCTCCACCTACTCTGACCTATGCCTGGATCCAGACCACAGGAATGACCCCTTCAAGTACTATATGGGGATGAAGAGGAGGTGAATGCTGAAAATGCAGTGAGAGGAAGAGATGAATGTATGGGTGTGGTGTGAGATAAGGAGGGAAAGAAACTTGGAGGGAGAGGGTGGAGTTGAGAAGGGGTAATGCTGGGAGATGAGGAGGGGTGAATTCTTGGAGGGGGGTGACATGAAAGAGGGTAAATGTTGGAGAAGTAACAATGGAGTTTATTTTTCAAACTTATATACTGACCCTTTCCAGTAGTCTATAAGATGGTGAACAACAGAAGAAACAATATAGACAGTACATAAAATATGTTTGTAACAATAAACTAAAACTAATACACAAATTAAAACAGCATAATAAAACTTAACAATACTATAGCATTGTGTACTCTGAAAAGGCAGACTCATGTGATGAATAATCACCTCAGTTCAGTCATTATCACATACATTTATGAAAAAATGCTAGTAGGCAGCATTGTGTTTTCCATGTAGATGTCTCCCTATGTCCTCTTGGAAATATTAGAATATACCCCTGATCAAACCCCCCCTATGGATAAGGTTTACTTTTTGCCAGCTGGCGCAAAGCCTCAAGTGCAAATACAACCCATGGATCTTGAAAACCTCACAGATTACCTTGAGTCATCTCATTATGAAATTATAGAAAGAGCTACATTATTGGTCACTTTTTTGACTGAAACTGATCTCAGTGCAATCATGAAGAAGTTTTAGAAGAGCAAATAGTCCATTCATGGGACAGCCAATAAGAATATTTCGTGATTTATCTAAGATCACACAGGAAAGAAGAAAAGGCTTTTTAGCCTTAAGACAAGAAACACTGAATATTGGGGCTTCTTTTTATTTAAGATATCCTGCAAAATGTTTAGTGAAAATAAGAGGAGATAATTTTGTGTTTACAGCACCAGAACAGTTGAGAAAATTTATTGACTCAAGGAAATAGGGAACAGCAAGTGGAATCATTGAAATGACATAATAGGTGAATGTAGCTGTAAAGTTTCCTGCTAGGCTGTTTCCTATATAATGTATTTTTTTTTGTTAATATCTCCTCGATAGTCTCCACCCCCAAAGCTTGGGGTCTAATGGATACTTAGGATGAAAGCTATTATGTTTCTTTATTGAAAATTTGTGATTTCCTGTTGTGTTATGAAATTGTATCATTTTCCTTAAGCAAGGTGTATCTTTGTGAAAATATTTAAAATTTAATAAAATATAAATTAAAAAACAACAAAAAAAAAAGAAATTGAAATATGGATAACATTTGCCACCACTGCCTGTTTCTCTCCCTCTTGTTTTATAGAAAAGGAATAGGTGTTAAAGCCATTCAAAGCAGAGATTATAAGGATTCAGGCATGAACTGAGGCAGCAGAAGTGCAACAACAAGAATACGGTTCATAATTGTTTCTATTGGTTACTGCTTCTGAGGTAATGAAGGCAGTATTTTCAACAAATGATTCTGAGAATGAATCTTGTCTTGAATTCCCTGAATCAAAAAATGAACACCTGGTAGCTGATGATTAGGCTGTAGCATTATAGCCTCCACTTCAATGATGAGGGAAATAAATGAAGATACTGATGGTGATAAGAGCAACCCCCAGCAAAAGCAGACAGATCAAAAAGGGAGTGTGAGTGATGCCCCTGACATTTTTCTTCAGGTTCCATCCTCAAATTCAACTCCAGTGCCAACATCAGCCCCCAAAGATGTAGAGACAAGATTTTGGAAGATACCCTGATTTGGAGATATTAAGTGAGGGAGGACACATGCTTAGCTCAGTATATTCACTGCAGCAAAGATATCAGTTGAGGTTAGAAAATGGGATATTTGACAAATTCTGGTATGCAGCATAACCTGGAGAAGCAGCAATTGCAAACATCAAAGGAGGATGGCAGTATTAGCATGGGGAACCCTTCTGCCAGTCTAAGTAAAAGCCAGAGGAAAGAATTTGAAAAGAAAAATGTTTCCTCAAGCTGATCCCATGGCCCTTTCCATCAGTCAAGTGGCAGATCAGTAGTCTCCAGTCATGCATCTGAAGTGGCAATCCACCATAGATAAAATGGGGTGGAGCTCCATAACACTGTGCTGGGGCAAGAGTATCAATTAGGGGCGTAGCCACGCATATCTTATAAAATCCGGGATCGGCGCACGCAAGGCTGACGATTTTGGGCAGCCTGTGCGCGCCGAGCCGCACAGCCTGCCTCCGTTCCCTCCGAGGCCGCTCTGAAATCGGAGCGGCCTCGGAGGGAACTTTCTTTCGCCTTCCCCTCACCTTCCCCTACCTAACCCACCCCCCCGGCCCTATCTAAACCCCCCCTACCTTTATCCATGGATTTACGCCTACCGGAGGCAGACGTAAATCCGCGCGCGCCAGCGGGCTGCTGGTGCGCCAAGACCCGACCCGGGGGCTGTACCTGGAGGGCACGGCCACACCCCCGGGCCAGTGCCACGCCCCCAGGCCCGCCCCCCAAACGCCGCGTCATGCCCCCGAAACGCCGTGTCATTTGGCGACGCTCCCGGCATGCCCCGACACACCCCCGACACGCCCCTTACACGGGACTTACGCGTGTCCTGGGGCTCTGCGCGCGCCAGCGGCCTATGCAAAATAGGCGCGCCGGCACGCGAGGGCCCTGCTCGCGTAAATCCGGCCGGATTTACCCAAGCAGTCTGCCTTTGCTTGGGTTTCCAGAATTTCTATGAGAGTGGCAAGATAACTGAAAGCACCTTGAAGGGCTTCTTGCCACTCTGTTGACCTGCCATGTTCCATATGTAACACCTTAGGAGTCTTACAGCTATTGATCTGCCTATTTGCCATGTCCCTGATATACCACCTTAGGAGTCTTACTGCTATTTCTTTGCCTTCCTGCGATGCCTCTGATAAACCAATATATAGGTTTTATTGTTATTTCTATACTTACCAGCTAGGCCCCGGATGAACTACTTTAGGGATTTTACTGCTATTGTTGTGCCTACCTGCCGGGCCACAGATAAATCACTGTAAGGATCTTACTGCAATTTCTCTGCCTTCCTACTCTTGCCCAGATTTACCACCTTAGGGGTCTCACTGTCACAAGCCTACCTACCATGCCACTTATATACTAGAGATGTGCTTTGGGTCTAAATATCGTGTTGGGCTTCGATTCAGGGCCCTCCCGTGGGAATTTTGTTTTTCCCGCGGTTTGGGGTTTTTTTGTTTTTTTTTGGGGGGGAGGCCCAATTTTTGGGTTAATGCACACTAACTCTGCCATGTTGAAATTGCCTAATTCAGGAAAACGATTGCACATCCCTATTATATACTAGTTCCGTGGTATTACTGCTGTTGCTTTACCTACCTGCCATTTCCCTGATGTACCACCTTAGTGATCTTTCTGCCATTGCTCTGCCAATCTGCCATACTCAAGAAGTACCACCTTAAGGATCTTACTGTTGTTGCTCTGCCTATATACCAGATGTAAAATCTTAGGGGCCATACTGCTATTAATCTGCCTATCTGCTAGGACCCAAATGTACCACCTTAGATGTCTTGCTGCTACCTCTCTTTCTATGTGTCATGCCCTCCTCTTGCGCTCAAAACATTCACCCTGCCTACCACTAGTTCATCAAGCCTCTGAAATCTTTTCTACCCTACCCAGCACCAGTTCATTCTGTCCCAATATCCTTTGTTTCTATCTAGCACCAATATACTTTTTCCCTTAATCTCTAATCCCTCTTCTCCTCTCCCCAGCACTAGTTTACCTTGCCCCTGAATCCTTCTTCCTTCCCATTCAGCACCAGTTCATCATCCCCAGAATCCTTCTTGCCCCCACCTAGCACCAGTTTTCCCTGCCCTGAAACCATCTTCCCCCCTCACTGCTCAGCAACAGTTTATCTTTTTTCTGAACCCCTCTTCCACTAGCCAATTTTCCATCCCACTCCCAATAGTGCTCAACAGCCATAACACCAGCTTCCTCCCACCCCTTGAGTCCAGCAGAAAAGTCACTTTTCTCCCTTCCAGGCCTTTCTCCTATCTCCTGGTTTTGCCGGCAGCATGGGTCTGGCTTACCTTCTCATTTCTTTTCCTGCTTCTTGTCTCATGATGGCAAAGGCACTTCAGGGAGCTTGGGGTTCTTGCTGACAATGGTACCATGAGCCTCCTATGCTCTTTAGAAGGTGCCATCCTGAATCTGCATGGTTACCACCACTGCTGTTCTTCTCCTGCCCCATTTCATTGGTTGTAAGCATTGGCCAAAGAGGACCATGAAGAACAGTGCAACCCGGCGCTAAATCAGCAGAATTCCCTCTGTCCTCAGGCATTGGTTGGCCTTCCTGAATCCACCTACCTTTTGACCAGTTGGTCTGCATCCCCTACAGCCCAGCATCTAGGGCTTTGTCCTCTTTACCCCCTCAGTAGGCCACTTCCTCCTGTGATCAGAGCGGAAGCAAATCAGTCAAATTTATTTGTATTTCACAGTTTTTGAATTCTTTTCTCAGGAGAACAATTCAGTATATTTCATTTGCTGCTGACAGACAGCAATAATAGCAAACCATGACAGGGGACACTCCATGAAGTTAACAAATACCACATTTAAAACAAATAGGTGTTCATGCCATTGTGCTTGCTATCATACCCCTCATTGTTTTGCATTGTTAATGCTAGACTTCTTCCTGCCATACAATTCACTCTATGCCTTGTTATGTTTGTTTGTTACTTTGATGATAGTGATATGTAACATGTACTAGTCATGTGTTGTCTATATTGATTTTAATTACTTATGTATCGTCTGTTACTTGCTGAGATTTGAGGATCAGCAGGTTACAAATGGTTCAAATAAATAACTATGGTTAGCACGCACTAACACGAATATCGGGACCCACGAAAAAAAAAACGAACCACGGGAAAAACAAAATTTCACGCTGGGGCCCGAAAACGAAGCGTGAACCGATAGAACTAAACAATGCACATCTTGAGTTGCCACTGCCTAAATCCAGCTCTGGGTACAACTTGGGATTTTATAGCTACTCTTTTCTCTGTGTCACTCTGCTCCTTGAATGTCATTTTTTTTATATTTACCCACTGCTGCTACCATCACACCAAGCAAGTCTTGGTATCTTAGGGTACTTCCTCCACTGCCCCTGCTGTCTAAAAGGTTCCTTACAAATCTCCTTCCCCTACAGTATTTGCTAACACTTGATATTGTTCTGACCATCTATTGCTTGGCACACTTGCTGCACTACTCCTTAGGCCCTTCATGCCACTCCAGGTACTTCTCAATCTTAATAGTTTAATAGAAGTATACGCTATGGTAGGATTAATCAAGTATCCATCCCTCTTACCAAAACATACATCAGCTACTCTGTTTTGGAGCTTTTTTTCAAAATCCCCTTTCATTATAGTACTTGCCAACTCTTGGTCTTGCCCTGGCCATCTGTTGGTTTGTGCTCTCACTTCAAAATTCCTCAGGCTTTTGATACCGTTCTTCCTCCTGTTGCTTCAGCCATCAAAGTGTAATTTGACATTTATTTGGATACTCTTCTTGCATTCCTCTTATCCTATGTTTTCAATTTTTTATCACCAGCACCATTGCAGCTACAGCTGCTCAAAGCCAGAGTTGGTACTTTTGGGTGCTTCCTCCACCTCCTGCTCTCTAAGAGGTTCCTTCCAAATCTCTTTCCCTACAGTACTTGCTGATGTTTGATCTTACCCTGGCTATTGGTTGATTTGCATGCTTACTGCACAACTTTTTGGGCTTTTCATACCTTTCTTCCTCTGCCTCATTCCTAGAGGTACACCCAGGTCAAGATTTAAGATTTTGGTTCCTATAGGCAGAATACTGGGGGTGGGGGATTTCACACATGGATATGAAAGAGAAATGAATCAAATCCAGTTTTTGGATGCCTTCAGAATTTTGCACCCTAGGCACTTGCCTATGTTGCCTATGCCTAAATCCTGCACTGGGTACTCCTTTGGTGTTTTATTGCTACTATTCCCACTGCACTAAACTGCTCATAGCATTTTACTTTTTAATATTCACCAGCCCACTCCTGCCACCAATAATCCAAGCCAGTCTTAGTACCTTAGGGTGCTTCCTCCCCTGCTCATGCTGTCTAAGATGTTCCTTCAAAAATTTACTTCCTTCGACTCTTGATCTTACCCTGGCCATCCATTGCTTTTCATGTTTGCATCATAACTCCTCAGGTCCTTCATGTCATTCCAGGTACTGTGCAATCTTTACAGTTTGATTGAATCATATGCTACTGGTAGGATCAAACAGGTATCCATATTTATAACTGGGACAGGCATCACCCAATCCAGCAGTCTTTGAGATTCTGCCGAATCCCCTTCTTCTAGCATAAATGTTGACTCTTGCTCTTGTCCTGGACATCCGTTGTTTTACACACTTTCTGCATCATTTCTCAGGTTTATTATACCATTCTTCCTCCTACCTCAGCATGCAAGATATTCCTTGGAGAATTTTTGGCTACATTTCTTGCTGTGTTGCTCTACTCCTACCTTTTTATATTTGCCAGCGCCACTGCTGCTGCAACCGCTGCAAGTCAGTCTTGGTACTTTAAGGTGCTTCTTCTGCTGTTCTGGATGTCTTCTTGGTACTTTCCAAATCCCATTCCCCCAAGGTACTTGCCCTAGCCCTCCGATGTTTTCACAGGCCTTACTCGTCCACTTATCTTTAAAGCTTTCATACCTTATAGGACATTTTCTTCAAACTCCATCCTTTACTGTTCTTGCGGTTTTTGGTCTCATCTGGTGTTTAACCTTCAACAGAGTATACCACAAAAAAAAAAAAGGCAAGGGCTGCAGAAGGCAGCACCCAGAACCACCAAGACCATGCTCCTCCATGAATACTTCTCAGGTAATGGAGGCAGTATATTTAAAAACTGATTCAGATGAAAAGCTATGTCCCGGATTCCTTGAATCACAGGGTATTAAACATTTGGTGCCTCTAGTCAGTAGCATCTTAACCTCCAGTGAAGACCAGCTCCAAGTCTGAAGAGCCAGCTCTTTAAAAAATGACATCTGACTTCATCCATGGATTTCTTTTGACGTCTCTCTGCCTAGAGCTTCCTGTCAGTTTGCTTTTTGCCCTTTGCTCCTCATTTGGTGCCATGGGATGTGCTTGCTAGAGATGGGAAGAGTGGAAAATTTCATTTTGTTTTGAGGGGGGCCTTTTTCTCCATGAATTTCATTTAATTAATGTTTATTTTGTTTCTTTAGTTTAAAAATAAAACAAAACAAACATTGACCCCCCCCCCCACAAAAAAAAAAAAAAGAAATGCAGCCTCCCATGCCTCCCACCCATACCTTTCACCCAGAAAAATGTTGGGCCCAGAATCCTACCTGGCCCCCACTTACTTCAGTCTGCAGGGATCTGCAGACAAGGCATAGCCATGGTTTGGGCCAGGGACTTATGTGGGGCTTAAGACAAGGTCACTGCAAACATAGCCTAGGCCCTAAGTAAGACACAGGCTTGGAGGCCTCAATCTGATGCCTGAACATCAGACTAAGCCAAGGACCAGTCCATGGCCCGATGCTGGAGCCTTGGCCCTGACCCAGGTCCAACATCAAAGCCAAGCCCAGATGCTGGGTCCCAATACCTGGTGCTTGGGCTGGGCCGGGGCCCGAACACAGGCCCAATGCCATAGCCCAACCCAGAGGCTAAGCCTTTATGCCAGGGCCTCATCATTTACAATGCCTCAGCTCTGCCTAGAAGTTACATCCCCATGCCCGAGCCTCAGCCCAAACCCAGGCTAGAGGCCAGGTCCAGATGCCTGGGAATCAGCCCAGTGTCAGACCCCAGGCCTTGAAGCTACTTTTCAGTGTCTTCTTTGTCCAGGTATTCTTCACCAACTGACATCAGCTTTTGGGGGTCATGCCAGAGTTCATTAAATCCAGCACATTCTCCCCAGCAGAGGGCAATCTTTTGATATTTGGCAGCTAATTCAAATGCAATAAATCAAAAAGATGCCTTCCACTGGGGAGGTTGTGTTGGCATTAAT
This sequence comes from Rhinatrema bivittatum, assembly GCF_901001135.1. Classification (NCBI taxonomy): domain Eukaryota; kingdom Metazoa; phylum Chordata; class Amphibia; order Gymnophiona; family Rhinatrematidae; genus Rhinatrema; species Rhinatrema bivittatum. Next base: position 176,696,061 of record NC_042615.1, read on the forward strand.
TAATTCCAGTGCAACGACCCCAGTGGATGCTGTCAGTTAGTGAATAAGAACCAAAGAAAGAAGATGCCAAAGAGAAGCTATGAGGCCAGGGCCCTGGGTGTGAGCCTGACCCTGTGCCCAGGCCCAGGCATAGGGATGCATCCTCTGGGTCAGGCCATAAAATCAGGCCTGGGCCTGGGCCCAGGCATCAGGACCTGGTTCTAGACTGGATACTGCATTGGACCTGGATCCTGGCTGAGGCCGTGGTGTTAGGACCTGGCCTCTAGGCCAGGCTGCGACATCAAGTCTGAATCTGGACTCTGACCTTGGCCCAGGCCCAGGCATTGGGACCAAGCCAGGATGAAGCATTAGTTGGGGTGGGGGGCTGTCGGGAAATTGCCTGGGCCTCAGCCTTTGTTCGGATCTCGGCCTAGGCCTAGGAATTAAACCAGGGTCTAGGCTGAGACCCTGGTATCACACTTAGGTGAAGGCCAGGATCCCTGCTTTGGATCTCAGCTTACTCCCTATGTAAGGCCCCAGTTTTCAGCCTAGGCCTAGTCCTGACCAGCAACTTTTTTATTTTTTAATAGGTTTTCAAAATGAAATGAGATTTCGCTAACATTTTGTCAGAATTTATCTTGTTCTGTTTTGAAAATGATCCAAAATAAAATTGAAAATGAGATGAAATTTCCTATTTTGTTTCTTCCGAATGTCCATTCCTACTGAGAGATGTACTGGAAGAGGAAATTAGCTGGGAGGGGTTAATTAGCTGGGAGGGGGAAGTGAAAGGTGTTACTACCTGAGAAAGAATACTGAAGAAAAGGAGAGGAGATATAAGGGAAAGAGAGAACGGGGAGAGGGTCTGAGTGATGTGGAGAGAACCTGGGAGTGGAGCTATAGGAAAGGAGGAAGGAAAGGTAAAGATAATGGATGTAAGGTTGAGAGACGTTAATGGGACACAGCTTAGAAATGGGACATGGGTGGGGAGAAGTAAAGAATCTGGGAAATGGCATGAGATCTGAGAAAAAAGAAAAAGATGAGGCAGAGGGACTAGGACTGGGATAAAAAATTGAGACAGGAGCAGATATGTTAAAAGAGAAGGAATGTGAAGGCAGAGAAGACCAAGAATATGCAGAGACAAAGGATAGAAACTGAACTACAGATATAAAGCTGGAAAACTGTTTGAGGTTAAAGGATATTTCTTTCCTAGCTAGGCTGGGTCAAGGGTGGGTGTTATCTGGTTTTCTGCACTTCTCTTCCAGTCCTGCAGTCACTGGGGACAGATAATTTACTTACTGAAAGGATAGGGGGGAGGGAGATGGGGGCAGCAGTTGAGGGAATATAACCGTAAGTGTAATGTGGACTGAAAATCTCTCTTTTAAAAATTGTTCCTTCTTAGCATCTCCAGTATTGAGAAGGGCCATGGTCAGAGCTTGAATTGAAGGGGAGAGGGAAGTGGATGCTATTTCTCTTGTTCACAAAAATGTAATAATCATTCACTCTATTATATTCTATGGATAGCAGCAGGAGGGCCCAAAGTGATGGGGGAAGGGGAGTTTGTGAGGGACAAGCGGGCATTGCCCCCCAAACCTTGTGTTTCTTTGTTTTGCTTTCCTCCAGGACCCGCTACCAAATCCTTGCTCTTCTTCTCATTCCCAGCACAGCTCTGTAGCTTCTCTCCTGGATCCTGCCTCCTACTTCAATTTCCCTGGCCAGTCGCTTACTCTGTGGCAATTAGAGATGTACCAGGTGGGCTGGCGCGCTGTGGGTCAATGCGAGGCCATGCTTCCATGTGTGGCACTGCTGGAGCATTTCTAGCTCTCCCATTCACCACTTTATTTCTGGAGTTTTCGTGCAACTGCAGCCCTGTGCTTGGAGAGCTGATGACTGCTGAGCTGCTAGGATTCAGGGCACGTAGGAAGCCAAACAACATGCCTGGACACTGCAATAATGGGACTGCCCTGACTTTTGTATCTGTGAGTTCTGGGAGAAGTGCTGCAGGGAATAGGGAGTCAGGAGTGATGCCAGAGAACAGATAGGTGCCTGCGCTTTGGATACGTGTAGCAGGGAGGTAGTTCAAGCCTGTGCAAGAGAGGGATGGGCAATCACAAACTGAAAGCTGAGTTTGCTGAGGAGAGGTAAGGGGTTGGGACTAAGAAAGGGGTGGTTGAGTTGAGCCCTTAAGGGAGGGAAGCTGACCAGGGATATCTGATGGGAAGAGGAACCGTGAGGGAAGCAGAGCATGCCAGAAAAGGAAGAAGTAAGAGGCAAAATAGGATCGGATGCTGTCTGGTTGCTATTAATTCCCTTATTTATTTATTTATTTAAAGCTTTTTTATACCAGCATTCATGATAAAATCATATCATGCCGGTTTACAGAAAACAGGGGAGTGATAACATTGAACGAAAACTGGTGTTGATATGTAGCGAAGAAAGTTACAATAAACAAGGGAAAATTAGAACTTGGAGAAGAAGAAGAGTAGCTGGAACAATTTAGTCAATTACAATAAATTAATTAATTACATAGTGTTCAGATTAATTACATAGTGTTAATGGGACAATTTACAAGTGGATGTAGTATTTTTGGAGAAAGTTATGAGAGTCCATTGTGATTGTCAGTTGTGATCAGGAAAGGCTTGCCTAAACAACCATGTCTTTAGCCTTTTTCTGAATGTTGGTGGGCAAGGTTCCTGTCTGAGGTCGGGGGGGATGGTATTCCATAATGATGGTCCAGCGGTGGAAAAGGCCCGTTCTCTGAATGTTTGATGGTGTGTAGCTTTTGTTTGTGGAACGTGTAGGGATCCTCTGTATGCTTCTCTGATTGGTCTTGCCGAGGAGTATAGTCTGAGTGGTATCTGAAGATTGAGTGGGGCTTGAGAGTAGATGGTTTTATGGATGATGGTGATGGTCTTGTGGAGTATTCTGAAGTGAATTGGGAGCCAGTGTAATTTTTTGAGAATGGGGGAGATGTGATCTCTTCTTCTGGCGTTTGTTAAAATCCTGGCAGTAGCGTTTTGCAGCATCTGGAGTGGATTTAAGGATGAGGAAGGGAGACCTAGCAAGATAGAGTTGCAGTAGTCTATTTATTCCCTTTCCTTGCAGTAGTCTATTTATTCCCTTGCCTCCAAATATGTTAAAGTATACCAATGCAAGGAGGGAGGAGACAAATCTTTAAAATAATATATTGTGTAAAACATAACCTGCCATAGCTGAGTCACAAAAATGCCTATTTACTGCTTTCCAGGGAAAGACTGTCAAATACATTATGCTATTTATAAAGTATATATGGAAGGAAGCCAATCCTGTAGCATTTGTCTGCAGCAGAAAGCAGCACATCAGGATGGAAAATCAGGAGATCAAGTCAGACTCATGAACTTTGCCTTATGAACAAAAGGAGATTGATATTTTGGAAGATGGCCATTTCCTTGGTAGAATGATGACATGGTGATCTTCTGCAAACTATGATCTCTAATGATTTTAGCTACCACTGAAAAAAACCCTGTAGCATTGAAACTGGTTAGAGGTAACACTAAAAATGTATTGCAAAGGTGTTGTTTGTTATGGTGCTTTCTTTTAAACTTACCATATCAGAACATTACCTTTATAAAATAAACATGTTAAAACTACAGAAACAATATATACTGTTCCTGCACTCCTCATGGTATTTTTGTAATGGTAAGATTCAACTTGTTTTTACTAGCTGTAGTCAATGAATAGCTTCTGGTCCCCAAAAATGTGCATACACCTAAATTTGGATAAATTGAGTCCTACATTATTTATAATGCAAGGGAAATAAAGAAAACACAAAAATATAGCAAATGTTCCATTTAATTATTAATAGGAATAATTATTTTCTTCAAAGCAAAACATCTCTTTCCCAAATACTATTAGTGACTAAAAATTGCCTTACAATCTCTCTATGGACTTAAAAGGATGTTTGCAAATAGCTAGTAACCCAAGTACATTCAGTTGCTAGCAGCAATCATAATTATATCAGTTCTCAATTTTCTTGCTTCTGGCTGTGTAGAAGACACAGCTGTTCTAAGACAGAATTAAATGATATTACAATGTTGTTCTTTTTTTTTTACCCCCTCAGGAAACTGTTATGGGAGTTATGTTTTTAGAAGTATGCAGAATGAATGGCAATAAGGAGTCAAGATAAGTATGTTCAATAAATGGGCATATTTCCACTATGATATTGGATCATGGTGTTTATTTAAAACTCTTATTATGACATTGATCTCTCTCTTATTTTTGTTATTACTATCCAAACTACAATCCAGTAAGCATTTGTTATTGATACTTACAAAGGGCATTGAACATTTTTAGTTCATTTCATTTTTTTATTTTGTCTTTTTCTTTTTCTTTTTTTCATTTTGTTTGTTTCATTGAATTTCATCTATTTAAAATAAAACAAACAAAAAATGATGTTACCCAGGTAGAGAGTCCATCAAGCTAGGTTGAGAGAACATCTCACAAATCTCATCTCTGAGTGAGTTTCCTCACTCTGAAGGTCATCAAATCTTCACAAGAGACCACTGTTCTGTTCGTATGTCTCACTTTGAATGTCCAAGTGGCCCCTAACACCCTACACTAATAGCTAAACCTCACCTCGAATTACTAGGTGGGCCTCCCATGGGGATATAAATACCTAATCTATGGAGAGGGCATTATGGCTAGGCATTTTCTCTCTCTCTCTCTGCCCCCCCCCCCCCCCCCCCAATGGCTAGGCTGGTGCTCTGGGTACTTCAAACCTACTAAAACAGGCCTTTGAGGGACATCACAAAATGCACTAATACCTTATCACCCTGTAACACAAGCTATCACATGACTTAGCTCTACTAAAATTGGCATTAAAGCTGTGCAATACAGCTTTGCAAAATGGTAAGCCCATTCCTAACTCCTCCTAATCTTTTTCAGATTTGCATCTCAACATATGATATGGTGCTATCACATGTATTAAAGGCGTTTTTGCATGTGTTAAGGGCTTATCACATGCAAAAACACCTTAGCACATTTTGATAAATGACTCCCTAGGTTTGAAAGTTATCCAGGTACATATACCTGGATAACATTAGGCAAGTATATTCAGCAGAAGACTTATCCTGTTGAATATTTGTAATAGGAATGTGCATTAGTTTAAAACTAAATAGAAAAACAAAATTAATAGGGGACAATTTGTTTCTTTTGTATGGCCCCAAAAGGAATTCACGAGGTATCATGAATTAAATAAATGCTATTTCTTTTAGACTCATGGAAATCATAGGGAGAGCAACAGATGCATGTGTACAGTTAGAAACTGATACAGTGCAGAGCAGGCAGTCAGCAGAGAAGGGGAAGATGGGCATGTTGTCAAGAAAATGAGAGGAATGATGAATCACAGCGAAGCATTTTGCTAGTCTGAAATATGGCTGTGGACTGGGTTCAATGATGCTGATCTTGAAAACCGAGGATGTCTGAGATTTGCTCTGCAGTGCTTCTCAAGACATTGTCTGTGTGAAAGCATAGACTGAGCTCTCTCTCAGCTCTTGCTGTGGCATATTTTATTAGGGATGTGAATCGTTTTAGGACGATTAAAATTATCGTCCGATAATTTTAATATCGTCTTAAACCGTTATGGAACACAATACAATAGAGATTCTAACGATTTATCGTTATAAATCGTTAGAATCGTGAGCCGGCACACTAAAACCCCCTAAAACCCACCCCCGACCCTTTAAATTAAATCCCCCACCCTCCCGAACCCCCCCCCCCAAATGACTTAAATAACCTGCGGGTCCAGCGGCGGTCCGGAACGGCAGCGGTCCAGAACGGGCTCCTGCTACTGAATCTTGTTGTCTTCAGTCGGCGCCATTTTCCAAAATGGCGCCGAAAAATGGCGGCGGCCATAGACGAACATGATTGGACGGCAGGAGGTCCTTCCGGACCCCCGCTGGACTTTTGGCAAGTCTTGTGGGGGTCAGGAGGCCCCCCCCAAGCTGGCCAAAAGTTCCTGGAGGTCCAGCGGGGGTCAGGGAGCGATTTCCCGCCGCGAATCGTTTTCGTACGGAAAATGGCGCCGGCAGGAGATCGACTGCAGGAGGTCGTTCAGCGAGGCGCCGGAACCCTCGCTGAACGACCTCCTGCAGTCGATCTCCTGCCGGCACCATTTTCCGTACGAAAACGATTCGCGGCGGGAAATCGCTCCCTGACCCCCGCTGGACCTCCAGGAACTTTTGGCCAGCTTGGGGGGGGCCTCATGACCCCCACAAGACTTGCCAAAAGTCCAGCGGGGGTCCGGAAGGACCTCCTGCCGTCCAATCGTGTTCGTCTATGGCCGCCGCCATTTTTCGGCGCCATTTTGGAAAATGGCGCCGGCTGAAGACAACAAGATTCAGTAGCAGGATCCCGTTCCGGACCGCTGCCGTTCCGGACCGCCACTGGACCCGAAGGTTATTTAAGTCATTTGGGGGGGGGATTTAATTTAAAGGGTCGGGGGTGGGTTTTAGGGGGTTTTAATGTGCCGGTTTTGCGATTTTACGTTTTTTTCGATTTTTCACGATTTTTCACGATTTTTCACGATATTTTACCCCCCCAAACGGCAACAATACGATTCCCTCCCCCTCCCAGCCGAAATCGATCGTTAAGACGATCGAGGACACGATTCACATCTCTATATTTTATAGTATCATTGTGCCAGCCCTTCAGCAGCCCATCACATAAGAAATGAAAGCAAAGCAGGAAGGCAGCGCTGCATCACAATATCTGTATCTCGTTACAGATTTGTATGGCTTCTCTTGCAGTTGCTGTTATGGTTTTCCTTTTTGGTGATTGAAGCCTTATGTACACTTGAGATTAGTCATTTATTCTCAGTTTTCCTGGCAGCAGGCACAGTATAGACATTGGACACTAGGCACTACTGAGCATAAGTGAGCAGTAAGGGAAGGGCAGAAAGTGCGGCATAACTGGCTCTATCGTGAAGCCTGTTTGTGTCAGAGGAACAGGGTAGACAGAGTAGTCAGTGTGACACTCACTGCTTGTTGGCAGTGGGCACTAGGCAGTGGTCGTTAGAATACCATTGCAAAATAGTAAATCTTTGTTGCAATCCTCACATTCCCAGTGACATAAAAACAATCCCGGACAAGGAAAGGCAGAGCAAATACAGTAAATTTAAATGTGACCAAAATTGGGTAGGTTGGCACTGGTACTGGCAGTGCCAGGAAGAACCCAAAAAGTAGTCCTGCACTGAAACTGAAAAGGGATTTCTTGGTTTGCTTTACTGTTATACTGTTGTTTGTTATACTGATTTTTTTTTTTTTTTGCCCCCAAAAGTCTTTATTTTGAAGGAGAAAAAAAAACTGGCACAAAACAAAAGATGCTAAAGCAGAACCATTTCACTGTTCTGAGTGAGGTAACACTTAGAGTAGTGCCAGGGATTTCATGCAAAACCAGAAAATCAGGAAATGGAAGGTCAGAGAGCAGCACAATGATGTGGAAAATAGTTTCTAAATAAGGCAGCCCTCACTATGTTCCTGGAAAACCACTCCATAGTCATTAGAGAAACAATTGTGAAGTACTAATTGTGATAAGAACATTTTCATTTGGCAAACCAATTCTACAAGAAAATTTAAACTCCACCTTGGGGATCTTTGTGCCCCTCAGCCATTGAGTTCCCTCTTCCACTGTGCCTTGCTGTTGCTCCCCTCAGCTAACATCTTGCCAGTCTGGGGGAGTTGCTTTGCACCTTTCATGGCTCTCCAGAAACTTGAAGCCACTCTTTGTGCTGCTTGGCCCCTTTATTAGTGCCTGCCTTGGAGGTTTTACTTTCACCTTTTCTACTTTGTTCCCCCTTCATGCTGCCTTATGATGCTAATGCCAATTTCATTGCCAGTTTGCTATTTGAGATTCCATCAAGGGTTCATGGCACTGCTGCTAGAGCTCTTGTTTGCAGCTTTGGGATGTTCTTCCCACTTTTTCTGCTTCTTTGCTCCTTTTACAGTGATTTGGTGAAGTCCTGCCAATGTTGTTCACTTTGTCCCTATACAGAGTCATAGGATATTCATGCCACTTTTGGTACTACTTTCCAGTCTCTTCAGTCTTTCTAGGTCCCTTGAAATACTTTTCCTCCTTCTGTTGATATATTCCAACAAGTTTTAAGACAATTGATTTAAAACACCCTATTCTGGAGCCCATATAGGCCGAAAATGACCTATAATGCTTTACCCATTAACTTTAATGGGAAATGAAAACAAATTAAACTAAAAAAAAGAACATTTTTTTTGTTTTGAAACTAAAGAAATTAATTAGGGTCCCCACAAAATGAATTTTAAAACAAATAGTTTCTCCAGCTGCACATGCCTAATCTTTAACAAGTTACCTGGCTAACTTTACCCAGATAACTTGCCCATATGCCACTTTTCTGAATTTTGATCTCATTTATATGTTTATTTTTAGATGCTTAAAGTTATCTTGTAGTTCAGAAAATTATTTGACTTTTATGTCTTTTGAAAATGATTATTAGACATTAAGATGAATAAGCACAATCTGTATCTGTTATGCTTCTAAGCTACTTCTATAATTTTGCTACTTAAACATCTATGATAGATATTCAAAAGCCATTTGTTTGGATAACCAAAACTTTATTCATCTAAATGACCAAACAGTGATTTTAAAACTTTTACCCAGCTTTACCCTAGCTGGTAAAATTAGGAGTGGTCCGGGGGAGGGTAATATATAGTTCCAGGAGGAGTGTAGTTAACCAATTAGGTTTACTGTGGCTTTGCTGTAGGGCAGATCTAAGTTAGCCAGATAAACCTATCTGGCTAACTTTAAGATAGCTGGGTATATCCACTGGCACACTTGCACTGCTGAATATGTTGATTAAATTAGTTGAATCAATGTATCCAGATAACTTAACTAGCCACTGAGCAGTTGGATATCGAACCCTTTATTTTTCTTCAACCTGTATGTGTATCTCTAATAGCATACTTTGTTTTATAAGAAACACTTACATATTGATACTGAAGGTACTCTCACTATCTCCCATGAAATGGAAAAATGAAGGGGAAGAAAGTGTGACAAAGGTGTAGGTGTACCATGCAGTTGTCTAGAGATGTGCCCCGCTGAAACTTGGAGAATGATAAGGGAAAAGAGGATGATTGATCATCAGAAGGGTCAAAAGAGAGGATAAAGGTTTCAGTAGACTCGTGGCATATTCATCAGTGGAAAGCAATGTTCCTCCCTGCCCCCATCTTCCTAACAGCAAGAGGGAAGTGGCAGCCCGTGTCAGGGACAACAATAGGCCTTCTTGCAGTAATATCTAACTCAGTGCAGGATGGTAGGAGGGAAGCAGCATTCCTGAGCAGTCAAAGATCTCTGTAGTGATGCTGGTGCTCCCATGTGGTGAAAGTGTGAATTAATGCTTAATCCTGGCAGCTCAGTCTCTGAGATGAAAATTGTTCTGGAGAGTCAAATAGAACCCCACTATATTCTTGCCTGGCCATGTTGTGTCAAACCTCTATTTCTACAGATCTGACAACAAGGAACAACCACAGTTCATCATGATCTTCCCACAGCCAGCCACTATGGGCAGATCATTTTCTTTTCTGCTTCAGTGAAGAAGTTAAAGGGATAAAAATGCAATGCTACTGCAATAAATTATGGCTGCCATAGTAATTCTGTGTAGCATCCAGATCTCAAAGTGTCTACCGCACAAGGTGCTTACTGTTATTGTCATATGAAGGAGGAACTGGGAGAGAACATATCATCCCCAGCCTGAAGTTTGATTTAATGACTAATAAGCACTAAACACCTGGATTCTCATCCTCCCAGTAATAGATGAGATAGCTATGTGCAAGCTGTTTGAGACATAGAAGAAACATGCCCCCCAAACAATGGAGCTTTCCAGGTGCTAAGCAAGAGGAGATGGCCATTGATGTCCAGATTAATAAATTGAGGAGTAATTCAGCTGAAGTAGCAGATACTGGAAGCAAAGGGTTGCAGGGACTTTCACACTCCCCCATCCCACCGTCTTTTGCATCAGATATTACAAATAATAAATAATATTATGGCAGTGGTGGTTGGTGTAGGATAAAATGGACAAGAGAATAGAATAAGAAGAGTATGTCAGATACAACTTTTCTAAAGAGGTTAGTTGACACTTAGAAGAAAGAAATGAGTATAGGACATTAAGGTCATTAAAGGGGGCTAAAGACCTTTTGCCAGTATTTGGGACAATACCAGTAGTGCATCTGTTTCTGAGGCAGAATAGGTTGGGGCATCAAAGGCTGTGAGGAGTTTAAGAAGGAATATGCTGAAGTCCAACTTCAAAGTTTCAACTAAGAATCCTGTTTGTAATCACCAATCTTGTATGTATTTGCCCTGAATAGAATATATTAAAATGTTTTCCGCAGTCCTGAGAAAGCAGAAGAATAATAGAGAAAAGGCATTGATTTCTTACTGGTACTGTTGATGTCTCAACAGCTTTTACTTTGGATCATAATGTGTTACTTTCTCAACTAGTTGAACTTGGTATATCTGGAATAGTTTTTGCATGGTTTTGTTCATATCTTTTAGATTGATTTCAACAAATTAAATTCAGCTCTCAGATCTCTTAAGTGACTCCTGCTCATTTCTGGGGTACCCCAAGGGTCATCCCTCTCTGCTACACTCTTTAATATATATTTCAGCCCTATCTGTAAGTTGCTTTCAGGTTTAAGTTTACAATATAAAATATATGCGGATAATATTCAGGTTTTTCTCCAATCACTTCTGATATTAACAATATTTTAGGACTAATTGGTCTATTAATTTTTGGCTTACAAGTAATAAATTAGACTGAAATTATTAAAATCAGATGTTCAGCTTACATTTTTCCATATACTTTTCTTTCTGAGGGATGTCTTGAATTTAGGAGTAGTATTTGACCTTAGTTTGTCTTTTAATGCTCAGGTAAAGCTGTTATATGAGGTTCTTTCTTCAAACTGCAGATGCTTCAACAGGTTAAGCCTTATTTGGAGCAAACCAATTTTCATAAAATACTCCATACTATGCTGGTCTCAGGCTAGATTAATGTAAATGAATATATTTAGGACTTTCTGTTACCACACTGATGTTCTTGCAGATAATCCAGAACTCAACTGCATGTGTTCTTACAGAATTGACTCCTTATGATCACATAACCCTATATTTTTTTTTGCTCTTCATTAGTTGACAATTGAATGAAGAATCACTTACAAAATTGTGACATTAAGCAATAAAACCTTGAGTAGCAATGCACCACAGTGTATTAGTTCATTGCTAAGATTCTATAGACAAGAGAGTAATATAAAGTATGTTGGTTGGTGTTTGCTTGATGTCCCCATGATTCATAAAGTGAGACTGGCAGTCATGCGAAAGTCTGCAGACTTTGCTATCCTATGGAATCAATTACCAGACACTCTTCAGAAAGAACCCTATTTTTAAACATTTAAAAAGTTCCTGAAATGCATTTGTTTAATGAAGCTTTTAATCGTTTAGTTGCAATGACAAATATTTGCAGTTTTCAATTTGACAAGATATTAACATTTTTCCTTCTGTAAATCTATGTGATTGAGAAGATGTAGCATTTTTGCAATTTTTTATGTATATGGTTGTATATGTATGTTGTAAACCAATTGTAAAAAAAAGGATAATGTAGCCTACATTTTCAAAGAAATATAAATAAATTAATATAATATGGTTTGCTTATTTAGATATGCTAGGGACTGGCTAACCCATAGGCATAAGTGTTCACCATTGAAAGTCGAAGAGCAGATTGCCCATCATCTAAATTTTAAATCTGTTTTTCAAGCTAGAATATGCTCTTTCTCTAGGCAACTTAAAGAGAGTTTAATTATTAGCCAGTTTATGGGTCTAGACATCAGCGAGACAGATATGCATTTCTTACCTTTATCTCCATTTTGTTGCTACTGAGAGTGAATTTTGATTTCTTATCAGGATTTCACCAGGAGAGATCAGAATGTATGGTTTCCAGTGAGTGCCTGCCTGTGTCTTGGGGGGGGGGGGGGGATGCAGGGGTAGTTGATGGCTACATTTAGCTGTCATCATGAGGAGGATGGAGTTAATATCCATGATCAGCAGGCAGTGTGTTGGTGGTGGTGGTGATGGGGTTGCCATTATGAGGATGGACCCATACCTGTCTGCGGTAGTTGCCTGATCGATGTGTAGGGGGCACAGGAGTTTTAGAGGGATCCATGATCAATTTTATGAAGAAGGGGACATCCACAGTGGTCAGTTGGATCTCTTTAGATTTTTCCACTTTTTTGTTGTGGGTAAATCTAGGATCTATAAGAACATTTTTTTGTTGTGGGTAAATCTAAGCAGGTAAACTAATCACATACATTTTGCAAATCAAATGAAGAGTGTGTGAGGATCAGTTCCCTCTTTAACATTTGTTACAGTTAACATATTACTTTGTACAAGATGCACGAATGCACTAATTTTGAACTATCATTAGTTGAAGATGAATATTCCAACACAATGAAACTACATTATAATACATGTAGTACATTTATGCATAATTGTGGTGAGTTGACAGATTTGCCTTAGACCCTGCACTTTAAAAGAATGAATAGTTCTGTTAAATTTGCCTTAATCACACTTGCTGAAGCTCGGTTGCCTGTGAACTACAAGTTCCAGAATCCCTAGCAGTTAGCTCCTAGGGAGGATTTTATTAGAGAACAGCTGGAGGAAGGGTGAAGACCATTTACGTTCCTAGTAGTAGGCAGTATTTAAATAAATGGGACTGCCTTCTGTTTGGGAGAGACAGCCGAGAGGAAGTAGAGAGAGGGACAGAGAGAGAAGCACCTGGTCTATCCATGGGAAGCAATGCTGCTGAAGAAGACAGAACCAGAGCCATATAGACTTACCTTAAAAGGATAAAAATGTCTATCACCTAAACCTATTGATTAGAGGACTAGGGGAATGTATGGAGGTGGAGCAGAGCTGTTAAGGGGCTTTGAGTTTCTTATACTTGTGCTATCCATTCCTGTAGAAGTTTTGGGATTGTAAGAAGGCAGTTTGTTTTGGGGTTGTTTGCATTATATTTTTGACAGTGTAGGAATAGAAAAGAAAACCACAGCCCCATCAGTTTAATTTTGCACTAACTGCAGCAGAGAAATTGAACCTATATGAAGAGACCAGCTGAAACATATGCAGAGAACCCTAATCAAGGCTATAGCCAGTTTTAGAGAGGAGTCGCTTCAAATATGACTGTGAGGTTGCCTACAGATAAGTTTGGAAAGGGGCAGGATTTCTATTGAAGGCAGCAGGAATATAAGCTGAATAACAGACATATGATAAGAACATAAGAAAATGCCATACTGGGTCAGACCAAGGGTCCATCAAGCCCAGCATCCTGCTTCCAAAAGTGGCCAATCCAGGCCATAAGAACCTGGCAATTACCCAAAATCTAAGTCTATTCCATGTTACCATTGCTAATGGCAGTGGCTATTCTCTAACTGAACTTAATAGCAGGTAATGGACTTCTCCAAGAACTTATCCAATCCTTTTTTAAACACAGCTATACTAACTGCACTAACCACATCCTCTGGCAACAAATTCCAGAGTTTAATTGTGCGTTGAGTAAAAAAGAACTTTATCCGATTAGTTTTAAATGTGCCCCCTCATGGAGTGCCCCCCAGTCCTTCCACTATCCAAAAGAGTAAACAACCAATTCACATCCACCCGTTCTAGACCTCTCATGATTTTAAACACCTCCACCATATCCCCCCTCAGTCGTCTCCTCGCCAAGCCGAAAAGTCCCAACCTCTCTAGTCTTTCCTCATAGCGGAGCTTTTCCACTCCCCCTATCACTGTGGAAGTTACTTTAATTGGTGGGAATGTAATTCCCACCATCATTAATTGGTTATGGTCTGGTTGGGAGAAGGGTTTGACTAGTATGGAGACTGCTTGAAACTCTGGCCAGAAATCTTTTTTTCTAAGCAGGGTAGACAGAATCAGCAGCACTGAAATTTGTATCTCTCCTTTATGTACCCCTGGTTTGGTGGGGAGCTTACATGTGGAGCTGTCTCAAACTGTTGTCAAAGATGCTTCCAGTTATGGAGAAAGGTTAAACAACAATTAGTTAAAGAGAATATTTTGTATTTGAGCTTGCTGAAGTGATTGTTGGGGAGCTGAAATCGTGCAAGAGTTTAGGCGACATTAATAGAAGAGCACAAGTGTGATAAGTAAAGGGACAAGAGTCTAGTGCCAGGTTTTGTTGAGTTTAAGGAAAGAAATAGCGGCACTGTGGTCAAAGATAAAAAGATAGAAATGATGGCAGAAAAGGACCAATTGGTCCATCCAGTCTTCCCATTAAGCAATTGGTAGTTTCTGTTCCGCTGTGTAGTTTACCCATTACTTATCAGTTTCCCAGACTGTAAAAGTCAGGGCCTCATTGGTTGCTGTTTGAATCCAATTTCCTGTTACCCTCATGCTTATCAATTTCCCACATCATAAAGGTTTGGGCCCTCATTGGTTGCTGTTTGAATCCAATTTCCCTTAAGCTCCTGCATGTAACCTCGGCTACTAAGGGAAGCTGGTGTTAGGCACCAAATAATATGAATTAGTAGCATGCTAAGTTATCAGAAACCTCAGACAGGGCCTCGGTGCAAGCAAGGTGGGAGAACTCACACTTACAGTGTTTAGCAAAGGAGGACTTCTGAGTTCTTTGATCATGATACAATTTGTTTGAGAACGACATTAACTGTATCCTTAATTGGACACCCCCCATTATCAAGCTCTCTTAGCTGGGTTGGGAGGAGAACAAGACACATGAGTAGGGGTAACTGATAATTATAATACTAGAGATGTGCATCGGGTGCCCGATCATTTCTGCTTTCAGTTTCGTGTAGCCGCAGGAAAAGTTCATACTCCCGCAAATCGGCATTTTTTTTCGTATAGAATCGTTTTCGATTTAGCGTGCTAGCTCCCATTAGTGCGCGCTAACAGAAACCCGTTAGTGCGCACCCCGATCCTTTACACTTAATTATTTACAATCCCCCACCCTCCCAACTCCCCCAAAACTTGCCTAAAGTCCCTGGAGGTCCAGCGGGGGTTTCAGGAGCGATCTCCCGCTCTCGGGCCATCGGCTACCAATAAACAAAATGGTGCCATCGCCCTTTGCCCTTACTATCTGACAGGGGCTATCGGTGCCATTGGCTGGCCCCTGTCACATGGTAGGAGCAATGGACGGCCGGAGCCATCTTAAAAAATGGTGTGGGCCATCCATTGCTCCTACCATGTGACAGGGGCTGGCCAATGGCACCAATAGCCCCTGTCACATGGTAAGGGCAAAGGGCCATCGGCGCCATTTTGATTTGTGGCAGCTGATGTCCCGAGAGGTTGAGGTGTTTTTTTTTTTTTTTTTCTGTGTGCCCTTCCCCCCTCCAAACGATAAAAAAACCACATGAAATTGCATGGGGTTTTCCTATCATTTTCGGAGACCCCCAATACATGACGAATTATGAAATATTGTACGATATTTTAATTCGTCATGAAAATGATGCACATCCCTATATAATACCCATGGATACATATAGGATACTCCACCTTCTTATAGATCCTAAGATTTGCAGTGTGAAAGTGCCCATTCTAACTCTAGAATCAGCCCCAGAAGTACCCTGAGACCCCCTCTCCACATCATAACAATACAAAACAATGAATGTAATATGATTCGCCCAGAGGCTTTACAAGAGGCTTGCATGTTGCCTTGACAGTAAGATCTAATGAAAGATATATATAGTGTACTTTGGCCATTCAAACAGGCTATATTAGTGGTCAACTGTTCACATGTAAGTCAATGTGAGAAATTTCTGTTGCTAGGCATGCTGGAGAATAAATTGAAGAAAATAAAAATTGAATGAGAATACTGAAAACATTGTTGATAGCATATATCAGAGCTATATGTACACATCCTTGAATAGTGGCCAAGTAGCACAATGAGGAATATTCACTTGCTACTATTTTAAAATCCTCTTTTTATAGAGAAAATGACAATGTTTGTGGCAAGCAAGTAGGAGACAATTAAAAGATGTATGGAACGTCTTGGAAAAAAGAGTTAAATATATTAAACAAAATGTCTAAATTAGAGGAAATTCATCAAAGGACAAACAAATTCCTCAAAAGGTTCAGGAAACTCAGATTTATCATTATTACTTCAGGCAATACCAGAGGGCAACAGAGAAAGATATGAAACACAACTGATGCAGATTTGAACTGACAGTAGTAGTTTATCATCCCAAACATAATGCTAGTGTCCACACGCATGAAAATATTAGTTCTCTGTGGACTTGTTTTCAAACTCACAGTATAAGCCAACATTGTGGACTGAATGATTCAGAACTAGTATATAAAAAATGCAAGAAAATGTTTCTTATGCACAAAAGATGATGCTTTAGAGCAGCAGTTCTTAACTCCAGCGCTCAGGAATCACAAGCAAGCCTGCTTTTTCAGGATGTCTACAACTAATATTCATTAGATATTTTTGCAGTCACCTGATTCAAGAACAACTTGCATGTTTTGGTTACGCTGAAATCAGAACTGGTGGAAGTCCTTGAGGAATACATTAAGAACCCCTGTTTTTGAAATATAGGGAAAACTAAAAGCATCACTGGGGCAATTTTCAGCACAATGAGGGTACTTGCAGAGTCTGAAAGTAGACAGGGACTTTCAACCACTTCTCAAAGGGAAGGCAAGTGTGTACTTTTCCTTTAAAAATGGCCTATGAAAAAATACAGAGGTTTCCACCTTCTTTTCTATGGATACTTTTTCCCTGAAAAATAATATATGTAGTTAAAAACAAACAAAAAAACCCAAAACTATGAGGTAGATCTTTAAAAAGTACGTGCGCGCGTACTTTTGTTCGCGCAACTGGCGCAAACAAAAGTACGCTGGATTTTATAAGATACGCGCATAGCTGCATGTATCTTATAAAATCCGGGGTCGGCGCACGCAAGGCTGCGCAAAATCGGCAGCCTGTGCGCACCGAGTCGCGCAGTCTGCCTCCGTTCCCTCCGAGGCCGCTCCGAAATTGGAGCGGCCTCGGAGGGAACTTTCCTTCCGCGTCCCCCCATCTTCCCCTCCCTTCCCCTATCTAACCCACCCCAGCCCTACCTAAATCCCCATGCCCACCTTTTCTGTACAAGTTACGCCTGCTTGAGGCAGACGTAACTTGTGCGCGCTGCCTCAGCATCCCCCGGCACAGGCCGCAGTGCTGGGGGACTCGGGACCGCCCTCCCAGCCCACCCCTGAACCGTCATTACGCCCCCGGACCCACCTCAGACCGCCCCCTGACCCTGGACATGCCCCCGGACACACCCCTGGCTGGACAACACCCCCCCCCGGAGATGCCCCCCTCCCACCCCTTTTACGAAGCCCTGGGACTTACGCGCATCCCGGGGCTTTTAAGATCTACCCCTATGTGTATTGTAGCATCCCTCACCCTATCCCTGCCCCCAGGAACACTACTACTCAATGCGGGTAAAAATATACATGTCGTGAAACACCACACAATCATTTATGCACATACAGGCTTGGAAAGTTTTGGACAGTCAATTTATTAAAGTAAAAAGCCATTTACTTATGTAACTGACTTGTGAAAAATATTCTTTTTGTGGCCAGTGCTTGTCATGATGGCCTTAACTAGCCACAGCAATTGGTCAAATCTGCCAACAATCTATACTAGCAAATTAATTAGCTTTGCAGATATGTGAATATCTTCATGGAACCAACCTAAGAAGATGCAAAGGCATGTGATAAAAATTAAAGCTTTTCACCAGCCTCAGACAGCCTTCGAAAATGATTGAAAGCAAAGCAATGGCTACATGAACCCTACTGTCCCAGCATCTATGAAATAAAGCTAGAACAAATCTTACTCCAGCGTGCATTGTACATCATTGACACTGTGGCCAGTCATTTTGGAGGCCCAGTTAGAGATATGCTGTTCACAGAAACACTAAGCAGAAAGAGGTCAATTTTGAACATGCTGAAAAGCAATGACCTAGCTGATAGGTATGGACAGAGGAAACATTTTTATTTTGGTTCATTCTTTAAAATCATTGGCTCAGTGAGCTGCAGCATCCAAAAAAGCAAACAGAATGTTAGGAATTATTAGGACGGGAATGGTGAATAAAATGAAGAATGTCATAATGCTTCTGTATCACACCATGGTGAGACTGCACCTTGAGTACTGTGCAATTATGGTCGCTACATCTCAAAAAAGATATAATTGCACTGGAGAAGGTACAGAGAAGGGCAAAGAAAATGGTAAAAGAGATGGAATGGCTCTTCTATAAGGAAAGGCTAAAGAAGTTAGGACTGTTCAGCTTGAAGTAGAGGTGGCTGAGGCAGGATATGATTGAAGTCTATATGATCATAAAAGGACTTGAATGGGTAATTGTAAATTGGTTAATTACTCTTTCAGATAATACAAGGACTAGGGGGTATTCCATGAAGTTAGCAAATAGCTCAATTAAAACAAATAGGGGAAACATTATTTTTTACTCAACATACAATTAAGCTCTGGAATTCATTACTAGAGGATGTAGTTAAGGGAGATAGTGCAGCTGAGTTTAAAAAAGGTTTGGATAAGTTTCTGGAGGAGAAGTCCATAAACTGCTATTAATCAAGTTGACTTAGGGAATAGCCACTGATTACTGCCAGCTTTAGTAACATGGTATCTATTTAATATTTGGTTACTTGACAGGTATTTGTAACCTGAATTGGCCTAAGTTGAAAATAGGATGCTGATCTTGATAGACCCTTGGTCTAACCCAGTATGGAAACGTATATTCTTATTCAATTTGTAGGGCACTTCTATTCACTTCATTAGTTTCAAATAAAAATAAAAACATTGTTTCTTCATTTTCTTCATTTATTTGTTTCCCATTATAGTCAATAGGAGGAGCAATGCAGGTTATTTTTGGCTGCCAGATTGGAATTTCTAATAATTTCTAATGAAACTTAAGGGTAGACATCATCAGAAGGGTGAAGGCATTAGGGATGTGCAGAGCAAAATTTTATGTTCATATTTTTTATGTCCGAAAGGGGGTCCCACTTGCGGCCAATATGGACATAAAAAAAATCCAATGAGTTGGGTATATGTACATATGTGCAAAAAAAAAATTTAAACCTCCTCACCCTCCTTAATCCCCCCCCCAGACTTACCACAACTCCCTGGTGATGGAGCGAGGAGTGAGGACGTCATTTCTGCAATCCTTGGCGAGAAGCATGTGACGTCGGTGGCACGTCGAGTGACGCGGCGTCACGTGATTCCCGGCTCGTTCGCGCCGGACGGCTCGTTCGGCCCAAAAAGAACTTTTGGCCAGCTTGGGGGGGCCTCCTGACCCCCTCAAGCTGGCCAAAAGTTCTTTTTGGGCCGAACGAGCCGTCCGGCGCGAACGAGCCGGGAATCACGTGACGCCGACGTCACGTGATTCCCGGCAAGTTCGCGCCGGACGGCTCGTTCGGCCCAAAAAGAACTTTTGGCCAGCTTGGGGGGGGCCTCCTGACCCCCTCAAGCTGGCCAAAAGTTCTTTTTGGGCCGAACGAGCCGTCCGGCGCGAACTTGCCGGGAATCACGTGATGTCGCGTCTGAGTGACGCGGCGCCACGTGATTCCCGGCTCGTTCGCGCCGGACGGCTCGTTCGGCCCAAAAAGAACTTTTGGCCAGCTTGGGGGGGCCTCCTGACCCCCCCAAGCTGGCCAAAAGTTCTTTTTGGGCCGAACGAGCCGTCCGGCGCGAACGAGCCGGGAATCACGTGACGCCGGCGTCACTCGACGTGCCGCCGACGTCACATGCTTCTCGCCAAGGATTGCAGAAATGGCGTCCTCACTCCTCGCTCCATCACCAGGGAGTTGTGGTAAGTCGGGGGGGGGGGGATTAAGGAGGGTGAGGGGGTTTATATTTTTATTTTGGCTCAACAATCGCGATTTCCCACATATCGAACATATCTATGTTCGATATGTGGGAAATCCGATCGTTTATGTCGAATCAATTTTTTAAGTAAAAAAAAAATATGAGTTGCGTTTTACTAATGCGGTCAATCCGAATGCACACCCCTAGAAGGCATGCAAAACAAAAAACAAAAACTATGTCAATATGGCTCCAATAGAGGCATGAAGAGCCCAAGGATCCATAATTGGGCAAATTGGTAACAGAAGTGTCAGGAATCCTCCAAGGTACCATCAGAGGAGTAAAATAGCAACAAGACTGACCAGATCACCCCAAAGGTGCAAAGGTGGAGCAAAAGGGTACCAACTGCAATGGTATGAACTCCTTCTAGGCTATACGAGAGGGGCAAATGGCACAAATAGCTCAAGTGTTGCATGTCTTGGCCGCGTCCGCTCTGCGGCTGGCCCTCTCACCTTGTTCTCCCGACCACGAGCTCCGGGCTCTCCTCCTCCACAGCCACAGCCAGTTCGCTGTGTCCCCAGCTCCCCTGCTCTCAGTCTCCCCTACAGGCCTTATAGTGGAGCTCCCGTCAGGGCTCCGCATCCTTGGCACCCTCGGCCCCGACCCTAGGCGCGCATGCATCCAACTTGCAGCCCTTTAAATGGCCCAGCATGTGAAAACTCCAAGAGGCGCATGCTGATGACAACACAGACTCTCCATATATAAGGCGGGGCTCAAACCCATGATCCCTGCCTTGGCAATCGGGTTGTACACTCCAGTGTTCTCCAGTTTGCCTGTTCCAGTGTCTCTTGTTCAAGCATCTCCTGTTCCTGCGTCTCCTGTGTCTCCTGTTACAGTGTCTCCTGTTCCTTCGTCTCTCCATCCCTGGTAGTACCCTTCGGACTGATCTCATGGTACTGACCTCTGCCTGTTCTCCAACTATTCCTGATTGCTGCTTGGACCTGACCTCTGCCTGTTCTCCGACTACTCCTGATCGCTGCCTGGAACTTGACCTCTGCCTAGCCTGACTACTCCTGGACTGAGTACAGGTATTGACCCCTGTTTCAGCAGAGTATTCTGGACTGATACTCTGGCCTTGATCCTCGCTATCCACTCAGACACTCTCTTCTGGCCTCCTGCGAACTCTGGACACTCGTGCCTGAACATCAACCATGCACCCTTGTTCATGGTGGGCACTCCCCTGTGCTTCCTCTCTTGGAGACCCTGTGAGGCCCACCTAAGACCAAGTGGCCTGCGTAATCAAGGGCTCAACCTGAGGGAACCCCAAGTTGCTATTGGGGAAGCTCCAGCTAGCCTCTGTCTCCTCTTGTGCTCTGCCTCCTGGTGGCAGGCACTCTCCAGGTCTGACTGGAGGGCCGTACCAATCCTGTACCAGGCCAATGGTCCACCTCCAGTGCAACATCTATATATGATGAAAGGAGGAACAAAGCAGCAAAAGAGGGATAAAACCCCCCAAAGCAGTTAATGAGGATGAAAGCAACTGAAAAGTGACATGAAGACCTCAAAACATCATGAGAGGCACAAAGCACTCATCCAGACTGGAAAGAACATCCCAAGCTCTAAATGACTTACAAAGGGTACCAACTAAATTGGTAAAAACAAAACAAAACAAAAAAACAAAAAAAAAACTAGGCAGCAAGAAGCTAGAGGAAATCCCAGGAGGAGGTCTGATGTCATTTCTGAAGGAATTGGCTATTCAAGCTTGGCGTTGGTCTTCACTGGAGGCTAAGATGCTACTGAGTAGAGTCATCAAATGTTCTTTAGCCACTAGCTATTTAATATCCTGTGATCCAGGGAATCTAGGACATGATTCTTCTTCTGAATCAGTTTTTATAAATGCTGCCTACATTACCTGAGAAGCAGTAATCATGAAGGAACGTGGTCAAAGTTTTGGTTGGTTCACATCTGCAGCCCTTGCCTTCTAATGTAGTATATTCCATCAAAAGCTGAATGGATGAAACCAATAATTGCAAAAACCATAAGGTAACTAAGTTTGAAGAAAAAGTTCAAGAAGGCATGAAAAGTTAAGGAACTGGATGAGACAGGCATATGAACAACATTGGATGGCCAGGATAAGACCAAACATTGGCAAGTATTGAAGGGTTGGGGATTTGAAAAGCACCAAGAAAATAGCCAGAGTAGTGTAAAAAGCTTGGAAAGGTGGAAGCAGCAATAGTGCTGGTGATTATAAACTGAAAAGATAGGCACAGAGCAACACAGTTGGAAGAGTAGCCAAAAAATCCCAAAGTATAATTGGAGGGATGAGATGGAGTAAGAATGGCAACAAGATGGAAAATCAGAAAAGAGGTGGGGTCGGAAGAGAGATTAGTGTTTTTCTTATTTTTACACATTTTTTCTGGGGACAAAACACTTCGATTTAACCAACAAACAATCAGGATAGGAAAACTACATTGGGATTGTAAAGGGCCAGAACAAAATAAAGAACCAAAAGAGAAACCTTTATTTTTTTCTCATTTTTTTCTATGTCAGAAGAGATTGTTCTTTGTAGACATTGTGGCTTTGACATATTGAGCTAGGGAAGAAATGATTGCTACTAGGGATGTGAATCGTTTATCTGACGATTGAAAATCATGCCATTTTTAAAGATGGTGCCGGCCATCCATTGTTCCTACCATGTGACAGGGGCTGGCCAATGGCACGGATACCCTGTCACATGCTAAGGGCAAAGGGCCATCGGCGCCATTTTGTTTACTGGTAGCCGACGGCCCGAGAGTGGGAGAATGCTCCCGGGACCCCCACTAGACCACCAGGTACTTAAAAATTATGGGGTGGGGGGGTTGGAGGGGTCCGGAGGGTGGGGGGATACTAAAGAACTAATTTTAAAGGGTCGGGCTGTGTTTTTGGGTTATCGGCTCGGTGCAGCCGATAAAAAAAAAATGATTAGACCGCGGGAAAAATAATTTCCCAATAGTCCAAAAGTCCAGTGGGGGTCCGGGAGCGACCTCCTGCACTCGTGACGTCGGGGGACAGGAACCAAAATGGCGCTGGCGCTACCTTTGCCCTGACAGGGCAAAGGTAGCGCCGGCGCCATTTCTATTAACGCAGTCATGGCCCGAGAGTGGAAGATCACACCAGGACCCCCCATTGGACCCCAGGTAATTTAAAACATTTTGGGGAGGTTCGGGAGGGTGGGGGATTACGACCTGAGTGCAGGAGGTCACTCCCGGACCCCCGCTGGACTTTTGGCAAGTCTTGTGGGGGTCAGGAGGCCCCCCCAAGCTGGACAAAAGTCCATGGGGGTCCAGCAGGGGTCCGGGAGCGATCTCCTGCGCTCGTGACGTCGGGGGACAGGAACCAAAATGGCGCCGGCGCTACCTTTGTCCTGTAATACGACAGGGCAAAGGTAGCACCGGCGCCATTTCTATTAACGCAGCCGTGGCCCGAGAGTGGAAGATCACACCGGGACCCCCCCCACTAGACCCCAGGTAATTTAAAACATTTTGTGGGGGGGTTCGGGAGGGTGGGGGATTCATTTTAAAAGGTCGGGGTGGGTTTTAGGGTTGTTTTAGTGTGCCGGTTTTCCCGCCCTCCCCCGATTTACGATTTAAACTATTTTAAAAAAAACAAAACCATGATGATCAGATTCCCTCCCCCCCAGCCAAAATCGATCATTAAGACGATCGATCACATGATTCACATTTCTACTGTACTATGATATTAGCATAGCTATATAATCTATTGGTCATCAACAGCATGCAGGTATACAGCACCTCTATATAAATATTTCTATACCTAATCCACTGGATAGTATATGGAGGTGAACATTAGCTAGCTAGTGCCCATCTCCATTACATGTCTATGTACCCAAGAGTTAGCTAAGAGTATGATCACTGAAAAAGGGAACAGGAGCCAACTGTGAAGCTCCACAGTAAGGAGTTTCCTGTTTTGCTCTTGCTGACTTCCTTGGGAACATACTATGAGCTTCCAGTTGTATGGCCTAGGCCATATGATCTTGCATGCAAGCAATTTGCCTAATTGGAATGGCCAATGTCACTCTAGCATGCAAGTTCATGTAGGTCCCAAACCTTTTTCTTAGTGAACCCTTAAGAAAAAAAAACCACACAATGAAAAGACACAACCAGAAAGTGCAGTTTAAAAACCTGTGACCACTTTATTACATAACAATTGCAGTCAACAGATTCAAAGCAAGTCAATGTTTTTGGTAATCACATTCTTAAAGGACAAGATATCAAATATTACATGACATTGTATTTGAAATGACCAGCATATTTAGTGTAGATTTGTACATATATAGTTACAAATGGCAACAGGACATATGCAGTGGTAGGATCTTATCCTATTGTAAAATCATGATTACAGAAACAGAAAATTGAAGGCGCAACCCAATAGCTACAGTAGAGCTCTAATGTTAGAGCTGATGTCAGTAAAACTATTTGATGACAAGAGAAGGCCCAGACAGTCCATGTTGAAAGTGTGTGCTTAAGTTCAGCTTAAGGGTCAAGACAGCAAAGTTCAAGAAGAAGGTCCAGACAGTCCATGTTGAAAGATTGCACTAAGGGCCAAGGCAGCAAAGTTAAAGTAGCAGGCAGCAGTACCAGGACTGGAGAGCAGCCTGGAGGCATCAGAACCAGGAGATGAGACACCAGAATGCAGGATGAGATAAGATGAGGTGACATAGCAGCATAGAAGCAGGAACCCCAGGAGATGACAGCAGCATGGAGGCAAGAGCTCCAGGAGATGACACAGCAGAAGGATGAGATGAGATGAGATGACACACCAGTAGCTGGAGTAGGAGATGAGACATGATGAGAAGAGACAGCAGGAAGACCATGACTGGAGACTGCTTCAAGGAGTATGGAGTATGGTCAGATCATAGAGGAGGGTATTATAAGTCAGCAGCAGGACAACACAAGCAAACATTAGACGATCCCCATCAGCAAAGCAGCACAGGAACTCTGTAGTCAGGATGGGCCTAGCAAGCTTCTTCCATCTAGCTGGCATAGAACTGTGTAGAGTGGACAGGCCCAGCAGGATTCTTCTATCCAGCCTGCACAGGAACTCTGTAGTCAGGATGAGCCCAACAGGATTCTTCCATCTAACTGGCATGGTAACTCTGTAGTCAGGATAGGCCTAGCAGGTTTCTTCCATATAGCTGGCAGAGGAACTCTGTACAGAGGACTGTCCAGGCTTGTTTCCACAAGTCTTCTAAGCTGTGCATTTATGGCACTAATATGACCTCATGGGCCTTTTCCTTGGTGTGGCTTTCCAGTTACAGGTAGCTTCTGTTTAGAGTGCCTAACCCTGGGTTATCCTTCTAGTCATGGACTGCTGCATGGCATGGATTCCTGGGAAACTGGGGAGGGTACAAATGAAGGCTCTGACATTCATTGAAGAATTTGTGTTAAAACGCTGGTCAGATTATTGATTGACATAGCTGCAGTGGTTAGGGTTTGTGTGTGGGCTGCTGTCTGATCATGTAGAGCCTGGGTGTGAGTGTCGTGAGCCCTCCTCAAGCACACTAGCTCTTCCGTATGTGGTGGAAGTGAATGCCATGCCTTCTTTCCATACATTCCAGCTGCTTATGCAGAAACCACTCTATTGCTGCTGGTGCTGTGCTTGTTGAGGTTTGAGCTGCTGTTTGGGCCTCCAAATGTGGCAAGAGTGGGGTAGTGGGCTGATCCTTCTTGATGGCTGCTGCATCCTCTGATGATGTTGCATGCTGGCTCTGCTGCCTCCCATTGCAGGTTTTGGTCTTCCATGAAGCCTGAGTTGTTGAGGCTGACATTCAGGGGCATAGGTGAGTCTAGGAGTACCAGCATCTGCAGCTGTTAGTAAGGTGGCTGCTTCTGTTCCTCCTCTTTGCTGCACTGTGTTTCTGTATCCATTAGCAAGGGTGCAGTGATAAGAGGGGCTGCGCTGCTGATCCCTGGGGCTTCATGGCTGGGTTCAGTAGATTCACAGGTGAGAATTATGGTAACAAAGAAGAAGACATAAGTACAAATGCTAAGAAATAGATATGTACTATTTGGCATAAGATGCACACTTTGCATCAATTAATGCATGTGAGCATGCATGAGAATAGGTATTGTGTTTTATATGTTTGCGTGAATAAGTTAGTGCGTGTGGATATGTGTGTTTTTAGAGTGTTGATTGTGCATACCAGAAGATGGGAGTGCTGAAAATTATCGATACAGAGCAGGTGTCTTTTTCTGGTCATTATTGTCAAATGTGAGAATCCTTACTTGCCTTGCTGGTATCTTGCGAACTAAATCAGTGCTTGCCCTGATTTGTTGGTGCAATTTCATGATGTCACAATCCTTTCTGTCTGATATCAGAAAAGAAATGCAGCCATATCATTTCACATTTGTTTATGTATATATACAGTACACATACTATCTATCTGTAATAAAAGTCATATACATAATAAAAAAAAGAGAGAGGAGAAGAGCTTCCCAAACCTGTCTTTGGGACTCCATAACCAGTCAGGTTTTCAGAATATCCACAATAAATATGAATGAGATGAATAAGCATGTACTGGAGACCTGGTGTATGCAAATTCAGCTCATACATTCCTCTATCTTATTACATCTGCATTTTCACTTCTGTCATGTTATTAACTTAAAATTATTGAGATTTTAAACCTGTATCTAGTCTCTGCTCTTCTTACTTTAACTTCTTCAGTAATGAACAGTTTATTTGATATTTATAATAACTTTTTAAATTTTACCCACAGACAAGTTTAAAATGAGGATTTTAAAATTTTCTGACTAAAGTATGTTTTCAATCTTGTTATATTTCAATAGGTACTTATACATAAAAATGTCTTTTCAGTCACTACCTAAGAACTTGTTGCCAAGCAACTAATGGAAATATAGCATGTGCATTTTAACCCCCAAAAAGGTTATTTTTAAAAATAGTCTTATTTACTTCTAATATGCTAGTATAATTTAATCATCTCTCATTTGAAAGTGCATTGTCAGTTATATTATAGCACTATCAGCAAAAGAGACAGAAAAGTTGCAGTTTATACAATAAGTAACATCCCTTCAAAATTTAACATGAATTATAGATTTTAAACAATGCATAATGTATTAATCTAATCTAATCTCTGTTAAATTAAGAAAGATTTTTGATTTCCAAATAAAATGTTTTGTGTTGGGGATTCAAATGGGCAGCCACCCTAGCTCAGTCATGCAGGTGCTGCCAATAATGGGGCACTCCATTGGCATCTTCCCTCAATGGGGAGAGAGTTAGTAGCACAGGGAGGGTAATGGCACTAGCTACGTGAGGAGTCTTCCCCGTTCCCTGTTGGCACTACCAAATGGCATGGAACTCTGGGATAGGCCAGTGCTGGTAACAGTGAAGTCAGCTGTCCATGACACCACTGCTGGCCATCTTGAGTGGTTTCTGGGCCAGTGTGGTGACACAGTCAAGGTTGGTGTGTGCGGTGGTCATGTGGGGGTATATTTTATATTATGTCATAGAACACACAGAAACAAATATTGCAAAACAAAACTTAATTTACTAAATGTTGTAAATATATGGATAATAAATCAGCAAAGTAATATCAACACCAAATACAATATCACAGTAAGCTGTACATAAAGCAATACAGGTAACTAGGAGAGAGAGAGAAAAATAAAGACAGACCATTAATCAAAGAATAATAAAGAACAAAAGTACTAAAAGACCTGAACACCTTGCTTATATGCCCTCCTTTCTCTATATAAGACAGTATTCATAGGAAATCTGGAGGACTCTGTTCCAGGGACTGAAGAAGACACCTCTGGTCTGTTCAGCTCATTCAACTAAAATAAGCAAATGCTATGCTTTATATATCCCTCTCTCGGGCCGATACAGTAAGGACGTGTAAGAAAGTGTGGCAGAGCCAGGCACACCCTCATTTGCCACGCACACATCTTGGTTCACAAGCCGCTCGATTCAGTATTCAAATTAGACGCAAATCCAAGTGGCGTCCAAAGCATGTCAGTGAAGTGGTAGGCATTCACAATTCATTTTACTGTATAGAGCGGTATGCAGCGCCTTTACAGTATCCAGGGTGTGCTGGTACCTGTCATTTCAAATGTCATTTGAAATGTCATTTGAAATGTCATTCCACCAGGTAAGTGGATGGTTCTTTTCTATAGACCCTGCTGCCTTGAGCACCCAGCCGGACGTCCAAGCCGCGACCTTGGACGTCCGGCTGGGCGCTCAAGGCAGCGCAGCCTCCAATCATGGATGCCCAGATACAGGCGTGAAGGTCCATGAATGGATGCCGAGGTCACGGCTTCCGTTCATGGACCTTCCCGCCTGTAGGCCCCCACTGCCTTGAGCGCCTGGCCGGATGTCCAAGCCACGACTTGGACGTCCAGCCAGGCACTCAAGGCAGGGTGGCCTCTGATCATGGACGCCCGGATACAGGCGGGAAGGTCCATGAACGGACACCGTGACCTTGGACATCCTCAGGACGCCTAGCGGACGCCCATCTCTCCAGCATCCGTAGAGGCATCCATGTTTCCGCTGGACCCTGAGCCTCAGGACACCTAGCGGACGCCCATCTCTCCGGTGTCCGTAAAGGCGACCATGTTCGGAGCCTTAGAGATGCCCAGAGATGGATGGATGGTACAGTTCAACTGAAACATATCACATACCTCCTCCGGTCTTGCTGCTGGGTTCTCTGGTCGGATGGGTTCTCCTTGCTGCTGGGCTCCCCTGTTCGCCTCTCCAATTTGCCGAGCATTTCGAGCGTTTCTCATTTGAGCATTTCTCATTCTGCTTCTTACCTAAATGAAAAATAGCGCCAGAGCAATAATATACAAGTTGTCCATGGCGTTGTCCGGTACGAAGCTGACTGAACACCACACTAATGCCAGGGTCAGGGTAGGCGGTAAATTTGCAGGTTAAAGACGCGGCAAATAAGCTGGTTAAAAAGGCGATAATCTGGGCGCATGTTACTGGGTCGGAGGGAATAGCTAAATCGATCATTAACATATCATATACAAGTGGCGGGCAGAGATGGATATGCGTCCATTTCGGCAAGCAGTAAGGACACATAAAACCGGATACTGAATCGTGGGTTAGCCTTACGCGTCCAAATAGTGCATCCAAAACGGGTTAAAAACAGGGTAACCATGGCCGCGCTTTACTGTATCCGCCCATCTGTAAGTTAGGTGCTTCAATTTGTACTTTTACTCAGTGAGGTATTTCAGTACCAGTCCTTTCATCTCCCATTTGGTAAAGGACATCGATTGTTTAACTTATTATCAGCTCATTGGTATATGTACTAGTCTTTAGCATTTGATCTTCCCAGGTGATAAGAAATATCAAATGTCTTAGGGGGTCATTTTCCAAGTGGATCACACGCAATACCAAGATCGGGGCGGAGTCAGGATGGCGTCAGCCCCGGATGAGAAGGAGTCAGGGCGGCACCGGGGTTGACGCCGCGAAGACTTCGCCGACAGTGAAAGGTACACATCTTTTTCACTGCCAGTTTCGCACCAAATAACTACACCCCCCCGCCCCCCGTTTCCGCGGGATTCAAGGAGCCTGGTGGTATTAGTAAATCCAGCCCTTAGTCTTTGATGTCCCCAGAGATACCAGATGTTCCTTGGGATCATCCCAGCTCTTTATCAGCTCATTGTTGCCAGAATGTCTCAGGAATGTGGGAACAAATGGTATGGTGTCAAGCCTTTATACAATCCCTGCACTCAAATCACATGCAATATATTGATTCAAACTCATCAATCATTAGAATCTGTTCTGATTCATAGCTGTCTTTTCATGGTACAAAGTCTTCCAGAGATCTAGCTAGCTTGCCTAAAACAATCTTTCTACAATCCATCCCCCCATCTCTTTGGATCAGAACAGATGATGATTATGTATATGGGTTCTCAGGTCTTGATTTAAGTGGCTCTTCATGTATTGTAGTAGGTATGGAATGAATAACAAACCTTTGTAATAGTACCTTCAAACTTTATAATGAAATCTACTACAATGCAACAGAAAATTTTGTTCCCCATCCTATAATTGTTCCCACAAAAGTAACATTTTTCATCATTTTAGTTCAAGTAATTAATCAGGGGACACTTTATAATAGAGATGTGAATCGGAACCGGAATCGGTTCGGATTCCGGTTCAGATTCACACGTGGGTTTTTTCCCATTGGGCCCGTTCACGTTTTGTTTATTGGCTGCCCAGCCGATAAACAAAAAACCCACCCCGACTCTTTAAAAGTAACCCCTTAGCTTCCCCCACCCTCCCGACCCCCCCAAAACCTTTTTACAGGTACCTGGTGGTCCAGTGGGGGTCCCAGAAGCGATCTCCCGCTCCGGGCCGTCCTCCGGCTACTGGGCCGTCCTTTGCCCATACCTTGTGACAGGGTATCCGTGCCATTGGCCGGATCCTGTCACATGGTAGGAGCACTGGATGACCGGCGCCATCTTGTGCTCCTACCATGTGACAGGGGCTGACCAATGGCACCGGTAGCCCCTGTGACATAGTAAGGGCAAGGCTATTGGCGCCATTTTGGTTCTTGGCACCCGACGGCATGAGTGCAGGAGATCGCTCCCGGACCCCCGCTGGACCCCCAGGGACTTTTGGCCGGCTTGGGGGGGCCTCCTGACCCCCACAAGACTTGCCAAAAGTCCAGCGGGGGTCCGGGAGCGACCTCCTGTACTCGGGCCATATTGCCAGTATTCAAAATCGCGCCGGCGCTAGCCTTTGCCGGCGCCATTTGCCAAGGCCATGGACCCAGCTGAGGCATCTACCTTACAGGCCATTCCAGGCCTGGCACTCAAGATCCAGCAACAATAGCAGTACCTTGAGGCTCTGGCATCCTCTATTGAGCGGCTCAATGCTTGTCTCAATACCAGTCATGGTCCTGCAGCGCCGCCCTCAGCTCCCAGCCTCCCGGTGCAGCCATTTTTTCCGAGCTCTCACCTTTCATTCCAAGTCCCTCCTCACTTCAACAGTGACCCCGCACAATGCAGAGAGTTCATTAACTAATGCTACATGCACTTCATGCTCCAAGCCGCTGCTTTCACAGATGCCATGACAAAGACTACCTTCATCCTCTCATGAGTCGAGGGCAGGGCCCTATCTTGGGCCTCACCGCTCTGGGAGCGCTCTGACACCCTCCTCTAAGAGCTGCCTCGCTTCATCTCCAAATTCCGGAAAACCTTCGACGACTCGGGGAGGACCGTGAACATCAGCTACAATCTTCTGCATCTCCGCCAGGGTAGACAACCTCTCCACGACTATGTGATAGAGTTTTATTTTTATTTTATTTATTTAGATTTTTTATATACCGGCATTCATGACCAGGTCACATCATGCTGGTTTACATAGAAACAAGGGGTACATCGAACAGTAGAACTAAACTGGTGCAAGGGGGAAGCAGTTACAAAAAACAGGGGTATAAAAACTGGGAGAGGAAGAAAAGATGAACAGGGAGGAGTAAAAGAACTGTTTGGGGATAAAATAAATAACTTAGTGATTTATAAATAACTTAGTGATTTATTATAACTTAGAGTTCCGTACATTGGCCTCTGAGCTGGTTTGGCAAGAGGACTGCCTTCACCCCATCTTTCTGGATGGGCTATCCACCCCACTAAAAGATGAACTCACCACCCATGAGTTGCCCGACTCCCTGGAGGGGCTGACCGACCTAGCCATTCATATTGATCATCGGGCCCAAGAACGCAACCATGGAGCTGCAGCCCACCCATCGGCCTCCTTCTAAAACATCCTCACAGGGCTCCACCAGAGAAGGGTCCCTGCTGGGAGCTTCTCAACCTCGGCCTTCTGAAGAGCCCATGCAGCTGGGCCGAGGCAAATTATTCCCTGAAGAGTGCCTTCGCAGGAGACAGTCGGGGCTCTGTCTATATTGCGGGGCCTAGGGGCATCGTCTGACCAAATGCCTATTCTATCTGGGAAACTCCCCAGCCTAGGGCCAGTAGGGGCCCTGACCCTAGCCACAGCCAATCCAGCCCTTCAGCTGTCACTTACGGCCAAGCTCTCTTGTGGTACTCGCTCCTCTCCCACGCTAGACCTGGTCGACTCTGGAGCTGGTGGGAACTTCCTGTGGGAAAACCTGCAAATCCCCATCAGAGGTCAGGCAAAATTCAGGAGTTTGTGTGTTTTCTATTAAACAGCTAATCAGAGGGCAGCCAAATACCAGGAGTTTGTGTGTTTTGTATTAAATAGCTAGTCAGAGGACAAGGAAAACCAGGAGTTTGTGTGGTTTGAATTAAATAGCTAGTCAGAGGGCAGGCAAAAACCAGGAGTTTGAGTATTTGCCTGCACTCCAGGGTAGCATTCTCTGAAATGCACCTTGTTCCACATGCAAGTAACCAGACACAGGCAGAGCTCTGGAGTCTTAATGAGTGGATAAGATGATGGTGCAAGGAAGAGGGATTCAGTTTTGTAAGGAACTGAGGAACTTTTTGGGGAAAAAATGAGTCTTTTCTGAAGGGATGGGTTCCACCTTATCCAGGGTGGAATCAGGGTACTGGCACTAACCTTTAAAAAGGTGATAGTGCAGATTTTAAACTAAATCAAAGGGGAAAGCTGACAGTTGCACAGCAATGCATGGTTCGTAGGGAGGTATCTTTGAAGGATACTAATGAAGCATTAGAGTTAGGACATCCCAACGAGAGGTTCCAATTAAAAAAAAAAAAAGTTGTCCATGTGCCTATAATTAAAGACTCACCTGAGCTAAAAGATTCCAATTTATCCCTATCAACTGAAAAGCAGAATGTTAATACTAACAAAAAACACACTTTGAAATGTTTGTATGTTAATGCCAGCAGTCTAGTAAGATGGGAGAGGAAGAATGTATAGCAATGAATGATGACTTAGACTTAACTTGGCATCTCAGGGACATGGTAAAAAGAGAATAACCAATTGGATAGTGCTCTACCAAGGTACACATTATATCACAATGATAGTGAGGAGCAACTTAGTGGCAGGGTGGTGCTTTATGTCCGAGTCTATAGTCCAACAGGATAACGATTCTGCAAGAGACTAAATGCACAATATAATCTTTATGTATACTACTGTGCACCTAGCCTAAATTATGAGATGGGCAATGATATGCTAAGAGAAATTGGGGACGCTAACCAAATTTGTAGTACAGTAATAATGGGATGTTTCATTTTTCACAAACAAACAAAGTGGAAACCTAAATAATATTTTAATCTTAGCCTTGAAAGTGTCAGCAAAGCCTGATGTTGTGTAACTTCAAAAGTGACCAATCGGTCTTATAATAATTCACCGTCAGAAAATCTTTTAATTCAAAAACTTTTTTTGTTTTATTTTTGTATTATAAAAAAATGTCCTCTGTTTTCAAAATATCTTTAGTATGTATCAGAAAGACTCTTCAGTAGTGTTGTTTACAAAACAGACCAACACAGCCGGGGTTTCACATTACAGCTTCCTCAGGGGCATGCGAATATCTTTAAAAAGAGTCATAAAGATTTCACTTAGAAACAACGATAACAACATTGTAAAAATTCACCCATAGTAAAGATGAAAGGTACATATCTGAATGTCAAAAGGCTACCATTTCAAAATGGACACTGCGTCTCGACAACTCTTCGCAGAAAACAGAGGAACTGAAGCCAAGGCTTACGTCTCTTTAAATGTCAAGTTGTTGTGTGACATCACTGAAATGCAAAACATCGATGACACATCTTCCCATTCACCAAGAGAACTGTCAGAAAATCTTATTGACTCAACAGCACACTTTTATCCTAGAAATACATGTAAATCAACTTCAGTGCTTATCCCACATAGGGCAACAGTGTTTAGTCTGTAAATCCAATGCTGCTCATTTTGTAATAATAACAGTTCACGATCACCTCCACGCCAATGCATTGGAATGTGATCAATGGCACAGAAAGATCATCAAAAATATGTCCTAATGCAATGCAGTGTGATACTAATGGTTCATCAACTTGGGAGTTTTTTATGTTGGATCTGTGCTCTATCATCCGAGTTTTCAAAAGACGTTTTTTTTTTTCCCGATGTATAAGAGCTTACAGGGGCAACGGATTAGATAGATGACCTTAGTAGAGAAACATGTAGTTTTATACTTCAATTTGATTCTGTAGCCAAATTTAATGGTGAGTGAATCCTGAATAGACATTGAGGAGGCACATACAGAGCAACTGTTACATGGAAAATATGAACCTTGTAAGATTCAAATCAGGAGTAATGGAGCAATCAGATCTCACCAACATGTCTCAGATTAGTTGCATGTGAAAAGGTGATCCGTGGAGGGGTATGGAAAATATCATGTATTTGTAGTACGTGCCAATATTTCAAAATAGATTGTCGAATCAAGTGAGCGCCAGAGGAATACGGTAAAATGCAAGTATGACAGGACGTGTCTTCTGCAGTATGTGGAAGAAAAAGCCACTCTCATTGAGAATCTTCTACAAAAGAGGTTGTCAGGGGCACAAATGGTGCAAGAAACTGATCAACAAATCGGGAAAGAGGTTCCAGAAGTGATCCACAGCTGGAGACTATTGGGCATCCGGGAGGGCGATCCAAATTTTTATGAATTTTGGGCAATGTATAAAATATTGGTGTATGAGGATGAGTCTTTACAAGAAATTTAGCTTCTTTGGTAGTCAGAAAACCTCTATGAGTACCACTTTTAACAAGTTGAATGATTTCTTATTGTATTTCAGTGGTTGGGTCTAAGTTAAGATGTTTATAGAAAAGACTGTCATTTACTTGGTGAATAATTTCTATTTCATAATTAGCGCGATCCTGTAGAACAATCTTTCCACCTTTATCTGCTGGTTTGATTATCAAATCCTTAGCTGAGCGTAATTCTTGAAGAGCTATTTTTTCTTTATGTGAAAAATTAAAAAATGAATGATTAGGTGAGGAGGTCTGTAGAGATGAAATATCTTTAGACACTAGTTGGTAGAAGACTTTAATGGCTGGTTTGAAGTTACTAAGACAATGCTGGCATCAACTATGGATTCTGATAAATTCGCTATTCAGATGATATCCACTGAAGAATTGATGGATAAATTTCGATCTTATCGTAAAAAGTTTAAGTTTGAAAAATGTTGCCATGATGAACGTGAGTATACTAAGGGGTTTGTCTACCCATGCATGACTAAAACCAACACTACAAGATCATCAAGACATGTCACATTTGACTCAAGTGGTGATGATTCCTCTGGCGATGATGAGACACGTTCCCATCAACATAGGAGTGACAACCCTTCTGGAGGCAAAACGTCTGCTTCTTCTTTTTTAGGTCAAAGCACATGTGGCTCCCAGCACCCATAATACAATCGGTACAATCGATACCTGATGACTTCACATCAAGACAATTATGAACCGTCAATGCAAATCACTCGTTCACAACAGGCAAAGAATCCCTAGTTTTGAATTTGTCATCTTGGAATTTATCATCTATACAATTGAAAGTATTAGAACGGGGTTTGTCTTTCGTTACTACTTCATGGGCTGATAAATTTTCCTTGCAAGTGGCCTTGTTTTGCTTTGTTCGAAATTTGAAACTAAAAAAAAATTTTAATCACATCCATCCTCATATGATTCATCCATCATATCCAATCCTTCTACTTGGGTACCTCCCGGTCCCGATGAACCAGCAATTAAAGTCTTCTACCAACTAGTATCTAAAGATATTTCATCTCTACAATATCCAGCTGTGGAACACTTCTGGAACCTCTTTCCTGATTTGTTGATCAGTTTCTTGCACCATTTGTGCCCCTGACGGCCTCTTTTGTAAAAGATTCATCTGATATGATTGTTTACTTTCAACAGTTAGAAGTTGATACCACCAATTTGAAAATGGCTACTCTGGATGTTGAGGCTTTGTATACCTCCATCCCTCAGGATTAAACTATAGACATTGCATATACCTATTTTGAGAGATGTCCCAGACCTCATCGTATCCCCAGTGACTTTCTACAAAGATTGTTTGAAATAGCTTTGAAACAGAAATTTTTTGCTTTCAATTGAGAATTTTTCCAGCAAATTTGTGGCACTGCCATGGGGGCCACCATGGCACCAGACTTGGCCAACCTATATATGAATATTTTTGAAGAATGCTGGTTGATCCACCATCCCATTGAAAATCATCTGGTTGTTTGGAAACGATATATCGACGACATTTTTGTCTTATGGAGAGGTGATGATGATAGTTTCAAGTCTTTTTTACAGTGGTTGAATTCTTGTAATTTTCATCTCAGATTTACAGCCGAAATTCAATGTGAGACCATTTCTTTTCTAGACATAAGAATTACCATGCTGATGGCAAATTTTTAACATCACTATTTCAGAAGACTAAAACCAGTGGTCTTGTCCTGGCCTTCCTGAAAGGCTCCTGAACCACCTCCATTGGTGGCTGAGACTGATACAACCTACAAGGTACATGAAGTCCTCGACGTCCGCCGTAGCGGGCGCCGGTGTGAATACTTCCTATCCTGGGAGGGTTATGGTCCCGAAGAAAACTTGTGGGAACCAGTTCAAAACATCCTGGACAAAACCCTCCTCCTGCACTTTCATCGTGCCCATCTGGCAAAGCCCGACCTCCAAGGGAGGGGCGTAAAGGTGGGTACTGTTACGCATGCCATCCATGGCAGACCCGCGGCATGGCCCTCTCATCTCTCTGCAGTAACTCCAGCTCCTGGTTCCTCCTCTCTGATGGTGCTGGGCCGCCAGCTCTGTCTTCAGGCCTCCCCTGGTGCCTCTGGCTCAGCTGATGACCCTGGCATTCCCGGTCCAGCCACCATGTCCATTGATTCATGTCAGGCCTCTATGAGTGGCCGGCGGAGAGATGTCACTACTCGGCACCGCATCCCTCCCTAGGTGTGCGCGCGCTCACATCTCCAATCCTTATGTAGGGCCTGCGGCTGGAATCAAACTGCAGCCCTGGATGATGATGTCAGCGGAGCTTCAGTATTTAAGTGCAGGCTCTGCTCCCTAGCTTTGCCTTTGCAACAGGTCTCCTTGCTAGTCGAGTACTCGTTGCCTTCTTAGAGATTCGTCTCACTCCTGTGTTCCTGTTCCTCGATTGATCCTGGTTCCTGTCTCCTTGTTCCTACATTCCTGCCTTTCACCTTACCTCATATTGCCTACACAGACTTTGACTCTGCTTCGCTTGACTATGCCATTGACTCTCTCCAGCCCGGACCTTTGCTTTGCCTGACCATGACTCTCTCCAAGTCTGGACCTCTGCTTTGCCTGACTACACCATTGACTCTCTCCAAGCCTGGACCTCTCTTTCGCCTGACCACACCATTGACTCTCTCCAAGCCCGGACTTCTGCATTGCCTGACTACATAGTTGCCTGTATCCAGAATCAGACCTCTGCATTGCCTGACTATGTTGTTGACCCTCTGCATTGCCTGACTACGCAGTGGCCTCTCTCCAGACCCAGACCTCAGCATTGTTCAACTATGCTTGACTATCTCCGTGATCAGACATAAGCCTTGCTTGCCACTGCTTCTAGATTGCCGCAACCCTGACTCAAGCCTGCTCCTCGACGCCTCTTCAGCTTACTTCCTGGACTTGGTCAATTTATTTATTTATTAATTTATTTATTTAACAACTTTTAATATACCGACGTTCGTGGAGCACATCACGCCGGTTTACAAGTAACTCAGTTAAAGGAGGAAATTACAATGAACAGGGGGCCGGGGGATGGGAGCAGGCAAGAAAGGGGGGGGGGGGGTGAAGGGAGACAGGAAGAAAAGAGGGAAAGATAGGTAGCATGAGTGAGAGTATAAAAAACAACCGTTAACATAAGAGATAAAAGGAACTTATTTACAGAAAAAGGAATATTTACATTAGTGACAATTAGCATAGGATTGATTATATCGGAATAAATTGAACAATTTTGTAAAATTGTAGGGAGATAAGGGGAAAGGCGGGCAAGGAGAGGTGGGAGGGAAAGCCTTGGGAGGGGGGGGAAAAGCCTAAGGGGGGGGGGGAAAAAGGCCTAAGGAGGGGGAAAAAAGGGGGGAAAAAAGGCCTAAAGAGGGGGAAAGAAGGGAAAGCCTTAGGAAGGGGGGGGGGAAAGGGCGGGTGGGGTGGGGGGATGGAGGCTGGGAATCTGAGTGGGGGGGGGGATTAAGTGGGAATGTATAGGATTGGTTGGAATCGGGGTAGATTATGTGGAAATGTTTAGGTTTGGTTGGTTTCCGGGTAGGCCTTTCTGAAGAGCCACGTTTTTATGCCTTTTTTGAAGGTGGCCAGGCAGGGTTCAAGGCGGAGAAAGGTAGGGAGAGTATTCCAGAGTGAAGGGCCCGCTATGGTAAAGGCCCTTTCTCTCGTGGAGGTGAGATGGGCGATTTTGAGGGAGGGGGTATGTAGGGTGCCTGCGTGGGAGGATCTGGTAGGACGGTTGGTTATGCGGAAGTGGGGTGAGTCCTTGAGCCAGGGGTTGGGTTTGTAGAGGAGGTTGTGTAGTATGGTGAGGGTTTTATACTGTATGCGGAAAGAAATGGGTAACCAGTGAAGGTCCTTCAGTATGGGGGTGATGTGGTCTCTTTTTCGTGTGTTCGTTAGGATTCTTGCCATGGCGTTCTGCAGGATTTGTAGGGGTTTGATGGTCGACTCTGGAAGGCCAAGGAGGAGGGAATTGCAGTAATCCACTTTGGAAAGGATAGTGGTCTGCAAGACTAGACGGAAATCTTGTGTGTGGAGTAGTGGTTTTAGCTTTTTCATGATGTGAAGCTTGTAAAAGCCTCCCTTAAGAAGGGATTTAATGTGGGCTTTGAAATCGAGGCGCTGGTCAAGTTCGATGCCAAGGTCTCTGACAGTTGGAGATGAGACGTGGGGGGAGGGTGTAATATTGGGGAGGGTAAGTTCAGGTTGATTAGATATTATGAGTATCTCAGTTTTAGAAGCATTGAGGGCAAGGTGGAGATTGGAGAGGAGAGAATTGATGGATGTAAGATAGGAGTCCCATAGTTGAAGGGTTTCATTTAGAGTATTTTGGATAGGAATGAGGATTTGAACGTCGTCGGCATATAAGAAAAAGTTCAATCCTAGGTCAGAGAGCAGGTGGCAGAGGGGCAGTATATAAATATTGAACAGGGTAGAAGAGAGTGAGGACCCCTGAGGAACTCCTTGTGTGAGGGGGATGTGGGAAGACTCAGCTTTGTCAATTTTTACTATGTATTCTCTATTGGCGAGGTATGAGGAGAACCAGGATAAGGCAGTGCCTGCGATGCCTATTTCTGCTAGTAGGGAAAGTAGGATTTGGTGATTGACTGTATCGAAGGCAGCTGAGATATCAAGGATTGCGAGGAGAAAGGATGTCCCTTGGCCCATACCTATGA
This sequence comes from Rhinatrema bivittatum, assembly GCF_901001135.1. Classification (NCBI taxonomy): domain Eukaryota; kingdom Metazoa; phylum Chordata; class Amphibia; order Gymnophiona; family Rhinatrematidae; genus Rhinatrema; species Rhinatrema bivittatum. The sequence continues at coordinate 176,735,289 of NC_042615.1, forward strand.
GTATGGTGTTGGTGATTGCTAGCAGGAGATTTTCTGTGTTACGCTCCTTGCGGAACCCAAATTGAGATGGATGTAAAATGTGGTGGTCCTCGAGGAAGTCTGAAATTTGGGAATTGACTACCTTCTCAAGTACTTTGGCAATCAGGGGGAGGTTGGATATAGGACGATAGTTTGCTGGGTCAGAGGGGTTGAGGGATGGTTTTTTGAGGAGGGGTTTGACAACCGCAATTTTGAGTGGGTCTGGGACCATGCCCGATGCTAACGAGCAGTTTATTATGTCAGCTAAGGATTTAGCAATAGAGGTGGGAATAGAGAGGAGGGTTTTTGTGGGGATAGTGTCTGCTATATGGGATGCTGGTTTTATCTTTTTTAGGATAGACACTATATCTGAAGTGGAAGTAAGGTCTAGTGATTTCAGCATTGGGCCATTGTGGATGGGGAGCAGAGGGGTATGGATAGGCTTAAGGAGGAAGCGCTTGATGATGTTTGCAATTTTATTGTGGAAATACTTTGCGAGCTCTTCACATTTTTCCATGGGGTTGCTTTCATGGGGAGTGGGAAGGGGGGGCTTTGTGAGATCAGCAACATAGGAAAAGAGGGCACTTGAATTAAATTGATAGTCATGGATTCTAGCTGAATAGAAGTCACGTTTGGCTTTGAGGGTGGCTTGACGGTAGTTGTGTAGGGTCTGTTTGTATGTTGTAGTGTGTGTGTGTGTGGGTAGCCGACGCCAGATGCGCTCCTTGGATCTAAGGGTCTGCTTGAGTATTTTTAGATCATTGTTGTACCATGGTTTTTTATCTTTCTGACGGGGGATTTCTTTGTGGATCAAAGGGCATAATTCCTCGGCTATGGTAGAGGTGATATTATTCCAAGAGTGGAGGGCTGCATCCGGACTTGAAAGGTCTAGGGTCTTGGTGGCTGTTTCGATCGCTTGGGATATGGCCTCAGGGGGGCAGGGTCTACGAAAGGTGATCGTTTTTTTTTTTGTGTGTGGGGGGTACAGGGGCGGGTGTTGAGTGTGCAGGTGGTATTAATGATATAGTGGTCGGACCAGGGGACAGGGGTGGCAATGGGGGAGTTGGGAATTGAGATGTGGGAATTGACAAAGATAAGGTCAAGGGTGTGACCTGCTTTGTGCGTCGGGGTAGTAATAGTCTGTTTGAATCCTAGTGCTGAGAGGGAGATCAGGAGGGCATCACAGGCAGAGGATTTGGGGTTAGCATACATATGGAGGTTGAAGTCTCCGAGGATAATTGCAGGGATATCAGGCTTGATGTTGTCTACAAGGAGCTCAATAAGAGGAGAGGGGTCATGCTCCAGAAGGCCAGGGGGGGCATAAATGAGGCAGACTTGAAGGGTGTTGGATTTGAGTAACCCAATTTCCAGTTTGGGGGGTGGGGAGGTGGGTTGGAGTTTAAGGTTAAGGTGTTTTTTTAGTGGCCAGGAGTAGCCCTCCACCTCGTTTCTTGGGTCTGGGGATAGAAATAATGTCGTAGGTTTGGTGGGGTAACTGGTTAAGGAAAACGTGGTCTGAATCTTTTAGCCATGATTCAGTAATGGCGCATATATCAGGATTGTCGTCAGATAGCAGATCATGGAGAATGGGGGCTTTTTTGAGTATGGATTGTACATTGATTAAGGTAATAGCTAGAGATGCAAGGCCTAGAAATTGGGTGAAAGGGGAGATCATGATTGGAATTAATGATTTCCGGGAGATGGGGGTGTGTGTATGGAAAGGGAAGGTTTTACGCAGGTGGGGGTGGTAAGATATAGGGATGGGAAGATGGCACATAGCACATATGAGGGAGACAATTTTACTAAAAAACAAACAATCTGCAATTGAGGAAAATATATCCCAGTGGGCAGTAGTGATAAGGCAATTCAAGCAAGAGTGGCACTTAAAAGAACAGGTACTGAGGCACATGTGATATACATTTGTTCCAGTGTGAAGAAAGCAGAGGTGCGAATAGTATGATCAAAAAGTCCCGGTGTGTCCCGGTGTGTCCCAGAGTCAGTGTGTCACAGAGTGCAGTAGTGCCAGAAACAGTGTTAAAACGTGCAGATAGGTAGCTTACTTATTGGGATGATCCAACAAACACATCATGCTCATTCTCCGTTGCTCTGTTGCTGGGCACCTGTGATGGGGTATGCAATGCACTTTGCTGTCGTTGGTCTCTGGGCTATAAAAACGGACAGTGCCGGTCCACCTTGAGACTAGGCTTCGATAGTGTGGTTGTAGGCTGGTGATGTTTCAGGTAGCTGTAGTTATGCCCAGGTGGGTGGTGTTGTCTGCATGGGGGCTTTGTTAATTTGCAGGACCTCATTGGAAGGTTAACGGGGCTCCTCGGGGCTACGCCGAAGGGGCGAGACAAAGGGGCAAGCCCCTTTGTCGTGCTCCCCTTCGGCGTGCGACGCACGGCGTGCGACGCCTAGGCGTTGTGGTCGCTTTAAAGGGCTCCTGGCCCTGCTGCTATTGGCGGCTGTGCGGGCTGGGATTGGCTGCTTCGCGGCCCGGAGGAGGGCTGAGGGTGGCGCCTCAAATCGCGGCTGCGTGCCGCGTGGTCGGCGCTGGGGGCCGCCGGAGGCAAGGGTGTGATTAGGGCCTTACCCCGGTGGGTCTCGGCGCCGGCTGCGCAGGCCTCGCACGGTCGGGGACGCTGGCTGTAGCAGGTAAGAGGCTGATTCCCGGCGTCGCGGTCGCTTTAAAGGGCTCCTGGCCCTGCTGCTATTGGCGGCTGTGCGGGCTGGGATTGGCTGCTTCGCGGCCCGGAGGAGGGCTGAGGGTGGCGCCTCAAATCGCGGCTGCGTGCCGCGTGGTCGGCGCTGGGGGCCGCCGGAGGCAAGGGTGCGATTAGGGCCTTACCCCGGTGGGTCTCGGCGCCGGCTGCGCAGGCCTCGCACGGTCGGGGACGCTGGCTGTAGCAGGTAAGAGGCTGATTCCCGGCTGATTCCCGGCTTCGGCATGCTCTTGCTCGGGCACCCCTGTCTGCCTTCATTCCTTTGGCGCCCGAGTCTCCAGGACACTACCTTGTCCAGGGTAAGACTGTACCATCTCTCTCCTGCTGTCTCTGGGCTGAATTCAACCTCCTCATTGACTACATACAGAGGCTCACCTAAGACCAGCTGGCCCCGGCAGCCAAAGGCTCAACCTGCGGGGAACAAGGGCTGGTATTGGTGAAGCTCCAGCTGGCCTCTGATCATCAGCCCACTCTTCCTGCTGATGGTGGGGACCCATAGATTCCTACCTAAGGGTTGCATCAACCCCACATCGACCCAAGGGTCCACCTCCGGCACATCAGGCACTAAATTATTATTTCTCTCAATGGAAAAAGGTAAATAGTGGTGTGCCCTAGGGATTAATACTATGTCAAGTTCTGGTCTTCTGATCTTAGAAAAGATATAAAAGAACTAGAAAAGGTAAATAGAATAGTCATCAATATGATAAAGAGAATAGAACAGCTATTTCCCTATGAAGAAAAGCTAAACAGAGATAGGATTCTTTTGCTTGGAGAAGAGAAACATGAGAGGCACCATCCTCCAGTCTGATAGCACCATTTTTAAAGTTGTGGTACCTGGGTAGAACAGCATTGCCCCTGCTGTTTGGCACTGGGGACTCAGGACCCAGGAAGAAGGTAAGTGGGGGCCAGGGTGGGAGTTCCCAGGCCCTGGCAGATTTTAACATGGACAGAGGCCTAGGCAGGTCCCTGCCATGCTGGGTCTGTGCCAGATTAGTTTTATGGGCTGAGAATGAATGTCAAAAGGACTGGGCAGGCCATGATTTAGTACAGGGAGGCCCAGCGGGCAGCTTGGGTGCCAGGTTCACTTTCTGCAAGGCAGGACGTGGTTTCCAGGGCCATAGGAGGCCTATATTTTTAATGCCACAAAAACTCCCAATATGTCTTATAGATTTACCAATACTATAGTTAAATGGACCTTTATAAGTTCATTCAAGGACCATCATATCACCAAACATTGACAACTAAAACAAAGCCAAAGGTTGTGTTATAATTAGTGGTCCAGTCCTTGCTGTTATAAAGATTTTTTTTTTAATTTGTACATAAAATATCCTTTTTAGCAACAAACTGATTGCATTTTAATCTGAAGAATGTCATGAACAAATCAAATGCCTGAAAATATATTTTCCTTTCTTTTATATTTAACTTCAAATCCTTGGAACTCACTCTGATCTTGCATGATTTAGATACCTTGGAAACACAAGGATAAAACTGTCCATCTAGAAGACTGTTCATCAATCTAAATCAGACTGAGAAACATAGTTTAATCGCTTTGGCTAATAATAAAGATGTAGTTGTTAAACCTGTAGATAAGGACAGTGCTTTAGTGATATAGAGTCAACAGCAGGATATAGCAGTTATCTATTACTGATTATTATCATTGACTTGATGAGGATCATACATCTTTTTTTAAATTATCTAGAGACAAGCTAGTATCTGAGGAACATAAGCAAGGTTTTGTTTGACTAAGGCAGAGCTTTATTACATCACTTTGGATTTCCCTAGATTATCTGCATTATAAATGGTACCTTAAATAAGAAGATGCTACAAAATCGACCAGGTAATCCCATAGTGTCCGGACAGGATTCAGTTTTGGAACCTGTGTCAATGTTTTTAGATTTGTTTCTAAAATATTTTGTTGTTACTGCACAGTCCTATGTGCAGGATACTTCACACATCTTTATTTGAAAGACATGCTGCACAATTCAATATTCTAGGCAGCTTATATAAGAACATAAGACACCTTTATCACACGCATCCCAAATCCTCCTCAATGCATTATCCACCCTCAATTTTTCACAAAACGTTAAATGGCCAAGGCACAAAGCAGGCCACACATTAGACCTGATCTTCACCAATGAAAAATTTCCTAATAACTGTTCTGTATCCTGCTCCCCAATTCCATGGTCTGACCACTACATACTACGCAGCCAGAAGAAACTACACAAAAAAATCACACCAAAATACTCTGACACCACCCGCTTCAACTTTAGGCCACCATTCCCTCTAGAACTGCTACAGCAGGAACTCACACAACAACTAACAAGCATCAAGCTTGACAACATTAATAGCACCACCAAGTCCTGGCTCCAAATTACAGAAAAGATTGCAAACACCATCAACCCAGAAAAAACTAAACTTATTAATAACTCAAAAAAAATGCCAATCCATGGTACAAAAAACAACTAAAAGAAACCAAAACAATCCTTAGAGGAAAAGAAAAATCCTGGCACAATAATAAATTCCCTCAAATATTAACAAACTACCGCAACTATTTAGCTTTCTACAAAAAACTGATTAACACAACCAAACGAGAATATTATAGCAAAAAAATACAAAACTTCTCTCACAACCCGAAGACCCTTTTCAACATTGTGAACAACCTCATCTCCGATATGAATCCAGCTAAATCCCACACCAATATAAATCTATGCCAAGACTTAGCCAACTTTTTTCAAAAGCAAAATCAACAAAATAACCAACACCATTAAAAAAATCCCATCCCAAAGCACACAGACAGGAAAAACATATCCCCTTAGACCAACTTCGAATATGTCCCAACCACAGAAATAGAAAGACTGATTAAAACCCTAAACCCTGCCAACCATGATCTAGATAAAATACCAATACGCACCCTTAAAGAAATATCCAACACCATTACACCAGCAATCACCAACATCATAAACAAATTATTGGAAAAAGGATCTCTGCCAGACAGCCTGAAAAACGCTATAATTAAACCCATATTGAAAAGAAAGAACCTTGATCCTGAAGACCTTAATAACTATTGGCCAATCTCGAATTTATCAGTCCTCACCAAACTAACAGAAAAGGCAGTCCTCAAACAACTCAATGAACACCAAGAACAAAACAACATTCTTTACCCAACACAGCACAGTTTACAGAAACACCATAGCACAGAGATCTTACTACTCGCCGTTTCTGATACAGTTATAAGAAGCTTTGATAATGGACACAGCCACATACTCATACTGCTGGACCTATCTGCGGCCTTTGACATGGTCGACCATAAATGCCTGATACACAGACTTGCGGAAATTGGTCTGGCGGGAACAACACTAGACTGGTTCAAATCCTTTCTACAAAACAGATCATTCCAAGTAAAGATTCCGGTTCCTATTCACATCGTGAATTTTCCTTTGTGCGGTCCGAACGGGTTTTTTTTTATCGGCTGTGCCTGAGCTGATAAAAAAAACCCACCCTGACCCTTTAAAACTGCTCCCTTAGCTTCCCCCCCCTCCCGACCCCCCCCCCCTTGTAGTATATTTGATACAAAGTCTGTGCAAGTTGTAATATAGTGAATGAAATACACATGTGGTGTGAGTGTGTCTGACTGAATACTGCAGTTATATCAAAATCTGAAAGTCTAGTGTTACCTTGTATAGAATATCATTATAATTTTACTGACTTATGTTGGACAGTACTGGAACATGTTTTAAGAACAGTTGAATGAGATTTCCAAGCTGATTTTAATTTGTGTGAATATTTTTTTTTATTTTTTACATTAATCATTGTTAGGTCTTTTGCAGTAGCATATCATTTAATACTGTTAACTGACTGAGAGGGGGTGACTGACAGAATGATATTTCATGTTGGAATACCGTTTGATGAGGGACACCGTAGAATTCACCATCTTTTAAAGTATGCATACTCCAAAGATGCATCAACTCCCCTGATGCAGATGATCTGTAAACAAGGTTTCATGTCCACAAGGAGTTATTCCAGAGTGAATTCCAAGGATTTGAAGTGCAAAAGAAAGGAAAATATTACTTTTCCAGCACATCATTCGATTATAAATCACAAGAAAACAACTGAGTCAACAATTGGAATGTACTCCATAAGCAATACAAAAATGTTAAGCATTCATGGAAGACTTTACATTTCTTGTTAAGACAATGTCATAAATCCACAGCTATGGATGATCATAACACCTGTTTGTGCTAAGCTATTTATATGCTTTTGCACGTACTTGTCAGGTCATAAATAATCATAGGTTCCCAAGTCCATTTTTAAACTTTCTAAATTTCTTGTGCATAAAAATAGTTACTTCTTTTTCTTTTTGTATCCAGTAATGGTAGCTCTTACATCCAATGGCAGGTCCAAGTCAGAAGACCCTCAAGATATAACCCATCACAACACTATGTTTAAAGGAGTACTCTGCATCAGGGGTAGACATTGACATGATTGTGTGTTTTTTAAAAATTCCAAAATTCCATGTGTTTTATTTTTACTCTCCTTGTTTTCTATTCAGTTAAATTTGTGACATCTCCACAGTCTACCCTTGATGCAGAGTGATCCAAGAGACATAGCATTATGTCATATTTATATCTTGAGGGTTTTCTGACTTGGGCCTGCCACTGAATGAGTTACCAGGATACACAAAAAAAAAAGGGAAATGACTATTTTATATGCACAAGAAATTAGAAAGGTTAAAAAATGGACTTGGGGACCTTTAATTATTTACAACCCTCTAAGTATGTGTAAGAAATACAAAGGATGCAGTGCATGCAAATATATCTCATGCATACTCATTGTAGATATCATGAAAACCAGATCTGTTTGTGGCTCTTGAGGACTGAAATTGCCCACTCCTGAACCACAGTATTAGTAAATTTATAAGGCATACTGGGAGATTTTGTAGACTGAATCTCATCTCCTAAATATTGATTTGGATTCACTATTTCAGCAAAGCTTTTGATATGGTTCCACATAGGAGGCTCATGAATAAAATGAAAAGTTTGGGAGTGGGCACCAAGGAAGTGGAGTGAATTACAAATTGGTTGATTGACAGGAGACAGCTTTCAATGGTAAATAGAACCTACTCTGAAGAGAGAATAGTGTTGAGTAGAGTGCCACAAGGATAGGTTTTGGGACTGGTTCTGTACAATATCTTATAAGTGACATTGTGGAAGAGATAGAAGGCAAAGTTTGTCTATTTGGTGATGATATTTATATATTTACAAGTCATTTATAGACTACTCATAAAGAGAATATCCTGCTGAGAGGATATTAGGATTTAAATATATATACCCTGGAAGAGAGGAGGTGAAGTAGGAGACATGAAATAGATCTTCAGATACCTGAAAGGTTTTAATGATATATTACATTTTAAGCTTTTCCTTTGGAAAGAATTCAGTAGAGCAAGTGGGTCACAAAATGAAATTCCAGGGTGGACAAATCAGAACTAAAATCAGGTATTTCTTCACAGAGAGGGTGGTGGATGCCTGGAATTTCCTTCTGGAAGAGGTGGTGAGGACAAAAACAGAAACCTGATTTTAAAATGCATGGTATAAACACTTAGAGGTGAATTTTAAGAGAGTTGCTTGCGATAAAAGGCCCACATATGCAAGTATCTGGGCTGAGCGCAAGCAACTCATATTTTAAAACTGCTTAATTACATGTGTATATGCGCATTGGTGAGCAACCCAACATGCAAAAAAAAAGGGGCAAAGTCAGGGAGTGTTGTGGCATTCCAGGACATGGTCAACATTTATGCACATAAATCCATATTTTAAATCTGGAGGCTGCAGAGCATGGCGAACTGCTAGCTGCTCATATTTACTTCTGTTCTTGATGAGTTGTAAGTCTGCAGAAATCTATTTTTAAGCCTAAAATGACTGGGTGAGGCTGCTGAAATTATTTCCTGGGAGGTTGCCAGCTGGTAAGCCTCAGAATTCTTTTCTTACCTCGTTTCCTGTTGCTGAGGGCTAGAGGGAAGAGCCTGGACTATAAAATCTGACGCGGTTGCGGCATGATGCTGCCACTGAAATTATTTCCTGGGAGGTTGCCAGCTGATAAGCCTCAGAATTATTTTCTCACCTCATTTCCTGTTGCTGAGGGCTAGAGGTAGGAGCCTGGACTATAAAATATGATGCGGGTGCGGTGTGACGCTGCCGCCGGTGAAACACCTAAGCCGCGCATGCCCAAGGGGCATGCAGCTTTGCCCGGCTTAGCCCAGAGAAGGACAAAGAAGGATGGTTTAAATAATTTCTTGAATCGAGTAAGATGATTCAGTTTTATTTCCACTTATAAATTCAGCGGCCCTGGAGATATTGCAGGAAGAAAAAGTATTCTTGTTGCCATCTTGTGATTCAGCCCTCTCCATGGCAAATAACTTCCTTTTCAATAGATTTAATATGGGAAACTATTTCTTTTGAATATAATGCCACAAAGAAAAAGGAAAGCTCGTGTTAAAGATTTTTCTTCTACACCAATTGCTATAATGAATCAACCACGGATTGAAGACTGCTTTATAAGAACCTCATCAACCACATCGGGAGGAGCTGCAGGAGGTATCAGCCAGGAGCAGGAGCTGAGCCCCAGGACATTTGAGACATCATTGAGCCCCAGTGCCCCAGCGAGACCTGAGCCGCCATCTGGTAGGAATGATTCAATTTGTTTTGAACAATCTTTACCAGTTTCCGCATTTGGTTCCCAGAGAGGAGCAGAAGGATCACCTACTTCCTCGGAAAACCCCATTGAAGGGGGTTCCAAGGAATTAAATGCTAGGTTTTCTTCCAACTAAGAGGATAAGGCCACTATAGGAAAAAGAGAAGAGGATATACAGGTTATACTGATGTCTTACCTTCAACTTAAATTTACTCTTGAAGAGATAGGAAATATGATTGTTGTAATGCAAAAATCTAATAATAATTTGTCAGTTAAAGTATAGGATGTATTAAATCTAAATATAATTACACAGCAAAAAGTGGTTAAATTGGAGGGTACAGAAAATATAGTAGAAGGGAAAATCATAGAAATTGAAAAAATTCAGTCTAATTTGATTAGATCAGAAAAGATATGTAAGGATAAAGTTGAGCTATTGGAAAATCAAATTAGAATGTTGAATCTTAGGGTTTTAAATTTTCCTAAAATTCATTTGATTTCTCCTAATGATTTATTTAGAAGTTATGTAATATATGTATTGAAATATTCAGAATCAGCAATTCTGGCTATCTCTAGAATTTACTATCTGCCCCCAAAACAAGAGGGAGAAGAAAATCAGCGGCTGAGTGACCAGCCTGATGTTAACTTGAATTTAACAGATATATTGGAGAAATCATTTGAAATTAATATCCAGTCTAGGGCCACTTGAATGGTATAGTTTTCATTTCAAACAGAAAGAGATTCGGTATTAAGGCTTTATTTTCGTCATCAAAAGCAAAATTTTTATGGGCAAAATCTCAGAATATTTCCAGACATAGCCAGCTCCACTCAACTCAGACAGAGAAAGTTTATTTCTATGCGGGCTGAGGTGGTGGAGCGAGGGGCTAAATTTTTACTTAGATTTCCCTGTCGCTGTCTGATAATTTATCAAAATTCTAGATATATTTTTAATTTTCCTGAAAAATTGTGATTGTACCTGGATTCCCACTCTTAAAGTTTCTATAGATTTGGGTTTAACAAGATGTTAATTAGATGAAGTTAGGCAACAAGCTAGTAAAGGGAAAGTTGTTTACTTTAATAACTGCTCCAAGTGTAATTTATCTGCAATCTCCTCATTTTTCCTATCATTTATGAATGATGTATAAAGAAGGTCATTTGGAAATTTATGCTATTGATTGTACTTCATGATTTGTATTAATGTCTTCGGTATACTGTATCTAGATAATTAAGTGAAAGTCTTAATAAAAATAAAATAAAAAAAAAATGAGTGGGTGAGGGGTCTGGGTAAATTGGAAGGAGTGCAGGCTGAAGAACAAGAGGGATCTGGATGACCTCGACAAAGACTGGGCAAACTGGATGGCCTAACTGGTAAACCTGGGAATGCTTTTCAAGCGAGCATGTTTTAAACTCTGCTTATCTACCTCCTTTAAAGCTGACAAAGTACTAAGGGCCTCATTTTCCAAAGAGTTACCGCGTGCGATACGGCTGTACCGCCTGCGCTAAATTCGCGAACCGCGATAACAAGCATATATCGCGGTTCGCGAATGCAAATATGGAATAATGTATTCAGGGGGCGGAGTTGGGGCGGGGCAAATGTAAAGTAGGCAGGAGGTACCGCGTGGCGCGAAACCCGCGGCGGTGTTAGCGCGGACGTATCGCGTGGCGCGAACCCTGCGGCGGTGTTAGCGCGGCTCCTAACGCGGCCAATAACTACAACCCTTTCAAATGCGATACAGTCTATCGCGGCGCACAGCGCGCAGCGCGCTACTAGCGCGTTGAACGAAAATTTGCCAAACCAATCCCCATAGACCTACAAATGTAGAGCTGGCCAATAAAAAGGCCTGTTCTTAGTAGGTGAATCTGCTCCACACATCCACAGTGTATGGGGCAGGTGCAAGCCATGGCTGACCAGGCCCAACGCAGACGCAGACGCCAGGATGTTGGTCGACGTCGCCATCGTTACAGGCATAGGATCCATCTGCCACGAACCACATTGCTGGGAACGCCAGAGGATGTAGTCATCAGCAGATATCGCCTCAGCACTCGTGCCATCATGGAACTATATGGAGACATACGAGGTGCCCTTGAGGCCCGAACCCGAAGGAGCCGTGCCATCCCCGGCCTGACCAAACTCTTGGCCGCCCTGCATTTCACAGCAAGTGGCTCCTTCCAATCCACGGTAGCTGTCGTGGGTGGCATGTCACAGAGCACCTTTTCCCGGTGTCTGCACCAGGTCATTGCAGCTGTTATGGACCGCATGCCTCGCTACATAGCATTCCCACGCAACAGACAGGACCTGATGGACCTCAAGCGTGGTTTCTATGCCGTTGCCCACTTTCCGAATGTCATTGGAGCTATTGACTGCACCCATGTGGCCATCGTTCCACCCCGTGAAACGGAGGCAGCCTACCGCAACAGGAAGCAGTTCCACTCCCTCAACGTGCAAGTGGTGTGTGATGCTGGAATGCGGATCCTCTCGGTGATGTCCAGATTCCCGGGGTCAGCGCACGATGCCTTCGTACTCAGGCAATCAGCTCTGTATCGCAAATTCGAAGATGGCCTGTATGGCGATGGTTGGCTTGTAGGTAAGATCCACGTTAACATACATATCACATGTTTGCAAGGGTCATCTCTGTAATGGCACACAAAGGTGATGTAGACGCCTGTTGTGATGGAGTCACAGGTCCCCATCACAACAGACCTGAGTGGGACATTGTGTTACTGAAAGTGGCGTAATGGCTCAGGCACCCAACTATGTACCATTGGCTGCCAAGCACAAACTATGCAGTACGCCCTGTATGTGGCATGGCTTGCTCACCTCACCGCACAGGTGGACAGCCGACACATATTGGGTGGAGCCATGGCTACTGGCAGTGTGCAAGATGAATTGAGACCTGTCATGTGAGAGCAGCTCACATCCACAGGTGTTAGTGTGCCCCTGACGTTCCTGAGACCTTGCATGAACATCTCTACTCAGTTGTGCACATTGAGGGGCAGCCAGTTGACACCATGTATGTTGTTGGGTAGGCATACCGACAGAGAAGGTGTACCTGAGCACATATGTCAGTACACAATGACTGGAGTGCATACTGCATATGATTTCAACACAGGGACGTCAGGACAGTGGTGTAATGCACCAACCGCATACACAGAGCTGACATACATCTCACTGTTTAGGGGCCCTTCACGTGCTATAACGCCTAATAGCCACACACCAGCTGTGTGGCAAAGCAATCCTGACACCACACACATAAGGTGTAGGGGAACAGGAATGGGCTGCCTCGTGCCATCCGGTTCAACTGCATGTATTGAGCACATACATCCATGGGACAGAAACATAAGTATGTGTAATCTGTTCCCTATGTCATTGCTACAGGAGACGCAGCCTATGGATGCAGGCCCTGGCTGATGACCCCGATCCCCCAGCCTGCCACAGAACAACAGCTGGCCTATAATCGGTCCTTAACTGCTACCCGCATGGTCATCGAACGTACCATCGGCCTTTTGAAGAGCCGCTTCCGATGCTTGGACAAGAGTGGTGGAGCGCTACTGTATGCCCCCCACAAGGTTGCTCAAATAACCCTGCTTTGCTGTGTGTTCCATAATGTGGCTCTTCGCCATGGAATACCTGTGGCTATAGCCCCAGACCTCAGACCTGATCCCCCATGTGCGCGGGCACGACGGCATGACAACACACTCAGGGGCAGCCAGGTTCGGCAACACCTTATACAGACACACTTTTAAGGGTGGCATGGGGCAGACCCCTGCCCCAGACGGCCTGTTTGCCCACCGATGGGTTAGGAAATAGGTCAGTGTGCAGAGCTCCTGTCAGTCTGCTACGTGCTTCACCTGCTATGTGTGTCCACCCAACAACTGTGTGGGGTGCTGGCCTGCCACAGAGGATGGAGGCCTTAATAGGGTGGGGAAGCGCTGCCTCAAGCCTCTGCTGAGGTGCTGTATGTGTGATACCTATTCTGTGCCATTGGGCTAAGCACTTGCTACATACTCTGGGTTGCTGTGCAGTGCACCTCTGCCATCCAAGGTGTACCACACACCTGTGTCATTCCAGATATGGCACACATTATCTGATGGAGTTACCCAGCAACACAGTGCACCCCAGCAGCAAGGACGAGCTACCTGGCCATGCATGCTCCTGGAAGCAGCACACACACATGCTGTCAGTCCCCCTCATGATATAGATGGCCCCTGTTGGGACACACAGCCACCATTTAATGCAGGCCGGACATACTCCCGTCATGACATCTCACCTGAAGAAAGTGTCAGCAGTGCTGGCTGCACGGAGCTGTGGGCTGGGGCTACCCAGCCACCCTACGCATTCTTGCCTACAAAGGTGCTGGCCTGACTGTTGGCATGTGATGGGGAGGACAGCGTGTCAGGCAGGGCGAGAAAGCAATGGCTGACCCTATCATCTATGGGGACCCCAGACATGGCTGTTCATGCAGGCTTGGCCAGAACTCCACTATTATTTAACACCTAACAGTCAACACACCTCACCATAGATAGGACTATTAGCTACCCCTTACAATGTGATTATATATACTTATCGTGTTTTCCTTTTCATATGTTGCCTTCTTACTCCAAATTCCATATTCCGCTGTTACATGTAACAGCTTTTTCTGCACTATTGTTCAAGTGTAAGCTTATTTTGCACTCCTGTGTCATGTGAACCAGCATGATGGGACCATTGTCAGGAATGTTGGGATCTAACAAACTGAAATAAATAAGCACAATAAATAAAGGATTCCTCATACTGGAAGCATGTGTGGCTCATAACGTATGTAGGGTACAGTGGCCTGTCGCCCTCATACTGTACGGTATAATGGTACACAGGGCAGGAAGGTGACCGATTGGGCTGCGGATTGGTCTGCGCTCTGACCATAACCACGCCTCCCCCCCAGTCTGGCCACAAGATATGCCAACCCATCCCCCCCAGCTTGTGTGACTGGGACAGGTTGCTGTGTTGCCACTATCTGACAATGATGGTGCTGCCCACTGCAGCACCCCATACCAGGATGGCATCTCGGGGTACAGGTGGTACCTCGGCTCTGCATTACACACACACACACCCCCCTCACCACCATCCACTCTTGCTTTGGCCCTCAAGCATGAGCCCATGCAGATGTACACCTGGAGCCTACAGGTACTGTACCTTATGAGGGTGCACCCGTCTGGCAGCACGTGAGCTGGCTGCACCCAGCGATGTCTTCCACAAGGGGATACAAGGAGGGCCAATGGTGCCATCAGCCCCTGCCATGGCTGGTCACAGTGTTCATATACCGCACACTTGGCCAAGCAATGTGCATCCGTAACAATTGTGCCACCTGCTGCACCACAGTTGTATGGTCCTGGTTTCCACTAGCTGGGTATGCAGACATTAAACAGGCTGCACGGTACATGCTGTATGTTCTGACATGGCTACCTGTTGTTAATGAGGTGGAATGTGTCAGTGACACAAGATGTGCCTAAGGGTGTTGAAAAATACCATCACAGTGTTCAGTGTTGCACTTGGCCTCTGCCTCAGTGCATACACGGGCCACACAGTGCCATGGACATGGAGGCAACACCGTACACCATGTATGGCAAGCGTTCGACAGGTGACAGCTTCCTGATGTCCACGTACAGTGGAAAACCATCATTCATGGATTGTGTCCTCCATGGGTGCACCAACAGGGTCCTTAGTAATGCCATGAATACAGAACTGTGTGAGACCCAGTGATACAGATCTTCAGTATAATCTACTGAATTAGAACAGGACAACAATCATTCACATGCTGCAGAACCCCAGTGTACCTCCCTCCCTACAGGTGTGCTGGTCAGGCAGACGGTGACAGCTAACCAATGTGGCACACACATCATCATCAGTAGAACATTACTGTTTCCACATGCTGAATGACCTGTGGCACTGCCTGACAGGCCATATGTGTAGGAGACCCCCTTTACCTTGCTTCCCAAGTATGTGGTGCACAGGAGCTGGTGCACAGTGGTGGTACCAGTACTGCTAACTGCGCTGTGTGCAGGCATATAGGGAATAAGGGCCACACATGGACCTACATGTCCCTCCGCGTGACATAGATGCACCCATATTGGTACGTTGGGAGGGTAGGCGTCCCATCCACATGATGTCCCTCAAAAAAGGCTTGCAGGTACAGGAGCTTCACAACAGGGTTTGTGGCACAATGGGTGTGAGGTGCCTACATAACATGATGGTGACACAGGTCACACAGTCTGTGTATTATGTCTGCTGAAAATGATGTGTGAGCAACATTGTATACCTGTAACTGTCGCAACTGCACACCTGTAGGAAGGAAAGTCCACTGGGGTTCTGCAGCATGTGAATGATTGTTGTACTGTTGAGGGACAGTTATGTCTCACAAATATCTGTCACAACTGACCGATACCTCTGACTGCCCTGTACTGGTTAGCCAATCAACATGCCCTATCACCAAGGACAGTCCACCTTGGTGAGTGGCTGGCATATGTGTGTGTAGTGACCTAACATATGTGAGGACACAGTAGGACTCTGGACCACACAGTGTGGGCCATCAGATGGTGGGCCATGGGCACCATTGGAACAGGTAAGGGAGGAGCCATGCACACCCCACAGCTAGGAGATGGCACCAGAGGGATGTGTGCCACTATGGATGGGGACCCCTTGTTGCGATACCTGCACCTTTCAGAGCCACAAAATCCTACATGGGTGAGCAACAGTGACTGCACAACAGCAGTCACCACATCAGTGTGCACATGGACACCCGCTAAACACACTTAAGGGCTGTTAACCATACCTTACACCGCTTGCACCCTGTACACAGCTATGGCGATTGTGCATTAACATTGTTCCCCTCGCCGTACAACTGACAGCCCACTTAGCTGGCTGCTGACAGTCTGTGCAACTGCTGTCATACACAGCATGCAGATAGCAACATTACCCTTCCCCTGCCACACCTGTCAGGGGCCCACAACCTTAATGCTACATGCGTGCCTAGACGATGGTGTTCCTGGAACACAACCATGCTGCCATGGTGGGGATGTACAACGATGTATGGGATTGCACAGAGTACAGCTGGAAAGGCCTACACAGTATTGTATGCCAATGGTGCCTGGAAATGGAAAGTGTGCCTGCGCTACCACTATCATGGATGTCGTGCATGCCAACCTCCCAGTCAGTCACCCAGCAGTGGTGAAAGCAATCGCCCACTTACCTGCAGAGGTGAGAGACTACCTAGGAGCCATCGTCAGCTAGTACCTTATCATCAGTTAACCTTACTTACGTGGTGTGTGTAATGCCGAGATAGGTACAATACTGCACCCTGGTCAGATATCCATGTCTGGACTCTTCACCGACATCAGTGCATGACATGAGCAGTCCCATTGCAATCCACAGCTGGCCACCCCTTCCCCTTTCCTCACAGATCAGGAGTGCTGCCATACATCAGCACACTCCATTACTGTGCATTCCCTGTACTGAGGAACAATACGTCTACTACTGTTAGGGACATGTCTGGTACTGCCCTATGTTGAACTCTGTAAGGTATGTGACAGAGAGATGCACAGGTAGCAATACTGAATGTCAGGCAGGGGCCAGTTTGAACACTCAGTATTGGTGCAATGTGGGATACAACATGCAAGGTGTGGCGGGGGTACACCAACAGCACATTAGGAACATGACACGGACACAATAGGTGGCAGGTTAAACAGGATATTTATTCGTGACAACATTCAGCAGGGTATAGACAAGTATTACGGCAGCAGGAACAGCATACAATTTATGTTCCTAGATATTCATGATCTGCAAGTACTAGATAGCTAATGGATCCAAAGTGATCCAATTCCGGACTACATCACTCCACCATCAGCAGTATTTACACATATGCAGGCAGTGGGTGTTATCAGTACAGGCAAAGCATGATTACCTAGGAACAGGAAGTGGCACCCCAATAGCTCAGATACCGTAATACATTGATTACCGCTGGTCAGTATACAATGAGTAGACAGGCATAGGCCCCAGGCAGTCCAAGTTGAAAGAGTGCACTGAAAGAGGACAGCCTGACAGGCCAGCCAGCAGAGTGAAAGTCCAGGCCCCAGGCAGTCCAAGTTGAAAGAGTGCACTGAAAGAGGACAGCCTGACAGGCCAGCCAGCAGAGTGAAAGTCCAGGCCCCAGGCAGTCCAAGTTGAAAGAGTGCACTGAAAGAGGACAGCCTGACAGGCCAGCCAGCAGAGTGAAAGTCCAGGCCCCAGGCAGTCCAAGTTGAAAGAGTGCACTGAAAGAGGACAGCCTGACAGGCCAGCCAGCAGAGTGAAAGTCCAGGCCCCAGGCAGTCCAAGTTGAAAGAGTGCACTGAAAGAGGACAGCCTGACAGGCCAGCCAGCAGAGTGAAAGTCCAGGCCCCAGGCAGTCCAAGTTGAAAGAGTGCACTGAAAGAGGACAGCCTGACAGGCCAGCCAGCGGACAAGGTACCCAGCGGTTCAGCATGTCGGCAGCAGGCAAACACATGAAGGGTCTGGCTACAGCAGTGAAGGGTCAGGACCAGACAGCAGCAGGAGGCCCAGGAGCAGCAGGAGGCCCAGGAGGACACAGCAGCAGGAGGCCCAGGAGCAGCAGGAGGCCCAGGAGGACACAGCAGCAGGAGGCCCAGGAGGACACAGCAGCAGGAGGCCCAGGAGCAGCAGGAGGCCCAGGAGGACACAGCAGCAGGAGGCCCAGGAGGACACAGCAGCAGGAGGCCCAGGAGCAGCAGGAGGCCCAGGAGGACACAGCAGCAGGAGGCCCAGGAGGACACAGCAGCAGGAGGCCCAGGAGGACACAGCAGCAGGAGGCCCAGGAGCAGCAGGAGGCCCAGGAGGACACAGCAGCAGGAGGCCCAGGAGGACACAGCAGCAGGAGGCCCAGGAGCAGCAGGAGGCCCAGGAGGACACAGCAGCAGGAGGCCCAGGAGCAGCAGGAGGCCCAGGAGGACACAGCAGCACATGGCTGTTGGAGACATGAGGCACAGATCGCACCACACAACCAGCATTAACATTCCATCAGCAGACCGGTCATCCTACAGCACACTGCCAGAATGTGCAGGCCTTGAAACAGAAGGTGGCAGACAGCAGAGTGGCACAGCGGATGGCGGTGGCAGACAGCAGAGTGGCACAGCGGATGGCGGTGGCAGACAGCAGAGTGGCACAGCGGATGGCGGTGAGCCAGGTGAGCAGGTGGGTGGGGGCATTGCATGGTGCCTCCACCTCCATCTCGACGGCACTGCCCCTCTGTAGGGAGCAGCCAGCGGGACATCCTCTTCCATCTCGACGACACTGCCCCTCTGTAGGGAGCAGCCAGCGGGACATCCTCTTCCATCTCGACGGCACTGCCCCTCTGTAGGGAGCAGCCAGCGGGACATCCTCTTCCATCTCGACGGCACTGCCCCTCTGTAGGGAGCAGCCAGCGGGACATCCTCTTCCATCTCGACGGCACTGCCCCTCTGTGGGGTGTGCATCACAGTGGTGGTTGGGTGTACCTGCCCATACCCCGTTTATGGGCCATGTTGGTCCCCTCAGGGCCCCTTGCCACGTCCCGATGGTCCGCTGGGTGGTGGCATTTTCTTCGGTGGACGGCCCCTGCGGCCTCGGGACACTGAGGGACTTGGCTGGGGCGTTGAGGTTGCCGAGGACGAGGCCTGCACATCTGGCAGCCGCTGCAGAATCTGCATCAGGATGTTGTTCTGTGTGGCTATCGCTCCTGCGATGCTGTTGCCTGCAGTCGTGATGTTGTTGGCTGCACTCGTGACTGCTGCACACAATACCTGGTTGTCCCGCCTCTGCTGCCGCCATGCTCACCTCAGGGCACGCATCTCCAGCACTATGCGTTCCAAGCCTCCATCAGCCACTGGTTCCAGTTGGACAGGTGGCACTGCTGGCGGTTCCTCCGGTCCGAGGGGATGTCCCATGGCCATTGGTGGCGCAGCTCCCGCTGCAGAGCTGCATGGGGACATTAGCGGTGTGGGTTGGATGGGCGGGGTAGCCAGTGAGGTCCCCAGGATGCCTGCCCGCGGAGGAGTGTGGGGGGGGCCCCACTCAAACTCCTCAAAGGCCTCAGGCAGGGTATAGGGGCTGCCTGGGGGTGGCATTGTAGCCTGCACCACCTCCTCCTCCTGCTCCTCCTCCTCCTCCTCTGACCACTGTGTCTCCGCGTCCATGTAGAATGGCCTCGTCAGCATGGGCGGCCGCCTGAGCCCTGGTGGATCCCTGCTTGTGCCTGGGCCCTCCCAGCTGTCATCAGAGGGCTGCTGCCTGGGACCAGATGGCTCTGTAGGAAGATTGGGGAGAAAGAGGATACACTGCATCAGTACCACAGCTGTTCTGTCATAGTACTGTGATGGCACACAGGGGCAGCTAATGTACAACCAACATGTCATTCTGCATATACAGTACAGTTGGGTCCTTTGAGACATTCCTCATGGCATGGGTGGTGAGGTTGAGGCTTGAGGCCCAGCCCTCATGGAGACAGTGACCTGTTGCCAGCATGTCTTGCACCCTGCTGCCTGCCCCTTGCTGACTGGGGGAGGGGGGCTGGGCCCAGAAGCCTGGCCTGTGCACAGGCCAGGCTTCTGGGCCCAGCTCACTGAGTCAGTTTGGGCCTGGCCTGTTCACAGGCCAGGCCCTCATGGAGACAGTGACCTGTTGCCAGCATGTCTTGCACCCTGCTGCCTGCCCCTTGCTAACTGGGGGAGGGGGGCCACTACAGTTCTGCAGAGCACATGGGTAACAGAAACTGAAACCTGGCCTAAACATTGTGTTACGACCGTTCACAGGGGGGGGGGGGGGGGGGAAAGGGCCCCAGAGGGCAGCTTACCATCTTCGAGGTGGGATGTATCCAGGTGGGGATGCAATCCCTCGAAGACATCTGGTCCCAGACGCTCCATCAGTTGCTGCTCCATGGGTGTGAAGCGGATGGGGCATGGGGACCGTCCGCCTGTGGCCTTCAGGTACTGGTTCCTGTCAGCGATGCGGGTCTTCAGCTGGGCCTTAACGTCACGGTAGCGGTGGGCCACCTGCTCCCCGGTGCGAGGGATGCCGCTCTCCCGCTGTATGTGGCCAGCTATGCTGGCCCAGATCTCGGCCTTTGCTGCCTTGCTGGTCCTCACTGACAGATTGCCAAACAGCCGCGGATAGTGGCGCAGGACACCCTCGATGAGCATGTCATTGTCCTCCTGGCTGAACCTGACAGCACGCTGCCTGACCCTGGCCTGGCTGCCTGGTTGGGGTGCCACTTCCGGAGGGTTTTCCTCCCTGTCCTCTCTCTCCACCCCCCCAGGTTCCCCCCTCCCTTCCCCCCCCCCACCTGACCCTGCACTTCCCACTCCCTTCCCCTCTGCCCTGCCTGTCTAGCCCTACCTCTTCCCGCCATCCTATCCTGCCTTACCCCATCCCCCTCCCCCTCCCTCCTATCTCTTCCCTCCTGCCTATCTCTCCCACTACCCCTGTCCCGGTCCCTGCTCCTACTCCTCAGTCCCCTACGTCCCTCCTCCTCCCCCTCCTCCCTCCCCCTCCCCATCCCCCTCCCCCTCCCCTCCTCTCAACACCCCTCTCCTCTCCTCTCCTGCCACTCCTCTCACGCTCCATCCTCCTCTCTCCTCCTCCTCACCACCACCACCACCAACACACTCCTCTCTCCTCCACCTCACCACCACCACCACCAACACACTCCTCTCTCTCCTCCTCACCACCACCACCACCAACACACTCCTCTCTCTCCTCCTCCTCACCACCACCACCACCACCACACTCCTCCTCCTCCTCCTCCTCCTCCTCCCCCTCCTCCTCCTCCTCCTCCCCCTCCTCCACACAGATGGACAAACAGTTGACTAACAAACTTGCACTCAAACACAGATTACAAAAGACACAAGGTAAAGGGAAACAAAGTATAACAGAAACACAGGACAGCGCACTCAGTATTCAATTCTCTAAACCACTTCTCTATACCACCAACACCTACCTTCACTATCCAACACTCCTTCCAAACCCTCAAAGGAGGAGGGGCAGGAAGTCAGGTTTTATACCAGACACATTATCGCGTGACGCGGTATTTGGTTTCATTTTGTATCGCGTACCGCGGCAACGGCGCGGTACGCGATATTATTTTGACCTTTTCCTCGCGTACTGCGATATTTGTTTCGCCGCACGCGAAACAGCTTCGCCGCACGCGCTGGTAGCGCGTGCGGCGAAACATTCGCGAACCACGAAAAACCACCTATTTGCATGGGCCACGCCCCCGATTTTTATCGCACGCGGTAACAATGCGTTACCACTGCGATAATGGAAAATGAGGCCCTAAGAAAGCTACATGAACTACATTTGCTAGTGTAACTACTTAAAATTAGGAACAAGCATATGTGAAATGGCTACATTTTAAATCTTGCGTGGACAATTGCATGCACAATTTAAAATTCCTGCGCATATGTGCTCTCACGTGCATATGTACGTATACAAGCTGCCACGCACTAGTTTTAAAGTTACAGTCCCCAGATCCCTAAGGGTGCATGGGGGTAACCTGTTTGGAGTGGCAGTTACTAACCTTAACAGAAGGCAAGGAGATTACTACCTTTAATCAATTAATCTTGATATTTTTAAGGCAACTGCACCATCACTCTCTGCTTTGACAGTAGGATGGGGGGGTGGGGGGGGTGGGAAGGTAAATTGGATTCAGACAACAGTCAATGTTGGGCCCCAACTTTATTGTCTGGGGTACTGATACTAAGACAGCATGGAAAAAGCACAGGACTGCTTTTACAGCTAAGTTCAAAATCATAGCACATTCAAGAAGCATTGTCTGAATGATTAAGAAGGCTGGGCACCCCATAAAAATGTTGCTAGCATTAGTTTTGTGTTGGGTTTGACAGTTGCTTGGTTTTGATTGTAAATAATTCTACTCTTAACATAAGGCTTGAGTGTAACTAGTATGGAACGGCAGTTCTTATCCTTAATATGAAGCTTGAGAGTGACTTTCACAGAGCATCAGTTTTTACCCTTATCAGAAATATGGGGGTAAGCTACACGAAGCAGCAGTTACTATCAAAGAAAAGTTGCTTGGCAGACTGGATGGACCATTTGGTCTTTTTCTGCCATCATTACTATGTTATTCTATATTGTTGGTACATTACTTATTTTTGTAGGAGGTAATTTTCATTTTATTCCATTCAGAATAAACCAGAAATGGCTTTATTTGATGTATTTTTTTGCATTTGTTTCAAAGAAATGCACATACTTAGTGACTCACTCCTGAACACAATAAGCTTGGAAGTGAAGTCTGACCATTAATGTTCTCAATTATACAATGTCTGGAATTCCACTAGGGATGTGCAGAGGGATGCCATACATTGCATTCGGGATTTGGATTCATCGGGGTGCGGATACGTTGTATTCCGCCGTATGGCGCCCTGATGCGTTAATATGTCCATTTCGATTTGTTCCCCCGCTAAAATTAAATTAACTACAACCCCCCCACCCTCCTGACCCCCCCAAGACTTACCAAAACGGGGGGTCCGGGAGCCATCCCCTGCATTCACACCCTCGGTACTGGTTTCAAAATGGTGCCGATAGCCTTTGACCTACTATGTCACAGGGGCTACCAGTGCCATTGGTCAGCCCCTGTCACATGGCCATTGGTGCCATCTTGTGCTCCTACCATATGACAGAGGCTGACCAATGGCACTGGTAGCCTCTGTGACATGGTATGGGCAAAGACTATCGGCGCCATTTTGATTACTGACAGCCGATGGTCCGAGTGCAGGAGGTTGCTCCCGGACCCCCGCTGGACCACCAGGGACTTTTGGCAAGTCTTGGGGGACCCTCCTGACCCCCACAAGACTTGCCAAAAGTCAAGCGGGGGTCCGGGAGCGACCTCTTGCACTCCAGCCGTCAGATACCAGTACTCAAAATGGCGCCGATCGCCCCTGTGACATAGTGAGGGCAAAGGCGATCGGCGCCATTTTGAGTACTGGCATAAATACCCGACACAGCTCTATGTTTCAAACAAAATTATTTTTTTGGGGGGGATGGTTACTATGTAAATCCTACGAAGTGGGTATTACTTCACTTGAAGCACTTTTTCTTCTGTCTATACAAATAGTAGGATGACATCACAAGGATCTAACAGAAGCATTGGTGTATTCTGGGCAGAAAATTTACTTTGTTAAGATTCTTACTTTTAGTTAATACCTTAGAATTTCCTGAAATATTTTTATGGCCTTTTTTTTAAATAAGCTATCCAGAATAAAGTGTTCTGATTCTTAATATTTAGCAGGGAGGTCATAATGATAGAAATATGGCTTCTGGGAAAAATTATAAAAAGGAAAAAAATAATAACATTGGGAGCAAAAACAGAATAGATAAGATAGGAGAGAAGCAGAGGGAACAAGATAATTTATTATCAGTGCTGGAAAAAAAAAAGTCTTTCACTTATAGTTCAGGTTGGTGCTAGCATGATGCATATTATAGGAACCAACAAATGCTCTTTGCTTCTGCCAAGAAATGAAAGTAAATAATAGCACAATTTCTGTTAGTGCAGGCAATACTCATTTTGTGCTTTAAGTTACCAGTAGTTTCATTTGTTAACAACACAATGGGGATCACTTTGTTGTTCTGTGCAACACTTGGCTACCTCCATTCCTATTTCAAAATATTCCTGTACAAAAGCAAGTTAATAAATATTAAAACCCACAGTGATTTCTGTATGCTAACAGCAGGTGGGCACATGGGATTATTCAATTGTCAAACTATTACTTTACATCAACCTAAATGATGTTGGTAAAGTCACTGAATAAGACTAAAATTTAATTGTAAAATAGTTTATTTTTTTTATATATATAACACTTCATTGGATAACCCTTTCAAATGAACATTTGTTTACTGCCAATTAATGAAGAGTAGAAAGCTGTGATAAAAAGTAAAAAGTACATATTGTATCACAAAATGTTAGTACACTAATATACATTATTCGATCCCAAAGGTCCAATTTGTAACCGCTCATGCAGGCAGATGTTCAGACTTTATTCTTTGTTCAGAATATTGGAATTGAATGAAAGAATTGCAGATACAAAAATAGTTCCAATTGTATTGAGCTTCACTGGACTGATTAAAAAGTACTTTCAAGTGTACCTTCATATATATTAGAGCCTATGAATTTCAGACAGAGGCTCTGTTTGGCACAATGCAAGTATTAAGAGCATTAGCAATATATTTGAGAGGCTAAGGGGCCGATGCAATACAGTGCGCTCAGCCGAGCGCACTGTATAACCAGCACTCCGATGTGGGTTAATAGGTGTTAATGCAATAGGGGGATTAGCGCCTATTTAACCCACTTCGGACGTGGAGTGAATGTAATAGCGCTCATCACATGCAAATGCATGTAAATGAGCCTATTACTCATTCACTACACATGAAAAAGATAAGGGGCAGATTTTAAAACCTGCACGTGTGGCCTATATTTGTGCGCACTACCCAGAGCGCACAAATGCACGCCCAATTTTATAACATGCGGTTTTATAACATCCGGAGGCCTCGTTCCTGCCCCCGCCCCCACCCTGCCCCTTTCACAAAGGCCTAGGACATACGAGTGTCCCGGGGCTTGCGCACGTCACCGGGCCTATGCAAAATAGGCTCGACGCTCGCAGGAGCGATTTACGCGTGTAACCCTTTTAAAATCCACCCCTAAATGTGTGTCTCAGACGTACATTTATCGCTCCGCAATTAACGCCTGCCTGGAGCAGGCGTTAATAGCTGAGCGCAGGTAAAAGAAGTACAGAAAAACAGAAAAAACAGCTTTTCTGTACTTCTTTTTTAAAATAAAAAAAATGAATAAATAACTCGGCAGACCGCAGAGTTATGAAGACCGACGCCGGTAAACTCGGTGTCGGTTTTCATAACCGGACGTCTGCCAGTAATGAAAACCAACGCCGAATTTATCGGCATCGGTCTTCATAACCGGCAGCCGCGGTGGACCATGTTAGCAAGGAGGTGCTAAGGTCACGCAAGCGACCCTAGTGCCTCCTTCCTAGCACAACCCCCTAATTTACATATTGCATGGCGCCCCCCTTGCGAGCCCCATGAGTGCGTTAAGAAAGCGGGCGCCGTAAAGTCAGCGCCCGCTTTCCGCGAAAATTATTGCATCAGCCCCTAAGATTGTATTCAACACTCCCTGGCTTATGAGTTAGGTACATTCCTGTCATGGTATTTACAACACTAACACATTTGGAGATACTACCTGGAACGAAGTAAGATAAAAATAATTCTCAGGTTAGAGGTGAAATTACTACGAAAAAGTATCTGGGTGCTGAGGGGTGAGCAAGAATGGAGAGGCACATTTAGGTAAAGGAATTTTTAGATTAATGTGTAAATAAGAGGAAGGTTCTGGTATATGACATGAGAAATTGGGAAGAGAAAGGGAAGAGTGATTTGGAAATGGAAAGAGAAAATCTGATAAGGGTCAGATGGAGGATGAGAGATTAGAAATAGGCAATGGAAAGTAAATGAGTGTGAATGGTAACAAAGGAGAAGTGAACAGTAAAAGCTTTGGAGAAGCCAAAACAGAGGATACCAAAAGTGGGGGATAGCTAGGGAGAACAGTATGAGATCCAAAGCTGGAATACAGAGAACAGCATGGCACAAACATTCTAGTTGTGTGTTTTAAGACACAATCAGTGCCGGGGAAGTCATGCTATGGTGCAATTAATGTTGTGTATTAGAATACTGACTATTCATAAGAAAATAAGAAATGCCATACTGAGTCAGACTAAGGTCCAAAGAGCCCAGCATCTTGTCTCTATCAATAGTCAGTTCAGGTTGCAAGTAAATTGTAGATCCTATAAAATAAAGATATTTCCTGTTACCTGCTCCAAGGGATAGCAATAGCTTTCCTTACTCTACGTGGCTAATAAAATATTATGGACTTTTCCTCTAGGAATGGAATGAACTGAAAACAGCCTCCTTCAAAAATACCCCCAAATTTTTAGGTAGTTTTGTATTTGTGCATTTAAAAAATAATAAAGAACCTCCATCAGGATCAGGCCTCATTCTAGACCTATCACCAAGGCTCTGGCTAGGCCTGGTCCTGGTGCTGGAACTAGGCCTGAGGACCAGCCCTGGGACCCAGCACAAAGCTTGGTCCCATTGCAGAGGCTCAGGTCAATGCCTGGGTCCAAGGCCCTGCCCAGAAGTCCAGGATCAGGCCTCCTGATATTTTCTTTCTTTGAGAACTAATTCCATCTGCTTAAAGGACATGCTGCAGTGACATCACAGGGGAGCCTTACTCAAGAGTGGATGGCATCATTTTTATGGCTGGCTGTATATTTCAATGGCCATAAATCAAAATGGCACTGTCTACTCCAGAGGAAGGTTCTACAGTGATGTCACTGTTGCACATCCTTCAAGTGGATGATATTATACTATGAAGATTGAAAAAGAAAGGAAATACTTAGAGGCCTGGTTCTAGGCATTGGCAATGGGAACAGACCTTGGGCCAGGCCCTCGCACCAAGCCTAGGTTTCAATGACAGAAAGAGGTCTTGGGTTTTGTCTTGGTACCAAGCCTATGCCTCAGCAATGGGACCAGGCCTTGGGATAGATACCAGCCCTGGGCCTAATCCTCAG
Organism: Rhinatrema bivittatum; assembly: GCF_901001135.1. NCBI lineage: Eukaryota > Metazoa > Chordata > Amphibia > Gymnophiona > Rhinatrematidae > Rhinatrema > Rhinatrema bivittatum. Next base: position 176,762,363 of record NC_042615.1, read on the forward strand.
TGATAGGACCAAACCTCGGGCTGGACCCTGGGACCCCTAGAGCTTAGTAATGGGACTCTGACTCATAACAAACCCCAGGCCTAGACCTTGGATACAGAACCAGGCCTCAGGCCTACCCCCGTGCCAGATCTCAGATCGGGTCTCAGCACTGGTGCCATGCTTCAGTTGATGCATCAGTGCTGGGATAAAGACTTGGGTCAGGCATTGGAGCTGGAAGACCTCGCCACTGGCACCAGACCTTTTGCCTGGCTTTGGTGCCAGGTCCAGGCCTTGGGTCTAGGCTTAAAAGCAGGAGACAGGTAATACACCAAGGATTCTTTATTAGCACAAAACGTAATAAAAAGCCTGTCTCAGGCTGAGTTTCGCTCTATTGTGAGCTGCTTCAGGGGCTATGTAGACAAAACAAATAAAACATATAAATGAGACATAAGAAAGAGATATAAATAATAGATTGAAATAAAATGAAATAAAATGAATTGCAATAAATGTAAACAATCCACAAGGGATAACAACATAAATATTGAACACATACAAAAATATTGAACACATACACTAATGAATGATGTGATACATACAAATATGACATACAACAAAGTAATTCAGCAGGGTTTACCTATGATGTCAGTGCTGTATACTAGAGATGTGAATCGTGTGATCGATCGTCTTAACGATCGATTTTGGCTGGGGGGGGAGGGAATCTGATTGTCGCGGTTTGTTTTTTTTAATCGTTTAAATCGTAAATCGGGGGAGGGCGGGAAAACCGGCACACTAAAACAACCCTAAAACCCACCCCGACCCTTTAAAATAAATCCCCCACCCTCCCGAACCCCCCCAAAATGTTTTAAATTACCTGGGGTCCAGTGGGGGGGTCCCGGTGTGATCTTCCACTCTCGTGCCACGACTGCGTTAATAGAAATGGCACCAGCGCTACCTTTGCCCTGTCATATGACAGGGCAAAGGTAGCGCCGGCGCCATTTTGGTTCCTGTCCCCCGACGTCACGAGCGCAGGAGATCGCTCCCGGACCCCCGCTGGACCCCCAGGGACTTTTGGCCAGCTTGGGGGGGGCTCCTGACCCCCACAAGACTTGCCAAAAGTCCAGCGGGGGTCCGGGAGCGACCTCCTGCACTCGGGCCGTATTGCAAAATGGCGCTATGGCCCGAGTGCAGGAGGTCGCTCCCGGAACCCCGCTGGACTTTTGGCAAGTCTTGTGGGGGTCCGGAGGCCCCCCCAAGCTGGCCAAAAGTCCCTGGGGGTCCAGCGGGGGTCCGGGAGCGATCTCCTGCGCTCGTGACGTCGGGGGACAGGAACCAAAATGGCGCCGGCGCCATTTCTATTAACGCAGCCGTGGCCCGAGAGTGGAAGATCACACCGGGACACCCCCACTGGACCCCAGGTAATTTAAAACATTTTGGGGGGGTTCGGGAGGGTGGGGGATTTATTTTAAAGGGTCGGGGTGGGTTTTAGGGTTGTTTTAGTGTGCCGGTTTTCCCGCCCTCCCCCTTCCCCTCCACCCTCCCCCGATTTACGATTTTTGACGATAAATCGGGGGAATTCCTATTGTATTGTGCCTGTAATGATTTTTGATGATTTAAAATATATTGGACGATATTTTAAATCATCAAAAAACGATTCACATCCCTACTGTATACATGGCTGTCTCCATATTTCAATCATATATGTATACTGCAGGTCAGTCATAACTTGAATATAACCTTGGCACAATGTATAAAATCATGGTGTCAACAAGTTAACCAGACATTTGTATATTTATATGTAAAGGCTATAAATATTAATCCATCATAGTTATTTATCAAATATATCCAAATCTTAGATAAAAATGGTACCTATGTGAATGTTGTGTCCATCGGTCTCAGACGGCTTCAACCTCTGTGCCTCACCTTTCTTCCTTCTCTCTCCTCAAGCCTTGGAAAGATGGCTGCTGCCACGTCTTCATGCCGCTCTCTCTGGTGTCCCTGGATCGGTGACGGTGGTCGCCATGATATTCCTGAGAGCCTCCTAGGGTACGTGCACGCATGCCACCTATGCCTTTATTCACGTCATGGCAGGAACCTCGGGGGCGTCCCCTCCGAGTGACGTCATCACATCCTGGTATTTAGCCTGCCCTTCATTTGCTAACAAACTGACAGGCCGATTCAATAAAGTCCGCAGGAGAGCATTGCGAACGCCTGCTCTCCCGGCGCGCGCACAGGCCACTCACCTGTGCGCACGACCAGTATTTAAATTAGGTCCGGCGGTAGAAACAAGCAAAAGGAGGCGCTAGGGACACTAGCGCATCCCTAGCGCCTCCTTTTGGCCCAAGCGGTAGCTGTCAGCGGGTTTGACAGCCGACGCTCAATTTTGTCGGCGTCTGTTCTCAAGCCCGCTGACAGCTATGGGCTCGGAAACCGGACGCCGGCAAAATTGAGCATCCGGTTTTCGACCCGACAGCCACTGGCTGACTTCAAATTTTTTTTTATTTTTTTTTTACTTTTTTTACCCTTCAGGCCCTCCGACTTAATATTGCCATGATATTAAGTCAGAGGGTGCACAGAAAAGCAGTTAAAACTGCTTTTCTGTGCACCCTCTGACTTAATATCAGTGCCCGAAGAAATTAGCGCCTATCTTTGGGTAGGCGCTAAATTTCTGAAAGTAAAATGTGCGGCTTGGCTGCACATTTTACTTACTGTATCACGCAGGCATACCTAATAGGGCCATCAACATGCATTTGCATGTTGAGGGCGCTATTAGGTGCCGTGGGTTGGACGCACATTTTCCTCCCCATACTGAATAAGGGGTAAGGGGAAAATGCGCGTCCAATGACAGGTTAACAGTACGCTCCGTCGGAACGCACTGTACTGTATCAGCCTGTGAGTTAGCAAGGATTGGATTGCCTCCAGTCTAAGCTGCTCTGCCGCTTCACAGCTCCTGAAGGAAGCTCTCTTTGCCATTTGGGGTAATTCTTCACTAACCTGGGTACACTCTCCTCAAGGTCCCTTCTGCTCTATTTCAGGTACCTATCTTGGGATACCGGGTACTCGCTCCTCGAGGTCCTCCTCTCCCTAATCTGGTGTCTACCACTGAATAACTTCTGCCTGCTGGGACCTTTAATAATACAGCTTTCTGCTTCAGTGAGTACTAACCCTTTCATTCTGTCTCACCTTCATCTTCAGCGCTCTGTGACAACATTTGGGACCTGACCCTGCTATGCCGCGCTGTCTATCACCTACTCGAGTGTGAGACTGCTCTCCTCTGCTGAGGACCCCTGGACTACTTCACTGGGTTACCTTCACTGCTGCCCACTCCCGGGCAGTATAATCGAGCTGTACAATAAATACAACTTCTCTGTGTCTCCGTGTATAGAGTCTAGCCTAGTACTGCGGTTCCTCACAGGGCTCCTTCTCGTGGGAGTGGCCATTACCGCAGTACCCAAGAATCCACTCCAACACCTCATAACCATAACAGTGAATAAATATAAAAAATAAATAGTTTACTAAAACTAAAATATGCAAATATATAAAAAATATAAAATAAAAATAATAATTTGATTGTGTAAGTAGACCACAATATAAGGAATATCGTGCCAAGCAAATTAACCTAGGGGGCTTAATTGTGCCTTATTGTGAACCATTGTGATGGCAGCTTGCTTAACGATGGTATAGAAATGATTTCAAATAAATAAATAAATAAATAAATAAATAAATAAATAAATATATAAATACATAATAATAATAATAATAATAATAATAATAATAATAATAAAGTAATGGTTACCTAGCTATAAGAGGAATAATCAGATATATAATGTTTGTGGTTTTAAAAATCTTTAGGGCTGCCAAATACACATCGTCACTGATATCCAATGTTACTGCAATAAATAAAATATTAAACAATAGAAAAAAGTATATGTTAATTAAAATAAAACATAAATGAAAAAGGTTACTTGATTAAAAAAGCAAATAAGAATAAAAGGAAGCCAAAAATAATAAAATAAAAATAAAAGTAAAAATGAAAGCACTTAGGATTAATCGGGACATGCACATGATGATTAAGAGTAGCTTATACAGTAAGCATACATTCCTATAGTCTAGGCTAGCTGGATTAATAGATTACATGTGCCGAAAACAAAATTGAGCATCTTAAAAAGTGCCAAAGTGACCCGTGAAGAACTGTAGAACTGTCCGCTATACCTGAATGTTTAAATGACTTCTTAAGGCTTTAAAAACAAAAAATAAATAAAATGTACAGGACCGGGCAAAATGAGAAAGGGATACAGTCCTTAATAATTACAAATAAAAATACAAAGGGGCATCAGAACCAACGTAAATATTGAACTAGTCAAATCAACATTATATTCACAAGTAAATCAAGGGTATATAAAAAATATCTTACATAATGGGCATGCGCCCACATAGTCAAGGCTAGATGAATTAATGTGCTTAAAAGATGTGCCTCAAACAAAACATGATTTGAATTCAGATTTTTTACATATTTTAATGTATATCTTAATCAGTTATATGCTATTGTTCTATACCAGTGTTTACATTTTTTGCTGTTAAATAACTTTAAATGTATCAGGTTGTTGTAACTGTAAACCGGAGTGAAGGCAACTCTGCTATACCTCGGTATATAAAATATGCTAAATAAATAAATAAAATAAATAAAATAAATAATTGAGAAATTAATGAATCGCTTAAAAGTGGGCAATGAAGATGCCGTATAAGAGGCTAAAGAATTGTGGATATGTGTACTACACCTAAAACTTTAAATGGCTGCTGGAGCAAGATCGGGAAAGAGAAAAAATTGTGGATATATGCTCTAGACCTAAAACTTTAAACAGCTGCTGGAGCAGGATCGATCAAAGAGAAAAAAAAAGGGGGAGGGGAAGGGGATACATTACTAAAAATACAATAAAAGAAAAGCAAACTAAAATCACGAGTGTATAAAAAAATACATAGCCGGATTTTAATACTTAAACGCGGGCATATATTTGTGCGCAGAACCCGGCGCGCACAAATGTATGCCCGATTTTATAACATTCACGCGCAATTGTGCGCATGTCATAAAATCTGGGGTCGGCGCACGCAAGGGGGTGCACAATAGTGCACCTTGCGCGCGCCGAGCCCTTGGGGAGCCCTGCTGACTTCCCCGTTCCCTCCGAGGCCGCTCCAAAATCGGAGCGGTCTCAGAGGGAACTTTCCTTCTGCCCCCCCCCCCACCATCCCCTCCCTTCCCCTACCTAACCCACCCCCAGCCCTACCTAAAACCCCTCCCTAACCTTTATTTTATAAGTTGCGCCTGCTTCCGGGTAGGCGTAGGTTGTGCGCGCCGGCGAACAGCCAGCCCGCGATCCCGGGCACAGTGGCAAATGGCCGCTGTGCGTGGAAGCTCCAGCCCTGCCCCGCCCCGGACCATCCCACCCTGTCTACACCCCTTTTTTTCAAGCCCTGGGACTTACACACATCCCGGGGCTTTAGCGCGCCACTGGGTCTTTTGAAAATAGGCCGGGGGCGTGTAACTCCCCTATGCGTAGTAAATCCTCCCAGATTTACATGTGTAGGGCTTTTAAAATCTGCCCCACAATTAACATATGAAAATAAATGCACTTTTAACTGCCCATAAAAGTCAGCCGGGTCTATGCAAGTAAATTTACATTAGTAAACTAGATAAAAACATACCTAAAAATTGTGACTAAAACAACTTAAAAAAAAAAGATTCACATAAAACACTATGGCCAGGATTCATCATTCATCGCATGAATGATGAATCCTGCGAAAATGTGTGTGTGGGGGGGGGGGGGGGGAAGGGCAAAGAAGGGAGGCAGGCTTCTGAAAGCCAGCAGCCTTCGCAGCACCGCGGTGTCTTCACTGCCGACTTTTCCACTGAATAGCGCCATCGTGAAAGGTGATGCTATTCGGTGCGCTACTGCCGACGATAACGTGGGTAACGTTATTGCTGGCAGCGAAAACAGTGCCAAATCCGCCCCTCCCCTCCTCGCCCCAACTCCGCCCCTCCCTGCCCTGACTCCTCCCCTCCCCCTAATTTGCATAGTTAAGCATAGCATGCAGTTCTGCAGTCCATGCCTGGTTGAACAGCATCCAACACGATGTTTTATGGTTTATACATAGAGTTTATCCGGGTTAGTAGGCTATGTTTTATTATTATTTATTATATTTTTTATTTTCACATTATTGTTTAGTTGATTTTACAATACAGTAGCTGCTCAAATGTGTTTTATTTAGACTGTTTTCAAATCAGCTATTTTTGGTTAGTCATTCAGCGATTCATATTTTTACTTTAGAATTGATTTTTTACTCTGCCTGGCTCCACAGGTTTTTGGCGTGAAAAGCAGCCATTTAAACCCTCTGGTACAGTGCACAGGTCTGTAATGTACTGCAAGGCTGCTCAACGTCTCACACGGTGTCTTCATTGCCCGGTATCTCTGTATTTTAGTGTTTTATGTGAATCCTTTTTTTTAAGTTGTTTTAGTCACAATTTTTAAGTATGTTTTTATCTAGTTTACTAATATTAATTTACTTGCATAGATCCGGCTGACTTTTATGAGCAGTAAAAAGGGCATTTATTCACATATATTCATTGTATTTTTTGATGCACCTGTGGTTTTAGTTTGCTTTTCTTTTATTGAATTTTTAGTAATGTATCCCCTTTCTCCCCCCCCTTTTTTTTTTTTTTTCTCTTTGCCCAATCCTGCTCCAGCAGCCATTTAAAGTTTTAGGTGTAAGAGCACATATCCACAATTTTTTCTCTTTGCCCGATCTTGCTGCAGCAGCCGTTTAAAGTTTTAGGTGTAGTGCACATATCCACAATTCTTTAGCCTCTTACATGGCGTCCTCATTGCCCGCTTTTAATTGATTTATTAATTGCTCAATTATGATTTGTTTGAGGCACATCTTTTAAGAATATTTATTCAGCTGGCCTTGACTATGTGGACGCGAGCCCATTATAGGGCCGATTCAGTAAAAACATGGGAGAGCAGACGAACGCCCGCTCTCCCGGCGCACGCACCGGCGAGTGGCCGGTGCGCGTGATTCAGTATGTAAATTAGGTGGTGCGGTAGAAACAGGCAAAAGGAGGTGCTAGGGACACTAGCACGTCCCTAGCGCCTTCTTTTGACCCGGAGCGGCGGCTGTCAGCGGGTTTGACAGCTGATGCTCAATTTTGCCGGCGTCGGTTCTCGAGCCCGCTGACAGCCACGGGCTCGGAAACTGGATGCCGGCAAAATTGAGCATCTGGTTTTCGGCCTGACAGCTACCGGCCCATTTAAAAAATTTTTTTTCTTTTTTTTTTTACTTTTTTTACTCTTCGGGACCTCCAACTTAATATCGCCATGATATTAAGTCAGAGGGTGCACAGAAAAGCAGTTTTTACTGCTTTTCTGTGCACTTTCCCGGTGCCGGCAGAAACTAGCGCCTACCTTTGGGTAGGCGCTAATTTCTTAAAGCAAAATGTGCGGCTTGGCTGCACATTTTACTTACTGTATCGGGCGGGCATACCTAATAGGGCAATCAACATGCATTTGCATGTTGAGGGCGCTAGTAGGTGCCGTGGGTTGGACGCGCATTTTCTGCCCCTTACTGAATAAAGGGTAAGGGAAAATGCGCGTCCAAGGGCAGGTTAGCAGTCTGTTTCCATACAGGCCGATACAGTACAGTGCGCTCCGTATCTGTATCGGCCTGTATGGAAGATATTTTTTAGATACCCTTGATTTACTTGTGAATACAATGTTGAGGGTGGGGGTGGGGGTGGGGGAACAGGTTAGGCAGATATTTACGTTGGTTCCGATTCACCTTTGTATTTTTATTTGTAATTATTAAGGACTGTATCCCCTGCTCAATTTGCCCAGTCCTGTACATTTCATTTATTGTTTTTAACGCCTTGAAGAAGTCATTTAAACATTGAGGTATAGCAGACAGTTCTACAGTTCTTCATGGCTCTCTTTGGCACTTTTTAAGATGCTCAATTTTGTTTTAGGGTCATTTTTTCTATTAATCCAGCTAGCCTAGACTATCGGGATGTGTGCTCACTATGGCCCAAATTCATCAATCTCACATGGGTAACACTAGCATTAGAAAAAGGGGCGTTTCCATGCAAATGAAGGAGTTACCGGGTAACTGCGAAAGGTTCGCGAACTGCGCTGTTACTGCAATTCGCGAAACATATTTTCGGTTTGCGAAACGCCATCGTGGTTTGCGATAACAAATCTTCATGGAGTGCCGTTGTAGGCATACATCAGTGTGTTGCCATTCTCATCTGAACAAGCTAAGCACTTACCCTCTAGCTAGCGACATAGGACAGTACATAGAACACTTGTCTGGTTGTACATGTATACCTGGTGTGGCAGGGAAAGGTTCTTATTGTAACAGTGTTAGACTTATGGTTGGGGGCTACTCCAAGCTACAGCATGATAATGGTTCTTTAGCAATCTGCATGCTATATATATGAACACAAGGACACATACTGTCATCTGACAATTAACAACGTTGTTGCTAGTGGTAAGGAGAGGGCCATCTTCAATAGATAATGTGGCTAAAGTGGCTTTGCTGTAGCAACTATGTAAGGTATGTTGAAGAGGACATAAGAGTGGCAGTTTGGTAGCCATGTCCAAAGAAAACTGAGCACAGCTGGGGTGCACTCTGTGTGGATTAGCACTAAATTCACCTGATGGCCATGGTCAACATAGTGTTATATAAAATGTGTGACAGGGATTCTCCCAGAAATGTCCAGATGGCCCAACATTCTGTCACCATCCCTTGTGGCAGCCAACAGCTGTAGTGTGTGCATGCCCCCTTTTTATGGTGGCCCACTCACAACTGAAAGACCAAGTCTCAAGAGGAACATGGGGGAACAGGTCATATAATGTGATATTGTCCAAAATCATACATTCTGTGGAAACATAATTCTTCTGCACACATTTATGTGGAAGCCACAACCCTAAGTTCTGGACATTGTGGAAAGAGGCCATTCTGTAGGGAAGTCCACTAGAGTCCACTGACAGTTATCTGTCTGTTTTTAAAGTGATTTTGTATAAATTCACAAATATAAAAGTACACAATAACATAGAGATTGGATTTTGTCCACTGAAGTGGACTTTCCTGTACTATGGGCTGCTGTAGAAAACTGACGCAGTAAGGAATGTTGGTCGCATATAACTGTCTGCAGACTAATATTGCTTGCACATACAATATAACCTTGGACAACATCACGTTATATGACCAGTTCACCCATGTTGTTCTTGATACTTCATATGAACGCTTGGGTTCCTGCAAGGCGTTTCTTGTTAGCTCTACTGTGAATAGGTTGGATCCACTCAGAACAGTACCCTGCCGTATATATTACCTATTTGGTAATATTAAACATAAGACATGGCCTCTGTCCCATTACTTACCACCGACCCTTAAACCTCTTCTTGGTTAGCGCATCTCCATATGGCAACGCAATTCCTTCTCATGGGAAAATGAGACTGACACCTCTATCAGTATTGGAAGGAGACAGGCCCACATCCTGTCCAGATCAAGGGCAGATACAACCCACCTGTTTGAAGGCCATTTCTGCTACCTCTCTTTTTGCCCTTCTTCATGCCATGACTAGCGCACACTGCACTGTTACCAATGACTGCCCAGACCACTTTCCTGCAGCTCTTGGGTCAGACCTACTTGCCGGCCAAGGGTAATGGATCAGGCCCAAGTAATGCCTTCCACATGTTGCCATATTCCCAACGTCAGAACCTAGATGTTTCAGAGTGGCCCACTCACTTCTCCACAACTGGGTGAGGTGCTCTGTGAAGGCATCCACTCCTCACCTCTTAAGACATAGTCTGCCAGTATAATCAGCTATTCTGCACCAAAGAGGCTTCTACCTCTTCGCAGACGTGGAATTATGGGTGTCCTAGGTTTCCATGCCAGAGGGTGGCCTGTGTATCCTGTACTTCACAGCCAAGGTCAGGGATGAGGGATTATCTCCCCAAAATCATACCTGACCCTGAGCACTCCGCTGCTGTTGCTTGGCCTCTTAGGCACAACTGTGTACCCAGACCCTTTCCACCTCAGCAAGGACAAGTAGCCATGTCTGAGATTACAGCATGTATTCTTCAGCCTGTTTTACGTATCTGCATCCAAGTAAGGGCCCTCCTGGACCACATGACAGTGTGGCTGCATGCTACACAGTTGGTCACCATGCACATGTGTATGCCCAACTGGAAGGTCATCTCACACTGTAGCCTAGCATCCCTGAGCCTCTTGCCTATTTTGGTATCCCCTTATGGAGGCCATCCCCTGGTGCAAGCATATGGGCTGGTAGCAGAGGGCACACCCTTATCTGGTACTGTACATAAAGGTTATTTATACTATTCTGCCTGCTATCGTGGTTCAGGAAGTCACCTGGGAGCTGTCTGTGCAGAGGATGTGTGTGGTAAGCAGGAGGCTAGGTACCCCCTGTACTCCTTGTGACAGCATGCAGTCAGGTATGCCCTCTCGGCATTGGCTACTCATGTGGCCACTATGACAGTCCCCCTAATGGCAGACAAGCACATACATATGTGCCAGTGACACAAGCTGGATGGGATGGGCTCCTCACGATTGTGGGAGGAGTCTGTGCTGATCTGGGTCCAGTCCCAGTGCAGTGACTACCTTTTCCCAACTGTGCTCCTTCCAAGCCAGCCTACCATTGTACTGCACAGTATGAGGCTCATGTAACAATCCACACAGACTTGGATGATGGCAGCCAATTTGGCCATCTTTTTACAGTTGAGGGTGGTGTGCTACATGAAGTGAGTGGCCTCTAGGCCCAAATGCTAGGTTCCCCTATTCATCTCCATGTACAATGAGAACAATCATCCCTCTTCTCACACCTCTGCACCATGATGGGGATGATGCCCCTGCTTCCTCAGGTGGGTGACGGCTTTGCAACAAGTGGAGAAGCAGCGGGACCCCATGACACTCACTGTCCAGTACAGCCAAAACCCAATTCCATCCCCAAATGAGTACACCATTATGATATTGGAGGACATTAGCATGGCCACCTATCCAAACATCTGTCATCATCATAACAATTTGCCAGAGTGGATCAGGCTGTCGGTAGCCCGTTATGTGTGTCAGGTAGTGGGGCCTTGCTAACAGCTGTCCACCTGCAGGTGTTCCCTTTTTAAAAGGTGGATGTTGACTACATGGGGTGTGCAGAAAGGCACACCCTTTACCCAGAAACATAGCAAACTTTAGAACGTTTCACTCATTGCTCACCTATTCAGCCTATAACACCTGTTGTTTGCTGCTGCACAGGAGTACTATCCATTGTTAAGAACAGGGAGTGGGTTGTACAACCATGTTGGTATTGACCTGGATGGCCCGATTTCAGGAGGCCTTCCTACAGATATTTCACCCTGTGTAGCCTCCTGTTGTGTGCTGCCATCTCCACATGATGCCCACATGGCTAATGGGAGCTCATGTCAAGCGTTACTGCTCCTGTAACCCATTCACATATGAGCAGCTAAGTCAGTTTTGTGGAAGCAATCACCTGTGCTGGAAAGTTGTGGGAGCTTTAGTCATTATAGGTGGTTTCCCCCTGGAAATGGGTTACACATCATATTGTGCAGTAGTGCACCTATGATGATGGCCTTTGTCGGGCCAACAAGCTTCTGATGTAGTCTGTTGGGACAAGGGTGACAGACTGTGTGTAGGCTCACAGGAAGCATGCTGTAGGCTTGAAACTGCCAGGGCTGGGGTACTTCCCCATTCCACACCACTCTTTCTGTCCTATTATAAGAACAGATGTGAGTAGCTGGCGCCAGTCACACCCTGATCAGTGGCATGTCACACTGTGACTCCTTTGTGGGAGATTTGCCAACCCATCTGGTGAGAGGATGGGTGAACAGACACTCTGTTAAAGTCATGGCAGCCTCGTTACCTACTTGCACATATCACCCTTCTTGGATAGTTTCCATGGCCCTACAAGCTGCCCTTTACACACATTTGATGTACAGGTCACCCCACCTGTCAGTCCACTGTTCACTGTTGCCTCCTTAAGAGCAGCAATCTTTATGCCTATAGATCACTGTACAGGTGCATGCTACCTCCCTTTAGGGCCCAAGCAGATCAGTTGTGCTGCTTGTGAAATGATGAGCTGCTTGTTGCTGCCAATAGTCAGAGCATCATCTTGTGCCATGGAAAAGTGACATGTGGGTGTGGACTCCCATGTGGCTGGTCATTGCAGAAAGCACAGGTGATTACTGATATCAGGTGACATGGTATGACAGCTGCATGTGAATCCTCCAGTAAATGGAGGATGGGTGTCCCTAGTGGTGTCATCTCAATCATTCAGAGTGTGACGGTTTATGTGTGTGCTATGAACATGACCATGCATGGCTAATCTCTTGCTTGACATGTGCACTGTGGCCTTCAGTTACTCTGTCACATTATGTCTCCCATATCGGCCACAACCATGATTAGCATGTGGGAGAACACCTGTTAGAGGTCAGCAGTTTGGGTCATGAACAGACCCTCTGCATTTACCAGTACATGCAATAGTGCATTGCCAGTGTATTATCTATCCCTGCACACAAGGTTTACAGTAAACTTTATCATCAAGGTGTGAAGGTTACCCCAAAGAAGACCAATGGTGCTGTTCCCTTAATAGTACTACTGAGCAAACTGAGAAATGGTGTATGAACGCCTTGGAGAACCCACTTCCCACTTTTTGCTGGTATTATAGCATGTCCATTGACTTCCACATCACTGGTGTTACATTCACAACCAGAGACCAGTACATGATACGAGTAGAAAGTATTGTACATTGGGAAACCGTTACCATGTAGGCCAGACTACATGTACATGGATATTCCGTCAGAGGGAGGGGGTGAAGAGAGTGTGTGAAACGCACCCACCGAGTGATGAGAGCAGGCACTGTACACCATTTGACAGTACCAACTGTCACAGACATGTAAGGTACAGCCCCACTTGACCAACTCCACTCTGTGGACAGGTATGTATGTGTTTCCTGAACCCAGTGCTCCATCCATGCCGATGTACAGAAGCACAGGAGGATGAGTTAGTCTACACTGCTTGCCCCAGAAGCATGTGCTCTAGTCACTTGATGACAGTAGCCCATCTCCTTGTCTGGCTGTGCTACAGATGCGGCCATGATTTATTTTATTTTATTTATTTGTATTTTTCTATACCGGCATTCACGGAGTTCGTATCATGTCGGTTTACATAAAACAAGGGGTGAGAAATACATTATAACGTAAATAACTAATAACATAAGAGTATACATTAAAAGTAAAACAAGTGCATGGAAGAAGAAGTTACAATAAAACGAGGGTCATTCTAACTGGGATTAGAGTTAGAGGAAAGATAAAAAGTTTAACAAGAAGTAAAACATTGTAGTGATTGGTAGATAGTGACTGTTTCAGTTTAATAGGAAATGTTCAGTAATGCTGCATTTGATGGTAGTGAATCTTTAAGGGTCCGGAAATGCTTTCATGAACAGCCATGTTTTCAGTCTTTTCCTGAAGGTTAGAAGACATGGTTCCTGTCTTAGTTCTAGGGGGATGGAGTTCCACAGTGGGGGACCTGCTGTGGAGAAGGCCCGATCTCTCAATGTTATATGTTGGGTGGTATTGTTGTGTGGTACCTGTAGATATTCTCTATATGCTTCTCTGATGGGTCTGTTGGAGGAGTGTTTTTTAAGAGCTATTTGTAGATGGAGTGGAGCCAGTCCATGGATATTCTTGTAGATTGTGGTGAGGGATTTATGAATTATTCTGTAGTGGATTGGTAACCAGTGTAGGTCTTTAAGGACTGGTGTAATGTGATCTGGTGTAATGTGACTGGTGTAATGTGACTGGTGTAATGTGACAGTGTAATGTGTATTGGTGTTACTGGTGTTACTGGATTGGTGTAATGTGACTGGTGTAATGTGACTGGTGTAATGTGACAGTATGCCGTCAATGATGGCATTGACGGCATACTGTCATACACTGGCATAGCATACATGCCTCTTTTCAAAAGGGAAAGAGCCTGAAATTAATGTCTCTAACATGTACACACGTTCACATACATATAGATAGTCAACAATTTATTATGTGCACCCTGTTATGGGCCCTACCCTCTAATTTAGAGGAGCACCCCTAAACAGCTTTTGGGTGGAAAGACTTAGTCAGTCATGCAAGTAGCATTAACCAAAAAAGGTGTGCCCAGTACATTATCTCCTACCTCCTGTGTGCCAGAACTGCCCTGCTGGGGGAAAGGTTTGGGGCCTTCCTTAAAAGTATGTCTGTATAAGGTGCTGGCGAAGCTGGCTGCCACTGACTGTGTTCTCCTGGACTTGTGCACGAACACATGGGGGATCAGGTCTGAGATCAGGATCTATAGCCATTGGTATTCCATGCTGAAGAGCCATATTATGGAAAACACAGCACAGCAAGATAATCCTAGCAGCTTTGGGGGGAGCATAAATTAATGCTCCCCTGTCTTGTCCAAACATCGGAAGCGGCTTTTCAGAAGGCCGAAAGTACGTTCTGTGACTGAGCGTGTAGCACATAAGGCATCATTATAGCTCTTCTCTTGCGGCATGTCAGGTTGGAGTATGGGGGTCACAAGCCAGGGTCTGCATCCATACCCTGAGTCTCCTGTAGCAATGACATATGCAAGCCATTACATTTCACGATGTTTGTGTCAGATGTCACCACTACATCCTGTACAATTATATAAAATCAGCAAGCCCATTCTTGTTTCTTAACACCTGACTCTGGGTACTACATGTTTGTTTTTGGCTACAGCAGGTGTGCTGCTATTTGGAGGTATAGCATGACTAGGCCTTCTAACCAACCACACTAATGTCACCGATGTGTATGTGGCTGCTAACAGACCTCACTATCATTCATGCTTCAATACCTGTGGTAAGAGCATATGCATGAATTACTCCTGTCACTGTTCAGGGACATATCTGCTCAGCATTACGTTTTATGTAGGTAACAATTCACAATTACATACATGGGTAACCAGGCAGCCCCTGAACATGCACAGCTGAATGATAGTGCTCCAAAGGTGTGAGGAGGATCATAAACCTCTTGACCTCAGGTACACCTTTTGAACTGAGCACACCTTACATCACAGTGAAATATTCACTGTTGACAATGGCAGTAACTCTTGCAAGAGTTGATATGTGGAGGTTGGCAACTAGTGAAGTGAAGTAAGCAATGCATGCAACATAGAGCCCCTTCATATTGTCCATTCTGTGGCAGGTATGAAACTGCACGTTGGCAGCCAATGTAACTTTTAGTGGCGGAATGGCTCTTGCTCCCAAACAGTTTGGGAGCAAGAGCCATTCCGCCACTAAAAGTTACATTATGAAGCATAGAGGCCTGGTGTTGGGTGCATTTTGCTGTATCCTGACAGGTGTAAGCATCCCATTTGTTTGGCATTACAGAAATAGACATAACAGAGATGGAACATATATGGAAAAGTGTCTCTTTCCTCCAAGGCAACCATCACCGTACAGGCTGGACTCAAAATTGCGAAACAGAACAGATTGCCTGAGTATAAAGGAATCATGCGCTGCTCCTGGGTACCTGGCCATCACATCAAGGATCCGCATTCCCACATCGCAGACCACGTGCATGTTGAGGGAGTAGAAGAGCTTTCTGTTGCGGTACACCTCCTCCCTCCAACAGGGTGGAATGATAGCCACATGAGTGCAGTCAATAGCTCCAATGACATTAGGAAAGTGGGCAAAAGCATAGAAACTGCACTTCAAGTCCATCAAGTTCTGCCTGTTGCGAGGAAAGTGTATGCATCAATGACCTGGTCCAGACATTGTGAAAAGGTGCTTTGGGACATCCCACCCACGACAGCTACTGTGGATTGGAAGGAGCCACTTCCCATGAAATGCAGAGCGGCCATTTTCTGAGGCCAGGGACAGAATGGGACCTTCTGGATCGAGGGTCAAGATCACCTCGAATGTCTTCATATAATTCCAGTATAGTACAAGAGCTGGAAATAACAACGTCCTCTGGCATACCCAGCTACGACGTACGTGGAAAAAAGATCTGCTCCCTGTACCTGTGGCGACGTCATGCCAGAGCCCGTACCAGCAGTGTTGGTACTTCCCGCACATGTCTTGCAAGGGGCCTTGCCCCGGGTCCTGGTTGACCCTCACCCACATCCTGGCGTTTGCGGTGGGCCTGCTCAGTCATGAAGTGAGCTTGCTAAGTGCACTTGGGACTTTGTAAACATTGTAGGGAACATTGACCTACTAAGAACAACCCTTTTTATTGGTCCAGAATGGCTTAGTAGGTGTGTGGGGATTGTTTAAAGTTTTTTTCGTGTCCTACGATAATACCACGGGGTGCGCTACGTGCAGAGATACAGCCTAACGCAATCAGAAAAGGTGTAGTTATCGGGCGCGGTATGAGCTGAGATAAGATCACAGCCATTCCGCGGATCACGGTAAGTCCTCCCTACTTTACATTTGTCCCCCCCCAACTCCGCCCCCTGAATATTTAATTTAAAATTTGCATTTACACACCGCGATAAGCCCTATTACCGTGGTGTGTGATCTTATTGCAAGCGATACGGCCGTATCACGTGTGATAAGCCCTTAGAAAAAAACCCCATATATAAGCTACTCTTAATCGTCATTTGCATGTCCGGCTTAATCCTAAGTGCTTTCATTTTTACTTTTATTTTATTATTTTTGTTTTCCTTTTATTCTTATTTGCTTTTTAAATCAAGTAGCCTTTTTCATTTATGTTGTTATTTCATTAACATATACTTTTTTCTATTGTTTAATATTTTATTTATTGCAGTAACATTGGATATCATTGGGCGTCTTTATAGATCAGCACCTAAGTTTCAAACCCCACATCAAAGCTCTCTTAAAGGGAGGTTTCTATAAACTCAACATCCTAAAAAAACTTAAACCCCTCCTCCACACCCACGATTTCCGCACAGTCGTTCAGACCACCATGCTCGCGAAACTAGACTACTGTAATTCCCTGCTACTAGGACTCCCTGCCTCTACCATCAAACCCCTTCAGATTCTACAAAATTCTATGGCTAGAATTATAACCGGTACGCGAAAAAGGGACCACATCACCCCTACACTAAAGGACCTACATTGGCTGCCCATATCCTTCCGCTCACAATACAAAACCCTCACCATCCTTCACAACTCCCTTCATAAACACAACCACATCTGGCTGGACGAAATGCCTCGTTACCGCTCCTCCGACCGCCCCACAAGAACAACCCATGCAGACACCCTTCACACCCCAACCCTCAAAACAGCACATTCAGCCAACACTAGAGGGAGAGCCTTCTCCGTCGCTGGCCCTACCCTCTGGAACTCCCTCCCCGCCCTCCTACGCCAAGAGACATCCTTTCACAACTTTAAGAAAGGCGTCAAGACATGGCTTTTCCGACAGGCATACCCTGATGCAAACCAAACGTAATATCCCTCTTCAGCTACAATCACCTACCACTTTCAGCCCCTCCCTGCCTATCTTTACCCCCGCTCCCCCCCCTCCTTTTCAGTTTCCCCCGGTTTGACTTCTACACTCCCCCTTCGCCGGATTTATCCTTTTTCTCCCCCTTCCCCACTACCCCTTGATTCCTCGTCACCCGGCCGCTACCCTTTCCCCCGGTATTCCCCCCCCCCCCTCCACCCTTTCCACCTCCCCCCCTTGATACCCTCTGAAGAATCCATTTCCCAGTGTTTCCACCGCCTTCGCGATTTTTTCGATTCTTCCGCAACTCTACTTATTTAAGTGATACCTCTCTTAAGTCTTATGTATTAAGTCTTATGTATTCTCTCCCTTTTAATTCCTTTTAACTTTGGTTCTCTCCCCTCCCTCTCCTCTTCCCCCCCTTTTCCCACTCCCCTCTTAAACCCTCACCCACCCTCCCTCCCCTCGCCCTCCCCCTCCTCTCCCCCCCCTTCCTCCCCCTTAAATCTTCTGCTCCATTGGTTCCTTTTGTAATGCCTTTGTACTGTTTTATTTTGTTCAGTTCTGTCTTTTATTCTTTTGGTTAGTAATATTATATTACATTGTTTATAAAGTTATTTTGTTATACTGCTATATTGTTTTGCTGTATCTCATCTGAGTTCTTTGTAAACCGGCATGATGTGCTTCACGAATGTCGGTAAATAAAAGTTAATAAATAAATAAATAAATAAATATCAGTGGCGATGTGTATTTGGCAGCCCTAAAGATTTTTAAAACCACCAACATTATATGTCTGATTATTTCTCTTATAACTAGGTAACTATTACTTTATTATTATTGCCACACTTTTTGAATGAGGGCCCCCTAGCTTAATTTGCTTGGCAGGATATTCTTTATATTGTGGTCTACTTACACAATAACATTTTTATTTTTATTTTTTATATATTTTTTATATATTTGCATTTTTAAGTTTTTAGTATAATATTTGTTTTTTATATGTATTCACATAGGTACCATTTTTATCTAAGAGTTGGATATATTTGATAAATGACTATGATGGATTAATATTTATAACCTTTACATATAAATATACAAATGTCTGGTTAACTTGTTGACACAATGATTTTATACATTCTGCCAAGGTTATATTCAAGTTATGACTGACCTGCAGTATACATATAAGATCATGAGAGGTCTTGAATGAGTAGATGTGAATCGGTTATTTACACTTTCAGATAATAGAAGGACCAGGGGACATTTCATGAAATTAGCAAGTAGCACATTTAAGACTAATTGGAAAAAAATATTTTTCACTCAATGCACACTTAAGCTCTGGAATTTGTTGCCAGAGAACATAGTTAGTGCAGTTAGTGTAGATGGGTTCAAAAAAGTTTGGATAAGTTCTTGCAGGTGAAATCCATTAACTGCTATTAATCAAGTTTACTTAGGGAATAGCCACTGCTATTAATTGCATCAGTAGCATGGGATCTTCTAAGTGGGTAATTGCCAGGTTCTTGTGGCCTGGTTTAGCCTCTGTTGGAAACAGGATGCTGGGCTTGATTGACCCTTGGTCTAACCCAGCATGGCAATTTCTTATGTTCTTATGATTGAAATAAGGAGACAGCCGTCTATACCTAACATCATAGGTAAACCCTGCTGAATCACATTTTCATATGTCATAATATATGCGTGTATCACATCATTCATTAATGCATGTGTTCAATATTTTTGTATGTGTTCAAATTGTAACAGACGTGAACATATTAAACCAATTCTGATAGCTGGTTACCCATTACACAAAGGATTTTATATAAAACCTGTTGCATTATCCACAAAGCGATTTACAGTCATAAATCAGAATGGCTGAATTTCTCCATTCGTATGCACACACCGAGTCGCTCCTTATGATCCTCTAATAAAGGACTTCTTTCGGTACCCTCTTTAAATACTGCATATCTTGACTTAGTAAGGGAAAGCGTTATCTCCATAGCAGGCCCAAATACATGGAACACCTTGCCAACTGAGCTGCGTCTTGAAATAGAGTTAAAGAAATTTAAGAAAGGTCTAAAGACTTGGTTCTCTGAGCAAGCCTTTGCATCTAGAACTTGATTTATATTTTTATGTGATAGGTAGTTGAAGTTTTGATTTTGTATTAGTTTAGTTATTTTAATGTTATTTTATTGCATTTGATTTTATTATTATTGATAGCATTGATTCTACCTGCAAATATCTGTACACCGTTGTGATGTAATTACGAACGACGATATATAAAATCTTTTAAATACATAAATAAATAAATAAATATTTATGTTGTTATCCCTTGCGGATTGTTTAAATTTATTTCAATTCAATTCATTTTATTTCAATTTATTATTTATATATCTCTTTCTTATGTCTAAGTTATATGTTTTATTTGTTTTGTCCACATAGCCCCTGAAGCAATTCACAACAGAGTGAAACTCGGCCTGAGTCGGGCTTTTTATTACGTTTTGATCTAATAAAGAATCCTTGGTGTATTACCGGTCTCCTGCTTTTGGTCGCTACCCGCTATTTTGAATTGGTTTCCAGTTTGTTTCTTGGGTCTAGACTTGGCATAGGAACCAGGTCTTGGCAATTGAACCAGCACTCGGACTGGGCCTCGGATTTAGCGATGGGATCTGTCCTCTGGCAATGCTGGGCCTTAGGGTGTTTATGTTTATTCATTTTCTTGATTAATTGTATCTTATTACATTTGTAAGACAGAGCAATGCCCAATAGAAAACCCATGATGCTAACATTATCAAATAAATTATACCATTATAAAACAAGATAAAATTTAATATATGTACAAAAAAGATGTGAAATAGAACTATACAATAAAAATTCATAAAGTTGACAACCAAAATATAGCATGAAAAAAAAACCGAAATAATGGGAAGAACAAAATAGAACAAAAGTTATAAAATTAGAAAGCTTAGTAATAAAACAAATGAGTAAATGGCCGCAAAGGGAGAGAAATAAAATTTCTAAATTAAAATTAATTAGCTAGGCGGACAAAGGTATGATAGAATTATTAAAATTACATACATTGACTGGGTGGAAAATCTGGGACATGTAAAGATTTAGAGACATGAAAAGATGGAACTGTCACCTTTCTGAGTTGTGTTCCGCGCCCGCAGCCGTCCGCGAGCGTGGCCCCCTACCTCGTTTCCTGACAGGGCCGGCAGCAGCATCGGGTCTGACTGCCCTGCGTCTGAGGCCGCGTCCCTTCAATAGATTTAAAGGGACCTCGTCCCTTTAATTGCTCTCAGCTGATTCCTATCCATAGGGCCAGTGGAAGTATAAAAGGAGACTTCCTCTGACCATTCCTTGACTTGAATAAATAATATATAAATACCTGTGTATAATTTAACACTTTTTTTATTGTTAATCTTTTAATTTAATACACTTTCATAATCCAATAATTCATTTTAAAACAATATAACCACTATCACTCATTCCACATTCACACATGCACAATCACATTACACAAAAAATATTGCACCTATTTCTAATACAACAGTTCACCTATTACCAACATATTAAAATACATCCATATATCATTTATCAAAAATTATTACAACCAGATAGCACCAGTTTTGTGTATGGATTTCATTTATCCTTCTACCAACAAATATCTTAACACATCCTATTTCAGTTATTGCTTGTCTCCCTCTTAGTTCCCTTTCATGTTCTTGCTATTTGTGAACTGCCGACGAAAAGCTTCCGTTTCACCGACGTGGTTTCCTCAGGGGACCATTGTCAACTCATTTCTTTCACTTGAAAAACCGGGAACTTCTCTGTTTGGTTCATAGGATACTTGTTGCATGTGCTATCTCTGATAAAACACAATCCTAAATATATAAATGTTTTATTATTAATCATGTATTAAAATCATGAAATATATTGTATATGAAAATAAACCATTTGTCCAGTCACTGTCCTAAAATTCCAGCAAAATGCTTACCTATATATTGCTCTGTATAACTCCTTAGCACTACTATTCTCAACTTCTTCCACGTTTTTCACAACCTACCAATCCATCAGAAAAACGTATTAATCCACCACCATATGCAACATAAATTCATGTTAATTCACTGTTACTCATATACTGACCTTCCAATGGTATTTACTTCCACTTCTTATCTTAAACACCGCTAGCTCTGTGAATCAACATTTTTAAGGCTTAAATTCCTTTGTGAACGCTGCTGCTTCACACACCTTCAATCAATATATCTTTAAACGCTGATTTGAATGCGCCGTCCACTATCATACTACATTCTCATCTACAACACATAGTAAATCTCATGTCTACAATAATTACATATTTTTTGATACATCTTATATATAATTCAACAAGATCAGCTCACCTTCTAGCGTACCTTCCACACTTACTCCATTTTCCCAAAACGCCGCGGTTGCACATTGCTTCCTGCGAACACCCTTATACTTTAAATATCCCTCCTCTCACTTGTATTGGATATCGCTCCATCACATGATCCTCAACTTTTCAAAAACTCCACCTACCAGCTCAAAATACCATCGCTAGCCTCAAGAGACCACACTATAAAAATACATTCCATTCTATTTCTAAATTTAAACCACCAGGAGTCACCGTTCCCCACTGGAATATATATCGTTGTTCCTTCTTTGTCAACACTGTTGATATATTTCCTCCTCTGCTTAATTCAACTTGATTGAGTACACAAAATCTTAAATCCTGAACACCATGCCTTTTTTCTTGCCAGTGCTGTACCAACGGAGCATTTTCTCTCTGTGTTGAGGCTAGCGATGGTATTTTGAGCTGGTAGGTGGAGTTTTTGAAAAGTTGAGGATCATGTGATGGAGCGATATCCAATACAAGTGAGAGGAGGGATATTTAAAGTATAAGGGTGTGGGCAGGAAGCAATGCGCAACCGCGGCGTTTTGGGAAAATGGAGTAAGTGTGGAAGGTACGCTAGAAGGTGAGCTGATCTTGTTGAATTATATATAAGATGTATCAAAAAATATGTAATTATAGTAGACATGAGATTTACTATGTGTTGTAGATGAGAATGTAGCATGATAGTGGACGGCGCATTCAAATCAGCGTTTAAAGATATATTGATTGAAGGTGTGTGAAGCAGCGGCGTTCACAAAGGAATTTAAGCCTTAAAAATGTTGATTCACGGAGCTAGCGGTGTTTAAGATAAGAAGTGGAAGTAAATACCATTGGAAGGTCAATATATGAGTAACAGTGAATTAACATGAATTTATGTTGCATATGGTGGTGGATTAATACGTTTTTCTGATGGATTGGTAGGTTGTGAAAAACGTGGAAGAAGTTGAGAATAGTAGTGCTAAGGAGTTATACAGAGCAATATAAAGGTAAGCATTTTGCTGGAATTTTAGGACAGTGACTGGACAAATGGTTTATTTTCATATACAATATATTTCATGATTTTAATACATGATTAATAATAAAACATTTATATATTTAGGATTGTGTTTTATCAGAGATAGCACATGCAACAAGTATCCTTTGAACCAAACAGAGAAGTTCCCGGTTTTTCAAGTGAAAGAAATGAGTTGACAATGGTCCCCTGAAGAAACCACCTCGGTGAAACGGAAGCTTTTCGTCGGGAGTTCACAAATAGCAAGAACATGAAAGGGAACTAAGAGGGAGACAAGCAATAACTGAAATAGGATGTGTTAAGATATTTGTTGGTAGAAGGATAAATGAAATCCATACACAAAACTGGTGCTATCTGGTTGTAATAATTTTTGATAAATGATATATGGATGTATTTTAATATGTTGGTAATAGGTGAACTGTTGTATTAGAAATAGGTGCAATATTTTTTGTGTAATGTGATTGTGCATGTGTGAATGTGGTATGAGTGATAGTGGTGATATTGTTTTAAAATGAATTCTTGGATTATGAAAGTGTATTAAATTAAAAGATTAACAATAAAAAAAGTGTTAAATTATACACAGGTATTTATATATTATTTATTCACTAGAATTATACCTGTGGGTTACCCATATGATGTTATATTCATTCCTTGACTTGGCAACGCCTCCTGTGAGTGTTGTTTGAGTCTGCTTGCTTCGGTGAGTTCCATCGTCTTGATTCCTTGTTCCAGTTTCATCTTGGTATTCCTGGTTCCTGACTTCAGATTGGCTAGCGGTGACTCCTGGTATTGACTTCGGATGGGCAAGCGGTGATTCTCTGGTGTGTGACTTCGGACTGGCAAGTGGTGATCCCTCGGTATGTGACCTTGGACTGATAAGCGACGACCCTCTGGCACTTGACCTTGGACTTCTTCCTCACCATCGTCTCCAAGGGCCCACCTATGTCCCAGTGGCCCGGGTCCCTACGGGCTCCTCCTGGGGGGGGCCGCGGGCTTCCAGGTGTGAAGCTCCAGTCAGCCCTTGCACCGTACATCTGTTCCTTGACCTCTCAAAGGTCCACCTAAGTCCCAGCGGTCCGGGTCCCTACGGGCTCCTCCTGGGGGGACCGCGGACTTCCAGTGGTGAAGACACTCCTCCATTCCTCGATGTCACAACTCTTGGCCCGCCTTCACAGTCGCGCCTGTCTACATGGCCGAGGGTCAGCTGGTCACATCTTCTGTTCCTGCCTCGCCACCCGACGGGAAAACCTACGGATCTTCCTCCTAAGGTATACCATCCTCCCATCGGCCCAAGGGTTCACAAGCCTGAGCATAACATTCTGCACATTTCCTGTACAGGACATTTAGAGAATTATTCAGCATTGAACAGTTTTCACATTTGTTCTCAAGATAAGTACACTCTTGTTGATATAAGTGTCAGGTGTTATATTGTAAAATATTTAAAAAAAGAGACTACAGATTTATTGGAGTCCAATGATTATACTATAGCTGAGATACTATTAAATAATCCAGCTTTATGACAGTCTCTCTTTTTTCAAAGACTTTTGTGCAAGTTCACAGACAGGAGATCATTTTTGTGTCTTAAGGCAATATTTTCCACTTTTGTGTGGTATCTCCTGATGCTTATAATGTCTACATCATTGTACAATGCGTACATTATAACTCAAAAGTCTTACTATTCAGACTTCTGGCATTCACATACAGAAATTTTAAAGTATTTTATTTATTCACATGTACCGTGACAGCCGGCTCTTCCCCAACTACAAGAAAGAAATTTGTGTGTGAGCATTAAAGCTTTTCAGACCCCTTCTTCATATGCTTCACAGAAGTACATCAGGCAGTTTTTGTCTCTCTTCTCTCTTTTTGGGTTCATATCTGTTCTACTAGGTCTCAAACTCATGCACAACTGGTTCTAAGAGCTATGAGTTCTATCAAAAAGTCTTAAGCAATTCCTGAAGAGAGAGGCATGCAAACCCATTCATTACACCTCCTGGAAATCATTATTTTTAATTTCTATTTATACTTTGATGCTGGCTGATGGTATATATGTTATAGTGAGTCCTTTTTACATGCTTTTGTTCTGCATCCTTTGCTAGAAATTGGCCTCACAGATACTGAAGAGTTTTCTAGTGTCTAGATGTCACAAGTCTTGTTTGTGGTACAGAATGTTACATGATTTCCAAATATGACATCAAAACTATATACTCTGGGGAATCACAGAGAGTTGTCTATATACCTAAGGTGTACACTGCGTGCAATTGAAAACAGCAGAGAGGTGTCAAAACCCCCAAGCTGTACATTGCAAAGAATCACAAGAAAGGATAGAGGATATACCCCCAAGGAGTATACTTTGGGGAATCATAAACAGTGCAGATTTGTCTAAACCACTGAAGTGTATAGTATAGGGAATCACAAACAGTACAAAGGCCTAGCTGTCCTTGATAGCAAGATGGAAAATCATAAAAAAGATACAGTGGGAGAAGAAACTTGTACTCTTTTTTCATAGGATAAAACACCCCACTATAACAAACCAACAAAAATGGTGGGAGAACCTGGCTGAGATCCAAACAGCAAACAACACAAATGTATCAAAATTCCCAAGCTGGTAAATAATAGATATAGCAGGTAGGCATTGCAACAGCAAGGTTCCCATGGTATTATATCAGGTCAAGGTATGCAGACAGAAAGATAGCAGCAAAAACCCTAAGGTTGTATATCAGGGTCATGCCAGGTAACAATAATTTAAGGAAGACCCCTTACATAGGATCAAGGGCATGGCAAATAGGCAGGGCTGTAGCAGGAAGATCCCCTAAGGTGATAATATCAGGAGAATGGCAGGTATACTTATTAGCTGCAAGTCCCCAAAATGGTATACCAGGGGCTTGGCAGGTAGACATAGTAGCAACAAGTCCCCTAAAATAAAATGCCAGGGGCATGGCAGATAGACATAGTGGTAACAGATAGACATAGTGATAGCAACAAGACCACTAAGGTGGTATATCTGAGGCATGGAAGCTAGGCATGTGGCAGTAAGCCCCTTAAGGAAGTATATCAGGAGCATAGCAGATAAGCATAGTAGCAGCAAGACACCTAAGTTGGTATATCAAGAGCATATCAAGCAGACATAGTGGTAGCTATAGATGTGATTCGGCCGAACCTTTTGGTTCGGCCTTCGTTATTGGCCCGCCGTGGGAAATTTCATTTTGCCACGGTTCGGGCCCATTTTATTTTGGCTGCCCCGCAACAAAACCCGAAACCCAATCCTTTAGATTTAATTAATTACAACCCCCCACCCTCCTGCCCCCCCCCAAAAAAAACTTGCTGAACATCTTGGTGGTGCAGCAAGGGTCCCAGGAGCAATTTCCCACTCTCGGGCCATTGGCTGCCAGTAATCAAAATGGCGCCGATGGCCCTTTGCCTTTACAATGTGACAAGGGCTATCGGTGCCATTGGTCAACCCCTGTCACATGGTAGGAGCAATGGATGGCCTGCACCATTTTTTAACATGGCGCCAGCCATCCATTGCTCCTACCATGTGTCAGAGGATAGCCAATGGCACCGATAGCCCCTGTCACATGGTAAGGGCAAAGAGCCATTGGCGCCATTTTGATTGGTGGCAGCTGAAGGCCAGAGAGGGGGAGATTGCTCCTGGGACCCCGCTGGACCACCAGGGACTTTCGGTAAGTCTCGTGGGTGTCAGGCAAGTCTGCAGGGGGGAGTTGCAATTAATTAAATTTGAAGGGTTGGGGTGAGTTTGGATTTTTTTTTTTAATGTGTCTTTTCTTCCCCCCCCCCCAAAAAAAAAAAAATGATAAGAAAACCACATGACATTTTGTGGGTTTTCTTATTGTTTCGTCGGGCCCCTGAACCGCAATGAAATAGGAAATATTGTCTCTATTTCCTATTTCATTGCAAATGAATGCACATCCCTAGTGGTAGCAGCAAGACCCCTAAAATGGTACTTCAGGGGCATGGCAGGTAGGCATATGACTGCAAGACAACTATGGTGATGTTGCAGTTGGACACTGCTGGCGAGGTAGTGGACCCTTGGGGCGGCCTACCTAGGGTGACAGGGTAAGCCGGGAGGCGGAGCCACAGGCAGGAGGTGTACACCCGGGAACAAGGAACCCCCCGGGAGGAGCCCATAGGGCACTGGGACCTCGGGACTTGGAGCAAAGGCAAAGAGTCCAGAGGCTGAGATAGGCTAGGCCGGGACTAGAGCAAGGAAGGATAGGAAGGATAGGAAGTCCAAGGTACCCGGGAAGCAGGGGACCGGCTGTACAGGGCCGAGGGCCGGCTGAAGACAGGGCAGTGGGCGGCAGCGGTGTCTGTAGCAAACCGGAGGCTGAAGCAGGCTGTAGGCTGAAGTGGAGTCTGTAGCAAACCGGAGGCTGAGGCAGGCAGCAGGCTGAAGCGGAGTCGGAAGCAAACCGGAGTCAGAAGCAGGAAACGTGGAGATCACCAGGAATGCAACTAAGAACAACTATGGAGTTGTGAACCTCGTTGCAAGGCAATGAGAGAGAGTTTGAGCGCCGGTTATATCGGGGCTTGGGCGTGACGTCAGCAGTACGGGCGGGGCCAGGCTTCCGGGAGTTGAGCGCTCAAGACGGGCGTCCTCACGCGCGCGCGAGACGGACGAGAAGCAGGCATGTAATGGCAGCCGCCACGTGGAGTGAGAGAAGCCCCCGTTTTGTTCGCAATCATCCTGAGACGGTTTCGTCCGCATAGAAGCACCCTCATTAATGATTTATAAAGTGCTCCTGAAGAAGCGATCCTAGCATCGCGAAACACCGGCCGCTGTCGGGGATTTATGTTTTGAAGCTTCACGTTAGGGACCAGCTGATATTCAAAGACTCTTTTCTGAATACTCTCTCTA
Organism: Rhinatrema bivittatum; assembly: GCF_901001135.1. Classification (NCBI taxonomy): domain Eukaryota; kingdom Metazoa; phylum Chordata; class Amphibia; order Gymnophiona; family Rhinatrematidae; genus Rhinatrema; species Rhinatrema bivittatum. The sequence continues at coordinate 176,790,106 of NC_042615.1, forward strand.
AGTTCTTTAACAACCTTACACCGCAAGTGACGAGTAGTCCGGGCGGCAAGTGATTGGCACTGCCGCCGTCAGGCTTGCTGATGCGGTTCTATATCAAATGAAAATTTTTCTTATTCAACAAGAGTGTGCACAGCAGTGTATAAAATTATTCCAACTTCGTCTTTTTTTGTGTTTGGAAAATACCATAAAACATAAAATAAATCACCAAAGATACTTCCTCTCTGACAAGAATATTTCTGAGAAATGGACATCCCTTCGACTTTGTATTCTGACATTGCTTTATCGTGTGGTAACCAATGTATCCAATTGATATAAATAAATCAACTGCCTGAAATATGACACATGATAATCAACAATCTTTCCAAATTATTTATAACATATTTAAAACATCTTATAACCTCTTCCAAATATCTGTTTTTATCCAGAAGTCGGTATGGAAAAGTCACTACTCACCAGCCAACTTCTACATCACTTAGGATGCCATGACTACATAGACCACTCACCTACAAATCATTCAAATGGACCAATCATATCACATGGACCCAAACGTTATATAGCCTATAACGACGCCAGCCTATCTATTTCACAATTCAATCCCTTAGTGTAAAGGATGTTCCATTCAAAAATCATCTGTTCTTAATAAATAAGCTTTCTAGAATCATTACCTCCTCGGACTAAAAATCTGATAAAGAAAGATTTTAAATCCTCCTCTGAATGAGAAACCTTAATTCAATGATCCACCATGGGAGCTTGTTCTTTCATTCTACGAATGGAACTTAGGTGTCCCCTAATGCATATCCCGATCATGTGCTTTGTTTGACTGATGTAAATGAGACCACAGGGGCAGACAATTGCATACACAACCTGGGACGACTTACAAGTGAAATGTCCCTTTAAACTAAATTCATATTTAAGTGATGGATGATTGAAAGTTTGCAATAATTAATAGAGATGTGAATCGGAACCAGAATCGGTTCTGATTCCGATTCACATCGTTAATTTTTTTTTTGTGAGGCAGGATTGCATTTTTGTTAATCAACTGCGCCCGAGCCGATAAACAAAAAACCCACCCCGACCCTTTAAAACTGACCCCCTTAGCTTCCCCCACCCTCCCGAATCCCCCCAAAACCTTTTACAAATACCTGGTGATCTAGCAAAAGTCCCGGGAGTAATCTCCTGGTCTCGGGCCGTCGGCTGCGCTAATAAAAATGGTGCCGATGGCCCTTTGCCCTTACCATGTGACAGGGTATCCGTGCCATTGGCCAGCCCCTGTCACATGGTAGGAGCACTGGATGGCCGGCACCATCTTTAAAAATCACCAGGTATTTGTAAAACGTTTTGGGGGGGGTTCGGGAGAGTGGGGGAAGCTAAGGGATCAGTTTTAAAGGGTCGGGGTGGGTTTTTCTTTTATCGGGCCATCGGCGCCATTTTTATTAGTGGCAGCCGACTGCCCGAGAGCGGGAGATCAGTCCCGGGGCTTCCACTGGACCACCAGGTACATGTAAAAAGTTTTGGGGGGGTTTGGGAGGGTGGGGGAAGGTAACGGATTAGTTTTAAAGGGTCGGGGTGGGTTTAGGGGTTGTTTTGGTGTGCCGCTTTTCCCGCCCTCCCCCCAAATAACTCCCGTTAGTGGACACTAACCCGATTAACGATTTTTTCACGATAAATCGGGGGAATTTCTATTGTATCGCACTCTTAACGATTATTGACAATTTAAAAAATATCGGACGATATTTTAAATCGTCAAAAAACGATTCACATCCCTGATAATTAATGTTTGATTACATACTGAGCAAGTTCCACAAAGATTCCAATGGGGCAACCTTAGTTCCTCGGCTTGTCTTAAGATTAGAAAAGGCCAGTCTCTAAAATTGGCCAGTGTTTATATATCATGTGATTAATACCTGAAATCTGATTTGAATAAAAAATAGCGCATACATAAAAAGTTAACCCTGGCTTATTGCCAGTGATCTATACATTGTCTCTGTTAGCATATAAAGCTCTCTTAAAGGCTTTCTGAATAACCTTGTGAGAATATTGTCAATCCAAAACATGTGCCATTAATTCTATATGCTCAGACTTTACAGCGGGAGTGAGTCAGTGTCACTCGATCTAGATAGCAACTATAGGCTTTTTAAAAAGATGTTCTCTATGTGGTTTCCTTGCCAACTTGTCCTGTATTGGCTCTGACAAGGCTATGAGGTCATATTGGCAAGACTTGTTTGCTATAGTTACCAGTTGTTTTCTTGCTCAGCAGTACACAGCCATAGACTTCAATGGGCCATATTCTTGAATAGGAATCATAAATGAATGAAACTAATATTTTTTCTTTATAATGAAACTAATATTTTTGTTTCATTTGTGGTATCCCTACATTTATTTTGTGGGGCCATGAATGAAACAAATATGGACTCATTCATTGTATTTTACACATTTGTTTCAAACAAATGCACATCCCTATTAAACAATGCAAGTGTTAACATGTGTTATAGCTTAGTAATGCATGGTAGTACATGTTCAATATGTTCTAAAGTTTGCATCCACATAAACACATTTTAGTAAGTAGACCTCTAAATGACAGGGGGGTGGTAACTTATAGACTGACCAATTTATTTAAATATTTGACAAAGTCAAATGTATCAGATAAAGTGAACTCTGTCCTCGAAAACTCATGCCTCAGTAAACTGGTTATTCTATAAGATGCGATTTGCCTCTTGTCATTTTTGCCTCACCAGACTAATACGGCTTTCCCTCAGAAGATAGACCCTTAAGTGTCATCTATAAAAAGGCAAAGGTTTCCTTCTTATCTCTCTGCAATATAACTCAAAGAGATTTTGAAAATAGGCAAAAACAATTTGATGTAGTCCCCAAATATATGATTATATGTTAACCATATATGTGATGCCAATTTCAAGTCTGTTTGATTCTCTATTATTATTTAACTATTTGAAGTTGAAATATTTTTCAGAAATAGAGATGTCCCCTTAAGGAAAATATTCTCATTATCATAATGCATTTTTTTTTATATTTTTTCTTTGGTTTAATAAAAATGGAATAAACCCAGTAATGTTATAGAACATTATAAATGTCTAGTCACAGCATGTGGTTGGTGAATGATTATGTAAGGAAAATTATAATCTATTTTGTTCAGCAGCTGTGTTAGTCTATATATGGAAAGTGCTGAAAGTGCAATATAGCAACCCAGTTCCTTTATCCCAGTAGATTGCACCATCCTATAATTTGCACACATCACATCTGCTTTTGCAGTACTGTTCATCAAAATTAATAACAGAAATTGATATAATGTACCCACAACTTAATGAAGCTGTCAGAAGCATATTCTGATACCTGCATCTTTCTCCAGAGTTTGGTCAAATTTTGCAGTTTGATAAGATTGATAAACACAGCAGCTGAACTCTTTTACCTTACTGTTGAAAGTATTAACAGCTTCAGTGCTATGATGAACTAATGAATCTGTTTTATTGTTTTTTAAAGCATCAAGTGTGCACAGGTGAACTAAAGTGTTATATCCATTTTTTTTATCTAGGGGAAATATGCTTAATACATTTGGCTCATATATGCTAGGGCCTACTTGGTTGATCAGTTTTCTGATGAATAAAGTCTCTACTATGTGATTGTATAACCTTTTCAAAAGTTTCAAGCAGACTTTCAGCTGAAAACACATAAAGACATTCATAGTAAATCTCTGTAGTTGAATAATTTGGACTTGTTTCTAGGGATGTGCTGTTGTTTGAAACAAAATAGAAAATGTCAACGGCATTTCTGTTTCATTTTTATTTGGTTTTTGAAATGAAACTAAAGAAATAAAGACAAAATGTGCATGTATGCTTCTTTCATTTCATGCTGCCATTTAATAAAAATGGAAGCCATGTTAAAACACAGCCCTCTCAACCCCCTGAGGACTCCCATGCGGCTACCTCCCCCCTACACACACACACCCTCCCCCCCCCCGCTACACACACACACACACGTTGCTTCTACCCAGCCAGTGCAGTTAAAACAAGAGGCCAGCACCACTTTGTTGAAAAGCAAGTTTGAGTTGGCCATTGCCATTATAAGAATCCGCACCGGTGGGGACAGGCGTAACTGGGGATTGTTCTTGTCCCTGGGGGTGGGGACACAATAATTGTACTAAGTTACCCTTAGAAGCCAGCACACACGTGATCAAAACTGCAAGAACTGTTAAATAAAATAGGTAAAGCAACACAGACATATCATGTAAATCTGTTATAAAAATTCTTTACTTTACTACAAAAGGCAGACAACTATCCAATGTAATATGTAAACCATTTTCTCAGGGGAAGTCTGATTAAGTGAGCAAAGTTGCCAAGTTAAACTGTAGTCCAAAAAAAAAATATTAGTTAACAAAAAACTAACTTATAAAAAACACTGACACAGATTGAGGAAAGCAAATACAATTTTAAATCCATCTTTCAAAAGGCTACTTGACCATGTATGCCGGAGTAAATAAAACTGCAAAGCAGCAAGAAAACCATTGTCCAATAACACCCACCATTTGAATAAGTTCAGAAAGTTCTACAATGTAGATCTTAAGATCCTCCGTGGAATCAAAAGTTTTAGAGTTCCATATTCAAAAGCCATTTAGATGGATAACTCAAACGTTATCCATCTAAATGGCAAATTTGGCATATTTCAACATGTATGCAGGTAAATTCTAGCTGGATAAGTAGTTAGGGGCATTCTGAGGGCATAACTGGGAGGAGTTGAATTAGCCGGATACGTTTCCTGCTAACTTTGATTGGCCTATAAGACTGTCCTAAAAGCCAAATAAACATATCCAGCTAACTGGATGGCCAGATATAGTCAGCAGTGCGGCTGCACCACTAAATATATGGGTTAACTAGAACTAGATGAGGCGAACAGCGATTGAATATGGATCTATTAGTGTTATTATGTAATTTCCCCCATCCTGCCCCCAACAGTCTCTCCCTCTCTCAATTCATTCTTCCCCCAATCTCTTTATGGTCCCACCAGTTTGTCTCCCTCAATTCCCTCCACCATTTTCTCTCAATCCTGCCATAGTCTTTATCTCTTAATTCTATCACCCTGTCCATATCAATCTCCCTCTCTTTCTCAATTCCATCCTTCCCTCACCTCTCAAACCTCCCACCAGTCTCATTCTCAAGTTTCCCACCCTGTCTACACCAGTACCTCTCTAAATTCTCCATCCTGTTCCCACCTGTCTTTGATCAACACCTCCTTCTCTCTTACTCCCATGCTCTGCCCAGGGTTTGACTGTCTCTCTCTTTCTTGTTCCATTCAGTCCACCACCCATCCTATTAGTCTCAGTCTCAGTAGCCCCATCATAACATTCTCCAAATCCTCACTTAATCAGCCTCAACATTAGATCTCTTATCCCATCCCTTTCACCCCTTTGCCCTCCCTTTCTCTCCATCACCAGTATCTCTTCTGCTTCCACCCCTCTTGTCTCTCTCTCTCTCTCTCTCTTTCTTTCTGAGCTCTCCCTTTCAGTGCTCTTTCTTGCTGTCTTGCATATACCCTCTGCCATCAATATTTTCTGGTTCTCTCTCTAACACACATCTCTCCCGGAATTCACCCCTTGTATGTTCTTCCCCCCAAGAAACATTCATCCCAGTTGCATTGTCTCTCTTTTTTCTCTCTCTCAAATCCTTCTTCTTTCAATCATCATCTCTGGCTTTCTCTCATCTCCCTACTATCACACCTCTAGCTTCCATTGTCAATAAATCTCCAACCCTTCACTCATTATGAATCTATTACCCTTCTTCTCCCCTTTCTCCGCCTCTGGCTCTCTCTCAAAATCCCATCATTACCACTTATTGCTCTCTATCACCCACCTCACTCTTTCTCCCACATTAGCACCTCTGACTCTCACATAGGCACACCCCATCACCACCTGTTCCCCACCATGACACTATTTCTGTTTTTTCTCTCCCTCATCACCCTCACTGGCTTTCTCACACATATACTCTTCTCCCCATCTTTCTTACTCCCCTCTTCTTCATTTCCCCATTTTTGAACCCCTTTGTACCCCATCCCCAAGTCTCTCTTTCCCCCACCACTTCCCCAACATGGCTCTCATACAATACCATATCTCAGTCTTCTCTCCCTCCCTCTATGACTCCCTTCTATCCCTGTCCCCTTGAACCTGTTGCAGAATAGGTGAGGATGTGGAACGTGGGGAGGAATAAGGTGTGAGACAGTCCAATTTACATTGTTGACTTCAGAGGGATGGGGAGGAAAGCAATATTCACCCATCCTCATCTCCCCCACAGGAAAAGCTCCTCCTTGTGTTGTCCCACCAGTGTTGCAACGTTCACCCTTTTTCACATCACTACCCCAGAAACATGCTTCTGGGGTAGTGATATTAGGTAGGTATGTTGGGGGCATTCACATTCCTCACTTTCCCCAGCATTTACTTAATTGACTGCCCCATCAAGTATTCATCCCTCCTCTCCTCACCCCCTTTTCCTTGCCCAGATCATTCTGGCCTGACTGGAATTCTGTTTGACAAACTCCTCTTATCTGTTTTCAGTTGCATTTCAAGTCTTAGAAGCACAGTTTGCTACTGGGCACTCAAGCCATTTCCATACAGACAGCAGGCCAGAGAAGAGCCCTGTACTCCAGGCAGCAAGTGGGTGGTGGGTTGGACAGGATGGTAAAGGCTAGAGTAAGGAAGTGTCTCTTCTTTGCTCTCTTGTCAGTTCCAGCCTTACCCATTTTCGCCCCTCCTATTCTCCACTGCTGCTGAAAGTAGACTGAGGAGAGTGAGGGAAGGATGAGTATGTTTGAGCAGGGGTGATCATAGAAAAGTGTCTGCTCCCTGCTCAATCTCCTCCCTTCTGTCTCTGCAGCAACCAGCAGCACTGTGAAGTCAGGAGTAGGGGAACTGGAACAGGGAACAGAATTACTTTTCTCTGCTCTGTTCTATTTTGTAGGCCTCCTGCTCCAGTCCCTTTCCTCCTTTATAGTGATGTTCAATTGCCATTTGGCTGGGAGGGCAAGAATCATATTTTGTTCATGAAAGAGCCAAATATGACTCCCAAGCCACAGTTTGGCTACCCCTACACTATAAAAATGACCTTACCCAGAATGGCTCTTATTGAGTTGGGATCATCTTCAGCATTCTTAAAGGTCTTCAATATTTGTACAATTTGCATCATATGTATACAATCCTGATACCGTAGGGGCAATGCACTCCAATCTCTACTTCAAGAGATAACTCACAAAGGATTTTCTGTTTTCACAAACCTCTGTAGCATCAGAAAGGAACAAGTCCACCTGGTGCTGCATCCAGCCTTTGCCCTTACTATGTCACAGGGGCTACCGGTGCCATTGGTCAGCCCCTGTCACATGGTAGGAGCACAAGATGGCACCGATGGCCATGTGACAGGGGCTGACCAATGGCACCAGTAGCCCCTGTAACATAGTAGGTCAGAGGCTATCGGCGCCATTTGATACCGGCACGGAAGGTATGAGTGCAGGGGATGGCTCCCGCCCCCCCCCCCCCGCTAGACCACCAGGTACATGTAAAAGGTTTTGGGGGGATTCGGGAGGGTGGGGGAAGCTAAGGGGTCAATTTTAAAGGGTTGGGGTGGGGTTTTTTTTTACTGCTCAGGCCTCACTAAAAAAAAATTAGCGATGTGAATTGGAATCGGAACAGATTCCGATTCACATCTCTACCGATCAGATTTTGTTCTCCCTCCAGCCGAACCCGATCGTTAAAATGATCGGGCACATGATTCACATCCCTAATAACCACCATAGCCTGACACTTCCAGCTGCAGCATCCCATACCTCACCATATCCACTCAGGCCTCACATATCCTACATAAGCCTGCCTTGCTCCAACCATATCTATCATGGCCTGACACTTCCAGCTGCAATACACACGATGCTTCACCATATCCAATCAGGCATGACATATCATGCATAACCTGTCTTGCTCCAACCCTAAACATCATGGTCTGATACTTCCAGCTGCAGCCTCCAATGCTCCACCATATCCACTCAGGCCTGATGTATCCTGCCTAAGCCTGTCTTGCTGCAACCATGACCACTGTGACCTGACACTTCCAGCTGCAGCATGCCTTGCTCCAGCCATGACCACTGTGGCTTTACTTATCCTGCATAAGTCTGTATTGCTCCAACCATATCCACTGTATCCTGAAACTTCCAGCTGCACCATCCCATTCTCCATCATATCCACTCAGGCTTGATGTATCCTGCATAAGCCTGTCTTGCTCCAACCATAACCCATGGCACCTGACACTTATAGCTTCAGCATGCCATGCTCAAACCATATTAAAGCAGTCTTAGCAAGGCTCAGGATCCTTAATAATTTCCAATTAACTTTGTAGTCTCTAAGAATGCTAAATTTTCAGCCTTCAAAGGTATTTTTAAAATGCTTCATGGACATGGGATTGACAACACCACAACTTTGGGGGTGATACAGCCACACTTCTTACTGCTTTGCTCAGGCACCTATGATTTCAATATTTTAAAATTATTAACCTTCGCCAGCACTGCTTCTGCTGCTCCTGCTGAAAGTCATTCTTGCCACATTATGGTGTCTTCTCGCTCTGCTACTCTGTGCATGTGAAAGAATTGGCAAAAACCTTTGGTGGCATTATATGGATGCTTTTCTCAATAAAGTGCTCTGCTCCTTTCTTTCCAGTTTTTACGATATACCAACACCACTGCAGCCGCTGCCATTCCAAACTGGTCTTCATACCTGAGGGAGCTTCCTCCTACTCCAACTGTTTTCAAGGTTCTTGCCAATTCCCTTCCCCTACAGTACCTGCCCACTTTTCATTTTGCCTTAGCCATACATTGTTTTGCAAACTTACTGAAACACTCCTCAAGATTTTAATCCATTCTTCATCTATGGTACTCATCTTCTTGCCATCTCTTGCTCTTCTCATGACTATCCATTGTTTTGTACACCTGCTGTACTGCTCCATGAACTGTAAATGATTTCATGGCCCTTTCACAGTTCCACTGTACTGCACACATGGGTAACTACCTACCTATGATGTATGTGACTTACTCTGTGAAACAAACATATCTTACTGGGCTGGTGGATCAGCCAAGTGTATCCATACTTAAGAACATAAGAACATAAGAAATTGCCATGCTGGGTCAGACCAAGGGTCCATCAAGCCCAGCATCCTGTTTCCAACAGAGGCCAAACCAGGCCACAAGAACCTGGCAATTATCCAAACACTAAGAAGATCCCATGCTACTGATGCAATTAATAGCAGTGGCTATTCCCTAAGTAAACTTGACTAATAGTCGTTAATGGACTTCTCCTCCAAGAAATTATCCAAACCTTTTTTGAACCCAGCTACACTAACTGCACTAACCACATCCTCTGGCAACAAATTCCAGAGCTTTATTGTGCGTTGAGTGAAAAAGAATTTTCTCTGATTAGTCTTAAATGTGCTACTTGCTAACTTCATGGAATGCCCCCTAGTACTTCTATTATTCAAAAGTGTAAATAGCCGAGTCACATCTACTCGTTCAAGACCTCTCATGATCTTAAAGACCTCTATCATATCCCCCATCAGCCGTCTCTTCTCCAAGCTGAACAGCCCTAACCTCTTCAGCCTTTCCTCATAGGGGAGCTGTTTCATCCCCTTTATCATTTTGGTTGCCCTTCTCCATTGCAACTATATCTTTTTTGAGATGCGGCGACCAGAATTTTACACAGTATTCAAGGTGCGGTCTCACCATGGAGCGATATAGAGGCATTATGACATTTTCTGTTCTATTAACCATTCCCTTCCTAATAATTCCTAACATTCTGTTTGCTTTTTTGACTGCTGCAGCACACTGAGCTGATGATTTTAAAGTATTATCCACTATGATGCCTAGATCTTTTTCCTGGGTGGTAGCTCCTAATATGGAACCTAACATTGTGTAACTACAGCAAGGGTTATTTTTCCCTATATGCAACACCTTGCACTTGTCCACATTAAATTTCATCTGCCATTTGGATGCCCAATCTTCCAGTCTTGCAAGGTCCTCCTGTAATGTATCACAGTCTGCTTGTGATTTAACTACTCTGAATAATTTTGTATCATCCGCAAATTTGATAACCTCATTTGTCGTATTCCTTTCCAGATCATTTATATATATATATTGAAAAGCACTTGTCCAAATACAGATCCCTGAGGCACTCCACTGTTTACCCTTTTCCACTGAGAAAACTGACCATTTAATCCTACTCTGTGTTTCCTGACTTTTAACCAGTTTGCAATCCATGAAAGGATATCGCCTCCTATCCCATGACTTTTAATTTTCATAGAAGCCTCTCATGAGGGACTTTGTCAAATGCCTTCTGAAAATCCAAATACACAACATCTACCGGTTCACCTTTATCCACATGTTTATTAACCCCTTCAAAAAAATGAAGCAGATTTGTTAGGCAAGACTTCCCTTGGATAAATCCATGTTGACTGTGTTCCATTAAATCATGTCTTTCTATATGCTCTACGATTTTGATCTTGAGAATAGTTTCCACTATTTTTCCCGGCACTGGTCAGGCTCACTGTTGTATAGTTACCTGGATCAACCCTGGAGCATTTTTTAAATATTGGGGTTACATTGGCCACCCTCCGGTCTTCAGATACAATGGATGATTTTAATGATAGGTTACAAATTTTAACTAATAAATCAGAAATTTCATTTTTGAGTTCCTTCAGTACCCTAGGATGCATACCATCCTAGGGTACTCTGTAGTACCCTAGGATGTAGTAGGCCATATTGACAAACTCTATAGTTTGTCAATATGGCCTACTACATCTTCCAGGTTCACAGTGATTTCTTTCAGTTCGTCTGACTCATCACCCCTGAAAACCATCTCCGGAACTGGTATCTCCCCAACATCCTCATTAGTAAACACGGAAGCAAGTAATTCATTTAGTCTTTCTTCAATGGCCTTATCTTCCCTAAGAGCCCCTTTAACCCCTCACAGGTTTCTTGCTTTGGATATATTTTAAAAAGTTTTTATTATGAGTTTTTGCCTCTATGGCCAACTTCATTTCAAATTCTCTCTTCGCCTGTCTTATAAATGTTTTACACTTAACTTAACAATGCTTATGTTTTATCCTATTTTCTTCAGATGGATCCTTCTTCCAATTTTTGAAGGATTTATTTTTGGCTAAAATAGTTTCCTTCACCTAACCTTTTAAGCATGACGGTAATTGTTTTGACTTCCTTCCACCTTTCTTAATGCGTGGAAAACATATGGACTGCGCCTCTAGGATTGCATTTTTAAACAAGGATTGTGTTTTTTAAAAATGCCCAAGCCTGTTGAACACTTTTAACCTTTGCAGCAGCACCTTTCAGTTTTTTAATATTTTCCTCATTTTATCAAAGTTTCCCTTTTGAAAATTTAGTGTTAGAGCTGCAAATTTACTTATTGTCCCCCTTCCAATTATTAGTTTAAATTTGATCATGTTATGATCACTGTTGCCAAGTGGCCCCACTACCATTACCTCTCTCACCAAATCCTGCGTTCTACTAAGAATTAATTCTAAAATAGCTCCCTCTCTTGTTGGTTCCTGAACCAATTACTCCATGAAGCAATCAATTATTATATCCAGGAACTTTATGTCTCTAGCAATTCCTGATGTTACATTTACCCAGTCAATATTGGGGGAATTGAAATCTCCCATTATTATTGCACTGCCAAATTGGTTTGCTTCCCTGATTTCTCTTAGCATTTCATCATCTGTCTTACCATTTTGTCCAGGTGGACGGTAGTATACTATTACTCCTATCACTATACTCTTACCCAACACACATGGGATTTCTACCCATATAGATTCTACTGTACATTTAGTCTCTTGTATGATCTTTATCCTGTTGGACTCTATACCCTCCCGGACATAAAGTGCCACCCACCCACCAAGTTGATCCTCACTATCATTGCAATATAATTTGTACCCTATTGTACCCTGATATAGCACTGTCCCATTGCTTATCCTCCTTCCACCAAGACTCTGTGATGCCAATTATGTCAATCTCATCATTTGCTGCTATACACTCTAACTCTCCCATCTTACTTCTTAGACTTCTGGCATTGGCATACAGACATTTCAAAGTGTGTTTTTTGTTTGTTTTAACAACCTGCTTTTCAGTTGTTTGGGATAATTCAGAAATCATTAGCTTTGGTGATTTTTTACAAATAGGAATATGGACTATGTTTGCTTTTAATGGAACCTCTCTTTTGGGATGCCCTAAATCTCCTGTTTCATTAGTATCTGTTATGAACACTGCCTGCGGGTTTCCCCGCGAGCAGGCTTCTTACCCTTGCTGACTTTGCTGCTGCGCGATGCGGCCTGACGCCGCCGAAGTCGCGCCTTCATTGCAGCCAGAGCCGCAGACTTTGTTCCCTCATGCGGCCCGGAGGCCGCCCCTCTGGTTTTCTTTACCGCGGCCGGAGCCGCGGACTTCTCTGCCTTTCTACATGGCACAGAGCTGCCGCCGACGTCTTCATCATCTTTGTGGCTGGAGGCCGCAAGCCCCATTCTGGATTGGCAGCTGGAGCTGCCCTCCGGGCCTCCTGCAGCTGGAGCCACTGCTGTCGTCGGGGCCTGCATTTTAGGCCCAGCCCTGCTTCCTCTGTGTCGATGTTGGTGCAGGACCACTGTCCACTGTCCTGCACAGCTTCCTGCTTCCTCCTAGGCGCGCAGCCGCGCCTCCCTTCAAGATTTAAAGGGCCCATGGCCGGATATGCACTGGGCTCCACCTATGGACTGTTTCCTGTGCCAGCCCTATAAAAGGGTTGTTCCTGCATTCCGTCTTGGCCTTGCATCGGAGGTGCTTCGCTCCTGGAGGATTCTGCCTTCCAGTGCTTCGACAGGTCCTTGGTGTTCTTTGTGGAGCTCCTCGTCTCGTCTCGTCTGCTTCATGCCATTTCTTCATCACCTGAGATCCCCGTCCAGGGTTCCTGATGTCTCGCTTCTTGGTGTTCCTGCCCTCCTTGGTGTTTTGCTTCTGTGCTCTTGAGCCTTCTGTTCTGCCGGCCGTGGATCTCCGGGTGACACGTCTGTCTGTGGAGATGCAGGCAGTGGACTCTGGTTCTGTGCTCCTGAGCCGTCCTGTCCTGCCAGCCTTTGTGGTGCTCCAGATACCATCGGCTCCATCGTCAAAGTCCCGCCTCAGCTGGATTCCTTCCTGCGCTTGACCCGTTCTCCACGTGGTCCGTGACCAGCCTCCTCGGGCTGTGTAGGATGCACAGTGGGACAGGGTGGTCTGCGACCAGCCCATTGGGTCCGCCCGTGAAGGTGGGCTGAGTAGGGCGCCCTGAGAGACAGTGCCAATGTCTACCTTCCCAACTTCTCGTCTCGTCTGGACATCATCAAGTTCCTCGTCTTGTCTGTGATGTCTTTGCATCAGCCTTGGTGTCATGTCTTCACATGAGCCTTGGTGTCATGTCTTTGCATCAGCCCTCGTTTGTGATGTCTTTGCCCTAGTCATATTATCTTGTTTTCGTGTCAAGGCCTCTGTCTGCCCTCATCCTCAGGCTGGCCTGCTGCTCCATGCCGATCCTAAGCAGCAGGCCCGAAAGGGCTTGGAACTGTCTGAGGACTGTTCACCTTCCAACATCATCTTGTTGGCCTTGGGAGCTTGCAGGCCTGGCAGAGGGTAAGACCGTGTCTCTACCATGCTGGGACACGTTGCCAACCCTTGGTTCAGTCCTGGAATTGTCTGTGGTCGGGCCGAGGCCCAAGGGCACACGAAAACTCACACATAACAGTATCCTTCAAGGATACATTTCTCCGGACCATGCACTGCTGAGTGACTGTCGGCTTTCCCCCTTGTTCTAGTTTAAAAGCTGCTCTATCTCCTTTTTGAAAGTTAGTGCCAGCAGCTTGGTTCCACTCTGGTTAAGGTGGAGCCCATCCTTTTTGAAAAGTCTCCCCTTTCCCCAAAAGTTTCCCCAGTTCCTTACAAAGCTGAATCCTGCTTCCCTGCACCATCATCTCATCCACGCATTGAAACTCTGGAGCTCTGCCTGCCTCTGGGAACCTGCATGTGGAACAGGAAGCATTTCAGAGAATGCCACCCTGGAGGTTCTGGATTTCAGCTTCCTACCTAAAATCCTAAATTTGGCTTCCAGAACCTCTCTCCCACATTTTCCTATCTCGTTGGTGCCCACATGTACCATGACAGCCGGCTCCTCCCCAGCACTGTCTATAATCTTATCTAGGTGACGCGTGAGGTCTGCGACCTTCGCACCAGGCAGGGAAGTTACCAGGCCGTCCTCATGTCCACCAGCCACCCTGCTATCTATGATTCTAATAATCAAATCACCAACTATGATGACCGGCCTAACCCTTCCCTCCTGGGCAGTAGCCCTGGGAAACGTGTCCTCAATGTGAGAGGACAATACATCACCTGGAGAGCAGGTCCTTGCTACAGGATCAATTCCTGCTACACCAGGGTGATGTTCTCCTACTGGGAGACCTTTCTGATCCAAGGCAGCACTCGGGCTGCCAGTTTGGATTTGGGTCTTGGCTACTATGTCCCTGAAGGTCTCATCAATGTACCTCTCTGTCTCCCTCAGCTCCTCCAAGTCAGCTACTCTAGCCTCCAGAGATCGGACTTGTTCCCTGAGAGCAAGAAGCTCTTTGCACCGAGTGCACACATACAATCTCTCACCAGCGGGTAAAAAACCATACATGTGACACTCAATGCAAAAGACTGGAAAGTCCCCCTCTTGCTGCAGGACTACTGCCTTCATCTTAGTTTTATTGAATTACTAGTTAAGTTTAGGATACTAAGGGAGTTGGAATGAGAGTACTTTAAATTTATAGGTGAATTTAGTAATTAATCAGCTAGTGTCCTACAAGGGGATGATAAAACTTTTAATAAGGGCTGGTACAATGGTATGATTTAGATAAGACCCTGATTGATTTTTAATGAGAAAGTGTTTTGTGCCTAAAAATCAAGGGTTGAGTGGGTGGGAAACACAGATGCTGGAATTAACTATCTCTGGCTTGCTAATTACCTCACACACACACAAACTCTAAAGAATATATCCCTTAATGTCACCTTTCACCAAACTTTTATAAGCCCAAAAATTTCTGAAAGCTATACTTACCAATCCTCTTTAACCACCATTAAATTAATCTTCACTCAGTTAATGGAAGGGTTTGAGCTTCACGCGCCATTAGGCATGCACTTCCGGTCCTCCTCTACTGCAAAGGGTACGGGGCCTCTGGAAGCTGAGGCTGTGGAAGTCAATCCCTGGATCACTTGTGGTGACCTCTGGACTCCTCTCCCAGGGGATGCTGGGAGCAGTATGCAGATGAGCCTTCCGGTCCTCCTCTACGGCAAAGGGTGCAGGGCCTTTGGAAGCTGGGGCTGTGGAAGTCAATCCCTGGATCGCTTGCGGTGACCTCTGGACTCCTCTCCCAGCCTGTACAAGCAGTGTCACAGTTGCATCCAAGCACTGCTAGCTAAGGCAGAGGGGAGTGTGCATTTCACCTGCAATATTTGGATCACCATGAATGCTGCACACTCTTATCTCTCTCTGAGAGCACACTGGTGGGACCTGGTTGAGGCAAGGGCAGGCAGCAGCTCTATTAATGAACAAGTATCAGGGTGGAAGTGGGCTTTACAATGCACCCACCTGATGGACCAGGCCCATACCACAGCCAATATTCTAGCATGCATCAGACAGATGCTGGAGGGCTGGCAACTACACCAGCGATACAGGAATCCTCATGCAGGGTTCTTTCTCACAGACAATGGTGCAAACATAGCTAAGGCAATAAAAGACGGGCACTTTAAGAACATCCGATGTTTTGCACACATTCTGCACCTGGTAGTGAAGTCAGCTCTGAGGTTGGATTCCAATGACCAAGAGAATGAATACCTGCATAGGTTAATACAGAAGTGCAGGAACATAGCAGCACACTTCCACAGAAGAGTGAAGGCGGGGCAGGTTCTCCGACAAAAGCAGACTGATTTGGAGATGCCTCACAAGTGTCTCATTCAAGACATTGCACCTGGTGGAATTACACATTTTATGATGCTCGAGAGGTTAGTAGAGCTGCAGACACCCCTTCATGAACTTTCTGGTACAATGGACATAGGTGTGCAGAATCCCCTAGGGCATCATGATTGGTTAGTCATGAGTCAGCTGGTAAAAATCCTGCAGCCCTTCAAGGATGTCATGGAGGAGCTGAGTTCCAGAAGTGCCACCTTGGCTGACATCATCCCTATAGTTAATTTCCTGGATGAAAATTTGGAGTCCTTTAAACAGGAAGAGGGAATGACAGTTGAGGTGCTGCATTGTCTGGACATTTTGCAGCAGCAGATGGAAGAGAGATTAAGGCCTTTAACAGAACAGAACGCATACATTCTCGTCACAGTCTGTGATCCCCTTGTGAAAGGGAAACTCGCCCTACAGTACGATTGTCTCTTATTGGTGAAGGACCTGCTGTTATCAAAGGTCCGTGAACAGGAGTGCCATAAGCAGAGACAGATTAGGCGTGAAGCAGTGGTGGAAACAGCGGGCACTTCAGAGAGTTGGGGTAGCCCAAGCAGGAGCAGCACTCTGTCAGTGACAGCTAGTACCTCCTCCTCCTCCTCCACTTCAGAACGCCAAAGACATGTTGCCCATAAAGATTCATCTGTTATGCTACGGCCTAGAGAGAAAGCAGCTGGCATGTGTGACTCTCAGTCCACCCAAGCAAAGGAGACACCAGCACAGCTCTCAGTGACATGGTATGTCTCAGAGCTGACAGAAAACATGCAGACAGTTCCGCTGGCATATTGGGCATACAAGTCCACTGTCTGGCCACACCTAGCCAAAGAGGCTCAATGATATCTGTCATGTCCACCAAACAGTGTGCCCAGCGAACATGTCTTTTCAATGACAGGGGATGTCATGAGCCCTCACCGCTCAAGGCTGGCACCAGAGTTGATGGAAATGCTAGTTTTTTTGAAAGTAAACCTGCCTTTGCTTGGGTTTTCAAATTTTTCCTGTGAATGACAAGATGAATAAAAGCAATTGAAAACCTTGCAGAAGCTCCAACTGCCTCCTATACTCCAGATAATGTAAGCCCTGCAGCACATGTACCTGACCTGAAACGCTGTGCCTGTCCATCCACTGTCCAGGCCGTACGACCCTACAAGGGCCTGACCTCAAACACTGTGCCTGTCCGTCCACTGTCCAGGCCGTACGTCTCTACCAGGGCCTGACCTCTAACGCTGTGCCTGTCCATCCAGGCCTATGTCTACAGGAGTGTTTGACCTCTATCCTCGAATGCAGTACCTGTCCATCCAGGCCTTATATCCCTACAAGGAGTTGACCTCGATTACTGTGCCTGTGAGTCCAGGCCGTATGTCCCTAAGAGTGTTTGATCTCTGTCCTCAACTGCTGTGCCTGTTCATCCAGGTCTTATGTCCCTAGGTGGGATTGACCTCTGTCCTCAACTGCTGTGCCTGTTCGTCCAGGCCTTATATCCTTATGTGGGATTTACCTCTGTCCTCGACTGCTGTTCCTGTTCTACCAGGCCTTATGTCTCTACAAGGGTTTGACCTTGATTGCTGTGCCTATCTGTCCAGGCCTTATGTCCCTAGGTAGGATTGACCTCTGTCCTCGACTGCTGTGCTGGTTCATCCAGGCCTTATGTCCCTACGTGGTCTTGACCTCTGTCCTCGATTGCTGTGCCTGTCCATCCAGGCCTTATGTCCCTACAATGGTTTGACCTCGATTGCTTTGCCTGTTTGTCCAGGCCTTATGTCCCTAGGTGGGATTGACCTCTGTCCTCGACTGCTGTGCCTGTTCATTCAGGCCTTATGTCCCTATGTGGGCTTGACTTCTGTCCTCGATTGCTGTGCCTGTCCATCCAAGCCTTATGTCCCATACAAGGGTTTGACCTTGATTGCTGTGCCTGTCCATCCAGGCCTTATGTCCCTAGGTGGGAATGACCTCTGTCCTCGACTGCTCTGCATGTCCATCCAGGCCTTATGTCCCTAGGTGGGAATGAACTCTGTCCTTGATTGCTGTGCCTTCCGTCCAGGCCTTATGTCCTTATAAAGGTTTGACCTTAATTTATTTGCCTGTTCATCCAAGCTTTTTGTTCCTAGGTGGGATTGACCTCTGTCCTTGACTGCTGTGCCTGTTCATGCAGGCCTTATGTCCCTACATGGGCTTGACTTCTGTCATTTACTGCTGTACCTGTCCATCCAGTCCTTATGTCCCTACAAGGGTTTGACCTTGATTGCTTTGCCTGTTCATCCAGACCTTATATCCCTACATGGGCTTGACCCCTGTCCTCGATTGTTGTGCCTGTCCATCCGTGCCTTATGTCCCTACAAAGGTTTAACCTTGGTTTCTTTGCTTGTTCATCCAGGCCTTATGTCCCTAGGTGGTTTTGACCTCTGTCCTCAACTGCTGAGCATGCCATCCAGACCTTATGTCCCTAGGTGGGAATGACCTCTGTTCTTGATTGCTGTGTCTGTCTGTCCAGGCCTTATGTCCCTACAAGGGTTTGACCTCGATTCTTTGCCTGTTCATCCAGGCCTTATGTCCCTAGGTGGGATTGACCTCTGTCCTTGACTGCTGTGCCTGTTCATCCAGGCCTTATGTCCCTACGTGGGCTTGACCTCTGACAACTCAATAACCATATTTTGGAAGATATTTATTTGTAGTAGAAATTTGAAATATGAATAAACAGAAAAAATTGACATGGAATTTGAAAACAAAATGCCACATTTGTTTATCCCAAAGTAGAAACTTTTGTTGTGTTTAAACTTTCAAAGTTTTAAAGCTGTGGAAGAATATGGGTTTAAAATGTGGTCTCCCAATATGTATAGTGGAAAAAAAAAAAGGTCAGGCAAATCATTACTTTTACAAAGATTAACACATTTGAGTACAATCCAGCCATAGATTTTGATGTCCAAACATGCTGCCAATATAGAAATAGTATATGGAAATTTCTGTATTTATTTCAATGTCAATTCCCAGCTTAAAAGATGGATGCAAAATCTTTAGACAGTGGCAGCATAGTATTGACCTAATCATTGTGATAGACACCAATGCAAACATCATATATAACATATATACATCATATATATCTAATAGAAAACAAAGTTTAATTCACTAGCCATTTTCTGGAACTGAGTCAATTCAATGGGGGAACTATGCACTCAATGCCTGCCTCAGTAGGATTGCATGTATTTTAGGCTGGCTATTTTATGCTGATTTTAGTATAGAGTAATATAAGCAGTTATTTTAGTATATTATTGGAAGTACTTAATGTATTTTTAACATTGAATTTTAGTACTTATTTATTGTTAGTTTTATTGTTTTGATTTATATTATTTTAATTAATGTTTAGTCATATTTCAATGTGCCTTTTCTGCTTCTTATGTTTATTTATTGTAAACCAATATGATGGAATTCTGATATGTCGGTATATAAAGAACAATAAACTATATATTTCCCTTGACCCATTTCTTTTTATACAGTTCAAAGATATGGAATATTGGAAATAATTATATCAAATGGATCAATGTCCATCTGTCAATCCAAAGACAAAATAATTCTCCCAAAAAGGGACAAAAATTCACCATGCATGGCATGCCGGAAGAAACTGTGAATATCTCATGTGAAAATGAAAATCAGAAACATAGAGTCACCTTTGTTAGATGTAACATTTTGGCCAACTGCAGGATGCCCCATGAATGAACATACTTACTCCTGAATGCTGCCAACATGGATGAGACACTGTCATACTGCTCTTCCCTCAGGCCTCCCTAAGTGAGTCAACACTTAAGAGCCCCAAGGTGAGAAACTCAACCGCCAGCAACCAGTGATGATGTCACATGGCTGGGTATTTAAACCCAGTCACAGCTACAAGTCTTGCCTCAGCAACAGGTCCTTCAGTAGGGATGTGCATTCGTTTTCAACGAATGTGCAATCCGCAACACATAAGTCCCTAATCGTTTTATTTGTGGGTTCGTGAAACGCATGGTGATCCCCAACAAATAAAACATATATTAGTTTCATTCTTTTGGTTCACAGTGATTTCTTAGCAGCCATTTGAAATAGGAGAAGGCCATGTGGGAGTATCCATAAGAAAAATTAGCCCTTTCCTGTGAGTCATAAGTGACCTCACAGCCCTGTCATAAAGTGGGTCAGACAGGTTGGCAAGGAGATGAGAATGCAACCTATCAGAGTTAAGCATTTTTCTAATGCAGCCAATCGTCGCTCTAACTCAGTGCTCTGTGATGCTATTCCTGATGATGCTGAACTATGTATACCTTAAGCACGTGGCGTGCCATGCTCTTTCTTTGCGTGGGTGGTCCAGGGAGGTGGTCCGAGGATAGTGGCTTTACTCAGAGCTAGTCTGAGTATCTCAAATCTGTATTCAATTGCTAGCTACTTTGATATAATTTTCCATTGAAAAAGATATTTGTTTGTTTCTGCTGCAGTCCCAGCCACCCAGGCTATTTTTGACTGCACTTTTTTTTATTGATCTCAGATGGTCTCTCTGTCTCTCCCACTGAGACAAGCTGCTAGCAGTGGCATTTTGCTGCTGATCTTAGCCCCCTGGGGTAGGTTGCAAGCAGGGTTTGGGTGGGAGATATATTCAGTTGCTAGCTACTTTGATATAATTTTCCATTAAAAAATATATTTATTCATTTTTTCTGCTGTGCCAGCCAGCCAGGCATTTTTGACTGCACTTTTTTAAAATTGATCTCAGATGGTCTCTCTATCTCTCCCACTGAGACATTCTGCAAGCAGTGGCATTTTGCTGCTTATCTTACCCTTACCCCACCCCCTGGAGTAGGTAGTTGTAGGCACAGGCAGGATGTGGGTGGGAGATAGTGTGAATTGGTATTTTCAAACAGGAGGCAGCATCACTAGGAATTATGCAGACAGAGCAGTCTTAGTCATAGTGTACTGTACATCAAGGCACTGCACTACATCTGTGGGCAGTTTTGCAGACACATATATTGGGACAGCAGTGTTGTTTGAAGCCAAATCCCCAGTAGGCTTCTTTTGTAGTTACAAGTTTGTTGTGTGCACATACAGCAGTCCCAGTTGTAGTGTACATCAAGGCACTGCATCTGTGGGCAGTTTTGCAGACACATATATATTGGGACAGCAGTGCTCTTTGAAGCCAAATCCCCAGTAGGCCTCTTTTGTAGTTACAAGTTTGTTGTGTGCACATACAGTGGTCCCAGTTATAGTGTACATCAAGGCACTGCATCGTGCACCTGTGGAAAGTTTTGCAGACTCACATATTTTTGGGACAGCGGAGCTCTTTGAAGCCAAATCCCCAGTAGGCATCTTTTGTAAATAATTATTTTAATTGAAATTCCTAGCAGGCAGTGACATTAAATCCATGATGTCAGGGAAAGCTAGATGTGGTCGAGTGATTGGGACTGGCAGAGGAGGCACTGGCAGAGGAGGCACTTCAAAAGGCAGTGCCAGTCCCCCATTAAAGTTAAAAAGGGACCCGTTCCAATCTAAAAACTCTAGAGGAGCAGGCAGTTCTATCCAGAAAAAAATGAAATATAAAGATGAAGCATTGCCACCACCTGTTTCTGACCTTGTAGTTTGGAGGTGAGGGAAGGGGAGGCTGAATCATGCAAGACAAAAGGGTGAGACCCAAAAGCAGCAGTGTGAAAGCAGACTCGACTTAGCATTGAAAATGTAGCTCAGGCACAGTTTGCTTCTGATTCCGATGAAGAATCATCTTGTGTGGGATTCTCATCATCAGAAATGGAAGAAGTAATAGCTGAAGAAAGTTTAGGAGGATTAGTTAGTTCTGTCTTAGCCTCCACTTCAGTGCTGCAGGGGAGAGATGAAACTGATGATGAGGAGGAGGAAGAGCAGTCAGCACAGGCACAGAGTGTGACTGATGCCCCTGGCATTGCTTCTCAGGGTGCACCCACTACTTCAGCTCCAGTGCCAGCATCCACCCCGAAGACTATAGAGAAGGGAACATGAAAGAAATCTGCGATCTGGAGTCACTTTAAAGTGACAGAGGACCCGCGTTTTGCTCAGTGTAATTATTGTGCCAGGCCTATTAGCAGAGGCAAGCAAATGGGACATCTAATTTTGGTATGATGCATCATATGCAGAAGCAACACCCAACAGTACTGACATCTGGGGATGGTGGAAGTACCAGTCAGGGGACCCCTTTTTCCAGGCAGCGTAAAGTGGTTGAAAAAAAGCAGAGATGCTCCATGCCCTCAGCCCCTTCTAGCAGACAGGTGGCAGGCCAGCAGCCCCCTGCCAAGTGTCAGAAGCAACAAATCACCATGGAGGAATTGGGGTGGTGTTCAATAACGCTGTCCCAGGGAAGGAGGCATGCAGTCTCAAAAGTTGTAACCAGGAGCATTGGGGAAATGATTGTCTTTGATGATCAGTCCTTGCACATAGTAGAGAATGTGAGTTTCAAGCATTTGAGGAAGGTCTTAGTTCCAAATTGCAAAGTCCTCTCCAGAAGCACATTTAGCAGAAATGTCATAACCAGCTGTACAACCAATGTCACAGTTTCATCCAAGTGCTGCTAACTAAGGCACAGGGGAGTGTGCATTTCACCTGCAATATCTGAACCGCACTGAATGCTACACACTCTTACCTCTCCCTGACAGCACACTGGTGGGACCTGGCTGAGGCAGGGGCAGGCAGCAGCTCTATTAGTGAACAAGTATCAGGGTGGAGGTGGGCATTAATGCACACCCACCTGACGGATGATGCCCACACTTCAGCCAATATTCCAGCATGCATCAGACAAATGCTGGTGGGCTGGCAGCTATAACAGTGAGACAAGAATCTTCAGGCATGGTTCTTTGTCACAGACAATGGTGCAACCATGGTAAAGGCAATATACAACGGGGGCTTTCAGAACATCCAATTTTTTGCACACACTCTGCACCTGGTAGTGAAGTCAGCTCTGGCGTTGGAGTCCAATCACAAAGAGAATTAATACCTGCATATGTTAATACACAAATGCAGGAACATAGCAGCTCACTTCCACAGAAGTGTGAAAGCGGGGCAGGTTATCCGATAAAAGCTGACTGATTTTGAGATGCCTTACAAGCGTCTCATTTAAGACATTGCCACCTGGTGGAATTCCACTATATGATGCTGCAGAGAATAGTGGAGCAGCAGACACCCCTTCATGAACTTTCTGTGGCAATGGACATAGGTGTGCATAGTCACCTATGGCATCATGATTGGTTAGTCATGAGTCAGCTGGTAAAAATTCCTCAGCCCTTCAAGGATGCTACGGAGGAGATGAGTTGCATAAGTGCCACATTGGCTGACATCATCCCTATAGTTAATTTTCTGGATGAAAATTTGGAGGGTTTTAAACAGGAAGAGGGAATGACAACAGAGGTGCTGCATTATCTGAGCTTTTTGCCAAAGCAGGTGCAAGAGAGATTAAGAACTTTAACAAAAGGCCACACATACATTTTCACTACAGTCTGTGATCCCCGTGTGAAAGTGAAACTTGCCCTACAGTCCGATTGTCTCATATTTGTGAAGGACCTGCTTTTAGTAAAAGTCCGTGAACAGGAGCGCCATAGGCAGAGACAGATTAGGCATGAAGCAGAGGAGGAAACAGCGGGCACCTCAGAGAGTAGTGCTAGCCCAAGCAGGAGCAACACTCTGTCAGTGACAGCTATTTCTTCCTCCTCCACTTCAGTACAGCAAAGCCATGTTGCCCATAAAAAAATCATCTGTTCTGGAACGGGCTAGAGAGAAAGCAGCTGGCAAGAAGGACTCTCAGCCCACCCAAGCAAAGGAGACACAAGCACAAATGTCAGTGACACGGTATTTTTCAGATCCCACAGAGGACATGCAGACAGATCCGCTGGCATATTGGGCACACAAGTCCACTGTCTGGCCATACCTAGCCAAAGTCACTCAGCGATATCTGTCATGTCCACCAACCAGTGTGCCCAGTGAATGTATATTTTCAATGTAGGGGATATCATGAGCCCTCACCGCTCAAAGCTGGCACCAGAGTTGATTGAAATGCTAGTGTTTTTGAAAATAAACATGCCTTTGCTTGGGTTTCCAAATTTTCTCTGTGAATGGCAAGATGAATAAAAGCAATTGAAAGCCTTTCAGCAGCTCCAACTGCCTACTATGCTCCAGATAATATCAGCACATGTACCTGACCTGAAATGCTGTGCTTGTCTGTCTACTGTCCAGGCCGGATATCCCTACAAGGGCCTGACCTGAAACGCTGTGCTTGTCTGTCCAGGCCTTACGTCAATACAAGGGCCTGACCTCAAACACTGCACCTGTCTCAGTTTAGTTCTAGTATTTCTAATTTCAGTTTCATGTATTTGTGCATCACTTCTTTCTAGAATATTCTTTTTCCTGTTTTGTAACATTTGGAATGTGAGAACATAAAAAGCTGACTTAAGATGTTTGGAGCTTGCATATTTCATATGCTCAATAGTTTTCATGACATTCATAATATAGGCCATTTTCCCTAAATCTTTCTTAGGTGCAAACATTAATGTTTTTATAACAATAGAAAACTGATGGTAGTTGCACTCAATGTTCATCCTCTGTGTTCCCATAGTTTACAGAGGCACTTTGTAAACTACAAAGTCAACATAGGTTGATATTGTAGATTTGGCTTGAGTAGAGCTTTTCTTATTTCTGAAAGCTTTTCAAGTTCCTTTGTCATCAGCTGAAGTGCATAGGTACACTTAATAGCTTCTGGTATTTACAAGAGCTTCACCTCAAATGATGGGCCTGTCCATCCAGGACTTATGTCCCTACAAAGGCCTGACCTCTAATGCTGTGCATGTCCATCCAGGCCTTATGTCCCTACTATGGCCTGACCTCAAATGCTGTGCCTGTCCGTCAAGGCCTTATGTCCCTACAAATGTCTGACCTCAAATACTGTGCCTGCCCATCCACTGTCCAGGCCTTATGCCCCTACAAGGGCCTGACCTCAAACGCTGTGCCCGTCCATCCACTGTCCAGGACTTATGACCCTACAAGGGCCTATCTTCTAATGCTGTGCCTGTCCATCCAGTCCTTACGTCCCTACATAGGTCTGACTTCAAATGCTGTGCCTGTCTGTACACTGTCCAAGGCTTATGTCCCTACAAGGGCCTGACTTCTAATGCTGTGCCTGTCCGTCCAGGCCCTATGTCCCTACAAGTGCCTGACCTCAAATGCTGTGCCTCTCCGTCTAGGCCTTACATCCCTACAAGGGCGTGACCTATAACTCTGTGCCTGTCCATCCATTGTCAAGGCCTTATGTCCCTACAAGGGCCTGATCTCAAATGCTGTGCCAGTCCGCCCCGGCCTTACGTCCCTACAAATTCTTGACCTCTAATGCTGTGCCTGCCTGTCCAGGCCTTACATCCCTAAAAGGGCCTGACCTCTAATGCTGTGCCTGTCTGTCCAGGCCTTAAGTCCCCAGAAGGGCCTGACCTCAAATGCTGTGCCGTCCAGGCCTTACATCCCTACAAGGGCCTGACTTCTAACGCTGTGCCTGTCTGTCCAGGCATTATGTCCCCACAAGGGCCTGACCTCAAATGTTGTGCCTGTCCATCCAGACCTTATGTACCTACAACATCCTGACCTCTAATGTTGTGCCTGTCAATCCAGGCCTTAAGTCCCTACAAGGGCTTGACCTCAAATGCTCTGCCTGACCATCCAGGCCTTATGTCCCTACAAGGGCCTGACATCTAACGCTGTGCCTGTCCATCCAAGTTTTACGTCCCTACAAGGGCTTGACCTCAAATGCAGTGCCTGTCCATCCAGGCCTTATGTAGCTACAAGGGCCTGACCTCGAACTCTGTGCCTGTCTGTCCAGCCCTTACGTCCCTATAAGGGCTTGACCTCCAACACTGTGCCTGTCCATCCAGGCCTTATGTCCCTACAATGGCCTGACCTCAAATGCTGTGCCTGTCCGTCAAGGCCTTATGTCCCTACAAATGTCTGACCTCAAATACTCTGCCTGCCCATCCACTGTCCAGGCCTTATGCCCCTACAAAGGCCTGACCTCTAACGCTGTGCCTGTCCATCCAGGCCTTAAGTCCCTACAAGGGCTTGACCTCAAATGCTCTGCCTGACCATCCAGGCCTTATGTCTCTACAAGGGCCTGATATCTAACACTGTGCCTGTCCATCCAAGTCTTACGTCCCTACAAGGGCTTGACCTCAAATGCAGTGCCTGTCCATCCAGGCCTTATGTAGCTACAAGGGCCTGACCTCGAACTCTGTGCCTGTCTGTCCAGCCCTTACGTCCCTATAAGGGCCTGACCTCTAACACTGTGCCTGTTCATCCAGGCCTTACGTTCCAACAAGGCTTGACCTCTAATCCTGTGCCTGACCGTCCAGGCCTTATGTCCCAACAAGGACCTGACTTTTAATGCCGTGGCTGTCCATCCAGGCACTACATCTCTACAAGGGCCTGACCTCAAATGATGTGCCTGTCCATCCATGCCTTACGTCCCTACAAGGGCTTGACCTCAAACGCTGTGCCTGTCCATCCAGGCCTTATGTAGCTACAAGGGCCTGACATCTAACTCTGTGCCTGTCCGTCCAGGCCTTATGTCCCTACAAGGGCCTGACCTCTAACTCTTTTCCTGTCCGTCCAGGCCTTATGTCCCTACAAGGGCTTGACCTCAAATGCAGTGCCTGCCCAACCAGGCCTTATATCCCTACAATGGCCTGACCTCTAATGCTGTGCCTGTACATCCAGTCCTTACTTCCCTACAAGTACCTGAGCTCTAACGCTGTGCCTCTCCGTCCAGGTCTTATGTCCCTACAAGGGCTTGACCTTGAATGCTGTGCCTGTCCATCCAGGCCTTATGTAGCTACAAGGGCCTGACCTCTAATGCTTTGCCTGTCTGTCCCGGCCTTATGTCCCCACAAGAGCTTGACCTCAAATGCTGTGCCTGCCCATCCAGGCCTTATGTCCCTACAAGGACCTGATCTCAAATGCTGTGCCAGTCCGTCCCGGCCTTATGTTCCTACAAGTTCTTGACCTCTAATGCTGTGCCTGCCTGTCCAGGCCTTACGTCCCTAAAAGGGCCTGACCTCTAATGCTGTGCCTGTCTGTCAAGGCCTTACGTCCCCAGAAGGGCCTGACCTCAAATGCTGTACCTGTCCGTCCAGGCCTTATGTCCCTAGAAGTGCCTGACATCTAACGCTGTGCCTCTAGTTCATCCTCTGTGTTTCCATAGTTTACAGAGGCACTTTGTAAACTACAAAGTCAACATAGGTTGATATTGTAGATTTGGACTTGAGTAGAGCTTTTCTTATTTCTGAGAGCTTTTCAAGTTCCTTTGTCATCAGCTGAAGTGCATAGGTACACTTAATAGCTTCTGGGTATTTACAAGGGCTTCCCCTCTAATGCTGTGCCTGTACATCCAGTCCTTACTTCCCTACAAGTACCTGAGCTCTAATGCTGTGCCTCTCCATCCAGGTCTTACGTCCCTACAAGGGCTTGACCTCGAATGCTGTGCCTGTCCATCCAGGCCTTATGTAGCTACAAGGGCCTGACCTCTAAAGCTTTGCCTGTCTGTCCCGGCCTTATGTCCCTACAAGAGCTTGACCTTAAATGCTGTGCCTTCCCATCCAGGCCTTATGTCCCTACAAGGGCTTGACCTCAAATGCTGTGCCTGTCCATCCAGGCCTTATGTAGCTACAAGGGCCTGACCTCTAAAGCTTTGCCTGTCTGTCCAGGCCTTATGTCCCTACAACGGCCTGACCTCTAACATTGTGCTTGTCAATCCAGGCCTTAAGTCCCTACAAGGGCTTGACATGTAACGCTGTGCCTGTCCGTCCAAGTCTGACGTCCTTATAAGGGCTTGACCTCAAACGCTGTGCCTGTCCATCCTCTGTCCAAACCTTATGCCCTTACAAGGACCTGACCTCAAACGCTGTGCCTGTCTATCCACTGTCCAGGACTTATGACCCTACAAGGGCCTATCTTCTAATGCTGTGCCTGTTCATCCAGGCCTTACATCCCTACTTGGGTCTGACTTCAAATGCTGTGCCTGCCTGTACACTGTCCAAGCCTTACATCCCTACAAGGGATGTAAGGCTTGGACAGGCTTGGACAGGCTTGGACATTCAAAAAGAAACTCAAGACCTGGCTCTTTACAAAAGCCTACACTTAAAGGTCTAGCTCAGAACCACATCCCAGAACTTGAATCATTCTCGCTTTTATAATCATATCAAACAACTCCTAATTTTATCCTTGGTCTCACAATTCCAAATCATTAAATATTTGAGCATGCTACTCCAATACCTCTTAATCCAGATGTAACCTCAGTTTTTGAAGTCTTCACTCCTATAGAAATAACCGCCAGTTCTTATTTACTTAACCTTATTCTGTAGATGTAAACTTTTCATGAAGACTGTAATCTGTAAACACCTGTATTTATTATAAGAATTTGTATTTACTATTTATATTTATTATTTAGCCATTAACATTGTTCTGTTACCACTTGGTACTATTTCTCTCCTTTACCTCAAACTCTAAGTTCCTACTAAGTTAGCCATGTTATTTATACCCAATTGTTGGATGTAATTGTATATTTGTTTAATTGTTCAATCTGTTTGATGTAATTTTCTGTTCCTTGTTCTGTGTAAACTGAAGTGGTATGCACAAGTGCATGAACTCCGGTATATAAAAGCCTTAAATAAATAAATAAATAAAGGGCCTGATCTCAAACGCTGTGCCAGTCCGTCCCGGCCTTACGTCCCTACAGGTTCTTGACATCTAATGCTGTGCCTGTCTGTCCAGGCCTTATGTCCCCAGAAGGGTCTGAACTCAAACACTGTGCCTGTCCGACCAGGAATTACATCCCTACAATGGACTGACCTCTAACGTTGTGCCTGTCAATCTAGACCTTAAGTCCCTGCAAGGGCTTGACCTCAAATGCTGTGCCTGACCATCCAGGCCTTATGTCCCTACAAGGGCCTGACATCTAACGCTGTGCCTGTCCATCCAGGCCTTATGTAGCTACAAGGGCCTGACCTCTAACTCTGTGCCTGTCTGTCCAGCCCTTACGTACCTATATGTGCCAGACCTCTAACACTGTGCCTGTCCATCCAGACCTTACGTCCCTACAAGGGCTTGACCTCTAATGCTGTGCCTGACCGTCCAGGCCTTATGTCTCAACAAGGGCCTGGCCTTTAATGCCCTGGTTGTCCGTCCAGGCCTTACATCCCTAGAAGGGCCTGACCTCAAATGTTGTGCCTGTCCATTCATGCCTTACGTCCGTACAAGGGCCTAAGCTCTAATGCTGTGCCTGTCCGTCCAAGTCTTACATCCCTACAAAGGCTTGACCTCAAACGCTGTGCCTGTCCATCCATGCCTTATGTAGCTACAAGGGCCTGACCTCTAACTCTGTGCCTGTCCGTCCAGGCCTTATGTCCCTATAAAGGCTTGACCTCAAATGCAGTGCCTGCCCATCCAGGACTTACATCCCTACAAGGGCCTGACCTCTAATGCTGTGCCTGTCCGTCCAGTCCTTACTTTCCTACAGGGGCCTGAGCTCTAACGCTGTGCCTTTCCATCCAGGTCTTATGTCCCTACAAGGGCTTGACCTCAAACGCTGTGCCTGTCCATCCAGGCCTTATGTAGCTACAAGGGCCTGACCTCTAACGCTTTGCCTGTCTGTCTAGGCCTTATGTCCCTACAAGAGCTTGAAATCAAATGCTGTGCCTGCCCATCCAGGCCTTACATCCCTACAAGGGCCTGACCTCTAACGCTGTGCCTGTCTGTCCAGGCCTTATGTCCCTCTAATGCTGTGCCTGTCTGTCTAGCTTGGAGCTTGGATATTTCATATGCTCAATAGTTTTCATGACCTTCATTATATGGGCCATTTTCCCTAAATGTTTCTTAGGTGCCAACATTAATGTTTCTAGTACTATAGGAACCTGGTGGTAGTTGTACTCTAGTTCATCCTCTGTGTTCCCATAGTTTACAGAGGCACTGTATGGTACAAAGTCAACATAGGTTGATATTGTAGATTTGGACTTGAGTAGAAGTTTTCTTATTTCTGAGAGCTATTCAAGTTCCTTTGTCATCAGCTGAAATGCATAAGTACAGTTAGAGTATAGTATAATAGGGGCTGATGAGTAAAGATGGCCGGCGCCATCTTTAAAGATGGCGCCGGCCATCCAGTGCTCCTACCATGTGACAGGGGCCAGCCAATGGCACGGATACCCTGTCACATGGTAAGGGCAAAGGGGCATCGGCGCCATTTTTTTTTTTAGAACAGCTGATGCCTGGGAACGGGAAATCTCTGCCCGATGCCCCCTGGATCTCTCCTCTCCCCGAGGCCCTCCTGGATCTCTCCCTGAGGCCCCCCTGAACCACCAGGTAAGTTTAAAAGGTTTTTGGGGGGTCGGGAGGGGGTGGGTCGATTTAAAGGGTCGGGTGGGATTTTTTTTTAGCTGTGCGGGCCTCCCTAAAAAAAAAAATTAGCGATGTGAATTGGAATCGGAAACGATTCCAATTCACATATCTTAAAGTTCAGATTTCCCCCCCCCCCCCAGCCGAATCTGATCGTTAAGACGATCTGGCACACGATTCACATCTCTAATACCTTCCACAAAATGGAGCATAAGGGATGCATGACCTTGAGGCTAAGATGAATGATAAGGGATTCATATTCTTATGATCTAAGGTAATTTATAGTGGGGTGTTCTAAGACATTATGAAGTAAATTGAGAAATAAATAGATGATTGGGTTAGGAATAGTAGACCAGAACCATGTTTGGTTAGGTCCATAGCAAGTGAAATTAGAATATGATGCAAGGAAATATGTAAGGACATTGCAACATGTTGATTGGTTTTGATCTATATCTTCAATGAATTATATGATTTATATAACTGATTTTAAGTGCTTGGAAATTCAGAACAGCTTTAGGGATTGCCACTGTTTCTTTTTTGATATCTTTCACAATAAAATAAGAAAAAGGGAGGTTGTGGTCTGATGTGAAATCTTTCTTATAAATTAAAGTAATTTAGACATAGCCTATAACCATTAGCTGTTCTCCTGGAGGAAGTGATATTGGAGGCCTTTGCCCTTAAAAATGGCCCATTTTGATAACAGGAAATGACAGTAGCAACAGTACTTTTTGTGATGATCTCAAAGTTCATGAAGGTTTGTACAGGATCAGTAAATTTGCCAGAAGTTCTGGTTTCCCTTTCAATAAACAACATAGAACTTAAAAAAAAATTATCTTACAATGCACAGGCAACTAATCAAAGTCCTTAAGCAGTGGAGAAACATGATCACATTTTGAAGCTTCTGTAACCATCCTAGTAGCAGTATTCTGTAATACTGTATTCACTTTAAATTAGTATTGGCTATGCCTAAGTATAAAGAATTATAATAATCAATTTGTGATTGGACTAGGGCACACAACAGCATTGTTAGATCTGACTTACATAAATAAGGTTTAAGCTTCCACATCTTCTGTAAACTAAGAAAGACTGATGTAAATAGACATGATACCTGCTTTGATATGGATGAAGCACTGTCAAGGTTCATCCACAGTTTTTATCACCTCACCAAGAGATATATCCAAACTTTCATACATGGGGACAATTTAATATTTCATTTACATTTACCAAACTTTGGCCTGGATTTATCAAAATGCACTAAATATCGCATGCGATAGAAAAAGGGGCATGCTTTATGGTAATAGGCAGCTTCAAAACCACTAAAACAGGCAAAACCTTAACACAACCTATTGCACGGCTTAACACTACTGAAAAAGGTGTAGTTAAAGCCATGCAATAGGGCTTCACAAAACAGTAAACCCAGCCCACTCCTCCTCTTTTTCAGATTTGCTTCACACCATACGTTATGGTGCTATCGCATGCGTTAAAGGCTTTTTTGCATGCATTAAGGGGTTTTCACATGCATTAAATGTGCTTAAATCATGCAAAAATGCCTTATAGCATTTTGATAAATGACCCTATATATGGCTTACAATTTGTATGGATTTGCCTGCAGCTTGTGTTCATACAACCAGTTTGCAATTTTATCTAAGCATAAATTAAACTCAATCATTTCTATTACTGAATCTGAATTAAATGCTGCTAGTACTTGCATATAGTTGTTTCTGTACAATCTTTGGAAGAGGAGCAAGGAACAAATTAAAAAGTAAAGGTGATAATATAGGAGGTCATTTTCCAAGTGGCTCGCACGCAAAAAGGGACTTTTCGCATGCGATACCAGGATGGGGGCGGAGTTGGCCCCGGATGAGGAGGAGTCGGGGTGTCACCGGGGCTGACTCCACGAAGACACCGTGGACGACAAAAAGTTAAGGCCCTTTTCGCGTCTTTCACGCCCGATAGCTACACCTTCTATAGTGGCGCTATTGGGTGCGAAACCGGCAGCGATCACACCGCGGCAGTGCGATCGCTGCCGGCTAGCACAGGACAGCCCCCCGGGTTGACCCCCCACCCCTCATTACCTAAAGTATCGCAGGCCTGTGATACTTTAGAAAATGAGGCCCATAGAGTCTTAAGGAACTCTACAAGTCACTTCCTTTTGTGGAGAAACTTCATTCCCCCTGTTGATAAAAAAACAAACAAAAAAAAAACAAACAATCTTTCAAAAAGGATCTGCACCATTTCAAAACAGCTCCTGTTAGACAAAAGTCTACGATGTACTGTATCAAATACTGAGCTGATGTTTATAGAAACTATAATCACATCCTTTCCCTTCTCTATACCTTCTCTGTCCGGAAATTTGGAATTTAGCTCCATGGTTAGAGAAGAATTATCTGATCTTCCATAAACAGGTAAAATGTTGGCTTTTCCCACCTTAACTATTTGATTATATTTTGGGTATCTGAAGGTGGCAATAAACACCCTTTAGATGCAGATTTATGTTTTAGTTTAAGTTTTTATTTATCTGTTTTATTAGAAGTATTATCTATGATTTTGTATTTGGTGACTGTATTGAATTTTTAATGTTGTAAAACGCACCAACCAGATTCATTCTGTGGAAGCGGTATATAAGAATGAACGAATAAACAAATAAATAAAAATAGATAGATAGATAGATAGATAGATAGATACATAAATCTTGAATGCTATCTATGATGCCCAGTGTGCAGTATCCACAGGGAGGCCTAGGAACACCCAGAAGAGGATACTGTTTCAGCTTTAAAGTGCCCAGAAGTGGGTGCTGCTCTTGTCCTTGAATGCCCTGAAGGTGGTGCTGCTCTTGACCTTAAATGCCCAGAAAGGGGTACTGTTCCAGATGTCCAGCTTTCCTTCCAAGTCAAACCATGTCTGTCCAGTCAAGCCTCATCATGTCTACCCAGCTATAGCTCCAATGGAAAATGAGACTCAGGAAGAGGGGGACTTAAAGGCAGGGGTAGTTTAATGATTTTATCTGCTGCGCAATCTCATCATACCCTGATTTGGATGACTATGACACCCCACTTAGAGGCCTTCAGTGAGTTCTGCCCAGAGCTATCCAAGCCATCTTCTCAATGGCTTCCATACTCAACATGTCTTGCAACCTCCTCTCTCCCAGGGTATCTCAGCAAGCTCGGCCTCCAGCCTTGCAATTCTCTTCCTCACTGCTTGCACGACACACAAATTCCAGTCCTATGTAACCCTGCCCTGCCATATTATCCTTGCCTCATCTCTGACCTGGCCACTCTTGCCTTGTGCCTTGCCTTGTGGCTTAATGGCCTTCTGTTCTTGTTTGGTACCTTGCCTTAAAGCCTTCAGGCCTTCTCTTTCTTGTATCCTGCGTTGTGTCCTATCCAGGCCTTCCTGTAACTTGGTGGGCCTACAGGCCTCCAGCCTTGTTGCCTTCAGGCTTTCCTGATCTCTGTTCTGTGATATCTTTGTCTGCCTTTCTGAGTCCCACCCTTGCCTGAATAGTTTAGTTCTTGTCTACTCCAGACCTTGTTTGTCTGGTCTTGTCCTGCTCTGCCCTGTTCCCAGCCTATACCAAGCCTTGCCCTGTCTAGTCTGTACAAAGCTTTATCTTGATAGGGATGTGAATCGTTTTTTGACGATTTAAAAAAATTGTCGATATTTTTTAAATCGTCAAAAATCGTTAGAGTGTGCGATACATTACAAATTCCCCCAATTTATCGTCAAAAATCATTAAAATCGGGCACAGGAATTATTTGGGGGGAGGGCGGGAAAACTGGCACACCAAAACAACCCCTAAACCCACCCTGACCCTTTAAAACCAATCCCTTACCCTCCCCCACCCTCCCGAACCCCCCCAAAACCTTTTAAAATTATCTGGTGGTCCAGTAGGCGGGGGGGGGGGGGGGGGCCGGCGCGATCTCCCACTCTCGGGCCATCGGCGCCATTTTGGCTGCCACTAATATAAATGGCGCCGATGGCCTGATAAAAAAAAACCCCACCCGACCCTTTAAACCGACCCCCTTAGCCTCCCCCACCCTCCCGACCCCCCCAAAACCTTTTAAAATTACCTGGTGGTCCAGGCGGGGGCACGGGGAGCGATCTCCTGCTCTCGGGCCATCGGCTGCCACTCATAAAGATGGCTCCGATGGCCCTTTGCCCTTACCATGTGACAGGGTATCCGTGCCATTGGCCGGTCCCTGTCACATGGTAGGAGCACTGGATGGCCGGCACCATCAGGCACCGGCCATCCGGTGCTCCTACCATGTGACAGGGGCTGGCCAATGGCACGGATACCCTGTCACATGGTAAGGGCAATGGGCCATTGGCGCCATTTGTTTTAGTGCAGCTGATGGCCTGGGAATGGGAGATCGCTCCCCGCGGCTCCCCTGGACCACCAGGTATGTGTAAAAAGTTTTAGGGGGGGTTGGGAGAGTGGGAGAGGCTAAGGGGGTAATTTTAAAAGGTCGGGTGGGTTTTTTTTTTTTATCGGTGCGGGCCTCACTAAAAAAAATTAGTGATGTGAATTGGAATCGGAACCGATCCCAATTCACATCTCTAACGATCAGATTCCCACCTCCCCCCCCCCAGCCGAACCCGATCGTTAAAACGATCGGGCACACGATTCACATCCCTGCTTTCCAAGCATTGCCTCATCTAGCCTGTACCAAGCCTTGTCTCTCCCAGCCTGTACCAAGTCTTGCTTCGTCCAGCCTTGCCTCATTCAAGCTTTGCTCTAGCCTACCTTGTCTTGTCCAGATAGTCTCACCATGTTGTACTGCCACCGCAAAGGCCTATTAGCCCTCAGAGCCCAAGGGTTCAATCTGCAGGGGATGGGACTGACTAGATGGAAGACTGGCCCTAGTCTTGCCCAGTACATAGATAAATAGATATATAGATACATAGAAATGACAGCAAGCTCCCACACTTATTTTCCCATTCTTATCTATTTCACCGACCACCAAGTTCACGGCTTTTGTTGGTAATTGTTTGATTGAAATTTCCTGCCACCCCCTGCTGTTGATGCAGCAAGTAATGTTGGAGTTGCATCAAAGGTGAATTGTAAGGCTTAATGGTTGTAACCGCCGCATCAAGCAAGTTACCCCAATGCCTGTTTACCCCGACTGCACAGATCAATTCCTTGTTGGATGTTGTCTGAATGTAAACCCTCTTTTCCACATTTCCCCCTGTCGAAGCAGAGAGCAACACTGTATATGCATTCAAAGTGAAGTATCAAGTTAATTGGTTTAGGGTAGTAACCACCGCAATAAGCAAGCTACACCCATGCTTATTTGTTTACCCAGACTGTGTAGTTCAGTCCTTGTTGGTTGTTGTCTGAATGCAAATCCTCTTTTCCACATTTCTCCTTGCTGTTGAAGCAGAGAGCAATGTTGGAGTTGCATTAACCGCGTGAAGGCTTATTGTGTAAGGGTAGAAATCAACAGGTAGTAGCCACCTTTACAGCAAGCCACCCCCATGGCTCCTCTCTTCATTCCCATATTCTAGCCTTTATGGATCTACAGTGTTTATCCCATGCCCCTTTGAAATCCTTCACAGTTTTAGTCATCACCACTTCCTCCGGAAGTGCATTCCAGGTATCCACTACCCTCTCCGTGAAGAAATACTTCCTGACATTGGTTCTGAGTCTTCCTCCCTGGAGTTTCAAATTGTGACCCCTAGTTCTACTGATTTTTATCCTGAACAGCTCCCGGGATGATGTACCCCAAATCCAGAAATCCTGAAATGTATATTACACCAATATAAATAGATATTCCATTCCCTCTTTCCAGATTAACCCAGAGTGCCTCTTCCTTACCATGAAAGCCCAGCAATGCTTTTGCTTTACTATTGTTCTTTACTGTATATTTAACACCATGGCTCCTCCTTCCTTCCTACCCAGTCCTTCGGCAATAGTATATAGCCCAGTATAACTGTATTCCAAGGGAAGTATCCCAAGGGAAGTCTTGCCTAACAAATCTGCTTCACTTTTTTGAAGGGGTTAATAAACATGTGGATATAGGTGAACCGGTAGATGTAGTGTATTTGGATTTTCAGAAGGTGTTTGACAAAGTCCCTCATGAGAGGCTTCTACGAAAACTAAAAAGTCATGGGATAGGAGGCGATGTCCTTTCGTGGATTACAAACTGGTTAAAAGACAGGAAACAGAGAGTAGGACTAAATGGTCAATTTTCTCAGTGGAAAAGGGTAAACAGTGGAGTGCCTCAGGGATCTGTACTTGGACCGGTGCTTTTCAATATATATATAAATGATCTGGAAAGGAATACGACGAGTGGCGTTATCAAATTTGCAGATGACACAAAATTATTCAGAGTAGTTAAATCACAAACAGACTGTGATACATTACAGAAGGACCTTGCAAGACTGGAAGATTGGGCATCCAAATGGCAGATGAAATTTAATGTGGACAAGTGCAAAGTGTTGCATATAGGGAAAAATAAGCATTGCTGTAGTTACACGATGTTAGGTTCCATATTAGGAGCTAGCACCCAGGAAAAGGATCTAGGCATCATAGTGGATAATACTTTAAAATCATCGGCTCAGTGTGCTGCAGCAGTCAAAAAAGCAAACAGAATGTTAGGAATTATTAGGAAGGGAATGGTTAATAAAACGGAAAATGTCATAATGCCTCTATATCGCTCCATGGTGAGACCACACCTTGAATACTGTGTACAATTCTGGTTGCCGCATCTCAATAAAGATATAGTTGCGATGGAAAAGGTACAGAGAAGGGCAACCAAAATGATAAAGGGGATGGAACAGCTCCCCTATGAGGAAAGGCTGAAGAGATTAGGGCTGTTCAGCTTGGAGAAGAGACGGCTGAGGGGGGATATGATAGAGGTCTTTAAGATCATGAGAGGTCTTGAACGAGTAGATGTGACTCGGTTATTTACACTAATTATACTAATAATGAGTAGATGTGACTCGGTTATTTACACTAATAATAGATGGACTAAGGGGCTTTCCATGAAGTTAGCAAGTAGCACATTTAAGACTAATCGGAGAAAATTCTTTTTCACTCAACACACAATAAAGCTCTGGAATTTGTTGCCAGAGGAAGTGGTTAGTGCAGTTAGCGGTAGATTTTCAAAGGGGTACACACGTAAGATACACGCGTACCCCCCGAAAACCTACCCCAAACCCCCCCTGCGCGCGCCGAGCCTATTTTGCATTGGCTCAGTGGCACGCAAGCCCCGTGACGCGCGTAAGTCCCGGGGCTTGCATGGAGGGGCGTGTCAGGGGGGCGTATCGGCGGCATGTCGCGAGTGACTCTGCGTTTCGGGGGCGGCGCCGCAGGTGTGGTTTCGGCCCGGGGGCGTTCCAGGAGTGTGGCCGCAGCCTCCGGACCAGCCCCCGGACCGGAACATGGAGCACGGCAGCCGGCCCGGCGCGCGCAAAAGTAGGGGGGGGGGGGTTAGATAGGGCCG
The DNA here is from genome assembly GCF_901001135.1 of Rhinatrema bivittatum. NCBI lineage: Eukaryota > Metazoa > Chordata > Amphibia > Gymnophiona > Rhinatrematidae > Rhinatrema > Rhinatrema bivittatum. The sequence continues at coordinate 176,827,969 of NC_042615.1, forward strand.
GGGGGGTGGGTTAGGTAGGGGAAGGGAAGGGAAGGTGCGGGGGGGGGGGGGGGGTGGAAGGAAAGTTCCCTCCGAGGCCGCTCCGATTTCAGAGCAGCCTCGGAGGGAACGGAGGTAGGCTGCGTGGCTCGGCGCACGCAGGCTGCCAATTTTGGGCAGCCTTGCGCGCGCCGACCCTGGATTTTAATGGATATGCGCGGCTATGCGTACTCTTGTTCGAAGTGCGCGTGCGTAGATTTATAAAATCTGCCCCTTAGTGTAGCTGTGTTCAAAAAAGGTTTGGATAAGTTCTTGGAGGAGAAGTCAATTAACGGCTATTAATCAAGTTTACTTAGGGAATAGCCACTGCTATTAATTGCATCAGTAACATGGGATCTTCTTAGTGTTTGGATAATTGCCAGGTTCTTGTGGCCTGGTTTGGCCTCTGTTGGATACAGGATGCTGGGCTTGTTGGACCCTTGGTCTGACCCAGCATGGCAATTTCTTATGTTCTTATGTTCTTATATCTAAATCAGCTTCTTCAATGACTGCCTCTAGATCTGGGATTTAGAAGCTGCCATGGAAGAAGTTAATCTAAGTTAATACATTTTTGTTTAGATTACTTACCCATTTCAATTACACCAAAGGAAAAACTCATTCATAAGTATAGGAAAAGGCAAAATGTTGAATGTTATATATTAATATTTTTACATAGCTTATTTGGAATTTGAAAAAGAATATGATATTCCCTTTTGTAGAGGAAGTAAATAGTCTCAAATGCCTTCCAAAACAATGAAGCAAAATTACTAATAAATCATACAATTTATCTCCCCTTGCTTAATTCTTTAAAAGATAAAATACAATTATTTTATTTCAGACTTTTCTGTGAATACTTTTTTCATATGCAAATTTCTCTCAGTATCAAATTTGGTTGTTTCTAGCACTTACTGATTTTTTAGAAAGGTACTAACACATAATAGCATAATTTGCATAACTTTTGGATGAAATTATAGGAAATAATTATTGATGTTGTTTCTCTTGAAATCACAATGCAAAACAGCCCAAATAATGGAAAAATATGACAATTTTCTATATTTCAATAATGAAGGAATATCTGAGGACAACCATAGCTGCTTTCACTCAAGGCTGGTGGAAGAACTAGGCAGCTGCCTAGAGAGCCATGGGTGGAGGAGAGCAATAGCTTGGCTTCTCCTTCCCAGCTATGGGGCCTGGAAGAGAAAGTGCCACAGCGTGGCCCTGCATGGGCAGGAAGAAGGAGAAGCCATGCCGTTGCCAGCAGAAGCAGAATAAATTCAGTATTTGTCCTGGGCTCCCGCAGCAGTGGGGAGCAGGAGGAGAAGGAGCAGCAGCAAGGCCTGGGGACCAGAACAAGCAATAGCAGCTAAACAGCATGGCCACACCCATTCCAGAAGGAGTAACATTGGCCCCATTCTCTCCTCAGCTGTAGAAAGAGGAATAGCTGAGGCCAAAGGACGCAGAGACGTATCAGACTGTACAGGCATGAAGAATGAGAAAAAGCATCCTGGGCTATGGGGGGGATGAGGAGGCTGTTGCTGTTGGTCTTGATCTTGTGCTTCTGGAGTAGGAGCAATGAAAGACAGCCTCTGTGTGTGTGTGTGTGTGTCTGTCTGTGTCTGTGTGTCTCTGTGATATGTATGATGAGAGAGAGTATGTCTATTTGTATATGTATGATTGAGAAAAAAGAATGTATGTATGAGAAAAGGAAAATGTGTGTGTGTGTGTGTGTAAGAGAGAGAGTAGGCAAGCATGTTTATATATATGAGAGACTGAAGACGGTTTATGAGCAACAACCTCTCTCCACTCACCCTACTAATCCATGACAATCTCAGGGCAACTGGAAATCAAAAGATCCCAGGTATGGACAGCAGGGGATTTTTATCCCTATTCATTTTAATTATTGGGTGCTATGATGTCTGCTGTTTTTAAATAGTTTATTGGTTTGGAAACTTTGTAACACTTTTAAATTACTGGATGATGTTTGTCAGCTGCTTTGAAATATTTATTCTTTTTATTAGTATGGTTTTACTCTATTGATAATGTATATTTCTTGATTTAATTATTTGTTTTTATGAGGAATGGTGATGTTTCTGGTTTTACATTGTTAAACTGCATACAGAGTCTGGCTTCTTGTGGTTTCCAGTTCAATTTTTGTTTACACATTTCCATTTATAGCTTATGGTGTATTTGGTGAGGTTCCATCTGTGTCTGCATGTGTTATCAAGCTGAGGTATTCTGCTAGCCTATAGTTTTTGTGGAGGGATCTATAGCAGTCTAGCTTTTTCATAGTTAGGATTATTACTATTTGAGTAATGGCAATTAGTGCTGTTTTGGTATGGGAGTTTTACTATATTGAAATTTTGCTACAGTTTATTCATGGCTTTCTGAGGGTCAAGCCCAACAAATATTATAATAGACCTAATACCAAGTCCAAGTATCTTTTTACTTTTTTCCACACGGTTGTCTGGTTGGCACCACAGCAATTTACTTAAATATAATATACTTGTTGTAAGTGATATTTTTACCCCAGAAGATTGTACTTTGAATGTTATTTTTCATGTTAAATTATCAATGTACACTTTTTTATTTGTGTGTGGGGAGGGTGTGACTTGGAGAGGGAGGAGAGCGGCAGTTTTGCCTAGGGTGCCTAACACTCTTCCATCGGCCTGCTTTCACTTGTGATGCTAAAAAGGTGCTTAGGACTGCTGAAGTATGGTTAATGTGGTATGTACAAGTCTGAAATTCTTGTCTTTATGTATTTGTGTTACAACTATTATTTTATTCTAAAAAATATTTTTAATTGAATTACTATTATTACTAATATATTATGAAATATTTTAGGAATAACATCACCAGCAACAATTTAGGGACTAACCTGAATAATAAATACAATTATTTTATTGCACATTGGTTTCCATTACAACCATTATCCTGAAAATCAGTTCATTACAAATATATATAAATATATAAAAGCTACAAATAAATAAATAAATACATAAATCAATAGAAGTCTATATTCACCTGTTGACCAGATTGCAAAGTTAGCCAGATAAACTTATCCATGAATGTTTCAAATTTAGCTTAATAAGTACAGTTGTATACAAAGGTTTAGGCATCCTCGGTCAAAATGTATATTTCAATGAATCTCTAAGTGAACAGAACTTAACATAACCTCTATACCAGGGGTGGGAACTCTGAAGAGCCAGCAACCAATCAAGTTTTCAGGATATTCCTAATTAATGTGCATGCATATTCATTAAGGGCCAGATTTTAAAACTTACGTGCAAGCATAGGTCTGTGTGTGTAACCCGGCGTGCACAAATCTACGCCCGGTTTTATAACATGTGTGCGCATGATCCGGGATCAGCGCATGCAAGCCCTAGGGGAGCCCTGATGGCTTTCCCTGTTCCCTCTGAGGCTACTCTGAAACTGGAGCGGCCTCGGAGGGAACTTTCCTTCCGTCCCCTCCATCTTCCCCTCCCTAATCCGCCCCCCAGCCCTATCTAAACCCCCCTCACCTTTGTTGTCAAAGTTGCATGTGCCGGCAATGGCCGGCCTGCGATCCCGGGCACAGTGGAAAATGGCCGCTGTGCCTGAAGGCTCCGTCCCTGCTCACCACCCCCCCAAGCCCCGGGGCTTGCGCGTGTCACCGAGCCTATGCAAAATAGGTTCGGCGCGTGCAGAAGCGGGTTTTCGGGGTTACGTGTGTAATATATGTGCGTAACCCTTTGAAAATCTGCCCCTAAGCATATCCTGAAAACCCAGCCATTGGTGGCCTTTGATGAAAAGAATTGACCACCTCAGCTCTAAATGGTACAAAGTAAAACACACAAAAAAAAAATCCGCTAATATATGTAAGAGACAATATAATGCTATCAACAAAAATATATCTCCCGCAATATTTTATTTTTTATTCTTTATAAATAAACATAACATATCATAAATGTTACTATCATACTAGGCTTCATTCTCTTATAATGCCAATTAATATACTTCAATGCAGTTCGGCCTTGGTCACATACATTTGGAGATAAGTTCCATTTTTATTTTGCATCACACATGAGTAAAAAAAAAAAAAAAAGTAACATTTGTTAAACAATAGTTGACCAAATAATACATATAAGGTAAAATTGCATTGATATTAAATGGTACTAAAAGCGGATGAAGGCTGGTTAGATGGTCACATTTATACAGTCCAAGAAAGCACTGGAGCACAAGTACACTCTGCACAGGAAATTGTAGGCATCAAAAATACACATAAACTTTACTTGGTCAAAGTTATCATATAGAATTTATTATTTGAACACGGTGACTCCTTTCAGTAAAACACAGTATTCAACAGCAGTCCCCACTGCTGTTGAATACCGTGTTTTACTGAAAAGAGTCACCGTGTTCAAATAATTAATTCTATATGATAACTTTGACCAAGTAAAGTTTATATGCGCTTTTGGTGCCCACATTTATACAGTGCCATGTTTATCAGAAATGAAAAATAGAATATTTTGGGAAATATATTATTGTTGAGAAGAAATTTAAACACATCTTTCTGAAATTATTAATTCAAATTTACTATTTGCTGATTATACTTGCTTGAATATGTTAAGAAATTTTAAGAAATGGAAGGTAAGATCTGGAAGACCAAGTAAAATCTCTGAAATCCGGTCAGATCTGCAAAACAGAACCCACAGATTGCTGAGAATGATCTGTTAAAAATTTAGCTGACATTGAAATAGTTGTCCACAGGTCAATTGCACAACATTGTTGTATAAACAATCATCTGCATTGGAGAGTTGTCAGAAGGAAGCCTTTTCCATGACTTCATCATGAAATCTTCATCTAAAGCAAAGCTTCTCAACCATGGTTCTTTAGCACACTAGTGCGCCGCAGCAAGAGTCTTGCTATGCCGCGGTAGCAATGGCATGGCAGGGGAAGTGCTGGGCTTTAGAGAGCACCCGGGGGGGAATGTTCCCTCCAAGCTATCACAGGTTTTACTCCCAGGAAGATCAGTGTGACCGTGGTGGAGCTCGGTGGCAGGATATCTGGGCTAACACCCATCCCCATAGCTCTTCCTCCTTCTTGCCCCCGCGGCCCTTTAAGAAAAAAGTTCCCAGAGCCATGAAAGCAGGAAGGAGGAGGAGCCTCAGCCTACATGCAGAAGAGGAGCAGAGGCTGCTGCATACTTCTAACTCACAGCTGCCCGAGAAGAGGAGGCCTAGAGGTAAGAGGGAGGCTGAGGCCATGTAGAAATAGTGTGTGTGTGTGTGAGAGAGAGAGAGAGAGAGAGTGAGTTGAGAGACTATGTGTGATAGACAGCATGTGAGAGTGAAAACCTCTGTGTGTGAGAGACAGGCAGCATGTGAGAGCTTGTATGAGTGTATGAGACAGCATGTAAGAGTGAGAGCCTGTGTGTGTGACAGCATATGTGTGTTTTGTGAGAGTGAAAGGCTGTGTGTGAGAGTGAGACAGCATGTAAAGAGGGAGCCAGTGTATATGAGAGAGACAGCATTTGAAAGTGAGAACCATGTGTGTGAGAATAGCTGGTGAGAGTGGGGAGCATAAGTGTGTTTGAGAGAGCATGTCAGAGTGAGAGACAAAGTGTGTGAGAATGAGAGCCTGCATGTGTGCTTGAAGAGAGAAGGGAAGAAGACAGGTGGCAAGAGAAGAAACAGAAAAAAAAGAGACCCAATAAATGCAATATGAAAAAGACTAAGAAAGTGAACATGGAAAAGAAAAAGCTGTGACCAACCGATTAGAAAAATAAGATTAGACAACAAAGGTAAAAAAAAATTATTTTGAATTTTTACAGTACAGGAAATTGCATTTGTTGTATTTCTCCTGTGTTTCACTGCAGGCAGAGTCTGGCATATTGGTGTTTCCAGTTCAAGTTTTGTTTCCATGTATCTCTTAATAATTTGCTGTCAAATATTCTGTATGTGGTGAGGAAACAGGTAGTGTGCTGTAAGGAATGTGTGCAAGTCTGGAAAAAATAGACAAATGAACTCTCTACCTAGCTTGATGCACTCTCTACCTAAATGCTATCAAGCTAGGTTGAGAGAATAATGTACAAATCTCAGTATAGCCCGCTGAACGACCTCCTGCAGTCGATCTCCTGCCGGCGCCATTTTCCGTACGGAAAACGATTCACGGCAGGAAATCGCTCCCAGACCCCCGCTGGACCCCCAGGAACTTTTGGCCAGCTTGGGGGGGCTTCCTGACCCCCACAAGACTTGCCAAAAGTCCAGCGGGGGTCTGGAACAACCTCCTCCAGTCGAATCGTGTTGGTCTATGGCCGCCGCCATTTTGCGGTGGCCATTTTGCAAAATGGCGCCGGCTGAAGACAACGCGATTCAATAGCAGGAGGCCGTTTCGGACCGCCGCTCTACTCCAGGGTAATTTAAGGCATCTGGGGGGGGGGGTTCGGGAGGGTGGGGGATTTAATTTAAAGGGTCGGGGGTGGGTTTTAGGGGGTTTTAGTGTGCCGGTTTTCCTGCCCTCCCCCTTCCCCCGATTTGGCTAGGGACCGCCGCTGGACCCCAGGGTAATTTAAGGCATTGGGGGGGGGGTTCGGGAGGGTGGGGGATTTAATTTAAAGGGTCGGGGGTGGGTTTTAGGGGGTTTTAGTATGCCGGTTTTCCTGCCCTCCCCCTTCCCCCGATTTACGATTTTTTGACGATAAATCGGGGGAATTGGTATTGTATCGTGGCCCTAACGGTTTTTGACGATTTAAAATATATCGGACGATATTTTAAATCGTCAAAAAACGATTCACATCCCTAATAAATAGTTTACTTATATTAGTGCCTTTAAAGAGTTTCTCTCTCTCTTTCTCTCATTAAGAAATTGAAATATCAGTGGAGGCCTAGAGAGAAATGTGGAAGCTGGCTTGGGGAATGAAGCTAAAATCATAAAAATACTTTAAGTGCACACATTTCTATGATCCATATTTCTAAACTTGTCTAACTATATTTTAGGATTTTTAGACAGTTCAGTTGACTTAAAAGTATATTTCCTGGCATTTTTCACAGTCACAAGACCAGTGAGCAGAGGTAATGAATGTACCCATACTGTAAAATTTGGTTTGGCATGCCACAAGCGTCAAGCAAACTTGAAAGTGTGTCCCAATTTAAAAAGCTTGAGAGGCTCTGATCTAAAGTATGCCAAAAAAAAAATCATTAATATGCCTCAAACTTTTTGGAATAAAGTACTTTGAACTCATAAAACAAAAATTGACCTGTTTGACCACAAGCACACAAGACACTGTAGTAGCTTTCATTTCTTAACAACATTTCTGACAGTTGAAATTGCTAGCTGGAAGAATTTAGAGCTTGTTTTTATAGCCTTCCCCTGCTTTGTAAGAGAGAATTATCTTCATTTTCAAATTCTTAGACAGCTGCTGTTTAGAGGAGCACATGGTTGCTGAAAATAGACATAAGAACAACAATTATCCTGAGAGGTCAGACAGGTTAGAGCAGTTATTCATCCATAGAATTGTCTACATCTAACTAATTGAAGACCTAACAAGTCAATCAACTTTTTTTGGCCTTATTAACAATTTTTTTTAAAAAGTAGTAATGAACTGAAGGGCATCCACACTTTTCCACATGCCATATTCACTTTTATTATTTTCAATATGTTAAAAACTAGCAAATAAATAGTAATTTTGCATAAAAAAAAATTACAGAAAGATGCCATGTTTTAATTATATGTACCATAAAGAGACTGTATCAGCTTTTGTTCACTGAGATTCATTGAAATATACAATTTTACCAGGGGTTGCTAAACTTTTGCATACAACTTTATATCTGACTAAGTTTAATCTTGTTTTCATGAAGTTCTAAAATTATCTGGCTAATTTAGCAGAATAATGCTGAATATCGGCATCGATCCATTTAAGTTAGTGAATAGTTGATTCAGCTCTTGAACATCCCCACCCTATCCCTGACTAATCCAACTAACTATTTAGCCTGATAAAATGTTAGATGGCTAAGTGCAAGGTATTGACTGCAGCCAGATCATGAACTGGTGCCATTTGTTGGGCTAAATATGGACCTCGTATGTTCTAAGAATATGAAAAAGAAACTTTGAAGAAACCTACATGATGCATTAATAAAACTGAATTCTGGCAATATCAGACACTGAAAATGTTGTTGAACTGAGTGAAAAAGAAGAAGTAATAAATCACATTTGTTCTTGTTACAAAGAAATATACTGACTGTGCTCTTCTTTCTGTGAAATTTGTCCTTTCTTATTTATAATTTCTTACCTGATATAAATAGTAGAAGCCAGACTATGAGCATGCAAAAGCAATTTTGCATTAACATTTTTCAAAAGTATTTTACATGCTACATCAATAAAAAAACAAAAATCCTCATAAAAATCTAAAAATATGTAGCAATTTTCTACTTTAGCATTTTGGGAAAGATTTTGATATTAAGTTGGCAGGAATATGAGAACTGTCATAGAGATTTATATTTCAGAAAAGCACATGAATATAATGTAAAGCTTTGCTCTATTTTTTTGGAGAACATGATGTCTATTTATTTTATAAATTTGTTTCTTTTTGACCATTAAAACAATTTCAATTAAACATTGATTCCAACAAATTATTAAAATGATGTATATTTCTGTGGACTTTGCTTTAATCATACAAAAATAAGCAGTCATTTCCTGTATTCAACAGGGTTTGTCTATCTAACTTTTGCATCATCCATAATCCTGGGGTTTCCAGGATCTAACCAGATACATTTTACTCAGATAAGCCATTACCTGGATAAAACTTATTTTGATAAGTTAAAGGCATTTTGAGAGTGTCTGCAGCAGAGATAAGTTGCTGGATAACTTTCTTAACCAAAACTTTGCACTAAAGATGTGCAGCTCCATGCAGGTCTGATTGTGCTGCTCATGGGCTTTCTATCTCTTCTCACTAGAAAGACGCATTGTAACTATGATTTTTCTTAATGTGCTATTTTTTATGGAGCCATCATAACACCTGTGGGCATACCAGCATATTTTAGCTTAAGGTCTTGCCACTTCAGGTCGTGTTTAATCATTGGCCCAAGTCCTTTATTCTTTTGCGTGTTTTTTAGTCATATTTTTCAAAAAAATTTTGTAAAATTCCGTATCGGGGTAATACCTTCCTTGGGGTAACTCAAGGTATCAAGGAAAAGTGGTCATTTAAAGTCCAGTCCGACGCGCGTTTCACATCGCTGCTTCAGGGACTGAAACGAATACACTCCGCTTTTGTGTTTGACAGGTATAATTGCCCCGTTACTGAGACGGTTACATTACTAGTTTGCTTGCTTTCATTTACTTGCTTTTACTTTCTGCAAAGGACAGATATCTTTGTTATTCAATAAAACGTGCAGCACATATATAATTGAAAAGTTTGGCACATACCTGGGTGAAGCTGAATGAAAACAACAGTGAACTCACCCGACCCTGCCGCCGTTTCCTCTAACCGGCGTCTGAGCAAAGTTGCCGCGAGAGTACCGCTGATTATATGTGATTTTTATGTCACAGCTATCTCTTCCCCACCTCCAGGGTCAGAAGAAGGCAGAGGAGAATGACCCAGGCCTGATATTTCCTTTGTCACTACTACAAGCAGCAGGTTTCCTTCCCACAAGAGCTACAGGCCATCAAGGAGATGGACACCTGAACAAAAGTGTGTAGGTAAGGGAAAGGTGTATGCTGCTGGAACTCAGTGGAGAATTTGTATGTACTGCTATCCAAAATAGTGGATTACAAAGAAGGATGAGAAAAAGGTTGTATAATAGGATAAAGATAAATCTGGCAGGTGGTCAGAATCTGCTAGGCAGCTGGGAGATATCATTATCAATGGGGATAGTAAAGCTGGCTAGTGATGTACCTTTGTTTAAAATGACATGGACAATATCAATGACTTTGTCTATATTGTTTCATGTCATTTATAAAAGAAATGATAGAAAAAAAATACAATTCATTTTTTGAAATGTTCTTTTGATTTTAGTGTGCACTGTTTCTGAATAGGTACACAATTTGCAAATAGTGCACACTATTCAGAAATAGTATGCACCATCTGCTTAAAAAAGAAAGAAAGAAAAAAAGAAAAAACCCTCAGCAAAATGGAAGATGGACCTCCTACCAATAAAACAATGAAATAAAATGATATTTTTTGAGGGATGTGCATTTGTTTTCAAGAAAATAAACAATGGCAACAAAACTGGATGTTAGTGTGTGCTAAGTCACGTTAGTACGCACTAACTAGTTTTCCTAATTTTGGAGTTAATGTGTGCTAACTGGACTTAGCATACACTTACTAGATGTTAGTACACACTAACTAAAAATGTTATTAATAAGTTAAAAAGTTTCAATTGGGGATCAGTTCGTTAGGTAGAGGTATAGTTCTGCATTCCCATTGGCTGTCTTTTTAGATATTTGTTTGTATTGCCAAGGTGACAAGGTGGTGTTTGTGAGGGGATGGCCAGTGCCTGGTAACAAGTGTAAACAACAAGTGAAGTAATGATAGCATCAAGTTCTAGTCACAAAAGCATATAATGAAAATGCATATTTACAATTTGCCAATTCCAGCCTGAGAGTAAAGTGGATAAGGAAAACCTTCCCAACCCTGGGGGGTTTGCCAGGATTCTCTGACTGGGCCTGAAAAATCAACTCAGGAAAAACTCATCTCTACCTCCTAACTCTAATAAACCATAAGGGACTGCCTCCATAATTTCTGGAGTGAGCTGCTAAAAACCCTCTCAAGGTGGATTACTGTTCCGGACCCCTCGGAGGAAGGGGCTGAATTTAAATGGTAACCTCCCCCATTCACTAACCTGATCTTCACAAGCTGAACTAAGAGTTCACTCAGACCTTAATGGTAATAGAACTAGCTGCCTGTTACAACAGTTTCTCACATGACAGTTTTCTCTTTCAAAAAACTATAACAAAAGAACATAAGAAATGCCATACTGAGTCAGACCAAGGGTCCATCAAGCCCAGTATCCTGTTTCCAACAGTTGCCAGTATGGCTGCCACTGCTGCAACCTGCAGCATCAATTGCAGAGACAGAAGCTCGCTGCCCACAGCTGCATGGTACACAGGAAGAGGAACAGCTGACATACCTGAGCTACAGTTGCAAGGCTGTTTGGTCTCCAGCTACCACTGTAAAGGACATCTCACGTACCTCGCTCGATGCTCTGGTGTTTTTAAAATGGTTGGGGGGAAACCCCTTGATCTTGGTCTATCAGGTACAGTCTGTAAAGAGTGCAGCTGGGGAGGTGGGGTGCTGGATTTGCCATTACACTTGACCATAGAAAAAAATCAGGCAAACCCGTGTCTTAGAAATAAGAAAAAAAAAACAAAAGCCCAGACCAAGAGAGAGCTTCAGCACACAACCACTATCAAGTGCAGACCCCACACAATTTTGCTTGCTATATCCTTTTAGAGATATAGTCTTCAGAGTTAATAAATATTATTAATGCGCTTAATTATGACAGCACTTTAAAATGCTTTGAATGTTCTAATGGCTGGCATAAATCGGTGAAATGTACATTTATATTCATTTATAATCAGACTTTGACTTTCTACCTGAAGTTCACTTATGGATATTAATTCAGCTGACTTAAGACAGCTGTAGATCTAGCCTAAAAAATATAACAGAAAAGTAAGGGGTTGATTTTCAATGTGTTTTAAGCACATAAAATGGTATTTTATGCACATAATTGACACGTTTAAAAACCACCAAGGGGTTCTGTGGGTAAAAGTATGCACAAAACCTGATTTGCACATCCTTTTACCTGAGCTAGCATTCTGAGGGGTAGAGTTGGGGGCAGGGAAAATATTTATGATTTTACTATTTTCAAAAGTATGAACATAAATGTACATGCAGAAATGTACACCTATTCTGAACTGAGTGTAACTTTCTATATATAAATCCACATGTACTGCCTTGGCATTCAAAGTCTAGCTTGAATCCCTAGGCAGTCAGCTAAACCTTTTCCCCAGCTGCAGATATCATATAAACTCAATTCTTAGTTACCAAAATTATTTATTTGAACGGAGAACAGTTCAACACTCTCAGAAGATGACAAGGTCCCAAGAGTAGCCAAACAGATGAGACTGATGCAGCTGCAATAATGTAAACCACTAGGGATGTGAAGTGCAAATTGCACATCATGTGGGTAGCTCGAATGGATAAGGTAAAAGAGTTTCTTTTAATAAAGAGTTGTTAAATTACCAATTTAAAAACTTTCCCAGGTAATTCACAATGAAATAAACAATTAAAATATAAAAATGATATGTTTTATTTGAAATAAGATGACAAAGGCAAATTATAATATTCAGTTGTAAAATTTTGATATATTCAACAGAGTATTCAACAGAGAAACAGTAAAATATGCAACATTTACGGTCTTTCAGATAAATAACAATTTTTACTATAATACTGTATAATTTTGATGTGGCTCCAACATTGCTCATTGCTTCCATGGCAGGGGTTAGGGAAAATTGGATTCAGACAGCATCCAAGGGCCCTTTTACTGTCTGGGAAACTGATAAGCATGAGGGTTATCTGCACACAGTGCAGCAGATACTGGCATAAGCTTGCTGGGCAAACTGGGTGGATCATTTAGTAGGGATGTGAATCATTTTTGAACGATTAAAATTATCGTCAGATAATTTTAAAATCGTTCTAAATCGTTAGAGTGCACAATACAATACAAATGCCCCTGATTTATCGTCAGGGGCATTTGTATTGTATCGTTAAATAGGGCACGGGAATTACTTGGGGGAGGGCGGGAAAACCGGCACACCAAAACAACCCCTATACCCACCCCGACCCTTTAAAACCAATTCCTTACCCTCCCGAACCCCCCAAAATGTTGTTACCTGGTGGTCCAGTGGGGGGGGGGGGGGGGGGGGAGTCCCGGCACGATCTCCCACTCTTGGGCCATCAGCGCCATTTTGGCTACCACTGATAAAAATGGCGCCGATGGCCCGATAAAAAAAAACCCCACCCGACCCTTTACAAATTACCCCTTTGCTTCTCCCACCCTCCCGACCCCCCCAAAAAAGCCATTACATGTACCTGGTGGTCTAGCAGGGGGGACCGGGAGCCATCCCTTCAATCATACCCTCGGTGCCGGTGCTGGAGGTTTCAAAATGGCGCCGATCGCCTTTGCCCTCACTATGTCACAGGGAGCGACGGTCGCTCCCTATGACATAGTGAGGGCAAAGGCGATCGGCGCCATTTTGAAACCTCCAGCACCGGCACCTAGGGTATGATTGAAGGGATGGCTCCCGGACCCCCCGCTAGACCACCAGGTACATGTAAAAGGTTTTTTGGGGGGTCGGGAGGGTGGGTTTTTTTTATCAGACCATCGGCGCCATTTTTATCAGAGGTAGCCAAAATGGGGCCGATTGCCCGAGAGCGGGAGATCGTGCCGGTATCCCCCCCCCCCCCCCCACTGGACCACCAGGTAATAATTTAACATTTTGGGGGGGTTGGGAGGGTGGGAGAGCAAAGGGGTCATTTGTAAAGGGTCGGGGTGGGGTTTTTTTTATCTGCTCAGGCCTCACTAAAAAATTAACAATGTGAATTGGAATCCGAACCGATTCCAATTCACATCTCTAACAATCCAATTTTTTTCTCCCAGCATCTGAACCTGATCGTTAAAACGATCGGGCACACGATTCACATCTCTATCATTTAGTCCTTTTCTGACATTGTTTCTATGGACAGAGAACTCATTGATGATATCCAAAAGGGCAAACTGTTGTTCGTTGGAGATTTTGATCTGCTGGATGCGGACAGAAATATCCCTTCTGTGGAATATATGAGAAGTAGAGAGATAGTTGTTAGGAATTATAGAGCTTTGGCGCAAGGTGGGGTTGGGCCCCACAGGTCCCCACCATCGGGAGGCAAGGCTGGGACTTCACCGGTACCTCTGTGTGGCAGGTCCCAGAGAGAAAAGGCAACTGGATGCAGAGAGATTAAGGGCCTCATTTTCAAAGGGAGTTACCGCACGTGATAAATTCGTGGTATTCAGGGGGCAGAGTTGGGGCGGAGCATATGTAAAGTGAGAAACAGTTATCGTATGCGGCGAAACAGCTGCAGTGTTAGCGTGGCTCCTATCTACAACCCTTTCATTTGTGTTACATACTGTGCTAGAGGGCAGTAAAGGTGTATCGCAGTGCATGATAGTTCCAGACAGCCTATTTCAGGGAGAGAGGGAGAGAGGGAGAGAGAGAGAGAACCTTCCTATAATGTCTATGCCCTAGACAGGTATTTGTATCCCTATGAGAGGCCCACCTAGTAACTCGAGGTGGGGATTAGGTAAGCATGTAGGGGGTTGTGGGCCACTTTCACATTCCACGTGAGACGTACCAACAGAACAGTGGTCTCTTGTGAAGATTTGAAGGCCTTCGGAGTGAGGAAGCTCACTCCAAGATGAGATTTGGACAATGTTCTCTCCACCTAGCTTGATGGACACTCTACCTGGGCAACAACAAGCTAGGTGGAGAGAACGTTGCCCAAATCTCTTCTTGGTGTGAGTTTCCTCACTCCGACGGCCAGCAAATCTTCACTAGAGACCACTGTTCTTTCCGTAGGTCTCATGTTGAATGTGAAAGTGGCCCACAACCCCCTACATTCTTACCTAATCCCCACCTCGAGTTACTAGGTGGGCCTCTCATAGGGATACAAATACCTGTCTAGGGCATAGACATTATAGGAAGGTTCTCTCTCTCTCTCTCTCTCTCTCCCTCCAAGACCACTATAGCAAGGGTTAGAGCAGGGAACCTGCTGTAGCAGGTGCCAGTAGGATAGCAACACAGAGGGACTGCGGTAGGAATCCAAATGGAGTAGCGCTGGACCAGGCCCAGAGGAGTGGGAAGCACTTGAGAGAGAGTCCAGGTGATGTAGCACTGAGCCAGGCCCTGAGGATCAGGTAGCGTTGAGAGAGAATTCAGGTGATGTAGTGCTGAGCCAGGCCCTGAGGATCAGGTAGCGTTGAGAGAGAATCCAGGTGACATAGTGCTGAGCCAGGCCCCAAGGAATGGGAAGTACAGAGAGAGAGTCCGGAAGTAGCACTGAGCCTGGCCCCGAGAAGTGGGTAGCACTGAGATAGAGTCCAGGTGACGTAGTGCTGAGCCAGGCCCCGAGGAGTGCTAAGACAGGAACCACAGTGAACTGAAGAGCAGGAACAGCAGATCTGTAGAGAAGGAACCAGGGAACTCTTTGCCAAGTCGATTAGTGGTGGCTGGAGGTGTAGCTTAAATATCCCGGGCCTGTGATGTCTTCAGCCGGGGACCAAACTGAAGTTCCCGCCATTGGCCCTTTAAAGGGAGGATAGCTGGTGTGCAATCCTAGTGAGGCCCAGGGTCGGAACGCTGGTCGCCAGCATCTCAGCCACCACGTGGAACACAGAAAGCAAGGAGGAACACAGCAGCAATGGCTGGCCATTGCCGCAAGTGTACCAGGGGTAGTGAACCAAGCATGAGAAGAGGTGAGTTGTGGCGGCTGCGGCCAGCGGCCATAACAGTACCCCCCTCCCAGGGTTTTCGGTTTCAATGGATGGGAGGCATGGAATTGCTTGATGAGAGTTTTATCAAGAATATTGGCGGCTGGTTCCCAACTATTCTCCTCCGGTCCGAAACCCTCCCAAGAGAGAAGGTACTCCCATTTCTTCCCACGTCTTTGCACATCAAGGACCTTGCTCACTTGGGGGCAGATTTTATAAATTTACGCACGCGCGTACTTTTGTTCGTGCACCAGGCGTGAACAAAAATACGCTGGATTTTATAACATACACACGTAGCCACGCGTATCTTATAAAATCCGGTGTCGGCACGCACAAGGGGGTGTACATTTGTGCAAATTGCGCGCGCCGAGCCCGGCGCACACTGCCTGTTCCCTCCAAGGCCGCTCCAAAATCAGAGCGGCCTCGGTGGGAACTTTCCTTCCGCCTCCCCTCACCTTCCCCTCCCTTCCCCTACCTAACCCACCCCCCCGGCCCCATCAAACCCCCCCCCACCTTTGTTGGCAGATTTACACCTGCCGAAAGCAGGTGTAAATCTGCGCACGCCAGGGGGCTGCTGGCGTGCCATCACCCGACCCGGGGGCTGGTCCGGAGGCCTCGACCATGCCACCGGGCTGGCGCCAGGTGACATAGCGCTGAGCCAGGCCCCGAGGAGTGGGTAGCACTGAGAGAGAGTCCAGGTGATGTAGTGCTGAGCCAGGCCCCGAGGAGCACTGAGCCAGGAACCACAGTGAACTGAAGAGTAGGAACAGCAGGTTCTTAGAGAAGGAACAGGCACCATTAGGAACCAGGGAACTTGTTGCCAAGTTGGTTAGTGGTGGATGGAGGTGTAGCTTAAATATCCCGAGCCTGTGATGTCATCAGCCGGGGACTGGCCTGAAGTTCCCACCATTGGCACTTTAAAGGGAGGACAGCTGGCACGGGCATGCGCCTAGGGAGGCCCAGGGTCGGAACGCTGGTCGGCAGCATCTCAACCACCATGTGGAATACAGAGAGCCAGGAGGAACACGGCAGCAGTGGCTGGCCAATGCCGTGAGTGTACCGGGGATAGTGAACCAAGCATGACAAGAGGTGAGTTGAGCCTGCCGTGGGTGGCTGCGGCTGGCGGCCATAACATTAATGAATGCCATTCAAGGGGTTCTGCTCAAATGAATGGTAATGGAACCCATGAGAGAGGGTGTAATACTTGATCTGATGCTCAATAATAGTGATATTGTCTCTAATAAGAAAATAAGAACATAAGAAATTGCCATACTAGGTCAGACCAAGGGTCCATCAAGCCCAGCATCCTGTTTCCAACAGTGGCAAATCCAGGAAACAAGTATCTGGGAAGTACCCAAAAACTAAGTATATCCCATGCTACTGATGCCAGTAATAGCAGTGGCTATTCGCTAGGTCAAATTGATTAATAGCAGTTAATGGACTTCTCCAAGAACTTATCCAAAACTATTTTAAACCCAGCTACACTACTGCACTAACCACATCCTCTTGAACAAATTCCAGAGCTTAATTGTGCACTGAGTGAAAAAGAATTCTCTCTGAATAGTTTTAAATGTGCTACTTACAAATTTAATGGAGTGCCCCTAGTCCTTCTATTATCCAAAGAGTAAATATCCAGTTCACATTTACCCGTTCTAAACCTCTCATGATTTTAAAGACCTCTATCATATCCCCCCTCATCTGTCTCTTCTCCTATCTGAATAGTCCTAACTTCTTTAGCCTTTCCTCATAGGGGAGCTGTTCCATCCCCCTTATCATTTTGACCGACCTTCTCTGTACCTTCTCCATCACAACTATATCTTTTTTGAGATGCTGCGACCATAATTGCACACAGTCCTCAAAGTGCAGTCTCACCATGGAGCGATACCGAGGCATTATGACATTTTCCACTTTATTCACCATTCCTTTCCTAATAATTCCTAACATTCTGTTTGCTTTTTTTGACTGCCACAGGACACTGAGCTGACAATGTCAATGTATTATCTACTATGAAGCCTAGATCTTTTTTCTGGGTGATAGCTCCTTGTTTTTTACCTGAGTCACATTGACTTTAATGGAAAGAAAAAATATTGAAATAAATATAAATAAACTTGTACTCATAAAAGTCCAAAATAAAACATCTAAGGTTTTAAAAGCATTTTGATAACATTCATACTTCTTACAGTCATCATACTATGAAACATAGCTGTACAACTTCACCACGGCTTTTCTTGGAGGTACTTAATTTAATAATTAAAAATGTGAAACATTTCTTGCCAAACTAATTAACACTTTGTAGTTTCTGCTCTTGCGACCAAACCCACCAAAAATAGTTTGTATGAGGTTTTAGTCCCTAGGGGTCTCTGTGCATAATGGAACAAATAACTTTTAAAATAACTGTGTTAGAGCTCAAATTCCAGTTTTGGTCATGTAAATGACTTCCCCTCAGGTGACCACCCCTGACAAAAATTAAGTTTTTATTATCTTAGAGAAGTTATATTACTTAGTTGATGCTGGGTTTACCAAGGTGCTTCCCCAGTGTCCATGATAATGTGGCAGCCTCTTTTCTGGCTTGCTACCTAGATCACCATATTTTTAAAACATTAAATTACCTAAAACTTTATTTTTTAACATAAAAATAGCTCTCAGGCATTTTGTAAGGCAACTGATGATGTCACTGATGACATCAGCGAGGTCTTCACCTCACCAGTGCACCAGGGCTTCCCCAGGGCACCTGACACCATGTGCATCTTCCCCTCCCCCCTTGATATGCAGCAGCAACTTTCCCAAGGCTGCCACTGCCTTTCAGGGCCAGCCACATGCTTGCGGCATTTTAAAATATCTTTTTACATTTTTCTGGGAGAGCGGAAGCTCCTCAGGTTCCTGCGGCACTCACAACCATGCCAACAGTCCTCCTTAGTCGCATCAGGGAAGCCCCAGAATGGCCACAGCATTGCCCAGCCACCTGCTCTGGCTCCCCGACATTTACTCTCTCAATCTCACGGCACACCCCCTTAACGTGGCAGATGCTGCTTTCATGTTTAAGACACGGCTCAAGCCACCAGAGCCTCCTGCCATTTTTTCTTCTGGGTCCTTAAAAAAAAATAACATAAGAACATAAGAACATGCCATACTGGGTCAGACCAAGGGTCCATCAAGCCCAGCATCCTGTTTCCAACAGTGGCCAATCCAGGCCATAAGAACCTGGCAAGTACCCAAAAACTAAGTCTATTCCATGTTACCATTGCTAATGGCACTGGCTATTCTCTAAATGAACTTAATAGCAGGTAATGGACGTCTCCTCCAAGAACTTATCCAATCCTTTTTTAAACACAGCTATACTAATTGCACTGACCACATCCTCTGGCAACAAATTCCAGAGTTTAATTGTGCGTTGAGTAAAAAAGAACATGCGGCCACTCTACCCAGGCATTTTATAGCCCTGCCTGTCACCTCCGGTCTCCTTTTAAACAACAAAAAATTGTGGCGAAAATTTGGACCGAGTTGAGTGTCCCACCACCTCAGAGACCTCAGGGACTGTTACGAGCGCGCGCGGGCGCGGTCGTCTCGGGCAGGTGGTGAGCCCTTGGGCCACGGCAGGACCCCAGGAGGAGCCCAAGGCCACACCGTGGGAGGTGAGCTGAGCAGGCATGGTGAGCCAGGCAGGCAGGAACAGAAACAGGGAGTCCGGCCCTCAGCCGGACCTGCATGCCCATGGTAGCCAACACGGGGAAGTTGACTAGTGAACGGTCCTCCGACTGTTCCCGGCCCTTTCGGACCCGCCGCAGGGAACGGCAATGGGCAGCAGGCCGGACAGAGGCGAGGGCAGACAGAGTCCTTAAACTGAAGACATCAGACGGGGCAGAAGCAAGACGGAGACATCAGGTCAAGGGCTGAAGCGAGACACAGGAAAGGCCCAGGCGAGCAGGAACTCCGATGCTGGGATACTCACATCCGAAGCCCCCTCGGCTGGCAGAAGCTCAAGAGCCCGTGGGACGAATCCCTCCTGTTGGCCACTCCAGGGCCCAACAGGACAGAAGGCTCAGGAACCAGGTCAAGGCAGAGACAGGTAGACATCCGGACAAGGCTGAAGCAGACACTGAAGACAAGGCTGGACGGGAACATTGCACTGTCCATCAGGGCGCCCTACTCAGCCCACCCGTGGGACTGAGTCGCGGACCACCCTGTCCCAGACGCGCCCTACACAGCCTAGGAAGGCTGGTCGCGGACCACGCTGAGAAGGAGGGCGCGGGGAAGACCCAGGCGCACAGGAACTCCGATGCTGGGATACTCACATCCGAAGTCCTTACGGCTGGCAGAAACAGGAGCGGACATCAGGCAAAGACACTGGACAAGGAACCATGGAAGACCTGGAACAGCAAGTATACAGACGACTGTAGGACCTGATCCGCAGGCCGAAGACAAGCAGGAGTCGGAGTCACGGACCGGAGTCAAGGCAGGCTGAAGACAAGCAGGAGTCGGAGTCACGGACCGGAGTCAAGGCAGGCTGAAGACAAGCAGGAGTCGGAGTCACGGACCGGAGTCAAGGCAGGCTGAAGACAAGCAGGAGTCGGAGTCACGGACCGGAGTCAAGGCAGGCTGAAGACAAGCAGGAGTCGGAGTCACGGACCGGAGTCAAGGCAGGCTGAAGACAAGCAGGAGTCGGAGTCACGGACCGGAGTCAAGGCAGGCTGAAGACAAGCAGGAGACGGAGTCACGGACCGGAGTCAAGGCAGGCTGAAGACAAGCAGGAGTCGGAGTCACGGACCGGAGTCAAGGCAGGCTGAAGACAAGCAGGAGTCGGAGTCACAGACCGGAGTCAAGGCAGGCTGACGACAAGCAGGAGTCGGAGTCACGGACCTTAGTCAAGGCAGGCTGAAGACAAGCAGGAGTCGTAGTCACGGAGTATCGGGAGAGGCCACAGGCAACTGTGTAACCCAATCCGAAGGCAAAGACACAGTGAACAGAAAGTCCTTAAATACTGGAGGTAGAGGGCAACTCCCTGGGAGGAGCTTGCCAGGACTGCCCACCGCTGGTCCTATAACTAGGGTAGAGAGCTGCGGGCCAGCCCCTAGGGAAGGGCGTTGCCCAACAGGAAGTCCAAACACTGAGGCGCAAGCCACAGGCACAGCTAGGCCTCTCAGGCCCTGGAACAAGTCCCGGATGGAACACAGGCGAGGCCCTGGCTTCAAGGCGGCCTCTGGAAGAAGGTAAGAGACCTCCTGCAGCGCAGCAGCAGGGGGGATCGCAACAGTACCCCCCCCCTCAAGAATCCCCCCCCCTCACAGAGGGACCAAAAACAAAGCCAAGCAAGAAAAGCAAACAACCACACACCACAAGCAAGCAAGCAAGCAAGCAAGCAACCAACAACCACACACCACAACCAACCAAACACACACCACAGGCAAGCAACCAACCAAACACACACCACAGGCAAGCAACCAAACACGACGAGAGACCAACCAAACCCAAGGAAACACGGGACCACGCGAACACGGGACCGAGGGAACAAGAGACAGAGTGAACGGAGACCGCGCGAGCGACACACACAAAAACAAAGAGGGAGCAAGGGAACGGAGAGCGAGGAGCGGAGAGCAAGGGAACGGAGAGCGAGGAGCGGAGAGCGAAGGAGCAGAGAGCAAGGGAGCGGAGAGCGAAGGAGCAGAGAGCAAGGGAGCGGAGAGCGAAGGAGCAGAGAGGGAAAGAGCGGAGAGCGAAGGAGCAGAGAGGGAAAGAGCGGAGAGCGAAGGAGCAGAGAGGGAAAGAGCGGAAAGCGAGAGACAGGAAGCAGGGGAAACAATGCGGGAACGAGGAGGACGGGAACCCACAAGCAGGAAACAACAAGCGGGAAAACAGCACAAACGAGCAACACAGGGAAAACAGACAACAAGCAGGAAAACAGCACAAACGAGCAACACAGGACCAACAGTACAAACGAGCAACACAGGACCAAACGTACAAACGAGCAACATAGGAAAAACAGACAACAAGCAGGAAAACAGCACAAACGAGCAACACAGGGCCAACAGCACAAACGAGCAACACAGGGCCAACAGCACAGACGAGCAGCCACGCCGCACACAGCACAGACGAGCAGCCACGCCGCACACAGCACAGACAAGCACGCACGCCGCACAAACAAGCACCCACGCCCAGGCACACAGCACAAACAAGCACCCACGCCCAGGCACACAGCACAAACGAGCACGCACGCCGCACACAGCACAAACGAGCACGCACGAGCACGCACGCCGCACACAGCACAGACGAGCACACACGAGCACGCACGCCGCACACAGCATAGACGAGCACCCACGCCGCACACAGCACAGACGAGCACCCACGGCAGAAGCAAGAGCAAGAACAAGAGGGGGGGGGGGCAGGCAGAAACTACAGCAACATCAGGAGGAGCGCAGGCGCCTCCTGCAGGTCGTGGAACTCCATCCTGGGAACAAGGAAACGATGGTTTGGGCGCAGGCGCCTCCTGCAGGTCGTGGGAACCCAAACAGCTGGCGCCTCCAGCAGGTCGTAAGCAAGAGCAGAAGCTGGCGCCTCCAGCAGGTCGTAAGCAAGAGCAGAAGCTGGCGCCTCCAGCAGGTCGAGAAACAAAAGCAGACAGAAGAAAAAATCCTGGAATCAGACAAGTCCATCACGAGCACAGCTCACCGAGCTCATGGCCTTCGGATTCTGTTACGAGCGCGCGCGGGCGTCTCGGGCAGGTGGTGAGCCCTTGGGCCACGGCAGGACCCCAGGAGGAGCCCAAGGCCACACCGTGGGAGGTGAGCTGAGCAGGCATGGTGAGCCAGGCAGGCAGGAACAGAAACAGGGAGTCCGGCCCTCAGCCGGACCTGCATGCCCATGGTAGCCAACACGGGGAAGTTGACTAGTGAACGGTCCTCCGACTGTTCCCGGCCCTTTCGGACCCACCGCAGGGAACGGCAATGGGCAGCAGGCCGGACAGAGGCGAGGGCAGACAGAGTCCTTAAACTGAAGACATCAGACGGGCAGAAGCAAGACGGAGACATCAGGTCAAGGGCTGAAGCGAGACACAGGAAAGGCCCAGGCGAGCAGGAACTCCGATGCTGGGATACTCACATCCGAAGCCCCCTCGGCTGGCAGAAGCTCAAGAGCCCGTGGGACGAATCCCTCCTGTTGGCCACTCCAGGGCCCAACAGGACAGAAGGCTCAGGAACCAGGTCAAGGCAGAGACAGGTAGACATCCGGACAAGGCTGAAGCAGACACTGAAGACAAGGCTGGACGGGAACATTGCACTGTCCATCAGGGCGCCCTACTCAGCCCACCCGTGGGACTGAGTCGCGGACCACCCTGTCCCAGACGCGCCCTACACAGCCTAGGAAGGCTGGTCGCGGACCACGCTGAGAAGGAGGGCGCGGGGAAGACCCAGGCGCACAGGAACTCCGATGCTGGGATACTCACATCCGAAGTCCTTACGGCTGGCAGAAACAGGAGCGGACATCAGGCAAAGACACTGGACAAGGAACCATGGAAGACCTGGAACAGCAAGTATACAGACGACTGTAGGACCTGATCCGCAGGCCGAAGACAAGCAGGAGTCGGAGTCACGGACCGGAGTCAAGGCAGGCTGAAGACAAGCAGGAGACGGAGTCACAGACCGGAGTCAAGGCAGGCTGAAGACAAGCAGGAGTCGGAGTCACGGACCGGAGTCAAGGCAGGCTGAAGACAAGCAGGAGTCGGAGTCACGGACCGGAGTCAAGGCAGGCTGAAGACAAGCAGGAGTCGGAGTCACGGACCGGAGTCAAGGCAGGCTGAAGACAAGCAGGAGTCGGAGTCACGGACCGGAGTCAAGGCAGGCTGAAGACAAGCAGGAGACGGAGTCACGGACCGGAGTCAAGGCAGGCTGAAGACAAGCAGGAGTCGGAGTCACGGACCGGAGTCAAGGCAGGCTGAAGACAAGCAGGAGTCGGAGTCACGGACCGGAGTCAAGGCAGGCTGAAGACAAGCAGGAGACGGAGTCACGGACCGGAGTCAAGGCAGGCTGACGACAAGCAGGAGTCGGAGTCACGGACCGGAGTCAAGGCAGGCTGAAGACAAGCAGGAGTCGGAGTCACGGACCGGAGTCAAGGCAGGCTGACGACAAGCAGGAGTCGTAGTCACGGAGGACCTGGATCGGGAGAGGCCACAGGCAACTGTGTAACCCAATCCGAAGGCAAAGACACAGTGAACAGAAAGTCCTTAAATACTGGAGGTAGAGGGCAACTCCCTGGGAGGAGCTTGCCAGGACTGCCCACCGCTGGTCCTATAACTAGGGTAGAGAGCTGCGGGCCAGCCCCTAGGGAAGGGCGTTGCCCAACAGGAAGTCCAAACACTGAGGCGCAAGCCACAGGCACAGCTAGGCCTCTCAGGCCCTGGAACAAGTCCCGGATGGAACACAGGCGAGGCCCTGGCTTCAAGGCGGCCTCTGGAAGAAGGTAAGAGACCTCCTGCAGCGCAGCAGCAGGGGGGATCGCAACAGGGACTGCATCAGCAGTGGAACATCCCCATGGGCAGGTAAACACATGTATTTATTATTTAGTTTTTCATCACATTTTCATTAAGTTTCTCTGAAACTTGACAGTAGCTGTGGGCTGATATTAAGTAAAAGGTGAAAAGATGATGCTTCTCAGAGCCCAAAAGATGAGGATGAGAGCATACTGCTATCCTGCTAAAATCTTCTTCCAACTGGAAGTCTCTGCAGGAAATAAACTGTCACAGGCACTCCTTGGGTGACGTAACCAACAGGAAAAAGAGAATGGTATAGAGAGGGAGATAGAGCAAACAGGAACAGACCCAACTGGAAATTCAGAAACATTCAGATAATAACCAATCAAGGCAAGGAACTTGAAATCCTTTTGAAAATTTAAGATGTTCAATATCACATGATAACCCTGAGAGGCAGCATAATAATGAAACATATACATACACTGCGGAGGCAGACCACCACGTGTGGAACAGTCTAAATTGCAAATTTTCATAGTGGACTTAGGTGCATATGTAACCCATGGGTTGAGGTCCTCTTTAGGAGTCCATGGGCACACGGTCAATCCTATGACTTAAGTTATCTTCTATCCAATGCAAATCATGAGATTCAAATTCCACATGGGGAGATGAATATTCTCCTAGGCCTGAGTATTCATTCAAAGTCTCTATAGCAGATAGCAATGATCACACTTGACACATGATAAGGTTCCAACATAACTTTACTGATAGAATATCTTATATAATTGTCTACAACTCTTTTTCTCAATACAGTCCATTACACAAACTCATTCCTGGCAAATCTGTGATACTGCATTTCTCTTAACAATAGGTTTCCCAACCAGATCCCTCCCTGCTTAAGGGGAAGATTTAGAGATTCCTCCTAGGGGATTTTCTACTTTGGGATAAGTGTTGGCAGCTGAACGTGGCACGATATTCAGCGGCTGACACTTAGCTAGATAAGTCCATATTTATCTGGTAGGTAGCGCTAAATATTGTCACCTCTCTTTCTTTCTTTAAAGTAAAAATCAGAAAGGCAAAGAAACAGGATTTAAAAGGAACACTCCTGCTTCTTCTGAAACCAAATAAAGAATCTATATTTTAATAGAAGTTTATGCCTTTTATAGATAGCACCCATGGGAGGAGCCGAAGAATTAGTTGTATGCTCCTTTGACTTTTACATTGTCTACCTGATCTTTGAAACAAATAGAATTTAACAGGAATCTAATGAAGCCCTACACACATGACTGATTTGAAAATTAAGGCAATAATCTGTGGGTGCAAAGTACCACAGATTTTAGGCCCTTGGGGGCTGTATGAAAAGTGCACTCCCTATGCTTCAGTTTCAAGCATCAAGCATTACCAATATTGCCAAACATGAAAATAGCTACCACATTCCATAATATTTCCGCCTAGATTTTGTCCTCTCAGGTTTTGCTGCCTAAATACTAAAAATCAGAGGTCACAGCTAAGCCCTATTACTTAAGAATCACCTCCCCACAACCTGTGATCTTCCTCCCTTTTTTTTGGTACATCAAAGAAATACTGCTAATCACAGTTATAACAAATTAAAAAAATACAGTCAAATTGTCCAGATTAATTAATTGTCAATAACTTTCTTAGGTAATTACTATAATTGCAGTTCATAGGACTTACATTACCCTAAAATTGTGATAACTCTATTAGTCAGATATATTAAATGACTAATTTGTTTATCAATGTTAATTATGTTAAATGTCAACAAGAAATTATCATATAATTAGAATTGATATTTTTATATGATATCCCCAGGCACATTAGAACTTTGAATACCTAAACTAGTACAAATGTAACATGAAAACATAATAGTGATATGACTTTTACAGTTATACTAAAATTACTTTTATTTCAGATTTTAGCTGTTGTAGAATAAATGTCTTCTAAATGGGGGTGTGTACAGTTGAGTTTTCTGTTCTTACAATCTTTCATGCAACAATGCATCAGAATGATATTTTCTCTTCTCTCAACAAAAAAATTATCTTATACTATTAAATGGAGGGCTTGATGTATAATGCTGCATATGAACACAAAAATTGTATGGAAGGGTTGTGGTAATCTCAGTTGTATTATTGCTAATGAAAGAAATGTGCCACAATGAATGATAAAATAACTGTGCACTTGTCAATTTGCCCGCTTGGAAATTATGGTATAGTTACAATCAGGCAATTAGGATTTTCTTTTTATACAGGCTTGACTATGGCCATTTTCATGATAGAAAGGACAGAGAGGAGGTGCTCTAAAAGTGTTCTATCCACTTAACACAATCCAGTACATCTGAAAGTGATTACTGAGATTTAGGTTCTAATTATTTATTTTTATTTTATTTATTTAACATGTAAGGCCAGTTTACAAAATTTGCATCAATGCAAAACAACTCCTCTTCCTTGTCCTTCATAAGATGAGCAACTCACTAATAAATATATCTGTGGCCCTTAAAAGTTACACTAATATAGAAGAGAAACTTTGGAGAAAGTTAACAGCCTATAAGAGTCTTTAAAACTAAACCAGTTCTAAAAAGGATGGGAGAGCCAGAGAGAGAAAAAAAAAATCCCTTGATAGGCTTTTCTTGACCAGATTTTCCATCGCCATGTTTATGTTCACTCTACCAGCTCATGGCTCAGCCTTCAGGGTTTGGGGGGTTCCAGGTAGATCATGAAGGTGGAGGAGGAGTTCTGGGTGGGTGGAGAGGGTGAGATGGAGGGCAAAAGGTAGGCCATAGCTGGGACTTTTATTCAAATATTGTGTGTGTGTATGTGTGTGTGTAAGTGTGTAAGCAGTGCCGGTATAAGGGTATGCAGCCACCCTAGGTGGTGATAATGATACCACATTACCTGAGATCTTTCTCATCTCCCAATCACACCAAACTGTTATACCTCCATCTCTCTGCTGTTGCCAGCCTCTTTCACTCTTTTCCACGATGGAGACCTTGCTTCCAATGACCCCCACTTCTGGCACTCAAGGTAGCTGCCTAGTCCGCCTAATGCTTCCACTGGCCCTGTATGTAGGGAGGGGGGGGAGGTAAAGGGGGGGTCCTTGGGCTGCAATGGCCCACAATTTTTAAATTTCAATTTGGGCAGGTTGGGGGAAAGATTGACATTTTTAAAGTATTTTGCTGGCCTAGAAGTCTGTATGTTCCTTTTTTTTTTTTCTTAACTGCTATATGATGAATATTGAAAGTTAAGGATAAAGTTATTGGGGTAAAATTATTTGGATAACTTTAGCCAGGTATATTTAGTGGGATACTTGTCCTGCTTAATATTTGGCAAAAGTTGTTGAGATAACTTTATCTGGACAACATTGCTGCTCACTAACCAACAGAATATGGACCTTTTTATTTTTACACTTTTTGCATTTTTTATATTCATGAATAATTTCCCAAATTATTGTTAAAACTGTGATTACTTGCTTTATCTATAAAAAGCTCATGCAGTTCAAATCTGTGCACATTTCACTGGAGGGTGAATAAAGAAATAGTCTGAAAAAGGCTTTGTTTTAGAAAATATGCTTCAGGGATAAAACATTTTTTAGTCCCTCAAACTAGAATCTTAACTTCATTGCTGCTACAGCTTGCAAACTTCTTTGAAGCATCTTAGGCAATTTGGAGTTTTAAATATATCACATTCATCTCTCTAGTTATCCAATCACAAGTTAATAATTCCATTTAAATTGACAAATGACATCCATGAAATGGTTAACTATGACAATTGAGAAAGCTCTTATAGAAAAAAGAGGCATATGTCATCATCTCCCACCTAGATATTCCACAGTAAAGGTCCTCCCTGACCCCTACCCCTACCTAACTCTTAGATTTTTCTTATTTTTTACCTTGCTGCTCCTTTGGAAAAGCAGTAGCTTCTGTGCGCCGGCCAGCTGCCGGTGCGCTTTTCCCCGGGACAGAGGCTAATGGTGCTCTCCTTCCTGTGGAATGATTTTATTAAAACAAAAAAAAAATGTTGTCTTTCAATATACTTCACTATTTACAGGTTTTATTAAAGCATCACATGGAGTACCATCTTTCAGAGAAACAAAGTTTTAAACTAGACAAACAGGAAAGCCGACACTTGCTCAGCAGTGCATGTCTCAAAAGGAGTTATCTTCAAAGGATACTAATGAAGCAGGAGAGTTAGAGCATCCCAACAGAGAGGTTCCAGTAAAAGCAAAAGTTGTCCATGTGCCTGTAAGTAAATAATTACATGAGCTAGAAGATTCCAAATTATCCCTGTCAATTGAAAAACAGGCTGCTAAACAAAAAGCACACTTTGAATGTCTATATGCTAATGCCAGAAGTCTAAGAAGGAGGATGGAAGAGTTAGAGTGTATAGCAGTGAATGATAACATTGACATACTTGGCAACTCAGAGACATAGTAGAAGGATGGGAACAATGGGATAGTCCATATCAGGTTACAAATTTTATCACAATGTTAGGGAGGAGCAACTTGGAGGGGGGTTCACGCTAACGTCTAGGATGCAAAGAGTCGAACAAGATAAGGATCTTGCAGAAGACTAAATGCACAATAGAATATTTATGGGTAGAAGTACTATGTGTGTTGGGAAAGAGTATAGCGATAGGAGTATACTACTGTCCACCTGGCCAAAATGATGAGATGGATGACGAATTGCTAAGAGAAATTAGGGAAGCTAACCAAATTGGTAGTGCAGTAATAATGGGAGATTTCAATTACCCCAATATTGACTGGGTAAATGTAACATCAAGATATGCTAGAGAGATAAAGTTCCTGGATGGAAAACATGACAGCTTTATGGAGCAATTAGTTTAGAAACTGACATAGGGTACAGGATTTGATGAAAGAGATAATGAGGTAGATTTTAAGATCTGCTCGCACTGGTCCATGTGCGTGCACTACCCAGCACGCACACATGGACTCGCGATTTTATAACATGCAAATCCAGTCTAGTGATTTTTCTGTGATCCATTCCAGGTTTTATCTTCACAAAGTATTAGAAAATAAGGTTAGTCAGACCCAACACAAGCAAAATACCTGTAATATTCTAAAGTCATTTTAATGGAAACGCAGGTGCTCAGGGTAAACAGCTTGAGACAGGGATGGTGTAATAACACCAAAAAGTAAAGCACAATTTAGTTTAGTATATCAAATGTATGTTGGAAAATCCTTAAGAATTTCAAATTTTGCATAATGCTTAATAGAACAGTAATAAAAGGGAACATAAGCTGGTCTAGGGTTCCATATGCACTATCTTGGCTGGAGAAGGAACTATGTTCATGTCATCACAGGTTCAAGGATCTCATATATACTGAAGAATCTGTGATAGTTTTAGGATACAGGAGAACAGCACTGGAAATTGAACAGAGCAGGCATGCTGTTCGCTGCCTCCTCTCTCAGACCTTTAAAAAGTAAAAAATAAAAATAAAAATACTTAGAATTGGAATGAAAACAGTAGCAAAACACTATAGTATGACTGTATGTATGAGTGTGAGATTTTGTTGGTAAATAGTAGGGATGTGAATCGTTTTTTGACGATTTAAAATATCGTCCGATATATTTTAAATCGTCAAAAATCGTTAGGGCCACGATACAATACCAATTCCCCTGATTTATCGTCAAAAAATCATAAATTGGGGGAAGGGGGAGGGCAGGAAAACCGGCACACTAAAACCCCCTAAAACCCACCCCCGACCCTTTAAATTAAATCCCCAACCCTCCCGAAACCCCCCCCCCAATGCCTTAAATTACCAGGGGGTCCAGCGGCGGTCCGGAACAGCCTCCTGCAATTGAATCGTGTTGTTTTCAGCCGGCGCCATTCTGCACCGCCATTTTGCAAAATGGCGGCGCAAAATGGCGGTGGCCATAGACCAACACGATTCGACTGCAGGAGGTCGTTCCGGACCCCCGCTGGACTTTTGGCAAGTCTTGTGGGGGTCAGGAGGCCCCCCCAAGCTGGCCAAAAGTCCCTGGGGGTCCAAAATGACCTCCTGCAGTCGAATCGTGTTGGTCTATGGCCGCCGCCATTTTGCAAAATGGCGGCACAGAATGGCGCCGGCTGAAGACAACACGATTCAATTGCAGGAGACCGTTCCGGACTGCCGCTGGACCCCCAGGTAATTTAAGGCATTTGGGGGGGTTCGGGAGGGTGGGAGATTTAATTTAAAGGGTCGGGGGTGGGTTTTAGGATGTTTTAGTGTGCCGGTTTTCCTGCCCTCCCCCTTCCCCCGATTTAGCTACGGACCGCCGCTGGACCCCCAGGTAATTTAAGGCATTTGAGGGGGGTTCGGGAGGGTAGGGGATTTAATTTAAAGGGTCGGGGGTGGGTTTTAGGGGGTTTTAGTGTGCCGGTTCACGATTTTAACGATTTTCACGATACTCTAAACACCCAAACGGCGACGATACGATTCCCTCCCCCTCCCAGCCGAAATCGATCGTTAAGACGATCGAGGACACGATTCACATCTCTAGTAAATAGATACCAGAATACAAGTATAACTTGGTTTAGTCAGAGTTAATTTCGTAATAGCTGACCCACAGTACTGTAACTGTCAGATTAAACAAATAGTGTTGAATGATTGCTGGGAGAAGATAATTAAGTGAATAATATCTGAGTTCTAAGATAAGTTATATAAGATATTCACAGATTTGCCAGTAATTTTGAATGCCACTTTAGAGGTGTGACTCTCCTGCCAGGGATATGTATTCCACGGCCTATATAAGATAGAATGAGAACAGAATAAATTCACCATTAGCAAAAACAAGCTGAATGCTTCTAGAAAGGCGTTATTTATTTCAGTATCATTATCTGACACTGGTAATTCAGTAGCTTTATGAAGTCTGAGAAATCCCATCAGGTAAACTTCTCAACAGATTTCATAAACCTCCTGTGCCCCCCCAAATCCCACTTTATTAATATATAACAACTGTGGCATATTTTTTGTTGAAGTTTTGCATCTATCAGAACTGTGTCAAAAAATGAGAGGACACTAAAGACAATAAGACCTCTCTCAGAATACCAACCCTCGGAGTTGAAAATTAAATGAATTGCAGAGTGACTTTGTTCTCACCTAATCCAGGCAGCTATCTCTTTCAGCGTAGCCTAGGGAGTAGCAATTATTTTCTTATTGCTCATTTGGTTAGAAACTAAATTTCAATAAGTTGTCCAGATAACACTGAGAGTACATTTTAGTTTTACGGAAGATTTACGGTGTCAGGCAGTCAGATTCTCTTTTTGAGTTGTTAAAGTAAGGTAATAGGAAGAAGACAAAACTTTGTGGCAAGAGCTCCAGCTGGCACATGCCAGCGGCAAGTCCCAGCAACACAAACTAACTCTGGTATTCAATCTAGCTAAATGTGTGCACACAACAACCCTGTAAACATCAGACCTTACAGGAGTGAGAGATAATAAAAAGCACGTTTATACAGTTCAGTGAAAAGATGGAGAAGGCGAAACAGCGATAATGGGAGAGTGTATAAGGTAGAAAAAAAGAAACAGTACAGGTAAATAAAAAAGAACACAAAAAGAAATACAACAAAGAAAATACCTAGAATACACAAAAAAGCAAAGCAGGCAGAGCAATGGCAAGAGAAAGAAAGTTTTAGTAATACTTACCAGAGAGAAATATCTTCTGTAACATGCACAAGCTATAGAGTGACTCTGGAAAACAAAATGAACATAAAGATTCAGATCTTTAACAGAGAGAGAGAGAGAACTTAAAGAGCAAAGTGTGTTATATAAATAGAGTAATACTTATCTAGAAGTGAATTCAGATAATTCATATCTTCTAATTTCAGAAGAGATTTGCTAGATCAGGGGTGACCAACCTTTCATACATCAAGAGCCACAAAACCAGAATTAATTGAAGCATTATGAGAGAGCTGTCTCTCCTTTCATGAGCAATGATGGCAGAAGGTGTGGAGGAGGTGAGAAGGCTATCCCTTTCCTGAAAGAAAAGGCCAACTTTCTCAATCTCTCCCCAGACACATACTCTCTCTGTCTTCCTTCAGACTCAAATACTCTCTCAGACACAAAGACACATTCTCTTCGAGACATAGAGACACTTTCTCTCTCCTCCAGACACAAAAACTTAATATCTCTCTCCCTTTTCCTAGACATAGACATATACTCTTCTCTCACTCAGACACACTCTCTCTCCACTCTCTCGCTTTCTCTTGCTCTTTCTCAAAGACACACAAAATCTCACTCAGACACAAAGACACCTACAGGCCGATAGAATAAAATGTGCCCAGGGTAGCGCGCCATTTTACGTGATATAGATGCGTGTTTTAGGTGCTTCATGCAGGCGCCTTATTCAGTAAATGTATTATTGCATCCATAATGCTGCGTTAGCCGGCGTATAGACAATTGCACCCGCCACATGTAAATTACATGTTAATTACTTGATTAGCTAGTACCCTTGATACAGTAATGCACGTCCAAAGTAGCTCGTCCATAACAAGCTTTTTTAACATGTAAAGATTTGCACTATCCTGCCCCTAGAATTAGTGTGGTGGAGCTACTCGTGGCAGATGTATCGGATAGCATTCAAGATGGATTATGTGTACATTTTTGCTTTGCTAGCCTTTTTCTTATATATCAGGGGTCGGGAACCTTTTTGGCTGAGAGAGCCATGAACGCCACATATTTTAAAATGTAATTCTGTGAGAGCCATACTAACTACAAACCCCCACCCTCCTGACGCCCCCCCAAGACCTCCAAAATTAATTTACTACAACCCCCCACCCTCCTGACCCCCCCAAGACCTGCCAAAAGTTCCTGGTGGTCCAGCGGGGGTTCAGGAGCGATCCGGGTGTGATCTCCTGGACTTGGGCTGTCGGCTGCCAGTAGTCAAAATGGTGCCGACGGCCCTTTACCCTCACTATGTCACTGGGGTCGACCAATGGCGACGGTAGCTCCTGTGACATAGTAAGGGATGGCCCTTTGCCTTTACTATGTCACAGGAGCTACCGCCGCCATTGGTCGACCCCAGTGACATAGTGAGGGCAAAAGGCCGTCGGCGCCATTTTGACTACTGGCAGCCAACAGCCCAAGTCCAGGAGATCGCTCCTGGACCGCTCCTGGACCCCCGCTGGACCACCTGGGACTTTTGGCAGGTCTTGGGGGCTGGGGGGTCAGGAGGGTGGGGGGTTGTAGTAAATTAATTTGGTAGGTCTTGGGGGGGGTCAGGAGGGTGGGGGGATTTGTTAGATTTTTACTTTTTTATTAAAGATTTGTCTGCGAGCCAGATGCAGCCATCAAAAGTGCCACATCTGGCTCGCGAGCCATAGGTTCCTGACCCCTGTTATATATGAAAGTGAGAATAAGGAATGCTGGGTGAAGGAGAGTGATTCCTGAGAACAACCAATGACAAGAAAACCCGGCACCAAGACCTGAGGAGGTAAGAAATGGTTGTCCATAAGGAAAGCATGTATTTCTCATCTATACAGTCATTGACCCATTCACGACATCTTCGTTCACCTCATCTTAGCTGTTGAGAAATGTCGACATCAAGGTCCATTCGATCTGGGTTACAAACGTCAATTCTGGACGTCTTTAACCCTTCTAAAATGGCCAAAACTGACACCTTGGAAAGGCATCAGTTTAGGCCCGCTTTGGACGCTCAAGCACCAGCAACGTGCAGGGCATTCATGGACATCCATGAGAGAAGGGCTGTACATGGACATCCAATAAATTTATGCATGATATTCTTACATACAACAGGAATGTCTTATGTTTTTATGTTCTTTTGTTTCTGATACAGGCCTGAGCCATCTGTGGACCATGTCAGCAATGTATCTTTCACCCACAGACAACTCTTTTTGGGTTGCCTGAGCAAGATGTGGTGCAAAGGTACTGGCTCAGCTCATGGGCAATTCTGGCCCTATATGAAGACCTGCACAGTGACCTTGGCCCCGTGGCCAATCGCAACCATGCTGTGCCTGGGCTAATGAAACTTCTGGGTGCTTTACATTTTTTTGCCACTGGAAGTTTTCGGAATCCAGTTGCTATCATTGTGGGAATGACCTCAGGCCTCATTCTCGCAGCATTTTGCTTAGGTCTTGAAGGTGATGATGAGGTGCATGAAAAAGGACATTGTGTTTCCTGAGGACCCAGTGCAATTGCAGGAGATCTGCAGTGGGTTCATGCAATTTCAGGGATGCCTGACATGTTGGGTGCCATAGACTGCACCCATATTGCTTTGACCCTAAAGTCAGAAAAGTTCCTTCCGGAACCACAAGCAATTCCATTTGATGAATGTGCAAGTCATATATGAAATGCACCTTTGAATCCTTAATGTTGTTGCAAGGCTTCCTGGGAGCTGCCATGACTCTTACATTCTTGCTCATTCATCACTTGGAGCCCATTTCCCACAAGGGAGATACGGCGACAGCTGACTGCTCGGTAAGTGACATTGGCTATGGGACGGGATTCTAGATAGTGGTGGGATGATGGCATGCGTTAAGGACTGAAGTATTAGGGTGGTATTAGGTTAAGATTGCTCGCACACAAGCATGTTTTTCAGATTGAGACTCCCTTCTACAGTACAGATCACTTTCAGAAAATACAAGTTGGGTTTGTGTCCTTAAATAGAGCAATATGGCATATATTATTAAGAAGATTATTCAGCAACACTGGCATGTGTTAAGTATCCACAACATTTTTTCTCAACCTCCAATGTTTACCTATTCCTGCGGACTTAATATTAGACAGAAATTAGTGAAAACAGCTTTACCGAATCAATGTTGTGAGAGTGATGTTTAACCGAGACATGCACCATGTCATTACTATGATTTTTGCGACCTTACTATTGCTGGCTCAACATAGGCTGTTCCCAATACAGATGTAGTTATCAAATGGCAACACAATACTGACTGCTGAATGAGCTATGTTGTTTATGCTTTGATCTGCCTATATAATCAACTATATATTGGGCATACGATGCATTCGGTCTGAAAATGCCTCATAGACCATCGTAGCAGGATTAACATCAAAGATGTGTGTGCACCAGTTGATTCACATTGTATTTCGAAAGGACAACATTTTCAAGATTTTACATGGACTGTGTTGGAATTTGTCCCTCCTTCGCCACGGGGAGGTAATCATTCAGCATTATTAAATCATCGGGATAATTTTTGGATTTTTAGATTAAAGGCTGTACATCCCTTTGGTCTTAATGATAAAATATTGTGCCCTCATTATAAGTTTTTTGTTAATTGTTAAAATGGACACAATGTTTATTGATAGAATTTTCCTGCCATGAGATTTTTAAAGATGGTGCTGGCTGGCTGAGAGACAGCAGCATATCAGCTCAACCCGATTTCCAGGGAAAATTCGTTATGCTTCTATGTATGCTTTTGATTTATTCTAAATGCTTCAGTAGTAGAGAATATTATCTTGGCATATTAATCACTTATCTTTATTTTATCTTTTAGAAATCTGGCAGTATTTTATGGAAATGCTAATATAACATTTACTCCTGAGGTAGGATCTCTCCGAAACATTGCAATGTCAGGTTGGAGTTAAGGGCTGCACAGGAAAGACCTGGTTTGGTGGGTGTGCACTGCCACCTAAAAGTTACAGCCTTGATCCATAAATTCAGGGTTTACAAGATAATTTATTTAAAGTTTTTATTTGCATTTAAAAAAAATATAAAAATTGAGTTAGTTCACGATAGTCTATGTGGGATCTATACTGCGACCAATAGTTATGTTTTAGCACATTTGCTGTCAGGATCACATTAAATCTATTGTGCCTGTCAAGTGCTATATGAAGATCACCTTTATTCATAAATATTCATAGTGGGGAAGATTTTCAAAGGGTTATGCATGTAACCCTTTAAAACCTACCCCTGCGTGTGCTGAGCCTATTTTGCATAGGCTCGGTGGCGCGCGCAAGCCCCGGGATGCTCGTATGTCCCGAGGCTTTCAAAAAGGGGCAGTCCGGGGGGGGGGCCAGGGGCATGGCAGCGGTCCGGGGTGGTCCCGAGTCCTCCAGCACAGCGGCTGTGCTGGGGTTGGTGCGCCGGCAGGCGTAACTCCTGCAATAAAGGTAAGGGGGGATTTAGATAGGGCAGGGGGGTGAGTTAGATAGGGGAAGATGGGGGGGAGCGAAAGGAAAGTTCCCTCTGAGGCCGCTTGGAGTGGCCTCGGAGGCCATGCGCACAGCAGCGCGCATATTATAAAATCGGGTGTACATTTGTGCGCACCGGGTAGCGCGGACAAATGTACCCCGTGCGCGTAAGATTAAAAATCTTCCCCACTGTGTTTTTGCAGAGATACAGAATATTAATTGAGTGGAAATATTTTTGTGGACATTTACTTATTTTTTCACACCAAGGTTCTTTGTTTTTGTATTGTTACTTGGGACCAGACAGTTTTCAACAGACTGGCTCCCACCCTTGCTCTTCCTTGGGTAGTTGATAGGTGGGCCCGGTGCCGCATGGCCGGAGCCCACCCTTGATGGCTGCACGCGCGCCAATTGAGGACGGAGGTGGTGGTGGTGGGGGGGGGTCATAGGAAGAACAGGCGGCCAGGAAAAAAACCCCTCCACTCTCCTGCCCTTCCCTACCTGTTTAGCGGGTCAGGAAAGGGCTGGAGACGATGCAACGTCATGGCCCCGTCCTGGGACTATGACGTCATAAGGGGGCGCCGGCTGCGCCCTCTATTGATGCTCATGGCCCCTTACAGGTCT
Organism: Rhinatrema bivittatum; assembly: GCF_901001135.1. Lineage (NCBI taxonomy): Eukaryota > Metazoa > Chordata > Amphibia > Gymnophiona > Rhinatrematidae > Rhinatrema > Rhinatrema bivittatum. The sequence goes on from NC_042615.1 coordinate 176,864,675, forward strand.
GCGGCATGCTCTAAGCGATCCTTTCGGATCACGCAAGCAGGAGAAAACCTACCCACCCACCCTGATCGCAAGGATAAAGTTATAATTACTATGAAATTGACACAATGTGTTAGAACATGCAAACAGTTAGCTTATCTATGTTAGTTAGCACAGTTTAATGTATATCAATGTTTGGGGATATGTCGCAGCTGAAGGGGGGGGGGGGGCGGGTACCCGGGCCGGTTGGGCCAGATTACAAGTGGTGCTGGTGTCATCACATGACGGCAGGGTAGCCGTTGGCACCAGGAGGCGAAAAGGCGATGGCCCCCTTGCTCGGGAACAAGGTGGGGGGCCCAAGGAGTCAGGCTGCCTTGCTTGGTTCATGCGGCGGGCAGCGGTGGAAAAGCATACTACCGGCTCGGGTATCCTGAAAAGTTATCATGTTATGTTTAAAATAAAAGCTGAGGCCATTTTATACCAAATACAGAGTATGTGTGATTACTATGATAGAGGATAATGACCAAAAGGGTGTTAAGGTACGGGTAAGGTAAAATTCAAATGGACGACAGACAAAGGAGTAAGTGGCAGCTGCTAACGTTAATCTCTACAAACCTATTAGGTAAGGCTGAGCCATTATCACAATGTTGCCTAACTAGATTTAAATGGTTTTTGTTACACACTGACCCAGACAGAGGACCTGTGAGTAAAAGAAATATAGAGATGAGACTAATTAGAACCACTCTGCTGGGTTCCCTTCCATGGAAGGAAAAGGAATAGATGATAACTAACAGTTAAAGTACTGTTGTATGATACTTTGCTAAAACTAGTTGCCCATTTGTGTGGTCTCCCTGGCTTCTGAAGGGGAACATGTGGTATCCTCAGCTAGATCTGGAATGACATCTACATTGGATACTATACTGTAGAGCAGCATTATCTCAGTGATTTTTGGTGGGGCATTTATTTATTTAGATGTTTTATATACCGTCATTCCATGTGAAGTACACAAGATCATAATGGTTCACATAAAAACATTCATAGATAAAATGAACATACAAGGTAAACTCACATATGACATAAAGAATTATTCATAACAAATAAACAATTCCAGAGGGTTATTTTTCAGAGCATATTATTTATCAATTAGGTAATCTGAATGCTAAGGTTATGTTAAGTTGTAGGCATTTTCTTCAGGCATGGATTTCCAGAGTTTTGGGCCAGCTACAGTTAACAGTCTGTTTCTTGTTTGAATCAAATGAGTGTCTCTTATTGTAGGGATTTTTAAGAGGCCTTTGTTCTGAGATCTCAGCATACGATTGGGGTTGTGTTGTTGAGTGGCACTCCCAGTAATCCATTATTATCAGGGTTTATGCTGTTGAATATTACTATTAATACTTTATAGTGTATTCATGATTGGATAGTAGCCAGTGTAGAGCCATTAATATTGGTGAGATATGATCATATTTCTTAGTTCCTGTTAAAAGTCTTGCAGCAGCACTTTGAAGTAGTTGTAGTGATTTTATGTTACAAGCTAGAAGCCCTGGCAGTAATGAATTGCAGTAATCAAGGTTAGAAAATATTAAGATTTGAAATACTGTGCAGAAGTCTGTTGTTGTTAGTAATGGTTTCAATCTGCTCAGTATCCTCAGTTTGTTGTAGCCAGATTTAATCATATTGCTTATATGAGTTTTCATATTTAAGTTTTTATCCTAAGTTTTCACATACTTAAGGTTTCATCCTAGGTTTCTTACTTGGTTTGATGGATTAATTTGGTAGTTTCTCATTTCTAAAGCGGGAGGTATTAATATTTGTGGGTTTCTGTTTAGCCAGATGATTTCCATTTTTTTGGTATTTAGTATGTTTAACTTGTTATAATTTTTCTTGAATTATCATATAGTTTTTTAGTAGAGATGTCGTGTTATCCAATGATGTAGTTAGGGGGATATAACATTGTAAGTCGTCAGCATATAAACAGAATTTTACTCCAATATTGGACAGTAATTTGCATATAGGTAGCCTATAAATATTAAATAGTGTTGCTGATAGAACAGATCCTTGTGATACATCAGTATTATAGTGGAAGATATCTGATAGATGATTGTTGAATTTTACTTTGAAAGTTCTATTATTTATTTATTTATTTATTTATTTATTTATTTAAATGCTTTTAAAATATACCGACATTCATAGGACATATCATGCCGGTTCACAATCAACATTGTAAAGGAGGAAGAGGAAATTACAAATAACAGGGAGGGGGGAGGTGGAGCAGTGAAGGAAAAAGGAGAGGATGGGGGTCAGGTGACAGTAAGCGCAGAAGTTGCGGGAAGGAGAAAGGTAGTGAAGTGCTAGGGGAGAGAGAAATTGATAGGAACTGTGTTAAAAAAAAACTGAGAATAAAAAATTAACAAATTTACAAAATCAGGGATGTAACCATTTTAGCACTGTTTCATCTATCCCTATGTTTTTCATCTGCTGGCAAAGGATTGTGTCATCAACTGTATCGAAAGCAGCTTTTAAATCAATTAGAACCAGGCAGTAGGTTTCGTTAGTATCAAGCCCTCTTAGTACGGAGTCTGGGGCCCGTGTAATACAGTGCGCTCAGCTGTGCGCACTGTTATCGTGCAGTTAGACGTGGGAAAAATAGGCGCTAACCAATCTCCTAATGCAATAAGGGGATTAGTGCCTATTTAATGAGCATCTAATGCGGAGTAAATGAGATAGCGCTCATCACATGCAAATGCATGTGAATGAGCCTATTACTCATTCAGTCCCAATGCAAAAAGATAAATGTACGTCTCAGATGCACATTTATCGCTCAGATGCACATTTATCGCTCGTTAACAGCTGAGCGCATTGAAAAGAAGTACAGAAAAGCAGAAAAAAACTGCTTTTCTGTACTTCTTTTTTAAAGTAAAAAATAAAAAAAATTATAACTCGGCAGACACTTCTGCTTTGGATCGGATGCACCGGGACAGCGAGGCTCTTACCTCTTACCTAGTAAGTTCTATAGGCGGGAGCGATGACAGACGAGTAGCTCCACCGGGAAACATGGATGGAGTTAAAGGCAGATCCTGAGAGGATGAAACAAACTGAAGACTGGCAGACAAGCAGCCATTGACTGTTCAGCGCCCGCTTTCTACATGCCTTTATTGCACCGGCCCCTCTATTAGTGAAAGTAATAGAGTTTCCATACAGTGTTTTTTCCCTAAATCCAAACTGATCTGGATAAATAATATTTTGCTAAGATTTGATATTGGTCTATAGTTATCCCACTCATTAATTCTGCCAGATTTGTTTTTCATGGTTGGTTTTATCACTGCTTGCTTCAGACCATGTGTTATGTATCCTTCAGATAAAGAGAGGTTTACCAGAGATTGTAGGTGTTATTTCCTACTGTTATAGCTTTAGTGACTTAGCTGGTATTAGGTCATGTGAATGTAAAGCAGGCTCTAGATTAGTTATGATTTTGTTTATTTCCATTTTGGATACTCTATCAGATGTTTTCCACATATATTTGTCATTTATATTTTTGTCAATAATTGGGATGCCACTGCTAAGGATTTTTTTTTAATTAAATTGATTTTCTCAATTAGTGCTGCTGCATATTCATTGCAAGACTTTTTTGTGAAGCAATGGTTCCTTGATGATTTGATGTTGGGTCCTTTATGAGATTTTTGACAGTTTTGAATACTAGTTTTGAATTGAAAATCATCCCACAAATTTGGTTTGCATAGTACTTTTTTTTTGTTTTGTTGGTCAGTTTGTGGTATATTGCAAGTATGGTTTTATATCTTCTTAATGCTTCATCTATGGGGTATTTTCACCATAATTTTTCTAGTTTTCTTTTTTTTTGCATTTCTAAGTTCTTCATTGTACCATGGGTTCAAATTCTTGTGGTTGTGTTTTTCTTTATTGATAGTTTTTGTCTGTATAGTGTCTGCTATTTCGTTCGTTATTTTTTCCAGGAGTCAAATGCTGCTTTGCAATTATTTTGGTTGAAGTTGTGGATTTTATTTTCAATTGCTTTCACTAAATCTTCAGAATCAATTTTCTTTCTGTAGTTAAAAGTTATTTTATTTTCCATGGATTTATGATTTAGTTTTTGGAGATGTATTTCTGCTTTTATTAATTGGTGATCCAAACATGGTATTAAAGTTTGGTTAGTGTTGATTTGCAGTTTTTCGTGTTAGCAAAAATTAGGTCCAGTGTGTGGCCTGCTTTGTGCATTTGTTTAGAGACATATTGTGACCATCCTATGGCTTCCATTGTATCAAGGAATATTTTGCATGCATTTGTCCTAGGTTTTTTGTTGACTTGATGGTAAAGTCACCTATTCACAGGGTATTTTCAGGGGATGGGAACATGTTCATGAATAGTTCAATTAGTGGATAGCAGTCTTTTTCTAAATGCCTGGGGGGCAATATACTAGTCCTATATTTAGCTGCTTAGATTTTAATATTGCAACTTCATAGCAAGGGTCAATTTCTATTTTACTTAAAATTAGTTTTAGTTCTTTCTTACATATTATTAAAAGCCCTCCACCTTTTTTCTTTTTTTGACTTGGTATATGGTGTAAATCGTATTCTGGATGGTAGATTTGGTTTAGTAGTACATTGTCTTTATCAGTCATCCATGTTTCCATGATGCAAAATAAGATTGATTGTTGATCATTTAGCATATCATTAATTAAAGGGATTTTTTTAATGTTGATTGAGCATTCAATAATAGTAACATAATCAATAGGCTGGTTTTGACATTGTGCCCAATATTACTAGTTAAGGTGTGTATAATTTTGATTGATATAGTTTGTTTTTCTTCTTTTAATAAAGTCCCCATTCATACCTTGCCTACTTACAGGGTTAATAAGGTTTATTTGCTCCATGGCGTAAATTAAAGCTCCACCATTTTGTCCAAACAGTGAAATCTACTTTATGTTATCATTTTGTAAAGTTTTATCGCGTGCGTTAGGGCCCTAACGCACGTGATACGGCCATATCACATGCGAAAAGGGCCTTTTTGCATGCAATATAATGCAAATTAGGGGGAGGGGAGGAGTTGGGGCGGGGAGGGGGTGGAGTCAGCGGTGGCTTTGCTACAGGCAATAATGTTACTAATATTATTGTCGGCAGTAGCACGCCGAATAGCACCACCTTTCACGGTGGCGCTATTTGGTACGAAAGCCAGCAGCCGACGCACCACCATGGTGCAAAGGCTACGGACTTTCACAGGCCCGCCCCGCTTCACCACCCACCCCCGTTTTCGCAGGATTAATCACTCTACGAAGAATGATGAATCCAGGCACTAGAGAGCACCAAAGGTGCATTCTCTGACACAGCATGTAGAAGATAAGGTCTCATTGAACCTTGTCTCCACTGGCATGTTCAGAAGAGCAACAGGTGTGAGAAGCCAGGTCTATATCTAGAATCTCCTGTGGCAAAGAGAGAATGAATGCTTCACTCACACCACCATGATTTTGTGATATTGCTGCCAACCCACAGCATGCTATTATGACCTAGAAATTAAGCTATAGCTTGATATGAGCCTTAAAAGGTTATTTCCAAACTCAAAGTCCATGGTGTCTTTTACTGTGACACTATGGGGCAGATTTTAAAAGCCCTGCTGGATTTACGTGCGCAGGGCACTTGCTCGCCAGTGCGCTTATGTTGCATAGGCCGCCGGCACGAGTAAATCCCTGGGTCGCACGTAAGTCCCGGGGCTTTGCTTGGGGGGCATGGCAGGGGGCATGGCGTAGACGGCGCGGGATTTGGGGGTGTTCCGGGGATGGGGCCATGGGCATGGTGCTGGCCCAGGGCATTCTGGGGGCGTGGCCGAGGCCTCCGAATCAGCCCCCGGGCAGGGGAATGGCGTGTCGGCAGCCGGCCCAGCGCACGCAAGTTACGCCTGCCTTGGGCAGGCGTAACTTTCTGAACAAAGGTAGGGGGGGAAATAGGGCTGATTTTAGAGCGGCCTCGGAGGGAATGGAGGCAGGCTGCTCGGCTCTGTGCACACAGGTTGCACAATTTTGCACCCCCCTGGGTGCTCTGATCCTGGATTTTATAACATGCGCACGGCAGCGCGCGCATGCTATAAAATCGGGTGTAGATTTGTTCGCGTCGGGTTGCGGGAACAAATCTACGCCCGTGCATAACTTTAAAAATCTACCGCTGTATGTAAACTGTAGCACTTTTTTTTATGGTGTGTCACCTCTTCCTGAATGGAAGAGCATCTGGCATTCCTATACAATGGGTCCATGTCATTCACAACCAAGCTATCACTAGCCATTTCTAGCACTTCTCTAACACTGAAGCTGAACATCACTGCTGCCACACATGTCATTGCAGAAAGACATTAACCTCATGGTATGATTGTGCTTGCCCCTGGCTGTTCTGCACTATATCCTCCAGAGATATGCATTTGTCTTACATGACATAGTGACTAGGATTGGGCCAAAATGCACAGCCCCCAACTTCAACTGAACCCGTGTACCCCTGTAATTGTCAAGACAAACTGTGGCTGACATCCTGGCTGACAGACACTGACAGGGCAATTCTGTCCTGGGAGTCCCTGCACTGTGAACACAAAAAGGTTTTGGTTGACAAGTGACATAACAGCTCCAAGAGGGAGGGTTTGAACAGCCACTTGCTTAAAGTTTGCAAGTTGAAAGTCTGTCACCCAGAGCTGTGGCAAGTGCATTGTTTGGTCATGAATCATTAGTAGGCCTCTACAGCATGGAGAGAGAAACCTGGGCCCAGGAACTATGGATTGTATACAGAACTGTGCAAGCCACTTGTCATGAAATTGATGCTTTCACATTCCTGACAGCCCCCCATGTCAGTGGCATTTATTGTACACACATAACCTGAAGAGGGACTATATAAAGAAGCAGCACTCTTATCTATGAGCCAGCCATCACTGTATAGACTGTCTTCAAAAATTTCAAAGAGGCCAGATACCCTAAGTGTAAAGTAATCATGCACAGTTTCTGGGTACCTGGTGACCACATTCAGGATACACATTCAAGCATCATATATCCACTTGCACATCGATGGAGTATAAGAACTTTCTGTTGCAGTAGATCTCCTCCCTGCCATAGGGGTGGCATGATGGATAAGTGAGTGCAGACAATAGCTCCCAGAACATTAGGAAAGTTGGCAATGGCATAAAAACCACTCGTGAAGTCCAGCAAGTCCTGCCTTTCATGATGGAATCTTATGTATCGATTTATGTGTCTATATACAGCTTTTATGATCTGGCCCAGACATCGGGAAAAAGGCATTTGGGACATTCCGCTGACAACCCCGACTGCTATTTGGAAAGACTCAGCTGCCATAAAATGCAGGGCTCATAATAGTTTGGTGAGGCCCAGTATAGCATGGGACCATTCCATGACAGGATCCAGTTCCCCTCAGAGTTCTAGATATAATTCCATGATAGCCTGAAAGCTGAAGTGATGTCTTATAGGGATGTGCTTTCATGCAGGATGAATTAGGCTATTTCAATGAAATTGCCTAATTCATCCTGGTTCGGGGAGCTCAAAACCCAAAGGAATTTTTCCTTTGGATTTTGGTGGAGCGCACTGTTAACCGGCGTTTAGATGCATGTTTTCGACGTGCTAGCACGTCCAACCCCCCCAAAACTAATAGCGCCCGCAACATACAAATGCATTAGTTATTCCCGCGCGATTCAGTAAGTAAAATGTGCAGCCAAGCCGCACATTTTACTTTCAGAAATTAGCGCCTACCCAAAGGTAGGCGTTAATTTCTGCCAGCACCGGGAAAGTGCACAGAAAAGCAATAAAAAGTTAAAAACTGCTTTTCTGTGCACCCTCCGACTTAATATCATGGCGATATTAAGTCGGAGGTCTCAAAAGTTAAAAATATTCCAAAATTTTAAAAAAAATAAATTTAAAATCAGCTGTGGCTCGTGGGTTGAAAACTGGATGCTCAGTTTTGCCGGCGTCCGGTTTCCGAACCCGTGGCTGTCAGCAGGTTTGAGAACCGACGCCGGCAAAATTGAGCGTTGGCTGTCCAACTCGCTGACAGCCGCCGCTCCAAAAAGAGGCACTAGGGACACGCTAGTGTCCCTAGCGCCTCTTTTTATGTGTGGGCCCTAGTTTGAATATTTTTTTTTTTCTGAATTGCGCGCCCCGGGAGAGCAGGCGCTCACCCGCTCTCCCATGATTTTTACTGTATCGGCTTCATTGTAGCTTTAGAAAAACAGGGAAGTTAAGAAAAGCTTTTTTATTGGGCTAGCAGGGCTGTGTAGGTGTGTCAGAGAAAATACCTCTTTTTATCATGCTCGTTAACAGTTGCGATAAAAGCCGTGATCCACGATAGTGGCCACTATGGCATGATAAAAAACTATTTTTCCAATCTATCTCAAAAAATGGTGTTATTTCCCTTGTTAAATCCCTTGTTATTATGTTTTATTTTACTGCGAAATGTGGTAGTAGTCTCTCATTTGTAGACATGCAGACTGGTTAAATACAGCCCTACGTGTACACATCCCTAACAGAAACCTAAGGTCAGCAAACAAAGCACTCCTAACCATTCCATCAGTCAAAACTGCAAGACTAACACAGGTACGAGAGAGAGCACTGTTACTGCCAGGATCCATACTATGGAACTCCAAGCCCCTAGATTTAAGACTACAAAGAGACAGCAAAACCTTTAGAAAAAATTTAAAAACCTGGCTCTTTAAACAAGCTTTTCAGAAAGAGAAGGGAGAATAAAAACTCAGGGACAGGCAAAGCACGATCAATATAACATCCACACACACTGCTATATTCACTAAGTGTGTAGTCTTTAAAGGACAAGTCACAATTTTAAAGTTAATTCTGTAATAAAAACCGAGATAGAGATATGGACATGATTAATTACATTTAACATTATTGATCACTAACTATGTTACCAAACCTTATGGCACTCTTGTAAATGTGCAAATTACAGTATCATTAATTTTATGTGCCTTTATGTAAACCGTTGTGATGGTCTCCTCCAAACGACGGTATAGAAAAGATTTAAAATAAATAAATAAATAAAAATATTTTACCTGTTTTTACATTAACATATTTACATGCTAATATGCAACACAATATCACACATGTATTGCATATTAGATCTCATTTATCATGCCATAAGGCCCTAACACAGCTTGATGAATGACCTAGTATTTTAGAAAGCAGATGATGAATACAAACTATAACCAATCTCACCATGATTTAAAACCAAACACTTTGATGTGAATCAGCACTGCCCGCGGGTTTCCCCGTGAGCAGGCCACTTACCCTCGCTGCCTGTCTTCGCCGACGCTGCAGGACACCGCCGTCGGCCTGCCCACGCGGCCCGGAGGCCGCCTGCATCTCTCCTCCGTTCCGGGGCGGGAGCCGCGGTCTCCCTCGGGGCTGGGAGTGCCCCCGTAGACATCCACATCTTCGCGGCTGGAGGCCGCAAAAGCCCCGGGCTGGAGTAATGGCAGGAGCCGCCCCCGTGGCCTCCGGCAGTGGCTGGAGCCGCTGCTCACGTTGGAGCCTGCTCCCAGGCTCAGCCCTGCCTCTTCTGGCATCTGACGCACAGACGCTGTGCAGGCCACTGGCCATGGTCCTGCACAGCCTCTGCCTCCTGCTAGTAGGCGCGCGGCAGCGTCTTCTCTCTACATTTAAGGGGCCAGACACAGGAAGTGTCTGGGCCCCACCTTGATGACTGTTTCCTGCTCAGCCCTATAAAGGGCTACTCTGTCCATTGTTCCTGACCTTGCATCATCGTCGTCTCTTCACTCTGGAGGCTCCTGCCTGCCAGAGTCCATGTAAGGTCTTCTTCTCGTGGAGCTCCTCATCATGATGTCTTCTTGTTCTTCCATGTCATGTCTTTGTGCCTGAGGTCCTCGTCCAGGTGTCTTCATCCTCTACGTTCTGGTGTTCCTGCCTTCCTTGATGTTCCTTCCTACGCCTCGCCTCGTGTTCGCTCTCGAGCCTTCTAGTACCGGTAGGCCGGGGGTCCCTCAGATGCAGTACTCCTGGGTGGACTGCATGCCAGTGGATGGTTGTCCTGTGCTCCTGAGCTGTCTAGTCCTGATGTGTGTTCCTGTGCTGTCTCGCTCCATCGTGGTCCATGACCAGTCTGCAAGGGCTGTGTAGGGCGCGTAACAGACAGGGTGGTCCGCGACTCAGTCCCGCGGGTGGCCTGAGTAGGGTGCCCTGAGAGACAGTACCAATGTCCATGCCTCGTGTTGCCTTTGTGGATGTCAAGAGTCTCGTCTGGATGCCGTTCGCATCGATCCTAAGTGTCTACGTCATGGATGCCATTGCATCAGCCTTGTGTCCTCGCTATGGATGCCGTTGCACCAACCCCTAGTCTTCGTGTCTCATGATGCCGTCACATCAGTCATGTGTCTTCGTCCCTGGATGCCGTTGCATCAGTCATGTGTCTTCGTCTGGATGCCGTTGCATCAATCCACACTCATGTCTTCATGTCAAGGCCCGTCTGCCCTCAACCTCAGGCCAGGCCTGCTGCTCCATGCTGCTCGCAGCAGGTCCAAAAGGGCCCGGAATGGTCGGAGGACCATTCACCTTCCAACATCCTTGGATGTTGGCCATGGGAGCTTGCCGGCCTGGCAGAGGGTAGACCGTCAGCCATGCGGGGCCACCATCAACCCTTGGCTCGGCACATAAGGTCTGGGTCGGGCTGAGGCCCATGGGCACACTAAACCACCAGAGCACAACAGAATGCAAGGCCATGTGCCAGACGGTGTTTCGCCGATGGATCCTCCTTGTTCCTTGTCTAGTCTCCATGTCCTGGACTGTGATAGGACCGGAAAAATTTTTTCAGGACTGTTCTGTGTATAACCTACTGGAGGCACCAGTTTGCCATAGTCTCGACCTGCTGGAGGCGCCAGCTGTCTGGTTTTTTTTTTAACGACTTGCAGGAGGCGCCTGCTTCAGACGTTTTTCCATCATGTTGCCAGAATGGGGTTTTACAACCTGCAGGAGGCGCCTGCACCCCTACTGGTTATGCTGGTTTTCTTTTGCCCACCCTGGGTTCCCTCCCCCAGGTCTTCTTGGTGTCTCTTGGTGCTTCTTGTCTGGGTCTTGTTTGTTGCTCGTTTGTCTGTTTTGTGTTGTCCATGCTGTGTGGTTGGTTGCTTGTTTGTTTTCCTCTTGTTTTCTTTCCTGCTTGTTGGGTTCCGCTTGTGTGTTCCCCGTTCTCGCTTCCCGCGTTCCCGTTCCCTCGTTTCCCTTCCTCGCTCTTCCCACTTTCGCCCTTCACTGCTTTGCTCTCTGCTCTCTCGCTCTTGGCTCTTTTGCTCATTGAGCTCCTTCGCTCTCCGCTCCCTTGCTCTCTGCTCCTTTGTTCTCCGTTCCCTTGCTCTCTGCTCCTTCACTCTCTGTTCCCTTGCTCTCTGCTCCTTCGCTCTCTGTTCCCTTGCTCACTGCTCCCTCACTCTCTGTTCCCTTGCTCTCCGCTCCCTCGCTCTCTGTTCCCTTGATCCCTCTTTTGTGTTTTTGTGTTGTCGGTCGCGCGGTCACCGTTCGCTCGGTCGCTGCTCGCGTGGTCACCGTTCGCTCGGTCGCTGCTCACGCGGTCTCCGTTCGCTCGGTCGCTGCTCATGCATTCTCCGTTCGCTCAGACACTGCTCCCTCGGTCCCGTGTTCGCTTCGTCCCGTGTTCCCTCGGTCTCGTCTGCCTCTCGGTCTCGTGTCCTTGGTCTCTCGTCGTGTCTCTTGTGTCTGTGTGGTGTGTTCTGTTTTGTCTTGTTTTTGTCTGGTTTTCTGTGGTATGTCTTCTATGTTTCTGCTGCTTTACCTTGTTTTGTTCATGCTGTCCCTGGAGTTACCAGCTTCCATTTTTTGGACCCTCAAATACCTCCATCCGGTATGAACTGTTACCCTTATCCTTGAGCTGCTGACAGGAGGCTTGAGGAAGGGGGGCTTTGAGGAGGGGGTACTGTTATGAATCAGCGCTGCCCGCGGGTTTCCCCGTGAGCAGGCCACTTACCTTCGCTGCCTGTCTTCGCCGACGTGGCAGGACACCACCGTCGGCCTGCCCACGCGGCCCGGAGGCCACATGCATCTCTCCTCCGTTCCGCGGCTGGAGCCGCAGTCTCCCTCAGGGCTGGGAGTGCCCCCGTAGTCATCCACATCTTCGCGGCTGGAGGCTGCAAAAGCCCCGGGCTGGAGTAGCGGCAGGAGCCGCCCCGGGGGCCTCCGGCAGTGGTTGCAGCCACTGCTCACGTTGGAGCCTGCTCCCAGGCTCAGCCCTGCCTCTTCTGGCGTCTGACGCACAGACGCTGTGCAGGCCGCTGGCCATGGTCCTGCACATCCTCTGCCTCCTGCTACTAGGCGCGCGGCCACTTCTTCTCTTTACATTTAAGGGGCCAGACACAGGAAGTGTCTGGGCCCCACCTTGATGACTGTTTCCTGCTCAGCCCTATAAAGAGCTGCTCCGTCCATTGTTCCTGGCCTTGCATCGTCGTCGTCTCTTCACTCTGGAGGCTCCTGCCTGCCAGAGTTCATGTAAGGTCTTCTTCTTGTGGAGCTCATCATGATGTCTTCTTGTTCTTCCTTGTCATGTCTTCGTGCCTGAGGTCCTCGTCCAGATGTCTTCATCCTCTACGTCCTGGTGTTCCTGCCTTCCTTGATGTTCCTTCCTACGCCTCGCCTCGTGTTCGCTCTCAAGCCTTCTGGTACCGGTAGGCTGGGGGTCCCTCAGATGCAGTTCTCCTGGGTGGACTGCCTGCCGGTGGACGGTTGTCCTGTGCTCCTGAGCCGTCTAGTCCTGATGTGTGTTCCTGTGTTGTCCCGCTCCCGTCGTGGTCCATGACCAGTCTGAAAGGGCTGTGTAGGGCGCATAACGGACAGGGTGGTCCGCGACTCAGTCCCGCGGGTGGCCTGAGTAGGGCGCCCTGAGAGACAGTACCAATGTCCATGCCTCGTGTTGCCTTTGTGGATGTCAAGAGTCTCGTCTGGATGCCGTTCGCATCAATCCTAAGTGTCTACGTCATGGATGCCGTTGCATCAGCCTTGTGTCCTCGCCATGGATGCCGTTGCATCAACCCCTAGTTTTCGTGCCTCGTGATGCCGTCGCATCAGTCATGTGTCTTCGTCCCTGGATGCCATTGCATCAGATACGTGTCTTCATCTGGATGCCGTTGCATCAATCCACACTCATGTCTTCATGTCAAGGCCCGTCTGCCCTCAACCTCAGGCCAGGCCTGCTGCTCCATGCTGCTCGCAGCAGGTCCGAAAGGGCCCGGAATCGTAGGAGGACCATTCACCTTCCAACATCCTCGGATGTTTGGCCATGGGAGCTTGCCGGCCTGGCGGAGGGTAGACCGTCAGCCATGCGTGGCCACCGTCAACCCTTGGCTCGGCACAGAAGGTCTGGGTTGGGCTGAGGCCTAAGGGCGTACTAAACCACCAGAGCACAACACTCTTATCTTATCACTTGCACTTTCAAAAAGAATAATTGATCAAAATGCCAGTATCCAAATTAGCTCAATTAGCTCATTATACAATTTGTTCTTCATGAATAAATAATGAGAATAAACCTTACATCTATCAACAATCATTATGTATTTGCTTCATTCCACATATGAATAACTTGATTTAAGGTGTTATGGACTAATTTGTCTTGGTTTAAATGTTCTGTGCCCTTCTGATACCATCCATAAGTACAAGGTGGCTGATTCTCTAATACAATAATGTATTCAACTGGGCAGTCTGTTGCATCTTTGCATTCCAATTACAGAAAAGGGATTAAAGTTCTAAAAAATTATTAATTGAGCATATACAGGATTTACATATAAGATAAAGAGTCTGTCCTCACTAATCATAAGTGAAGAGTAGCAAAAACTCCTGAATTAATTATGGAAATCTCCTCTCTTGAATGAAACAACAATTAAACTTTTATCTACAGTGCTGGGTAACATTTAAGCATTGCATTTAAAAAAGATGTTAAATTAACAAATCAGGTGTTTACTGCAGTTTATTGGACTTTTAGATTATTTTTTGGCATTATTGACCACCATGAAATCAGTGGTTTGCTTTATAACTTCAATCCAATTCCATACCAGCACTTGCAATTTTAAAAACAAATCATGAAATAGATTCCTGGAAGTTTATTTAATGGATTTTGGAAATGTGCTTAATGGTCCCTCAAATATAGCTATTTTGTGATGGCTATTGAACTTGTATATGTAGTGCAAATAAATGCCGTAATGATTCCTGGAATTAAATTCAATGGAAGCACAACTAAATGTTTGTATTCAATGGTAGCATGGCACATAACCTGCTCAGCTCACCTAATGAGAAGTTCCTGAAAGCATCTTACAGAGAAACAATTAATGTAGAAGCTTCATCTAATGCAAAAAGCACAGCAAACTCTTAGCTCATTGCTTCTCAGTCCAGGATATGAAACACATTGAGCCAGACATGTTTATTCACAATATAATAGCCACACTGATAGCCAGCTTCAAGCAAGCCTGCAGTGGTCTGCCTAACTCCACACAGCTCCACCTAGCTCTCCAGCACCCACAAAGCAGCTGCACTCAAATATCTGAGAGAAGAAACAATTAATCCCTGAATGCCAGCTCAGGGGGCTGCATAAACCCTATACATTTCTCCCTTCATTAACAAAAGTTAATAAGCCTTTGAGTAGAGAGCCTACTTGTTTTTGCATGACAATTGCCCTGCACAAGATGACTCCCGTTTCTGAGCACCTCCTGTTCCACATTCACCTGCTCTACCACTCAGAACAAAATGAACTTGAGTCAACAAGCAAAGGGCCTTAGACCCAGAACCTAACAAACTCGACAACCTCATGTCTGCATCTGAAGGTGCAATAGCTGCTGCACACATCTCTGTAACATGCTGTGTAGCCTACTAGCTAATACTAGGCTTGTGTCCAAGTGGACTAAGTTTTCCAGCACCTTCCTCTGTCTTCAATTTTCCCTTCAAAGGCTGGAGGTAATCCACATTAATTTTATGATGTCTCCAGAATCCAGAAAAATCATTCATGTTACAGGTTCCAAAGGTTCCAACAACTTGGTGATCCTGCCATGATTCCATCTGAGCATGACATCCACCAACAAAAAGGCAGATGTGCACTCAAATTGCAGAGTCTCACTTCAGGGTAGATTGGGAAGAGGAGCTGTGATGGGAGGTACAGGTGGTAGGACACACACATATTGTAAGGGATTGTGAATCTGTCTTCCCAAGAAGAATTCCCCAGCTTTCTGTCCAGTCTCTGAATGAAGAGCTATCCTGTAGAAGATAATGAAATGCAGCAAAAAGGATGGAGCACCCAGACCACCTCCATGCAATTTAAAAAAAAAGTGTACCAGGCGTTCTGCACACCTGCTGGAGACTGGATAGTACTGGGGTGATGTAAAATAGCAAAACCTATGAGATTGTAGAAAGTTTATCTAGTCTTTGGAAGCAAATAAGGGATCATGGTTCGAAAAAAAGAAATGGCTAAACTTTAAAAGCCCGGCACGTGCAAAAACCGGGAGGTATGCATCTGGCTATGCTCTGTCCTGCAAGGCTGTGGCTGATTCCTGAGGGGAAGCCTGTTATTTATGCTTTTAAATTATATGCTAGTAATTATATCCATCTTATAACAAAATATAACAAAGTAAAACATAGGTTGAACATTGAAATCACTAGAGGCAAATCATCAAATAATATCAAATTCAACCAATATTCAAATGCACACCTAGGGAATTTTTAGGAAATAGAATAAAAGAAAAAAAAAAGAAATTGTCATGAACGTGGCATGCTGTCAGTCAAAACAACATTATTTAAGTACTCCACTACCACAGTAGATATCTCTTCAGATCTTATCACTATACACCTGGTGCTTTATCATTAAGGAACGTCTCAAAATGAGATGGATCCAGAATAAATAGGTGCTCCTTTGATGGGTGTAATGGGAGGTATGTCCCATTACTCAGACTAAAGGGCAGTAAAGGGAAAGAGGAAGCCAGTGTAGGTAGGGTTAGGGCTGGGGGAGAGGACAGCTATGACTTCCAGAGTGCAATGGGACTGAGGGAAAGGGTTGTTTGTGCAAGACCAGGAACCAGGTGGTGACCTAATTAAGAAGGAGCTACTGGATAGACAAAACAGTTGGGGAAACCAAACTAAGAGGAGCACATGGGGAAAGGAGGAGCTGAATCTGATGGGCCCAAATAGCCGAGAAAATTTTCCAACTGTGTTGCAGTGGGAGGAATAGGAAAAGGCTGAAATTGTAATTGACTGAAAATGAGTAGTTCAGATTTTGGATTTTCCTACAAGTGGGAGGTGGCATTTCCCTCCAGCTACACAGAAGTAACTGTGCTGAGGACAAATCAGCCAGTGTTGAACTTCTACTTGTGCTGGGAAAAAAACAACTGCATTGACAATTCTGAAGGAAAGAGACAGGGCTATGTTTTGGAACTTTGTGGAGAAAGCCTGATGAAATCCTGAAATAAAGAAAGGATTTGAGGGGAAAACCCTGGACCTTGGAGAGCCAGAGCTATTCCAGCCTCAGATATGCTTTTAGCCCTTATTGCAGTTCTGTTGTTCTTAAAATCCTACAGATTGAACTGACCTGGGGAAGTTCAAGCAACGGAATTCTACAAGGAAGGCTTTTACATTGGTCACTATTAGAGATGTGAATCGGAACCGGAATCGGTTCTGTTCTGGTTCCCATTCAAATCTTATAATTTTTATCGTCCGGCCCGATTGTTTTTTTGTTTATCGGCTGCGCCCGATCCGATAAACAAAAAACCCACCCTGACCCTTTAAAACTGACCCCTTAGCCTCCTCCACCCTCCCGACCCCCCAAAAAATGTTTTAAAATTACCTGGTGGTCCAGTGGGGACGCGGGGAGCAATCTCCCGCTCTCGGGCCGTCGGCTGCGCTAATAAAAATGGTGCCAATGGCCCTTTGCCCTTACCATGTGACAGGGCATCCGTGCCATTGGCTGGCCCCTGTCACATGGTAGGAGCACTGGATGGCCGGCACCATCTTTAAAAATGGCGCGGGCATGGCCGGTGCCATCTTTAAAAATGGCGTGGGCATCCAGTGCTCCTACCATGTGACAGGGGCCGGCCAATGGCACGGATGCCCTGTCACATGGTAAGGGCAAAGGGCCATCGGCGCCATTTTTATTAGTGGCAGCCGACGGTCCGAGAGCGGGAGATCACTCCCCGCGTCCCCACTGGACCACCAGGTAATTTTAAAACATTTTTTGGGGGGTCGGGAGGGTGGGGGAGGCTAAGGGGTCAGTTTTAAAGGGTCGGGGTGTTTTTTTTTTTATCGGGTCATCAGCGCCATTTTTATTAGTGGCAGCCGACGGCCCGAGAGCGGGCAATCAGTCCCGGGGCTTCCACTGGACCACCAGGTGATTTTAAAACATTTTGGGGTGGTTTGGGATGGTGGGGGAAGGTAAGGGATTAGTTTTAAACAGTCGGGGTGGGTTTAGGGGTTGTTTTGGTGTGCCGGTTTTCCCGCCCTCCCCCCAAATAACTCCCGTTAGTGGACACAAACCCGATTAACGATTTTTCACGATAAATCAGGGGAATTTCTATTGTATCGCACTCTTTAATGATTTTTGACGATTTTAAAAAATATCGGATGATATTTTAAATCGTCAAAAAACGATTCACATCCCTAGTCACTATACATTTACAGGCAAACTTTAAGACATATGTCCCCCAAAGGAGAACAATACACTGTTTAAGGGATATGTCAGGAAACATTTGCACTTTCTGTTCACAAAAATTTACAGCCTTACACTTAAAGTACTGCTTGAATAATACAACTCTAACCAGTTCAGTTATAAAGTTGCCCTGGTTAATATGGCATCCTGGGAGTCCTGGAAAAATTCAGAGAAGTTGGAACTATCTATAGTTACAATTACATCCAAACTACTTTCAGATCTTATCTCCCTTCTTAATTCAGGGAGATAATAACACTTGAATAACTTTATTTCCTTATCCTGAGCAATCTGTAATACATCATATACTTTTTAAATAATTCAGCTGCAGAAATAAATCTTGACTTCAGAAAATTGAGTATTCACAATTTTTGTACCTCATTATATTCTCTAAAACCTCAATTCTATTATGCAAAACTAAGCAATCTTTGACCTTAGATGTCACCGATGATTGTAACCATTTGCCTTTCCACAGCAACCATCCTATGATTGAGATCCATAAATTTATTGGAGGCCCCTGATGAAAAAGCACACTGTTTGGAAACTGATTGGGAAAGTGAAGACTACATCTTCAAGGCCACTTTCCAAATATCCCTTAGAATTATATTTACTTGCTCTCTATAACGCCAACAGTTGAACCTCTCCAATTAGAGGATACATTCACTGCAGTTAGGATCTGGACCTATGACTCCCACGTCACATGGCTGCTCACATTGTAAAGATAGGGAAGGTGATCCCATGGGCATAGGGAGAATAACTGAATCTTTAAGCTGTGAAGAAATATCATTCTCAGAACCTCCCTGAACAGATTTGGAAGCCACAGGGCCAGTATTCAAAGTAATTGGTAAAAGTATCTTTTCTCTCTCAGTTGCATGTCAGGGAAATAAAGAGTAAGCTCACCCACACTAAGGGAAACCTCACCTATTTCTCATGGCACAGAATCTTCCAATTGTGCAGTGATCCTGGTGAGGTGTTGGTCTATTGGGCCTATTATGAGTGCTCAGGCTGAAGGGGAACAATCGACTTTCCCTTCCTTTTCTTACCCATTCTAATGCGAAAATAAATGGCTAGAAGGAGGCCCACTAGAGTACCTGATGGACTCCTGGGCAGGTGGAAACACAAACAGCATGACAGACAGATGAAAGAGGTCCCCTGCTGTTTGTTTAATACCAATCAAGTGGAGGAACACTGGCTGAAGGAGAAAAAAGGCAGACCTTGGTTGTGGTCCCTATATCCCGGTGGGGGAGCTGATTAGCAAGCCTGCAAACAGCAATCATTTTGGTAATGATTCTAGAGTTTGAAAGTCATTCTGATGGTAATATAACCTGCTTTTTGGATTCCAACAATGTTCTATTGCTCTTTCTACTCCTGTAGTTGCTCTCTTTGCTTTTTGGTTCCCTTTGAGTTTCACTGATTGTTAACTGTTTTCCACATACTGCACTCATGCTTTCCATCTTGCATTACAAGTCTTTTTCTATGTCGCATTTGAGCTTTTATTATGGCTTCATTAGATCCAATATGGATATGCTGCACATTTCACTTACTACCAGTCAAAATGCTGAAAGACCTTTGATAGATTAATTTTTGTATTTATTGAGTGCAGTATATATTACTCTACATCAAAATGGTACCATCCACTGGAGTGAATGTGCTGGCGTTAACTCAATCATGACCCCAGCAGATGCCATCATTTAGTGTGGAAGAGCCGAAAGGACAGAAGAGGAGCTCCCAGGCCTGGGCCTGACCCTAGGCTGAGGCCCATGACTAGGTACCCAGCCTCCTGGCCAAGGCCCCTGCATTGGGCCTAGGTCCAGGCCTAGGCCCCTGGAGTTGGGACCCGGCTTCTGGATCAGGTCACAGCGTCAGGCCTGGGTCTGGCCTGAGGCCCCAGCACTGGGTCTCAGCCTCAAGGTCTGGTCAGGGCATTGGGCCAGGGCTCCAGACTCCGGAACCCAGCCACTGTTCAGGTCACGTGGTTGGGCCTGAGCTTGGGCCTTGGGATCCAGCATCCGGGACGGGTGATGGCGTCAGGCCTGGGTCCAGACCAAGGCCCTGGAGTCAGGACACAGCCTTTGGATCAGGTTGTGGCATCAGGCCTGGGTCTGAGCCCTGGCCTAGGCTGAGGCACTGGCATCGGGACCCATCCTCTGGATAGGGTTAAGGCATTGGGCCTATATCTGGGCCCTAGCCTAGGCTGAGGTCCTGGCATCGGGATCTAGCCTTCGACGGATTCCTGATGGATCAGGTACGTTTTTGTTTTGTTTTTTTCATTTAATTTTCAGGGGTCTCAGCTGAAGCACTGGTGTTGGCTGTGCCTCTGCTGAGACCCTGGAATTGCACTCGGTCCTAGTCCATGATCCCTGCTTTGCGCCTCAGCCTGGGCCCAAGCTCGACTCTGGTGCCTCAGCCTAGGCCCAAAACCCGGGCCTCACCTAGAGCACAGGCTGTGGCACCTGCTTTAGATCTCATTCTATGTCCTAGGTAAAGTGCTGGCTTTAGGCCTAGAACATAAGAACATAAGAAAATGTCATACTGGGTCAGACCAAGGGTCCATCAAGCCCAGCATCCTGTTTCCAACAGTGGACAATCCAGGCCATAAGAACCTGGCAAGTACCCAAAAACTAAGTCTATTCCATGTTACCATTGCTAATGGCAGTGGCTATTCTCTAAGTGAACTTAATAACAGGTAATAGACTTCTCCTCCAAGAACTTAACCAATCCTTTTTTAAACACAGCTATACTAACTGCATTTATTTAAAATGGAATGCATTTATTTAAAATGGAATGAACAAATAACGTTTTTTTTCATTTTAGTGGACCCTTTATTCAGTTTTTGATCCCCCGATAAAAAGAATTTGCCTTATTCATCACATTTTGCACTTTCATTTTAAATGAATGCACATCCCTATCACATGGCTGCTCCCCTGCAAAATGGAAGAGTGTATATACTTTTAATATACATGCTATGTGTTTTTTTTCCCTTTACACTCACTGGACCATTCTTTCTGGCTAACTAAACAGTTTCATGGGCCCTATGCTGGTATCTCTAATTTTACCACAAACTGTATAGAAAGCATTTCCATGGTACCTAAAGCTACTCTTGATACACTTGTAAAGCACCAACATACAATGACATAGAAAAGACTCAGTAATTGATGTGGGTTACCAAATTGTTCCAGATTTTTAGTACAGGTTTAGTCCATGATGTATTCAATAGCTTTTTGGGTGCTGTAGTTCAGTCTTCCCTATTGCATTCCCTTAAAAAAGCTATAATACTAGTCCCTGCATAGAGTATAGTAAAACCAGGACTAGATCCACCTATCCAGAAATTATTGAGCCACTTAGTTACTCTAATCTTTAATGCTCCCATTATATGACTGTTACATTCAGAAGTCTGTGGGCTAACACAGACCTCCACTCTCACCTCTACCCTGGTCCAGTCAGGAATACCATCATTCAGCATGGCCATATGCCACACTCTGATGTGTCTGGAATGCCTCAACAGTTCTTGAAGAGGCATGGACTCCTTAGGCATGCACACACAACTCCTGGATGAATTTAAAAGGTCCACGATGGGAAAGCCCTGCAGCCCCTCTTGATGACCTCATAAATCTTGGCCTTTATAAAGCTCTTCCTCCCTGCAACCTGTGCCTCAGCAGTAGGTCCACTATGGCAGTAAAGCAAGTTGCCTCAGCATGTTCCTGGTTTTCATTCCTGTGTGGTTTCATCTCTTCAGTCTCTGATTTTCTTTCTTCAGTTCCTGGTCTTCGACTTTGTCCTGTGGTCAGTCTTCAGCTTTTTGTCATCCCCTTGTTCTGTGGTCAATCTTACTTCTTCAGTGTCTTCAGTGTCTTTGCCTACCCACTTGTGCTGTTCCTTACCTCCTTGCTTGCCTATTCTTCCTGCCTTCCCTTGGATGGATCTCTGGTTCTGACTTCAGCCTGCTTGACACTTGACTGTGCCTGGACTCCGCCTGCCACTAACCACTGCCCAACTCATGACCATGTCTAAGTGCTGCACACCTTTACCACCGCCTGCATCCAATTATTCTAGCCTGCCCTGGATCCTGGCCTGTGACCTGATCATCTCCACAGACATCCAGCTTATCATTAGAGGCTCCTGCTGAAGAACTGCTGGCCCTATCAACCCAAGGGTTCAACCTAAGGGGAATGAGGGCTGGTATAGGTGAACTTCCAGTTTGGTCTTGGCCACAGCCAGCTCTGCCAGCAGTTCCTCCCTCAGGTTGCACCAACTCCTCCTTGGTCCAAGGGTCTACACCTGCAACACTAACCTGTGTACCATTTCATTTGTCTAAGCATTAACATATCAGTATGTAAGGGGGGGGGGGGCGCATATTGTGGGCTTTAAAATATGTTAACTACTTACCTTCATCTTGTAATCTTGTATGTTGCTTTGACTGGTCAGAGTGCCCTCAGTATGACATACAGATTTCCTTGAGATCAATATTCAGCCAAAGAGCAGCTAGCTAAATAGCCACACTGCTGAATTTCTCTGGTTATCTTAAAATTAGCTGGATAAATATATCTGGACAACTTTAGTATAGCCTTACGGCATGACCAAACTTAGCCCATAAACTATGTGGCTAACTCCTACTATCAGAGTTAACCACATAACTTATGTGACTAACTGGCCTACCCCAATATACCTTCTGCCCACTGCTAGAATGCCCCCAATAAATGTGGCTAAATTATGCAGTTAGAATTTAGCTGCATATGGCTTTAAATATATGCTGCTCACCATCTAGATGGATAATTTTTCAGTTATCCATCTAAATGGCTTTTAATATCAACCTTTCAATTACTAGACCTAGCCTGTCAGATATCAGCTTAGTGCTGGTGAACCATTCCCCCATTGGATGTGGAATCTTCAGAGTGCCGGCATAGGGATTGTATCTTTAGGAGGTCCCTATGCATGCAGAAACTACTAGAAACAACTATCTTGTCACCTCCAGACTCACTTCCTCCCTGGGCCCCCCAATACATGACAGCTTAACTCTTGTACTCACAGGTTATGTTCACTCTCCTTACAGTCTAGAGCATTTTTTAGTGTAATCTATTCAAACTATGGTAAGTGATCCCTGGTAGGAAGCCCTAGCATAGCACCTCCCTGTATACTAGTCCTCAGCATATTGGAGCTTCTTTCTTTCTTAAGTCTTTTAAACATCCCTGAAGTCATTTCCTAGAAATCATCTCCTCGACTTTAAGAACATAAGAAATTGCCATGCTACTGATGCAATTTAGCATGGGATCTTCTTAGTGTTTGGGTAATTGCCAGGTTCTTGTGGTCTGGTTTGGCCTCTGTTGGAAACAGGATGCTGGGCTTGATGGACCCTTGGTCTGACCCAGCATGGCAATTTCTTATGTTCTTAAAGTCAAGGAGATGATTTCTAGGAAATGACTTCAGGGATGTTTAAAAGACTTAAGAAAGAAAGAAGCTCCCATAAGCATAGGACTAGTATACAGGGAGGTGCTATGCTAGGGCTTCCTACCAGGGATCACTTACCATAGTTTGAGTAGATTACACTAAAAACTGCTCTAGACTGTAAGGAGAGTGAACATAACCTGTGAGTAGAAGAGTAAAGCTAACTATCATGTATTGGGGGGCCCAGGGAGGAAGTGAGTCTGGAGATGACAAGATAGTTGGTTCTAGTAGTTTCTGCATGCATAGAGAACTATACAAAGTATGGCAACCGGATACAGTAAAGGTTTCTGGTTAAATGTTAATTTCCCAGCCATCATTGATTAAAGCATTTTATTGTCTAATATTGCATAGGTATGCAGAGTGTTTTCATGGAGATATCAGCCTATGAGCTAAAAAAGTCTTAGTGAATACAATAGCATGATAAAAAATATATTACTCAGGTTTTCCCTGCTGTGCACAAACCCAGGGAGGTGATGAGGCCTTGGGTGGCCCCTCCCTCCCATGGAGCCACATGCCTAAGACCTTCTCTGGATGTGAACCACATAGATAAGTTATTGACACTATGCTTAGCTATATTCAAATTGTACATACAAGCACTTCATATGAGTTTCCTGCAGAAAAACCTTACCTGGATGACCTTCATGTTGTGAGGTGTCCAAATGTCCCATATCTCCCACAGCTGCATTTGAAATGGTGCTGAAGGCCATCCATTTTGTTGCTGAGAAGGTGATATGGCTGGCAGGCCTCTCAGCTCTTATCTGGGCCTACTTCAACTTGATCAGATATTGGAGATCCCATCACCTGTGGTTCAGATCTTTCACACTTTGGTTGTTCTGAAAGACTGAAGCTGAACCTGTAGTAGATATTCTCCCACTACCTCTCCTTCCTATATGAGCCCACTATCTTTGACTTGGGGCCAAACAGGACATGTTGGATCTTCATGACCTCACAGACCAGAAAGACTGCCTGCCTGGACACTGTGAAAATAGAAAGTCATGCACTGGAAGCAAACCCTTTATACTCACATACACACATAATTGGTATGTATTTGCCCACATAAAAGAGCGGGATCTATGTGAGTAAATATTACACATGTATATTTTTAAAATAGGAAATATATACACATTTATTACTCATGTAGTTTGGTATAATTTATGCACATATAGCCACTGTAATTTAGTAGTATACCTGGAAGTATAAAGAATTGGTATATAAATGGGATAGCAGCAGAAACCATAACATCTGGGACTTTAAGTGCCTGTCCACTGTTTATCCCTATAGCATTCAATGTGGGTAAGACTTGGACCAAATCTGCCTTTCCCTCATGACATGGAGCCTGCCCTATCCCATCAGTTGAATTTATATCAGGATTTAAAAAGCAAGGCATGTATGCATGGCAAAATAATTTTCAGAAGCCTGCCCTTAATATACCCTAGCATTTCTTTTTCATAAAACCTGGTTATTCCTATCTAGGGAACATAACCTGAAATCTGCACCAGTATATCTTATTGGAATACTTATGTGCCATGTGTTTTAATATATATAAGGGAAATAGTTTCAAATGGGTGTCTGTAGCTTCATCTACTCTATAAATTCTTCGTGATCCACATTCAACTTCTGTCTCAGCTCAATTGGCAGGCAAGCTCTGATGACTGACATTAAAAATTGGTATGTGAAGGTACTAACGGATTACAGATAGTAGAGGTAGGTGAGGGTGAAAAATCATAGAAAATGCTATGAGAGCTCACAGCTGGGAGAACTTGTGTGAGATCGATAAAAGGTCATAATCTTACATGTATCTGAACACACAAGACAACCAGTCTTCTATCAGGCATATCACCAGTAAAAGATGGGTCTTACTTTTTCAGTTATAAGTGTGACCATGTTGATGAAGGGATTAATAGATGAAAGCAGGAAGGCTTGTGCTGGTTATCTGAACTCTACAAGGGACCATATTTATGTATGTATGTATGTATTTATTTATTTATTTATTGATACTAGTATCCCACCTATTGCAAAACATTAGCCTGTTTGTATTACGCGTGCCGCCCGTGGCAGCCCTGCGGCGCAGCCTTTTCACCTTTTCAGACAGACTCTAGTTCCTGGCTCCTCCTCATTGGTGGTGGTGGGCCACCAGCTGCAACCTTGTGTTCCCTCCAGTGCTTCTGGCTCTGCCACTCTACCCAGTGTTGCCAGCCAAGATGTTCCTGTTCATTGGGCCTCTCCGCATGGCCCGCGGAGAGACACCGCCATCAGCACCACGCCCCTTCCTAGGCGCAGCACGTGCATCACTGATTCTTTTAAAGGTCCCACAATGGGAAACTGGCTGTGGACCCGGATGCTGTCATCAGATTCTTCAGCGTATAAAAGCTCAGGCCTCGCTCCATAGCGTTGCCTTTGCAACAGGTTTCCACATACTCAGAGTACTTGTTGCTGATCCTAGAATCGACTCATCATTGTGTTCCTGTTTTCCTGTGGTTCCAGGTTCCTGTTCTCCCTGTTCCTGTTTTGTCTATGTGTTGGACTAACTCTCTGGATTTGACCACCGCTACGCTTGACTACTCTTCAGTTTCTCTCCAGCCCCGC
Organism: Rhinatrema bivittatum; assembly: GCF_901001135.1. NCBI lineage: Eukaryota > Metazoa > Chordata > Amphibia > Gymnophiona > Rhinatrematidae > Rhinatrema > Rhinatrema bivittatum. Next base: position 176,890,375 of record NC_042615.1, read on the forward strand.
AGTTTCTCTCTTTCCTCTGCAAAGATTGACCATGCCTGCCTTCTCCGCACTCTGACCACTGCCTTGATTGACTACGCCTGCCTTCTCCGTGACCTTACCACTGCCTTGATTGACTATGCCTGCCTTCTCCGTGCCTTGACCTCTGTCTTGATTGACTACGCCTGCCTTCTCCGTGCCTTGACCACTGCCTTGATTGACTATGCCTGCCTTATCCGTGCCCTGACCCTTGCTTTGAACGACTACGCTACAGACTTTCCTGTGTCTAGCATTCTATGTTGCTTGCCACAACTTCCACTCGTCGCCGGCTCTGATCCTAGCCTGTCAGTGACGCCTCCTCTCGCCTATCCTCGGTACGTGAACTTACAAGGCTTTGGCCTTTCTTTGCTTGAGTGCCTCCATTTACTTATTGTTCCTTTGGCACCTGAGTTCCAGTACCAAATCCAGTCCAGGATAGGACTACACCATCTAACGGCTGCTGTCTCTGGGCTGAACCACTTTTCATCTTTAGCTAACCTCGAGGTCCACCTAAGTCCTGCCGTCCCCGGCACCCAAAGGCTCAACCCGAGGGGAATGATGGCTGGTATAGGTGAAGCTCCAGGAGCCTCTAGCTTCAGCCCACTCCACCTGCTGATAGTGGGGACCCGTAGGTCCTCACTTACGGATTGCGTCAACCCTACCTCAGCCTTAGGGTCCACCTCCGATGCAACAGTGTGAACATGGAAAAGTTTAGGATTGCAGCTATATATACGTCTGAAACCTATAGTCTACTAGGTAGACCTTCTTCTTAGTGGGATAAGAAAGAATGCATTTATTTTCTTTTATCTCTGCAGACTGTGGGACTTTGAAGAGATTTAGTTAAGCTAGCAGCAGCAGCAGCAGCAGCTAGCTTCAGCTGAATGGAACAGCTACCAAAATTTCTATATGATACCTATTCTCTATAGTAAGAGATGTGCAGTAGTGGAAGGGGCCACTAGTCTCTCTGTGCTGTAATATGACTAACAGGAAAGCCAACCAGCTTTTTCACTATAGACTATACCAGTGCTTGCGGCAAGGCTGTACTAATTTGTTTGGCCCATTATAGACTTGGCTGAATTTAGGGCAAAAGACACCGTGGGTGAAAATTTGTGATGGTACCCCCCCCCCCACACACACACACACACACACACACACGACCCCCAACTGAAACAAAATTATCACATGATAATGTAAAAATTATAATGCACTGCAGATTTCTCTCTTGGACACTCATACAGGCTCTCTAGCTCTCATACACACACACACTCTCTAACTCTCATACACACATACATTCAGGTTCTCTAGCTCTCGTACACACACATACACACAAGCAATCTAGCTCTCAAATACTTAGAAAATAGCCACTGCTATTACTAGCAACAGTAACATGGCATAGACTTAGTTTTCGGGTACTTGCCAAGTTCTTATGGCCTGGATTGGCCACTGTTGGAAACAGGATGCTGGGCTTGTTGGACATTTGGTCTGACCCAGTATGGCATGTTCTTATGTTCTTACATACACACACAGGTTCTCTAGCTCCTAATCCCTAGCAGTCTTGTTCCCCAGCCTCTTTTTCCCTCCCTAGTCTTGTGCAGTTTTGTTCTATTAATCAAACATGTTGAATGTCCATCTGCTGGAAATTTCTCTTACTGTTAAAAATTGTGACTCCAGATCTCCCTAAGTAAACCTTCACTGAATGAATGTAATACTGCACCATAACCATGTCAAAGCAAAGGTGATTTAGTGGAGAATAAACTAAGTGGAAATTTATAGAACCCGTACTTCAATATTTCATGAAAAGAAGAAAATAAAATGTGTCATGCATGCTATCTTCCAGGACATGGTCTGTGCTTATGCTATAGATTCTTACACAGAAACTACAAGCCAGCAGAATACCTCACACTTCAGTCATACATGCAGAACAGACAGAACCTCAGCAAAAATAATAAAGAGACCATAAATTATAAATGTAAACATGCAGACAAAAACTGAACTGGAAACCACAAGTAAAATTCTGTTTGCAGTGCAACAATGGAAAAACAGAAGCATCACCATTCCTCATAAAACATCAAACAACAAAATCAAGAAATATAAAACAACTGTACTAATAAAAAGAAATATTTAAAAATATCTGATGAACAGAATAACAGTCAATGATTAAAAGCTCATATTAAAATTAAAAAAAAAATGTACCAATCACCAATAAAATATTTCAAAACAGCAGACACTTCAAATAACATCTAATAATTAAAAGTAAAAGAGATAAAATAATTCCTCCCCTCTCCACACCTGAGAACTTTTTATTTCCAGCCATTTTGAGATTGTCCTGGATTAGTGATTGAGGGAAAGAGGGAGGATGCACAAACTTTATCCTCTCTCTCTCATACATACACTAACACACATGTTCATTCTTTTTCTCACACACACTCACATGTTCATTCTCATGCATACTTTCTCACCTACATTTTCTCACTCACTGGTACTCTCCCCATAACACACACATGTGCAAGTTCTCAAACTCAGTATTTCTCTCTCCCTCATACACACATAGACTCTCTCGCACTCAGTGGTTCTCTTTTCCACACATACACATGCTCTCTCATATTCAGTGGCTCTGTCTGTCACACACACAGTCTCTCTCACATTCAGACAGCTAGGCTCCCTCTCTCACTCACACACACCAAGCAAGAAGGCTCTCTCTCACACATACAGACAATGGCAGAGGCACATATGCAGGCTCTCTCTCTCACACTGGGCCTTTCTTTAGTCACCAGCAGCATAGGATCTATCAGCAGCCCTACTGGGTCTCTCCTTCTTTTTTTCAGCTACTGACTAGTGACTACACTGAATCTGTCAGCTACTCCATCCTTGGTGCTTCTACACTGAGCATGGAGGGCAGGATCCCCTTCAGTTATACTTCTTTGTTTGCAGCTCCTTGAGTGTATTCAGAACATTTGGAAATGGCACTTCCTCTGTGCTGATCTCATTCATTGTGAGATCAGCATACAGGACCAGCCAACCCCACATGTTTTGGATACACTTCCAGGCTGCAAATAAGAAGTGTCAGTATGGCTCCTGCTTCTGCTGCATATCTGATTTGAGGCCAGGTAGTGCAGGGGCTGAGGTGCAGTATGCCTGCTGCCTCCAAGCTTTTCTACTTTTCTGCAGGCTGGGTGATGCTGATGGTGCTCAGGGCATCCCTCAGTTCAAGGCACCTCGGGTGATCACCCAGATTGCCCACCCCCAAAACTCGTTCTGATTGTAGAGGTAAGATGGGTCTTCCTAAATATGTAGTTAATGTCACCCTATGTTTGCTTTTTTATATATGACATGAATCCAGATGGAATTAACAAATTAGCTGGGGTGTTATCCCTCCCCTGCAATCTCTACACTATCACCCTAACTGCTAGCCAGCTAATCCCCCTCTTTCATCCTATACAGTCTGTAATTGAACCACCCCTCCTGACCACTCCTCTCCTCAAGCATAGCCACCTTCCCAGCCTCTATCACTACAGCTTATACCCTATTATATCCCCTAGTTCCTCTCTCTTTCCCCCAAATCACCTCTTCTCTCACTCTTAAGCCCTTTTTACTTTCTCCATCTGATCCATTCTACCCCAAGGCATTCTTATTACCCCACCTTTTTCTCTGTAGTCCCCTTCATCTCATCCTTCCACTGTTCTCTGCCTCACTCTCAGTTCCCATCCCCTAGCTATCACCTTCTCCCTCCTCTCCAATCCTTGCACATCCCCTCAGTTGCTCCCTTAGATTTTATTTGTCATTCTTTAATGCCCATTCTCTAACCTTCCACAGCTGATATAACAATCAAACTTTGCCAGCATATGATCCCTCCCTTCAAATAGCATGTTATCTAGAAAAGACCTAATCCAGGGACAGCCACAAGCTTTTCCTTTAGCCCTCAAGTGTAAGATGGATAACACCTAGTGAGAAGGTATGGCAGGCTGAGGATTGGAATGATTTGTGTAGTATTGGGAGGATCTGTAGTGGGTGAGGAGAGAAGATCCATGGCAATCTCCATCAGGCCTTGCACACTCAACCTTACCCTCTCTTTATGGTAGGTCATAAGCCTGGCTTTCGTCAGCAATTGCCAGCAACATTAGTACTTGAAATCAGCAGCGGCTGATTGAACCATTGCAAGTTCACAGACTCCACTGTGACCCCAATCCCTCCTCATGCAGGACTTCATATTAACAAGGAAACACATGCAAAGATCTTTTAGTGTTTACTGGCTGACAGACCACATGCTGATTTATACTGCTAGTATTGCTGTGGTATAAAGGCCTTCCTCAGGCATGCATTATGGTGCCAGACTCCACTCCTGGGGATTGGCATGTGTTCATATTTCACCAGCAGGGTTGCCACTCTATAGACATCCTTGGTTATATACTTTGAATGTCACGCAAGGAGAGCCATTTTGGAATGTGCCTGCCCCAGAAGAACCTGAAAGTCTTGCCTGAGAAAAAAACAAACACATCTACATTAGCAACAGTTTAGCTCAAATATGCACACGTATGATTTCATTTCACATATATTTGTTCTTGCACAATTATCAACCATATGTGATTATGTTTTATATACAACAAACCTCATAGTTTATAATCTGCACATGCATTCATAGGCAGATTATAAAATTGCTGAGTTTGCACGCACACACACACATGGCATATACACACATAAGTGGTGTTATGCTCGGCTGCCCATGATGCAATGCCATGGACCACTATGCTTATCTGCAGCCTTGATGCTGTGGCAGGCCTCCCACATTGTGACGTGACCATCCGCCGTGTTCCTATAGACTCAGCACAGCTGTGGCAGAATGCCACCAACCGTATACAATGCTCTCTCTAGGCATGCACGTGTATCCCTAACTGGATGGTGGGAAATCCCTCGCAGCACCCACTTCTGACTTCACCACCTGCAACCAATAAAAGGGCTTTGCTCCAAGCAATCCAAGCCTCAACAATGGGTCGATTACTAGGGGTGTGCATTCGGTCCCTACATATTGGCAATCCGCAACGGTGTGCCAATTTTCATTGTATTCGTGGGGAAGCGAAACGTATCACGATTCCCCACGAATACAACAAATTTTCCCCGAATTATTCAGCCGCCAATTTAAACAACCCTCCCACCCTCCTGATCCTCCCAATACTTACCAAAACTCCCTGGTGGTCCAGCGGTGGGATCCGGGATCCATCCCCTGCACTCTCACACCCTCGCTATGTTTCAAAATGGTGCCAGTAGCCCCTGTGACATAGTAAGGGCAAGGCTATTGGCGCCATTTTGATTCCTGGCACCTGACAGCACGAGTGCAGAAGATCGCTCCCGGACCCCTGCTGGACCCCCAGGGACTTTTGGCCAGCTTGGGGGGCCTCCTGCCCCCCACAAGCCTTGCCAAAAGTCCAGCAGGGGTCTGTGAGCGACCTCCTGCACTTGGGCTGTATTGCCAGTATTCAAAATGGCGCCAGCGCTACCTTCACCCTCACTATGTCACAGGAGCCGACGGTTGGCCTCTGTGACATAGTGAGGGTGAAGGCTAGCGCCGGCGCCATTTTGAGTATTGGCAGCCACTAGTCTTTGCCCTCACTATGTCACAGGGGCCGACCGTCGGCCCCTGTGACATAGTGAGGGCAAAGGTAGCGCCGGCGACATTTTGAATACTGGTAATACGGCCCGCGTGCAGGAGGTCGCTCCTGGACCCCTGCTGGACTTTTGGCAAGGCTTGTGGGGGTCAGGAGGCCCCCCCCCAAGCTGGCCAAAAGTCCCTGGGGGTCCAGCGGGGGTCCGGGAGTGATCTCCTGCACTCATGCCGTTGGGTGCCAGGAATCAAAATGGCGCCGATAGCCTTGCCCTTACTATGTAACAGGGGCTACTGGTGCCATTGGTCAGCCCCTGTCACATGGTAGGAGCACAAGATGGCACCGATGGCCATGTGACAGCGGCTGACCAATAGCATCGGTAGCCCCTGTGACATGGTAGGTCAAAGGCTATCGGCGCCATTTTGAATCTGGTTCGAGAGTGTGAGAGTGCAGGGGATGGGTCCCAGTCCCCCCGCTGGACCACCAGTGAGTTTTGGTAAGTCTTGGGGGGGTTCAGGAGGGTGTGGGGTTGTAGTAAATTTAATTTTAGCCGGGTACCGAATAGGATTAGACGTAAAACCGTATCGGGGTGCCACACGGACTTATGCAACGTATTTGTCCCCCGACGAATACGTATCCCGAATGCAACGTATGGCGTCCCTCTGCACATCCCTATCGATTACCACCCTGGTACTATTTGTTGCTTCAGCCTCAGCCACAGCTTGGTTTCAACCTCAGCCTCAGCTACAGCTGCCGTCGCAGCTTGTCTTTAACTTCAGACTTAGCCTCAGCCGCAGCTTGTCTTCAACATCAGCGTCAGCCACAGTTGCAGCTTGTCTTTAACTTCAGCCTCAGCCTAAGCCGCAGCTTGTCTTCAGCTTCAGTCTCAGCCTCAGCCGCAGCTTGTCTTCAACCTCCTCGTCAGCCACAGTTGCAGCTTGTCTTTAACTTCAGCCTCAGCCTAAGCCGCAGCTTGTCTTTATTTCAGTCTCAGCCACAGCCGCAGCTTGCCTTTAACTTCAGTCTCAGCCTCAGCTGCAGCTTGTCTTTAACTTCAGTCTCAGCCTCAGCCGCAGCTTGTCTTTAACTTCAATCTTAGCCTCAGCCACAGCTTGTCTTCAACCTCAGTGTCAGCCACAGCCGCAGCTTGACTTCAACCTCAGCCTCAGCTGCAGCTTGTCTTCAACCTCAGCATCATCCTCAGCCGCAGCTTGTCTTCAGCCTCAGCCTCAGCCGCAGCCACAGCTTGTCTTCAACCTCAGCCTCAGCCACAGCCGCAGCTTGTCTTCAACCTCAGCCTAAGCCACAGCCGCAGTTTGTCTTCAGCCTCAGCCACAGCCGCAGCTTGTCTTCAACCTCAGCCTCAGCCACAGCTGCAGCTAGTCTTCTGCCACAGCTGCATCTTCTCTTCAGCTTCATCTTCAGCTGAGGTTCATCTTCAGCCTCATCCACAGCCACAGTATATCTTCAGTCTCAGCCTCAGTCATAGCCGAAGCTTGTCTTCATCCTCAGTTAGGCCATAGGTTCATCCCATCTTCGGCTATGCTGCCATCTAGCCTTCTCATCACCAGAGGCACTCACCTAAGACTTGCTGGCATCCAGAACCCAAAGGCTCAACCCACTGGGAAAGGGGCTGAAAAAGCAAAGCTGCAGTCTGTTTCCGCACCATTGTTCTCCAGTTGGTAGTGAGAACCTACTAGGCCCTCCCAGAAGGTGGCATCAAACTCACTTCAACACAAAGGTCCACGAACACAACAATTAGGTTTGCTTGCATTTTTAAAACATTTATCCTCTCTGTGTCTCTCCAATTGATGTCCCAATTCATTACTGCCATTTTTCTCAAAATTAATTGAAGTAACTCTATTAAAATAACTTAATGATTGCATGGATAATTTTCCAATTCTTGATCCATTTAAATTTGTATTTTAGAAATCATTAAATAGAGACACTGTTAATTTCAGCTGTGGACATCATTTGGTGGTGATTTGATTCTGTGTAAAAGTATGTTCTTGTAATATTGGACACCTATGTGGTATTTGATACCATCAATCATGAGATTCTGATTAATGGTTTAAATGAATATGGAATTTCTGGGCAGGTTCATGCTTGGTTTTCATCATACTTGCTAAATCACCAACAACAAATATGTATTGAGTCTAGTACTTCCCCTTGACATTTGATTGAGATTGGGGTCCCACAGGGCTCAGCCCTTTCTGCTACCCTTTTTAATATCTAAGTGCCCCATATTTGTCATCTACTATTATGTGAAATTATAAACTATATGCTGATGACACTATTTTTTTTTTACCTGTGTTGTCCTCCTAGTTCTTCACATTCTTTCAACATTCATTGTCTCATAATATACCGAGGTTTAATGTCACATAGACTGAGATCATGATCTTAGAAAGAATTCCTGCTAATGATAAACCCTCAATGTATACATTTGAGGACTGTGAAATACCTATTGTGTCACAAGTCAAGAGTCTTGGAATCATTTTAGACTCCAGATTAGCCATTCATCCTCAAGTAAATGTAGTTACCAAGGCAACCATTTTTAAAGTTAAGAATGCTTCACAGGTTGAAACTGTTGCTGGGACCATCTGATTTTTGGTCACTATTACAAGCACTTGCATTTACAGGGATTGATTATTGTAGCTCCATCTATCATGGGGTGCCTTTGTTCATGTTATGAGTAATACCGATTGCTCAGAATTTTTCTGCTTGCATCCTAACAGGTGCAAGTAGTAAGCAACACATTACACTTGTCTTACATGAGTTACACCTGCTTCCAATTGCCTCAAGAATTAAATATAAAACTGCTACAATTATGTATAAGCTTTTGAAGAATGTTAATTCTCCATGGTTTAGTACCCTTTTGAAAATCTATAATCCTCCATACTTACTTCATTCCTCTCAGTCGTGGCTATTAGTAGTTGCCTCCATAAAAATGGCATGATTAGATAAAACCCATGAAAAGGCATTCTTTATTGCAGGATCAGTCTATTGAAATAGTTTATCTGACCAATTGAGAATAAAATCATATGTTAAGAGACTATTGAAAACGTATCTATTTCAGTTAGCATTTATTCTTGTTATCTAAGATCTTTTGTAATCTGATATCCATATTTTTAGGATTTTTTAATTGTGTTTTTAATAGTTTTTAATATCATTGTTTTATTTTGTATTATATATTTATGTTTGTACTTTTGTGAATCACTTTGAATTTCATCTAATTGATCTATAAATGTTTTAAATAAATACGTAAATAAAGGCACAAAAGATCCTTATTAGCTGAGAATAAATGTTAAAGATCAAGAAAGATCTGTAGTATCAAGGAAGGTTTATGGTATTGCAGTAACTAGGGAAACTATGGAGGCTGGATGCACCTAGCAGTCATTATAATAAGGAGTTTCTATATTTATATTATTTTTCTGTTCATTATCAATTTCAACATTTCACCTACTGCAGATATCCTACATGACAAGTTGATAATTATCTGCTTCATTCCTTTCATCATTTCTTTAATGGAGGCACATTAGACATCAACAAATTGTTTGATATATAACCTCTCAGCAAAAATTTTCAGAAACTTTAACTTAATGACCTTCATTTTACCACTTTGAGTTCCCTGAGAAAGCTTGGTAATAATCCATCAGATCCTGATGTCTTGTCCACATTTATCTGCAAAATATATTTTTTAACCTTTCCTTCAGATAGTGATACCTCAGGCAAATGTGAACATTTTTCATTCACAGGCAGTATTTCTTGCTTCTTCATTAACATCTTTCTTTTTATAAAGCACTAACTAATACAAAGTTCCTCTTTGGTAGAATATGTTAAGCAACATTGTTCATTACATCATTAACCTTTTCCTCTCTATATGAGACTACTGAGGGTTTTATGTACAGAAAATATTAGGGTTACTTTTCAAGCCTACAGTCAAACTATTTTCAAATTTCTTTTGGCATGCCTGATTGTTGACTCACTGTGCATATTGTGCAATATATATTCTCATTCGCTGATACTGATTTCCATTTTCATAGAAATATAAGATATGATGGCAAATGACTACAAGACCTATCTAATTTGTCCATTTCTGATAGAATACTACAGAACAGTCCTACCCAGTCTAATGCTTTACCCTTAATTTCTCAGATCAAAGGAGTTTCTGTGCTTGTTCTACGCTTTGTTGAATTATGTTACTGTTTTAACCTCAGCACCTCCAGTGGGAAATTATTCCATAGTGCCAATACTCTTTCTATGAAAAAATATTTCCTTATACTCTTTTTGAGTCTACTCCCTTTCAGCCTCATATAATAACCTTTTTGATACTTTCCACTAAAATCAACTACTATTTGTTCTAATTTCTCTTTTAACTTGAGTTGTCAAACAGCTTGGCTTTTTCTTCTTCTTTTTTTTTTTTCTTTGTTATTATACATTAGACTTCTGTTTGGCTGGAAGTAGTTTTGCTTTGTCTTTCCAGGTCTGTCAGCTTACTCCAAGTAATTACCCAATTCAGTGGAAGTGGTGGGCGAGGGACTTTTTCTGATTGCCACTGTTAATAACAGAACTTATGGTACTTTTACTGTTAGGTTAACATTTACTATAACAGCAGAGCTATATAACAGCAACCTATCTTATTTATTGTGCTATCCATCAAATAAAAATATGAAAATATGAGTACATTAACATTTTATGCAATTTATAATATGGTTTGCAATTCTGGCCTCATCATAAGAGTTCACTACAAGAATGCAGAAGTGATATTATCACTGCTTGAAATAAAGTTTCAAGTGGATCAAAATGGGAGAACTTTGCCTTCTTTGTGACCTTCCAATCTCTCATCCCCTCTCTTCCCATTCACACAAATTTTTAGCCATCTTGTGCTCTCTCTTCCCACCGTCTAATTCTTTCCTTCCTCTTCCTCCATTATCAAGCCAATCTTTCTCTTCTTTTCATCTCCTTTCCTCTATATATGCTTTCCCCATCTCCCTCTCTATATCCTTCACCTTTATCTCCAGCTCATTTTTCTTTGCATTCTTCTACTTCCTTCTCAAGTTATCATTACATTTATCAGAGAGAGGAGGGTAAAGGAAAGAAGACAGAACCCTCATCCAAGGAGGATAACTTTCAAAGATTTGTGTGTATAAATGCACGGAGATGGGCACGCATATGCAATCACACATATTTTGTATCATGCAAGTAAATGTATGCGCACAATACAAAATACTCACAAGTTTAATTTTACGATTAAGCACATAAATGTATGTACATTTCTGCATGGCTTTTCACTGTTTGTGCAAGTTTGTGCATACGGTGCACATTCTGAGACCACAGAATTTCCACTTCTTCAGGGACAAGGATATCCAAAAACCTGCCACCAGACAAGTAGTCAAACTTTACAACCAGGGATGTCGCCCACCTGGAGTCCCTGGCAGTGCACTACGAGTGGACCTGTTCCTATTCACAGAGTCTGGAGGAACTTCTGGAGTATCAAGTTGGTATGGTCCACAGTGCACAATGACTTTAACAGAGCAGCTTCCTACACACATTAGGTAAGTATAATGTGGGTAGTGGGAGTAGATAGGGGTGTATATGGGGGCAGGAGTCACTAAAGGGAGCTCTGGAGAGTGGAAGTAGGTAGGTAAAGATATGCATGGGGGTCACTAGAGCTATCCTAAAGTGGCCTACAAATAGAGCAAGAGTACATTGATATGTATGGATACAGTAACTGTTGTGCATTATCCACCGGTGCTGCCTTGGACAGACCTTCAGGGACATAGTAGCCAAATACCAACTCGTCTGGCAGCCCTGGTGCTGCCTTGGAGGAGGAAGGTCTCCTAGTCTGAGAGCATCACCTTGGTATAGCAAGAAGTGATCTTGTAGAAAGGATCTGCTCTCCAAGTGATGTCTTGTCCTCTCTTTGCGGGTGTCGGGAGGGTGGGGGAAGCAAAGGGATTAGTTTTAAAGGGTAGGGGTGGGTTTAGGGTTATTTTTGTGTGCCGTTATTCCCACCCTCCCCCCAAACGATAAGAGAACCCCCACGAACAATATTGTGGGGTTTTCCTATCATTCCAGGGGAGCCCCCGATTTCAGACGATTTTGAAAATATCAACAATATTTTCAATCGTCCGAAGCCCTATATGCAACACCTTGCACTTGTACACATTATATTTCATCTGCCATTTGGATGCCCAATCTTCCAGTCTCGCAAGGTCCACCTGCAATGTATCACAATCCGCTTGTGATTTAACTACTCTGAATAATTTTGTATCATCTGCAAATTTGATAATCTCACTCATCATATTCCTTCTCAGATCATTTCTAAATATATTGAAAAGCACCAGTTCAAGTGCAAATCCCTGAGGCACACCACTGTTTATCCTTTTCCACTGAGAAAATTGACCATTTAATCCTACTCTCTGTTTCTTATCTTTTAACCAGTTTGTAATTCATGAAAGGACATCACCTCCTATCCTGTGACTTTTTAGTTTTCTTAGAAGCCTCTTATGAGGGACTTTGTCAAATGCCTTATGGAAATCCAAATATACTACTTCTACCAGAAATGAAGTAGATTTGTGAGGCAAGACTTCCCTTGGGTAAATCCATGTTGACTATGTTCCATTAAACCATGTCTTTCTATATACTCTGATTTTTATCTTTAGGCTAGTTTCCACTATTTTTACCGGCACTGAATTCAAGCTCACTGGTCTATAGTTTACTGGATAGCCCCTGGAGCCCTTTTCAAATATTGGTGTTACATGGCCACCCTCCAGTCTTCAGGTACAATGGATGATTTTAATGATAGATTACAAATTTTAACTAATAGATCTGAAATTTCATTTTTGAGTTCCTTTAGAACCCTAGGATGCATACCAACCAGTCCAGGTGATTTGTTACTCTTTAATTTGTCAATCTGGCATACTACATCTTCCAGATTCACAGTGATTTGGTTCAGTTCATCTGATTCATTACCCTTGAAAACCATCTCCAGAACTGGTATCTCCCCAACATCCTCATTAGTAAATAGGGATGTGAATCATGTGATCGATCATCTTAACGATCAATTTTGGCTGGGGGGGGGAGGGAAATCTGATCGTCATGGTTTTTTTTTTGTTAAAAAATCGTAAAAAATCCTAAATCGGGGGAGGGCAGGAAAACCAGCACACCAAAACAACCCTAAAACCCACCCGACCCTTTAAAACAAATCCCCCACCCTCCCAAAGCCCCCCAAAATGTTTTAAATTACCTGGGGTCCAGTGGGGGGGTCCCGGTGCGATCTCCCGCTCTTGGGCCACGGCTGTGTTAATAGAAATGGCGCCGGTGGCCCTTTGCCCTTACCATATGACAGGGCAAAGGTAGCGCCGGTGCCATTTTGGTTCCTGTCACCCGATGTCACGAGTGCAGGAGATCGCTCCCGGACCCCCGCTGAACCCCCAGGGCCTTTTGGCCAGCTTGGGGGGCCTCCTGACCCCCACAAGACTTGCCAAAAGTCCAGCGGGGGTCCGGGAGCGACCTCCTGCATACGGGCCATATTGCCAATATTCAAAATGGCGCCGGCGCTACTTTGCCCTCACTATGGGGCGGATTTTCAGAGCCCTGCTCGCGTAAATCTGCCCAAAACCGGGCGAATTTACGCGAGCAGGGCCCTGCGCGCCGGGAAGCCTATTTTACATAGGCCTCCCGGCGCGCGCAGAGCCCCGGGACTCGCGTAAGTCCCGGGGTTCTCCGAGGGGGGGGCGGGCCCGGTCGTCGTGGCGTTTCAGGGGCGTGTCGGCAGCATTTTGGGGGCGGGTACGGGGGCGTGGCTACATCCCGGGGCGGTCCGGGGGCGTGGCCGCGCCCTCCGTACCCGCCCCCAGGTCGCGGCCCGGCGCGCAGGAGGCCCACTGGCGCGCGGGGATTTACGCCTCCCTCCGGGAGGCGTAAATCCCCCGACAAAGGTAAGGGGGGGTTTAGACAGGGCCGGGCGGGTGGGTTAGGTAGGGGAAGGGAGGGGAAGGTCAGGGGAGGGCAAAGGAAAGTTCCCTCCGAGGCCGCTTCGATTTCGGAGCGGCCTTGGAGGGAACGGGGGTAGGCTGCGCGGCTCGGCGCGCGCCGGCTATACAAAATCCATAGCCTTGCGCGCGCCGATCCAGGATTTTAGCAGATACGCGCGGCTCCGCGCGTATCTACTAAAATCCAGCGTACTTTTGTTTGCGCCTGGAGTGCAAACAAAAGTAGGCTATTCGCGCGCCTTTTAAAATCCGCCCCTATGTCGACATAGTGAGGGCAAAATGGCGCCGGCGCTACTTTTGCCCTCACTATGTCTTCTTAGTGTTTGGGTAATTGCCAGGTTCTTGTGGCCTGGTTTTGGCCTCTGTTGGAAACAGGATGCTGGGCTTGATGTACCCTTGGTCTGACCCAGCATGGCAATTTCTTATGTTCTTATGTTCTTATGAAATGCATTTAGATCCCAGCGAAATGAAAAACAAATCGAAACAAATGTTTTCCATCTGCAAATCCCTACAAGCCACCAAATGCCAAGTTGATAATCAAAGTGAAAGTTAGCACTTGTATAAGCAAATGAGCTATAGCAAATTTACATGCATATATGTGTGTACATACGTAAAGGTACGCACTACGTTGTTTTTAAAATAGGTCATTAAGTTGATCTGCTTCTCCATGCCCCCAACATTCCCCTTTTCTGTGCACAAAAAGGAGTACAAGCACATTAATATTTACACATATGTGGTCCCTTTTTAAAATAAGGATTGCTCACTCTTGGACAACATACATACATTCATACATACATACATACATACATAAATACATGGCTTTTCTTGCATGAGTAACTGTTCGAAAATTCATCTTTTCATTTTAACTAGATGAAAAACTGTCTAAGATATTAATATAATTTTGTAGCTACATATTCCAATTAGCTTCTAATCTTAGCTAATGACCTCTAAATCTTCCAACATATCGTAAATGCTCGATATATTTAATTGTTTGTTATATTTTTGTATTGCAAATTATGAGAAGATCATTAAAATATATGAATTTACATGCTGTCACATTACTGAAATGCTGTCTTAGCAAATATATCTATGTATATATCTATTTCTATATCTCTATTTATATCTGTCTATATACATATCTCTATCTATCTATCTATCTATCTATCTATATATATATAAAGTTGCATGAATAGTCACTAAGAAATACTAGAGAGAAAAGATTTCAAAACTATGTTTGTCCTCATGTGCACTGACTGCAAGCAGCAAGATGACAAATGGACAAGACCTGAACCCCTGGGAGTTCAATAAACTAGCAATGTCTATACACTGAAAATCGCCTACCACAAAAATCCTCTATAGCTCTTCTTCATTCCTTGCCTTTGACTTATAATGGCATTGAACTCAGAAGTCTTTTGTGAATCATTTAAAACATGCATTAAAATATTCCATTGTAGATTAGAATGGCAGTTCACTATTATTCAAAAGTGCTGCCTCAGGGCTTCTCTTTGAAAGAAATTGAAATACTTCCATGAAACTGCAGTTTGTTCATAGCCAATGATTCTTTTGAAAGCTATTAGAATTTCAAGTATGAAAGCAATGTTCTAATTTTTAATTTTGTATAGTATTAGTGACCAATATTATCAGACAAAAAACAAAGTTTAATGCTGTATTTCTTCAACAAAAAAAATATACATATATATCTCTAAAATGATGTTTAAAAATGTGGGCTATTTCAATATTTAAGTGATTACACAGGCATTTACATTAAGTAATTACTTTTAAGCAACCATTTGTAAGCCCTTTAAAAATATAATGGTCTCTGTGATATAGATCAGTAAAGTTACGAGTAGTCAGTGGGGTTTTGTTGTTGTTGTTGATGAATACTGGTAAATTGTAACAATGTACTTCTGTCTGTAGGTTTAACAAAGATGGTTGTGGATAATGTTCCATGGGATTTGTACACAAAGAGATCCAAAAAATATATATGTGTATCACTATTATGCAGTGTGAACTGTAATTTGCAATCCAAAGCTTGAACTTTTAAAACTCTTCAGGGGAAACAGTCCATTTAAAAAAGAGGTCATCAAAAGGGATGTGCATTCATTTTCTACAAATGTGCAATCCGTAATGCATAAGTCCCTGTTTGTTTGATTCATGGGTTCGCAAAACACATGGCGATCCCCATGAATAAAAGATATCATATTAGTTTCATTATTTTGGTTTGCAGTGAATTCTTAGCGGCCGTTTGAAATAGGAGAAGGCCTTGTGGTAGTATCCATAGCAAACCCCAGCCCTTTTCCTGTGAGTCATAAGTGACTTCACAGCCCTGTCATAGAGTGAGTCAGACAGGTTGGCAAGGAGACGAGAATGCAACCTGTCAGAGCTATGCATTTTTCTAATGCAGTCTATCGCCGCTCTCACTCAGTGTTCTGTGACGCTGTTCCTGATGATGCTGTACTATTTATACCTTAAGCACAAGCTGTGCCACACACTTTCTTTTAGGATTTTGCCTGAAAAGGTTGTTTCTTTTGAGCTCTCTCCGAGTGTCTCAAATCTGTATTCAATTGCTAGTTACTTTGTTAGAATTTTCCATTGAAAAATATATTTGTTCATTTTTGCTGCTGTGCCAGCCAGGTTTTTTTGACTGTACTTTTTTTTATTGAATTCAGACTGTCTCTCTGTCTCTCCCACTGAGACAAGCTGCCAGCAGTGGCATTTTGCTGCTGATCTTACCCCCTGGGGTAGGTTGTTGCAGGCACAGGAAGGGTTTGGGTGGTGTGGGTGGGAGATAGTGTGAGTTGGCATTTTCAAACAAGAAGCAGCATCACTAGGAATTGTGCTTGCTCAGGCTTCCAGTCAAGTCTTTTCTCTGCAGTTTCATTTTTTGTGCACACAGTTCAGTCTCAGTTGTAGTGTACATCAAGGCAATGCACTGTGCATCTGTGGGTAGTTTTCCAGACTCACATATATTGGTACAGTGGTGTTCATTCACCAATAAATAAATACTTATTTTAATTGAAATCCCTAGTAGGCAGTGACATTAAATCCATGATGTCAGGGAAAAGTAGACCAGTGATTGGGACTAGCAGAGGAGGCACTTCAAAAGGCAGTGCCAGTCCCCCATTAAAGTTAAAAAGGGAGCTGTTCCAATCTAAAATCTCTGGAGGGGCAGGCAGTTTCATCCGGAAAAAACTGAAATTTAAAGATGATGCACCTCCACCACCTGTTTTTGACCCTGTAGTTTTGGAGGTGAGGGAAGGGGAGGCTGAGTCATGCAAGACAAAAGGGCGAGACTCAAAAGCAGTAGTGCGACAGCAGACTCAACTTAGCATTGAAAATGTAGCGCAATCACTGTTTGCTTCTGATTCCAATGAAGAATCATCTTGTGTGGGATTCTCATCATCAGAAATGGAAGAAGTCATTGCTGAAGAAGGTTTAGAAGGATTAATTAGTTCTGTCTTAGCCTCCACGTCAGCGCTGCAGGGGAGAGATGAAACTGATGATGATGATGAGGAAGAGCAGTCAGCGCAGGCACAGAGAGTGACTGATGCCCCTGGCATTGCTTCTCAGAGTGCACCCACTACTTCAACTCCAGTGCCATCATACACCCCGAAGGCTATAGAGAAGGGATCACAAAATAAATCTGTGATCTGGAGCTACTTTAATGTGACAGAGGACCCGTATTTTATTCAGTGTAATTATTGTGCCAGGACTATTAGCAGAGGCAAGCAAATGGGACATCTAACTAATTTTAGCATGATGCATCATATGCAGAAGCAACACCCAACAGTACTGTCATCTGGGGATGGTGGCAGTAGGGATGTGCATTTGTTTTCAATGAATGTGCAATCCGCATTTCATAAGTCCCTATTTGTTTTATTTGTGGGTTCACGAAATGCATGGCAATCCCCCACAAATAAAACATATCATATTAGTTTCATTCTTTTGGTTCGCAGTGATTTCTTAGCGGCCATTTGAAATAGGAGAAGGCCATGTGGGAGTATCCATAAGAAAAAACAGCCCTTTCTTGTGAGTCGTAAGTGACCTCACAGCCCTGTCATAGAGTGGCAAGGAGATGAGAATGCAACCTATCAGAGCTAAGCATTTTTCTAATGCAGCCAATCACCACTCAGTGCTCTGTGCCGCTATTCCTGATGCTGCTGCACTATTTATACCTTAATACTCAAATATATAAATCCTGTAACACAAGAGTAGGTAGAGGGTCCCGATGTGACCTCATATATTGGTGCCCAGAGGCTTAAGCTAATATGAGCTTTCGGTGGCGAGACGCCTTCTTTTAATCATTGGTCACAAAGGGACAGGTTATTTTTGATAGAACGCTCCCTGATCGGGAGCTGTACTATTCATGCACTTTGAATGAGAGCGCTTCAATATCTGAAGCTGTACTTATCTTTACGGTGTTCACACGTATAAGAGCCTTATAATGATGATGGCTAAATGGATGAAACCAATGTGATTCCGACAATGAGTGTTTCATAGAAAACCTCCTTCTTCAGGGGGTCGGAGTACCAATGTTGCCGGCTCAATCAATTGAACAAGAGGTGCGCTTATGAGGCTGCATGTGTGGCGTCTTAATGTGGCTTTCGGCGATGCTGTTGTAAAGTCTAACGCTTGGCCATGTGTCATCTATCAGCGGCCACACATGCAGCCTCATAAGCGCACCTCTTGTTCAATTGATTGAGCCGGCAACATTGGTATTGAATTTCTGTACCTCTCAGTTTTATACATCCATTTATCGTAAAGAGACAGACAGGAACACCCTATTAGCTTATGACAGTTTTCACCCACATCATTTAAAGAACAACATTCCCACAGGCCAGTTTCTGAGGTTGAGACGGCTTTGCTCTACTAGAACAGATTATGCTAGTCAAGCTAAGCAGATGGTATCACAGTTTCGACAGAGAGGGTACCCCAACAAAGTTTTGAAACGAGCATATAAGTGAGCTTTTAATGTGAATAGAGATTTACTTTTTTTGCCACATACACAGGACAATACCCCAACCACAAATTGTATTTTGCCATTTTATACGATTAGTAGTGAGATAGCAAGGATCATTAGAAGGTACTGGGAGGAGCTTAAATTGGATACGCTTTTGAGGAGTACGATATGATTTACATATTGAAGGGGTTCTAACATTAGAGACAGGTTGGTTCATTCAAGTTTCGCACAGGAAAATATTATAAAGGAGAGGGGATCGCATAAACCATGTAACCATTGTTCAGTATGTAAACAAACATCGACCATGTCTGAATTCACACATCCAACCACAGGGAAGATATACATCTTAAATGCCAATTCAGACTGTGATACACAGGGGGTTGTATACGTGATTAAATGCCCGTGTAGCAAACTTTATGTGGGTAAAACCACGAGGAAAATTAAGACGCGGATAATTGAACATAAGTCCAATATAAATACGGGGAGGGAAGTGGCTCACTGGGTTCAGGCATCGCACACAGTAGAAGAGTTATACTTTTTTATTATTGATGTGATATCGCCCCCAACCAGAGGGGGAGATTTTTCTTCTATTCTTATTAAAAGAGATCAAAAATGGATCTACAATTTAAACACTTTAGCTCCAAATGGACTTAATGCTGAAGTAGAGTGGTATCATTTTCTATAAATGTGTAACTTTGGGATCGGACTTTGCCTGACGGGTAATTAGTTAATTAATGGTGTCTGAGCACAACGCCGGTTTGCGCACCAAAAAAGCCTGAGTAAGGACTTAAATTTGAGTTTGTGACACAGTGGCTCTGTGCTCCTGTAAAATATATGACTGATCACCACACAGGTATGTGAGTTTCCATTGTTCTGTCTGTTTTCCGGTTAGCCTATGTTGAAAATTTGGTCTCATTTTTACTATTTTGATTTTTAGAATTGTTAAGAATCCCCCCGAAGCAGCTGAAAGGCGAAACACGGGACCGTGTCGGGGACTGCTGTCAAATTTGATGTTTAAATTTTGTGGGGTATAAGAGAGGAGTCACCGTTTCTAATAATAAATGAAATAATCTGAAGAACTTTGACCAAATCAAGGTGTGAGTGCACTTTTTTGACTGCAATATTCACAGCTTAGAGGAGACAAGGTATCAGTCCAAACCGACAGGGGGAGAGCAAGGGTCCAAGAACAGACGTTGGAAGATTCTTGGCAAGAAACTGTAACGACGGTAGTACTGTAGCTGAAGACATGAAGAATATTGAAGATCCAGGCAAGACATAGACGAGACACTTAAGATATAAACAATCAAGGCATGAGATTGCAGGACAGCAGGTTTGCATCTCACTTTCTAGTGACCCAAGAGGCAGAGTTCAAGACAAGACATCCAAGATGAACAGAAGGCATAGACTAGTATTAAGTTGTATTGAAGACCAGTTCTTGGTTCACAGTGGTAACATGAAGCGAAGTTCAACCTGGATTCTGTAGCTGTAATGGTGGAACTCAGGAGAATCTGTAAACAATTTACTAGTTGACTTTTGAATAGCCATGATGTCAGGCAGAGTCGAATGGAAGTCCAATGCACAAAGTTCAGATGCTGGAGAGTAATTCTAGAGGCAACTTGTCTAAAGAAGATGATGAACTCAATACTGAAGGAAGAGTCTCAGCGAAGGTCGTAATCGGGATATTCACAAGATCTTCATCATTGGAAGCTAGAGATCCCCCCGGGAGGAGCCCTTGAAGAACCGAGCCGCTTGGGCTTAGGAGTAAACATCTGGGAACTAGTGTGCGATGGAAGCTTCAAAGGACAAGAGTTGAGCGAGAAGTCAAAACCAGAGAGACCCACAATCTTCACCATTGGATACCCGAGATCCCCCCGGGAGGAGCCCTTGAGGATCTGAGCTGCTTGGGCTTAGGTGGGGTCCACTGAAGGTGGAAGTCTGAAGCTGAGCAGGAAGTGGAGACTAAGAAGCTCAGGATTGATGGTCAGTAGGTGTCACTATAGTACTTAAGCAAGGGACTGTTTGTTGATGATAATTGCTCCGATGACAAGAGGGAGAAGTCCCCTTAAGCTGGAACAAGGAGCATACCAGACGATAGATGTCGCTGTGGTACTATGCAAGGAACTGTTAGTCAAAGGAAAACACTCCTTTAGGATGGAGTCAAGAAGCCACATTGAGATGGAAGGAGCTTCATGAGACTAGACTTGAAGATGGCAATGGATTCCAATGGGTGTGAGGAACCCCCACAGACAGATGGTCAAATGTAGGCACTGGTGAGCAAACTTGCAGAAGTGAGTCACTGGTGGCAAAATAGATGACAGGAAATCAGGAATTCCAATCCTGATTGAAGACTGGAGATGCTGCGTGCTTGAAGAACTCATGGTGGCAAGCTCATAGGTGCAGGATACCTCGCGATGGTGATCCTGAGTCAAATTCATCTGTATGAAACAGAAGCTGGACCAAACTATGGATTCAAGAAGAATCGCAGGAAAGTGACATCTGCGAAGAACCAACAAGTAGTCTATAGCTGGGAACTCCCTTGCGGATATGAAGAGAGACTTCTAGTTGAAGAAGGCTCCTATGGCAAGCACTAAGACAATGCAAGCAAGAGCGGAGTCAGGAGCGAAGAGGTGAAGATGCGTCTAGGGTGCAGGTGCTTCTGGCGCTTCTGGCTGAGAAGACTCCAGAGCCAGCACTAAGCCAGTGCAGACAAAGGCTGAATAGACAGAGAAGATGTGAAGACAGATCTCAGGTGCAGGCACCTCCTGCTGGTCAAAACATGACAAGACCTGGGGTGGTGTAATGGTACACTTCAAAGACAGGTATTTCCTGAAGCATGAAGATTGTCGAAGTTGAAGATGCTAGTTGTTGGATGTGGAACCTGGGTCCTGGCACCTCCTGTAGGTAGAATGAAACCCAGGGAGGTGGACCACATCGAAGTGGGAAGAATGGAGATGATCACTGGAACTGAGGCAGGCAACTCTGGCCAGTCAAAAAGCTCCAGGACAAGTGGATGCAGAGATGGTCTGGCTGCAGGCGCCTTTTGCAGGTCGTAGGAACCAGACAGCTGTAATGGAGACATCAATGACACAAAACCATGTTTTGACTAAAGCAAGCATTGAATGTCCAAAAGCTAGGAGCAAAAAATTCTTTGGGCAAAAGCAGGCTTTAGAGAAAAAAACATTTCCATGCAAAAATCAAGTCAAAAAATCCAAAGAAAACTGGAGCCCATTGGGCACAGCTCACCGAGCTCATGGCCTTAGGATTCTATTACGAGCATGACCTCCAGCAGCTGTAGGGACCGAGGGCTTGGGGTCTTTGGATCCCATTATTACCCGCGGGCACAGTGACCTTCAGGTCCTGTTAGGAGCACGACCTCTGGCAGCTGTTACACTCCAAGGCACGGAGGCACGGTCATCTCTAAAGCTGGAGATGTGAGCCCTTGGGCCACGGCATGAACCAGGGAGGAGCCCCAAGCCACAATGCGGGAGGTGAGCTAATGCGAGCATGGGTAACGAAAGTGGGACAAGGCTGAAGCAAGGACTAGTGTACAAGGTAGGGATGTGCAGAGCAAAATTTTATGTTCATATTTCTTATGTCCGAAAGTGGGTCCCACTTGCGGCCAATATGGACATAAAAAAAATCTAATGAGTTGGGTATATGTACATATGTCGCCCATTAAAGTCAATGGGGGAAGGATTTCCAGCCTATTTTTGGCTGCAGAATTGTGGTTTTCTTATCAATTGGCCCAGGAGAGAGTTCCCTTTCCTTTGTGCAGGGAAGTACTCCCTGGAAAGGGTCCACCCCTAGAGTTGTGTGTACCCGGTGTTTACATTGGCGTCCAGTGAATATCGTTGGCGTCTAGTGAATTCCGTTGGCGTCTAGTGAATTCAGACGGTACTTACGCACTTCAGCAGATGACAAAGGAATTGGAGGATCTCTCAGAAATAAGAATACGTGTGGGAATACAAGGTCTGGATGAACAGGCAGGCACAGCAATGGAGTTAAAACAGCAGTAGGAACACAAGGCCTGGATGAACAGGCACTTCATTCGAGGACAGAGGTCAATCCCAGCTAGGGACACAAGGCCTGCATGAACAGGCACAGGAACTAGGTTAAAACACTGGTAGCTCGCCAGCATCTTTCTGATGCATGCTAGAATATTGGCAGCGGTATGGGCATGGTCCGTCAGGTGGGTGTGCAGTAAAGCCCACCTCCACCCTCATGCTTGTTCAGGGAAGGACTCCCTGGAACGGGTCCACCCCTAGAGTTGTGTGTACCCGGTGTTTACATTGGCGTCCAGTGAATATCGTTGGCGTCTAGTGAATTCCGTTGGCGTCTAGTGAATTCAGACTGTACTTACGCACTTCAGCTGATGACAAACGAATTGGAGCCTAGGATCTCTCACAAATAAGAATACGTGTGGGAACACAAGGCCTGGATGAACAGGTACATCATTCGAGGACAGAGGTCAATTCCAGCTAGGGACACAAGGCCTGCATGAACAGGCACAGCAACCAGGTTAAAACACTTGTGGGAACACAAGGCCTGGATGAACAGGCACAGCCACTGAGTTAAAACACCTGTGGGAACACAAGGCCTGGATGAACAGGCACCGCCACTGAGTTAAAACACCTGTGGGAACACAAGGCCCGGAAGAATGGGTACAGCAACTGAGTTAAAACACCTGTGGGAACACAAGGCCGGGATGAAGAGGCGCAGCAGTCGAGCACAGAGGTCGATCCCAGCTAGGGACACAAGGCCTGGATGAAGAGGCACATCATTCGAGGACAGAGTTCAATCACAGCTAGGGACACAAGCCGCGGAGGAAAAGACACTAACCAGGATCCTCCAAGCCCTCATTTTCTCCAAATTAGACTACTGCAACTCTACATTTCTTGGACTCCCTTCCTCATACACAAAACCACTCCAAATGGTTCAAAACGCAGCAGCCCGTCTACTAACAAACACTAGGAAAAGAGACCACATTTCCCCAGTCCTAAAAGACCTCCACTGGTTACCAATTCAGTTCAGAGTCATTTACAAATCCATCACCTTGATATACAAAATCTTTCACCAACACACCATAATCGACCTACAAATTCCTCTCCGTTTATACAAATGCACAAGACCGACCAGGGAAGCCTACAGAGGATGCCTCCTTGTTCCACCCTCCAAAACCACTTATCACAGCACCTTTAGAGATTGAGCCCTTTCCACAGCAGGTCCACCGTTATGGAACTCCATCCCCCCAGATCTCAGAAATGAACCTTGCCTCCTAACCTTTCGGAAAAGACTCAAGACATGGCTTTTCAGGCAAGCCTTCCCGAACTGCACCTAACACACACCATCAATAAATTCTCAGCTCAGAAGCTGTATATATTGGACGCCATATTTGTAATGTACTCTTGTATATTTTTATATTCTACACATGTATATAATTAACCTCCTCTATCCCTCTTTATTTCTTACACTCCCAGTTCATAGCCCCAGTTAATTGTAACTGCATCTCTTCACCACGTGTATTTATGTTATAGGTTGTTTTCTTTGCACCCCTGTTTTCTGTAAAGCGACATCATGTGAACGATTTCATGAATGCCGGTATAAAAAAACCTTAAATAAATAAAATAAATAAGTAAGTACCGCAAGGGAAAGTTGAAAACAACTTTGAAGAGGGAGTTCAAGAGGGCGTGAAATTGTAAAGAGGTAAATGGGTGGGGTCCGTGCAGTCCGCCCGCAGGATTCAACCCGGCGGGTTCGGTCGGACCGGGGTTTCGGCGGATCCCCCACCCCCACCCCTTTCGCGGGGGGTGGGGGAGGGGCGGGGAACGCCTCCCGGACGGCCCCGGCCCCCGCAGGGCGCATTTCCTCTGCGGCGGTGCGCCGCGACCGGCTACGGTTCGGCTGGGAAGGCCCAGGGGGGGCAGGTGGCCCGCTGCTCCAGCGGCGCGTGTTATAGCCCCCCTCCCGGCGTTTCCTCCTTCCCCTTTGGCAACTGTTAACTTGTCTTAACCTCATTCACTACATCTATGCAGACGATGTTCAGATTCTTATTCCCATAACAGAATCTATTAACAAACTTGGCTATTCTTACAAGCCTTCCCTGATCCTTCAAACTTTCACTAGATAAGTAAAGCTACTCAGCTTTCAATATGGAACTTCGCCCCTCCAATATTCTCCTCATTTAGCTACCCTACTTATGCACTTCAGAAAATGACAAAGGAATTGGAAGATCTCTCAGAAATAATAATACGTGTGGGAACACAAGGTCTGGATGAACAGGCAGGCACAGCAATGGACTTAAAACACCAGTAGGAACACTAGGCCTGGATGAAGAGGCACATCATTCTAGGACAGAGGTCAATCCCACCTATGGACACAAGCCGCGGAGGAAAAGAAACTAACCAGGATTCCCTCCGTAACGGCGAGTGAAGAGGGAAGAGCCCAGCGCCGAATCCCCGCTCGTCCGGCGGGCGCGGGAAATGTGGCGTACGGAAGATCGCCTCTCTGGCGCCGCTCGGGGCCCCAAGTCCTTCTCATCAAGCCTCAGCCCGCGGACGGTGTTAGGCCGGTAGCGGCCCCCGGCGCTCCGGGACTGGGTTTTCTCGTAGTCTGTTTGTTTGGGAATGCAGGCCAAAGTGGGTGGTAAACTCCATCTAAGGTTAAATACCATTTCCGGCGCGTGTTATTGCCCCCCCCCCCCCCCCCCGGCAGCAGCTTCGCCGTTTCCCCCGCCGTTTCCTCCTTCCCCTTTGCCAACTGTTAAGTAGTCAACCTCATTCACTACATCTATGCAGACGATGTTCAGATTCTTATTCCCATAACAGAATCTATTAACAAAGCCATCGCACTTTGGAACAACAGCTTACAAGCCATCACTAATCTCCTCAACAGTCAAAGCATGAGATCTTATTAAGAAACTGACATTATCCTCAACAAATTCTTACTCCTAGCAAAACCTATACCAAGTAAGTACACAGGGGTCTGTATTTTCATACCCCATTGCTTGCTGTTTGAATACCGCTCTTGCCGTACCGACCCGCAGGGTCCACCTAGGGACACAAGCTGTGGAGGAAAAGAAACTAACCAGGATTCCCTCAGTAACGGCGAGTGAAGAGGGAAGAGCCCAGCGCCGAATCCCCGCCTGTCCGGCGGGCGCGGGAAATGTGGCATACGGAAGACCGGCTCCCCAGCGCCGCTCGGGGGCCCAAGTCCTTCTGATGGAGGATCAGCCGGCGGACGGTGTTAGGCCGGTAGTGGCCCCCCAATAAAACCACCAAAGACTGCTTCTATAAACTGCAAGTTTAAAAAAGGATAAGACCACTCTTCCACGCCAAACACTTCAGAACCATCCTCCAAGCCCTCATTTTCTACTACTGCAACTCTACATTACTTGGACTCCCTTCCTCATACACGAAACCACTCCAAATGGTTGAAAACGCAGCAGCCCGTCTACTAACAAACACTAGGAAAGGAGGCCACATTTCCCCAGTCCTAAAAGACCTCCACTGGTTACCAATTCAGTTCAGAGTCATTTACAAATCCATCACCTTGATATAAAAAATCATTCACCAACACACCATTATCGACCTACAAATTCCTCTCCGTTTATTCAAATGCACAAGACCGACCAGGGAAGCCTACAGCGGATGCAATGCCGGTATAAATAAATAAAATAAATAAATAAAATCAATAAGTACGTAAGGGAAAGTTGAAAACAACTTTCAAGAGCGAGTTCAAAAGGGCGGGAAACCGTTAAGAGTTAAACGGGTGGGGTGCGTGCAGTCCGCCTGGAGGATTCAACCCGGCGGCGGGTTCGGTGGGACCGGGGGTGGTTTCGGCGCATCCCCCACCCCTTTCGCGGGGGGGCGGGGAACGCCTCCCGGACGGCCCCGGCCCCGTCCAGGAATAAAAAAAATTAAGTAAATATATAAAATCAATAAGTACGTAAGGGAAAGTTGAAAACAACTTTCAAGAGCGAGTTCAAAAGGGCGGGAAACCGTTAAGAGGTAAACGGGTGGGGTGCGTGCAGTCCGCCCGGAGGATTCAACCCGGCGGCGGGTTCGGTGGGACCGGGGGTGGTTTCGGCGCATCCCCCACCCCTTTCGCGGGGGGGCGGGGAACGCCTCCCGGACGGCCCCGGCCCCGTCCAGGAATAAAAAAAATTAAGTAAATATATAAAATCAATAAGTACGTAAGGGAAAGTTGAAAACAAATTTCAAGAGCGAGTTCAAAAGGGCGGGAAAACCGTTAAGAGTTAAACGGGTGAGGTGCGTGCAGTCCGCGGCCCCGGCCCCGTCCAGGAATAAAAAAATAAAGTAAATATATAAAATCAATAAGTACGTAAGGGAAAGTTGAAAACAACTTTCAAGAGCGAGTTCAAAAGGGCGGGAAACCGTTAAGAGTTTAAACGGGTGAGGTGCGTGCAGTCCACCTGGAGGATTGAACCCGGCGGGTTCGGTGGGACGGGGGGTGGTTTCGGCGCATCCCCCACCCCTTTCGCGGGGGGGGCGGGGAACGCCTCCCGGACGGCCCCGGCCCCGTCCAGGAATAAAAAAAATAAAGTAAAGCAGTAAAATCAATAAGTACGTAAGGGAAAGTTGAAAACAACTTTCAAGAGCGAGTTCAAAAGGGCGGGAAACCGTTAAGAGGTAAACGGGTGGGGTGCGTGCAGTCCGCCTGGAGGATTCAACCCGGCGGCGGGTTCGGTGGGACCGGGGGTGGTTTCGGCGCATCCCCCACCCCTTTCGCGGGGGGGGCGGGGAACGCCTCCCGGACGGCCCCGGCCCCGTCCAGGAATAAAAAAAATAAAGTAAAGCAGTAAAATCAATAAGTACGTAAGGGAAAGTTGAAAACAACTTTCAAGAGCGAGTTCAAAAGGGCGGGAAACCGTTAAGAGTTAAACGGGTGAGGTGCGTGCAGTCCGCGGCCCCGGCCCCGTCCAGGAATAAAAAAATAAAGTAAATATATAAAATCAATAAGTACGTAAGGGAAAGTTGAAAACAACTTTCAAGAGCGAGTTCAAAAGGGCGGGAAACCATTAAGAGTTAAACGGGTGAGGTGCGTGCAGTCCGCGGCCCCGGCCCCGTCCAGGAATAAAAAAATAAAGTAAATATATAAAATCAATAAGTACGTAAGGGAAAGTTGAAAACAACTTTCAAGAGCGAGTTCAAAAGGGCGGGAAACCGTTAAGAGTTAAACGGGTGGGGTGCGTGCAGTCCGCCTGGAGGATTGAACCCGGCGGCGGGTTCGGTGGGACCGGGGGTGGTTTCGGCGCATCCCCCACCCCTTTCGCGGGGGGGCGGGGAACGCCTCCCGGACGGCCCCGGCCCAGTCCAGGAATAAAAAACATTAAGTAAATATATAAAATCAATAAGTACGTAAGGGAAAGTTGAAAACAACTTTCAAGAGCGAGTTCAAAAGGGCGGGAAACCGTTAAGAGTTAAACGGGTGAGGTGCGTGCAGTCCGCGGCCCCGGCCCCGTCCAGGAATAAAAAAATAAAGTAAATATATAAAATCAATAAGTACGTAAGGGAAAGTTGAAAACAACTTTCAAGAGCGAGTTCAAAAGGGCGGGAAACCGTTAAGAGTTAAACGGGTGAGGTGCGTGCAGTCCACCTGGAGGATTGAACCCGGCGGGTTCGGTGGGACCGGGGGTGGTTTCGGCGCATCCCCCACCCCTTTCGCGGGGGGGGCGGGGAATGCCTCCCGGACGGCCCCGGCCCCGTCCAGGAATAAAAAAAATAAAGTAAAGCAGTAAAATCAATAAGTACGTAAGGGAAAGTTGAAAACAACTTTCAAGAGCGAGTTCAAAAGGGCGGGAAACCGTTAAGAGGTAAACGGGTGGGGTGCGTGCAGTCCGCCTGGAGGATTCAACCCGGCGGCGGGTTCGGTGGGACCGGGGGTGGTTTCGGCGCATCCCCCACCCCTTTCGCGGGGGGGCGGGGAACGCCTCCCGGACGGCCCCGGCCCCGTCCAGGAATAAAAAAAATAAAGTAAAGCAGTAAAATCAATAAGTACGTAAGGGAAAGTTGAAAACAACTTTCAAGAGCGAGTTCAAAAGGGCGGGAAACCGTTAAGAGTTAAACGGGTGAGGTGCGTGCAGTCCGCGGCCCCGGCCCCGTCCAGGAATAAAAAAATAAAGTAAATATATAAAATCAATAAGTACGTAAGGGAAAGTTGAAAACAACTTTCAAGAGCGAGTTCAAAAGGGCGGGAAACCGTTAAGAGTTAAACGGGGTGAGGTGCGTGCAGTCCGCGGCCCCGGCCCCGTCCAGGAATAAAAAAATAAAGTAAATATATAAAATCAATAAGTACGTAAGGGAAAGTTGAAAACAACTTTCAAGAGCGAATTCAAAAGGGCGGGAAAACCGTTAAGAGTTAAACGGGTGGGGTGCGTGCAGTCCGCCTGGAGGATTGAACCCGGCGGCGGGTTCGGTGGGACCGGGGGTGGTTTCGGCGCATCCCCCACCCCTTTCGCGGGGGGGCGGGGAACGCCTCCCGGACGGCCCCGGCCCCGTCCAGGAATAAAAAAAATTAAGTAAATATATAAAATCAATAAGTACGTAAGGGAAAGTTGAAAACAACTTTCAAGAGCGAGTTCAAAAGGGCGGGAAACCGTTAAGAGGTAAACGGGTGGGGTGCGTGCAGTCCGCCTGGAGGATTCAACCCGGCGGCGGGTTCGGTGGGACCGGGGGGGCTTTCGGCGCATCCCCCACCCCTTTCGCGGGGGGGCGGGGAACGCCTCCCGGACGGCCGCAGGGCGCATTTCCTCCGCGGCGGAGCGCCGCAACCGGCTCCGTGTCGGCTGGGAAGGCCCAGGGGGGGCAGGTGGCCCGCCGCTCCGGCGGCGCGTGTTATAGCCCCCCCTGGCAGCAGCTTTGCCGTTACCCCCGCCGTTTCCTCCTTCCCCTTTGCCAACTGTTAAGTAGTCTTAACCTCATTCACTACATCTATGCAGACGATGTTCAGATTCTTATTCCCATAACAGAATCTATTAAGAAAGCCATCGCACTTTGGAACAACAGCTTACATGCTGAAGCCACCACTAATCTCCTCAACAGTCTAAACCTGGTCCTCAATGCCTCTAAAACTAAACTCCTCTTCATTTCCTACAAGCAAGAAAACCTCCCATCTCAGATCCATCACAAACACCTTCTCACCCACAACCATGTGAGAGACCTGGGAGTAATTATAGACAACCGTCTTGACCTAAAGAATATGATCCAAACCACAACTGTAAGATATAATATTATATCTTAATGGGCCTCGACAAAGGAAACTCTTTCCTATTGATCTTGTTAGACCTTTCCGCAGCGTTCGACACGGTCAACCACGCCATCCTCCTAAACCAGCTTTCGTCCATAGGAATCAGCGGCACCGTCCGATCCTGGTTCAAAACGTTTCTCGATAACAGAGGTTACAAAGTTAAACTCCAAAACAAGGAATCCTCAAGATTTGACTCTGTCATAGGAGTCCCTCAAGGTTCTTGATTATCTCCGACCCTATTTAATATCTATCTTCTTCCTCTCTGCCAACTTCTTACCGACCTCAATCTAAAGTACTTCCTTTACGCAGATGATATTGAAATCATCATCCATATCAAAGACACATACTCTAAAACTCTTGACTACTGGGAAACATGCCACCAGAAAATCAAACAAGTAGTAAACAACCTACACCTCATCTTAAACTCATCCAAGACAGAAATCCTACTCATCTCTCCTGAAAACAATATCTCCAACACTACTCTTCCCACCAACCTACCTACCACACAAGTTACAGACTTAGGAGTGATAATAGACAACCGGCTAAACTTCAAGGCACATATCAACAAAACAACCAAAGACTGCTTCTATAAACTCCAGGTTCGGAAGAGGATAAGACCTCTTTTCCATGCTCAAGACTTCAGAACGATCATCCACGCAGTCATTTTTGCGAAATTAGACTACTGCAGTTCCCTATTGCTAGGTCTGCCCTCATCCTATTCCAAACCACTACAGATGGTTCAAAATTCAGCAGCCCGATTACTAACAGGCGCAAGAAAGAGAGACCACATATCTCCCATTCTGAAAGAGTTACATTGGCTACCCGTCCACTTCCGTATCATCTATAAAGCCATATGTGTCATCTTCAAAACTATTCATCAACGCATCTTATGCACTTTAGCTGATGACAAAGGAATCGGAAAATCTCTCAGAAATAAGAATACGCGTGGGAACACAAGGTCTGGATGAACAGGCACATCATTTGAGGACAGATGTCAATCCCAGCTAGGGACACAAGCAGCGTAGGAAAAGAAACTAACCAGGATTCCCTCAGTAACGGCGAGTGAAGAGGGAAGAGCCCAGCGCCGAATCTCCGCCACTCCGGGTTCGGGGATCTGAACCCGACTCCCTTTCGATCGGCCGAGGACGACGGAGGCCATTGCCCGTCCCTTCCGAACGGCGCTCGCCTATCTGTTAGGACCGGCTGACCCATGTTGAACTGCTGTTCACATGGAACCCTTCTCCACTTCGGCCTTGAAGAAGAATGCTCAGTCTGTTTAAAAGAACAAAATTAACGGACCCACTCAAGGAATATGCTCAGTCTGTTTAAAATAAGAAAATTAACGGACCCACTCTGAAGGTCAATGCTCAGTCTGTTTAAAAGAACAAAATTAACGGACCCACTCAAGGACTATGCTCAGTCTGTTTAAAAGAACACAATTAACGGACCCACTCTGAAGGTCAATGCTCAGTCTGTTTAAAATAGCAATATCAACAGACCCACTCTGAAGGACAATGCTCAGTCTGTTTAAAATAACAAAATGGAACTGCCCAGCTAGGGACACAAGGCCTGGAGGAACAGGCACATCATTGGTGGACAGAGGTCAATCCCGGCTAGGGACACAAGGCCTGGAGGGACAGGCAGGCACAGCAATGGAGTTAAAACACCAGTAGAAACACAATGGCTGGAGGTACAGGCAGGAACAGCAACGGAGTTAAAACACTTGTGGGAACACAAGGCCTGGAGGAACAGGCACATCATTGGAGGACAGAGGTCAATCCCAGCTAGGGACACAAGTCGCATAGGAAAAGAAACTGACCAGGATTCCCTCAGTAATGGCGAGTGAAGAGGGAAGAGCCCAGCGCCGATTCTCCACCACTCCGGGTTCGTGGATCTGAACCCGACTCCCTTTCGATCGGCCGAGGACGACGGAGGCCATCGCCCGTCCCTTCCGAACGGCGCTCGCCTATCTGTTAGGACCGGCTGACCCATGTTGAACTGCTGTTCACATGGAACCCTTCTCCACTTCGGCCTTGAAGAAGAAAGCTCAGTCTGTTTAAAATAAGAAAATTAACGGACCCACTCTGAAGGTCAATGCTCAGTCTGTTTAAAATAGCAATATCAACAGACCCACTCTGAAGGACAATGCTCAGTCTGTTTAAAATAACAAAATGGAACTGCCCAGCTAGGGACACAAGGCCTGGAGGTACAGGCAGGAACAGCAACGGAGTTAAAACACTTGTGGGAACACTAGGGCTGCACAGTAG
Organism: Rhinatrema bivittatum; assembly: GCF_901001135.1. Lineage (NCBI taxonomy): Eukaryota > Metazoa > Chordata > Amphibia > Gymnophiona > Rhinatrematidae > Rhinatrema > Rhinatrema bivittatum. Next base: position 176,922,476 of record NC_042615.1, read on the forward strand.
ATGCCGGTCAGACACAGCGATTCATGTCAAGAACATGTGCTGCAGTGCTTACTGCTTACATTATCTTGAGCATAGGAGGCAATTGGAACTGCTGCAAGGCTCCTTTCAATAGCTTTTATTCATCTTGCCATTCACAAGGAAAATCGGGAAAGCCAAGCACTGGCAGGTTTACTTTCAAAAACACTAGCATTTCCATCAAGACCGGTGAAAGCCTTGAGCGGTGAGGGCTCATGATATCCCCTGTCATTGAAAAAACACGTTCACTGGGCACACTTGTTGGTGGACATGACAGATATCCTTCAGCCACTTTGGCTAGGTGTGGCCAGACAGTGGACTTGTGTGCCCAATATGCCAGCGGATCTGTCTGCGTATTCTCTATCGGCTCTGAGAGATACCGTTTCACTGACAGCTCTGCTGCTGTCTCCTCCTGTGCTTGGGAGGGCTGAGAGTCACTCAATCCAGTTACTTTCTCTCTCGCCTGTTGCACTACTGATGTATCTTTATGGCCAACATGCCTTGGGCGTTCTGACGTTGAGGTGGAGGCACTAGTAATAGTATCTGTCACTGACACAGTCCTTCTCCTGCCAGGGATAGCAGCAGCACAACTCTGTGACGTGCCTGCTGTTTCCACCTGTGCTTCAAGCCTAATCTGTCTCCGCCTATGGTGCTCCTGTTCACGGACCTGTGCTAACAACAGCTCCTTCACAAATGACAGACAATTGGTCTGTAGGGCGATTTTACCTTTCACACGGGGATCACAGACAGAGGCGAGCATGTATGTGCTGTCCTCTGTTAAAGGCCTTAATCTGTCTTTCACCTGCTGCTGCAAAACGTCCACACACTGCAGCACCTCAGCAGTCATTCCCTCTTGCCGTTTAATGCCTTCCAAATGGTCATCCAGGAATTTCACTATAGGGATGATGTCAGCCAAGGTGGAACTTCTGGAACTCAGCTCCTCCGTGACGTCCTTGAAGGGCTGCAGGATTTTTACCAGCTGACTCATGACTAACCAATCGTGATGCCCTAGGGGATTCTGTACACCTATGTCTATTGTACCAGAAAGTTCATGAAGGGGTGTCTGCAGCTCCAATAACCTCTCCAGCATCATAAAGGTGGAATTCCACCGGGTGGGAACGTCTTGAATGAGACGCTTCTCGGGCATATCCAAAGCAGTCTGATTTTCTCGGAGAACCTGCCCCGCTCTGACACTTCTGTGGAAGTGTGCTGCTATGTTCCTGCACTTCTGTATTAACCTACGCAGGTATTCAGTCTCCTTGTCCTTGGACTCCAAGCCCAAACCTGACTTCACTACCAGATGCAGAGTGTGTGCAAAACATCGGATGTTCTTAAACCGCCCATCGCTTATTGCCTTAACCATGTTTGCACCGTTGTCTGTGACAAAAAAGCCTGCCCGCGTTTTACTGTCTCGCTGGTGTACTTTCCAGCTCGCCAGCATCTTTCTGATGCATGCTAGAATATTGGCAGCGGTATGGGCATGTTCCGTCAGGTGGGTGTTCAGTAAAGCCCACCTCCACCCTGATGCTTGTTCAGTAATAGAGCTGCTGGCTGCCCCTGCCTCTGCCATGTCCCACCAGTGTGCTGTCAGAGAGAGGTAAGAGTGTGCAGCATTCATGGCGGTCCAGATATCGCAGGTGAAATGCACTCTTCCGTCTGCCTTACCTAGCAGTGCTTGCACGCGACTGACACAGTGCTTGTACAGGCTGGGGATGACCTTTCTACTAAATGTGGTTCTGGAGGGGACTTTGTAATTTGGAAGTACGACCTTCAAGAAACGTTTGAAACCCACATTCTCAACTAACTGCAGGGGCTGGTCATCAAGGGCAATCATTTCCCCAATGCTCCTGGTTACTACTTTTGCGGCTGCCTGCCTCCTACCCCGGGATAGCGTTACCGCACTCCACCCCATTTCCTCCATGGTGCATTGTCGCTTCTCCCACATGTCAGTGGGTTTCTGGCCTGCCGCCTGACTGCTAGAAGGGTATGAGGGCGTGGGCTGACTCTGCTGCTTTCCTACCACTGCACCCTGGTTGGAAGGGGAAGGGGTCCCCTGACGGAAAATGCTACCATCCCCAGATGGCAGTAATCTTGTTGGGTGTTGCCTCTTAACATGATACTCCATGCCAAAATTTGACAGATGTCCCAGTTGCTTGCCTCTGCTAATATCCCTGGCACAGTAATTACACCGAGCATAACGCGGGTCTTCTGTCACTTTAAAATGTGCCCAGATCGCAGATTTCTTTTGTGATCCTCCTCTCTTTCCCGCCCTGGGGGTGGATGGTGGCACTGGAGTTGAGGTACTACTGGGTGTGGGTGGTGCACCCACTGCACCCGGCGAAGCAATGCCAGCGGGGGCAACAGTCACCCTCTGTCTCCCTTCTGACAGCTCTTCCTCCTCCTCGATATCAGTGGAATGTCTCCCCTGCCGCAGATTTCTGGAGGTGGAGGCTAAAACAGGACTAACTGACAATTCTACCGAAGATTGCTCAGGTATAACATCTTCCGTTTCTGATGAGAATCCCATCCAAGAAGATTCTTCTTCTGAATCAGAAGCTAACAGTGCCAGCGCTACCTTGTCACCGCAAAGTTTTGCAGGACACTTCTGTCCCCTGGCTGCTCTTGGGTGTGTAACTTTTGTCTGGCTAGACTCTGCCTCCTCTTCACTCTCCTCCAAAACTACAGTGCCAGAAACAGGTGCTGGCGATTGCAAAGTTTCATGGTCTGATTTCTTTTTTTTTGCCATGGAACTGCCATCCCCTACAAAGACGTTTGATTGCGACAGTTGCCTTTTTACCTGTACTGGTGGTGTTGCGCTGGTGTCTTTTGCGGTGCCTCCGCTGCCATTCCCACTAAGTCGCTTGCATCTCCCTTTCCCTGACATTATGGATTTAATGTCAATGAGTACTAGTGGTAACACTGCCCACTGTCCCACAATAATAATGTTCAGTCAGTTTAAAATAACTAAATTAACAGACCCACTCAAGAAGAATGCTCAGTCTGTTTAAAATAACAAAATGAACGGACCAAGTCAAGGAGAATGCGGTTAAGTCTGTTTAAAAATAGCAGATTGAACAGACTCGCTGAAGGCCAATCTTCACTCTGTGTATGCCCACTGCCTGCCTGGCAATGCACGGAATGTGTCTGTCTGTGTGTGTGCAGTGAGTGCACAGAGAACAAGCTTCCTTTTCAGTAGATATGAGGCAGGGTACTCCCAGCCCTGGAACTGCTGCCCACCCAGCACTGAACCACTCAAGGAGAATGCTGTTAAGTCTGTTTAAAAATAGCAAATGTAACAGACTCGCTGAAGGGCAATGTTCACTCTGTTTACAATGCCCACTGCCTCACTGCCTGCCTGGCAATGCACGGAATGTGTCTGTCTGTGTGTGTGCAGTGAGTGCACAGAGAACAAGCTTCCTTTTCAGTAGATATGAGGCAGGGTACTCCCAGCCCTGGAACTGCTGCCCACCCAGCACTGAACCACTCAAGGACAATGCGGTTAAGTCTGTTTAAAAATAGCAAATGTAACAGACTCGCTGAAGGGCAATGTTCACTCTGTTTACAATGCCCACTGCCTCACTGCCTGCCTGGCAATGCACGGAATGTGTCTGTCTGTGTGCACTGCAGTGCACATAGAACTAAAGTATATATGAGGCAGGGTATTCCCAGCCTTGGAACTGCTGCCCAGTGCCCACCCAGCACTGAACCACTCAAGGAGAATGCTTTTAAGTCTGTTTAAAAATAGCAAATGTAACAGACTCGCTGAAGGGCAATGTTCACTCTGTTTACAATGCCCACTGCCTCACTGCCTGCCTGGCAATGCACGGAATGTGTCTGTCTGTGTGTGTGCAGTGAGTGCACAGAGAACAAGCTTCCTTTTCAGTAGATATGAGGCAGGGTACTCCCAGCCCTGGAACTGCTGCCCACCCAGCACTGAACCACTCAAGGACAATGCTTTTAAGTCTGTTTAAAAATAGCAAATGTAACAGACTCGCTGAAGGGCAATGTTCACTCTGTTTACAATGCCCACTGCCTCACTGCCTGCCTGGCAATGCACGGAATGTGTCTGTCTGTGTGTGTGCAGTGAGTGCACAGAGAACAAGCTTCCTTTTCAGTAGATATGAGGCAGGGTACTCCCAGCCCTGGAACTGCTGCCCACCCAGCACTGAACCACTCAAGGAGAATGCTTTTAAGTCTGTTTAAAAATAGCAAATGTAACAGACTCGCTGAAGGGCAATGTTCACTCTGTTTACAATGCCCACTGCCTCACTGCCTGCCTGGCAATGCACGGAATGTGTCTGTCTGTATGTGTGCAGTGAGTGCACAGAGAACAAGCTTCCTTTTCAGTAGATATGAGGCAGGGTACTCCCAGCCCTGGAACTGCTGCCCACCCAGCACTGAACCACTCAAGGAGAATGCTTTTAAGTCTGTTTAAAAATAGCAAATGTAACAGACTCGCTGAAGGGCAATGTTCACTCTGTTTACAATGCCCACTGCCTCACTGCCTGCCTGGCAATGCACGGAATGTGTCTGTGTGTGTGCAGTGAGTGCACAGAGAACAAGCTTCCTTTTCAGTAGATATGAGGCAGAGTACTGCCAGTGCCAGCCCTGGCACTGCCCACCCAGCACTGAACCACTCAAGGAGAATGCTTTTAAGTCTGTTTAAAAATAGCAAATGTAACAGACTCGCTGAAGAGCAATGTTCACTCTGTTTACAATGCCCACTGCCTCACTGCCTGCCTGGCAATGCACGGAATGTGTCTGTCTGTGTGCACTGCAGTGCACATAGAACTAAAGTAGATATGAGGCAGGGTACTCCCAGCACTGGAACTGCTGCCCACCCAGCACTGAACCACTGAAGGAGAATGTGTTCACTCTGTTTACAATGCCCACTGCCTCACTGCCTGCCTGGCAATGCACGGAATGTGTCTGTGTGTGTGCAGTGAGTGCACAGAGAACAAGCTTCCTTTTCAGTAGATATGAGGCAGAGTACTGCCAGTGCCAGCCCTGGCACTGCCCACCCAGCACTGAACCACTCAAGGAGAATGCTTTTAAGTCTGTTTAAAAATAGCAAATGTAACAGACTCGCTGAAGAGCAATGTTCACTCTGTTTACAATGCCCACTGCCTCACTGCCTGCCTGGCAATGCACGGAATGTGTCTGTCTGTGTGCACTGCAGTGCACATAGAACTAAAGTAGATATGAGGCAGGGTACTCCCAGCACTGGAACTGCTGCCCACCCAGCACTGAACCACTGAAGGAGAATGTGTTCACTCTGTTTACAATGCCCACTGCCTCACTGCCTGCCTGGCAATGCACGGAATGTGTCTGTGTGTGTGCAGTGAGTGCACAGAGAACAAGCTTCCTTTTCAGTAGATATGAGGCAGAGTACTGCCAGTGCCAGCCCTGGCACTGCCCACCCAGCACTGAACCACTCAAGGAGAATGCTTTTAAGTCTGTTTAAAAATAGCAAATGTAACAGACTCGCTGAAGGGCAATGTTCACTCTGTTTACAATGCCCACTGCCTCACTGCCTGCCTGGCAATGCACGGAATGTGTCTGTCTGTGTGTGTGCAGTGAGTGCACAGAGAACAAGCTTCCTTTTCGGTATATATGAGGCAGGGTACTCCCAGCCCTGGAACTGCTGCCCACCCAGCACTGAACCACTCAAGGAGAATGCTTTTAAGTCTGTTTAAAAATAGCAAATGTAACAGACTCGCTGAAGGGCAATGTTCACTCTGTTTACAATGCCCACTGCCTCACTGCCTGCCTGGCAATGCACGGAATGTGTCTGTCTGTGTGTGTGCAGTGAGTGCACAGAGAACAAGCTTCCTTTTCAGTAGATATGAGGCAGGGTACTCCCAGCCCTGGAACTGCTGCCCACCCAGCACTGAACCACTCAAGGAGAATGCTTTTAAGTCTGTTTAAAAATAGCAAATGTAACAGACTCGCTGAAGGGCAATGTTCACTCTGTTTACAATGCCCACTGCCTCACTGCCTGCCTGGCAATGCACGGAATGTGTCTGTGTGTGTGCAGTGAGTGCACAGAGAACAAGCTTCCTTTTCAGTAGATATGAGGCAGAGTACTGCCAGTGCCAGCCCTGGCACTGCCCACCCAGCACTGAACCACTCAAGGAGAATGCTTTTAAGTCTGTTTAAAAATAGCAAATGTAACAGACTCGCTGAAGAGCAATGTTCACTCTGTTTACAATGCCCACTGCCTCACTGCCTGCCTGGCAATGCACGGAATGTGTCTGTCTGTGTGCACTGCAGTGCACATAGAACTAAAGTAGATATGAGGCAGGGTACTCCCAGCACTGGAACTGCTGCCCACCCAGCACTGAACCACTGAAGGAGAATGTGTTCACTCTGTTTACAATGCCCACTGCCTCACTGCCTGCCTGGCAATGCACGGAATGTGTCTGTCTGTGTGTGTGCAGTGAGTGCACAGAGAACAAGCTTCCTTTTCAGTAGATATGAGGCAGGGTACTCCCAGCCCTGGAACTGCTGCCCACCCAGCACTGAACCACTCAAGGAGAATGCTTTTAAGTCTGTTTAAAAATAGCAAATGTAACAGACTCGCTGAAGGGCAATGTTCACTCTGTTTACAATGCCCACTGCCTCACTGTCTGCCTGGCAATGCACGGAATGTGTCTGTCTGTGTGCACTGCAGTGCACATAGAACTAAAGTAGATATGAGGCAGGGTATTCCCAGCCTTGGAACTGCTGCCCAGTGCCCACCCAGCACTGAACCACTCAAGGAGAATGCTTTTAAGTCTGTTTAAAAATAGCAAATGTAACAGACTTGCTGAAGGGCAATGTTCACTCTGTTTACAATGCCCACTGCCTCACTGTCTGCCTGGCAATGCACGGAATGTGTCTGTCTGTGTGCACTGCAGTGCACATAGAACTAAAGTAGATATGAGGCAGAGTACTCCCAGCCCTGGAACTGCTGCCCAGCCAGCACTGAACCACTCAAGGAGAATGCTTTTAAGTCTGTTTAAAAATAGCAAATATGAGGCAGAGTACTGCCCGCCCTGCCTGGCACTGCCCAGGATAAAATGTACAGACTCACTCAATAAGAATGTTCTTTTTTTTTTTTCCCTAACAAAGAATCTGTTCTGTGTTGTCTATCAAATCTGGTTCTGTTCTGTGTTGTCTATCAAATCGGGTTCTGCTATCTTCTCTGCCTCAGCCTGCCTAAGCCCACCCTGCACGATCCCGATCCCACCTCCCCACTGAATCGCTGAAAATGTCCGTCAGTCCTCGTGCTGCTGCTGCTTTTATAGTGCTGCTGGCTCGTCAGGAAATCCTCAGAGAAGCACGGAATGACAGCGCGATTCGCTGCATTCAGTGCTTCTCTGAAAAGGTGAACGCAGATTCGCTGCGTTCCGGTATCCATGCCGACCTGTCCCACCCTTTCCTGTGAGTCACTGAAACTCACAGGACAGGGTCAGACAGGTTGGCATGGTTACCGCAGGGGCGCCGCCATTTTCAGGTAATCCGGGGCTCCGAGCTCGAGTCGCAGGTAATGGCGGCGAGAAAGCGCGCGCATGGCGATTCGCCGTATCCGACATATCTATGTTCATTTATGTCGGAAATCTGCTCGTATACGCCCCATCTTTTTTTTAAGTAAAAAAAAAAATTTGAGTTGCGTTTTCCATATGCGGTCAATCCGAATGCACATCCCTAGTACAAGGTCTGACCCTCAACCGGACATGCATGCCCCAGGATAAGCAACAATGCAATGTTGATTGATGAACAGTCCTCTGACCATTCCAAGCCCTTTCAGACCTGCCGCTGGGTACGGCAATGGGTGGCAGGCTGGACAGAGGACGAGGGCAGACGGAGTCCTTGGAGCACAGAAGACTTTGGACTAGGGCTGAAGCGAAGACACTGTAAACAAGGACTGAGGTGAAGACACTGTAGATGAAGGCTGGAAGAAATACATCATAGATGAGGAATGAAGCTCGACACCATGGATGAAGACTGGAGTGAAGACATCATGGACGAGGGCAGAAGCAATACACTGTAGATGAGGGCTGAAGCAAGATACTGTAGATGAGGGCTGAAGCAGGATCAAGAGCTGGGGTGAGTCTGCGACGCAGGCACCCTACACAGTCCACCCGTGGGACTGGTCACAGACCACGCTGGGCTCAAGGCAGTACTCCAGGAGGAATAGTGGAAGCTGATTCCGGAACATGACTAAGCAACTGCAGAGACCTGCACTGGGGCACGCCCTACACAGCCCCCCATGGGACAGGTCGAGGACCACGCTGGACTCAGGGCAAGTTCAAACATAGAATTGACATGGACATCACACAGGCTGCAATAGGCTCTGAAGACCGGAACAACTCTGAAGCAGGATTCGATTCTCAAGGATTAAAAATAATAGCAGACATCATAAACTGCTCGCTCTCCCAAGGTCAAGTCCCTGACCAACTTAAGCTTGCTATTCTCAAGCCTCTCCTTAAAAAAGCTAACCTTCCACCCACTGACCCAGCTAACTTCAGACCAATTGCCAACCTCCCAATGATTGCAAAAATCATGGAGAAGGTAGTAAACAGACAACTATCCGAATTCCTAGAAGAGAATGACATTCTAACCTCCAATCAATTCGGATTTCGAAAGTCACTGAACACTGAATCTCTACTAGCCTCGCTTTCTGATAACATCCTAATCAACCTGGAAAATGGTCAACCTTTCCTTCTCGTCTTACTGGACCTCTCCTCAGCGTTCGACACTGTGAACCATTCCTGCCTCATTCAGCGTCTAGCAGATATTGGTGTAACAGGTTTAGCGCTCAACTGGTTCAAATCTTTCCTTGATAACAGGCAATACAAGGTTAGGATTAACAACAAAGAATCACTCCATATCAGATCAAAGCTGGGGGTACCTCAAGGATCATCCCTTTCACCTACACTATTCAATATTTATCTCCTTCCACTCTGCCATCTACTATCTAACCTCAAGCTAACACACTTCCTATACGCGGATGACATTCAGATCCTCATCCCGATAATGGAATCCCTCCACAAAACGTGGTCTTACTAGAACAGCTGCCTTTCGGCAATCAAAAACATGCTAACAAGCCTCAACCTCGTGCTAAATACTAGCAAAACTGAAATCCTCATAATAGCTCCAGACAAGTGCTCTTATTCAACCCAACTAGTTCCACCCAACTCTCCTTCACATCAATCGACCACACGCCACAAGTAAGAGATCTTGGTGTACTTCTGGACAACCAACTCAACTTCACCAAGTTCATAAACATAAACAATACTACCAAAGACTGCTTCTTCAAATTGCAAGTCTTAAAAAAATTAAAACCTCTTCCGAGACTTCCGCTTGGTACTACAATCTATCATCCTCCCTAAACTGGACTATTGCAACTCATTCCTCCTGGGCCTGCCAGCCAGCACCATCAAACCACTTCAGATGGTCCAGAACGCGACGGCCAGAATTCTCACTAACACCAAAAAATGGGATCACATCACCCCTATGCTCCAAAATCTTCACTGGCTGCCTATAAAATTTAGGATACAATTTAAATCCCTCATGATGATTCACAAGGCTCTTCACAACATCTCCCTCCTCAACCTATCCTTCTAACTACAGCAACACATCTCCAATAGACCAATCAGAAGTGCATACCAGAACATGCTTCACACCCAGCCAACAAAAACCTCATTGAGGAAACGAGTTCTGTCCACTGCAGGTCCCCATCTTTGGAACCTGCTCCCACCGGACCTCCGCCAAGAACCATGCCTTCCGACATTCAAAAAGAAGCTAAAGACTTGGCTATTCACTCAAGGTTTCCCTGAGAGCTAAAATCTGGTGAAGCGACAGACGATATACCTACCTCTGTACATATGTTCCTGATTTATGGTTCCCAGTTACATTTAATTGAGTTTATGAAAGTTCTCTTTAATAGTTTTCCTGTATACTTGTGTTAATGTATTCTGCCTTGAGGCGACTGTTTTAATGTATTTCCACCCTGGAGGCGACTGTTCAGTTCCTTGTAAACCGGTGCGATATGTATTCTTTACAGGAACATCGGTATATAAAAATTAAAAATAAATAAATAAATAAATAAATAAATAAATAAAAACAATGGACTGAAGCAGGAGGTCTTCCAGAGGGTTGTGCTGCGGAGATGAGGATGGCCTTGAACCGTGAGGCACCCTACACAGTCCACCCATGGGACTGGTCACAGACCACAACAGTGGTACACCAGGAAAGTGGACATCGAGGAACCAAGGCATGTTGGTGGAGACTAAGGCAAAGACATCGGGAACATTGGAACAACAGAAGAGCAGGACATCACGCACCGGGGACACGAAGACATCTGGATAACAGGGACAGAGGACATCAGGAACCTGAAGACATCTGGACAACGGACATCTGGAACATGGAGACGACTGAAGACCTTGATGAAGGACATCTGGAACATGAGGACAACTGAAGACCTGGACGACAGACATCTGGAACATGGAGACGACTGAAGACCTGGACGAAAGACATCAGAGACATGGAGACAAAGCTGTCAAAGCAGAAGGAGACCACGGAGGACTTGGACCGGTCAGAAGACACAGATGACTGAGGAACCCGATCCGAAGGCGGACATCAGGACTGGGAAACAAGGAACATGAAGACACTGAACATGAAGCCATCAAAGCAAAGAAGACCACGGATGACATGGATCAATGAAGGAGCACAGACAACTGTGAGACTCAATCCAAAGGCAACAAGAGACTGAAGAGGAATCCCTTTTATAAGGCTGAAGCAGGAAGTCATCATCAGAAGGAGCCAGCAGCACTTCCTATGGCTGGCCCTTTAAATGGAATGAAGAGGCGCGCGCTGGTGCCTAAGGAAAAACTGAAGAGAGAGGCAGCATCATGGACAGCGGTGCTCCCCTGCACCTCAGCATGGAAACAGGCAGGCAGGCTTCGGGGCGGCTACCAGGCTGCTGGATGAGGACCGCATCGGTGACGTTGTGGCTCCCAGCCATGGAGGCAGGCCAGCAGGCCTCAGAAGTGGCCTCTTGGCCGCGGATGTCAGCAGGAGAGCAGCAGTTTCCCCTGCATACACAGGAGGGATCTCAGTGGCGATACTAAGCCGCAGGAGTGATGTCTGCAGCGGAGGCCATAGCCACGAAGGACAGCTCTCGGCAGGCTCGGCCCTGCCGTACAAGAATGGAGACGGCCACGGCCTCCGGGCCGCAGTGAACAAATTCGGCGGCATCCTGCCGCGTTGGAAGCCAGTTAGGTGGAGAGGTCTGCTCGCAGAGAGTAGCTCCGTGGGCAGGAATCGTAATACCGACACATCAGGGTTGAATGAGTTTTGTCATGTAGGATATTCTTATGTCCATCAGACACAGTATGATAAGAAAGGAGGAGAAGTTTTAATTGTTTTTAAATAGCAGTTGTGCTATACTAGTACACATTTCCTGTTGTGTAAGCAGGGTTGTATTTCCTATAAGGCCAACCTAGGCCATGGCCTAGGACGCAGCAGTCAGGGGGGTGTATATACAGCAGAAATAACAATCAAACATTTACAAAGTTTTCAGTATTATTTTGAAAAGGCCATATAAAATGCTGTTTTTTAAATTTACATCCATATACTTTAAATAAATTGAGTGGCCCATCTCTACAGTTTGCGCTGTCTTGCTCAGTCACAGGCAAAAAGCATTTGCAATGTCTCTCTCACACACTCAGCGTAAACCACTTGTTAAAGGAAAATTCCAGATTTGGTGTTACAATAGTGATTCCAAGTGATTCATTACGCTCATATCGCTTGTCTTCTACATATTATCTACTGATAATAGGTACGTAAAATATATCGTTACTACTTTTATATACTGTTTTGTTAACTCAGGGCTGAAAGCCGTAAGCAGAAAAAGTTGACGGGGGTGTTTGCCAAATTATAAGGGGGCTGCAATTTTTATTACAAAACATGAAACATACACAATTTATGGCTTGTTTATGCAGCATCATTTAATGTGGTGTAATGTAAGTTTGACACAAAAAGCAAAACTTTTCAGTAAAATTCTATAATGTCAGATGAGAATCGATGTAAATCTTCTGCATTTTATGTCAATTTTATTTGCTGTTTTTTGTATCGAATACGCCATCTGGGTGAATAATTTGAACTAACCAAAGAAGTAATTGTTGTACCTCGTATGGGTTATATAGGCAAATGTCTGCATTTTGTGGGCTGGCCCGACCCGAACCCACGGGCCAGGTCGGGTTCAAAGTATTTCAGCGCGGGTCAGGTCGGGTGGACAGAAGAACTTCTGTGGGGCAATGCGGGTTCCACGGGCTGAACATTATTTTACTGGTTTTGGTCTGTTTTATTTTGCTTCTGGGTTCACTCATCGCAAGTTTAAATATGTTTTGAATAACTGGCAGGGAATAGTTACAGGATATTTCATATTTATAGCCTGCATCATGTTCCGACTCTGAAGAAAAATTGCCTTCGTGATATACGAAAAGACAGTTTATGTATATAGAAGGCGACTATAGATTGCCATTAATAACATCACATTGACTATTCAAATCATCCTAAAAATTGGAATCCTCTAAAGTCGCTAAAATACTGGGTTCAGGAAACATCAAGAAAGAATTTGCATTAACGTTAGAGTATTCTGAACCGTATCCGGACATTTCGGTCCCATAGAATCATCAAAATTTACGCACTGATGAACTACGCCTCAACTTTTGAGGGGGAGGAGGGCGCAGAATTGTGCTTTGGCCTAGGGCGTAGAAATGTGTAAATCCGGCACTGTGTGTAAGGGATGTGAGAGGTTAATATTTTTACACATGATGAGATTATATATTTAATTTAAGTCTGCCAGGCCCTGAAGCAGTAGAATTAGTTTTACTAGCTGAAGTTTTTCTACAGCTACATTTATCATTTAATAATTAGATTTTCTTAGGAGATTTTAATTTTCATTTTGATCCACCTGCCTTAGGTGCAGTGAGTGATTTTTTTTTTTTTTTTTTTTTTATTATTGATGCAATCTATGGATTATTCTCCGGTTGTTTCTTTTCCTATCCATGAGGCATTACATACCATTGATTTGCTGTTTCGTCCTAAAATTGGAGAATTTTAAAAGGGCCATGTTCCACATCTGTTTTTTTGGTGTAACCACATTCTTATAAGTTTGAATCTTCATTATTCAAATAGTGAGAGGAATAATGTAATACAGTTTGTATATCTAAGGTGAAGCATGAAATTATAGACCAGGAAGGATTTAAAAACCATTTGTATGAATTGAAGTGTCAGTCTGAGGTGAGGTAATCATTAGGAATGTGATGGATAAATTGGAAACTATGAATATGTCATTAAGGAAGACCTTGCAAGCTATTAGTATACAGATGGTTTTTTTTTTTTCAGGCTCCCTAGTTTAATACTGAGTGTTTAGAGCTGAAGCATCAAATTAGACAGTGAGAACAAAGTGTCAAAATGAAAAAAAAACATGAGCTGTAGATGATGAGTAAACAATATACGGCTAAATTATGTCAATTAACAAGGGAAGTTTTTAGAGAAAAGCTAACTACTTTATTAAACCACCTATTAGAATTGTTTGATATCACGAGGCATCTTTTAACTAAGCCAAAAGATGTATGGTCAATTGGGATAAAGATCTTGATGATTTGGGAAATTATTGTATTAGTCAAGCTGCTTAGTTAAATTTAAAAAAGAAGTAGCAAATCACGGTGCTATGACTGATGTAACTGGGGTGATAGTTGATGACAGAAGGATTATTTTGTCCTCCTTTCAGGGAGTTTCTTCCAGAGAAGTGGAAGATTGTTTGTTTGTTTACATGGAAACCATCTAATTGTGTTTTAGACCCATGACCCGCGTGGATCTTTAAAATGTACCTTGTCAGGTAAAATATCAGATATTATTAATAGTTCATTCAGTGAAGGTGTTGTTCCTGAGGCGTCAAAAATAGCTATTATCCATTTAGTTTAAAAACAATACTATTTTTCCTAAGACAGATGTAGTGAATTTTACACCTGTTTCTAGTTTGTCCATGTTAAGTATGATACTTGAAAAAATGTGTTCTATTACGACTGAACTCTTTTGTGGAAGATTATGAATTGCTGGACCTGTGTCAATGCAGGTGCAGGGCAAATCATAGCAATGAGACTTTGTTGGTCTCTGGAGCTGATAATTTGTTTTGTGAATTGGATAAGCAGAGGATTGTTTTTGCTGGTATTGTTGGATGTAGCATCAGAATTTTGATACACTATCCCACTTTATTTCATTACAGAGGTTAATAGATTATGGAATTGGAGGCTCGGTGTTGAATTGCTTTTGGTCATTTCTTTCTGAATGTTCATTTCAGGTGCGAATAAATGATAAACTATTTGATGTGAAAACTATTAAGTCAGGGTTACCACAAGGTTTGACACTCTTTGCCATTTTATTCAACCTAAATTTTGCACCTTTGGGTAAAGTAATGACTTATTGTGGAGTACAATATAAAGCTAATATTACCAGCTGTGAATTCTTTTCAGGACACCTTAGATTGCCTGGCGGCTTGTTTAGAATGGATAGAAGATTGAATGTTTAGCAATAATTTAGCTTTGATCTGGAATAAAACTGAATTGCTATGGGTGGGTAGAATTGTAGTGGCTGCTAATGTTTGTGAGTTTCAGTTTTGAGATGTTGTTATTCCTTATTCTATAGAGGTAAGGGGTTTAAGTGTGATTATGGATTTACAAATAGATTTTAAGATTCAATGAAGTTCGTTATAAGAGCTGCTTTCCTTAAATTAAGACTGGTGAGGCAATTGAGATTTTTGTTAGAACAGAATAAGTTTTGGTCCATTGTACAGGCAATAGTGTTTTCAGCCTTGGATTATTGCAAGTTCATGTACTTTGCCTAAGAAATATGCAGCAGGTGGGAACGTATATCACTGAGCCTGATGAGACTACACTGGTTGTCTATCTCTGTTGGGGTTATGCTTAAACTTATCTTATTGGTTTTTAAAGCTATGCAAGAGGATGCACCAAGGCACATTAAACAACTATTAGTTCCTCATATGCATTTGCAAAGTGTGTGGTACTCTGACACTAATTTGTTGGTGATTCCATCATTTAAAGATAATTTTATACTCGTACTTGTACCTTTTCTTACATTGGTCAAGTCTTGGGGTATGTTTCCAGTGGTCTTATGACAGGAAAAAGACATTATGATATTCAAAGAAAGGTAGAAAGCACTATTGTTTGACAAGGTATTCATATGTAACATCTCTTGCTGCTGTTGTTATAAGATTTTTAGGATTCATTTTATATTCAGGTTTAATTATGTGTTTTATGCTTTTGTATATTGTAAAAAAAAACATGTTACAGATAGTAAATTGCTTTGCATTACAGAGCTGAGAAAATTAAGTAATACATGTATTAAATAAATAAATATGACCATAGGCAGCAACTGCTACAATAGTAAAAAACAGGGATGATTGAGAGGACACTCATGCAGGTGTCAGCGGCATGTAAAAAGACTCCAATCACTGACTTATCTTGTAAAAACCTTGCCAAGTCCACCCTTTTTGCCCATGATCCCTGAAGGTCCTGCAAGCTCTGCCAGGAGTTTTTCTTGCCAGAACTCGATTTACTGCAGGTATCTGGGGGGGGGGTATGCCTTGGAGAGGAGAGATCTGGGATAGGGCACTAAGAGCCTGGCACCTTGTTAAGGTGTGGCATCCAGTCACTTTATCCAGGGGCCTCCTTCTTTTCCATTATTCTAATCAGTCTTTTTAAACAATATAACATTTAGCATTCACAGATAAACTCTATGTGCTTCTTTTCATACATTCACATTACATATTTTTTTCACTATAGCAGTGTGTTATATTTTGTATTTCTCATGCTGACTATAAAGTATTTTGGGAAACGTTAGAATGAAATAAAAAGTAATTGGTAATTTTATATATATATATGTATATCATCATAGAACATGACTGTATGCTAAGCTGCTTGTATTTTAAGACTACATGTGCAAAAATGTTTTAAATGTAGCTGTTACAGAGAAGAACACAGTAACATTTAAACAAAGGTGTCCATTATGATTTAAGTTAGAAAGCTACTGTAAATTTGTAGCATTTTATACAAACAGAACTATAATTAATGGGGCGGATTTTAAAAGGGTTATGCGTGCCGAGCCTATTTTGCATAGGCCTGGCGACGCGCGCAAGCCCCTGGACACGCGTATGTCCCGGGGCTTTGTGGAAGGGGCAGGGCGGGGCGGGACCGAGGCTTCCAGCACAGCGACTGTGCCAAGGGATTGTGCGCCGGCACTTGGCCGGCGCGCACAACCTACGCCTGCCCAGAGGCAGGCGCAACGTCTGAAATAAAGGTTAGGGGGGATTAGGTAGGGCTGGGGGGTGGGGTAGGTAGGGGAAGGGAGGGAAAGGGAGGGGAAGGTGGGGGGCGGAAGGAAAGTTCCCTCTGAGGCCACTTTGATTTCGGAGCGGCCTAGGAGGGAATGGGGAAAGCCATCGGGGCTCCCCTAGGGATCGGTGCGCGCAAGGTGCACTAGTGTGCACCCCTTTGCGTGCACCGACCCCAGATTTTATAAGATGCATGTGGCTGCGCATGCATGTTATAAAATCGGGCGTATATTTGTGCGCGCCGGGTAGCACGCACAAATGTAGGCCGCACGCACAGGTTTTAAAATCTGCTCCAATATTCATTAGTTGAATTAGAAAGAAACAGAACATTAAATTGAAAGATTATAGCCATTTCCTGTGACAGAATTTTCAAGATTTTGTGACAAAAGTTAACAAATTCTGTGGCAGAATTTTCAAGATTAGTGGTAATTATATGTGGTGTGCAGTTAATTTGGTTCTTTATTAAAGGAAAAGGGATCTTAGGATTGGTATGGGGATGGGGAGGAAGGAAGGCAAGGGACCTGGAAATGAGGAGTAAAGGAAGAGAAGAGGAGAAAGGGTTCTCAAAGAAGAGAAATTATATGGGATCTCAGGCAGGAGGGGTAGAGGAAAATGTGTTTATTTATTTATTTAGAAAGCATTTATCACCCGCTACTCCAAAGAACATGGCAAGTTACTGTAATAAAAGCAATCATAAAAAACCCATAGAAACAGGTTTACAATAGACAAACCACTAAACATATCACAACAGTTGTTCAGCAATAACTCAGGTTATAAAGGGAAAGGACTTTCACAGTCAGCTCGAGAATACCTGTTTAAATAGCCAGGGTTTTAAGTTCATTTTTAATTCCTTCATATCTGCAATATAACAATACAAGCCAAGCCGTTAAGCCCGTAACAACGGGCTACATTCATTTTTTTTTCAGTCCATTTTCGAACACAGCACCCTTCCACACTATTTCTCCCCCTTCCCCTCGCTCACTCATCCCTTCCCTCCCCTCAGTCTTACTCACTCGTCTCCACTGCCTCCCTCACCTCACTCTCACCGCCCCCCTTATTCTCCCTCCCACTCCCTCCCCTTCCCTCAATCACTCCCCACCTTCTCTCAATCCCATCCCTCACTCTAATCCCCTCCCAGCTTATCCACAACCCCTTTCCTCTCCCTCAGCCTTCCTCCACAACTGCATACCCTTCACACTTACTCACTCACATCCCTGTTTTTTCCATCCCCTTTCATCTTCCCTTTCCTTCCCCTCATCCACAACCCCTTCCCTCGGACGACACAGACTCCGGGGGTCCCTCCCTCGCGTGCGCCTCACCACTGGGCTCACTGTTCCTCCCCGCCACCTCTACTGCTCCTCCCCGTGCCATGTTGTAAGAGGTCACCCTCGGCTCTGACCGACATGCTCTCCCGCCCACGCATGCGCGGTAGAGCTGCTCTCTACTGCTCATTTGCGGGCCGTCGGTCAGAGCCCATTTATAAGGTAGATAATAGGGGTGTGCATTCGTTTTGAACTTAAATGTAAAACGCTACTTATTTTTTTTTTTAACTTAAAAAAGTGATGAGGCGAAAACGGTCGGATTTCCAACTTATTCAACATAGCTATGTTGAATATGTTGGAAATCGCAATTGTTGATCCAAATTAAAAATTTAAACCCCTCACCTTCCTTAATCCCCCCCCAAAGACTTACCACAACTCCCTGGTGGTCCAGCGGGGTCAGGACGCCATTTCTGAACTCCTTTGCGAGGAGCATGTGACGTCGGCGTCACGTCGGAGTGACGCGGCGTCACGTGATTCCCCGCAGGTGATTCCCCGCAGGTTCCCCGCAGGTTCGCCCCGCAGGTTCGCTCCGGGACCCTCGTTCGACCCAAAAGTTCCTTTTGGGTCGAACGAGGGTCCCGGAGCGAACCTGCGGGGAATCACGTGACGCCGCATCACTCCGACGTGACGCCGACGTCACATGCTCCTCGCAAAGGAGTTCAGTAATGGCGTTCTGACTCCTCGCTGGACCACCAGGGAGTTTTGGTAAGTCTTGGGGGGGGGGGGATTAAGGAGGGTGAGGGGTTTAAATTTTTATTTGCACATATGGACATAGACTCAACTTATGGAATTCTCCATATGTCCATATTGACCGCAAATGACCCCCCCTTTCGACTTATGGACTTATGAACATAAACTTTTGGTCTGCACATCCCTAGTAGATAATTTAAGATATTTAAGGGGTACCTCATGTCTAACTCTAAATAGATCAGCAATCATGCCTAAGCTCTATTAGTTTTAAGTTTAAGTATAAACAGTTCTACATTGCAAAAACTCTGGATTGTAGTAACATGTTTAAGGCAATTTGAGGTAAAATGCTAATGCAGTTTCTTATGGGTTTGGATTTTAGCAATTAAAGGCCTGATAGAAAATCCAGGCTTCTATGTGTTTCCTGAAGTAAGAATAGTCATGTATTTGTCTGAGCTCCTCTTGAAAGGAATTCCAAAGAGCAGGTGCTATTCTCGAGGACTGATTTTGAATATCTTATTTTCTGATCTCTTTTTTTCTATGGTGTTGTATATATACTCTATGTATAGATCTTAGTGGTTTGTAAGGTATGATCAGAGCTTTTTACTAAGGTAGCTAGGTCAATCTCATCTTAGAGGTTGTAAGTCAGTGTTAGAATTTTGAATTTTGTTCTGTATGTTATTGGTAGCCAATGTAGCTTGTGTAATGTGTAGTCCAGGTGTGATGCGTTCATGTGGTTTGCATCCTTCTACGAGTCATGCAGTGGAGATTTGTATTATCTGAAGTTTGTGTAAAGTCTTATCTATCATACCCTTGTACAATTCATTGCAATAGTTTAGTCTTGTGGTTATCGTGGTATGAACCACTGTGAGTAGGTTTAACTTTTCAAGGAGTGGGCACAATCTTCATAAGTTCCGAAGTTGAGTGAAAAGTTCAGTGAAAAGTTGAGTGAAAAGTTTCACTGCTAGTTTGATTTGTTGCAGATTAGTGAGTTCTGAGTCCAATTAAACTCTGAGGCTTTTTACTTGATTTTTTATTCATAGTTCATAGATTCCAAATGGGATTTTCAGGTAAAGGATGTGTTTGTGATTGTTCTGTATTCATAATATTTCTGTGTTGATGGAGTTCAGATGTAATTAGTTATTTGGACTGGATATATTAGTAGTACATGTTGTACTTCACCTACATAGATATAGGCCTTTATATCAAAAGTTCAAATCAGCTGCACCAGCAGCTTGAGGTAAATGTTGAAGAGTGTTAGAGAAAGAATAGAGCCTTGAGGGACCCCACAATTCAGCATCCATGTTACTGATATGTTAGGTTAGGTTCAGTGAAATATTTCCAAAAGATAATAGGATAAAATTAGTCAATTATCATACTTGCTCAGTGATTGTTTGAATGTTGACCTCATAAAGGATGGATAAACAAGCAAAGAAATTCATTGGGAACATCTTGTACATTTCCTGTGACTCCAAATAGAAGAGATGGCATGAAGTGAATCACTAATAATCTACCTGTAAGGGCTTTTTATGCCTTCACTTAATAAGAGTAGTCAAGAGGTACCTCACAGGGGTGTGCTAGTGAGCATTTATGGTGATGGACACAGTTTAGTGAAGCTCCTAACACCCTGGGATCTTTTCTCATAACATTTCCCCCAGTAATGCTTAGATTCATATAAATAAAGCTTGATATGATATTTTAAGAGTAAGAATGACTTACCTAGCCAAATTTGAAGAGCCAGACACAATTTTCGGAAAATGAGCAACAGGTGAATGAGAAGCATGCTGGATAGGCCTATAATGGACTTTTACTGCTAGGTAGGAGAGATTGAAACTTCTGATGTGGGTGGGAAGGAAAACTCATGTCGCCACAAATAACTAAATGTTGCTCCGGGCCAGGAAATGATGGTCCAAATCCTTGGTCAACGTTGAAGCCTAAGGTCAGAGGTGACAAAAAACCTAGGCTTAGATCATCAATAGTAGAGATCAAACAGCATATAGATGCAGTTTATCCAAGAGTTGAGGAATAGGAGAACTGGGTCTCAATTATAGTGAAGTGAGAGTCCTCTGCTGCAAACTTGCTGGCAACGCTAAAGAAACAGGTGACAAGCTTGGAAGAAAAGGTAATCAGCCCAGAGGACAGGTCCCACAGAGCAAATGTGCAGGTGGTAGGAGTGCCGGAGAAACTGGAGAATTAGAGGGTGAGAGAATTCATAGAACAGCTCCTTCATGAAGTGCTGCAGCCAGGAACAAGAGATCCTCAGATATAAATTGATAGATGACATCAGGTAGCAGGACCCAACCGATCAGGAAATAACTTCCCTCAAGCTTTCACTGTAAAATTTCACAGATTTCAGCCAAAGGGATGGGCATTGTGGAAAGCACGGGAAATTGGCTCATTAACATAACGGGGTAGTCACATGACCATTTATCCTGATTACAGTACTGCTACCCAAAAGAAGAGGACAGAAAATGTGTGAGTCAAAAAACTTTTACATGAGAAAAAAATTAAACTTAGACGCAGGTACCTCGCTAACCTCTTAAACATGGTAAACAGAGCCTGGAAGGGTTTTGATATGCCACATGAAACAATGTTGTTTGTCACAACATATAATTAAAATGACACTCGCTCCTTCCAATCAGAGACATTCAACAGCACGGGTATTAGATGTAGCCCCAGGAAGGAAGATGGCGGAGGCCAAGCAAGGTGGTGTATAAGCCTTCAAACTGGCAGCCGAATTAGTATGGGTGGAAGGATTCTCCAACTGCAGGATGAAGAAGAGTGGCCCAGCCTGTAAGTGTGCATCAGCTCATTAACAAAAAAAATGAGTGTGGCATATGGACCAAGCAGCTTGGACAGGGAGAGAGGACAGAGTCAGGTGGGCTCGCTGTGACAGCTATGGAAAACCAAGACTGATCCTGAGCTGCGATAGGCCAGCATAGCCATTGGAAGGACCAAACTGGTAGGATAGTCAGACATAATATATTAGATGCCTGATATCCTTTCTTCTTATTATTTGCTTATTATGAATATTCATATGCACATAAATTCCACATATAAAAGACAATAAGTGTGAATAAGGGAAGAGGAGGTTACAGGGAGGAGGAGGAGTTTACAGGATTTTTGTAATGCAATAAGATCCTGAACGGAGGCAGCTCTGGAGGGGATCAGAGAGAAGAAAAATTTAGATAATTGGGGTATGGAGGGAAGAGGGAGTGAAAGTGAGAGGAGAGAGGTAGCTAGGAGCTTTAGATGCAGGGCAGAGGAGGGCACCAAATTTTAAGTAGGCATGTGCATGTGCATACAAATCCCAGTTCTACTGCGTTAATCGAGAATTTTAAAAGGGGTCTGGACCGATGCCATTCCCAGTTTTACCAGTTCATCCCCAGTTCACCCATTTAAGAGAGAGGCTTTCCAAACTCCCCTGGTTTAATAGCCTTCACACCCTCCAGTTATCCCCGACCCTTAAACCCTACTGATCTGCCTCATTTTCTTTATTTTTTAACTTACACGGCATCCATAGCAGAAGTATAGTTACATGGCAGGGAGCCTTGGTGCTTGCCAGATCCCATAATTATTTATATGCACATTTTAGGTTCACGCCCTGAAATTCCCATGCCCCACTCAGACCACACCCATGCCATGCCCCTTATTGAAAACTTCCAAGATGTGCTTACTCCGAGAGATATTTGTGTATCTTGGCAACTTTTAAAATCCTCTCGGCACACACGAGCCCAACTTATTCACGCATCCCCTAATTAATGTGCGCGCTAGCCTTTTAAAGTTTACCTTTTACTCTATACCACTAACTTCTTTAACAATGTCTTGGAAAAATCCTAAAGCAAAAAATGAATACTATACAGCAGGTTTACATGTACAAGGACTCTATGTTCCTGCAGTTGCAGGCTACAGATCAGCCTTTGCATCTGTAAGAAACTGCAGGATAATATTGCTGAATAATCAATATTTTTGGTTTATATCCTTTTCGGATATCTCAAGCCAGGCAATTCTGGCTCTCAAATCCTCATCTTCTTCCTATGAAGAATGCCAGCTTGCATCAATAAAACAATGTTAAAAGTGAAAGTCAATGGAAGGATTTTAAGGCTAGCACAACCATGTTTGCACCTGCTACTATGGATGTGCAGAGGGACATTGCATGGACATTGCATTCGTAATTTGGATTCGTCGGGGAGCAGATACGTTGCATTCGGCCGTATGGCGCCCCAATGTGTTAATATGGTGATTTCTATTCGTGTCCCGGCTAAAATTAAAATTAACTACAACCCCCACCCTCCTGAGCCCCCCAAGACTTACCAAAACTCCCTGGTGGTCCAGCGGGGATTCCGGGAACCATCCCCTGTACTCTCACACCCTCGGTGCCGGTTTCATCATGGCTTCGATAGCCTTTGTCACAGGGGCTACCGGTGCCATTGGTCAGCCCCTGTCACATGGTAGGAGCACAAGATGGTGCCGATGACCATGTGACAGGGGCTGACCAATGGCACCGGTAGCCCCTGTGACATATTATGGGCAAAGGCTATCGGCGCCATTTTGAGTACTGGCATAGGATGGCCGGAGTGCAGAAGGTCGCTCCGGGACCCTCATTGGACCCCCAGAGACTTTTGGCCAGCTTGGGGGGGGCTTCCTGACCCCCACAAGACTTGCCGGTTGTCCAATGCCGGTTGTCCAATGCCAGTAGTCAAAAGGAGCTGATCGCCTTTGCCCTCACAATATCACAGGTACCGACGGTCGGCCCCTGTGACATAGTGAGGGCAAAGGCGATCTGCTGCCAGTACTCAAAGTGGCGCCAATTGCCTTTGCCCTCACTAAGTCACAGGGGCCGACCATCGGTACCTGTGACATAGTAAGGGCAAAGGCGATCGTGCCATTTTGAGTACTGGCATCGGACAACCGGCGTGCAGGAGGTCGCTCCCGTACCCCCAATGGAGTTTTGGCAAGTCTTGTGGGGGGTCAGGAGGACCCCCCAAGCTGGCCAAAAGTCCTTGGGGGTCCAACGGGGGTGCCGGAGCGACCTCCTGCACTCCAGCCGGCCGATGCCAGTACTCAAAATGGCACCGATAGCCTTTGCCCATATTATGTCACAGGGGCTACCGGTGCCATTGGTCAGCCTCTGTCACATGGTAGGAGCACAAGATGGCGCCGATGCCATGTGACGGGGCTGACCAGTGGCACCGGTAGCCCCTGTGACAAAGGCTATCGGCACCATGATGAAACCGGCACCGAGGGTGTGAGTGCAAGGGATGGCTCCCGGACCCCCGCTGGACCACCAGGGAGGTTTGGTAAGTCTTGGGGGGGGTCAGGAGGTGGGGGGTTTGTTTACATTTTTATTTAGGTGGCCGAATAATTCGGGGAAGATTTGTGTATTCGTGGGGAATCGCGATACGTTTCGCTTCCCCACGAATACTACGAATAGTGCAATATATGTTGCGGTTCGCCAATACGGCGAAAACGAATGCACACCCCTACCTGCTACCCAGTAGCTCTAAATGATCAGCATTAGCTATGTTTCTACTGCAGCAAGATTACAGGGTCATTCATCAAAATGTGATAGGCCATTATCGCACGCGTTATGGCATTATGATAACACCGTAAAGCGTGCACTAACGGCCTACCGCAAAATGTGTATGCAAATAAAACATTTCATATTGAAGTGGGAGGAGTTGAGATGGGGTGTTAGTGCACTGTGTGATACATATTGCACAATATTGTGGGTTAGTAATGAGGCTAATAATTACACCTTTTTTCTGGGCGGTACAGTCGGATTGCAGGCAGTATTGTGGTCCGCGGAATTATTGTAGTGCATATTGCACACGATAAAAACTCAATCAATGTACACACACCTACCAAGCATTCCTGCACCAATAGAAATAGCTCTTTTTAGAAGCTCAAGCTTCCTAACTGCTTTAGGTGAATGGCAAGTGTACTTGTACATGCTTTCTTCATGCCTGGCCAGCCTTGTCGCATGCGACAACACGTAAAAGATGAACAACTAGAACAGGACCCAAGTCCATTTCCAAGATGTACCAGGGAAGTACCAGCAGTGCAGACAGAGGCTCTGCTGCGGCGGGGTCTGGGTCCTGCCCAGCGACGTGCATGCACCCGGCCATCGGCCGGTAGAGACAGGGAGCATATCTTTCCTCCACGAACAACCTTGCTGGGCATGCCTGAAGACTTTGTGCTTAGCAAGTATCGTCTCAGCTCTCAGGCAATTCTTGAATTATATGAAGCCATTCGAAGGGATCTGGATCCAGTCACGGCAAGGTCCGCGCTATCCTCGGTCTCACCAAACTGTTGGCCGTCCTCCATTTCTTGGCAAGCGGCTCCTTCCCTACCACTATAGGAATGGTGGGGGGGGGGCTATCCAAAACCACATTCTCATGCTGTCTCAAACAGATCATTGCAGCTGTAACTGACTGTATTAATCGATACATAAAATTCCCTGAGCCTTTGCACACTTTCCCAATGTCAAGGGAGCTATTAACTGCTCTCACATGGCCATCATTCCACCCTGTCAGAGGGAGAAGATATACCACAACAGAAAGCTCTTCCACATCATCAATGTGCAAGTGGTCTGTGATGCTCAAATATGCATCCTGGATGTAGTGACCAGATGTAGTGACCAGGTACCCGGAAGCCACACACAATTCCTTTATACTTAGTAGGGATGTGAATCGGGCTTCGGACGATTGAAAATATCGTACAATATTTTCAAAATCGTCAGAAATCGGGGGCTCCCCCAAAACGATAGGAAAACCCCACGATATTGTTCGTGGGGGTTCTCTTATCATTTTGGGGGAGAGCGGGAAAAGCAGCACAGAAAAATAATCCCTAAACCCACCCTGACCCTTTAAAACTAATCCCTTAGCTTCCCCCACCTTCCCGACCCCCAAAAAACTTTTTACAGGTACCTGGTGGTCCAATGGGGGTCCCAGGAGTGATCTCCCACTCCCGGGTTGTTGGTTGCCACTAATCAAAATGGTGCTGATGGCCCTTTGCCCTTACCATGTGACAGGGTATCCGTGCCATTGGCCGGCCCCTGTCACATGGTAGGAGCACTGGATGGCCCGCGCCATTTTTAAAGATGGCGCTGACCATCTAGTGCTCCCTCCATGTGACAGGGGCTGGCCACTGACATGGATACCCTGTCACATGGTAAGGGCAAAGGCCATCGGCGCCATTTTATTAGTGGCAGCCGACGGCTCGAGAGCGGGAGATTGCTCCCGGGACCCCCACTGGACCACCAGGTACCTGTAAAATGTTTTTTGTGGAGGTCAGGAGGGTGGGGGAAGCAAAGGGATTAGTTTTAAAGGGTCAGGGTGGGTTTTTTGTTTATCGTCTCGGGCGCAGCCGATAAACAAAACCGCGATTGGGCCGGACGAAAAAAAAAACACGATGTGAATTGGAACCGGAATCCGAACCGATTCCGGTTCCGATTCACATCTCTAATACTTAGGTAATCGGGGCTCTTTGAAAATTTTGAGGCTGGCCTGTACAGTGACTCTTGGCTTTTAGGTAAGACACCCTTTTCTTTCTCATTTCCATCAATGTTTATTGGTATGTGGCTAATGGCACCCAATTGGGGGTGGAGAGCTATGGGAGAGGACACAATCGGTGGCAAATTGCCTGCCATCTTCAGTTATGTATGCAGGACATTGTCCAAGGCCATACCTTTCTCCGCCCATGTTTCAGAAGGCTGCCAAATGAGTTGGGGAAAACAAGACACCCAACCTAAGGTCTGAAAACACTATATGCAAAGCAAGTATTTATTACCTAAAAGGCCCCATTCCAATCCTCCCCTTGGGAGCTGTTACAATGTATCATGTGCATCCGAACCATGCACTGTGCATGCTGCCGGCACAGTACCTTCACGTATGGCCCATTACTGATCCGTCAGGAACATTGTCATCTACACTTTTCTGTACCACGAGCAGTCTGCAGTGCATGTTGCAATGCTGCCGTATTTTCTGTGTGTGGGGTGACTAATGGTTTTCAATGCAGGACAGACTGGAGTGTAGTGATGGAAAATAACTGCCACTGCATGAAGTACCCCATTTGCTGGTAGCACAGCTTTCTGCCCTCTTACGTATGTCCTGAAGTTTGCCAGGCACCTGCACACCAGTACCCTTTGCTGGGTTGTGAGGCTTTGTCAGTCAATACTTCCAATTGTGACATCAGATGTTTTGCCTACAGTTTGCCTGCACATCTAGCGGACTACAAAAATACTTAAGTGATCTTGGGCAATGCTCATCAGGTTTGATGGCTCAGCAAAGGTACTGCTAGCTTACACAGACTTACTGGATGTTGTGGTTTGCCAGTCATATCTACCAGTAACAATGTAAAAAGTCATGCCTTTCTTCTGTCATTGCCGCAGGAGACTCAGAGTACAGTTGCAGTCCCTGGCTTCTCACCATCATACACATGCCAAACACGCCAGCAGAGATGAGATACAACGAGGCCTTAAGTGCTACCCCCAATGTCATAGAATGCACCTTCGGCCTTCTAAAAAGTTGCTTTCATTTTTTGGACAAAACAGGTGGAACTTTAATGTATGCCCCACCCAAAGTAACAAAGATTATCTTGCTGTGCTGCATTTTCCATAATGTGGCTGTACGCCATGGACTACCAATGAACATATGTCCAGATGTCACACGGGATCCCCCATGTCTCTCTGCTGGATGCCAGAAAAACATGCTGAGTGGCAGGCAGATTTGGCAAAACCTTATACGGACACACTTTGCCTGATAGGGTTAACGTTGCTATTCCCCTTTCAGGGGAAGTGCTCCTGAGGCCTATTAGCTGTTGCTATACTCGCTATCACTTGTCTTTGATCACTTCTTGGCTGAGTAGGTCACCGTATACCATACAAACACATATGGATGATCATGAATTGTCTTTACAATGGAGCTGAACAGTGTACTTGAAATACAGTTGTCACTGTAAACATTACATGATAAACATGCTGCCACCAGCATGTGTTCTGGCTGTTACTGACAGAAATTGAGTAACATTTGGTATGACACTCGATGGCCTATCTAACATGGTGTGGCCTGATTAGCCATCAACAGTGGCCTTCATTATCACCCTCAAATGTGGATGCCACCGTGTCATAAGTGTGCTTGTGGGCCACATGCTCCTGGACCCTGAAGAGATGCAGCTGTAGTTATACAGTAAACGTGAAATAACACTGAAGGTGTAACATGCATGGCAACGTACAAAGGGCACACTTAAGGTAGGACTGCCAGATAGCTATTGATACACCCTCATTTCGAAGTGCTTAGATGTTGTAGCTGAACTAGCACCTCTATAATGGAGGTGCTTATTAATGTCACAAGGACATTAGCAGAACAATCTGTCACCAATGGTAGATCACTTAAACAGTGAGAAAGCACAATTTGTGAAGTTTATTACAGGTTTGAGGCCTTGTAAAATGTTGCATATAGTTCACTCATTGCAAAATGTTAGCTACATTAAAAATTAATGAGCTGCTGCAATGAAAGACTATGCAAAGCAGTTCAGTGATTATGAGTTTGAAGAAAACCAGCCTGTGAAAAAGGTTTCTTGAGCCAGTTTACAGGAAAAAAAAGAGAACTACATCTCAGTGTGTTGTAGTTCTCTTTTTTCCAGCTTCCCATTGAAAAAATGTATTCATAGTTTGTTATAGAACTCTTTTATATTCATAGGAAAATTTCATGTAAACAGGCTGCTTACCTGTGGGATATTCCACTGGTTACTATATTGGGCTCAAGGAGATTCACTCGAAAGAGGCCGTAAATATTCTGTTGTAACTTCCGTTATGATGAAGCAATCTGAACCAAAAAACTACGCTACATACCTTGACGTATGTGTAATCTTTTGCATTACATGTGATGCTGGAAGTGATCGCCGCTTTCTGCCAGGCGTATTTCGACACAGCACTCCATGCTCCTGAATGTGTCTGCGAGCATATCAGGGGGAATAGCAGCAATTTCACGTTGGAATTTTTCCTTCCAATCTTCCACAGTGCGAGGCTTGTTACGATAGACTTTTCCTCTGAGCATACCCCAAAGTAAGAAGTCTGGTGGTGTCAGAACTGGCGACCATGGTGGCCAAAGCCCCTTTGAAATTACCCTGTTGCCGAAAAAGGACTCAGTTTCTACTGTGCTCTTTGCTGATGTGTGTCCAGTTGCTCCATCTCGCAAACAGAGGTTAAATGTCGCGACGGCTGTCCGGAGCCTACCTCATCGCTCCGACGCAGAGGCATCCAGACTTGTTTGAAGCCCCATATACTGAGGAGCACATTGCATGTTGTTTCATTCAGATTGCTTCATCCTAGCGAACGTTCTTACAGAATATTTGGGGCCTCTTTTGATTAAATCTCCCTGTAGTATTTATGTGCGTCATGTTCCAATCCTACTCATAATACATCCCTTGGAATGCCTTCCCTATATGTGTTTAAAAGTATGCACATTGTGAAACAGTGTGCATTTCCTTAGCTACTTGGGTGTGGGAAGCTTTCAAAACATGCATTCTGTCTAGGTAAATAGATTACCACCCACATAAATACCTTTGAAAAATATCCTCATTGAGGATAATTTTATAACTGCCCGTGTAGCAGTAAAATCTGTGTGTACATTCTTGGGTAGAGTTTTAAACATACGCACAAGCGCCCATGTGCATGCGCTACCTAATGCGTGCAGATAGATGCACAATTTTATAACATGTGTGCGCCAGCGCGCACATGTTATAGAATTCGAGACGGCACGCGCAACGGGGGGTGGAATAATGCAATTTTTGTGGGGCGACACATCCTGGCCTTCCCTAGTTTCTTACCCTGTATCCTAATCTACTTCCCCTTCCCCTCTCCTCTCCTCTCCTCTCCTCCCCACCCCCCATCCCTATCCTAGCTACCTCTGGTTTTTTTTATTTTACCTTTTGCTCCTCAACAGGAGCAGTAGCAAACTGCTTCCCCAGCACAGTGGCAAATGGCTGCTGTACCGGAACTTCAAGACCCACCCCTCCCTGCCCCCGGACCGCCCCTTTTCTTTAGCCCAGCACTTCTGCGCATAATGGGAGTTACACGCTTGGCCGAGCCCCTTCTAAAATGCTTGCAGTGCACGCAAGGCCCGGCTGCACGCATAACCCTATATTCCACAAGCGTGGGTGATTTAAATTCTGCCCATTTATGTGCAGATTTTACCCATATTTTCAAAGCAAACATTTACCTAAGCTTGCTTTGAAAATTTGTGCACAAGTGGCCTGGAACATGCACAATCTCACCTACAAATAGTAACACCTGCGCTATTGAAGGTGTAGTTTTTGCAGGCAAACTAGGGTACATAATTTGTAAAATACAAAAGAATGCACTTAAGTACCAACTCTGCCTCAACTCCACCCTCTAAAATGCCTATCCCCACTGTGCTTAGAAGCACACACAACAATGCCTTATATGCATTCTTTTATATGCACTCATCCCTGCTATATTTTATGACCACTATTTACATGCATAAAAATGTGTTTTTCTTCACGTAAATGGCTTTGAAAATCAGGCCCATTTTGTCAATGGGAAAAATTCTTAATACAGCTGAACCTAAGTTTTGTGCTATTTGTTTTCCACCTTTCATGAGCTCTGAATTTAATTATTTAAAATATTACTATTAAAACAAAGCAATGTTGATTATACATGCATAAAAATATTACCTGTAGTTCACTTCTAGAGATGGGTCTGTGTTCCTAAGCACAGTTAAAATTATAGGTGTTTATTCAGTTATTGAGGCAACATTCCTTCAATAATCCTATAGAAAGTAGTGATATGAAATGCGTCATTACTTTTCAATCAATAACAGCAATTGTCAAGCACATATGACAATCACATGTTTGATTTATGTTTCCTGTCTTTAATAAGTGTTGTGAAACTATGCAGTGAATCTTAATAGAATAGAGAAAGTCTGCTAGTGAATTTAAAAAAAATCCTTTCTTATTACCCATAAGCCAGCTACATTTTTCTTTTTAAAGGTCAGTCAATGACAAGCATGAACTTTTTCTTTTCAAATACTGAAAAGAAAAAATAAATTGCTTTCACCATTCATGGTGGAACTATACATTGTTGGATAACTTTTAATTCCAAAAATCAAAGTAAGTGACCTTCTTGATAATGTCACCATTGTTTGTCTAGGCATGAAGACAGTGTATACAGCAGTTCCCTCCTCCCCCATTTTCACAATACCTATATTCCATATGAATGTATCAGTCAAGTACCGAAGTACAAAATTCTTTATTGAAGCTATTCTTCAAAAATATTTTATGAGATAAAAGTTCAAAAATTGTCTATGCTTACAAAGGCCTAAAGATTTGGAAACTATATAGTAATATAGAAAAAAAAATCTGATAACTCTTGAAAATAATATATAAGCATATGAATGCTAATCAATACAGCAACAATTTAGGGTTCTTAAAATAAGGCACACTGAGCTCGATATTCAGTAAGTTGGCTAGCACCAATATAGCTAGAGAAGTGTAAATGGGGGAAAAAAAGCAACATTTTCTAACAAGCAAATACTTTACCAGCTATGTCTAAATATTACTACTACTGCTACTACTTAACATTTCTATAGCATTACACAACATTACCAACACTATACAAATGTACAAAAAGATAGTCCCTGCACATTAGAGCTTACAATCTAATAAGACAAAAATACAGGACAAAAGACTTGGGATATAAAGCAAAGCAGCTATGTAGAAATGTAGATGGTTAAATAATATTAGATGAATGAGCAGGTGCCAGCATAAGAGCTGAGTTTCTCTGATCAAAATATAATATCCTGAATTTTTTGCTTAGCTTGCTATTACTAATGGGGAAGAAATGTCTAAGGAGCTGCAGAATAAATCATTGCTGCTTTTGGGGAAGATAAAAATCCTAAGCCTCTGTGTTTGAGTAGCTCTCAGTGAATAGATAAGGGCAGGAAATGGACTCCATATCTAAAGAGGAATTGCCATTGCTGGCCACACTACTGGAAATCCTCCCTGATCATACCGAACCCTCCCATACCTTCCCTCTCTCCACCCTATATCTCCAGTAGTATGAGTTGCTGCATTCCTGCTTTTGTCTCTCCAGCTTTGCTCAGCCTGCCCTCATCTCTCCAGCCTTGCCCAAGCCTTGTCTCTCCTGACTGGCCTGCCTCATGCTCCTTGCCACCTACCACTTTCTCCCTCTCGGATGAAGGTCTAGACTCTCGTTACCCCTGCCTTCTCTTACCTTCTGCCTGCTACTGAACTTAGCTTAGATTCTCGAAACCCTTACTTGTCACCTGTCATTGACATTAGTTTGGATGCTTCCTGTTCCTGCTTGCCACATATCTCCGACCTTATTCTGACCCCTGATCTATTCTTCTGCCTATGCCCGAAAGACTGCCACTTAAAACCTGCCAGGCTGGAACCCGAAGGCTCAACCCGAGGAGAAATGGCTGGTATAGGCAAATTTCCAGTTCAGTCTCTGCATGCGTCTGCTCCACCAGTTGGCAGTGAGGTCCACCCCCCCACCCCCCCGTAGGTTGTATAAACCTTACCCAAACACAAGGGGCCACAATCCTAAGAATGACACTGCCATGGGCACCCTTATGGTTCCACAATATGCTAACATTTTCAAGACTGATTTAGAACAACGTTTTCTCAACTCCTATACCCAGAAGCTGCTCCTCTACCTACGATACATTGCTCACATCTTCATCATCTGGGCCCATATACTTGTAGCACTTAAAGAATTTGATCAAGAATTCAAAAACTCCACCCCACTATCAATCTGAGCCTTGCCCAATCAACACAGCAAGTCCACTTTCTGGACACCACTGTCCAACTAAATGAGGGGCACATAAGTACCACATTATACCAGAAATCCACCAACTGCCACATGTACCTACATGCATCCAGCTTCCACTCACCCCCTTTCACCAGGACCATTGTCTACAGCCAAGATCTGTGGTATAATCATATCTGTTCTGACCCCTCAGAAAGAGACTCCCATCTGGAAAAATTACAATGAACAATTTTGGAATTACAATACCTACCCAATGAGTTAAAAAATAACAAAACAGACCAAAAGAGCCAGACAAATACCCAGGAAAACTCTTCTACAACATCATCTCAAAATGACACCAACTCAGTAACCAGACCCTGCCAGAAACTCAGATGCCAACTCTGTCCACTTATTAATCCAGGCAACATCATCACAAAACCCAACAACATCAACTACAGCATCTGGTGCTCATTCATCTGCTCTTCTTCCAATGTAATATAAGCTATCACCTGCCAGCAATGTCCCTTTACTGTCTACATAACAACAAACAGGTCAACCCCTAAAGAAAAGAGTAAATGGTCATAAATCTGACATTAGAAATGGCAACATTCAGAAACCAGTAGGTGAACATTTCAACCTTCCATAATATTCTCTATCTGACCTTAAAGTTGCCGTAAACTTCAAAAGAACCTTCCAACATGAAATTGTTGAATTGGAACTCATCAAAATGCTTAACTTTATCAACCTAGGTCTGAACAGAGAAAATGGCTTAAAGGTGCACTTCAACTATCTATGTATGAACTTAACTATTCTCAGATCATTCTGTCTTTTCACACCTCAGTTGTTAGTAGTCTGGACTATAATGTTATTATCACTTTGTTTCCACACCTATTCAATGCCTTCTCTTTTTTTGTTGTTTCTTCCCTCCCCCTCCATCTCAAATATTTTATCCATCTCAAATATTTTATCCATCTCTGATGCATCTGATGATGTAGACTCTGTCCTTAAGCTCTTGGTCAATTAATTGGTTAGTCTATAAGGTGCCATCTGCCTTGTGTCATCTTTGCTACACCAAACTAACACGGCTTTCCCTTTGAAAATCTAAATTTGTGGTAGTAGTTGAAAAAGTGACTCAGTTGGTCACGATATCTCAATATTTTTCTGCATGGATATTGGAGACCAAGGGCCATGTGGAAGAGCTATAACTTTCTCTGACAGAGGCCCATAAGCTAATCAGTGGGCTGGAGTGGAGTATAAACTCTCTAGTGTGAAAACAAGCTGGATGACTTTGAAAATAGGGGTCACTGTAAAATATGCATATTATGGACCTCCCAGAGTGGGTGGAGGGATCAAATGATATTCTCTTTTTTTCGAGCTGGTGTATAGGCCCGACGAGCAGGGATACTCTGGCTGGCAAAGCTGGAGACCATGGCAGAGCTGGAGGCACTGGAGGCGGCCCAAGGTTGGAGCTGGAAGACCACCACCAGTGAAGAGGAACCAGGAATTGGAGTCCCCTCTACCACTTCCAGCACCCGAAGAACCTTGGACTTACTTGTCTATGTATTTCAGTGTGGATCTGCCGCCTTCAAATGGACACAGTAATATGGGTCACCATAGACCGATTTTCAAAAATGGCCCATTTCATACCTCTACCGGACCTACCATCTGCTCCAGAGCTAGCACGATTATTCTTTCACCATATCGTCAGACTGCATGGCTTACCCATGGACATTGTTTCAGATAGAGGTCCTCAATTTGTTGCCAGGTACTAGCACTCCCTCTGCTGAAAATTCAGTATTAATCACAGCAAAACCCACTTACACCAACCGTGTATTCCAGTACACAACTTTGTAAACAAATTGTAAAACCCAAACAGTATACTGGTATTTGTTCTAAAGCACCCTACCACCGACAAAACTTTGTTGGACCCTCCAATCTCGAGTAAGCATTTATAATCAAACTCGATTGCGATAAGGGGTCACATTACTTTTAATTATAATCACATATATCTTTCATTCATCTTTTTATATTTTCAATATTTCATAAAAACAGTCTCAAAAACACTGATGAAAAAATCTCCCAGCAAGCGGAACAGTTGCTCAGTCATAATTCCAGATAGTACTTTTCAATTTATAATATTTATCCATGGAGAAAAGGTCCCGAAAGTCCCGACGTGTCTGAATGTAGACCGCTTGCAGAAAAGGATTTGCACATAATTAGCCGTTTTTGCTGATGGAATGATACAAGCAGTAGATGGGATTCGATTGTCATAGCCGTTCTCCTGAAGCAGGACTTTGGTCCGAAACATGGCCATGTCGGGACTTTCGGGACCTTTTCTCCGTGGATAAGTATTATAAATTGAAAAGTACTATCTGGAATTATGACTGAGCAACTGTTCCGCTTGCTGGGAGATTTTTTCATCAGTATTTTTGAGACTGTTTTTATGAAATATTGAAAATATAAAAAGATGAATGAAACATCACAACCCTCAGCAGTGCCGATTACCATCAGGGAAAAGCAAACTCACCCCCAGGCTCAGACAGCTGATGGAAATTTGAGGCAACTGGTCACAACTCCTTCTACTCTCGCCCTCCTTTCATTATTATTACACTTCAGTCACCAATAGAGGGAGGGTAGTTATGCTGTGAAGAGGGGTGTGGGGGTTAAACCTGAATATCAGAGGGATAGCCACACCTGTGAAAAATCCAGGATACTTCAGTTCCTAAAAATTAAAGAGGCAGGTATTGAATTCCTCCAGGAGACAGATCTAGTAGCCTATAACAACGAGAAGATTAAAAGGCCATGGGTGGGTCAAGTGTTGCACCTTCTTTTTCATCTAAATGTATGGGAATATGAATTATCATATATAAAAGTCTCCCCTTGCAGGTAAACTGAACCCAATGTGACCTAGAAGGGCAGCATGTTATCTTAGAGTGAAGTCTACATGGGCATGTAGTCACTTATGTTAATATCTATGGTCCCAATGTTGGCCAGGCAAACTTTTTCAATAAGTTAAGTGAGGTCCTGGCTGGTTACAATACCATGAGGGTTCATATGGGTAGAGACCGGAATCATTGTACAGACCCAAAATTAAACCGATCTGGGGATACTACACTGATTCTGGGGGTGGGTTTGTAATTTGCTTCAAATATACAATCTCATAGATATTTGGAGAGAAAGGAATCCATGTTGTAGAAATTATACTTATTATTCTCTTAGACAAAAGACATATAGCTGGATCAATTCTTTCCTGTTTAATAGGTTCATGGCTGTTATTGTTACCAATGTGGATATTTTGTCCTATACTATCTCTAATCACCATGCTATATCTCTGTCATTTCAATCCCATAACTCTCTGGTTCTTCCAGATCCTGGAGGCTCTATGTGTACCTGCTGGAAAAAAGGACTTTAGAGACAAAATGCAGAAAATCATTGCTGATTTTGATGTCCATAATCCATCATTGGAATATGACCCTACTATGAGGTGGGAAACTCTAAAGTCTGTGCTTTGAAGGCACATGATTTCAAATGCCAGCCACCAAAGTAAACAAAGAGAGGTCAATATTCAAAAGTCATTTAGAAGGATAAATGAAAAGTTATCCATCTAAATGACTAGATGGTTATATTTAGCCACATATGTTGAGAGCATTCCAAGGTGGGTGGGTGGCATTTCTGGCTAACTAAGATAGCTGTGTCCACACTGCTGAGTATGTCCTACTAGTTAGTCAGATATGTTTATCCAGCTGAGCCACACAACAGCCTAGCTATATGGGCCCTCCTATGAGAGAGAGAGAGAGAGAAAGAGAGACTAACCATAGTAACATATATAAAAAAAAATGCCCAGGAGAACAAGGAAAGGCCCCAAAGCTAGTATTGTTAGGCCTGCCTTGCTGATGTAATCAATGACATCAGCAGGACACCGGCGATCTTGAGAAGAGGGGACTTGAAAAATTACAAAAATATCCTGAATTAAGTAAAATTTAAATAAAACAAGAGTAGTGGTCAGATAAGGGGACTCAGTCCACATGAATGAGACCACTTATCCCACTCCAAAGCAAGATTAAAATAAAGAAATAGCACAAATGCAAACCCTGCCTGAATAACTCATTTAAAAAGAATTATTACAGAGTAATTGTTACAATGACCCTTAGTAGAAGTTCTAATAAAACTAACACAACTTTCAGAAGTTGTATAAATAGTCACAAATTTAAAATACAAATGTTTAAATGTTCATGAGGGGTTAACACTCATTTAAAGGCTCAGTTATAAAAATATGTACAGAGAGCAAATATATATATTTTTATTAGACAAAACATTTATTAATGCATCTGTTATAAGAAAATGTTAAATTTGTATTTAATTGGAACATTCCATTCACCCCTAAAGCCATTAAATTCTCTCAGAGCAACTCAAAAGAGCAGGAAATGCCATGGTAATGGACTAGATTCCGAAGCCGTATCCCCTAGTTACTCCCTAGTGATAAGTGAGAAGGTCAGCAGAGTACTATTAATAGAAGCCAAAGTATAAAAATGATGTAAAAGATCAAATAGAGTTACTAATAACTACCGTACAGTTCTCCAATCAATCATTTTTTTAAAAATTGATTATTGCAATTCACTTTTGTTCGGCCTCCCAGCTAATACCATCAAACCCTTACAGATGCTGCAAAACGCCTCAGCAAGGATTCTGACGAAGACCAACAAAAGAGACCACATTACACCCATCTTGCGGAACCTGCACTGGCTCCCAATCAAATTTAGAATCTTGTATAAAGTACTTACGATCAAACACAAAGCCATTCACAATATCACCCCATTGGAGCTCAAGAACCCACTTCGGCCACACATACCCTCCAGAACGGTGAGATCAGCATACAGAGACACCCTCTATGCCCCCCCCCCCCCCTTCAAAACCTCATTAAGGAAGCGAGCTATATCCACTTCAGGTCCAGCACCATGGAACTCTCTCCCTCCAGATCTTCGGCTAGGACGATGCCCGATTACCTTTAAAAAAAGACTCAAAACCTTGCTGTTCGCCCAAGCCTTCTCAGAATTCAGATTACCCGTTCAGTTTATTATGCTATTCTCTAATAAACTATCGTTTCAAGCGATCCTCGCTTTCTCAGACATTTCAAACAAGTTATCCACCCTGTACCTTGACCCAGTGTCATCTTTTTAGGCACCGGGCTCTACTATGTTAGTTTCCGGCCTCCGGAAAAGATCATTTATTTATCAGCTCTGTTAAACCCAGTTCCATTGATCCAAGTTTGTTCATCCTTTTGTTTAATGTAACGCATTCTTACGTGCTTGTTTATCATTCTAATGTAAACCGAAGTGATATGTAACTTGTTACATGAATATCGGTATATAAAAGCACTAAATAAATAAATAATAAAAAATCTATGGAAAATTGTCCCAAGAAAGTCCTTAGTTCAACAGTGTCAATGGTAAGGGCCATACAATATGGGCCGGATTTTAAAAGGGTTACGTGCATAAGTTATGCACGTAACCCTTAAACACCTCCCCCCCTGCGCGCGCTGAGCCTATTTTGCATAGGCTCAGTGGCGCGCGCAAGCCCCGGGATGCGCGTAAGTCCTGGGGCTTGCAAAAAGGGGCGGTCTGGGCGTGGCCAGGGGGCATGGTGTCAGCTTGTGGGCATGTTCAGGAGCGTGGGGGAGATCAGGGGGCATGGCCGAGTGCCCTGACACAGCGGCCTGTGTTGGGGCCTGCCGCGGCAGCAGACAGCCGGCATGCATAAGTTACGACTGTCCGGAGGCAGGCATAACTTCGCGGATAAAGGTTAGTAGGGGGATTTAGGTAGGGCTGGGGGGTGGGTTAGATAGGGGAAGGGAGGGGAAGGGGGGAGGCTCAGGGAATGGGCAGCGTGCGCAGGGCTCAGCGCGTGCAGGTTGCACAAATGTGCACTCCCTTGCACACGCCAACCCCGGATTTTATAAGATACGCGTGGCTACGCGCATATCTTATAAAATCCGGCGTACGTTTGTTTGCACCTGGTGCACGAACAAAAGTATGCGCTCGCGCTGTTTTTGAAAATTTACCCCTATATATAATAAAGGAATTTATATCATCTATAGAAAAAAATAGTTCCAATGACATCATCAAGTGCTGATATGGAGAATACATGAAACTTTGTGACAGTTGAGAAAAGTCAGGAGAACCTGGACATATTTCATCAGGAGAGGAAGTGCTACTCAAGTGCTCCACTGAGTTTTAAAAAAATTTGCCCAAAGAATTATAGAATTTGAACAGAATAATAAGAAATTTAAATGTATGCATATGGTATTGCCAGTTAATGCCTAAAAATTTATTTTAATAGAATGTTTTCTTCAAAAATGGTATGAGATAGCAATAGATAAAAGTAAAATTAAAATTTGCAGTCTGTAAAGGACAGCATTGATAGAAAGAGTTCTGTAATTGTAGAACTGTGATTTTATACATTGTTACCAGTAAAAAGGAAGAGAGTGTTGTGATATGTTAATGGAGAAAATAAAGCAAGTAAAGTTCTAGCATTCTGTCAGAATAGGCATTGAGTTAAGCTGCAGATGGACAGAATATTAATAGTAGAAGCCAGAAAGATACTATTAAAAAGAATATAGGCTTTTCTTCAATAAGAAACAAAAAGCTGAAGAAAGAGCATTAAATTGGTTGCTCCAATAAGAAACACAACTCCCAACTTTAAAACTGAAAGATATATAGACATAGACACTCTCTAGTACTGGGATAGTTTTTTGTTTTTTTTTAAGAGAACAGGATTTTTTTTTATTTGTGACCCACATTTGATGCTTGCCTTGTTAGAGTAAATTAATCCTCCCTTGTTTTACTAGTTAGAAAACACAGTTTCATTAAGTGACATAAATAACACAGAGGAACAATCATACAAAGCTTGTAGAAGATTTAAATGGAATTAGGGATTTGCTCTCTCTCTTTGATTTATTTAAAGTTATACAATAGGTAAAAGAAGAAGAAGAAGAAGACTGCAAAATTGAAGGATTTCAGCACACTCCAGCCATGCACGATAAAGAAAATTAAGAGATTACAGAAGAAAAAGCTAAAGGGCTAATTTTAAAAGCCCTGCACATGTGAAATCTGGGAGATATGCACGTGGCTGGGCATTATTAGCATTTGTTAATACAAGAATTGTTAAAGGATATTTGTCTCATTTCTAATTTTCCATTTCCTATCTTTACCTCTGCTTCCCTTCCCAACCATGGGGAGAAACATTGATTGAGTTAGCCACTTAATTGGTATTTTAAAAAGACTCAATAGGGAAGAGAGCTTTTTGAAAATACTCTGTTATGCATAACATAAGAGTTTCAAACGTCCAATTCTCTAAATTCTACCCAACCCCCTAAATTAACAAATCAATTTTTATGTATGAAAGCAAATGACAATATCATAAATGATCGCTTTATAATTTCAGTCTGCAGCCTCTTGCCGCACAATGGGCTACAAGCCGTGATCAGCCTCTAAAGCAATAAGTTCTATTTAATCATTTATTGTCATATTGCTGTCTTTTTTTATGTTCTCAAACCTATTTGTTATATCAAATTTTTAACAAATCATTTAAACCACCCAAAAAGAGTTTTTTAGCATTGAACTCTTAAAAACGTATTGTGCTTCCCACACTATAAACTACCTTAACCCCGTTAAAATTCCCACATCTAAACATGTTGGAAAAACGAATACTTAGCCACTTAGTAAGATATGTCCACAAAGGCTCCTGATCAATAGTTCAAACTTGATATTCCCAAATCATCCCGACATGACTCATGTTTCGATTGATTCACAATCATCTTCAGGGGATCTGTTTAGATATCCTTACAAGGCCAATATTCTCCAAACCCAGATGGCACAACCAGTCTCCAACACTTTCAAAAAATGGTGCCACATATGTCCACAATGGTGGACATATCTTACTAAGTGGCTAAGTATTCGTTTTTCCAACATGTTTAGATGTGGGAATTTTAATGGGGTTAAGGTAGTTTATAGTGTGGGAAGCACAATACGTTTAAGAGTTCAATGCTAAAAAAACTCTTTTTGGGTGGTTTAAATGATTTGTTAAAAATTTGATATAACAAATAGGTTTGAGAACATAAAAAAAGACAGCAATATGACAATAAATGATTAAATATAACTTATTGCTTTAGAGGCTGATCACGGCTTGTAGCCCATTGTGCGGCAAGAGGCTGCAGACTGAAATTATAAAGCGATCATTTATGATATTGTCATTTGCTTTCATACATAAAAATTGATTTGTTAATTTAGGGGGTTGGGTAGAATTTAGAGAATTGGACGTTTGATCCTTTTTTCCTCTCTGTTTGGTGTGAGATATTGACTAGAGAGGGTTGCTGCTTTTCTATTTTTAACATAAGAGTTTCCCATATGTTGCCTTTGGCCACATTTAATTGGTAGGGTGACTCCAATAAAGGTGGTTTTCAGCCCCATTGAGTAGCAGTCCGCACTTGGGGATGGGGTTACATAAAATCATGCCCAATGTGTGGCTTGAGGGTGGATTTAGTTTACTTTCAGAAGAGAAGGATGTGTATTATGTGTGGTCTCTAACCCCTGGATTCATCAAAATGCTATAATAATGCCTGCGCTAAGAAAAAGGGGTGTATTTTAGTATTAGCATAAAATGCAGCAACATAGCATTGGAGAAGAGAGAGAGAGAGAGGGGGAGAGAGAGACTATAAAGCCTTCATAGTAGTCAAATATTTATATCTTTATAGGAGAGTCATCTAATATCTCAAGGTGAGGTGGTGGTGGTGGATTAGGGTTTAGGGGCCAGTTTTTCATGCAAAGTGAGACGTACAAACAGCACAGTAAAGATTTGATGTCATTTGGAGTGAGGAAAGTCTCACATAGGTGACATTTCACTTATGTTCCATCACCCTAGCTTGATGGACTCTATAATAGGGATGTGAATCGTTTTAGGACGATTAAAATTATCGTCCGATAATTTTAATATCGTCTTAAACCGTTATGGAACACAATACAATACAGATTCTAACGATTTATCGTTATAAATCGTTAGAATCGTGAGCCGGCACACTAAAACCCCCTAAAACCCACCCCCGACCCTTTAAATTAAATCCCCCACCCTCCCGAACCCCCCCCCAAATAACTTAAATAACCTGCGGGTCCAGCGGCGGTCCGGAACGGCAGCGGTCCGGAACGGGCTCCTGCTCTGAATCTTGTCGTCTTCAGCCGGCGCCATTTTCCAAAATGGCGCCGAAAATGGCGGCGGCCATAGACGAAAAAGATTGGACGGCAGGAGGTCCTTCCGGACCCCCGCTGGACTTTTGGCAAGTCTCGTGGGGGTCAGGAGGCCCCCCACAAGCTGGCCAAAAGTTCCTGGAGGTCCAGCGGGGGTCAGGGAGCGATTTCCCGCCGCGAATCGTTTTCGTACGGAAAATGGCGCCGGCCATACGCGTATGGCCGGCGCCATTTTCCGTACGGAAAATGGCGCCGGCAGGAGATCGACTGCAGGAGGTCGTTCAGCGAGGGTTCCGGCGCCTCGCTGAACGACCTCCTGCAGTCGATCTCCTGCCGGCGCCATTTTCCGTACGAAAACGATTCGCGGCGGGAAATCGCTCCCTGACCCCCGCTGGACCTCCAGGAACTTTTGGCCAGCTTGTGGGGGGCCTCCTGACCCCCACGAGACTTGCCAAAAGTCCAGCGGGGGTCCGGAAGGACCTCCTGCCGTCCAATCTTTTTCGTCTATGGCCGCCGCCATTTTCGGCGCCATTTTGGAAAATGGCGCCGGCTGAAGACGACAAGATTCAGAGCAGGAGCCCGTTCCGGACCGCTGCCGTTCCGGACCGCCGCTGGACCCGCAGGTTATTTAAGTTATTTGGTGGGGGATTTAATTTAAAGGGTCGGGGGTGGGTTTTAGGGGGTTTTAATGTGCCGGTTTTTCGATTTTTCGATTTTTAACGATTTTTAACGATTTTTCACGATATTTTACCCCCCTAAACGGCAACAATACGATTCCCTCCCCCTCCCAGCCGAAATCGATCGTTAAGACGATCGAGGACACGATTCACATCCCTACTCTATAACACTGAGGACAGCACTGAACAAAGAAGAAAAAAAGATAAAGAAGATATATGTAGAATTGAACAGTGTGTTAAAAAAGGTTGAGAGTTGAACAGTGTGTGCTACAAAAGAAAAAAATGATATGAAAACAATTTTTGGGTAATACATGGAACACAGCAGTGTTGGTGAAAGAAGCATTTTGCACAAAAACATTTTTTTAAAAAAGTGTAGTGATTAAAAGCTTGTTAAAGCGTGGTGATTACACAACATATGATTGAAGCATTTTAAAAAAACATTGGGAAACGGTAAATGAAGTGATCATATGTGCTGTATACCCGAAACTGGTTGCAGCCCTTTGTGGGCAAGAGCCAGACGACTGTATCTGCTAACAGCACATTATTTTTCTGATACTAATTCCCTTATGTTTTAAAACAAGTTTAAATAGTCTGAAATAGATTGGGTTCTTCACAAATGTTTGTTTAATGTTGTATAGTTGTACAGTGAGGACATAATAGCCCACATAGGGAATTATTTTCATTTAAAATAAGGAACATAAAATAAGGAAAATAAAATCTAAAACATCTTTATTTCATTTAAAAGCTAAAATGAAATTAAAACTATATTT
This sequence comes from Rhinatrema bivittatum, assembly GCF_901001135.1. Classification (NCBI taxonomy): domain Eukaryota; kingdom Metazoa; phylum Chordata; class Amphibia; order Gymnophiona; family Rhinatrematidae; genus Rhinatrema; species Rhinatrema bivittatum. The sequence goes on from NC_042615.1 coordinate 176,965,380, forward strand.
CAAAATACATCCTAAAACTATAAAAACTGCACCAATAAAAGTTGTAACAATAAGAAAATAAATATAATCAGTCAATCAATGTTGTTAAAAGCTTGATTAAAAAGCCATGTTTTGACTCCTTTCTTAAAAACTTTAAGGTTAGTTTCCATCCTCAAGAACGATGGTAAGGTGTTCCATAAATTGGGTCCAGCAATGGATAATGCTCTCTCTTGAACCGAGTTCATATGTGCAGATTTCAATGTCAGGATCGGTACTAGCCCAGTATTAGCGGATCTGGTTACTCATGCTTGAATGTGAACATGTAGTGCTGCATTGAGTCAAACCACCTTCTCATTGTAAAGAGCTTTATGTATTAATGCAAGTGCTTTGTACTGTGATCTGTATCCAATAGGGAGCCAATGAAGCTCTTTCAGTATGGGAGTGATGTGATCAAATTTATTTGTATTAGTCAATAACCTAGCGGCAGAGTTCTGCAAAAGCTGTAACGGTCATCTGGTGCTAGCAGGAAGGCCCAGAAGGAGAGTGTTACAATAGTCTAATTTTGTAAAAATCAGAGCTTGTAAAACCGTCCTAAAATCATTGGGGTGTGAAGAATAGGCCGAGCAGATAACCAAGAATACCCAGACTCCTCTGCTGTACTGGCCTGTCAGAGGTGAATGAACTTTGAGAGACTTTCTGACTATCACAGATTCGAAGGATGCAGAAGATTTGGGAAACTTGTAAGCTCTGCAAAGCCTATAATTACAGGCCAGGAAGGCATCAATGACAATATCTGCACCACAATACATGGCAATTTATTTTGCAGGAAATCAGGATGCAGGCTTTTATTTTGCAGATGCATGGTGTCAATGAACTGAAACCAATTTGAAATAGAAGATCTTGTGAGGTGACTGTTTTAATTAAATCCTGGTGCCAAGAAATGGAGTTCATGCTGAGCTTCTATTCAAACACCAGACTTGTTACCTGTTTATACAACAAAGAATATCAAGAGAAGAACAGAAGAACAAAGCCAGCAAAGTCATTGATAAAGGAACTTGTTTACAGTGGGAGGAGGAACAGGGTTAGAAGAATTCTTAGTTGAGGGAGGTCCTCACAAGCATTTCCTATGCATACTAGGTTATCATGACAACAGTATCATGTGTTTGTGGGCGGTTACACCTTTCTGGAAGTTTCGGCAAGACTGTATGTTTTAATTATAAAAGAAGGCTCTCTTCCTGTGTTAGATGAGATGCTACTTATTACAGATAGAGGGCATATTGCATCTCACAAGAACACTTGTCTTTGCCTCTTCTTTAAAAAAGCCAAATAAACTAAATTTTAAAACCTCTTGCTGAATCGCAGTGTTCTTGTGCCCTAAGCTTTAAGTCCAGAAAAAATTAGACATTTTGGCACCCCAGGTGGGACTTTAATAGCTGTTGTTATTAATTATTAATAAGCTGTAGTGTTATGTTTGGTGGACGACCTAGCACTAGGTTCTTGAATGGTTAATTGGCTGGTCATTCAAAGATTGAGTTACCCAGGTAGACTGGAGGCTTATCCCGGAGAATTATGAGTTCAGAGCAGATGTGGAATGAAGTTGGATCCATTTTGTGAGTATGTAACAAGAAAAAAAAAAAAAAAAAAAAGGAAAAATCTGTAAGTATCAATGTTTTTATTTTATTTGTTGTATAGTGTATATAGATTATGTGTTACATCGGGTTTAGAATACTTTTTGCAAAATGTTCTTTAATATATGTTAGGGAGACAGGACATGAGTTGATGATTTGATTAAAATCTAAATTAAGTTTTGCTATTTTCAGATTGAACAGTTGAAAAAACAGAGGGGTACCCAGCACTAGTCAGTCTGGGGTCTTTTGTCCTCAGACCGCATGGCTTGGGCTCGGCAGCAGTTTCACTTTCACTTTACACCTGGGGAGCGGCTGAGTAGAGCGGTTGTAAGTGTGTAGATTCAGAAGGAGAAAGAGGGAATAAGTTACAATTGGTAAGTTGAAAGTTATAATTAGTATGATAAGGAGTTTTTAGTTAGTGGATTTTTTACCAAAGTTTAGTTGTTAAACGCAAACAAATGCGGTGCTTTTAAAACTAGAAACTGCATGGTTGGATATTATAGTTTACAGCTGTCTGTGATTAGAGGTACATAAATGTCTCCAGTTTATTTTAGTTTATGCGATTTATTTTTATCAGTTCATATTTACGTTTGCTTTGGAGTTAATGCGTGATTGCTGTTAGGGTATCATTAACCAGAGAAATGAAGTTTTTCAGTTTATGGTGTTTTGCTTCTCCCCCCTCCCCCTCAAGGTACAGAGCTGAATGATGTAGCCATGGCTGGCCACAAGGACTCTTATGTTCACTGTAAACGTAGAAAAAGAATAACCAGCCCAGCAAGCTTCTTAGTTTTTGGTTTTATTTCCTACCATTAATGCAGAGATGCTCATATTTGCATCTAAGTTTTTAGAATTGTGTGATTACCGAGTTTATTGTGAAGAGCTTTTAGCATTATGTGTAGTGTGTTTCCTTTTATTTGGTAAGAACGAAAGCATGAACTTGTGTTTATTTAAAGCCATTCATAATTAGATTTGATTTATCATTGGAGAGGGATGTATCGTTTTTTCTTTGGTCAGGGGTATAGGCAGAGAGATAGAAAGGAAAACAATCTATAGATATACTACATGAGAGCGATGCCAGTTTAATGAAATGATCTGTTTAAGTGTTTTATCACTTAACAAACCTATTCATTGAGTGTAACAGTTGTTTGGCGGGAGAGGAGGTGAAACCCCCCCTTAGGAATGTGTTTGAGACGAAAGAAAAAAAAAATCTGGGAGTGAGTCACTTTTAAAATGGATTTTACAGTTCTGCTGAGAGGTTTGAGGTTTAAGTATGTTATAGGACTGAGTGCAAAAGGTGATAGAAGAGGGACTAATGAATTGATCTGTTTAATGTGAAAACAGAAATTTGTGTTGAAAGTATGGGGAAAGTGAATATTAGTGATGAGAGATGACGTAATGTTAAAGAGGGAAGAGAATTCTTTTATGTTGGTGTAGGTAGGTAAAGTGCTATGGCAGTATGTGTTAATTACGTTAGTTCTCAGTTTTGATTATATCTCACTAGCTGCTAACTTTTAGATGTAAGGGAATGAATTAGGTGGTTTATTTTGATGGGAGTTCAGGTATTACATGTTTGTATTGTGGACTGGTTAGACGATATGTAAAGGAGAAAGATTGTGAGACGGTGAACAGCAGAGAAATAAGCAGCAATGTCTATTATCTATTTATGTGCCAGTAAGAAAAACTTTTGGTTAATGTATATTAGTATGTGCCATCCTTTTATTTTGCAGACTTCCAGACTCCTAGCTGATATGTCTGTGCTTTTGGAAATGATTCGTATTTCTATTTAGGGTATTTGCAGGATTTGGTAGTAAGAACTTTGTGGAACATATGCATATTGGATGGAAATAGAATGACTTCTAATTAAGTGCAAAGTTGTTTGTTTTAAGTTTCTCTTTTAGAAGGCGAGTTAGGAGTTTACAAGCATAGAAAAAAAAAAAAAAGAGAAAAGATTTAGATTTGTAAAAGGAAGTAGCTCTTATCACCGGGGACAGCGCCTCCTAGAGGTGGACCAACAGAGAAAGGAAAGTAGCTTTATGACTGTTTTTTTCTGAATTAAGGTATATCAGTAGTTTGACTTTTAAGGAACCTGTAATGTTATGTTTTAATTTTCATTTTAATCATTATATTAACTGTTATATATTAGATTTCTTTCCAGGGTACCAAAGCACAAAGCGCATCTGTCTCTGTTCTATGGGAGATGAAGAATGCAGTTTATTCCAGTTTGATTTCTTTTTCATTTTTAATAGATCTATTCTATTTTTAATCTTGAGTTTTTGTTTTCTTTTGTGGATCGATCCAATTCTTTTATATTTTAAAATACGTTTTTCTTTTTGAGCTCAAAAGTTTGTCATGTTGTCTGTTCTATGTTACATGTGTACAAGGAGGAATGAATGAATGCATGCATTATGTAGTCAGTTCTGTGACATATATGTTTTAATGTACAGTCTGAGTATGTATGGTTGTGGTCTGGACCATTGCATGATGTTTTGAAATAATGTGGGGATTATTTGGCAAATTAAATATAGGGAGTACGTGACATAAAAGTATTTTCTTACTACTTAATCGGATTTGTTGCACTTTTATTTAGGTTTGACTTCATACACATGCATCTAATCTAAGGAGCTAAGAGATTTTGCCTTGACATCATCACTGAATCCTACTAAAAGAACTATATACGCACTGAATGCAGAAATTATTCTTGGTCACAGACATTCTTACCTATTATATGGACTGCAAGGCGTACAATTTATACCTGATTTTTGCTTTTTTCTATGTTTTGTGGGAATGACTTTATGCAGAATTTCGGTTCTTTCATTCTCTGTCAGTACTTAGGTGTTCAAGTTAATAATATTATTTGAAGTGATGCTGTTTTTATTAGTTTGTATGTTCCAAGTTCAGTAGTATTTTCCAGTCTTAGATTTTATAATACTTATATGCTGAATCAGTTAAATGTATATGTACTAGGTTTTTCTATTTTTATCTATGGAAGCTGCTTTGATCACATAGAGGGTGATGTGTTTCATTGTGATTTAAATATGATAATTCAGGGTTCAAGAGGGAGATCTCTTTATATTTCTCTTCCACACCAGCCTAAGTTATAAGCTATTTCTATTCTTTTGTTTTGCAGCTTGCACTTAGGATAATCACTTTGCTGATCTTTAATATCTCAATATTCTATCTCTTATTCTAATGTTGTCGCTGAACCCTTCTTTGAATATCTTTTTCCTATGACACTATTTACTAGATTTTACCTAATGACTGTTTCACTCTCTTTCACAAAGATTTCTTTTCTCCTTGAAACAAATACATACCTTACACATGAGGAGCTCTGCTATAGGGATCTGCAACATTCTATTACTATATCTTTCGGTATATTAATTGCTCATTGTTCTTTTCTTCTTATCTTGGTCCTTTCACTATAAACTCTATCTGTGACTTATAAGCTAGTTGGTTTCTATTTAGGATTCCAAAGGGGAAGATATAATTTTCCTTATTTCTGTCTTTTATTTATATGACATTCCTTCCTTCCCTGTGTAAAATCTTACACTGATGGTTTATCAATTCTACAAAGTAGTTCACATAATATGTTAAAGACTTTCTCACAGAGTTAGCTTTCATTTATTTTTATGATGATCCCCAAATATACTTAGGCTTACCATCATTTAAGAAGGGTATTAGCCCCATTTCCCCTAGAAGTATCTGAAGACGAAGCAGTATTATTAGCCATCATCTACCTTAATAATTAATACCCCTTGACTGAAATTGGTTTAGAACCCTTGCCATCCACAGCTGTATTATCTCTTGGACATATGACTGCCACAAGTGAATTAGGACTGTCCATACAGTGAGTGCTTTCACTGCTACAGGTTGTTGTCCTAATACTGGATAGCACTATAAATACCCTATAGAATTAGTATGATGTTTCAGACTTTTGCTATGCCTTTGCCTATCATGCATATGCTTTTGTATTTGATCTTCCATCACTACAGCATATGACTAGAATATGTCTTATGCTTTGCAACACTTTTACATCATGTATGCACAACACAGTATGAGTTTTTCTATAGATTCTTGGTTTTCTTCTATGTTATTGGTTTCTTTACTTTTCTGGTAAGGTGCATTAATTATATCCCTGGTTGCCATTTTAATGAATATTATCCTGGGTAGTTGTTCACAACAACAGTATTCATTGAAAAGATTTGCCCAGTATACCAAGTATTATATGAGAAACATAGTACTTTTATACTAGTCTCTCTGTGTACTTATCTTTACATATCTTTACATGTTATACCACTATTATGTACTTACTTGATTCTGAAAGATAACATATGTGATCATGTTGTTATGAAGTAGGTCCTTTATATAATGCAGGTATCTGTATAGCTCCATTATAGAGCTAATAGCTACCTAGTGAAAATTAGTTTTGCTGTTATTGTTTGATTAACTAGTGAATGCTTGTGGGAGTATCATTCATATTAATTAGGAATCTAGAGGGACATACACCTATGCACTACACCTGATAAATACCAAGGTTAGTGGTTAGGACACATTTTAAGTTCCTTTGTCATGGCTTAGCATCGAAGACTGGTTGATGTGACACCTGTCCATTAAAGGTGTCCCATAGAGGGAAATGAAGAATAGGCCAAGCAGATAACCAAGAATACCCAGACTCCTCTGCTGTACTGGCCTGTCAGAGGTGAATGAACTTTGAGAGACTTTCTGACTATCACAGATTCGAAGGATGCAGAAGATTTGGGAAACTTGTAAGCTCTGCAAAGCCTATAATTACAGGCCAGGAAGGCATCAATGACAATATCTGCACCACAATACATGGCAATTTATTTTGCAGGAAATCAGGATGCAGGCTTTTATTTTGCAGATGCATGGTGTCAATGAACTGAAACCAATTTGAAATAGAAGATCTTGTGAGGTGACTGTTTTAATTAAATCCTGGTGCCAAGAAATGGAGTTCATGCTGAGCTTCTATTCAAACACCAGACTTGTTACCTGTTTATACAACAAAGAATATCAAGAGAAGAACAAAGCCAGCAAAGTCATTGATAAAGGAACTTGTTTACAGTGGGAGGAGGAACAGGGTTAGAAGAATTCTTAGTTGAGGGAGGTCCTCACAAGCATTTCCTATGCATACTAGGTTATCATGACAACAGTATCATGTGTTTGTGGGCGGTTACACCTTTCTGGAAGTTTCGGCAAGACTGTATGTTTTAATTATAAAAGAAGGCTCTCTTCCTGTGTTAGATGAGATGCTACTTATTACAGATAGAGGGCATATTGCATCTCACAAGAACACTTGTCTTTGCCTCTTCTTTAAAAAAGCCAAATAAACTAAATTTTAAAACCTCTTGCTGAATCGCAGTGTTCTTGTGCCCTAAGCTTTAAGTCCAGAAAAAATTAGACAGGTGAAAAAGATGTTTTTCTCTCTTTAAAATATTCAACTTAAAATATCCATCTCTAACTATATTATTGATCCATTTTTTGAGACTTACTTCACAATCGTGTTATCCCGAGATCTCTAGCGTCAAAGGTGATAGAATATGTTTTTCAGCTTCCAATAATTCAAATTCTCTCAATGGACTTAATTTTGGGCAGATATATACAATTTCAGAATGGGTAAGAAGTCAGGGAGGAGAGTGGAATGGATAGGAAGTTTAGGTAGGTGTATAGGGAAGTTCCCTCCCATCCGCTCCTTAATTGAAGAAGACTGTGACTGAACTGGAGAAGCCATACTCTCGTCGCCATGCATGGCCTTTTAAAATTCCCCCTGCGCGCATAGGAAGCCTCCTGCCTGCACATGCATGCACAGATGTTAAAATCCTCTGCACATGTGCATATGGATATCATATTTTATAATGCGTGTGCCAACGCGCACGTGTGTTATAAAATATCCGCGTCCATTTGCACACGCCGGGAACTGCACACACATGGACGTGCGCATTCAGGTTTTAAAATTGACCCTTACATGTTTTACATCTATTGATTATTTTACAATGAATTACAGTAAACTTTAATTTAGAATACACAAGAACATAATAATTTGCCCTACTGGATCAGACTGAAGATTCATCAAGGCCAGCATCCTGTTTCCAAAAGTGGCCAATCCAGATTACAAGTAGCTGGCAAGTACCCAAATAGAGCCCATGCTACTAAAGCCAATAATAGTAGTGGCTATTCCATAAGTAAATATGATTAATAGTATTTTATGGATCTCTCCTCCAAGAACTTATCCAAACCTTTTTTAAACCCAGCTACATGATCTGCCCTAACCACTTCCTCTGACATCAAATTCCAAAGCTTAATTGTGCGTTGAGTAAAAACATATTTTTTCGGAGTTGTTTTAAATCTGATACTTGCTAACTTCATGGAGTGCCCTCTAGTCCTTCTATTATATGAAAGAGTAAGCAACATTCAGATTTGTTCATTCTAGTCCTCTCATGATTTTATAGACCTCTATCATATCCCCCCTCAGCCGTCTCTTCTCCAAGCTGAACAGCCTTAACTTCTTTAGCCTTTCCTCATAAGGAAACCATTCCATCCCCTTTATCATTTTGATCACCCTTCTCTCTACCTTCTCCAGTGCAAATTTATCTTTTTAGAGATGTGGCAACCAGAATTGCACACAGTACCCAAGATGTGGTCTCACCATGGAGCAATACAGAGGCATTATGACATTCTCCATTTTATTCACCTTTCCTTTCCCTTAATTCCTAATATTCTTTTTTCCTATTTTGACTGCCACAGCACACTGAGCTAATGATTTCAATGTACTATCCTCTATGACACCTAGATCTTTTTCCTGGATGGTAACTCCTAACATGGAACCTAACATCATGAAACTTCAGCATGGGTTATTTTTCCCTGTAAGCATCACCTTTCACTTGTCCACATTAAATTTAATTTGCCATTTGGACACCCATCCAGTGTGTCCTGCCTGGTTTGTAAGTGTAACTGTTCCAAAGAGCTATGATTTTGTTACGACTGTCGCTGCCCGACGTCACCACTCCGCCCTCCTTACTTCTTTGGCGACTCCTCCTGTGGTTGACGGATGATTGGCTGCCGCGGCGTCTGCCTGCCATCCTTTCTGGCGTCCCCGGTCCGGCTTGGGTGCTGCCTCCCGCCATGCTGTCCAGTTGCCTTAGGGCGCGCGTGCCGCATGGCCCTGCTTCAAGTACCTTCTTTGGCGCGAACCTCAGGGGCGCCGTCGAGTTAGCAAAGGTTTCCTAATGGATGGGATTTGCTCTCCATACCTAGCTACTCTGCCTCAACCTTTGGACTACTCTATTTGGGGTACCCGCTTCTTGGGGGCCTCTCTCTCTTCTCTTTCAGGTCGCTGTCTGGAACCATGGAACCAGGAATATGAGCCCTCGCTCCTCGAGGGCTCATATTCCTGGACTCGCTACCTGGACTTCTTTTCTGCCTGGAAGATACCGCTGCCTATACCATCGGTGAGTTACCAACTACTTCTCTCAGAGCTGTTCCCTGGAACCAGGTACTCGCTCCTCGAGGGCCTGCCTTTTCTTCAGCTCCTGTGCTCCATACCGAGAGACCGCTGTGTGAGTACTATACCAACAAGGCTCTATTCCTGAACCCTGCATATATTGCTTGTACTCACGATCTCAGTTTCTCTCCACTACAGCACAGCCATTGTGGGATCGCTGTTCCAGAGCCTGAGGGACTACAAGCCCAGCCGGGCTACATTCTTGCTCACTACCGCCACCCCTGGTGGCTCCTCAATACTGTTTAATAAAAGATCTAACTGTGCGTGTGTCCTAAAGCTGTGCCTGACCTATGGCTCCTCACGGGACTTCCCCCCATGAGTGTGGTCAGCAGCCAGAGTCCAGGGGTCCACCCAAATCCTTAAAAACAATAACAGATTGCTAACTCCATGGATCCAGCACAGCTCAATACCCTGCAGGCCATTCCGGGCCTTGCTCTACACATTTCCGAACAGCAAGACGCCTTGGAGAAACTCACTTCAGCGTTTCATCAGCTACACACACAGAAGACCCAAGGCGCTAATTCCAGCAATGAAGGTCAGTTACATGAAGTAACTTTAAAGACTGTTGTACCTCTGGCTGCTCCAGTTCATTTCTCGGGAGAGATTCAGAAGACCAGGGGCTTTTTAAACCAGTGCTGTATGCACTTTGCACTACAGCCTTCTCAGTTCCTTACAGCTTTTTCCAAGACTACTTACATTCTATCTTATCTTGATGGAAGGGCCTTGTCTTGAGCTTCTACACTGTGGGAATGCAAGGATCCTATTTATTTATTTATGTATTTGTTTATTTATTTAATAGCTTTTATATACCGAAGTGTAGCTAGCTGCCTTCACTCAGGTTTACAGGTTAACAACTTATTACAGTTAATAAACAGTAGAACCGTGTAACTTAATAGAACTGTTTTTTGTTTTTTTTATTTTGCAGGACATAGATGGATTTCTGGACTTATTTAAATCTGTTTTCGATGATCCTGCTCGAGTTACCAATGCTGGTTCTGAGTTGGTGGACCTGAAGCAAGGCAACCGACCACTGGCTGATTTTGTGATAGAGTTTAAGACTCTTGCTACAGAACTCTGCTGGGACCCGAAATGCCTGAAGACCCTCTTCTTCAGAGGCCTGGATTCTCGCGTAAAAGACGAGCTGGCTGCTCGTGAAACACCTGACTCACTGGATGAACTAGTGGCTTTGGCTACTAGGATCGATCACCGGCTTCGTGACAAGGTGAAGGAGCTCCGGCCTATTAGAGGTTATGGTCTGAAAGAGGCCAGTGCTAAACCTGCACCTCGGATGTTTCCAGTAATTCCTGCTGCCAGTGAAGATGAACCGATGCAACTTGGTCGCGGACATTTGACTTCCAAAGAGAGAAGACTTCGGAAGTGGTAAGGCCTATGCATGTTCTGTGGTCAGTCTGGTCACAGTGTTCCTACATGCCCAATTCGTCCAGGAAACGGACGGGCCTAAGTCCTGGAGGAGGACTGTTCTTAGGCCTCACAATGCCCTCTCCTCTGCTTTCTCTCCCAGTCTCCTTGATCTGCGGACCATCTATGGTTCAAACTCTTGCCCTGGTGGATTCAGGGGCAGGAGGCAACTTTGTTCTTCGACGCCTAGTGGAACATCTGAGGATTCCCCTCGTCAGCTTGAAGGTTCCACTACTACTATCCTCTATCCATGGAGAGCCGCAACCGGGTGACGTGACCTGCCAAATGGTACCAGTAGTTCTCGGCACTGGAGCTCTCCTACGGAGTCAATTTCCTTCTTTGTGTTAGAGAAGGCCATGCACCCTATCGTCCTGGGGTTACCCTGGTTGCAATCGCACCAACCCCAATTTGACTGGGCATCCTTGGATCACTCCCGCTGGGGCCCAGATTATCATGGGAAGTGCCTTAAGGAGATTTCTCCTGTCATCTGCATGCCTACGACTCCAGTGATGCCGGGACTGCCACCCAAATACGCATCCTTTAGTGATGTGTTTTCCAAAGAAGCTGCTGACCTCCTTCCTCCGCATAGGTCCTATGACTGTGCCATAAAACTGAAACCCAATTCTGAGCCTCCTAAAGGACGTGTCTATCCTCTCTCAGCAATTGAGAACAAGGTGATGTCCAAATACATCGAGGAGAATTTACAGAAGGGGTTTATCAGACCATCAAAGTCTCCAGGCTTCTTCTTTGTGGGGAAGAAGGACGGTACCCTACGTCCTTGTATCGATTACCGAGGTCTGAACGAGATCACGATTAAAGACCGCTACCCCCTGCCTTTAATCTCGGAGCTGTTTGACCGGCTTCAAGGGGCCAAAATATTCTCAAAACTCAACCTGAAGGGGGCCTACAACTTAGTTCCCATTTGTAGTGGCGACGAATGGAAAACAGCCTTCAACACTCGAGACGGCCACTTCAAGTACTTAGTGATGCTATTTGGCCTATGCAATGCACCCACCATATTTCAGAACATGATGAATGACATCCTGCGGGACCTGTTGTACAAGAGTGCTGTGGTATACCTGGATGATATCCTGATCTTCTCCCAGGATTTGCCTACTCATATTGAGGATGTCAAACAAGTACTCCGCCGACTCCGTGAACACCATCTCTATGCCAAACTCTCCAAATGCAAATTTCACAAAAATTCAGTGCCTTTTCTTGGCTATATCATGTCTAAAGATGGCTTCCAGATGGACCCTCAAAAACTTGAGTATACAGAAGTGGTCCCAGCCTACCAGCCTGAAGGCCCTGAGACGATTCCTGGGGTTCACCAACTATTATAGAAGCTTTATAAAGAACTACTCTTCTTTAACCATACCCTTGACTGCGATGACCCGCAAGGGTGCCAACGCTTCAAAATGGTCTGCGGAGGCCATTTCCACGTTTGAGAAACTGAAGACTGCCTTTTCCATGGAACCGTGCTTGCAGCATCCTGACCCCAACAAGCCCTTTATCGTTGAAGTTGATGCTTCAGATGTCAGCGTGGGGGCTGTACTGAGCCAGACAGGAGACTCCAAAGCCTTACATCCCTGCTCCTTCTTCTCATGACGATTCTCCCCGGCATAGAAGAACTATGGGATCGGCGATAAAGAGCTCTTGGCAATAAAGCTTGCATTTGAGGAATAGCGGCCTTGGCTTGAAGGTGGTCAACGTCAAATAACCATATTCACGGACCATAAAAATCTAGAGTATCTCCACCATGCGCAATGTCTTAACCACAGACAAGCCAGAAGGTCCTTATTTTTTAATCGATTTGACTTTGTGCTTAAGTATCGCCCCGGAGACAGAAATACCAGAGCTGATGCCTTGTCATGCTTCTTTCTCTCAGAGGATGTGCCTGAAGAACCTCAGCACATAATTGACCCGAAGAAAGTCATCTTGGCGATTACATATTCTGTGCCCGCTGGTAAGACCATCATACCTAAACACCTCAGGAAGAAAGTTCTCTTTTGGGCACACGATTCCAAGCTGGCTGGCCATCCTGGTCAATGCCATACCCTGCTCATGATCCAGAAGTTATATTGGTGGCCTACGATCATTAAGGATACCCTATCCTATGTGGCATCCTGTAGCAACTGTGCCAAGAACAAACCTGCTTCTAGCCACCGTGGGGTTTGCTGTAACCACTGCCAGTTCCGGAGCAGCCCTGGTCACACATCACTACTGATTTTGTAGTCAATTTACCCCCTTCCGGAGGAATGAATACCATCTGGGTAACAGTCGATTGCTTCAGCAAGATGGCCCATTTCATGGCGCTGCCTGGCTTACCTTCAGCCTTGGAGATTGCAAAGCTCTTCATATCGCACATTTTTCGCCTTCACGGTTTACCAAGACATATTGTCTCAGACAGAGGATCTCAATTCACAGCAAGATTCTGGAGGGCTTTGTACAAGTTATTTGACATCACTCTAGACTACACTTCAGCCTATCATCCGCAATCAAATGGCCAAACAGAACGGATGAATAGAACTTTAAAACAGTTCATACATGCCTACGTCAGTTCCCGTCAGAATAGCTGGGCCAAACTGTTACCATGGGCTGAATTTGCCATGAACTCTCATCCAGCAACATCAACTGGATCAACACCTTTTGTATATGGACACTCTCCAACACTGTCACTTCCAATGAAGCTTTCAGTGACGTCCCCAGCAGCTCAGGCTACTGCTGATGAAATTCATAACCTGTGGACTCAGTCGAAAGACATGCTAAACAAAGTGAGTGACCGCGCTAAGAAGTTCTACGATGCTCACCATTCTCAAGCGCCTGTCTTCAAACCTGGAGATAAAGTCTAGTTATCTATCAAACATCTCAGACTGAAGTTACCCTCCACTCAGTTTGCTCCTCGCTACGTTGGACCATTTCAAATCCTCCAACGTCTTGGCAACATCACTTACAGTCTGAAGCTACCACCTGGACTCAACATCCACAATGATTTTCACATTTCACTCTTGAAACCGCTCATTCTCAGTGAATTCTCTTCCAAAACTCAGGAACCACCTGTTATCAACGCAGAAGATGACCTAGAATTCAAGGTTGAAGAGATTCTTGATGTCCAAAGACAAGGCAAAACATTTGAATACCTTCTTTCTTGGGAAGGTTTCGGCCCCCGAAGAAAACTCTTGGGAGCCTCAGGCTAACATCCTTGATAAAGAGATGCTCCATCAATTTCATCGAACGCATCCTTCTAAATCTAAACCTGGTACCCGAAGAGGAGACCGCCCTTTGAAGGGGGGTACTGTTATGACTGTCACTGCCCGACGTCTCCACTCCTCCCTCCTTACCTCTTTGGCGACTCCTCCTGCGGTTGACGGACGTTTGGCTGCCACGGCATCTGCCTGCCATCCTCTCCGGCGTCCCCGGTCCGACTTGGGCGCTGCCTCCTGCCATGCTGTCCAGTTGCCTTAGGGTGTGCACGCCACATGGCCCTGCTTCAAGTACCTTCTTTGGCGTGAACCTCAGGGGCGTCCCCCTGTGATGACATCATGCATCCCGGATACAAATAGCCTACGCGATTGCTAGCCGTCGAGTTAGCAAAGGTTTCCTAATGGATGGGATTCACTCTCCATTCCTAGCTACTCTGCCTCCACCTTTGGACTACTCTATTTTGGGTACCCGCTCCTTGGGGGCCTCTCTCTCTTCTCTTTCAGGTCGCTGTCTGGAACCGGTTCTCGCTCCTCGAGGGCCCATGTTCCTGGACTCGCTACCTGGACTTCTCTTCTGCCTGGAAGACACCACTGCCTATACCATCAGTGAGTTACCATCTACTTCTCTCAGAGCTATTCCCTGGAACCAGCTACTCGCTCCTCGAGGGCCTGCCTTTACTTCAGGTCCTGTGCTCCATACCGAGAGACCGCTGTGTGAGTACTATACCACGAGGCTCTACTCCTGAACCCTGCATTTATTGCTTGTACTCAAGATCTCAGTTTCTCTCCACTACAGCACAGCCATTGTTGGATCGCTGTTCCAGAGCCTGAGGGACTACAAGCCCAGCCGTGCTTCATTCCTGCTCAATACCGCTACCCCTGGTGGCTCCTCAATACTGTTTAATAAAAGATCTAACTGTGTGTGTGTCCTAAAGCTGTGCCTGACCTGTGGCCCCTCACGGGACTTCCCCCCATGGGTGTGGTCAGCAGCCACAGAGTCCAGGGTTCCACCCAAATCCTTACAAACAATAACAAATACACACATCGGAGAACACTACTTCTTGGACCAAAAAGGTCTTGTTGATTTTAAAATCCCTACGCACATCAAAGCCAGGAAATACATGTATGACTTGGCAGGGTTAGTGCCGCAAGGATTTTAAAACCCGTGCAGGTATGCACGTATCTTCCAGTATGCAAACAAATGATAGAAATCAAAAAGGGAATGGGGCATGGGCTGGGTCTCAGTGGGGCATGAGCGAGTCATGGAGGGGCCAAGTCTGTAAAATGAAGTCAGACTTAAGTAGTTACATGCTACAGACTTCTTGGAAGTTACGATAAAAAAAAAAGAATAGGCTAGTCAGTGGGGTTTTAAGAGTCAGGGCTCATAGGGTAAAAGGGATGCAAGTTAGCTAAGGGGATTAGGAAGTCCTCTCCTTTACTTGAGTGAACTTGGAGTGAAATGGGGAAAAGAGCTATTTCATCGGTGTGTATAGCTCCTAAAATTGCCCCCACTTAAGCGCTCGAGGTGGCATTTTTGCACATTCAAGCATGAATATAAAATTCTGCACACATGTATATGCATATAGCCAATTTTATAATGCTTGCATATATGCGTACATACGTGAATACATTATAAAATAGTTGTGTCCATGTGCATGCATCGGCAAATGCACGCAGATGAGTGCAAGTCTTAAGATTCACCACTATCCTTCCCCCTATAGAGAATTCCCCCTAGGAGAAAGAGCTTTAGGGGAAATGATCATGGATCTAGCCCACATTAAAAAATTATTTTATGGACCCCGAGGATATATGCCATCCATCAAAAAAGGATTACATATGATTTTGGATTTTAACACCAGTGCACGAGCTGCTTAGCCCCTTTCTATGTGCCTGTGGGTGTTTTTGCCTCGGCCCCTGCTCTTTTATAATTTTATTTACAAATTCAATTATGGCACTTACTAATGATCCTATCCAATGCTTTATGCAATTGCTGCACCTCTCATGGTCCCTTAGGTGTTTTTGCCACTTGTAATGCCTTCAGATGTTGATGCTACTCTTCTTGCTGTCTAGCTATGCACTTAGTTTTGGGGATTTTTATGTCAATTCTCCTTCTGCTTTGTATCTATTTTGGTGCCTTGAAATGGTTATACATGATACAGGTGTCAGTTTTTGCCATCCCAGTCCAACCAGCCATACAATTGATTTATATCTTCCAGGTGTGCTGCATGGACTTTGCCCATTTACCTTAAATGGCTCCATTCCCACCTTGGACTCCTTCTTCTAACTTCTTTACAAATTCTCATATAGTACTTACTAACTATTGGTCTCATCTGGTAAGTAGCCTTCCGGGGATTATATCACCCATTGTAGGCTACATTCCCATCCAAACAAACCATTAGGAATATGTAGACCAAATATTTATGTTGTGATTCATTTTTTTCTGTTTGCTTTTTCTTAAGGTTTATATTGGTTTGGTTCATTTTCCAAAATAAAATGAACATAACAGTAAAAAAAAAAGACCTGAAACAGCTTTCCAAGCCCCCACTGCTATTTCTGGGGCATTCTCACCCTACACTATCCCATCCTCATTGAGATGGACATTCTTTAAAAATATCATTTTGGAAGCCCATATAAAATGTATTCCTTGCATTAAAAAAGGCCAAAGGAGGTCCAAACAACTTCCAGCATGGCTTAATGGTGAGGTAAAAGAGCCAGTTAAAGGTAAAAGGGTGTCATTCAGTACATGGAAAACAGATCCAAATAAAGAAAATAGGCAAGAGCATAAGGACTGGCAAGTCAGATGTAAAACAGTAGTTAGACTATCGAAGAAATACTTTGAGAAAAATATTAACATATAGAAACATAGAAACATAGAAATGACGGCAGAAGAAGACCAAACGGCCCATCCAGTCTGCCCGACAAGCTTTCGTACTTTTTTTTTCTCTCACATCTTATGTTTCTCTTGGCTCTTAGTAACCTTTTTTATTCTATTTCCATTCCACCCCCGCCATTAATGTAGAGAGCAGTGTTGGAACTGAATCTAAGTGAAATAGCTTAATTAGTTAGGGGTATTAAGCACCGCAATAAGCAAGCTACACCCATGCTTATCTGTTTATCCAAACTATATAATTCAGTCCTTGTTGATTGTTGCCTGAATATAGATCCACCTTTATTCATGACCCCCCTGCTGTTGAAGCAGAGAGCCATGCTGGCTATGCATTGAAAGTGAAGTATCAGTCTTGCCCCCCTGCTGTTGAAGCAGAGAGCTATGCTGGATATGTGTGAAGTGTTAAACTTCCTCCCCTGCCATTGAAGCAGAGAGCTATGCTGGCTTTGCATTGAAAGTGAAGTATCAGTCTTGCTCCACTGCCGTTGAAGCAGAGTGCTATGATGGATATGCGTGAAGTGTCAAACTTCCTCCCCTGCTGTTGAAGCAGAGAGCTAGATATGCGTGAAGTGTCAGGCTTTCTCCCCTGCCATTGAAGCAGAGAGCTATGCTGGATATGCATAGAAAGTGAAGTATCATGCATTGAAAGTGAAGTATCAGCTTATTTGGTTTGGGGTAGCAACTGCCGTAACAAGCAAGCTAATCCCCGCTTTTTTGTGAATGCAAATAATTTTTTCCACATTTCCTCATTGCCGCTGAAGCTTAGAGCAATGTTGGAGTCGCATTAACCATGTGTATGTTTATTGATAAGGGTATTATCACCAGGTAGTAGCCATCATTCCCGTGAGCCACCCACTCTTCATTCACATCCTCTAGACTTCATGGATCCACAAAGCTTATCCCATGCCACTTTGAAGTCCTTTACAGTTTTGGTCTTCACCACTTCCTCCGGAAGGTCATTCCAGGCATCCACCACCCTCTCCATGAAGAAATACTTCCTGACATTGGTTCTGAGTCTTCCTCCCTGGAGTTTTAAATCATGACCCCTGGTGATTGCCAGTGAGGCAAAAACTAATAATAAAACTTTATGAAATAAATTTGAAGCAAAAAGTCTGTGAGGAGTCAGTTAGTCCACATGGCAAATGGAGTGCTCAAAAAGGACAAGGTACATGCAAAAAACTGAATGAATTCTTTGCCTTGGTCTTCACGAAGGAGGATGTTGGGAACATACTCACACTTGAAACATTCTTTAATGATGTAGATTTTAATGTTGCGGTCGCCACCACTGCCCCCTTGCTAGCTATGTTCCGGGCTCACCTCCACGGTCGGGAACGCCGCCTCCGCGGCTCTGCTGAGCACCCTGGGCGTCTGCCATTGCTGGGCCGTCTCGCTGCTGCTCCGCGCGCGGGGACGCGCGTTATGGACGCACGCTCGCCGGAAGCTGGACCCCGCCTGAGCTAATCAAGCCACGCCCCAAGCCCGATATAACCGGCGTCCTGCAGTCCTCTCATTGCCTTGCAACGAGGGTCGCTACCGTGCGTAGTTCTTAGTTGCACTTCCGTTGTTCTGCTTCAGCTGCTGACCTCTGCTCGTACCTGACTCTGCTTCTGCCTGCCGCCAGCCACCGACCTCTGCTCGTACCTGACTCTGCTTCTGCCTGCCGCCAGCCACCGACCTCTGCTCGTACCTGACTCTGCTTCTGCTTGCCACAGCTGCCACGCTCCTGCCCTCCGGACAGTGCCTCCTGCAGGCCAGGACTGGAGCCACCGCCAGACTGCATCGGGTCCAGACTATCTCTTCTTCCTGCTTGGCTCTGGCCTACTCGCTGCTGGACCCCAGCTTGTACATTGCAAGTCTCAGTCATGGCTATTGACTTTGTTCCTGCTTCCGCTTGCCCTGAGCTTCCTGGCCTATTGGCCCTTGCTACTGGACTCTGTCTTTACCATTGCCCGGCTTCTGCTTGAGAGACTATCATTGTGCAGAAGTCCCAAGGGACTGGGACCCTACGGGCTCCTCCTGGGGGGTCCTGGTTCCCGGGTGAAGAGCTTAGCTGCACTTCCAAGTCCCAAGGTTCTGGGACCCTACGGGCTCCTCCTGGGGGGTTCCCAGTTCCCGGGTGAAGACTCCTGCGTGTCTCCTAAGTCCCAAGGCTCCAGTACCCTACAGGCTCCTCCTGGGGGGCTCCTGGTTCCCGGGCAATACCCCTGCTTGTGGCTCCGCCTCCCGAGCTACTCTACCCAGCGTGGTTCGGCTCAAGGGTCCACTCTCGAACCGCGGCTCCCAGGCCGTAACATTTAAGCAATTAAAAAAAATATTTGTGATGATGGAATTGCCTCTGAATTGACCTATGATGAAAATGCTGTTGAGTAATTTGTGCAGTTATGATCACCCCATCTGAAGAAAGACATGGCAGTATTAGAGAAGATGCAGAAGAGAGTGACATAAATGATAAAGAGGATGGATCATCTCTCTTATGATGAGAGGCTATGAAAAGTAGGGCTTTTCAGCTTGGAAAAGAGATGGCTGAGAGGGAACATGATAGGTTAATAAAATTTTGAGAGCATGGAATGGGTAAATAAAGGATGGTTATTTACCTTTTAAAATAAAGCTAAAACAAGGGGACACTATATGAAACTAACAACTAGCAGATTTAAAATAGATCTTACTGAATGCAATTGCAAGCTGTGGAATCTGTTGCCAGAGGATGTGATCAAGGTGACTTGCTTAGCAGGGTGTAAAAGAGATTTAGATAAAATTCCTGAAGGAAAAGTCCATAACACATTATTTAGCCAGGTAGACTAAAGAAAACTCTTGTTATTCCTGGGAGTGAATAATAAGAATTAAATCTACTCTATTGTATCTGCTAGATACTTGCAAATTTGATTGCCACTATCAGAGAGAGGATGCTGGGCTCGATGGAGGTTTGTCTGACTCACTGTGGCAATTCTTATGACATCATAAAAATAATGAAGTCCATATTCAGCTGCTTCACAGCTTGGTTAGTTAGACAGATGAACTTATCTGGCTAACTTAACTGATATATTCAGTGGTGCGGCTGTGCCATTGAATATATCCCAGTATTTTAAATTTTATCAGACAAGTTTATCTGGCTAACTTTAGAAAAGGTATATGGGCTAACCAGAGTTAGCTAGATAACTTATCTGGCTAACTCAGCTCCTCACAGTTATGTCCCTGGAAAGGCCTTGACTTATCTGGCTAAATTTTAGCTGAATTTAACCAGATAAGTGCCCAAATATTCATTTAGCCAGATAACTCCTAAGTTTGGGATCTATGCGAAAAGGGCTGTAAATAAGGTCAACCATCATGAGATTTTGGTCATAACTTATTGCACCTTAAGTGGTTATGCTCCATTTTTATAGGAATTGCACTGGTTGCCTGTTTATTATCAGTGTCTACATTGTAAAGTTTTAGTTTTAGTTTTTAAAACTTTGAAAGCTGGTGGCAGCTCTTATCTGTCTGATTGCTTCATGCTTTTTTCTCTTGCTATGGTGCTCGGACAAACGTTTACTGGCTTTACCACATGTAAAATTTGCCCATGTAATGGAAACCAGGTGGATAGGATTCCTATTTGTTGGTCCAATCTTATGGAATCCTTTGTCTGAAATCCTCTTGGGGGGCGGGGGGGGAGGAAGGGGGGAGAAAGATATCATCAAATCATCAGGTTTCATAAATGTTTGAAAGCTTTCTTGTTTCAAGAGGCCTAAGGTGTTCCTGAACTGTATTGCTGTTCAAATTATATTTATTTTATTTAACTTTTTTACTTTCTGTTTTGATATGTTTTATGATTTTAAAAACTGTTTTATGCTTTTTTGTATTTTTCTATTGTATGTCACCTAGCATGTTTATTACTTATAAATAAAATATAAATATTTCTAACATGTAAATGCATAAATAAAATATATCATAACAGCATAGCTATTTAAGGTGCAATAAATTAAGACCAAAATCTCTAGATGTTTGGCTTTACTTGCAGCCCTTTAGGGCATGGATCCCATAGAAGAGTAAACAACATCCATCCAAATTAATACTGAGAACATGAATGCCAGAGTACACCAATAGGGAATAATACTGTTCAATATAATCAGAAGAAAGACATATATTACGCTGTAATTTGATAGCACCAGAAAACTCGATAACTAGGCTTTTTAGTAAACTGTGAACATTTAACTGTAGATGACAGTTAAATCAGTTAGATACCACAAGCAAAAGTACCAGGGAAGGAAAAACCTTGTTGTTTATGCAACAAATCTGATAAAGCAATCAAACTGTGATTTCAGAAAAACAAATTCAATGGCTCCCAATCTTACTGTCTAAAATTTAATAACAGTATAGATTTCTGAAAATCATATTTAAACCTGCATATGATAAATGCAAATTAAGACCTCATGAAATTCAATACCATAGCTACAGCAATTGCAAGTCTGAAAATAGATTATTTGTAAAGAGGCCAAAATGAAGCAGACATATGTAAATGCAGTGTCATCAAAAATTCTTAAGCTGTGAACAGATAAATGGTTTATGTTGTATCAAGGGTTTTCTTAACATGAAAAATGTTAAATCTTTTCATTTCAGCCGAGTTTAAGCAAAATAATTAAAATTGAAAATGAATAAATGGCTGTTTAGATAGTGTCAACAAGAGTGGTTTTGGTTCCCTGGACCACAGGATGGTATTATAAGGACTGCTGAGCAGAGATGAAGTCCTCTTGACATAGAGGTGCAGTGTGTTTTCCAAAATAGACTGGCAAACCTAACAATGAAGGCTTTACGCAATAATAGTCAGGAATGGGTGGACTAAAGCCTTAAGGAAAGTAATGAGTTAAAAAGGGCATAGAACATCATAAGAATATAACATAAGAACATAAGACATGCCATACTGGGTGTATTAATAATGTTGCTATATGGAGATCTTCACAGGCAGAAGAAATAGATTGAGATTTAATTGAAAACATTCACAAAAATACTATGAAGGCTAAGTGCTATTACTAAGATATTTGAGTCTGCTAGATGCTGATTGGGACATCTCAGCTACAGTGTCATCTAGAAGCAGGGAAATCCTGAATTGCCTGTTAGCAGAACTAAAAAGTAAGGGGGAATACTGGACTTAGTGCTTATTAGGGATGTGCTGTCATTGTAAACTACATAGACAACATGTTACCATGGTGAATCGGGCTTACCCTGCAAAACACTCGAGCAGCACGAAGCAGCAGCAATGTCACTTTTGTGCGACGCTGGCTGACCTGCGCAGCACCTTGGCTCCACCCTCCTAAGCACGTCTGTGCACCTCCCGATGGTCCCCATGCTAGCGTGGGAAACAAGCTATTTAAACCTGACTTCCAGACACAAGCCTTGCCTTGGATACAGGCTGCTTATGCTGGCGCTGTCTCTCTGCTGGAGTTACCTTTGCCCACAACCCAGATTGTCTTGGATTCCTCTTGCCTGCTGCCTACGTTTGACCCGGACTGGACTTTGGATTTCTCTTGCTTCCTGTCTGCCTATGCCCCAGGCAGACAGGAAGCAAGAGACTTTTGGCTGGGGCTCAGGTAAGGCTGTCTTTCTATCACTGGGTTCACAGAAACATAACAGCCAAGGCTCCGGACCCAGTAGATTTGACAGCCTTGCAGGCCATTCCAGGACTAGTACATGGGTTCAACAGCAACAGGGAGTGCTGGATCAAGTAACAGGAGTCTTAGAAAGGCTAGCGGCTCAGATGGATGCGTTGGTAATAGCCGCACCTCTGGCACCTTCCAGTCCCGCACCACCCAGCTCTGTACCTCCTCCCGGCTTCAATGGAGATCCAAAGCTCTGCCATGGATCCATAAATCAATGCAAAATGCACTTTTCATTACAAGCCCCTCTATTTCCCTCTGATAAAACCAAAGTTATCTTCATCCTCTCTCGCTTATTTATTCTCTTTATTTATTTGCAGCTTTTATATACCGACATTCGATTAGTAACATCACATCGGTTTACAATTAACATAACGACTAGCAACAGTGCTTTACAATTGAACAATTGAACTAAATAGAATAGTAACAAAACAAAAATAAGGCTAATTACAAATAAGGAACATTTGAAGGATTTGGAAGGTCCATGCTAGTTAAGTCCGTGATTAAGTAGCAGAGCAAATCACATTTAAGTACAGTAATATAAAATACAGGTTGCAAAATGTTGGAAGGATTGGAAAAAACAAATGTTTAAATATCATAGTTAAATATTGTGAAAAGAAATGCAAATTGAAAAATGAACAGAGGGAATGTTAAGTATAAGACGGTAGTGGGAAAATAAAGGCGGAATGGGGTGCAGGCTGGTTGCGGCTAGGGAACAAATTAAATAGTAATATAGACAAAAACGTCATAGTATAGTGTGGGATGGAAAAATATGTTACAAAGTTGGGCAAAAGATTGAAGCTATATCGGATAGGGGAAAGCTAGAGGAGGTGCAGTGGAAATGTTTAATACTATTATGAGGTTGAATGAGCATTAAGTGAAAGCTTGTAAGAAGAGCCATGTTTTAAGTTTTTGTTTAAACTTTTTTGGGCATGATTCCTGACGGAGGTCAGGGGCATATTGTTCCAGTTTGTCGGCCCGGCTATAGACATGGCACGTTCTCTAGTTGTGTTCAGTAGGCTGGCTTTGTGAGAAGGCATGTGTAGTGTGGCAGCGTGTTGTGTTCTGGGTGGTCTGGAGTATATTCAGAAGTGTAAGGCATTATTGAGCCAGATCCTGTTTTCGGTATGTAGGGCTTTATGTATTAAAGACAATGTTTTGTATTTTATCCGTTGAGCAATGGGGATCCAGTATAAATCTTTAAGGATGGGTGTAATGTGTTCCGAACTACAGGTGTTGGTAAGTATGCATGCTGCTGCATTTTGCAGCATTTGTAATGGGAGGATTGTTGCTTTGGGAAGGCCAAGAAGGAGTGAGTTACAGTATCCTACTTTTGTAAGGATGAGAGATTTCAGGACAATATGGAAATCACATTGATAGAATAGTGGTTTTAGTTTTTTCAGCATATGTAATTTAAAATAACCATCTTTTATTGTATTATTAATATGTATTTTGACATTTAGCTGGTTGTCTATGGTGACTCCAAGGTTTTGTACATTTTGTGCAAGGGTGATTGCGGGGTATTGTGTATGGAACGAGGTGTCAATATTATTGCTTCTTTGAGGGGAGATAAGTATGATTTCTTTTTTATCGGGGTTGATGGCAAGGTTAATGCTCGTAAGGAATGCACTAGTAGCTATAAGTACCATGTCCCAGGTTTTAAGGGCATTATTTAGGGAGTTGGTAATAGGGATGATGATTTGCACATCATCAGCGTATATGAAATACATGAGGCCGAGCTCGGAGAAGAGGTGACAGAGGGGGAGAATGTATATATTAAAGAGGGTAGATAAGAGGGCAGATCCTTGTGGGACTCCATGGGTTAGATTATATGGTTGGGATTCCTTGTTTCCAAAATTGACCTTATATTGCCTACTTTGAAGGTAAGACTCAAACCAATGGAGGGGGGTATCTGATATGTGTATTTCCTTAAGATTGAGGAGGATGTTATGGTTTATGGTGTCAAAAGCAGCAGATATGTCAAGCATGGCTAGTAAATACTAGGGATGTGAATCGTTTTTTGACGATTTAAAAAAATCGTCAGATATATTTTAAATCGTCAAAAATCGTTAGAGTCGCGATACAATAGAAATTCCCCCGATTTATCGTGAAAAATCATAAATCGGGGGAGGGGGGAGGGGGAGGGTGGGAAAACCGGCACATCAAAACAACCCTAAAACCCACCCCGACCCTTTAAAACAAATCCCCACCCTCCCGAATCCCCCCAAAATATTTTAAATTACTTGGTGGTCCAGTGGGGGGGTCCCGGCACGATCTCCCGCTCTCAGTCCATCGGCGCCATTTTGGCTGCCACTAATATAAATGGCGCCGATGGCCCGATAAAAAAAAAAAACCCACCCGACCCTTTAAAATTACCCCCTTAGCCTCCCCCACTCTCCCGACACCCCCCCAAACTTTTTACACATACCTGGTGGTCCAGGGGGGCTGCGGGCAGAGATCTCCCATTCCCACACTATCAGCTGTGCTAAAAAAAATGGCGCCGATGGCCCTTTGCCCTTACCATGTGACAGGGCAAAGGTAGCGCCGGTGCTATTTTGAATATTGGCAATACGGCCCACGTGCAGGAGATCGCTCCCGCACCCCCGCTGGACCCCCAGGGACTTTTGGCCAGCTTGGGGGGGCCTCCTGACCCCCACAAGACTTGCCAAAAGTCCAGCGGGGGTCCGGGAGCGACCTCCTGCACTCCGGCCATATTGCCAGTACTCAAAATGGCGCCGGCGCTACCTTTGCCCTCACAATGTCACAGGGGCCGACCATCGGCCCCCATGACATAGTGGGCCCCCCAGCAGAACCCGATCATTAAAACGATCGGGCACATGATTCATATTCCTAGTAAATCAATTGCCCTTTGTCTAGCCCTGTGAGAAGGAGTTTGCGAGCGAGATAAGTAGGGTTTCGGTGCTGAAATGTCTACGAAAACCACATTGCGAGGGTGAAAGAAATTAATGTTTTTCTAGGTACAATGTTTTTCTAGGTATTCAGTGAGTTGTATGTTGACAATTTTTTCAAGGATTTTCGCCAGAAAATGGAGGTTGGAAATGGGGCAGTAATTGGTCAGGTTGGCTGCATCAGCTTTGGGTTTTTTCAGTATGGGTTTAATGATGGCTTGTTTAAGAGAGGTGGAGACTTCACCTAGTGCTAGGGAGCAATTAATAATGTTGGCAATAGGAGGTGCTATTATTTCAGGGATGGTCAGTAGCAATTTAGTTGGTATGGTATCGCTGGGGTGTGTGGCAGTTTTCTTTTTTTTTTTATAGTGGTTTCAATTTCTATGGAGGTGGTGGGCTTGAAGGCATTGAAAGTGGCATGGGGATTTCATGGAATAGTTGGGAGATTGCTCTTTGGGAAACATGTCATGATTTTAGCTATTTTCTCATGAAAGAATTTGGCTAATTCATCACTCTTGGTTTTGGCATCTTTGTCAGAGATGGGTGGGGGTGATTTTAGTCATTTCAGATACATAAGCAAAGAGTGCATTTGAATTGAATTGTAAATCATGAATTCTTTTTGCATGGAAGTCTTTTTTGGTGTTGAGGGTTTGTTCACGGTATTTATGTAAGGTTGCTCTATATTTATTGAGTCGTGCGGGTGAGGGGTCATTATGCCAGATTTTCTCTAGTTTCCTGAGGGTATGTTTCATCATTTTTAGTTCAGGCATATACCAAGGTTTTTTGTGGGTGTTGGAATGGTTGATTTTTTTTTGTGCGTAAAAGGCAGATTTCATTGGCAATGTTATTGGTAAGGGAGTTCCAAGAGGTAATGGCAGTATTAGTGTCAGACAGGTCAAGGTTGTGTAGTTCATTTTTGAGTGCATCAGTAAGGCCGTCTTTAGAGCATGGTTTGCGAAACTGTAAAGTATTACATTAAGGGAGTTTAGGTGGTGGAGTATGTTGCAGGGCGAGGGTAGTATGTATGGTGATCGGACCAGGGAACGGGAGTGTAGGTGGGGACACCTGGGGAGGTAGTATTGTTAATGAATATCAGGTCTAGGGTGTGACCTGCTTGCTGTGTAGGGTTAGATAGGATTTGATTGTAGCCCATTGCTTTTAGGGCTGATAGAAAGGTTTCACAGGAGGGAGAGAGAGAAATGCATCAACATGGATATTGAAATCTCCCAGAATAATGGCAGGTGCGTTACTATCTATGTTTTGCGTGATAAATTCAATGATGGGACAAGGATTTTTGTCAAGTATGCTAGGGGGTACATAAACTAGACAGACTTGGAGGTGTGGGGATTTAAAGAGCTCAATTTCAAATTTCGGTGCAGTTTGGACAGTATGTGAGATTAATTTCAGCTCTTTTTTTGCGGCAAGCAACAGCCCTCCACCCTTTTTTTTGGGTCTTGGTAAAGAGTAAATATCATAGGTATGGTTGGGGAGTTGATTGAGTAGGACTGCATCGGTTTCTTTCAGCATATATCTGGTTTGTCATCTAGGAGCATATCATGGAGTATGGTGGTTTTTTTGGTAATGGACTAAGCACTGAAAAGTATTATGGTGAGGGCAGTGAGGCCGAGAAATTGCAAGAATGGTGTGAGCATGATTGGGATGAGTTGCCTGTTAAAATGCTGTGATATGTGTTGCCTGATAAAATGCTGTGATATGGTGAGTGCGTGTGTGATGGGTTGATGGTGGTATATAAGGATAGGGATAGGGTTACCACGCATATTCTTGCAGAAATGTAGCGGATTGTATGTGAAAGTGTACTTAGCATTAAAGGAGATGATAGAAGTGGAGGTTGGGCAGAGAGGTAATGGGATAGTAAAGGGGAGGTGGTAAATAATTGCCTAAGATAGGGTGACCTAGAGAGAGGCAATGCTAGGGAAATGCTAGGGGGCAATGCTAAGGGGCGCACCAAGGGGCAGGCCCCTTAGTCACACTCCTTTGGTGCACGACGCCGGCGCGCAGTGCCAAAGGCTCACTGTCGCAACTTTTAAGCATCTCTTCCTTCGACGTCACTGTCCCATGTCGTCCCTCAGGATTTCGTAGATGGGTGGCACAATATTGCAGCATTGTTGAAGGCCATTGAGAGGCGGGTCTGGTCGTGGGTCTTGCCAGCGTGCAGCCACTCTTCATGTAGCTTTAGAGCTGTAGAGCTGGCTCAAGGCCCGGCCAGGTAAGGAGAAGCAGGGCGTTGGAAGACCCTGCTGCGAGCAGCTTTGCCGGGCGATTGGGGTTCGCTGGGCCTGCTCGGGTGGGCGACAAAACGGCCGAGTCGCAAGTAAGGGGCCTCGAGGCAGAGCGAGGCCTCTATGCACTGAGGTCGGCAATTGGGTCGTGCGATCGGGTCGGGTGATAGGCACGGCAGCTCAGGCGCAAAGGGACCGACATTGGCATGGGCCTCCCCGTTATGGGAACGAGATGACTCACTACTGAATAATTTGGACCATTTCCTCAAGGACATTCATTTGGTGTTCGATGAACCAGGATGGTTGGCCTCTGTGGGCTCTGACTTGCTCTAAATCCACCAGGGACTGCGCTCTGTGGGTGAATATGTTGTGCAGTTCTGCACCTTGGCTGCTGAATTACATTGGGGAGAGGAGAGCCTTGTTGCCATTTTCCGTCAAGGACTTTAGGACCATATAAAGGATGAATTGGCTACTAGAGATCCATCGGACTCCACTGAGGATCTTAACTGCCTAGCCATTCATCTAGACCTTCTGTTTCAGGAACATTCATGAGAAAGGATAGCTGCTCAATGTCCATCCCAATTTGCACCATCATTTCAGCGTCGCCTCATTCCTTCCAAAAATCAAGAATTATCTACCTCAGTAGAAGAACCCATGCACATCGACTGATTCAGGATCTCTCCCAAGGAATGACAAAGACAACAACTGCAAAATGTATGCCTCTACTGTGCAGGAACCGGTCATTATGCTAAGTATTGTCCTCAAATCTTGTGAAACTCTCAGACCTAGGACTGGTAGGAGAGGCCTGTTGTGGAGACGAAAGTGGGTGTGGAACCCTTGCCTGAGGGGGAGTTGGCACACCCTGAGTGGGCAAACCCCCGCAGGTCCCCACCATCGGGAGGCGAGACTAAGCTGACACAGGGGCTAGCTGGAGCTTCACCAATACCATCCCCATTCCCCATGGGTTGAGCCTTTGGGTGCATAGGGTCAGCTGGTCTTAGATGGACCCCTGCGAAGATGGTGGATTCACAGCCAGGAGAACCGTCCGAAGTCAGTTAAGGATCAGAAGCCAGAGAATCACTGATAGCCAGTCCAATGTCAGAAGCCAGAGAGTCACTGATAGCCAGTCCGAGGTTGAAGCCAGAGAGTCGCCGATAGCCAGACCGAGGTCAGAAGCCAGAAGATCCGTCCATCAGAACCAAGGGATGGAAGCTGGAGCAGGAATAGGACTCGGAAGGCATGAACAAGAAGCAGGACACCAATGCAGCTCAGAAGACTCCACCAGAGTAAAGCAGACTCATTGACAAGTCGAGGAACAGGAAGAGGAGGCTCCAATAAATAGTTCCCAGCTCCTGACATCATCCAGGAGGCTGAGCTGCTACAATTGGTGCTAGGGAAATGCTACTTGCCCTTTAAGAAGGCTTAGGAGGCGTGGATGCGTGCCTAGGGAGGGCCCTGCCCGATGTGGGCTGCTTAGAGCAGAGGCCTGCAGCCTGGTGCTGTGAAGGGGGCCTGGGAATCATCCCGCTGTCATGGAGTGCAGCATAGATTCTGTGACACGGCCCACGGGAGTGGAGGAGACTCGAGGTTTGCAGTGAGAGCAACTCCCTGCTACCACACAGGTGCCGATGCCCAGGGGGGAGGTAAGGAGGGCTGGCCACGGCCACCTGCAGCGTCTAACAGTACCCCCTTTTTAGGGGGCTATCGGCAATCGGCAAGGGCCTGCTGTGAGCAGCTTTGCCGGGCGATTTTAGGGCACCTCCCCGGGGGTTTTGATTTGTCAGGATGGCCTTGTAAAACTGAGTGAAAAGGTCTTTGTTCAAGATATTGGCGATAGGTTCCCAACTATTTTCTTCAGGGCCGAAGCCCTCCCAAGCTAGCAGGTATTTCCACTTCCTCCCATGTTTCCTGACATCGAGAACTTCTCGGACTTGGTATGTGGAGTTTTCCTAGGAGGAAAGAGGCTGCAGTTCGGGTGGAATCCTAGATGGCCATGTCAGCACCACTGGTTTTAAGAGTGACACATGAAAGGTGTTGTGAATTTTAAGGGAGGATGGAAGTTGAAGCTGTTAGGACACTGAGCCTATGCGGCGGAGTATCAGAAATGGGCTGATGAAGCAGGAAGCGAGGCACATAGATGGTAGTTTTAGATGGATGAACTGCGTACTCAACCGTACTTTCTGGCCGGGTCGGTGAGGTGGACTAGGTCTCCGGTGGAGGTCCGAAAATCTTTTGGCCACCTGGCTAGCTTTGAGCAGAGTTTGTTGTATGAAGGTCTAGAGTCAATGCAGTTCCTCGGTGGACAACTGAGTGGCCGGTGAAGGGACGATCACAAGAATGGGCAGAGGTGGAAGGGGTTACTTGCCATATACCACTTGGAAGGGTGAAGAGCTGGTGGCTGCTAATGGATGAGAATTGAGGGCAAATTTGGCCCAGGGCAGTAGATCTGCCCAATCATCCTGTTTGTTATTCACGTATGTCTGTAGAAATTGTTTGAGGGTCCAGTTCATTCTCTCTGCTTGGCCGTTGGTTTGTGGGTGATAAGTTGCCGTAAATTCCAGGGTAACATTAAACTTTTGACAAAGGGAATTGATTTTAGTGTGCTATTTCCATTTAGTGCACACTATTTGCAATAGTGCACATTATTGTTTCTACTGCACACTATTTCAAATAGTGTGAACTATTTGAAAATAGTATGCAGTAAAATCAATAGCGTGCACTAAAATGTTACAATCAGCTTAAAACCAAACCCATGGGAGGTAGTATTTTATTAGCTTCTTGATCCCATTGGCTCTCTCTCTCTACTGTGGGAAAATAGGCCATCTGCCTGGTAATAACTAAATAAGTAAGCAAGTGCATATTTTGAATTTGCCAAACCTTGTTCTTTTTAGAATGGGGCCTGGCATTTTGGAATATGCATTCTTGCTTCATTTTTTTTTTTTTTTTAAAGAGACATGGTAAGTGGAAACATTATATTTTGAATCTGCCAATCATTTTTTCGTTTTTGCTAATTTGAGTACAGATATGTAAGGGGTGCTCTCTAGCTCTCTGCTTTGCTTTGGGGGAAATTAGCACATTGTTCTTTTGAGAGTGATGGTTATTGTGATTTCAAATGAATCATTGTTTTAATTGATTGATTTGATTTTGTGCCAGTATTGTGAGGAACTAGGCCTGGCAAGGCAGCTGGTATTAAGGCATAGGGACTCCACTATGCAAGGCAGTAGAAGTGGGGCATTGCAGGCAGGCAGTCACTCACTTCTGCTTCCTCATGTATTATCTGACTAAGTCTTTCTGTCTTAATTGCCTTCAGTGTGAGAATTTGCTTTGTGTTGTAGTCATTGATTCTTGCAGAAGCATACATAGATCCGGGGGGGGGGGGGGGGGGGGGGTGTTTCAAGATGGTCGCTAGGCAGAGAGGTGCGATCTGAGCTCCTGAAGTCCGCTAAAATAATTTTCTTGCTGCAGCATTTTCTTAATGGGGAGAAAGCGGAAACCACGGGGAGAGCCTAACCATGCAGGCCCCTCCGTGCCGATGCCTGTCTCGGGAACTATGGACGCTCACATTGTGCGCAGGATGACAAACATGGGAGCCTTGTAGCTGCTGGAGAGTGGGGAAGGGGAAGCGGGAAGCTGAGCTCCCCTCTCTCCTTGGCTCCATGTCACCACTCAGCCCCATGATAGGAACGCCGCTGCTGCCTGCATCCTGCACATTCTGGAGTGAGAGAGAATGCATATGTGTGCGTCAAAGAGGATGTATGTATATATGTGTATGTGTGTTACAGGCATAACCCAGCTACTTTTTACTCCAGTAGAATTTAGCCAGGCAAAAAGAGGGAGGACAGGTCCATTCTGAGGGTGGGACTTGTTTAGTTGGGTAAAAAGAGAGAAGGTGAGATTCTGGGGGATGGGGCTTAAGTTTATTGCTACATGGCTAAAGATACCTGGTTTAAGTTTGATCAGACAAACACTGTCCTAGAGTTACCTGGGAAACTTTAGGAGAGTATATTTAACAGCAGACTTACCTGGGTATGTTCTGCTGAATATGTTGGCTAAACAATGTTACTCATCTGAACTTACGCCCCATCCCCAGAATCTCCTCTCCCTCTTTCTTTTCCATTTGCTATCTTGCTAAACTCTGACCTCAAACGGAATAAAACCTTTAATACATCTGGCCAAAATTGATTTAGTTGTAGCCTGGAGCTGTGTATGAGAAACTTGCATACTTGGTTCTCAACGAGCCAAGATCATCTGAAAGATGCTCACACAAGCACCCCATTTTCCTTCCCAATACTCTGGACTGGGGTTTTGCATGTCAAAGGCCTTGGCTGAATAGTATAACTAACCCATCTGTGGAATATATGAGGAAGGACAAGGGGAGAAATAAGAAGGTTACTAGGTTGTGACACTTTCTGAACTGCAAAGAAAGGAGGTTTATGCGTGTTATATTGTAATCCACCCAGAACAGATATCTGGATTGTGGCAGAATATAAATTACTGTTTCTAAATATGTAAATAAATAAATAAATAAATACATACATAATAGCATTTGCCTCATGGGGGTCTGTGTTTGTGAGACATAATCTTAGAGTGCTCTTAGATTCAAAGCTTTCAAAGAGGTAAAAGTCGTTGTGAAGCAGCATTTTTCAAACCTGGTGTGGATGTTAAGGCTGTTAATCTCCTCCACTGACTTTAGATCTATATTGAAAGCAATGGTACTCATTTTTATTGATTATTATAATTCAGTTTATCTTGATCTTTCTTCTTCTATTCAGCTTGTTCAGAATGCAGCTGCTCACCTTGTCTCTGGTTCTTACTCTTGAGATCTTATTACACCAATATTGAAAAGCATTCATTGGCTCCCAGTTGTCTGGTGAATCAAATTTAAGATATTGCTTTAAAACCTTGAGAGGTAATGCTCCCAAGTATTTGAAACATGTTCCTATTGAGCATGTCACTGATAATATTTATACTTCTCAAGTCAGCCTTTCATTTAAACTAATTCATTTAACTGAGACACATTCTAGAGTTTTCACTGTTCCAGGACCAATGCTTTGGAATTTTCTTCTTCTACAGTTAAGGTTAGAAGAAAGCTAGTTTAAGATTTCATAAGAAAATAAAAAAGTATTATTCCTTCTAGCCTTTGGGTCTAATGAAAGTGGTACCTCTGCGGGTTAGCCACTAGATGTCAATATGTCCCTGCATAGAACACGCTACCAATGAGCCTGCCATCCCTTACAGCCCCTCACAACCTAGAGGGTTTGAATTGAATATCTCAACCCTATTTAACCCAATCATTTTAGGAATCTATGAGATCCATTTTAGGAAGCATTGTGACAGTAAGGATGGTTTGGTTTTACACTCTGTTGAGGCCTCCCAGCTTCACTCTGGAGTTTCACTTGGAAGTGATACCTCATTGTGCACTACCTGCCAGAAGGTCCTTCTCCTATTAATTTTACAGAGAGATACATTTTTATGAATGATTCCCATTTGGGGCAAAGGCCTTAAGATCTGTGAGTCCACTCTAAACCCTAGATGGGCAAGCACCAGTGACAGATCCTGCTGTGAGATACAGTGATGGCTGAAGATGTATCCAGCTTTAACTTTAAACACATTTTTGGACACAGTGTGGGGAGATTTTTGGATCTCTTCTCTACACTTGAAGCAGCACTGGTATACCCTGACTCCATTTTATTTTTCCCCCAAGAGAAGTCCCGAGAAATATCAACTAAAGAAGGAAAAAGATCAGGAAACCCCAACTGGATCCATGGAACCAGAACAGGCTGTATGTTCAGAAAGGAGATGGATTAAGTTAGGATTGTTTTTGCTGTGAAGAGAGGACCTCTCCAATAGGATTCCTGGTTCGCCGCTGGGTGAACTTTGCGCAAGTAAAATCACCATGGGAGCCATACCTGGGAACTCTCAGGTTTCACCTTGAGACTCAGGGAATTTGCATCAGTTACAGGATCTCAGAGGAAACACTAGACATTTCAGGGCCTCGCTGTATACAGCTCAGCAACTCCCCTTCCTCACTGAGTCTGGAGAGAACAGGAGAAGTGGGATGACTCTGAGCAGACACTGCAAGCAGCATATGGGGAGAAACTGGAGAAAGGCTGCAACACACATAAAACTCAGTCTGCAGCTGTGATTCCAAAACCTGGGACTCATTCAGCTAAGGGCAGAGTGAGGATTCATATACTATAATCTGTAATTTATAGGGGATGGGAACAAAGAGGGTGCTGGGAGAGGGATGGGAATTATGGTGGGATTGTCTCTGGAGGGGGGACAATGATGGTGGTGGATGGAAGAAAGAGAGAGAAACTGGGAGGGGGCAAGAGTGGAAGAGATCCATTGTCCCCGTCCCCCCTATCAACAGCAATCTCAGGGTTACCACAACTCCAAAGTTCTCAGGTATGATGGGAGCTCTACCCAGAGGCCTGAAACAAAGGATACCTACCTATAAAGAAAATCATTCAAGTATCAAAAGTCAGATGTAACTTTACTATTTATGGACAAATAGATTTTTATTTAATTATTATCAAATCAGTATGCTTGAATTTAACACTGTTGATTGCCCCAGCATCTCACCTATAAGATGCAGCTAAACTCTAAACACAGTGAAAGCAAGACACCATGGTCTGGGCCATAAGTGAGAGCTTCCCCCATAGAAAGAGCCCACCCTGGGATAAAGAGTTTGAGCATGGAAGTTTAATCACTAGCTAAAGCAGCCCTAAAGAGAAATAAATAAGTTTGTGTGCCTTTGGGATTAAACCCCCCACTAAGGGTTACATGAATTTTCCCATTCAGAGTTTGTTTATATAATTAATAGGGATGTGAATCATTTTTTGACGATTTAAACCTACCCCGACCCTTTAAAACAAATCCCCCACCCTCCCGAACCCCCCCCAAAATGTTTTAAATTACCTGGTGGTCCAGTGGTGGGGTCCCGGCGCGATCTCCCGCTCTCGGGCCATGGGCGCCATTTTGGCTGCCACTAATATAAATGGCGCCGAACGTTCTGATTACCCGCTCCTCATGGGCTCCCCTGTGTTCACAGCTCTCCGCTCCTTGGAGGGCCTTCCTGCCTTTCTGCTGCTGGATCTGCTTCTAAGATCTTACCTTGCTCCAGGAACCATCCATCGTGAGTACCTCTACAGACATCTTAATTTCTGTACTACACTGAGGACCCTACAAGGCATACCCCGATCCTCGGGCCACTACCTCATTTCTTCAGTGAGAGCCTTTCATCCTTTCAGCTCTACAGTATTCCTTCTTAGCATCTGCAAAGTACCACTTCCAGGTTTGGCATCACTACCATCTCAACTGTACAGACTTCCTCGGCGTATCCCACTCCGCGGATCACTACTGGATCTGTATCATGAGGTGCTTACTCTCGCCAGAGGAGATCCACGGCATACCCCACTCCAAGGACCACTCCATGAAGTTAGCATGGGGCACATTTAAAACTAATCAGAGAAAGTTCTTTTTTACTCAACGCACAGTTAAACTCTGGAATTTGTTGCCAGAGGATGTGGTTAGTGCAGTTAGTATAGCTGTGTTTAAAAAAGGATTGGATAAGTTCTTGGAGGAGAAGTCCATTACCTGCTATTAAGTTCACTTAGAGAATAGCCACTGCCATTAGCAATGGTAACATGGAATAGACTTAGGTTTTGGGTATTTGCCAGGTTCTTATGGCCTGGATTGGCCACGGTTGGAAACAGGATGCTGGGCTTGATGGACTCTTGGTCTGACCCAGTATGGCATTTTCTTATGTTCTTATGTTCTTACCGGATCTTCTCCACTGTGTCTCATTCTGGGTAATTCCCATTGCCCAGGGCTATACTTCCATATTGCTAATACTGTGAACATTACTTTTCTGTTCTATATAATAAAGTCTCATCCTCTAGCTGTGTGCCACGCCACTGAGACAACGGCTGCTGACGGTGAGGCTCACAGGGCTCCTCCCTGTGGGTGGAGACATTGCTCATCTCAGCCCAGGGGTTCACATTCTACCTTAAACATAACACTAGATTCATCAAAATGCTAGATTTATCATAGGAATATGATGTGTTATAGCCCACGAAACAAAAAAATGCATGCTTATGCAAATTTTAGCCATTCTGCATTGCATAGATGAGAATCAAAACCCGGTATAATTTTTTTGCATCATGGGATGCATTACCATGGTGTACAATGTATTAGTGCATTGCACATGCAAACCGGGAGATATGCGCACAGGTCTTACTTGTATGCACAGAACAAGTCCAGCTGAGCACGTGCGTAGTTCCCGCTATGTACACATATCAAATATTCCAAAAAAAGGGTGAGGCATAGGCATGTGAGGGGAGGCCATTAGATTTCTGTGTATATACTTAAGTGCCACAGGCATGCGCCAGGGTCCCCTGACTCGTAACATTTTACTACTGCTTGGATGGCGTGTAAGTCCTAAAAGAAAAAAAATCTAGGCTAGTCAGCGGGCTATTAAGGGAAGGCAATGAAACTAGGTTTATCTGGATGTCCTATCCATAGCCTGGGCAAAATGAGAACAAAGTGGTGAAACTGCCAGTGATGTCAGTGTGTGTCCCTTTTAGTGTAAAACCTTTTATTAACCAGTGTTACCAAATAAACACATTTTCAATTGTAGTGTCTCTTATGCACTCCAAAGGCAAAATAGAAAAGCAACATTTTCCCAAACAAATACACGTGACCCCTATTTCATCCTTCATATCCCCCATGTACGTGATAGAAGCAAGATTTGTGAACAGATTTCAAATAGGGCGCACATGTAGGCACTTTCAGTCTGTTTGATACCATGCAGGCATGTACACGCGAATGTTATAAAATGGCCACAACCATTATAATACAGGTGCATATATGTGCACTTGATATCAAATAGGATGAAAGTGCCTACATGTGTGCTCTATTTGAAATATGCATGCACATGTATATGCAAATTCCGATTCCATCATGTAACTAGACCAGTGAAGCAGTCAGTTTCCCACTACTAGTACACATCCCCCTAATATTTTGGAAGACAGGGCAGGTAAGAAAAGGTAATTTATTTGGCCCAGCAGAGCTGTGTAGGTGTGTTTGAGAAAAGCCCTCATTTTCGCAATCACAATATAAGTGATGACTCGCAATAACAGCAGTTATTCTATGATAAAATATTTTTTCCTCCTCTACTACACCAAAAAAAAAATGTTATTTCTGATGTTAAATCCCACATTAGTGTTTGTTTGTTAAATTGTCGTGACATATTGTAGGAGACTCATTTGCATATAAAACTCTGCTTTTGCATACTCGTTATCAAAATTGAGTACAAACATGCAATAGGATAAAGATTGCATGTTTATTGTGTGTTAGACCTCTTTTATCATGCGATGACTAGGCCCTAACAAAATTTGATGAATGACCCTGTATATATATGTATATATATCAGACCAAATTCCACCAGATTTGGACATGATACATACATGACATGTTTTTTACTTGGGAAGGGCATGAATGTGACTTATTATCATTAAATGCTTGGTTGAATAGTCTGGATAATAATCTGAAGTTCACAGTATAGTATAGTAGAACATCTATTTCATTCCTTGGCACGATTAGCCACAAACAGGGTACAACTATTTCCACTAATCTCTATCGCAAATCTTATGAGAGAAATAATTTCCTCAGATTTCAAAGTTATCATCCGAGAGCCTTTAAAAGGAATTTACCCATAGGCCAATTCTTCAGAGCATGGTGAATCTGCATGGATTTAACAAAGTATAAATGGTAATCCAAGAATCTCAACCACTGCTTCCTGGAAAGCAGATACCTGAAGAGAGCCATTAACAAGCATATTTGCATGCAAAAGAAAGTTGGAGTACAAATCTGTTGGAGTACAAATCTGTACCGGTATCCTTGGACCATCTTACTTGCATCTTAATATACCCTAATCATGCGCACAAAGTCATGTCCATCATTGTAATGTTTTGGATTTCCATTGTTCTCTACAGGCACCTCCCAGCTTTTCATTTAAGCAAGGCCATAATTTAAAAGATAGTGTTGTAAGAGCAGCTCTTCCAGAGGCAAAAACTATAGTTCCATAGTTTAGTGGCCATAATCCTTTCAAGCAATGCACTATTGGCTGGATTTTCAAAGCTCTACGCACGTAATTCAGCTTACACGCGCCCAGCCTATTTTCAAAAGGCCTGGCGACGCGCGTAAAGCCCTGGGATGTATCTAAGTCCCGGGGCTTTACTAAAAAGGCAGTCCGAGGGCAGTCTGGGTGTGGTCTGGGAGCAGGATCAGAGGCCTCCGACACAGCGGCCAGGGCTGAGGTAAGTTTTGAAACAGAAAAAACAAGAAGAAAAAGGTAGGGGGGAAAGGGCAGGAAGGTAGGGGAAGGGAAGGGACGGTGGGTTGGTGGGGTAGGGAAGTTCCGTCCGAGACCGCTCTGATTTCTGAGTGGCCTGGGAGGGAATGGGGGAAGGCTGTGCAGCTTGGCGCCCAATCCCCTTGCACTGGCCCTGCTAATACTATGTCAGCTCCATTCTGTATCCATCCTACTTCTCATGTCCAGATAATTCATAAATTATATTTAGATTGTATCTCCAATAATGTCATCTATACAATAGTGTCCATGCCCCCTGGTGTATATTGGAAACACAAGTTGCAGCATCCACACCCGTTTAAGGGAACATAGCAGCCAGTGTGCCTGTGTGCCGCTTTGAAAACACTGTTTAAGAACTTTATGCAAGAGTCACATACAGAAGAATTAATACATTGTCACAGTTTCACTGACTTTTTTGCACAGAGAAAACATGCTGGCCTTGTCACATTCAGTGATTTGTCACTCTGCTCATGCTGCAAGAGAAAATCATTCTTTCTCTCTCTCACTGTATGTTTCAAACAGACATGCTGACACACATTGCCTACCTGCTTGCTGTAGAAATGCAGACTTACCCTGCTGATATACAGTTATACTGTAACTTTCTGACAGAGAGATCACAGTTTCTCCTGCTACTTGCAGCACTGCTAGGACACAGTAACAATGACTGTAAGGGCACACCTAGCTTCTCTAAATCTAAAGGGTTTTTTGTTTTGTTTTTTTTGTTCTAATGTTTCTTTAATTATGTAACTTTGAAGTAAAGAACTTCAAAAGATCTGCCTTGTCTCTCTGTGGTCCAACAAAGAAAAGAGAGAACAAAATGGTCACTGATTTCTCAAAGTGCCCCTAATTTTACTTTCACCTAAAGAAAAAGAATGAAGTCTATTCATTTAGTAGCCAGCTGGGATAGGCTGGTTGATCAAGAGCTGACACTGCACAAATAAACCTCACTTCACAATTCTCAATTCAATAAAATAATTTATATGTGTTAACTAAAAAATGCTTAGAACAAAGATGGATTTATAAATTACATACTGTGGAACCAAGGGATTCAAATGTCAGTGGAATATAATGTTTTTGTTTAAAAATATTATTTATAAATATTCATAAAATCACAACCCTTTTATTTTTTAATATGTGACTTCTGATAGCTATTTAAAACCATGTGTCTATAAAGCTTGCTGCCATTTGTGCAAGCCATTTTGAGTGACATTAAAGCAAGCATTGTGCTACCAGGAAGGTTTATCAAAAGCCTCAGAAGTAATTTTTGTGTTGAATTAATTTGTATGTGTTTGGATTTAATACAAATTATTATCCACAAATGTTTTCTATGTAAGTTATTGCCTTGATGTAACAGCTTCTGTAAAATGCTGATAGCAACAACATTTTGTGACAGCATTTCTCTATATTGCTGGATTTTCAGCAGGATGAATAAAAATCATATGTAAACTAAGTATTTTGGATTATAATTGCAGATTTGGGATTGTGTGTACATGGACATTTATTATTTAAGCTTATTTATAAATGTGAGCAAGAATCCTGTTTGAATCAGCACATCTTTGATTTTGAATGAGCAAGTGTCTTGGCAATGTTTAACTTCAATGGCTCCCTAATAGTGTGGTTAAGCATTGATGGATAATATTTTAAATATGATGATGTTTTTTTTTTAACACATTTTCCACAAGACTTTTGTAGTAAAAGTAAGTGGAGGATTTTCTGACCATTTTCATTTTGTATTTTATTTTGCCTTGGAATTTCCATATTATAACAATTAGTGGAAAATGACTTTGTTCATACAAGAGAAAAGTCAGTGGAAAAGACATTTTCCACAGGCTTTTTTTGTTACAATATTGAAATTTCCAAGCAAAATAATTAAAAATTAAAATGATGGTCCCTACCTATCCTCAACCAGCTCCACTCTGGTCCTTCTTCCCCTATAGACTTTAAAGGGACAAAATCAAATGGATCAGAAATGATTCAGCTATGTATGGGGACTGGGTCTATTCTGTTCAGATAACTCAAACTGAACCACAAATCAACTCATTCAGATGAGATTTCACATTCAGATCAGCCAAATGTACATCCTTACAAAAGACTCTTTGTACACTTTGCCGGTAACTTTCAAATCAATGAGTGCAGGCGCTCTCTGGCATGAGTGCATAGGCATGCACCCAGATACATGGCCATTTTATATAACTTGGTAAGTATATGCGTGCATGTTATAAAATAGTCTGACCACATGTATGTGCATGCCCAATTTTAAGTGGGCTCACACCTATGTGCAGAAATCCTGTTTCTACCTCAGAAGTCAGAGAATTTTAAAAGGGGCGCACACGCATGCCATTACCAGTTCACACCAGTTCGTCCACTAGTTCAGCCACTTAACAGTTAGGTCTTCCAGATCTCCCTGGTTTAATAACCTTCATTCCACCCAGTTATCCCAGACCCTTAAATCACCACAATTATGGCTAGTTTTTTATTTTTATTTTTTAACTTAGATCTTTTCCATAGCAGAAGTAAACGTGTGCACCAATGGACCTGGCCGCTTGCCCAGGCATGTATGCACACATCTCTAGGTCCTACCCTGAAATGCCCATGTCCCTCCCAGACCATGCGCTCACCCCCTATCTCTTTTAGAAAAGTTCTGAGATGTGAGCCTAGCAGTTGATACATGCGTATCCAGGTAGCTTTTAAAATTTCGTTGGTGCGCGCCAGCCCGTCTTGCACTCGCATGCTCTATTTGATGCATGTGCCAGGCTTTTAAAATTCACCTCAATATCTAAATTGTCCATCCAAAAGATAGACCTAAAAGATGTGTCCAAAGTATTTTCGGATATCCAGTCCTATGACATTTCATTTTAAGTGGTTCACTTAATTATTTCTGATAGGGCAAGCAGATGCCTAACATTTAATGGTGTGCTTTTCTTTAACAAATCTTACTTGATTAAGATATTGTAAGTTTAGGAGTATTATTTTGTATTATTCTGATATTATTTTAGCAAATATGTTAAAATCCTGTTTAGAAGTGAAATGATCCTAAACAAACTGCCAGTTCTAGATTTCTGCCTGACTTTGAATAACCATATTTAGGGTCCAATTACCGGGGTAAAGACACTAAATTTCTAAATTTTCTAAAGGTTTATGATATTTTCTACAAGGATTTTATGAATGACTGTACCATAGCTATTGTTTCCTGGTACTCATTTTGAAATTTTATAATTGTATAGGGAATGTTTAATATTTCTAGCATTTCCTTCTCAAATTTAGGTAACATTATTGTAAAACAATTTTTCAGTATTCTCTGTATTTATAGTTCCCAGTGAAAAGAGTGTTTCATAGAATACCTTGAAAACCTGATTCTTTTTTTTTTATCCTGGGTTCATTTATCTCCTTTATTGGCTTTAATAGCTATATCTGGGTCATACATGTGTTTTAATTAATATTGCTCAGTTCCAACCAGATTTATTCTTGTATAGATATAAC
The DNA here is from genome assembly GCF_901001135.1 of Rhinatrema bivittatum. NCBI lineage: Eukaryota > Metazoa > Chordata > Amphibia > Gymnophiona > Rhinatrematidae > Rhinatrema > Rhinatrema bivittatum. The sequence goes on from NC_042615.1 coordinate 177,006,643, forward strand.
TTGTGCCTTTAATAATTCAGATTGGTCATTTCTCTTTGTGTCAGTAAAGAACTTAAAGCTGCCTGTGTTGCATACAAAATTTTACTAGTCTAGTTTGAGGATGAAGCTACAATAATGTCTGTGGGCCTCATTTTCTAAAGTACCGCAGGCCTGCGATACTTTAGAGAATGAGGGGCAGGGGGCCGAAACGGGGGGGGGGGGGGGGGGGGGGGGGGCGGGGCGGGACTGCGCTAGCCGGCAGTGATCGCACCGTCGCGGTGCGATCGCTGCCGGTTTCGCACCCAATAGCGCCACCATAGAAGGTGTAGCTATTGGGCGCGAACTCGGACGCGAAAAAGGGCCTTACCTTTTCGTCGTCCGCAGCGTCTTCGCAGAGTCGGCCCTGGTGACGTCCCAACTACTCCTCTTCTGGGGCCGACTCTGCCCCCATTTTGGTATCACGTGCGATCCGGATAGAAAATGAGGCCCTGTGTCTTGTTCTAGATGCTTCTCCAAAATCTAAAACATATTTTAAATATTTTTCTAAAACACAATGGGGTATATTTACTAAAGGACAATACTATGATTATCACACAGTAATCACTTTTATCACACAATGAACAACACATTGCCCTAAGTATTTGGGGTTTATTGTACTCATTAATGAACAATATATTATGTACCTCCTGGTGTGTGAAAATATCATGATATAATATTCAGATATTTAAATAGTCATGAAAATGAGAAATAATGAACAATTTAGGAATTTCTCTGGCATATACCAAAATGTATGAAAAATGTGATAATCAACTTATTGAATATTATTTAATTTACCATTCCTCATTGTACATTACATGCAAACTTTAGGATATTTTCTAGGTTTATATACATTATCTATATATAAATATTATCTATATAATTTATATACATTATTATTGATATTCTCTAGGTTTATATACATTAGTATAAATGATGTGCATCGTTTTTTAAATCATTTCGGGCTTTTTATTTTTGAGGCCCCCATGGGAAATTTCATTTTTCCCGTGGTTTGGGTTTTTTTTGGGGGGAGACCCCGATTTTTGGGTTAGTGCACACTAACTCCTTAAAGTGCGCACTAATGGGTCAGAGTTAGTGCATGCTAACCCGGAAAATAAATTTTTCTGAAATTTCTGAAAAATTCCATTTGTTTTTTGGATCCCCTAAACCAAGCCAAATTAGACAATTACATTGAAATTGCCTAATTCGGGAAAAACAAATGCACATCTCTAGTATATACCATAATAATATAACCATTTTAGGGTTTGATAATTAAATCCAATATTATGCAATATACTTGTGTTTATTTAGTATATATATATACTCCAATGTGAAATAACATTACCTTTTTAAAGAGTTTTTTAAATTTTTCCTTAAAGAGTTTTGGATATCATCTGTGCTTGACCATTAGGGTTGCTGACTGGCTCCAGATTTTCACGACAGGTGAGCCAGTCCTTATTTTACTCAACTGCATACTAGAACTTGTAGCATTGCTTTTTAAGGGATGCATTGAAAGTCAGAATTATAAGTCCCTGAATACAATGGGATAAAACGAGAACTGGATCAGCCTGTCCTCAAAATCTGGAACCAATTGGTAACCTTATTGACATTTTTATTTGAGTAGTCTTGTTATCTAGTATTAAAAATATTTGTACTTTCATCTTAAAATTGTCTTGAAATCATATATAATTCAAAAAATTGTCCATATCTGCATCTCATTACTTCAGCTCAGAAAAACTGAAATAAAATTGAAGATGTAAGTAAATATTGAAGTAAATATTGAAGTCCTAGTGCCATGGGACTTGGAGGTTGATTTACTAAATTAAACAAACCTTATTAGCTCATTTTGTTTTAAACTAATGTAACAGGCTTAGGTCTAGGCCCAAAGCCGGGGCCTCACCTAGGGCTTGGGCAGATATCCAAAGCTGGGGCCTCACCTAGAGTGAAAACGTAGGCCTAAAATAGGGGCCACAGTCTTTGGGGGGTCAGGAGGCACCCCAAGCTGGCCAAAAGTGCCTGGGGGTCCAGCGGGGGTCCTGGAGCTACCTCCTGCCCTCGGGCCGTCCGCTGCCAGTATTCAAAATGGCGCTGATAGCCTTTGCCCTTACTATGTCATAGGGGCTACCACTGCCATTGGTCAGCCCTTGTCACATGGTAGGAGCAATGGACGGCTGGCGCCATTTTGAATGCCAGCAGCTGACGAAGGGAGGGCAAGAGACGCTGCGAGACCCCCACAGGACCACCAGGGAATTTAGGCAAGTATTGGGGGGGGGGTCGGGAGGGGGGTTGTAGTTAATTAAATTAAAAGGGAAATGAATAAGAATGGCATTTATCAACGGGTTGGGGGGCCCCTTTGAACAGATACAACGTATCTGGCCCCGACGAATACGAATGCCATATGAAACATATGCGGCTCCTCTGCACATCCCTATTGCGCGTGCCAACCCTGTATTTTATAACATGCGCGCTGCAGTGAGCGCATGTTATAAAATCGGGAGTAGATTTGTTTGCACCTGGTTGCTCAAACAAATCTACTCCTGCGCACACCTTTTAAAATCTACCCCTAATTGTTTCCTTTACTGCTGCTTTTTCTACAAGGGATTTCTTCCTTCTTTCTTCCTCTTCCATTCCTACATTTCCTTGCCTGAGTCCATTTTGTCTGATTTGTTAAGATAGTAACTACATAACCTAATTAATTTTTCATTTGCTTTAGATATGTGAATCGTGTGATCGATCGTCTTAACGATCGATTGCGGCTGGGAGGGGGAGGGAATCGGATCGTCGCAGTTTGGGTTTTTTAAATATCGTGTAAATCGTGTAAATCGTGTAAATCGAAAACCGGCACACTAAAACATCCCTAAAACCCACCCCGACCCTTTAAAATAAATCCCCCACCCTCCCGAACCCCCCAAAATGCCTTAAATTACCTGGGGTCCAGTGGGGGGGAGGGGAAGGGGGAGGGCGGGAAAACCGGCACACTAAAACAACCCTAAAACCCACCCTGACCCTTTAAAATAAATCCCCTACCCTCCCGAACCCCCCCAAAATGCCTTAAATTTCCTGGGGTCCAGAGGAAGGATCCCGGTGTGATCTTTTACTCTCGGACCTCCGGGTGCGTTGTAGAAATGGCGCCGGTGCTACCTTTGCCTTGTCATATGACAGGACAAAGGTAGCGCCGGCGCCATTTTGTTTTTTGTCCAGCAATGTCAGGAGCGTAGGAGATTGCTCCCGGACCCCCGCTGGACCCCCAGGGACTTTTGGCCAGCTTGGGGGGGCCTCCTGACCCCCACAAGACTTGCCAAAAGTCCAGCGGGGGTCCGGGAACGACTTCCTGCACGTGAATCGTTTTTCCGTACGGAAAAACGATTCGTGGCAGGATTGAATTGTAGGGACATAACTTGATTGGGCAATATAACTATGACTGCATATCCTAACCATCTGCAGATATAGCAGGGGTAGAGTATATGGACACTTTTGTACAGGTATTGTGATATAAAAGTGTTTATTTTGCTGCTCAGTGGTTTAATGAAAATAGTTCCCAAAGAGGGCAAATTGGTAAACTATATAGTTTGAAACTAATTTCAATTTCTGGACCCTAAGGAAAAATGTTTTGGGTTTGGAGAATTGTCCCCCAATGAGCAGCTAAATACAGCCATCTATTCAGCTGCATAGCTATATTTAGCCAGTTCAAAAAATGGCTGGGTGGCAGGCTTGTTTTGCGGAAATAAACCACAGGAGTGTATTGAAGTTTGAAATATATACGTGTAGTTTTTCATTTTACCTCCTCCCCCCCACCCCCCCCACCCCCAACATACACACTAGGGATGTGAATCGTTTTTCAACGATTAAAATTATCGTCCGATAATGTTTATATCGTCTTAAATCGTTATAGAACACGATACAATAGAAATTCTAACGATTTATCGTTAAAAATCGTTAAATCGTGTTAGTGCGCACTAACTCGAGTTAGTGCGCACTAACTCCCCGTTAGTGCGCACTAACTCGATTTAGTGCGCACTAACTGAAAATGATACAAATAAACACTTTCCAGGTCACTGAAGGTCAGTTAGGAATGAATATGTGTTCCTATTGGCTGGCTGCCCTCTTATCTATTGATATTACCAAGGTTACCACTGAGGTGATGGTTGGGGGGATGGGAAATGGAACTGGAAACTAACGAACACCAACAGAAAATGAAACAAAGTGTTCACACTTCCCAGGTCAGTAAAGGTCACTTAGGAATGAATATGTATGTATGTATTCCTATTGGCTGGCTGTGCTCTTATCTATTGATGTTACCAATATGGTTGGGGGGATGTGAAATGGAAACAGTTGGAAGCTTGACAAAAAAAGTAATGTAATGATCAGCACTCACGTGACTAGAACTTGTTTGTTTATTATTTTTGTTAGCAGGCACCTGAAATGCTAGTGCATGTTGAATTTGCCAATCACTGTGCATTTTAGAAAGGTGGTCCTGGCTGGAACTGTACACAGTTCAAATATATGTAATTGATTGTTGGTAAGTGTATTTTTTAAGTAGCCACACTGGCACCAGTATGTTTACTTTTCCTCCTACTTAACTCACTAGCTCAGCTTTGTAAGAAGGGCTTCTCTGCTTGTGTGTTGTTTTTGTTTGGTGTGAGGAGAGCAGAAACATCAGATCTTTATTCAATCTACTACAGTCATCTCTTACAGTGCCCTATCCCTATTAATACCAGGAGTGTTGTGATCTTCCTGCACACAGTGCCCTAACCCTGATACCAGTCTGAGACAGCTCCCTCCCTGCATTACTAGTGAGAGGCTGGCTTCACAGACAGGGGGGAGCTGCCTGACCCTCACTCCTGACTTCCCCCATGTCCCAGCTAGTGAATGGTGTGTGGGTGAGGGGGGGGGAGGATGGTGAAGTCTGAGACAGCTCCCTCCCTGCATTACTAGTGAGAGGCTGGCTTCACAGACAGGGGGGAGCTGCCTGACCCTCACTCCTGACTTCCCCCATGTCCCAGCTAGTGAATGGTGTGTGGGTGAGGGGGGGGGGGAGGATGGTGAAGTCTGAGACAGCTCCCTCCCTGCATTACTAGTGAGAGGCTGGCTTCGCAGACAGGGGGGAGCTGCCTGACCCTCACTCCTGACTTCCCCCATGTCCCAGCTAGTGAATGGTGTGTGGGTGAGGGGGGGGGGGAGGATGGTGAAGTCTGAGACAGCTCCCTCCCTGCATTACTAGTGAGAGGCTGGCTTCACAGACAGGGGGGAGCTTCCTGACCCTCACTCCTGACTTCCCCCATGTCCCAGCTAGTGAATGGTGTGTGGGTGAGGGGGGGGGGAGGATGGTGAAGTCTGAGACAGCTCCCTCCCTGCATTACTAGTGAGAGGCTGGCTTCACAGACAGGGGGGAGCTGCCTGACCCTCACTCCTGACTTCCCCCATGTCCCAGCTAGTGAATGGTGTGTGGGTGAGGGGGGGGGGGAGGATGGTGAAGTCTGAGACAGCTCCCTCCCTGCATTACTAGTGAGAGGCTGGCTTCGCAGACAGGGGGGAGCTGCCTGACCCTCACTCCTGACTTCCCCCATGTCCCAGCTAGTGAATGGTGTGTGGGTGAGGGGGGGGGGGGGAGGATGGTGAAGTCTGAGACAGCTCCCTCCCTGCATTACTAGTGAGAGGCTGGCTTCACAGACAGGGGGGAGCTGCCTGACCCTCACTCCTGACTTCCCCCATGTCCCAGCTAGTGAATGGTGTGTGGGTGAGGGGGGGGGGGGAGGATGGTGAAGTCTGAGACAGCTCCCTCCCTGCATTACTAGTGAGAGGCTGGCTTCGCAGACAGGGGGGAGCTGCCTGACCCTCACTCCTGACTTCCCCCATGTCCCAGCTAGTGAATGGTGTGTGGGTGAGGGGGGGGGGAGGATGGTGAAGTCTGAGACAGCTCCCTCCCTGCATTACTAGTGAGAGGCTGGCTTCACAGACAGGGGGGAGCTGCCTGACCCTCACTCCTGACTTCCCCCATGTCCCAGCTAGTGAAGGGTGTGTGGGTGAGGGGGGGGGGAGGATGGTGAAGTCTGAGACAGCTCCCTCCCTGCATTAGTGAGAGGCTGGCTTCACAGACAGGGGGGAGCTGCCTGACCCTCACTCCTGACTTCCCCCATGTCCCAGCTAGTGAATGGTGTGTGGGTGAGGGGGGGGGTGGAGGATGGTGAAGTCTGAGACAGCTCCCTCCCTGCATTACTAGTGAGAGGCTGGCTTCGCAGACAGGGGGGAGCTGCCTGACCCTCACTCCTGACTTCCCCCATGTCCCAGCTAGTGAATGGTGTGTGGGTGAGGGGGGGGGGGAGGATGGTGAAGTCTGAGACAGCTCCCTCCCTGCATTACTAGTGAGAGGCTGGCTTCACAGACAGGGGGGAGCTGCCTGACCCTCACTCCTGACTTCCCCCATGTCCCAGCTAGTGAATGGTGTGTGGGTGAGGGGGGGGGGGAGGATGGTGAAGTCTGAGACAGCTCCCTCCCTGCATTAGTGAGAGGCTGGCTTCACAGACAGGGGGGAGATGCCTGTCCCTCACTCCTGACTTCCCCCATGTCCCAGCTAGTGAATGGTGTGTGGGTGAGGGGGGGGGGGTGGATGGTGAAGTCTGAGACAGCTCCCTCCCTGCATTACTAGTGAGAGGCTGGCTTCACAGACAGGGGGGAGCTGCCTGACCCTCACTCCTCCGGGGTATTGTGATCTTCCTGCACACAGTGCCCTATCCCTGATACCAGGGGTGTTGTGATCTTCCTGCATGCAGTGCCCTATCCCTATTAATACCAGGAGTGTTGTGATCTTCCTGCATGCAGTGCCCTATCCCTATTAATACCAGGAGTGTTGTGATCTTCCTGCATGCAGTGCCCTATCCCTATTAATACCAGGAGTGTTGTGATCTTCCTGCATGCAGTGCCCTATCCCTGATATCGGGATGTGTGCAAGAAGTTCACAACACCCCCGGTATCAGGAATAGGGCACTGTGTGCAGGAAGATCACAACACCCCCAGTATCAGGAATAGGGCACTGTGTGCAGGAAGATCACAACACCCCTGGTATTAGGGATAGGGCACTGTGTGCAGGAAGATCACAACACTCCTGGTATTAATAGGGATAGGGCACTGTGTGCAGGAAGATCACAATACCCCTGGTATCAGGGTTAGGGCACAAGTTCTAGTCACATTGACTGATCACATTACTTGTTTTGTCAAGCTACCAACTGTTTCCATTTCCCATCCCCCATATACTGTCAGTAGGAAACTTGGTAACATGAATAAATAAGAGGGCAGCCAATAGGAATACATATTCATTCCTAAACTGACCTTAACTGACCTGAAAAGTGTCAAATTGTATCATTTTCAGTTAGTGCGCACTAACTCCCAGTTAGTGCGCACTAACTCCCGTTAGTGCGCACTAATCGGAAAAAACGATTTTTAACGATTTTTTAACTAAAAAATCGTGCCTAAGACGATTTTCTTGCCCTGCCACACGATTTCTATCGTTAAGACGATATGGAAAATGATTCACATCCCTAATACACACACCTCCACAGATAAAGAAGTGGCAAGATTCATGGAAACCTTTGTACTGCTTTGAAAATTTCAATGGAAAACTACTTAGTTTTCCATTTAAAAATCAACTACAAGTTTAACATGTTCAAAAGCTTAATAAAAACTCCCCTACACCCAAAATAAATGACACTACAAAGAAAAGAGACTTTAGAAATAAAACCAACAGATGAAGCAGTAGTTTCAAGAACATAAAACCTGGAACAATTTAAATACTATTACTGCCCCAAGATGATTTCTGTTCTGAAAGTTTATTTTCCTAACTAATGTATATGCCTGTCAAAAATTACTTGGAAAAAAGACATATATGGGCTTAGACCAAACTTCCATCCTCTCCCCAATGTGGATTGTACCATATCTCACCCACAAATTGGCTGCATGCATTATTTTTTTGCAGTGGATAAAAGTATTTGCACAGAAGCCAACATGGTTCAGAGAGACTTTTTAAAAAGTCAACTTTCAGGCCGGCGCATGGGCATACATTGGCACGTATGAGCTGGCGTGCACCCATGGCTGTGTCAATTCTTTAATTTATGCACACATATTATAAAATAAGCTGGCCGTGTGCACATGTGCACCCAATTTTAAGTGGGTGTATGCCTGTGCGCACAAATGCCGCTTCTACCGCTGGGAATTTTAAAATGGACGCACACAGAAGTCATTGCCAGTAAAACCAATTTGTCCCCAGTTTACCCAGTTAGCAGCTAAGTTCACCAAAACCCCAAGTTAAAATGGCTTTACTCCTACCAGTTAGCTCTAACCCTTCAAACTCTGCAGATCTACCTAGCTTTCTTAATTTTACAACTTACACCTCCTCCATAGCAGAAGTAAATTTACGTGGCAAGGGAGCTTGGAGCACACCAAGCCTCATAAGTATTTACCTACACATCTCTGTTCCACATCCTGAAATGCCCATGCCCTAGGGAAGTGCATTCGTTGTGAATGAATGAGCAATCCGCAACATATAGGTCCCTATTTGTTGCATTCGTGGGTTCGCGAAACATATGGCGAACCCCCATGAATGCAACAAATCCTGAACGAATAAACCCCCCACCCTCCTGACCCCCCCAAGACTTACCTAAAGTCCCTGGTGGTCCAGCGGGGGTCCTGGATCGATCTCCTGCACTTGCACGGTCGGCTGCCGGTATTCAAAATGGCGCCGATAGCCTTTGACTTTACTATGTCACAGGGGCTACTGGTGCCATTGGTCGGCCCCTGTCACATGGTAGGAGCACAAGATGGCACTGGCCGTCCATTGCTCCTACCATGTGACAGGGGCCGACCAATGGCTCCGGTAGCCCCTGTGACATAGTAAGGGCAAAGGCTATTGGCACCATTTTGAATACCGGCAGCTGATGGCCTGAGTGCAGGAAAATGCTCCAGGACCCCCCCCCCCCGCTGGACCACCAGGGACTTTTGGCAAGTCTTGGGGGGGTCAGGAGGGTGGGGGGTTGTAGTTAATTAAATTTAAAGGGTTGGGATGGGGTTTTATTTAACTTTAATGGGAAACAAATACCATACATAACTAATGGACGAATCGGGGTCCCCCCAAAATGGATGTAACGGATTTGGGTCCCAACGAATATGAATACCGAATCAAATGTATCCGTCCCTGTTGCACATCCCTACCATGCCCCATCTAGACCACACCCATGCCCTGCCCCTTCTGGGAAAAATTTGAGATGTGCACTCTTTGACAGATATGTGCGTATCTGCGCAGCTTTTACAATCAGCATGGCATGCCCGAGCCAGACTTGTGTGCATATACCCCTATTTAAAGAAATGGGTTTTTAAAATTCACCTTTAAGTGTGCTAACACATTCTCGCCCATGGAAATATGCAGAAAAGTACTCTCTTGATTGTCCCATGAGAAAAAAATATTTTTTTATTCTTCAGTTAAAAGTTATTAGGCATAATTTCTGTGGGATACTAAGCGAACACTTAAGGAAACAAAATTAATCAAATATCCCAAAATTTAGAAAAAAATGTTTTAGGAGCAATGCAGTGTGAAAAATACATATATTGTACATATATGTGTGTGGTGTGTGTGTGTATGTGTGTATGTATACTCGAAGGTTCAAATTCAAAATCCAAATATTTTAATAGTTATGGCTCCATCAGTGCTTTCTCCATCTTCGTGTTACACATTATCAACATTTATTTAAAGAAATAAGTATTTTAAAGAAATCTGTTTTAAATTAAAATCAGCATTCAAGTATCTACTCAAAAAAACTATGTTCAGCACCTAGAGTTTTATGAACAGAAGTGTTCGACATAGAAAACATTTTTATAGTCTCTCACTGGCTCAAGTTGAAGTTGAAACAAAACACTGCCAGTTAATATCAAGCTCTATATTTAATGGATTTTTTGATCGTCATCATCAATCATATCTCCCAAGTAATAGACTACTTACAGATGATACTGTATTTATAAACCTCCTGGCCATTCCATTACTATTTGTGTCACTATCACTATCTCTAGATCTAACTAATTAACATTTTTATTTTCCTTGTCTCAATTTCATTGATGCAGTATTTTTAGTTTGACTTTTAAAGTTCCATCATAGCTTTACAGGGATAGAAGTACAAGTCAGCAAACAAGTTGTAATGTAATATCTTTCTATTGACTTTACCATAATATATTTGTGACTAGCTTTTGATATTTCTACACCATTTATCAAGTCAATGAAAACTGAGCCTGGATGATGTCATTTGCACTGATCTGAAAGAGGAAAAGTTCCTAATGAAACTAACCTCCATTGTTAGATTATTTCAGTGTTAGCTGCAATGTGTTTAGTGAATTGGCAAACACAATACTTTATTCATTTATTTAAATTAAGGATGAATTCATTTACAGAGTAAAATGTTCTATTTCATATACATCAAAATAGGAATAAAGATATCACAATTATTTGTTTGTAAAACATGTTCTCATGTCATACTATTACAGCCAGCTTGAATTTCCCATGCAGGTGAAACAGAACAGAATAAGCCATTATTGGAAAATTGGTCAGCTTTATGTGGGAAATATGCACAAGCAGAGATAATATGATTCAAATCATGTTTTAAGTTATTGCATTATCAGATTATTGCATTATTGATGACCAAGACAAAGGTCTATATGACAAGTTCAGTTGTTAACAGAGGGAAATGATCTCCAATTGCACCATACCACAAGGTATTTTGATTTTACAAAGATTAAAGATATAGGGGCGGATTTTAAGAGCCCTGCTCGCCTAAATCCGCCCAAAACCGGGCGGATTTAGGCGAGCAGGGCCCTGCGCGCTGGGAAGCCTATTTTACATAGGCCTACCGGCGCGCACAGAGCCCCGGGACTTGCGTAAGTCCCGGGGTTCTCCGAGGGGGGCGTGTCGGGGGCGGTCCCGGTCGTCGTGGCGTTTTCGGGGTGTGTCGGCAGCGTTTTGGGGGCGGGTACGGGGGCGTGGCTACAGCCCGGGGCGGTCCGGGGGCGTGGCCGCGCCCTCCGTACCCGCCCCCAGGTCGCGTCCCGGCGCGCAGGAGGCCCGCTGGCGCGCGGGGATTTACGCCTCCCGGAGGGAGGCGTAAATCCCCCAACAAAGGTAAGGGGGGGGTGTAGACAGGGCCGGGCGGGTGGGTTAGGTAGAGGAAGGGAGGGGAAGGTGAGGGGAGGGCGTTAGAGGATTCCCTCCGAGGCCGCTCCGATTTCGGAGCGGCCTTGGAGGGAACGGGGGTAGGCTGCGCGGCTTGGCGCGCGCCGGCTATACAAAATCCATAGCCTTGCGCGCGCCGATCCAGGTTTTTAGCAGATACGCGCGGCTCCGCGCGTATCTACTAAAATCCAGCATACTTTTGTTTGCGCCTGGAGCGCAAACAAAAGTAGGCTATTTGCGCTCCTTTTAAAATCTGCCCCATAAAGTGTAACAAAATATTTTTTTTCTAAATTAAGAAAAAAGTCTATACAATACTAAATAGTTTAGCATACTTGTAAAATACAGTCTGCAACTATGATATAAAACCAGTATGAATTTGAGGACAAGAAACAATATATATATTTTTGTTAAATGTGGTTTTATTATTTTGACTGATGTTTTTGTTTGATTTTTTTGATGAATGGAAATGTGTCTCTTTTTCCATTGCAGTACTGCACAGTCTGACTTGTGGTTTTCAATTCATTTTTTGTCTGGACATTTCTGTTTATACTTTATAGACTTTTATTCTGTTTGTGGTGAGGGTCTGTGTAGTGTTGCCTTTTTAAGTTTTTGTAGGTAGATTGAATGATGGAAGTTGGTGTTCTCTTGGTATGGGAGGTTTACATCTGCTATAATTGTTATTCAATTAGTCCAAGCCTATTAGAATAGGTGTAAAATCATATTATTCACTGGTTTCAAGTGTATTTTTTGAAGGTTTTTCTGTTTGGCACTTTAATAGTGCATGCCGTGTAATTTTTTCCTTAAATATTATTTTTCATGCATAATTTTAAGAGTGTATGGAGAGTTGTTTGTATGTGTTGGGGGCTGTGGGGGTGGGGGGGGGGGGGGGCTGACCTAATTCTCTTGATGCAGCCCTGGAAAACAGAGACACCCAGTGTATCTTAAACATGTCGGAGCTCCTGCATCTTCTTCCTAGCTACAGCATGAGTATTGGAGTGTGACTAATTATTATTATATAAATAATAAAGTCCAAGGCTCAATCTGGGCTCTACTTTGTGTACCATACATGGTGCACTGCACTTCCTCCCCCTTTTCCTCCTCAACTTCTTCCTTTGAGTCCTTCCATCCTATTATTTTTCCCCCTTCCTGTGTGAGACTGAGAGCAGCAGCAGCAGCAGGGGTAGAATTCTGGCAGCTGCCACATGGGGCCTAAAGTATATTATCTAGCAAGCTGGCTACCTGTATCACAGTGATTTCTTCCTTCTCCAGCACTTGTTTGTGACTGATTCATTTGTATGAAACTGTGCAATAAATCCCTACTACTTCTTAAATTAAATTGATAACTCTTTTGAATTTTATTGATTTAAGATGCTTTCTAATATCCCTTTCATCTGATTTTTATTACTCATTTTTAAAATCAGTTTCTGGCATTTTTTGCTTCCCCCTTCCTCATCATCTTCATCACAGAGCAAGGATTGGTCAAGTAAGCACCAATTTTCAAGGGAGGATGTGGTCCTCCTCACCCAACTTCTCCACTTGGAGGAAAATAAACTAATTCACTCCTCCAGGCTTCTATCCTAATGTGGAGTAAAAAAAATGCAGCCTGGAGACCCCTTCAGAGGAAGTTTAACTGCCAAGTCTCCTTTCCCCGGGAGGTGGAGGACCTCAAGAAGAAGGTGAAAGATCTCAGACAGCATAAAGATGAGTGGCTTGAGGAGATCCAGTGAGCTCTCCATCCTCCCTCCCCAGGTAGATTGGATTTTTTGAATATTCAATGAATGTGACTCAAGAGAGTGTCAAAGAAAAGTGAAATTGAATTAGTATGCATGTGATTCCTCCTGACTCCTTCCTTCTGCATTGGAATATTTTAAATGTCATGTGCCTGTTCTTCAAAAGTAGTGTGTCATATATTCCTTTTTTCGCTTAGTTACCTCCATTATAAACTGCAAATTCCTTTTCATTTTGTGCTTTTCATATTATGATTATGGAATGCTAGTAATGCCTACTGCCAGAGGTGGATTATAGGAAAATATCAGCCCAGGGGCTTTTGTCTAAACAGGCCCATGTGATTCAATGACTCCCAAAACACACCAAGCTGACCCTAGAGAAGTACATTATATGACCTGGAACACAATTGCCTCTACTGTCAGACTTGAGCCAAAAAATATCCAGCACAAATTTCAAATGTGTTCTAAATAATCAAGAAGGAAAGATTATTTGTAACGAATCTGGATTGTGGACTCTTGATGCCGAGGAGTGGTTGACACAGCCTAACATGAAACCTACTAGATCCACTCCATCTGGAGGCAACAATACCCTGTGATGGGATGGACTGAAGCTTCACCTATTCCAGTCACCTTCCCCTCAGGTTGAACCCTTATGTTCTGGCAGCTGACAGGTCAGAGTCTAAGGCCAGGCAGAGGCCCGGCAGGCAGGAGACAATGTGATCCAGTAGATAGGCTAGAGGTCAAGGCAAGCAACAGACAAGGGAAGGTTAGGTCCAAAGCAGGGGTCAAATCCAGGTGGCAAATGAGAATTGTCAGGGTACAAAGCCAAGGTCAGGGTTTAGGAAGGTAGGCTGAAGGAGGACAAACAAGACAGATAATAAGGAACAAAGTGAAGGAAAGGGCAAGGCAGGGACCGGGGAACATGGACCAAGATAAGAACGCAGGAGAAAGCAACATGCACTGACGAGCAAAGCATGACATGAGACCTGATGCAGAGGCAGAGATCCAGAGGGCTGGCTGGTTTAAATAAGGAGGAAGTCCTAATGTCATCAGGCTGTGCCGAGGGCCCATTCCCGCAATGGAGCCCTTAGCAGGGATGCAAGTACAAGCATGCGTGCCCTGGGAGGAGAGGCATTGCAGTGTGAAAGTTGGGGAGATGGCGTTGGAGCTGGTAGGTGGTGTGCATGCATCTGACAAAGTAGACTCTGTCTATAAAATATTCTGGTATGGTTTCTACCATGAAGGTCGGTATAGAAAAGTGTTAAATAAATAAAATAAAATAAAAGCTCATGCCTCAATAAATTGGTTATTCTATAAGGGCCACTCAACTCTTGTCATTTATGCTACACCATACTATCTCTCTGAAGATTAGAAAATATGACTATCAATTACCAAATGTTCTTTATGGCAACAATTGACAGCAATTAAAAATATATAGATATATTATATATTTATATGTTTATTTGAGTGTTTTATACACCATCACTCCATCTAAGAATCACTTGCTCAACGCATTTGTCCAGCTAAGTTTGGCAGTTAGCTAGACAAATGTTGGGATTGATAATCTTGCTTGTCTTCTCAAATTCTCTATTGGCTTGCCTTATTAACGTTTTACATCCTACTTGCCAGTGTTAATATACTTTCCTATAATCTTTATTTGGATTCACTTTTCATTTTTTAAAAAGATGCCTTTTTCTCTTTAATTCAACTTTTAATAAGAGCATAAGAACATAAGAAAATGCCATACTGGGTCAGACCAAGGGTCCATCAAGCCCAGCAACCTGTTTCCAACAGTGGCCAATCCAGGCCATAAGAACCTGGCAAGTACCCAAAAACTGTCCATTCCATGTTACCATTGCTAATGGCAGTGGCTATTCTCTAAGGGGTAGATTTTCAAACCGCGCAAATTGGCGTACTTTTGCTGACGCATCAGGCGCCAGCAAAAGTAAGCGGGATTTTAGTAGATACGCGCGTAGCCGCTAAAATCCTGGATCGGCGCGCGCAAGGCTATCGATTCTGTATAGCCGGCGCGCGCCGAGCCGCGCAGCCTACGCCCGTTCCCTCCCCTCACCTTCCCCTCCCTTCCCCTACCTAACCCACCCGCCCGGCCCTGTCTAAACCCCCCCTTACCTTTGTCGGGGGATTTACGCCTCCTGGAGGGAGACGTAAATCCCCACGCGCCAGCAGGCCGCTAGCGCGCCGGGACACGACCTGGGGGCGGGTATGGAGGGTGCAGCCACGCCCCCGGACCGCCCCGGGCCGTAACCACGCCCCCGGGCCCGCCCCCAAAACGCTGCCGACACGCCCCCAAAATGCCGCGCCGACCAGGCCCGCCCCGACACACCCCCGACACGCCCCCCTCGCCAAACCCCGGGACTTACGCGAGTCCCGGGGTCTGCGCACGCCGGTAGGCCTATTGAACATAGGTGCACCGGCGCGCAGGGCCCTGCTCGCCTAAATCCGCCCGGATTTAGGCGGATTTAGGCGAGCAGGGCTCTGAAAATCCACCCCTAAGTGAACTTAATAGCAGTTAATGGACTTCTCCTCCAAGAACTTATCCAATCCTTTTTTAAACACAGCTATACTAACTGCACTAACCACATCCTCTGGCAACAAATTCCAGAGTTTAATTGTGCGCTGAGTAAAAAAGAACTTTCTCCGATTAGTTTTAAATGTGCCCCATGCTAACTTCATCGAGTGCTCCCTAGTCTTTCTACTATCCGAAAGAGTAAATAACCGATTCACATTTACCCGTTCTAGACCTCTCATAATTTTAAACAGCTCTATCATATCCCCCCTCAGCCGTCTCTTCTCCAAGCTGAAAAGTCCTAACCTCTTTAGTCTTTCCTCATAGGGGAGCTGTTCCATTCCCCTTATCATTTTGGTAGCCCTTCTCCATACCTTCTCCATCGCAATTATATCTTTTTTGAGATGCGACGACCAGAATTGTACACAGTAATCAAGGTGCGGTCTCACCATGGAGCGAAAAAGAGGCATTATGACATTTTCCGTTTTATTCACCATTCCCTTACTAATAATTCCCAACATTCTGTTTGCTTTTTTGACTGCCGCAGCACACTGAACCGACGATTTGAATGTGTTATCCACTATGACGCCTAGATCTCTTTCTTGGGTTGTAGCACTTAATGTGGAACCCAACATTGTGTAATTATAGCATGGGTTATTTTTCCCTATATGCATCACCTTGCACTTATCCACATTAAATTTCATCTGCCATTTGGATGCCCAATTTTCCAGTCTCACAAGGTCTTCCTGCAATTTATCACAATCTGCTTGTGATTTAACTACTCTGAACAATTTTGTGTCATCTGCAAATTTGATTATCTCACTCGTCGTATTTCTTTCCAGATCATTTATAAATATATTGAAAAGTAAGGGTCCCAATACAGATCCCTGAGGCACTCCACTGTCTACTCCCTTCCACTGAGAAAATTGTCCATTTAATCCTACTCTCTGTTTCCTGTCTTTTAGCCGTGGATTTTGCAATCCACGAAAGGATGCTGCAGTCATTTGCTCTTCCTTCATCTTTTTCTAATGTGTGGAATAACATTTTATATGACTTCCAAGATGGTATTTTCAAACGATACCAAAGCTTCATGCAAAATTTATACCCTTGCAACTGCTCCTTTAAGTTTTTTCTTTTAATCTATACAAACCTACTGTCACCCCTCCACCAACTTGTCTACTTTGTCACTTCAAAACCATTTGTACCCTGGAATTACAGTACCTTATTGCTTACCTTCGTTTCACCTGGTGTCTGAGATGCCTATTATGACTATATCTTCATTGAGAACCATATATTGTAACTGTACAGTCTTACCATTTATACTTTTGGCATTTGTATCCAGAAAACATAGATAGTAATTTTTAAACCAGCGCACGTGCGCATATATACTCTCAGTCATTTTATAACATATGCACGTATATGCAAACATGTTATAAAATAGCCTGACCATGTGCACGTGTGTGCACAATTTTAAGTGGATGCACGCATGTGAGTGCAAATGCCACTTCAATCACGTAAGTAGAGGGATTTTAAAAGCACGTGCGCTGCCATTAATAGTTTTCCCAGTTCGTCCCAGTTTGACCACTTAATGGACAGGACTTCCAAACTCCCCTAGTTTAATAGTTTCCCTTCTCCCCTGTTATACCTGACCTTTAAAACCCCACTGATTTGTTTTACAACTTATACATCATCCATATCAGAAGTAAAGTCTTGCATCAGGGGACCCCGGTGCATGCCAGTGCGTGTAAGTATTTAAGTGCAAATTTCAAGTTTGAATCCAGGAACACTCATAGCCTTTTCAGACCATGCCTTCTCCCCACCCCTTTTTTGAACTTTTCATTTATGAGCGTAGTGATTAAGTATGCCCGTATCAGGGTAGCTTGATGCCAATGTAGGTAGAGAGAACATTGTACTCCTCTTTTACCTTTCATCGTTCCAAAAAAAGGTGTATTTATTTCTGCCATTAAAACCCATGTTCCTGTGCATTACTCTATCACATTTGACGTTAGGAGCTGCCCATTACCATTAACTCCGGCCAAACTCCTCCCACTTGCATAACTAATGTGACATTTGCATATTAGCACAAAAAATATAATACATTATAAAAAACGCAAAATAAGAAATAAGGGTTTGATATTCAGAAAAAAATATCTAGGTAAATTAGCTGGGAAAAACATTTCCTGCTAACATTGGTTAGTCAGCAGTACAGCTATGTTGCTGAATATCCCCATATTTGGTACTACTTAGCCATATTACTTTAGACCTGCTGTATAACAGGTCTAACTTATCGGATTAACTTAATCATTTAAGAATGAAGGCCTCTCTGCTATTCTGAGTCTATGGGAAAAATGCTTAGTAAATGAGGCCCTAATTTAGCCAAATAAGTAGCACCACTCCAATCCACCCACTGCATACTGTCTGGATATCCAGCTCACTTCTTAGCCAGATAAGTGCCTTATCCTGGATATTCAGCAACTGCTACTTAGCTAGATAAGTCTCTGAAAATTGGTCTCTAAAATTAAACTCATCCTGTAGATAGACCTCTTTCTCTACTATCTCTAGAAAATTTAAGCAACTGAGTCAATAAGGGCATACAGTAATTTATGCATCAGGGAAGCCTTGATGTGGAAGAATAGTGGTGATGAGGCAGGCAAGATGTTAGAATTGGTGAGCCCCTTACTACTTGTGCCGGGTAAGGGGGATATGGGGGGAGGATTAACATTTCCGTACTAACTGACCCTTTCACTTCTAGCTGGTTGGCAAAGGGGATTTTGATTCTCAGTGTGCACACTAAAAAGTTAACATCTGGTCTGGGCAGATGTTTAATGTTATGTTTTAGCAGACGTCACTATTTCATGGGCAACCATTAAAGCATCATTTCTATATGATGTCTCCTATTTAAATGTGAATATAAGCTAATTTTACTGTATACAAACCAGCCTTGGTTGGTTACTAAGCTGTTTATACTAAGCTGTTAGTGCGTATCATGCTAATTTTTGTGCATCTCAAAGACGTGTTAGCATGCATGCTAAACTTTAGTATGTATTTTCAAAGTGTGAGAAGTTATATATCTGCTGTGAACATCTGGAATATCTGCAGAGCTCATGGTTGTTTGGGAATCATCATACTGAGAATAAGAACAGGGATGGTGCTGTATATCAAGTAGTAAAAATGAAGTCTACATAGAATATTAAGGAAGACAAAGGAAACATTTGACTTGGGGGTCTGAATAACAATGAATTTCCTCCAAGCTGCCATAACAGCAGTACACAGGGAACTATTATTAGTAAGTAAGTCATAATTCCAGGAGCTAATGTATGCTATTGACTTTGCCATGTCTTTATTGATATCTGGATGCCAAATCTGCAATCTTTCTTAGTTGTTCAACCAAATCATCCTTACAGCAATTAATCTATGTCAGAACTTGTCATCTTTGTGCTTAACCCCCAAGCTACAGGAAGCTGAATTGCATTGATTGTAGGAAATGTCAGCTTTTCAAGATGTTAATGTTGCTAGGTTTCTTCAGCTGGTTAAAAATGAAATTGCTTGGTAATTGAAAACTGTCGCTATTGACTCCCAGTCTGTTTGGAAGTTCAGGAATACAAACTTTTCATATATCAATTAGTGCTTAAATTTCTGTTGTCTCTCAGTAAATCTGACATGAGTTTCAATTGTCAAAATGTGCCCAGTTTAACTGAAATATGTTTCTATATCAATGCTCCTTATTTATTAGAGGAAACCTGGGTCAGTAACAACTGAGGACTTATTGGCATTTCAGCATAATTAAAATATACTGAAATATGTTATTGAATTTTAATCTTCTAAATTCTCACTGTCCTGCATGTTACAGACTATTGATGTATTATCAAAATCTATTAGAAATGGTTTAATTTTAATTTAAAAAGCTGCCACTGCACTTCCATGAGCACCTGTCTCTGACTTGCGGCCTAAAGATAAATTTTGATACTTACCCTAGACAGAGCGGCGTTTGTTATTAATGTTAATATTTATTTATTTACATACTTTTTGCCTCATGATGAACTCTAGATGATTTCCAAGACTACACAATATAAATCATAAAATACTAAAATAAATAAGATTATATAACACATCAATTGCATAAACCATAAAAACATAGCATGACAAAACAAAATACTTAAAACAGATAAAAACATAATAAAATTCAGGCAACCACTGAGAATACTAGATAATATGAAGCAGAGACAAGGTTTCAGGCAAAGGCTAAATAAAACAAATATGTTTTCAGTAAGGACTTAAATATTTTAGAGGAGGTGGGCAGATGCAATTCAATAGGTAGAATATTCCAGAAAACCGTAGCAACTATCAAGAAAGCTCTCTCTTAGGTTTCTAATAGGTGTGCACAGGATATAGATGGAACATCCAGTAACCTCCACTGATATGACCATAATGCGGGAGTTGTATTATACACATGTAGCATGGCAATAGCCCAGGGTAGCAGATCAAATGAAACCTGTGAACAAAAATAACAATCTTATGGGAAGGGGTGTTGGAAATAAAATGGCAATCTTTTGGGGGGGTGGGAAGAAGGATTGGCTGTCAAGGGACTTCAGAAGACTGAGCAACTGGAAGTGATGAGGGTGATAGGAAAACAAATTTTGGAGAGAGCTTATGCCCTAGATGAGGCATCAGCTTTGGGCCTAGGCTGAGGCCCAAGGCAAGGACTACAGCCTAGGCCCAAGCATGACACCAGAGTCTCGAAAGAGGCCTAAAGCTGGGACCTCAATTGAGACCCCAAAAACTATAAAACAAAACCTTACCTGATCCATTGGGTATCTGTCAAAGACCAGGTCCTGACAACAGAGCCTCGGCCTAAGCAAGGGCCCAGACCATGGCCCAATGTCATAATACAATTCAGAGGCTGGGTCCCATCTCCAGGGCCTCAGCCCAGACAAAGACCCAATGCCTCAACCCTACTCGGAGGCTGGATCTTGAAACTGTGGCCTCGGCCTATGCTGGGACCTAGGACCAGTCCTGACAACTCACCCAACCCAAAGTCTGGGTCCAATGCCTAGTCCTTGGCCTGGACCCAGGCATGATGCTACAACCCAACCAGGAGGCCAGGTCCTGATGCCGAGGCTTAGGCCTGGACTCATGCCCAAAGCTGGGGCCTCAGCCAGGAGATTGGTCCTGACACCCATGCCTCAGTTCAGGGTCAGGCCCTGGCATCAAAGCCCAGGCCTGGGAGCTCCTCTTTATACATCATCTTCTTTTTTCACTCACAAGCACAATGCTGGTGTCCAAGGCCAAGGCTGAAGCCCCATGGGTTGTGGGCCCATGCCTGATTCCACAAACTGACTCAGAGGCCTCAGCATCGGGACCTGGCCTCTGAGTCAGGTTGTGGAATCAGGCATGGGCCCAGGCCCCAAGCTCAGCATAGATACCTGGCCTTAGGACTGGACCTGGGCCCTGGCCTCAGCCTCGGCATCGGGATCTGGCCTCTGGGTAGGGTTGCCGTGTTGGGCCTGGGTCTGGCCAAGGTTCTGGTGTTGGCCCTGGGTCCAGGGTCCTTCCTAGACTGAGGCATTGGTGTTGGGCCTAGGACTATGCCAAAGCCTCAGCCTTGTGTAAGCCAAGCCCACAGCGATCTACTGCGGCCTTGGTTTAGTTCGAACCGGTGGATTCCCAATGGACTGGGTAAGTGGGGGCCAGGGGAGATCCTGGCACCAGCATTTTCCAGGAGGGTGGGAGCTGGGTCTCATTTTCAATTTTTGCACTTTTTTTTTAGTTGTTTGATTCGTTCTTTTCACATGAATGAAATGAATCAAGCAATCCATGAACTGAAATTTGTTGGAAAAAAAACCCTCCCAGAAATGAACTGAAAAACAAAAATGAATCTTTTTTCCCTTCACATCCCTAAAATGTATTCCTCTGCATTTTTTACATTAAATCTTAACTGCCAGAACTTAGATCATTCCTCGAGCTTCGCTAGATCCATCCTTATGTTTTCCACTCCTTCTTGGCTGTCCACCCTGTTACAGATTTGAGTATCATTGGCAAAAAGAAAAACCTTTTCCTTCAATCCTTCTGTTATGTTGCTCAAAAAATGTTGAAAAGAACTAGTCCAGGAACCAATCCCTGCAGCACTTCATTAGTAACACCCACTTCCTCAGTGAAAACTCAATTTACCACTACCCTTTGTTGCCTTCCACTCTGCCACGTTCTACTCAGTCACTCTAGGATCCATACTAAGGATGCACAATTTATTTATGTCTGTGCAGAACCGTGTCAAAGGCCTTGCTGAAATCCAAGTACACTACAACTAGTGCTCTCCAATGATCCAGCTATCTGGTCACCCAATCAAAGAAATTGATCAGATTCATCTACAAGATTAACCTCTGGTAAAACCATGCTGCTTCATATCTTACAATGCATTGGATTCTAAAAAGTGCACTATTCTTGGTTTTAGCAACAATTCCATTAGTTTACCAAAGAGGTCATACTAACTGGCATGTAGTTCCCAGTCTCCTCCTTTCTTCCACTTTATGAATAGGAACCACATCTGCCCTTTTCCAGTCCTCTAGAACTATTCCAAGCTCTAAAGAAGCATTGAAATGGTCAACTAGGGGAGCTGCCAGGAAATCTCTAAGTTCCCTTAGTACCTGCTGATGTATCCCATCTGGCCCCATTGCTTTATCTATTTTACATTTATTTAGCTCCTCATAAATACATTGTTTGAAAATTGAGGTTTACCTCACTTTTAAAATTATTTGTGTTTGTTTAATGTGGTCTTGCTCCAGGTCCTTCTAAAGTGAACACCGAACAGAAATATTTTTAAAGCAACTTTGCTTTTTCATTAGCCTCATTAGCTATATGGCACATAAAACATAAGAAAAAAAGAGCTGACCAAATATAAACCACATTAGCTTAGCATTAAACACTATTCTCAAGTATTATAATGTTTGTTATACTAATAGACTCAGTATCAGATATTATGCCCAAAAAAAATCAAATCCACTTCCTCTATCCTTGAATTGAGCCAAAAGAGATTCAGATAAATACACTTGAACTCATTCATTCCCTGGTTCCATAATCTAAATTAGATCATTCTTGTATTGTTTGATACTAGACTAAAAAAAATCCAAAAAATGTGAAAAAATTTCAATTCTTTAAAATTCCTTACCCCAAGCGATCACAGTCTAGACTATTATTGATGAGCAAATTCTTGTTCATAAACGCCACTCCACTAGGCCACTAGTAAATTATTCTGAAGAACTGACATAGAGGCATGTTTTTGTGCATTTACAGCATCTGCATCAGGAGTCACAAATTCTAGAAAAAGGAATAGAAAAATCACCACTCAAGAATAAAACTCAAAATATTTACATAATGAAAAAGCTTATCCTTGAACAACTAACTTCTAAATTCAATTACACACATCTCAACATGGTGCTGATGCACAAAAGGACACTGCCAAAACTCTCCCCTTTTCTTTAAATCAATTTCCTAATCATAATAATATACACCCAACCAATAGGAATTGAAAAACAGCATTCAACATATGCTCACTCAAATCGAAACAAAAAATTTAACTGAAAATAAATCAACTCACAAATTAAGAGGGTCATTATCCAAAGCGATCCTCACAAATACATTTATTTATTTTATTTTATTTATTTAACATCTCTTTTATACCGATATCCGTTTGCACATCGCATCGGTTCACTATAAACAAAAACTTTTGGGCGGTGCCCTTATATGGAAAAATACAATTAACTTTTGGGAGGAGCCCTTACATATAACAAAGATCAATGGGTAGATGCAAAGCAATAGAACTGTAACTATAACTATATACATGAGAGTGCACAGTACAAAATCAGCGGACATAAGGCGTTCATAACAAAATGACATTGTAAAATTCACAGGGGGGTTTTATGTAATAGGGGGTGACATGTGGTAGGCTTGTTGAAAGAGCCAGGTTTTAAGTTTCTTTTTGAAAGTGGGGGTATATGTCTCCATGTGAATATCATGGGGCAGGGAGTTCCATATGGTGGGGCCGGCAAGAGAAAAGGCTCTGTTTATAGTAGAGGAGAGTTTAAAAGATTTGATAGATTGGGCACGAAGTGTTCCTTGGAGGGCTGGGCGGGTAGGTCTCTTGGAGGTGCGAGGTAGGAGGGGGGGATTAAGCCAGTTGAGGTTGGAATTTAATAGACTCTTGTGTATGATAGATAGAGTTTTATATAGAATTTGTGACTGTATAGGGAGCCAGTGTAGTTCGATAAGTGTGGGAGTGATGTGATCTCTTTTCTTTGTGTTTGACAGTATCCGAGCGGCGGCATTTTGTAGGAGTTGTAATGGCTTAGTGTGTGTTGCAGGAATGCCAAGGAAGAGTGCATTACAATAGTCAATTTTCGATAAAAAAGTAGACTGGAGTACTGTGCGGAAATCAGTGAAGTGTAGTAGGGGTCTGAGTTTCTTTATCGTTTGTAGCTTAAAATAGCAATCCTTTATGATGGATTTAATGAATGGTTTAAAAGAAAGGTGATTATCAATAATGACTCCTAAATTATGAGTGTGTGATGGGAAGTTGGTAGACGAGTAAGCAAGTGGGATGTCTGGGAGCGGTTGCCTATTAGATATGATTAATAGCTCAGTTTTTTGGAGTTTAGAGCTAGGTGCATGTCCTTTAGGAGTTGGTTGATGGAGGAAAGACAGGATTCCCAGTTTTGTAAAGCAGTTTGGATAGAGTCAGAGAAAGGGAAGATGAGTTGCACATCGTCAGCATAAATAAAATGCTTGATGTGCAGGTTAGTGAGAAGCGTGGTAAGGGGAATCATGTATATATTAAATAGCGTCGAGGAGAGTGAAGAACCTTGGGGCACACCTTGTGGAAGACTGATGGGATCAGATTCATAGTTGTCAACTAGGACAGTTTGAAAATTGAGGCTTACCTCACTTCCAAAATTATTTCCAAAATTATTCTTCTGAAATTGGAGCGGCCTCAGAGGGAACTTTCCTTCCGCCCCCCCCCCCCCCCCCCGCACCTTCCCCTCCCTTCCCCTATTTAACCCGCCCCCCAGCCCTATATAAAACCCCATCCTGAACTTTATCGGGAAAGTTATGCCTGCCTCTAGGCAGGCGTAACTTGCGCGTGCCGGCCAGCTGCTGGCACGCCATCCCCCGGCATGGCGGCTGTTCCAGAGGCCTCTGTCCCACCCACAGAATGCCCCTGGGCTGGCGCCCTGCCCATGGCCTCACCCCAGGAATGCCCCTTTTTCGAAGCCCCAGGACATACGCGCATCTCTGGGCTTGCGTGTGCCGCCGAGCCTATCAGCTTGAGGCAGCTTTTCGGGGGTTATGCGCATAACCTTTTGAAAAACTGCCCCTTAGTACAAGATATATATATATATGTGTGTGTGTATAAAGATGGTGATCCTTTGTGCCCTCTTTGTTTCAGAGTTCCAGTATTCCCTTATCAACTCTAAAATATTTCATTTTTATATATCTTGTTTGTGTGTTCCTTCTTTTCCAGTCTTTCTCAGTCTCTGCCTCTATACTTGTATATAATATTTTTATTCTTCACTTATTTTGTATGAATGTCTGTCGGTGTGCACACTTTCAAATAATACTACTTTCAGATGCTGGTATACGTTACTTTTTGGTGTATCTTGATTGAGTGTGTTGACTCTGCGTAAACAGGTGTTCTCCTTGACAATCTTCTCCCTATTATGTTATGCCTTAATTAAATAAAAGGGAACCCAACTCTGTCTGCTAATTTAGTACTATATATCTTCCAAAATTTCTAAATAATGTTCCCTGTGGTGTCAGTCTGGAAGACTTGTTGAACTCTCTATAATCTAACTAGTCATAAAAACAATAGATAATTAATTTTGCCCTAATCTTAATAATCATTAAAAGAACATGAAATTCCTGTTGTTGTTTTTTTTTGTTATTGTTGTTTTCACTTCTGAGATACTGCAGATATTATTTAATTTATGCAGCACTTTCAGTACCTCAGATTTCTTTCTGACTATAGGCTATTTATTTTAGAGCTTCCTGGCAGTTCATAGAACTTTCATCAGATTGGGATGTGAGTCTCTAAGTGATCTCAGTGTTCTCATAGCACTCTCTTCTCACTTTTTGTTTCTTTCACACCCTTACTAGGCTGATTGTTATCTGCTGGCAAATCAGCTCTCTTTAAATTCATTTTTCCTTCCTGACCCTTACCTGCATGTACATCTATATAAAGTAGAGATGTGCTTCAGGTAAACATTTTGTGTCAGGCTTCATTTTGGGCCTCCCCCCAAGGGAATTTTGTTTTTCCCGTGGTTTGGAGTTTTTTGTCAGGGGCCCCGATAGTGCACACTAACCTGGCAGAGTCAGCACACACGGGAGTTAGCGAGCACTAACTCCCATTAGCGCGCACAAACTAAAAAATGAAGTTTTTCCGAAATTTCGGAAAAAATCAATCGTTTTTCGGTTCACCCAAACCATTCTGAATTCGGAAATTTTGTTGACATTGCCTAATTCGGGAAAAATGATTGCACATCCCTAATATCAAATACAATTAAATAAAACTGTTTTTCTCACATTTTCTCATACATACTATAGGGTTCTTTCAATGTTAATTTTACTTTTGATCAATTTTTCTGCGTAAAGTGATCAGCTGAGCTTACATACATCTACTTTCCATTGTTTCTTTTCCTCCTACCTCCCCATACTCTAACTGCCACACTGAATGCTAATAGCACTATATCAGTTTATTCAAGCCCTGTTGGTTGTCAAGGCTATGGCTTCTCTTCTGAGCGTTTCACATTGTTTGTAATTATGTGCAGAACTAATCAACGTAAGGCCTTTTTTAGTAAAATCTGGATTGGACCATAAAATATATTTGAACTGGAGTCAAAGATCAATAAACTTTAAATTTTTCAAATTATCTCTTTCACCTCCTACACACAACAAATTCTATGACTGCCTCATCTGCCTTGTATTAGCCCGGCCAGCTTGTTTCCTACTGTCAGATCGATACAGTAAAAGTCGCAGGAGAGCGGCTGAGTGCCCGCTCTCCCGGCGCATGCACAGGCCACTCACCTGTGCGCGATTCAGTAAAAACAAATATTTAAATTAGGGCCAGCAGTAAAAAGAGGCACTAGGGAAACTAGCATGGCTCTAGCGCCTCTTTTTTGACAGGTGTGGCGGCTGTCAGCGAGTTTGACAGCCGACGCTCAATTTTGCCGGCGTCGGTTCTCAAACCCGCTGTCAGCCACAGGTTCGGAAACCGGACGCTGGCAAAATTGAGTGTCGGGTTTTCAACCCTCGAGCCGCAGGCTGATTTTAATTTTTTTAATTTTTAATTTTTATTTATTTTTTACTTTTGGGACCTCCGACTTAATATTGCCATGATATTAAGTCGGAGGGTGTACAGAAAAGCAGTTTTTACTGCTTTTCTGTACACTTTCCTGTTGCTGGCAGAAATTAATGCCTACCTTTGGGTAGGCGCTAATTTCTGAAAGTAAAATGTGAGGCTTGGCTGCACATTTTACTTACTGAATTGCACGGGAATAACTAATAGGGCCATCAACATGCATTTGCATGTTGCGGGCACTATTAGTTTCGGGGGGGTTGGCCGCACGTTTTTGACGCGCTATTACCCCTTACTAAATAAGGGGTAAAGCTAGCGCTTCAAAAACACGCGGCCAAATGCGGGTTAACTGTGCGCTCCATCGGTGTGCACTGTACTGAATTGGCCTGTGTGTGATTCAAACCTTCAGTCAACTCATTCATTCAGTTATTCAGGACTTCCTTTTTTGGATATTTTTGTATGAATATGATCTGATAGTTTTGAGTTCTCAACATACAAGAAGCCAGCTGATCATAACAATTTTTAAAAAATCACAGTTGTTACCCTCAGAGACATAGGACAATGTACCCATCAGTCATTTCTTGTGACTCCTTTGTTCTTCTGTTAATAAATTCAAGATAAGAGCTGTTGAGATGCATCTAAATTTTGCTCTATGTGGATATCTGAGATGTATAGTGTGGAAAGCATACAAAAGTGCACATTGGGCTACTCACGATCTATTATTGCATTTGAGTCAGCATCAAGCAACATTTTGTCCTGAATCATTTCTGCTGTATATACTATACATCTGTAGAATACAAAAAAGCATCCAAAGGAATTGAAAAGTATTACAGTTACATCCAGTTTTCAAGGAATTTTTGCACTATAAGGTGGTCACAATATCATATATATGTTGGACCTATGTATGTATGTATATATATATATATATATATATATATATATATATATATACATAGGTCCAATAGAGAGGATATCATTTTTTCTCAGGTCACTTGTGGTCATCACATCTGCAAAAATTGCTCAGTAAGTGTCCAGACTTTTAATGGTGACATTTTACCTTTCCTATGTAACAACATTTTTTTGTTTTTGCAAATAAAAAAAAATTTGAAAGATACTTTTCATGTGATATTTTTCTTAATATTTAGTAATCCCATAATCCCAAAGGGACAGAATATCAAGGAATCGGTGATGATCAACAGGTCAAAAGAAGCAGATAGGTCAAGGAGGATAAGAATTGAGTAAAGTCCTTTTGGTTTAGCCATAACAGGTCATTCAAGATTGTGTCTAGGGCTATTTCAGTTGACTGTAGAGGGTGAAAACCAGATTGGAGTGGACCAAGATGGCTTGAGATGTAATAAAGTCAAGATAGCAGTGATGAAAGGCATGTTAAAGTATTCTAGAGCAACAGTGAGAAGGGAGATGGGATGATAGTTGCCAGAACAGGTAGGGCCATGTGATGATTTTTTAAGGATGGTATGATTACACAATGTTTGAAGGCAGCAGGAACAGAAGCAGTGGAGAATGATAGATTAAGGATGTGACATTTAAGGGATGACTGCAGTGGAGATAGAGCTGAGGAGCTGGGTGAGAATAGGGTCAGATGATCAAGCAGTGAGTTTGGTAGAAGAGAGAAGATGAGGAGTTTCCTCCTCTATGACTTCAGGAAAGAAGAATGATGGAAGCTAGGGGAAAGGTATAGGAAAAAGTGGGGAAAAGAGAATTAAAGGTGACCTGGTTGAGAAGTGAAGAATAATTTAATGAATCTTGTCATGGAAATAGTCAGCCATGTTTCAAATGTATATATAAATATAAAATCTTATTAATCAGTAATTGAAATCCATTAAACTGAGATCCACATATATACTTTATTTGCTTATTTCACATACACTTAATAATAATGCATATTTCTGCTATAACCCATCTTAAAAAACAAATATTAATGTGCAAAAGCATTCATACCCTCATCCATAACCATATTCATACATAACATGTAACAATAATTTCTTCTATCTCTTTTCTTGAAAAATTATAATATAATCCATGGGTACTAACAAAGATGGTTTGGCCCTGCAACCCCATATGGGGTCACTAATGATTTGTTGAATTTTTTTTTATCATACTCTAGAGATATGCAGAGGGAAAATATATTGTTTTTGTTCATTAATTCATTTTGAGGTACCTCAGTTTTTTTTCATTAGTTAAAAAAACAAATCAAAAAAATGAATTTGCTTCACTTTTTTTTTCATTTTACAATGAAATCTGGGCCTTGGCCTGACCGCAACACCAGGGCCCAGCCCAAGGCTGGGTCCAAACATAGAAGCCAAGACCTAATTTCAAGACTGGGGCAGAAACCTGGCTAAGAGTGGATACATTCATAAAGGCCTAGGTCTACACCTAACACTGTGGCCTGGCCAGTGGCCAAGTCCATTGCCAAAGCCCAGGCCTAGGCCATTGTCTTATCAATGGGACCCACTCACAGCTGTAAGGCCCAAGCCTAATCTTTGGTCTTGTTTATGGGACCTGGCATCTGACCCAGGTTTTGACCTTCACCCATTAATTTTATTGTAAAACAATAAACAAATGAAGTGAATTAACAATTTATTTTTTTAAGATAATGAAACAAAGGGTCTCATTGCTGAGGCCCAGGCCAAGGCCTAGGTCTGACACTGAGCCCGATTGAGGCAGGGTCTGAACAACAAGCCTAGGCCTGGGCCTAGACCCATGGCCTAGTCCCAATTGTCAAGGCCCAGGCCTAATCCTGAGTCATAGGCCCATTTTTGAAGCCAGGTTCCCGACTGAGGCCAGGTCCTGACACTGAGAACAAAGCCTGAGCCAGGCCAAGCCCTAGGCCTGAAGCTGAGTTCTGGTCACTGAGGCCCAGGCCTAGGTCCAACACTGAGGCCCAGGCCTTGAAGATGATACCTGGCCTGACCAAGGCCAGGTATCATCTTCAAGGCCTGGGCCTAGAGTAGACCTATGCTTGAAGCCTAGGCTCAGGATTAGGCCTTCTGGTTTCTCCTTTCCTGATCCAGTGACTAAAAGCAATGTCTACTGCCATGAGGATACACTGCAGTGATGTTACTGTGGCACCTTCCTCCAGAGCAGATGGTGCCATTTTATTGTACAGCTGTACCAATCTACCAGAGCAGGCTGGTAGATTGGTACAAGCCTCAGGCTTGTCCCAGCATTGGGTCTTTGGCAACGGGACCTGGACTTGGCTTCAGGGCTTTGGCGATGGGTTCTGGCCTCCGCTGGACCCTGATATCAGACTTGGGCCTAGGTCTGGGTCTTGGTAACTAGGAACTGGTGTCAGGCTGGACCCAGCATTCAGCCTAGGCCTAGAACTAGTCGTAGGCCTTGGTGATTGACCCAGCTTTAGCCAGGTTACAGCGTTGGACCCAAACCTGGGTATTAGTGACCAGATCTGTTCTTGGACCAGGCCCTTGGGACAGGAGTGGATCAATGCCTGATCACACGAGAGACCCACTTTTTTTTTTTTTTTTGGGGGGGGAGGGAATAAATACAAACACATCTGAAAAGTTTGAGGTATTTTCATCTGAGGCATTTTTTTGGTTGGAATCATTCATATCTACCAAACATAGCATCATTTCTTATATTTTTCAGATTTTTTGAAACAAATGCACTTGTCTAGTATGCTCTAACTTTTTCTGAGGTCACTCTAGAGAGAAAGAGGTTGTGCATGGGGAAGAATATGTTTCCCAACATGCAGTCCTAGTGGATCCAGCATACATAAGCTCCAGGGAGGTTATGCCATCTAATCTGGATCTGTTTTCAAGTGGGAGAATGCAACAAAACATTTCTACAGTGAATACCATAGTTTTGCACTAGTCCAGTGATGATAAACACATTTAGTGAGAGTAATGCCTGAGTTAGATAAATAAATTCTTCAGTGTGCTGTGGCAGTCAAAAAAGCAAACTGAATGATGAGAATTATTAGAAAGGGAATGGTGAATAAAACGGAAAATGTCATAATTCCTCTGTATCGCTCCATGGTGAGACCGCACCCTGAATACTGTGTACAATTCTGGTCACCACATCTGAAAAAGATATAACTGTGATGGAGAAGGTACAGAAAAGGGTGACCAAAATGATAAGGGGAATAGAACAGCTCCCCTATGAGGAAAGACTAAAGAGGTTAGGACTTTTCAGCTTGGAGAAGAGACGGCTGAGGGGAGATATGATTGAGGTGTTTAAAATCATGAGAGGTCTAGAACGGGTAGATGTGAATCGGTTATTTACTCTTTCAGATAATAGAAAGACTAGGGGGCACTCCATGAAGTTAGCATGTGGCACATTTAAAACTAATCGGAGAAAGTTCTTTTTCACTCAATGCACAATTAGACTCTGGAATTTGTTAGAGATGTGAATCGTGTCCTCGATCGTCTTAACGATCGATTTCAGCTGGGAGGGGGAGGGAATCGTATTGTTGCCGTTTGGGGGGGTAAAATATTGTGATATCGTTAAAATCCTTAAAACCCGCTAAAACCCACCCCCGACCCTTTAAATTAAATCCCCCACCCTCCCGAACCCCCCCCCCCCAATGACTTAAATTACCTGGTGGTCCAGCGGCGGTCCGGAACGGCAGCGGTCCGGAACGGGCTCCTGCTACTGAATCTTGTTGTCTTTGGCCGGCGCCATTTTCCAAAATGGCGCATAAAAATGGCGGCGGCCATAGACCAACAGGATTCGACGGCAGGAGGTCCTTCCGGACCCCCGCTGGACTTTTGGCAAGTCTTGTGGGGGTCAGGAGGCCCCCCCCAAGCTGGCCAAAAGTTCCTGGAGGTCCAGCGGGGGTCAGGGAGCGATTTCCCGCCGCGAATCGTTTTCCGTACGGAAAATGGCGCCGGCAGGAGATCGACTGCAGGAGGTCGTTCATCGAGGCGCCGGAACCCTCGCTGAATGACCTCCTGCAGTCGATCTCCTGCCGGCGCCATTTTCCGTACAGAAAATGGCGCCAGCCATACGCGTATGGCCGGCGCCATTTTCCGTACGGAAAACGATTCGCGGCGGGAAATCGCTCCCTGACCCCTGCTGGACCTCCAGGAACTTTTGGCCAGCTTGGGGGGGGCCTCCTGACCCCCACAAGACTTGCCAAAAGTCCAGCGGGGGTCCGGAAGGACCTCCTGCCATCGAATCCTGTTGGTCTATGGCCGCCGCCATTTTTCGGCGCCATTTTGGAAAATGGCGCCAGCCGAAGACAACAAGATTCAGTAGCAGGAGCCCGTTCCGGACCGCTGCCGTTCCGGACCCCCAGGTAATTTAAGTCATTGGGGGGGGGGGGGGTTCGGGAGGGTGGGGGATTGAAGGAGGTAGGATTTGGCAAGGAAATGTTTAAGTTATTTGGGGGGGGTTCGGGAGGGTGGGGGATTTAATTTAAAGGGTCGGGGATGGGTTTTAACGGGTTTTAGTGTGCCGGCTCATGATTCTAACGATTTATAACGATAAATCTTTAGAATCTCTATTGTATTGTGTTCCATAACGGTTTAAGACGATATTAAAATTATCAGACGATAATTTTAATCGTCCTAAAACGATTCACATCCCTAGAATTTGTTGCCAGAGGATGTGATTAGTGCAGTTAGTATAGCTGTGTTTAAAAAAGGATTGGATAAGTTCTTGGAGGAGAAGTCCATTACCTGCTATTAATTAAGTTGACTTAGAAAATAGCCACTGCTATTACTAGCAACAGTAACATGGAATAGACTTAGTTTTCGGGTACTTGCCAGGTTCTTATGGCCTGGATTGGCCTCTGTTAGAAACAGGGTGCTGGGCTTGATGGACCCTTGGTCTGACCCAGCATGGCATGTTCTTATGTTCTTGTGAATCATCTTCTGATTATCTATCTCTTGCTTGTGAGTTCTGTGTGTTGCATATGTGAAGTAAATAAACTGGTGGTTGGTTGAACTCTATTAGAGGTGAAGCACACAAGACCATGGAGTGTAATGCAGCTGGTAAGAGAAGTACGGATGGGGTCTATCTTCCCCACCCTCCTCAGAAATCCTGCAAGCTTTAAGGAAGATAGGGTGGTGCAGGTTGCAATAACAACAGAACTTAATGGGACTTGTGCCTTGCAATTTCCAGCTGATTTATTATCTTCTATTTTGGAGCTGTTATCAGAATTTATCTAGAGCTTGGACTATTACCCATCAACAAGCAATTAAATAGTGATTTCATGATGAAATCTGTTTTACTGTCCTTCCTTTAGATATTTTCAATGTTGGTCACTGTTGGGTAATAAACAGTTAACTTCCCTATAGGCTTCCCATGGTCCTGTCATTTATACATGGCAGGAAAATGTATTCATGCATGAGAATTACACTACAGCATCACATATTTCTCTGAAGACTCATACAACTTTTATCACCACTGAAATGATTTTTGCAATTCACCATTACAAATTTTCCCTTTTTTGCATGCTACTGCCTAACAAGTCTCATGAGGAGAACAAATCTCAGCTAACTGCTCTTTTTCTAAAACTATCACAAGACAAAAGGGGCTTCACAGCATGAAGCTCTGTGACAGCAGAACAAACTGTTCTAAAGTTAAAAGTATGCTTCATTCATATTTTATTTTAAATTTAGCAAATTACATATTTTACAGATAGAATAATTCTGAATATTTTGCTTTTATAAAATTAGGATTAATGTAGCATAGAAACTTTCCATATTAATTGGTATTTAATATTTCCTCATATAATTTTTTCCTAATAACTAATTTACTCATCACAAAAAGAGGTGGACCAAGCCATCTTTGATGATTTATGAAGCTGGATTAATGTTAAGGGAGCATAGTAATAGGGGATTTATTTCTATATGTCTTTGTTTTTCCCCTATCATTGTGATTTATATGTAGATAAGACAGAACTTGGCATATGGCATATGTCATGAACATAAACAATTGCTGCAGATAGAAGATTAGCATCATCCTTGTCTTCAGCACCAACATTATCATCAGAGCTTAATTTGTAGAGTGGTGGTGGTGGGTGGGAGGATGGATGTCAAGGCCAGGTGTCAATTCTAGGGAGGATGGGGACAGGGTGGGGTTGCTGAATTGTCTTTCTCCCAAATACACACACATACACGCACACACACACTCACACACATACCCTCCATTCTACATACACAGTATCTCTCATTCAACCCTTTCTCACATACACACATGTCCATTCTTTCTTTCAATATCTCTCACACACAATCTTTCCTCCCTGTATTCCCACCCTCTGTCCAGTGACAGTATCCCCCTCCCCATTGCTCACAAGAAACTTTTTCCCCTCCCCCTTTTCTCAGCAGCAGCCGCTTCCCTAGTCCCAACTACTGACTGGCTCCTACCTTCAGCCCCTGTCTCTTGGTGGTGGATCCTTTCCTAGTGCTGATTCAATGTCACTCTCCTATACTGAGTTCCTGCCAAGCTCCCTTCCTGACTGTTTGCTTTGGGAGTTTCTGCGGGGGAAAGCGGTAGAGGGTGGCTTTGTCAGCAATGTAGATTTTCTAGCAATGAGGAAGGTAGTAACGATAGAAGACTCCATTTCCTACATGAACCTCTCATATTCTTCAGCATGTGCTAACTCAGCACCTGCATGGCTGCTCTCACACCACTGAATTTGCTGGTGGTTGCAGCCTTAACCTTTGATGCTAAAAATGGGCTCCACTGCATGAAGAGAGCAACAGCACAGGTCACACATCCATAGACACCCCCCCACACACACACACACCCCCCAGGCATGCTACTGCTGCCGCTGGTTTAGCTCTGCTCAGCTTCACTTCCACATGGGTGGGATACTAGATGTGATTAGTGATGCCAGCTCTCTTCTGCTTCCTTAGACATTGTAATGAATCTGTCCTGCAGGTTGTGCTTCCCCTTTTGTACCTGAAAAGAAGTTAAGGAATGCTGATCTGGGCCATTCCAACAGAAATTAAACCCTGATTATCATTATCCATATGAATGTTCTCCCCAGTTTTATCTAGAACTAAAACAGTGGTTCTCAAGAAAACATTCTTGTGGCTGCATGTGTATAGTAATGGCAGGTGATCACATTTATTAACCCTGACTTAGATAGCACAAAACATAAGTTGGAAATTCCTATTCTTTCCTGAATCATGCCTTTCCTCCCATCTCTCTCTCTCTCTGTCTCCCAACTCATCCTATCCATCCCTCATGCCTTCAGTCTCCCATCTTTCTCCTATGTCATTTGTGTCCTTCCTTCATTCCTTCCAAAGGTCTCTCTCTCATGTCATCTGTCTCTGTACCCTCATGCCATCCATTGCTTTCTGCCTCCATGTCATTCATCTCTCTCTCATGCCTTTTGTCCTTTTTCTTTCATTTCACACAGTTAGTCTCCTTCATACCCGAAAAAAATATTGAGGTGTCACAGGTTATATGCTCGTTAAACCCTGCTTTTTGTCCCTTAATCCTTGAATTTATTTTTTACTTATTTAAAATATTTGTTACACATCGCTGCTTCACTCAGACTGGAGTACATATACTAGGATCTGAACAATCCTCTCCCATTGTCCATCTCAACAACTATTTGGCAGCAGTAGCCCAGTGGCTCAACAATCTTAAACTCAAACTTAACCCTCCAAATCTGATCTCCTCTGGTTATGTTGATAAGGTCACCCACTCTGGTTCATTCCCTATCTATCAGTCTCCACCTCTCCTGCTCATAAGTCTATGGTTCCAACTTGATCCTTACCTCACTATGGAAGCCTCCAAAGTAGTGAGATCCTCCTTTAAGCACCTCCACCAGATCTGGCAACTACACTACTACTATAAATGGCACAAACTTGCATCAATTATCCATGCACTAATCTCTTGAGAATTTAGGTCAAGCCTCTCTAGTAGGTATTTTGATTTTTATGTTTATGTGCAATATGTTTTATAATGTTTTTAAAAAATTGTAGGTTGTTTTTATTTTGTCAATGTAATGTTTATTTTATTATGTGTGGTTTTTGTACCCTGCTCCGAACTATGGAGAAGAGGGATTATATATACTTTTAAATAAATAAATATTGATTTAGATTATTGTAATTCTTTTCTGAAAGTTATCTCCAAGACCTGCTTGAAATGACTACAACTCATGCAAAACATGGTGGCCAGAATCCTGATAGAGGCCAAACCGTCAGACAACATAACACCCATCTTCTACAGACTACATTGATTACCGTTTGAAATCAGGATTAAATTCAGAACCCTGTGCTTCCCTTTCAGATGTGTGAACAAACAAGTGCCAGAATATGTCACTCATCTCCTTATCTTCTAAACCTCAGCTAGAGAGCACCAATCCTCACAAAAAGTGCCTCTTTCCTCCCTATCATTGACTTCTGCCAAATTGAACTGCACAAGAGTAAGAGCTTTCTGCTGCTATGCTTCCAAAATCTGGAATGAGGTTCCTTTACCCTTTCACCAGGAATCAAACTACCTCACTTTTCATTAAAAAAAAAAGCCAAGGCATGGCTATTCCCCAGCTTTAGGAATATTAGTTTTTTTTCACATTCGGCCCCTTTACCATACAATGACACTCAATATGAATTACATTAATTTATATCTGTCTAAGACCAAACCTAGCAAAAAGCAGAATATCAAATGTTCTTAAATAAATAAATTCCCTCTTGCTGATGGAAACATTCCAATTTGTCCTCCAAAATATCTGCTATCGGGATGATCCTGGCCAGGGTGGCACTTCTGGATCCCCAAGTCCTCCATGGCTTTCTTAGAGGGATTCAGGAATTGTATCAACTGACTCAAGACTGCTTCAGGATTATTTTCAGGTTACCATAGGGAGCAAGTTTGTGGGAGTTCATGAAGAAACTTTACTGGTTGCTGATTGCCCAATATACTGAATTCAAATGGGGTACCATTATCCATAAAGCTTTATTAAATTGAACTGTATATGTTATGTTTAGTGGACCCTTGGGCCAAACTGCTGGAGAATGGGAAAAGTGGTCAATGTCTCTAATGAATAGCAGGCCAGGAGGCAGATGTTCAGGCAGAACGTAGATACTCTTCACCCTGGAAGCTGGTACTCCCCCGGAGGAGCCCGTAGGAGCCTAACCGCTGGGACTTAGGTGGCTTCACCATTGGAAGCCGAAGCCCCCCCGGGAGGAGCCCGTAGGGGCCCAGCCTCTGGGACTTAGGCGGGTTGTGGATCAGGACAGATAACTGGAACCAGACTAGGACAGTAGCAATACTGTAACTGGGCTCAGGTTCTGGAACCAGGCAGGAACTGTAGCAGGACTCGGGTACTGGAACCAAGCAGGAACTGTAGCAGGATTTGGGTACTGGAACCAACCAGGTACTGTAGCAGGCAGGCGGGAACCAAGCAGGTACTGTAGCAGGCAGGCAGGAACCAACCAGGTACTGTAGTAGGCAGGCAGGAACCAGGCAGGTACTGTAGCAAGCAAGCAGGAACCAAGCAGGTACTGTAGCAGGCAGGCAGGAACCAGGCAGGTACTGTAGCAGGAAGGGAGTGACGAAGCAAAACGAGTCACTCCGGGGTACAGCGCAACAGGAAACCGGGAGGCTTAGCCGTTGCAAGGTGAAGACTGGATGGCCGCGGCCGGCCGCGGCGTCTGATGTCAGGAATTGGGCGGAGTCACTACTGGTGGGAAACGGCCTAGAAAAGCGCCCAAGTGGTGCGCATGTGCTCCTAGGAGCTGGGCGTTCATGGTAGATTGCAGCAGCGCAGCCCCAGTGGGGACGCTGCCAAACAGGCTGCAAACCAGGCCTCTGGAAGTGGGAGCAGGTCCGGGAGCCTGGAGTTAAGGGCCTGGCCGCGGTGCTTGCGGCCAGAACCGCAACAGTACCTCCCCTCTTACGCCCCCTCTTAGCTGGTCTGGTTTACTTGGGTGGTCCAGATGGAACTGCCGTAATAAGTCCTTGTCGAGGATGTTACGGGCCAGTTCCCAAGAATTATCCTCTGGTCCGCAACCCTCCCAGGCAAGCAAGTATTCCCATTGGCGTTGATGAAACCGGACATCCAAAACTTCACGTACTTGATACATGACCTCGTCCAGTACTGAAGGATCCGATGGTTGAAGAGCCCGGGAGTGGTACCTGGATAACACAAGAGGCTTCAGCAATGACACATGGAAGACGTCATGTATGCACATGGAGGAGGGTAAGCGCAGACGGTATGAGACTGCTCCCACTCGTTCGGCGACTCGAAAAGGCCCACAGAATTTCGGAGCTAGTCTTCTAGATGGAATACGTAGCTGTAGATTTCTGGTGCTGAGCCAAACACGGTCTCCTGGAAGGAAGATGGGTGCTGGCTGACAATGCCTATCTGCCCACTTCTTAGCGGACAGGGCGGCTTTACGGATCTTTCCCTGGGTAGAGATCCACAAGGAACGAAGCTCGCGAGCTGAGAGTTGCACTGCCGGGAGTGCACTAGGTTCAGGCGAAGGTAAGGGCAGACGAAGTTGCTTCCCATAAACAACGAGGAACGGCGAACTTGCAGTAGCAGCATGCGTGTGATTATTATACAAGAACTCCGCTCACGGGAGTAGCTTAGCCTAATTATCTTGTCGTTCGTTCATGAAGGCACGAAGGAAAGTCTTCAAGGTTCAATTGGTTTGGTCCATTTGCCCATTACTTTGAGGATGGAATGCTGATGAAAGACTAAGTTGCACATTGAAGCGTTTGCATAGGGCTTTCCAATAACGACCTGTAAACTGTGGTCCTCGATCGGAGACTATATCCTGCAGGAGACCGTGAAGCCTAAAGATATCCTGGGTGAACAGGCCAGCCAGGTAAGGTGCAGAAGGTAGCTTAGGCAAAGTGACAGTGCACCATCTTGGAAAATCGGTCCACAGTTACCCAAGTGACCGAATTACCTTCTGAGTCAGGAAGGTCCATGACAAAATCAGTGGAGATGTGTGTCCAAGGTTCATCCGGGATGGGCAATGGTTGCAACAGGCCCCTGGGCTTCCCGATGAGCGGCTTTTGAACAGCATAGGTAGGGCATGAGCCCACAAAAGCTTGGACATCCTGTCTCTCTGTTGGCCACAGTAGAAACGGTTTAACAAGTCTAAAGTCCCTTTCCAACCAGCATGGCCCCCAGTGAGGGAGTCATGGGCCCAAGTGAGAACTGCTCTCCAGAAGCGACGTGGAGTGACGGTCTTCCCTTGGGAGGACACTGAGGTTGCAGCAAGATTTACTTTCTCAGGGTCCAAGATATATTGGGGTGTATCAGGAGTCTCTTCGATCTCAGAGGAGCGCGAGAGCGCGTCAGCTCGAACGTTCTTTGAGCTGGGTCGGTAGCGTAACATAAAGTCAAACCGGTCAAAAAACAGCGACCACTGGTCTTGTCTTGGATTCAGGCGTTGGGCTTGCTTCAAGAATGATAGGTTTTTGTGATCGGTGTATATCGTAACTGGATGGTTGGCTCCTTCCAACCACTGTCTCCATTCCTCCAGGGCAAGTTTCATGGCTAGCAACTCTTTGTCACCAACACAGTAGTTGCTCTCTGCCGGGGAGAATTTCCTTGAGAAATATGAACAAAGCAACCGCTGTCCAGAATCAGAGTACTGACTCAGTATGGCCCCCACGGCCACATTGGAGGCATCAACTTCCACCACGAAGGGCTGGCTGGGATCTGGATGGCGAAGGCAGGTGTCTAACAAGAAGGCTTCTTTAAGGGCCTCAAAAGCTTGACAGGCAGAAGCAGGCCAATCCACCGCGTTAGCCCCCTTTTGGGTGCGGGCAGCTAACGGGGCCACAATACGAGAGTAATTGGGAATAAAGTGACGGTAGAAATTAGAAAAGCCAAGGAAGCGTTGCAACACTTTAAGACCCCTTGGCCAGGGCCAGTTCTTAATAGCCGCCACTTTCTCAGGATCCATTCGAAAGCCAGCTGCAGAGACTATGTAGCCTAGGAATGGCAGGGACGTCTTCTCAAAGCTACATTTTTCCAGCTTCGCTTACAGACCATGTGACCGAGTAGATGTGCTATTTTCTTGCACTTCTCTATCAGCTACTTCAGGGATACATTCACGTAGTCCTTGGTTCACAGACCAGGACATACTTCACTGCCAATGCAAAACAATAGATACTCTGTAAGCCCCCATCGTCTACTGCTTTTACCATATTTGGACCATCATATGTGACAAAGAAACCTGAATGTAAACCCTTGGCTCTCCACTCTACCCCAGCCCTCTAGCATCTCTCGAATGGTTGATAGAATATTCAGTGAGGAATGGGAGGCCACCCATAAACTTGATCTGAAGGAATGCCCACCTGACCCTAATACTCTGTCCCTACTATGGTTGCTGCCTTCCTCTGCTTCAACCAGGTCCCAATCTTTCTGTGCATTTCAAGCAAACCTCAGTACACATAGTATGCTTTAATTCTAGTTTTATCCTAATGATATACATTGCAATCCTTTGACAAAGAGATTACAGTTTTTCCTGCTACAACCATTCCAAATCACAGTTATAACACAGTTACTATAACTATAATAGCACATCTGGCTTTTTCCTCCAAATATAAATCATTTTTATAAGCATTTATTTTACTCTCAACTTTGAAGCAAAGTGTTTCAGAATCTTTGCCTTTTCTTTCTAAAATCTTTTTTATTCAATTTTTTATTTATGCATTTCAATATAATAACAAACCATAATCCATAATGAATATAGATAGGCATGCAAGTTTAAATCAACTAAACAGCAATACCACTAATATTATTCCTATCTAATATTCATATGTAATATTTACTGAAGTCATTATCTCATGAAGTTATACGTAATAGAGCAATATCAGAGGACATTCTGGGAAATTTGCTTTCAACCAGATGAGCAATTGAAATAATGAGTAATAACAGGTATCTCTCTATTTAGCCTCTAGTTCTACAGTCACACTCTCCAGGGGACGCAAATCTAAGAAGACCCGTAACTGTGATACTTCAAAGAAAATACATTTCTGTTGCTGAAAAAATATTTCACACTTGCAGGGGAAATTTAACAACATTTTCCCCCCTTTCGCTTCTACCTCTGTTCTTAAACCAAGAAACTTTTTCCTTCTTTTTTTTTTTTAATTTTATTTTTATTGAATTTTCAACAAATGTTTACATTTATTTTTAAGTCTCTAGAAAAAATACAGAATAGGGAGAAGACAGAACAAAATTATTACCATACATTCTGGCATATTACCTTTTCAAAAGCAAATGAAAATAATTTTTCCCTCCTGAATATCATAGGTAAAGAGAGATCCAAGATGTTTAGGAAGCAGATATTACAGGAAATCAAATAATAAGAATTAGCTTTAGCATAGACTGACCCATTACCATCTCTATATATACCCCAGTTCCCCTGGAGACAATTTTAGGAGTGAGTGTCCAGATATTCCCAAAGATGCGATGGTTCTGTAAAAATATATTTAGCATTTTGGAATAAAAGAACACATTTACAAGGAAAACGTAAATTGAATTTTGCCCCTCTAGTTACAACCTCATTTCTCATAATAAGAAATGTTTTTCTTTTCTCCTGCGTTGTTTTTATAATGTCAGGGAAAACATGTACACGTTGACCATGAAACAATTGGCCCGAATTTCGAAAAAAAAGTCTAAGTACAGAATCTCTTTCTGAAATGTATGTAAACGTCACTAATAAGGTTGCCCTTGATGTAATGTGAGTCTCAGTAGATTTTTCCAGTAGCTCAGTCAAATTCAATGATGACACTTCCTCAATCTCTTGAGTTTCCTTTTTTCCTTTGTCCTTAACTGATGGTATATAAAATGCTTTTGATATAGTTGAAATGTCTGTTTCTTGGAGCCTCAGAATCTTTAAGAAATAGCTTTTAAGCATTTCTTTAGGTGGAATAATACGTGATTTAGGAAAGTTCAAAAATCTCAGGTTAGCTCTCCTCATTGTATTTTCAATCACTTCCATTTTGTTTAACTGCTGAGTTTCTGATTTGATTAGATTAACCTGGATTTCTTGAATTTTCTTTATTTCTTTATCCATTTCTAATATAGAATTTTCCATTTGAGTTGACTTTTCCTCAATACATTGCACTTTATTTGTCTGTTCTTTTAACATAATAAAGATAGACTTAATAGATTTATCCATGCCCAAGAGTAACTTCCACACTTCTTGTAAAGTAATTTTTTCTGGCACAGTCATCAACATCTCACTAGTATCTGGCATAATCACTCCTACCTCCAAGAGACTTCCTCCGTCCGCTGCTGGCTTCCTTCCCTTCTGATCCACAACTTCCCGGCCCTTGGAACCCTTCTCAGGGCTCTCCGAGTCGGTCAGTACTTCACTACCGACTCTCAGGGTCGGCGGGATCTCGGGGGTAGCTGGGCCAGTTGGAATCCCAGATTTCTCCTCCGTTCTCTTAGGAGGTCCTAACGGCGGGCTAGGAGACCTGAGTGCACCGGGGCTGAGGGATGTTTCCTCGGCCATCGCGGTCGGCGTCTGCTTCTCATCGATCCCGCCAGCGGCTCCTCCCTCCGGTCTCTCGGCATTAGGCCTTGCAAACACCTCTTCGATCCGCGGCTGTCTGTCTTTAGATATAGGTGTAGAGATAATTGTATCACGAACTCGTGCTTTTCTAGAAACTTTTTCCTTCTATCTTGGGATTGTTTAGATAGGTCAGGTTATATCCATATTTTACCACCATGAAAGAGAAGCAATCTATTTCTCATATAAGACTTAAAAACTACCTCCCTGTCTATGGCGAATGAAAAAGACACATGTAATACAGATCTATTTGTAATGACTCTATCAACAGTTGATTCAATTACCCCTGTTAGATTTAAAGAATTTTGACGTTCACTATTGACTTGTATAGGTGATCCCTTAGGAGTTACATAATAAATCTTAGAAACAGTGGGAATAGCAGACTGAGGAATTTTTACAATTTCTACAAGATACTCTTTGAACATATCATATGGAGAAATCAAATCAAGTTTTGGGAAATTCATTATTCTAAGATTGAAATATTTGAATGAATTCTCCAAAACGTCTAATTTCTTATCATAAATTATCTCCGCACGGGCAAACTTCTGCTGCCATACTTCCAAGTTATCAAGTCTCTTCTCTGTTTGCTGAATTTTTACATCAGTATTTGACATAGAAATTTCAATATTCCTAAATTGTTGGTTTGAGTCCATTGTTATCTTCGTAAGATTTACTACTGATAACTCCAAGGCTTTTATAGCATCCCAAAGTGTATCCATAGTTATTTCAGCTGTTTTTTCCAGATGTAATAAGGGACCCTCAGGTATTCTTGATTCCATTCTCCCCAATGTGACTGAGGTTCCTTCTCCCTTCTCTTGAAAATCATTTTGTAGCTTTAAAAAATCAGATGTAATTTGAAGAGATGGAGGAGGAATACTTGGGGCACCGGGGCTCAAGGTAGTTTCAGTCATGGAGGACTGCAATTGCTCAATGCCTCCTCCAGCAAATTGTTCCACCAGTTGTGGACCTGTTATAGGGGCAAAGAAGGCTGGAATCCGAGGCTGAGAGGCCACAAGTACAGGGGATGATGTGGACATCTCTCTGACTTTTGCCTTACGTTTAGTGTGTAGCATTTAAATACTATTAGAAATGTATCAATATCACCGCAGTTCCCTCCTTAATAGCCCTTTACTCAAAACAAATAAATGATAGCTTCATAAGTGGAGGCTTCTGGGAGAGGGTTTTGAAAATCCCACAAATACTCACTTTTAAACTTTGAGCTCTTCAAAGTATCTCGAAGAATTCACTTGTTTTTTTTTTTTTCAAAAGCAGCTTCGATGAAACAAAGTCGCGTGCCCCTTTGGCACGCTTGGCTTCGGCGACGCGCCGGCAACATCGACGCACCACAGGGCGTTGAGTCTTAAGGGTCAGCAAGTCCCACCTCCATGATTTCAGTATCGCGGAAGTCCTGCACCGCTACTGTTCACAAGTCCCAAAGAGCTCCGTCAAACGCCGAGGAAATTAGGTAATCAAATTGTTAGTAATAGGCTCCTCCAGCAGTGTTCCCTCTTACCTCCACCTCAAACGGAACACTGCTGGGCGTCGAGTCTTAAGGGTCAGCAAGTCCCACCTCTGTGATGTCAGTATCGTGGAAGTCCTGCACCACTGCTGTTCACAAGTCCCAAAGAGCTCCGTCAAATGCCGAGGAAATTAGGTAATCAAATTGTTAGTAATAGGCTCCTCCAGCAGTGTTCCCTCTCACCTCCACCTCTTCTTTCTAAAATCTAATAGAGGAATGTCTGTAAAAAATAGTGATTACTCATAGTTTTACTTTAACTACAAAAATGATGACATCATAAAAATGCAGCTGGGATAGACTGAAAAAGTGCTTCAGTTTGAATGGTCATGCTTCATCCTTGTCTGATCTCCAACTAGCTCTGTTCTGTTTGGCTTGAATTAAAAGAAATGCATTGCTTTTCTTCTTCTATAGACTTTAATTGCATGGAACCGTGTGAACTGAAAAAAGAATTTTTTTTTTTCAGGTGCCTCATTATTTCAGTTTGGATGCAACAATCTGAACTGAAAATCAACTCATTTGTCATGCTTTTCCATTTGGATTCAAACAAATACAGGTTCCCATTAAACCCAAAAAGTGGCCCCATTTTAGGGGCATAGAACCACACTGTTTTAACTTAGAGCATGCATTGATAATAGTGTGAATTAGTGCATAGGCCCCAGAATTCAGAAAAGTGGGAAACACAAACAGAAAACCATTTTGCCATTTTCTCTATCTGAAAAATGTATCTTATTTCATAGTTCACAAGGCAAGATTTAGTATTCATGATCTTCGATCTGTTTTCAGCATGGAGTACCAACACTTGCATTATAATCATTAATTTTAAAAAATCAATAACCTGATACAAAGAAATTACTTTTTACTCCTTACTTTGTCTTGTTTATTTATTTACTTGTTAATGCAGGTCAATATATCCAAATGTGGTAGCAATTATTTCAATGTATATGTTCTTTTGGCCTCACTCACTCAAAAATTAAAAGTCAAAATGGGATGGAAAGCTTACATAAAGCATTCACATTTATGTATATATGTGTAGGTGAGGGTGATGTAACATCAACGGGACTATAAATTAATATAAATTTCAATTGTACATTATTCCAGTTTCTAAGAAATAGAAAACATAAATTAATTCCTGAACAACTACAAATTAGATAATAGATTCAACCATAGGCAAAAAACGGTT
Organism: Rhinatrema bivittatum; assembly: GCF_901001135.1. Classification (NCBI taxonomy): domain Eukaryota; kingdom Metazoa; phylum Chordata; class Amphibia; order Gymnophiona; family Rhinatrematidae; genus Rhinatrema; species Rhinatrema bivittatum. The sequence continues at coordinate 177,051,634 of NC_042615.1, forward strand.
ATACATGTCTGAAATTAAAGAAAAGCCTATGTGTTTGTATTTGTATTTTGTCCTGAACTGCTATAATAATTATAACTATTCACTCTTGATTTGACTTGATTGTTAAATAGTCAGGTAAATACACTGAACATGCTGTCAGACTACATGTTATATCCAGCTGCTTTCATGTTTTCAGGGGATATGAAACCCAGGAATAATGTCAAGTGCCATTCAGCTCCTGAGGAATAGATATATATTTTAACATGAGGCTCACTGAATCCTAACTCTTGTCATAATTCACCCTCTCACACGATATGAAGTTAACTGTTTGAGTGCAATAAGTTGGTTACAGCTTTATTCAAAATATTCACATTACTGTGACTATGTATGATTAATTATTATTGCAGCCTTACTGGCAGATTTTTGGTGGGTCTACTAAACTAATTCATCCCCATAAAAGGACACATTTATTTATTTATTTTTTTATACCGACATTCAATAAGGAATATCACATCAGCTTACATGGTAACTTGAGGAATAATTTGACAACAGGTCAAATTATCTTTACATTGTAACAGCAACACAGCAACAGCATCATATTATTCCAACAGTATAGCGAATTCGTGAGGTGCTTTGACACAGGTCATAATATATCTATCCGGTGGCAAGGTCAAATAATCCTAACAATATAAACAGTCTAAGGGCCTTATTTCTAAATGTATTGCATGCGGTAAGGGACGTTTCGCACGCGACATGTACCTTTTCGCATGCGATACTAAAATGGGGGCGGAGTCAGCCCCAGAAGAGGAGGAGTCGGGGCGTCACCGGGGCCAACTCCGCGAAGACGCCATGGACGATGAAAGGTAAGGCCCTTTTCCGCGTCCGAGTTCACTCCCAATAGCCTGCACCTCCTATGGTGGTGCTATTGGGTGCGAAACCGGCAGCTATCGCACCGCGACAGTGCGATCGCTGCCTGGCTAGCGCAGGCCCCACCCCCTGTTTCGGCCCCCCGCCCCTCATTCCCTAAAGTATTGCAGACCTGTGATACTTAGAAAATGAGGCCCTAAGTTAGTAAAACTGAGGGTATATGAGCTCTAGGGTTGAGATCTACAGATGTTCTGGGAGGGCGGGGGGACTTAAATAGGTTATTCTGAAGTCTGGTCTGAGATTTACTGTAGTCTTAATGGGGATGTTCTCGTATTAAGTAATGGCCCGGATTGGTTTCTGGTTGATTCTGGTTGATTACGGAGTCGGGGGATTGACTTGGTTGGAATGCTTTTCGGAATAGCCAGGTTTTTAGTGATTTCTTGAAAATTTGTGTTGAGGGTTCCGTTCTGAGTTTTGAAGGAAGCTTATTCCACTGTGTGGGGCCTGCTACTGAGTTTGCACATTCTCTTGTTGAGTTGAGTTGTACCTGTTTGTTGGAGGGAATGGTAAGAAGTCCGGTGTTTTTGGAACACAGGTTTCTTTGTGAGTTGTGTGGGTGGGAGGGTGTCTTTTAGCTAATCTGTCTTTTCATTGTTGATGGCTTTGGTGCATGAGGGTTACATCCATACAATAAAGTATGGATGATGGACTGTCCTGAAGTGTTGCCCAACATGCCTGATGATATATACCATTACTAGCTGTTCTGTGCCATTTACTCCAGTCTCTTTTCATAACAAAGATTGACCAAGCCCAAGAACCTCAATTAACTTTTGAACACATCTTACCATTGAAATAAAACTGATCAATGTACCACCAACCTACTGGCACCCACATAATGTTATTTTTACCACTGTACCTTCTTTTTTCTGCTGCTGAAGGGCTAGAGATAACTCCTTTGGTCCCAATCTGTCCTCTCGTACATAGTTTTCTTCAGCCTTAATGTCTGATGACAGTCTCCCCCAATGCCTTCATGAAATCACTGGCCTCTTTCTTCAACTGTCCCCTTAACTTTTCTGTTCCTTTATCACAGCTTGCCTCCCTCCATATTTATCTTGTGATGATATGAGGCCAGATTACCATAGTATTGCACCATATACTGTCCCAGGGCAGGAATGGGCAATTCCTGTCCTCTAGGACCACAAATCAGTAGGGTTTTCAGGATATCCCATATATTTGCATATAACTGAGGCAGAGTGCATGCAAATCTCTCTCATGCATATTCATAAGGGATATCCTAAAAAGCTGACTGGTTTGTGGCCCTCAAGGACTGGAATTGCCCACCCCATTCCTAGTGCCTAATGCAAATCATTGCAAGCCCTTATTGCAGCTACCAGTTCTTGGAACTTATAGGCTTGTCTTCAAGCCTTATAAAAGGAAAAAACAGATCTGGATCAACCTGTTTGGATTGATTTTGGTGAGGAGGCAAGCCTGAAAAACTGGAAGAGCTAACTCTCCCTGTCTTTCTTCTACCAGTGAGAACATAAGAACATAAGAGGTGCTATGCTAGGTCAGACTTAGGGTTCATCAAACCCTGCATCCTGACTCTGACAGTGATTAATACTGATCAATAGGAAGTACCTGGAAGATCCTAAAGAGTAGATCGATTTCTTAGAAACATAGGATCATTCTGGCATAAAAAAAACCCATAAGTCCTAACAAGTATGCCCATCCATACCAACTACTCAGCTGTACAGTTCCTACCATTCCCTCAGAGATCCTCTGTACTGGTCCCATATTTTCTTGAATTCAGATACTGTCCTCATCACCACCACCTCCACTGTCCCTCATCACCCACCACCTCCAATTTCATCTATCTACCACTCTTTCTATAAAGGAATATTTCTTTAGTCTACCCCCTTTAATCCTTATCTAATGACCCCCTCATTTCAGAATCTCCTTTCCATTGAATGATGCCCACTTCCTGTATATTGATAACTTGAAAATAGTTAAATGTCTCTTTCATAACTCCCCTATCCCATCATTTCTCCAGGGCATACATGTTTAGATCTTTAAGTTAATAACATAAGAACATAAGAAATTGCCCTGCTGGGTCTGACCAAGGGTCCAGCAAACCCAGCATCCTGTTTCTAACAGAGGCCAAACCAGGCCACAAGAACCTGGCAATTACCCAAAAACTAAGAAGATCCCATGCTACTGATGCAATTAATAGCAGTGGCTATTCCCTAAATATACTTGATTAATAGCAATTAATGGACTTCTCCTCCAAGAACTTATTCAAACCTTTTCTGAACCCAGCTGCACATCCTCTGACAACAAATTCCAGAGCTTAAATTTACGTTGAGTGAAAAATATTTTTTCCAATTAGCCTTAAATGTGATACTTGCTAATTTCATGGAATGCCCCCTAGTCCTTCTATTATACGAAAGTGTAAATAACAGATTCACATCTACTCGTTCAAGATCTCTCATGATCTTAAAGACCTCTATCATATGCCCCCTCAGCCGTCTCTTCTCCAAGCTGAACAGCCCTAACCACTTCAGCCTTTCCTCATGGGGGAGCTGTTCCATCCCCTTTATCATTTTGGTTGCCCTTCTCTGTACCTTCTTTATCCTCATATGCTTTGTAATGAAAATTACTGAACATTTTAGTAGCCATCCTCTGGACTAACTCCATCCAGTTTATATCCTTTTGAAGATACAGGGGTAGATTTTAAAAGGGTTACGTACATAAGTTATGCGTGTAACCCTTTAAAAATCCCCCGGCGCATGCCGAGCCTATTTTGCATAGGCTCGGTGGCACACACAAGCCCCGGGAAGCGCGTAAGTCCCGGGCCTTTGCTAGGGGGGCATGTCGGGAGGCATGTCGGGGGGCGGCATGATGTTCGGGCCGTTCCGGGGGGGGGGGGCATGGTTCTGGCCCAGGGGCATTTCAGGGGCGTGGCTGAGGCCTATGAAATCGCTCCCGTGCCAGGAAATCACGAAGCGGTGGTTGACCGGCGCGCACGAGTTATGCCTGCCTGGGGCAGGCGTAACTTTCGCGATAAAGGTAGGGAGTGTAGATAGGGCTGGGGGGCTGGGTTAGGGAGGGGAAGGGAGGAGAAGGTGGAGGGAGGCTGGAAAGAATGGCCTGTGCGCGCAGGGCTGTGCACGTATAAGGTGCACAAATGTGCAACCCCTTGTGCGCGCCGACCCCAGATTTTATAAGATACGCGCGGCTATGCGCGTATCTTATAAAATCCAGCGTACTTTTGTTTGTGCCTGGTGCGCGAACCAAAGTACGCGTGGGCATACTTTTCTAAAATCTACCCCACAGTCTCCAGCACTGAACACAATATGACAAATGAGTACTTACCAAGGACTTGTAGAGGTGCAATTTTATCCTTTTTATCTGCTGACAATTCCTCTCCCCATACCCCAGGCATCTTTCTGGTTTTTGCTATCATGTTATCCACCTGTTTGGTCACCTTGGGATCATCAGATATAATAACTCCCAGAAGATTTTGACCTTTATATTGGGTTTTTGCATCCTAAATGCATGACCCTCCATTTTTTAGCATTCAATCTTAGTTACCAAACTCTAGACCATTATTCAAATTTTGTTAGAGACCTTTTCATGATTTTCACACCTTCCTGGTGTTTGCCTTGTTACTGATGTTGGTATCATTTGCAATAAAGGAAACAGTTTTTCTAATAGTCCTTCTATAAATTGCTTATGAAAATGTTAAAAAGATCTGGTCCAGGGACTAAACCCTGCAACACACCACTAGTGTTGCTCTTCTTTTCATAGTGAACTGCACTCATCTCCCACTCAAACAGTTTATTAGCCAATCAGTCACTTTAGGACTCACAACAAGAGTGCTCAGTTTATTTTTTGTCATCTATGTAGAATCGTGTCTAAGGCCTTATTGAAATTCAAGTATACTGCATGGTCCATCTCTCTGGTCACTCAAAGCAATTGATCAGATTCATCTGGCAAGATCTACATCTGGTAAAACCATGCTGCCTTGCATCTTGTAATCCTTTGGATTCCAGAAACTACAATATCTTCTGTCTTAGCAAAGTTTCCAATAATTTACACACCACACCAAGAACTAATGGGCCTATAGTTTCTAGCTGTCTCCTTACTTCCACTTTTGTACATAGGAACCACATCCACCTGTCTCCAGTTCTCCAAAATATTCCTGACTCTAAAGCATTGAAAAGGTCAATCAGCAGAGCTCTCAGAATGTCTCTATTCCCTTGAAAACCCTGGATGCATACCATTTGGCCTCATTGTCTTATCTACTTTTAGTTTAGCCAGCTCCTCACAAACATAGACTTGTGATAATCATTTGAGGTTTACCTCAGTTCCAGTCTTATTTGTATCTGTTTTTTGTGGTCCCACTCGTGGCCCTTCCTCAATGCACTATGTTAAGCAATTCTGTTTTTTTCTGGGAATATTCTCTGCTTCCCCTCTGAATCTTACAATGTCACTTTGTACTTCTTCCTATCACTATCATATATGAAAAAAAGGCACATCCGCCATTTTATCATATTAGCTATTTTATTTAATTCCATTTCCATCTTTGATCTACTGATTACTTTTCCAGCTTCTTAGCTTTTCCAGTTAGCATGTGGCAAATGTAAAACTAATTGGAGAAAGTTATTTTTTACTCTATTGCACAATTAAACTCTGGAATTTGGTGCCAGAAGATGTGGTTAGTGCAGTTAGTATAGCTGTGTTTAAAAAAGGATTGGATAAGTTCTTGGAGGAGAAGTACATTACCTGCTATTAATTAAGTTGACTTAGAAAATAGCCACTGCTATTATTAGCAACGGTAACATGGAATAGACTTAGTTTTTGGGTACTTGCCAGGTTCTTATGGCCTGGATTGGCCACTGTTGGAAACAGGATGCTGGGCTTGATGGACCCTTGGTCTGACCCAGTATGGCATGTTCCTATGTTCTTACTTTCCTAACAAATAAGTTAGTTTACCTTACAATATCTATGTTTAGTTTTTCCCAATTAACTTCTCTAGATTTCCCATCCAGCTAACAATTCCTTGTGGTACTCCATTTTAACAAAGTTAGCTTTCCTGAAGTCTTGGACCTCACCTATGAATGAAAAATCACTGCCTGTGTGCTAATACTAGACCACATCATTCAGTAATCACGGGATCCGGATGACTGAGCACTATAACATCAAAAACACTCTCCCCATTAGTAAGCATCAAGTCTATTATCACCCCTCTTACGTGGCTTATATTACTAGATGACAGAACAGTTCACCTTTTAGAGAATCCAAGATCTTCCTGCTTCTAGAAGCACTACAGCTGAGATATCCCAATAAACATTTAGCAAAATGAGGTCACCTAGCAATATCATGCACTTTTACAGCAATTTATATCCTCCAATAAATCTCTATCTATGTCTTATATTGGTGTAATATATAGTCCATGATGGAGGACTAAATATTATACCAAAATAAACGTTCCATTCCCTCTTTCCAGATTAACTCACAGTGCCTCCTCCTTCCCTCATAAACCCTGCAATTCTATTGCATTACTATTATTTTTTTATATTAACACTTCTCCTCTCTTTCATCCTACTCTGTCCTTCCTGAATAGATTGTAGCCCAGAATATCTCTGTCATGGTTTTCCATGTATTTTTATTTTTATTTAAAAAGTTTTTACATACCGCTATTTGGAGAAAGACCATCATAATGGTTTACACTCTTGAACAAAATCTAAAAGGTTACAAACAACACATAGCATTTAAAAAAAAACAAAACTCATTCTTACTTTCTTTAAAAAAATTAAAAATTACTCTTTAAATTAAAACATACTCATTCATCTAGCCATTCATATATGATGTGTCCGTGAGAGCCACTACTTTGGCCTCATTCTTAACAACAACAAACTGAGATCCTAATCATCAATCAAGACATCAACATCAAACTTCTAAACCCAGCTGACCTACTCAACTCATCCACTCCCATATTAAATCACTCACCACATGTTCGAGATCTAGGTATCATGCTAGACAATCAGCTCAATTTTAAAAAATTCATAAGCACAACCACCAAAGACTGTTTTTATAAGTTACAAGTCTTAAAAAAATTGAAGCCTCTTCTTTATTTCAACGATTTTCGGATGGTCCTACAAGCCATTATTCTATCAAAAGTCGACTATTGCAATTCGCTTCTCTTTGGCCTTCCATATTCATCCATCAAACCCCTCCAAATGCTACAGAACTCTGCAGCCAGAATCCTTACCAATACGAATAAAAGAGATCACATCACCCCCATTCTCAAGCTCCTCCACTGGCTGCCTATAAAGCAAAGGATCCTATATAAAGTACTCACCGTAATTCATAAATCCATTCACAATATCTCTCCTCTTCAATTATGTAACCAACTACGCGCCCTCACTCCTCCTCTAGACCCATCAGAGGAGCATATAAAGGCACACTCTATGTACCTTCAACAAAATCCTCGCATCATAAACGTGCCATATCTACAGCAGGCCCCATTCAATGGAATGCGCTCCCACCAGACATTCGGCTTGAGTTCTGCCACTCTTCATTCAAAAAAAAACTTAAAACCTGGCTCTTTAGCCAAGCTTTTCCAGGACCATGATCATCATTTTTTCCCCTCCAACCAGCAAGAACATATCTTCTTCACAAACCCCCATTTTCCATACCACTACCTACTTCGGTATCTAATCTCTTGCTGCAGGACACTTGAGACTTTCTCACTTATACGTTATAATTTTTATGCTCAATAAGACCTGTCAACTTAATTGTTTAAGTCTTTTTTTTTTTTTTTTCTCCTTTATCTTTTGGTCATCAATGTTACAACGTTATTGTTAAATTTTGAACTTATGTACACTGTTCCAAGTTTCATAACCTTGTTCTATGTAATGCCTTTTGGCAATTTTCATGTTCTGTTTCAATGTAAACCGATGTGATCTTTATTTCATATAGGAACACCGGTATATAAAAATCTAAAAATAAATAAATAAATAAATACATCCAAGTCCATGACTGACTCTAGATATAGGACTTTATGCCCATACTATGGGCATTACATAGCTTTCTAGATGTTGCTCTGTTTTCCAATTTCTATACAAGGATTTAATGCTTTTCTTACCTATGGGCTTAACCTTACCTGAGAGCTTATTTAACCGATCCCAGATTTTCCTAGTTTAAAGCCCTCCTCAGTAGGTTTGCCACTCTGTTCTGGATGCCACTTCACTCTTTCATTGACAGGTGGGCAACTTTCTTTCTCCGTAGTCCTTGAAATGCTATCCCATGGTCCAGGAAGCCAATTCACTGGGTTAAGTGGTAGCTATCCCCAAGTCTATGAACCTTTTTAACCAAGAACTTGTACAAATCCTTTTAAAACTCCTTCTACAGTTACATCTATTCTACTAGATTGCTTTAATTTATTCATTGCTTAAATCAACTTTTTTATTCTTATGCATAGCATACTTCTTGAGAGTAATTTGTTTACTATTGTAAGGAATCCTTTTCAAAACAAGCAGCAAAGAAACTATTTGGGAAGTTTGCATTTTTGGTATTTCTACATTTATATCTTGTGTTTGTCTAACACTTAACTTGATCTTGTTTTTTTATATAACATGAAAAAAGAAAACATATCTAAAATGTTTGCTTAAGAAAAAAAAACAAATAAACCAAAATATAAGATATGCTATGCTGGGTCAGACAAAATATCAAAATGTGGCCTATTCAGATCATTAGCAAGTGTTAGGTATTCAGGTCATTAGGAAGCTTAGATATGCCTTACATCCAGAAATGTCCAATAAGTTGCTATCTATATAAATAAAAATGTTCAATAGTTTGGACAAAATCACTAATCTCAGAAACCACTAAACCGATTGCTTTCAAATTTGGACAAAACCTTCATTTCGCATACAGGAAGGTTCTTCTGTACTTACATTACATTACCTGTGACAGGTAAAATAGGTTTAAAGATTTTTTCAAGAAAACAGCCCATCTGCTGGACGTAAGCGCCATCTGTTACACCTTACACTAACACACGCTACACTAATCATTTTGCCAGTCCAGGTCCATGTTTCACTTCCATTTTAACACATTCACACACTTTTTTCGCCGGAAGATAACTATTTCCTTTACAGATAAAATACACCCACCACCCTCCTCACACCCCCCACACACATGCCAAATTGATTTACTTCCCGCAGCCTCCCAACACACACAAAACCACCCTCCTCACACCCCCCCACACATGCCAATTTATTTACTTCCCAGGCCCTCACTACACACACAAAACCTGACAGAAGTCCGGGAGGCTCCAGTCGGGGGACAGGACCGGTCCGGGACACATCTCCTGAACTACGGCCGTCGGCTTCCAGCAATCAACATGGCACTGGCGGCCCTTTCCCTTACTATGCACTCAGGGACACCAATGGCGACAGTAGCCCACATGACATAGTAAGGGTGAGGGCCCCTCGGCGCCATTTTCAGGACTGGCAGCCGGCGGCCCTTTGCCCTTACTATTTCAGAGGACCTACCACTGCCATTGCTCCACCCCACTGACATAGTAAGGGCAAAGGTCCATTGGAACCCACTTCAGTGCTCGCAGCCGACGGACCAAGCCAATACATCGCTCCCGACCACTCCTGAATACCCGCTCCACCGACTGACATTTTTATCAGGTCTCGGGGGGTGGTAATGAATTATTGCGAACATCTTGAGGAAAGGTCACGAGGGGGGGCAGGTTTCATTCATTTGGCAACTCTGGGGGGGGCAGGGGGTGGGCTACTGTTTTTCGCAGGGCTGGGGAGGGGGGCAGGAGAGTGTGGGGTGGTTAGTTTAAGAGAAATTTCTCATAGGCTGTTTTTGGGGAAGGGGGAGGTTCACACACAAATACATACACTAAACTTGCACGATCTCGGAAACACATCAAAATAGCCCTTCCCAGACCACAAACAATTTGGGAGTGCAAATTTGTTTAGGCACTCCCCTATTTGGCTACATAATGCGCACAGACACCCAGGGACAGCCCACATGTAGCACCAACAATTTTAATTTCCCAGGTCTTGGGGGGGGGGGGGGGGTGTCATTATTTGATTTAAAGGGTTGGGATTGGGTTGCTTTTTTTTTTTTTGGGTGGGGGGTTCCCACAGACATAGAAAGACAAATGTTTTCTGATCTGAAGGGTAGCAGTAGGTGGGGGGGAGTTGACAGTGAGAGGAGGGAGAATGAGGGGGGGGGTGAGTGTCAGTGGAGGGAGAATAAGGGGAGAGGTGAGTGTCAGGGGAGGGAGAATGAGGGGGGAGGTTGAGTGTCAGGGGAGGGAGAATGAGGGGAGAGGTGAGTGTGAGGGGGAGAGGTTGGAGTGGGGACAGGGGAGGGAAGGGGGGTGAGTGACCAAGGGGGAGGAGGATGAGTGACTGAGGTAAATGAGCAAGGGGAAGGGGGAGGGAGGGAATGAACCTGACTCTGCCACTGCAACGCGTGGCGGAGTAACGCTAGTTTATGATAAGGTTTTATATTTTAAGATTATATTGTTTTGTTAAGTGTTAGATATTGATATTGTTTTATGTCTATTTTAACTATGTAAGTTTATTATGCATTCCTTAGGCCTTCAAGTGTTAAGCAGTTAACAATTTTTAATAAATGTAAATATCTGGCAAGATCCCAAAGAATAGCTTCACTTTCTCATTGCTCACTGCCAAGGATAAGAATTTGGTTTCCCAAGTATTCTTGGCAAATACTGGCCTTTTTCCTCCAGGAACTTGTTCAACTGCCAGTTTTATCTGGATAACTAAGCAGCTGATTAAATAAAATTGGAAGCTGAAAATTGCCCTCACCCTCTGTGGGTAGTGTACCTACCCTGCAAAGGGCAGGGAGAGACAAGTCCATAAGAACATAAGAACATAAAAATGCCATACTGGGTCAGACCAAGGGTCCATCAAGCCGAGTATCCTGTTTCCACAGTGGCCAATCCAGGCCATAAGAACCTGGCAAGTACCCAAAAACTAAGTCTATTCCATGTAACCATTGCTAATGGCAGTGGCTATTCTCTAAGAGAACTTAATAGCAGGTAATGGACTTCTCCTCCAAGAACTTATCCAAACCTTTTTTAAACACAGCTATACTAACTGCACGAACCACATTCTCTGGCAACAAATTCCAGAGTTTAATTGTGCATTGAGTAAAAAAGAACTTTCTCCAATAAGTTTTAAATGTGCCACATGCTAACTTCATGGAGTGCCCCCTAGTCTTTCTACTATCCGAAAGAGTAATAACCGATTCACATCTAACCGTTCTAGACCTGTCATGATTTTAAACACCTCTATCATATCCCCCCTCAGTCGTCTCTTCTCCAAGCTGAAAAGTCCTAACCTCTTTAGTCTTTCCTCATAGGGGAGTTGTTCCATTCCCCTTATCATTTTGGTAGCCCTTCTCTGTACCTTCTCCATCGCAATTATATCTTTTTTGCGATGCGGCGAACAGAATTGTACACAGTATTCAAGGTGCAGTCTCACCATGGAGCGATACAGAGGCATTATGACATTTTCCGTTTATTCATCATTCCTTTTCTAATAATTCCCAACATTCTGTTTGTTTTTGACTGCCGCAGCACACTGCACCAACGATTTCAATGTGTTATCCACTATGACACCTAGATCTCTTTCTTGGGTTGTAGCACCTAATATGGAACCCAACATTGTGTAATTATAGCATGGGTTATTTTTCCCTATATGCATCACCTTGCACTTATCCACATTAGATTTCATCTGCCATTTGGATGCCCAATTTTCCAGTCTCACAAGGTCTTCCTGCAATTTATCACAATCTGCTTGTGATTTAACTACTCTGAACAATTTTGTGTCATCTGCAAATTTGATTATCTCACTCGTCGTATTTCTTTCCAGATCATTTATAAATATATTGAACAGTAAGGGTCCCAATACAGATCCCTGAGGCACTCCACTGTCCACTCCCCACTGAGAAAATTGCCCATTCAATCCTACTCTCTGTTTCCTGTCTTTTAGCCAGTTTGCAATCCACGAAAGGACATCGCCACCTATCCCATGACTTTTTACTTTTCCTAGAAGCCTCTCATGAGGAACTTTGTCAAACGCCTTCTGAAAATCCAAGTATTCTATAGCTACCGGTTCACCTTTATCCACATGTTTATTAACTCCTTCAAAAAAGTGAAGCAGATTTCTGAGGCAAGACCTGCCCTGGGTAAAGCCATGCTGACTTTGTTCCATTAAACCATGTCTTTCTATATGTTCTGTGATTTTGATGTTTAGAACACTTTCCACTATTTTTCCTGGCACTGAAGTCAGGCTAACCGGTCTGTAGTTTCCCGGATCGCCCCTGGAGCCCTTTTTAAATATTGGGGTTACGTTTGCTATCCTCCAGTCTTCAGGTACAATGGATGATTTTAATGATAAGTTACAAATTTTTACTAATAGGTCTGAAATTTCATTTTTTAGTTCCTTCAGAACTCTGGGGTGTATACCATCCGGTCCAGGTGATTTACTACTCTTCAGTTTGTCAATCATGCCTACCACATCTTCTAGGTTCACCGTGATTTGATTCAGTCCATCTGAATCATTACCCATGAAAACCTTCTCCATTACTGGTACCTCCCCAACATCCTCTTCAGTAAACACCGAAGCAAAGAAATCATTTAATCTTTCCGCGATGGCCTTATCTTCTCTAAGTGCCCCTTTAACCCCTCGATCATCTAACGGTCCAACTGACTCCCTCAAGGCTTTCTGCTTCGGATATATTTTAAAAAGTTTTTACTGTGAGTTTTTGCCTCTACAGCCAACTTGTTTCAAATTCTCTCTTAGCCTGTCTTATCAATGTCTTACATTTAACTTGGCAATGTTTATGCTTTATCCTATTTTCTTCTGTTGGATCCTTCTTCCAATTTTTGAATGAAGATCTTTTGGCTAAAATAGCTTCCTTCACCTCCCCTTTTAACCATGCCGGTAATCGTTTTGCCTTCCTTCCACCTTTCTTCATGTGTGGAATACATCTGGACTGTGCTTCTAGAATGGTATTTTTTAACAATGACCACGCCTCTTGGACATTTTTACTTTTGTAGCTGCTCCTTTCAGTTTTTTTCTAACAATTTTTCTCATTTTATCAAAGTTTCCCTTCTGAAAGTTTAGCACGAGAGCCTTGGATTTGCACACTGTTCCTTTTCCAGTCATTAAATCAAATTTGATCATATTATGATCACTATTGCCAAGCGGCCCCACCACCATTACCTCTCTCACCAAGTCCTGTGCTCCACTGAGAATTAGATCTAAAATTGCTCCCTCTCTCGTCGGTTCCTGAAACAATTGCTCCGTAAAGCTATCATTTATTCCATCCAGGAACGTTATCTCTCTAGCGTGACCCGATGGTACATTTACCCAGTCTATATTGGGGTAATTGAAGTCTCCCATTATTACTGCACTACCAATTTGGTTAGCTTCCCTAATTTCTCTTAGCATTTCACTGTCCATCTCACCATCTTGACCAGGTGGACGGTAGCATACCCCTATCACTGTAGTCTTCCCTGACACACAAGGGATTTCTACCCATAAAGATTCAATTTTGAATTTAGTCTCATTCAGGATGTTTATCCTGTTGGACTCTATGCCATCCCGGACATAAAGTGCCACACCTCCTCCCGACTGCTCCTCTCTGTCATTGCGATATAATTTGTACCCCGGTATAGCACTGTCCCATTGGTTATCCTCTTTCCACCATGTCTCTGAGATGCCAATTAAGTCTATGTCATCATTTACTGCTATAAATTCTAATTCTCCCATCTTACTTCTTAGACTTCTGGCATTAGCATACAAACATTTCAAAGTTTGTTTTTTGTTTATTTTTATTCTGCTTTTTAATTGATAGGGATAAGTTAGAATTTTTTAGCTCAGGTGAGTTTTTAGTTACAGGCACTTGGACTACTTTTCTAATTATTGGAACCTCACTGTCGGGATGCCCTAATTCTAATGCATCGGTATCCTTTAAAGATACCTCTCTCCGAACCATGCGCTGCTGAGCGACTGTCGACTTTCCCCTTTGTTCTAGTTTAAAAGCTGCTCTATCTCCTTTTTAAAGGTTAGCGCCAGCAGTCTGGTTCCACCCTGATAAGGTGGAGCCCATCCCTTCGGAAGAGACTCCCCCTTCCCCAAAAGGTTCCCCAGTTCTAACAAAACTGAATCCCTCTTCCTTGCACCATCGTCTCATCCACGCGTTGAGACTCCGGAGCTCTGCCTGCCTCTGGTGACCTGCGCGTGGAACAGGGAGCATTTCAGAGAATGCTACACTGGATGTTCTGGATTTAATCTTTCTACCTAAGAGCCTAAATTTGGCTTCCAGAACCTCCCTCCCACATTTTCCTATGTCGTTGGTGCCCACGTGTACCACGACAGCCAGCTCCTCCCCAGCACTGTCTAAAATCCTATCTAGGTGACGCGTGAGGTCCGCCACCTTCGCACCAGGTAGGCATGTTACCAGGCGATCCTCACACCCACCAGCCACCCAGCTATCTACATTCCTAATAATCGAATCACCAACTATGAAGGCCGACCTAACCCTTCCCTCCTGGGCAGTAGGCCTTGGGGAGATATCCTCAGTGCGAAAGGACAATGCATCACCTAGAGAGCAGGTCCTTGCTACAGGATCCTTTCCTACTACACCTGGTTGGTGCTCTCCCATTATGAGACCTTCTTCCTCCAAGGCAGCACCAGGGCTGCCAGTCTGAAGTTGGGACTTGACTACTATGTCCCTGAAGGTCTCATCTATATACCTCTCTGTCTGCCTCAGCTCCTCCAGGTCTGCCACTCTAGCCTCCAGAGATCAGACTCGTTCTCTATGAGCCAGGAGCTCTTTGCATCGCATGCACATGTACAACTTCTCACCGGTGGGTAAAAAATCATACATGTGACACTCGATGCAAAAGATGGGAAGCCCCCCTCTTGCTGCTGGACTGCTGCCTTCATCTCAATTTTGATCAGTTCCTAGTTAAGTTTTAGGTTGCTATGGGAGTAGGAATGTGTCTAACTTCCTTTAATTGTATTAGTGAATTCACTATGTGTCTGGTAGTGGCCTACCGGGGTCTGATCGAATTCTCAATAAAGTTTTTGTTGATTTTTTTTTTTGTGAAAGTGGCACCTGCCTATAAATTAAGGGATGAGCTAGGGGTGGTTGGGAAATACAAACAGTCTAACTTCAGTTAGTCAGCCTGAGTGACTCACTGCTCCCTTGATTAACAAATGTTGTTCCCTATTCAAACCCAATCACACTACCTCAACACCTTTCCAAGGTGAGTAACTGAGCTGAACTATTCAACTTTTTTACTTTGGTATATACTGCTCCTAGCTTATTTCTAGCTTCTGGCTACTTTTTTGTGGGGTGTTTTTTTTTTTTTTGTGGGTTTTTTTTTTTTTTCAATAATGCACTCAGTTAGTATTAAATGCACTCAGTTAGTATTAAAAAAACAGTCAGCTCTTTAAAAGTCTGGAGAACAGTCCAGTAAGAAAAATGCAAGTATTTCATTTTGAAATCCTTCCATTTGCTTTGCAATGCCAATTCCAGAGCTAGTGCAAAGCAGGTGTGGCATTTGCAGATAAAGAAGTAAACACAGTGTTGGCCATGTCGCAGGCCTAGCTGTACCTCTACCTAGTATCCTCTGATCTCTTTATTAACTCCCTGCCCTAATACCTTTTATTTTTCCCCACACTTTGCCCAACATCTCCCTGATCTCTTCTTCCCCCACCTTCTACCCAGTATCCCCATGTCTCTCTCATTTCTGGCCCATATTCCACTGACCTCTCCCCCCACCTTCTGCTATGTAAAATCTCCTGTCTCTCTCCCTCCTATCCTACAGGCCCTCTGACTTCCTTTCTCCATGTACAGCATTCCTCCTCATTCTTGTTCTCTCCTCTGATCCCCCTTCCCTGCTTAGCAGTAACCTCTCTCACCCAGATCCCCACTCTCTCTCTCTTTCCCCCTTTTGTCCCTCCCTCCCTACCCAGGAGCAGCTCATCTCCCCTTCCATGACCAGAAGCAACCAGATTACTCTGTCCCACCCACCCAGCAGCATCTCATCTCCCCTGGTCCCCTCGCCCTGTCCAGCAGAACTCCATCCCCTGTAGTTGACCCCCCCACCACCCACACATACATCCTTGGGCTTAGGTGTTTTTCTGTGCAACTCTTTTGTAACAGCATTTGCTTCTGGTGGATGATGCTATTTAAAGGTATAAGAAATATTTCATTTCTCAGCCATAATAATTCAAATTGTCTCAGAACAGCCAGCATGCAGCAGTACTCCCTCCCAACCGTCCCTCCGATGTTCACAACATATTTCTTCCCTGATCCTGCCTATTAATCCCGCCTCTCCCCCACCACCCCAGGTATTGAAGACAAGGGTATGATTCTGGCCCTCCCTCTCACCCTCCCAACATATTCAGAATTATCAAAAACTCCAATCCCAAACTGGGATGTGGCAGTGTCTTACTGGGCTCCCAGGAGCCACCGTTATTCTAATAGTCAGGAGGATAAGGTGGCAGGCCGGAAGAGGCCCAGAGCCATGGCTTTTATTTTTAATATCTGGAGGGAATAAGGATTAGGAGGGTGAACTGGGATGCAAGCGCTTTATGTAATATTGCGGGGTAGAATGGAAAGAAACGGCTCCTATGCCACATATTTTATTTTCTCTTTTGACTGGAAAAGGGTATCCCATGGGGGGTGTCAGGCTCCACCACTTTAACTTTATAAAAGAAGACAATATTCATTCAGATGAGGAGCAGTTACCCAGGTAATTTCAGGTCTGTGATTTCTCCAACCAGTTCCAGCTTGGTAAGTAAGTTTATCCATCTAGCTCTGATATTCAGCACTAGATGGATCAACTTAAGCTCTGCCACCAGAATGCCATTGCACCGCCTCCTTTTTATCTGTTAACAATTTACTAGTTTAAAATTTAAAATTTAATGACTGAGAAAGATAGGGAATTCAAAACTTCAAAGCAAGCCACGCAAACCCTTTTGAATATTGGCTACAGAGTCTTCTATTGTGACAGGAACATAAGAACATAAGAACATGTCATACTGGGTCAGACCAAGGGTCCATCAAGCCCAGCATCCTGTTTCCAACAGTGGGCAATCCAGGCCACAAGAGCCTGGCAAGTACCCAAAAACTAAGTCTATTCCATGTTACCATTGCTAATGGCAGAGGCTATTCTCTAGTTGAACTTAATAGCAGGTAATGGACTTCTCCTCCAAGAACTTATCCAAACCTTTTTTAAACACAGCCATACTAACTGCACTAACCACATCCTCTGGCAACAAATTCCAGAGTTTAATTGTGCGTTGAGTAAAAAAGAACTTTCTCCGATTAGTTTTAAATGTGCCCCATGCTAACTTCATGGAGTGCCCCCTAGTCTTTCTACTATCCAAAAGAGTAAATAACCGATTCACATCTACCCGTTCTAGACCTCTCATGATTTTAAACACCTCTATCATATCCCCCCTCAGTCGTCTCTTCTCCAAGCTGAAAAGTCCTAACCTCTTTAGTCTTTCCTCATAGGGGAGTTGTTCCATTCCCCTTATCATTTTGGTAGCCCTTTCTCTGTACCTTCTCCATCGCAATTATATTTTTGAGATGCGGTGACCAGAATTGTACACAGTATTCAAGGTGCGGTCTCACCATGGAGCGATACAGAGGCATTATGACATTTTCCGTTTTATTCATCATTCCTTTTCTAATAATTCCCAACATTCTGTTTGCTTTTTTGACTGCCGCAGCACACTGCACCGACGATTTCAATGTGTTATTCACTATGACACCTAGATCTCTTTCTTGGGTTGTAGCACCTAATATGGAACCCAACATTGTGTAATTATAGCATGGGTTATTTTCCCTATATGCATCACCTTGCACTTATCCACATTAAATTTCATCTGCTATTTGGATGCCCAATTTTCCAGTCTCACAAGGTCTTCCTGCAATTTATCACAATCTGTTTGTGATTTAACAATAACTACTCTGAACAAGTTTGTGTCATCTGCAAGATGAGATTTGTGCAATGTTCTTTCAACCTAGCTTGATGTTACCCAGGTAGAGAGTTCATCGAGCTAGGTTGAGAGAACATTGCAAAATCTTTGGGTGAGTTTCCTCACTCTGAAGGTCATCAAATCTTCACAAGAGAGCACTGTTCTGTACGTTCGTCTCACGTTGCATGTCAAAGTGGCCCCTAACCCCCTACACTAATACCTAAACCTCACCTCGAGTTACTAGGTGGGCCTCCCATAGAGATATAAATACCTATCTAGTATGAAGGCATTATGTTTAGTCTCTCTCTCCTCTCTCCTCCTCTCTCTCTCTCTCTCTCACTCTCATATAACAGGTCTGGCACTTATCACAAAGTGTGATAAACTGTATATTAGCATAAAACACACTCCCTTTGCTATCACATGCAATATTTACTGCATTTTGATAAATCTGCCATAGGACACAAGACTTTGATCAGAGTTGAGTTCAATATTGGAGAGACTGTTGTGATGCTTTCTCCAACTTATTGTTTGCCACCTGATTATTTTTATTATCCTTGAAATTCAAGGAACTTAAAACAAATATCCCCTGCTGTCCACCATCTTCTATCTAAAATGATTTTTAAGTTCAGAAATCTGCATGAGAAAAAAGGCAAGAGGTAAAAGATACATGAAAGGCAACATTGGCAGAGATGTCAGGTGTGTTCTTGACCTACAATATTAATACATGGAGACAATTATAAATGAATAGGGATGTGAATCGTTTTTCAACGATTAAAATTATCGTCCGATAATGTTTATATCGTCTTAAATCGTTATAGAACACGATACAATAGAAATTCTAACGATTTATCGTTAAAAATCGTTAAATCGTGTTAGTGCGCACTAAATCGAGTTAGTGCGCACTAACTCCCCGTTAGTGCGCACTAACTCGATTTAGTGCGCACTAACTGAAAATGATACAAATAAACACTTTCCAGGTCACTGAAGGTCAGTTAGGAATGAATATGTGTTCCTATTGGCTGGCTGCCCTCTTATCTATTGATGTTACTAAGGTTACCACCGAGGTGAGGTTGGGGGGATGGGAAATGGAACTGGAAACTAACGAACACCAACAGAAAATGAAACAAAGTGTTCACACTTCCCAGGTCAGTAAAGGTCACTTAGGAATGAATATGTATGTATGTATTCCTATTGGCTGGCTGTGCTCTTATCTATTGATGTTACCAAGGCTAATACTGAGGTAATGGTTGGGGGGATGTGAAATGGAAACAGTTGGAAGCTTGACAAAAAAAGTAATGTAATGATCAGCACTCACGTGACTAGAACTTGTTTGTTTATTATTTTTGTTAGCAGGCACCTGAAATGCTAGTGCATGTTGAATTTGCCAATCACTGTGCATTTTAGAAAGGTGGTCCTGGCTGGAACTGTACACAGTTCAAATATATGTAATTGATTGTTGGTAAGTGTATTTTTTAAGTAGCCACACTGGCACAAGTATGTTTACTTTTTCCTCCTACTTAACTCACTAGCTCAGCTTTGTAAGAAGGGCTTCTCTGCTTGTGTGTTTTTGTTTGGTGTGAGGAGAGCAGAAACATCAGATCTTTATTCAATCTACTACAGTCATCTCTTACAGTGCCCTATCCCTATTAATACCAGGAGTGTTGTGATCTTCCTGCACACAGTGCCCTAACCCTGATACCAGTCTGAGACAGCTCCCTCCCTGCATTACTAGTGAGAGGCTGGCTTCACAGACAGGGGGGAGCTGCCTGACCCTCACTCCTGATTCCCCATGTCCCAGCTAGTGAATGGCTGTGTGGGTGAGGGGGGGGGAGGATGGTGAAGTCTGAGACAGCTCCCTCCCTGCATTACTAGTGAGAGGCTGGCTTCACAGACAGGGGGGAGCTGCCTGACCCTCACTACTGACTTCCCCCATGTCCCAGCTAGTGAATGGTGTGTGGGTGAGGGGGGGGGAGGATGGTGAAGTCTGAGACAGCTCCCTCCCTGCATTACTAGTGAGAAGGCTGGCTTCACAGACAGGGGGGGAGCTGCCTGACCCTCACTCCTGACTTCCCCCATGTCCCAGCTGTGAATGGTGTGTGGGTGAGGGGGGGGGGGAGAATGGTTGAAGTCTGAGACAGCTCCCTCCCTGCCTTACTAGTGAGAGGCTGGCTTCACAGACAGGGGGGAGCTGCCTGACCCTCACTCCTGACTCCCCCCATGTCCCAGCTAGTGAATGGTGTGTGGGTGAGGGGGGGGGGGGAGGATGGTGAAGTCTGAGACAGCTCCCTCCCTGCATTAATTAGTGAGAGGCTGGCTTTCACAGACAGGGGGGGAGCTGCCTGACCCTCACTCCTCCGGGTATTGTGATCTTCCTGCACACCAGTGCCCATATCCCTGATACCAGGGGTGTTGTGATCTTCCTGCATGCAGTGCCCTATCCCTATTAATACCAGGAGTGTTGTGATCTTCACTGCATGCATGTGCCCTATCCCTATTAATACCAGGAGTGTTGTGATCTTCCTGCATGCAGTGCCCTA
This sequence comes from Rhinatrema bivittatum, assembly GCF_901001135.1. Lineage (NCBI taxonomy): Eukaryota > Metazoa > Chordata > Amphibia > Gymnophiona > Rhinatrematidae > Rhinatrema > Rhinatrema bivittatum. The sequence continues at coordinate 177,072,077 of NC_042615.1, forward strand.
TCCCTGATACGGGATGTGTGCAAGAAGATCACAACCACCCCCGGTATCAGGAATAGGGCACTGTGTGCAGGAAGATCACAACACCCCCAGTATCAGGAATAGGGCACTGTGTGCAGGAAGATCACAACACCCCTGGTATTAGGGATAGGGCACTGTGTGCAGGAAGATCACAAACACTCCTGGTATTAATAGGGATAGGGCACTGTGTGCAGGAAGATCACAATACCCCTGGTATCAGGGTTAGTGGCACAAGTTCTAGTCACATTGACTGATCACATTACTTGTTTGTCAAGCTACCAATGTTTCCCATTTCCCATCCCCCATATACTGTCAGTAGGAAACTTGGTAACATGAATAAATAAGAGGGCCGCCAATAGGAATACTATTCATTCCTAACTGACCTTAACTGACCTGAAAAGTGTCAAATTGTATCATTCCTTCAGTTTAGTGCGCACTAACCTCACAGTTAGTGCGCACTAACTACCGTTAGTGCGCACTAACTCGAGTTAGTGAGCACTAATCGGAAAAAATGATTTTTAACGATTTTTTAACTAAAAAATCGTGCCTAAGATGATTTTTGCCCTGCCACACGATTTCTATCGTTAAGACGATATGGAAAACGATTCACATCCCTATAAATGAATGTCATTTGCTTGTCAGAAAACCATTTGTAATAATTATGTATATGGTGGTGGGGGTGGGGATCAATTTTCACACATTGTTACAAAGTCCATGGGCACATTTGGCATCAGTTTTCAGAACAAAATTCATGTGTTCTTTCACTTTGAAAATGACCTCAGGGACATGGTATGTAGATATTTGAACCTGCTTTTTTTCTCCATGTATTATTTTTCTCATGAAAAACTGTACATTTGAAAATGTAATCTACAGATGTTATTTCTCCCTTCCCTTACCTAAACCACCCAAGGACTGCCTTTCCTGCAGGCCAATCCAGTACAGTGTGCTCAGCCGAGTACACTGTTTAATCCACGGTTGGACACGGGTTTTAGACATGCTTCCAAACCCTTTATTCCGTAAGGGGATTAGCGCATCCAACGCGCACGTCCAAACCCTGCGAAACTAATAGCACTCATTACGTGCAAATGCATGTTGATGTTTTAAATAGCTAACCTCCCTCAATCCCCCCAGAAATATGCGCCCCCCCCACACAAAAATATATGCCCCAGAGCAGGCATTAATTTCTGAGCTGCCCAAAAACGTGTATAGAAAAGCAGAATACACTGCTTTTTTTACTTCCCCCTATTTAATATTGTGGCGATATTAAGTCGGAAGAACAAAAAGGACAGAAAGTAAAAAAAAAACATAAAACAAAAAAAGTATGCCAGTGATCAGGATAGGAAAAGGGATGCTCAATTAATGATCGTCCATTTTCCTAACTCATGGCTGTGCATAGGTTAGGAAAACAGTCGCTCATAAAATTGAGGGTCCATTTTCCTAACCCGCTAACAGCTGACCTCTCCTGGGCGCCCACTGCCGAGGAGGCGCTAGGGGCACACGCTTGTCCCTAGTGCCTCCGTGGCAGCGCAACCCCTCATTTCAATATTTTATCACGCGCCCAGGAGAGGTGGCTGAGCACGCATTAGAAAAGCTAGCGCTCAACACTGAGCACCCGTTTTTGCACCGCTTTAATAGATCGGCCTGCTAATGCAGCTAAAAGCACACATGATGCGGCACACCACACACACGTTTATCTGTGTAAAGGGTGGACAGTTTAACAGCCCTTTTAGCTGAGTAAATCAGTATTATTACAGGAGTAATTGTCTCTTTTATCACATGAGCTACAGGGGTAGTCTTAAGGCTACACTTTTCAGTTTATTTATGACAATCCCCATAAAGATCTTGTGCTAAGATCAAAAGGCAGGTAAAACATGTTAATACATTTGTCATTGTTTACTAAGGGGTAGATTTTCAAAAACCGCGAATAGGCGTACTTTTGTTGGCGCTCCAGGCGCAAACAAAAGTAAGCTGGATTTCAGTAGATACGCGCGTAGCCGCGCGTATCCGCTGAAATCCGGGATCGGCGCGCGCAAGGCTATCGATTTCGTATAGCCAGCGCGCGCCGAGCCGCGCAGCCTACCCCCGTTCCCTCCGAGGCCGCTCCGAAATCGGAGCGGCCTCGGAGGGAACTTTTTTGCCCTCCCCTCACCTTCCCCTCCCTTCCCTACCTAACCCACCCGCCCGGCCCTGTCTAAACACCTTGTTGGGGGATTTACGCCTCCCGGGACGCGATCTGGGGGCGGGTCCGGAGGGCACAGCCACGCCCCCGGGCCGCCCCGGGCCATAGCCACGCCCCCGGACCGCCCCCGGAACGCTCCCGACACGCCCCGAAAAACGCCGCGCGGTTCGGGCTCGCCCCCGACACGCCCCCCGACACGCCCCTTCCGAAAACCCCGGGACTTACGCGAGTCCCGGGGCTCTGCGCGCGCGGTAGGCCTATGTAAAATAGGCTTACCGGCGCGCAGGTCCCTGCTCGCCTAAATCCGCCCGGTTTTGGGCAGGTTTAGGCGAGCAGGGCTCTGAAAATCCGCACCTAAGTGTGGAGAACACAGCTCAAGATATTGTGTTATGTTAGAACAATTTAATACAGTTTTGTAAATAAATGTAGCTGACATATGTGCATTTGAGTTTCTTCTTGTCCTCAGGGGCATCTTTCTTCCTAGAATAGGGATCAGAGACATGTTCATTTACACTGCAATAAAATTATCCTCCTATATTAAAGGTAATAAATAATTACATCTTTTCTTAAAGCATGATGACATAATCTGTTGATAGGTTAAGATAGTTATGTTAATATGATTTTGTGAAACCAAAAAATGGGGCTTAAGCATGAAAGTGCTAAGCCTTAGGATGTTTGTTAAAATGATTCTGAGAGACGAATAATATCACATGCACTAACATTAGCTGGCATGTAAATGAAAGAACATCAAATATAAATTAGAATTTAGAGATCTTCTTCTGACATGTTTGTGAGTTTGCACCCCTAACATGTTCCTTGAACAGATATTAATTGTCTAATGTGGATGCTATGAATTAGATATTCAAAGCCTGCTGAGTGGACATATATAAATTGGAAAACAGTGAGATTAATCACATTATCATCCTTCTTCATACCAAAGATCTTATGATACAGAATCACGATTGTTATGTTTCATAAACAACAGATTTTTGTAAGAATATGGTATCAAAATCATGTTCCCGTATTTTTCGGACTATAAGGCGCACCGGATTATAGGTTGCAATGGATTATAAGGCGCATCGCATTAAATGAAGAAAAGCTCCAGACCATAGGGCAGACTTTACTGAACTTTATTCAAACTCTCAACAATGTAACTCTCAACTTGTTCAGTTGTACGAGTCTGTCTTTGCTCTTCAGTGATGATTTCCAGCCTTCATGAAAGCCTTCATGAAAGCCCGGATGACACTGGAGTACTGATACCTTCTTCCAGGCATCCACGATCCCTGGCACCTAGTGGCAATTAACTCGTCCATCAGGCATATACATCACATCTTCCTTTCCGATCATGTCTCTCCTCTCATGCATGCACACACAACACAACACACACACAGGCTTCTCACTCCCATGCTGTATCTCATACACACCCATGTTTCTCACTCCTATGCTAGCTGTCTCCACATGCACAGGCTTCTCATTCCCATTAATCACTTTCTCTCACACACACAAACACACACACACACACACACTCCAGTCATCTCCTGACTAGTCAGTTCCATTGTCTCTCTTATATACACTTACACAAGGTTCTCACTCACAGTTACACATGCACACTCTCAAAATCACACATAACCAGTACATTCTCTTCAGGCTGGCTGGTTCTCTCAATTCCCCCCCCAGCACACAGATAGCTGCAGCAGCCTCCTCCTCTAGTTTCTTTCGTTACGGTAAAAAACAACAAAACAGAAAAACAACTGTTCATTCCTCCACCGCCACAAATCCATCAAATCCTTCATCTTCAGTGTCTGAGTTAAACAGTGGGCGATTTCTATATCAAGCTATGCTCGGTCCCCCCTCATCATTATCCGAGTCTGGTCTCGTTGCTGCTGCTAGCTCTTCAGTGATGATTCCAGCCTTCATGAAAGCCGGATGACACTGGAGACTGATACCTCTTCCAGCCATCCAGATCCACTGGCACATAATGGCATAACTCGCCTGGCGTTGCCTCCCTGTGTTGGTGAATGTGTGGTCACCTTCTGTCATCCAACGCTCCCACGCTGCTCTCAATTTAACTTTAAATGACCTGTGATGCCGATATCTAGCAGCTGGAGCTCTTTGGTTAATCCACCCGGAATTACGGCAAGCTCTGAATAGTTTTTCTTCCACTTGGGCTTTGACATTATCGGTCAAATGGGCGTGTGCATGGAGTCATAGACCAATAGGGATGGGTATTTGTGAAAAAAGCCGTCCGGTCTCTTGACGTAGACCTCCCTCAGCCACTCAATCATCTTCTCCTCGTCCATCCAGCCCTTTGGGTTAGCCTTGATGGTGACACCAGCAGGAAACTTTTCCTTTGGCAAAGTCTTTCCTCTTGAAAATGACCATGGGTGGTAGTTTCTGGCCATTAGCCTGACAGGCGAGAACTACAGTGAAAGATGACTTCTCGTTTCCCTGTGGTACGTATAGATACCGTACTGGTCCCTGTTTTCTCAACAGTATGTTGTACGGGGATATCGAAGTGAGGGGGACCTCATCCATGTTAGTGATGTGTTTCTGGCTGGATATTCTTTTCTTTTATCTTGGTTATGCAGTAGGTGCGGAAAATGGCCAGCTTCTCTCATAATCCTTTGGCAGTTGCTGGCAGACAGTATGTTTCTGGTGCGGATGGAGAGATTACACCTTGCATAAAACGAAAGCACCATGAAGGAACTCCTCGAAAGTCCCTTGAATCTCCATGTCGCGTGCTAACGCTGTGGCTTTGAGTCGAATAGAGACAGTGGAGACGCTTTCTACCTGCGGTTCTCTGTTCGATAACCCACTGATCTATTTTTGTCCTCCAACTGTGGCCATCTTGCTTTGTTTCCTCGGAAACTCAGTTTGGTCTTCTTTACTTGGCATAGGGCATCTTCTTGTTTCCTCCACTTACGCACCACAGATTAATTAATGTGAATTCTCTCAGCTTGCTCTATTTCCATGCTCTACTGCATGAGTTTATAGCTTTAAGCTTAAAATCTGCATCATAAGCATGTCCTCTTAACAGGAGGGCATTTTGGAGTAGTGGTATAAAAACATTTATTGAATGCACGCACATTAATGCTGGAGCACAGATACTGCACGGGCTCAGAGCCTTTTTTTTAATCGTTGCGCTCGGGTCAGGAGGAATCCGGGTAAACCGGTAGTAGAGGAACAGCTTGTGTTATGCTTGGTGGTCCGTGAGGTATGTCCGCGGACCTGCCGCACTCACCCGCTGGCAGGTCGGTTGCCGCTCCGGGTCAGGAGGAATCCGGGTAAACCGGGGTAGAGGAACAGCTTGTTATGCTTGGTGGTCCCGTGAGCTATGTCCGCGGACTGCCAGCACTCACCCGCTGGCAGGTCGGTTGCGCTCGGGTCAGGAGGAATCCGGGTAAAACCGGTAGAGGAACAGCTTGTTATGCTTGGTGGTCCGTGAGCTATGTCCGCGGACTGCCACACTCACCCGCTGGCAGGTCGGTTGCGCTCGGGTCAGGAGGAATCCGGGTAAACCGGTAGAGGAACAGCTTGTTATGCTTGGTGGTCCGTGAGCTATGTCCGCGGACTGCCGCACTCACCCGCTGGCAGGTCGGTTGCGCTTGGGTCAGGAGGAATCCGGGTAAACCGGTAGAGGGACAGCTTGTTATGCTTGGTGGTCCGTGAGCTTATGTCCGCGGACTGCCGCACTCACCCCGCTGGCAGGTCGGTTGCGCTCGGGTCAGGAGGAATCCGGGTAAACCGGTAGAGGGACAGCTTGTTATGCTTGGTGGTCCGTGAGCTATGTCCGCGGACTGCCGCACTCACCCGCTGGCAGGTCACATACGCGGTCAGCAGTAGCACGTGCTGATGCTCCTTCTCCTTCCTGCCTGTGCGTCACTTCTGCACGTGCTGATGCTCCCCTCCTTCCTGCCTGTGCGTCACCAGAAGTAAACTTTGCCGGAGCCGCGTGGGCAGGAAGGAGGGGAAGCATCAGCGCGCGCAGAAGTGAAGCGTTTACGGACCGAGAAGAAGAGGCCCGGTAGCAGGGCCACTGCAGACCCCATCCTGCGGCGACCGCAAAGAGGAGGCCTAGAGGTGAGTGCGAGCCTGTGCTAGAGAAAAATCCATATATAAGGCGCACCGGATTATAAGGCGCACTTCCGATTTCTGGGAAAATCGTAGGTTTTTATGTGCGCCTTATAGTCCGAAAAATACGGTATATGGGTGTAATATTCATGCAACTTCAATCGTGGTATTTTATTTATGTATTTATGAACTTTTAATATACCCTCATTCGTAGAACACATCACGCCAGTTTACAATTAACTCAAAAAATGGAAAATTACATTTAACGGGGGGTGGGGCGAGGGGAGCAGGCAAGAAAAGGGGAGAAAAGAAGGGCTAGGAAAGAGAGGGACTAAGAGTAGAATACTGAAATGAGTAAAGAGGAGAAAGTGGAGAGGAACCAAAATAACTATAGAAACTTACTATATTTACATCATTGGGAAAGTACATAAAGTAACTGGGCTAGCTATTGGCATGGCATACATTTCATCATATGCCATGCCAATTTCACAACCCTGTGATTTTGTATTCTTAATATCCAGTGAAAATACTTCTATAAATGTCAGTCCATTATGTCCACTTTTTTTTATCCAAAAGATTATAACTTTATAAAAAAAAAATATTTCACTCAAGAGAGGTTCATGTCACCACTCTCATGCCTGAGTCCTATCTTTTCATCCACTGCTAAAAAGTTCTGGAAATTCAAGAAAGGTTTATGGTTGGGACCCATCTTGTGATATTCCATCCTTTATTGGTCATTAATTTAACCCTTAATCCTCACTTGAGTGCCAGTCATGAGGACTCTGAAAGACATGAAGCACAACGAGGCCATGCATTCACTCACGCCATAAAATTCACGTCAAGTATTTGGATTGCTCAGGTGGGGGACTTAGAATTCTTCCAGGAAAAGGTGATCATGATAGCACTCGCTTATTGTATTCTTTATAACATTGCAGTAAGATCCATATAGAAACTGACATTAATTCTTACTTCCCACAAGATCCCCACCGTTCACCCCCAAAATAAAAATATTAAAAGAGTTCCTAAGTGTTCTTAAAAAATCATCCATTAAGTTCTTTTATACTCCCTGCTTCCTCTCCCAGCCTTTGGGAACACCATTGATCAGGTGAATTGACCCATTATTTTAAGTTAACTGATAGGGAAGAGGGAATTTGACTTCTTCCCCCTTGAAAAACATCTGTACCAGCTTCTTTCATTGTGACACTTGAAACCTTGTAACCATGGGGGTAGGCGGGGGAAGCTCTGTTACAAAAGGAATAGGGGGTATGCACAACATTATTTCTGTGAATTAATTAGCAGATGTAAAAGTGAACGGAGAAGATTGTCAATGTATGCTGCTCGAATACTGCTTACAGAATAGCAGTTTGTGTGTGTGCTTAAAACCTCACCCTGGAATGACCCTACACTGTCCCATTTTTTGCAGTTAACATTTATGTACAACACTGGAAGTACACACCATATACTAGAATGTTTTCAAAATAGCATATTTGCATGTACACGCAGGCCTGCGATACTTTAGAAAATTGCACTAATGGGGGGGGGGGGGGGGCGGTCCTGCGCTAGCCAGCAGCGATCGCACCGCCGCGGTGCAATCGCTGCCGGTTTCGCACCAAATAGCGCCACCCAGAGAAGGTGTAGTTATTGGGTGCGAAATAGGACGCGAAAAGGCCCTTACCTTTTCGCTGGTGGCGCCGTCTTCGCGGAGTCAGCCCCGGAGACGCCCCGACGCCTCCTCTTCCGGGGCCGACTCCGCCCCGATTTAAGTAGTGCAGGCGTGCGATAGCCTTGGTAAATAAGGCCCTAAGACAGTAACATTTAAACAGCCGCATGGGTGCACATGTATGCGCGTATTCTGACTCACGCTAAAGGATGCGGCTATTTTATAACATTCACGCATGGTATAAAATAGGCTGAAGGCACGTACATGTGAGCACAATTTTAAGTGGGCATGCACATGTGCATGCAAATTCCACTACCGCTGCGTAAGTGGGGGATTTTAAAAGGGGCACATGTCCACGACATTGCTAGTTCAACCAGTTTGATCCCAGTTTACCTAGGCAAAGGATAAGACTTCCCTTTCCCCTATTTAGCACCGACCCGTAAAACCCCTCTGACTAGCCTAGATATTTTTCTTTTATCACTTACATGCCATCCAGAGCAATAGTAAAGTTACATGGCAAGGGACCCTGGTGCGTGCTTGTGCCACATTTCATGTTAAAGTCCTGGAATGCCCCTCCCAGACCATGCCCACACCCTGCTTCTTTTTGGGCTCTCTCACTGGTGCACATACCAGGAGAAGTGCGTGCACCTGGGCATCCTTTGAAGTCCGCGTGGTGCACGCTGGCAGGACATACTTGGTATAAAATTAAATTTTAGGCAAAATAAGATTCTGACTATAGAGAAAAGATAGTGACAGTATTCAATCTAGATAATGTATAAGTATTAAATTTTAATTTTTCAATATAAAATAATTTTTGAAAACAATTTCCACCAAACATTTGTTTATTTAATTTTTTTTAAATTAATTTTACTATCTGTACCCGGCCACGCGTTGCCGTGGCTCAGTCTGGTTTAATTTCACAATGCGCGTTAGCTCTGCTCCAGCCGTCCCAACTCCGTCCCCCCCTTCCCCGGCGGTGGACGGACTGGCTCGGCGACTCTTTTACCCTTTCCTCCTCCTGTGTGTAACTGTCCGGCAGTCCCTACTCCCTCCCCCCTTCCCCAGCAGCGGAGGAGCAGGCTGAGCCGTTTCTCGGAGTGCGTTGCCGTGGCTCAGTCTTGTTAATTTCACAATGCGCATTAGCTCTGCTCCGGCCAACCCAACTACCTCCCCCCCTTTCCCGGCGGTGGATGGACTGGCTCGGCGACTCTTTTACCCTTTCCTCCTCCTGTGTGTAACTGTCTGACAGTCCCTACCCCCTCCCCCCTTTCCCGGTGGTGGATGGACTGGCTCGGCGACTCTTTTACCTTTTCCTCCTCCTGTGTGTAACTGTCCGGCAGTCCCTACTCCCTCCCCCCTTCCCCAGCAGCGGAGGAACGGGCTGAGCCATTTCTCGGAGCGCGTAGCCGTGGCTCAGTCTGGTTTAATTTCACAATGCGCATTAGCTCTGCTCCGGCTGTCCCAACTCCCTCCCCCCCTTCCCCGGCGGTGGATGGACTGGCTCGGCGACTCTTTTACCTTTTCCTCCTCCTGTGTGTAACTGTCCGGCAGTCCCTACTCCCTCCCCCCTTCCCCGGTTGTGGACGGACTGGCTCGGCGACTCTTTTACCCTTTCCTCCTCCTGTGTGTAACTGTCTGGCAGTCCCTACTCCCTCCCCCCTTCCCCAGCAGCAGAGGAATGGGCTGAGCCATTTCTCAGAGCAGCAACTTGTTTGCCCTTTTCTCCTCCCCTCTGTGACACCCAGCACGTAGCACAGAGCTCTATGGTCCGCACATGCACGATAGAGCTGCTCTCTACTGTGCATTTGTGGTCCGTCAGTCAGAGCCCATTTATATTGTAGATAGTGTGTGTTGCTTTTATGTCCAACAGATGGCGCTGTTTTTCCCAAAAAACATGTTTTTACCTGTCACAGGTGTGACATCTATATAATATAGGTATATACAAACATGCGTGAAATCGAATGCAACATTGTGTCAAAATTTCAAAGCAATTGGTGAAGAACTTTCGGAGATTTAAGATTTTGAACAAACAAACATTTACATTTTTATTTATATAGATTTAGTAAACCTTAACTATACAATGCTTGTCTACAAAGACATTGCAATTACTACTATAACTTTAATTGATCATTAGAAGCACATGTACCAGTCATCTAGCCTGTTGTACTGGTCCCTATACAGCTAAATTTGGAAAGTTACAAATCACTATACAAAATAAGTCTTGAAGAGGGTAATTTTCAACTCTCCATACTGCAACAAAGACCACTAGGGTTGTGAAAGCCAAAAAAGACATTTAGATTCTTTTTTTGTTGTTGTTGATTAAGATTTTCATTCCAATTCTGTTTTGTTGCAAAATGGCGCTGGCGCCATTTTGCCCTCACTATGTTGACATAGTGAGGGCAAAGGTAGCGCCGGCACCATTTTGCCCTCACTATGTCGACATAGTGAGGGCAAATTTAGCGCCAGCGCTATTTTGAATATTGGCAAATTGGCCCGAGTGCAGAAGGTCGCTTCCGGACCCCCGCTGGTCTTTTGGCAAGTCTTGTGGGGGTCAGGAGGCCCCCCCAAGCTGGCCAAAAGTCCCTGGGGGTCCAGCGGGGGTCCGGGAGTGATCTCCTGAACTCGTGACGTCAGGTCACAGGAACCAAAATGGCGCCGGCGCTACCTTTGCCCTGTCATATGGTAAGGGCAAAGGGCCACCGGCGCCATTTCTCTTAACGCAGCTGTGGCCCGAGAGTGGGAGATTGCGCCGGGACCCCCCCACTGGACCCCAGGTAATTTAAAACATTTTGGGGAGGTTTGGGAGGGTGGGGGATTTCTTTTAAAGGGTCGGGGTGGGTTTTAGGGTTGTTTTGGTGTGCCGGTTTTCCCGCCCTCCCCCGATTTACGATTTTTGATGATAAATCGGGGGAATTGTTATTGTATTGCGGCTCTAACGATTTTTGATGATTTAAAATATATCTGACGATTGTTTTAAATCGTCAAAAAACGATTCACATCCCTACTCTCTTTATAATGCTCTTATATAAGTCAATAAGTAACTCAAGATGAGGTTTTGGTTGTGGTCAAGGTTTTGGGGCAGGTTTACATGCACAGTGAGATGTATGAACAGCACAGTACACATCAGTGAAGATCTGATGTGATTTTGAGGGAGGAAAGGCACACAAAGATGAGATTTCTACATTGTTCTCTTGCCCTAGCTGCTAGGCTTATGAAAGCTGGCCAACTCCAATAATCAGAATTAGCCAGATAACTTAGGCCTGGATTTATCAAAATATCACATGTGATAGGAAAAGGGGTGTGTTTTATGGTAATAAGCAGTTTATCACAATTTGTGCTATCTTTCTACATACCACTAGGAGGACCATTTAAACTCCTGGTGAGCCAGCCTAGCTATCAGGGCCCTCCTACAATGAATGAGAGAGAGAAAGAGAGAGAGTGAGTGAGAGAGAGAGAGAACCTAGCCATAGTGTCTTTACACTAGATAGGTATTTATATCTCTATGGGAGGCCTACCTAGTAACTCGAGGTAAGGTTTAGGTATTAGTGTAGGGGTTAGGGGCCACTTTGACATTCAAAGTAACACATACGAACAGAACAGTGCTCTCTTGTGAAGATTTGATGACCTTCGGAGTGAGGAAACTCATCCAAAGATGAGATTTGTGCAATGTTCTCTCAACCTAGCTTGATGGACTCTCTACCTGGGTAACATCAATGAACCCCTTAGCTTGCTATATTCTAATTCTACATTGTGGCTGCACTATTGACAATACCTCCAAAGTTAGGTAAGTTTATCTGGCTAACTTTGCTTTCCAGACTGTGTTTGAATATGGATCCCAAAATAACTACAGACATTTGCACCTGCTTTTTATACTGATACTTTTTTCATGAAAAAGTAACATTCAGAGTTTTAAAAATGCCATCTTCATGAGTACTTTCCTTCCTTCAACATAAAAATTAGGGATGTGCAGTGGGACCGCATACATTGCATTCGGTATTTGTATTCGTCGGGGGGCAGATACGTTGCATTCAGAAAGGTTGGCCCCTGATATGTTCATGCATTCATTCTTATTTGTTTCCCAGCTAAAATTTAATTAACTACAACCCCCCATCCTTCTGACCCCCCTCAAGATTAACCAAAACTCCCTGGTGGTCCAGCGGGGGGTCCGGGAGCCATCTCCTGCACTCACGCCGTCGGCTGCCGGTATTCAAAAAGGCACCGATAGCTGGCTTACTATGTCACAGGAGCTACCGGTGCATTGGTCGGTCCCTGTCACATGGTAGGAGCAATGGACGGACGGCGCCATCTTGTGCTCCTACCATGTGACAGGGGCTGACTAATGGCACCAGTAGCCCCTGTGACATAGTAAGGGCAAAGGCTATCGGCACCATTTTGATTACTGGCAGCCGACGGCCCGAGTGCAGGAGATCACTCCTGGACCCTCGCTGGACCACCAGGGACTTTTGGCAAGTCTTGGGGGACCCACCTGACCCCACAAGACTTGCCAAAAGTCCCTGGTGGTCCAGCGGGGGTCCAGGAGTGACCTCCTGCACTCGGGCCGTCGGCTGCCAGTATTCAAAATGGCGCCAATAGACTTTGCGTTTACTATGTCACAGGGGCTACCGGTGCCATTGGTCGGCCCCTGTGACATAGTGAGGGAAAAGGCTAGTCACAGGGGCTACCGGTGCCATTGGTCGGCGTGAGTGCAGGAGATGGCTCCCGGACCCCCCGCTGGAGCACCAGGGAGTTTTGGTAAGTCTTGGGGCGGTCAGAAGGGTGGTGGTGGTGGTGGTGGGGGGGGGGGGGGGTTGTTTAAATTTGCTCCTTTACATGGCTGAATAATTTGGTGAAAATTTGTTGTATTTGTGGGGAATCGCGATACGTTTCGCTTCCCCACAAATACAACGAATATGGCCCTATGTGTTGCGGATTACCAATACGTTGCAAACGAATGCACACCCCTAATAAAAATACCCATGGGAATGAATCCTCTAAATGTGGCTAAAAGTACTTGCATTGTGAAGAATACTTTAACTGCATTGAGAGACGTTAATTTCAGATGCCTAATTAATGCATATAAATCAGTATTTATCAGTGTTAATGGATGTAAACATTGCCCTCTAAAGGATAGTAACTATTATTCTTTGAGCCAGTTGGCTAAATGTATTTAATTGCTTCACTAGAAATTATATTTGCCTTTATTTCTTTGTAGAATTAGAGATATTATAAAATTGAGTCCCAACTCATATGTTATTTTTTTAGAATTTCAATAATTTGACATAACATGTCAATCTTTTTTTTAGAGGAAAGTAGTAAAACTAAAGTAATAAAGATGAAAATATATTGAATTTTCATTCTCTTTTATTTCTATATCATCCTATCACATGAGATATTCAAGTTTATAATTTTTATTTTTTTAAATTTCCAAATTACAGACTACCATTCCCAAGGTTGCTACAGAAGAAACTATACTGTATTTGATTGAATCATGTTTCTCAAAACACAGACACGGTGTTATTAACATGACACATACCGTGTTAAATATTCTTGGATGAGTAAATGGATTTAGAAAAACATATGCAAAGAAAAATCAATTATACAGTAGACTCATACCTCTTTCCAATATTAATACATATTCTGAGAAACTACATGCTTATGTTTACTCTAAATACAGTGAATTTCAGCTCATCCATTATACATTGCTTGCATTTCTAGACCATAAATAATACATGCTTAACATTAATTTATTTTTATGAAATAGCATCACTTTTTGCATTTTGTATTACTAAACTATATTGGTATTGATATGCTTCAGGTATAGAAATTAGTTGAACAATTTGATAGTAGTAATAAATATATGCAAAAAATACAATGAGCATTTGAATAATTGATATTTCTTAAAATTATTTTTACTAAAAATAGTGAGTAACAAACAAGAATAATGTTAAGCTTTGATCTTTTTGATTCTTCAAAGGGTAATATAAAGTGATCCTACAGAGTTTGGTTGCCTGAGGGTATTTTAAATTTGAACACAAGTTGTAGAATCCCAGTGTTGTGGTCTGTGGGTATGTGGACTCTTGGCCCAAGATGGGAGTTGTTACCACCTGTGGGGAGGAGCCCCACAGGTCCACATTGTGGGGAGGTGAGGTCAGGCACAGCGAGGAGCTCTGGATGAGGCTATGGAGAGGTCCCAAGGAGCCAGGAGAATTATCCCAGATAGTCTGGAGATAATACCTGGGTAGAGACCCCGAAGGGGAAGGTGCCAGACAGGCCACAGAGTGGGAGGAGCGAAACTGACCGTGCAGAAGATATTTTGGAGAGGCAACCGCGAGGGGCGGAGCTGCGCAGCATTGGAGGTGTCGATGTAATAATGTAGGCCAACCCGCGGAGCAGGGAAGCCCGAGTCAGGTCTCCACTGATGACGTATGCAAAACCCCAAGGACTGGGAATCTCTGCCCTGAGGAGCGGGGAGGCACGGATAGTCGCAGTGTAGCACGAGAGCACTGCCCCGAGGAGCAGTGAAGTACTGACAGTCTCTTGAGTAGCACGTGGGCGCAACTCCGAGGAGTGGGGAGGCGCTGACAGTTTGTACAGCACATAGGCACAACTCCGAGGAGCAGGGATGTTTGAGTTTCTGAGGATGCTTGGCATGGAACTTCCAAATGAAATCCTTGTCCAGGATATTGGCCATGGGTTCCCAGCTATTCTCCTCAGGCCCAAATCCCTCCCATGAGAGGAGGTATTCCCATTTTCTTCCATGTTTCCTAATGTCCAGGACATCTCAGACTTTATAAGTGACATCAGCTTCAAAAGACAGCAATAAGGGGTCCGGTTGATTTTTCAAAAATCCTGAGAGAATCAGAGGCTTTAGTAGGGAAACGTGAATGGCATTATGAATCTTGAGCGAGGAAGGCAGCTGGAGTCAGTAGGTAACGGGGCCCAGATGGTGGAGCACCAGAAAGGGGCCAATATATCTAGGAGCAAAGCAAGCTGAGGGCAGCTTGAGGTGAATAAATTTGGTACTGAGCCATACCTTATCCCCAGGTTGGAACCGGGGTGCTGTACGATGATGGGCATCAAAGGCTTTCTTTGATATCTGGGCAGCCTGTTTGAGCAGCTGTTGGGTATTTTGCCACCGTTGATGCAATTCTTCAGCAGTCGCTTGCGCTGCTGGAGATGCCATGGACAGCGGGAGCTGGAGTGGTGGCAAAGGTTGGCATCAATAGACCAGCTGGAAAAGAGAAGAACCGGTGGAGGCGGACAGATGGTAATTTAATGCAAGCTCTGCCCAAGGAAGGAGGTCGGCCCAGTCATCCTGCTGCAGATTCACGTAGGCTCACAAGAATTTCTGTAGAGTTCTATTGGTCCTCTCTGTTTGGCCATTGGCTTGAGGGTGGTAAGTCGAGGTGAAGTCTAAAGAAATATTAAACTTCTTGCAAAGAGATTTCCAGAAGCGTGCAGTGAATTGAACCCAACGGTCTGAGAGAATATGTTTGGGAATATGTTTGGGAAGACCGTGGAGCTGGAATACATACCGGAAGAACAGTTTGGCCAGCTGGGGTGCTGTTGGTAGGACGGGTAGAGCCACAAAGTGCTTAGAGAAGCGGTCGACAGTGACCCAGATGGTATTATTCCCATTGGAGATGGGCAGATCCACTGTAAAGTCCGTGACGATATGGGTCCAAGGCTCGCTAGGAATGGGAAGTGGCTACAAGAGTCCCCATGGCCTTCCTGCTGGAGGCTTATGATGGGCACAACTAGGGCAAGACTCTACATAAGCTTGGGTATCCTTTCGAATAGTAGGCCAACAGTAGTACTGCTGAACAGTGGAGAGAGTCCTGGACTGACCCGGATGTCCGGAGGTGAAAGAGTTGTGAGCTCATTGCAGAACCTTCTGTCACAGCGGATGAGGAACCACCATCTTTCCTGGTGGTACTGTAAAGGTGGCTGACACAATGACCTTAGCAGGGTCTATTATCTGCCATGGGGAATCTGGCACATCCTCTGCGATGAAAGACTGGGAGAGGGCGTCAGCGCGACCATTCTTATTGGCTGGATGGTAATGTAGTATGAAATTGAATCGAGTAAAGAAGAGGGACACGTGGGCCTGGCGATGGTTTAAATGCTGGGCATGATGTAGATACTCGAGATTTTTATGATACGTATATACGGTAATCTGGTGTTGTGCCCCTTTGAGTCAGGGTCGCCATTCCTCAGAGGCAAACTTGATGGCCAACAATTCTTTATCCCTGATGGTGTAATTACGTTCTGCCGGTGAGAAGCGTTGGGTAAAAAAAGAACAAGGGTGTAGAGTATGAGTAGTGGAGTATTGACTTAGTATGGCTCCTACTCTGACATTGGAGGCGTCGACCTCAACCATAAACGGGAGCGTAGGGTCCGGGTGGCAGAGACAAGGTTCCTTAAGGAAGGCAGACGAGGTTCTAAAAGGCGGTCATAGCTTCAGGTGACCACTGAGAGGGGTTGGCTCCCTTGCGAGTCATGGCTGTGAGTGGTGCGGTCAGAGTAGAATAATGGTGAATAAAAGAGCGATAGTAATTGGCAAAGCCAAGGAATCTCTGGAGAGCCTTGAGGCCCGTAGTTGGAGGCTAATCACGGATTCGCTTCAGTTTCTGAGGGTCCATTCTAAACCCCTGGCTGGATACCACATAGCCCAGGAAAGGGATGGTCTCTTGTTCGAAGGAACACTTCTCAAGCTTTGCAAAATGTTGATTATCTCACAACCACTGGAGGACTTGAGAGACGTCCTGGCAATGGCTTTGAAGGTCTTATGAGAAGACTAGAATATCGTCAAGATATACGACTACACACTCGTAAAGCATATCTCTGAAAACCTCGTTCATCAGGTTTTGAAATACCATGTGTGCATTGTACAGCCCGAACGGCATCACAAGGTATTCAAAGTGACCGTCACATGTGTTAAAGGTGGTCGTCCACTCATTGCCCTCACGGATCCGGATCATTATATTGGCTCTGTAGAGATCTAATTTTGAAAAGATCTTTGCTCCTTGAAGCCTATAGAAAAGCTCAGAGATGAGTGTCAGTGGGTAGCAATCCTTAACAGTCATTTTGTTTAGGCCTCGGTAGTCGATTCAGGGAAGAAGGGAGACATCTTTTTTCCCTAAGAAAAACCCTGCTCCTGCAGGAGACTTGGAGGGCCAGATGAACTCTTTGGCCAGGTTCTCACGAATGTTTTCTGACATGGCTTGAGTCTCCGTCTGTGAGAGAGGATAGATCCTATCCTGTGGAGGCTCCGTATTAGGTAGTAAATTTATTGCGCAGTCGTAAGAGCGGTGAGGAGGTAAAGTGTCTGCGGCCTTCTTAAAGAACATATCAGAAAAACATGCATATTGCAGCAGAAGGCCTGGAAGAGAGGGCACAGTTGTAATATAAGGCAGTAGAGAGTGTTATTGTTTGTGAGGATTTTGGGTGGACCCCTGGACTCTGTGGCAGATGACCACTTCCACGGGGGAAGGTCCCGTGAGGGGCCACAGGTCAGACTCAGCTTAGGACACACACACAATCAGATCTTTTATTAGACAGTAATGGTGAACCACAAGAGGTGGCAGTAGTGAGCTGGAATATAGCCGGCTGGACTTGTAGTCCCTCAGGCTCTGGAAGTGTGATCCCACAATAGCTGTGCTGTAGTGGAGAGAAACTGATATCGTGAGTAGCAGCAGTGAATGCAGTGTTCAGGATTAGAACCTCGTTGAGAATGTACTCACGCAGTGGTCTCTCAGTACGGAGCACAGGAGCTGAAGTAAAGACAGGCCCTAGAGGAGTGAGTACCTGGTTCCAGGGAACAGCTTTGAGAGAGATAGATGGTAACTCACAGATGGTATAGGCAGCGGTGTTTTCCAGGCAGAAGTGAAATCCAGGTAGCGAGTCCAGGAACATGGGCCCTCGAGGAGCGAGTATCGGTTCCAGACAGCGACCTGAAAGAGAAAAGAAAGAGAGGCCCCCGAGGAGTGGGTACCCCAATAGAGTAGTCCAAGTGGAGGCAGAGTAGCTAGGTTCAGAGAGCGAATCCCATCCAAAGGAGTTCCAACCTTGCTAACTCGTAAGCTAGCAAACACGTAGGTTTTTTGTATCCTGGATGCATGATGTCATCACAGGGGACACCCCTGAGGTTCGCGCCACTGAATGTACTTGAAGCAGGGCCACGTGGCGCTTGCTCCATTAGGTAGCTGAACAGCATGGCAGGAGGCAGCGCCCAAGCTGTTCCGGGGACGCCGGAGAGGATGGCAGGAAGACGCCGTGGCAGCCAAACGTCTGACAATTGCAGGAGGAGTCGCCAAAGAGGTAAGCAAGGCCCCAATGAGAGAGCTGTAGGGTGGCCCAATCGAACTGTGGCTGCTGAAGCCAGGACAGTCCCAATACTACAGGATGGATGGCCTTGTCCAATATATGGAATGAGATGGTTTCCACATGCAAGGTTCCGGTGCATAGCTGGATGGGAGCCGTGGTGTGAGTAACATCACCAGGGAGAGGTTCCCCATGAATAGATAAGAGTAGTAAGGGTACAGGAGAATGAATGGTGGGAATCCACGGATGTTCTGTGAGTTGCTTCAAAATTAAGTTCCCACTGGCCCGGAGTCCATCAATGCCAAGGTGTGGAAGTCCTGGTTGTCCATCTTGATGGATATGGGAACAGTCAGTGTAGGAGACAGTGAAGTCAGGCCGAGGCGTATTCCTCCAGCAGAACCTAGGCCCTGGAGTTTCCTGGACAGCCTGGACACAAGGCACTGGCATGCCAGGGCTGGCCGCTATACAGGCAGCCAGATTGCTGTCGATGATGACGTTCCTTAGAAAAAAGTCTACTCCTACTCATCTGCATGAGTTCCTCCTCTGCTGGATTCTGTGGGGTGTTCAGTCTAGGAGAGGAAGTACGTCGAGCTCGGGACGGGCCTGGTGCAGGCTTCCGTGTTGCGCTGGACTCAAGAGAGCAGTCTTATAGTCGATGGCTGATACGTTCAGTCAGGTCAATCAGAGAGTCTAAGGAGGAGGGTAATTCATGAGCCACCAACTCATCTTTAATCCGCAGACTCAAACCTTTGAGAAAGATGGAACGTAGATGGTCAGAGTCCCAATGTAATTCTGAAGCGAGAGTTCAGAATTCAATGACGTAGTCCGTTAAAGGGCGAGAGCCTTGTTGGAGATGAAGAAGAGATGACCCGGAAATGGCTCGTTGACCAGGGTCTTCGAAGATGGACTGAAACAGGGCCAAGAACCCTGGAAGGTCTCAAAGGACCGGGTCTGCTTGCTCTCAGAGAGGTGACACTCAGGCCAAGGCCTTACCATCCAAAAGGGCCAGGAAGTATGTAGTCTTGGTGATAATGTCAGGGAAGTAAGCAGGTTGCAGGGAGAAGTGCATTTTACACATGAGAGGGTTCCCTGATAAGCGTGGAGGTGCTGGCAAGGGCACAGTCAGCCGAGGAGCCAGTGTAGAGGTGGAGGTATTGAGCTTTATAGACGTGGTAGTGGTAGTCATGATAGTGTCTAGATGAGAGCTCAGGTTGTCTATGGCAGCTGCCAGAGACTCCAAGAATTTTTGCTGTTCACTGATCCTTTGTGCCAAGCCAGAAATGGCCTGGAGGGTCGAGACCTCTGCCGGGTCCATGGACTTAGCAATCTTATATGGTTTGTGGGTATGTGGATCCTTGACCCAAGATGTGAGTTGTTACCAAATGTGGGGAGGAGCCCCACTGGTCCACACCATTGGTAGGCGAGATCAGGCACAGCGGGGAGCTTTGGATGAGGCTATGGAGATGTCCCAAGGAGCCAGGAGAATTACCGCAGTAGGGAGACAGGCTGGAGATACCTGGGCAGAGACCCCGAAGGGGAAGGCGCCAGACAGGCTGCAGAGCGGGAGACGCGAGACTGTCCATGCAGGAGATATTCCGGAGAGGCAACCCTGAGGGGCAGAGCTGCGCAGTGAGGAGGTATTGATGTAATTACGTAGGCCAACCCATGGAGGAGGGAAGCCCGAGTCAGGTCTCCACTGATGATGTATGTACAACCCCAAGGAGCGGGAAGTTCTGACAGTTTCTCTACAGCACGGAAGCACTGCCCTGAGTAGCGGGGGAGTGCTGGCAGTCTCAATATAGCATGTAGATGCGACCCCAAGGAGCGGGGAGGCACGGATAGTCACAGTGTAGCACGACAGCACTGCCCCAAGGAGTGGGGAAGTACTGACAGTCTCTTGAGCCACAACCCCGAGGAGCGGGGAAGCACTGAGGTAGAACTCTCGAGTGGCAGAAGTGTTTCAGGGGTAGCCCCGAGGAATGGGGAGCCTTGTAGGGTAGGAGTCCAGGAGGCACAGGGCCAGCCCAAGGAGCGGGGGAGGCCAGGAGACCAAGTCCCCATAGAGTGCTCATACTGGCCCCCGAGGAGCAGGTACCAGACAGATTCCAAGTCCACGGAGTCCGATAGTGTAGCCACAGGAACACAGAGATAGGAGTTTTTAGAGATGTACGGAACTCTTGCCAAGTCGGCTAGCTGGGGGCGAAGGTGGAGCTTAAGTACCCAGGTCCGATGACATCATCCATCAGGGATGCCCCGAAGTTCCTGCCAAAGAGTCTTCAAAGGAGGGCCAGGTGGCATGCGCTCCAAGGAAGGCCCGAAGTTGATATGGGTGGTGGCGGTGTCCAGGCTGCCACATGGAGCCCGAGGAACATGGCAGTGGAGACTGGCCTGCGCCGCGAGCAGACCTGGGGAGGGCAGGAGAACTGTGCAGGAAGTAAGTAAACGTCGTCGCAGACTTCTGCAACTGACGGGCATAACACCCAGAAAAGAAGTAGATTACATGTTGCTTTTATCTAATTTTCTGCCAGATCTTGCTGCTGTATCCTTTTATCTCAAGACATAGGGTAGCCAAGGTCTCTTTGCTGTTTTTCACCCTTGAATATCTTGTACTATCCTGGCCTGAGTCACCACATAACACCAGAAGTCCTGCAGAATTTTTCCCAATTTCTATGAGGAAATACCTAATAGATCTGGTCAATTCTTCTTAAAGGCGAACTTTCAGATGCAATGTCTTTGTCTGGAGACCACTCTCAAGCTCTTGTCCTTCCTGTATAGCCTAAAAATTGGCAATTTTCTCAGCAACCTTCTTCTGGGAATAAACCATATGACCGAACCTGCTGTTAACTTCCCGCCAACAGACACACTCTCCCTAAATGTTTTCTATGTGTAAAGAGACCTATGATCCTCTCACTATTTTTATTTATTTAGATTTATATTCCACTTTTTGCACTTTTTCAGCGCTTCAAAGTGGATTACATTCAGGTACTGTAGGTATTTCCCTATCCCCAGAGGGCTTACAATATAAGGGGATCATTTATCAAAGTGCTATATGGCATTTTACATGTAAAAAGCACCTTTAACGCATGCAAAAACACCTTTATTTCTGGACAAGTGGGCTGGCTTTGCAATTTGTGAAGCCATATTGTATGGCGAATAACTATATCTTTTTCATTTGCGTTAAGCAGTGCGATATGGCTTTATTGCACTTTGCAATGTTTTTGCAAATACCATTTTCAAGGAGGGGGGAGGGAGAGAGAGAGAGAGAAACTAGCTATAAGACTCTCATACTAGGTAGGTATTTATACCTCTATATGAGGCCCACCTAGCTACTCGAGCTGAGGTTTAGGTATTAGTGTAGGGGTTAGGGGCCACTTTGACATTCAGAGTGAGACGTACGGACAGAACAGTGCACTGTTGTGAAGATTTGATGAACTTCGGAGTGAGGTCAGCCCCTGTCACATGGTAGGAGCAATGGATGGCCGACACCATCTTGTGCTTCTACCATGTGACAGGGGTCGACAAATGGCAACAGTAGCCCCCCCTATCGGCACCATTTTGAATACTGGCTCCAGGACCTCCGCTGGACCACCAGGGACTTTTTACATGATAGAAATGGGATTTGTACACACATGTGCTCATGCTCCTCACTTAAAATTTGGTACAAATATACACGCAGCCAGGCTATTTTATAATGTGTGCATAGGCACGCGTATGTTATAAAATGGCCACATACTTGGGCGCAGGTGTTGCGTCCATCGGTCCTCGATGGCATTGCCCCGCTTGTTGCACCCCTATTTCTGCTCCTCCCGCTTACCTGGGCAAGATGGCTACAACAGTGTCGTCAAGCCGACTTCTCTGGCGTCCCCGGAACGGCTATGGTGCAGCCATACACCATTGCTCCTCCCAGGTACCTGCTAGGGTGCACGCGCACGCGCAACCCACGTCTAAGTACGCCCAGTGGCGCGAACCTCATTTGATGTCACACCAATCCGGATTGCTAGCTCATTGAGTTGGCAAAGACTTCTCAAGATTGCTAGCTCATCGAGTTGGCAAAGACTCGAATGGACACGGATTGTTCCTGTCTGCACTACTCTGCCGCTTCTCTGCTGCCTGCGGAAAGCTTTCCTTCTGCCCTTCGGGGTTTTACTTTTAACTTGGGTAGCCGCTCCTCGGGGGCCTTCTGTTCTATTTTCAGGTGCCATTCAGGGAACAGGCACTCGCTCCTCGAGGGCCTGCTCTCCCTGCATCAGTGCCTGTATCTACGACAACTATCTGATGGAATCGCATCCATAACAGCTAACACCGAGTGAGTACTCTAATATCTCATCTGTCTCATCCACAGTAACTCCTTGCTGAGGAACCTCCTGACGTCATCTAGGAGAGAAGGGCTCCCTCTGCTGAGGTCCCTGAGACTACAACTCACCACTGCCACCTGGTGGCTACTTCAAGCTGTATAATAAAAGAGTTCAATTCCGGTGTTTTGTGTATAAGAGTCTAGCCCAGTGCTGTGGTTCCTCACGGGGCTCCTCCCCGTGGGCATGGTCATCTCCACATCACCCAAGGATCCACTAAAACACACGTAATAACAACAGATTGCCAACTCCATGGATCCGGCTCAGCTCACGGCTTTGCAGGCCATTCCAGGCCTGGCCCAACGGATTGCCAAAAGCAGACTGGGCTGGAAGGACTGACCGCTGCAATTAATTTGTTACACAAACAGATGAACTCCACTTCCACCTCAGGTAAAGAGGCTAAACTGTCGGAGGTGACAGTCAAGATAACTGTACCTCTAGGAGCTCCTTCCCGCTTCTCGGGAGAAGTATGGAGAAACAGAGACTTCATTAACCAGTGCTGCATACACTTTGCATTACAACATGGACATTTTCCCACAGCTTATGTGAAGACTACGTATATCCTTTCATACCTAGATGGACGAGCCCTGTCCTGGGCAACTTCGCTATGGGAACGCGAGGACCTGATCCTTCACAACATTGAAGGATTCCTTGAACTATTTAATTCAGTTTTTGATGACCCTGCCAGATATCCTGTTGCAGGATCTTCTTTGGTTCACCTAAAGTAAGGGAACAAGACCCTAGCTGACTTCACTATTGTTGCAACCGTCAGTCTGTGATGGCTTCTCCCTGCCTACCTTACTCTTCTTGCGTCTCCTCCCGCTCACCTCAGACTACTGGCTGCCGCGGAGTCTGTCTGCCAACCTCTCCGGCATCCCCGGACCAGCTTTGCTGCTGCTTCCCACCATGCTCCTCCAAGGTACCATAGGGCGCATGCGCGCACGCCACCCTCATCTTTATTTCCTTATTGGCAAGAACCTCACGGGCGTCCCCCTGAGATGATGTCACGCTGCCCGGATATTTAAGCCTACCTCTTTTGCTAGCTTATCGAGTTAGCAATAACTCGGATTACTACGGATGGGATTCGCTCTCTGTACCGAAGCTACTCTGCCACTCCAGCATTCTCTGGAACTCTTACTTGCTAACGGGATACTCGCTCCTCAGGGGCCTCTTCTGCTTCTTTCAGGTGCTATCAGGATCTGGTATTCGCTCCTCGAGGGCCCATGTTCCCTGTGTTGCTGCCTGCATCTACAATCTTCTCTACTTGGAAGACTTCACTAACAGTATCCATCTGTGAGTACAACTACCATCTATTCCACAGTACTGCTTCCCTGGAACCAGGAACTCACTCCTCGAGGACCTGGTCTAGTGGAACCACTGTTTGAGTACAATACCACTGAGTCCCCCTGCTCTAAGGGATCAGGTACTTGCTCCTCGAGGGCCTGTTCTCTCTGTCTCAGAGCTTCACCTATTCTACCTGGGACTCTGTATATTTCTCACTGTGTACTCATAACTCTCTGTATCATTCCACTACAGCACAGCCAAGCAGAGGAACCGCTGTTCCAGCGACCTGTGGGATACTTGTCCAGCCGGGCTCAACATCTACTACTCACTACTGCCATCTCTGGTGGTTTACAAAACTGTTTAAATAAAGATTCAATCTGTGTTTGTGTGTCCAGAGTCTAGCCTGACACCGTGGTCCCTCGCGGGACTGCCCCTCGAGGGCGTGGTCAGCTTCCACAGTGTCCAAGGATCCACCCAAATACCAATAACCATAACAGCTATCGAATTCAAGACACTGGCGTCTGAATTATCCTGGGACCCAAGATGCCTGAAGATGCTGTTCTTTGAAGGACTGATCACTCGTCTGAAGGATGAACTCTCAGCAAGAGAGATGCCTGAAACCTTGGCTGAACTGGTGAAACTGGCAACTAGAATCAATCGCCGTCTTCAAGATAAAGTTCAAGAAACCAAAACTTCCAGTAGACCCTTTTTGAGTGAAGCCCGACTCAAGACTGCATCCAGGGCTTCCCCTACGGTCCCAGCAACTGGCGAAGAGGAACGGATGCAATTAGTAGGGATGTGAATCGTTTTAGGACGATTAAAATTATCGTCCGATAATTTTAATATCGTCTTAAACCGTTATGGAACACAATACAATACAGATTCTAACGATTTATCGTTATAAATCGTTAGAATCGTGAGCCGGCACACTAAAACCCCCTAAAACCCACCCCCGACCCTTTAAATTAAATCCCCCACCCTCCCGAACCCCCCCCCCAAATAACTTAAATAACCTGCGGGTCCAGCGGCGGTCCGGAACGGCAGCGGTCCGGAACGGGCTCCTGCTCTGAATCTTGTCGTCTTCAGCCGGCGCCATTTTCCAAAATGGCGCCGAAAATGGCGGCGGCCATAGACGAAAAAGATTGGACAGCAGGAGGTCCTTCCGGACCCCCGCTGGACTTTTGGCAAGTCTCGTGGGGGTCAGGAGGCCCCCCACAAGCTGGCCAAAAGTTCCTGGAGGTCCAGCGGGGGTCAGGGAGCGATTTCCCGCCGCGAATCGTTTTCGTACGGAAAATGGCGCCGGCAGGAGATCGACTGCAGGAGGTCGTTCAGCGAGGGTTCCGGCGCCTCGCTGAACGACCTCCTGCAGTCGATCTGCTGCCGGCGCCATTTTCCGTACGAAAACGATTCGCGGCGGGAAATCGCTCCCTGACCCCCGCTGGACCTCCAGGAACTTTTGGCCAGCTTGTGGGGGGCCTCCTGACCCCCACGAGACTTGCCAAAAGTCCAGCGGGGGTCCGGAAGGACCTCCTGCCGTCCAATCTTTTTCGTCTATGGCCGCCGCCATTTTCGGCGCCATTTTGGAAAATGGCGCCGGCTGAAGACGACAAGATTCAGAGCAGGAGCCCGTTCCGGACCGCTGCCGTTCCGGACCGCCGCTGGACCCGCAGGTTATTTAAGTTATTTGGTGGGGGATTTAATTTAAAGGGTCGGGGGTGGGTTTTAGGGGGTTTTTAATGTGCCGGTTTTTCAATTTTTCGATTTTTAACGATTTTTAACGATTTTTCACGATATTTTACCCCCCCAAACGGCAACAATACGATTCCCTCCCCCTCCCAGCCGAAATCGATCGTTAAGACGATCGAGGACACGATTCACATCCCTAGCAATTAGGCTGCAGCCACCTGACGTCAAAAGAGAGAAGAACGCGGAAGAAATTAGGGCTGTGTATGTACTGTGGACAAGCTGGCAATGCTGTCTAAAATTGCCCTATATGTCCGGGAAATGGACAGACCTAAGTCCTGTGGGAGGACTCTTCTTAGGTCTCACCACTCCTTCTCCTCATCTCTCTCTTGCAGTATCTCTCATCCGCGGTCCTCTACAGTACTAGACTCTTGCCCTAGAGGACTCAGGGGCAGGAGGCAACTTCATTTTTCAATGACTAGTGAAACATCTCCAGATCCCCACTTCCACTTTGTCGCCTCCTCTACTTCTTTCATATATCCATGGAGAACCCTTGCCGGGAGAAGTAACACTACGTACCAAACCAGTGTGTCTACGTATCGGTGCTCTCCATATGGAGACCATCTCCTTCTTTGTTTTAGAGCAGGCTATGCACCCCATAGTACTGGGATTACCATGGCTAAAACAGCATATGCCTCAATTCGATTGGGTCACTCTGGAACTGTCAAGTTGGCGATGCCTTACTGAGGTTAAGTTGGCGATGCCTGACTGAGGTTAATCCATTACCTTGTATGCCTACCACCCCAGTAATGCCGGGCTTGCCGCCTCAATACGCATCTTTTCAACATGTCTTTTCAAAAGAAGCTGCAGATATACATCCGCTTCACAGACCCTATGACTGTGCCATTCGTCTGAAGCCAAATATGGAGCCACCCAAGGGTAGAGTGTACCCCTTGTCTGTGGCAGAGAACAAAGCCATGTCTGAATACATTCAGGAGAATCTCAACAAGGGCTTCATTAGACCATCCAAATATCCTGCAGGCGCAGGCTTCTTCTTTGTGGGCAAAAAGGACGGCATATTGCGTCCTTAGGTCTTAACGAAATAACTATTAAGGACCG
Source organism: Rhinatrema bivittatum (assembly GCF_901001135.1). Classification (NCBI taxonomy): domain Eukaryota; kingdom Metazoa; phylum Chordata; class Amphibia; order Gymnophiona; family Rhinatrematidae; genus Rhinatrema; species Rhinatrema bivittatum. Next base: position 177,098,766 of record NC_042615.1, read on the forward strand.
TTATCCCCTGCCTCTGATTTCAGAACTCTTTGACAGACTACAAGGAGCCCAGACCTTTTCAAAACTGGATCTGAAGGGAGCATACAACCTACTTCACATTAAAGCTGGCGATGAATGGAAGATGGCCTTCAACACTCAAGACGGTCACTTCGAGTATTTAGTGATGCCGTTCGGCCTGTGTAATGCTTCAGCTGTCTTTCAAAATTTAATGAACGGCATCTTCCGAGATCTCCTCTAAAAATGTGTTATTATCTACTTAGATGACATCTTAATCTTCTCACAAGACGTCACCACTCACCAAGAGGATGTCAAGAGAGTACTAAAGAGACTTCGTGAGAACCATCTCTACGCCAAGCTATCTAAATGTGAATTTCATAAAGAATCAGTGCCTTTCCTAGGCTACATTGTCTCCAAAGAAGGTTTTCAAATGGACCCACAGAAGCTGGAGAGTATCAAGAAATGGGCTCAACCCACCAGGTTAAAGTCTCTCAGACGCTTCTTAGATTTCAACAACTATTATAGGACCTTAATCAAGAATTACTCCTCACTCACAGTACCGCTGACCGCTATGACAAGAAAAGGTGCCAACGTGGCTAATTGGTCTCCCGAAGCGATTACTGCATTCCAAAAGCTGAAGGATGCCTTTTCAACCAAGCCATGCCTTCCTCATCCAGACTCATCAAAACCTTTCATCGTAGAGGTTGATGCCTCAGACCTTGGCATAGGGGAGGTACTAAGCCAGGCTGGCGACTCTAAGGTCCCACATCCATGCTCATTTTTCTCCCATCACTTTTCTCCTGTCGAGAGAAATTACAGAGTTGGAGACAAGGAACTTCTGGCTATAAAGATGGCATTCAAAGAATGGCACCCTTGGCTCGAAGGAGCACAACATCAAGTAACGGTCTTCACAGACCATAAGAACTTGGAGTATCTCCGCCACGCACAGCGCCTGAACCATAGACAAGTGAGATGGTCTCTGTTTTTCAACAGATTCAACTTTGTGCTCAAGTATTATCCATGTTATGGTCCCGGGCCGTGCCCAGGGACCTTCGCTTACCGCTCGACCAGTCCAGCAGCGGGACACCATCGTCGGCCGCCCGGGCACAAAGACACGTCCAACCGCGGCGCTCTCTCTGAGAGGGAGACGCTGCCGCGGCCCGCAGCTGGTCCCACCCCCTAGGCGCGTGCGTGCACCGGGGCTCTACATTTAAAAGGGGCCAGTGCGGGAATCCAAAGACAGCCCTCCTGATGACATCAGATGCTGCCGGGTCATTTAAACCCGGCAGCTACAGCTGTAACTCGCCTTGCAACGAGGTTCACTCAGTCTCCTGAGTTGCTAGTTGCTGCATTTGGATCTTGGACCATCTCTTCTGTCTTCTGGCTCCTGACCTGGCTTCATCTCCTGACTACATCTTCAGCTTCCGCCCCTGGTTTTTTGTTTGGACTTCTGACTTCTGGCTTCTGATCCGGCTCTGTCCCACGACTCTGTTTCCAGCTTCCACCCCTGGCTCTGGCTTCGGACCTCTGACTTCTGGCTTCTGACCCGGCTTCGTTCTTGGACTCCATCTTCAGCTTCTTCCACTACCTCAGGTATACGGTACTTGCTGGCCCAGAGGATTCTCCTAAGTCCCAGCAGCTCGGTCTCTCGGGCTTCTCCCGGGGAAGTCACGGGCTTCCGAGGGTGAAGATTCTTCCAGCCTCCTGGGCCCTGCCGTGCTCATTGCCCATCTCTTTGGCCACTGCCTGGATCCTTGGTTGCATAGGGTCCTGCCTAAGTCCAAGAGGTCCGGGTTCCTATGGGCTCCTCCTGGGGGAACCTCGTACTTTCAATGGTGAAGTCTTCTCCAGAGTCTCTTCAGCGCCACCTCCAGGCTGTGACACTTCCTGTGGGTTCCCACAGTATAACATCTGCAGTCTCAGCCAGCCCAAGGGTCCACGGACATAACAGTCCAGGAGATAAGAATATCAGAGCCGATGCTCTTTCACTCTCCTTCCACTCTCAGGATGTACCCGAAGAGCCGCAACACATCATTGACCCCGAGAAGGTCATATTGGCAGCTACCCATTCGGTGCCTGCAGGAAAGACTATCCCACCCAAGAACATCAGGAAAAAGCTATTGGCTTGGGCCCATGACTCCAAACTCAAAGGACACCCTGGGCAACGAAGGACGTTGTCTAAACTGCAAACCTTTTATTGGTAGCCCACCATGAAAGAGGACATGTTCGCCTACGTTGCTTCCTGCGCAAACTGCGCTAAACAGAAGACGCCGCCAAGACATCCATGGGGTCTCCTCCAACCCTTGCCGGTCCCTGAATAACCGTGGACACATATTGCCACTGACTTTGTGGTAGATTTACCATCATCAGGAGGGAAGAACACCATTTGGGTAACCGTTGACAGGTTCTCGAAGATGGCACATTTTGTGGCTCTCCCAGGCTTACCCACCACCATGGAGCTCACCCGATTGTTCATCACGCACATATTTCACCTGCATGGCTTGCCTAAGCACATAGTCTCCGATCGCAAAGTTCGGTTCACAGCTAACTTCTGGAAGGCATTATGCAAGAAGTTCGATATAGCCCTCAACTTCACATCGGCATATCATCCTCAGTCCAACGGCCAAACAGAAAGGATGAACAGGTCACTCAAACAGTTCATTCGTGCCTACATGAACACCCGACTGAATGATTGGAGTGAACTGTTGCCATGGGAAGAATTTGCCATAAACTCTCATCTAGCAACATCCACTGGATCAACACCATTCGAAGTGGTCTATGGACGACTACCACTTCCACCACTGCCACTTCCGTTATCAGTGTCGTCCCCAGCAGCACAAACTACTGCAACAGATATACATCAGCTCTGGACTCAAACTAAAGAGATACTTATGAAAGCAGGAATACGAGCCAAGAAAGGATATGATGTTCATCATCGCAAGGCTCCAGACTTCATACCTGGTGACAAGGTCTGGCTCTCAACAAAACATTTAAGACTCAAACTTCCTTCAGCTTGATTCGCTCCTCGCTTCGTTAGACCATTTCCCATTCTCCGACGACTGGGCAACCTCACCTATAGTATGAAGCTACCAGCTACTTTAAAGATCCACAATGCATTCCATTTCTCACTATTGAAACCAGTGATACTCAGTGAATTTTCCAACAAGATACCTGACTCTACTCCAGTAGATGCAGAAGAAGACATTGAATTCAAAGTTGATGCAGTTCTCGATGTAAGAAAACGAGGCAGAGTATGAGAATACCTCCTGTCATGGGATGGTTATGGCCCAGAAGACAACTCTTGGACTCCAATGTCCAATATCTTGGATAAGAAGATGCTACAGGATTTCCATCATCTACATCCGCAAAAACCTAGACCTGGTAGGTCATTGCCTGGATGCCCTTTGAAGGGGTGTACTGTTGCATCCGTCAGTCTTCGATGGCTTCGCCCCGCTTGTTGCACCCCTATCTCGGCTCCTCCCACTTACCTGGGCAAGATGGCTAACATAGGGTCGTCAAGCTGACTTCTCTGGTGTCCCCAGAATGGCTATGTGCAGCCGTACGCCATTGCTCCTCCCATGTACCTGCTAGGATGCGCGCGCGCAACCCATGTCTAAGTACGCCCAGTGGCGTGAACCTCGAAGGAATTCCCTCATCTGACATCACGCCAATCTGGGCATATCTACTTCTCAAGATTGCTAGCTCATCGAGTTGGCAAAGACGCAAATGGACACGAACTGTTCCTGTCTGCGCTACTCTGCCGCTTCTCTGCTGCCTGCGGGAAGCTTTCCTTCTGCCCTTCGGGGTTTTACTACTAACTTGGGTACCCGAGCTTGGGGGCCCTCTGTTCTATTTCCAGGTGCCATTCAGTGAACAGGTACTCACTCCTCGAGGGCCTGCTCTCCCTGGCTCAGTGCCTTTACCTAGCACAACTATCTGATGGAATTGCATCCATAACAGCTAACACCGAGTGAGTACTCTAATCTATCATCTGTCTCATCCACAGTAACTCCTTGCTGAAGAACCTCCTGATGTCATCTAGGAGAGAAGGGCTCCCTCTGCCGAGGTCCCTGAGACTACAACTCACCACCGCCACCTGGTGGCTACTTCAAGCTGAATAATAAAGAGTTCACTTCCAGTGCTTTGTGTATAAGAGTCTAGCCCAGTGCTGTAGCTCCTCACGGGGCTCCTCCCTGTGGGAGTGATCATCTCCACAGCACCCAAGGATCCACTAAAATACACATAATAACTACAGCAGGATGATGTATGCGTGCAAATGTGTGCATGTATGATAGCTTCTATCCCTGTGAGTAGCTTTTATTTGAATATCAGGTTGGCTTGTGCAATCTGAAAGATACATGTGTACATGTGCACTTTCTCAAATACGTGATTTATTGATAATATGATAGAGATGTGAATCATGAGATCAATCGTCTTAACGATCGATTTCGGCTGGGGGGGAGGGAATCGGATCGTCGCGGTTTTCTTTTTGTAAATATCATGTAAATCGTAAATCGGGGGAGGGCGGGAAAACCGGCACACTAAAACATCCCTAAAACCCACCCCGACCCTTTAAAATAAATCCCCCACCCTCCCGAACCCCCCCAAAATGCCTTAAATTACCTGGGGTCCAAAGCGGGGGTCCCGGTGTGATCTTTTACTCTCGGGCCTGCGGTGCGTTGTAGAAATGGCGCCGGCGCTACCTTTGCCCTGTCATATGACAGGGCAAAGGTAGCGCCGGCGCCATTTTGTTTTTTGTCCCCCGACGTCAGGAGCGTAGGAGATCGCTCCCGGACCCCCGCTGGACCCCCAGGGACTTTTGGCCAGCTTGGGGGGGGCCTCCTGACCCCCACAAGACTTGCCAAAAGTCCAGCGGGGGTCCGGGAGCGACCTCCTGCACTCGAATCGTTTTGCCGTACGGCCGGCGCCATTTTGCGCAAAATGGCGCCAGCCGTACGGCAACATGATTCGACTGCAGGAGGTCGTTCCCGGACCCCCGCTGGACCCCAGGGACTTTTGGCCAGCTTGGGGGGGCCTCCTGACCCCCACAAGACTTGCCAAAAGTCCAGCGGGGGTCCGGGAACGACCTTCGGCAGTCAAATCGTTTTGCCGTACGGCCGGCGCCATTTTGTGCAAAATGGCGCTGGCCGTACGGCAACAGGATTCGACTGCAGGAGGTCATTCCCGGACCCCCGCTGGACCCCAGGGACCTTTGGCCAGCTTGGGGGGGCCTCCTGACCCCCACAAGACTTGCCAAAAGTCCAGCGGGTGTCCGGAATGACCTCCTGCAGTCGAATCGTGTTGCCGAACGGCCGGTGCCATTTTGTACAGCAAAACGATTCGATTGCAGGAGGTCATATGACAGGGCAAAGGTAGCGCCGGCGGCATTTCTACAATGCACCACAGGCCCTAGAGTAAAAGATCACACCGGGACCCCCGCTCTGGACCCCAGGTAATTTAAGGCATTTTGGGGGGGTTCGGGAGGGTGGGGGATTTATTTTAAAGGGTCGGGGTGGGTTTTAGGGTTGTTTTAGTGTGCCGGTTTTTCCACCCTCCCCCTTCCCCTCCCCCTTCCCCCGATTTACGATTTTTGACGATAAATCGGGGGAATTCCTATTGTATCGCGCTTCTAACGAATTTTGACGATTTAAAATATATCGGACGATATTTTAAATTGTCAAAAAACGATTCACATCCCTATAATATGATGCATATTGGATGCCTAAAGGAGAGATATGTTGTGCTAATGAAAATATATGAATGGCATATGTGGTGCACTATATTAATGCCTTGAAAAACTATTTGTATCCTGATTATACAATGAGAAGCTATTATGTAAAAACGTGTTAATTTCCCAATAAAATCCACCTTACCAGAGTTAACTATAGCAAATATTCATATTTTTAAGCAGTGCTATCCTGCATATTACGATGATAAGGCAGGACTCAGTAAATAGTAGGGCACATTTCTGATGCTTGTTCTTCTTTGGATGCTGATTTTAAGCCCCATACTACATTTCAAACTAATACAGTCTGAGGAGCACTGTATAAAAATATAATGCAAAATCATAAATTAATGAACAACATAACTGTGTCCTCGATTCAGTCTCTGTGAGATATTTAAAAGTTTTATTCTGACAATTACAAAACTTTGGGGAGAATATTCTCAAACAACAGGGCTCTCTTTAATCTCTGGAGTCTTTTAATGAGAAATCTCAGGAGAAAGCTCATAGCTGCAGGTGCTATATTAGTTTGAAGGGTGGAAGGAGGACAGGCAAGTGAAGGTGATCTCAGCAAGACTGCTGGCACAAATATCAGATTAAAATGTTGGAGCAGGAAGAATTTCCTTGTAATGTCAGATAAAACTTGCACAAGAAGAAACTAATATGGTGTTGTCATTGACTTACTATAGAGTGGAATCATATAAGTCCTTTGAACACTGTTTGCATTTTTCAGCAATTATTAACAACGCATTAAAGAGCTAGGTACTGCATTATAAGTTGTGTTTGTTAGGCTTCAGTCAAATGTCTTTGGCATCTTTAATATGAAATCAGTTTATTTTAATATGCTTCCTAAACTAATATGATGTCAGAAATGTGTGCTCAGGAAGATAATGACAAATCATTGTGCAGTTTTTAATCCTGCTCTTTAAAATTAAAAATTCTACAAACACCGGAAGTCTTTGAAATACAAGTTTACAGAAAGCTTTTAGAGAAGATGCACAATGACATGCAAACTATTGTATACAAGTGCATAGAATTAAAATGTATTAGCAAATATTTTGTTTATTCATGTCAGCTGATTATCACTCTACTTCCATTTGTAGATATTTTATTACTACCATGGGAGAACAAACTGTGGAAATATATATATATATTTTTTTCTTTTAATTCTTACAGCCTGATTCACTATTGTGAATAATTGTCAACACATGTGCTAAAACAATGTAGTGAACACATTGCAGGTTGTGGTTTTATTAGAGCCTTATTGATAGTGGGGTAGATTTTCAAATAGCGCGCATAGGCGTACTTTTGTTGGCGTTCCAGGCGCCAACAAAAGTACGCTGGATTTTAGTAGATACGCGCAGAGCCGCGCGTATCCGCTAAAATCCGGGATTGGCGCACGCAAGGCTATCGATTTTGTATAGCCGGCGCGCGTCGAGCCGCGCAGCCTACCCCCGTTCCCTCCGAGGCCGCTCCGAAATTGGAGCGGCCTCAGAGGGAATCCTCTAACGCCCTCCTTTCACCTTCCCCTCCCTTCCTCTACCTAACCCACCCGCCCGGCCCTGTCTAAACCCCATCCTTACCGTTGTCGGGGGATTTACGCCTCCCGGAGGGAGAAGTAAATCCCCGCGCGCCAGCGGGCCTCCTGCGCGCCGGGACGCGACCTGGGGGTGGATTCGGAGGGCGCGGCCATGCCCCCGGACCGCCCCGGGCCGTAGCCACGCCCCGTACCCGCCCCCAAAACGCTGCCGACACGCCCCCTAAACGCCGCGACGACCGGGCCCGCCCCCGACACGCCCCCCTCGGAGAACCCCGGGACTTACGCGAGTCCCGGGGCTCTGCGCGCGCCGGTAGGCCTATGTAAAATAGGCTCACCGGCGCGCAGGGCCCTGCTCGCCTAAATCCGCCCGGTTTTGGGCGGATTTAGGCAAGCAGGGCTCTGAAAATCCGCCCCAGTGTTTTTGCAAGAGAAAAGTTTTAAGTAAGAATACAAAAGGACAGTAACTTTTAAACGAGCACTCATCCACTGATGTGGATGCTCAACCACATACACATGAATCTTATATCGTCTTTGCAAGTACGCACATATTATATAAAATATGCCCAATGCACATATGTGTGCTCCTAACTTTAATCATTTATATGAGTGACTGCTATTCATGCTTTTACATGTTCAAGTGAGCTCATTTTATAACTTGCCTGCGTGAAGGAAATGACCAGTTTTGCCAGTTAGTCCACCACTTTCCCAGTGTATCTCTAGGTCATGAAGTCCCCCCCTGGTTCTTTAGCCTGCACACACCCCCCCCCCCAGTTTATCCAGGCCCCTCATGCTGTCCATGAGGGGCCTGGATAAACTGGGTTTATCCAGTTTATCCAGGCCCCTAGGCCTGGATAAACTGGATAAACCTAGGACAGTTTATCCAGGCTGTCCTAGGTTTTTTCAGACTCACACCTGTTAAATAATAGAAGTAATTATAAGCAGGTAAGAGCCATAAGTGTGCTGCATTCATAGAACTTAAAATCACAACTCATGTGTGTATATATTGGCTCAACCCCAGAATACCCCTGACTCACCCCAAATCTGCCTCTTTTATATGCGATCAAAGATTATGAGGTAGATCTTAAAAAAGTATGTGCGTGCGTACTTTTGTTCGTGCAACCGGCGCAAACAAAAGTACGCCGGATTTTATAAGATACGTGCGTAGCCGCGCGTATCTTATAAAATCCGGGGTCGGCGCGCACAAGGCTGAGCAAAACCGGCAGCCTGCGTGCACCGAGCTGCGCAGCCTGCCTCCATTCCCTCCGAGTCCCCCCACCTTCCCCTCCCTTCCCCTATCTATCCCACCCCCCAGCCCTACCTAAATCCCCCCCTACCTTTGATGTGCAAGTTACGCCTGCTTGAGGCAGGCGTAACTTGCGCGCGCCACCTCGGCATCCCCCGGCACAGGCCACAGTGCTGGGGGACTCGGGACTGCCCTCCCGGCCCACCCCCGAACAGTCGCCACGCCCCCTGACCCGCCCCCTGACCCCAGACATGCCCACGGTCACACCCCCGGCCTGCCGATACGCCCCCGGACACGCCCCCTCCCACCCCTTTTACGAAGCCCCGGGACGCACCGGCGGCCTATGCAAAATAGGCGCGCCGGCGCGCGTAAATCCTTCTGGATTTACGCGCGCAGGGCTTTCAAATTCTACCCCATTGTGCTTTGGTGTTTGTGCATGGAGGTGCGAGATTTCTAAAATAGCTCCAGCGCAAATAAGTGCTACTTATGTGTACACATTTCTTTTAAAATTCACCTTTAAGATGGTAACTTTCACACGAGCATGCCCACCCCTATGCGTGCCCATGTGGGCACAAGCACACATACACTTATATTGTATATTGTCTGCGTGCAGATGTGTGCTGCCAATTTTAAGCATTTACATGACCATTTGCTAATCGTGCATTTTTCTTAGGAATTGTCGACTTTTATTTATGCAAGTGAGGTAATTTTGTAAACTGCAAGTGTGAAAGAAAAGACCAGTTTTGCCAGTTTCTCCACCAGTTTGCTAGTTTGTCTCTAGGTCATCAAATCCCTCTAGTTATTCAGCCTTTAACCCCTCCCTAGTTTACCCAGACTCTTCAACTAGTTAGTAATTGGCTATAAAGAGAGTTTTTTGGACTTATACCTGAAAATTAGCAGAAGTAAATTGGTAGCAGGTAGCAGCTGGATGCACACTGCTTGTACTGATATCAAAATAGCAATGTATGCATTAAGGTTTTTGGCCCTGACCTGGTACACCCATGCCCTGCCCCTAACCCACCTCTTTTATAAGTGCACAGATTTATACATGCATTGGTATATGTGCATTATTGTGCGAGGTTTATAAAATAGGTGAGACATGCGCATGGTCTATAAAAATTAGGTTTTACATGTGTAAATGCACTTTACTCATGTAAGTGAGCTTTTGAAAATTGCTACAATATATGCCATTGAATTGTCCATAGGATATTCATGTAATTGTACTTACACACATAAAAAGCTTTTTAAAATTGCTGCAATAGTGTTGCGCATCCCGTCCACACTCGGCCAGCACCTGGGCCTGCTCACCTCTCCAAGAATTCCACGGGTCCCGGGTCATCCTTCCCGGCCACTGCAGCGAACACAGCTAGGCCTCAGCGTCCCGCAGCAGCGGTCGCCGGGCCTTTCACCTCCAGCCAGGCCTCATGGTGGGGCTCGGCATCCTCTGTGGCATCAGTCCCGCCCCTAGGCGTGCATGGACCGCCCGGCCTCTTAAAGGGCCAGGGGTGGATCCCAGCTCCGCTGCGTGCCCTGATTGAATGCTGAGTAAAAGGAGGTGCCTGCATGCACTTCCTTGCCTTTGCAATCGGGTCGATCAAGCTGTGATTTCTAATTTGCCTCTGCGTTTCCAGTATATATTCCAGTCTCGTTCCAGCCTTGTTCAATTCTTGTAGAAGTCCAGTTCCAGTGTCATTCCAGTCCTTTTCTAGCGTCCTTCTATTCCTGCATCCTCCTGTTCTTTCATCTCCCCAGGTAATACCTCTCGGACTGTCTTCTCAGTACTGATCTCTGCCTGTTCTTGACTATATTGATCGCCGTCTGGATTTGACCTTTGCCTGTTTCCTCAAACACATCTGCACGTTGCCTGGAACTGACCTCTGCTTTGGCTGACTACATTTCCTTGACTCTGGCCTTGATCCTTGCCATACATTCATAGACTCTCTTCTGGCCTTCTCTGGCACACAGGACTTCTAGCCTGAACATCGACCATGCATCCTTGATCGTGGTGGGCACACCTCTGAACTTTCTCTCAAGGAGATCCTGCGAGGCCCACCTAAGACCAGGTGACCCGGGTAACCAAGGGCTCACCCTGAGGGAATCCCGGATTGCTATTGGTGAAGCTCCAGCTAGCCTCTGTCTCCTCTTGTGCTCTGCCTCCTGGTGGCAGGGGCTTTCTGGGTCTGACCAGGGAGCCTACCAATCCTCCACTAGGCCAAGGGTCCACCTCCCAGCACAACAGGTTGCCAAGGCCATGGACTCGGTGGAGTCTCCCTCCATATGGACCATTCCGGGTCTGGCCGCAACTATCCAAAATCCACGACAAGCCATAGAGACTCTAGCATCTTCAGTGGAAGAGCTCTGCTCTCATTTGCAGGATGAAGTAAGGACTAACCCCACAGGCCTGACTTCCACCCTGTTACCAAGAGCATCACTGGCGCTGCCAGCTCCTCCTCATTTCAATGGGGATCCACGCCTCTGCTGAGGCTTCTTCAACCAGTGCTTCATGCAATTTTCCCTTCAGCCATCCCTGTTCCTGAAGGAATCAACAAAAATCACTTTCATCCTCTCACATCTAGAGGGGAAGGCACTGGCATGGGCTTCTCCACTTTTGGAGTGTTCTGACCCCATCCTCACTCAACTGTCCCAGTTCATCACCACCTTCAAGCAGACTTTTGAAGATCCCGGTCAGCAGGCGGTTGCAGGTCATCACCTTCTCCACCTCTGTCAAGGCTCAAGATCTCTCTCTGAGTTTACAGTGGAGTTCTGGACCCTGGCCACAGAACTGGGATGGCAAGAGGACTGCCTCCGGGCACTCTATGTAGAAGGTCTTTCTCCTGCTCTCAAAGACGAGCTTGCTGTCCATGAGATTCCTATGTCTCTAGAGGATCTAATTTCCCTCGCTGGGAAAATTGACCATCGCCTCCGGCAATGACACCATGAAGTGAAAGCATCCTGGCCTCCTGCTCAATGCCCAGCACGTACCCAAGCCCTCAATTGAAGGCTCTACCGGCACCTCCTACATCTAACGAGGAACCCATGAAAGTCAACCATGGGCAGTTGTCTCCCGAAGAGTGTCTTTGGCAGAAGAAACAGGGTCAGTGCCTTTACTGCGGTGCTTCCAGACACCTGAGGCAGTCCTGTCTGGTCCGATCAGGAAAACCTCAAGGCCTAAGCCCGGTGGGGGTCCCAAACTTGGGCTCTACTGTCACCAGCCCCCAACTGTTAATTCCAATTTCCCTCTCCATGAAATCTCGTTCCTTTGCCACCACTGCTCTCATTGACACTGGAGCAAGTGGCAGTTTTATCATGGACGACATCGTCAACCTCTTTAAAATCCCCATGAATCTCCTAGATGTGCCTCTACACATTACATCTATCCAAGGGGAACATCTCCCTGGACGTATCACGCATCGCACCGTGGCCTTCCGCCTCACCGTGGGAACTCTCCATGAAGAAGAAATATCCTTGTACGTCTTGAAACACTCCACACACCCAGTTATACTGGGCCTTCCTTGGCTCTAAAAACATGGACCCCAATTTGACTGGCAATCCCTCCATCTGGTTCAGTAGGGCCTGAAATGCCAGAAACACTGCTTAAAACAAGTGTCCCCAGCAGTGACTGTCCTGAAGACTACAACCCTTGCCGGCCTACCGGCTCAGTACTCTGACTTCAAAGATATCTTTTCTAAACAAAAGGCAGGCACACTGCCTCCACTCCGAAAGTATAACTGTCCTATTAAACTTCTGCCGGGCACTACACCTCCCAAAGGTAGAACCTATCCACTCTCACTTCCGGAAACCCAGGCGATGTCCAAGTATATCAAAGAGAATCTCGAGAAAGGGTTCATCTGACCCTCTGACTCTCTAGCAGGAGTGGGCTTCTTCTTCGTCAAGAAGAAGGATGGAGGACTATGCCCTTGTATCAACTATTGGGAGCTGAACGCCATCACCCGCAAGGATCGCTACCTGTTAACCCTCATCAGTGAACTGTTTGACCGCCTGCAAGGGGCCCAGATCTTCTCGAAACTCAGTCTATGAGGAGCGTACAACCTCATACGCATCCAGCCTGAGGACATATGGAAGACCACTTTCAACACCAGGGATGGCCACTATGAGTACATAGTGATGCCTTTCGGCCTTTGCAATGCCCCTGCGGTGTTCCAACACCTAATGAATGAAATCCTTCGAGATTTACTTTATTCATTTGTAGTTGTATACCTAGATGGCGTCTTGCTATTCTAAAAAGACCTGAAGTCCCATCGTTCTCACGACAGAACTATTCTTCAATGCCTTAGGGAGAATCACCTTTACGTGAAGCTAGAGAAATGCATATTTGAGCAAAATCATCTGCCCTACCTGGGATATATCATTTCCAATCAAGTATTTACAATAGATCCTGGAAAGCTTCAAGGATTCGTGACTGGCCCCAGCTAGTAGGCCTCCTTGCCCTACAAAGATTCCTTGGGTTCATGAATTACTATAGGAGCTTTATTGCCAACTATTCCACTTTAGCTGCTCCACTCACTGCGATGACCAAGAAAGGAACCAATCTCCGGGTTTTGAGACCTAAGGTTCAAGCTGCATTCCATGCATTAAAAGAAGCTTTTTGTTCTGGTCCCTGTTTACAACACCCTAACCCAAATCGCCCATTTGTTGTTGAAGTCGACGCAACCGCCATCGGAGCCGGGGAGGTGTTAAGCCAGTACTCCTCCAAAGGAACGTTGTTATCATGCTCTTTCTATTTCTACAAATTTTCTCCTGCAGAAGAACATTATACAATTGGAGACCATGAACTCCTAGCCATAAAATTAGCACTTCAGGAGTGGCGTCCATGGCTAGAAGGTGCCCAGCACACATTTACTATATTCCCAGATCACAAGAATCTGGAGCACCTAAAAGAGGCACAATTATTAAATCTGAGACAAGCCTGGTGGGCATTATTCTTCGAGCACTTCAATTTCGAGCTGCACTACCAGCCAGCTTCAAAAAACCTCTGTGCAGATGCACTCTCACGCTTCCTCAAGCCAGAGGACACACCGGACATCCCAAGACATATTATTGATCTGCCCTGTATGTCCCTTGGGGTTACCACCACAGTACCCGCCGGAAAGACGGTCATTCCACGTCAACTACATGAACATGTACTCCACTGGGGCAATGACTGAAAGCTAGCTGGACATCCTGGTCGAGCCAGAACCCTGGAAATGTTAAGACGCTTCTATTGGTGGCCCAGCATGGTAACAGATTCCCATAATTACGTTGACTCATGTCCTGTATGTGCACAACAAAAGCCTTCTACAGGTTGGCCATGGGGACTTCTCCAACCACTCCCAGCATCCACTGAAACCTGGTCCAGCATCTCAACCAATTTTATCACCAACCTGCCTCTGTCTCAAGATAACACCATCATCTGGGTTATCATCGACTGCTTCTCTAAGATGGGACATTTTATTACTATGCGGAGTCTTCCATTGGCTCCCGAACTCGCCAAGCTGTTCCTGAGGCACATCTTCTGCCTGCATGGCCTCCCCAAAGAAATAGTGTCAGACCGAGGGCCACACTTTGCCAAAAAATACTGGCGATCATTATGCTAGAAATTCGACATCAATCTGTTTCATCTCGGCCTACCACCCTCAGGCCAACGGCCAAGCCGAAAGAACTAATCGTACCCTGAAAACTTTCCTAAGGTCCTATGTAAACGACCAACAAGACAATTGGGCCAACTTGCTACCATGGGCCCAGTTGTCACACAACATGCACATCGCTGCTGCTAATGACGTCTCCCCATTTTCGGTGGTGTTTAGACGTCTACCACGATTACCCTTGCATGTACCCCTCTCTGTGCCTTTGCCAGCAGCACAGTTCTCTGCACAGACCATCTACAACTTTTGGAACCAAGTAAAGGAGTGTCTGACCCAAGCTGCTGAATGTTCCAAAAAGGTTCTTGATTCTCATTGATAGTCATCCCCGCTCTTCTGACCTGATAAAAAGGTGTGGAGAAGGCTTGGAGAAGAGAAGGCTTGGAGACGAGACGACTGAGGGGGGATATGATAGAGGTGTTTAAAATCATGAGAGGTCTAGAATGGGTAGATGTGAATCGGTTATTTACTCTTTCGGATAGTAGAAAGATTAGGGGGCACTCCATGAAGTTAGTATGGGGCACAATTAAAACTAATCGGAGAAAGTTCTTTTTTACTCAACGCACAATTAAACTCTGGAATTTGTTGCCAGAGGATGTGGTTAGTGCAGTTAGTATAGCTGTGTTTAAAAAAGGATTGGATAAGTTCTTGGAGGAGAAGTCCATTACCTGCTATTAAGTTGAACTAGAGAATAGCCACTGCCATTAGCAATGGTAACATGGAATAGACTTAGTTTTTGGGTACTTGCCAGGTTCTTGTGGCCTGGATTGGCCACTGTTGGAAGCAGGATGCTGGGCTTGATTGACCCTTGGTCTGACCCAGTATGGAATTTTCTTATGTTCTTATGTTCTTACCAAGAACATCAGACTGCGACCCCCTTCACATCGCCTAGCACCAAAGTATATTGGGCCATTCCCAATCCTCCGTCATGTCGGAGCGGTAACTTACCAACTCCAGTTGCCTCAAAACATGGGTATCCACAATACCTTTCACGTCTCCTTGTTAAAGCCACTCGTACTCTCCTGGCCTTCTTGCAGAGATCCTCCTCCTCCACGTCTCCACAGAACCCAACAACACCCTCTCTGGTAAGAGAGGTCCTTGACGTCCATTGGCATTGAGGCCGCTGGGAATATCTTCTTGCCTAGGAAGGGTATGGGGCCGAAGAAAACTCCTGGGAGCCCTCAGAAAACATCTTCAACAAGGACCTCCTTCGGGGTTTCCATAGGGCGCACCCAGACAAGCCTCGCCCGAGGAGGGAGAGGCTTAAAAGGGGGCGTACTGTTGCGCGTCCTGTCCGTGCTCGGCCTGAACCCGGGCCTGCTCACTCTTCAAGACTTCCACAGGTCCCGGGTTATCCTCCCTTGCTACTGGAGTGAGCACAGCTAGGCCTCAGCATCCTGCGGCGGCGGTCGCTGGGCCTTCTACCTCTAGCTAGGCCTCACAGCAGGGCTTGATGTCCTCCGTGGCATCGGCCCCACCCCTAGGCGTGCGCACGGACCGCCCGGCCCCTTAAAGGGCCAGGGGCGAATCTCAGCTCCACAGCGCACCCTGATTGAACGCTGCATAAAAGGAAGTACCTGCCTGCATTTCCTTGCCTTTGCAATTGGGTTAATTACGCTGTGATTTCTAGTTTGCCTCTGCGTTTCTAGTATCTGTTCCAGTCTCATTCCAGCCTGGTTCCAGTCTTGTTCCAGTCCTGTTCCAGTCTCGTTCCAGTCCTGTTCCAGCGTCCTTCTGTTTAAGTGTCCTTCTGTTCCTACATCCTACTGCCCCCCCTCCCCCCAAGACTTGCCAAAAGTCCCTGGGTCCTGGGTCCAGGAGTGATCTCGTCATCGGCTGCCAGTAATCAAAATGGCGCCGATAGCCTTTGTCCATACTATGTCACAGGGGCTACTGGTGCCATTGGTCAGCCCCTGTCATATGGCAGGAGCACAAGATGGCGCCGATGGCCATGTGACAGGGGCTGACCAATGGCACCGGTAGATCCTGTGACATAGGTCAGAGGCTATCGATGCCATTTTGAGTGAGGCAGGCATGCACGCCTGGCTCGAAGGGACAAATCGCTTGGGGTGGTTGGGGTGGTTTTTAATTTAAAAAAATAAAATGTGCCCCTCCCCCCCGTACACTCCCGAAAAACGGATTTTCCCTGAAGTTTGGGGAAAATCTGTGTTGGGGTTCAGGGCCCCCGATCCACGATGAATTAGGCAATTTCGTTGAAATTGCCTAATTCGTGATAAATGATTGCACATCTCTAGTAAATAACGCACGTGTATTTGCGTCATTGTGTGCCATGGTGCGTCATAGCAGCACGCAATATTTTCCCCCACTAAAAGCAGGTTTCCTGCATGTGCCTGTTTGAGGGTGTGTCAGGAGTTTGGTCAGAGGAGAATTGGTGAGTGTATTGGTGGTAGTTGAAGGTTCTAGGTAGTGATTTTCTGAGTGCATTATCTTGTTATCTGTTCTCATCTGTTTCCCTTTAACGTGGTCTTTTGTCATCTTTGTTGGAGTGAAAGATTTTGTCAGTTTGTCCTGTCTTTCTGTCTGTTTTTTGTCTGGAGGAGTATAGGTGATGTGGAGGAATGGAGGCAGTGTGGAGGAGTGTTGGTGAGAAGCAGAGGTGGTGAGGAGCTATGTGTGTGCTATGGAGGTGTGTGTATGTGCATTGAAAGCTGTTTTTGTGTTTGTGTGTGTGTGTGTGTGTGTGTGAAAGAGGTGTGCTTGGATGTTGTAGAAAGGATAGAGTGTGAGAGATGTGGGGAGAGAGGAGAGGAGAGGCATGAGGAGGGGAGGAGGGAGGAGAGGAAGAGAGAGGATGAGGGCTGGAGTGTTAGGAGAAGGAGTCCGAATAAGAATAGGAGTAGGGATAGGGATAGGTGCAAGAGTAGAAAGAGGCAGCAGGGAAGAAATAGGAGGATGAAGGAGGGGGTAGGGGCTAGTCAGAAGATTTTGGGGAGGAATAGGACATGGAAGAGATAGACAGAGAGAGCAGAGGGGAAAGGAGCTGGTAGGACAGGGGCAGGAGGCGGGGTGGAAAGGAGGGGAAAGGGGAGTGAAACCGAGAATTCATAAAGAGAAGACACCTCTCTGGAAGAGGAAGTGGCACCTCCTTCAGGCATCCAGTCAGCACTATGTGCTTGTATCAGGGCCATTAAGTTCAGCATGCAGGAGAACAACCTGATCATTGCAGGGTTCCTCCACAATTATCCCCATCTGTTTGGCAACCGGGCGGCCAAGACCTCCAAGGTAACAAAGGGTCAGATATGGAGAAATATTGCCCAATCCATCACCAGGCAGAGCGGCATTGGAATAAGTACAGAGCAGGTTACCCATTGATACCGGGACATTAAGGCCCAGCTCAAGGCCAAGGTGGCAGCGAGAGTTCAATACAACCGGACAACGGGAGAGGGTATGCCCTGTCCAATATAATTCATGGAGATGGAGGACTGACTAATGGAGAGGTTGGGACCAGATGTGTTTGAGGGCATGGCTGAGCAGCTGGACATAATGCAAGCTGTAGCTGGTAAGTTCACTAAACCCCTAAATGGGCAGGCAGAAACCGGTGCACCCATCATTTGGCATAAGATGCTCTCTAAGCAAAGAAGCAAAGTGCACCTCTCATGTCAAATAAAACAATTATATTTGCTGACATATGTACTTATGTCTTCTTTTTTGTTTCTTCTCTTTATTTCCAGAGCTCTTGAGCAGCAAGCTGCTGGTCCCAGCAAGGAATGCCAAGGACCCAGCTTGGAAGCCCCAGGGACCAGCCAGGATGCTCCTGGGAGCAGCCACCTACTATCAATGCTACAGAGGCCTTTACAGATGGACGCCGAGCCACAGTGGAGTGAGGAAGAGGAGGAGCAGCAGGCACAGCAATCACGTCCAATGTTCTTGCTCCAACACCTCCCAACAAGAAGCCCACTTGAAGTCTCCCTTGATCTGGACACATTAATGGAGGAAGGCAATCTGGACTGGCAACCTTCAGACCAGCATCTACCAGGAGCCAACACACCACACCAGCCTGTGGACTCCCCATCACCAGACCACGTGGTGGGCACCAGCAGACCTATGCCCATCATGCGCCCTGAGACACCACCAGTGCCTTCAGCACAGGCAATGACCCCTCCACAATCACAGATGGCTGGAGATGAACTGTGGCACTTGCAGGGAGAGATATGGGTCCTGAGAAGATCAGTGGACTGGAAGAACAGGATCCTGCAACAAAGTATGGCTGCCAGTACCCAAAGTGCTAATACTGTTGTTGCTGCCATAAGCAACCACACCAATGTGCTCACGCAAATTTATCACTGCATGCTGGAGCAGCCTTCGCCGTCCTCGGCTCCATCCCTAGAATCAACACCCCACAGCAGTCTTAGAGATTCAAGTTGCCGCAGGGGTATGTCCCAAAAAGATATGCCCCGCCCCCCCCCCCCCAAGTGGGAAGCCACAGTGTGGCAAGAGGCCTTGAAAGAATTGTGAAACTGCCCAGTAAGGGCCAAGAAGACAAAAGAAGACTGGACCAGCCTTTTCATAGAGTTGCTGTGCCATCTAGATGGAAGGAACCTGCTCAGTGTGTCCTCACTACAGAGTTGCTGTGCCAGCACACACAATGGATAGTGTTCTCTGAAGCATTTTCATGCATCACACTAACTAAGAAGCCATCCTTGAGGCTCTGCCCCTATTATGGCCAACTTTAAGTAGCCTACAATCACTTTGCAGCTGCCGCTTATGGCCAGGCTATCCTTTCTTCTGCTCCAAAGTGCTGGGTGTCCTCTTTTCTCATCTCCTGCAAGTGCTGCCTCCATGCTGTTGGGTGTCCTCTCTTCTCATCTCCTGCAAGTGCTGCCTCCATGCTGCTGGGTATCCTCTCTTCTCATCTCCTGCCTCCATGCTGCTATGTCTCCTCCTAGGCCTCCTGCCTCCATGCTGCTGGGTCTTGTGCTGCTCCTGCTGCGGTGATGCTGCACTCTGTGGTTGTACTCCTGCTGCCTACATGCTGAATTGTTTGGTCATACTCCTGCTGCTTGTATGCTGAACCTAGCTGCCATAACCCTTAGGCTATACTTTTCGAGTGCACTCTTTCAACATGGACTGTCTGGGGCCTTTACATTTACACATAGAAGTGCTGCATGTAGCTGTTACTTTACAGCACTACTATAGCTTTTGGGGTGCTACTTCCTCTTTCCATGTTCTTAATTGTAATCATGATTATGCCTAAATGATAAGATGTAATGCCTGTATATGTAAAAATTCTATTTAAGTCTATTAATGTATAGGTGTATACTGAATATGCTGTTCATGAGATGTACATAGTTTTTTGCTATTTGCTGTCTTGTCCTTGCAGAATGTGATTACCTAAACATTGCCTTTATTTCAAACAGTGCACTACATGTTTTGATATAAAGTGCTCATTGTTTGGAAATATAAATATACTGGTGGTCTCCTTTTATTGTGTGCTTTTTGTGTTTATGGTACCGAAGGTTAAAGGTTTGCTCTCCACATGATCTTGCATGCTACAATGCCCTGCCTCATTCCAATTTTGCAGTTATTGAGCATGCAAGACCATATGGGCTACGGCATTACAATGAAAGCTGCGTATATGCTGGTAAGCAAGACAGCCAGAGGTAAAGAAGAAGCTCCTTATTGTGCCTATTGTTGCCTTGTCTACATGCCATACTGTTTGTTAACTCCTGCTTACATGTGCCCGTATGTGATCTGCTCTGTACCTTCATGGTCAACATGTTATATAGTGTGCATGTACAGCTTGGGTGGTATAAAAGGGGACATAGGAGTCTTCATAAACCATACTGAATATTGGTACATAATCTCTAGGGATGTGAATCGTTTTTTGACGATTTAAAAAAATCGTCAGATATTTTTTAAATCGTCAAAAATCGTTAGAGTCGCGATACAATAGAAATTCCCCCGATTTATCATGAAAAATTGTAAATCGGGGGAGGGGGAGGGCGGGAAAACCGGCACACCAAAACAACCCCTAAACCCACCCCGACCCTTTAAAACGAATCCCCCACCCTCCCGAACCCCTCCAAAATGTTTTAAAAAACCTGGTGGTCCAGTTGGGGAGTCCCAGCGCGATCTCCCGCTCTTGCGCCATCGGCGCTATTTTGGCTGCCACTAAAAAAATGGCACCGATGGTCCAATAAAAAAAAAACCCACCCGACCCTTTAAATTGACCCCCTTAGCCTCTCCCACCCTCCCGACCCCCCCCCCCCCCCCCCCCCCCCCCAAAACCTTTTAAAATTACCTGGTAGTCCAGTGGGGGCACGGGGAGCGATTTCCCACTCTCGGGCCATCGGCTGCCACTAATAAAAATGACACCGATGGCCCTTTGCCCTTACCATGTGACAGGGTATCCGTGCCATTGGCGAGCCCCTGTCACATGGTAGGAGCACTGGATGGCCGGCACCAATGGCGCCGGCCATCCAGTGCTCCTTCCACACTGTGACTCCCACCCCTGTATTGGCATGGCTTGGGGGTCTGTATAATACATGTAAGGTAATGCTGATCTTAAAGGTAGCATCCAGATCCCATAGGCAGGCCACTACAGGCATTGCAGGCAGTCTGTGGAAGTCTGCCTGGTCCACAGCACCTGCAGCTGCCCTCTACATTCTGTGCTCTGCACCTGTGCAGGTTCTGTACCATACAGTACTCACTCACTCCTCCTCCCTACTTGTCACACAGCAGCTGACACTGTGTAGCAAGAGTCATCAAGTACACAGCATAGTGGAACTGAACATGTGGTTGCTGTACAAGTGAAGCTCCTACAGTGTTTAAGAAATGGCAGCCCCTCTCTTTGTAGACAGATATAGGCACATCACATCTAGCTTTGCACAGAAAAGTAATTGTTTCTCATATTGGTGAAAGATGGTAGGTGTACCTTTCCTGCATCTACACAGCACAGAGGGAGTCCATATGCTGCCCTGTCAGAGACACACCGTCTCCATATGGCAAACACTCCATCAAAGCTGTGCAAAAGATGTCTGTGCTAAATTTAGGCACACATACTACCTGCTAAGTGGTATTGGAATGCAGGGCCAAGGGAACAATCTCTGAATTCAATATCACCCTCACACACTGAGTGAACATGACACACACAACACGTCAGTCACTGAGTCAATCACTCACTTTTGTTAGCATTAGGGCTACATGCCTCATTTCCTGCACATACATAAGTGCAAGACCTATGTTCCAGCAATGTTTGGCATTAAACTAAATAGAGGTGTGTGGCAGCTTGCTGTAAAAGCTAATGAGTCTTCCTCCACAAACATTATCTAGAGCTGCCCACAGGTAACACTTCTGTGACAGGCATATAATCACTCCTACTTAGTGCAAGATTCTGACATGTGGCCCTGAAGGTCTTAGGTGGCGCAAAATACCTGTCAGTGAAGATGGCAACACATAAATCCATCAGCAATCATGGCATGCACATGACAACTTGGGAACAGTAGGCCTATACAATCAGAACTGTGTAGCGGTTACTATGGAGGTAGCCTGTATGCTCATAACCTGTTCAGCTGAACACACTAGGTCAACACGGAATGCAATACAGAGAGGACTACATGTACTGAGTAGGACCAGAGCAGGCTAGCTCACAACTAACTGCAGATGTGTGTAACAGCACTTACTGCTGAGCCTACAGCATAGCAGCTGTACAGTTGTCCACGCCCCTGGTCAGATGGTCTGATTCATGTGCATCAGCAACAGTATGCAACCATGAAAGCATGGAAATGAGTGCACTGATGTTGTTAATGGTACTATATGCAAAGTGCTTTTGGACAGGAGTGCTGAACCAATGTGTTCTAATGGCCTCTGAGATCACACCAGCAGTGTTACAGGTAGTAGGTGTAGTTAAAGGTGAAGATTGTGTATATGTTGAGGGTAGGAACATATGTGCATACTGCTGTACCACATGACTATCTGTGATGTATAATGCACTATGACCTTCCAGCAACCTGCCATCTCCAGATCACAGTGAGCCTATGTGTGACACAGCAGTTTAAGGCATGTGAACCCTTGGCCTGTAAAATGTGAACGTTTGAAGAGGAGAGATGTGGTTGCTGTAAGAGTGGTTATAAACTATACTGTCATGGTGACATGTCAGAGATCAGAGGAAATTACAAGTGAAGGCAGGATAGTATCATATTCCCAATCCTGCCTTCACTCAGCTCCATATGAATCCTCCCATAGGTTTGCCAAGAAGGCAATACCACCTACATGACATCATGACAGGCAAGGCCCTCACCTTTTGCACATATATTTTGAGAAATTGTCTAGCTTGCATGTAGGGGTGCATGCAATGAGAAACTGGAATGCTACCTTTGAAGGAGCTATGCACATAATCTAAACTGCACCAAGTAGCACAGTTGCTGTCATCCAGACTGTAATGGAAGGTGTCATCCCAAACCAGTGTGATATGTGCAGCATTGTGACCACCTGTCCTAAATGCAATGGAAGCAAAACAAAACCAAGACTCTCTATACCTGTAGGCATGGCAGTTAGATGATGACTAGATGTGCATATGTTGCAAAGCGGTATGCAGTTATACATACTAGTGTACACAGACTGTGCTGATGCACTGGAATCACGTTGGTCTGGGAATGCCAATGTGACTGTAAGCACACCCATTAAAGAGGTATTACTTCGTCTGCACACCTTTAAGCACTTCTGAATGAGTGTCTAATAATTGCAATCTGGCAGTCCAATATTTGTGTCTACTTGTTAGTTTGCCATGCGTGTTGCACCTTCAGTGCTATTTGAGATTTACAGCATTTGTATAGGTGTAGCTATCCAGGGTCAAAGACCATGTGGGGCACCAGCACACTTATGTCACTATGTCATCCACATGTGGGCAGGAGAATGAGGTCCGCTGGTCAAGGCTCGCAGGCCACACCATGCTAGGTAGGCCACTAAGTGTAATACCACATGTGCCTCTGTTAATGTCACTATAAGGTGGCACCAACATGTCTATCATGTAATGTTTACTGTGAAAACCTTATTTCAAGTAACTGTAATGATGCATTGCCAAGACAAATCCAGAGCATCCATACGTGTTTTATGCTACATGGTGACCTACACAGCCAAGAAGTTAGAGAAAGAAAAAGGATAGCGAGTAGAGCAGCAGCTAACAGCCTTGAGCCGGCCCTCCCATGAAAGGGGAAGTGGTCCGTGAGGCCTATCAGGAAAAGTGTGTTTGTATAAGGTTTTGCAAAATCTGGCTGCCACTCAGTGTGATCTCCTGGGCTCATGCAGGGAGACATGGGGGATCCAGGGGGAGATCGGGACGTAGGTCCCTTAGTAGTCAACGGCATACAGACACATTATGGAAAACACAGCACAGCAACACAATCTTTGCAACTTTGGGTGGGGCATACATTGAAGCTTTACCCATCCTGTCCAAACAGTGAAAACTTTTAGGAAGGATGAAGGTGTGTTCTATGACACAATGGGAAGCACATAAGGCCTCGTTGTATCTCATCTCTGTTAGCGTGTTTTGCATGTGTATGGGAGTGAGAAGCCAGGGCCTGCAACTGTACCCTGAATCTCCTGTGACAATGACAGAAGAAAGGCATAATTGATAGCATTGTTACTTGCAGATGTGAGTGGCTAACCACAGCATCCAGTAAGACTGTATAAGGTTGCCTGTACCATTGCCTAAGAGCATTTAACATAGTTATTGGCCACTATATGTGTAGGCAAGCCATTGCCAAAATAAGCTCAGCAGTTCATGACTACTACATCTGATGTGACTACTGGAAGTATTGCATGACAGGCCCTTGCAACCTAGCAAAGGCTACTGGTGTGTAGCTGCCTGTCAACCTTGAAGAGAAATGTAAGGGGTGACATACCTGTGCCAGCAGCAAATTCCGTACCTCATGCTGTACAGATGAAAGTCCATGGCAGCTGTGCAGTCTGCCCTCCATAGAAAGTCATTAGTGAGTCCACACACAGGCAATATGACAGGCCACCAACATGCACTGCAGACTGCTCATGGTACAAGTGTGTGAGGCTGTACAGAACTGTATGTGACTATCTTCCTGATGCCTCAATAACGGCCCATACATGATGGAGCTTTGCCAGCAGTGTGGACAGTGCAAGCTTTGGATTCACCTGAGACTTTGTAACAGATACTAAGGGGTGGATAAGAACAGGGCTTTATAGAAATAAAGAAACGCAACGAGTATTAGGGATGTGAATCGTTTTAGGACGATTAAAATTATCGTCCGATAATTTTAATATCGTCTTAAACTGTTATGGAACACAATACAATAGAGATTCTAACGATTTATCGTTATAAATCGTTAGAATCGTGAGCCGGCACACTAAAACCCCCTAAAACCCACCCCCGACCCTTTAAATTAAATCCCCCACCCTCCCGAACCCCCCCCGCCCAATGACTTAAATAACCTGCGGGTCCAGCGGCGGTCCGGAACGGCAGCGGTCCGGAACGGGCTCCTGCTCCTGAATCTTGTTGTCTTCAGCCGGCGCCATTTTCCAAAATGGCGCCGAAAAATGGCGGCGGCCATAGACGAACACGATTGGACGGCAGGAGGTCCTTCCGGACCCCCGCTGGACTTTTGGCAAGTCTCGTGGGGGTCAGGAGGCCCCCCACAAGCTGGCCAAAAGTTCCTGGAGGTCCAGCGGGGGTCAGGGAGCGATTTCCCGCCGCGAATCGTTTTCGTACGGAAAATGGCGCCGGCAGGAGATCGACTGCAGGAGGTTGTTCAGCGAGGCGCCGGAACCCTCGCTGAACGACCTCCTGCAGTCGATCTCCTGCCGGCGCCATTTTCCGTACGAAAACGATTCGCGGCGGGAAATCGCTCCCTGACCCCCGCTGGACCTCCAGGAACTTTTGGCCAGCTTGTGGGGGGCCTCCTGACCCCCACGAGACTTGCCAAAAGTCCAGCAGGGGTCCAGAAGGACCTCCTGCCGTCCAATCGTGTTCGTCTATGGCCGCCGCCATTTTTCGGTGCCATTTTGGAAAATGGCGCCGGCTGAAGACAACAAGATTCAGGAGCAGGAGCCCGTTCCGGACCGCTGCCGTTCCGGACCGCCGCTGGACCCGCAGGTTATTTAAGTCATTTGGGGGGGGTTCGGGAGGGTGGGGGATTTAATTTAAAGGGTCGGGGGTGGGTTTTAGGGGGTTTTAATGTGCCGGTTTTGCGATTTTTAGATTTTTAGATTTTTCACGATTTTTCACGATATTTTACCCCCCCAAACGGCAACAATACGATTCCCTCCCCCTCCCAGCCGAAATCGATCGTTAAGACGATCGAGGACACGATTCACATCCCTAACGAGTATAGTGGCTCCTCACTCAGCAACCTTTAGATCTCGAGCATTGTTTACCCTCACTAATTTGGCCGGCCTCTGAAACATGGGCAGATAAAGGCATGGCCTTGAACAATTACCTGCATACATGACAGCACAAGGCAGTTGTCATGCCACTGATCATGTCCTCCCCCACAGCTCCCCGCCTCCCTCCATTTGGGTGCCATTAGCCACATACGCATAAGTAGAGATGGAATTGAGAAAGAAAAGTGTGTCTTACCTACGAGTCAAGCGTCACCATACAGGCCACCCTCAAAATTGGGAAAGAGTCCGATTGCCTAAATATAAAGTATCGTGCGTGGCTACCGGATACCTGGCCAGCACATCGAGGATGTGCATTTGAGCATCGCAAACCACTTGCACATGGATGGAGTGGAAGAGCTTTCTGCTGCAGTATGTTTCCTCCCTCTGACAGGGTGGAACGATGGCCACATGAGTGCAGTCGATAGCTCCGACAACATTGGGAAAGTGTGCGAAGGCATAGAAACCTCTCTTCAAGTCCATCAAGTCCTTCGTTAAAGACCCATGATAACTTGTGATAGCTTTTGCACATGGCACTACCAGCCCCTACTTTACATTAATCCTGCCCAAACTCCACCTACTGGAATTTGAGATAAATACTGTTTTGGCTGATAATGCACAAATAATGCAGGCATAATACACAGAAAAAAGGTGTAGTTATTTACGGCATTAAAACCTGTGTTGCTGTGTGCTACTTTATCACATGCCATATTAACTGACCCTCATTTCCATTTACTCCACCCAAACTCCTCCCACTTGAATACAAATTTTAAATTTGCATATGCATTTCAAGATGCGGTATGTATCTCGTGCGTTATGGCATTATCGCTATTGCATGCATTAAGACCCTAATGTGTGTGATAAAGCCCTAATGCATTTTGATAAATTACCCTGTAGGGTTGATGTTTTTCTACTACAGAGCCCCCCAAGCAAGAGCTATATGAATAATTTATCATTCCTAACAATTAAAACAAAGCAAAGTAATTATTAACCATTATTAATAACAGTTTGGAAGAGTGAATGAAAACGTCATGCATTAATAACTGCAACTTTTTAATTCCAATTATTTTTGCTGTATACAGTCCTCAATCAGTCAAAAATCTTGTAAATTATGTTTTCTCAAAAATTACTTTTAATGTCTTCTTTTCAAAAATGGGACCATTCTAATTAGAGGGATTTCTGTTTCTGTGAAATGAATTTACACCTGAAAATTAAAAAATTCCAACTTTAAGACAGTAGGATTGCTGCATAAAAATCATATCTTGTGTCAAGTTGGCTTTTTTTTCCTAGCTTTTTGTATTTGACAACTTTGAGAAGTTGCTAACTGCTGCAGTATATTATGGTCAAGAGAAATATACACAAGAAAGAATGAAATCTTGAGATCTCCTGACAACAGGCTACAACTGATAATAATTTCCTTCCTTGGATTATCCTTCCTTAAAATAGAAAGCATGAAATAGAGAATGATGACAAGAAGATATAATAAAACAAATAATTTTATTTGCCATATCAGCAGCTATGCTGCTGAATATTTGTGTACAAATCTTCATTTATTTATTTATTTATTTAGCATTTTTCTATACCGACTTTCCAATAACAAAATTATTGATCAATTCGGTTTACATTTTAAACAATAACAACAATGACAAGTAAATGTCTTACAATGAACAGGTCGAATTAACTTGGATTAAGATATATGGGGATAATAACATAATTAAGATATATGGGGGTAATAACATAATTAACATGAGCGGTGCCTAATATAGGCTAGAGGTTGGGTTTTGATAATAGACTGCCGAAGATAATAGACTGCCAAAGATAATAGACTGTCAAAGATAATAGACTGCCAAAGATCATGTGATTTCTAGAGAAGATCTATATAGTTCTCTAGCATGTTACCACTGAGGGGATATTGGCAGGGATATTTCGCAGGTTGATGTTATGGGAAAGCTTGGTTGAATAACCAAGTCTTGAGTCTTTTTTTAAATGTAGTGGAGCATTGCACTGATCTGAGCTCTGATGGGAGAGAGTTCCAGAGTTTAGGCCCAGCTGTGGAGAAAGCTCTTTTACTTAATGCTGACTTCATCGGTGGAATTTGAAGGTTGTTTTTGTAGGCTTGTCTCACTGGTCTGGAAGATGTGTGGAGTTGGAGAGGGAATGTGAGCTCGAGTGGTGCCAGGTTGTGTATTGCCTTGTGGGTTACTGAGAGCACTTTGAATAGTATTTAGCCAGTTAAGTATTTAGCCAGTTAAGTCTTATTCAGCTAAGTTATAACTACTCTATGGCAGGTGTAACTTATCCAATTAACTTAACCAGACAAGTCTGAATATTGGCACTTATCCAGCTAGATTAATCAGATAAGTAAGACCATCCCATTATGTCCATTGCCCACCCGAGTTATCTAGCTATCCACTTAAGCAGATAAGTCGCTTATCCAATTAAGTGAATATTTCTGAAAGTAGCCATACATTCAGCGGCCGTCACTTAGCAGGATAAGTCTTCTTTATCCTGCTAAGTAGCTTTTGAATATTGGACTCCTTAAGTAGAATTTTCAGACTGTATGCCCTGGGACAAAGCCCATTGATAGTTTATATTCATGGAGTTTGCACCAATTTCAAAAGTCCAGAATGTTGGGCTTGATGGACCCTGGTCTGACCCAATATCACAACTTCTTAATGTTCTTATGTTCAAAAGGAAAGTATGCATGTACTTTTAGTTAGAAACTTTCCACAAGTACAAAGCAGACATTTGCAATTCCTTTTGTTCCAGTACTGTCTTCATGCAAAATAGCACATTAAGATCATTTTCAAAGGAGTTACACGTGTACATGTAACATATTATTGTAGCAATTTTCAAAAGCCCATTTTCCTGTGATAAGTGCATGTAAATGTCGGTAAAACCTATAACAATTTAATAGTGTATATTGTACTAATATTGAAAAGCCTTTTTGCTATTCCTAGGGACTGATGTCCTAAAACATCTGCTCTAAAAATTGGCATTCATTATTAGCATAGGTATTGATCATTATGTTTATTACCAATGTTTTAAACTACCCCCTTTTCAATCCATTAAATCACAAAATAAAGCCTTTCACGCCTCTATCTTTCCTCCCTACTTACCCTGTCTCAAAGAAATGTCTCTAGCTTGATTCATGCTCCCATCTACCAGATCTCAAAATTAAAGTTTCTCAACTATCTATTTGCTCTTCCAATAGCATGAATAAAAAGAAAGAATTTGCCACCATGATCCCGTCCTCCCTCCAAACCTGATCAATTAAAAATAAAGGACTGTTACTAGGGTTGCTAACTGCCTCCATATTTTCAGAACAGGTTGATCCAGTCCTGGTTCAACTCCTCTGGATGAAGATACTTATAGTCTTGCTTTTCTTAGGGAATGCAGTAGGGAAATCAATATAAGTCCCAGCATGCAACTGGGTAAAATCAGGACTGATTCATCTGTCCTGAAAATCTGGAGCCAGTTGGAAACCCTATCTCCTATTCACACAATAAAATAATTCAACCCTTTACCACCATTCATTATTCCACTCACTTGATCAAATAAAACAACCTTCCATCTACAGGAAACGCCAAATGTTCCTAATACTGAATCAGAACTGCAGAAGGAGACAGCTTTACCTCTCTACAATCCAGTGATGAGCAAAGCTCTGAACACTCAGAGCTTCGTGTGACTTCTCCAAATCCTATTTGGATATCAAACCATACCGTTTGATGATCACTAGTGCTGAGGTGGGCCCTGACCTGGACATTAGAGACATTATCACTGATAGTGAGCACTAAATTGAGTATAACGCTCTCCCTCATGTGTTCCATTACCATTTGTTTAAACAGAGCCCCTTGCAGGGTATCCACTGTCTCTCTACTTCCTTAGATTATGCAGAAGGTATTCTCCAGTCTGTCCAACAGATTAAAATCTCCAACAATCAACTCTTCTCCCTTCTTTCCCACCTTTTGGATATCTTCAACCAGATCTCTGTCTAATTCTTCAGTTTGAGTGAGAGGCCTATAAACCACTCCAGTAAAATAAATGCACCATCATCTTTTTTTAGGATGGCCGATAATACTTCTTCTTTACTCCACATTCCTTGCAGTTCAGTTGCTTGGATATTGTTTTTGACATAAAGAGCTGTTAATCCCCATTTCTGTCCTCTCTGAACTTCCTTAACAAGTTATAGCCTGGTATGGCCCTATCCTAATCACGAGAATCCATGAACCATGTGTCCGTAACAGCAACAATGTCCAAGTCCACCTCCACCATTAGGGCTTGCAGGTCTTGGATTTTATTGCCCAGACTACAAGCATTTGGGCTCATAGCTTTCCACTAAGGGAATATAAGGCCATCACAGTATTCAAGGGAGGTTATTCAAATATACTGATCCAAATCACAGTGAATCTGGAAGATGTAGTTGTCCAAATTGACAAACTGAAGAGTAGCAAATCACCTGAAATGGTTGGTATTCATCCCAGGGTTCTGGAAGAATTAAAAAATGAAATGTTAGACCTATTACAAGTACTTTGTAACCTATCATTAAAATAATCTATTGTACCTGAAGACTGGAAGGTAGCCAATGTAAACCTGATATATAAAAAGGGTTCCAAAAGTGATCCAGGAAACTATAATCAGGTGAGTCTCATTTCAGTGCCAGGAAAAATCATGGAAATTGTTATAAAGAATAAAATCATAGACCATATATATATAGACATGATTTAATGGGACACAGCCAGCATGGATTTACCCAAGGAAAGTCCTGCTTCACAAATCTGCTACATTTTTTGAAGGGATGAATAAGCATGTGGATAGAGGTGAACCAGTAGATGTGGTGTATTTTGATTTTCAGAAGGCAAAGTTCCTCATGAGAGGTTTCTAAGAAAATGAAAAAGTGGGATAGGAGGTGATGTTCTTTTGTGGATTCAAACTGGTTAAAATACAGGAAACAGAGAGTAGGATCAAATGCTCAATTTTCACAGTGGAAAAAAGTAAACAGTGCAGTGCTTCAGTTCTTGCACTGGTGCTTTCTAATATATTTATAAATGATCTGGAAACAGGTACGATGAGTGAGGTGATCAAATTTTCAGATGACACAAAATTATTCAAAGTAGTTAGATCACAAGTGGATTGTGATCAATCATAGGAGGACCTTGTAAGAGTGGAAGATTGGGCATCCAAATGGCAGATGAAATACAATGTGGACAAATGCAAGGTAATGCAAATAGGGGGAAATAACTCATTCCACTTCTTCCTTTTTTTTTTAGAAATGGGCAGGCACTGGAGTTGTCATCCTTATTGAGGGTACAGACCACCAAGGAACCAACAAGATCTAACATACTCAAGACCGTTCACTCGGTCACAGTTCCATTAGGAACAGTATAAGCATTACTGCTATACAAGAATGATTATTGAATAAAGGATTATCTTTTGTTCCTATACATTTTCATAATTGATTTCAGTGTAGAATAGTTATTTTCTGCTTCTTTAGTCATTTATAGGTGCGTTTATTTTTTGACACGTATCCCTGTCCTACATCAAACATTTCAGTGGTGCAGAAAAAATCGAAGTGGATTCCTTCAGGCCCACCTGATGCATGCATAAAGACGTTTATGGATCTGGTCTTACATGACATCACTAAGATTGAATTCCGTAGATGCACGATTCAGCATAATCTAAGTCATGAGGAAAAGGAAGCATTGAAACAATTGAGTAACAACTCTGACTTGGTCATAAAACAAGCTGAGAAAGGGGGTGCTGTGGTCATCCAGAATCATGATCAATACTATGAAGAAATTAGATCTCAACTGAGTAATGAAATCTATTAGGGATGTGCAATCGTTTTTCCCGAATTAGGCAAGTTAAACAAAATTGCCTATTTTGGAATGGTTTGGGAGAACCGAAAAACGATTGAATTTTTTCCGAATTTTCAGAAAAAATTCATTTTCGACTTAGTTCATGGTAACTACCCGTTACTGCACACTAACTCTGCCACTAACTCCCGTTAATGAACACTAACCCAAAATCGGGGTCCCCGAAAACCCTCCACAAAATTCCCGTGGGGGGGGGGGGGGGCCCAGAAATGAAGCCTGACACGAAATTCTACCCCGAATCACATCTCTAAAATCTATTATAATTGTTTGGAAAAGACCCTACTCCTTTGTTCACTGATTCTATCAATGTTGAACTGGTTTTAGCAGTAACAGAAGGCTTTTTGATGACCCATGAAATAAAATTTCTTAGGTCGGAAGACCTTGTTATCCCGGTTTTTCATACATTACTGAAGGTGCACAAACAGCTGCAAAACCCACTGGGATACCCCATTGTGGCTTCCATCAGCTCTATTCTAGAGCCATTATCACAATTCGTTGATGTTTTTCTCAGGAATGAAGTACCGAAGATACACTCATAGATAAAGGACACTAAATATATGTTTAATATTTTGAATACGACTACACTGGATTCATAATTTGCATTTTTGGTATCTTTGGATGTTAAATCCTACATACTAACATCCCACAGATTAGGAACACAGTTGATAAGCATCTTCACCGGATATCCACTGTCTTTATATTACATAGGGCAGAATTAACTTTATGGCAGAATTATTTTTTTGCTATAGATTCTTTTTATATTTAACAACATGGTACCTCAACGGGCACAACAATGGCCCAGAGTATTGCAAATCTGTATGTAGCACATTTTGAGGAACAGTTTGTGTATCCATCTAATTTTTTAAAAATACATTAAAATCTGGCATAGATATATAGACAATAATCAAATGAATTGACACAAAAAACAATTGTGAAGAAATAAACCACCACCGTACTTATATATAATGATATTCAACAAAAAGGACCATCATATTAAGCACTACCAGCATATACACACCTTCATTGCTGTCCATCACATTTTTTTAGGATCTTTTATGCAAGTAAAATATCACATCTCAAATCTGAGGCTAACACAAGTTTAATTTTAAGTAATAGCTGTAACAATCTCCATCAGTCCCAACATATGCCATGTTTCGAGGGGATGATGTTACTAATTTCCAAGGAACTGAAATAAGAAAAAAGGCATCAAGACAGAGAGCTTCCCACCCCTGTGGAGTAAGTTGACAGTCTTTACAGTTATGTAATCTACTGCAGATGGGGGCCCCGTGAAGGATGGGCTAGGACTGAGAGGAGGAAAGTGAGTGAAACAGAGTGTTATAGTATAGGGTTGTGGATGGAGAGTGTAATGTAAACCCCAAAGATTATTTACATTGCTTATTTGCTACATGACTATTGAACCTCAGTATCATGGCTCTTCATGGTTGCAAAATGTAGTTATAGCACTCCTTGTCACATACCAGTATGCAAGTCCTATTAGCACCTACAGAGAACACTCATGGTACTCTTTCCATTTTTTCCAGTACATAGAGGACCTGAAGAAGAAGGCCCGGTGGTTGCACCTAAAGAAGAGGAGATAGCTGGAGCGGCTGAAGGCGAAGCGGGCTGGACCTGGTGGTAGGTAATCCTTCCATGCTCTAACATTTGGCAGAGGTACAGTATGGTTTCCTTATTAAATCTGAACCTGCGCATTACTTCCTTCTCAGACAGATTCAGAAAATGTGTCCGAGTCCTGTAAACTCTATGTAAAAGGTAACTCCTCATCCTCAGCATTCTTCTTCTCCTCTCTCTTTCTCTTCTGAGCCGTTTAGATCAGAGGACCCATGCAGCTATTATAATCATGTTGAGAAGCAGAAATGTAAAAGATGCCACTGAATTGCTGTCCCTTGTGTTTATCACTGCCTGTTGCAGTCTCTTTCCATTAGACAAAATGCAACAGTGCATACATTACAGTTTCCCAGTTACCACCAGTAAGTCCCACAAGCTCTTCCTCCCACCATCTGCCTTGCTCTTGAATTGAGTGACCCAGAGCAAGGAGCCCAAGAAACCGGAAACAACCTAGGAAAATTGAAAGTAAACAGTTGCTCGTGCATCCAGGCAGGCAGTAGTAAATATACGTGTGAAAGATTGGCTGAACGTGCCAGGTCATATGCGCCCATCCCATATAAAATATGTCATGCGCACATTAGTCAGGTATACGCCCCGACACGTCCCTTTTTTATGCACGCGACTTTGTGTGCACAGGCACATTTACGCACACAAATACTGCTATGCAAAATTCAATTTCCTCACGCAGGACCTAATTACATGCATAGGTGCTGATATTTAGGCATGCAGGTCTTTTAAAATCCACCCTATTTTGTTGTGAATAAAACGTTTTGTGGTAAAATTTGTTTCTCAAATGTATTTAGATTTCCTGGTATTTATATATTGAATTCCAAGAACAGAATAGAAGAGAACTAACTTTTCAAATGAGCCAATCAAACCTTACTGGTAAAAAAATGGTCCCTCTCTGACCAGCTAAATTTAATTGGTTAGATTCACAAGGCAGATAGATTGACATGGAAAAGGGCAAGAAAGATGATTAAGTTGGGGAATAGACTTTAACCAGTTAGCACTATCTATATGTTCTATGAATTTGTTCTTTAGAATAGTTTCCATGATTTTACTATAATTGGCGGTCCGAGGGCTGCTCCCATGAACCACTGCACTCAACCTTATGGCAGGAACCCCTAATATGGCAGGATACCGGGCCTGTCATTCTGCTTCTTGACAGTGGTGGGACACCGCTAGTGCTGCTCCTGAACCTGTGCGGCTGGACACCACCAGCAAATACATACCGTACCTCTCCTTAGGCACGCAAATGCTTGACTGTTGCACAATTAAAGGGACTGCAGAGGGAAAGTCCCCATGGCCCCTACTGATGACATCAACACCTCAGGTCTATAAAAGGGCAAAGTTCCATACACAACTTGCCTCATCAACAGGTCCAACTACTGCCTAGTAATGCCCATTGCTTCACAGCATCTTGTCTTCTTTCCAACTTTTAACCTTGTCTTCAGTTCCCCATTCAGCCTTATTTACAGTTCCTTGTCCACCCTTGTCTTCTGTTCATTGTCCAGCTTGTCTTTGTCAGTTTGCTCCAACCTTGTCTCCATGCCTACCTATCCAGACTTTCTCATTCCTTGGATAGAAATCTGTTATTAACCATTGCCTGGACCTTGGACTCCTCTGATCATTGCCCACCTTTGACCACTGCCTGGATCTTGGATAACTTGGATACCTCTGACAAATGCCTACCTTTGATCAGTGCCTGGACCTTGCACCCTCCTGACTGCCACTTGCCCACAACCCTAGCTAGCCATTGTCCTCTACTTCAGCCACTAGAAGAGATCCCACCTACATCCTGCTGTCCCTGATACTCAAAGGCTCAACCTGAGGAGAACAAGTGCTAGTTTTGGTGGAGATCCTGAAGGGGATCTACCTTGCTTGGGTCTGCCTGCCATCAGAGGGAGCTTGCAGGGCTCCTTCCTGCATGTAAAGCCAATCCTACCTCTGTCCCAAGGTCCACAGACACAACAGATTTTTCCTGGCACAGAAGTAAGGCTTACTAGGGATGTGCATTTGTTTTTTGATGAATTAGGAAATCGTACGACATTTCTTAATTCATCATGTATCGGTAAAACCGATAAAGGATCACATTTTCCACGAATTTTCAGGAAAAATCATTTTAGTGTGCGCTAATGGGAGTTAGCGCACACTAACTCCCTTTAGTGCGCACTAACGGTTTTATGTTTGTGCGCACTAACCCGGAAATGATTTGCCATGAAAAAAAAATACCGAACCGCAGGAGATACGAAATTTCCCGCAGTTTTATGAAATCAATCGCCAGCACGATGCACATCTCTAAGGCTTCCAGGTCTATAATTTCCTGGATCACTTCTGGATATCTTTTTAAATGTCAACGTTACCTTGGCCAGGTAAAATGAATGATTTTAATGATAGGTTACAATTTTCTAGTAATAGGTTTGAAATTTCATTTTTGAGTTCTTTCAGAAACCTGGTGTGTATTACTTCTGGTCCAGGTGATTTGCTACTCTCCAGTTTGTCAGTCTAGCCTTCTACATATCCAGGCTCCCTGTGATTTGTTTCAGTTCATCTGAATCAACAACCTTGTAAACCTTCTCTGGAATAGGTATCTCCAAAACATCCTCATTAGTATATACTAAAGTAAAGAATTCATCTAGTCTTTTCATGATGGCCTTATTTACTCTAATTGCCCCTTTAACGCCTTGATCATCTAACAGTCCAGGCAATTCTTTCAGAAGCTTTCTGTTTCAAATATGTTTTAAAAATTATTATCTTGAGATTTTGCCTCTACTGCCAACTTCTTTTCAAATTCTCTCTTAGGGCCTCATTTTCAAAGCACTTTACCGCGTGCGATAAATTCGCGAATCGCGTTTGCAAATTAGTCATTTGGTATTCAAGGGGCAGAGCATATGTAAAGCGGGAACCTGTGTATCATGTGCGGCGAAACAACCGCAGTGGTAGCGCGGCTGCTACGGACCAGAAAAGGATTATCACCATCCACGGTAGTTCCAGTCAGCCTGTTGCAGGAGAGAGAGAGAGAGAGAGAGAGAGAGAGAGAGAAAGAGAGAGAGAACCTTACTATAGTGCTTATGCCCTACATAGGTATTTGAATCCCTATGGGAGGGCTACCTACTAACTCAGGGTGGGGATTAGGTATGAGCGTCGGGGGTTGGGGGCCACTTTTGCATTCCACATGAGACCTACGGACAGAACAGTGGTCTCTAGTGCAGATTTGCTGGCAGTCGGAGTGAGGACGCTCACTCCAAGAAGTGGTTTGGGAAACGTTCTCTCCACCTAGCTTGATGGACACTCTACCTGGGCAACAACATGCTAGGTGGAGAAAATGTTGGCCAAATCTCCGCTTGGAGTGAGCGTCCTCACTCCGACGGCCAGCAAATCTGCACTAGAGACCACTGTTCTGTCCGTAGGTCTCATGTGGAATGCAAAAGTGGCCCCCAACCCCCGACGCTCATACCTAATCCCCACCCCGAGTTAGTAGGTAGCCCTCCCATAGGGATTCAAATACCTATGTAGGGCATAGGCACTATAGTAAGTCTCTCTCTCTCTCTCTCTCTCTCTCTCTCTCTCTCTCTCTCTCTCTCTCTCTCTCTCTCTCTCTCTCTCTCTTTCTCTCGGCTGTCTGGGATATCGTGCAAAAACATCACTGCACACGATGTTTCCCCACTGCATGAAAGAAGCCTCATTTGCATTGGTAATGCCCCCTAATGTGTTATTGGAAAATAAGGCCCTTAGTCTTTCTTATTAAGTTTTACATTTTATTTGCAAATGCTTATGGTTTTTCCTATATTCTTCAGATGGATTCTTCTTCCAATTTTTGAAGGAAGTTATTTTCGCTAAAATAGCCTCATTAACCTTATCTTTTACTCATGCTGGCAATCATTTGGTCTTCTTTCCAACTTTCCAAATGCATTGAATATATCTGGACTGTGCTTCAATGATGATATTTTTAAACAATGACCACACCTGTTGTGCACTCTTTAACCTTTATAGGTGTACCTTTCAGTTTTTTCTAACTATTTTCTTCATTTTATCAAAGTTTCACTTTTGAAAGTTTGTGCTAGAGCTGAACATAAGAACATAAGAACATGCCATACTGGGTCAGAACAAGGGTCCATCAAGCCCTGCATCCTGTTTCGAACAATGGCCAATCCAGGCCATAAGAACCTGGCAAGTACCCAAAAACTAAGTCTATCCCATGCTACTGATGCTAGTAATAGCAGTGTCTATTTTCTAAGTCAACTTAATTAATAGCAGGTGATGGACGTCTTCTCCAAGAACTTGTCCAATCCTTTTTTAAACCCACTGGGTTTACTTATTGACCTCATTCCAGTCATTAATTACTTTTTTTTCATGTTATGATCATTATTGCCAAGTCACCCCACCACTATTACTTCTTGCATCAAGTCCTGCATTTCACTAAAAATTAGATCTAAAATAGATTCCTCTCTTGACAGTTCCAGAACCAATTGTTTCATTAAGCAGTTATTTATTCCATCCAGGAAATTTATCTCTCTGTTACGCCCGTCGGTCAAAGACGGCTGTAACTGCTGTTGATCACCTCTTTCTTCTCTGCTCCATCTTCCATGGGTGGTCTCGTGGCCTCCGACAGCTATCACCAGTCTACCTGCCTCTGTTCCCAGGCCCCCCTGGATGGCGTGGACGCTGCTGACCACCATCTTACCCTTGGGATACCAAGGTGCACGTGCTCTCAGGCCAGTCTTATGCACATCATGGTGGGAACCTCGGGGGTGTCCCCCTCGGATGATGTCAGCTTCCTTAAACTCTTAAGCTGACTGGCCCTATCTACCTACGACTTGGCAATGAGTTCCCTCATTGCTGAATCCTCTACACTCACTTCAGGACTTCTGTTCAGGGGTCCTCTCTTGTCTCTGGCTATCCACTCCTTGGAGGGCCTTGCCCCTAGGACCACTGCCTGCCTTGCTCCCCAGGGCTTGCTCTGGAACCCTCACTTCTTCTTTGAGTGAGTACTCCGCCCTGCAGACCTTTGCTATTATCATCTCTATTGAGGAACCTCTTCGGTGTACCTCGCTCTGCGGATCATTGCCGAATCACCTCTACTGAGAGACCAGCTACGGTGTACCACGCTCCGTGGACCATTGCCGTATCATCACTATGGAGGAATCCTCACCAGTGTACCCCACTCTGCAGATCATCTCTGAATTATCTCTACAGAGGACTCCTTCTCGGGTATTCCCCACTACATGGACCTCGTGGCACCGTTGTGCCTTTAAATACTTTTATGTTACATTCCCCGCTCCGCGGGCAATGCCACTCTATCACGCCACTGAGATTCAAGGACTTCCGAGCTTGCCTGACATCAGCTCACAGCACTGACGCTCCATGGCTCCACGCCCTGGGGTCACAATCTCCAGCTCCTCCTGTCCACTCTGTTCTCACTCCAGTATTTGCAGTTCCGTACACCCAGCAACTGAGACCTTGCCTACTGAAGGTGAGGCTCATGGGGCCTCTCCCCATGGGCGGTACCATCTCTCACCTCAGCCCAGAGCCCTCAAACACAAAAATCCTAACACTCTCTAGTATGTCCTGGTGCTATATTTACCCAGTCAATAGTGGGGTAATTGAAGTCTTCCATTATTATTGCACTGCCAAATGTTAGCGTCCCTAATTACTCTTAGCATTTAATTGTCCATCTTATCATTTTGACCAGGCAGATGGTAGTATACACGTATTGCTAAACTCTTTTCCAACACACATAAATATTATATTGTGTACTTAGTCTCTTGCAAGATCGTTATACTGTTCGACTCTATGCCATCCTGAACATAAGTGCTAGCCCCCCCCCCCCCACCTCCCCCCACCACCACCAAGTTGATTCTCCCTATCATTGCAATATAATTTGTACTCTGGTATGCACTGTCCCATAAGTAATCATCCTTCTACCAAGTCTATGAGATGCCAGTTATAGTATGTCTATCTCATCCTTCACTGCTATACACTCTAACTCTCCCATCTTACTTCTTAGACTTCTAGCATTGGCATGCAGGCATTTCAAAATGTATTTTTTGTTTATATTAACAACCTACTTTTTAGTTGACAGGGATAATTTGGAATCTTTTAGCTCAGGTGATTCTTTATCTATAGGCACATGGACTATTATTGCTTTTATTGGAACCTCTCTGTTGGGATACCCTAACTTTTCTATTTCATTAACCTTTAGAGGTACCTCTCTCCAAACCATGCACTGCTGAGTGACTGTTGACTTTCCCCATCATCCCATTCTAAATTGTTGACTTTATCACTTAATGTTTATAATATGTTCTAGCCTTAAAGCAATGTTTTGATAATTTTTTTATTAGAATCAATGGGCCTCATTTTCCAAGCACTTTACCGCGTGCGATAAATTTGCGTTAACAGCTGTTAACGCGAATTAGTCATTTGGTATTCAGGGGGCGGAGTTGGGGCGGAGCATATGTAAAGCGGGAACCTGTGTATCGTGTGCGGTGAAACAGCCGCAGTGTTAGCGTGGCTAATAACTACAACCTCGCGTTATGGACTGTGCTACGGGCCAGAAAAGGAGTATCGCCATCCACGATACCTCCAGACAGCCTGTTTCAGGCTCCCGGGGGGGAGAGAGAGAGAGAGGGGGAGAGAGAGAGAGAGAGAGAGAGAGAGAGAGAGAGAGAGAGAGAGAGAGAGAGAGAGAGAGAGAGAGAGAGAGAGAGAGAGAGAGAGAGAGAGAGAGAGAGAGACTGACTTACTATAGTGCCTATGCCCTACATAGGTATTTGAATCCCTATGGGAGGGCTACCTACTAACTCGGGGTGGGGATTAGGTATGAGCGTCGGGGGGTTGGGGGCCACTTTCACATTCCACATGAGACCTACAGACAGAACAGTGGTCTCTAGTGCAGATTTGCTGGCCGTCGGAGTGAGGACGCTCACTCCAAGCGGAGATTTGGCCAACATTCTCTCCACCTAGCATGTTGTTGCCCAGGTAGAGTGTCCATCAAGCTAGGTAGAGAGAATGTTGCTCAAACCATTTCTTGGAGTGAGCGTCCTATGTAGGGCATAGGCACTATAGTAAGGCTCTCTCTCTCTCTCTCTCTCTCTCCCTCCCCCCCCCCCCCCCCCCGGGAGCCTGAAACAGGCTGTCTGGGACTATCGTGGCAACTGGCAAATATTGTGCATCGCGATAAAAGAAACCGGCAAATATCGTGCACCGCGATAAAAGACTGAAAGAATCATCGTGCAGTGGGAAAACATCGCGTGCGGCGCTAATGTTTTCGCGAATGGCGAAAACATCGCCGCACACGATGTTTCCCCACTGCACGAAAGAAGCCTCATTTGCATTGGTAACGCCCCCTAATGCATTACCAATGCGATATTGGAAAATAAGGCCCAATGTTCTCATTCATAAATTAATATTAATGATTTATATTTTATTCCCGCATAACTATTAATTAAAATTAAATTATATCACAGATCTTCTTGGACTTATTTCCCCAAATACCTGCTAACAAGGACAGGAATTAGGTGGCAATGCAGTTCTTCATAGATTTAATCTGACAGTGATAACACTTCTGTAATTTCCTTGGGCAAATGATTAAAAACTGAAATAATTTGTTTATATAATATATTAATTGAATAGAAGAGAAAAGATAATATAATACATGAAAAATATGCAATATTGCATTTATACCTGTTTCAGGAAATAGAATTAGAGCTGGTAAATGAGATTGAATTAAGCAATCTGATCAAATGAAATGACTGACAACAGGAAGCTTTGTAAATTAGAGAACAACTAAACTAGAATAACTTTGTTGTAGACTTCTCTCATTCTAACATTTCATGCTACGACTGCCAAAAATGTATTGTGATTTTCTCTGTTCTGTTCTACTCCACTCCCATTGCAAGTGAAGTGAAGAATGCTTCTTTAGTTTGCAGTTTAAAGTAGACAATCAGTTCTACAGCTGTACAGAAAAAAAAATTGGAGGATGTGACTTCAGGTCAGGTTGCCTTGATTAGCTATAATGATTTCTTCTATCAAGTAAATGTGAGAGCATAGCAGGATCTTTCTGCTTCTAAATTATCTTCATTGCTCTCATACACTAAGAAAACTTTAGCACATTGCTTGAACCCATGCTTTTCAACAGAAAATGTGTTCCTTTACAATGATAAATGGAAAGAAAACTATCCTCTCACTTAGAGCTTTGTCAAAATGTCTATTGCGCTTAAAATTTAATGAGAGAAAAAAAACACCTAAACAGTGTTCACCCTGCCTGCTAGACTATCAATGAGAATATTTGAGAAATGAAATAACTCTCAAATGTGTTATGTTTTCATTGAAAGGGATCAGAAAAGAGAAGCGGCAATCAAATTAGCCTATGCACAATCATGCTTTTTTTTTTCTCATTTCTGAATCATAATTTGAGTCCCATTTTAAGTACTATGATTAAAATTAAATTAGTTTGGCAGTTCCATTTTATTCTCCACTAAAAATACCTGCATAAACTAAATACTGTGAATCATTTGGCTAAGTGATAGTTTGCAAGCTTGCTGGAATCTGGTGAATCTCATTTCAAGGACTTTCCAACCCCAAAGAAATACATTGTGGGGTCGATATTAAGTTGGGTCCTTAAATTATGCACCTATTTTCATTCAAACTTAAGAGTCTGCATTTTTTGCTGAAAATTCCCATACATTTAGCATCTAAATTAGGATAGCACTCTTCATCCTGCAGAAAAAATGGCTGAGGGGAGATATGATAAAATAATGAGTGGAGTGGAATGAGTAAACATGAATCAGTTGTTTACTCTTTCAAAGAGTACAAAGACCAGGGACACACAAGTAGTTATTAGGTGGTATATTTAAAAATAGTAAGAGAAAATATTTTTTTACTCAATGCATAATTAAGCTCTTGATCTTATTGTCAGAGGATGTGGTGAAAGCTATTAGTGTAACTGCTTTTAAAAAAGGTTTGGACAAGTTCCTGGAGGAAAAGTCTATAATCCATTATTAAGGCAGAGTTGCAGAAATCCACTGCTTATCCCTGGGATAAGCAGCATAGTACCTATCTATCCCTTATAATCCTGCCAGGTACTTGTGATCTGGATTGGCCACTGTTGGAAACAGAATACTGGACTTGATAGATATTTGTTCTGACCCAGTATGGAAAGTCTTATGTACTCGTGTACTTATCTAGTTCTGAAAATCAGTATTAATCTCCTAATGTTGTTCTTTCCCTAACTCCACCCCTGTACCCACTCACCTTTGAGGCCCCTAAATTTAGGAGTCTAATTTTACTAGGGTCCTAAATTAGTAACTCAGTCATATTACATTTTCAAATGATCTAATTTAGGAGCCTAACTTAATAAGTTAGGAGACTAAACCCTTTGAAAATTAATTAAACTCAAAGATCAAATGTGATTTTCACAGTAACAGTAAAGGGGATATGTACTAAACAACACTAACTTTTTTTATCACATGTAATTTTAAGGCTAAACTACACAATAACAATGTAGTGGTATGAACTAATGCTTTCTGATGCCAATTTTTGCATGATAAATGTGTGTGTGAGGTCCATTATTAAAGTTACCATGCATACTCAGAATTTATTTAATTTTTAGTTAAATGTGGAATTTTCACTTCATTAAGAATTTCCATTGTATATACTAACATATGATAGTGATTGTGATAAATATGAGTTAAAACAAATCATACTTCTAGAGTTTATCAATACATATAAATGGCCTGATTTTAAATGGGTTACGTGTGTAAATTTCAGGGGTTACATGCGTAGCTGGGCCTTGCACGCATTACTTACATTTTAGAATACGCCCAGCCATGCGCATAAACCCCATTAAGCGCCGAAGTGCTGGGATTGCTGAAAGGGGCAGCCCAGGGGGCATGATCTGGGCAGGGAAGGGCAGTAAAAGTTGATATTCATCAAGTAAGTATTAAAATAAAAAATTAAGGGCAATGTAGGGTTAGGTTAGGGTTCAGGGAGGAGAGGGGAAAAGGTAGGAAGGGTAGGAAGGGTAGGAAAGTTCCCTCCCAGTCCGCTCCTTAATTGGAGCAGACTGGGAGGGAACTGGGGACCGACCAATTGTGTCGCCGTGTGTAGGTTATAAAATCCCCCCCCTCCCCCCACGCATGAGTCGTGGGCTGCCGCACATGCGTTCCCATCCATGTGTGCGTGTCAGGAACCGCACATACATGGACGCATGTGCAGGTCTTAAAATCAACCCCAAATTGAACTGCGTATAAAAGACTATGCCTCCTAGGAAAAATTGTACAATTAACATGATGCCTCTTATTTTGCTGTGTTAGATTCTATTTGAAAGTCCTAATATTCACTATTCCCAAACAAAACATCTCTTTCACTAATTTTGGTTTCAGGGATGATTTAGTATAGGGCAACGA
Source organism: Rhinatrema bivittatum (assembly GCF_901001135.1). NCBI lineage: Eukaryota > Metazoa > Chordata > Amphibia > Gymnophiona > Rhinatrematidae > Rhinatrema > Rhinatrema bivittatum. The sequence continues at coordinate 177,142,182 of NC_042615.1, forward strand.
GGCATGGCTACTCATTCCTATAACTTTCTCAGGGATGCATGCAAATAGAAGATATAACAAGGCACACACATTCAGCTGCTGAAGAAAAGAAGACAAAGAGGGATATGATAGAAACACTGCAATAATTGATAGGCTTCAATAAAATATGGGAAGATAATATTTTCCATAGAAAACAAAATTCAAGGACATAGACCCAAGATCTGAAGTTGTAAGAGTAAGGCTGTAAGGGAACCAAAGCAAATACTTTTTCATTAAGAGGATGGTAGACCCTTAGAATATGAGCTGAACTAGAAGCAACCAAAGCCATGACTGAATTTAAGCAATCTTAGGACAGATATAGATGACAATGGATGGAATGAAATTAGGAGATCGCAATATTGCAAATAACTTACCCTATGTTTCGTCAGGAGCAGACGCAAGGGAAGAAATGATAAGGGTAAAACAATATGTGGCTAAAGAAAGCATTAATTACGTAAACTACAATTACTGGCTAGTTGGGTGGAAACAGGTAGGCTGCAACTCCTCAGTAACCAAATAGTCAATACTGACAGGTTGGTGGGGGATATGGGACCTGGATGTTATGGCAAGGTCATGGGAACATAGTGTTGTGCACGTGCACCCTTGGGCTGGCTAGAGTGTGAGGAGAGTCCACTGCAGGAAGGCCTGCAGTGACACACATAGCCGGGAGGTGGTACGGAACCAGGAGAGCAGACAGGTCGAGCGGGTTCATCAAACACTTGCTTGAAGGCGTGGATGAACCGTTGGAGATCGCTGAAAGAGGATTGTTCCACTCCCATAAAGGAGAGGCCCAGGCCAGGGCTCAGTCGTCCAACAAGGACAGTATATAAGTCATCTTAACTTGATCAGATGGGAACTGCGCTGGCTGCAAGGTGAAGCGCATGAAACAGTGGTTTATAAACCCTCGGCACTACTTGGGATCCCTGGCATAGCGAGGTGGCACCGGCAAATGGATAGATGCAGCGGACCCCGGAACCGGGACGGGAGCTGGAGGAGGAGCTGCATCTGGGGGAGCAGAGTCCAGACGGTTGGCCAACTTTTCGACCATGGCCATCAAAAGGTCCAAGCAATGCTGCTGTTGCTGTAGTCGGTGAGCCAGGCCTGGAATGACCTGGAAGCCAGAGAGATCCGCCGGGTCCATGGTCTTGGCAAACTGTTGTGCACGTGGACCCATGGGCCGGCTAGAGTGTGAGGAGAGTCCACTGAAGGACTGCATTGGCACACATAGCCGGGAGGCAGTACAGAACCAGGAGACCAGACAGGACCTTCACCAATACCAGCCCACGTTCCCCGCAGGTTGAGCCCTTGGGTGCCGAGGCCGGCAGGACTTAGTCAAGGGTTTCCTGGCGATGATGAATCTGGAGAGCAGTCCAAGTCGAGGCAGGCTGAAGACTGGAGTAGTCGGAGATGGACCAGGAGTCTAGGCAGGCTACAGTGGTGCGAGACAAGATGACAGGCCAATGATCAGGGCAGGCGGAAGACAGACGAAGCCAGAAGACAAACCAAGGATCAGGACGGGCAGCAGATGAAGGATACCAGAAGCCAGGCCGAGGTCAAAACCAGAGAATCAAGAAGACAGGAACTGGAACTGGAAGCGGGAGCAGAGTTGGGACAGGCAGGAGAGCAGAAACACAGGTACGGAGCAGGAACAGGCAGGCTGGCAGGAACAAAGGAATGGAATAGAGCTGGAATGGAGTCAGGTACAAGCAGGAACACAGGAAGGCATCAGGAATAAGCTGGATCAGCAACTAGCACTCAGAGTCGACCTGTTGCCTCGGGGATAGATCCAGGGGGGCCTCGGGGAGAGGAGAGATCCAGGGGGGCCTCAGGGAGAGATTTCCCGTTCCCAGGCATCAGCTGTTCTAAAAAAAAATGGCGCCGATGCCCCTTTGCCCTTACCATGTGACAGGGTATCCGTGCCATTGGCCGGCCCCTGTCACATGGTAGGAGCACTGGATGGCCGGCACCATCTTTAAAGATGGTGCCGTCCATCCAGTGCTCCTACCATGTGACATCAGCCCCTATTATAGTATAATAGGGGCTGATGAGTAAAGATGGCCGGCGCCATCTTTAAAGATGGTGCCGGCCATCCAGTGCTCCTACCATGTGACAGGGGCCGGCCAATGGCACGGATACCCTGTCACATGGTAAGGGCAAAGGGGCATTGGCGCCATTTTTTTTTAGAACAGCTGATGCCTGGGAATGGGAAATCTCTCCCCGAGGCCCCCCTGAATCTCTCCTCTCCCCGAGGCCCCCAATTCCTTACCCTCCCCCACCCTCCTGAACCCCCCCAAAATGTTAAATTACCTGGTGGTCCAGTGGGGGGGGCCGGAGCGATCTCCCTCTCTCGGGCCATCGGCGCCATTTTGGCTGCCACTAATTAAAATGGCGCCGATGGCCCGATAAAAAAAAACCCACCCGACCCTTTAAATTGACCCCCCTTAGCCTCCCCCACCCTCCCGACCCTTTTTTTTAGGGAGGCCCACGCCGCTAAAAAAAAACAACCCACCCAACCCTTTAAATCGACCCCACCCTCCCCACCCCACCCCCAAAACCTTTTAAAATTACCTGGTAGTCCAGGGGGGCCTCGGGGGGCCTCGTGGAGAGATCCAGGGGGGCCTCGGGGAGAGGAGAGATCCAGGGGGGCCTCGGGGAGAGATTTCCCATTCCCAGGCATCAGCTGTTCTAAAAAAAATGGCGCCAATGCCCCTTTGCCCTTACCATGTGACAGGGTATCCGTGCCATTGGCCGGCCCCTGTCACATGGTAGGAGCACTGGATGGCCGGCACCATCTTTAAAGATGGCGCCGGCCATCTTTACTCATCAGCCTCTATTATACTATAATAGGGGCTGATGTCCATGGTAGGAGCACTGGATGGACGGCACCATCTTTAAAGATGGCGCCGGCCATCCAGTGCTCCTACCATGTGACAGGGGCCGGCCAATGGCACGGATACCCTGTCACATGGTAAGGGCAAAGGGGCATCGGCGCCATTTTTTTTTAGAACAGCTGATGCCTGGGAACGGGAAATCTCTCCCCGAGGCCCCCCTGGATCTTTCCTCTCCCCGAGGCCCCCCTGGATCTATCCCCGAGGCCCCCCTGGACCACCAGGTAATTTTAAAAGGTTTTGGGGGGGTCGGGAGGGTGGGGTCGATTTAAAGGGTCGGGTGGGTTTTTTTTTTTTAGCGGCACGGGCCGCCCTAAAAAAAAATTAGCGATGTGAATTGGAATCGGAAACGATTCCAATTCACATATCTTAATGATCAGATTCCCCCCCCCCCCAGCCGAATCTGATCGTTAAGACGATCTGGCACACGATTCACATCTCTATTAAGCACCCCTCATTTTCATTTACTACACCCAAACTCCTCCCACTTGATTATTTTTTTAATTTGCATATGCATCATTATTTATCACATGCGTTATGGTGTTATTGTGGGTATTAGGGCCCTGATGCCCATGATAAGGCTCTAACACGACTGGAAAAATGACTCCCTTGATTTCCTTTTGCAATATATAAATGTTAAGGTGTTCATCCTCCCTGATCCTACTCTCTTCTTATTTCTCCTGACACACCAAATGCATATCACTATTTTAATCCATTCACAGTACTAAATCCATCTCTAATCAGGGAAACTGTTTAAACCCTCCCTATCCTATACACTTCAAACAGGTGGCCAATGACGGTTACTTGGAATGTGAACAATCCTCTCACTAGAGGCAAAGAAATAATTCTAAACCCACGCACCTCTGATTTATTATTGTGAGCCTCTGCTGCAGTGGCTGAGGTGCTGAATGACTAAGGGGGTTAAGGTGGGACCAGAGGCATCACCAGATCTAAATACCAGAATAGGGAGGATAGAAAAAGGATTTCCTTCTGGGTCTCTTATAACTTGGAAAAGGGATCTGGAACTCAGCAAGTAAGACTCCTAGGGGTAGGGAGGAAAGACAGAACCCAATGATAACAGAAAACTTTAAATGTAAGCAGATTAAATTCCTTTAAGCATTCAAGACACTTCGAAATTGGTAAATTTTTATTTTTTTTTTTATTTTATTTTTTTTAAACTTTTCATTTTTAGAAAGATACACACAATCCATATGCACATAACATTTGTACATAGAAGAAAAAGAAAAAATAAAACCAATTAGAAAATTATTTGCATATTCATTTGTGTTACCTAGGAACATAGTCTACGGTAGTAATTACAGAATCTGACTGACAGAAAAAAAGAAGCAGTATATTAATAGAATAATCAAAGAAACTAAGAATTATCTCTATACCGTAACTAAATATTGAATTCTCCCTAGGGATGAAATACTAGGAGTCAAGATATGCACGCAGTTGTTCTGGATAGCTAAATACATATCTTGTATTTTGGTATATAAGAACGCATTTGCATGGAAAACGTAATAAGATTTTTGCTCCTCTCTGAATAACCCTTTCTTTCATGGTTAGAAAATATTTTCTTCTTATTTGCGTATTTAATGAAACATCAGGGAAAATCCTAACTGGGAAGCCATGAAATTGAGAATTCTGATTTTTAAAATATAATTTAAAAATATTATCTCTCTGAGAGAGATCCGCAAATTGTACTATAAGTGTGGCATGAGATTTAATTTCCATGTCAGAAGATTTCTCAAGAAGTTCCGACAGATTTGTGTCATCTTTTTGTTCCCCCTGTCCCTGTGTTAATGAATTACTACTTACTACTTTTTGAGAAATATAATATATCCTAGTTATTATAGGAAGAGTTCCCTCTGAATATTTCAACACTTTTATAAGATAACTCTTAAATAGCTCTCTAGGTGATAATAGATGAGTCCTGGGAAAATTTAAAATTCGTAAATTAGCTCTTCTAATTTGGTTTTCTAATTGTTCAATTTTATTTGATTGCATCTTTTCTGACTTAATCAGATTTAATTGAATTTTTTCTGTCTCATCAGCTCTCTGACCTAGATTGACTAATTTTTCTGTTCTGGTCTGTAGTATTTTACTGTTGTTCAAACTTTCTTGGACCATTTTTGACAAATCATTAATAGACTTTTGCATTAGATGAATCATGCTACCAATCCCTTCCAAAGTGAAATTAGAGGGAACTATAACAGATATTCCAGATAATGTATTTCTTGTACTCCTTCCATCCCTTTTACTTTAGAGTCAGATTTAAAACTAACTTCCTGTTTTTGGTCTTTGATAACCTGAGATTCTAGATTCTGTAGTGGGTGCTCTAATCCCACTACTACTCTTTTCTCAGGAGATGTTGAAAAGGCCAAGTCCAGGTTAGAGTCTATAAATAGAAATTCTCCTCCTCCTTTTCCCATTGGTGGATCTGGGGTTAAGGGAGCACCAGGGCTTAGAGATGTTTCACAAGTCTGGGAGTTATGACCCTGCTCCTGGACTCCAACTCCAGCGACTTCTACTCCTGGTGTTGAGGTTACGGTTTTACCAAAGATATCCTGAATTCTTGGTTGGTTATTCACAACCGGTGTTGAGGTTGCTACTTTCCCCTTCCTCTTAGTATGGGGCATCACCAAGAGGAACTGTATCCACCATAAATATAGAAAAATGTACCTCTAAAATGGATAGCCTCCTTGTAGACACTATAATTCAGTCAGATTCCGCGGTACATTTTTATTTTATGGAAGAATTACCACTTTTATATTTGCAATGAGTAATGTTATAACACAATATAGCAAATCTGCAAACAAATGTTATCTGATAAGAATTTTTCTTCTCATCTTTTTCTAGCACATGGAACTAGCAGAACTGGTTCAGAATGTATCAGAGAAGTACCCTATTAGTTCCCTCTTCTAAATATGATGATTGGAATAAGATATGGTTTAAATAATCTGATTCTTTATGTAACATTTTTTATGTTCAGATGATATTACTTAAAACAGCGGATGAATGGTATTATGAAACAAATAACTAGCTGCCTGATTCACTAAGGCTTTTCTCCCATTCTGTATCCATGAGAAAATACCTTGATGAATCAGGCCCAAGTGCTGTTTCTCTGTTTATTGTTTGCACTGTTGCCTTTGCTGTGTATGAGTGTCCTTTTCTTTTCTGTACCCTCTTCTGATACAAATGATTGTTGGCCTAGCTAGACTTTCTATGGCTATGTTGTCAGTGTACACTTATATGTCTTTTCATGCACATACAAGTGTGACATGCTGGTGTCCAAATGCACTGGTCTTTATCCTTTCTCCATATCTGTGGTTTGACAAATAGGGATTGCTATTTGTGTTCACTGAGTAACTGATAGTCTCTTGTAGATCCAGTCTCAGGAGCTCTTCTTTTGACCATGGGCTGATCTTCTTTTAAGCAGTACATTAAATAACTGGAAAACATGACTCCTGTCTACTCTGTCATAATAAAGTCTTCTGTTAAAGAAACTAAAATATGTGTTCAGTGTTGTCTCAACAGTTTGGTGTTACTTAATACTAACTATGGCTCATAAAAAAATGATAATCAAGAATGCCTATCTCTTGTAAGACAAAGAGGGAGGCTATGATCAGTAATGGTGATGCTGGCTCAGACATGCTGTCAATGTTCACTCACTCTGTATGTTAAGAAATATCTGTCAGAGGTTGTCATAAGAGTCCTGCAGTCATAACTTGTGATCATACAAGTACACCTCTAGAGTACAAAGTGACTCTTATGTCCTGTCATTACTGATATTCTGCACTTCTTTAGGGCCTCATTTTCCAAGCACTTTACCGCGTGCAATAAATTCGCATTAACAGCTGTTAACGCAAATTAGTAATTTGGTATTCTCCGGACAGCCTTTTTCAGGCAGGGGAGAGAGAGAGAGAGAGAGAGAGAGAGAGAGAGAGAGAGAGAGAGAGAGAGAGAGAGAGAGAGAGAGAGAGAGAGAGAGAGAGAGAGAGAGAGAGAGAGAGACTTACTATAGTGCCTATGCCCTAGACAGGTATTTGAATCCCTATGGGAGGGCCACCTACTAACTCGGGGTGGGGATTAGGTATGAGCGTCGGGGGTTGGGGGCCACTTTCGCATTCCACATGAGACCTACGGACAGAACAGTGGTCTCTAGTGCAGATTTGCTGGCCGTCGGAGTGAGGACGCTCACTCCAAGAGGAGATTTGGGCAACGTTCTCTCCACCTAGCATGTTGTTGCCCAGGTAGAGTGTCCATCAAGCTAGGTAGAGAGAACGTTGCCCAAACCACTTCTTGGAGTGAGCGTCCTCACTCCGACTGCCAGCAAATCTGCACTAGAGACCACTGTTCTGTCCGTAGGTCTCATGTGGAATGCGAAAGTGGCCTCCAACCCCCGACGCTCATACCTAATCCCCACCCCGAGTTAGTAGGTGGCCCTCCCATAGGGATTCAAATACCTGTCTAGGGCACAGGCACTATAGTAAGTCTCTCTCTCTCTCTCTCTCTCTCTCTCTCTCTCTCTCTCTCTCTCTCTCTCTCTCTCTCTCTCTCTCTCTCTCTCTCTCTCTCTCTCTCCCCCCCCCCTGAGCCTGAAACAGGCTGTCTGGGATTATCATGGCCTGCAATGATTGAAAACCAAACATCACCACACCACACGTGATGTTTCCCCACTGCACAAAAGAAGCCTCATTTGCATTGGTAATGCCCCCTAATGTGATATTGGAAAATGAGGCCCTTAGTTTCCAGCACATACAAGTAATAAATCTGGGGTACTTCTGATACTTTTATCCTGTGCCTGACATACAACAGGGATATTTTTCTCCCTTTCCCTTCCTGGTAGAGGTATTTTTTCCTATCAGAAGGGATCCTGCATGATAGGGATGTGAATCGTTTTAGGACAATTAAAATTATCGTCCGATAATTTTAATATAGTCTTAAACCGTTATGGAACACAATACAATAGAGATTCTAACGATTTATCGTTATAAATCGTTAGAATCGTGAGCCGGCACACTAAAACCCCCTAAAACCCACCCCCGACCCTTTAAATTAAATCCCCCACCCTCCCGAACCCCCCCCCCCCAATGACTTAAATAACCTGCGGGTCAAGCGGCGGTCCAGAACGGCAGCGGTCCGGAACGGGCTCCTGCTACTGAATCTTGTTGTCTTCAGCCGGCGCCATTTTCCAAAATGGCGCCGAAAAATGGCGGCGGCCATAGACGAACACGATTGGACGGCAGGAGGTCCTTCCGGACCCCCGCTGGACTTTTGGCAAGTCTTGTGGGGGTCAGGAGGCCCCCTCCCAAGCTGGCCAAAAGTTCCTGGAGGTCCAGCGGGGGTCAGGGAGCGATTTCCCGCCGCGAATCGTTTTCGTACGGAAAATGGCGCCTGCAGGAGATCGACTGCAGGAGGTCGTTCAGCGAGGGTTCCGGCGCCTCGCTGAACAACCTCCTGCAGTCGATCTCCTGCCGGCGCCATTTTCCATACGAAAACGATTCGCGGCGGGAAATCGCTCCCTGACCCCCGCTGGACCTCCAGGAACTTTTGGCCAGCTTGGGGGGGGGCCTCCTGACCCCCACAAGACTTGCCAAAAGTCCAGCGGGGGTCCGGAAGGACCTCCTGCCGTCCAATCGTGTTCGTCTATGGCCGCCGCCATTTTTCGGCGCCATTTTGGAAAATGGCGCCGGCTGAAGACAACAAGATTCAGTAGCAGGAGCCCGTTCCGGACCGCTGCCGTTCCGGACCGCCGCTGGACCCGCAGGATATTTAAGTCATTGGGGGGGGGGGTTCGGGGGGGGGGGGGATTTAATTTAAAGGGTCGGGGGTGGGTTTTAGGGGGTTTTAATGTGCCGGTTTTGCGATTTTACGTTTTTTTGATTTTTCACGATTTTTCACGATTTTTCACGATATTTTACCCCCCCAAACGGCAACAATACAATTCCCTCCCCCTCCCAGCTGAAATCGATCGTTAAGACGATCGAGGACACGATTCACATCCCTACTGCATGATATTTAAAATCACTTTTACATGGTTCACCCTTTCTTGTATTTGGAATAACAGGATTTCCTGACATCACAAGTTATAGTAATCAATCCTGCTTTAAAGTTAAAGAGACCTACTTTCTGAAGAGTTTGGATTTTTATCTTGCCTCCTCATATAACACTTTAATATTACCTGAGATTTTAATGTGTATAAACATAATCTCCCAGTATTTTTGTTCCTTGTGGAAGTTCAAAGGTATTTTGCTCTCCAAAATTAGGTATGCACTAAGCTTCCACTGAAGCTCATAGGCTAGAGGCTAATTCTTTTCTCCAAATTGACAGTTTTCACACTTTCACAATTCTTTAGATTTTCACACCTTTCCTATCAAATGCCAAAAAGATTATTCCACAGTCTTGGCCACATTTACTTTTATCTGCTCCTGCCCTGACTCTTAACTGAACAACCATTAACAAATTTTCCTGTAACCACTAAAATTTTCACACGTATACTTCTCATTTAAACGTAATGTGCCTACACCTTCCTTCAGTGGCTTTTTAACAGTAATTATGGCACTTTGACAACATCTGAGAGAGAGAGTAGATGTGCTGAGCTCTTTCTCTGAACTGAGCCAACTGTCTGTCTACTTGAATTCTCAGCTGACACACTCCAGAGGATCCTTGCACTTACACTGTAAGCTTAATTAGTCCCTGGGAATTCTTTAGAGAAAGCTTTACCCTATTTTTATCATTTCAGTACCCCCATTTTTTATATGATGTTTTGTTAATAGACTTTTAGGAATTTTTGAACTTTTTAATGAAACCATACAAGGTCCAGATTACTTAACTCGTTAAAAACTCAAATGTACACTTCCACTTGCCTTTTTACTGTAGATGGTGAGAATGAGCTAATTTGCATAGACACTGACAGATTCTATAGTGGTCTGACCATGAAATGCAGTCCGCAGCGTCAAAAACCTGAACTGAATCAGAGATGTTACTTGGCTGGGGTCCAATCTGTTTCCAAGAGTTTGGGCTCTAAGATCAGTTTTCATTTCCCAATTGATCTTATTTTGGATAATTTAAAATGATCCACAGCTTTTCCCAAGGTCATATACCATAATGTTAGGATAAAAATAAATTACAGGACATCAGAATAAAGATTACAATTTTCCCAATTACTTTCTCTTAAACCTTCAATTCTTTAGGGTCTCTTAATCTCTCTTACGTGATTCTATTAAACCACTTTGGGGCTCTCTTTTCCTTCAAGTTTTGACATTTTTAATTTGAACTCATTTAAATTATCTTAAAATCAATCAAAGGTCACTTTAGGGGTAACAAAGCTGTCCTCATTTGATCACCACCATCAATTAGCTTGCAATGTAAATTTCTAAAGTGGTATTACCCTTGTTTTACTTTCATTTTATGAAAGTCCCCTTAGGGGTCCTTAAAAGCATAGGGATCACCTCAGGAGGTACCCCTGACATGCAATCTTTATTTTGCCAGATTTCCAAGTTTTAAAGGAGTTTTGGTCACTTTTTGGTGTCAGGTCAGGTAATTTCCACCTGGAGCTTCCAAATTGCAGTAGGAGTCTCAGCAAAGTGCCCCCATCCAGAATCACTAATTATTTTTATTTTTCACTGCTTAGTTTGTTTTTAATTTAATGTCAAAAGTTTTCCCTGATCCAGCCAAAACTGGAAGTGTCTCTACAGATCACTTCCGGGCCATGGCCCACATGCAATTGGAGATGGGGACTTTCCTTAGTCTCCGATGCTCAATTCCATTCTCTTCAACAGTGACAGCTACTGTTAAACATCAGCTGATTTGGGCAGCCCAGCATGTTCATGATACCCGTGGCCCTTAGTCCCACCTCTGCTGTCAATCACCACTGGGACTGGTCAATACCCGCTGCTGGATTGTTTTTAAATGTAGCCATGGTGCAGGAAATCCTCATGGCTGGATCTCTCTCTCTTTACTACCTCAAACAACTGATGGCTAACTCCTAGGTTTCCCTGCAGCCTGATGCTGCCAGATAATGCTGCCGGAGCAAATTTAAAAAAATGTTGCCACCATTATTACATGGGCCATAACAGTCTCACTATTAGCTAGCAACCAGAGCATCCCGTTATGGGCCATGATAGCCCCTTGTCCAGCCTTTCAGCCTATCTACATCATTTTGGGCCATCTCAGCCCTAGCAGGTGAGTTTAAGATTTTGTTTTAAAAATCTCTCCATATCTTTTGTATTTTAAAAAAAATGTTACCCCTTCTTAAAATGTTTAACCCTTGTGTTACATAATAAAAATATATAAGTAGATAGATATATAGGTAGATATAGATATAGATATAGATATACACCCTCACCAATCCCCTTATAAACCTTATCTCTCAAGTCTCAAAGAAAGAGGTAACTGATCAAACTCTACTATTGCTATGTGATCCAGCAATTCCACTCTATTTATATATGTAATCTAAGGGTGATGACACCACCACCAACCTAAACCAAGCCCTCTGTGCTACTGTAAATCCCCGTAGAGGTGCAGTGACCCCTAGTGGACATATTCCAAAACCACAGGGACCTTATTTAGAATGGCATTGTGATTATACTGATATGATTCAATCCTGTTCTGGCTATCACTATTTACTTATGTGTGTCTGTCCATACACTCAATGGCTGGAAGCCATACCCTGTAAAGAAGAAACAGGTACTTGTATGACAAAAGCATTGCTGACCCACATTATACTCAGATTTGGGGTACCAGTGAAAATTGTGACAGATAATGGATCACATTTTAGAAATGAATTAATGCATGCATTAACATCAGATCTGAACATCAAATGCCGTCATGTATCTGTATATAGACCTACGTCCAATGGTTTGGCAGAGAGAATGAATGGAATTCTTAAAACAAAATTAAGACAACTGATGTTGGCTTATGAGCAAACTTGGCTCACTGCCTTACCAGCTGCACTGATGGCAATTAGAATGAGCCCAGTGAGATCTATAGGACTCACTCCTTTTGAGCTGTGTATGGGTAGAGCTATGAATTTACCTCAACAAGTTGAGTATCAGAAACATGCTAAGGTACCAGATAACCTGTTTGTTTTTCTTAAAAATCTGCAGGTCGCAAGTCAACAAATACAGGCAGCCAGAGCTAAGCAATCAAAAGTGCTAGAACCTTCGAGGGTGTATGCAGTAGGAGATCTAGTCTATCGCCGCAACTTTACCCACAGAACTTGGAAAGATCCGGTATATACTGGATCATACAGAATATAAGTGTTCACGTCTAGTCTTGGAATTTTTAATACTTATATGTATTTCTATTAGAGATGTGAATCGTGTCCTCGATCGTCTTAACGATCGATTTCGGCTGGGAGGGGGAGGGAATCGTATTGTTGCCGTTTGGGTGTGTAAACTATCGTGAAAATCGTTAAAATCGTGAGCCGACACACTAAAACCCCCTAAAACCCACCCCCGACCCTTTAAATTAAATACCCCACCCTCCCGAACCCCCCCAAATGCTTTAAATAACCTGGGGATCCAGCAGTGGTCCAGAACGGCAGCGGTCCGGAACGGCCCCCTCAATTGAATCCTGTTGTCTTCAGCCGGCGCCATTTTGCAAAATGGCGGCGGCCATAGACAAAAACGATTCGACGCAGGAGGTCGTTCCGGACCCCCGCTGGACTTTTGGCAAGTCTTGTGGGGGTCAGGAGGCCCCCCCAAGCTGGCCAAAAGTTCCTGGGAGTCCAGCGGGGTTCAGGAAGCAATTTCTTGCCGCGAATCGTTTTCCGTACGGAAAATGGCGCCGGCAGGAGATCGACTGCAGGAGGTCGTTCAGCGGCGGTCCAGAACCCCCGCTGAACGACCTCTTGCAGTCGATCTCCTGCCGGCGCCATTTTCCGTACGAAAACGATTCGTGGCAAGAAATCGCTTCCTGAACCCCGCTGGACTCCCAGGAACTTTTGGCCAGCTTGGGGGGGCCTCCTGACCCCCACAAGACTTGCCAAAAGTCCAGCGGGGGTCCGGAACGACCTCCTGCGTCGAATCGCTTTTGTCTATGGCCGCCGCCATTTTGCGGCGGCCATTTTGCAAAATGGCGCCGGCTGAAGACAACAGGATTCAATTGAGGGGGCCGTTCCAGACCGCCGCCGTTCTGGACCACCGCTGGATCCCCAGGTAATTTAAAGCATTTGGGGGGGGTTCGGGAGGGTGGGGGATTTAATTTAAAGGGTCGGGGGTGGGTTTTAGGGGGTTTTAGTATGCCGGTTTTCCTGCCCTCCCCCTTCCCCCGATTTACGATTTTTTAACGATAAATCGGGGGAATTGGTATTGTATCGTGGCCCTAACGATTTTTGACGATTTAAAATATATCGGACGATATTTTAAATCGTCAAAAAACGATTCACATCCCTAATTTCTATGCTGAATCAGCTAAATGAATATGTACTATGTTTTTCTTTATCTTTATCTATGAAAGCTGCTTTGATCACGTAGAAGGTGATATGTCTCAGTGTGATTCAAATATGATAATTCATGGTTCAAGAGGGATATCTATATCTATCTATCTATATATATCTATATATATATATATATAAATGTTTAATTCATGCATTTGTCTTCCAATAAAGCTCCAGTAATCTCCTTCTCTCAACCCCCCCCCCCCAATCCACTTTTCATCCTCCCTTTCCCAGTTGGCCCACTACCTCAATAATCCTGTTCTTACTTGTTTGTTACTTTGTTTTTTTCCCCTTGCTTAAGTTATCCAAGTTCATTTCCTCCTTGTTTCATTGTAAGACAATTATTTGTTACTGTCTATTTTAAGGTTGAAATGTAAACCATAGTGATAAGTAACTCTGTTATTTGAACTTCGGTATAGAAAAGTTATAAATAAATAAATAAAAAAAAAAAAAAATATATATATATATATATATATATATATATATATATGTTAAATACATACTGATCTATTGGTTATAAGCTATTCCTATTCTTTTGTTCTGCAGTCTGCACTTATGGTAATCGCTTTGCGCCTCCTAGACTACTATATCTGATCCCACTTTACTCCATTACTGTCACCCAATTCAGACTGTCTCTCCGTCCCTACAACTTGGCCTCCTTAATGCACACTCTGGAAATGGCAATTCCCATCATATACCAGACATCATTGAAAAAAATTTAGCCTCCAATTACTATGCCTTACTTAGACCTGGATTGGAAAGGGTGACATTATCTCTTTCACTCAACTATGCCCACCCGGATACCTCATCCACCACACACCTCATTGCATGGGAAGAGGTGGAGGAATTTCAATCATTGTCAAGGATACACTAGCTCTCAAACTAGTATCCTCCACACAAATAGGCAATTGTCTCTGCCTATTTATTAAATATTGTGGAAATTAAGGCTTAAAACTCATGCCAATCTATCTTCCTCCAGAAAATCATCCTGATTTCTTCCTGAAATTATCTGAATTAATATGTGGCATTGCGACCACATCCCCCAAACTGTTTGTTCTAGGACACTTCAATTACCATTCAGAGGTCCCTACAAAGGCTATGCTTCAACCTTCCATGGCAACTTGGATGACCTGGGTCTCACCGAAATATTCACGATTTCATCTCATAAATACGGGCACATTCTCAATCTAATTTTCCATTTTCTATATCAAACTAGATATAACTTCATTATCAGTGATTCTTATTTCCTGGACCATAACCTGATCCACATCAACTTACAAAACCCTAGTCAAACACCTATTACCCAAATATCACAACTTCCATCCAGAAACTTGTCTGCAGTCATCAGTAACACTCTAAGAGAACACTTATAAATACCAACTACCATCAACACTTTAGATCAGCCTAGTTCAGCAGTGGAATGAGACGTTTACTTCTGTCATTGAAACATTAGCAGCTCTCAAGCCAAATCCCACAAAAACTATCCCAAATGTTCTTTGGTAGAACTTGAATGGGCTTGGCATAAAGATAAATCTCATTCCAACATCCAGCTCTGCAAAGAACACTCCAAAAAAATACAAAGTGGCCATCTGTTAAGCAAAACAAGACTACATAAGAACATAAGAACATATGAAATTGCCATGCTGGGTCAGACCAAGGGTCCATCAAGCCCAGCATCTTGTTTCCAACAGAGGTCAAACCAGGCCACAAGAACCTGGCAATTACCCAAACACTAAGAAGATCCCATGCCACTGATGCAATTAATAGCAGTGGCTATACCCTAAGTAAATTTGATTAATAGTCATTAATGGACTTCTCCTCAAGAACTTATCCAAACCTTTTTTGAAACCAGCTACACTAACTGCACTAACCACATCCTCTGGCAACAAATTCCAGAGCTTTATTGTGCATTGAGTGAAAAGGAATTTTCTCTGAATAGTCTTAAATGTGCTACTTGCTAACTTCATGGAATGCCCCCTAGTCCTTCTATTATTCGAAAGTGTAAATAACCAATTCACATCTACCCATTCAAGAACTCTCATGATCTTAAAGACGACTCAGACTCGCAATGAATCACCCAAGTAAACTTTTTGAATTTGTGTGGAATCTTTCTAAGCCTGAAACTCAAATACTCACCACTGCCATTGATGATCTTTCAGTGGAAGACTTTGCACTATTCTTCACAAACAAATCCCCAAAATTTGATCTTCCCTCCTCAATTTCACCAGTCATGACAACAAACCTCAGCCAAACTATTCTCACTAACTGACTTCTGAAAAGTCACCCGAAAAAATATAAAAATATCCTACAAAGAATCAGTCAATCCATTAGCCCACTAGACCCAGTTCCACCAAGATTTATCTACAGCCTGAAGCAAGACTTAACCATCTGCTGACAACTATTGTAAATGCCATCTTATCTTAAGGCACCATCCCTCACTCACTGATAAGTGCATTCATAAAACTGATTCTGAAGAAACCTGGGTCAGATAAAAAAAATATTAGACAAATAGTGCCCAGTATCTAGCCTCTATTTCCTATCTATTCTAACAGAAAAAGTAGTTTATCTCCAACTCCTCATCCACCTTGAGGAAAACATTTTACACTGTCTACAATCTACCTCTAGAAAAACCACAGAACTAAATCTGTTTTACTAGCCATTGCTAATAGCATCCGCTTGCATGCTGATCAAAATGGTGATTCTCTCCTTGCCTTGCTAGATCTCTTTGACTCCTTCAACACAGTCAACCACTAACTTCTGATTCAGCAATTATTAGGGATGTGCATTTGTTTTGAACGCATGCGCAATCCTCAATGGATAGGTCCCTATTCGTTGCATTCATGGGTTCGCGAAACGTATCATGAACCCCCACAAATGCAACATATCATTACCAAATTTATCCCCACCCTCCTGACCCCAAATATCATTACCAAATTTACCCCCACCCTCCTGACCCCCCCCCCGGCCCACAATTGTGCCGGCCATCCAGTGCTCCTACCATGTGACAGGGGCCGGCCAATGGCACGGATACCCTGTCACATGGTAAGGGCAAAGGGCCAACGGTGCCATCTTTATGAGTGGCAGCCGATGGCCCGAGAACGGGAGATCGCTCCCGGGACCACTACTAGAGCACCAGGTAATTTAAAAATATTTTGGGGGTATCGGGAGGGTGGGAGAAGTTAAGGGGTCATTTTTAAAGGGTCGGGTGGGTTTTTTTTTTAATCGGGCCATCGGCGCCATTTTTGAGTGGTAGTCAAAATGGCGCCGATGGCCCAAGAGCGGGAGATCGGTCCCTGCGCCCCCACTGGACCACCAGGTACTCATAAAAAGTTTTGGGGGGGTTCCGGGGGGTGGGGGAAGGTAAGGGGTCAATTTTAAAGGGTCGGGCCTCACTAAAAAAAAATTAATGATGTGAATCGGAACCGATTCCGATTCACATCTCCAGCGATCAGATTTTTTTCTCCCTCCAGCCGAATCCAATCGTTAAGACGATCGGGCACACGATTCACATCTCTAGTTAATATGCCTACTTGTCATGCCTATTATGTAAGAGCATGGGAGTTTTGGTTCCTCTGTAGTGTTTTCTGTTTGGATCTTAGACTAGTTCTCTCACTCTGTTTGTTTGGATGTTGGTTATATTGAGTTGTTTATCCCCAGAAAAAAAATTGAAGAAAGAAAATAATGTACAAGTTTCTCCTTCCACACTTCCTGTTTGTTTTTTTATTTTATTCTTCCCCTGTGCAATCCCAGCTTAGTTCTCCCACCCTGGTTGTTTGGTTATTGGTTATACTGGGGTATTTTATACCTAGAAAAAAAAATTTGAAAAAAGACAAAATCATATACAAGTTTTTTCTTTCACCCCAACTTTCTTTTATTATATAAATCTTTTTGTCTTGGTCTCAAAGCCTTTTTAGGACTTTGTGCTATCTGCAATTCAATGCATTCCTCACCTTTGCGATTTAGCACTTTTGTGCTTTTTACAAATCACCTCACTGCATGTCTTAGTGGTTTAAACACTTTTATGCTGTTTAAATGGACCAAAATCCTCACCTTGGTAGTTTAGACAGGTTTGTGCTGTTTGCAATGGATCACACTTCTCAAATTAGTGGTTTAGACAACTTTGTAGGGATGTGCAGCAGGAACAGATTTGTCCGATTCGGTATTCGTATTCGTCGGGACCCAAATCCGTTGCATCCGTTTTCGGGGGACTGTGATTCATCTATTAGTTACATATGGTATTTGTTTCCCATTAAAGTTGAAAAAACCCCACAAGATGGTGCTGGCCATCCATTGCTCCTACCATGTGACAGGGGCCGATCAATGGCACCAGTAGCCCCTGTGACATAGTAAGGGCAAAGGCTATTGGCGCCATTTTGAATACCGGCAGCCGATGGCCCAAGTGCAGGAGATCGCTCCAGGATCCCCGCTGGACCACCAGGGACTTTTGGCATGTCTTGGGGGGGGGGGGTGTCAGGAGGGTGGGGGCTTTATTTGTTAATGATACGTTGCATTCGTGGGGGTTCGCCATACGTTTTGAAACCCCACAAATGCAACAAATAGTGACATATCCGTTGCGGATTGTGCATTTGTTCAAAATGAATGTACATCCCTACAACTTTGTGCTGTTTGAAATGGCCCACTCTCCTCACATTGTGGGTATAGGCACCTCTGTGCTCTTTGTGAATCCCTTCACTGTACATCTTGTGGGCTTTGATGAGTTAATACTGTTTGTGATTCCATGCACTATGCCTTGGGGTCAGTGCTCATCAGCATATATTAACTCTACAATCAACAAATTTATAACTGATATAATGAACTGTTTGCAGTTTCACTATAGAAACCATGTGCATGGCTCGATATTTACAGTTTGATAGAAGCATATGCTGGTCCACTGGTAGATCAACCACATTCCTTCCACTGGGATAGGTATGCCCCATGACTGTGCTCATGGAGCTTTTTTCCAATTCCTCTTTCTTTACAGTACTTGTTGATGTTTGCTCTTGTTCTAGACATCTGTTGCTTTGCATGCCTGCTGCACCATTCCTCAGGTCCTTCATGCCACTCCAGATACCACTTGAGCTTAAGTTCAACCAGGTATCCATGGCTCTGACTGGAATAAGCAGTCCCCACATCAACTGTCTTGGAGCTTCTCCTTTGGCATTTTTCAACTCTTGCTCTTTCTCTGGCCATCAATTGATTTGCACACCTGTTGCACCACTCCGTGAGCTTTTCATAACATTCTTTCTCTGTCTTTGAAGTATACCTTAGGGATTTTATGATTACTATTTTCTCTTTGTTGCTTTGTTCCTATCATTTCAGTGTTTAATAATTGCTAGTGCCATTGCTGCCACTGCTGCTACTCTAAGTCAGTATTGATAAATTAAGGTGCTTCCTCCGCTGCTGCTGATGACTGAGATTCCTTATAAATCACCTTCCCCCTACTTTATATATCAGCTCTTGTTCTTGCCCTGTTGCTTTTCACAGGCTTTACCCACCCATTTTTATTCTCTCTTTGACATTATTTTCAAACTCCATCCATTATGGTTCTTGTGATAATTGGTCTCATCCGATATTTAGCCTTTGAAGGATTTTACCACAGCAAAAGGCAAGGGCTTCAGAAATGCAGCATTCAGACCCACCAGGACTGTGATCCTCCATGATTACTGCTTCTGAGATTATGGAGGCAGTATTTGCAAATACTAATTCAGAAGAAGAATTATGTCTTGAATTCTCTGAATCACAGAACTTTAAAAAGGTATCAGTTAAAGGGCATTTGGTACCTCTAGTTAGTAGTATCTTAGCCTGCAATGAATACCAATTCCAAGCCTTGAAATTATATCAGGCCTGCTCCAGGGATTTTCTCTGGCTCTCTCTGTCTAGGGCTTTCTATCAATTTGGATGGTACCCTTTGTCCCTCATTTGTAGCATTGGGTGTTCTTGCCACTCTGGTTGGCTACTTTGTGCTTTTCATGATGCTTTTGGATCTTTGTGCCACTCTTTCAATTGCTTTCACCATCTATCACTGCCTTGGGGGTTATTTTTGCCTCTTCTGGAACTTTGTTGCCCCTTCATAGTGGCTTGAGCTATTCATACCCCAATTGGTGCCACTTTGCCTCTCTAATGCAGCATTGGAGAGTTCATGCCACTGTAGTTGTTACCCTCTTTTGAAGCTTTGGGTGTTTATTTTTATTTTAAAATATTGATATGTCACACCATTCCAGGCAGTAGGTGACTCACAGTTTAAAAAAACATATACAGAAATTAAATAAAGACAGCAAAAGATGAATTGAAAGAAGACAAAATAACCAACTATCTGTAAGCTATAGAGATGTGAATCGTGTGATCAATCGTCTTAACGATCGATTTCGGCTGGGAGGGGGAGGGAATCGGATCGTCGCAGTTTGGGTTTTTTAAATATCATGTAAATCGTGTAAATTGTGTCAATCGAAAACCGGCACACTAAAACAACCCTAAAACCCACCCCGACCCTTTAAAATAAATCCCCCACCCTCCCGAACCCCCCCAAAATGCCTAAAATTACCTGGGGTCCAGAGGAAGGGTCCCGGTGTGATCTTTTACTCTCGGACCTCAGAACATTGTGCGTTGTAGAAACAAAATGGCGTTGGTGCTACCTTTGACCTGTCATATGACAGGTCAAAGGTAGCGCTGGCGCCATTTTGTTTTTTTGTCCCCCGACGTCAGGAGCATAGGAGATCGCTCCTGGACCCCCGCTGGACCCCCAGGGACTTTTGGCCAGCTTGGGGGGGCCTCCTGACCCCCACAAGACTTGCCAAAAGTCCAGCGGGGGGTCCGGAATGACCTCCTGCAGTCGAATCATTTTTCCGTACGGAAAAAAGATTTGCGGTAGGAGATCGCTCCCGGACCCCCGCTGGACCCCCAGGGACTTTTGGCCAGCTTGGGGGGGCCTCCTGACCCCCACAAGACTTGCCAAAAGTCCAGCGGGGGTCCAGAACGACCTCCTGCAGTCAATTCGTGTTGCTGTACGGCCGGCACCATTTTGCGTAAAATGGCGCCGGCCATTCGGCAACACGATTCGACTGCAGGATGTCGTTCAGGACCCCCGCTGGACTTTTGGCAAGTCTTGTGAGGTTCAGGAGGCCCCCCCAAGCTGGCCAAAAGTCCCTGGGGGTCCAGCGGGGTTCCGGGAGCGATCTCCTACGCTCCTGACGTCGGGGGACAAAAAAACAAAATGGCGCCGGCCTGTCATATGACAGGTCAAAGGTAGCGCCGGCGCCATTTTGTTTCTACAACGCACGGAGGTCCGAGGTCCGAGAGTGTAAGATCACACCGGGACCCTTCCTCTGGACCCCAGGTAATTTAAGGCATTTTGGGGGGGTTCAGGAGGGTGGGGGATTTATTTTAAAGGGTCAGGGTGGGTTTTAGGGTTGTTTTAGTGTGCCGGTTTTCCCGCCCTCCCCCTTCCCCTCCCCCTTCCCCCGATTTACGATTTTTTGACGATAAATCGGGGGAATTGTTATTGTATCGCGGCTCTAACAATTTTTGACAATTTAAAATATATCGGACGATATTTTAAATCATCAAAAAACGATTCACATCCCTAGTAAGTTATGATAGAGCAGAACTTCCTAAATCCATGGGCCCAATATTCAAAGTGCATTTAGCACTATTTAGCCCGATAAGTGAACTTCTGAGGCTAAGTAGTGGCTGCTCAATATGCACCTATTTGAAGCAGCTACCAATATTCAGATATCTACCAATATTCAGCCTTAGCCACATAAGTATATGTGTAAGTTTAGATATGCCATAGAGCAGGTATAAAGTTAGCCAGGTAGACTAATCAGCCAGGTAGCTGAATTTATGCTAAGTGCATTTATTCAGCAGCTTCACCATGCCACTGAATATATATATCATGATAGCCAAATAAGTTCTAATGGCTAAGTTACTTACATAGCCTGCTTTGAATACTTACCCCAATATTTGTCAGTTCAAACTAAGGGGTTTATTTACTAAGCATTTTTCCCATAGATACAAAATGGGATAAAAAGCCTTAGTAAAACAGGCCCTAAACATGAAATCACATTAGATCACTGAAAGCCTTTCTAAAAAGGTGAGCTTTTAAGTTCTTTCTAAATGATTTTTTTTGGCACACCTCTTTTCAAAATGGTGCTTGAAATAAATTCCACTATGTGGGTAGCAGAAAGGAAAATAGCTTTTCTCTGACCTCTGCAAGCTTGATTATATGATGACTGGGGATATCTAAAATACTTTGCCAATTCTAGTTTATGTCACATTTGTTGGTACTCTCTTTTGAAGCCTTGAGGTGTTTTTCCCCTCTAGGTTCTTTTTTGCTCCTGTGATGATACCTTGGAGAATACCTGCCACCTCTGGTACTCCCTTACACCTTTACTATGCCAATTTGCCATAATCTAGGTACCTTGTAGTTCTTGTCCCCTTCTGATTATGTCTTCCCATAAGTTTCATAGGAATTGATAAGAAGAAAACCCCAATTCTGGAACCCAAAATAGGCTGCAGTACTTCTCCCATTGACTTTAATGGCAAACAAATGAACAAATAAAATGAAAGAACAATTTTTTTTTTTTCGTTTTTAAAATAATGAAGCAGAAGCACATTGTGGTGCCTTTGAAATGAATGAAAGAACCAAAACAATTGTTTTTCCTCTGCATATCTCTATTAAGCAGGGACCTTTTAGCAAAGATATTCGGCAGGAAACAAGCTATATCTGATATACCAAGTTAAGTTTAAAGTTATCTCGGTAAGTTTACCCTGATAATTTTAGACTTTCTTTACACCATGATCAGACTTACCCAGCTAAGCTTAGCCAGTGGCACTAAGTGTTAGTGCAACCTGGCTATGTTTAAGCCCCACCACTAGAATACCTTTGCATCACCTCTTTTTATTCAGGTAAGTTTTAGATAACTAATGATTTTACCAGCTAAATCTTATCAATTGGGAATGGTGGGAAATTGAAAATTGTGTTGATTTTTTTTTTTGGCTAAGTCCCAAACTTAACTAAGAAATTCCCTGTTTATTGACATCTGAAAGATTGCTAATGAAAAACCATGTGTTAAATTGTATCTTTTCAGTCACCAACTACTCTTATAGCATAGAAAAACTTGGTATTATTGTCTGTTCTGTCAGCTGTTTCCTACAACTGTAGACTGATTAAAACTCAGCAGGCAAGACTATGCTAAACAAATGCCACCTGCTGCTAGAACAGGTGTCTGTGTCCTTGTTTAGATACCCAGACTAAAAGAGAAAATGTGAAGAGGCTGAAGCAGATCATTGTCTGAATTACTGGAGCTGTACCTATATTATTCTTTGACATTTGTTCATGGTCTAAAAAAAAATCCTTTTATATGAAAATGAGTTTTTCATGATCACAAAGAGAAGGTATTTTAAACTTTGGAAATATTCCTTTTGGTTGAGGGGAAGATAGAATATCCCAAGATAGAATGTAATTTTTTAGGGCTGCCTGAAAAGTTAAGTGAGTCTAGAGCTCCATAGCCTAAACTGGGGCCTAACACCAATTTATTTTTAATTTGCCTCTTACCTTTCTTCCTTAACCAAAATCCTCTGATTACATTTTCTTAAAATGAATGTGGATCTCCTTTTTTTTTAGGGGAAGTTTGCAAAGAGATTCTCCCATGTCTGCTTTCCACTGCTTTACCCCACATACTTTACACCTTGCAAAGTATGTAGAGTAAAGATTTCATACTATAACCTGTCCACTATGGATTGTCAAAGGGAAACTCATGAGGAAAATCTATTCGCAGGACCATGAGTACAAAGTATGTGCCAGCCTGCAATCTTCCTGCGCTCTCTATAAATTAATCTCCCTATATACTATTTATTTATTTACTTATTTAATCACATTTATTTGCTGCTGATACTGAGGCCCATAACGGCTTACAAAATAAACACACACAGCATTAAAACACTAAGGCCAATATACACAATGAAAAAGCATATAAAAAACAGACAAAGAGACAGATTAAAAATCAAAAACTTATAAAATTATGGAATAAAATAAAACAGAGCCAGATAAAATCAAGAATCAGCTAAAAATCAAACTTCATACATTAATTCAGAATAATAATAATAATAATAATAATACAAGCAATTTAAAATTTAATGTTAGGCTAAGAACAATCAAGCAAAAACTTTAGACTGAAAGTGGAGGAACCAAAACGAGAAAATTGTTTGTCTAGTATCCAGTAAACATTTGCAAAGAAACAAAGTATAATAAAACAATAGGGGTGTACACTCAGCCAACAGCAGCAAAGTTGACAGCATCCTCCATACTATACACTCACTGTCTCCTCATTCAATACCCAAGTAATTCAGTATAGCCAATGAAGAAACTGAGGGCCTCATTTTCTAAAGTATCGCAGGCCTGTGATACTTTAGGAAATGAGGGGCGGGGGGCCGAAACGGGGGGCGGGCCTGTGCTAGCCGGCAGCGATCGCACCGTCGTGGTGTGATCGCTGTCGGTTTCGCACCCAATAGCGCCACCATAGGAGGTGTAGCTATTGGGAGCGAAATAGGACGCAAAAAGGGCCTTACCTTTTCGTCGTCCGCGGCGGCTTCGCAGAGTCGGCCCCGGGGACGCCCCGACTCCTCCTCTACCGAGACCGACTCTGCCCCAATTTTAGTATCGCATGCGAGAAGGGACATTTCGCATGCGAAACGTCCCTTACCGCGTGCGATACATTTAGAAAATAAGGCCCTGAGGCGCTAATTATCAACAATGGTTCTGGTATGTACAAAGCCAGTTTTGTCAGAGATAATGTTCCTTGTGCTGTGTTCCCGTATGGGTCAGAAAGGCAGCTATGAAAGTGCTGAGGCCCAAAACAAGAGTTATCCTAGCAGTGAAATATCTTATGAACACTGCATTGTCACAAAATCGGAGTGGACTGGGAGGGTACTGGGGAAGGCCCTGATGCGTCACCGTGCATAATTGCTAAAGTTGACCCCCCCTTGCATGTGCCAACCTGGCCCCTGACTGCCCCACCACCCGGACTATCCCTTTTTCAAGTCCCAGGCCTTACACATGTCCCGGGGTTGACGAGTGTGGCCGAGCCATTTTAAAATTGGCCCGGCGCGCGTAAGGCCTGGCCATGCATGTAAACCCTGGGATTTATGCCAAGAAATGTCCGTCACAATGCTTTATTAGGAGACTTGTCAATCCATTAAAAAGACACCTGACTCAGGCCGAGTTTCGCCCCCACACGGGGGCTGCCTCAGGGGCTGTATAAGATATATCTTATATGTATTTAAACATTGTCGTGTGCTGATGGATTTTGCAAGTTAAGATGGAATAAATACAGCGTGGAAATAAATACAGTGTGGAAAACAATAATTCTAGATTCCAGGGCTAATATCCTCACACTGTAAATCAATACACACTGCTCAAACAAATGAGGACTATTCTACTTATCACTTGAATTTAATTTATTTTTCAAAACCCAGGGAATTAGTATCAGAATATGTGCTCAATCGTTCAGGCTCTTGCCCTATACAGGGCTACAACCATTTTCATGGCAACAATAGCACTCAGTTTTCACTTCATTTACCAAGCCATCATCCTCAACAGCTAATTCATAGCATACCTTTTGGACAATTCTTAAGGTTGAGAAGGTTATGCTCAACAACAGCTGAATTTAAGGAACGTTCTAAAGAGATGAAAGAAAAATATTTAAGTAGGGGATATCCAGAGAAGGTAATTCGGAAAGCATGGAAATGGGCTAGGTGGAATAATAGGGAGCTTTTGTTAACCCTTCAATCAAAAATGAAAAAGACCAAACTGACCTCTGTATTACCTTTTTCAGCTGGCATAGGAAAAGTAGTAAACAGCATTAAAAAGCACTGGCACATTTTGCAAGTGCATCAAGTGTTTGCAGAGCGTCCATGGATGGCGTTTAAAAGAGGAAATAACATCAAGGACTTAGTAGTTCATTCTATGTTTAAAACATCTCAAGCTAAGATTTTTGAAACAAGCTAAGATTTTTGAAACACCTGCTTATGAAATAAATACCATTTAGCATGGGATAGGAAATCCGCTGCACATTTACATAGTCCCGGCACATGCCTAGCGAGCAGCGTGGTGCTATTATGTAATGCTTCTAAAACTATTTCCCTTAGTAAATTGACAACCATCGGACACTTGGCAGTTTGTGAATTTAATACCTGTACTACTGCCTGGTTGTCACACCAAAAAAAATTATGTGTTTATTTCTTGTTCTTTCGCCCCACAGAACCAGTGTGACCCAGATAGGAAAGAGTTCCAGAAAAGTTATGTTCTTAGTAAGGACTTGCGATATCCATTCCTCCAGCCATCTCTCCGCGCACCATGAATTTTGACAAATGGTGCCGAAACCCCACCCTCATGATGCATCGGTATGAAAGTGTAAATCCAAATTGGACAATGGTGGCCCCTGCAGCACTGATATTCCATTAAAGTTGGTGAAGAATGAGTTCCATATGCTGAAATCAGCACGGATGTATTTTGATAGATGGAGGATGTGATGGGGTCGTTGGACTCCCTCTGTTGCCGCTGCAAGTCTCCTCATGAATGCTCTTCCCATAGGAATGACTCGGAAAGCGAAGTTTAGTGAACCCAGAATGGATTGATCAACACGTAGTGTTATCTTCTTTGTCGGAGTCACTTGTTGGATAATTAATCGAAGCTTGTTAACTTTTTCTTCTGGCAGTTTTGCTATCATCTTGTTAGAATCGATTTCAATACCTAGGAAAGAGATGATAGTAGCCGAACCTTCTGTTTTGCTGTGAGCTAGCTGAACACCAAATTCCCCAGTAATCTTTTGAAATTCCACTAAGTGGTTGTAACATGAGTTTGACTCTCTCGGCCCAATGAATAGAAAGTCGTCCAAATAATGAATAATGTTCTGTGATGCTGTCCGTTTTTCCATTACCCAATGCAGGAATGAGCTAAATAGTTCGAAGTAAGCTCATGAGACGGAACATCCCATGGGCATACATTTGTCGAAGAAATAAAGGTCATTGAATTTGAAGCCCAATAACGGAAAACATTTAGGGTGCACTGGCAGTAACCGGAATGCAGATTCGATGTCCGCTTTAGCCATTAGGGCCCCGTATCCACAAGTTCACACCAATGCTACAGCAGAATCAAATGAAGCATATTGCATCATGTACTCATCCTGTGGCAAATGGTCATTCACCGACCGACCCAGCGGGTAAGAGAGATTCTGAATCAGTCAATATTTCCTTTTTTCTTTTTTTGGAATGACAGCCAATGGCGAAAGGAACATGTGGAGAAAAGGTTGTTCAGAGAATGGACCAGCTATTCTGCCCTGTGTGATTTCTGTCTCTAACTTGGCTTGGACTATATCCCAGTGTTGTGTTGTAGATGGTGCGTTACCCATATATATTTCCTCAATGCAGCCTTGGAAAGGTATAATGAAACCTTGACTAAAACCTTGGGCTAATTTATGGGTCTTTTGTTGATTTGGATATATATCCAGTCATGTTTGAATTGCTTCCAATCTTATGGGTAAGGGTGCTTTTTCAAACAGCTCGGTTTGAGGTCGCTTTTGGCTTACTCCCCGTTGACTGTTTTTTTGGATATTTAGTCAACGGATGAGGTGCAGCACATACTGTGCACACGTGTTTAAATTTTCAGTCCGGAAAGGAACAGTCTGTCTTGTTATACCTCCAGCAAGTATTATCTTGCACCAGCGGTTGTCTTGCTCGTAAGCCTTGACCTTGTTGTTTGATCAGTGGATTTGTGGGTCATCTGGTTAATCCATAAACAAACTTCTTGGGTTCCCCAAGTCATGAATCTATTCTCCTCCATCTTGTCCTGGAATTGCTCATCATAGTTGAGCCATGCCCAACCCTCATGCTGCTGGTATGCCCGTAAAATGTTCTGCGTAGCTCAACATGAGTCTGTATTGCATTGGATCGCGATGCCCTACGTCATGTACATGAAAGCAATCAATGTGTTAACAATGTTTTTTGATATTTTCACCTCTTTGCTCAAGTTTGCTGATCCAGCTCTACGTTTCTTTCTCTTTTCTGGTTTTCGCCATCCATGCAGGATGGAAAAGATGTCTATGTATTTTCGTTTTTTGATTTTTTTTTCTCAATTTCTTTGGCACGCACTCCCATAGCTCAGACAGTGTGGTTAGCGCTGGTGGGCCCCTGAACTCCTTGTCTACTATGTTAGGGGCTACATGCTAGTCACTGTCACTAGAAGAGTCAGAGGACGAAGTTGAGGAAGAGCTACTTGAGCTAGAACTAGATCTGCGCCTGCACTTCGACCTGCGTTTAGACTGTTTAATTACCATTACTTGCGCTGCCTCTGGCTTTTGCCCACTTAATCCTAACTCACCCATATCGGCCTGGTCATTGCGTAGCCTTTTTTCTGCCTGAGAGCTGGTAGATGGCCTTTTGTCATCGCTTCTGTTGTCCTGTGCCATCATGACATCTCTGTGCCTTGAGAACTTCACCTGGCTCTGCTGCTGTGGCATGGCTGAAAGATTCCTCTATTTCGCCGATGTTGTTCTCTGCTGTTCTGTTTAGTGGGTTGCAATCGGGAGCAGGTGTCAGCTGCCGGTTAAGCTTTCTCTTCTGATCGCGACATGCTGCCTTCGGTGGCGCTTGCCAATACCACCAAGGAGGCTGGTCGTAGTATTGTCGGCTGCTTCCTTGATGATGGCCTCCTTCCCACCTCCTCTCTTCGTGATCCCTATCGGGATGCACGGAACGGATGTTGCTGTCCCATGGTGGCCTTGTATACCATTCTTCATCTTCTTCGTACCACGGTGGATATCTTCTGTATCTGCAACCGGGTGTATCTTAGTCCGGCGGGTATGAATCACCGCATGGAAAACTTTGTTCCAAACTTCTGAAGGCTGGAGGTTGTGCGGTTTCAAAAGCGAACTGACATGTTGCAGTATTAGTTGTGTCCACCCCTGAAGTGAGTGGCAGTGGTACAAAGAAAGCGGCTTCCTCTGCAGTGCCGCCCATCGGTGCATTCTCCGTATCCTGTTGTTGCACGGTACAGGTCATCTGCCTCTCCGCCTCAATCCGACTCTCCCCTGACAGCTCGACTTCTTCCTCTACTTCTTGGGGCTCTTGACCTTTTTCCGTTGGATATATTGCCATGTTGTTCAGCTTGAATGGTTTGTGCATCCCTTGCGACTTCATTCATCTTGGCGGCCCTTCCGTTAGAACGGACTGCTTGTCCTTTTCTGCCAGATCGTCTTGTCTCCATCCTGTATGCTAGCTTGTGTGGTGTGTGATCCAATTATCTGATTCGCCTGCTAGAGCTGAAAAATATAAATAAATGTTAAAGTGCACACTTATTCTTAAAACCGCTTCTCAAAAACACATTGTATTTTATTTTTATTTGTTTTAAACCTTGAGCCATAAATAAGTAGGAAAAAATGAAATCCCAATATAAGAGCAGTTTTTGCCTCCCTGGTCTACCAATATATATATGCATAAAAACTCATAAAATTAATTCATATAAGCGATAACAACATCAAGATATTTAAAATATATATATGCATAAAACTAGTAATTAATTTAGTGCGGGGGACAGGTAAAGTCTGACAAGTATCTGCAGTCAACGTCCCTCTCTGTTGCCCAAAGCTGGATTCCAACTCATTGCCTTTGTTAATATCCACACCTATCCTTAGCAGTCCAGGCCAGGGCAGGACACATCTCCTACAAACCCACTCCCCCACTTCTCCAGCCTTCCAGGAGTTGGGACACCTCGCCCATCCTCCAAACCTCGCCATGTGCACATGTAGCAAATACGCTTGAACAATACCCATTCTGCAAGCGGCCGCCAGCAAGGGGTCCGCCTGGCCATGACCAGCTCCCCTGAAAACCCACACACCAAAGCAGAGATCCCAATCGCTCACCGGCCATGGATCGCACCCTCCATGCCGGAGCACCCCGTTAATGACCTGCCCAGGTCACAAGGAGCAAAAGTGGGACCTGAAATCAGGTCTCCTGGCTCACAGCACACGGCTCCAAGAACTAGGCCACTTCTCAACTACAAGGGGTTCAAAAAGACGATTCTGAGCACACAAAGAGTGGCACGGGACTTGAACACCTGTCCCCCTGTCCCTGAGCCAGCAACTGTAGCCATGAGGCTGTGCTGCGGCTGCCCACATGGGCAGCTCCCATGTGGGCAGCCACAGCACAATGCATATAAATGGCCCCAAGCCAACAGCTGTAGCCCCGAGGCTACACAGGAAACCCTGCCACCACTTTGCTCCCTTGTGGGCAGCTCCCATGTAGGCAGCCGCAGCACAACGCATATAAACCAGGACATCAAGGAGCACATATATAATTACAAATCTTGCCTAGGGGGATGGAACAAAACATGATCGGCGCACACCCTCGACATCCCTCCCCATGTAGGACCCAAAGCAGTAACATCCGCCACATCCTAGGCCCCCCCGAAAAAAAGAAACCAAAACTGCAATTATTCCTCTTCCCTCCTGCACTTGCAGTAAGTTTGGCGCATGGATGGCCGCTCTCCGCGCCCACTGCAGCCAGGAACAGAGTCAGGACGGAAAAGTGGCACTGCAGGGCGCACGCGGTGCAGTGCCCTCCCCTCTCTCCAATGGCCTTGCGAGGGCCGCGGCAAGGCCCTGATGTCTTGGGTCACAGAACGGCTACAATGCCCCCCAGGTGAAGCGATCCTGGAACTGGGAAGCCTGTGCTCTCGAAACACTCCTATTCTCTGTTCCTGTTAATTTCTGCTGGTTCCTCCTGCTGCTTGTGCAATCCAAAAGGATCGCTTGCAGCATGCCGCGGCCCTTTAAGGGGCCACGAGCATCATCGGAGGGCACGTCAGCACCGCCTCATGACATCATGACCCCGGGGGTGGGGTCATGGTGTTGTGCCATCTCTGGTCTTTTTTCGATGCGGCCAGCAAGGTAGGAGAGGCGTGGAGTTGGTTTAGGGGGGGTTTCCTGCATGGACCTACCTTCCCTGTGCCCCCCATCCTCCATCCTCCGTCGCCTCACACGCCGCCATCAAGGGTGGGCTCTGGTCATGCGGCACCGGGCCCACCTATGAAGTTAGTTGGATAATTTATCAGGCTAACTCTGCTCTTTCCTGAAATGCCTTCCACCCATCTCTGGAACTCCCCCAGTTTAGCCAGATAAGTCTTTAAATGTGCTGGATATGCCATTTAGACAGATAGCATCCTTCAAAAATTGGAAAAAGGATCCATCTGAAGAAAATGGGATAAAACATAAGCATTGTCAAGTCAAGTGTAAAACATTGATAAGAGAGGCGAAGAGAGAATTTGAATTGAAGGTGACCACAGAGGCAAAAACTCATAATAAAAACTTTTTAAAATATATCCAAAGCAAGAAACCTGAGAGGGAGTCGGTTGGTCCATTAGATGGCAGAGGGGTTAAAGGGGCTCACAGGGAAGATAAGGCCATTGCAGAAAGACTAAATTAATTATTTGCTTCCGTGTTTACTAACGAGGATGTTGGGGAGATACCAGTTCCGGAGATGGTTTTCAGGAGTGATGAGTCAGACAAACTGAATGAAATCACTGTGAACCTGGAAAATGTAGTAGGCCAGATTGACAAACTAAAGAGTAGCAAATCACCTGGACCAGATGGTATGCATCCTAGGGTACTGAAGGAACTAAAAAAATAAATTTCTGATCTATTAGTTAAAATTTGTAACCTATCATTAAAATAACCCATTATACCTGAAAACTGGAGGGTGGCCAATTTAACCCCAATATTTAAAAAAGGCTCCATTGACGATCCGGGTAACTATAGACCAGTGAGCCTGACTTCAGTGCCAGGAAAAATAGTGGAAACTATTCTCAAGATCAAAATTGTAGAGCATATAGAAAGACATGGTAGGGATGTGAATCGTGTGCCCTATCGTCTTAACGATTGTAATCGTCTGGCAGGAGAAGAAAATCATGTTTGGCACGCTTTTTTAGTTAAAAAATTGTTTTTTCCGATTAGTGCGCACTAACGGGAGTTAGTGCGCACTAACAGAAAATGATACAATTTGACACTTTTCAGGTCAGTTAAGGTCAGTTTAGGAATGAATATGTATTCCTATTGGCTGCCCTCTTATTTATTCATGTTACCAAGGTTCCCACTGACAATATATGGGGGATGGGAAATGGAAACAGTTGGTAGCTTGACAAAAAAAGTAATGTGATCAGTCAATGTGACTAGAACTTGTGCCCTAACCCTGATACCAGGGGTGTTGTGATCTTCCTGCACACAGTGCCCTAACCCTGACACCAGGGGTGTTGTGATCTTCCTGTACACAGTGCCCTATCACTATTAATACCAGGAGTGTTGTGATCTTCCTGCACACAGTGCCCTAACCCTGATACCAGGGGTGTTGTGATCTTCCTTCACACAGTGCCCTATCCATATTAATACCAGGAGTGTTGTGATCTTCCTGCACACAGTACCCTATCCCTATTAATACCAGGAGTGTTGTGATCTTCCTGCACACAGTGCCCTAACCCTGACACCAGGGGTGTTGTGATCTTCCTGCACCCAGTGCCCTATTCCTATTAATACCAGGAGTGTTGTGATCTTCCTGCACACAGTGCCCTAACCCTGACACCAGGGGTGTTGTGATCTTCCTGCACACAGTGCCCTATCCCTATTAATACCAGGAGTGCTGTGATCTTCCTGCACACAGTGCCCTAACCCTGATACCAGGGGTATTGTGATCTTCCTGCACACAGTGCCCTATCCCCATTAATACCAGGAGTGTTGTGATCTTCCTGCACACAGTGCCCTAACCCTGATACCAGGGGTGTTGTGATCTTCCTGCACACAGTGCCCTAACCCTGACACCAGGGGTGTTGTGATCTTCCTATACACAGTGCCCTATCACTATTAATACCAGGAGTGTTGTGATCTTCCTGCACACAGTGCCCTAACCCTGATACCAGGGGTGTTGTGATCTTCCTTCACACAGTGCCCTATCCCTATTAATACCAGGAGTGCTGTGATCTTCCTGCACACAGTGCCCTATCCCTATTAATACCAGGGGTGTTGTGATCTTCCTGCACACAGTGCCCTATCCCTATTAATACCAGGAGTGTTGTGATCTTCCTGCACACAGTGCCCTAACCCTGACACCAGGGGTGTTGTGATCTTCCTGCATGCAGTGCCCTATCCCACCTGCATTACTAGTGAGAGGCTGGCTTCACAGATAGGAGGGAGCTTCCTGACCCTAACTCCTCCCCTCCCCCATGTCCCAGCTAGTGAAAGGTGTGTGGGTGAGGGGGGGGGGGGAGGAGGATGGTGAAGGGTGAGACAGCTCTCTCCCTGCATTACTAGTGAGAGGCTGGCTTCACAGACAGGGGGGAGCTTCCTGACCCTCACTCCTCCCCTCCCCCATGTCCCAGCCAGTGAATGGTGTGTGGGTGAGGGGGAGGGGAGGATGGTGAGGCTGAAACAGCTCCTTCCCTGCATTACTAGTGAGAGGCTGGCTTCACAGACAGGGGGGAGCTGCCTGTCCCTCACTCCTCCCTTCCCCAAAGTCCCAGCCAGTGAATGGTGTGTGGGTGTGGGGGGGGGGGGGAGGAGGATGGTGAAGGGTGAGACAGCTCCCTCCCTGCATTACTAGTCAGAGGCTGGTTTCACAGACAGGGGGGAGCTTCCTGACCCTCACTCCTCCCCTCCTCCCCTCCCCCATGTCCCAGCCAGTGAATGGTGTGCGGGTGAGGGGGGTGGAGGATGGTGAGGCTGAAACAGCTCCCTCCCTGCATTATTAGTGAGAGGCTGGCTTCACAGACAGGGGGCAGCTGCCTGTCCCTCACTCCTCCCTTCCCCCAAGTCCCAGCAAGTGAATGGTGTGTGGGTGAGGGGGGGGGGGAGGAGGATGGTGAAGGGTGAGACAGCTCCCTCCCTGCATTACTAGTGAGAGGCTGGCTTCACAGACAGGGGGGAGCTGCCTGACCCTCACTCCTCCCCTCCCCCATGTCCCTGGAAGTGAATGGTGTGTGGGTGAGGGGGGGGGGAGGATGTGAAGGCGGAGACAGCTCCCTTCCTGCATTAATAGTGAGAGGCTGGCTTCACAGACAGGGGGGAGCTGCCTGACCCTCACTCCTCCCTTCCCCCAAGTCCCAGCAAGTGAATGGTGTGTGGGTGAGGGGGGGGGGGGGGAGGAGGATGGTGAAGGGTGAGACAGCTCCCTCCCTGCATTATTAGTGAGAGGCTGGCTTCACAGACAGGGGGGAGCTGCCTGTCCCTCACTCCTCCCTTCCCTCATGTCCCAGCCAGTGAATGGTGTGCGGGTGAGGGGGGGGGGAGGATGGTGAAGGCGGAGACAGCTCCCTCCCTGCATTAATAGTGAGAGGCTGGCTTCACAGACAGGGGGGAGCTGCCTGACCCTCACTCCTCCCCTCCCCCATGTCCCAGCCAGTGAATGGTGTGTGGGTGAGGGGGGGGGGAGGATGGTGAAGGCTGAGACAGCTCCCTCCCTGCATTACTAGTGAGAGGCTGGCTTCACAGACAGGGGGGAGCTGCCTGACCCTCACTCCTCCGGGGTGTTGTGATCTTGCTGCACACAGTGCCCTATCCCTGATACCAGGGGTGTTGTGATCTTCCTGCATGCAGTGCCCTATCCCTATTAATACCTGGAGTGTTGCGATCTTCCTGCACACAGTGCCCTATTCCTAATACCAGGGGTGTTGTGATCTTCTTGCACACATCCCGGTATCAGGGATAGGGCACTGTGTGCAGGAAGATCACAACACCCCTGGTATTAAGGATAGGGCACTGTGTGCAGGAAGATCCCAACATCCCGGAGGAGTGAGGGTCAGGCAGCTCCCCCCTGTCTGTGAAGCCAGCCTCTCACTAGTAATGCAGGGAGGGAGCTGTTTCAGCCTCACCATCCTCCCCCCCCCTCACCCACACACCATTCACTGGCTGGGACATGGGGGAAGGGAGGAGTGAGGGACAGGCAGCTCCTGACGTCGGGGGACAAAAAACAAAATGGCGCCAGCGCTACCTTTGACCTGTCATATGACAAGGCAAAGGTAGCGCCGGCGCCATTTCTACAACGCACCGGAGGTCCGAGAGTAAAAGATCACACCGGGACCCTTCCTCTGGACCCCAAGTAATTTAAGGCATTTTGGGGGGGGGTTTCGGGAGGGTGGGGGATTTATTTTAAAGGGTCAGGGTGGGTTTTAGGGTTGTTTTAGTGTGCCGGTTTTCCCGCCCTCCCCCTTCCCCCGATTTACGATTTTTTGACGATAAATTGGGGGAATTGTTATTGTATCGCGGCTCTAACGATTTTTGACGATTTAAAATATATCAGACGATATTTTAAATCGTCAAAAAATGATTCACATCCCTAACAATTAATACAATTTATGGCTCCTGCCCTAAAGCAAGTGACCTAATCAATTTGTGAAACAGAAGATTTATCAATTAGAAAAGTCTCTAAATGAGATGGATCTAAGAACACATAAGTATTACCTTGGTAGTTTACTATAGACTTGCAGGGAAACTTAAGGAAAAAGTAGCCCGCAGGGAGACCGTTCGCTGCTTAAATGAAAGAAATAACTTCCTATGATGTTGTGTTTCACGGGAAACGTCTGGATACACAAAAATCTTTTGACCACAAAATGTTACATCTTTGAATTTGAAATATAACTTAAAATGTATTCTTTATCCATATCAGCAACAAAAGAAACCAACAAAGTAGCTGTGTTAGATATAGTATCTTGGGAATTCTGAACATATGCAGGAACATCAATGCTATTATTTATAGGAAGAACATCAGTTCCCCCTTTAGGAACCCCTACCCACATAAGTTCAGGAAGATAATAACACTTAGACAACTTTATTTCTTTATCCTGAACAATCTGTAGAACTTCAGTTATCTATTTTTTAAATAATTCTATTGGTGACTCTAATCTAGATTTAGGGAAATTCACAAATCTTAAATTTTTATACCTCATAACTTGATCTAGTTGCTCTATTTTATTTTGCAATACTAAACTGACTTTAAGATTTGCACTTTAACAGATTGTAAATTATTTACAGATTGGTTTTGCTAACCATCTGACCCTCAATCGCAGCTACTCTGTGTTCCAAGTCCAAAAACTCACTAGAAGCAACCGAGGAATACAAACACAATTGAGAGACAGGATGGAACAGAGCAGATTCCATTCTTGAAACTGCTTACCAAATGCCTCTAAGGGTCACATTCAATGGTTCTTCCATGTCTTCTGGCAAATATGACTTGCTATCCAAAATTTGATTAACAGGTTTTGGAATTTGGGCCAAAGGGCCTAAACCTTCAGCTCCCAAATGCTCTTACAAATTTAAGGCAGGAATTTGTTCATGAATCTGTGCAATTGGAGAACTGGTAGGTGAAGATAGAGGAAAATTAACCTGAGGTCCTTATTGTAGTTTCAAGTCTATTTGACCAGATTTAGAAGAAGTTCCAGGTGATGTTCAAACCCCAGAAGATCCCAAATTGGGTATGGAAGAGGAGACTGACCACCTACACTCAAGGAAAGATAACCTATTTATTCCAAATCTTTCTTCCCATAATCTTCCATCTGGGTAGAAACTTTTGTAAAATGATGGTCCAGTGATCCTCTAGTAGGTTTAAAAACTTGGGGAACAAAGCTCAGCTTCCCCTTTCTTTTTTTCCCCATTCCAACAGAGGAGGAAAATTGTCAGAAGGGGTGTGCCCAGTTTGGCATGCAGCTTTGGTGCACCGGTGGCGGCGCATCACAGGCCAGCCACTTAAGCCCTAATATAAATCAGGACCCCAGATGTTCACTTCCATGCATGGTGGTCTGGCTGGAGGGCAAAAGGTGCAGTCAATCAACAGGCGATCCCTGAGTCTATTATTTTAATGCAGCCAATAGGGAAACATAAACAATGGAGAAACATAAACAGTTGAAACAAATGGCATATGTTTCATTCATGGGACTTCCTCAGTTGTTTTCGGGGGAAAATGAATCAAACAAATATGGTATACTTGTTACAGATAGACTATTTGTTTTAAGCAAATGTACATTCCTACTACCTTGGCCAGGCAAGTATTACAAAAATTGAAATGACTTTTCAAAGACTTACAAGGGAGTTGTGCATATAAAGTCAACTATATAAACACTTACGTTGCCTCTATACATGATAAACAAATGTTCAAAAGGGCAGAAATACACATGTACTTGGCTGCTTTGCAAAACAGTATGCACACAAACATAAAAACATTTTTGAGGGAGTTCTGGGTGGGGTTAGGAAGTACACACACACAGATTTGCATATTTGATAAACATACGAGCTGATTCAGTAAAGTCCGCGGGAGAGCAGACAAACGCCCGCTCTCCCGACGCGCACAGGCCACTCGCCTGTGCACGCGATTCTGTATTTAAAGTAGGTGGTGAGGTAGAAACGGGCAAAAGGAGGCGCTAGGGACACTAGTGCGTCCCTAGTGCCACCTTTTGACCCCGAGCGTCGGCTGTCAGCGGGTTTGACAGCCGACGCTCAATTTTGCCAGCATCGGTTCTCGAGCCCGCTGACAGTCACAGGCTCAGAAACCAGACACCGGCAAAATTGAGCATCCGATTTTCGGCCCGACAGCCGCCGGCCCATTTAAAAAAAAAATTTAATTTTTTTTTTTACTTTTTTTACCCTTCGGGACCTCCGTCTTAATTTCGCCATGAGATTAAGTCGGAGGGTGCACAGAAAAGCAGTTTTTACTGCTTTTCTGTGCACTTTACCGGTGCCGGCAGAAACTAGCACCTAGCTTTGGGTAGGCGCTAATTTCTTAAAGTAAAATGCGCCGCTTAGCTGTTGCTATCCTGCCCAGTCGGGCCACTGATGCTGCTTCTCTCTCCCTGAATCAGCTGGGGCCGTCCCCGCAGCTGTTGCCATGCGCCCGGCTCCTCTGCTCCTGTTTCTGCCTTTCCCCGACGTGCTGCTGCAATCCCGGGACCTTTAGCCAGCAGGGAGGCCGTCCCTGCCGGTGCCTGCAGCCACCTCAGCTCCCGGCATCCTTGTCTCTGCTTTTTACCTGATGTCTTCGTGGCTGGGAGCCGCTCTTGCAGCCTGCCATCGCTCCTTTCCTTCGGCCCCGTGGCGGGGCTGCTCCCGCTGCCTTCCTGCTTCAGTCCTTGCAGCTCTCGGCTCTCCCTGGGGCTGGCTCCACGGCATGGAGCCGTTCCTGCAGCCAGCACCTCTCCTGCTTCAGTCCTTGCAGCTGGGAGCTGCTCCAGCGATCTGCCTTCACCCAGCTCCAGCCCAGGGCTGCTCTGCTGCTTCCCTGGGCCCTCCACGTGGCTGAGGACACCACCAGCTTCCAG
This sequence comes from Rhinatrema bivittatum, assembly GCF_901001135.1. NCBI lineage: Eukaryota > Metazoa > Chordata > Amphibia > Gymnophiona > Rhinatrematidae > Rhinatrema > Rhinatrema bivittatum. The sequence continues at coordinate 177,179,875 of NC_042615.1, forward strand.
CTCTTCTCTCCAGCTCCTTAGGGTGCGGGCGCGCGCCTCTCTACTCCTCTTCTAGGGCCAGCCAGGTGTGGTCCCCTGCTGGCCCCTCCCTGGGCGTTGACATCATCAGCCCTACTAAAGGGCTCAGCTTTCAGTCTAACTTTGCCTTTGCAAGGAGTTGGTCACTCTTGGGACTCTACCATCCTTGCTCCAGGAGTTGTCCGTGTTCCAGCCTTCTGCAAGGTCCAGTGTTGCTTGTTCTCTGTCGGAGCTCCTCGTCCTGTCCTGATGTCTACCTGCTGTTCCAGTCCTGATGTCTGCTTGATGTACCAGCCCTGATGTTTGCCTGTTCATGTTCCTGCCCTTGGCCTGTCTTCCAATCCGGTACCCGTGTTCCAGTTCAGATGATGCTTACCTTGCCTTTGGCTGCCGGTGTGCAGCAAACCCTGCTTTAGGCTGCCGGTGTGCAGCAACCCTTGCCTTTGGCTGCCGGTGTGCAGCAACCCTGCTATAGGCTGCCAGGAGTGCAGCAACCTGCTTCTACCCTGTTCCTGAATCTCCTGAAAGCTAGCACCTCGTTCCTGTGTCTTCGAGATGTCCTGGTGCCTCGCGGCAAGCCATGTCATGGTCCGTGACCAGCCCCATGGGCGGGCTGAGTAGGGCGCTTCGTGATGCAAGCCATGCACCTTGTTTCTGAGACTATGAGAAAGCCTTACCCTGTTCCTGAATCTCCTGAAAGCTAGCACCTCATTCCTGTGTCTTCAAGATGTCTTGGTGCCTCGCGGCAAGCCATGTTGTGGTCCGTGACCAGCCCCATGGGCGGGCTGAGTAGGGCGCTTCGTGATGCAAGCCATGCACCTCGTTCCTGAGCCTCTGAGAAAGCCTTACCTTGTTCCTGAACTTTCTGAAAGCCTGGTATCCTGCGGCAACCCCTGGTGTGGTCCGTGACCAGCCCCATGGGCGGGCTGTGTAGGGCGCTCCATGTTGCCAGTCTCGTACCTCGCCCTTGAGTCCCCTGTATGCATCATACCTCGTTCCTAACTCGACGTCTCTTCCTCCAGTACCTCGTTCCTGAGTCCACGTCTGCACTTCCAGTACCTGTGCCTGAGTCTATGTCTGCACTTCCAGTACCTCGTTTCTGAGTCTCGTCTGCTTCCATGTTCCAGTCTTCACTGCTCTGGCCTCCATCCAGCCTGCCACTTCGTGCCGTGCCCTGCGGCAGGTCCGAAAGGGCTGGGAACGGTCGGAGGACTGTTCACAAGACCAACATAGCGTTGTTGGGTCTTCCGAAGCGTGCAGGTCCGGAGGAGGGCCTGTCTCCAGTCATCTCTCCAGCCTTGCTTCCGTCCTGCCCATGCTCGGGCATACCACGCCTCCCGCGGCACTTCTTCAGAATCCCTCTGGGGTCGAGCCATGGCCCAAGGACACACATCTCCCAGGAGTGGGATCGCTCTCCTAGCGCTCCCCAACATTAGCTGCACATTTTACTTTCTGTATCGCGTGGGCATACCTAATTGGGCCATCAACATGCATTTGCATGTTGAGGGCGCTATTAGGTGCCGCGGGTTGGAAGCGCGTTTTCCGCCCCTTACTGAATAAGGGGTAAGGGAAAATGTGCGTCCAAGGGCAGGTTAACAATGCACTCCATTGGCGTGCACTGTACTGTATCGGCCTGACAGTGGGGTAAATTTTCAAAGTAGTTATGTAAAATTAGCATATACAGACATAAGTAGCTTGTACTTACATAATCACTATTTTACAAACATCAAAAGCACAAGTATACTTTAAGTTTCACATGCTCATTTATGAGTGAAAAAGGGTGATATGAAGGCATTCCAGGGTAGGGTCAATAGTTACAAACCTATGTTGCTATTTTATAAGACACTTACACATGTACATTTAGCAACTTACTTGCATAGTTTAATACCTGCTTATTATCTTTCATAATATCAGACTTATTTATAGTGTAGTATTGGTTGAGTGGGAGGTCTGGGTGAACTGGGGGTACTTCAGGCTGAAGAATCAGAAGGGTCTTGATGATCTGGAGAAGGAATGGGTAAATTGGTATAAGATTTGAAAACTGATAATTTCAATTACAAGCACATTTTTTAAAATATACCTACTTCCACATGAAAATCAGGTTTTATGCAATCAAGTTCTAATTTTCTTTGCACCTATAATATATTTGCATATATATTTAAAGCTGGAAGGGAAATATGCACTTTCAATGCATTGAAAAATATGCCTTCAATTCATTGCATGTATTCATCCGTAAGCATGCATATGCACATATAATTTGGCCTACACATATCTGATACACATTAGTTATACAATTCTTTCATAGATCTCCTTGTGGACATATATGTGCACATATTTGACTGCATAATTATTTAAAAGTTATCTTCAGTACATGTATATGTCATCAAATATGGAATCTTGTTTTTGTACTTGGAGTAGCTATTCACATTTAAACAGCTAAGTAATAGGGTCATTTATCAAAATGCTGTAAGGTGTTTTCGCATGCATTAAGGGCTTATTGCATGCGAAAAGTGCCGTTAATGCATGCGATAGCACCATAATGTATGGTGTGATGCAAATCAGAAAAAGAGGAGGAATTAGGGGTGGGCTTACTTTTTTGTGAAGCCCTATTGCATGGCTTTAACTACACCTTTTTCAGTAGTGTTTAGCTGTGTGATAGGTTGTATTAAGGCTTTATCACATTTTGTGATGTGCTTTCAAATGCTGATTTTAGTAGTTTTGATGCTCCTAGTGTGCCAACCTAGAGAGAGAAAGAGAGAGAACACATGTAGCCATAATGCCCTAACACTAGATAGGTATTTATATCTCTTATGGGAGGCCCACCTAGTAACTCGAGGTGAGGTTTAGGTATTAGTGTAGGGGTTAGGGGCCACTTTGACATTTAAAGTGAGATGTACGAACAGAACAATGCTCTCTTGTGAAGATTTGATGACTTTCGGAATGAGGAAACTCACTCAAAGATGAGATTTGTGCAATGTTCTCTCAACCTAGCTTGATGGACTCTGTACCTGGGTAACATCATGCTAGGTTGAGAGAACATTGCATTATGGCTAGGTTCTCTCTCTCTCTCTCTCCCCACTCAGTGGCCCTGATAATAAACATGGTCTCCCCCAGTGGTTGCATGTAGGAAATACCAACATTCTGGCACTTATCTCAAAATGCAAAAGTGCAAAAAGCTATCGCATGCGAAAAGTCCCTTTTCGCGTGCAATAGCTTTAATGACCCCCCTAAGTCTTACCAGCTAACTTTAGACTTGCTATAAAGCAGATGTTACTTATCTGGTTAACTAACCAGATAAATCCAAATATGGCACTTCTACAGCTAAGTTATCCAGATAAGTAACATCTCCCTGAAACACCCATTTTCAGCTTACCATCTGGCTAAGTGGTGGTCTCTAAATGTGGCCAAATATTCAGCCACCACCATTTAACTAGATAAATCCTTACTTATCCAGCTAAGGGGGTTATTTTCTAAAGCTATCACATGCGTGCGATAGTTACCTCGGGGCGGAGTCGGCCCCGGAAGAGGAGGAATTGGGGCGGCACCGAGGCCGACTCTGCAAAGATTTCTCAGACAGTGAAAGGTACGCATCCTTTTCGCTGTCATTTTCGTGCCGAATAACTACACCTTTTATGGTGTAGTTATTTGGAGCGCTGCCGGCTATCGCAGGACTGCCCTCCCGCTTCACCCCGCCCCCCCGTTACCACGGGATTCATAGAGCCCGGCGGTGTTAGTGAATCCAGGCCTAAGTGACATTGAATATTGACCTCTCGCTTATCAAGTCATGGAAATTAAATCTGACCCCTTTGCACTTTTTGGGAGGGGGGGCTGGAGCAAGTTATGGAGGGTGTAGATGAAATGGTGAAAGCCTGGGTCAACTGGAAGTGCATGCACAATTATTTTCATAAATAAGATACACTCATATATGAGACAACTTCATAAAATACCTGCCTCTGTGCATAAACTGAGGGTTATTATGCTAACATATTACAATTCTTTAATGCATAAAATATGTATTTATTTATTTATTTCTAACTTTTCTATACCGACGTTCCTGTAACAGATACAAATCACATTGGTTTATATGCATGTACTTCTATATATGCATGTACTTCTATAAAATAGGTGTAGAAGCTATGCAGATTCCTCCATTAAAAATGGATGTGTACTGAAACATATGCGCTTACTTGTGGGGTTGAGATATTCAGCATTTGATAAACTGTGTGGCTCCCATTGCACAGCTTTTAAATTCAGTGTTATGCAAACTGAAAATTTCTCCTTGGCCCTCTTCGCTTTGCTCCTCCCAATTCTTCTTTTTTTTTTTTTTTTTTTTTTTTTTTTTTTAAATTCTTTATTTCTGATTTCAATTCACAAAACAAAAAATCAAAACATCTATTATAATTTCATACAATGAAATTATTTTCAAGGAAAGGGGATTAACATATTTCTGATTACTTCCCAACAGTTCAAATTAGCATTACATAAAACAAATCTCCCCTTCCCATTTACCAAACAATATAGGGGAATTGCTAATGAGCATAATTCTAAAAGAAAAAGAAGATATAATTACAAGCATATAGTAACAGAAACTGGTCAGGCCAATTTACTAAACCAAACAGTTATTGCTGGCTAACATTACTTTCCTCATCACCTCGGGCCCTTTGGCCTTCTAAAAATTTTTCCAAATCAGAAGGTTCATAGTATATATATTTTTTCCCCCTCACCCACATCAGACATTTACAGGGAAATCTTATTACAGTTCGTATCCCATAAGTTTTAGCTATATTTGCTAAGGTAATGAATTTTTTCCGCCTGACTTGGGTGTCCCTTGCTATGTCTGGATAGATCCAGATTCTCTGGCCCAAGTAGAGCGAGGTCCTATTAGACATATAAACCTTAAGAATTTTATCTCTGTCCTCGGACCGAGAAAATTTTACCACGAGGGTACCTCTATCCTCCACTTGGGCACTAAGAGATGTCTCAATTAATTCTGTGACATTTAAAGTTAACTCCTGTTGGTCCTGATTTATATTTGCATTTTGGCTATTCTGTGTAATAAAATAAGCCTTAGCTATAGAAGGTAAGTCTTCAGATGAAAATGAGAGGATATTCACAAAATAATTTTTTAGTTGTTCTCTTGCTGAAATTAATTTACACTTAGGAAAATTAATTATCCTAAGATTTAAATATCGAATTTGGTTTTCCAAAGACTCCACTTTTTTAGCTATGATGTTTTCGCCTTTGATAATACTGGCCTGCACATTTTTTACCGAATTTAATTCTTCTTCTACTCTTATTAATGTTGAGCTGTTACTAGTAACCAGTGGGTTTATATTTAATATCACATTTTGCATCTCCTTAATATTTACATTTAAATTTGTAATATTAGACTGTAAAGCCGTTATTGCTTGCCATAGCATTTCTAGGGAAACCTGTTTGGGAGGAGACACAACATAAGTAGGGGTTGAGGAAATAACATTTTGAACAATAGTTCCTTGTCTGTCAAAGTTCCCATTATCGGGAGAGGAAATAAGTTCTCCAGCAATTTTTGTTCTCCCGTCGGGTTTCTTATTTCCCCCGACAATATATTCTCCCTCTGATGATGGACCCGCTGCTCCTTCGAGCACACTCGCACATACTGGCTTTATACCCTGTGCCTCCTCAATAGGACTTTCCAGTAACATCGACTTCCGTATGACTGAAAAGTCTGGTTCAGTGGCATAGCCAGTAGACCGAGGGGGAATCGGTACTGTTGGTGCCCCGGGACTAAGAGTCACTTCGCCCAATGAAGGAGAAATTAGCTCTTTTTCTACCTCCATAATAGGCCTCTCCGGGGTTATAACTCCCGACGGTGAGTAGAACCCTGTAATCATTGCTTGTATGGGGTTCGGTCTGGCAGGTACTGAGGACTCCTGCCTGACCTTCCCCTTACGTTTCGTATGAGGCATCTTATTCAAGTAAGGTTTTCAATGAGCTAGGAATCTACTCACAGTTCTGTTAATCCTCAAGTATCGGAATCAGATGTAAGGACTGGTAACCACTGCACTGGTGCAACGTTCTTGGCGCCTTCTTCGCCTTCGCCGGCCTAAGCCGGACCAAGCCGCGCGCCCCTTACGGAGCGCGCGGCTTAGGCAGCGTGCGCCGACGGCGGCGGTGCGCCGTCTGCTGCTTGATTTTATAGCAGCAGGCACGAACTGCTCACGTGACCGAGGGACCTCCTTCCGGGTCGGGGCAGCCGCCGAGACCTGCAGCTGTTCCAAGGGTAACGGTGTCAAACGAGAGTCTCTCCCGGTAGGGCAATGGTATCCCACTCCTCTCTGTTGCAGTTCCCAACTTCCAGTGTCTGCTGCTTGATTTTATAGCAGCAGGCACGAACTGCTCACGTGACCGAGGGACCTCCTTCCGGGTCGGGGCAGCCGCCGAGACCTGCAGCTGTTCCAAGGGTAACGGTGTCAAACGAGAGTCTCTCCCGGTAGGGCAATGGTATCCCACTCCTCTCTGTTGCAGTTCCCAACTTCCAGTGTCTGCTGCTTGATTTTATAGCAGCAGGCACGAACTGCTCACGTGACCGAGGGACCTCCTTCCGGGTCGGGGCAGCCGCCGAGACCTGCAGCTGTTCCAAGGGTAACGGTGTCAAACGAGAGTCTCTCCCGGTAGGGCAATGGTATCCCACTCCTCTCTGTTGCAGTTCCCCACCTCCTCCCAATTCTTCTTACCCCATCTATAGAATGAAAATGGGGCAGGAGTGAATTATGCACACTTGAAAATTACCTTTTTAATTTGTAAACTGTAAAACTTATTGCATACCATGGTAAGTGATTTTCTACTATTCATGTTAAATTTATAGTGACTTGCACAATAAAAAAAAATGTTAGTGTGAATTTTTTTGCATATATCCCTGCATCTCATAGCAGTTTAGGTACTCCACTACAGTTTAGGTACTGTAGTTATCCACTGAAGTTATCCAAGCCATCCTTAGATCATTTTGCACTGAGTTGATACAGAGAATATAAATCTTAAAGGTTATTCACTACTGCATTAGTCTATAAAATGTCATTATCTTTACTGTTCATGGACCTTAATTTCTAAGCATTTAAGTGGACTACCACAAAGATGTCTTTACCCATCCAGATTATCATTGTAGTTCATGTTAAGACTTCGGGTTTCTCCTTTAAATTTTAAATGTTTTATTTTAAAGGAACTTTATTCATAACTTTAAAAGTTTTGTCCCTGTGACAAACAGCCTACAATCTTCACATCATAAGGTATCCTTAACTCAGAGAACATACTTGAATATAAAGTACTCAGAATGAAAAACAAGACTGAGACTAAGCAACAGAACTGAATGACAGAAGAAAATAAAAGTGATGACTAAAAGCTGGAATGAAAGAGACCTGTATGCTTACCTGTAAACAAAGAGGAGTTGCAGCATTGAAAGGGCTCTGAAATTCTTCCTGCCTCCTGGCAAAGGATGACATTGAAAGTAGCTTGTACATGGGTTGATTAAGCTGCTGTCAGCATATCTGACCCAATGAATTAACTACTATTGATTTACAGCTTACTGTAAAATAAAATAAAGGTAGAAAGTTTTTAAAAGGAATGTATTCTATATATGCCATTAGCGAGCAGCTGGAAGAAAAACAAGACTGAATTCAACTACGAATGCATTTACATCACAAGAAAGTAGTCCATTTGAGGCATGACCTGGGAGAAAATGTCAATGATGACTGTAAAAAAAGGGACAACATTTTGCATTTTGTTTTAACAAACTTGACACTATAATAGTTCTGATTCTTTATACTGTAGTGTTACTTGCTGCGGAAATCAACTGTTAATCAACAGTTGGAAAGTGTTAGTTTGTTTAAATGTAGTGGGCTTTGTAATAAAATGATAATCGTATGTGGCGTTTTCTTGATCTTTGGAAAGCGCAATTAACAAATAATTTTAAATAAATATTTTAAATGAACTTACAGCCAAATTTGAAACCAAAAGGAGAGCATGGTGAACAGTTAGCCAGGAAGACAGGAAAATAAACAAATCATATAATGGTATGCTGGCTAAGAGAATGCACAAGAGATTAAACATTAACAAACTGTGTGACAGCAAGCAAAAAATGAAACATTTGGAATCTCCCTAACTCCAGGCCATAGAATTCATCAGCTGCTTCGTAACAGTATGCATGATCCCGATTATAATTTTTTAGGGAGGCATGCAGATTCACTTAGGTTATATCATCTTTTATATGTAAAGGTAGTACAACTATTCTAATCATGAGAAGGCTATGATAACGAATACAAAAATAAGAGGTGATGATGCCCTTGAACATGTCATTTTCAAACCTAACATAGAATGCAGTGTCTAATTCTGGTGGGCATGCTTCTGAAAGGATATAGATAACTGGGGGGTATTTACTTTTTATTTATTTTACATTATAACCCACAGGTCTACACTGTTCATGGTGGAGAACAATAAAACATACAAAAAATAAAATAGACAAGGCATACTAAAGTAAATGATTTTTAACAGGCTGCTGAGTAACCTAACACTTCCACAGTTCTCACACATAGCTGATTAAAAAAAAAAGCTTTCTATCTGGACATGCCTGTAGTACAACCCTATTTTATGATTTCAAAGTATGCGTAAACAAATAAGTCTTCAGATGTTTTTTAAATTGGCTAAGGCGTGCCAATAAGTGAAGCTGTCCCTGCAGATAGTACAGATAAAGAAAACCAAAATGGTGACGTTCTGTATCAAAAGTCAAATGAGATGAAATTAAAGACCTTAATATATATAGTATATTCTAGAGGGGTACAAGAAAGAGGAGATATGATGGAAACATTCAAATACCTCAAAGGAATAAATTACACACAAGAAGCAAACATCTTTCTCAGGATCATGGTATGACACTCCAGGGGTTTGCACAGAAGCAGCACCAAAATGGTGCCGATAGCCTTTGCCCTTACTATGTCACAGGGGCTACCGGTGCTATTAGTCAGCCCCTGTCACATGGTAGGAGCACAAGATGGCGCTGATGGCCATGTGACAGGAGCTGACCAATGGCACCGGTAGCCCTTGTGACATAGTAGTCAAAGGCTATCGGCGCCATTTTGAAACGGCAGCCAAGGGTGTGAGTGCAGGGGATGGCTCCCGGATCCCCCGCTGGACCACCAGGGAGTTCTGGTAAGTCTTGGGGGTGTCAGGAGTGTGGAGGGTTGTAGTTAATTTAACTTTAGCGGGGAAAAGAATAGGAATCAACGTATTAAAGTATTGGGGCACCATATAGCCGAATGCAACATATCTGCCCCCAACGAATCTGAATCCCGAATGCAACGTATGGCGTCCCTCTGCACATCCCTACGGTGTGGCACTTTATATCCGGGATGGCATATAGTCCAACAGGATAAATATCCTGCAAGAGACTAAATGCACAATCAAATCTTTAAGGGTAGAAATTCCTTGGGTGCTGGAGAAGACTATAGTGATAGGAGTATACTACCATCTACCTGGTCAAGATGATGAGACGGACAGTGAAATGCTAAGGGAAATTAGGGAAGCTAACCAAATTGGTAGTGCGGTAATAATGGGAGATTTCAATTACCCCAATATTGACTGGGTAAATGTATCATCGAGACAGGCTAGAGAGATAAAGTTCCTGGATGGAATAAATGACAGCTTTATGGAGCAATTGGTTCAGGAACCGACAAGAGAGGGAGCAATTTTAGATCTAATTCTTAGTGCACAGGATTTGGTGAGAGAGGTAACGGTGATGGGGCCGCTTGGCAATAGTGATCATAATATGATCAAATTTGAATTAATGACGAAGTATTAATGTCAGGAAGTATTTCTTCACGGAGAGGGTGGTGGATGCCTGGAATGCCTTTCCGGAGGAAGTGGTAAAGATTAAAACTGTGAAGGATTTCAAAGGGGCATGGGTTAAACACTGTGGATCCATAAAGGCTAGAGTATGGGAATGAAGAGAAGAGCCATGGGAGTGGAGTACTGGAATGGAGGCTACTACCTGATGATTACTACCCTTACTCAATAAGCCTTCACAACTCCAACATTGCTCTCTGCTTCAACGGCAAGGGGTAATGTGGAAAAGGGGATTTGCATTCAGATATCAACCAACAAGGACTGAACTTCACAATCTGGGTAATCAAAGAAGCATGGGGGTAGCTTGCTTATTATGGCGGTTACTACCCTAAACCAATTAAGTCTGATATCACTTTGAATGCATATACAGAGTCGCTCTATGCTTCTATGGCAGGGGGTAATGTGGAAAAGGGGATTTGCATTCAGATATCAACCAAGGACTGAACTTCACAATCTGGGTAAACAAAGAAGCATGGGGATAGCTTGCTTATTACTGTGGTTACTACCCTAAACCAATTAAGCCTGATATCACTTTGAATTAGGGATGTGAATCAGGCTTCGGACGATTGAAAATATCGTACAATATTTTCAAAATCGTCAGAAATCGGGGGCTCCCCGAAAACGATAGGAAAACCCCACAAAATTGTTTGTGGGGGTTCTCATCATTTTGGAGGAGGGCGGGGAAAATGGCACACAAAAATAACCCCTAAACCCACCCCGACCCTTTAAAACTAATCCCTTAGCTTCCCCCATCCTCCCGACCCCCCCCAAAAAAAATTTTTTACAGGTACCTGGTGGTCCAGTGGGGGTCCCGGGAGCGATCTCCCGCTCCCGGGCCGTCGGCTGCCACTAATCAAAATGGTGCCGATGGCCCTTTGCCCTTACCATGTGACAGGGTATCCATGCCATTGGCTGGCCCCTGTCACATGGAGGGAGCATTGGATGGCCAGCGCCATCTTTAAAAATGGCTCGGGCCATCCAGTGCTCCTACCATGTGACAGGGGCCGGCCAATGGCACAAATACCCTGTCACATGCTAAGGGCAAAGGCCATCGGCGCCATTTTTATTAGTGGCAGCCGACGGCCTGAGAGCGGGAGATTGCTCCCGGGACCCCCACTGGACCACCAGGTACCTGTAAAAAGTTTTTTGGGGGAGTCGGGAGGGTGGGGGAAGCTAAGGGATTAGTTTTAAAGGGTCGGGGTGGTTTTTTTGTTTATCAGCTCGGGCGCAGCCAATAAACAAAACTGCGATCGGGCCGGACGAAAAAAAAAACACGATGTGAATCGGAACTGGAACAGAACCGATTCTGGTTCTGAATCACACCTCTACTTTGAATACATATACAGCACTGCTCTTTGCTTCAACGGTAGGGGGAAATGTGGAAACAGGGTTTACATTCAGACAACATCCAACAAGGCATTGATTTGTGCAGTCTAGGTAACCAAGCATCAAGATAACTTGCTTGATGTGGCAGTTACTACCCTTAACCATTAAGCCTTATGCTCACCTTTGATGCAACTCCAACATTACTCTCTGCATCAATGACAGGGGATGGCTGGAAATGTGAATCAAACAGTTACCAACAAGGGCCCTGAATTTGCTGATAGATGAAACAGATAAGTATGGGAAAATAATGAAACAGATAAGTATGGGAAAATAAGAGTAGGAGCTTGCTGGGCAGACTGGATGGGCCGATTGGTATTTTTCTGCCGTCATTTCTATGTTCTATGTTTCCATATATGTAATGACTGGAAGGGGGACAGTAAGCAAATCCACGGCTCTCGTGCTAAACTTTCAAAAGGGAAACTTTGATAAAATGAGAAAAATAGAAAAAAACAGAAAGGAGCAGCTACAAAGGTAAAAGGTGTGCAAGAGTTGTGGTCATTGTTAAAAAATGCCATCCTAGAAGTACAGTCCAGACGTATTCCACATATTAAGAAAGGTGGAAAGAAGGCAAAATGATCACCGGCATGGTTAAAAGGGGAGGTGAAAGAAGCTTTTTTATCCAAAAGATCTGCATTCAAAAATTGGAAGAAGGACCAAACAGAAGAAAATAGGTTAATGCTTAAGTGTTAGCAAGTTAAATGTAAGACAATGTTAACACAGGCTAAGAGAGAATTTGAAAAGAAGTTGGCTGTAGAGGCAAAAACTCACAGTAAAAATGTTTTTAAATATATACAAAGCAGAAAACCTATGAGGGAGTCAGTTGGACCGTTAGATGATCAAGGTGTTAAAGGGTCAATTAGAGAAGATAAGGCCATCACGGAAAGATTAAATTGTTTTCTTGCTTCAGTGTTTACTGAAGAGGATGTTGGGGAGGTACCCGTATCAGAGAAGGTTTTCATGGGTAATGATTAAGATGGACTGAACCAAATTACGGTGAACTATAAGATGTGGTAGGCCTGATTGACAAACTAAAGAGTAGTTAATCACCTGGACCAGATGGTATACACCCCAGGGTTCTGAAGGAACTAAAAAATGAAATTTCAGACCTATTAGTAAAAATTTGTAACCTATCATTAAAATCATCCATTGTACCTGAATATTGGAGGGTGGCTAATGTTACCCCAGTATTTAAAAAGGACTCCAGGGGTGATCTGGGAAACTACAGCCCGGTTAGCCTGACTTCAGTGCAAGGAAAAATAGTGGAAAGTGTTCTAAATATCAACAGCAAAAAATATTTTCGTTACGACTTGAGTTAAACTGCAAATTAGCAGATGTATCCTTATAATCCCTTTCAGAAATAATTCAAAAGACAACCAAGAGAGAGTGGTATCAGAAAGTTGTAAGTGTTTGCAGTCTCATGGGCTCTTGCCCTTACAGGGCTACAGCCCCTCTCTTGGCTCCAACACCGTTTATCACGTCATTTACCTACTCTCTAGAGGTTTGTCAATTGCTTTTTTCTTTTTTTGTTTTTAAAGTGCAAAAATGCCTCCCTAAAATCACCCGTATTTTTCAAACAAACATACACCATCCAATCATTAAAACATTATTTTTCACTTCAATCGTGCTTATCTCTTTAGACTGTCTTCACTACTTCACCCAGATGAATCGCCCGCCATTGACAATGTTTCGGCGTGCTCCTTGCGCCTGCTTCAGGGGCTATCGATCCTTCACAAACACTTGTTTCAGTATATCATGAGTTATTCTTACGATCTCATCATTCGAAAATGGCGCTCAAACGCTAGCGCCATTCGAAAATGGCGTTTGAGCGTTTGAGCGCCATTTTCGAATGATGAGATCGTAAGAATAACTCATGATATACTGAAACAAGTGTTTGTGAAGGATCGATAGCCCCTGAAGCAGGCGAGAGGAGCGCGCCGAAACATTGTCAATGTCGGGCGATTCATCTGGGTGAAGTAGTGAAGACAGTCTAAAGAGATAAGCACGATTGAAGTGAAAAATAATGTTTTAATGATTGGATGGTGTATGTTTGTTTGAAAAATACGGGTGATTTTAGGGAGGCATTTTTGCACTTTAAAAACAAAAAAAGAAAAAAGCAATTGACAAACCTCTAGAGAGTAGGTAAATGACGTGATAAACGGTGTTGGAGCCAAGAGAGGGGCTGTAGCCCTGTAAGGGCAAGAGCCCATGAGACTGCAAACACTTACAAACTTTCTGATACCACTCTCTCTTGATTGTCTTTTGAATTATTTCTGAAAGGGATTATAAGGATTAGGGATGTGAATCGTTTTAGGATGATTAAAATTATCGTCCGATAATTTTAATATCGTCTTAAACCGTTATGGAACACAATACAATAGAGATTCTAACGATTTATCATTATAAATCGTTAGAATCGTGAGCCGGCACACTAAAACCCCCTAAAACCCACCCCCGACCCTTTAAATTAAATCCCCCACCCTCCCGAACCCCCCCCAAATGAGTTAAATAACCTGCGGGTCCAGCGGCGGTCCGGAACGGCAGCGGTCTGGAACGGGCTCCTGCTCCTGAATCTTGTTGTCTTCAGCCGGCGCCATTTTCCAAAATGGAGCCGAAAAATGGCGGCGGCCATAGACGAACACGATTGGACGGCAGGAGGTCCTTCCGGACCCCCGCTGGACTTTTGGCAAGTCTCGTGGGGGTCAGGAGGCCCCCCACAAGCTGGCCAAAAGTTCCTGGAGGTCCAGCGGGGGTCAGGGAGCGATTTCCCGCCGCAAATCATTTTCGTACGGAAAATGGCGCCGGCAGGAGATCGACTGCAGGAGGTCGTTCAGCGAGGGTTCCGGCGCCTCGCTGAACAACCTCCTGCAGTCGATCTCCTGCCGGCGCCATTTTCCGTACGAAAACGATTCGCGGCGGGAAATCGCTCCCTGACCCCCGCTGGACCTCCAGGAACTTTTGGCCAGCTTGTGGGGGGCCTCCTGACCCCCACGAGACTTGCCAAAAGTCCAGCGGGGGTCCGGAAGGAACTCCTGCCGTCCAATCGTGTTCGTCTATGGCCGCCGCCATTTTTCGGCTCCATTTTGGAAAATGGCGCCGGCTGAAGACAACAAGATTCAGGAGCAGGAGCCCGTTCCAGACCGCTGCCGTTCCGGACCGCCGCTGGACCCGCAGGTTATTTAACTCATTTGGGGGGGGTTCGGGAGGGTGGGGGATTTAATTTAAAGGGTCGGGGTGGGTTTTAGGGGGTTTTAATGTGCCGGTTTTGCGATTTTTAGATTTTTAGATTTTTCACGATTTTTCACGATTTTTCACGATATTTTACCCCCCCAAACGGCAACAATACGATTCCCTCCCCCTCCCAGCCGAAATCGATCGTTAAGACGATCGAGGACACGATTCACATCCCTAATAAGGATACATCTGCTAATTTGCAGTTTACCTCAAGTCGTAACGAAAATATTTTTTGGTGTTGTATGTTTGAGGTTTTTTGAGCCAGTATATATTAATACTAAATATCAACAGAACATATAGAAAGACATGGTTTAATGGAACAAAGTCAGCATGGCCTTACCCAAGCCAAGTCTTGCCTTACATATCTGCTTCACTTTTTTGAAGGAATTAATAAACATGTGGATAAAGGTGAAACGGTAGATGTAGTGTATTTAGATTTTCAGAAGGCATTTGACAAAATTCCTCATGAGAGGCTTCTAGGAAAAGTAAAGAGTCATGGGATAGGTGGCGATAGCCTTTCGTGGATTACAAACTGGCTAAAAGACAGGAAACAGAGAGTAGGATTAAATGGACAATATTCTCAGTGGAAGGGAGTGGGCAGTGGAGTGCCTCAGGGATCTGTATTGGGACCCGTACTTTTCAATATATTTATAAATGGTCTGGAAATACGACAAGTGAGGTAATCAAATTTGCAGATGACAAAAAATTGTTCAGAGTAGTTAAATCACAAGCAGATTGTGATAAATTGCAGGAAGACCTTATGAGACTGGAAAATTGGGCTTCCAAATGGCAGATGAAATTTAATGTGGACAAGTGCAAGGTGATGCATATAGGGAAAAATAACCCATGCTATAGTTACACAATGTTGGGTTCCATATTAGGAGCTACCACCCAAGAAAGAGATCTGGGCATCTGGCGTCATAGTGGATAACACATTGAAGTCATCGGTTCAGTTTGCTGTGGCAGTCAAGAAAGCAAACAGAATGTTGGGAATTATTAGAAAGGAAATGGTGAATAAAACGGAAAATGTCATAATGCCTCTGTATCGCTCCATGGTGAGACCGCACCTCGAATACTATGTACAATTCTGGTCGCCACATCTAAAAAAAAATATAGTTGTGAAGGAGAAGGTACAGAGAAGGGCGACCAAAATGATAAAGGGAATGGAACAGGTCCCCTATGAGGAAAGACTAAAGAGGTTAGGACTTTTCAGCTTGGAGAAGAGACGGCTGAATGGTCTAGAACAGGTTAATGTGAATCTGTTATTTACTCTTTCGGATATAGAAAGACTAGGGGGTACTCCATGAAGTTAGCATGTGGCACATTTAAAACTAATTGGAGAAAGTTATTTTTCACTCAACGCACAATTAAACTCTGGAATTTGTTGCCAGAGGATGTGGTTAGTGCAGTTAGTGTAGCTGTATTTAAAAAAGGATTGGATAAGTTCTTGGAGAAGTCCATTACCTGCTATTAATTAAGTTAACTTAGCAAATAGCCACTGCTAGGGATGTGCAGAGGTACGCCATACTTTGCATTCGGGATTAGTATTCATCGGGGGGGGGCAGATATTTTGCATTCGGCAAGGGGGCCCTCCAATACGTTTATACGTCAATTCCTATTCATTTCCCAGCTAAAATTAAATTAACTACAACCCCCCCCCCCCCACCCTCCTGACCCCACCAAGGCTTTCCAAAACTCTCTGGTGGTCCAGCAGGGGGTCCAGGAGCCATCCCCTGCCCTCACACCCTCGGTTTACGGTTTCAAAATGGCGCCGATAGATCTTTGACCTACTATGTCACAGGGGCTACCGGTGCCATTGGTCAGCCTCTGCCACATGGCCATCGGTGCCATCTTGTGCTCCTACCATGTTACAGGGTCTGACCAATGGCACTGGTAGCCCCTGTGACATAGTAAGGGCAAAGGCTATCGGTACCATTTTGATTATCGTCAGCCAACAGCCCAAGTGCAGGAGATCACTCCCGGACACCCGCTGGACCACCAGGGAGTTTTGGTAAGTCTTGGGGAGGTCAGGAGGGTGGGGGGGGGGGTTGTTTAAATTGGCTCCTTTAGGCGGCTAAATAATTCGGTGAAGATTTGTTGTATTCGAGGGGAATCGCAATATGTTTCGCTTCCCCACGAATTCAACGAATATGGCCCTATACATTGCGGATTCCCAATTCGTAGGGAATGAATGCACACCCCTAGCCACTGCTATTATTAGCAACAATAGCATAGACTTAGTTTTTGGGTACTTGCCAGGTTCTTATGGCCTGGATTGGCCACTGTTGGAAACAGGATGCTGGGCTTGATGGACCCTTGGTCTGACCCAGTATGGCATGTTCTTATGTTCTTATGTAAAGAATATTCCTATGTGATACTGCCAGGTTGGTACCAACAGGCCAAAACATTACAGAAAACAATTGGTTCAGTTGTTGGTTGTCTGATAATTGCCAGCAGGGATACGGGAACCTAAGAGATTGGATGTTTGAACAACAGACGCATTAGTTTTGGAAACTGTTTTGATTGTTATTAAGACTGGTTAGTAGGGATGTGAATCGTTTTCCATATCGTCTTAACGATAGAAATCGTGTGGCAGGGCAAGAAAATCGTCTTAGGCACGATTTTTTAGTTAAAAAATCGTTAAAAATCGTTTTTTCCGATTAGTGCGCACTAACTCGAGTTAGTGCGCACTAATGGGAGTTAGTGCGCACTAACTGGGAGTTAGTGCGCACTAACTGAAAATGATACAATTTGACACTTTTCAGGTCAGTTAAGGTCAGTTTAGGAATGAATATGTATTCCTATTGGCTGCCCTCTTATTTATTCATGTTACCAAGTTTCCTACTGACAGTATATGGGGGATGGGAAATGGAAACAGTTGGTAGCTTGACAAAACAAGTAATGTGATCAGTCAATGTGACTAGAACTTGTGCCCTAACCCTGATACCAGGGGTATTGTGATCTTCCTGCACACAGTGCCCTATTCCTGATACTGGGGGTGTTGTGATCTTCCTGCACACAGTGCCCTATTCCTGATACCGGGGGTGTTGTGATCTTCTTGCACACATCCCGATATCAGGGATAGGGCACTGCATGCAGGAAGATCACAACACTCCTGGTATTAATAGGGATAGGGCACTGCATGCAGGAAGATCACAACACCCCTGGTATCAGGGATAGGGCACTGTGTGCAGGAAGATCACAATACCCCGGAGGAGTGAGGGTCAGGCAGCTCCCCCCTGTCTGTGAAGCCAGCCTCTCACTAGTAATGCAGGGAGGGAGCTGTCTCAGACTTCACCATCCTCCCCCCCCCCTTACCCACACACCATTCACTAGCTGGGACATGGGGGAAGTCAGGAGTGAGGGTCAGGCAGCTCCCCCCTGTCTGTGAAGCCAGCCTCTCACTAGTAATGCAGGGAGGGAGCTGTCTCAGACTTCACCATCCACCCCCCCCCCCCTCACCCACACACCATTCACTAGCTGGGACATGGGGGAAGTCAGGAGTGAGGGACAGGCAGCTCCCCCCTGTCTGTGAAGCCAGCCTCTCACTAGTAATGCAGGGAGGGAGCTGTCTCAGACTTCACCATCCTCCCCCCCCCCCCTTCACCCACACACCATTCACTAGCTGGGACATGGGGGAAGTCAGGAGTGAGGGTCAGGCAGCTCCCCCCTGTCTGTGAAGCCAGCCTCTCACTAGTAATGCAGGGAGGGAGCTGTCTCAGACTTCACCATCCTCCCCCCCCCCCCTCACCCACACACCATTCACTAGCTGGGACATGGGGGAAGTCAGGAGTGAGGGTCAGGCAGCTCCCCCCTGTCTGCGAAGCCAGCCTCTCACTAGTAATGCAGGGAGGGAGCTGTCTCAGACTTCACCATCCACCCACCCCCCTCACCCACACACCATTCACTAGCTGGGACATGGGGGAAGTCAGGAGTGAGGGACAGGCAGCTCCCCCCTGTCTGTGAAGCCAGCCTCTCACTAGTAATGCAGGGAGGGAGCTGTCTCAGACTTCACCATCCCCCCCCCCCCCCTCACCCACACACCATTCACTAGCTGGGACATGGGGGAAGTCAGGAGTGAGGGTCAGGCAGCTCCCCCCTGTCTGTGAAGCCAGCCTCTCACTAGTAATGCAGGGAGGGAGCTGTCTCAGACTTCACCATCCTCCCCCCCCCCCCTCACCCACACACCATTCACTAGCTGGGACATGGGGGACGTCAGGAGTGAGGGTCAGGCAGCTCCCCCCTGTCTGCGAAGCCAGCCTCTCACTAGTAATGCAGGGAGGGAGCTGTCTCAGACTTCACCATCCTCCCCCCCCCCCTCACCCACACACCATTCACTAGCTGGGACATGGGGGAAGTCAGGAGTGAGGGTCAGGCAGCTCCCCCCTGTCTGTGAAGCCAGCCTCTCACTAGTAATGCAGGGAAGGAGCTGTCTCAGACTTCACCATCCTCCCCCCCCCCCTCACCCACACACCATTCACTAGCTGGGACATGGGGGAAGTCAGGAGTGAGGGTCAGGCAGCTCCCCCCTGTCTGTGAAGCCAGCCTCTCACTAGTAATGCAGGGAGGGAGCTGTCTCTGACTTCACCATCCTCCCCCCCCCCCCTCACCCACACACCATTCACTAGCTGGGACATGGGGGAAGTCAGGAGTGAGGGTCAGGCAGCTCCCCCCTGTCTGCGAAGCCAGCCTCTCACTAGTAATGCAGGGAGGGATCTGTCTCAGACTTCACCATCCTCCCCCCCCCCCCCCTCACCCACACACCATTCACTAGCTGGGACATGGGGGAAGTCAGGAGTGAGGGTCAGGCAGTTCCCCCCTGTCTGTGAAGCCAGCCTCTCACTAGTAATGCAGGGAGGGAGCTGTCTCAGACTTCACCATCCTCCCCCCCCCCCCTCACCCCACACACCATTCGCTAGCTGGGACATGGGGGAAGTCAGGAGTGAGGGTCAGGCAGCTCCCCCCTGTCTGTGAAGCCAGCCTCTCACTAGTAATGCAGGGAGGGAGCTGTCTCAGACTTCACCATCCTCCCCCCCCCCCTCACCCACACACCATTCACTAGCTGGGACATGGGGGAAGTCAGGAGTGAGAGTCAGGCAGCTCCCCCCTGTCTGTGAAGCCAACCTCTCACTAGTAATGCAGGGAGGGAGCTGTCTCAGACTTCACCATCCTCCCCCCCCCCCCTCACCCACACACCATTCACTAGCTGGGACATGGGGGAAGTCAGGAGTGAGGGTCAGGCAGCTCCCCCCTGTCTGCGAAGCCAGCCTCTCACTAGTAATGCAGGGAGGGAGCTGTCTCAGACTGGTATCAGGGTTAGGGCACTGTGTGCAGGAAGATCACAACACTCCTGGTATTAATAGGGATAGGGCACTGTAAGAGATGACTGTAGTAGATTGAATAAAGATCTGATGTTTCTGCTCTCCTCACACCAAACAAAAACAACACACAAGCAGAGAAGCCCTTCTTACAAAGCTGAGCTAGTGAGTTAAGTAGGAGGAAAAGTAAACATACTGGTGCCAGTGTGGCTACTTAAAAAATACACTTACCAACAATCAATTACATATATTTGAACTGTGTACAGTTCCAGCCAGGACCACCTTTCTAAAATGCACAGTGATTGGCAAATTCAACATGCACTAGCATTTCAGGTGCCTGCTAACAAAAATAATAAACAAACAAGTTCTAGTCACGTGAGTGCTGATCATTACATTACTTTTTTTGTCAAGCTTCCAACTGTTTCCATTTCACATCCCCCCAACCATATTGGTAACATCAATAGATAAGAGCACAGCCAGCCAATAGGAATACATACATACATATTCATTCCTAAGTGACCTTTACTGACCTGGGAAGTGTGAACACTTTGTTTCATTTTCTGTTGGTGTTCGTTAGTTTCCAGTTCCATTTCCCATCCCCCCAACCATCACCTCAGTGGTAACCTTGGTAATATCAATAGATAAGAGGGCAGCCAGCCAATAGGAACACATATTCATTCCTAACTGACCTTCAGTGACCTGGAAAGTGTTTATTTGTATCATTTTCAGTTAGTGCGCACTAAATCGAGTTAGTGCGCACTAACACGATTTAACGATTTTTAACGATAAATCGTTAGAATTTCTATTGTATCGTGTTCTATAACGATTTAAGACGATATAAACATTATCGGACGATAATTTTAATCGTTGAAAAACGATTCACATCCCTACTGGTTAGAAGACATGGGGGTGGGGGAGGGAGAGCTGGATAAAGGGTATCAAACCCAAATGAGTGCAATCTGGGCCAAGTTATCCAGATAGAGGTGTGCATCCGTTTTCCACGTATTTTTAATCCGCAACTTATTTTTTGCTATCTGTTAAATACGTGGGGAGGCGAAACGCATCGCGACTCCCCACGTATTAAACAGATTTCTGTTTAATTCGGCCTAAATAAAAATTTAAACCCCCCACCCTCCTGACCCCCCCAAGACTCACCAAAACTCCCTCGTGATCCAGCGGTGGGGTCCGGGAACTCACTCGGACCCTCGGTGCTAGTTTCATCATGGCGCCGATAGCCTTTGTCACAGGGGCTACCGGTGCCATTGGTCAGCCCCTGTCACATGGCCATTGGCGCCATCTTGTGCTCCTACCATGTGACAGGGGCTGATCAATGGCACCGGTAGCCCCTGTGATATAGTATGGGCAAAGGCTATCGGCGCCATTTTGAGTCCTGGCGTCGGATGGCAGGTCGCTCCGGGACCTCCGTTGGACCCACAGGGACTTTTGGCCAGCTTGGAGGGGCCTCCTGACCCCCACAAGACTTGCCAAAAGTCCAGCGGGGTCCGGGAGTGACCTCCTTTCACGCCGGCCGTCCGATCCCAATACTCAAAATGGCGCCGATCGCCGCCATTTTGAGACTCAAAATCGCCGTCCCGCCAGTACTCAAAATGGCGCCGATCGCCTTTGCCCTCACTATGACGGTCATCAGTGCCATTTTGAGTACTGGCGGGACGGCCGGCGTGAAAGGAGGTCGCTCCCGGACCTCCGCTGGACTTTTGGCAAGTCTTGTGGTGGTCAGGAGGCCCCCCCAAGCTGGCCAAAAGTCCCTGTGGGTCCAACGGGGGTCCCGGAGCGACCTGCCGTCTGACGCCAGGACTCAAAATGGCGCTGATAGCCTTTGCCCAAACTATGTCACAGGGGCTACCGGTGCCATTGGTCAGCCCCTGTCACATGGTAGGAGCACTAGATGGCGCCGATGGCCATGTGACAGGGGCTGCCCAATGGCACCGGTAGCCCCTGTGACAAAGGCTTTCGGCGCCATGATGAAACTAGTACCGAGGGTCTGAGTGAGTTCCCGGACCCCACCGCTGGACCACCAGGGAGTTTTGGTAAGTCTTGGGTGGGTCAGGAGGGTGGGGGGGTTGTAGTTAATTTAGTAGTAACATATTTACAGATCGACAACTTATTGAATTCTCCATACTTCCGCATGAAACGGAATTGACCTCCCACGAATACGGATCACGTACGCAACGAAAACTTTTTGCCTGCACATCCCTATAGCCAGATGTCTTTATCCGGCTAACTTACTCAGCTGGATAGCTGCTGCATATTGACCCCTGCTACATTTATTTTTGATCTCTTCATCTCCAAGGCATGTATTCCTTGTTGTTCAGTTTTTCCTGAAATGGAAAATGGTTTCTCCTTATTCCTATAACTTGCCCTATTTGTTCTTCACTTTATTTTTTTATCTTTACAAATCTTCTATTTTAAAGTGAGGATAGTAAAATGGTACATCATATTCCTGGTATCACTTTATTGCACTTGTACATGTTGTGTTTCTTACCCATATATGCTCAAGTAAAAGTGCACATTTTTCTAATTAAAACTTTAATTCAATTAAATGTTTGATTTTTATATAGATCTGGAATTCAGTATCAAATACCAACATATTATTATGCAAATCCCAAATCATGGCAATTGCCTTTTGAATTAATCTTCTAAAATGAACTCAATTGTTTATATAATATGTATATAAAATATGCAGAACACCTGCATCACTGTTTTAAATGAATAGTGTCATTAGAGCATTACATTACATTTCTTCTATTTTTGTTAAGAAAGATGTTCCCAACGTTTAATTTTTTATGTCATTCTATTATGAATATTCCCCAAGAGTCCCTTGGCTTTACCAAAGACCAGAACTTTATATCATCTATAACATATATGATTGCTGTTTTATGCAAATTGGATGAAACATCATTCATGTTTACTCACTTGTGGTTGCTGTGAGAATTAATGTATACCCCCAAGTATTTTTTGTAGCATATTTTAAATTTTTATCATTTATCCATATTTTTTTTTTGCATCTTAAAGCAGTTCCTTATTCCAAATAAGCAATAAACTCAGTGTGAGATAATGGGGTAAAATTCCATTAGTATGTCTAACTGCAAAGTTGTAATTTTAAGTATGCATACAAATCCTGATTTTCAAAACACATGATACCTCTATAAATTGTCCTATGAAGTTAAACATAGCCACATAAATTTATTCATAACAAAAAAAGGTGTATGGTTATAAGTGTAAATGACATACTGGTTATGTGCTCTGAGTGCAATATGCAACACCATTTAAATGGATAAAATAGTGTTTTACAAGCAAAGATAGGCTTTTGTAAAATTGCCCACCCTCTATGCAGGTACAATTGTCCACATTCTTCCACAATGTGCACATTTTTATTTGCATGATTTGGAGGCATTTCTGCAGGTAAGACTAGTTTGGGGTAGGCAACCATGTATATAGTTTTAGATTTTCAAAGCTATACACATTGGGGCAGATTTTAAAAGCCAACGTGCGAAAATCCAAGATAATTCTGTTTTCTATAGGCCCGGCGGTGCGCGTAAAGCCCAAGGTCGCGCGTAAGTCCCGGAGCTTGAATAAATGGGCGGTCCGGGTGTGGGGAAGGGGGGGGGGCAGAGCCGGAGGCAGGTACAACTTATAAAATAAAGATTAGGGGGGTTTAATTAGGGCGGGTTAGGTAGGGGAAGGTGGAAGGGGTGGAAGGAAATTTCCTTCCGAGGCCGCTCTGATTTTGGAGTGGCCTCAGAGGG
Organism: Rhinatrema bivittatum; assembly: GCF_901001135.1. Classification (NCBI taxonomy): domain Eukaryota; kingdom Metazoa; phylum Chordata; class Amphibia; order Gymnophiona; family Rhinatrematidae; genus Rhinatrema; species Rhinatrema bivittatum. The sequence goes on from NC_042615.1 coordinate 177,203,468, forward strand.
AATGGGGAAAGCCAATGGGGCTCCCCTAGGACTCGGCGCAAGCAAGGTGCACCAGTGTACACACCATTGCGCACGCTGACCCCGGATTTTATAACATGTGCGCGGCTGTGCGTGCATGTTATAAATCGGGCGTACATTTTTGCGCGCCGGGTTGCGTGCACAACTGTTCGCCCATGCGTACATCTTAAAATCCATCCCATTGTTTTGCCCAGAAGAAGTACCTGTGGCGAAATCAAGCACAATTCTTCAAAGGTATTTTTCCCTGGGAGAATAAAATAAAGCAAAATTATTCACATAGGGGCAGATTTTAAAAGCCTACGCGCCTAAATCTAGGTGGATTTATGCATGTGGGTGGGGGTTATGCGCGCTGGGCCTATTTTCAAAAAGCCCAGCGGTGCACATAAAGCCCCGAGACGCGAGTAAGTCATGGGGCTTGAAAAAATGGGTGGTCCTGGGGTGGTGCGGGGGCAGGGCCGGAACTCTCACAGAGTTAAAAAAAATCTTAGAAACTTTTGGATTTGACCCTAGTAAATTGATTCTTCTGATTTTCTCTGTGCTGTAGTAATGTCCTCGTTGTGCTAGGAAGACAGAGGTAGTGGCACTGTTACTGGTTTTGATTTTTATTTTTACTGAGGGAGGGTCAGGTTAGGAGACAGTGTAGAGATTGTAGATTTCCTAGTGGATTTTTTTTTTTTTTGTCTTTGGACAGTGAGGTGAGCACAGCTTACTGATAGACTAAAGAGAATATCAGCCTTATTAACCTGCCAATCTTTTTGCTTCTAGTGTTTAAACAACACTTTTTTCTGTGTGTAATCAGTCAGCAGTGCACACAGCACAGTATACATACACTGAATATATGACTAGGGGGCATTCCATGAAGTTAGCAAGTAGCACATTTAAGACTAATCAGAGAAAATTCTTTTTCAATCAACGCACAATAAAGCTCTAGAATTTGTTGCCAGAGGATGTGGTTAGTGCAGTTAGTGTAGCTGGGTTCAAAAAAGGTTTGGATAAGTTCTTGGAGGAGAAGTCCATTAACGACTATTAATAAGTTTACTTAGGGGCGGATTTTCAGAGCCCTGCTCGCCTAAATCCGCCCAAATCCGGGCGGATTTAGGCGAGCAGGGCCCTGCGCGCCGGTGAGCCTATTTTACATAGGCCTTCCGGCACGCGCAGAGCCCCGGGACTCGCGTAAGTCCCGGGGTTCTCCGAGGGGGGCGTGCCGGGGGCATGTCGGGGGGCGGGCCCGGTCGTCATGGCGTTTAGGGGGCATGTCGGCAGCGTTTTGGGGGCAGGTACGGGGGCGTGGCTACGGCCCGGGGCGGTCCGGGGGCGTGGCTGCACCCTCCGTACCCGCCCCCAGGTCGCGTCCGGGAGGCGTAAATCCCCCGACAAAGTTAAGGGGGGGGCTTAGACAGGGCCGGGTGGGTGGGTTAGGTAGGGGAAGGGAGGGGAAGGTGAGGGGAGGGCAAAAGGAAGTTCCCTCCGAGGCCGCTCCGATTTCGGAGCGGCCTCGGAGGGAACGGGGGTAGGCTGCGCGGCTCGGCGCGCGCCGGCTAATCAAAATCAATAGCCTTGCGCGCGCCGATCCAGGTTTTTAGCAGATATGCGCGGCTCCGCGCGTATCTACTAAAATCCAGCTTACTTTTGCTTGCGCCTGTTGCGCCAGCAAAAGTAGGCCAATTTGCGCTATTTGAAAATCTACCCCCATGGGAATAGCCACTGCTATTAATTGCATCAGTAACATGGGATCTTCTTAGTGTTTGGATAATTGCCAGGTTCTTGTGGCCTGGTTTGGCCTCTGTTGGATACAGGATGCTGGGCTTGATGGACCCTTGGTCTGACCCAGCATGGCAATTTCTTATGTTCTTATGTTCTGTGTGTGACAGACAGTTCTCCATAGAATGATTGGTACCACTACCAGATCTTCTCCACTGTGCTCATTCTGGGCAACCCACGTTGCTCAGGTCTGTATTACCATATTGCTAATACTGTGGACGTTCCTTTTCTCTCCATTACTAATAAAGTCTACTCTTTTAACTGTGTACCATGCCACTGAGACTGCACCTTCTGACGGTGAGGCTCACAGGGCTCCTCCCTGTGGGCAGAGTTAGCGCTCATCTCAGCCCAGGGGTTCACATCCTTCCTTAAACATAACATTCTGGACCACCATGAATGCTATGCACACTTACCAAGTTCCAGGGGGCTTTGCTACATACCCAGTTGTTAATAGATGCCACATCTTGTGTAATATTCTATCACCCATAACAAATGTAGAGTACCTGGTATAGATTATAGAATCATTTATTTTTGCAAAGTGTCACATATTAGTAGCCAGATAGTTAAGAAAGTTTCCTCAAGTAAATGAAATATTATTGAATTTAAACAAGTACTCCCATACCAAATGTCTTCACAAGAAAATTGTTGCGCTGGGAGTCGACCCTTGGCCTGGTGCAGGATTGGTAGGCTGGCTCCCTGGTCGGACCCAGAGAGAGCCTGCCACAAGGAGGCGGAGCACAGGAGGAGACAGAGGCTAGCTGGATCTTCACCAATAGCAACCCAGGGTTCCCTCAGGTATTCCCTTGTATTAATCTCTGACATGACCACTCTTTTCTGTGCTACATTCCCACTGTGCCTCTGCCTCTGGTGTTCCTGTTCACAGAGCCTAGATATCAACATCTCCTTCATGCTGCAAGGAGTCCATAAACTACAAAACAGCTGCTTCTATTCCTTCTTTTTCACAGAAGCCTTCTAACTTTTCCTCCAGAATATTTACTATAGGGATGATCCTGCCCAGGGTGGCACTTCTGGGTCTCATATCCTCTATGGTTCCATGAAGTGCTTCAGGATTTCCATCAGCAGACTCATCAGTACTTAATCAGGATGCCCCAGAGTTGGTCCATAGTTATTTCTGTTTCCAGAGACAAATCATGAAGAAGTGTCAACTTCTCAACTAACCTCTGCAGTATCAGATAGGTGGAATTCCAGTAGGAGTCAAAATGTTGAATCAGATGCTTCTCATAATGAAGCTGCCATCCCTTCACACTTCAAGGCAAATGCCATTATTTTCCTGCACCTCTCTATCAGGTCCTTCAGGAGCAGATTCCTGTGGATCTTGGGCTCGAATCCCATGCCATCCTTCATGTTCAGTTGCAGTAAGTTTGCAAAGCAATTGCTTACCCTGAAACTCCCCATCTTCTATTGCTTTTTCCATACTTGCACCACTGTCTTCACAATGAAACATGTATTTAAACTCCCGCCTCTCTGGTCTTGCAGCCAAATTTCCAGCAACTTTCTGACCTGGTCCTCTATTAGGCCAGAGTTCTTCCACCTTATCACGAAGCCAGTGGTCGATTCTAATAGCCAAAGCCACTAGTTCATCCAGCGAGTCAGGTGTTTCACGAGTGGCCAGCTCGTCTTTCAAGCGAGTATCCAGGCCTCTGAAGAAGAGAGTTTTCAGGCATTTAGGGTCCCAGCAGAGTTCTGCAGTGAGAGTCTTGAACTCTATCACAAAATCAGCCCGTGGTCGGTGGCCTTGCTTCAAGTTCACCAGAGCAGAACCAGCAACGGTCACTCGGGCAGGATCGCAAAAACAGATTTAAATAAGTCCAAAAATCCGTCAATGTCCTGCAAAATAGGATCCTTGTGTTCCCACAGTGTTGAGGCCCAAGACAAGGCCCTTCCATCAAAATACGATAGAATGTAAGTAGTCTTGGCAAAAGCTGTGGGGAAGTGAGAAGGCTGTAGTGCAAAATGCATGCAGCACTGGTTTAGAAAGCCCCTGGTTCTCTGAATCTGTCCCGAGATACGAACTGGAGCAGCCAGCGGTACAGTAGTCTTTAAAGTTACTTCAGGTAACTGACCTTCATTACTGGTAGTAGCGCCTTGGATTTTCTGTGCGTGCAGCTGATGAAACGCTGAAGTGAGTTTCTCCAATGCGTCTTGCTGTTCAGAAATGCGCAGGGCCAGGCCCGGAATGGCATGCAGGGCATTGAGCTGTGCCGGATCCATGGAGTTAGCAATCTGTTATTGTTTGTAAGGTTTTGGGTGGACCCTTGGACACTGTGGCAGCTGACTACGCCCACGGGGGGAAGTCCCGTGAGAGGCCACAGGTCAGGCTCAGCTTTCGGACACACAACACAGAGTTATATCTTTTATTAGACAGAGTTGAGAAGCCACCAGAGGTGGCAGTAGTGAGTAGAGATGAAGCCTGGCTGGGCTTAGGGTTCCTCAGGATTCTGGAACAGTGATTCCCTTTCATGGCTGTGCTATAGTGCAGAAAACTGAGATAGTGAGTACAGTGGATCATACACAGAGTTCTGGTATAGAACCTCGTTGGTAAAGTTACTCACATAGCGGTTTCTCCCAGAAGGTGACACAGAAGCTGGAATAGAGGCAGGCCCTCGAGGAGCAAGTACCTGGTTCCAGGACAGCTCTGAGGAAATAAAGTTGGTAACTCACTGATGATCTAGGCAGTGGTTTCCTCCAAGCAGAAGCGATAAGCTCGGGCAACAAGTCAGGGAAAAATGGTCCTTGAAGAGTGAGTACCGGTTCCTGATAGCGACCTGAAAGAAATGAGAGAGGAGCGGGTACCCCGTTAGGATAAAGTCCAAAAGTTGGAGAGGCAGAGTAGCTAGCTGCGGAGAGCGAATCCCATCCATAAGGAGTCCCTTGCTAACTCGATTAGCTAGCAAACAGTGTAGGCTTTTGTATCCGGGATGCATGAGGTCATCACAGGGGGGCGCCCCTGAGGTTCGCGTCAAAGAGAGAATAAGAAGCAGTGCCACGCGACGCGTGCGCCCTATGGTACCTGGACAACATGACGGGATGCAGCACCCAAGATGGACTGGGGATGCCGGAGAGGATGGCAGGCAGATGCCGCGGCAGCCAGATGTCCATCAACCGCGGAAGGAGTCGCAAAAAAGGTAAGGTGGGCGGAGTGGAAACGTCGGGTAGCGACAGTCGTAACACCACTTTCATATATATTGATCAGTTGTAGGTTGCATTTCTCAGGGAAGATATATCACTATATATCTTGCCTTGGAAACAACAGTAATAACAACAAATTATGATGATTTCAACACATTAACCCTTGTTTTTTTGAGGTTATCAATTGCGCTCATGTTCCTATAATGGCACCTGCAGGCAGCGAGGCCACCTTCCACAACTGTAAGTGCTATCACTCCCTTAACATGCAGTGATCTGCAATGCCAAGGGATTCAATATGGATATAGTGCCAGGTTTCCAGTATCTTCTCATAATGCCTATATCCACTTACAGTAAGAAATTAATAACTACTTTCAGGAAGGTCTTAACAATGGGGTTTGGCTTCTAGATAGGCTTGCTGCTCTCACTATGCCACACAGCAAATAGCATACCCTTCCTTTTGTCTCTAGGTGGTTTTAGCAACTTTGGCCCAGGTGGCCTGCTCCAGACTTACTGCCCACCAACTTAGGATATCTCATTCTGCTCTTCTCTTCCTTCTTCTTTAAAGGTAATAGAGAATATCTAATCAAAACCTGGCTCATGCTCCCACTGACATCCTCACAGAATGTGGCAAATGTCTGCTACAACAGGGCCCACCAACGGACTAGGTAGTCATTAAGAGAATATTTGGCTTACTCATAATATGTTTCTGCTGCTTGGACAGTTCAAATGGATGACTTTTCTATGACTCAACAATGGTCTTGACATTTTTATAGCCTGCTGAATGCTTCATAACCTCATTCCTTCTCCAGAGGGAAATTCATGGGAGGTAAGTATAGAAAGTAGTATAGAGAGAAACAAAAGTAGCAATAAAGGTAGATGAATGGAGATGTAACGCTCCTTACCTCCAGACAATCCTGGCAAAGGGGTACATTTTTAAAGGGACATGTGGGCGTCCATATGCGCGCGGTTCTCGGCTTGCGTACATGGATGTGCCAATTTTATAATATGCATGCGTTGCTGTGTGCATGCTTTCAAATTGTCTACCTGTGTGCACATGCACGCTCGATTTTATAATGGTGTGTGAAATTTGCATGTGGATTCTGACTTTATGAGCAAGGGGGGGTATTTTATAAAAAACGTGTGGCACTAGGGGGGGTGGAACCAAGATGGCCATGTGAGAGGACCCTTCCCCCCACTGCTTCGCTTGCTCTCTTGAGATTTTTCCTTTTTGCAACTTTGCTGTGGGTTTCTTTTTTAATTATGCCACACAAGAGGAAGGGGAAGGTTAGGGTCTTTCTGTCTGAACCCTATCTTCCCGTGGACCAGTGATCAATTTGTGAGTATGCGATCCCCACCCTAGACCTGAGGGCCTCTAGCCCCGCTGGTGAGTCAGAGAGAGGAGCTTTGTTCTCACCTGGGGAGATTTCATTGAGCACTCCTGACCCACGACTGCCACTGTTGTCCTTTCCCTCAGGCACCACCGACAATGCTGTGGCTTTAGGTATCAACGTTCCACAAGTGGAACATTTTTTAAAATTATTTTAATTACTCCAAACCTAAAGAAAATCCATTTTTCAACCATTTAGCTTGAGAGTATTGAACTTGAAAAGTCTAAATCCAAAAATGTGATGTTCCTATATGAATACTCTTAAAGATATGAATATGCAAAGTAGGTCAAAAACTGAAGTTTTGACATAGTTTGACCTTTTCACCTTTTGGTATGATACTGAGTATAAATAAAGGACTTGTGTGATATATTCAAGTTCCCAAGGGTTTTCTGATCATGTTGGCATAAATCTTTCTTTTGTAGGTAAGATACAACTTGATCAGCACCAATTTATTTTTGCATGTTCCACATGTGGAACGTTGGTATCTCTGTGGTCCAAAATATACACATTTTTGAAAAATCAATAAAAATGCAAAAAAAGGTTCAAAAATATAAAAAAAGGTAAATTACATATAATCCCATGCTCTCTCTCATGCATACACACAAACACAGACTTCTCACTCTCATGTTCTCTCTCAAGCACATACAGAGGCTTCACTCCCATGCTCTCTCTCTCTCAAACATATATACACACAGGCTTCTCACTCCCATACACTATATCAGGGATCTTACTCTCTCCTGGGCCTCCATCTCAGGATTCAAGGACTGAGCACAACAGGCTTGTGTTGGTCATCCTCTTCTCGGGCCACGGGAGGCTAGCTCCGCGATGGCCCTGCTCAGGCATCCTCTTCTTGGGCTGCGCGAGACTAGCTCCACGACGGCCCTGCTCAGGCGTCCTCTTCTCGGGCTGCGCGAGACTAGCTCCATGACGGCCCTGCTCAGGCATCCTCTTCTTGGGCCATGCAAGATTAGGTCCGCGACGGCCCTGCTCAGGCGTCCTCTTCTCGGGCCACGTGAGATTAGGTCTGCAACGACCCTGCTCAGGTGTCCTCTTCTTGGGCCACACGAGATTAGCTCTGCGACGGCCCTGCTCATTTCCTAATTTGGAATACAATGAAATCTCAGAAGTACTTGACTGTTGAAGAAGCAGTTGAACAAGTTTTGGCCGATGCTGAAGCTACAAAAGCTGATATTGTGATTTTACCACCATTAGATAATTTAGAAGACTCAGATATCAAAGATATCAATGATGAAGACTTAGCACCAGAAGTAACAGCAGATGCGTTTGCTGAAGTGGAAGGTGCAGTTGAGTCACGTGATGAGGAAGTGGATGAGGATGATGAATTGCTATCAACCTATTGTCAAGAATCACGAGATACCAAACGGAAACGAAAACCAGAGAAGCCAAAGCCAAGATGGATCAAGACAGATGATTTCAAGACCATAATGGAAGAGCATGCCTCAACAAAGTTGGCTGATATTTGTCCAGATCTTCTTCAAAAGACACCATTTGAACTTTTCATAGAAATTATTGGTGAAGATTATTTAGAAGAATTAGCATACATGACAAATATATATGCCAGGAAGAAATTGGCAAGTGACACAAATGCTGACGAAATCACTCGTTTCTTCGGAATCCTCTTGCTCAGTGGCTATCACCATGTTCCAAAGGAAAAGCATTGCAGGTCAACAGCAGAAGATTTGAGCAACCAAATTGCACCGAAAACCATGTCAAGAAAATGCTTTGAGGACCTGAAAATCTATTTTCATATTGTTGACAATTTGTAACTACCACCTGGAAAAGCTACAAAAGTTGAGCCATTTTATACCCATTTATCTGCTCAGCTTTTGAAGATTGGAGGTGTTTTTAGTGAAAGCCTGAGCATTGACGAATCGATGGTACCATATTATGGCCATCATAGCTGCAAAATGTTCATTCGAGGCAAACCAATTTGATTTGGATACAAAATATGGATGATGAGCATTCCAGATGGTTTTCCATTTTCAATGCAGATTTATACAGGTGCCAAACATCAGCCAGAAGAATCAGGCACTGATAAAGCTGAAAAAATTCCACTTGGTACAAGAGTAATTTTGAATTTGATTTCAGTCATTCAAGAGTCAAGAAATCATTGCCTTTTCTTTGATAATTTCTTCACATCACACAACTTGATGGTGGAACTGAAAGAAAAGGGATTTCGAGCAATTGGCACTGTCAGAGAAAGCAGGACTGGGAAATGTCCCCTAATGGCACCTAAAGAACTGTGCAAGAAAGATTGTGGGGAATTTGATTATCGTGGTGATGGAGACATCATCTATGTCCACTGGAATGACAGCAGTGTGTTCACAGTCATGTCCAACTAGATGAAGCCAGTTCCACTTAAAAATGCCAGCAGCTATTCTCTCAAAGAAAAGAAAAAAGTTCTAATAAAGCAGCCCAAAATAATTGGTGCTTACAATCAAGGCATGGGTGGTGTTGATCTACTTGACCAGCTTTTAGCAGCTTACCGCCCAACACTTTGATCCAAAAAGTGGTGGTGGAATTTATTTCCAAATGGCTTGAACATGGCTATTGTAGCAGCTTGGAAAATTCACTGCCATCTGCTTGGAAAAGAAGCAATGAGCCACTTGGACTTCCTACGTGAAGTATCTACAGTAGCAATGAAATGTGGCCTTTCAAGCTACTGCATTCGGAAAGGAGGTCCTACAGCACCCATAAGCACTGATGTAAAGGCATCACAGCCTCACTTCTTGTCCTCAACTTCCCAAGGCCGATGTGCTGTCTGCTCCAAAAATACAAAAAAGTGGTGTGACTTTTGTGGTAAATGTTTACATAAATATGTTTTCCAGATTATCATGCTTGATTTTTTTGACTAATTTTCATTCTTAAGTATGATATCAGCTGTAGTATTGCAGTATGTTACAAGAATTACCTAAAATAAAGAATTTTAAAAAAAGTAAATTTTGACCCCTATTGATCCCAACGTTCCACTAGTGGACATACGTTTTTCTCAAAAACCCATAGTCAGATTTCCTTGCAAATTTTTTTATACAATATTTGGGTCTAGTTAACTAAGATATGTAAAAAAGGGCATCAGGAAATAAGACCTTCAATGAACGGGATCTAAAAAGTTAAGAGGAGATCCTGCTGAAGCACAACAGCTGGATGGAGATGCCAGCATTTTGCTTGTCCGGGCACCGACTTCTCTACCACTCAGCAGCAAGGAATCTCCATGGAGGGTATCCTGTCTGGCAGAGATGTTCCCCTGGTTCCATCTAATGAGAGTGTTTGCACTGCTGGAAGTGGAGAAGGTACTTTTCGGCTTCCCCAGGAGATTTTGAGACTGGCTGTGGTCACTCTTGAGTCCCTTTGGAATTTAATAGCAGGTATGGCTTCTACCTTCAAAGAGCAAACTCGGCATTTATAGGCTATTTCATCTAAATTGGATACAGTGGCTCAGGATAATCAGCGAATCTTACAAGAACATTTTACTTCTATTCAGAAGTTGGAAACAGATGTTAAAAACTTTCAGGCCTCTAATATGGATATCATCTGGGAACATTTGTTTTCTACAAAAAGTCTGGAATTTTTGGAAAATTCCTTGCGACATTTGAACTTGCGACTGCTTAATTTTCCTAAGGTTCCTGAAGAATTACCTTTGAGTACTTTCAAAAATACTTGGTTGAGATTCTAAAGATTCCCTCAGATTCGATTCCCTCTATTAGGAAGATTATGTTTCTTTCTCAAAGGCAGAGTTTACCTCAGTTTAATAATAATAATAATAATAATAATAATAATAATAATGAGGGGAATTTTTTCAACTTGTCTGAATACTTGGAGAACTCAACTGTTGAAGTAACTGAAAAGTTCACTGTTAGTTTCTTTTTTTTTCTGAGTAAGAATTAAGTCTTTTAATGTGATATTACTTCAAAAGTTTAAATATTTCTTTTCTGGGTGGTGTAGTCTTGAGTTTATCCAGGCTTGGCTAGAGCTACTCAGATACATCGGAAAGCTTTTCTGAATATGCAATCTGAAATTATTGCTTTTGGTGCAAATTTTCTTTTGCATTACCCTTCTAAATGTATAATTAAGCTACAGGATAATACCTATATCTTTTTTAGTCCTGAACTGCAGAGGGAATCTTTGAATGCTAGAGTGCCAGTCTATGCTGTTAACCTACAGATTAAGTGAATTATAAGGTGATTTGTGGGGAGTCTCACTCTGCAATTTCTTTGTTTTTTAAGTTTCCTTTGATCTCCTTTATTTTTCCTTCCCCCACCCCTTCTCATTTCCTCTATGATGGAAGAGAGATTGTATTGTTTCCTTTATATATTTTTAAATAGTTAAATTTATGTTTCCTTATGTACTCTCAATTTCTTTAACAACGTATTACTTGTTGTAATATTAAAGATCAATAAAGATAAAATTAAAAAAAACAACACGTGGTGACACGATCAGGCCTTTGCCCAGTTGCCTCCCATTCCACTCCAGTAAAGGAGCAGACTGGGAGGGAACTTCCCTATCCCCCTAACTCACCTTCTTCCCTTTTCCCCTCTCCTCCCTGACCCCTAATCCCCACCTAGCTAATCAATTTTTTTTGTGTTTTCCTACTTACTTCTGCTCAGCAGTGGAAGTAAGTTGTGTGAGCCAGCCAGCTGCCGGCATACGCTTCACCAGGACAGCACAAAATGACGCTGTCCCAGCCGGCCCTTGCCCCACCTTCGACCTGCCCAGACCCCGCCCCTGGCCCTCCCCTGGCACACTCCATTTTAGATGCCCAGCACTTCCGCCCATACCAGCAGATACACGCATGGCTAGTCCGCTATGAAAATACACTCGGCATGCGCGCAACTCAGCCACATGAGTATCTGCTGGTATTGGCGCTCGCCGGCCTTGTAACATCCCCCCATTAGCTTCCTGCAGTATGCTGCAACCTAGGACCTGGTGAAAACTACCTGCACTTCCTATAGTCCTTTTATAGACAATGCAGCCAGCATTTCTGGAGGGTGCTGAGTCTGACTGATGATGTCATCCCAGCTCTGGTATGTAAGGAAGCTCAATTCCCACCACCCAGCACCCAGCACATCAGCAACAGGACTCCTGCAATGCTTGCAGTGTGTGTTACCTGTCCTGTTCCTACTGGCCCTGCCTTTTGCCTTATTCCTGCTTCACTGTCCTCTGCTTTGTTCCAGCTGTTCTTGCCGTAACCTTGTTCCAGTCTACTCTGCCTTTGCTCCATTCCTGTTCCTGTCTATCCACCAGATTGCTCTCTTGTGCCTGACCATAGCCTGGATACTGATGCTGCGTTATCTCTGCCTGCCCCGACCATTGCCTGTACACTGTTGATGCCTGATCTCCACTTAACCTGACCTCTACCTGGACCATGACTCTGTACTCTCGCCTATGTCCTGCAGACTTCAGAACCAAAGGCTCAACCTGCAGGAGAAATCTCTGGTACAGGTGAAACCTAAGAGCTTGTCCAAGTAAATGTGATTCTGCATGCTAACAGTATGGGCCTAGTGGGTTCAATTGCTAGGCTGTGTCACAGTCAAGGGCTCACACCATGTCACAGTCAAGGGCTCACACTTGTTGACAGGAGAATAGAGGTTAGATGAAAGAGTTGCATACTTTGGTACATGCTGGCCAGTGAGTGGGTGTGAAAGTGAGTGCAGTAGGCTGTCCTGAAAGGGGTTATACTCTGGGATGATATGGTTCTTAGTATGCATAAGAAATCACACACAAAAGTTAACTTTAAAATTACTTTTATATAAATATTAAAAACTTTAAATATTTTAGTAGCAATTAAACCAAATAAAGATGGAGTAGGGGTGGGAACAGCTATGGAGAAAACTATTTACATATGTTAATGAGCCCAGAAATATCCAAAGGTTAGGTCCTATAGGCTTTGGGTGGCTAGAGGCTGTGGTGGGTATCTCATACAACCTACTCAAGAATGGCCATGATGACCTCTTAAGCCACATCCTCTACCACATCCACCAGCCTCCTGAAGTCAGAGCACATCTCACGGATATCCTCCCCCATCCTCTGAACTGCAGATCTGATATCTGCTAAATTTTAGGCCTCTGGGCTTGGAGCTGGTGCTCCAGCTACAGAGACCACTTCTGCATCTATAGGATACAGGGCTGAATCAGGGGGATGTTGCCCTGTGAGATGGGCACCTCCCTCGCACAGCTATAGGCTGGGCACCCTCAAGACCTAAATTTGGAGCTCCTGGAACAAAGAAGGAAGGAGGCACTATACTACACACTACACATCCAGCGTTATTAGCTAAGAAACGCTAGAAGCATACTCTGGGATCACATAGCACAGCAATCCTGGCAAGACAAGAGGGATGAGTTTCAAGTTAACCAGGCAGGTTAGAAGGGGCCTAGCTAGGAGGAGGATGAGTGGATGTTTGGGGGAGCAGAAGGGATAAAGTTAAAACATTTTAGGAGAGTGGGAGAGGGGACTTGAGAGCTGGGCCGGTGGCACTCATCTTCTGGAAATTTTCATTGTGTTTTTAAGATTGGGGCACATTTTTGTGGTGAGTGGGGAAGAGGTGTGGTCGAGATATGATGGGAGGGTGAGCATCAGGCTGAAAAGCCTGTGACTTGGTGTATTTTTTTTTAAAGTGTGTTACTTAGCCAGATATCTCTGAAATTGTCTGGGTAAGTAGTTAGTTATCTAGCCACACGAGGCTGGATAACTTTAGACATGCTACTGAGCAGGCCTAAAATAATGTGGCTAACTTAGGGGGTCATTTTCTAAAGGGATCGCATGCGAAACCTAGATCGGGGTGGAGTTGGGGCGGAGTCCGCCCCGGAAGGAGGGGAGTCGGGGCGGACTCCGCGACGACTTCGCTGATGGCGAAAGGTAAGACTCCTTACCGCCGCCAGTAGCGCACTCAATAGCGCCACCTTTCACGGTGGCACTATTGGGTGCCAAAGTCGGCAGCGATAGCACCGCTGTGGTGCGATCACTGCCAGCTTTGGCAGGCCTGCCCCCCGGTACCGCGCGATTCACTATTCTGCGAGAATAGTGAATCCAGGCCTTAAGTCAGATAACCCCGATATTCCGCTAAGTTAGACAGATAATGGGACCCTTCCCCAGAATACCCCCAGAATGCCCCTTTTATATCCAGCTAAATTATAAACAGATAACAACATATCTGGCTATAATTTTGCCGGCTAAATGGCTGAATATACCATTTAAGCCATCTAGAATGACAACTTGTGAGTTATCCATCTATGTAGCTTTTGAATATCTACCCATAGTATCTAGATTCTAGAGGGTGGAATGAGAAGCAGAGTCCAGGCAGAGCTCTAATTGTAAAGTTGCTAGACCTGTTGCCTAGAGACTTTCATGTTGGAGCTTTGCTGCAAGATAGACTTTAATTGCTGACTCCGTTGTTCTGCTGTTTTTCCCTGAATATTTCAATGAGAAGGATTACTATCAGAGTAATGAAACAGGCAATTTGGTTATGAGAACTGAAAACCTTGTGGTGTGCCTGGCTAATTAATGATGGTACACATGATTTCTAATTACTGGCATGGCTGTTATTTTCCCTGCATGTTTCAAAGCAAGGGTTTGCTACCAAACGAAAGAAGCTAGCCAATTTGGATCTGTGAAGTGAGATGTCAGACACGGAACTGTTCTTTTATTTTTGTTTTTGTGCTTTGCCTCTAACCAAGTGAACAGTAATTACTGCTTTAATACTTGTATCTCTGCCTGAAAAAGAGGTGAAATTGATTAATTTAAAATTAACTAGTCTTGTACAATCCGAAGAAACAAAATCCTTGTTAATTGAATACCTGCTTGTCTTGGACTCTGAAAGACTGAAGGCTTGCTCAAGGAAGTGATTAAAAGCCAAGGTCTGTTTCTGGTGGAGGGAGGAAACCAATATGCACTGGGAATGAAACTAAAAAGGCTGGAAGTCAACATTAAGGGAGTCTCAACTGCCCTAATGCAAAAAAAAAAGGAATTAAGGTAAAACGAGTGTCTAAAAGTCACGCTGTGCACTTAGCATAAGATTGCTGGTGAAATGTTAAGCAGTGCTGGAACCACAGGGGGCCTAGAACTGTGTAAAGAAGTTTCTTTTACCTAGAAACCAAAATGACTTTGGATAAAGTAAAAAGTATGGCAGGGGATCATAAGGAAAACAGAAGGGCAGGGGAGGAAAAGCAGTTCTCATTCCTACTCTTTCTTCAGATATAGAGCAGATACCAAGCCCTGTCCTCATCACCTCAGTCTATATGATTGCTGATGATAAAAACAAGACAATAAAACATAGAATCATAGTAATGAGGGCAGAAAAAGACCAACAGCTCAATACTGTAAAGTGCGGCCGCGTTTACCCCGCTCCTAACTCGCGTTCTACTCACTTTCCGGCCGCGTTAGCCCTTCCTGCGATCCACAAACCCCTTTAACCTACTCTTACCGCGTCCTTAAATCCCCGGGTAACCCCTTCTGCACGCGGCATGTATATTACATGTAAACGAGCGAATTAGCTATTCCCTAGCACCCAGTAACCCGCGCCCCGACTATCGCTATTTTACCCTGCCGTTTTGCCACGCGTTTAACCTGCTAACTTACCGCCTACCCTTACCCCTGCGTTAGAGGCAGGGGTAAGGGTAGGCGGCAAGCTTTCCCCCAGCCCCCGCTCACCTGCCCTGGCCGCATCCATGGATGCTGGTCTCCGGGGCAGCCCCAGTCCTCTCCCCTCCTCCCGAAGCAAAAAAAAAGCGAAAAAAAAGTTGCAAGAGAGAGAGGGGAGAGGACGGGCAATCCTACACTCGGCAACTTACTTTTGCAGCCCCCCTCCGAACATCGTGGCTTCCCCCATGCCAGTCCCCTCTCCCCTCCTCCCGAAGCAGGGTGTGAAAAGCAGACTTGCTCCGGGAGGAGGGATGAAGGGACTGGCAGTGCGAAGCGGCGAAGCGACTTACTTTTTGCAGCCCCTCCGGACATCGGATGACCTCTCCTGCCTCCAGCTGCTCGCGAAGATGGATGCCTGCACGGCCGCTGAAGACGTGACATCACATGCCGTGACGCCAAACGTCGTGACGTCATGTCTTCATTGGCCGTGCAGGCGTCCATCTTCACGAGCAGCTGGAGGCAGGAGAGGTCATCCGATGTCCGGAGGGGGCTGCAAAAAGTAAGTCGCTTCGCCGCTTCGTCACTTTACACTGCCAGTCCCTTCTTCCCTCCTCCCGGAGCAAAGCTGCGTTTCGCGCCCTGCTTCGGGAGGAGGGAAGAAGGGACTGGCAGTATAAAGCGGCGAAGCGACTTACCTTTTGCAGCCCCCCTCCGGACATCAGACGACCTCTCCTGCCTCCAGCTGCTCGCGAAGATGGACACCTGCACGGCCGCTGAAGACGTGACATCACATGCCGTGACGCCAAACGTCGTGACGTCATGTCTTCAGCGGCCGTGCAGGCGTCCATCTTCGCGAGCAGCTGGAGGCAGGAGAGGTCGTCCGATGTCTGGAGGGGGCTGCAAAAAGTAAGTCGCTTCGCCGCTTCGCCGCTTCGCCGCTTCGTCACTTTACACTGCCAGTCCTGTCTCCCCTCCTCCCGGAGCAAGGCTGCTTTCGCGCCTTGCTCCGGGAGGAGGGGAGAGGGCTGACAATCACCCGCCCGCCGGCTCCCGCCTCGATGACAGCCCGCCGGATGAACGCGCGCCCGCCGGCTCCCACCGCTGCCGCCTGGATAAACGCCCTCCCGCCGGCTCCCGGGAGGGGGGGAACCATCCACTTCCTGGTACCTGTCATTTCAAATGTCAGTTGAAATGACATTTGAAATGACAGGTACAAGCGCACCCAAGATACTGTATAGGCACTGTATTAAGCGCCTATACAGTAAAATGGGTTGCGCGGGCCTAACCCTTCGCCAAACGCTTCGCAGACGCGGCTTGCATTTGCAAGCAATTTGAATAGAGTATCGAGCGGTATGTGAGCAGGACTGTGCGTGTGGGGAACGAGGGTGCACCCGGCACTGCAGCACTCTTTCTAACGCGGCCTTGCTGTATCGACCTGGTAGTGAGGGCAAAATGGCACCGGCGCCATTTTTGCCCTCACTATGTCGACATAGTGAGGGCAAAAGTAGCGCCGGCCGTATTGCCAATATTCAAAATGGCGCCGGCGCTACTTTTGCCCTCACTATGTCGACATAGTGAGGGCAAAAGTAGTGCCGGCACTCACTATGTCGACATAGTGAGGGCAAAAGTAGCGCCGGCGCCATTTTGAATATTGGCAATACGGCCGGCGTGCAGGAGGTCGCTCCAGGACTCCCGCTGGACTTTTGGCAAGTCTTGTGGGGGTCAGGAGGCCCCCCCAAGCTGGCCAAACATCCCTGGGGGTCCAGCGGGGGTCCGGGAGCGATCTCCTGCACTCATGACGTTGGGTGACAGGAACCAAAATGGCGCCGGCGCTACCTTTGCCCTGTCATATGGTAAGGGCAAAGGGCCACCGGCGCCATTTCTTTTAACGCAGCCGTGGCTCAAGAGCGGGAGATCGCTCCAGGACCCCCCCCCCCCCACTGGACCCCAGGTAATTTAAAACATTTTGGGGGGCTTCGGGAGGGGGGGGGATTTATTTTAAAGGGTCGGGGTGGGTTTTAGGGTGCCGGTTTTCCCGCCCTCCCCCGATTTACGATTTTTTACGATTTAAAAAAAAAACCAAAAACCATGACGATCAGATTTCCCTCCCCCCCCAACCAAAATCGATCGTTAAGACGATCGATCACCCGATTCACATCCCTACAAATTGCATTTCAGTTATTTTGGGGCTTGGAGAGTCGAGAGGAGTAGAGTAAAGAGAAAGCCTCTGGGGAGGCTGTCACAGTATTCACCTATTTAAGTCACTACAGGAGGGCCAGCTAGTAACACAAGGTGAGGTTTTGGTGGTGATTTAGGGTTTTTCGGGCCAGTTTGACATGCAGAGTGCAACGTACGAACAGCACAGTAGACCTCAATGAAATTTTGATGTCATTTGGAGTGAGGAACGTCTCCCAAAGATGAGATTTCTACAACATTATCTCGCCCTAGCTTGATGGACTCTATAAATATCAAGACTCTTTATAAGCCTTCATACTATCAAGCTAGGGCGAGAGGATGTTGTAGAAATCTCATCTTTGGGAGACGTTCCTCACTCCAAATGATGTCAAATCTTCACTGAGGACTACTGTGCTGTTTGTACATCTCACACTGCTTGTCAAACTGGCCCCAAAAGCCTAAGCCACCACCAAAACCTCACCTCGAGTTATTAGCTTGCCGTCCTAAAGTGATATAAATAGTTGACTACTATAAAGATTTTATAAAGAGTCTCTCTTTCTCTCTCTCAAGCTATTGTGATGCTACTCATTCAAAGCACTAACATAGTGTGTGATAGTTATCATAAACACACCCCTTTTTCTTATCGCAGGTGATATCCATTCAAAATTATAGCATTTTGATGAAACTAGGGTTTTATTCTTTGGGGTGTTCTTGCCACTGTGGATGGCTGCTTAGCACCTTTCATGATTCTTTGCGGTCTTCATGCCACTTTTTGTTTTGACTTGTTCCTTTCTCAGTTCCTGGGTGTTTTTTCTGCACCTTTGCTGCTTTGTTCCCTCTTCATGGTGCCTTAGGATGTTCATATCACACTTAGTGCCACTTTGCCCCTTTTGTGTTGTCTTTTTAGATTTATGCCACTGTTATAGGTGCCCTCTTTTGAAGCTTTGGGGTGTTCTTGATACTCTTGAAGTTGCTTTGCTGCTCTCATGGTGCTTTGGAGAACTTCTGCCAATGGCTGGTACTCTTTAACCATTAACAATGCCTTTGGCTATTCATATCACTTTTAGTGCCACTTTGCCATAGACTTAGTGCCTTGGGGTTCTTTCTGCCATTCTGGTGTTGTCTACCAACATGTTTCATTATAATTTTGACTTGAAAATGTTACGCCTGTCAGTCGTAGACAGCTGTGACCTCTCATGCTCACCTCTTTTCTCCCTGCACCATCAAGTCTAGGAAGAATGGTGATCTCTGTTAATCCCCTCCGACCTCTCCGGCGTTCCTGGGACAGCGTGGGTGCTGCCGACCGCCATCTAGGATCCGGAATTACTTAGGTGCACGCGCACAAGGACCTCCTTTGTACACGACATGGTGGGAACCTCGGGGGCGTCCCCTCCAAATGACGTTAGTCCACTATTATATTTAACCTGACCAGCCCTTGCCTTCTACGAGTTAGCAAGGAGTTCCATCTTGCTGAATCTGCCTTATTCAAGGACTTCCTGTTCCTGACTTGGTCTTGGCATCCAATACTCTGAGTACCCGCTCCTTGGACTCCCCTGCGTTCCCGGCTATCCGCTCCTTGGAGGGCCTACCTGCCTGACTGCTACCAGACCTGCTTCTCAGGTCTCTCTCTCTCCTGGAACCATCTCTTGTGAGTACCTCTACTGACTTCTACTATATGAACTGAACTGAGGATTTCCCGTGGTGTACCCCGAGCCTCGGGTCACTGCCACCTTTCCTTCAATAGAAGCTATTCAGCATTTCCTGCATTGCAGAGTATTGACACACCAACTACGGGAGCCACTTCCGGGTTCCGGCATCTCTACCAGTTCTTCAACATCTACTGTACAGACAATCAGACATCCTCGGCATACCCTGCTCCGCGGGCCACTACTGGATCTGTATCTCTGAGGTGTCTACACTAGTCAGAGGGGATCCTCGGCGTACCCCGCTCCGCGGGTCACTACCGGATCTTCTCATCTGAGGCCTCACTCTGGGTATTCCCCATTGTTCAGAATTGTATTATTACATTTTCAGCTCTGTGGACATTACTTTTTCCTTCCTTCATAATAATGTCTCTATTTCTCCTGTGTCCCATGCCACAGAGACTATGCCTGCTGACGGTGAGGCTCACAGGGCTCCTCCCTGTGGGTGGAGACACCTCTCATCTCAGCCCAGGGTTTCATTCTTACAAAAGCAAAACAAAAGCAAAACAAAAGCTTCAAAATAGGGCTGCATTGCTTCTTCTATTGACTTTAAAGGGAAATGAATGAAAAAAATAAACAATTGTTTTTTTTGTTTGTTTGTTTTTTAATACTAATGAAATGAATGGAGGTGACATATGAAATAAAGGAATGAACTGAAATGATAATTTTGCCTCTGCACATCCAGTACTTCTCTGTTATTATATTCTATGTTTATATGAAGGAAGCAATAAAGTGAAGACTAAAACATAGGAAACATAGGAAGTGAAACTAGAGGGATATGATTTGAAGGCCTGCAGAATTCTTTCCCATATCCCTAAAATACCTGGAAATCTGAATGACCAATGCCTAAGTATTTATGTGCATACTTACCTGCTTCCTCTGTAGTAGTACTGTGGTCATGTCCAGATCTTGTGGAAGACCTTCTCCCTTCTTCAGTCATTCCTTTTGTTGCAGTTGGACAAATAGAATTCAGATGTTCTCCTTCTGTCTGGGTCATCTGCTGGTGAACTGAAGCGACCTTTTATTTAAGCAATTATTTTCCAGTCCCAAAAGCACTTTTTCCACATCTATCTCTAAATATTTCTGGCAACGACCCTTCAGATACCATTCTTGAAGGCAGTGGACTTTTTTGTGGTTTGCTTCTCAAAGAGAACATCATAAGTATTAATGACTTTGTTGATCAGGAGTTCATTCTCTTTTTATGAAAACTTGATTTTTTTGTGCTAGGCCTCATCTGGAGTAATCAGGATCTGCCAGCTTCAGTATCACTGGCTTATTTCTCAAGAGAATCCCTCCCTAAATGATGCCTTCTCCTTACACTTTTCTCTACTCTCTCTGTAATTCTGCTCTTTCTGTATTTTCTCCCTTCCTACTTTTCTCCCTCTTTGACTCTTTTTGCCTTATCTTTTTTTCATTCCTCTCATGCACTCTGACTATTTCATGCTCAGTCCCACTTAACATCACCACCACACCCTGAAATACAGAACTGAAGCTTCTGCTAAGACAAAGATTAATGGTTATAAATATTTGTACTTTCTTTCACTCCAACAGACAATGAAGATAATAAATAGGAAAAAGGGATGAGAATATAGAAGAAACAGAAAAGACAAGACACATCACTCAGCAATCTCAATATAGCAATAATAAACAATCAAATCTTCCAACATTTGGATCCAGCACTGCTACTCTCCTCTCTGCACTAACAAAATATGTTCTACAAAGTCCTACCTTTTATGTAAGGAGTGTGTGATTAATAATGAAAGTCTGAACTTGTCTTGCTCTAAACAGAGTGAAATATTTACTGTGCCTCAATTGCATGTTTCTCAAGTCAGTCCTGATCTGAACTACTTCCTATTAAGTCTGGTTTTCAGGATATCTATAGTGGATATTTATGGGATAGATTTGTAAGCACTGTGGATAATGTGTTCCTTCTAAGGCGTGATAAGTTAAGCTATCATCCTGAGATAACTGGCTTAACTTATTGCACTATATTATAGGGATGTGAATCGTGTCCTCGATCGTCTTAACGATCGATTTCGGCTGGGAGGGGGAGGGAATCGTATTGTTGCCGTTTGGGGGGGTAAAATATCGTGAAAAATCGTTAAAAATCGTTAAAAATCGAAAAATCGAAAAATCGAAAAACCGGCACATTAAAACCCCCTAAAACCCACCCCCGACCCTTTAAATTAAATCCCCCACCCTCCCGAACCCCCCCCCCAAATAACTTAAATAACCTGCGGGTCCAGCGGCGGTCCGGAACGGCAGCGGTCCGGAACGGGCTCCTGCTCCGGAATCTTGTCGTCTTCAGCCGGCGCCATTTTCCAAAATGGCGCCGAAAAATGGCGGCGGCCATAGACGAAAAAGATTGGACGGCAGGAGGTCCTTCCGGACCCCCGCTGGACTTTTGGCAAGTCTCGTGGGGGTCAGGAGGCCCCCCACAAGCTGGCCAAAAGTTCCTGGAGGTCCAGCGGGGGTCAGGGAGCGATTTCCCGCCGCGAATCGTTTTCGTACGGAAAATGGCGCCGGCAGGAGATCGACTGCAGGAGGTCATTCAGCGAGGCGCCGGAACCCTCGCTGAACGACCTCCTGCAGTCGATCTCCTGCCGGCGCCATTTTCCGTACGAAAACGATTTGCGGCGGGAAATCGCTCCCTGACCCCCGCTGGACCTCCAGGAACTTTTGGCCAGCTTGTGGGGGGCCTCCTGACCCCCACGAGACTTGCCAAAAGTCCAGCGGGGGTCCGGAAGGACCTCCTGCCGTCCAATCTTTTTCGTCTATGGCCGCCGCCATTTTTCGGCGCCATTTTGGAAAATGGCGCCGGCTGAAGACGACAAGATTCAGGAGCAGGAGCCCGTTCCGGACCGCTGCCGTTCCGGACCGCCGCTGGACCCGCAGGTTATTTAAGTTATTGGGGGGGGGGGTTCGGGAGGGGGGGGATTTAATTTAAAGGGTCGGGGGTGGGTTTTAGGGGGTTTTAGTGTGCCGGCTCACGATTCTAACGATTTATAACGATAAATCATTAGAATCTGTATTGTATTGTGTTCCATAATGGTTTAAGACGATATTAAAATTATTGGACGATAATTTTAATCGTCCTAAAACGATTCACATCCCTACTATATTACATACTTACATAGGTCCCTTTCTTTTAGTAATCAACTAAGAGTTCTTGGATGTTGCATTTTTATCTTTTGCTCTTTATTTCTTATTAAAGTGAAAGAAAATTGTTTGGTAATTTTTTCACTGTAGACCCAAAATGTGCATAGTCCTAGAGGAGCTTATCATTTGACATCATTAGTTAAAGAAGCAAGGAAACAAACAGCTTTGTTTGCTTTCATAGGATGTTATTAAAAACACTGGTGAGTTATGAACAGTTTTTTTAAGTTATATAAAGGTAATTTATCCAGCTAAAAATTCTACAACACAAAAATGTAAATGTCTACTGGAAGACAAATGAGGTATTGAAAAAGCATCTAAAATGTAAACTTTAGTATACTACTTTCTACTTTTAAGAATGGAAGCAATCAAAATATTCCCACTCCAGTATGAAAGAACTACATAACAGTTCTTGTCTCAGCCTGATTTGTTTTCATCCATTATCTTTAGTAGATGTAGATGAAATGAATGTGGTACTGAACTAAACTCATATTAACTTAAGCAAATAAATTGTTGCCACACTAGAGTGGCATGAAATAGAAATTTAAAAAATATGTATCAGAAATGAGTGCACATTAAATTTGTCCCCATTTTGGACTAAAATGATCCTTAAGAGGTGTTTTTAGTTTATTGCTAATTGAAAACTGGAAAATGGGAAAACACTGATAGTATTCATCAAGTGCTAACAGATTTTTGGTTATTATGCTTTTTAGCATTCTAAGTAATTTCCTAAATCAGCACTTCAAGCAGCTCACTCATCATAATTGAAGTAAATTGACTTTCTCTAGCTGATAGCCTTTCTGAAGCAATATTGTAGCATTTAATTCAGCACTTGACTTTGTATGTTTTCTACCCTGCTTTCCTTGAACGTGCAGTGACCTTGGTGTGACAACATTTTAGTGTCTATAAAAGAATAATTCAAAGGCACATTCAGGTGGGCCTATAAAGAATATACATTTGCAGTCTCAGTTCAATATCAATAATGAGACTACTGGGATACTATATATGTCAACAATTGTGTGTAATTAGGGTTCATTTAGCCTCTCAACCCTGACCCTGATTGGTCATGGAATACAGTTCGTCCTTCATTTAAATGTCTTTCTCCATTTTATTATTCATGTTAAGATATTCATCTCCCACCAAAGGCATCACGGACATGTACATCTGTAAAAGGAGCAGATGATGATCACTCAATATTCTAAGCCATGGATTTGTCAATAGGCCCTCATTTTACCTGTACCTAGAGTGGCAAACATATAGAGACAGCAGCCTGGCTAAGATTTGCTGCCTTCCAGCTATGCTGAATCTTATTCAGCAGACAACAGACTTCTGTTACCCTGTAATAGACCCATACTGGAGATGGAGGGTTAAAATCACCAAACGTGCCTTGGGGCAGAAAAATCCTAAATCTGTTCATGAATATTCACTCCATGCTGTTGAATCTATGATACAATGAATGGATTTGGATTTAATTAGTTGCTTTTACAAACCTATGCTCATGGCAAGTTACAATTCAGGTACAGTAAAGATGTTTCTACCTAAGCAGTACCAATATTGCAGGCCTGATTGAAACTTGTTCTAAAGAAGATCCTCATTGCTTCTCATTGACTGCTGATGGCCACCACAATAGCAGGCTTCCATCCCTCTCCTTGACCTGTGCACACCACTTTTGCAGCATGCCCAGGCTCAACAGGTTCTGATAGATGGGGGATCTGAACTTAGATACTGTATCACTGAGAAGAGCAGTACAACCTCAGTCACGGTTTTGACTACAGTGGCATCAAATGTATGGGTCATTTACAAAACTGTGGTATTTTCTCCAGAGGAGGATTTTCCCCCAGTACTAGGTACTACATGCTTTTTCCAAGGCAGTAAAATACCGTGGAGAAAAATATTGTGGGTAGGTTGCCCTATTTCTCTCCTCACCCAATTGAAGAAAATAATCAGAATTTTTTTTTACACAATTTGGTTTGATGAAACCATGCTTCTTTGGATCTTGCAGTCTATTGGATTATAGAGATGTGCATTCGTTTTTGCCGAATTGGAAAATTTCAACGAAATTGTCCAATTCGGCATGTTTCAGGGAGCCCGAAAAAAATCGGGATTTTTCCCATTTTTTTGCAAAAATTTGTTTTTCCGATTAGTGCACACTAACGGGAGTCAGTGCATGCTAACTCCCCGTTAGTGCGTGCTAACTCCCGTTAGCGTGCACTAATGGGAGTTAGCGTGCAGTAACGGGAAGTTAGCGTGCAATAACGGGAAGTTAGCGCGCACTAACTAAAAATCGATTTTTCACGAAAAAAAAAGACCCGAACCAAAAAATAACAACATTTTCCATGGCGGCCGAAAAACGAAGAACGACACGAACACAAAAAATGATGCACATCAATGGATTATAGTTAATTTACTATTCTTTACTTCAGTGGAGTTTTCCCATGACTGAGGTAAGAATAACTGGCCTGTAGTTTCCAATCTCCTTCCTTTTACCACTTTTACAGCCATCCTTCTGTAGTCCTATGGAACAATTCCTGTCTCCAAAGATCTATTGAACAAGACCTTCATCAAATCCACCAGAACGTCTTTGAGCCACCTTAACATCCTGGAATGTTATAGCAGAACAATTGACAAAACAAAAAATTAAACAGGTGAATTATGTTACCCTCAACAAATTACAGATTTACAATACTCAATGAAAGAGATTTCTTAATGTTGACATATGAAACAAACTGAGCAAATTTTGTATCAGTAGCAATCATAAATAACTATGGAGATGTATATTTCAAAATGTATTCAAAAAACATACAATTTAATTCACAGTATATCTTATTTACAATTCAAATACATAATTGTTTTACCAAGCAAAATTTTTCAACAAGGAAGCATTGTATTAAAATAAAGTTTACACTAAAAACCCCTTTCAATCATACCAACATCTTTCATTCACACTTGTTTACCTATATACATACAATCATAAAAAATAGTATTTAATGTAATGTAATGTGATGTTATATATTGTTTTCAATGTTCCAATTTCACAAATATCACTATACACAATATATGCCAAATAACGGTGCATTGTTGACATATTTTTAAAAAAGGTCACAGATTCTCAGAGGAATATAAATTTAAATACATGTATCAACATCTCAAATAAACTTTAATCAATTTTACCATTCTTTGTTGCAGTCCCGGTCGCTAGGCTAGCGACCGGGTCCTTACCTTTCTCCTGCCTCCCCCGGTCTCGCTGCAATCCGTTGCTTCTGGGGCCTGCAGGGCCGCATGGCAGCGTCTCTCTCCACGTGGAGACGCTGCCGAAGGACGATTCTGACTCCTCCCACTGCCAGGCAACGCGCGCGCGTGAGCAGGGGGCTCTTAAAGGTCCAGCACCCGGAAGTGCTGAACCGCCCTGTTCCTGACGTCAGACGCTGGCTGGCTATTTAAACCATCGTCTGACTTCCTTGCTTTGCCTTTGCAACGAGGTCGCTCTCCTGAGTGCTTAGTTGCTTCCCAGCGTTGCTTTCAGCCTTGGTTCCTGCTTGTTCCAGCCGTGCCTTGCTTCCAGCTCTGGTTCCTGCTTGTTCCAGCCGTGCCTTGCTTCCAGCTCTGGTTCCTGCTTGTTCCAGCCGTGCCTTGCTTCCAGCTCTGGTTCCTGCTTGTTCCAGCCGTGCCTTGCTTCCAGCTCCAGTTCCAGCTTGTTCCAGCCGTGCCTTGCTTCCAGCTCCGGTTCCAGCTTCTCCCAGCCGTGCCTTGCTTCCAGGTCAGGTTCTGTTTGGTCCTGCTGTGCCTTGGCTCCAGCTCTGGGCTCCACTTGCTGTCTACATATCCTGACTCCAGCTCCGGTTCCTGATTCTCCTTTGTCTTCAGCCAGCCACGAACCTTGGTCTTCTTCACGATTCTCCTTTGTCTTCAGCCAGCCACGAACCTTGGTCTTCTTCACGATTCTCCTTTGTCTTCAGCCAGCCACGAACCTTGGTCTTCTTCACGATTCTCCTTTGTCTTCAGCCAGCCACGAACCTTGGTCTTCTTCACGATTCTCCTTTGTCTTCTGCCAGCCTCGAACCTTGGACTCTTTCACGATTCTCCTAAGTCCCAGCGACTCGGACCCCTACGGGCTCCTCCTGGGGGGGTCTCGGGTTTCCAGGGTGAAGACGCCACCAGTCCGCTCCAGCTGAGTGCCGCCTCCCGGCTTATTAACTCCTGTGGACGCTGTCCACCTCAGCCGGCCCAAGGGTCCACTATTGACTTTACTCATAACATAACATTCTTGACATTTAACCATATATCAATATTTCAAATAAGCTCCAATCTTGTTCCCCCTCACTGACAAGATTTTTTTCAGAGTTCTCCCCTCCAAGGGACCCTAGTTTTGCCTGGGCTGGGCTTCCCCAGGGGATGATAACCCTGAAATATAAGTACTGCATTATTAACCCTATCATTCATAAAGTCCCAAATAATCTCCAACACCTATATTATGCTGACTCAAATACCTGTATGATAAATGGTGGGTCAATATACAACAACACTGTCAAAATGTCATCCAAACGTGTATCAGCCTCCGCTGATATGGCATAGAAGCATGTCTCAATCTCACATATTCGGCTCTTTAATTCTAACTATTGAATCTTCCCTACAACACAAAAAAAACCCTAATAATAACACTAAAATTATGTATAAACAAAAGAATTATTAATTTGGCATCATGCACATCCTTGGGGAAAGTGTTTTGTATAGCATTGGTTTCCCATTCTATTTCCTCTTTGATCACAAGGATGTGTATGACACCTAATTAGTGGAATTCCAGAAACAATTAGACATTTTTAGATCTGATACAAGAAAATCTAAATTACATAAACTTTATAGAGATAAGAGATTTTTTATCTGCATATGTTCATCCTTGGATGCAAAAAAATAAAAGGAATAATGTTAAGAGTAAAGGGGATTTTTCCTCATCAGCTGATTCATCCAATGAGGAAAAAGTCCCTTTAGGAGGAGATGCTGTACCTAAGAAAGTGTCATTTAACATATCTTTTGGTGAAGAATGTTTTTTTTAATGACAGTAGAACAGAAAGGGTTCCTTTTTTAAGGTCACAAAGCAAACAAATAGGTGGGGGACATGAACAATGTCCTTTTCTAAGACCTTATCAGTATACATGTTATCGGTGTTAAATAAAGGCATGTCATTTATTCTGACTGAAAAGTATGATGTATTTATTACTTAGGTTGAGCTGAAATTTTTTTTAGGTGTATTGATTTCTTTGGGATTAGCGAACAGAGAACAGAAGGTCCATTTAAATCGTACAGACCATCAGAATGGATGCCCACAGTAACTCCCCACCCTTACATTGTAGCCTTTGAATCTTTGGTGTTGCAGGATTTTGAAATGTTGGAATCTAAAAAAGAATGGGTTAAGTTTAGTCTGACTAGAGATGAATTCTTAGCCATTAGACAATTATAGGAGGATAATCCAATCATTATATGATCACAGGATAAGGGCGGATTAGTAGTGGTATTAGATGAGCATAAATATACATGAGAATCTATTCAGCAATTGAGTAACCTAGAGATCTACAAATTGTTAGAACATGATCCAACTCTGGCCCTTCAAACTGAGATTAAACAAATTTAAGATCAAACAAAAATGAAAACTATCACAGACAAAAAATATCATTTTCTGATGATCCTCATCGAACTGTTCTTTATTTCTATACTGTTCTGAAAAGACACAAATCTTTAGAGAACCCTCCAGGAAGACCTGTAGAATGAGGACTAGGATACATATTTGAACCTGTGGCAAAGTTTATCTACATCTATTACAACCTTTGGTCATCAAATCTTTTTTATATGTAAGAGATACAACAGATTTCATTCAGGCTTTAGATTCTATGGTTGAAGTTGATGCCAACTGAATTTTAGTCACTGTGGACATTGCATCATTGTATTCAAATATTCCATAGGATGGAGCTTTATGTATTATCCACCTAGCATTGATGAATTGGAATTATCACCTGCTCATTGTCAGATGATTATGCATTTGGATAGTTACCACAGTTAATACACAAAGTTATTTCATGTTTAAGTTTTGGTGTTTATCATCAGATCAAGGGAATCCCTATGGGATCTCCTATAGCTCCATCAGTGGTGGGACTGTATTGCAAAGTGCTATTATAGTCTGCTCCAGATACAATTCCAGCAAAGAGACTTGAAAAAGTTTCCAACATGCTAAGAAGACATGGGAAATTCACAGATGATTATGCTGCATTTAGCAAGCTGCTAATTAACAACAGTTGAAGTCTTAAGACACTGAACTGGAAAATTAACATATAAAGTAGAATCAACAATAAGAGATTGAGTCCTTTTCACTAAATACAGTCTAAGGTATCAATGCAAGAATAGTTATGAACAATATTTTCTTCTCACGAAGCCAGGATGGCAAAACAGAGGCCTTTGTAGGGACAGTGAGAATACAAGATATAGTAGAGATGTGCATTCATTTTTGCCGAATTGGAAAATTTCAAAGAAATTGTCCAATTCGGCATGGTCAGAGGACCCAAAAAACTATCGAGTTTTCCCCAAAATTTCAGGGAAAAATCATTTTTCATGTTAGCGTGGGGGGAGGGGCAGATTTATTAAAAAAAACAACCCCCAAACCCACCCCAACCCTTCAAATTTACTTAATTACAACCACCCCACCCTCCCGACCCCCCAAAAAACTTGCCTAAAGACCCTGGTGGTCCAGTGGGGGTCCCGAGAGTGATCTCCCACTCTCGGGTCATTGGCTGCCAGTAAACAAAATGGCACCGGTGGCCCTTTGCCATTACCATGTGACAGGGGCTACCGATACCATTGGTCAGCCCATGTCACATGGTAGGAGCAATGGACGGCCAATGTCATCTTAGAAAATGGCGTGGGCAATCCACTGCTCCATCCATGTGACAGAGGCCGACCAATGGAACCAGTAGTCCCTGTCACATGATAAGGGCAAAGGGCCACTGATGCCATTTTGTTTACTGGCAGCCGATGGTCCGAAAGGGAGAGATCGCTCCCAGGACCTCGCTGGACCACCAGGGCTTTTAGTAAATCTTGGGGGGGGGGGGGGGATCGGGATGGTGGGGGCGGGGGGAGTTGTATTTAAGTAAATTTGAAGGGTTGGGGTGGGTTGTTGGTTTTTTTTGGAGAAAATTGCAGAAAAAAAAGACCCATTGGAAAATGACCCGGCAGATAAAAACTAAGCACATCACTAGGATATAGCAAAATTTGAACATAGACTACAGAAACATCATTGGAACAACAGTCTTGTGAAACAATTACAAAGCATCTTGTCTTGTGAACTGTGATCAACTGTTTCCCCTTTTTAATGAAGGTATCTTCCATGTGACTCATTTGCAATTCACAATATCTTTCTTGAAGTCCAGCTCTATTGCAAGTGTGTCATTGTTTCATTACAAACCAAAAATCTATACACCTCTAAAATGTACTTCCAAGACACTGTGTAATATCAATAATATTTCAAACTCAAATATAAAGTGTCCGTATATTTTATACTCAGTGATATATTGGATACTTGGGGAAAAACCTCTTCTATATTTCTATATGCTACTTATAATAACAAGACTTATAGACAGCAATTTTTAAAGGGGGAAGTGGAATGTTTCATAAATTTTTCGGGCATTACTGGCTTGTAATGCCTTTAAACTGGTTTAATCATAAACTTTCCAACTCTGACCTTATATGATTTTTTTTGGATTTATTAAGTGCGCTATAAAGGCTTTAGGAGATTGATTGCTGTGGTTGCATGTC
Organism: Rhinatrema bivittatum; assembly: GCF_901001135.1. Classification (NCBI taxonomy): domain Eukaryota; kingdom Metazoa; phylum Chordata; class Amphibia; order Gymnophiona; family Rhinatrematidae; genus Rhinatrema; species Rhinatrema bivittatum. The sequence continues at coordinate 177,233,211 of NC_042615.1, forward strand.
AAAATTGTAATGATAATACCGACTTATGTAAGAAACCGTTTTTGAAAGTCCACCCTTTCATCACAATTTTGACATGCAACCACAGCAATCAATCTCCTAAAGACTTTATAGTGCACTTAATAAATCAAAAAAAAATCATATAAGGTCAGAGGTGGAAAGTTTATGATTAAACCAGTTTAAAGGCATTACAAGCCAATAATGCCCGAAAAATTTATGAAACATTCCACTTCCCCCTTTAAAAATTGCTGTCTATAAGTCTTGTTATTATAAGTAGCATATAGAAATATAGAAGAGGTTTTTCCCCAAGTATCCAATATATCACTGAGTATAAAATATATGGATACTTTATATTTGAGTTTGAAATATTATTGTTTCATTACAAGCACTTTGTATATATTTTGACAGTTTTATGTTGATATCTATACGTTATAAATGCATAACACTACAGCGTTGTGAATGAGGAATGATGGACTAGGGCAATTGATAAATATATATGTGTGTTATTGTGTCAATTTTATTTCTAAATTATTTTTTGAATAGTTTTGATATTCTTTGACATTGTGTAATTGTGATGGCTCACCGTCCGTGAGGCCTCGGGCGCCGCCCTTCCGTCGTCCGTCCTATGCCGCCACCCGCGGCCAAGGTTCCTGGAGTTCGCCAGGCTCGAGTAAATCCCGGGGTCCGGGCCTCCGCTGGCCCTGGTTTGACTGGGCTCCTAAGTTCACTTCAAGCAGGGTTGGGGGTAAGCAAGCCCCCGATCCCCCCCCAAAGACAACACACAGAGAGAGAGAGTGCTAGTTCCTTCAAAGCAGTTTATCAAGTAGCACCTGGAAACAGTACATGAGGGTTGTCCCATCCCCCTCCAGCCCTCCGGTTCTCTTACAAGCAGTGCTATTACAGAGTAACCCTCTTACTTCTTATGCTTAGCTCTATCACAGGAGCTAACCCACAGGCCCCTTTAGAGCCCTCCTCCCGGGCTTCCCCTTTAGGCTAAGGAGTATCCTTTACCCCGCACAGCTTACTCGGTATCCATATATGAACTGGAGGACTCCTCTCCCCCTGAACCTACCTCCATCTCTTCCTCCTCTGACTCCGAAGAGCTGGGTTTTTGTGGCCAGTTCCACCAAGGGGGCACGCCCTCTTTCTCCACCTCCATGGGCTCATCTGTGTCTGGCTCATTAAGGTCTATGCCTGCCACCTGTTCGCCTTCAGGCTTTCCTCCCTTGTCTGGTGGTGTTTCAGGGAAGCTGGGATTCGTAGTCCTTCTCTTCCCCTGCGCCCCCTGCTGTCTGGCTCTGGTATTCTTGCTGCTCTTATAGTAGCTTGTCAGCTCCTGCCTGCGGCTGGGCTGCACTACATCACAGTAATAAAGCATGCAAAATTAAGCATCTTTCAAATCATTTAAAACATTATTAGTGTTACTTACCCTATCTTAGGGTTCTCTGATGGATATGCCACTTTTGAAAAAAAAAGATTTATTTACTCCTCTCATTTTTTCTGTCAAATTAATTTTTGGAAACAATATATTGATGTTTTGTTTTGGGGTTTTTTTGTGGTTGAATGGGGAGGAAACTTTATAGGAATTTGAAATATGGATTAACTCTTTAGACTCCAATTTGGTATTTTCATTTCAAATTAATGAAACCAGGTTACCTTTTTTGAATGTTATGATACATAAAAGGGGTTCTTGCATTACTGCTTCAGTTTCTCATATACCAACAGATTGGAACACATTATTGCATTTTCAAAGCTTCCATCCCTGTCAGATTAAAGAAAACATTCCTAGTGGACACATTTTTAGATACCGGCATCTGTGTACTTCCATTTCTATGTATAAACAGTGTTCTAGAGAATTAATGCAGAGGTTTGTGAACCAAGGAAACACACTTTTGTGTGTTAGATAAGCATATAAAAGGAGACTGTATGCCAATAGACAGAATTTGTTGATTAAAAACAAAAATACTATAATCCATGTTATCTGCACTTTACAATATTCAGGAATTTAAAGAGTAGATTATCTAGGGTAGATGATGTACAAACAATACAGGAAGAATACCAGGGACAGATTAGATAAAAATGAATGTTCAGTTTGTGATAATATATTAAGCATCTGGCATTTTTCTCATAAATGCTTGTCTTACCCTTATGCCTTTCTGGGTCTTTTTTCTTTTCATGTAAATCAAGTTGTATAATTTATGCAATAATATGCCCATGTTCTTACATCTATATCAGGGAAACTAAGGCTTAGATTTATCAATCTGCTGTAAATATCGCATGTGATAGAAAAAGGAGTGTGTTTTATGGTAATAGTCTAATTATTGCAATGTGTACATGCAATTGCATGGGAGAGAGAGAGAGAGAGAGAAAGAAAGACTACCTACAAAGGCATTGTAGTAGTTAGCTATTTATGCTATTGTAGGAGGTCCACCTAGTAAATCGAGGTGAGGTTTAGGTAGTAGTGTAGGGGTTAGGGGTCACTTTTACATGCAGAGTGAGACATACAAACAGAAGAGCACACTCTTGTGAAGATTTGATGTCCTTTGGAGTGAGGAACTCACACAATGATGAGATTTGTACAATGTTCTCTCAATCTAGCTTGATGGACTTTCTCCCTGGGTATCAAGCTAGGTTGAGAGAACATTGTACAAATCTCATCTTTGTGTGAGTTTCCTCACTCTGAAGGATATCAAATCTTCACAAGTGTAAAATGTTCTGTTCATATGTCTCACTCTGCATGTAAAAGTGGCCCATAACCCCTCCACTACTACCTAACCTCACCTCAATTTACTAGGTGGGCCTCCTATAGTAGCATAAATAGCTAACTACTACAAGGCCTTTGTCTACTATGTCAATGCAAGCAGCACTTTATCAATAGCATACTGTAATGCCATTCAGTCTTAACAATGAAATAGAGTGGTCTGCATTTATGTGATTCATATTTTTTTTTACTTTTGATTGAGTGAGCAGTATTTAAAAACATATTTTGTATACATAGGACATGATGGCATTACTTAGTTGATGTTGGTGCAGCTTTTAGTCAAACACAGCAGCGTGTAAAGTAGTTGGTCTGATCTGGTTATGAAAATTAAATGTAAGCATTTTCTGCAGGTATATTTTGTTTATGTTTTTATGTAATTTTAGAGATTAATAAGAACAATTATTAGTGTTTTTTGTATTGTAGAGGAGATGCAATAGTAAGAATTAAAGAGCCTAATATGTGAGATTGAGATATGCTTAGACATCATATCTGCTACGATCCTGCTTGTGGGATAGGCCCACAAACAGGCCCTTACCTCTCCGTTGCCATCTTTATGATGTGGAGGCCGCTGTCAAGTGCTGCTGAAGCATCCATTCTTCGAGGCCTGGAAGTCGCCACCAACCTTGCTGCTCTCCTGTGGTCTGGTGCCGGGAGGCCGCCACTGATGCTCCTCTTCTTGGCCAGGAGGCCGCTGCTGAAGTCCCCTCTCTTTGCGGCTCAAGCCACCGCCGACCAGGCCTTCCATGTGGCCTGGGACCGCCACTGTTCTGCTCTTCTTCACAGCCTGGAGGCTGCCGTCGAAGCCGCTCTTCTTCACGGCCTGGAGGCCGCTTCCAATGTCCTCTTCCACGGTCAGGAGTATGTCCCGGAGTGCCTCTTCATACGGCAGGAATCCGCCATCATCTTCTATTCTTTGTGGCAGGGAGCCGCCGTCATCAGGGCCTGCTTCCTCCTGTGCGGCAGGATGCTACTCTCCAAGGTCCTGCCCTCCTCTTAGGCATGGGGCCGCACCTCTCTGCTCTTCTAAAGGGCCAGCAGTGGGCTGTCTTCCTAGGATCCTCCTACTGATGTCATCCAGGCATTTCCTCTTCAGTCCTACAAAGGGGCTCAGCCTTCAGTTCCTCTTTGCCTTCACAAGGAGTCAGTCATGGAGTCGGACTGCTCCTGGATCTTCAATTCCAACTCTTCTCTCTAGGAGTACTCCGTGATCCTTCATCGCTTCTTCAAGGCACTCTGTTCCTCGTTGGTATTGTTTGTCTTTGTCCATGGTTCTTGAACCTTCATCTGATCTTCATTCCATATTCTGGTCTCTCATCAGATCCCGTCCTCTCAACTACAGATGTCCTGATGTCCACGTTTCCAAATTGTTCTGATGTCCACGTGTCTCCATGTCTAGACGTCCTGACGTTCCTTCATCTTCGGATGTCCAGATGTCTCAGCCTTCTGATGTCTTTGTCTGCCATATTCCAGTCATCCCCATGGTTCTCCTCTCTAGAAGTCCCCTGATGTCCAGATGCCATAGAGGCCCTCATGTCCCGAGGTACCGGTGTCCATTCATATCCAATGTTCTACATTCCAACCCTGATGTTCCAAGTCTCGCTCCTGATGTCCTTTGTCTGGTCCTGATCCTGAAGTACCATCAGTCCTTAAGTTATGGGTTCAGCTTGCTTGCCCCGGATCTCATCTCCAGCTGACCATTTCCTGGGAGTAAATCCGTTCCTATCTGGTGTCCACTTTCCTGGTAGCTGGAGTCCTATTTCGGCAGGATTTGTCTTCAAGCACTGCCCGGATTCTTCCTAGTTCCTGAGTCTCTGTCTTTGTCTGAGTATCCTGAGTCCATATCCTCATCTGAGACATCCCCAGTTCCGAGTCCTCATTGGAATATCTGGAAGCCTCGCTTGACTCTCTAGAACCTATTTCTGACTCTACCTATGTTTCAGCATCTCACTGAGTTCCAAGCCTGACCTCAGTTGCATCTGACCACTCCTGCCTTTTCCATGCCTTGACCATTGTTCATCGGAATCACTAAGAACCCAGTGTCCTTGTCTCTTTTGAGACTTCAAGCATCTTCATCTCATCTGAGTCTTCAAGTATCCTCATCTTGCCTGCTGAACCCCAAGTTCCACGTGTCTTCATTCCATCTGAGCCTCCGAGCTTCCTTGCCTTCTTCAAGTCATCAGCCTATTCTAAGGCCGAGTTCTTGTCTTGTTACAAGCTTCATCACCATCACCTGTCCTCGACCTCTGTCCATCCTGCCGCATCTGCTGCACCCAAAGGCAGGTCCAAAAGGGCTATCGAGTGGCCGGAGGGCTACCCCAGAGACCAGCATTGCAGTGCTGGGTCTCTACTGGTGCGTGCAGGTTCGGCAGAGGTTAGGGCGGTGGTCAGCCTGCTCCTCCCATGCTGGGACATATCTTGCCTGCCGCGGAGCCACGGAGCTCCACTCAGCAGTTGCATCATGGTCCAAGGACACACATCTCCCCGGAATCGGGAGTGCTCCCTAGCGCTCCCTCCCACAATCCCAACAAAATCAGCGGATGTTGAGATGCATTTGGATGCCATTTTAATGGTGTTGTTGTATATTGACTCATAATTTATCATAAAGGTATTTGAGTCGGCATGATATAGGTGTTGGAGATTATTTGGGTCTTTATGACTGATAGGATTGATAATGTAATATTTGTATTTACAGGGTTATCATCCCCAGAGGAAGCCCAGTCCATGTGAATCAAGGGTCCTTTGTCAGGGATAACTCTGAAAAAAATCTTCTCAGAGAGGGGGGAACAAGATCGGAGCTTATTTGAAACATTGATATGCGTGGTTAAATGTCAGCATTGGAGAATATGATTTAAGTTTATTTGAGACATTGATATGTTTGGTTAAATTTATATTCCTCTGAGAAGTCTGTGTCCTTCTTTGAAATAATGCTGACAATGTGTCATTAATTCGCTTATATTTTGTATAGTGATATTTGTGAAACTGATGTGAATGATGGATGTTAATATGGTTGAAGGGGGAGGGGGGGGGGGGTTAGTGTAAAATTTATTTTGATACAATTCTTCCTTCATAGATAATTGCAAAATTTTGCTTTTTAAAACATTTATACATTTGAATTGTGAATAGTGATATACCATTAATTAAATTGTTTTTGAATACATTTTATAATTGTTTTACATTTCTGACAAAGGTAATGTATGCTTTTAATATAATTTGTTGATTGTTCTATGTAACGCTCACAGGCGAAGTTATGTTTTTATTGTAAACCGGTGTGATTTGTATTTTATACAGGAATGTCGGTATATAAAAGTTAAAAATAAATAAATAAATATAAATGTTGATATATATATATCACTATAATTATTTATGATCATTAGTGATACAAAATTTGCATAATTTATTTCATATGTAGAATAATTAACTACATCTAAGCTGCAAGAATTGGATTTACTAGATTTAGGGAGGGGGGGGGGTTTGTATGATCTGATTAGGTGGCTAAACATAGCCACCAAATGCTGAAAATAAGCACTAGGAAGTTAATTCCCCACCCTCACCCCCAACTACAGGAACCGAGACTTAGAGGTCTCAATTTAGCTGCTCAAGTCCCAGTCAAGTTTCAAAGGGAATGAAACAGTCACTTGACTCATGTAATTATGTAGCTATACCATTTGAAAATTGATCTTACAAAATCTATATTTGGAACTCTTTGGAGGTCATAGGCAAAACAAAGAAAATATTTTTATGGTTCAAAAAATGATATGCAGACTAAATAGTGGAAGAAAACATCACAGATGTTCCTTTATCACCCTTCACTCTACACACAGACCTGATCTCAAACTCAGATCCTCTAATTACCTATATACCATTTATTCACCTCAAGAAACCTGCACACCATTGTTCTCCCCCATGGGTTTTTTATAGGCATGGTGTAACCAATTCCATGTAGGAAACTTGCTACATGTACCTGGACATTTGTTACCCAAGTATGTCTGGTATAATCCTATCATATCTGCCTGTAGGCAGGCGTGGAAGATACTATATAGTAAGCTCAGGTCTCATTGGGAGGTTTCCCCTTTTCTTATCACTGCTGGCCTTCTGAGGTTCTCTCTAGGTTTAGATAACTCACTATTTTCAAATTGAGCCAGTAAAGGTTTGTGTGCAATAAGAACGTTTCTACATGCTGATACTGGAGAAATACGTACATTTAATGATCCCCAAGTAGAGTTTGATCTCTCCCACAAATAATTTTATGCATATTTGCAGGTTAGACAATTCAATGAGCATAATCTTTATAAACGGTCTCAGCTGGCCAATTTTTAATAGATTGCTCTGTTTTTACAGGTTTGCCCAGGGCAACAAATATCTTGTGCTTCTTTGGCCAAAACCCTTAAGGGCATTAAACAGCAGACTCACCTGCTAGAGTTGGTCTCACGTTGGAATCATAAGTTAGATATCCCGATTTTGGACCACTGCAGAGAAGCCTTCATTAACACATTGGAAATTAAAACTCACAGGATGGCAGTATTGGAACATCTGTCAGCCTGCTGCTCTGCACCTTCTAAATATGAGTTTTTTCTGGAAATCTGGAACACATATCTTATGTCCCTGAACACCAAAGCATGTAGTATCCTCTTTGCCTTACGATGAATAGGGTAGAAGGGAAATTATGTGACACCAATTCCAACACTGTTTGCCACTCTCAGTTATATTTATGTGATTCTGGCTCAACCCTACAGTTCCTCTCACCATCCCATGGAGAACCTAAGGAGATATGGAAGAAACTTGAGGCTTTCTGCTCAGGAAGATTTGTCTAAGGGGAGGAAGGGGAAGGGGAGGGATGGGAAATAGGGTGGATGTAATTTATACTGTTTTGCAAAGTGCAAATGTTTATTTGTGGAAAACTTTGAAAATAAAGATTTAAAAAAGAAACCTGCACACATGAATATATTTATATATGATTCAAGAGGAAGTACGTCTTGCCAGAACTGCCACAGCCTGTCAGCTCCTATACTTCCAACTTTATTTCAGTCAAGGCCAGCTTTTTGCAGCTACACAGGGCAACATGCCTGAAGAGACACCACTATACCTCCCCCACAAGTTCTCTCCCCCCTACTAGCACCCTTCTTTTCTATTCTTCCAACTTCACGCTGTAGCTAGCAGGCAATTCAGAGGGAATGTGGGACAGAATGTGAGTGCATAGTGAGGAAATACACAGGCTCGTGCCCGTGTCCGGAGCCCACCTATAGCCCGGAGCTGTGCATCATGGCCTCCTGCAGTCCAGTGTTTCAAGGGAAGTTTGGGACATCTGCAATGGCACCCTTCACGGCCGTGCTCCCACCTTCCTTCCCCAACTCTCAGGTCACGCTATCCAGGCTGCCTCTGGGCTAAGTGGCACAGCGATGACATGGCTCCAGGGAAGGAGGAGATGAGGAAAAGTATGGGGGTGCAGGATGCATAAGTCATGGGGCAATTATGAAGGCCAGGTTGAGGAGCCACCCTTTTCAATCGAGCTGGTGCTTTCCTGCCCTCTCACCCTAACAGACATTCACTGGGGCAGGTTTATGTTATAGTTTTGGACTAAGGGCACACACATTCAGATGCTCGAGACAGCATCTCATATACACCCACATAGGGATGTGAATCGGGCTTCGGACGATTGAAAATATCGTTGATATTTTCAAAATCGTCACAAATCGGGGGCTCCCCCAAAACGATAGGAAAACCCCACAATATTGATTGTGGGGGTTCCCATATCATTTTGGTGGAGGGCGGGAAAAACGGCACACAAAAAAAACCCCTAAACCCACCCTGACCCTTTAAAAGTAACTCCTGAGTTTTCCCCACACTCCCGACCGCCCCAAAACCTTTTTACAGGTACCTGGTGGTCCAGTGGGGGTCCCGGCGCCATCTTGTGCTCCTACCATGTGACAGGGGCTGACCAATGGCACCGGTAGCCCCTGTGACATAGTAAGGGAAAAGGCTATCGGCGCCATTTTGATTACTGGCAGCTGATGGCCCGAGTGTAAGAGATCACTCCTGGACCCCTGCTGGACCCCCAGGGGCTATTAGCAAGTCTTGGGGGACCCTCCTGACCCCCACAAGACTTGCCAAAAGTCCAGCGGGGGTCCGGGAGCAACCTCCTGCACTCGGACCGTCAGCTGCCAGTATTCAAAATGGCGCCGATAGCCTTTGCCCTTACTATGTCACAGGAGCTTCCGGTGCCATTGGTCAGCCCCTGTCACATGGTAGGAGCACAAGATGGCACTGGCCATCCAATGCTCCTACCATGTGACAGGATCCGGCCAATGCCATGGATACCCTGTCACATGGTAAGGGCAAAGGGCCATTGGCGCCATTTTGATTAGTGGCAGCCGACAGCCCGGGAGCTGGAGGACGGCCCGGAGCATGAAATCGCTCCTGGGACCCCCACTGGACCACCAGGTACCTGTAAAAAGGTTTTGGGGGGGTCGGGAGGGTGGGGGAAGCTAAGGGGGTTACTTTTAACGGGTCGGGGTGGGTTTTTTGTTTATCGGCTGGGGTGCAGCCGATAAACAAAATGCGATCGGGCCCAATGGAAAAAACCCCACGTGTGAATCGGAACCGGAATCTGAACCGATTCTGGTTCCGATTCACATCTCTACACCCACAGGGTATATGAGTGTCAAATGTTGCATAACATTAAGTAGTTTGATATGTAAATTGCTGCTGCTATTATAGCACAAGTTATATTCTACATGTTATGTATATATAGCTCAGACAGCAGCAAATGTTATTCATTTAGTGAATGCATCTGTATGCACTGTTTTATTATTGCAGAAAAGGGGGGTACCTGAGCTGGATTGGGAGGCTTTAGACATGGTGCAAGGGTTCATCACAGTAAGAACAATTCCAGGCTGGCATCTTACAGCTAATGGAGCAGCATCAGTAACCTTCAGAGCATGCAGCTTCTTTGCCTGGGGATAAGGCCGAGGGGTGGGGGGCGGAGAGGGGGATCTGTTAGGAGGATGCCTTGTTTGGTACATGATGGGCAGTAGAGGTAAGGGGTTAGCCCAGTTGGCTATCACAAATTGGCTCGGGAACAGGGCATTTTAAGGTTGATATCTATTTTGTGATAATGCTGAGGGCTTTACCTGTCATCTAATGCTCGTGTCTGAATTGTGTGGTCTCCAGGTGTTTTATATTATGTTACATATATGGGGGTAACACAGTTAGAACAGCGATATTGTTGTGGTTTATAGAGTTACAAGTTAGGTATGTTTGGGAAATGCATGCAGGTAGTACAGCAATCTATTTTGCACCATTGTCGCCACCCTGAAGAGGAGCAGTTAAGGAAATGTTAAAGGTTTACACTTGCATAGTTGACTCTACTACTGCCAAGCTGAAGAAGGCATGCAGGACAAGAGGAGACACAACCAGAAAGATTAAGGCTGCAGATATGGTGGAGGAGGGACTCCAGAAGAGATATAGTAACTTCAAAGCCTGCTGGTACTCAGGAAAAAGGTAGGAAAGACAGAGAAATCTTTTCAGCCAGAAGGGGCTTGGAAGAAAACTACTGCTGCTGCTTCTAGTGCTGTGCGCATTGGAGGCTGAGAAGCTGCTGAACATAGTTTAGGGGTGGGGAGTAAGAAGCTGCTGAGCAAGGTGCGGATGGCAAGTTAAGAAGCTATTGAGCTGTTATTTGTGCCGCCAGCGACAGCCCCGCAGTGCGGCCCTCTCACCTTCTCAGATGCATTCCAGGGCCTGGCTCCTCTTCTCTGGCGGCGGTGGGCCGCCAGCTCCAACCTCAGGTTCCCTCCAGTGGCTCAGGTCCTGCCACACTACCCAGAGTTGACAGCCAGGATGTCCCTGATTGTCGAGCCTCTCTGTGTGGCCCGCGGAGAGATGCTGCCATCAGCGCCTCACACGCATCACTAGTTCTTTTAAAGGGCCTGCAGCAGCAACCTGGCCGCGGACCCGGATGCTGACGTCAGACTCTTCAGTGTATAAAAGCTCAGGCCTCACGCCATAGCGTTGCCTTAGCAACAGGTCTCCTTGTATTCTGAGTACTTGTTGCTGATCCCAGAATTGTGTCTTCGTGGTGTTCCTGTTTCCTGTGGTTCCCAGTTCCTATTCTCCTTGTTCCTGTTCGTCTATATGTTGGACTGACTCTTGGATTTGACCATTGCTACGCATGATTATTCTTCAGCTTCTCTCTAGCCCCAGACCTCCGCTTCTCCTGACTACACTTCAGCTTCTCTCCAGCCCCGGACCTTTTGCTCTGCCTGACCATGCCTGTCTTCTTCGTGCCCTGACCATAGCTTTAATTGACTACGCCTGCCTTCTCCGTGCCCTGACCATTGCTTTGATTGACTACCCCTGCCTTCTCTGTGCCCTGACTCTTGCTTTGAATGACTACGCTACAGAATCCTATGTTTCCAGAGTTCCATACTTTTTGCCACAACTTCCAGTTGCTGCAGGCTCAGATCCTCGCCTGTCAGTGATGCCTCTCCTTGCCTATTCTCTGGACATGGACTTACAAGGCTTAGGCCTTCCTTTGCTTGAGCACCTCCGTTACTTCTTGTTCCTTTGGTGCCTGAGTTCCATTACTGAATCCTGTCCAGGATAGGACTATACCATCTAACGGCTGCTGTCTCTGGGCTGAACCACCTTCCATTCCTAGCTAACTTTGAGGCCCACCTAAGTCCTGCTGGCCTCGGCAACCAAAGACTCAACCCGAGGGGAATGAGGGCTGGTATAGGTGAAGCTCTAATGGCCTCTAGCTTCAGCCCACTCCACCTGCTGATGGTGGGGACACGAAGGTCCTTGCCTATGGGTTATGTCAACCCCACCTCGGGCCAAGGGTCCAACTCCGATGCAAAAATAGAGCACGAGGGGATGAGACGAGGGGATGAGACGAGGGGATGAGACGAGGGGATGAGAAGCTGCTAAGCACTTTGGGATGAGGAGATGAGAACTGTGAAGGTAGGCGCCAATTTCAGTTTTAATATAAGGTGATGATGGCTAGCTTAGAGCCAGCCCTTATTTCAGATATGGAAAACTAAGAAAGGAAGCATGAATAGATCTTGTAAATTTATAACCTCAGTATATATCACCAATATACGGTAATCTTAACATCCTTTCTTTCCACTGTTTTATGACCATTTTTCAAATCTCTAGCCCTATACAAGAATTAGTGCCATTCCACATCTGGAAGAGCCATTTGTGAAACAGTGCCTAGCTGGTAGCTCCTACCCAAGGGTTACAGGAGACACAAGTACCATTAGTGTAATCCTGTGCGATAGAAATTATATAGTTCTATTTTTGTTTATAACACCTGTAGAATACCTGCATCAATATTTGATGACCAATTTGCAAATGTTTAGCCTTATTCAGGAGATTATTGCCGTACCACATCTGGAAGAGCCATTTTGAAACAGTACCTAGCTAGAACCTCCTATCAGAGGGTGACATGAGACACAGGTAATTTTAGTGTAATCCTGTGTGATAGAAATGGAGATGAAAGATCATTCCAGAAGTCACCTTGCCTGGAAATGGAAAAGAAGGGAATGGAAAAATGTGGCTATCCAGTTGATATAAGCTGTGAGGTACACTATGGCCTAATACTGGACATCAGAACTGAAGTTCAGCCATTGCAGAAACTAGGTTAGGAAGGTTGAAATGCAGAATAAATTGGCATTTAAAATAAAAGCATATAGATAAGTTGGAGCTCCTATTAGTTTCAGCAAGGGGCACTTTATGTGTGCTGGCCTTCTTTGTTCATTATTTAATAACAACAACATTTTCTTTTAACTGATATAAAGCTTTAACATTTGTTATGCTGCTTTAAATAGTAGGGATGTGCAGACAAAAAGTTTATGTTCATAAGTCCATAAGTCGAAAAGGGGGGTCAATTTCGGTCAATATGGACATATGGAGAATTCCATAAGTTGAGTCTATGTCCATACGTGCACCGGTTCCCTAAATAAAAATTTAAACCCCTCACCCTCCTTAATCGCCCCCCAAGACTTACCAAAATTCCCTGGTGGTCCAGCGGGGAGTCAGGAAGCCATTCCTCTATTCCTTTGTGAGGAGCACGTGATGTCTGCGTCACGTCGGAGTGACACGGCCGTCACGTGGTCCACCGCGGTTCCGCTCCCGGACCCCTCGTTGGACACAAATGGAACTTTTGGCCAGCTTGGGGAGGTCAGGAGGCGCCCCCCAAGCTGGCCAAAAGTTCCGTTTGTGTCCAACGAAGGGTCCGGGAGCGGAACCGCGGTGGACCACGTGACGACCGTGTCACTCCGACGTGACGCGGACATCACGTGCTCCTCGCAAAGGAATAGAGGAATGGCTTCCTGACTCCCCGCTGGACCACCAGGGAATTTTGGTAAGTCTTGGGGGGCGATTAAGGAGGGTGAGGGGTTTAAATTTTTATTTAGGATCAACGATCGCGATTTCCAACGTATTCAACATAGCTATGTTGAATAAGTTGGAAATCCGATCATTTTCGCCTCATCACTTTTTTAAGTTAAAAAAAAAAAAAGTAGCGTTTTACATATAAGTTCAAAACGAATGCATACCCCTATTAAATAGTTACTTAGCACCTTTTGTTTATCATGCCATTGCCTTCATTAAAGAGCTGAAAGAAATTCATTAGCAACTTCTCAAAACTACTAAACTTTAATTCGTCTGTGTATTTATTCATCTTCCCTGTGCATTATAACAGGCTGATGGTAAACTCCAACAATTCCTTTTATTAAGAGGTCAGTTTTGAGCGCCACTTATCTGATTAAGTTCTAACTTATTTATCTAGGCGGTGCTGTTTGAATATTTGGCTGCATTCAGCAAACACCATGTAGCCAGATAGTTATTTTTTGGCTAAGTGGTGGGAGGGACAGGGCTTTCCAGGGCATGGCTAACTATCCAGCTTATTTAGAGGGATATTTACTAAAGGATTTCTCCCATTCTGTGTCTATAGGAAAAAGGCTTAGTAAATGACCCCCTTAGCTGGGTAAGTGCCAATATTCATCCTTATCCAGCTAAGGCCTAGATTCATCATTTTGCTATTAAGTTCGTGAAAATAGCACCAAAGGGGTAGAACTGTTTAGGGTAATTTTCCAGGTACCACAACGTGTATTTTGGGGGGAGGGGAGAGAGAAAGAGAGTAGAGACAGAGACAGAGAGAGACAGAGAGAGGGAGGGAGACACTCTTTATAAGTAAACTATTTATACTATTGTAAGAAGGGGAACTATTAACTCAGGGTGAGGTTTTGGTGGTGGCCAAGGTTTTGGGGGGCAGTTTTACATGCACAGTCAGAAGTATGAACAGCACAATAGACATCGGTGAAGATTTTATGTGAACTGCAGTGATAAATATGGTACACAAACATGAGATTTGTAAATTGTAATCTTGACCTAGCTTGACAGCAGCTAGGTAGAGAGTGCACCATTCTAGGACAAAAGTACATTGTACAACTCTCAACTTTGTATACCTTTCATCACTTCAAATCACATAAAATATTAGGGATGTGAATCATTTTTTGATGATTTAAAATATCATCCGATATTTTTTAAATCATCAAAAATCGTTAAAGAGTGTGATACAATAGAAATTCCCCCGATTTATCGTGAAAAATTGTTAATCGGGTTTGTGTCCACTAACGGGAGTTATTTGGGGGGGAAGGCCAGGAAAACCGGCACACCAAAACAACTCCTAAACCCACCCCGACCCTTTAAAACTAATCCTTACCTTCCCCCACCCTCCCAAACCCCCCCAAAACGTTTTAAAATCACCTGGTGGTCCAGTGGAAGCCCCGGAACCGATCGCCCGCTCTTGGGCCGTCGGCTGCCACTAATAAAAATGGTGCCGATGGCCCGATAAAAAAAAACCCACCCGACCCTTTAAAACTGACCCTTTAGCCTCCCCCACCCTCCTGACCCCCCCCCCCCCCAAATGTTTTAAAATTACCTGGTGGTCCAGTGGGGGCGCCAGGAGCAATCTCCCGCTCTCGGGCTGTCGGCTGCCACTAATAAAAATGCCGCCGATGGCTTTTTGCCCTTACCATGTGACAGGGTATCCATGCCATTGGCCGGACCCTGTCACATGGTAGGAGCACTGGATGGCCAGCGCCGGCCATCAGTTTTAAAGGGTCAGGGTGGGTTTTTTGTTTTTCGGATCGGGCGCAGCCGATAAACAAAAAACCAATCGGCTGGACAATAAAAATTATAAGATTTGAATCGGAACCAGAACCGAACCGATTCCGGTTCCGATTCACATCTCTATAAAATATTCACTGAAGTCTACTGTGCAGTTTGTACCTCTGACTGGGCATGTAAATCTTCCCCCCAAAACCTAGGCCACCACCAAACCCTGACCCCAGTTTCAGAATGCCCCTCTTACATTGATATAAAAAGTTGACTAATATGCCTGCCTGTCCCTCTCTCTCTCTCTCTCACTGGATTTGCAATATTTATTTATTTATTTATTTATTTATTTTTTTTTAAAGTCTTTTATATACCGAAGAATAGCAGTCTGCCTTCTCTCCGGTTTACAGTATAACAACTTGATACAGGTAAAGAACTTGATACAGACAAAAACAATAAAACGGGTATCATTTTAACTAGACATAACTGAAACATCGTAGAAAGATTTGAGGGAAACAATTTTAAATATATATTTTAAATATATATATATTGCAAATTTATATATATTTTAAATATATATAAATATATATTGCAAATCCTGTTTCAGGCATAATACACAGCATAACACCCAGAAAAAAAATGTGTAGTTATTTTTGGCATTATAGTGTTGCGATTCAGCCCATGGCAGGTGCCACGAGCCGCCTCTTACCTGCATGGCCTGGAGGCTGCAGCAGCTGTCCCGGAACTCCTCCCTTCAGCGGCAGCACACCGCCTCCCGTCGGGGCCTGCCCTGAGGCCCAGCTTCCTCCTGCATGGCAGCGGCAGGGCTGTCGCTGTCCATGGTCCTGGACTTCCTGTTTCTGCCCCTCCTAAGGGGTGATGCCACGCCTCTTTCCCCTTCTTAAAGGGACAGGGAGGTGTAGTCCACCTGGTAACTCCTCCCTGGGCGTTATCTCCTTAGCCCTACAAAGGGCTCCTCCGTCAATCCACCATGGCTTGGCAAGGAGCTAGTCATCTGGGACTAGTTCTCCCTAGGACTCCATTGCTTCCTATTCCTGCCTGGTATTCCTGGTCTCTGGATTCCATGTCTCGTCTTCCAAGTGGTCCTGAGGTTCTGTCTTCCAAGTGGTCCTGACGTCCTTGTCTCCTTGGTTGTGCAAGTCTCCTATGGTTCCCGCCTTTTAACCTCCCTTGCGCTGAGTCCCGTCCCAGTGCTCTGGCTCAGAGTTCCGATCTGGGTATCTAGCTATGAGTACCGTCTCCCAGCTTCTTCCCTTGACTGTGTCCAGGCCCTCGGGACTCCTTACTCTTGCCTCCATCTCCTCAAGTGTGAGTTCCAGGTCTTCATTCCAAGATCCAAGCTCCAGTGCCTTTGCCATCGTCTACCCTGCGTCCTGCCTCATGTCCGGCCTGCCACCTCTGCTGCTCCCTGCGGCAGGTCCGAAAGGGCTTGGAGTAGTCAGAGGACCACTCAGAGACCAAACCTTGCATGGTTGATCTCACCAAGGCTTGCAAGTCGGCTGGGGTCTGGCCATCTCCACTCCCAAACAAGGTACGTCCTACCGCAGGGGCACACATCTCTCACCCCCTAGTGCTCTTCCGTCCCAGCGCAACATATAGCATGCATTATCTTATTGCATGCAATATTAAATACCCCTCATTTTGATAAACTCCTTCCTTTTGACTAAATTTTTAGAATTTGCATCCACATCTCGCAATGGCTATTTATTGTATGCATAATGGTGTTATTGCTGGCTTTAGGGCATTCAGACAATATCCAACATGGCATTGAACTATACAGTCTGGATAAACAAGTATGGGGGTAACTTGCTGGATGCAGTGGTTACTATCCTTAAACAATAAGCCTGATACTTCACTTTTGATGCAACTCCAACACTACTCTCTGCTTCAACAGCAGGGTGTGCAGGAAATTGGACTCAAACAGTAAACAAGGGTCTGTGAAACTCATAAGTATAGGAAACTGATAAATATGGGAGCTTGCTGGGCAGACTGGATGGGCCTTGGTCTCTTTCTGCTGTCATTTCTATGTTTCTATGTTTCTCTGATAACATCATAATGCAATTTGATAAATAACCCTGTAAGACAGCAAGATAAGTTAGATTTGCTATTGAGCAGGTCTAAAGTTAGCCAGGAAAACTGCTAATTTTTAGATAGCCGGGTATATTCATTGCTTGACCAAACCTCTGAATATCCCAGCTAAGTTAACCAGATATGTTTATCTGGTTATCTCAGGCAGATAGTGACTGAATATCTGCCTCTAAGTGCTTACCTTTATTATGCACATTTTATTTTTATTTTCTGTCCCAGCAGTTTTCCTCTTTCTTCTTTGAACTTCAGGTGAACTTCATTCACAGTCATTTGGGAGTCTTCTCCTATTTGTATGAGCTACTTAGCTTAGCTGTTTCTGTGAATATACTTTGGGGGCCGATGCAATAAACATGCGTAGAAAGCGGCACTGAACAGTCAGTGCCCGCTTTCTTAATGAGCCCCAGGCACCACCAAGGGGGGGCATGCAATGTTTAAATTAGGGGGGGTCATGTTAGCAAGAAGGCACTAGGGTCGCTTGCACGCCTCTAGCGCTTCCTTGCTAATGAGAACCCAATCGGTTTTCCTAACTCAGCTGTCCGCCAGTTAGGAAAGCCGATGCCGGGGTTTCTGGAAATGAACGATTGTTAGTTGAGTGTCTGTTTCCTGCAATCTACTGACACGTTTTGTGGTTTTTTTAAACTTGTTTCACTAAGGTTTTTCTCCTACTTAATATCGCAACGATATTAAGTAGGAGGAAGTACAGAAAAGCAGTTTTTTTCCTGCTTTTCTGTACTTGTTTTCAATGCGCTCAACTATTAACACCTGTTCCAGGCAGACGTTAATAGCTGATTGCTAAATGTGCATCCAAGACGCACATTTTTTTTTTTTGCATCAGAGTGAATGCCTAATAGCCTCATTCACATGCATTTGCATGTGATAAGTGTTATTAGATTCACTCCGCGTTGGACACTCATTGAATAGGCGGTAATCCCCTATTTGCATTAGGGGATTGATTAGCGCCTATTCAACCCGCGTCCAACTACGGTTATACAGTGCGCTCGGCTAAGTGCACTGTATTGCATTGGCCCCTTTGTTTGGGCCCATAAACTGTGATTCCTTCTAAAACTCAATGTACATTCACCCTAAGTCTGGTCAGTGGGTTCAGCATTGAGAGTTGACTGTGATTTGTTCCCCCTAGAGGACTGAATGCTGCATCCCCAGCTTCCTCTACCATAGGCAGTCTAGAGAGAGGAAGCTGGGACTAGAAATCAAATCCAAGTCTTCTGCACAGCAGTACTTAGCACTGTACTAATCTGACCTATCATGATTTTTCGAAGGTCTATGTACTAAAACATTTTACAGCTAAAGTGTATGCTACACATGTTAAAATGCATTCAGGAACAACATGCCTCATCCATGTCATCTTTTACGGCATATATCCCTAAGCTTATGTAACAAATCAAAGGTGGCCGAAGAGAAGCCACATTAAAATTATGAAATTGGAGGTGGAGGAGAGAGGAGAGAGGAAGCACCGGTTTCTAACATTACCTGTTTCAGCTGAAGGCGTTTAGGGGTGAGGATGATTCCCTCGGCCCTCTGACAGAGCTACAGCAACCAACTTCCTGATGCTGACATCATCAGGGTGGGAACTCTAGGACCATCAAAAGCCAACCCCCCTGCGGCGCTTCTGAGAAGTAGAGGAGAGAGGAAGTGCTGATTTCTAACATTATCTGTTTCAGCTGAAGACATTTAGGGGTGAGGAGGATTCTCTCAGCCCCCGACAAGGCTACAGCAAGCAACTTTCTGATGCTGATGTCATCAGGGCAGGATTGCTAGGACCATCAGAAACCGGCCCCCCTGTGGCGCATCGTCACCGCCGGTGTGTTGCCAAAGCCATGTGCACCAAAGGGGTGCGAGGCTTTGTTTGGACTTTTTTCATCATTCAGGAACTTGGAAAAGGACTTTATACTTCTTGAAATGTGAGTAACTTCTTTCTTTTTTTGTTTGCTATTACTCTCTACCTGAGGTCTCCACCCAGGAAGGCAGTTGGTTTGAATTGAGAGAAGGAGGTGAGAAGAGCAATCTGTAGGCTTTAATTTTTCACTTTAAATTTGGTGTAGGATGCCTCATACAAAACGGAAGGCAAAAGTGAGGGAGATGGTTACACCATCTCCTTTATCAGAGCCTTCTCAGCCTCAGATCCCTGCCTTTTTCACACCGACATCTGGTATAAAACCGGAGGAGATGGCCGCTGAAGGATTTGGGTATCAGCCCTTCAGTCTGAAATATCTTTGAGCCCCAGTGCCCCAAGAACTCCTCCTCCACTTCAATTGATTCCTATGGATTTTATTAACGTATAAGTTGAAACAGAGGAGAAGAGAGGAGGAGTCCAGGCTACTATGGGAGAGTCAGAGTCGGGTTATGCATGCAGCAGTGTTTTACATTTTGATAAGCCAGCAGAGACTACATTAGATTCTGTCTGGTCAGCAATAAAATCTTTAGAAATGGCAATTGTTAATTTAACAAAAGTAACAATGGACTCTAACCAACGCTTCATTAATATTGAGGCTGCTCTTTCAAAATCTGATGAAAAAAATGGAGCAGATGGAGAAGAGAATGGGTAATATGGAAAGTTGACAACAAAGATTTATAAGAGCTGAGATATTATATGATAAAATGTTTGAAGCGATAGAAAATTCATTACAATATCTGAATCTCAGAATATTAAATTTTCCAAAACATGATTTAATATCGCCATATGACAGGTTTAAGGAATATTTATTACAAATCTTAAAAATGCCACAACAAGTAATACTGGCCATTTCAAAGATTTATTATGTATCTGTAAGAGGTAATATTCCATCAGATAGCAAACCAGGAGAAAATTCACTGAATTTGACAGGAATAATTGAAGCTACCCCAGATACTATATTATCAAATAGATCCATATTACATGTTTCCTTTTCTTTTGCCTCGGATCGTGAGTCAGTGTTTCGACTCTACATGCGGAATCGATGGCTTTATTTCATGGTGAAAAAATTTGGATTTATCCTGATTTTTCAAGGATGATGCAAGAAAGGAGAATGAAATTTCTCAAGTTAAGATCAAAAGTGGAAACAAAGGGG
The DNA here is from genome assembly GCF_901001135.1 of Rhinatrema bivittatum. Classification (NCBI taxonomy): domain Eukaryota; kingdom Metazoa; phylum Chordata; class Amphibia; order Gymnophiona; family Rhinatrematidae; genus Rhinatrema; species Rhinatrema bivittatum. The sequence continues at coordinate 177,253,263 of NC_042615.1, forward strand.
GGTAAAATGTTATTAAAATGTCCTTGTAAATGTGAAATAATATACCAAAACAAAAAATATGTATTCTTTGAGTTATCACAGCTGCGAGCTTTTCTCAATTCTCACACCCGAGAAACTGTAGCTATGGGATCAGAGGCAATGTAGAATTTAAACTAGTTATAATCTCTCAATTTTCAATTATTTGTATTGGGGGAATAGTTGTCCTCCTTATTTGCTTTTAAAATACAGCTTTTGTTTCATCTTTCTTCCTGGGGTAATATTATTATGGGATATCAGATAATATAATTTCGAGTTTGATTTAGATTTATAGTTGTATAGAATTACAAATATCTGTATTCACTTAAATTTATGTTTTGTATTTGAAAAATGCATAAATAAAAAATGTAAAAAAATTAATGAAATTGTACTCATTTTTAACATGGCTGCCTATATAAATAAAGTAATTTGTTACCCTTATGCTGCTAATATTAAAGTTGCCAAAAGTTTTAAAAACTTGTAAGAACATGCTTAAAAAATTTAAAATTAGTGATAAGATAATGCAATATTTATTTCATAAACAGTGAATTGTATTTCTTATTCATTGCACTTTTTAAACAAGATACAGAGAGAGTTGCCTTCTAAAATATAAATAGGGTCATTTTTCAAATCACGTTAGGGCCTTATTGCGGGCCCTATCGCAATTTGAACTGTCAACCTTGCTGCTATCAAGCTAGATAGAAAGTACAATGTACAAATCTAATGTTTGTGTGCTCTTCATCACTATAAATCACATCAAATGTTCACTGATGTCTACTGTGCTGTACGTACCTCTGACTGTGCATATAAAGCTGCCCCCCAAAACCTCAACCACCATTAAAACCTCACCCTGAGTTACTAGTTGTCCCTCATACAGTGGTATAAATAGTTTACTCCTATGTGAGTCTTATAAGGAGTCTTTCTCTGTCTCTCTCTCTCTCTCTCCCCTTAAAATGTGGTAAAATAGTGTGCATTACAGTACTTGGAAAATTACCCTCACATACCCCCTTTTTTATTTTTTTACCATGGGCGCTATTCTTGTGAAATTTATAGCAAAATACTAACATCTGTTTGATAAGATGTGATTGAAGATGAGGAAATCAGCACTTTCATGTGCTGGATTTCCATAATCTTTTGCCTTAGTGATACCACTATAAACTTTCCTTTAATACTTTAATTGCAACTATTAAGTTTGAATTTTCCAACAGTAGTCTGTGTTTAATTATAATTCAAATGCTTCCTAGGTTTTAGGCTTGTTCATGAAGAAAGACATACAAACACAAATTGATTGACTGATTGATTGCCTTCTGGGTTGGAAGTTATTTTTATAAAGAACAAATGTACTTAACTGCAAGTGTTATGTCCTGCAAGGGGAAAAATATACAAACTTGAAGCACTATAGAGGAAAACAGACTTTGAAGAAATATAAAGCAATTCTACAAATTTCTTTTAATGCCCCCTCTGAGAGTTATTCTGTAAATAAATCTTCTGTTTGTTCTCATTGGGATTTCAGTTTAATTGAAATTGTGTTTTTTTGTGCATTGCAAAGAAAAACTAAGAACCTGTAATTATGTATTAATTAGAAATAAACAAGTAGAAGTAGATTGTGAATTCAGATGAACTGAATATGACATTTGATTCAAATGACTCAATTTTCATTTCAGTGTTGATCATCCAAACTGAGTTCAGACCCCTGAAAAATCGAAATTCTTTTTGGCTCATTCGGTTTGATCTCATTAAAGTCTATTCGGAAAGCAAAACCAGACAGAGCAGAATCTGTTAAGGGATGGAACTAGGAAATAATAAAACCAATCATGTTTCAGCACTTATTCAATCAGCTTATCCCAGCTGGCAGCTGAATAGACTTACTTCATCATTTTTTTAAGTGAAAGAGAAACTAAGAGCACTTTGAGCAGCCAATGACCATTTCATTCTCATTCATTCCTCTATTGGCTCTCAGACAGATAAAGGAGGCCCAGCCAACTGAGGCAATGGCCTCATACCTGTGCAGGCATACTGGAGCCAGCCTGGGAGTGGAGATGGGGCAGAGGGGGTCAGGATGAGTGGCTAATAGGGGACCCAGATAGTTTAAAATTTGCTGGGAGCCAATGTGCTGTGAGAAGCAACAGGGGATTCCTGTGGAGGAATAAGGACTGGAGGGGGGGTGGACCAGCACATTTGTTGATAGCAAATGAGAAGCACTGACTGAGAGACTCCATTGATTATCCCTGCATTGCTTCAGCCTCCTTATTTCTGAAGGGTCTGGTGAGGAACAGGCAGGGAAGTGGTGCGGTGGTACGAATGGCTCAGAGTGGCTGCTGCAGTGAGGTAATTCCCACTCCTATGAGGTTTCCCAAGAACATGGGAACAGAAAGAGCAGCAATCCATGCAGCCATGCGGTTTCCTGCTATTTGGCAGCTCCCTTTGTTTCCACTGCTGCAGGTGATCACTTTTGTTGTTGCCCCACCATGGCTGGCCATCCTGGCAAGCTCTTTCTGTACCTACTCTCCCCCCACTCTTGCCCGGAACTCGGTATATCTTACCCTCCATATTGTTTAGTAAGTTTACCTCTCTGCATATAAAAGTACATATGTACAGAGAGGTAAATAATCAAAGAGCCCATTTCAATATGTAACACTGTTTACTCTCAAAAATGCCTTTGAATATTTCTCTTTTAGCAACTATTGACCAGGTTGGCTTGGGGAATGCAACCTTTTACTGGTTGGATGTGGAGTGAATAACAAAGAAGACATTGCTCCCTTAGAATCTGCTGGGCACTTCTTCAAAGTGACCTAGATTATCTATTCTCAGAGCTTTTGTATTATATTTCTTGTATGCAAACTAGGGGTTAGAAGAAGTAAACATTTTGTTTTGTATTCGGTTTAATTTGTTGGGGGGGTTTACCAATAAATATTGTTTCTTTTAATTTTTAATTTGTTTATTTAGTTAAAATAAAGCAAAATAAACATTTTTAAAAAAGAAAAAGAAATAGCACCTCCCAAGGCTTCCTGTCACCATCACCCATTATTCACATCCAAAAAAAAAATACTGTGCAAGGATCCTCCCCAGCCCCCACTTACCTGGTCTATGGGAGATTCAATGAAGATGCCTAGGCTCTGTAGATCACCATGACCTTGGCCTAGGCCCTAAGCATGTCCCAGGCTTGGAAACCTGAAACTGATACTGGGGCCTAGGACTAGGCCTAGAGCAAGGGCTGAATCCAGGACCAATACTGGGTCCTGGTCTGGAGGCTGGGTTCTAATGCCTGGGCCTCGACCTTGGCACAGGCCTCAATTTGCAGCTCAGCTCAGAGGATAGGTCCTGAAGCCTGGTCATCAATCTAGGTCCAGGCCTGGTCCCAGACCCAATGCTGGGGCCCAGTCTGGTGGCAGAGTCCTAACACCTTGACTTTGATCTAGATCAAGGACTTGGCCCAGGCCTGACCCTGGGCTCTGGCCTGCAGTCCAAGTCCTGACATTTGGGCCTTGACCTATGCTGGTGCCCTGGCTCAGGCCCGATGTCAGCACCCAGCTCGGAGGCCAGGAACCTGGGCCAAGGCCTCAGAGTCGGGCCTGGGTTTGAGCCAAGGCCCAATCTTCAATACCTGGCCTCTGGTCATGGACATGGCATTTGATTTTCAACAGATAAAGTAAGTAGGGGTTGGGAAATTTCCCAGGTTGGGCCTGTTCTTGGGTCTCGACCAGGCCCCGGCATCAAGGAAGAGGGATTCAGTTCTGCAAGGAACTGGTGAACCTTTTCAGGAAAGGGATGGGCTCCACCTTAATGAGGGTAGAACTAGGCTACTGGAACTAACCTTTAAAAAGGAGATAGAGCAGATTTTAAACTAAATCAAAGGGAAAAGACGACTCAGCAGCGCATTGTTTCAGAGGGAGATGTCTTCGAAGGATAATAATGAATCATTAGGGTTAGCGAATCACAACAGAGAAGTTACAGTAATATGTTATGTAGTCCATATGCCTATAATAAAAGACTTACCTAAGTAAAAGATTCCAATTTATCCCTGTCAACTGAAAAGCAGAATGTAAATACAAACAAAAAACACAATTTGAAATGTTTGTATACCAATGCCAGAAGTCTAAGAAGTAAGATGGGAGAGTTAGATTGCATAGCAGTGAATGATAACATAGACTTAATTGGTATCTCAAAGACATGGTGGAAAGAGGATAACCAATGATAATGCTACACCAGGGTACAAATTATATCTCAGTGAAAGAGAGGAACAAGGTGGCGCTTTATGTCTGGAATGGCATAGAGTCCAACAGAATAAATATCCTGCAAGAGACTAAATACACAATTGAATCTTTATGATTAGAAATCCCTTGTGTGTTGAGGAAGAGTATAGCTATAGGAGTATACTACTGTCCACCTGGCAAAATATGATGAGACAGACAGTGAATTCTAAGATAAATTAGGGAAGCTAACCAAATTGGTAGTGTGGTAATAATGGGAGATTTCAATTACCCAATATGCTAGAGAGTTAAAGTTCTTACATGCAATAAATGACAGTTTTATGGAGCAATTGGTTCAGGAACCAACGAGAGAGGGAACAATTTTAGATCTAATTCTCAGTGGAGTGCAGGATTTAGTGAGAGAGGTAATGGTGCTGGGGCCACTTGGCAATAATGATGATAATATGATGAAATTTGAATTAATGACAGCTAGGAGAACAGTAAGTAAATCCATGGCTTTAGCACTAAAACTTTGAAAAGGGAAACTGTGATAAAATGAGAAAAATAGTTTAAAAAAAAGCTGAAAGATGCTCGAAAAAAGGTTAAGAGTATGCAACAGACATGGACACTGATAAAAAATAACATTTTAGAAGTACAGTCCAGATGTATTCCACACATCAAAAAAGGTGAAAGGGAAGGTCAAATGATTTCTGGCATGGCTAAAAACTAGGTGAAAGAGGCTATTTTAGACAAAAGATTTTCATTCAAAAACTGAGAGAAGAATCCATCAGAAAAAATCAGGATAAAGTATAAGCATTGGCAAGTTAAATGTAAGACATTGACAACATAGGCCAAGAGAGAATTTGAAAATAAGTTGGTCATAAAGAGAGTAACTCATAATAAAAACTTTCTTTAAACATATTCGAAGCAGAAAGCTTGCTAGGGAGTCAGATGAACTGTTAGATGATCGAGAGGTTAAAGTGACACATAGGGCTAGATTTTAAAAGCAGGCGTAACTTGCACAACAAAGGTAGGGGGGGGATTTAGGTAGGGCTGGGGGGTGGGGTAGATAGGGGAAGGGAGGGGAAGGTGGGGGGACGCGGAAGGAAAGTTCCCTCCGAGGCCACTCTGATTTCAGAGCGGCCTCGGAGGGAACGGAGGCAGGCTGCGTGGCTCGGCGTGCGCAGGCTGCCGATTTTGCTCAGCCTTGTGCACCCCGACCCCGGATTTTATAAGATATGCGCGGCCTCGCGCGTATCTTATAAAATCCGGCGCACTTATTTAAGATCTACCTCAGCGGGAACATAAAGCCATTGAGGAAAGACTAAACAAAGTCTTTGGTTCAGTGTTTACTGAAGAGGATGTTGGGGAGATACTTGTTCCAGAGATGGTTTTCAAGGGTGACAATTCAAATAAACTGAACCAAATCACAGTGAACCTGGAAGATGTGGTCAACCAGATTGATAAACTGAAGAGTAGTAAATCACCTGGACCAGATGGTATGTACCCTGGGGTTCTGAAATAACTAAAAAATGAAATTTTAGATCTATTATATTTAATTTGTTGTTGCGGTCCGGTCCGTGAAGCTCACGTCCCGGTCCTTACCTCGAGGGTTCCTGCTGGCTGAGAATGAAGCAGAGTCGGGATCTGGGTGTCCCCGCGGGGGAGACGACATTGCTGGCCTGCCTCTAGACACGCGCGCGCGGACACCCCGCGCTTATCTAGACAGTTTCCCGCCTGAGGGTGGCTCCTCCCCCAGTCTGACATCAGATGCCACGGCCTCCTTAGGGCCACCGCAGACACCTGATCAGTGCCTTGCAACAGGGTTCCTTCGGTCCCCCATTGCCTCGAGCTCCGGAGTCTGCCAGCATCCTGGCTACTCCGTTCCTGCCTGCCTGCCTGCCGGTTCCTGCCTGCCTACAGTCTGTGCCGGTTCCTGCCTGTCTACAGCCCAAGCCTGGATCCTGCCAGCCAGCCCAAGTTGGGTTTCTGCCTGCCTGCCTGCCAGTTCCTGCCTGCCTACAGTCTGTGTCGGTTCCTGCCTGTCTACAGCCCAAGCCAGGATCCTGCCAGCCGGCCCAAACTGGGTTCCTGTCTGTCAGCCCAAGTCGTGTTCCTGCCAGCTAGCCCAAGCTGGGTTCCTGCCAGCCAGCCCAAGCCGGAACCCTCCCAGCCAGCCCAAGCTGGGCCCCTGCCAGCCAGCCCAAGCTGGGTTCCTGCCATCCAGTCCAAGCCGGGTTCCTGCCAGCCAGCCCAAGCTGGGTTCCTGCCTGCCTACAGCCCAAACCAGGCATCTGCCTGTCTTGTGCCCAAGCCGGGTTCCAGCCCGTCTACAGTCCTAACCGGGATCCTGCCTGCCTACAGTCTAAGCTGGGTTTTTGCCTGCCTACAGCCTAAGCCAGGTTCCTGCTTGCCTACATCCCAAACCAGGCCTCTGCCTGCCTTTAGCCCAAGCCGGGCTCCAGCCTGTCTACAACCCTTGCCGGATTCCTGCCTGCCTCAGCCAAGCCTGATACTCCTCTGCTTCCTCTCTATTGACCTCCTCGCCTAAGTCCCAGCGGTCGGGCCCCTACGGGCTCCTCCCGGGGGCGCTCCGACTTCCAGGGTGAATCTCCTAAGTCCCAGTGGCTGGACTCCCAAGGGCTCCTCCCGGGGGAGTGCCAGCTTCCAGGGTGAAGCCGTTTCTACCTGCCCGCCAGGAGTCTGCCTCCCGGCCTGTTCAGTTGAGACCAGTGAAGTCCTTCCCAAGTCTCCTGTAGGCCGGCCCAAGGGTCCACTAGCCCCGTATTCACAACATTTGTAACCTATTATTGAAATCATCCTTTGTACCTGAAGACTGAAAGGTGGCCAAGGTAAGCCCAATATATTCAAAGGGCTCCAGGGGTGATCTGGGAATCTATAAACTGGTGAGCCTGAATTCAGTGCTGGGAAAAATCATGGAAACTGTTATAAAGAATATAATCACAAAACATTTAGCTAAACATGGTTTAATGGGACACAGCCAGCATGGATTTACCCAAGGGAAGTCTTGCCTCACAAATTTCCTACATTTTCCTGAAGGAGTGAATAAACATGTGGAAAAAGGTGAACCTATAGATGTGGTGCATTTGGATTTTCAGAAGGCATTCAACAAAGGCCCTCATGAGAGGCTTCTAAAAAAAAACCCCAAAATGTCATGGGATAGGAGGTGATGTCCTTTTGTGGATTGCAAACTGTTTAATAGACAGGAAAAAGAGAGTAAGAGTAAATGGTCTGGTTTCACAGTGGATACACTTAAATTGGGGAGAGCCTCAGGGATCCATACTTGGACCGGTGTTTATTTGATATATTTATAAATGATCTGGAAAGGGGTACTACGAGCGAGGTGATTGAATTTGTGGATGACACAAAATTATGCAGAGTAGTTAAATCTCAAGCAGACTGTGATAATTGCAGGAGGATCTTGTGAGACTGGAAGATTTGGCTTACAAATGGCAGATGAAATTTACTGTGGACAAGTGCAAGATGATGCATATAAGAAAAATGACCCTTGCTATAGTTACATGATGTTAGGTTCTATTTTAGGATTTATCACCCAGGAAAGAGATCTAGGAGTCATAGTGGATAATACTTAAAATCTTGGCTCAGTGTGCTGTGGTGGTCAAAAAAGCAAACAATGTTAGGAATTATTAGGAAGGGAATGGCAAATAAAACAGTGGATCGCTCCATGGTGACAGACAGCACACCTTGAATGTGGTGTACAGTTCTGGTTACCACATCTTAAAAAAGATATAGTTGCACTGGAGAAAGTGCAGAGAAGGGCAACCAAAATAATAAGGGGCATGGAACGGCTCCCCTATGAGGAAAGGCTAAAGTGCTTAAGGCTGTTCAGTTTGGAGAAGACTGAGTGGGGATATTATAGAGGTCAACAAATTCATGAAAGCCCACTGTTGGAAAAAGGATACTGGGTTTGTGTTAGTGTACGAGATAGTTGTGGGTGGATCCTTGGGCTGGTTGCAGATGACCACACCCCCGAGGGAAGATCCCGAGAGGGACCATTGGTCAGGCTCAGAGTATGGAGACAGACACACACTAGTTTTTTTATTAGACGGTATATGGAACCACCAGAGGTGGCAGTAGTGAGATGGAACGCCCGGCTAGGCTGTAGTCCCTCAGATACTGGAACAGTGATCCTGGATAACTGAGCTGTAGAGAAACTGAATATAGTGAGTAGGCAGGATATGCAGAGTTCAGGAGCAGATACTTGATGGTAACACTCACACAATAGAAGTAGCCCAGGAGCTGGAAAGGATTAGGCCCTCGAGGAGCGAATACCTGGTTCCAGGGAATGCTCTGAGAGAGAGATTGTAACTCACTGGTGTAGTAGGCAGCGATGGCTTCCAGGCAGAAGTAGAATTCAGTGGCAATAAAGGGTAGATTTGAAATAGGCCGATAATTTGATAGGTTATTCGGATTGAGGTTATTCTTTTTTAATATGGGTTTGATAATTGCAGATTTGAGACAATTAGGATAATTTCCTTCAGTAAGTGATAGATTGACAATCTTGGTGATTAAATTTGTTATAATAGGTTCAATTGACTTGAGGCTTGTAATGTGTATGCTATCCAGAGGGTGGTTGGCAGGATTCATTTTCTTGATGATAGACTGAATCTGGATGTTGGAGGAGGTGACAAAATGGGTCCATTTAGATTTTATTTTTGTGTTCAGACATACAGATTGGGTGTTATTGATGAAGTTGGATTGAATAAGGTTTAACATTTTACTATTAAAGAAATCAGCAAAATCATCACTACTGTAGGAAGTACAAGTAGGTTTATGAGTAGTCTTTGTGAGGTATTGAACTATTGAAAAGAGCATCCTGGGATTATGATGAAATTTATTAATTTTTTTTGAGAAATATTCTTTTTTTGCATTATTGATGGAGCATTTATATTGTGCTAGGTGTGTTCGATATCTATTTAGAGTGACTGAGTTTTTGTTTTGTCTCCATTCTCTTTCTTTTTTCTGAGTATTAGTTTAGATGTTCTAATGGAATCATTATACTATGGATTGTTGTGCCTTGATGGTTTTATTGAATTGTCTTATTGTTGCGATTGGCGGGGGCTGACCCCCATGGCCGACCGCACCTACTGGCAGTGGCAGAGGTGGATATCTTCGGTACTCCCTGCGTGATCCTTATCATCGACTAAGGCAGCAGTGAGCCAGCAGATGGCTCCCGCAGGGGCAGCCTTAGCCCCAATCTGACGCAGGCGCTTGGCTCCTCCCCCCACTTATAGGAGCAGCAACAGGGAATAGTTCCAGGCTCCCAGGAACCACTTCCTCACCCAGGACTATATAAGGAGACTTCTGAAGGATTGACAGAGCATTGCAATAGGTCCAGCTTGGTATGTCTCCTGCTTGCTTCCCTTCTGTTGATTTCTGCTTTGGATACTGGACTTTGCCTTGCCTGCTGCCTGCCTCTGACCCTGCTTTGGATACTGGACTCTGCCTTGCCTGCTGCCTGCCTCTGACCCTGCTTTGGATACTGGACTCTGCCTTGCCTGCTGCCTGCCTCTGACCCTGCTTTGGATACTGGACTCTGCCTTGCCTGCTGCCTGCCTCTGACCCTGCTTTGGATACTGGAATCTGACTTGCCTGCTGCCTGCCTCTGACCCTGCATTGGATACTGGACTCAGCCTTGCCTGCTGCCTACCTCTGACCCTGCTTTGGATACTGGACTTTGCCTTGCCTGCCTCTGACCCTGCTTTGGATACTGGACTCTGCCTTGCCTGCCGCCTGCCTCTGACCCTGCTTTGGATACTGGACTTTGCATTGCCTACTGTCTGCCTCTGACCCTGCTTTGGATACTGGACTTTGCCTTGCCTGCCGTCTGACTCTGACCCTGCTTTGGATACTGGACTTTGTCTCTTTGCTGCCTGCCTCGACTCCGGACTGTCTATACCACCACCCTGCTGGTAACGCTGGCTGCTGGCCCTGAGGTTCATCTCCCACTGACGAGGAACCTCGGTAAGCCTTTCTACCTTGTCATTGTGGCCCAAGGGTTCACCGATTCATTGAATCGTAACACTTAGGCTTTGTTCCAGCATAACAAAAACTGCAGTGTGCCAATTGGATTAACTGCTCCTTGTTCTCCCCCTCCCAGTTCATGCTCCCTGTTAACATGTATTTAACATGTGCAAGTGAACAGGGAGGGAGTTCCAGAGAGAGGGGCCTGCTATGGAGAGAGCACGATCGCGAGTGGAGGAGAGGTGGGCTGTTTTCAGAGAGGGAACATGTAGAGTGCCCGTGTTGGTGGATCTGGTGGGGCGAGTGGACTGTGGGGTATTGAAGGGGATGTCGAGCCAATTGGAATTGTGGGCGTGAATGGATTTGTGTATTATGATCAAGGTTTTGTAATGAATGCGAGAGAGAATGGGGAGCCAGTGTAGGTCTTTGAGGATGGGGGGTATTGTTTTCATATTTGCGTGTGTTAGTGATAAGCCTTGCAGATGCTTTTTGCAGCATTTGTAGGGGTTTTATTGTGGAAAAGGGGAGCCCTAGGAGGAGTGCGTTGCAATAGTCTAATTTGGAAGTTATGGTAGCTTGAATTACTGTGCGGAAGTCCTGGGTGTAAAGTAAGGGTCTGAGCTTTTTAAGTACGTTAAGCTTGAAAAATCCTGTTTTGAGAATGGAGTTGATGTACGGTTTCATACTTAGTTGGTGGTCGAGGAAGACACCGAGGTCCCTAACAAAGGGTTGTGCTGTGAAGAGATTAGATTTGGGGTTGTTGTGCTGAGGGTGGGTAGGGGAGGTTTGCAAGGAGATGAGAAGGAGTTCAGTTTTATTAGTATTAAGGGCGAGGTGTAGGTCAGTGAGCAGTGAGTTAATGGATGCAAGACAATTTTGACAGTGATCTAAGGCATCATAAATGGAGGTGTGGATGGGGATAATGATCTGAACATCATCAGCATAGAGGTAGAACTTGAGCTTAAGTTCAGAGAGGAGATGGCAGAGTGGGGTGAGGTAAATGTTAAAGAGGGTGGAGGAGAGAGATGAGCCTTGCGGTACTCCTTGTTGTAGAGGGTGTGGTGTGGAAATGTTGTTTCCTATTTTAACAGAGAACTTTCTGTTAGAGAGATATGATTTGAACCAGGCTAGGGCTAGTCCAGAAATGCCAATACTTTCTAGACGTGTTAGGAGGTGATGGTGGCTGATGGTGTCAAAGGCAGCCGAGATATCGAGGAGGGCAAGGAAGAAGCTGCGGCCTTGGCCTAGGCCTCTGAGGAGATGATCGTATAGGGATAGGAGTAGAGATTCGGTGTTAAAGTGTTTCCGGAAGCCAAATTGGGAAACATGGAGGAAAGCATGATTTTCGAGGTGGTCCATAAGTTGAGAGTTGACAACCTTTTCCATCAGCTTGGAGATGAGAGGGAGGTTGGATATAGGGCGGAAGTTGGAGGGGTCTTTAGGGTCTAATGTGGGTTTCTTCAGGAGGGGTTTGACTAGTGCATGCTTGAGTGAGTCAGGGACCGTCCCATGTGCTAAGGAGCAGTTGATGACATCTGCTAGGGCTCTGGCTATGGTGTTGGGTATGGCTATAAGGGCTTAGCTGGGATGGTATCATTGGGATGAGAGGCTGGCTTGAGTTTTTGAAGGATGTTGACGATCTCTTTAGAGGAGGTTAGGTCGAGTGTGGCCATTGCGGGTTGGGAGGGTGAGGAGGGGATGGGTGTGTTGGGGGGGGCATCTATTGGAGGGGGGAATCTAGCAAGGATGTTAGAGATTTTATTTTGAAAGTAGTTGGCGTTCTTCACATTTGGCTGCTGCTTCATTGTCTGGAATGGAGGGGGGGAGAGGTGGTGAGACTTGTGATGTATGAGAAGAGCACTTTGGAGTTGAATCTGTGGGCATGGATTCTAGTGGCGTAAAAATCTCGCTTATGTTTGAGGGTGGAAAGTCTGTAGCTGTGTAGAGCTGTTTTGAAGCTGGCGGCATGTTGTAGAGTAGGATTCTTGCGCCATTTTCTTTCTTTTTGTCTAAGGTTGTTTTTTAGGGATTTTAGCTCTGAAGAGTACCATGGCTTTGCGGGTTTCGAGGAGGCATAAATGACACGTTTGGAGAGGGGGCAGAACTTATTGGCAATGTCTTTGGTGAGGCTGTTCCAGGATGCTATTGCTGAGTCAGGGTCTGCACAGATCAGCCTCGGTAGGGAAGACGATAGGGCGTCTGCTAGTTCGTCGCTGGGGCAGGTTTTCCTGTAAATTATAGTGGTGCAGTGGGTGTTACTAGGGGGGGGGGGGGGGGCTTTGGTGGACAGTAGGCTTTCTATGAGGCAGTGGTCGGACCATGGCACGGGAGTGCAGGTGGGTGGGTTGGTGGTGAGGATGTCAGAGTTGATGAACTTCAGGTCCAGGGTGTGTCCGGCTTTGTTTGTAGGAGATGTTATGATGTTATGATTTGCCTGAAACCCTAGCGCCTAGCTAGGGTCTAAATTTAAAGCCCAGCCAAGGGCTCCTCTGATTGGCTGTCCTGTAGCTGTCTAGGAGGAGATAGGCGATTGGTTGGAGCTCCGGGAGGGGGTGGGGTGTCCGGGCCTCGTGGTCGGCGGTGGGTCTGTGGCCTGGGTCGTCTGCTGAGCATCTGCGGGCGTCTGCTGGGGGTCGATTCGACGATCAGATGCGGCAGGAGAGGTAGCCGGGCGATTCGGGCTGGGGCCGAGGTGAAGAGGCTGAGCCGCGGAGAAAGCCCTAAATTTAAAGGGCTGCAAGGTGCCTCCCTCCCTGGCGCTGACGTCAGCGCAGCTCCACTTACAATTGGCTGGAGCTCCGGGAGGGGGTGGGGTGTCCGGGCCTCATGGTTGGCGGCGGGTCTGTGGCCTGGGTCGTCTGCTGGGCATCTGCGGGCGTCTGCCGGGGGTCGATTCGGCGATCGGATGCGGCAGGAGAGGTAGCCGGGCGATTTGGGCCGGGGCCAAGGTGAAGAGCGCTAGTAGTGCTATTGTCCTAACAAAGGCCAGGATTCATCATTCCGTGCGGAATGATGAAGCCTGTGCTAAATGGGGTGGGGGGGCTGAAGGAGGGGGCAGGCAGGTGATAGCCCGCAGTGGATCACAGCACGGCGGTGCGATTTTGCCTGCCACAGTGCAGCCAGCTGCAGGCTATCATGGGCATAGCACCACCGTAAAAGGTGGTGTTATTCCCCATGCAACTGCCGGCGATAATGTTCAAAACATTATCGCCGGCAGCGCTGCCACCGCCAACTCCTCCCTAACTCCACCCCGACTCCTCCCCTCCCCCTAATTTAAATGATACCATCGTGAAAAGGCCCATTTTGCATGCAATAAGGGCCTTTTCGCTTGCGATAGGGCATTATCGCACGCGTTAGCCCTAACGCACGTGACAAGTGCTTAGAAAATATGCTCTATTCCCATATTTACTGTACAAAAAAGCAGATCAAAATTCATTAATTGAATATTTATTTCAGTATTGGGAAAAACTCAGAAATGTTGCAGAATAGAGACAATAGTTATATAGAAAGAAGACCTATAAAATGAAATTCTGATAAATCACAAATAGAGTAGCTGTGCAGAAAATAGATAAGTATTTAAAATCATGTACTGTATGACAACACATTTTAAAGTGTTAATGGCAAATATAGCACTGACTTAGATTCACATGTTTCAGCTGATACATTGTAAGAGGGAAATGCAAGTTTAAAAGTTAAATTTAGGGTTCAGTAGTGCATGCACTCATTATACTGAATTGATAATGACTGTGTCATACATTTGGGCATAAGGGTTAGGTCATGCTGTCTAGAAGTGTCCTAGAAAGCTAACCATTTGTACAACCTTACCCTTGAGTTTTCTTCCCAGAAGACAAGAGGCAAAGAACAGATTACCCTAGACCTGGAAGTTATGGACTTAAAAGAAAACTTTTTTTTATATATATCTCATTACCTTGACCTAAAAAGTAAAAAGGGAGGCATGAAAGAGTCTCAATTTACCCATGATAATAGGTCATGCTAAATGTGCTTATTCTATTACATAAATACTTTGACAGAAAAACTTCATCAGTATCTTCACTATATAAACTAAGAATTAATTGATCTGTTGAAGTTATTTACTGCAATTAAGGCAGGTGGGTATTTATTTTTTGTTATTTTTCCATTTCATATATTTGGTTCTAAAGTTTGAATGAAATATGATTTCTGAAAATAAAGGTAAGACTACTGATGATATTCTACTTTGGGTAAGTTTTTCAAGTGGAATGTTGATACAATTGTGCTATATTTTAGACCAAATGTATAAGCATGTTTGTACACTATTTCTATTTTTCCTATTCTTCTATCAATTTCTAGATGTGGAGGTTTGGGTGATCACAGCCTCACCAAGGTGCCATAACATTTTCTTGGTACAATTCTAAAAGGTTTTGCCATAAATTTAGGTGGCCTACAGCACCAGCTACTAGTCAAGTTTAATCCTGCTTAGCTTCTGAGATTTAACACGTTCAGACCGTCTCAGGCTAATGTTAATAATATGGCTTTGTACTTTTAGTTAAATCAAAATAATTACAGATCTCTACTACATCCAATAGAAAAAGGGATGATCAGAGGAATTTTGAAAAAGTAGATCAGATTTTCACATATTTTAGAATTTCATTCTTCAGTGTTTCATTTGTGCTCTTTCAAAACGATTGGAGGGTCCCAAAAATGAAACCGATAATCTTTGTCTCATTTGTTTATGTTTCTCATTCAGGTCAATGGCCCTTTGAAGTCTTTGGTCCTGCTCAAAGTAAATACACAGCTGCAGGTAAGTTAATAACTAATCCTTGCTGTATGACCTCACAGCCTTGTCACAGCCTTGACAGGATAAAGCTGGTAAGGAAACCAGATAGAAGAAAAATCACAGTGAACTATCTTTCTATCTAGCCTATAGCTGCTATCTGCATCAAGTTACACTGACTTCCTCCCACTGTAAAGTCTAAGCATGTGCATGAAACTCTGTAGCTCTTGGCAGAGGACATGTTAGTAGAAACTCTCACAGAATTTTTAAAAAGCTAATACAATTTTGTATTTGGCACTGGTAAAGGGCTGCTTCTAATCTTATTTATTTATTTATTTATTTTAAGTTTTTCTATACCGGCATTCGCAATAGATATCGCATCATGTCGGTTTACAATTAACAAGTGGATCTGTGCTACAGTGATCTCACACACTCGCTTTGCCAGAAAGAAAGCCAGTACACTGCTGCTGATTTTGAATTTTCTGTTCAGTAGGGAAGATCAGGGTGGAAGATAATGTGGAGAATGTAGATACAGCAATGCAAATGATTATTTTTGTCTCTGTCTGGAAACCAGGGGCGTGAGCAAAGCACCCTCAGCATCTGAAGAAAATAGACTTACCAGGCTGCCACTCTTTTTGCTAGTGTTACTTTTTACCAGTTTTGTATTTGTGCAGTCATTGCCAGTCAGCACTAGTGTACTCAGCACATCATGCATTCACTGTCTGTTTCTCTGTGTGTATGTGTGTGAGAGAGATAGACCATTCTCTGTACAGTGAGTGATTCTGCGAATAGGAGCACAGTTATGGAATCATTGAATAAATTCATTTCTTTTTTAAATTTATCTTTATTGGCATTAAAACATATGCATGAATAAAAAAAAACAGGAAAAAGGAAGTACAGTGAAACAAATGAATTGAAAATAACCAAACAGAAATAAGTGGAGCCCCAGATCCCATTACAATTTACTATTAAATGGGAGCTCATAGTAAAGTAAATATTGATAAGGAAATTCTTCTATGTTATATTTACTGTCCAGTATAATCTAATTACTTTGTTAATACCCCAATCATCTCCCATCACACTCATATTTAAGATACAGAAGAATTATCAGTAAAAAAATAATCTCTAGGTATGCAGAATCAGAGAAGATATATTTGTTACCCTGATAAGATACCAAACGTGCAGGGGAATTTAAAAAAAAATGAGGCACCCAGGGAAAGTACCCTTTGTTTAAGTTGTAAAATAGAACTCCTACATATTTCAGTTCTCAAAAAAAAAATCAGGAAAAATGTGTATGCTTTGTTCAAATCTAATGCAATGTTAGTGATCAGAGTAGTTCTTGTAATAATATTATCTTGGAAATTCTGTAACAAAGCTGAATGATTAGAACTATCAAATTATGTAAAAAATGTCCATAGCTCCTTCTCTCAATTCTTTTCTAAACTCAGATATATAACATCGTCTAGACAGAATCATACTTTTTTTCAGGTGAAATCTGCTAAATATAATTTGTTTATTTTTTTCAATAACTCACTGGGGGAAATTAACCTAGATTTATGGAAATTATATCTCAAATTATTTTCAAGAACTTAAATCTTGTTATGCAAAATGAAAAATTTCTTCACATGAACAACTACAGAGGACTGAATATTGCTACTAAACTGAGTGATGACACAATCTGTTTCTCAATTTTACATATTCTGTTCTCAAGATTTAGCAATTTAGAGGTTGCACCTTGGCAAAGGTGCATAATTGAGCAACAGTCTGAGCTGCTGAAGTTTCTGTCCATGTTATCACCTTTCAAAAAACGTTGACAGTCACAACAACTAGCTCAGAAATTCAATTTACTGATCCCAATCTAACTCAGAAGGTGAAATCACTGGGGCTGGTATAGGTATTAATTCCCCCCCCCCAAAAAAAAAAGGGCTCCCCAGTGTTATAAATAAAAGCACCCCTCCCCAAAGAAACACTGGTCAACTTGTATATTTATTATCAATCCAAAATTTGAAAATTTAATTTTTCTTTATTTTTTAATTTATATTTTTCAAATTTTTAATTTATAAAATAAACTCCAGATGTCAAAAAATATTCACACTATCATTATTAAATTTTCATCTAGCAAGAACAAATTAGTTTTGAATAGAAAGGGAAAATCTCAGACTGCTAACTGTGGAGCCAAAGAGTTTCGCAACAATTAGCAACAGACTTGTATACAAGCTGCCATCACAGGAAAAAAAAACATTTCATTCATTCTTCCAGAAGTATGAATAACTTTTTAAAATCTTTGAAAACCGTAGTCTGCATGAAATAATCTGTTTTCTGGAAAAGAAATACAGTTGTTAGCTCAATAATTCTTGCTATAACTTGTTTACTTTGTTTGCTCAACAGTTCTTGTTTTAATGTCCATGGTAATGCTTTCTTTATCATATCAAACAATGACTGGAATATCTTTTTAATTAAAACAACAAGGTGTTATTTTCATATAGCAGCAACAGTACTTATCTTGTAGAGATAGCACCAACATAGCCATGTTTCTCTAACACCTTAGCATTGCAGCAGGGCAATTTTATGAGTAAAGTTATACAGTGACATCCATCTGCCTAGCCTGATTGGATGTCACTGTTTAACTTTGCTTTACACCTTGGCGGTCTTGCTCTCACTCTGCCTATTTGCCATGCTCCAGATAAGAACATAAAAACATAAAATATGCCATACTGGGTCAGACCAAGGGTCCATGAAGCCCAGTATCCAACAGTGGCCAACCAAGTCACAAGCATCTGGCAAGAACCCAAATATTAAAGGTCCAATTTTAAAAACCTGGAGCACGAATAAATCGGTAGATTTGCACGTGGGCAAGTTGTGCGTGTGCCACAGGGATTTTCGAATGCCTCCAGCCACACGCATTTCTCCCAGTACATGCAAAAGAATGGGTTTGTGAACAAGGGGCAGGCAGGGGGCAGTGACTAGGCATGGCGTGGGTGGGCTGGAACAGCGCCATTAGGCACCGTCCTACTGAAGCGCGTGCTGGCAGCCGACCGGCCTGCACAAACTGCTACTGCTTCGGAGAGCAGGTAAATATTAAAACAAACAAAAATGGCTAGATAGTGGGGTTTTAGGGTCGGGGCAGATAGGGGAAACGAGAAGCAGGATAGCTATGGGGTTTAGAAAATTCCCTCCCAGTCCATTTCTTTATTGGAGCAGACTGGAAGGGAACTGGGGAAAGGGCCTCTCTCATGTGCATATGGATAGCAGATTTTAGAACATGTGTGTGTTGACACACGCATGTTATAAAGTTGGTGCATCCATGTGCTCATGCTGGGAACAGTGTGCACATGGATGCCTGCGAGCGGGTTTTAATTTTACGTTTAAATGAATAGATGCCAAGCTACTAATCCTTCTTGATTAATAGAAGTTTATGGACTTCTGCTCTAGGAACTTATCCAAACCTTTGTTAAACCCAGTTACACTAACTGCCATAACCACATCTTCTGGCAATGAATTCCAGAGCTTAGCTATGTGTTGAGTGAAAAAGAATTTTCTCCAATTTGTTTAAATGAGCTACTTGCTAACTTCATGGAGTGGCCCCTGGTCCTTGTATTATCTGAAAGAGTAAATAACCAATTCACATTTACCTATGCAAGTCCTTTCATGATTTTGTAGACCTCTATCATATCTCCCCTCAGCTGTCTCTTCTCGAAGCTGAACAGCCTTAACCTTTTAGCCTTTCCTCACAGGGGAGATGTTCCATCCCCTTTATTATTTTGGTTGTCCTTCTCTGTATTTTCTCCAGTGTAAATTGTAAAAGTGCAATTATATCTTTTATTGAGATGTGGAGACCAGAACTGCACATGGTATTCAAGGTGTGGTCTCACCATGGAGAGATTCAGAGGCATTATGACATCCACCATTTTATTTGACATTCCTTCCTAAAATTCCTAACATTCTGTTTGCTTTTTTGACGACCACAGCACACTGAGCTGACAATTTCAATGTATTATCCACTATGACTCCTAGATCTCTTTCTTGGGTGGTAACTCCTAATGTGGAACCTAACATCATGTAACCACAGCAAGGGTTATTTTTCTCTATATGCATCATATTAAATAACTTCTGCCACTTGGTTGCCCACTTACAGTCTTACATGGTCCTCCTGCAATTTATAACAATCCACTTGAGATTGTTATAAATTGCATGAGGACCATGCATAATTTTATTTCATCCACAAATTTAAGGAACTCACTCGTCATCCCCTTTTCTAGATCATTTATAAATATATTAAAAAGCCCCGATCCTAGTACAGATTACTGAGGCACTCCTCTGTTTACCTTTTTCCACTGTGAAAACAGACCATTTAATCCTATTCTCTATTTCCTATCTTTTAACCAGTTTGCAATCCACAAAAGGACATCACCTCATATCCCATGACTTTTTATTTTTCTTAGAAGCCTCTCATGAAGGCCTTTGTCAAATGCCTTCTGAAAATCCAAATACACCACGTCTACTGGTTCACCTTTGTCCACATGTTTTTATACCATTTCATAAAAATGTAGGAGATTTAAGCAAGACTTCCCTTCGGTAAATCCATGTTAGCTGTGTCCCATTAAACCATGTCTATCTAAATGTTTTGTGACTGGATTCCTTAAAACTGTTTCCATGATTTTTACAGGCACTGAAGTCAGGCTCACCGGTCGACAGTTCCCCAGATCTCCTCTGGAGCCCTTTTTAAGTATTACAGTTACATTGGCCACCCTCCAGTCTTCAGGTACAATGGACAATTTTAATGATAGGTTACAAATTTTTACTAATAAGTATGAAATTTCATTTTTGAGTTCTTTCAGAACCCTGGGGTATATAGCATTTGGTCCAGGCGATTTATTACTCTTCAGTTTGTCAGTCTGGTCTATTACATCTTCCAGGTTCACCATAATTTGGTTCAATTCATCTGAATCACCACCCTTGAAAACCATCTCTGGATCAGGTATATTGTTGCCATGTCTGGCCGCGGCAGCCCCCGGCCAGGCCCCCCTACCTCCTGCGACTGCCTGGCACGGTGGCCCCCCTCGCCGCGGCAGGCTGCAAACGGCCCCTCCAGTGGCCCCTCCAGCGTCTTCCTTTCAAACAGCATTGGGGCCTCCCTTGACGTGTGCGTGCGGGAGGCCCTGCCTCTTAAAGGGGCCACGGCACAAAATCCAGCCCGGCCTCGGAAGATGACGTTCTGCATACAGGTCTTCTCTGTTGCTGCCTGGCTGTTCGTCCTGCCTTGCCTCCGAGTTCCTGCCTTGCCTTGCCTTGCCTCTGAGTTCCTGCCCTGCTCAAGTTCCTGCCTTCATTCCTGTATCCAGTCATCAGCTTAATCTCCAGGTTTGACCTCGGCTTGTCTTCTCGACTCTGATCGTCTGCTGCCCGTCCTGACCCTTGGCCTATGACTCCATTCCGCTTCTTTGCTGCCTGCCCCGGATCTTCTGCCTGAACTCCATTCCGCTTCTTTGCTGCCTGCATCAGATCTTCTGCCTGGACTTCGTTCCGCTTCTTCGTGGAGTTTCGGTTCTTGTCTTTCTGGGTGAACGCTCTGAGTACCCGCTCCTCAGGGGCTCTTCCGCATTCATAGGCTATCTGCTCCTCGGAGGGCCATCCTGCCTGATCTCTGGAACCATTTCATGAGAATACATCTCTTCACCAGCCCCACATCCTGGAGACGAGTTCATTTGGGGCAATCCCTCGGTGGTCATCACCGCTCGCTCCAGCTCAAGGGTCCACAATCGTAACATATATCCCCAATATCCTCTTCAGTAAACACTGAAAGAAATAATTTGTCTAGTCTTTCCACAATGGCCTTATCTTCCCTAAGAGTCCAACCGACTCACTTGTAAGCTTTCTGCTTCAGATATATTTTTTAAAGTTTTTATTATGAGTTTTTGCCTCTATGGCCAACTTCTTTTCAAATTCTCTCTTAGCCTGTCATATCAATGTGTTATATTTAACTTGCCAATGCTTATGCTTTAAACTATTTTCATCCTTCTTCCAGTTTTTGTTTGAAGATCTTTTTGCTAAAATAGCCCTTTGTCCTAATTTTTAACCATGCTGGCAATTGTTTGGCCTTCCCTTCCACCTTTCTTAATGGGTGGAATATATATGGACTACCTTGGGATTTTTGTTCCACCCTACAGCTCTCAGCCATTGCATTGCCTAAACACTGTATTTTCCATTAACCCCCTTTTAATCCTCCACAGGACCAATCAGGATCCTTGGGGACATGGCTATTAGGGGTAGAACCTTTACAATAATTCATTGAGTTTTCATATTTGGTCTGGAGTGAGCTATTTTAGGTACACTACTGGGTCATTTTTATTTTTATTTTTTCATTTACACAGTTTTGATTTTCTTTTAAAACCAGCCCTGTTGTGGTGTGTGTGTGTGTGTGTGTGTGGGGGGGGGGGTTCAATATTTTAATAAATGGGAAGGGTTGAGATGGTTTCTGTTTTTTTAATGTTGCTTTTTTCAATTCCCCCCAAAAAGATAGGAAAAACAACACAAAAGTTTGTGTTTTTTCCTATTGTTTTTTTTTTAAATCCAAAATGCAACAAATTAGGAAATATCATCTTTATGTCCTATTTCATTGGAAATTAATGCCTACCCCTAATGGCTATGTTCTTGGCCAATAACTTGACTGAGACTGCCTCATTTTAAACCATTCTGTAGCTTCATTAGGAGGGAACAAGGCCTTGAGAGATCTGATACTGAAAAGAGACAATATACATGTACAGACTATAGCAAAAGCCTCAGTTAGGAGGAAGAAATGCAGGCACAACAATAAAACATGAACAGGAGAGACATTTAACTTGTTCTGAATGTGAGAAAGGCTTTAGTAGGAAGAGAGAATTAATGCAATATCAGATAATTAACAAAGGGAAGCACTGTGTTCACCTACAGAATGTGAGGGTTGTGTCTGCTATGCAGCTTCCCGGCCAGCAAAGGTCATAAGAAACCCTCGCTCTCAGCTGCCATAGTCTCCTCACTGATCACTTGATGCAGCAGTTCCAGCCCTACTTAACCCAGCCTGTTTACTCCCTTGGAGCCTCTTCATTGAGACACTTTGGCTTCTTGACCTTGCCATCCTTGTTTTGCTATTCTGCATTGCCTGTTGCCTACTCCAGCCCCTCTGTCTTGCCTTGCCCACCTGCCTTGCTCTGTTTCATTCCAGGCCTGCCTGCTTTGCTCTTGGATCTTCCAGGACTTCTGGCCTTACTCTGTACCATTTGAGGCCTATCTGCTTGCTTTGGGCCCTTCCAGGCCATCTGACTTTGCTCTGTGGCTTTTCAGAACCACCTGCCAAGCTCAGTGCCCTCTTGGCTTTCCTGTCCTACCTGATGGCCTTTGGGCCTTTTGTTACCTCAAAGGCCCAAAGGCCATCAGGTAGGACAGGAAAGCCAAGTAAATAACCACAGTAAATCAATCAACAGTAAATCAATCAACAGTAAACAGTAAAATAACCACAGTAAATCAATCAACAGTAAATAACCACAAGGCTGGCTAGGCCAGCCTTGTGGTTATTTACTGTTGATTGTCCTAATCCTGTCCCTGTTCAGTCCAGTCCTTGACTAGTCCTGTGCTTGCTTGTACTGGCTAGTTCAGTCCTTGCCCTGTCCTGCCCAGCCCTGTCATATCCTTGTCTTGCCTATACAATCCCTGTCTCCTGTCCAGGCCTTGCCCTCTATACCAACCTTATCTCTGATCCTTCCAGTATCTAGCTCCAACCCAGTTTGAGCTTAGTTCTAGCCCAAGCCTGCACCTGTATCCAGCAGCCAACCTGTTCCTGTATTCAGCTTCCAGTTTATGCCTATATCCAGCCCTCAGCCTGTGCTTGTATCCAACTCCCTGCCTGTGCCTGCATCACCATGATGTTCTCCAAGAGGAAAATGCTACAGGCCCCCAGAATCCAAGGAATCAACCTGCAGGGGAGGGGGATGGCTAGACAGAAGACCAGCTCTTCTCCAGCCTTGCAGTCCTGTGTCACTTCTTTGGGGGTGATTCCAGATAGCTGGATAAGTAGCTCTCCTCAGAATACTCCTGTCTCACCCTCCCACCCTACCCCCTACTGCACACACACACACACACACACACACACACACACTTTGGGCCTTATTTTCTAAGGCTATCACAGGCTTGCGCTAACAGCACAAGCCTGTGATAGCTAGCGAAGGTAGCGCACGTCTGCGCTACCTACATCGGGGTGGAGTCCGCCCCGGAAGAGGAGGGGTCGGGGCGTCACCGGGGCCGACTCCGTGAGGACGGCACGGACAGTGAAAAGGTAAGGGCCTTTACGCTGTCTATTTCGCGCCCAATAACTACACCTTCTATGGTGTACTTATTGGGTGCGATGCCAGCAGCAATCGCACCGCAGAGGTGCGATTGCTGCCGGCTAGTGCAGGACCGCCCTCCCGTTTCAGCCCCCCGCCCCTCATTACCGCATTTTTCTAAAGTATCGCAGACCTGCAATACTTTAGAAAATGAGGCCCTTAGCTGGTTAACTATTTAACCAGATAAATCGTTATCTGGCTAAGTGGAAGCCACTGAAAGTGACCGAGTACTGAAACAACACCACTTAGCTGGATAAGTTATGCTGAATATGGTCTTCCTTTTAAAAAATGTATTATAAGGAAGACCGCTTTCCCACCAAATTTGACATGATGTCTCCGGCTATAGAAAATACTCATTCACTAGGCACACTGGTTGTGAAAAGAAGAGAAATCATTGGGTTACTTGGAAAAATTTGGCCAGACTGCAGCCTTGTGTGCCAAATATTCCAAGGATTTGTGGACATGTTTTGTTTTGTTTCATTATTATGAATGTTCTTGTGTTACCTCCCCCAAAACTTGGAGACAGCGGACTATAAATGCTTTTAAATAAAATAAATAAATAAATGTCCTCAATGAGCTCTGTGAGATTGCATGCAACTGAGTGATATTTATGCTTGAATCTCCATTGCTAGGGTAGGATAGTGTCCTCTGCTGCCAATCGCTGTATGTACTGCCTTGGCAGGGTCTAACAAAGCACGCATTAGCTGTGCTTCCAGTTAATGTTCTTTAATGCAGAAAATGAATGAAAGAACAAAACATGTGCTGTCTTACTTACAATGTGCAGGGAAACAATCAGAGTTGTAAAAATACTATATCCCTTTACCCAATAAACTGATGAAAGAAACTCATTTCAGCACACAAAAGCCTCCTTGCAGCCTGATGCAGACCCAGCAATAAAGGCTTAGAAAATGTGCCAGCAGAGAACCATCTGCTGGCTAGCACTTACAAAACCCTGGGTTGGATAGGATGGGATTACCTATGGGCAATAGAAGCCTGGCTGGGCATAGTCCAGCCCACAACACCTAGAAAGGCCACAACACTACAGCTTCCTCAGTTCCTCACAAGTAATATAGCGCTCTCCACAGAGCTCCAGTCCACCACTGCTAGGGCTGATGGTTTAACACCCTTACAGCCTTATATCAGGAGAGTCTGTTCTGAGATGGTGGAGTAAGTGGTAGCTGACAGGGAACTTCTCATGCTTTCAGTACTATATAAGGTGCCTGCTCCTTTGTGCTGCTTCTCCATTTTCTCTCTGCCTCTGGCAGGTTTGTTCCTAAAGCCTAGCCACTAGTATCTCCTTCCAGTGAATTAGACTGTTGGACCAGAGGGCAATTGTCTTTTACCTGTAGGTCACACAGCATGGCTAACATGCAAATGTTCTTTGTAATCAGTGGTTTCAACCTATCTTACCAGCTGCTGCAAGGAGTTCATGGACACATCTGATAACAGTACCTTTTCCTGTGTGAAATACTTCTCTTCCAGGATGTTGACAATGGGGATGACCTCACACAGGAGGGATCTGTGATATCCTTGTAGGGCTTCAGGTCTCATATCATTTGCATCATCTGTAGCTAATCATGATGCCTCAGGGAACGATTCACACCTATCTTGCTTTCCAGAGACGAGACATGAAGGACTGTCTGTTGCTTCACTAACCTCTGCAGCATTAGATAGATGGAATTCCACCTTGTGCTTACATCCTGGATGAGCAGTTGCAGAGGCATCGCCTCTCACATGGAGTTGGGGGTTGCTTTCCTGTCATCTCACTGTAGAAAGGAAAGGGGGGAGGGGGTATTGGCTTGGAAGACAGACTTCCCCTTTTCTTTGATATTCCTGATGCTGCTTTGAGTGATCAACATGCTTACCAAGCTAGCACCTGAAGCCTTCTATGAAAGCAATGCTAATGGGTGTTCTTTTTCTAAATTATACTGCATGCCACCATTTGTAAGATGGCCCAGTACATTCCCTCTATTGATAGCCTTATAACAATAAATACATTCTGAAACGTTAAAGCACCTCCACAACTCAGATGCTTTGTGGATCTCCTCTCCCTCTCTGGATACATTACTGCTGGGACAGGTTGAGGGTGCACCAGGAGAGAAAAGGTCAGTGGTATATCCCATGCTCTTCTCTACTTGTTCTTCCTTGGGAGGTATTCTTTGCCCTGGCAGTATCACTTTCTGTCTCCTGTAGCTGCTCACTAGAGGGAACCATGCTAGTTACTAGACTGCCTAAACAATCTTGAACTACTAGAAGTTTAATGTTCTCTGAGAAGCACTCACATGGTTCATCTGAATCAGTACTTTCTCCAAGTATCTGCTGCAGACACTGCTCAGGCCGAATCAGGGTGCAGTGCTGAGTAGCATTTAGGTGCTCTATTCCTAGCAATCCTGCCTCTCTACTATTTATGCTTCTCTCCAACAATTCTGAATTCTCCCTCCCTTGCATCATAGGAACAGAGATGAAAATGGGAGCAGTAGATGCTCTTCTAACCTGGACTTCTTGTAAAACCCTGCCTCTGGTTTTCCTCTTTACCTTGGGCAGGTGAGTCCTGATCTTCTCAGTGCTATCGTCTGTAGTGCTAGAACTTCTGCTCACCACAGGTCCCTTTGAAGGAACATTCAAAACAGATTGTAGAGCTCTGGAAGGAGGATACCCAGTATAGCAATTCTTATATTCTTATGATCATCTTTTTTTTCCATTGTTGCTGCTACTACTAGTGCTGCATCTACCTCTTTAACCCATTCACTCAATCACTAGGTATGACTATGATGTTTTAACCTTAAAAAAATATAATGTACTCTTACTCTAGTATTCTCTATAGGGACCGTCATTTTCAGTTTTTATTTTATTTTTCATGAGAATTTCAATGCTATAACAAAAAAAAAAAAAAAAAAAGACTTTTCCACTGTTTTTTTCTCCAGTGTGTTGTATAAAAGACATTTTCCTTTTGATTTTCTTTTGTTATAATACTGAAATTCCTAGGAGAAATAAAATAAAAAACTGAAAATGAAGGCCCTTATCTATATACACACTCCAGTACTAGTCTTGTCTGGACTGTGGAGAGTCAAATAGCACACATATGCTTTTGTTATAAAGTGTGCAACATTATCTGCTTGCTAAATGCCTATGTAAACCAACTAGGATGACATACCTCATATAAAAAAAGTTACATACATGTTGTAGTCAGTGTATGTTGACTTCCTTTTCCAACCAACATCAGAGATAACAAACACATTCTGATCTGCACAGTAGTTGATGGTCAGAAACCCTGCAGATGTTAAAATTAAACTAGACAGATCTTTCTCTCTGCAGTCTGTAATACACGAGCACATTCACTACACACACTGTCTCTTACTTTCTGCCTGTTCAACTGACACAGTGCATCGGACAGTTTAACACTGAATAGATAGGAAATTACTGTTCTTCCTTTTATACACAGTGGCACTATGGGCAAGAGAAAACAGCATAGTTCACCTTAAAAATTCTTCCTTTCCTTTCTTAATCTGTTTTTCTGCTTTTTTTTTTAGCTTTGTGAGAGCTTCAGAAAAATGTTTCTTTTGAAATCCAGCAGAAAAATTAGGAAACAAAATGCTGACTTCTCAAAGTTGCAGTTTGCCTTCAGTTTCAAACTAAAAAAAAAAAATTGTCAACCCCATGCAGGTGCCAGCTAGGAAAGGCTGGTTAAAAAAAATATGTATTTATTTTTTTTTAGCACTTGTTAATCACTTTACTGATTAAAAATCTCCCAAAATGATAAACAAAATTTTAGCACATACATTAAAATCTTCAATGATATCAATATATATGTATTAAAAAAATGCCTGATTTTCAATTTGTTTTTCTACCAAGAATAGGTTTCAGAAGTTACTTACTAGCAGTCATGAGCATAAGACATATTTTTAACTTTTTCCTAAACTGCTTCAAGTCTGATTGACCATGATTGAACCTGATTCTTCCTTGTCCCTTCCTACCCTATCTCTAATCAGTCTAGCTTTACTGGTTTTACTGGCTTGTCTTGAGTAGAAAAAATCCAGCAGTTGTGCTTGCTCCATACACTTGAATGGGGAACACAAATGAAAACAATAGTTTCTGTTATTTACAGGTGCACTATCTATTCTTTTCATTTTCAATGACAGAATAAAATGATAGGGATGTGCATCGTTTTTTTCTGATGGGTCAGGCTACGGGTCGTTTTTGTTTTCAGACATTTTCACCGAAAAAAAACAACCCACCCCAACCCTTCAAATTTAGTTAATTACAACCTCCCCACCCTCCCGACTTCCCCAAAACTTGCCTAAAGTCCCTGGTGGTCCAGCGGGGGTCCTGGGAGCAATCTCCCGCTTTCGGGCCATCGGCTGCCAGTAAACAAAATGGCGCCGGTGGCCCTTTTCCCTTACCATGTGACAGGGGCTACCAGTGCCATTGGTCGGCCCCTGTCACATGGTAGGAGCAATGGACGGCTGGCGCCTTCTTAGGGGTTGAGCCCGGAGACAGCAGCCAGCAGATGGTGTGGTCCTATCCTGGACAGGATGTGGGACAGGAACTCAACCACAAAGGGACAAGAAGGAACTGAAGGTGCCTGAGCAAAGGAAGGCCGAAGCCTTAATAGTCCATGTCCAGAGGATAGGGACAGAGGCGTCACCGTCAAGCTTGAATGGAAGCTAGCGGCACTTGGTGTTACATTTGGGCAGTGAACCGGTGTAGTGAACATCACCTTCAGGAGTGACTCCAGGTGGAGAGAGACAGGGATAGCTGGAAGGAATGTGATGCGGCAGGAGTGTATGGAGCTGGGCGATGGCTGTAATATATGGAGCAGAGTATTGGCTGGGAACAAAGTCAAAGTCCAGGCAGGGTCAAGGCAGGCGGCAGGCAACAGAGTCAAAGTCCAGGCAGGGTCAAGGCAGGTGGCAGGCAACAGAGTCAAAGTCCAGGCAGGGTCACAAGAACCTTATAGCAAGACGGAGAGCCCGAAGGCCACACACACACACACAACAAGGCAGAGGGCCCGATGGCCATACACACATGGCAAGGCAGAGGGCCCGAAAGCCATGCACACACAGCAAGGCAGGAGACCCGAAGACCACGCACACACCACAAGGCAGGAGACCCGAAGGCCACACACACACAGCAAGGCAAGGCAAGGCAGAAGACCCGAAGGCCACACATACACAGCAAGGCAGGAGACCCGAGGGCCACACACACACAGTAAGGCAGGAGACCCGAAGGCCACACACACACAGCATGGCAAGGCAGAAGGCCCGAAGGCCACACACACACACAGCAAGGCAAGGCAGGGCAGAGGGCCCGAAGGCCACACACACACAGCAAGGCAAGGCAGGGCAGAGGGACGAAGGCCACACATACACAGCAAGTCAGGAGACCCGAAGGCCACACATACACAGTAAGGCAAGGCAAGGCAGAAGGCCCGAAGGCCACACACATGCAGCAAGGCAAGACAAGGCAGAAGGCCCGAAGGCCACACACAGCAAGGCAAGGCTAGAGCAGGGAGCCCAACGAGCTCGATGCCGAAGCACTGGAGTCTAGCGTAGGCAGGGCTATAAAGGAACATCCAAGACATAGAGCAGATGGATTGGGCCAGCCAGGAGAGCCTGCTCTTGAAGGACCCCTGGTGGTGAGGCGGTTGCACAGCAGCCATAGCTGTAACACTTGGAAGGTGTAGCAAGCAATGTGGAACTCTAGACTCTAGAAAGTCTAGGCAAAGTCATTCGTAGCAATGGTCAAGGCACGGAGAAGGCAGGCTTGGTCAGATGTAGCAATGATCAGGCTTGGAGAAGGCAGGTGAGGTCTTGGGGTCCCCCAAGACTTGCCAAAAGTCCCTGGTGGTTCAACGGGGGTCCGGGAGAGATCTCCTGCTCTCGGGCCATCGGCTGCCGGTAATCAAAATGGTGCCGATAGCCTTTGCCCATACTATGTCACAGGAGCTATCGGTGCCATTTTGAATACCGGCAGCCGATGGTGTGAGTGCAGTAGATGGCTCCCAGACCCCTGCTGGACCACCAGGGAGTTTTGGCAAGTCTTGGGGGGGGGGGGGTCAGGAGGGTGGGGGTTTTGTTTAAATTCGCTCCTTTAGACGGCCGAATAATTCGGTGAAGATTTGTTGTATTCATGGGAATCGCGATACGTTTTGCTTCCCCACGAATGCAACAAATATGGCCCTATACGTTGCAGATTGCCAATACGTTGCAAATGAATGCACACCCCTAGGCTCTATAGCAGCTTGGCTTATTCTGTTTTCCCAATAGGAAATGTATTAGTGTTTAGGGCCTGGTTTAATAGTTGTATTTCTTAGATAGGGTTGTTTGAGTGTGTTCCATAATACAGCTTTAACTTTGTGCGGGTTAGTTTCTGTGCATTATTGCAAATCCTGAGAGTCTGTTAGGTATTATATATTTCTCTTTCCATTTCTCCAGGTTTGCAATGCATGCAGAGTGGCTTTTTTAGTTTTCCATTCCAGTTTCTGTCTCCATATTTATAATTTGTAGTTTTTCTGTACTTGGTGAAGGTCAGTTCTGGGTGTGTGACTGAGGTGAGGTATTTTACTAGTATGTAGGCATTTGTATCAATCTTATTTGTTGTGTTTTCTCAATAGGATAAGCATTAGTGGTAAATTACCGTCTTTTCATAAGGAAGGCTATTGTGCCTGGTAGTAAAGGGAGTTTGTTTTGCTTTTACTGAGATATCATCAGAACCAAAATATCTTTTTTGTATGGCGAGTTCTACATGGTAATTCCCTAGATCTGCTCTGCACTCGTTGCTGGGGGTTGAGGAGATTCCTGTGGATGCAGAGTGCATGTTTACATTTAGCCCCATGATGGTCACATGTTCAGTGTATCACACATGTGAGAACCATCTGTCAGGTATATCCCAGCCAAAAAAGTTTGAGACCCACTGCCATAGACTATAGAGAATGGTGATGTTCCAGTAGCTGTGTCAATGTGAGAGTTGTGGGAAAACTCTGCCCAGGATAGTGGTCTGACCAGTTGTCTTGTTGGTCATTGATATATGCTTGCAGGAACGCCTTCAGGGAGCGGTCCATCTATTCAGCTTGCTCATTGGCTTGGGGTGATAGGCGGTCATGAGGCTGATGTTAATACCGAACTTTCAGCAAAGGGAGTGCCACTATCTGGCGATGAATTTAGGACCTCGATCGGAAACAATATCTACTGATAGGCCATGCAGTCTGAAAATATGAGGAAAAAAGAGACATGCTAGCTCTGATGCAGATGGTAGGTCTGAAAGAGGTACAAAATGGGCCATTTTTGAAAAACGGTCTATGGTGACCCATATCATGGTATTACCCTTAGAAGGGGCAGATCCATGATGAAATTCATAGATAAGTGAGTCCACGGTTCCTCAGGTGCTGGAAGTGGTTGTAAAAGTCCCCAAGGTCGCCCGACTGGAGGTTTTTGTTGTGCGCACACATTACAGGATTTGACGTATGCCTTAGTGTCGGAGACCAAAGTAGGCCACCAGAAAAACCTCTGGAGCAGTGCCATGGTTTGCGCATGTCCTGGGAGGCCGGGAAATTTGGAATCATGTGCCCAGCAAAGAACGCTTTCCTGGAGTCGTCGGGGCACCACAGTTTTCCCAGTAGGAACTGGATGGGTAGCTGACAAGGAAATACAAGCTGGGTCGATGATGTGAGTTGGCTCTTCAGGGATGTCTTCAGGTTCAAAAGACTGGGATAAGGCGTCTGCCCGGAGATTCTTATCCGCAGTGCGGTAGCGGAGCTTGAAATAGAACCTTGAAAAAAATAAGGCCCATCGAGATTGACGGGCATTGAGGCACTGAGCATGACTAAGATTTTCTAAATTTTGTGGTCAGTGAACACCATGAATTTATGTTGTGTGCCCTTGAGCTACAGGCGCCACTCTTCAAGAGCCAATTTAATGGCAAGCAGTTCGCGGACCCCAATACTGTAGTTCTGCTCTGCCGATTAAAATTTTCGAGAAAAGAATTAGCATGGAACTGTGGTACCAGAAGCAGTGCGCTGACTTAGAACAGCTCCAGCCCCAATGACAGAAGCATCCACTTCGATTAAAAATGGGCGAGTTGGGTCAGGGTGACATAAGCAGGATCCCTTTTGGAAGACTTCTTTCAAATGATGAAAGGCGGTAATGGACTCGGGTGGCCAATTCTGTGTATTTTGGCCCTTCCGGGTAAGGGCCGTCAGAGGAGCAGCAATGAGGAGAATGTGGGATAAAGTGCCGATAATACTTAAGTAATCCCAAGAAGCGCTGGAGCGCTTTAAGTCCCACTAGTTGTGGCCAATCCCGGATTGCCCTTAATTTATCTGGGTCCATGGAGAAGCCTTGAGGAGAGATTATATAGCCAAGGAATGGTAAACTGGACCTCTCGAACAAACACTTGTTTAGTTTTGCAAACAAGTGATTTTCTCGTAGGCGTTGTAGTACCATTCATTAGGGATGTGAATCGTTTTCCATATCGTCTTAACGATAGAAATCGTGTGGCAGGGCAAGAAAATCGTGTTAGGCACGATTTTTTAGTTAAAAAATCGTTAAAAATCGTTTTTTCCGATTAGTGCGCACTAACTCGAGTTAGTGCGCACTAACTGGGAGTTAGTACGCACTAACTGAAAATGATACAATTTGACACTTTTCAGGTCAGTTAAGGTCAGTTTAGGAATGAATATGTATTCCTATTGGCTGCCCTCTTATTTATTCATGTTACCAAGGTTCCCACTGACAGTATATGGGGGATGGGAAATGGAAACAGTTGGTAGCTTGACAAAACAAGTAGTGTGATCAGTCAATGTGACTAGAACTTGTGCCCTAACCCTGATACCAGGGGTATTGTGATCTTCCTGCACACAGTGCCCTATCCCTATTAATACCAGGAGTGTTGTGATCTTCCTCCACACAGTGCCCTAACCCTGGCACCAGGGGTATTGTGATCTTCCTGCACACAGTGCCCTATCCCTATTAATACCAGGAGTGTTGTGATCTTCCTGCACACAGTGCCCTATCCATATTAATACCAGGAGTGTTGTGATCTTCCTGCACACAGTGCCCTATCCCTATTAATACCAGGAGTGTTGTGATCTTCCTGCACACAGTGCCCTAACCCTGGCACCAGGGGTGTTGTGATCTTCCTACACACAGTGCCCTATCACTATTAATACCAGGAGTGTTGTGATCTTCCTGCACACAGTGCCCTAACCCTGACACCAGGGGTGTTGTGAGCTTCCTGCACACAGTGCCCTATCCCTATTAATACCAGGAGTGTTGTGATCTTCTTGCACACAGTGCCCTAACCCTGGCACCAGGGGTGTTGTGATCTTCATGTACACACAGTGCCCTATCCCTATTAATACCAGGAGTGTTGTGATCTTCCTGCACACAGTGCCCTATCCCTAATACCAGGGGTGTTGTGATCTTCCTGCACACAGTGCCCTATTCCTGATACCGGGGGTGTTGTGATCTTCTTGCACACATCCCGGTATCAAGGATAGGGCACTGCATGCAGGAAGATCACAACACTCCTGGTATCAGGAATAGGGCACTGTGTGCAGGAAGATCACAACACCCCTGGTATTAGGGATAGGGCACTGCATGCAGGAAGATCACAACACTCCTGGTATTAATAGGGATAGGGCACTGCATGCAGGAAGATCACAACACCCCTGGTATCAGGGATAGGGCACTGTGTGCAAGAAGATCACAATACCCCGGAGGAGTGAGGGTCAGGCAGCTCCCCCCTGTCTGTGAAGCCAGCCTCTCACTAGTAATGCAGGGAGGGAGCTGTCTCAGACTTCAACATCCTCCCCCCCCCCCTTCACCCACACACCATTCACTGGCTGGGACATGGGGGAAGTCAGGAGTGAGGGTCAGGCAGCTCCCCCCTGTCTGTGAAGCCAGCCTCTCATTAGTAATGCAGGGAGGGAGCTGTCTCAGACTCACCATCCTCCCCCCCCCCCCTCACCCACACACCATTTACTAGCTGGGGCATGGGGGAAGTCAGGAGTGAGGGTCAGGCAGCTCCCCCCTGTCTGTGAAGCCAGCCTCTCACTAGTAATGCAGGGAGGGAGCTGTCTCAGACTTCACCATCCTCCCCCCCCCCCCTCACCCACACACCATTCACTAGCTGGGACATGGGGGAAGTCAGGAGTGAGGCTCAGGCAGCTCCCCCCTGTCTGTGAAGCCAGCCTCTCACTAGTAATGCAGGGAAGGAGCTGTCTCAGACTTCACCATCCTCCCCCCCCCCCCTCACCCACACACCATTCACTAGCTGGGACATGGGGGAAGTCAGGAGTGAGGATCAGGCAGCTCCCCCCTGTTTGTGAAGCCAGCCTCTCACTAGTAATGCAGGGAGGGAGCTGTCTCAGACTTCACCATCCTTCCCCCCCCCCCCCTCACCCACACACCATTCACTAGCTGGGACATGGGGGAAGTCAGGAGTGAGGGTCAGGCAGCTCCCCCCTGTCTGTGAAGCCAGCCTCTCACTAGTAATGCAGGGAGGGAGCTGTCTCAGACTTCACCATCCTCCCCCCCCCCCTCACCCACACACCATTCACTGGCTGGGACATGGGGGAAGTCAGGAGTGAGGGTCAGGCAGCTCCCCCCTGTCTGTGAAGCCAGCCTCTCTCTAGTAATGCAGGGAGGGAGCTGTCTCAGACTTCACCATCCTCCATCCCCCCCTCACCCACACACCATTCACTAGCTGGGACATGGGGGAAGTCAGGAGTGAGGGTCAGGCAGCTCCCCCCTGTCTGTGAACCCAGCCTCTCACTAGTAATGCAGGGAGGGAGCTGTCTCAGAATTCACCATCCCCCCCCCCCTCACCCACACTCCATTCACTGGCTGGGACATGGGGTAAGTCAGGAGTGAGGGTCAGGCAGCTCCCCCCTGTCTGTGAAGCCAGCCTCTCACTAGTAATGCAGGGAGGGAGCTGTCTCAGACTTCACCATCCTCCCCCCCCCCTCACCCTCACACCATTCACTAGCTGGGACATGGGGGAAGTCAGGAGTGAGGGTCAGGCAGCTTCCCCCTGTCTGTGAAGCCAGCCTCTCACTAGTAATGCAGGGAGGGAGCTGTCTCAGACTTCACCATCCTAGGGCACAAGTTCTAGTCATATTGACTGATCACATTACTTTTTTTGTCAACTACCAACAGTTTCCATTTCCCATCCCCCCAACCATCACCTCAGTTGGAACCTTGGTAACATCAATAGATAAGAGGGCAGCCAGCCAATAGGAATACATATTCATTCCTAACTGACCTTTACTGACCTGGAAAGTGTCAATAATTTGTATCATTTTCTGTTAGTGTTCCTGAGTTTCCATTTCCATTTCCCATCCCCCCAACCATCACCTCAGTGGGAACCGTGGTAACATCAATAGATAAGAGGGCAGCCAGCCAATAGGAATACATATTTATTCCTGACCTTTACTGACCTGGTAAGTGTCAATTTGTATCATTTTCTGTTAGTGCGCACTAACTCCCGTTAGTGCGCACTAACACGATTTAACAATTTTTAACGATAAATCGTTAGAATTTCTATTGTATTGTGTTCTATAACGATT
Organism: Rhinatrema bivittatum; assembly: GCF_901001135.1. Taxonomy (NCBI): domain Eukaryota; kingdom Metazoa; phylum Chordata; class Amphibia; order Gymnophiona; family Rhinatrematidae; genus Rhinatrema; species Rhinatrema bivittatum. The sequence continues at coordinate 177,288,150 of NC_042615.1, forward strand.
AAAAAACAATTCACATCCCTACCATTCATACATCAGCCCGGTGGGTGTCGAGGTCCTTCGAAAATATGAGGATATTGTCCAGATAGACTATGACCTTGATATATAACAGATCCCTGAAAATTTCATTCATTATTTGCTGGAATACAGCTGGTGCATTGGAAAGACAAAAGGCATCACCAAGTATTCATAGTGGCAGTCTCTAGTATTAAAGGCGGTTTTTCAGATGTCATCAGGGCGGATTCTCACCAAGTTATAGCACCACGTAAATCCAGCTTCGTGAAGATGGTAGCACCTTGGAGACTATCAAATAGTTCAGAAATCAATGGCAAGGGATATTTGTCCTTACGGGTGATAGCATTTAGACCACGGTAATCGATGCACGGTCTGAGTGATCCGTCTTTCTTAGTCACAAAGAAGAATCCCACTCCAGCGGGTGATTTAGATGGACGGATAAACCCTTTTGCCAGATTCTCCTGAATATATTCAGTCATGACCTTTGTCTCAGGTAACAACAGAGGATAGGTGCATTTACGAGGAGCTGTGGTTCCAGGAAGAAGGTCGATTGAACAATCGAACTGACGAAGAGGCGGGGGGAGATCGGCATTTTGTTGAGAAAATGCATCCTTATAGGCGGCGTATGGAGGACGTATGCCAGAAGAGGTGGTTACCAAAGGAATCATCAAAGATGGAGTCACCTTCTGAAGACAGGATTGATGACAGGCTGGACCCCACTCTACCAGTTGTAGTGAAGTCCAATTAAATTGGGGGGAATGTTTCTGTAACCAAGGAAGTCAAAGCACAATGGGATGGATTGACTTATCCAACACCAGTAACTGGAGTTCCTCAAGGTGTAAAGCCCTTGTACGTAACTGGACAAATTTAGTGGTCAAAGAGATACGGCCAGGAAGTTTCTCTCTGTAGATAGAGGCGATACACAAGGAAGGGTTAAGCGAATGGGTTTTAATACCCAGGAGTTGCACAAGATTTTTGAGGATAAAATTACCTCCTGCTCTGGAGTCTACCAGAGCAAGAACTGGAAAGGACCAAGCATCTCAAATTAGTGAACTGGAACTGAGAGTTGGGGGGGCCAGAGAAGTTGCACCCAAGTTCAGGGCCCCTACTGAACTTGGGCCCTGGAGTTTCCTGGATGGATGGGACAATTTTGTAGGTGGTGGCCTGGGGCACCACAATACAGACACAAGCCTGCCTGTCTTCGCCAGAGGCACTCTTCTGGTGTCAGTTGCCCTCGACCCAATTGCATGGGTTCTTCCACCTTGACCACTCTGCTATCACTAGATGCAGAGTTAGTAACGGGTGTTGAGCGGGAGTGAACCTGTACGGGCCTCTTGGGCATCCGACTCTCCCAGTGATGCTCTTAAAGATGGTGGTCAATTCGGCCTGTAAAAACTATAAGGTCCTCCAAGGAGTGAGGTAGCTCCCGAGCAGCCAGGTCATCTTTTAACAGTGAGGAGACACCATCCAAGTAAATAGTTCAAAGGCAGTTCTCCTGCTAAGTGAGCTCAGTAGCCAAAGTCTGAAACTCTATTTTATAATCAAAAAGACTTCATTGTCCTTGACGAAGATGTAGCAAACTGGTGCTTGCTACAGCATGCCGCCCTGGATCATCAAAGGTCCATTTGAATTCAATCACAAATTAAACCAGTTCTCATAGCAAGGAATCCAAGCGTTCCCACAGAGGGAAGCCCAGGCCAGGGCCTTCCCTTCTAGGTGAGACAGGATAAACATGACTTTTGTCAAGTTGTCCTGGAAGACAGAAGGCTGCAGACCAAATTGCATACAGCACTGGTTTATGAACCCTTTGCAGAGCTTGGAGTTGCCGTTGAAATGTGGAGGCGCTGGAAGTGCCAACAAGGCACGTGGTGAGGATGGAGGTGGCTGAGGAGGAGAGGAGGAGAGGAGGCTGAGTCATTGATGAAGGCATCGACCTGGGCATGAAGACGATCCATGGAAGAGGACAATGTGTCGAGGAACTGCTGCTGTTCTTGCACCTTGGAAGCCAGGCCTGGAATGGACCGGGGGGCACGTTGCTCCACCAAATCCATGGCCCTTGCAACCTGTTGCGGAGGTGGATCCTTGCACTGAGGTGGGATGACACAACCCATACACGAGGGTCTACAGGTCCCGACCTTCAGCAGGCGAAGTGAGCTGAAGCTGGAGGCCACTGGTGCTTCACCTATACCAGTCCACGTTCCCTTCGGGTTGAACCTTTGGTTGCCGGGGCCGGCAGGACTTAGGCGGGCATCAAGGTTAAGTACAGATAATAGATGGTTCAGCCCAGAGACAGCCAGCAGGTGGCATGGTCCTATACCGGTCAGGATATGGAACAGGAACTCAAGCACCAAGGGACAAGAAGGAACTGAAGGTGCCCGAAGATAGGCACTGTCCTATCCTCTGGCAGTGATAGATCACTGTCCTATCCTTGACAGTGATAGATCACTGTCAAGCTTGAATGGAAGCTGGCGGCACTTGGAAGATGTAGCAAGCAAAGTGAAACTGGACTCTAGAAAGTCTGAGGCAAAGTTGTTCATAGCAATGGTGAAGGCATGGAGAAGTCAGGCGTGGTCAGACGTAGCAATGGTCAAGGCATGGAGAAGGCAGGCAAGGTCAGGCGAAGCAGTGGTCATGCTTGGAGAAGGCAGGTGAGGTCAGGTGAAGCAGAGGTCATGCTTGGAGAAGGCAGGCGAGGTCACGCGTAGCAGAGGTCAGAAACAGGTAGTCAATCCAGTAGACAGACGAGACGAACACAGGAACCAGGAATCACAGGAAAAAGACAAGCGCAAGGCAACTAGAACTCGGAAACTGGAACAGGAGACCAAGGCGACTTGATGCAAAGGCAACGCTGAGGAGTACTGCCTGAGCTTTTATGTGAGGGAACTGATGTCAACATCCGGGTCCATGGCCAGGTTCCCGCCGCGGGCCCCTAGGGAGGGGTGTGGTGCCGCCGGCGGCGACTCTCCAAGAACCCCGTGGAGAGACCCGACGGATGGAGGCATCCTGGCTGGAGGTCCCGGGAAGTGGAGCAGGGCCGAAGGTGCTTGTGGAAGTCTGAGGTCAGGACTGGCAGCCCACTGCCACCAGTGAAGAGGAGCTGGAGCCTGAAGCTTGTGTAGAGAACACCGCAGGGCTGCCATGGGCGGCGAGCGTAACACAACGGGGGAGGAGCCTGTGTGTCAGGAATGCCCCAGCAGCAGGGCCTACCAGTGCGGCGGCAGGATAAACCGCGAGGGAGCGACCCGGGAGCAGCTGATGGCCGCTGCCAGCGTGCCTGGCCCCGAGGGAGCAGCACTGTAACGGTGAGTGGAGGAGGCCGGTCACAGGGAGCCACAGCCGGCAGACATAACATCTTTCCCAGGAAAGAATGCCATATCTAAGGGTTTTTTTGTGTTCCCTCAAGTTTTACCTTTTTAGGAAATGGGATCCTTAGGAAGGCCTCATTATTTGACCATAATGGCCACCTGGAAACATCACTCTCAGGTTTATCCAAGAGATAAGAAGGGCCAGAGTTTATCATGGACTCATACATTAATGGTAACATCTTAAATTTGGTCCAATAACATGTTTATAACCAATGAAAATACTTCCAAATTTGGCATAATATGATCTTCAGATTTACAATTAGATAATAACTGAGCAGCCCAATTCTGAATTAAATATAGAGAAGTGATAAGATTTTCATTTTGCTTTCTAATAGTGTATGCCAATTGTAAAAGTGGAATATGAAGCTGCACATCATCTGCCTATATAGTATAAACTAATTTAAAATTATGTATGTCAAAGTTATTATTCATTTTTTTCCAAATTATAATTAGCAATTCACCATAATTTTTTTCTATCTGTACATATATCTTATTGCTGTACATAATGATACAGTTGCTAGGGATGTGCATTCATTTGAAATGACATAGACAATGTCAACAACACTGTCTATGTAGTTTCTTGTCATTTTCAAAATGAAATGTAAAACTTTTGGTTTCCTTACTAAAAGGAATATACTATCTAAGCCAGGAGGTTCAGAGAGATTTCGTGAAGAGAAATTTGAGTTTGACACCCCCAATTGGGAGCTACGGATACTTTGCTCTAGTAGTATATAAATCCCCATTACCATGTTAGAGTATGAAATGCTCATTTGGATTTTTGGTTAACCTTTCAGAAGGCAGATTGTCCTTACTTCATGCTAATCATTTTTGTTAAATTGTTGAAGAGGATTCTCCTGAGTTGCCCTCCTTGAGTCAATCATCTGACTATTTTTTCAGTGTCGTGCCTTTTTATTCTACTTTTTGGAAACTTTCTCTGTGAGAGCCTTCATACCCCTTCACAAAAGATTTGGGGATTCCCTGTGTAAGGTTAGAATAAAGGATAGTGAATATTCTGCAGCTTTCTATTTAACCTTAAGTGGATTGACCAGCCAGTGATCCAATGCAGAGGAGTTTCAATGTTGAGTTTTTTCTCATTTAGGAGACTTGAACATTTTTTCCACTCTTCTTTGATTTTCCCTCTTTTGAGTCAAAGTCTATTTTTTTCTAATAGTGTATGCTAATTGTAAAAGTGGAATATGAAGCTGCACATCATCTGCCTATACAGTATAAACTAATTTAAAATTATTTATTCCAAAGTTATTATTCATTTTTTTTCCAAATTATAATTAGCAATTCACCATAATTTGTTTCTGTCTGTACATATATCTTATTGGGACTGAATGTCCGTGGTATCAGTGAACCCGGTTTCCAAATCAGTGGGAAGAAGAGTTGACTTTTACCTAGGAAGAAACTGAGTAGAGCTTTCACTAAAGAGGAATGGATTGCTCTCCATTACCAGAGAGAAGGAGTTGAAGGTAGTGTTCAAGAGTTTTTGCTGACCAAGTGTCCTACAATTGGGAGGAAAGTACTAGCCTGGTACTTCCAGAAGGAGAACTAAGATATTTCAGAAGACTGCAGGAGAGTTATGAGAATTTGGACTTGTTATGTTCTGATAAGTAATTGGGACTAAATTCTATCCATTCTACAGAGGGGAGGAGCTTCATAGAAATTTGCTGTTAATTAATAAGCAACAATAGCTTGTGATTTATCTAATGTTTGGGTACTTGCCAGGTACTTGTGACTTGGATTGGCCACTGTTGGAAACATGATACTGGACCTGATGGATCCTTGGTCTGACCCAGTATGGCATCTCTTATGTTCTTATATATTACACTTTCTTCAATCTGAGTAATTGAAAGGAGAAGGAGAAAAAATGTTATGGAATTGCTTCCATAAATTCAAAACCTTTTCTAGAAGAGCGAGGTCACACATTTATTAATCTTTATTCTTCATTATTGTTCATCAACTTGATTTAAAACAAGGGGGTCATTTATAAAGTGCTATATGGCATTTTTGCATGCATTAAGCACCTTTAACGCATGCAAAAGCACCATAACGCATGGTGCGATGCAAATCATGCGTTATGGCGTTGGCTTCACAATTTTGCGACGCTCTATCGCACGGCTGTAATGCCAATTTTAACTACACCTTTTTCATTTGTGTTAAGCCACGTGAAAGGGCTTTAGCAGGCTTTGCGATGCTTTCACAAATAGCATTTTTAGTATTTCAAGCTGCTGGAGAGCCAGCCTAGCTATCAGGGCCCTCATGAAAGAGTGAGAGAGAGAGAGAGAGAGAGATGGATTCTCTACCTGAGTAACATCAAGCTAGGTTGAGAGAACATTGCACAAATTTCACCCTGGCACTTCTTGGCTAAAGCACTTTAAGCTCTAGCCCATATTCGTTAGTGTATTATATTACAATTACTTCATGCCTTTACTTTCTTCCAGCTATCTTTAGCTTCCAAGTTGTTTCTCCCTGTTAAATGTAACTTTGACTTATTCACCGCTATTGTTAATTTCTCCAGTTATTGCTTCTGTTATTCCTATGTTCTTTGTAAACCGATCCGATATGGTTATTACTATGAAGGTCGGTATAAAAAAGTGTTAAATAAATAAATAAATAAAATCTTTGGGTGAGTTTCCTCACTCCGAAGGTCATCAATTCTTCACAAGAGAGCACTGTTCTGTTTGTACATCTCACTTTGAATGTCAAAGTGGCCCCTAACCCCTACACTAATACCTAAACCTCATGATTAGGTGGGCATCATATAGAGGTATAAACACCTACCTAGTATGAGGGCATTATGGCTAGTCTCTCTCTCTCTCTCTCTCTCTCTCTCGCTTTCTCTCAAACATGCCTCTTTTCCTATCACATGCGATATTTAGTGCATTTTGATAAATCCAGGCCTAAGTGCTGTAAATAATCTTTGGTCAATTTATCAACAATCAGTAAAGAAGTTGTAAACTACATTGCCTCTCAGAGTAATTATTGCTGTTATAGACTGTGGAAATTATCAGTGCTATTTACAGGGACTGGTATTGGGCTATGTACTTTGACTAATGCAAAATAACCTTGAAACTATGCTTCTCCCACTCAGGAAGCCCTGGACCTCAGAAGTAAAAAAACTATCCTTGAGCACTGTTTGCAGATAGGGTCTATTTTATTTCTATGTGTCTCTGGGTTCAGCATCTGGGTCTTATCCTACCTACAGGTTATAGAAACAATTGAAACCCCTCCCCCACACACACATACACACAATTTCAAGTTTTTTCTTCTGTCATTTTAGTGCACATTCTTTCTAAAATGTGTAAAGGCAAAAAAAAAATAAATTGGGGAACATTAACGAAAATTAAAAATGACCCCCAAACGACATGGCATGACACAAAATGACATTTTTGTTCCTGCATACCCTTAATAGCTACTAGATAGTGGAGAGGGTATGTAAGTAAGTCTTGCTTTTAAAAACTTTTCAGTTGAGGGTCAGTACTTCCTTCTGGTAATAGCAGCACATATAATTATAGTACAATTATTGCTTTAAGCATCAAAACTCCAATCTTCATAGTACTATCAGCTAGGATAATAAGCTCATCTTTTTTGCAATTTAGAAAGGAATACATCTTTTTAACATTTTCATTGAATCATCTTGCCAGAAAAAAGATAATAGTCTAATTTAAAATGCAAATTACCCACCCAGGATAACAATTTCATTTAATTTGTAGGAAATTATTCTTTGAATTTTATTCTGTTGTTTGGTCCCTTTTCAAACTCATTTACAACACTTTCTTCCTATTACTAAATCATTCAACAAAGAAATTTTATTATATTTAGATCACACTCTTTCTTTTTTAACTCAACAACTTCCTTCTGCTCCTTGGGGTTTCTAGCTCAATCAGAGCCTACCCCAGCCCTGGAATTGTCAGTAAGCTCCCATTACACCTATACCTTAGGTGACAACATTTAGAGGCAGCAGACTGGCTAAGATGTTTGCCTTCCAGATTTGTTGAATCTCATTCAGCAGGGAAGAACACTCGGATAGCCTGTAACAGACACTTACAGGATGTGAGGTATGTAAAAGCACCAAAAATGCCTAGAGATGGCAAAATCCTAAATCTGTCCCTTTCTAATATCATGAATCTGCTCACATAGTAAAACAAGAAATCCACTGATCCCTCCCATAATATCAAATACTATCATCTCTTTTGAAATAATCCACTAAATCACAATAAAAAAAACTTTAACAAATAATAATACATAAAACATAGAATTCAATCCATCCTCCAATTCTCACAATCCAATCAAAAATAAACAATATGGAATAAAAATAAAACATGTTTAGAATCACCTGGATGCAAACATAAAACATATATAACTAATCATAAACAATCATAAACAATACTAATCATAAATACTATACAAATGTACTTAAAAATGATCTAAATTATGAAGAAATATGAACCATTCAAAATGTATCCAAGGCCCATAAAGTGCCTCCCATCACACCCCTTCATCCCAGTTCACATCCCATTGTCTTATCATTAACATACAAGTATAATTAGATCTATTTTTCTTTCCTAATATTAAGCATAAAAACTCTATGGTCTCACTTCAAGTATAAAATATCTGAACAGAACAAGACATTTTATATTGAATGGTATTGTTTTTGCACTTCTTACAGGTCAGTAGAAGTACAATCTGACACTATGGCCCCCTAGCTCTGAAGTTTCTAGTCAGATTTGGACTCTCTACATGGGTGTGTGTGGAAGAAAGCTAGAGTCAGGTAATCACTCATTTCTTTTCTCTCGGGTTGGTTCTCCTACCTTATGCCATATGGAGGTTAATGGAGTAAGAAAAGGAGTCTGTGAGCATCATATAGCTTAAAATCATAGTCATAAAAAGAATAACTATTTCAAACCAATTAACAAATAGAATATCAAAATTTCCCAAACACCAATATTTCAAAACATCTGATGAATTTTAAAAATCCAATAACTAAATTATGTTCTATTTTCCTAAAAAACAATAAAATATTCAAAGCAGCAGAAACATCAAATTATACACAATAATTAAAACTAAGGATTTAAAAATCTCCTGCTCTCCATACCTGGGATCTATTGATTTTCAGTTACCCTGACATGTCATGCACTGAGGTAGGTAGGGACATACAAACTTTATCTTCACACACACACAAACATACATGCACACATATTCATTCCCTCACACACTCCATCTCTCATATACATTCTTATGCTATCACACAAACACTCCCTCTCTCTCTCTCTCACAAACACATTATCAGGCCAATACAGTATAGTGCGCTTGACCGAGTGCACCGTTTAACACTCATTTGGATGCACATTTTGGACGTGCTCCTATTACTCCTTACACTGTAAGGGGTAATAGTTTGTGGAAAATGCGTGGCCGACCCTCCCCTGAAACTAATAGCTCTCATCACATGCAGATGCATTTTGATGAGCCTATTAGTTATTCACCTGAAACACTGAAATTAAAATGTGCGGCCAAGCCACACATTTTACTCTCAGAAATGAACACCTGCTCAAGGGCAGGCGTTAACTTAGAAAGCACCGGGAAAAGTGTACAGAAAAGCAGAAAAACTGCTTTTCTGTTCACCCTCTGACTTAATATCATAGCGATATTAAGTCGGAGGCACCAAAATTACAAAAAAAAAAAACCTGCCTGCCGGTCTGCGGGTTAAAAAATGGACGCTCAATTTTGCCGGCATCCATTTTCCAAACCCGTGGCTCACAGCGGGTTTGAAAACCGACGCTGGTAAAATTAAGCGTCGATTGTTAGACCCGTTGACAGCCGACTCTTCTGCTAATAAGGAGGTGCTGGGGACGCACTATTGTCCCTAGCGCCTCCTTATTAGCGCCCGGCCAAATTTAAATACAGAATCGTGCCCCCAGGAGAGGCTCTCACAGATACACCCACACACATGCTCACAGGCACTCACAGATAGGCTCTCACACAGACATACATACACCCACATGAACACAAGCTCTGAGACAGTCACACACTCAAGCTCTCACACAAGCTCTCCCACATGCACACAAGCACTCACATAGTCACACGCACATGCACATGATCACAAGCTCTGACACAGGCACACAAACATACACATGAACAAAAGCTCTGATACAGATAACATATTCAAGCACTCACAGAAACACACACATACAAGCTCTGACACAGACACATGCACACTTTTTCACACTCACACACACACACACATACACACACACAGTCACACATATGGCCTCCTTTCTCCAGGCCACAGTGGGATGCATTCCACCATGGCCCCCTCCATCTTCTCATCACTTTAGGCTGTGGTGGATTGAGCTCCACCACGGCCCTGTGGGCTAGTCTCACCCTCAGCTCTGCTGGCCTTCTTGCGATCGAGGGGGGGGGGCAGGGGCAGGGGCAGGAAAGTTGTGAGCGCAAGCGTGCAGGTAACAGGGAAAACTGCCCTGGCCTTTCCTGAGCTCCGCTTCATCCTGGCCTTTTTTTCATTTTCAGACACCGATTGAGCTCTTCTGATGGCCCTCTGTCCTCTCCTACTTCCGTGCCCTCTCAGGTTTGCTTCCCCATGCAAATGCACAGTGTGTACACCCAGTTGCGCCGGGCTTGTTCTTTCCTCCCCACTTTTTTTCTCCCTTTGTTTTTTGCATTTCCTTTCCTATATTGTGGATTTGACAACCCTCCGTCATATAATTGTTTTTGTTTTTTTTACTGGCTTTATCAATATTTTCCTTTATTAATTCTATAATGAGGGAAGTTTTCTTCATTTTCTTGTTTGTAAATCAGTTTCAAATTAATTTTAATTTTCAAAAGATTCCAGTGCATACAATTGGAAGTTATGCTCATTTGTAGCATTTACAGGTGCAAGTAGTATTTTGTAGGGGTGTGCATTCGTTTTGAACTTAAATGGAAAACGCAACTTTTTTTTTTTTTAACTTAAAAAAATGATGAGGCGTAAACAATCGGATTTCCAACTTATTCAACATAGCTATGTTGAATACGTTGGAAATCGTGATTGTTGATCTAAATAAAAATTTAAACCCCTCACCCTCCTTAATCCCCCCCCCCAAGACTTACCAAAACTCCCCAAGCTGGCCAAAAGTTCCGTGAGGGTCCCGGGAGCGGACCCGAGGGGAATCACATGACGTCCGCGTCACTCCGTCGTGACGCCGACATCACGTGGTCCATCGCGGTTCCGCTCCCGGACCCCTCGTTGGGCCCAAAAGGAACTTTTGGCCAGCTTGGGGGGGTCAGGAGGCCCCCCCAAGCTGGCCAAAAGTGCCTTTTGGGCCCAACGAGGGGTCCGGGAGCGGACCCGAGGGGAATCACGTGACGTCCGCGTCACTCCGTCGTGACGCCGACGTCACGTGGTCCATCACGGTTCCGCTCCCGGACCCCTCGTTGGGCCCAAAAGGCACTTTTGGCCAGCTTGGGGGGGCCTCCTGACCCCCCCAAGCTGGCCAAAAGTTCAGTTTGTTCAAAACGAGGGCTCCGGGAGCGGAACCCCGGTGGACCACGTGACGGCCGCGTCATCGACGTGACGCGGACGTCACGTGCTCCTCGCAAAACCACTGGGAGGAATGGCTTCCTGACTCCCCGCTGGACCACCAGGGAATTTTGGTAAGTTTTGGGGGGGATTAAGGAGGGTGAGGGGTTTAAATTTTTATTTAAATTTTTATTTGCACATATGGACATAGACTCAACTTATGGAATTCTCCATATGTCCATATTGACCGCAAATGAGCCCCCCATTCGACTTATGGACTTATGAACATAAACTTTCGGGCTGCACATCCCTAGTATTTTGTAAAAGCCTGAAGTATGTGCATAAACTAGTGGTGTTGCACATAAATGTAAACTAAAATAAAAGCTGGAATTGTTTAGGGTTCTTCTGGGGTGAGTTTTAGTAGTTTGTATAAAACTTATATTTTATAAGTAGTACACAGGGATACATTGCCAAACTTCTGTGCACAGCTTTACACCTGCTGATTGACTCACAGAAGGGAAATCACACTTGATTCTGTCTGTAGTTTGAGTGAGAGGTCTAGGTTAAGTTACAGTGACTCAGAGTGAAGGGGTGGAGGGTCTAGATCAGTGGTTCTCAACCCTGTCCTGGGGACCCCCCCCCCCCCAGCCAGTCGGGTTTTCAGGATATCCACAATGAATATGCATGAGAGAAAATGTGCATGTTATGGAGGCAGTGCATGCAAATTTTCTCTCATGCATATTCATTGTGGATATCCTGAAAACCCGATTGGCTGGGGGGGGGGGGTCCCCAGGACAGGGTTGAGAACCACTGGTCTAGATGAACTGGTGAAAGTGTGACTGAACCAGTGGAGGTGTCAGCAAAGAGGTAATTAAAATTATGTGCAGAAAAAAACATTTTTCATTAGCAGAATATGTGTTTATTTTATAAAATAACTGCAGTACATATGTACACATGTTACAATTATTTTGTGTGAAAAATACGTGCATGTACTTTTATGAAATAGGTATAGAAAGTATGCAGCTCCCTGTATTAAAAAAAAATGTATGTGCACTGAATTATGCGTGGATTTTCGAAGCAGCTCCTGTCACACACTTTATAAAGTACAGGAATAACTTTGTGTGATGACTTACACACATTGTTGAAAATTACCCTCTAAAGCAGTGGTTTTCAACCCTGTCCTGGGGACCCCTCCAGCCTTGTCCATCGCAATTATATCTTTTTTGAGATGCAGCGACCAGAATTGTACACAGTATTCAAGGTGCGGTCTCACCATGGAGCGATACAGAGGCATTATGACATTTTCCGTTTTATTCACCTTTCCCTTTCTAATAATTCCCAAATTTCTGTTTGCTTTTTTGACTGCCGCAGCACACTGAACAGACGATTTCAATGTGTTATCCACTATGACACCTAGATCTCTTTCTTGGGTTGTAGCACCTAATATGGAACCCAACATTGTGTAATTATAGCATGGGTTATTTTTCCCTATATGCATCACCTTGAACTTATCCACATTAAATTTCATCTGCCATTTGGATGCCCAATTTTCCAGTCTCACAAGGTCTTCCTGCAATTTATCACAATCTGCTTGTGATTTAACTACTCTGAACAATTTTGTGTCATCTGCAAATCTGATTATCTCACTCGTCATATTTCTTTCCAGATCATTTATAAATATATTGAAAAGTAAGGGTCCCAATACAGATCCCTGAGGCACTCCACTGTCCACTCCCTTCCACTGAGAAAATTGTCCATTTAGTCCTACTCTCTGTTTCCTGTCTTTTAGCCAGTTTGCAATCCACGAAAGGACATCGCCACCTATCCCATGACTTTTTACTTTTCCTAGAAGCTTCTTATGAGGAACTTTGTCAAACGCCTTCTGAAAATCCAAGTATACTACATCTACTGGTTCACCTTTATCCACATGTTTATTAACTCCTTCAAAAAAGTGAAGGAGATTTGTGAGGCAAGACTTGCCCTGGGTAAAGCCATGCTGACTTTGTTCCATTATACCATGTCTTTCTTTTTTTTTTTTTTTTTTTTTTAATCTTTATTTATCATTTTTCTTATAATCTTTACAGGAAAAAATAAGAATATTTTAACATAATGAAGTAAAAATAATATTATGTCATGAATATGGAAAAAAAAGGAAACAATCAGATATTCAGTATATAATACTTTCAATATCATACATACACAGTCAAACATTTAGGTAACCTACATCTTATTTCCACTTTATGAATTCAGAATAACTTTTAAGATTGTCAAGAAATTGCTTATGTATGTAATAAGCCTAAGAGTAAATAGGAAAGGCTGAATTTAAGGGACTTAGAAATCTAGGAGATTCAAGAAAAGGTTCAATAGTTTCAAAACCAACTATTTATCTATTACTTTATGCCCATCTAGCTGCGCACATATCTATGTAACACTTGTAGGAGAAGATTCTGCTATAGGTGATTCTATTACAGTTATATTGGTTCGTTGTGAATCAATAAACTGTTGTAAATGATTAATTTGGTGAAATACATACACTTGGTCTCCTTTCTTTAGCTCACATCTACATGGGAAACGTAATAGAAATGCAAATCCCAATGTGACAATTTGTTGACGCAAGGCTAAAAATTCCTTGCGTCTACTTCTAGTAATTGGTGCCAAATCAGGGTATAATTTTACCACCTGGCCATGGAAGCTTGTTGGAAATTTTTTAAAGTATTGTTTCATGACATTACTTACATCTTGTACACTAATGAAAGATACTATTAATGTGTTTCTGTGTATGACATCTAACGTAGAATCCTCCAAAAAGTTGGTCAAATTAGCTGGGACCTGAGTCCTTTGGGTAATAAAATAACAAGTATTTATTTGAGGAATTTCTTCCTCACTATAGGATAATTTTTCCTTGAAAAATCTTTTCAAGGATATATAGGGTAATTCTCCCACTACTTGTGGAAAATTGGTTATTCTTACGTTAAGATGTCGCATTCTATTCTCTAATATTTCCAACCTTCTGGCAGTGGCCATCTGGTCTTTCATAAGACAAACATTCACCTGTTGCAATGATTTCACATCTTTCTCATTTTCAGTTAATCTACGTATTGTCTCATTGGTCTGAGTCTGGACAGTCAATAATTTCCCCTGAAATTCTGTTGTTACATTATCCATTTTCTTTTCCATTCAAGACATAGCACTACTTAACCCATTTACAGCTTCTAATATCCTTCCAAGGGTTACCTGTCCAGTCTCAGCTGTTGCCTGCAGCGGATTTTCACCATTCTGGGACAACGGTACCCCCTGTTCTAAGTCCCTTTCCGCCGGGGTTTGTAGAACATTACTGTTGTCCTCACTGCGTTGGGCTGGAGGTGGGCGGCTGTCTGGGCTGACGGAGGCTTCTTCCTGGAGGGTACCCAAATCTCCATTTCCTGTACCCCCAATGGAGTCCTCAGCTCCTTGCTCTTCAAGTTGGATCAGAAACTTGTTAATTTCCAGTTGGGTCAAGGCAGAGGATAGGGGTGTCGAGGGAAACACCCGGATCTTACCTTTCCGTTTCGCTGGCATAACTGATCTTATTTACTTAAAGTCCTTAAAAACGGTGATTCAGCTTTGAGAAATTCAAACTTCCAGGAACAAACACCATAAAGTCTGACTGCTCGTTTAAATACTCAAACTGCTCAAACTGCTCAAACTAAGTTGAACAAAGTCGCGCGCGCCGGCGGCAGCGACATGCCGCAGGAGTGGGCCTTTTGAGTTGTTACTTGGCGCCTCCCTCTGACGTCAGGCTCGGCGTTCGGGGCTGGTGCTGGAGCAGGAAAAAAACGCTGAAGGCAAAGTTAAGCAGTCAGTCAATCAGGTAATATCACTGGCAGCCTTCACCCCTTCGTCGCAGGAGTGGGCCTTTTGAGTTGTTACTTGGCGCCTCCCTCTGACATCAGGCTCGGCGTTCGGGGCTGGTGCCGGAGCAGGAAAAAAACGCCGAAGGCGAAGTTAAGCAGACAGTCAATCAGGTAATATCACCGGCAGCCTTCACCCCTTCGTCGCAGGAGTGGGCCTTTTGAGTTGTTACTTGGCGCCTCCCTCTGACGTCAGGCTCGGCGTTCGGGGCTGGTGCCGGAGCAGGAAAAAAACGCCAAAGGCGAAGTTAAGCAGTCAGTCAATCAGGTAATATCACCGGCAGCCTTCACCCCTTCGTCGCAGGAGTGGGCCTTTTGAGTTGTTACTTGGCGCCTCCCTCTGACGTCAGGCTCGGCATTCGGGGCTGGTGCCGGAGCAGGAAAAAAACGCCGAAGGCGAAGTTAAGCAGTCAGTCAATCAGGTAATATCACCGGCAGCCTTCACCCCTTCGTCGCAGGAGTGGGCCTTTTGAGTTGTTACTTGGCGCCTCCCTCTGACGTCAGGCTCGGCGTTCGGGGCTGGTGCCGGAGCAGGAAAAATACGCCGAAGGCGAAGTTAAGCAGTCAGTCAATCAGGTAATATCACCGGCAGCCTTCACCCCTTCGTCGCAGGAGTGGGCCTTTTGAGTTGTTACTTGGCGCCTCCCTCTGACGTCAGGCTCGGCGTTCGGGGCTGGTGCCGGAGCAGGAAAAAAACGCCGGAGGCGAAGTTAAGCAGTCAGTCAATCAGGTAATATCACCGGCAGCCTTCCTACCATGTCTTTCTATATGTTCTGTGATTTTGATGTTTAGAACACTTTCCATATCCTAATTTATCTGGCTCCATTGAAATTGTTTTTAACTTACTCTTAAATTCTTGAAACAACAAAACATCCAAGAAATGTATTGTATATACTTTATGTTTTTCTAATTTCTAGTAACCTAGATCCTTGAGAAAAAAAGCATATTGTTTGTTTTTTTTTCATTTTCCCACTGAGTCATTCTGATTGATTTTTCTAAACCCAGCAGACTATCTTTCATACAGTATATATATGTATAGATGGATTTTTTTTTTTAAATGTTGTTTGCAACAAGATTATGTTAACAATAGTTCATGGAATATCAGGATCTGAGCAATAAACACTGGTTTAGGGCACTGTATATATGCAAAAATGTATAAAAGAATGTAGGTCTGTTTAAAGTTAGCTTGAACTAATGACTCTATCTTATACAAGATATTCAGATTGCCCTGGCATGTCTCAAACAATGATAATTATACTTACAGTATACACATTCTAATATGGCTTTCCTTATCACCTTGCAAACAGGTCAAATATAAAGATATTTCAAATGAATTAGAGCTATTTAGCAGGTACATAGAAGATGAAGAACTTATAATTAATAAGAAGAGTTAACAAGTTTCACTAGCGATAATGTTGTAAAATTGGTATAAGTAAAACGTAAAAAAAAAAAAAAAAAAGAACAGAAGCACATAAGTACAAAAGATGAAAAGATACAATATTAGAGACAAAATCTCCAGGCAACATATTTATAGCAGAATTGTTTTCAGATAATAATTCAAGGCTTCTGCTGAAAACTTACATTTTCTTTGTGAACTGAAACAAAAATTAATAATGTCCACAAAGCTAAAGTAATAAAAGCCTGTTGTCCACGATAATCTATCTATATTTATCTTTATAGCTCTCTGCTGCTTTCCAAACTAAAAACAAATTTCAAGTTACTACATTAAAGAGACGAACCAATCAAGCTTCCAAAATTCACAGTAAAAATTCTTGTCAGAACAGTCAGTTGGACATCTGATCATAATTTGGCTTGTGATCAAAATTAAAATCATTGTAATGCTTGCAAACCTCATTGACAAATCTGAGCAAAGACAAAATAATCGAGTGCTTTTCAAATATATATCTAAATCTGTAAGATTTGATAATTCTTTAATTCCTGGTGTGATCTCAAATATTTTGATGTAAGGCAGAAATAAATATTCTTCAAAAAGTTATTTAGGTCATATAGAATATATGGTCACATAGATAAACCACTATCACCATAGATCAGTCTTCTTGGACTGATTCTCTTACTTTTGGACACAATGCAAGTGACTCCAGAAGTCCTTGAAAACAAATATATATAATAACATTTTCAACTACAATATTGTAAAAGCTCTATTATCTGGTGGAGGTGGAGATTAATAAAATATGACAGTTATTTATTTATTTTATTTATTTAAGGTTTTTATATACCGGCAATCATGAAAACATATCTTGCTGGTTTACATGAAACGGGAGTGCATTAAATACATCAATTCGAACTATGGTGACCGAAGGAGCAGTTACAAATAACAAGGGTAGCAAAACTTGGAGAAGAAGGAAGAGATAGGAAAGAATAAATGGTTAAACGGTATACAAATAAATTAAATGCTAAGTACAAATGGCATGATTAATGATTGAGAGTTTTGTGGATGATTTATGGTTGAGAGTTATCTGAGAGTGCTTTTATTACTGCTCCAGCCCTAACCCTCCAAAGCAACAACATGCAGGGAAAAGGGTTGGGGGTAGGAGAGCGGGGGTGTTTGAGGCTAGAGTGGACAGAACACTGAGACATATCAGAGAAGAGCAACTCTGTTCCTTAAGTAGTCCTCTCCCCTTCTGTCATTCCATCCATACTGAAAGTGCTGCCTAGTAGAGATGTGAATCGTTTTCCATATCGTCTTAACGATAGAAATCGTGTGGCAGGAGAAGAAAATCGTGTTTGGCACGATTATTTCGTTGAAAAATCGTTAAAAATCGTTTTTTCCGATTAGTGCGCACTAACTCGAGTTAGTGCGCACTAACTCCCCATTAGTGCGCACTAACTCGAGTTAGTGCGCACTAACTCCCCGTTAGTGCGCACTAACTCGAGTTAGTGCGCACTAACTCAAAATGATACAAATAGACACTTTCCAGGTCACTGAAGGTCAGTTAGGAAAGAATATGTGTTCCTATTGGCTGGCAGCCCTCTTATCTATTGATGTTACCAAGGTTACCACTGAGGTGATGGTTGGGGGGATGGGAAATGGAACTGGAAACTCATGAACACCAACAGAAAATGAAACAAAGTGTTCACACTTCCCAGGTCAGTAAAGGTCACTTAGGAATGAATATGTATTCCTATTGGCTGGCTGTGCTCTTATCTATTGATGTTACCAAGGTTACCACTGAGGTAATGGTTGGGGGGATGTGAAATGGAAACAGTTGGAAGCTTGACATGTGATGATCAGCACTCACGTGACTAGAACTTCTTTGTTTATTATTTTTGTTAGCAGACACGTGCATGTTGAATTTGCCAATCACTATGCATTTTAGAAAGGTGGTCCTGGCTGGAACTGTACACAGTTCAAATATATGTAATTGATTGTTGGTAAGTGTATTTTTTAAGTAGCCACACTGGCACAAGTATGTTTACTTTTCCTCCTACTTAACTCACTAGCTCAGCTTTGTAAGAAGGGCTTCTCTGCTTCAGTGAGGGTCAGGCAGCTCCCCCCTGTCTGTGAAGCCAGCCTCTCACTAGTAATGCAGGGAGGGAGCTGTCTCAGACTTCACCATCCTCCCCCCCCCCCCTCACCCACACACCATTCACTAGCTGGGACATGGGGGAAGTCAGGAGTGAGGGTCAGGCAGCTCCCCCCTGTCTGTGACGCCAGCCTCTCACTAGTAATGCAGGGAGGGAGCTGTCTCAGACTTCACCATCCTCCCCCCCTCCCCTCACACCATTCAGTAGCTGGGACATGGGGGAAGTCAGGAGTGAGGGTCAGGCAGCTCCCCCCTGTCTGTGAAGCCAGCCTCTCACTAGTAATGCAGGGAGGGAGCTGTCTCAGACTTCACCATCCTCCTCCCCCCCCCCCTCACCCACACACCATTCACTAGCTGGGACATGGGGGAAGTCAGGAGTGAGGGTCAGGCAGCTCCCCCCTGTCTGTGTAGGCAGCCTCTCACTAGTAATGCAGGGAGGGAGCTGTCTCAGACTTCACCATCCTCCCCCCCCCCCTCACCCACACACCATTCACTAGCTGGGACATGGGGGAAGTCAGGAGTGAGGGTCAGGCAGCTCCCCCCTGTCTGTGAAGCCAGCCTCTCACTAGTAATGCAGGGAGGGAGCTGTCTCAGACTTCACCATCCTCCTCCCCCCCCCCTCACCCACACACCATTCACTAGCTGGGACATGGGGGAAGTCAGGAGTGAGGGTCAGGCAGCTCCCCCCTGTCTGTGAAGCCAGCCTCTCACTAGTAATGCAGGGAGGGAGCTGTCTCAGATTTCACCATCCTCCTCCCCCCCCCCCCCACCCACACACCATTCACTAGCTGGGACATGGGGAAGTCAGGAGTGAGGGTCAGGCAGCTCCCCCCTGTCTGTGAAGCCAGCCTCTCACTAGTAATGCAGGGAGGGAGCTGTCTCAGACTTCACCATCCTCCCCCCCCCCCCTCACCCACACACCATTCACTAGCTGGGACATGGGGGAAGTCAGGAGTGAGGGTCAGGCAGCTCCCCCCTGTCTGTGACGCCAGCCTCTCACTAGTAATGCAGGGAGGGAGCTGTCTCAGACTTCACCATCCTCCTCCCCCCCCCCCTCACCCACACACCATTCACTAGCTGGGACATGGGGAAGTCAGGAGTGAGGGTCAGGCAGCTCCCCCCTGTCTGTGAAGCCAGCCTCTCACTAGTAATGCAGGGAGGGAGCTGTCTCAGACTTAACCATCCTCCCCCCCCCCCCTCACCCACACACCATTCACTAGCTGGGACATGGGGGAAGTCAGGTAGTGAGGGTCAGGCAGCTCCCCCCTGTCTGTGAAGCCAGCCTCTCACTAGTAATGCAGGGAGGGAGCTGTCTCAGACTTCACCATCCTCCTCCCCCCCCCCCCTCACCCACACACCATTCACTAGCTGGGACATGGGGGAAGTCAGGAGTGAGGGTCAGGCAGCTCCCCCCTGTCTGTGAAGCCAGCCTATCACTAGTAATGCAGGGAGGGAGCTGTCTCAGACTTCACCATCCTCCCCCCCCCCCTCACCCACACACCATTCACTAGCTGGGACATGGGGGAAGTCAGGAGTGAGGGTCAGGCAGCTCCCCCCTGTCTGTGAAGCCAGCCTCTCACTAGTAATGCAGGGAGGGAGCTGTCTCAGACTTCACCATCCTCCCCCCCCTCACCCACACACCATTCACTAGCTGGGACATGGGGGAAGTCAGGAGTGAGGGTCAGGCAGCTCCCCCCTGTCTGTGAAGCCAGCCTCTCACTAGTAATGCAGGGAGGGAGCTGTCTCAGACTGGTTTCAGGGTTAGGGCACTGTGTGCAGGAAAAGATCACAACACTCCTGGTATTAATAGGGATAGGGCACTGTAAGAGATGACTGTAGTAGATTGAATAAAGATCTGATGTTTCTGCTCTCCTCACACCAAACAAAAACAACACACAAGCAGAGAAGCCCTTCTTACAAAGCTGAGCTAGTGAGTTAAGTAGGAGGAAAAGTAAACATACTTGTGCCAGTGTGGCTACTTAAAAAATACACTTACCAACAATCAATTACATATATTTGAACTGTGTACAGTTCCAGCCAGGACCACCTTTCTAAAATGCACAGTGATTGGCAAATTCAACATGCACTAGCCTTTCAGGTGCCTGCTAACAAAAATAATAAACAAACAAGTTCTAGTCACGTGAGTGCTGATCATTACATTACTTTTTTTGTCAAGCTTCCAACTGTTTCCATTTCACATCCCCCCAACCATTACCTCAGTGTTAGCCTTGGTAACATCAATAGATAAGAGCACAGCCAGCCAATAGGAATACATACATACATATTCATTCCTAAGTGACCTTTACTGACCTGGGAAGTGTGAACACTTTGTTTCATTTTCTGTTGGTGTTCGTTAGTTTCCAGTTCCATTTCCCATCCCCCCAACCATCACCTCAGTGGTAACCTTGGTAACATCAATAGATAAGAGGGCAGCCAGCCAATAGGAACACATATTCATTCCTAACTGACCTTCAGTGACCTGGAAAGTGTTTATTTGTATCATTTTCAGTTAGTGCGCACTAAATCGAGTTAGTGCGCACTAACGGGGAGTTAGTGCGCACTAACACGATTTAACGATTTTTAACGATAAATCGTTAGAATTTCTATTGTATCATGTTCTATAACGATTTAAGACGATATTAACATTATCGGACGATAATTTTAATCGTTGAAAAACGATTCACATCCCTACTGCCTAGGGAAGACCTTCGTTTATCAGAAAATTCTGTAAAATAGTGGATAAAGGTACTTTTTCTGTAATTCTTTGTTCATGTTTGCCTAGGGAAGCCACACATACATTTTGTCAGCACAGCAGGTCTTTTCAACGATGTTAATGTGACTACTTGGTCACATTTACCCATAAGCCTAGTCTAGGAGGGCAATTTTCAGAAGCCATTTAGCTGGGTGTATTGTCTATTTGAAAAATGCCTAGTCTTTCCTCACCTAAAATAAAGTATCAGGATTATAAACATGCATTCTTTTAGGCAATTAAAAAGTAGGTATGTTTAGGTTTATTGGGGGGGGGGGTTGTGTAATAATGCCTGTAAATAGCATTTTCAAATACATGTGCACTATTTTCATGGGAAAAAGTACCTACAGTAAAAACAGGTACAATGCTCTGTGCGAACACAAGAACAAAATCTGCTAGGGGTGTGAATTTGTTTCCAACGTATTAGTAATCTGCAACGTATAGGGCCATATTTGTTGTATTTGTGGGGAAGTGAAACGTATCGCAATTCCCCACGAATAAAACAAATCTTCACCGAATTATTCGGCTGCTAAAGGAGCAAATTTAAACAACCCACCCCCACCCTCCTGACGCCCCCAAGACTTACCAAAACTCCCTGGTGGTCAGCGGGGGGTCCAGGAGCCATCTCCTGCACTCACGCCGTCGGCTGCTGGTATTCAAAATGGTGCCGATAGCCTTTGACCTTACTATGTCACAGGGGCTACCGGTGCCATTGGTCGGCCCCTGTCACATGGTAGGAGCAATGGATAGTCGGCACCATCCATTGTGGGGGTCAGGAGGGCCCCACAAAAGTTGCCAAATGTCCCTGGTGGTCCAGCGGGGGTCTGGGAGCGATCTCCTTCACTCGGGCCTTCGGCTGCCAGTAATCAAAATGGCACCGATACCCTTTGCCCTCACTATGTCACAGGGGCCGACCAATGGCACCAGAAGCCCCTGTTTTAAAGACTAACAGGGTCATTCATCAAATCGCGTTAGGGTCATATGGCACGATAAAAGGGGTCTAACGCATGTTAGATGCCTGCTAGTTAGTGTGTCGTGAGTTAGTATGCAAATATGATCATAAGAATGCAAGAACTAGAAAATAATGCAAATGAGGGACTCCTACAGTATTTTGTGTTGAAATAATGCATATTAATGCAGGAAATAATGTGGGAAATAACAACACCTTTTTTTGAGGTAGGGGAAACATTTTTTACATGCAACAGCGGCTGTATACACGGATCATGGTTATTATCATGGCTATTAGCGCATGATAAAATGAGGCCTTATCTTAGGGCATCCCGACAGTGCCTTATCTTAGGGCATCCCGACAGTGAGGTTCCAATAATTAGAAAAGTAGTCCAAGTGCCTGTAACTAAAAACTCACCTGAGCTAAAAAATTCTAACTTATCCCTATCAATTAAAAAGCAGAATAAAAATACAAACAAAAAACAAACTTTGAAATGTTTGTATGCTAATGCCAGAAGTCTAAGAAGTAAGATGGGAGAATTAGAATGTATAGCAGTAAATGATGACATAGACTTAATTGGCATCTCAGAGACATGGTGGAAAGAGGATAACCAATGGGACAGTGCTATACCGGGGTACAAATTATATCGCAATGACAGAGAGGAGCAGTCGGGAGGAGGTGTGGCGCTTTATGTCCGGGATGGCATAGAGTCCAACAGGATAAACATCCTGCATGAGACTAAATACAAAATTGAATCTTTATGGGTAGAAATCCCTTGTGTATCAGGGAAGACTACAGTGATAGGGGTATACTACCGTCCACCTGGTCAAGATGGTGAGATGGACAGTGAAATGCTAAGAGAAATTAGGGAAGCTAACCAAATTGGTAGTGCAGTAATAATGGGAGACTTCAATTACCCCAATATAGACTGGATAAATGTATCATCGGGTCACGCTAGAGAGATAACGTTCCTGGAAGGAATACATGATAGCTTTATGGAGCAATTGGTTCAGGAACCGACGAGAGAGGGAGCAATTTTAGATCTAATTCTCAGTGGAGCACAGGACTTGGTGAGAGAGGTAACGGTGGTGGGGCCGCTTGGCAATAGTGATCATAATATGATCAAATTTGATTTAATGACTGGAAAAGGAACAGTGTGCAAATCCAAGGCTCTCGTGCTAAACTTTCAAAAGTGAAACTTTGATAAAATGAGAAAAATTGTTAGAAAAAAACTGAAAGGAGCAGCTACAAAAGTAAAAAATGTCCAAGAGGCGTGGTCATTGTTAAAAAATACCATTCTAGAAGCACAGTCCAGATGTATTCCACACATAAAGAAAGGTGGAAAGAAGGCAAAACGATTACCGGCATGGTTAAAAGGGGAGGTGAAAGAAGCTATTTTAGCCAAAAGATCTTCATTCAAAAATTGGAAGAAGGATCCAACAGAAGAAAATAGGATAAAGCATAAACATTGGCAAGTTAAATGTAAGACATTGATAAGACAGGCTAAGAGAGAATTTGAAAAGAAGTTGGCTGTAGAGGCAAAAACTCACAGTAAAAACCTTTTTAAATATATCCGAAGCAGAAAGCCTGTGAGGGAGTCAGTTGGACCGTTAGATGATCGAGGGGTTAAAGGGGCACGTAGAGAAGATAAGGCCATCGCGGAAAGATTAAATGATTTCTTTGCTTCGGTGTTTACTGAAGAGGATGTTGGGGAGGTACCCGTAATGGAGAAGGTTTTCATGGGTAATGATTCAGATGGACTGAATCAAATCACGGTGAACCTAGAAGATGTGGTAGGCCTGATTGACAAACTGAAGAGTAGTAAATCACCTGGACCGGATGGTATACACCCCAGAGTTCTGAAGGAACTAAAAAATGAAATTTCAGACATATTAGTAAAAATGTGTAACTTATCATTAAAATCATCCATTGTACCTGAAGACTGGAGGATAGCAAATGTAACCCCAATATTTAAAAAGGGCTCCAGGGGCGATCCGGGAAACTACAGACCGGTTAGCCTGACTTCAGTGCCAGGAAAAATAGTGGAAAGTGTTCTAAACATCAAAATCACAGAACATATAGAAAGACATGGTTTAATGGAACAAAGTCAGCATGTCTTTACCCAGGGCAAGTCTTGCCTCACAAATCTGCTTCACTTTTTTGAAGGAGTTAATAAACATGTGGATAAAGGTGAACCGGTAGATATAGTATACTTGGATTTTCAGAAGGCGTTTGACAGAGTTCCTCATGAGAGGCTTCTAGGAAAAGTAAAAAGTCATGGGATAGGTGGCGATGTCCTTTCGTGGATTGCAAACTGGCTAAAAGACAGGAAACAGAGAGTAGGATTAAATGGGCAATTTTCTCAGTGGAAGGGAGTGGACAGTGGAGTGCCTCAGGGATCTGTATTGGGACCCTTACTGTTCAATATATTTATAAATGATCTGGAAAGAAATACGACGAGTGAGATAATCAAATTTGCAGATGACACAAAATTGTTCAGAGTAGTTAAATCACAAGCAGATTGTGATAAATTGCAGGAAGACCTTGTGAGACTGGAAAATTGGGCATCCAAATGGCAGATGAAATTTAATGTGGATAAGTGCAAGGTGATGCATATAGGGAAAAATAACCCATGCTATAATTACACGATGTTGGGTTCCATATTAGGTGCTACAACCCAAGAAAGAGATCTAGGTGTCATAGTGGATAACACATTGAAATCGTCGGTTCAGTGTGCTGCGGCAGTCAAAAAAGCAAACAGAATGTTGGGAATTATTAGAAAAGGAATGATGAATAAAACGGAAAATGTCATAATGCCTCTGTATCGCTCCATGGTGAGACCGCACCTTGAATACTGTGTACAATTCTGTTCACCGCATCTCAAAAAAGATATAATTGCGATGGAGAAGGTACAGAGAAGGGCTACCAAAATGATAAGGGGAATGGAACAACTCCCCTATGAGGAAAGACTAAAGAGGTTAGGACTTTTCAGCTTGGAGAAGAGACGACTGAGGGGGGATATGATAGAGGTGTTTAAAATCATGAGAGGTCTAGAACGGGTAGATGTAAATTGGTTATTTACTCTTTTGGATAGTAGAAAGACTAGGGGACACTCCATGAAGTTAGCATGGGGCACATTTAAAACTAATCGGAGAAAGTTCTTTTTTACTCAACGCACAATTAAACTCTGGAATTTGTTGCCAGAGAATGTGGTTCGTGCAGTTAGTATAGCTGTGTTTAAAAAAGGATTGGATAAGTTCTTGGAGGAGGTCCATTACCTGCTATTAAGTTCACTTAGAGAATAGCCACTGCCATTAGCAATGGTTACATGGAATAGACTTAGTTTTTGGGTACTTGCCAGGTTCTTATGGCCTGGATTGGCCACTGTTGGAAACAGGATGCTGGGCTTGATGGACCCTTGGTCTGACCCAGTATGGCATTTTCTTATGTTCTTATGTTCTTATCTTGGACACACCTATGAAGCCTTTTTGGGTCAATAAAAACAACTTTTCTTAATTGTCCTGTCTTCCTAAAGCTACTATGTTTGGTGGAGGTTTACTTGTAGTAGTATACTGGCTGCTTCAGGCTGCTTCAGGCTGCTCGGCGACGACAATAACAAGAACAATAAAAACCACAACAATAGGCAAGGGAAGTTCAAACCCTTCCTAAGGACGTCCCTGCCCAGGAGCCAGAGCCACTAGCCCTGCCAGTAGAGAAACCTGGCCACGGCAGGGCTTGCCATGCAGGAGAGCACTGCAGTGATAAGAAGAGAGCATCTTTCATCCATGTACCACATCGTTGGGAATGCCTGAGGGGTATGTGGTTGCCAGACATTGCCTCAGTTCTCAGGCACTTATAAAATTATATGAGGAACTCAGAGGTGATTTGGATCTGGTCACAGAAAGTGCCCACGCTATACCGGACCATACTAAATTATTGTGCACCTTACATTTCGTGGCATCTGACATCTTCCAAACAATAGTTGGGGTCTTCGGGGGAATGTCCCAAACCTCTTTTTCCTGTTGTAAATGGCTGCATTAATTGCTACATAACATTCCCTTGTGAAAGGCAGGACTTGATGGAATTGAAGAGAAGGTTTTATGCCATTGCCAACTTTCCAAATATACTAGGAGCTATTGACTGCTTCTGATTAAAGATGTATATAATGACAGCATTCTGTGCTAGACTGAAAGAGAAGTCCCATTCTTTAGTCAGAGGTGAGATACCTTCACAATGGAAGAGGTCAAACTTTTGTTATAGCTGCACTGTGACATTAGCATAGCTATTAGGGATGTGAATCGTTTTTTGACGATTTAAAATATCGTCCGATATATTTTAAATCGTCAAAAATCGTTAGAGCCGCGATACAATAACAATTCCCCCGATTTATCGTCAAAAAATCGTAAATCGGGGGAAGGGGGAGGGGAAGGGGGAGGGCGGGAAAACCGGCACACTAAAACTACCCTAAAACCCACCCCGACCCTTTAAAATAAATCCCCCACCCTCCCGAACCCCCCCAAAATGCCTTAAATTACCTGGGGTCAGAGGAAGGGTCCCGGTGTGATCTTTTACTCTCGGACCTCCGTGCGTTGTAGAAATGGCGCCGGCGCTACCTTTGACCTGTCATATCAGGTCAAAGGTAGCGCCGG
This sequence comes from Rhinatrema bivittatum, assembly GCF_901001135.1. NCBI lineage: Eukaryota > Metazoa > Chordata > Amphibia > Gymnophiona > Rhinatrematidae > Rhinatrema > Rhinatrema bivittatum. The sequence continues at coordinate 177,314,831 of NC_042615.1, forward strand.
CGCCATTTTGTTTTTTTGTCCCCCGACGTCAGGAGCGTAGGAGATCGCTCCCGGACCCCCGCTGGACCCCCAGGGACTTTTGGCCAGCTTGGGGGGGGCCTCCTGACCCCCACAAGACTTGCCAAAAGTCCAGCGGGGGTCCGGGAGCGATCTCCTACCGCGAATCGTTTTTCCGTACGGAAAAACGATTCGACTGCAGGAGGTCGTTCCGGACCCCCGCTGGACTTTTGGCAAGTCTTGTGGGGGTCAGGAGGCCCCCCCAAGCGGCCAAAAGTCCCTGGGGGTCCAGCAGGGGTCCGGGAGCGATCTCCTACGCTCCTGACGTCGGGGGACAAAAAAACAAATGGCGCCGGCGCTACCTTTGATCTTTCATATGACAGGTCAATCGTAGTGCCGGTGCCATTTCTACAACGCACGGAGGTCCGAGAGTAAAAGATCACACCGGGACCCTTCCCCTGGACCCCAGGTAATTTAAGGCATTTTGGGGGGGTTCGGGAGGGTGGGGGATTTATTTTAAAGGGTTGGGGTGGGTTTTAGGGTTGTTTTAGTGTGCCGGTTTTCCTGCCCTCCCCCTTCCCCTCCCCCCCACTGGACCCCAGGTAATTTAAGGCATTTTGGGGGGGTTCGGGAGGGTGGGGGATTTATTTTAAAGGGTCGGGGTGGGTTTTAGGGATGTTTTAGTGTGCCGGTTTTCGATTTACACAATTTACACGATATTTAAAAAACCCAAACTGCGACGATCCAATTCCCTCCCCCTCCCAGCCGAAATTGATCGTTAAGACGATCGATCACACGATTCACATCTCTAATAGCTATATAACCTAATGGTTATTAACAGTGTTAAAGCATTACAACTGCACCTCTAGCCAAGCCTTTCTACACCTATTCTACCAAACAGTGTATGAAGGTGAACACTAGCTAGCTAGTGGCCATCTCACATACATTCCCATGTACCCAAGAGTTAGCTAGGAGAAGGCAACATGAGCCACTTGTGAAGCTCCAGAGTAAGGAGTTTTGTGTTTTGCTCTGTCTTCCTTGGGAGCATATAATGAGCAGTCAGTTGTATGGCCTAGGCGATATGGTCTTGTATGCAAGCAATGTGCCTGGTTGGAATGGCCAATGGCACTCTAGCATATAAAGTCATGAGAGTCCCAAATATTTTACCTAGTGAACCTTTAAGAAAATAAATCACACAATGAAAAATACAACTAGAAAGTGAAGTTATAAATACTGTGACCACTTTATTACACAACAATTGTAGTCAACAGAATCAAAGCAAGTCACTGTCTTTTGTAATCACATTCTGCAAGGACAAGTGATCAATTAGCACATGACATGACATGACTTGACTGTGAAGGACTTCAAAGGGGCGTGGGATAAACACTGTGGATCCATAAAGTCTAGAGGACGTGAATGAAAAGTGGGTGGCTCGCGGGAATGACGGCTACTACCTGGAGATAATACCCTTATTCAATAAACATACACATGATTAATGCGACTCCAACATTGCTCCAAGCTTCAACGGCAAGAGGAAATGTGGAAAAAGATTTGCATTCACAAAAAGCGGGGAGTAGCTTGCTTGTTACGGCGGTTACTACCCCAAACCAAATAAGCTTGATACTTCACTTTCAATGCATAACCAGCATAGCTCTCTGCTTCTACGGCAGGGGAGGAAGTCTGATACTATGTGCATAACCAGCATAGCTCTCTGCTTCTACAGCAGGGGAGGAAGTCTGATACTATGTGGATATCCAGCATAGCTCTCTGCTTCTACGGCAGGGGAGGAAGTCTGATACTACGTGCATATCCAGCATAGCTCTCTGCTTCTATGGCAGGGGAGAAAGTTTGATACTACGTGCATATCCGGCATAGCTCTCTGCTTCTACGGCAGGGGAGAAAGTCTGATACTACGTGCATATCCAGCAAAGCTCTCTGCTTCTATGGCAGGGGAGAAAGTCTGATACTACGTGCATATCCAGCAAAGCTTTCTGCTTCAATGGCAGGGGGAATGAAGAAAAGTGGATCTATATACAGACAACAACCAACAGGGACTGAGTCGCATAGTCTGGGTAGACAAATGGGCATGGGTGTAGCTTGCTTATTGCAGCGGTTACTACCCCTAAGTAATTAAGCTAGATATTACACTTAGATGTAGCTCCAACACTGCTCTGGTGGGAGTGGAATGGAAATAGAACCAAAGGGTTACTAAGAGCCAAGAGTAACAGATAAGTATGAGAAAAAAAAAATAAAAGTGCGAAGCTTGCTGGGCAGACTAGATGGGCCGTTTGGTCTTCTTCTGCCGTCATTTCTATGTTTCTATGTTTCTAAGACATTGTAACTGAAATGACCAGCACATTTATTGTTGAACTGTACATGCATAGCTCCAAATGGCAACATGACATATACAGTATTAGCATCTTATTGTTTTGAATAATCAAGATTACAGCAAAGAACAATGAAAGTGGATGTTGCAAATGAATAGTTACAGTACAGCTCTAATGTTAGAACTGATACAAGCACAATTATATGGTGGCAGGAGAAGGCCCAGTCTATGTTGAAAGAGTGCATTCAAAGGGGATAGACTAAGGGCCAAGGCAGCAGAATTCAATAAGCAGGCATCAGGACCAGGACGGAAGAGTGAAGCATGGATACAGAGTACCAGGAGATTACACAGCAGTATGAAGGCAGTAACAGGATGCTATGAGATGAGATAAGACACCAGCATGGAGGCCACAGCAGGATGAGATGAGATAAGATTTATTTATTTATTTAGCACTTTTATATACCGATATTCAAGTAACAGGGTTACCAATCACTTCGGTTTACATTCCAACCAAAAACCATGACATGAAAATGTCTTACATTAAACAAGGGTGATCAAACTTGGGTACAAAGAACTGGGTTTAACATAGTGTATAAGAAAAGGAGACTTGGCCGGCGAGCTAAAGCTAGCTGGTGCTGTGTTCGGAGACTAAGAATAGGGCAAAGGGAATAAGTGCTACTACAGCGGATTTATTGGAGCAAAAGTACCATAAGAGATTTGCCAAGGACAGAGACTACTAGTGGGAGATTTGACAGATAGCTGAGGTAGGAGAAGGCTTGGTTGAAGATCAGATGAGACACTAGTTTGAAGGCAGCTGCAGGATGAGATGAGATGAGACCCCAGCTTGGAAGCAGCAGAAGGATGAGCTGAGACAGTAGTAGCAGGAGCAGGAGATGAAACATGATGAGATGAGACAGCAGCTGGACCAAGACTAGAGACTGCATCAATGAGGTTGGAGTACAGGCAGAGCATAGAGGAGGGCATTATAAGTAGGCAGCAGGACAATATTGCAAGGTTCCGGAGTTTCCTCAGAGCAAACAGCTATTGTGACAATCCTTAATGTTATTTAAGCCAGGATGATAAGAGACAATGAACAAAGATCATGGCCCACCAGCCTTGCCAGGAATTCAAACGTTTCATAGATTCCACTCTTTCAAGGCCAACAGTAGCGAAGATTTCTCATTTTCCCACACCATAGTTGCATTCTATTGAAGATAACTTCTGGGAAAGGTACCCACATGGGTGTAACAGAGAATTAGGATCTTTGCAACAAGACTGCACCTATGCCAACCTCAGAGGCATCTACTTCTAAGACAAAAGGCTTTGCTAGATCATGGTAATGAAGGATTGGAGTAGATACAAAGAGTTATTTCAGTTCTTCAAAGGCCTGCTGGTCTTGGGGATTCCAAGCATTCTTTGACATGTTCTTACATGTAAGGGCAGTAAGTGGAGCCACTACCTTGGAGAAGTTTTGATTAAATCACTGACAAGAGTTAGCAAAGCTCAGAAAACACTGTAGCATCTTGAAGCACAAAGATACCGGTCAATTAAGCACTGTGGTTACCTTATCCAAATCTATTTCAAACCCTTGAGCTATGATTACATACCCCAAGATGTAGACTTGCTCTGCTCACACATTTCTCAACTTTGCTGTAGAGTTTTGGTTTGTGAAAATGAGAGAGAACATCTCCTACATGAGGCCTATGGGTGGCCAAATCTGAGGAGAAAATCAAGATACGCTCAAGGATACTTGGAAGACTCGGACAAGGATCCAGGACACTTAGAAGACTCAGGTGAGGATTCAGGATTCAGGCACTAGTACAGGGTGAGTACTGCACCGCAGCATGCCCTACACAGCCACCTATGGCTGATCACGGACCTCGCTGAAAGTGAAGCAGGCTCCAGGTGAGAAAGTGAAGACTTGGAACCAGAAACATGTCAAAGATTCAGGAGAGGCCTGCACAGAGGCATGCCCTACACTGCCGCCCCTGGCTGGTTGCGAACCATGCTGAAGCAGAGCAGGTTCTGGCTTGAGTCTAGGGCATGGACGGAAGTAGAAACAAGGTACTCCGTAGACCAGGAACAGAATTCAAGACTCAGGATTCAAAACTTGGAACTCGGATTCAGGAGCAGACCTTGGCATTAAAAACAAGGGCCTTCCGGAGACTTGTGCTGCAGACGTGAAGACAGGTCTTGTGCCAAAAAGCACCGTACACAGACCCCCATGGGCTGGTCACAGATCACGACGGTGGCACTCCAGGAAAGGTAGACAAGCAGGAACCTGGGAGCAGGATGAAGAACCGAACATGAGGACGTCAGAACCAGAAATGGAGCACAAAACTTCAGGATCATCAGGAAATTCAGGACATAGAATATCGGAACTTCAGGTCATGGAATATCAGGACACCGAAGAAACGACGAAGGAACTCCAATGAAGAACAGGACCAGGAACATCAGATGAAGGAGACCAGGAACATCAGGAACATTAAACGAGGAGCCATCTAGACACGAGGAAACCACGGAGGACCTTGACCAGAGAAGAGCCACAGATAACTTTGAAACCCAGTTCGAAGGCCCCGAGGAAGTGGGAGAGAGCCCTTTTTTAGGGCTAGTGAAGGCGACGACTGATGAGGTCATCCAGTGGGGCCACTGGCTTTTCCTGCTGCTGGCCCTTTAAATATTGAACTGAGGCTCATGTGTGTGCCTAGAGGCCCGGGGACAGGCAGGAGCAGGCGTCGGAGGCATTCCTGCCGTGACAGTGGAGAAAGTCAGTGGCAGCACTAGGGCCACAAAGAGGAGCATTGGCAGCGGCTTCCCAGCAGTGAAGAGGGCTAGAGTCAGCAGCGGAGTGGCCTAGGCCACAAGAAGGCAGAGGCATGGTGTCGTGTGGTATCCTGCAGGAGCAGTAGTAGCATAGGGCAGGTGAGAGGATGCTCGCGGGATGGGCTCCGTGAGCAGCATTTTAACACATAGGCACATGGAGATCAAGTCATCCAACTCTAAAGGCAGCTCTCTGCAGGTTAGTTCATCCTTGATCCAATCTTCTAAGCAATTCAGGAAGGCTACAACAAGGACCTCTTTATTCCAGCCCACCTCTGCTGCAACTGTGCAGAATTATATAATATAATGCCCCACAGTATGAATCCTTTGCTTCATATGGAGAAGGGAAATAGAGGTTGAGATCAAGGAGTCAGGGATATAAAAAATGCATTTAAACACTATGAAAAAGCATTGCAGACTGAGATCATGGGGTCCTGTCTTTCCCAGAGTGGGAAGGTCCAGGCCAAAACCTTCCCAGTCAGTAAGGATATTATGTATGCCACTCAGGAAAATGAGAGGCTTGCAGGATAAAGAATATAAAGCACTGATTCAACAAGCCCCGACAGGCTTTTGGATCTCCAGAGAAGCGCAAAAGAATTTCTACCTGAGGCTCCATAGGCATATGCTCCACAGCTGCAGGAACAGAAGGTGGGATTTGCTGCAGCAAATGGTCTAGAGGGCCACAGAAAAATGTAACCAGAGGTTAATATTTACAGAAAAAAAGGAGGGAGTTAAATATTTTTATTGATTTACCTGTTCTTGGAGTAAGCCGAGAAGATGATAATTCCAGAGCTGTTGTAGCCTATGCTGAAATTCATAGGGTGTCCCTGATCCATGATACAGGCTGCCAGGAGTGTTAAAGGCCATGATGGAATATGATATGTCGCCATCATGGCTCATGACTGAGGCTTGGCTGTGCTGTTTTGAGTGAAAACATAATGGAGAGTTTCCAGATACAGTTGCTTTCCATACTGCAGTTATCACAGCTGCAGGAGAGGCAGGCAGCCAGCTGTTTAGGAGAGCTGCAGGGATTCCCTGTCTCACGGCTCTAAGAAGAGACTGCCAGTCAGCTGTTTGGGGACCATTCAGGCAACGTGTTGCTTCCCCGGGTTGGCAGAGGTGAAAGGTGGACCAGGGAAGAGAAGAGAGAGGCAAATCCACTATCGCAGGAGAGACAGTACTGCTCCGGGCCATTGAACTGAAGCAGCAGCAGCACTGGGGATGCTACCACTGTCCTGGAGGAGCCAGAACTCGGTGTTGAGATCCCTAGGAAAGTTCCTGGTGCACACATGAAGAGCAGGTCGCACCAGATGTGACATCATGGGCATTTTCAATTCATGGCTAGATCGGTGGCAATTTTAAACTTAAAAATAAAAAGAACCACGTGGTGAAAACAAATTAAAAGCAGACTATTCTGAGCGCTCAGCCCAAGCTCCACATGAATTTGGGAGCCCTATGTGAGAGTCACCCCACTCAACTTTAAGGATGCCCCCAAAGTTTCTTTAAAATTTAAATTTGAGAAAAAACAAAAACAGTGGGGAGGTTGGGGAGACCTCTTCTAAAGGCCACTGGTGGTTTGGGATGCCACAATTTTCCTGAATTACCCCTTTTTAAATGGGTGCCTAGGCTAATTAAAAATGGCCAGAATTTGACTTGATTAGTGAAGAGGAGGTGATGAGGGAAACCTCAGTGTCCTCACCTGGTGTTTTTGATGGATTTGGAGGGATTTAATATTGGTGTTGATTTAAGCTGTGCAAAATAGCTCAAAAGGGGACAAAAAGCAGGGAACTTCCATGATCAAACACCAGCAAACCCTAAAGAGAGAACTGGGAAATCCTCTACATGTTGTTATTTTAAGGGAAGTTGGAGAGAAAGGGTTAAGATTTATTGAGATAGCATAGAAAGTGTTTTCCCCTATAATTGGGATCTGAGACTTTGGAAAATAATGTAAACCACTATAAAACCTTCACAGACCACTAGAAAGAAAAAAACTTGAGTTTAAAAGTCAAATTTTTGAATGAATCAGACTTTATTTCATATGATCCACTCCTGATTTTACTACAGCTGACTCTATTTCACAGAGGCACTGTGGAGAATTCCTGTTAGCGTCTATGAAAATGATGTCACCTCACATCTATGTGTCAGATCTGAGGGGATGCTGTGAAGAGGCTTGCAGAATTATACATATGAGTTTCCCACTGATAGGAAAATTCAGATCACATCCTAGGATCTAAAATTTAAAACATTTATTTCTATAACCTAATACAAAGAAGGTGGACATCCATGGGTTAAAGCAGATTGAAATTGGTCCTAAAGGACCCCTGAGAATTAATTTATCTAAGGCATCACCAGAGCACTGATCTCACTGAAGGGTGGTAATTGGAGAATTCAGTCAGTCTGGTTTTGAACAAGTGAGAGAGGAGAAGGTATCAGACACCTTGACTCTTCAGAGACTGTTCTAAAGTGCCAGAAAACTACAGCAATGAAGCACAGACAGGGCAGGCATACTAGTATGTGAGAGAGTTTGGGTGAATGAGAGTATTTTAGCATAAAGGGGCCAATGCAATATGGTGTGCTGAGCCGAGCACGCTGTTAACCTGCAGTCAGACGTGAGTAGAATAGGTACCAATCAATCCCCTAATGCAATAAGTGGATTAGCGCATATTCAACGCATGTCCAACACAGAGTGAATCTAATAGCACTCTTCACTTGCAAATGCATGTGAATGAGGCTATTAGGCAACTCCCAATTCAAAAAAAAAAAATGTGCGTCTTCAGACGCACATTTAACTGTTATCTATTAACACCTGCCAGAAGCAGGCGTTGATAGCTGTGCGCATCAAAAAAAGATGAAAAATAAAAGAAATAAAAGTAAAAAAAAAAATTGACAGAGTGAGGCATCATGAAAACCGATGCCGAGTTTATCGGCGTCGGTTTACCTTGGTGGCGGACAGCTAGGAAAACTTACGCCGATAAACCTGGCATTGGTTTTCGTGACTACCATTTGCCATTAAAAACCAATGCTGAGTTTATCGGAGTCGGTTTACTTTAGCGGTGTACAGCCAGGAAAACCGACGCCGATAAACTCGGCGTTGGTTTTCAGCGGCGAGCGGTAACAAAAAACAATGCCGGGCATGCCAAGCGCGCATTAAGAGAGTGCGCGCTGACTATTCAGGGCCCACTTTCTACGCGACTTTATTGCATCGGCCCCAAATTATGTTACCTAATTAACTCAAAGGTAAGAAACTGATTTAACATTTTGGTTGACATGCAGGATTTTAAGTCTTCCTTTTATGAGACAGAGACTGAGTGAGAAAAAGAGAGTTTGTAATGTAATAGATACAACAATATACTTCAATTCTCATTAGAGTAAAAACTGATCTGCTGCCCTTGATTAAACCTCTAACATCTCTAAAGGCCAAAATTATCAAAGCTTCCCTGGCAAATAACATAATAGAGGGAAGAATTATCTGTGAATAGAAGCACATTAGTTAATAGATAATTGCTCCTCCTTGATCATCAAGAAAGCAGGCTAAAACCTGAATAAAGCTGAGAGCTAATAGTGCTGCAAAATCAGTAAGAGACAGGCAATTCTATATGAAATAATTGTCCCAATTTAAGCTAACGCAGACCTGGATTTGTCAATAGACACACTAGGCTTGAGCCTAGGGCAGTAGTTGTGTGTGCGTTTGGGTGGGGGAGGGGGGAGGAAGGCAGCAGGTTAGCTTAAAATTTTCTGCCTTCCAATAAAAATAATATAAATTATAAATTATATTAATAGTATAAAACTACTTTAGATTTATGATGTAATATCAAAGATGGCAATATTTACCAATTTGCTACAGAATTTTTAAAGTTTTGCTACAGAATCTACCCCAGAGCTGCCACAGGAAACGAGGGGAGGACTGTGCCTTAGACCTTCTGCCACCTGTTGTGCAACCTTGGGGGGGGGGGGGGGGGGGGATGACAGGGGTTTACAGACCCATAAGTACTTAGGGGTGCAAAAATCCTAAATGCATCACTGAGCTAATAAAGCCTGACTTCACAGTAGTGTTAATCTCAGTAAATTGGTTTAGACATATCTGACTATAAATGATAAAGGTCAAAAATTAATCAGGTTTGAGATATTACCTCTGGAGCAAGGTTGATGTATATTTGGAAGCTAATTCAAAACTGACAGTATTTTCCAAATTAGTATCTACTGACAGCATAAGGAAAACAGGCACAGAAGAGAGAGAGCTCATAGCAGAGTTCTAAAAACCTTAAAACTCCTGAGACTAAGAATTAGTCTCTTACCCTAAACCCGGTGAAACAGAACATCACAATTGGCAACCTTAAGTGAACAACTGCATTGAATGGTGTGCCTGGAGTGAAAGCATGAGTGTGCAAGAGTATTTTGTTGTTTTCACACACTATTATGACAGATTCCTCTATTCTATCTAGGGTAGGAAAATTGAATTATGATTTCATTTTTCACAAAAAGCTAGCCAAGTCTCAATTAAATGGCCTGGGCAAACACTGAAAGAATACTTATAGCACACCCTCTGAAAATAGTCGGGGTTAGAGTATTAGAAGTACACTCTATTATTTTATTTAAAGAATAGAGAGGTTCCTTCTGGATCAGGAGATAATGCACCCAACTCAGGTTGGAGATAAACCTACAATGAGCCTCTCTAGCTATGCTCACCAACAGCATTCCAGCAAGCCACACCCACTAGCCATGGCAGAGGGAATGAAGTCTTCCTTCACAGACAGGACTCAGATAAGTGCACATTAATCTACAAGTCTAGCTAGATACAGAAACTGACAGCAATACGTGAAGCTCAAGAAAACCACAGAGCAAAGTGAGAGAGAGAGAGAGAATCAGACACATTAACAGAGCAGACTTAAGTAACTCTGTTAATTAAATAGGAAAAGAGCATACACTACAGGAAGTCTCAAAACTCACAGAGCCTGGACAACATTTAAAAGAGTATGTGAGAAAGAGAAAGGAGTAGCAGTGAACATGCAAAGACAGACAAACAAAGGAATGTACTTTATACTTACCTACCTGAAGTTCCATTCCATCTGAAATCCATGTCCAGCAGCACCTAGAAAACAAAATTGCAGCACAAAGACACATTTCTTAAGAAAAAAAAAAAACTTAGTTGGTGTTTTAATTTCAAAGGAAACATAAACAGTTTATAAGAAAATGGCATTTATCTGATTGTGTACACAAGGGTTGTGAGAACCAGTTCTCTTTAATATTTTTGTTAACTGTAAAAAGATAAGAGATTGTGTTAATACTGAAAAAAATCACAGTGCACTTATAAAGTATTCATTGCTTGTTTCTCACTATTTGAAACTTGTTCTAATAAATTGGAAAGTCAGTTTAACATTTACATTGCTTTCATCTGAGTCCATTTCTCTTTAAACTCTGTCTTTCCTCTCTATCTCTGGGAGACCTCCTGGGTGGGTTCTGTCCTATATTTCCTCTGAGGAGACCCAGAAGGAAGAAGAGAAATATTTTTCCTCTTTCAATCTCCACTTTTGGGCAACACCTTATAGTGACTCATTACCAGCCAAAACCCCATTAATAACTATTGCCTCCACAGCCACTGAAGTGGGGGAGCCATTACACTGAAGTGTCTAATTGGTGAGAATAAGATTATGGGAAAGGGCGTTAACCTGCTCCTACAGGTCTACCACTTGTTCCTGCAGGCATTGGTCCTATGCAACCAAGAGCTTATCCTGTATCTCAAAATGTGCGGCCAGCTCAATGGGGATCATATTGGCCAGAGTTTGATGTGACATTTATAGTTTGTAGGTTGCCCTAGAAGTGAGCAGCCTAGCTCCAGGGGAGTAGAATCCAGGCCACCAATGGTAGATATACAACCGCTTAGACTAGCCACCTTCCCCAGGAAATGAGGTGATGTTGTGAGACAAGAGGCAGGCACCATTCAAAGTAGTGATATGGTGCGTTGGGTAAATGACCAACTCCTTTAGATAATGGAGAACCAGGATTTTAAGTGTCTGCTTTGACTCTGGGAACTGTGACACTTATCCGGCCCAGCTATCATGTCTACCTTCCCTGCTTAAATGACCAGACATGAACCGCATATTGGGTTAAATTGGCCGCAGCTTTTATTTAAGAATTGATAACAACAAACAACATAATCCTAACAATCCTACCCGGGCCAATCTATTGCCTCACTTACGCTTTCCGGACACCCCCCCCCCCCCCCCCCACGCCGCCTGCCACGCTCAAGCAAGGCAACATCCGTTCTCCCGGCGCCCCCGCCGCGTTGGAAGCAAGGGGGCCCTGCATCCGGGCATGGTCCACCATTCTTCAGGCAACCTGCTTTTCATCAGCCCCGCAGCTGATCTCGTTACAATAAGTCCTATTGGCCCGGGTACCCGCCACCAGCGCCGAGCAGTGTTTACGCTTGCTCGGTGCCCCCCCCCCCCCCAAAAAAAAAAGAAAACCTATTTTTAGCTGTGGCCCTTGTGTCTCTATAGCTGCACCTCTATTCTCTCCATTTCTGTATAGCTGTGCCTCTATTATCTCCATTATATCATTGATAAACAGATCATATCCAGTGTCAGACAGGTGTATTTTGTCCTGCTGGTATAGTCTCTCACATTGATCATCTGCCCATTCGTAACGCATTTGGCAGCCCCCCAAATGGCCTAACCATGACCCCACCTATCTGTTCAGCTTTTTGCGACCCCTCCCCATAACTTGGTTTTGATGAATTTGATACACTGGATAATGTCCGACCAACATAGGAGCGCCCGCAGGAACCATGTCTGTAGCTCGCACATGTTCTTCCTCACTTGGCGCAACAACTGCCTGCATGTCCATGTTCCTAAATCGATCCCACCTAGGTGCACTATTAACATGTCCGGTGCTGCCAGTGATTCCCTCTTGACCTGAAGGATTGGCAGGAGTTGCCCCCACCGCATTCTTCGCTTTCCCAGCCATGTGATACGCACCCCCCAGTGCGCCAAACCGAGATGTGTACCATGCCTGCGCTGTCGTGCCCTCCGAGCTGCCCAATGGATGAATGAATGCCCCATGATCCATACATTTTCTGGTTTAGTGGATGCTTCTGTAATCGAAAATACTTTGAGTTAATTATCTTTTCCGAGGGTGCTAACCCTATCCAATCTAATGTATGCATTTACCACCGAGGAATGCCACCTTCCTATTTGCTGTATGGCCTCAGTTCCCAAACCTGCCTGTGCTGTGCTGGTAGCTGCCCCTATCCGAAAAGAGTGGGTCCCAAAGTTCACCGAAGCTCCCACCCTGGTCAAGGTGCGCTTAAATACCACAGCAAATTGATATCACGTCAAGGGAGCCCTATCTTTATGTGCCAATAAATGATTTCCCCCTTTCGGGTGAACCGCCAGGTACGCTTTTAAGTTAGCAAATGGGCAAGTGACTTGATTATCTAACCTTCTTAATGTCACCGTGCACCCCTCCCCGATTGGTCTGTCTTGGACCACGGTATCAATATTCTGAGACTATTAATATTGTCCCGTTCTGGGTCAGCATCCCGGTGTCTCCTGAGTCTTCCTTAGCCATTGCCACTAGCTCCCCTATGCACAAGGCCTCAAAAAATGCCAGTGAAAACGCCAGCCGAAATAACTGTTTCTTGAATTGTGATTTGCATACTTCTTGCAGCGCATGCCATTGTCGTGCCAATAACTCATGCGTAATGGTGTGCCTCCCATCCTTCTTGGCCCCTATTTTTCTGCCCCAACCTTTCATCATTTTTTGAGCTAGAAATCCTTTGGTAGGATCACCCCATCCCTGTGCACTCATGAAGAAGGCCAAGCCTGCTAGCTGTTTAACCACCATGCCCCTTGACAGGCCTGTCTCTTTAGTCCATGCAATGTATGCCACTACCAGTTCCTCCGCCACCGGTCCAGTTTTCCAGCCGCACTGGTTGAGGAATGCTCGTACTCTCCCGTATCGCCTGCTGCACGCATCCCATGTAGTGGGAGCCACCAATCTTCGTAACAACTCTATTGTGGTTGGAGACCAATTGCCCATAAGTGGTCCAGTACCGGAGTCCCCTCATCTTCTGCATTGGGTACCTGTTTATGAAATAAAGACCATTTAGCACATGATAATGAATCCGCAATGCCATTGCTGATTCCAGGCAAATGCTGCGCTTTGATCATTGTGTTTATGTACAAACTTCTCAGAACTATTTGCCTTAAGAGGTTCGCTACCTTCGGGCATTTTGCCATCTGCCTGTTCATGACGTACACAATGGCTTGGTTGTCACTCCAGAAAATGATGTGTTTGTCTTGTAATCTTTTTACCCATATAACCAGCACCACCCAAATTGGGAATAACTCGAGGAATGTTATGTTGCACATTATCTCTTCTTGAGCCCATGACAACGGCCATTGTGCGGCAGCCCATGCACCTTGGCAATACACGCCGAATCCCCAGCCCCCCGAAGCATCCGATTGTATGTCCAAGTTGCAACTTGATGTCTGGGGCTCTTGCCATATGGATATGCTGTTGTAGTCTCTCAAGAGATTTTCCAAAATTGCTAGATTCTCCTTTATTGATCTTGATATCCTGATGAAATGATGTTGCTTACGCACTGATGCTGTTGTGGCCGCTAGTCTGCGCAATAAAACCATGCCCATTGGGATCACTCTGCATACAAAATTAAATATGCCCAGCATTGACTGGATTTCCCGCAGGGTTAGCTTCTTCACCCACATCGCGTTTCCCACCATGTCCCGCAATTTCTGAAGTTTGTCGTCTGGCAGCCTAGATATCATGCTTTCGGAATCCAATTTGATGCCAGAGAAGCGCATGGTGGTCCTCGGCCCCTCTGTCTTTCTGCAAGCTAGTGGGACACTGAACTCCTCCGCCACTGCCTGGAATGTCCTCAGGAGGCGCGCCGCTGCACCTGTCCCTTCTGAGCTGACAAAAAGGAAGTCATCTAGGTAATGTATGATATTATCCAGTCCCGCCCGCTTTGTCGTCATCCAGTGTAGAAATTAACTGAGCACCTCGAAATAGGTGCATGACACTGAGCACCCCATGGGCATACATTTATCGTAGTAAAATTGCCCATGGAACTTGAAGCCCAATAGCGGGAAGCTGTCTGGATGCACCGGCAGCAGGCAAAATGCTAACTCTATGTCCATTTTTGCCATTGCCACTAGCCTTCCGCACCTCCTCAGCAGGGATATCGCACTATCGAATGACGCATATTGTACTAAGGATTCTTCTTGTGGTAGGTGGTCATTTACTGATGTCCCCGTTGGGAAAGATAAGTTCTGAATGAGTCCGTCACCCTGATAAGGAATTCGGAACCCTTCCTGAAAACCTTCTGTAATCTTCTTTGCTTCCACACTCCTTGGGTATCAATCCAGCCATTGCATCATTCTGTCTATTCTTATTGGTGAGGCGGCCTTTTGGCAGTTTTGTGCTTCATTTTCCCATGGGAGAACTCCTGTTCCTGTCTTCTTCGTGCACTTGGTCGCCGGGTGCGGTACGGAACAAATCAAGCATATGTGTTTAAATTTGCACTCCTTAAAAGTACAAGATGCCTTGTTGTATCTCCAGCAAGCTCTATTGGATGTGCTTCCCGGCCCTGTGTACTCTACTCCTGATGTTGATGGTCTTGTTGCTGTTCGTCTCTGTCCGCCCACATTGCCTGCTTTATTGGTCATCTGTTTCAGCCATAGGTTCTTATCTGGTGTTCCCCATGACATCTGTCCATTCTCCTCCATTCTATCTCTTAAACACTCGTCATATTTCAACCAGGCCCATCCTTTATACGCCCGGTAAGCTTCCAGAATAGTGTCCCTGTATGTTAGCATCGGTCCACACTGTGAGGGGCCATCTTTTGTGATTACGTTCATCATGCAAAAATATGCTCTGGTCCAATTCATGATGTTGTGTAATATTTTCTCGTTGTTATCCAGTGGTGGGTCACTGGTCTTACTCCTCTTCCTGTCTCACGGCCCTCTCCTTCCTTCCATGAGTCTGAAAATGTCAATGTATTTTCTTCTCTTTATCCTGTTCCGCACTTTTCTTGGCACACTTTCCCATAGGGGTATGCCTTGTGCCGCAGGCGCTGTTTCCGCCATTCCTTGTAATACCGTTGGCTGGTTCGCACCAATATCCTCCTCACTGTCCAAATCGGTAAAGTACTGCTGGAGCTGGAGCTGTTCCTTCTTCTACAATTTCCTTTTCCCCTTCTTTTTAATGCCTGCGCAGCTACTGTACTGATGGGAGACTGGGGGGGGGGGGGGGGGAACTTGCTTAGATAACTCACCCCTGCTTGTCTCCTACCTTGCATCTGCCACTCTGTCATCTCGGGAACGATCGTCCAGTATCGCCGTCTCCACTGACCCCATCTCTGAGATGTGGATGGTTGGTTCCTGGTTCCGGGCTTCCCCGTGCGTTGCCTGGGGGGGGGGGGGGGGGGGGGGGCGTGTCTAGGATGACTTGTCTTACGTTGTTCTCTGTGCGGACCTGTGGATCACCACCGCTGTTTGCCACTGCAATTTCTGCTCCAAGAAGAAGCTTTTTAATACTCAAGAGGGATCAGGGCTTAAGGCTCACGGCTGACACTTTCTCCTTCTGCCATCCTGGTTGACTCGGGATAAGCATTTCACCACATGATTTTTTCAGAGTTATCTCGGTTGTCTACAAGTACCTAGCCGCCTTCATGGCGGCATCTACCGGTCTCACGGAATCAGGTACTTGTAGACAAGTAAGAGTGGTGAAGGACGACCGGGATAACTCTGAAAAAATCATGTAGTGAAATGCTTACCCCGAGTCGACCAGGATGGCAGATGGAGAAAGTGTCAGCCGTGAGCTTTAAGCTCTGATCCCTCTTGAGTATTAAAAATCTTCTTCTTTCCAAGATTGAGGTGATATTTGTAAGGCGTTTAAGCCTTTGGCATATATAAAGCAATTTTGGCAAAACTTTCCTATCGACAAGCTGTAAAGGTTGAAGAGTGATCGAGTCAGTGAACACTAGGGTTCGGAAAAGATTATGCTAAAATAGTGAACAGAGAGCCGTGAGGCCATATTGAACCCCGTGCTTTTTCTGACCCACTCCCTTTTGTTCAGAATCAAGAGGCGGGAGTGATTTATTCACTGGTGTTTGGTCTCTTCAAGTCAATTCCCCTGAAGAAGCCAGGAAGGCGAAACAAGGGCCTTGTTGGGACAGAAGAAAATAATATAAGCGGGGAACACCACAGATGAGGGATTAACAAATGCATTTTGGATATCTATATGTTGTAGTGCCGATTACAAATAGTGGCTTACATATCAAGCTATAGTATTGTTGAAGGGTTATAGTAGCACTGCCATGTGGATGTATATATAAGCAATTTAATGCAGTGTGATATTTTCTGATATAGAAGACCAACAGCGATTAACATCAGATGATTGGAAATGTACTGTATTTCAGGGAGAGATTGAGTTTAGGAGTAGAATAGTGTTGAGGGCTATTCATAGTTGGACTGAGGCTTATATGGTTTTTGGATAGATGACAAGGTATTCGCATGAAGTAACAATTAATATATTATCATAAGGGAATATTAAATATGGTTGGTTTTATATAAAAATAATTGAAAAAATCATTGTTTTAACATATTTGTAATAAATAAATTGATCTTATATAAATTGAAAAATTAGATTTATGGTGTTTTGCTTGAAAGCGAAAGTGCTTTTTCCCTTTTTTCTCCAACAATTTGTTTTGGGGGCATATTTTGTATGTATATATATATATATATGTATATATATATATATATATATATATATATATATATATATATATTTATTTATTATTATTTTTTTTTTTTACAATCATGGCGGTTCACAGTAAATCAATGATTTCAATCACATACATAAGAAAGATGCCGTAAAGGTGGCAGCTAGACAAGAGAGGGAGGAATGTTCAAGTAATATTTTTTTTATAATCAACAGTGATGCAAATATGATAGGGACAGTGGAAGATGGGAACTATCAGAGGATCCAATGGGAGTGTGGGTTGCCCTAAGGCTGGGGCTCAAGAGCATAGGATTTCTGCCCTGAAGGGCCTTATTGAGAGGTGTAAGAAAATAGCAGGACATTATCATCATGACATGAAGGGTGGACAGCTTCTCCATGAGAAATAGGAAGAATTTTGGATGCCTTATAAGCAGCTGATCCAAGATCTTAGTACCCAATGGAATTACACCTATCCAATGCTGCAGAGGTTATTGGAGTAGCAGACACCCTTAATGATCTATCAGTGGTGACAGAGATAGAAGTGGATCATCCTCTGGTGCATCATGATTGAGTAGGAATGAGGCAGCTGATCCAAGTACTGAAGCCCTTCACAATTGCCATAGAGGCTCTGAGTTCTAGAAATGCCACCTAGGCAGTATCATCCCTATAGTAAATACTGAGTTAGAGTTTCTTTGAGCAAGAGGGAATGGAAGCAGATGTTTTGCAGTTTGTATACACCTTGCAGCAGAAGGTGCAAGAGATTCTGAAACCTCTGACAGGCAATAATACTTATTTGCATGGCATGGTTTTTGACCTATAGGGTAAAGGGAATCTCTCCATTCAGTCCCACCATCTCACTTACATGAAAGATATACTGGTGGCTAGAGTTCATGATCAGGCATGCCAGAGGCAGATGTGCAGTAGAGAAATAAAGCAGAATTGAGTTGTCATCCCAAAGAGTAGTGTAAGCATGAACACAACCCTGTCAGCTTCAATTTCCTCCCTCACTTCTATACACCACAACTATGTAGCCTCCACAGAACCATCTCTTCTGATTCAGGCCATAGCTAAATCAGCAGGCAACAGAGATCTTCACCCCACCACAGCAAAGTAGATAGTGGTAGAAATTTCAGTGACATAATATATCACAGAGCCCATCAAGGACATGACCAAACAAGTTAGCGGTCTGGCCAAAACTTGTCAATGTGGCTCGGAGTTATCTTTCCTTCCCATCAACCAGTGTGCCCAGTGAATGTGTCTTCTCAATGGCAGGAGACACATTCCTTATATTTCAAGGCTGGTCACATAGTTGATGGAAAAATTGGTTTCTTCAAAACCATTCTGCCTTTATTGGGTTTTCAAGAATTTCCATACAATTGGCAGGATGACTGAAAACATTTTGGGGGCCTTGCTGCCTCTCTGCCTAATGCCATGCCCCTAAGACTACAACTTAAGGGATCTTTCTGCTGCTCTGCCTTGCTTCCCATCTCCTGATGATATACTCTGAGGGTCTTGCTGCCACTCTGCCTAGCTGCCATGCCCCTGATGCTACATCTTATGAATTTTGATGTCTTTATGTTATTTATGACTTGAATGCTAGTCTAGTTTTCCCACCCTATTTTTCAGTCTAGTTATACCACCCTATTGTTTCTTCCAGTTTTAGTTCTCCCACCCTATTTTTTTCTTTCTTGATTATACTAAGATGTTTTCTCCTCAAAATAAAATGTAAAAAAAAAAACAAAACTCAAAGAAAAAAAAAAGTTTCAACTCCAACCCTATCTCTTTTCTGGTTCTGCATCTTAGAGTTTTGTTATACCTCTGTAGTATCCTGTCCTAGTTCTCTAAAACTACTTCTTTCTTTTTTATATTGGGGTGATTTGTCCCCAAATAAAATGGGGGAAAAGAAAAAACAGTAAATGTTTCTTCTACCAACCCACCTTTTTTGGGTTTTCATTTTAACCTACTTTTCCCACCCTGTTTCTCTTGTGTTTATCCTGTGGTGTTTTGTCCTCCAGAAGAGATATTGTGATAAAAGAGAAAAAGTAAAATCTCCTCTTACCTCCCTCTTTCCTGGTTCTATGTCTTGCTGTCTATATCTGCCACAGTTACTACCTGGCCTGATCCTCACTTTCTCATGGTGCTTTGGAAAAATCTTTCCACTACCCGAACCAGTTTTCTGCTTTGCGATACCTTAGGGTATTCATACCACTGTTTGTGCTACCTTTGCTGCTCTTTTGGTATCCCTGTTTATTCTACAATTTCCTGCACTCTAAGGGGTGGATTTTCAGAGCCCTGCTCGCCTAAATCTGCCCAAAACCGGGCGGATTTAGGCGAGCAGGGCCCTGCGCACCGGTGAGCCTATTTTACATAGGCCTACCGGCACGCGCAGAGCCCCGGGACTCGCGTAAGTCCCGGGGTTCTCCGAGGGGGGGCGTGTTGGGGGCGTGTCGGGGGCGGGCCCGGTCATCGCGGCGTTTCGGGGGCGTGTCAGCAGCGTTTTGGGGGGCGGGTACGGGGGCGTGGCTACGGCCCGGGGCGGTCCGGGGGCATGGCTGCGCCCTCCGTACCCGCCCCCAGGTCACGGCCCGGCGCGCAGGAGGCCCGCTCGCGCGCGGGGATTTACTTCTCCCTCCGGGAGGCGTAAATCCCCGGAGAAAGGTAAGGGGGGGTGTAGACAGGGCCGGGCGGGTGGGTTAGGTAGAAGAAGGGAGGGGAAGGTGAGGGGAGGGCCTTGGAGGGAACGGGGGTAGGCTGCGCGGCTCGGCGCACGCCGGCTATACAAAATCGATAGCCTTGCGCGCGCCGATCCAGGTTTTTAGCAGATACGCGCGGCTCTGCGTGTATCTACTAAAATCCAGCACACTTTTGTTTGCGCCTGGAGCGCAAACAAAAGTAGGCCTATTCGCGGAGTCTGAAAATCCGCCCCTAAGCCTTTTGATGTCTGTGTACTGTTTATGATAACCAGCCTCTAGCCTTTGTGCTGTTTGTGATTCCCTTTATACTATACCTTGAGGTTTTTGATGCCTTTGGGCTGCTTGAAATTGCCCGTGCTGTATACCTTGGTGAATTTTTATATCACACTGTCTTTCTGTCTCACTCTCACATTGATGTATTGTCTTTAAATCTGCACCAACTATTAACTTTGGAGGCTAATAGCAATGAACACCAGCCTTAGCCATGTCTGTTTCTTCTATGTCTCAGAGTTTGTGTGTGTGCAAAAGGAGACAGCACACATAGACAATTTGTGAGAGATATTTTCTAACACACTGTGAGAGTTACCAGATTTAGAATTGCTCTGTTGAAGTGTAGTACACTGTGGGGCGGATTTTAAAAAGCATTTACATGCGTAAATCTGGGTTTTACGCATGTAAATGCACTTTACTCGAGTAAGTGGGCTTTTGAAAATTGCTACAATATATGCCATTGAATCGTCCATAGGATTTATTCGCATAAGTGCACTTTACGTGAGTAAATGGCTTTTGAAAATTGCTACAATAGTAGTTACATTTATGCGAGTAACTCCTTTGAAAATTACCCCCTGTGTGTGTAACTGTCAAGAATTCTAGCTCTCCTTGCTAAGCATTGCCCCTCTTCTTTCTGCATTATTCTATATCTTCCATTTGTGATTTAATTGACATTACCACTGATATTGTTGCTGCTCCACAACACTCTTGGTACCTTTGGGTGTTTCTTCCTTTACTTCATCTATCTTTCTAACTTCTTTTATCTTAAGCTACTTGCCAACTCTTGATTTTGTCTGCACAATCCTTACATTTACACATACCGTGCAAGTTATCTTTAATGGTTTTATGCCCTCTTAGACTTTCAAGCTAATTTTAAATTGTGCACAATTGTGCCCATACATGCACATATCATATTAAAAGGTTACTTGAGTAAACCTATTTTGCTTATCTTCTATAGGACTTTGCTGTCTTTAACAAATGTATGTTAGCAGATTTTAAAACATATTAATGCAAGGGACATTCCCAGTTTTTCCAATTAGTCCAGCATGTTGCCCAATCAATATTGACATCTTGCAGAGCCCTCTAGTTCTTCATCCTGCATGCCCCCCAGTTGACACAGACCCCTCACCCTGTCCTGTAAGCCCTAAAATTCAAGATCTACAGACATACTGTTCATTTATTTATTTATTTGATGAGTTTTATATACCGTCATTCGGTAGCGCCATCATAACGGTTTACAAAGTGAACATTTTTCTTAGCAGTTTTGTAACAGTATAACAATGTGAACATTTACAGAAATAAACATATCAAGTCCAGTATGCATTATTAGGTTAGATGAGGAGGGTATGCATGTTTAGGTTGGAGAGAAAGTATTAGAGATGTGAATCGTGTCCTCGATTGTCTTAACGATCGATTTCGGCTGGGAGGGGGAGGGAATCGTATTGTTGCCGTTTGGGTGTTTAAAGTATCGTGAAAATCGTGAGCCGGCACACTAAAACCCCCTAAAACCCACCCCCGACCCTTTAAATTAAATCCCCCACCCTCCCGAACCCCCCCCCCCCAAATGCCTTAAATTACCTGGGGGTCCAGCGGCGGTCCGGAACGGCAGCGGTCTGGAACGGCCTCCTGCAATTGAATCATGTTGTCTTCAGCCGGCGCCATTTTTCAAAATGGCGGCGCAAAATGGCGGCGGCCATAGACCAACACGATTCGACTGCAGGAGGTCGTTCCGGACCCCTGCTGGACTTTTGGCAAGTCTTGTGGGGGTCAGGAGGCCCCCCAAGCTGGCCAAAAGTTCCTGGGGGTCCAGCGGGGGTCCGGAACGACCTCCTGCAGTCAAATCGAGTTGGTCTATGGCCGCCGCCATTTTGCGCCGCCATTTTGAAAAATGGCACCTGCTGAAGACAACACGATTCAATTGCAGGAGGCCGTTCCGGACCGCTGCCGTTCCGGACCGCTGCTGGACCCCCAGGTAATTTAAGGCATTTGGGGGGGGTTCGGGAGGGTGGGAGATTTAATTTAAAGGGTCGGGGGTGGGTTTTAGGGGGTTTTAGTGTTCCGGTTTTCCTGCCCTCCCCCTTCCCCCGATTTACTATTTTTTGACGATAAATCGGGGGAATTGGTATTGTATCGTGGCCCTAACAATTTTTGACAATTTAAAATATATTGGACGATATTTTAAATCGTCAAAAAACGATTCACATCCCTATAAAGTATTAAGAGGATTATAGCTGAGAGTTCATTTGAGAGTTGGTATGATCAGATGAATGAAGGTCAGTGTAGAATTTGCAAAACATTAGTGTTTTTAGGTCTTTTTTGAATGTTTTTAGGTTGTGCTGGGTTCTCAGATCTTCAGGTAGGGTGTTCCAAAGTTTGGGGGAGGCGATGGAGAAGGCTCTCTCTCTTGTTGTTGCCAGATGTGCATCTTTGATGGTGGGGATGTTTAAGTAACCTGAGTTATTAGAGCGTAAGTTTCTTGGAGGGTTTTGAGGAGTTATGTTTCGGGTGTTTATACCTTGATGATCATTGTTTAGAATTTTGTGAATGATGGTCTTTGATTTGTAAGCAATAAGTGCTGTAATGGGGAGCCAGTGAAGTGAGGTCAATATGGGCGTTATGTGGTCACTTCTTTTTGTTCCTGTTAGGACTCTGGCAGCTGAGTTCTGCAGTATTTGGAGTGGTTTAAGGGTTGAAAAGGGTATTCCAATTAGTAAGGAGTTGCAATAGTCAAAGGTGGAGAAAATAAGTAGTTGTAGGACAGTTCTGAAATCGTCAGGGTTGAGAAATGATTTCAGATGTCTTAGGGTTAGGAGTCTGTGGTATCCTTCTTTGGTTTTATTTGATATGTGGTTCTTAAAAGAAAGATCTTTATCAATGATAATTCCGAGGTTCCTGGTGTGGGTGGTAGGGAGTATAGATATCATATGTTTGTCTGGAATTGTCAGGGGTGGTGGAGCTGGATTATGTTTTTTGTCCATGAGTATTATTTCAGTTTTGTCAAAATTGATTATGAGTTTCAGAGAATTTAGGAGATGTTTGATTGAAATAAGTAGATCTGAGGTTTTCTTGTAGGTGTCTTCAATCGAATTTTGTATGGGAATTAGAAGCTGAATGTCATCAGCGTATAGGAAGTGTGTGATTCTGCATTCTTTTAGTAGTTGGCAGATGGGGAGAAGGTATATGTTGAAAAGGGTGGTGGATAAAGCTGATCCTTGAAGGACTCCAGTGTTGAGGTTGATCATTTTTGATGGGTTGTTGTTGATTAATACTTGGTATGTTCGATCAGATAGATAGGAAGAGAACCATTGTAAGGTGGTGCCAGTTAAGCCAATTCATCAGGAGTAACATTAAAATTACTAGAATAACACCACCATGCACTTTGGCTTCCCATTTTAAAGTACATTGATATACTTATAACAGTTGGCCCTGCCCTGGAATGCCCATGCTGCCCTTTTTTTATCCCTTTAATTTTGGCATGCACATTGGCATATATGCATATAAATCACAGCTCTTAAAATCTTCATTGCTCGTGCATGGCCCACTTATGCATTTTCCCGTCGATAGCAGGGCTGAATTAGCCATGCTGTCATGGGATCTGTCAATCAGGCCGGGAGGCATAGGTTGTCAAAGCAGAGAACAGAGCTTTGCTCTCTGCGGCTGCGTGTGTGTTCCCACACTGGAAAGTAACAGAATCTCCTCAGTCTGTTTTTTCCGCGAGTGGGATCGCACGCGGAGCTGTCCTTCTCCTCAAAGTCTAAAAGTAAAATGTCAAAATTGGGGTTTAAACCCTGTCATTGCGGCAAAGTAATGTCGGTCACGGATGGCCATGACCGATGTTACCGATGCCTAGGACCAGATCACAATCGGGAAGATTGTGAATTTTGCTCCAGGATGTCTCCTAGAGCATTAAAACAAAGGGCCTACAGGATTCAGGAGCTTTTTGCCTCAACGGAACAATTTATTTATTTATTTTAGAGTTTTTCTATACCAGCATTCATGATTAAAAATCACATCATGCTGGTTTACAGAAAACAGGGGGTGAGAATCAAAACAGAACATTAAACAAGTGCAAAGGTCATAAAGTTACATTAAAACAGGGTTAATCTAACTGTGGGAAAGAATTAGAGCATGATAACTGAGCAGTTAAGGATTAAATATTTACATTATATTGTAAAGTCTCTTAGAAGATGTTGCTGTCATTCAATTGGAATCTGGGAAGGCTTGATGAAATCTGTGGGCCAGGCAATGAATGAGCCATCAGAGGCTCATTCATCGCCTGGCTCACAGTCTTCACCAGCTCCTTCAAAAAAGAGAAAATCTTCGTCGGATCCTCAATCCTCCACTCCTGGAGGTAAGGAGAGCTCAAAACGACAAAGGCCAATGGATTCTAGAAAATCCACAGAGCCTGAAGCGCCACAACGGGACTTATTGGCACCAAAAAACTCGGCGCCTACAACTTCTGCACCTACGGCGCCGTATGCGCACAAACCAGTATCGGCGCATAATACTTCGGCGCCTACAGATGGATCGGCGCACAATTCTTTTATGCGCATGGAGCCGATGACACTTCCGCGTACAATGCCAAAGAACCCAGCACGCATGGCGCAGAAGAATGCTGTGCGCAGAGCAAATGCGCGGATGGCGCCGTCGACATCTGCGCGTACGGCGCCGACATCACCTACGTGCTCAACTCCATTGGATTCTATGTGCACGGCGCCGAAGACATCGGCGCTGAAGACATCGGCGCTGATAACCCTTGCGCGCACGGAAACAGAAAGATACGCACGCAAGTCTACTTCCGCGCATAAATCTAGATCCGCGCACAAATCTCCATCAGCGCATAAATCTATGTCTGCGCATAAGTCTAAATCTGCGCATAGTTCTAAATCCTCGCTTAAATCTAAATCTGCGCATAAGAGACATATTCACTCATCTCAGATGCTACAGAAGGAGTTGAAATGACGACGTTACCCTTCACGAAGCTCTTCTTCAACTTCTTCACCAATAACTTCATCTCGCTCAGATATCTCCTTTTCTTCGAGTGCTCACACCAAAGAAGTTACAATAAAATGTAGGAAATGATCACCTGCTTCACATAGAAGTCATACAGACTTGTCGTCTCATTATTATCATAAGCACTCACGACACTCTCACCATAAAAAACTGGCAAAGAGGAGTGCTACATGGGAAATAAGCCCTTCGACTTCTAAATCATCTCATATACCACCTTCCAATACCATCTTACATAGAGAGGTAATACAGGTGGTTTCCTCTGACACTTCTACAGATTCAGAAGATTTGAGGAACATAACGGGCAATAAAATACGAAATGACAAAAAGGTATCTGACACTTCACCTCAAAATACTCCAATGCACCCTAAAGCAGGTATCTCAGGAGAACCAGATCATTGTACAACAATGCCCCCTCATACAAGAGAGGCATTTTATCAATTGTCTCAATCCTTAGCAGGTTTTTATGAAACTCTTCAGTCATCGTTCAAAATGACTAATATTGCTGACGACAGTTCTCCGGAACACAAAGTACAGCTTACTAGAGAACTGTCGGTGGACTCACCGACATCTCCCATAACAAATCGACCAACCTCGCCAACTCATACTCAGGATAGATCTTTTGATTCTCCTTCAATGCAAGCATCCCCATCATCATCTACGGAATTCCCATCGGATCCCCAAGAACAACCTCAGGAACCGTATTCCCCTCCGGAAGACCTCACATACCCAAATTTCCTAGAAAAATTGAGTACAATTCTGCATCTAGAGGTCCAAAAAGAAACAGACCCTAGGGCAGAAACCCTGGGTCTCCTAAAGATTTTTGATATTCCAGGGGAACCAACATTTCTTCCACCACAAGAACTCCTGCATTCAGTCTTACAGAAGTCCTGGGATGCACCTTATAGAATTGCAGCTGTTTCCAGGAAAACAGACATAAAATTTTGAATGAGGAAAACATCACCATATACTCTACCACAATTACCTCATACCTTGATAGTGGTGGAATCGGCGATGCAAAGATTTAAGAAAACAATTCCTCATTCCCACCAGGGAAAGACAACAAATATTTAGATGAGTTTGGCAGGAAAATATATCATAACTCGATGTTGACTACCCGAATTATGCACCATCAATTCTACATGGTACAATACCTATATGAGTGCATGCAAGCTATGAAGGGTATGCTTTCCTCTATGGCAGATCAGATACCTCCGCCTCTTCATGACATGGAAGAGTGTTCTCGACACCTTTTGAGGTCAATCTATGAAGCACTTGAAACATCATCTAGGGCATCAGCAACAGCCATTGCAGCCCGCAGACTAGCATGGTTATGGTCAAGCTCAATACGTGAAGATTTGCACGCGAAACTAACAAACCTCCCATGTACAGGAGATAATCTGTTTGGAGAAAGATTCCAAGATGCAGTAGGTAAACTGAAAGAAGAAGCTTTAGCAGTACAATCATTAATGTCACATCCTAATTATTTGACCACACATCGCTATATTGGATCTACTTGAAGGCAATCATATGCCAGAAGACTCTATAGATCTTATCAGTCTTTTCATACACAAACATACCCTTCCTACCAGCGTCCTGCTCCACAACAGAATACCTCAAACCCACGTAGAGGTAAACCATGTAACCAGAGACAACAAGTACAACAACCTACTTCTGCAGCAAAACCGGCTTCATCTTTTTAGTTACTCAGCCACCACCACAACATCAAGCTCCATCAGGCAGAATTCATTTTTGCCTGGAAGCCCGGGAAAGAATAACATCCGATCAATGGGTTTTGGAGATAGTATGTCACGGTTACCAACTCCAATTTACCACAAAACCCATATTGCCTCATCTTTCCACACTCAAGATTCACAAACCCCAACCACAACTGGGGGAGGAAATTACTTTGCTTCACAAACAACAAGCAATTCAACAAATTCACCCAGGCTCCAAATCAGCAGCATTTTATTCCCCATACTTCCTCATACCCAAGAGGTTGGGGGGCCTTCGCCCCATACTAGACCTAAGGGAATTGAACAAATTTCTCACCAAGGAGAAATTCAAAATGGTATCGTTGAAGTCAATCCTTCCTCTCATTCAAACCAATGATTGGATGTGTTCCATCGACCTGAAGGATGCTTACACACACATTCCAATCCATCCATCCATCCTCGTGGCGTTACCTGTGCTTTCGCTACAGGCATCAACACTACCAGTACAAAGTTCTCCCCTTTGGACTATCGGCTGCACCCAGGGTGTTCACCAAATGCATGGTACTGGTGGTGGCTCACCTCAGACAACAAGGTATAACCATCTTTCCATATCTGGACGATTGGCTCATAATCGCCTCAACTCCCAACATCTTACTAGATCACCTCCATCGGGTGATACAATGTTTACAGGAATTAGGATTAGTGATCAATTTCCAGAAATCACACCTACAACCAACACAGTGGTTACAGTTCATAGGTGCATGCGTGGACACTACGTGCAACAGGGCATACCTACCAGGAGACAGAATATCACACTTCCGTCACCTTCTACGTACCTTGAACCATACTCAGAGACCGTCATGGAGACAGGTCTTGGTTGTCCTGGGCCACATGGCGGCGGCGATTTTCACGGTTCCCAACACCAGGCTACACATGAGGCGCCTGCAATGGGGACTAAAACGCCAATGGAAACAACATTCACAACCATTGACGCAGAAGGTATCGCTGACCGCCGAAATGAAAAAAGATATAACATGGTGGCTCCTAGATTCCACCCTGTCCAAAGGAGCGTTGTTCAGTCCCCCTCCTCACAACGTAGTCCTAACCACAGATGCGTCTCGCAAGGGCTGGGGTGCACACCTCGAGATTTACGTAACACAAGGGTTATGGACAATCTCAGAGCGGACCCTGCAAATAAATTTATTGGAACTCAGAGCAATTTGCAATGCATTACAAGTGTTCCAAGACCACCTGAAAGGACGCAGGGTCATGATCTACATGGACAATCAAGTTGCGATGTTGTACATCAACAAACAAGGAGGGTCCGGTTCATGGTCCCTTTGCAAGGAGACACTGACAATTTTCGAGCATGCTCACCGAAACTGCATACATCTCCAAGCGACTTATCTACCAGGAGTTGCAAACACAAGAGCGGACAGACTAAGTTGCATCTTTCATCCTCACGAATGGGCACTCAATACAGAAATAGCCCAGGACGTATTCATGCAGTGGGGGACACCATCAATAGATCTCTTTGCAACGGAGATCAATGCTCAAGTTCCCAAATTATGCTCGATAAGACCAAGCCAATTCAGGATCGCTCAAGATGCCTTCCTCATCCCATGGACGACAGCCCTCCTGTACGCCTTTCCTCCCATACCGCTCATAACAAGGACAATTCAAAAGTGCATAGCGAACAAAGCTCAACTGATACTCATAGCCCCGGCCTGGCCGAGGCAACCATGGTACAGTTTCCTTCTCCGGCTATCCATCATGGAACCAATTTGGCTACCGAATCGCCAGGATCTTCTCTGCCTAGATCAAGGGATGCTTCTACACCCGCTACACTCATCTCTTCACTTGACAGCGTGGAGATTGAGCGGCTCCTTCTAACAGAACAAGGAGTTTCCAACTCGGCACAATTTGTCTTGTTGAAATCCAGGAAACTCTCTACAAGGAAAAATTACAGTTATAAATGGAAACGTTACTCTACCTGGTGCACCTCCAAAGGTGTACCACCATTGGACTGGTCCCCTGAGTTGCTCATGGACTATCTTCATACACTATATGTAGCTGGTCTAGCAAATTCATCCATCAGAGTTCATCTCAGCACCATAGGCGCCTATCATAGACCAGTAAACAATATTCCTATGTCCAATCACCCATTACTGTCTCATTTCATCATGGGCTTAACTCACATTCATCCTCCGGTATCTAAACCTCCAGTTCCATGGAACCTCCAGTTCCATGGAACAGCTCATGCTTTCCCCATTTGAACCCATGGACTCAGCACACATTAAATACCTCACATGGAAAGTGGTATTCCTGGTTGCAGTAACATCAGCACGAAGAGTGAGTGAGTTACAGGCCTTGGTCCATTACCCTCCATATTTGCAATTTCATCACCAGAAGGTAGTTCACCGAACTCACCCATCCTTCCTACCAAAAGTAGTTACTCAATTCCATCTCAATCAGACCATGGAATTACCAACTTTTTTCCCTAAACCTCACGCAAATGATAGGGAAAAACTACTGCACACACTAGATTGTAAAAGAGCTTTAACACACTACAAAGAAAGAACAAACTCAGACTCTTGTGTTTCTCAACTCTTTGTCTTCTTTGACCCGAAGACACCTGGATTACCAGTGGCTAAATGCACCATCTCCAGCTGGATAGTACAGTGCATCAAATTCTGCTATGATAAACAGAATTTACAATTACATTCTACTCCTAAAGCTCACCAAGTCCGAGCAGTAGCAGCCTCCTTGGCACACCTAAAGAATGTGCAACCCATAGACATTTGCAAGGCAGCTACATGGTCATCGCTTCATACCTTCACATCTCACTACTGCCTTGACCAACAAGCAGCCACTGATGCGAAGATAGGCAAGCAATACTGCAATCTCTATCCTCCGGTCCACGGTGACTGCCACACTATCAAAGATCACGTACAAACATATATATATCATAAAGGACATGATCAGGAGCTTGGGACTCCCATGACAGCATGGCTAATTCAGCCCTGCTATTGACAGGAAAAAGCAAGTTTGCTTACCGTAAACGATGTTTCTGTAGATAGCAGGATGAATTAGCCATGTTGACCCATCCTCCTCCCTGGCAGTCACCAAGTCTTCGACTACAATAATGCTTAATCACAGACTGAGGAGATTCTGTTACTTTCCTGCGCGGGAACACATGCGCAGCCGCAGAGAGCAAAGCTCTGTTCTCTGCTTTGACAAGCTCCGCCTCCTGGGCCTGATTGACAGATTCTATGACAGCATTGCTAATTCATCCTGCTATCTACAGAAACATCGTTTACGGTAAGCAAACTTGCTTATATGTGGGCATTTTTGCATGAGCAACATTTTTTAAATTAACCTCTTAGTTTTTAAATTC
This sequence comes from Rhinatrema bivittatum, assembly GCF_901001135.1. NCBI lineage: Eukaryota > Metazoa > Chordata > Amphibia > Gymnophiona > Rhinatrematidae > Rhinatrema > Rhinatrema bivittatum. The sequence goes on from NC_042615.1 coordinate 177,344,801, forward strand.
CCTTACTTATGGTTCCTACTGATTATTGACCTTATCCAGAATGTAGCTTTCCATGGATTATATCATAAGAAAAGACAGAGGCAGCATCCATGAAAGGGATCACATTCTTCCATTATTTCTGCTTCTCAGGTAATGTCAGCAGAATTTGCAAAAACTAATTCAGAACAAAAATCATTCCTCAATTCCCTGTATCTATCATTGCCTTGGTTTTTTTTCTGCCACTTTTGGTGCTTTTTTCCCTCTTGATGATGTTGTGAGCTGTTCATGCAACACTTAATTCCATTTTGCCACTCTCGTGTTTCTTTGAGGGATTCATTGATGCTACTTGCCCCTCTTTATTGTCCTGGAGATGCTCTGGTCACTCTTTCTCCTGCTTTGCCCCTCTGAGAGTACCTTGGAGAGCACCTGCCACTGTTGGTACCTTTTGGTCCTTTGGCTGTTCATGTCACTTGTGGTACCATGATGGTATAGTCATGAAGTATTGGAGTGCACTTCTTTCTTCATATGATATCTCTTCATGTTTCATTAGAAATTAATAGAAAACCCCAATTTGGAAACCCAAAATATACAACATTGCTTCCCACATTAACTGTAACGGGAAACAAATGAACATATAAATGAATAAACAAAAAAAAACCCTCTTTATTGTAAAGCAAATCAAACAAATTATTGTGACTTACAAAACATACAAACCAAATTGAAAGGTTTCCCTGGGCACATCCTTAGTCTCTAATCCCTCTACCCTCACTAACAGAAGGACTAATGTTATATTCTTAACTTTGATAAAACCATGGCCCCACAGGTTACCTTTTTGTGAAGATAATGATTTTCTTTTTACCTTTTCACCCTGATGCGGCTTTCAATGAAATGTGATCATGTCAAATAGTGTATTTGAAGGTCATGTAGAATATGCCTGACAATTGTAGCTTATAACATTGCTCCTCTGTGCCTAATGTTGAAAGCTAGATTTTTACTATTGTTTTCTGATGCCTCAATTTGTGGACTGTTATTGAGATAAGTACATTTGATTTTGAAATGATTTCCTTTTGAAGTCCTTAATTTAAGGACTGTGATATTTTTTTCAAGTTTCTTTTGTATAAAATTATACAAGAGATATTTTTTTTTACCTATGATGGTATTTAGTTGCCCACAGTCTAACATTTAATGTTTCTGCAGTTTGCAAACTCCTAAGGTTAATCATAAACTGTGTCCCTGTGACTTTGTGGAGTTTAGTATTATCTGTGTTATTCACTGGTAAAAATGATTGCTTTTTTTGTGTGTATCTATCTACTCTTAATTTTGACCCAATTTACTTTTTTACAACTCTCATTCAATGATTGTTTTTAGATCATAATTTTATTCTGTCTGGCTAGGTAGGCCATAGTGGATATGTTGTATGCTACTCTTCTACTCCTACCTCTTCTTTCACCATAAGTCTTTATATTTTCTTCATTTGAAGCCCACTCCATCCTCCTATTTGTTCCACTTGTACTCTGGTACCTGTTATCTATCATTCCCCTGATAAAATACCCCTCCTCCTTCCTTGAAGTGTTTGATTCCTGGCTTTCCTTCTTCCTTGAACAATCCACCCCCCCCCCACTCTTTTTTCTTAGGGATTTTAACTTTGACATTGATGACCTCTTTCCCAACCCTTTTGCTTCAACCTCTTCATTTGACTTCCATATATTCTCTACTGCTCCCCCTCACCAGCATGGATACTGTCATAAATCAGTCCTTTCTTACAACTCCTCCTTCTCAGGCTTTTCCATCTCTGCTCTTCTCCTTCCTAATTATCTTCTGATTAGGAGTGGGAAGGGGGAACATTTTGTTTAATTTTTTCATTTCATTTTTAGGGGGCTGTTTCTCCCCATGAATTTTGTTTTGTATAATGTTTATTTTGTTTCTTTAGTTAAAAAAAACAAATAAACATTGAAGAAAAGCACCCCCAAAATGGGGGGAAAACAAGGGGCCCTCCTAGGGCTTCCAGTACCCCCACCCATCCCTCCCACTCAGAAAATATGAGGCCGAGGCCTGAGGCAAAATGGCGGCATAGCAGGAGCCAGGAACGCTCGAGCTCCACATTGAAATTTATTTTTTCCTCAAATTTATTATGCCTGCTAAAAGAAAGGGTAAGGTGAGGATTTACCCCACCGAGTCCTTACCTCCTATGACCCAGTTGGAAATCGACTGGTTCCTGTCCATTTCAGCGAATCGAGGAACCGAGGAGCCCGTTGAGAGCCCATGTGTAAGAGAGCATGAAGCCCTCGTGGAGGAGGTTTCCTTGAGCCCCGAACAGTGTCAACCTCCAGCACAGCGCGGCACTGACGCCGACTCAACTCTGGTGCTGACCGATGACGCGGTAGAGGCGTCGGAGAGGGAGGGGGAGAGGCCTCGGAAGAGGAGTGCGCTGCAACCCTCCAGAATGCCGCGGAAGGAAAAAGCTCCGGCGGGAGAGGAGGTGAAATCGGGCTGCAGATGGCTGGAGTGGTGGAGGGGGAGAGTTTTTCTGCGGGAGATCGAGCCCAGACTACAGCAGAATCTGGAGGTGAGTCCGCGGTCAGTTTCACAAGACCGCAGACCATAGCACTGGAAAGTATTTGGGAGGTTATGATGGGGCTCGGGGCCTCCATGAATAGACTTGAGAAACAAATGGACTCTGTTGCCCACAATTCTCAGGAGAAAATAGAAGTTAATGAACGGATAACACAGATATCGACTAGGATCGGTGCGGCAGAAAACAAGATAAAATCAATACAAGAAGTAAATGGGACTATTATAAGAGATCAAATATCTTGCACCAGGAGACTGGAAGCTATGGAAAATAGTGCTAAACATTTAAACATTAGGATTTTAAACTTTCCTAAGATTGCGGGAGAAATTCCTTTCACTACCCTAAAAAGATTTCTAAGCGAGGCTCTCTCTTTTCAGCCTGATCAGATGCCGTCAATAAATTGTTGTTACTTTATTAACAAGAGAACCTCGGCTGGAGAAATTAATCAAGTTAATATTCCCGTGAATTTGACCAGTTTCCTTGAAAACTCAAGTTTGGAAATTATGGAGAGGGGTACTCTCCTGGCATCTTTTATTTATAAGCAAGATGTTAATTTAATCATGAAATCTTATTTCAGGAAATTTCCCTTGATCTTTTATGCCCAACCGGTAAAATTATTTCCAGATGTGGCCCAGGCCACTCAGATACGGAGAAGAGAATTTCTTTCTTTTAGACAGAAAGCTATCGATTTAGGATTATCCTATGTCTTACGTTATCCATGTAAATGTATTCTAAGAAAAGGCAACGAAGTTTATGTTTTCTTTCATTTTGAACAGTTTAAGAAATTTGTGGAGGCCAGGTTACCTACTACTTCCTCTCCAATACCGACCAATGTTCAAGGGTAAAAGAAATTAGGTAACTGAAAGAAAAGCTATGTTAATGCCCTGTTCTAATTTAAAAAAAAAAATAGTTTCTTTTATATTCTCTTCTAAGTTTTCACTTGCCTCTCTTTTACGTTATCTTTAATGAAGATGAATGAGAGATATGAAATAAATTAATCCTATATTATGCTGTAATGGTTATTAGTTGAAAATGATTATTGGAGACAATTTATTTTCCTGATGTATAAATGGAAAATCTGATAAATAAAGAATTTAATAAGAAAATATGAGGCCAGAATCCTCCCTGGCCTCTACTACTCTAGTCCGGGGGTGGGGAGGGGGAGGGGTGCTGAAAATTGTCCCTGCTGAATTCTCAGCAGCAACTCATCATATGGCAACAATTCCCAGTATGAACTCAACTTCAAGATGTAAGTATTGGTATGAACCAGAAGGAACAGTCCTATGATATCACATGGAAGGCAATTATCTGGTACAAGTAGCAAGCATTAAACATCATGCAGTTATTATGTTCAACCCACTATGTTCAATACAAGAAAAAGAGGGAAACCAAAAAACAAATGTGAGTCAATATGGTCAGCAGTATAAAATCAATACAATTTTAAAATGAAAGTGTCAGCCAGCCTGTTGGCATGTTCAGCAAAGCTGAAATACCTGGTCAGTTTGATCATTCGCCTAATCCAATGATAATGTTTGTGTATATTTTTTTGAGATTATTTTGTTTGAAGCATTTAAAAAATGTAAACAGTCCTGTTGTTGAAACTTTTGAATAAGCCTGATGATAATGTCATTATCAATGTTATAAGGAGAAAACAGCCTGATGACTTTCCTAATGAATATATTTTTACCTCTGATGAAGCTTGGTTAAGTGAAACCACCCATGTTGGGCTTATTCAAAATTTCTTTCATCTTTCATCTCAAAAAAATATGCACAAACATTATCATTGAATAAGCTAAATGATCGAAGTGATTGGGCGGTTCAGCTTTGCTGAGCACACTCACTGACAGGCTTGCTGACACCTTCAATTTAAATTTGCATTGAATTTGTACTACTGACCATATTGATTTACAAATGTTTTACACTGCTGACCATACTGACTCACAATTGTTTTGTAGTTTTCCTCTTTTTCTTGACTTATTATTTGGGTTACCTCTGGCTCTTTATAGTTGTTATCCAAGGCTATAATTATATAACCATTTGTAAGAGAAAACCAATGGGAAACTCGTTATCAGATGGCAGTTACAGGGACATAAACTTTCAAATTGTCGCACGGGTGCACATTTGCGCATGTGTATCAGCCCGTACCTAGGGACGCAGTTATTTTATAACTTGTGTGCATATAAGCTCACATTTCAAAATAGCCTAGCTGCATGCACATGTGTGCCAAATTTTAAGTGTGCTTGCACATGGGTTCACAAATCCTGCTTCTACCATGTAAGTCAGGTGATTCTAAAAGGGGTGTACACTCATGCCATTCCGTTTACCAGTTCAGCCACCAGTTCAACCAGTTAAAAGCTAGGTCCTCCAAACCCTTCCTGATTTAATAGCCTACACTCCCCCCAGTTACCCGAGATCCTTTAAACCCCTCAGAAATGGCTCCTTACTTTTATTTTATAACTTATATGTCATCCATAGATGAAGCAGGGGAACTCAGTGTGTGCTAAGGAGTGCAAGTATTTACACACTCATCTCTTGGCCAGGATCCAAAACACCCACACACCACCCGTGCCCTGCCAATTTTTGGAAATTTTTGTCTGCATGGCGGCATTTACAGGTGTCTATAGGCTCTTTTTAATATACGGTTGGCGTACATAAGCCCAACTTCTTTGTGCATCCCCTAACTGATGATTGTACCAGGTTTTTTGAAATTCACATTTAGGTTAGTAATGAGAAATAAAAAATTGCACACAGAAGAGAATGAACTATCCACAAGGACTGAAAGAAAGTTAGAAACAGGAATATCTGATTGTTCCTGAATAAGCATTATATTCTCTCACTACAAACTGAAACAATCTCAATTAAGACATTTTAGAAACCGCCCTGCCCCCTAGTGCGTGCGTGCGGAATTCCCGTACGTTTAAAGGGTCAAGCGCGGGAAACTCATCAGCGGCGCACCCCAATGACGTCACCTGAGCCCTGTATATTAGAGATGTGAATCGGAACCGGAATCGGTTCGGATTCCGGTTCCGATTCACATGTGGGGTTTTTTTCAATCGGGCCCGATCGCGGTTTTGTTTATCGGCTGCGCCCGAGCCGATAAACAAAAAACCCATCCCGACCCTTTAAAAGTAACCCTTTAGCTTACCCCACCCTCCCGACCCCCCCAAAAACATTTTACAGGTACCTGTTGGTCCAGTGGGGGTCCCGGGAGCGATCTCCCGCGATCTCCCACTCCGGGCTGTACTCCCGCTCCCGGGCCGTCGGCTGACACTAATCAAAATGGCGCCGATGGCCCTTTGCCCTTGCCATGTGACAGGGTATCCGTGCCATTGGCCGGATCCTGTCATATGGTAGGAGCACTGGATGGCGCCGGCCATTTTGATTACTGGCAGCCAATGGCCCGAGTGTAGGAGATCGCTCCCAGACCCCCGCTGGACCACCAGGGCTTTTGTCAAGTCCTGGGGGACCCTCCTGACCCCCACAAGACTTGCCAAAATGCCAGCGGGGGTCCGGGAGCGACCTCCTGCACTCGGACCGTCGGCTGCCAGTATTCAAAATGGGGCCGATAGCCTTTGCCCTTACTATGTCACAGGGGCTAACGGTGCCATTGGTCAGCCCCTGTCACATGGTAGGAGCACAAGATGGCAGACCTTGTTTTAGTTAACCTGTCTTTCTTAGCTGCCTATCGTTACCCCCCCTCCCAGTTGAATTTCCTGTTAAAATGTAATTTTCCAAACCTTATTTGTTTACTGTAAACCGACATGATGTCCACAACGAATGCCGGTATATAAAAATGTTTAAATAAATAAATAAATAAAATAAGATGGCGCCGGCCATCCAGTGCTCCTACCATGTGACAGGATCTGGCCAATGGCATGGATACCCTGTCACATGGTAAGGGCAAAGGGCCATTGGCGCCATTTTGATTAGTGGCAGCCGACGGCCCAGGAGCGGGAGGACAGCCCGGAGTGGGAGATCGCGGGAGATCGCTCCCGGGACCCCCACTGGACCACCAGGAACCTGTAAAAGCTTTTTTGGGGGGTGGGGGGGGTGGGGGGAAGCTAAGGGGTTACTTTTAAAGGGTCGGGGTGGGTTTAGGGGTTATTTTTGTGTGCCGTTTTTCCCGCCCTCCCCCAAAATGATAAGGGAACCCCCACGATCAATATCGTGGGGTTTTCCTATGGTTTTAAGGGAGCCCCCGATTTCTGACGATTTTGAAAATATCGTACGATATTTTCAATCGTCCGAAGCCCGATACCACCAATGGCAGTGGTAGCCCCTGTCACATGGTAGGGGCTAAAGACCAACGGTGCCATTTTGGTTAGTGGCAGCCGAGGCCCCAGGAGCAGCAGATCGCTTCAGGGCCCCCACATGGACCACCAGGTATTTTGTAAGTTTTCTTTTGGGGGGAGGAGTCAGGGCTGTGACCGGGGGCGGGGCTGGGGGTGGCACGACAGGGGGGCGGCTCAAGGCTGAAGGTGCCTAGGGCACCCAATCCCCCGGCCCTGCTCCTGCCTGGAACTGAACACTGCCTGCCTGACCACTCTACTGTCTGCCACCTGGAACCGACCCTCGCTTGCCTCGCCTACGCACGGACTGATTCTGGTATTGACCCCTGCTTTGGCTGACCTCTCTTGGACTGGTACTCTGGCTCTGACCCTTGCGCTTCACTCAGATACTCTCTTCTGGCCCCCAGTGACCATTGGGCCAACGTACTTGGATAAGAACCGCGGCTTCCACGTGGCTAGACCTGCAGGTGCTGCCTGTCTCATCTGGAGGACCTCCCTGAACGTTTGCATTCCCGAGGTCTCCCGAGCTTCTGGATCAGGTCTAGCTCATCCATTCTGCATCAGCGGCGCAACCTTGCTCGTGGTGGGCACACCTCTCCGATACCTCTCCGGGAGACCACCGGAGGCCCAGCTAAGTCCAAGCGGTCCAGGTACCCAAGGACTCAACCTGCGGAAACCCTAGACTGTTATTGGTGAAGCTTCAGATAGCCTCTGTCTCCTGGTATGCTTCATCTCCTAGTGAGATGCGCGCTCTGGATCCGACAAGAGGGCCATAGCAATCCTGCACCAGGCCAAGGGTCCACCTCCAGCGCAACATTCACTATCTATGTTTGCTCCTCATCATGAATACCTCAATTATCTTTTTCAGGGTAGTTTCAAATTTGTTACATGTTTTTAAAGAACATTTGCTTTTATGAATTTGCTATTTTTTTTTCAGCTGTTTGCCCTCCAGCAGCCAAATTTATTTTGGGTGACTCAAGTCCTTTAGAAGTAGGTAACAGAAATGTTTCAATCCAATTGGAAATATCCTTAGTGGCTAAAAATTTTGAGGTCTATATTCAGACACATTCCGGATAGCAAAGTTAACCGGATACATGTATCCAGCTAACTTTGGAGGCATATTCACTAACACAGCCATACAATTGGATATAGCAGGATATCTTAAGTAGTTATCTGGCTAACTATAGCTGGCTAATTTTAGGACAGCTCTTTGTCCCGACCAGATGTAGCCGGCTAAGTTAACTGGCTTACTCTGAATATCGGAGTTAGCTGGTTAACTTAACCAACCAACTCAACTCCTCCCAGTTATGCCCCTGGAACACTCTCAACTTATCCTGCTAAATTATATCTGGCTAACTTATTAGCCAGATAGAATTTAGCCTGATATAGACTGAATATAGCCGGGTAAGCCATTTAGACAGATATCTTTTTAGTTATCTGTCTAAATGGCTTTCGAATATTGCCATATGTATAAATAGTATGCATACACATGTATAGAGAAATAATAAAGTGGCTTAGATGAATAAGAAGATCGATACACATAATTGGAAATTACCTTTATTTTATATAAATGTAGTTAACTATAGACATCCTCTGTACATTTGAACAGTACTGTAACATTTATATTTTTCCAATAAAATGGTAAACCATGGGCTATTGACAACAACAAAACTAATTTAACTGACAGTTGATTTTTTAACATTTTCCTTTATCACTGATGTCTGTTTCGTTGTTGCAGAGATTTTAGTGCTTACATTTGTGAAACTCCTCTTACTAAGATAATCATACCATTATAGGGCAATTTCTAAATTGTCCAAATTAGGAAAAAGACTGCACATAGGTTTTGCATCAATTTGCAAAGTTATGTACACTGCTGCAGAGGTTTAAAATACATATATGTGCATATTTAAATTTAGTTTAAGAATCTGTGGCCTATTCTTCCACTAGAGTTATGGTAATAAAAGTTTGTTGCAAGAAGAATATATCTGGTCTGGTTATTGGTGGGAGTGGGGGGAGGTGGAGTGGGGATTAGTATGGAATAAGGTATGGAAGAGAAGCACAGTGTGCTTATGTTATGCTTTTCTTTTTCAGAGTTGTTTGACTGAAACTACTGCATGTTGATGCAGGTCTTCAGAACTCCTAGTGACAGTTGATTGTTGGTGTTCCTATTTTTTCCTTCTATGATGCTATACAGCAAGAGAAAAGGCAATCTTCTTCTCAGTGTGCATGCTCTTTTAGAAGAGAAAATACTCTATTTAGTTTAGTGCTCAGAATTTAACCAACTTCCTTTGTAAGGTTTTCATTATTGCTGGTTTGTAATGGTTCATGGCACTTTAATAATTAGTCCACAGGGAGCCCTAATGGAGAGAGGTGACTGTTTTAGTTAACCTAATCATGAATACATGAATTGGTCATTAGACATCCAACCACACTTTAGCTATTAAGCAAACTCTGTGAACACAAAGTAATCTAATTTGAAACCGTAACAGTGCTTAACTACACATGTTAGAAAAGTCCTCAAAAGAAACTGAACTTATTAAAATCTGGAAAGACAGCCTAGGATCCAGTTCCATAGCTGGCAGATATAATGCTGATTCCCAGCAAAGGTACGCCCCCTCTTTTGCTGTTTCACTATCTACCCCTCCCCTTTGAGGGAGGGGATAATTGGTAGCATGTTGGAGGAGGTGGGACCAATAGGAGGTACAGATTTTCCTTTGGTCCATGTGCAGATTTTGAACCTTGCAGCAGAAGTATTGCTTGATGGAGTGGATGGCTTGAGAGGTGTAGGTATCAAGAGAACTGGGAGGTCTGAAGTGATGTTATGAGAGAGAATGGGGAATGAGCACCATTTTCTCTTTTACCACGCTGAATGTTGCTCCCTTCGAACCCACCCTTTCTCTTGTTTTGCTTTTATATTATGTTGTGTTATTCTGCTTGTTGGCAGGGTTGAGTTTGTCACAGCCTAGGCGATCAGGTTACCCAAGCTTTGCAACTTTGCTGATTCATGGTAATGGATCATTTCTGTCAGGAAGGGGGTATTTGGATTGATTGGCTTCAGTCATCCTGGGTGTGTGATCCTTGCTGGTCATGGTAGGTGTCCTAGGAAAGATGTTTTTATATTTTATATTTGTTGATTTATGCAATTTTTGGAATTGAATATGTCATGTATATGTGTTAATGTATTATAATTGTATGCTATTGGTATAGTACATAACTTTGGATGAATCTTGACTCTGGAAAGCAATTTTTAAATGACATAAAATAAATAAATAAACAAACAAATAAATAGGTAAATAAATAAATAGGTGATATGATGCAATGTTTCTGCTTACCTGGGGTAGGATAATAGTCTAAGACATGGTGAATTGGCTACTAGGGCAGTTGATGGGTGGGTAGAGGGTTGTGAAGCAATGGGATGTTGCTGTTGATTTTGTTTGCTTAAGTATGTCTTGATGTTGAATAAAGATGTGGCCTTAACCTCCAAAATGTCTGTCATACATTCTGTTCACAGCAGCATTTTATAGATGTGAGAAAGAATGGGTGTAGAGTGAGGCTGATTGTCTGGTATATGGGTGTTATTAGTCTTTACCTTATAGGTCTAGTTGTGCTTAAATTTGGTTAAAGGTTAAAATAGAAAATAGACAAATTGATGAGACTAATTTTTCATTGATGATGTCTTTAAAAGTAAAATAAAATAAAATATAACAAACCCAGCAGAGATTTTTCATTAAAGAAAATATATACAAGCACTTACTTTGTAAACATTTTCCATTTAATATTTTATTCTGAGGGCACTAATGTAATTATTAGGGGTGTGCATTCGGATTGACCGCATTAGTAAAACGCAACTCATATTTTTTTTTTACTTAAAAAATTGATTCGACATAAACGATCGGATTTCCCACATATCGAACATAGATATGTTCGATATGTGGGAAATCGCGATTGTTGAGCCAAAATAAAAATATAAACCCCCTCACCCTCCTTAATCCTCCCCCCCCCGACTTACCACAACTCCCTGGTGATGGAGCGAGGAGTGAGGACGCCATTTCTGCAATCCTTGGCGAGAAGCATGTGACGTCGGCGGCACGTCAAGTGACGCCGGCGTCACGTGATTCCCGGCTCGTTCGCGCTGGACGGCTCGTTCGGCCCAAAAAGAACTTTTGGCCAGCTTGGGGGGGTCAGGAGGCCCCCCCAAGCTGGCCAAAAGTTCTTTTTGGGCCGAACGAGCCGTCCGGCGCGAACGAGCCGGGAATCACGTGACGCCGCGTCACTCAACGTGCCACCGACGTCACATGCTTCTCGCCAAGGATTGCAGAAATGACGTCCTCACTCCTCGCTCGATCACCAGGGAGTTGTGGTAAGTCTGGGGGGGGGATTAAGGAGGGTGAGGGGGTTTAATTTTTTTTTTTGCACATATGTACATATACCCAACTCATTGGATTTTTTTTATGTCCATATTGGCCGCAAGTGGGACCCCCTTTCGGACATAAAAAATATGAACATAAAATTTTGCTCTGCACATCCCTAGTAATTATGTCTTGTATAAATATGTTTCTAGATTTTCCAACTTGTTTTTTCCATCACTGCTTATCTTCATAGACTCTAATCCCAATTTCCTTTCTTAAAATCCTCTCGAACACACTATACTAATAGATGCCACAATGCCTAAACCATAATATTAATAACACATATTCATATCAAGTTTGTTAAATCAGCAATTTCATGTATATTTGTATTTAACATGTTGTATATCCATAGCTTTAACTTCCAAACCAGATATATTGTTGAGTCATATACTGTAAATAAGTGATTATAACAGAACACAACTTGAAAGACGCAGTTTTGACATGATCTATAAAAAGCTATACACATATTTTCCAAGAAAAATCATTCTTATGAAACTTTGTTGATATGTCCTGTCACATATTATTAATACTAATCTCATGGATTACTAGAGATGCCTTGCTTTGTAATATACAAAAATTAGAAGAGCCCTTGGAGTGAAAAGAACAATATATCTTGTTCTTTTTACCTCAAGGAGGAGGTGGTGGTGATGGGGCTGGAAGAAGAATTGGATTCAGATGACAACTAACACGGGCCCTGACTTTTACAGTCTGGGGTACTGATACGCAGACATAAGTTACTACAGTCCTCTCATGATTTTTATGTATAATGTTCTGATTTTTATGTATAATGTTGTTCAAATGTAAACCGGAGTGAAGGCCAACACTAATACTTCGGTATATAAAAACAAAAAACAAAAACAAAAAACAAATAAGTTAAAAAGCACAGGACTGCTTCTAAGGACAAGACCATAAGCAAAACATGTTAATCACTGTCTGAAATTTCTGAATTTTCAAGAAGGCTCATCACCCTGTAAAAATGTTGCTAGCAGTACAGTTTTTATGGGTTATCACTAGGCTTGGGAATGACTGCATGGAGTGGCAGTTGCTACCCTTAAGAGAAATATGGGGGTAATCTGCATGGCATGACAGATACTACCACAAGAAGCTTGCTGTGCAGACTGGATGGACCATTACACCGTTTTCTGCCATCATTACCATGGCCTGGATTCACTAATGCCGCAAGGCTTAGTGAATCCCGGTGCTAACGGGGGGTGGGGAGGGTCAAAGCGGAGGGCGGTCATGCGCTAGCCGGCAGCAATCGCACCGCTGCAGTGTGATCACTGCCTGCATCGCGCTGAATAACTACAAGATAAAAGGTGTAGTTATTTGGCACGAAATAGGCAGCAAAAAGGCTCCTTACCTTTTTGCTGTCGGCGCCGTCTTTGCGGAGTCGGCCCCAGTGACACCCCAACTCATCCTCTTCCAGGGCCGACTCCGACCAGATGCAGCTAGTGCAGGCCTGCACTAAGCTTTTCAGCTATCGCATGCTTGTGCTGTGCCCATCGCAAGAACTGAGAGGGAGGCAACTGTAAAGAAGCATGCAACTCCACAAATGGGAGTGGACAGCGGCCACGATATAAATGAGAAAGGGACCAAATACCAACTTTCTGCCATATATGCAAATTCAAAGTTCTTTTAAGAATTTGAAATTTAGAATTCAGCACAGTGGTACCAAAGCTGATGAGAGCCATGGCACAGATAGGTATTTTTGAAGGCATGAAAGATGGTATATGTGGCTAAAAGGATGGGATGGGAGCAATTAGGAGTCATTTTGGCCAAACCAAGAATGGCACGGAGAGAAAGTGGGTGGACCATAGCTTGCTCTAGAGACAACCACAGGGGAATGGATGGGTAGAAAACATAATCCCCGGCAGCTGACATTACCTTGCTGGTTTGCCGGTGTGCTATTTCCTCACTGCCCTGATGCCCGAGGGAGGAGTCAAGGGAGACGCCTACAAACTGGCGTCCTTGCAGCGCACCTCAGTCGCCGGCACACGGCTTTGCTTGGCTTAGCTTGGATTTGATTGGATTTGAGAGGATATTGATTATCTTTTGAAACAGCTGCCACGAGATTCTTGGAGGAAGATAAAAGGAACAACTGTGTCAAATAAGCAAGAAGTCAATGGTAATTTTTTTTTTCTTACAAACTTTGCTTCTTAAGTGTAGCTGTAGTCCTTCCTCTTTGTAATGCAAAATTGTGTAACTTGTCCTCAACTCCGAATTTGATACTTAATAGGGATGTGAATCATTTTTTGATGATTTAAAATATTGTCCGATATTTTTTAAATCGTCAAAAATCGTTAAAGAGTGCGATATAATAGAAATTCCCCTGATTTATCATGAAAAATCATTAATTGGGTTTGTGTCCACTAACGGGAGTTATTTGGGGGGGGGGCGGGAAAACCGGCACACCAAAACAACCCCTAAACCCACCCTGACCCTTTAAAACTAATCCCTTACCTTCCCCCACCCTCCCAAACCCTCAAAAAATGTTTTAAAATCACCTGGTGGTCCAGTAGAAGCCCCGGGACCGATCACCTGCTCTCGGGCCGTCGGCTGCCACTAATAAAAATGGCACCGATGGCCCGATAAAAAAAACCCACCCCAACCCTTTAAAACTGACCCCTTAGCCTCCCCCACCCTCCCAACCCCCCAAAAAACATTTAAAAATTACCTGGTGGTCCAGTGGGGGCGCCGGGAGTGATCTCCCACTCTCGGGCCGTTAGCTGCCACTAATAAAAATGGTGCCGATGGCCCTTTGCCCTTACCATGTGACAGAGTATCCGTGCCATTGGCCGGCCCCTGTCACATGGTAGGAGCACTGGATGGCCGGCGCCATCTTTAAAGGGCAAAGCGCCATCGGCGCCATTTTTATTAGTGCAGCCGATGGCCCGAGAGTGGGAGATTGCTCCCCGTGCCCCCACTGGATCACCAGGTAATTTTAAAATGTTTTTGGGGGTGTCAGGAGGGTGGGGGAGGCTAAGGGGTCAGTTTTAAAGGGTCAGGGTGGGTTTTTTGTTTATCGGATCAGGCGCAGCCGATAAACAAAAAACCAATCGGGCCAGACAATAAAAATTATAAGATTTGAATCGGAACCGGAACCGAACCGATTCCGGTTCTGATTCACATCTCTAATACTTAATCAGCCAACTATTACTGACTTCTTTGCAAAAATCCCCACAATAACTGCTGGTAGTGAGGCCGCAGAGGAAAAGATCCGAGAGCAGGGGATGTTCCCTTGGACCATTGAAACATCTCTTACCCCAGGAGCACCAGCAACACCTGAGCCACCTACTGGAAAGAGAGAATGGATATCCTTCTTAGAAGATCTCAAATTGAGAATAGACTTTTCACCCTTTTCTGACGAGAGAGGAATTTCTTCCTCGGAGAACCTTAATCAAGGCTCCAGGGAACAAAATGGTGTGCTCTCTTCTCATCTTGATGTGTCCGGCAAGGCTCCAATGGAGGGAGGAAGTGGAATTTATCAAGTGAAATCTCTGACAGATATACCTTTAATAACACCGAAGATTTTTACTCTTGAAGAAATTGGGACAAAGTTGCTCTCAATGCAGATATCTCTTAATAATTTAGCAACTATGGTTAGTGATGCTTGAAACAAAAATGTATCTCTACAGTCTAAAGTAGAAAAATTAGATGGTTCAGTAAATTTATTTGAGGATAAAATAAAAGAATTAGAGTTGGTACAGGTAAATTTAATTAAATCAGATAAAATTCATTTGGATAAATTAGAAGTATTGGAAAATCAAATTAGAAAAAGCAATTTAAGGTTACTAAATTTTCCTAAAACCTCTATGGCATCTCTGCTGGATTTATATAAAAGTTACCTGATTAATATTCTAAAGTATACAAAAGATACTATACCAGCTATGTCTAGGATATACTATATACCACAAAATTTGGGATTAGAAAATCAAGGTCAAGATAATCAAATTGATAATTTGAATCTATCTGAATTTTTGGAAAAGTCCTTTGAAACTAATATAACATCTAGAGCCACTCTGATTATTCAATTTCCTTTTATGATAGAAAGACATCCTGTATTGAGAACATATTTTTTCGATTTCAGAACGTGAAGTTTTATGGTCATAATGTAAGGATATTTCCAGACATAGTCCGTGAAACACAAGTTAGGAGGAAGAAATTTTTGCAGATGAGAGGTGAAATCTAAAAAGGGGGGCAACATTTATATTAAGATACCTGTGTCGATGTATTATTGTTAATCAGGATGGCAAATATGTTTTTGACTAACCAGAACAGTTAAGATCATATCTTGATAACCAGTCCTAAAATCTTCATTGAGCTGGTATTGTAGTAAATAGTTGAGGGTTTTTGACACAAATTTTGTATTTGTTTTCTTGATGTGGTATCTGCTCCTTTTGTTTTATTCTTTCCTCTAATTATCTCATTTACCTATGATTATCATGATTAAGATAACACAGTATGTTAGTTATATAATTCTTTTCCTTTTCTTTTTAAATATCTGTGGAATTTATTTATTTATTTATTTATTTATTTATTTATTTAACAACTTTTAATATACCGACGTTCGTATGGCACATCACGCCATGAAAAAGTCAATAAAGAAAAAAAAAAAAAAAAAGAAAACATAATCCCCAACCCAGGCAAGACCCTGCTGTAAAATGAAGGATAAATGATAAGATTTGAAATCAGGGAAATTCACCTCCCCCCCAACTGCTGTGGTAACTTAAGGGTACAAAGCGAGGTATGAATGAGCTTGGTAGACCAGAGGAAGTGAGTCAGCAAGCTGCCCAGTTTACGGTAGAAGGTGAAAGGGAATAACATAGACAGCATATTAAAGATAAAATTAATCTGAGGGGCAAGCACCATTTTGATCATCTCTAGGTGGCCCCACCAGGAGAGAAATAGGGGTGACCATTTATGCACTCTTTCCATTATGAGAGAGAGAGAATACAATCTCCAGCTTTAGATAGGGTAACTTGCAATGAACATAAGAACATAAGAAGATAAGAAAATGCCATACTGGGTCAGACCAAGGGTCCATCAAGCCCAGCATCCTGTTTCCAACAGTGGCCAATCCAGGCCATAAGAACCTGGCAAGTACCCAAAAACTAAGTCTATTCCATGTAACCATTGCTAATGGCAGTGGCTATTCTCTAAGTGAAATTAATAGCAGGTAATGGACTTCTCCTCCAAGAACTTATCCAATCCTTTTTTAAACACAGCTATACTAACTGCACTAACCACATTCTCTGGCAACAAATTCCAGAGTTTAATTGTGCGTTGAGTAAAAAATAACTTTCTCCGATTAGTTTTAAATGTGCCCCATGCTAACTTCATGGAGTGCCCCCTAGTCTTTCTACTATCCGAAAGAGTAAATAACCGATTCACATCTACCCGTTCTAGACCTCTCATGATTTTAAACACCTCTATCATATCCCCCCTCAGTCCTCTCTTCTCCAAGCTGAAAAGTCCTAACCTCTTTAGTCTTTCCTCATAGGGGAGTTGTTCCATTCCCCTTATCATTTTGGTAGCCCTTCTCTGTACCTTCTCCATCGCAATTATATCTTTTTTGAGATGCGGCGACCAGAATTGTACACAATATTCATGGTGCGGTCTCACCATGGAGCGACACAGAGGCATTATGACATTTTCCGTTTTATTCACCATTCCTTTTCTAATAATTCCCAACATTCTGTTTGAAGAAAAACATATACATACCAAGATACTTTAAGTCATCCAGGACCCAACAAAATTGGGAAAGTTGGGAAGTTAACCTGACAGCATGGCCATTAAGGGGCATCATCTCAGACTTCCCCCACCCCAGTTAACATGGTATCCAGAAATATTTGCAAAAGAGAAAATATGCTGCATAATTTGGGAATGGTGTCAAGGGGTCCGCTGATGAAAAGGAGGACATCATCGGCGTGTGCTGCCAGTTTAAATTCTTGGTCATGCAAAGAGATTCCAGTAACAGCAGGGTCTTGCAATAGGGCTAGCAGAAGGGGTTCCAATGGAACATTGAATGGAAATGGGGAGCATGGGCAACCCTAGCAGGTCCTTCTCTGCAGATGAATCTATCAGGAGAAAGTATCATTAACAGAGATGTAAGAAACAGGGGAATATAAGAATATAAGAATATAAGAAATTGCTATGCTGGGTCAGACAAAGGGTCTATCAAGCCCAGCATCCCGTCTCCAACAGAGGCCAAACCAGGTCACAAGAACCTGGTAATTACCCAAACAGTAAGAAGATCCCATGCCACTGATGCAATTAATAGCAGTGGCTATTATTCCCTAAGTAAATTTGATTATTAGTCGTTAAAATTTGTAAAATTTGTTAAAATTTGTAACCTATCATTAAAATCATCCATTGTACCTGAAGACTGGAGGGTGGCCATGAAACCCCAATATTTAAAAAAGGCTCCAGGGGCGATCCGGGTAACTATAGACCAGTGAGCCTAACTTCAGTGCCGGGAAAAATAGTGGAAACTATTCTCAAGATCAAAATCGTAGAGCATATAGAAAGACATGATTTAATAGAACACAGTCAACACGGATTTACTCAAGAGAAGTATTGCCTAACAAATCCTTTTCATTTTTTTGAAGGGATTAATAAACATGTGGATAAAGGTGAACCAGTAGATATAGTGTATTTGGATTTTCAGAAGGCGTTTGACAAAGTCCCTCATGAGAGGCTTCTACGAAAACTAAAAAGTCATGGGATAGGAGGCAATGTCCTTTCGTGGATTACAAACTGGTTAAAAGACAGGAAACAGAGAGTAGGATTAAATGGTCAATTTTCTCAGTGGAAAAGGGTAAACAGTGGAGTGCCGCAGGGATCTCTACTTGGACCGGTGCTTTTCAATATATATATATAAATGATCTGGAAAGGAATACGACAGGTGAGGTTATCAAATTTGCGGATGATACAAAATTATTCAGAGTAGTTATAACATTGGCAGCTTGCACTCCCGTGACCCCCCCCCCTTCACTTTATCAGATAACCATGCAATAACCACACATATACCATTATTGGTGAAAACAGGCCGCAGCTTTTATTAATAATTAATATAAACCAAACTTTTCGGTACCCGAGTATTAGTGCGTCCATCAAATATATCTAAACCGGGCTTCATACCGGCGTCCGCCATTTTAGACAGTCCGCCACACGATCTTCCCGGCCCCCCGCCATGTCCAAGCTGAGGGGCCACCCCCCCGGGCAGCCCACGCCCACCTCTACGCACTTCTCCTTCCTCTCGGACCCCGGTTTGTCCACCGTGTCCTCCAGGCCCCTCCTGGCCCCCTGACTCGGGTACCCCCGCCACCAGGCCGGGATAGTGGTACACTTGTCCCGGACCCCCCAACACCCCTACTGCGGCCCCAACTTGGTGAGCGCACGCTCCAGTGCGTCCTGTATTGCGTTATTAAATATGTCGTACCCCATGTCTGATAAGTGAATCAGATCCTGCCTATACAGGCCCAAGCATGGCTCGTCGGCCCACTCATGCCATATGGTAACTATAGCCCTTGCTTTAGACCATACCTCAATCTGCCTGTTCACTTTCCTCCACCCTCTGGTCCATAATCTGTCACCCTGCCATTTCAGCCTGGGTATAATTTCGGACCATATTATGATTGTGTCCCGTGTCAATTCCTGTATCTCCTCCAGATCCCTTTTTATGCTGTCTATGAGCTGCTTAGCCGTCTTTCCCCCCAGGTCGTTACTCCCTAGATGTATGACTATGGCGTCTGGCTTCTGGCGGGTATGCAGGCTGTTCTGTATCTCCGGGATCAGTTGTCCCCATCTCATTCCACGGATTCCCATCCATGTCAAAAGGATTCCCCTTGGTGCCAGCCCCAGGTGCGCTCCATATGTTCTCTCCCGAGCCCTCTTGGCCGCCCAACGCACGAAGGAGTGTCCCATAACCCACACTATCTTCCTTCGTAGGCCGCGACCTGCGGGTAAGAGGAATTGCATGATTAGTGACCCAATTGCACAGCCCCCGGCCTAACGTATCTCTTGGCCGCCGCCGATTGCCACCTATCAATCTTTTGTATGACCTCCATAGGTAAACCCGCCTGGGCTGCGCTTGTCGCCGCCCCAATCCGGAACGAGTGAGTACCGTGCTCACCCGGGTTTAGCCCGATGGAGGCCAATCCCTTACGTAGGACTGCCGCAAATTGAAATTTAGTTAGTGGTACCCCGTCCCCGTGAATCAATAAATGGAAACCCCCTTTTGGTCTGATCTGCAGAAAATTCGGCACGTTCCTCACTGGGCATGTCACCTGTGACGTCACCTGGGCCAAACTTATCTCTACCCCTTTTGCCCTCTGATCGGTTTTCGATTTGTGTACCCTTAGCCTGATTGCCTGCCCCTCCACTACTACATTGTGCAGTAATATGCCGTCGTTTCCTATGTCCTGTTTGGATGCCGCCACCAATTCGCTGACTCTTAGGGCCGCGAAGAATGCAGTGCAAAAGGCGGCCCTGAACAATACCACCTCGAACCCGTCAGAACAGACCTGCGCGGCTGCGTACCATAAGCGCACCAATATCTCGTGGGTTATTGGCCGCCGCCTATCTCCCTTCCATGCTACTGTCCTGGCCCAGCCCGCCAGCATCTTCCTGACCATGAAGTTATCCAGGGGATCTCCCCAGCCTTGCGCCTTTGTGAAGAAAGCGAAACCCGTTAGCTGGTTTACCGTCGCTCCCCTAGATAAACCCTCCTCCTTTGCCCAGGCCACGAATCGCTCTATATGCCTGCCCTCTATCCTACCCCCTTGCCATCCCTGCCCCCTCAAAAAGGCCTGTACCCTGGTAAACCCTTTGCAGTAGGCCTTCCATGTTGCTGAAGCAACGGATGCCTTCAGCAGTCCCCATTCTGTTACATTCCAATCAGCCATAACCGGCTCGGTATGGGGGCTCCTTTGACGTCTGCCTCTGGCACCTGTTGATGAAAGAGATCCCACTTAGCTTGGGATAGCGCATCGGCCACCTGGTTATGAACACCTGGCACGTGCCTGGCTCGTATTGTTGTGTTAAGTCGCAGACCTTGCAATACCACCTCCCTGAGCAGTTCCGCCACTTTGGAGCAGCGTGCCGCTTGCCTGTTAATAACTGTCACGACTGCCAAATTGCTGACCAGAATACTATTTTTTTGTTGCGCAATTTATGCGCCCAGACCGTGATAGCCACTAATATCGGGAAAAGCTCCAGGAATGTGATGTTCCTCACCAACCCGCTCTGTATCCATTTGGGCGGCCATGGTGCTGTGCACCATGCGCCCTGGCAGTAAGCCCCAAAACCCCATCCTCCCGATGCGTCTGTGTGTATGTCCAGATCGTGATTCGACACTGCCTCGTCCTGCCATATTGATATCCCGTTAAAGTTATCCAGGAATTCCAGCCACATTACCATATCCTTCTTTATTGGCCGTGTGATCCTGATGTGATGGCGTGGGTTTTTTACTCCCCTGGTCACATCGGCCAAACGCCTCAGGAATGCCCTCCCCATCGGAATCACCCGGCAGGCAAAATTTAAACTACCTATTATGGACTGAATGGCCCCCAACATTAGTTTGCTGCATGTCAATGCCCTCCGGAGCATGGTCCGTAACTTGTGCAACTTTTCTAGTGGCAGCCGCGATGTCATGGCCTGCGTGTCCAGCTCGATCCCCAAGAACAATAATGTGGTCACTGGTCCCTCCGTTTTCTCCCCGGCTAATGGAACCCCGAATTCATGGGCCATCTCTTGGAATGCAGACAAAGTTTTAGCACAAGTGTCCGCGTGAGCTGGCCCCACAAATAAGAAATCGTCAAGGTAATGCGACACATTCACATTCCCCGCCCTCTGCTGTAACACCCAATGCAAAAACGTACTAAACATTTCAAAGTATGCACAAGAAACCGAGCACCCCTTTGGCATGCATTTGTCGAAGTAGTATGACCCCTGAAAGTGAAAACCTAGAATGGGGAAGTTGTCGGAGTGCACCGGGAGCAATCTGAATGCCGATTTAATATCCGCTTTCGCCATCAACGCGCCTTCCCCGCAGCACCTCACTAATGCTACGGCCTGGTCGAATGAGGCGTATTGCACTGTACACGCCTCCTCCGGCAAACCATCATTCACAGAACGCCCCGGTGGGTAAGATAGGTTCTGTATAAGCCTGAACTCGCCCCGTTCCTTTTTTGGTACCACTGCCAGGGGTGACAACATCATGTTATCGAATGGCGGGTCCGCAAAGGGACCCGCCATCCTACCAGACTCCATCTCCCTCTCTACCTTTTTTTGCACTATGTCTGCTTGTCTAACTGCTGAAGCTGAATTAGTGTATCCCGTGCCCGTGATCCTACCCTGAAAGGGAATCCTAAAACCATATGCAAAACCGTCCCGCAACTGTTTGGCCTCCCTTTGCTTTGGGTATTTATCCAGCCATTCCCCCATGGCGGATAGCCGCACTGGGGACGGTGCCTTACCCTCTGCTTTACTGCTTCCCTTTACCATTACTCCCGGCTGAAAACCCCTGCCCCTTCTTTGGGCATCTCACTGCCGAGTGTGGTGCCGCACATACTGCGCATATGTGCTTGAACCGACAATCCTGGAAGGTGCATCCTGCTTTGTTAAAGCGCCAGCACACCTTACTGTTACCGTTGTCCCCCCATTGAGAACT
This sequence comes from Rhinatrema bivittatum, assembly GCF_901001135.1. Classification (NCBI taxonomy): domain Eukaryota; kingdom Metazoa; phylum Chordata; class Amphibia; order Gymnophiona; family Rhinatrematidae; genus Rhinatrema; species Rhinatrema bivittatum. The sequence continues at coordinate 177,366,722 of NC_042615.1, forward strand.
ACCCGCACCGGCCTGTCCGCCGGATGGCCTCGAATGCTTGCGTGCCGCCCCTGACTCTATAACCTTTCTAGTCATCTGACGTAGCCACAATCCCACATCTTGAGCTGCCCAGGACAAGTTCTTGTTATCCTCCATCCTATCCCTGAACTTCTCATCGTAATTCAGCCAACACCACCCTTGATACTCCTTGTACGCTTCCAAAATAGAGTCAGCATAACTCAGCATGGGGGCGTATTGCGAAGGGTCCTCCCTCCCTATTACGCTAACCATTCTCAGGAATGCCCTTGTCCAATTATTAATATTCCTAGCTACCTTCACCTCCGCCCCTTTCTGCTCCTCCTTCTTCTTTCCTTTCCTTTTTTCCGCTGCCCATTTTCTGCCCTCTAATATTGTGAATATATCAATGTATTCACATTTTCGGATTTTGCTCCGTAGTGCCTTTGGCACGCTCTCCCACAACTCATCCATGTTCGGCAGAGCTGTTGCGGTCGCGTTGGCGGCCCCCGAGTCTCGTGCTGGGGAGGCCGCCGAGCCAACTGACACCTCGCTCTCCTCCGACTCCTCCCCTGAGGATCGCCCCGAGGAGTCACTTTCGTGTCTCTTTCTTTTGGCCCTCTTGCCTTTTGTGTCTCCGGCCGATGCCGTCCTTCCATCCCGGCTTCCAATCTCCTCGTCGCACACCTCACGTGCTGTCTCTGCTGCGCTTGGTGCTGCCGATGTCTGCCCGATGGCGTTACTGGCCTCGCCCCGAGGTGCCTCCTGCACTGGGGTGGCACCTGTGTTACTCCCTGCCGCTGTGTCTTTCGCCGTCTCTCCTCTCACTCTTCCGGCCGATGTCTGCTCGCCCGCGCTGCTTACTGGTGCTGTGTACCATGGCGGTGGAACCTGCCACCATGGTGGGTACATCTGCGCTTGCCATGTGTTATAGCTGAAGGGGCCGCCCTCTTGTGTCCGCTGTGCTGATGCTGGCGCCTCCGCTCCGAAAGGCCCCATCGGAGGCCATGAGGGCCAGCCCCACGGTGGCGCACTGTATCGTCCGGCCTCTGGCTGCGTCCCGATCAAGCCTCCAGCCTCCCCAGGTGGGGGGGTTGACCAGCCGGCAAGCGCCATGTTAAGGGGGTCCCTCCCTGCAGGCGCTTGTCGGTCCGTCAAATCACAAGCAGACTGTGATACATTACAGGAGGACCTTGCAAGACTGGAAAATTGGGCATCCAAATGGCAGATAAAATTTAATGTGGACAAGTGCAAGGTGTTGCATATAGGGAAAAATAACCCTTGCTGTAGTTACACGATGTTAGGTTCTATATTAGGAGCTACCACCCAGGAAAAAGATCTAGGCATCATAGTGGATAATACTTTAAATTCGGCAGCTCAGTGTGCCGCAGCAGTCAAAAAAGCAAACAGAATGTTAGGAATTATTAGGAAGGGAATGGTTAATAAAACGGAAAATGTCATAATGCCTCTATATCGCTCCATGGTGAGACCACACCTTGAATACTGTGTACAATTCTGGTCGCCACATCTCAAAAAAGATATAGTTGCGATGAATGTACAGAGAAGGGCAACCAAAATGATAACAGCTCCCCTATGAGGAAAGGCTGAAGAGGTTAGGGCTGTTGCACTTGGAGAAGAGACGGCTGAGGGGGGATATGATAGAGGTCTTTAAGATCATGAGAGATCTTGAATGAGTAGATGTGACTCGGTTATTTACACTTTCGAATAATAGAAGGTCTATGGGGCATTCCATGAAGTTAGCAAGTAGCACATTTAAGACTAATCGGAGAAAATTCTTTTTCACTCAACGCTCGATAAAGCTCTGGAATTTGTTGCCAGAGGATGTGGTTAGTGCAGTTTGTGTAGCTGGGTTCAAAAAAGGTTTGGATAAGTTCTTGGAGGAGAAGTCCATTAATGGCTATTAATCAAGTTTACTTAGGGAATAGCCACTGCTATTGATTGCATCAGTAGCATGGGATCATCTTAGTGTTTGGATAATTGCCAGGTTCTTGTGGCCTGGTTTGGCCTCTGTTGGAAACAGGATGCTGGGCTTGATGGACCCTTGATCTGACCCAGCATGGCAATTTCTTATGTTCTTATGTTCTAATGGACTTCTCCTCCAAGAACTTAGCCCGCTTTTTTCCTGCTTCTAGGGGAGCCATTATAATTCTAATGAATCCCTGTCTAATGTTCCTTTGAGTCTCTTTTTCTTATCTGTCCATGCTCTCTTGGAGGCCTTTCTCTCTCTCTTTCTATGATCTCTGGGAGGCCTGTGTCTTTTTCCTTCCTCTGGGAGGCCTGTGTCTTTGTTCTTCCTATGATAGTCTGTTTTCCTGTCTGTCCATGCTCTCTGGGAGGCCTGTATCTTTGTCCTTCCTATGATACCCTCTTTTTCTATCTGTCCATGCTCTCCAGGAGGACTTTTGCTCTCTTGGAGGCTTGTGTCTTTATTGTTGTTATGATAGACTGTTTTCCTATCTGTCCTATCTTTTTTTTTCATGTATCATTGCTCTTTTTAAAATCACCAAAAACAGGTGTACAATATTTTTATTTCTTGTCTCTGTTTTAGCAGCAAGCTAGTGAAATGGAGAACAACAGTCACAATGCTGATGGTCATGTGGACAGACAGCTCAATGGAGAAAAACAAAAGTTACCTCAGGACAATATACAGGCAACTGTGCAGGAAGAGCTGGCAGGCCCCAGTGGTCTCCAATGTCCACAGAAGTACGTACATGATGTGTGCTTCTCTGATGCGGAGAAGGAGCAGCTATGCTGGAGTGTCTGTAAGAACTACAGGGTGCTCTTCAAATCCAAGTCTTCATTGACCAAGAAGCAAATCTGGGCATGGATCGCATGAGAGGTCAGTCTCCAAGGAGTCAAGACACAGGATGTCAAGGAGATTCAGCAGCACTGGCGTGTCACCCACAGGAAGGTTAAAGAGAAGGCAGGCAAAATTGCGGCTTTGTGAAAATGGACAGGTGGTGGACATTGACTCCCCTGGAAGAGCTGATCCTGTCAACTCTGCACCCAGAGGTGGAGGATGGAGTGACTGTACCTAATGGGTGCAACTCAGGGTGACCAGAAGGTATGGTTTTTGAACTGACTACCAGGTTTGTATTGTTTATTTCTTTTTCTGGTGCTTGAGTGATCAATATAACTAATTATTGACAGTCTTACACTTTTCTGCAGTGCACCATTGAACAATGTCACCACTCAGAATGTGGAAGATGCTGTGGAAGGAGCTTCAGACTCTTCTTCTATGCTGGAATTCATGTTTCCGGACATTTTGTATGAGTACCCTCCTACTGAGAGCCAATTGGTCGAGGAGAGACAGCCCAAGGAAGAGCGGACACTAACCTTGAAGGAGGACACCCTGGAAACACAGTGGGTGGAGACTACATTGGTCCAGTACAGCAGAAGTAGGAAGTGGTTGGCATGCCCTTCATTTGCCTAGATGAGCTGGTCAACAACATGGTCATTGACCTGATTGCACGGCAGCAGGGTCACAGCACTACTGTTTGCGAGGGGTGGACTTTAGTCCACTCGGTTCTCCAGGAAACGCAGCATGATAACCCTGAATTCATGACCAATATGACCTTTCTGGTGGGTCAACTGGTCGTGGCCAATTAGGACTTATCTAAAGCCCTCAGGTCACTGAACACACAGTGACACTTCTCTATTTCTTAGTTTTTCCAATAAAATAGTTCAGTGTCTTTTTAAAGGCTGCAATGTCTGTCATTATTTCAATGTTTTAAAATTGTCTGTTTTATACCTTCATATGTTCTATTCAGCTAGCATTAAGTATTTCCTCAAGTGTGGGAAGCCTGTGAAAAAAAAAGGAGATAGTGGCACAACCTCTCAAGGAGCCACTTTATTGTACCAGAAGGCCCCCTTTTCCATTTTCACTTTTATTTCCTTTTCTTACCTTTTCCCCCAACCCCTATACATCGCTACCTAGACACCCCTACCCCTTCCCTGGTATCTTCATCTACCTCCCTTCCCATTCCCCACACGACCATGGCATGACCATTGTCATCATTCTCTCCCCTTACCACTTCCCACTCCATTGTATTTTTGCCCTTGCACATTACAGGGACAGCACTGGAGGCTGGTACTGGTCATTATACCTTGAGAGCCAACACGACAAGCAACAAATTTAGAAATCTTTATAATTATTAACTTATATATATATATATATACATATATACAATTATGTACAAAAAAATCATATTTATATATACAAAAAAACAAGGTGGGAGTTGGGATGGAGGACAGCGATTGTTTGGTGTCCCTGGAGGATGAGGAGGAGTAACACTGGCAGGGTGGTGAGGGTCCACTTGGCCGGGGCTGGGACAGGACCATTAGTAATTGAGCTCCTGCTATAGATGACAGAAGTTCAATTATCTTCTGCTGGCTTTATACCATCTCTGCCAAGTTGGCCACCACATACACCAGGAGCCCTTGCATTGTATCCATCCTGCAGACCAGCCAAAAGAGCAGTGTGAGCTCAGCATCAAGGTGTGCCTCAATTGAAGAAGGCCTTCCTCCCTCATGAGGCATGTCCTCACATGCAGCCTCTTTGTCCTGCAGATGGCGGACTTCAGATGGACCATTAATGGATGGCTTCTCATCATCAATGATGATAACATCCTCATCCCGCAGGGACATGGGGTGGGAAATGGGCAGGGGCAGCAGTGTCTTGAGCCATGGTGATGTTGGAAGTAGTGGTGATGACAGACATGGCGAGGTTGGTGGAGGTGGTAGTGACGCAAGAGGTGGCGAGGGTGATGGAGGTGGCAGTGATGGCAGAGGTAGTAGTTCACCTTCTTCTTCCTCCTTCTCCACTGTGCTAGAGATGTCTGAAATAATAAACACCAAATTGTTGGGGAAAAAGGAAGATGAAAGGAAGGGCAAAAGGAAAGAAAGTGGTCAAGGTGCATCAATTTTATACAACAAATATAAATAAACCTAATTCTGTTTCCTATAGGCATGCCAATCTGTTGAGCATTATTATCTCTACTCACAAAATCAATAAGATTTTTATGGAGCAAAGAGAAGTTAATGGACCAGTGTGCCCATCTATTGCTATTTTATCAATTTTGGGAACTGAATAATCGGCTGTGATTCCTAATATACTCACCATCCTGCTGCCCACTTCTGGCAAAGAGGGACTTACGTGAATCCCGGGGCTGTGCATGCGCTGGCGGCCTATGCAAAATAGGCGTGTCGGCGCGCGAGTGCCCTGTGCGTGTAAATCCGGCCGGATTTATGCACGCAGGGCTTTTAAAATCCTGCCCTGAGTGTTGGCAAATAGTACTGTGTTGATACGGGAGGACCATGCCGAAATATATCACAATAGGTATGATGGCATATGAATTCCAAGATGCAAAGTTTTCTTGTTGGCATCACAACAGTGCATGAAATTTTCACAACAACTTGTATATTAATTTTAGCTCAGAATGTCATTTTTCATGTAAAATATGTTATAAATGCATAATTTAAAATTGTGTATGGGGAGGGGGTGCCAGACTGTAAGGTTTGCCTAGGGTGGCTAATACCCTTGAATCAGCCCTGCTTATGGTCACAATTTGTAACCAACCCCACTTATAAAGCAGGACACATCCTTGACCTAATATTTGACAATCATTAAAATTGCACAATCAATTCATCCTACTACATACTGTTACACACCCCGTCCGCGTTTGGCCTGCGCACGGGCATGCTCACCTCGCTAGCTCCTCTGCAGGTCATGGTTTGGCCTCCCCTGTGGCAGCTGCGAGCTCCTCCAGGCCTCGGCATCCCGTGGCGGCGGTCGCCGGGCCTTCCACTGTGCACCAGGCCTCACACTGGAGTTTGGTGTCCTCAGTGGCATCGACCACGCCCCTATGCGCGTGTGCACAGACCGCCCAGTCTCTTGTAGAGCTAGGGGCAGGTCCTAGCTCTGCGGCGCATCCTGATTGAACGTACTACATATGGAAGTTCCTGCCTGCACTTCCTTGCCTTGGCAATCGAGTCGGCACTGTAATGTGTACTAGTTTGCCTCCACGTTCACAGTCTTGTTCCAGCCTTGTTCTAGACTTGTTCCAGCGTTCTCCTGTTCCAGCCTTGTTACAGCGTCCTTTTGTTCCAGTGTCCTCCTGTTCCAGCGTCTGTCTGTCCTTGTCTTCCCAGGTAGTACCCTTGGACTGATTCTCTGGTACTGACGTCTGCCTGCTTCATTGACCATTCTGATCGCTGCCTGGATTCTGACCTTTGCCTGCCTTCATGACCTCATCTGACTTATGGAACCTGACCCCTGCTTTGTTGACTACTCTCGGACTGATTCCTGGTATCTGACTCCTGCATTGGCTGACTCTCCTCGGACTGAACCTCGGAACCTGACCCCGGCTGCCATTGACCATGCCTCCTTGATTCTGGCTCTGTCCCTTGCCATGTCATCGCCTATGCTGGACTGGCCTTCCCTGACACTCCAGGCCTACAGTTTAGTGACCGACCGCACTCCCTTGCTACTGGTGGGCACACCTCTGTACTTCCTCTCCAGGAGACCCTGTGAGGCCCACCTAAGTCCAAGCGGCCCGGGTCCCCAAGGACTCCACCCGAGGGGACTGCGGGCTTCTAGTGGTGAAGCTCTTCCTAGCCTCTGTCTCCTCCTGTGCTCCATCCCCTGGGAGCAGGTGCTCCCTGGCCCCGACCAGGGAGCCGCCCTACACTGCTCCAGGACAAGGATCCACCTCCAAGAGAAACACATACTTCCTAGGTCTGATCACCAACTAATAAAAGCAGAAATATCCATCCTGAACACACAGAAAACAATACCATATATTAATCAATAATTCACATACAAAAAAAAGATAGAACCAAAAATAATTGAAGAGACTATTAAAAATAAGATAACTGATTTAAAACATGATAATGCTTCCTTAGATTTTAACTCCTCTGATATAATCATCAAGGAAATAGCCAATATCTTATGCCCAGTCCCTAAAATAACTTTTCAAAAAGAGCACAATACCTCTAAACATAACAATCCTTGGTATGGTGAAGAGCTAAGACACACTATACAAACCTTAGAAAAGCTGAAAAGCAATGGTGGAAATGTGAATCTATGGGATCCCTAGAAAAATACATATCCCTATTAAAAAATTACCATGAATAAATCAATAAAGCAAAAAAAGGCAATTATGCTAAACAGCTTCATGGTGTAATATTTAATTCAAAATTACTCTTTGAAACAGTTAAAAACCTAATCAAGGATCCATCTTCCTCCATCTCGAATAACTACAACTTTTCAAAAACCTCCCACATGAATATGCCACTTCTTTGCTAGACAAAATCAATAGATTAAAAATAAAATTCTCTACCTGCTTACCAACAAAAGAATATGAAGGAAAACATGGACAAGCAAAATGGAACACATTCGACACAGTATCAAAACGTGAAATTAAACAGATTTACAAAAATTAAACCTGCTCTCCACTCACTGGACCCAATGCCTGCAAATTCCCTGAAAACAGTTCACAGCGTAATAATCAACAATCACAAGCATGATCAACTACTTGCTGTCAGAAGGACTGGTCCCAGATAGAGCAAAACAAGTGGTGGTCAAACCAATCCTAAAAATTAAAACTGGCAAAATTGATGATTGGGACAATTATCGATCAATATCCAACCTGCCTTTCATCACTAAATTCCTTGAAAAAGCAGTATTATCACAACTAGAGAGCTACCTAGAAGATAGTAATATTCTATACCCAAACCAATTCAGATTCAGAAAAAATTGCTCTACAGAAACCCTACTCATTTCCTTAACTGACCTAGTACTTTAGGGATTTGGCAATGATGAATCCTATATCCTGGTACTAATTGACCTTACAGCAGCTTTCAGTACTGTAGATTACACCCTGCTGTACCATGAGTTGAGAAAAACTGGAAAAGATGGAAAAGTTATCAAATGGTTCCCTTTCTTCCTAGCAGATAGATCATTCCAAGTGAAATGGGACAATCACTTATCTGACACCTTCCCAATTGATATAGGTGTCCCACAGGGGTCAGCAATCTTGGCTACACTATTCAACAATTATATGCTACCTATATGTACATTACTAGTGGATCTAGCAATCAATTTCTTCCTATATGCTGATGACATACAATTCTATATCCCATTCAACAAATCATTTGAAAAAACTGCTTTGACCCTGTCCACTCACATGAAGGCAATACGGCAAAACCTATCTCAGCTGAAACTAACACTAAACACACACACAAAAAAATGGAAATTATGTGACTAAGGAGAAATTCCATGATAATCAAACCACCAACCCTAGACCTAGGAAATTTTAACATTGCACCCTCAGATCAAATACAAGACCTAGGTATACAGATAAATGAGAACTTTTCAATGAAAAAGCATATAAGCAAATTGATTAATACATGATACACTAATCTGAGAATACTACATTGGCTGAAACCATTGCTAACAATACAAGGCTTCTGAACTGTTTTACAAATATTAATATTCTCAAATATAGATTACTGCAAATTCCTATTACTAAGCCTACCCTCAGGACTATTAAAACTACTACAGTTAGTACAAAATGCCTCAGCTAGACTCTTACTAGGGACAAGGAAATTTGACCACATCACCCCCTCGCTGATAGTGCTGCACTGGCTTCCTGCACAATCTAGAATTCATGATAAAGTATTAACACTAATTTTTAATATTTTCAACAACATTAACCCGTGCTTAAAAGGAGTGACACTTCAACAATACACCCCGTAAAGACTCCTAAGATCACAAAACAAAGGACTCCTAAAGGTTCCTACAACATGGAAAACACACCTAACACAATTAAGAGACCAAATGTTTTCCATAGCGGGCCCTAAGTTGTAGAACTCTCTTCCAGAGTCTCTAAACCAGATAACAGAAAGAAAGAGTTTCAAACAGGAACTGAAAACATGGCTCTTTAGAAATGCTTATGAACTAATGTAAAATTCCAATATAGCAAAAACATCACAGTCAGAACCTTACATAATGCTAGCAGATGGAGGAATACAAATTGAGCGAAGTTAAGCACATACTGGGGCGGATTTTAAATGCCCTGCGCGCATAAATCCGGCCGGATTTACGCACGCAGGGCCCTCGTGCACCGGCGCACCTATTTTGCATAGGCTGCTGGCACGCGCAGAGCTCCAGGACTCGCGTAAGTCCCGGGGCTTTGTAAAAGGGGTGTGCCGGGGGCGTGCCCGGAGCGACGCGGCATTTTGGGGGCGTGTCGCGCGTGATGCAGCATTTCGGGGACGGCGACGTGGGCGTGGTTTCGGCCCGGGGGTGTTCCGGAGGCATGGCCACGGCCTCCGGACCAGCTCCCGGGACCGGAACACAGAGCGGGGCTGCCGGCCGGCGCACGCAAAGTTAGGGGGGGGGTTTAGATAGGGCCGGGGGGGTGGGTTAGGTAGGGGAAGGGAAGGGAAGGGAAGGTGGGGGGAAGACGAAGGAAAGTTCCCTCCGAGGCCGCTCCGAAATCGGAGCGGCCTCGGAGGGAACAGGCAGCGCACGCTGGGCTCGGCGCGTGCAGGTTGCACAAATGTGCACCCCCTTGCGCGCGCCGACCCCAGATTTTATAAGATACGCGAGGCTACGTAAAAATGGCGTGGGCCATCCTGTGCTCCTACCATGTGACAGGGGCTGACCAATGACATGGATACCCTGTCACATGCTAAGGGCAAAGGGCCATCGGCACCATTTTGTTTACTGGCAGCCGACGGCCCAAGAGCAGGAGAACGCTCCCGGGATCCCCACTGGACCACCAGGTACTTAAAACTTTTTGGGGGGGGTGTTGGAGGGGTCGGGAGGGTGGCGGGACTCTAAAGAACTAATTTTAAAGGGTCGGGCTGTGTTTTTGTAAGTGCCCTTTTTTCCCGCACCCCACCCCCCCCATAATGATAAGAGAATGCACAAAATTAATCGTGGGGTTTCCTATCGCTATCGGGGACCCCGATACCTGACAAGATTGAAAATCTTGTCTGATATTCAGATAAACGATTCACATCCCTACACAATAGAGTCAGTGCAACATTGCTCTAGCACACTAATGGCCAGCACAAGGCAGCACACACTGAGATGGATCAGCCCACCAGACCTCTCATGCTACTTCTATAGGCTCAAACCTCCACTCCACCCATGTCTAGCACAGAACCAGCATGAGCTCCAGCACTACAACCGGCACCAAACGAGGCCTTAATTTACAAGCAGCTCAATCGGCTGGAAAAAGTCAAGGTGTCCACTTCACCACATACAAGCAGAGCTAGTACACCTCAGGAGGGCTGTCATCAGACAGATCCAGGCCACATTTGACCAAATGGCAGTCCACATACAAGTGCTTACTACATTTGCAACATCTATAAATAACCTCAACAGCATCCTCACCCAGATTCTACAAAGAATGCATGAGCCTCCACCAGTGACTTTCCCAGCATCCCAAGACTCTACGCTGTGTAGCAGGCCTCAGTCCAACAGATGACTCAGGGGTAGGGCCCCCAATGACATGTCACCCCCAAGTGATAAGCCACAGCATGTCAAATGACTATGAACATTCATAACTGATGCCTTGTACTGCCTAGAAATAAGACATTGGACAAGCCTGGCCAGGCCTCTGGAGAGAGTTCCTGTGCCAGTTATATGGAAGAAGACAGCTTGGCCAGTCCTAAGTACAGAAGTCCTATGCTGGATAGATGGAAGAAGACTGCTGGGCCCGACCTCACCACAGAGTTCCTGTGCCATCTAGATGGAAGAAGACTGCTGGGCCCCTCCTCATTACAGAGTTCCTGTGCCGGCTTGCTGAAGTGTCTGCCACTGTTGTCCTGCTGCATAGTTCTAAAGCCCTCTTTGATTCTCTTCCCAAACTCCACTTCCTTGATGCGGTCTCCAGTGACAGTCAGCTGCTGCATCTTCGCATTATGTCTCATCTTCTGCTTCTGATGCTGGTGTCTGTCTCATATCATCTCATCTCAACTCATTGTATTGCTGTCTCCATTCTGATGTCTCATCTCAGCTCATCCTGCTGCTACCTCCATGTTGGTGTCTCATCTCATCTCAGATCATCCTGTTGCTGCCTCCATGCTGGTGTCTCATCTCATATCAGCTTATCCTGCTGCTGCTGCTGCTGCTGCCTTCATGCTGCTGTATATTCTTCTAGTGCTGCCAACTCATGATGCTGTGTCTTCACCTGGTTTTTTTTCACCTCCATGCTACAGTGTCTTCTCCTAGGGCTGCTACCTCCAAGCTGCTGGGTCTTCTTTTGGTGCTCCTGCCTCCATGCTGCACTCACCACTCTGGATCCTGACACCTGCGACTTAACCTTTGCTGCCTTAGACCTTAGCTTGTCCCCATGAATGCACTCTTTCAACATGGACTGTCTGGAGACTTCATTTGAACTCTGCTGGCTTGGTGCTTAGTCTGTGACACCTTTCAGTGTGCTCTTTTAGCATGGAATGTCTGGGGGGCATTTGGTTTACATCACATAATTGTGTTGCTATCAGCTCTAACATTAGAGATATACTGTAGCTATTGGGGTGCCACTTCCACTTCCTATGTTCTTTGCTGTAATCATAATTATGCAAATGGATAAGATGCTAATACTGTATATGTAATGTCGGCATTTGTAACAATGTATGCAGAGTCTACACTCAATGTGCTGCTTATTTCAGTTACAATGTCATGTGCAGTTACATATCTTGTCCTTCCAGAATGTGATTGCCAAAGATGTTGACTCGCTTTCAATCTGTTGACATTTGATGTGCAATAAAGTGGACACTGATTTGAAAGAACAATTTGTGCTTGTCTTATTTTATTGTGTGCTTTTTCTCTTAAGGGTTCACTAGGTAAAGGTTTTGGGATTCACATCATCTTGTTTGCTAGAGTGCCAGTGGCCATTCCAAGTAAGCACTTTTCTGGTAGGCAAGACCATATGGCCTATGGCATACAACCAAAACTTGATTGAATGCTTCCAAGGAAGAAATTTCCTTACTGTGAATATTTATTATTGGCTTCAGTTGCCTTCTCCAGAGAGCATATTCTTTGCTAACTGTTGGGTATATGGACAGGTTTAAGAGCTGGCCACTAGCTAGCTGGAGTTCATCTCCATATACAGTCTGGTGGAACAGATGAAGAAATATTTGGCTAGAGGTGCAGTAGCTATGTCTTCACTCTGTTGGGGACCAATTCATTGTCTAGCAATGCAAAGATAATAGTGCACCTACTACAAACCTGAGACCTATAACATTTGGAAGATATATCACCTCTGGCAAAGCAATGGCCCTTCTCTCTGGCTCTGACTCCGAATGCTATGCGGCTGAGTGCGCATGTTATAAAATCGGGTGTAGATTTGTGCATGCCGGGTTGCACGCACAAATCTATGCCCGCGCATAGGTACGAATATCTGGCCCTTAGTTTTTGGGTACTTGCCAGGTTCTTGTGGCCTGGATTGACCACTGTTGGAAACAGGATGCTGGGCTTGATGGACCCTTGGTCTGACCCAGCATGGCATGTTCTTATATTCTTATGTTAGAACACAGAAATCTTACCTGACGTAGACATGCTTTTAAAATTTAAGGTAATTTTGAAGTACTGTATTTTCACATGTATATCCTGTACTTGTATAAACCCTGCACCCATGTATATCCCATATAAATGTAGTTATAGTGGATGTAAATCAATATATAACCCATACCTAAACCCTATTCCTATATTAGATATTAACACAGCTGCATTTCCTTGCTATATATATCATTACAAATATCTAGGGATGTTCATTAGTTTCTTTCATTTTGGCAGAAAAAAACATTATGGGCCGGATTTTAATATCTATGTGCGGGCGAAAATTTGTGCGCGCAGGCGTGCACAGGAGCGGGTTTTCGGCGTTATGCGCTTAACCTTTGAAAATCCGCCCCTATGTGTGTTTTTTTTTATATGTGCACAAATTTAGGCACATATTTATATGCACATTATCTGTTATTTAGGAATATACTACAATGCCCAAGGAATGCATGTAATGAAAAAATGAGTCTAACCCGCACCCTTATTTACCTCGTATCTATAACTGCTTGAATGTAAAAACATGTATACCCCACAGGTTACATGCACAACAATGTGTTCATTCTCTAGAGGTCAGAAAAATATAGAATTCCACACAAAGAATCAGTTCTTTACAGTAATGCTAGTACAACATCCAAACTGTAATTCTTTTCCTGAAAACCGGTTTCTTAAATAGCATTGTATCTGAAATCATAATAAGGCAGAAGTGGTAATTATTGTGTGAAATTGTTGAAACGTATTATTTAATATTGTTAATTTCACTTTGACCACTTTTATACAATAATTATAACTTCTTTATAGAGAGATAAAAAACTGCCAGCTTGCCTCCAAATAAATTTTTGTTAACTTCATTGAAGTATCTTTATTTCTTATTCATTTATTTGTCTTGTGCTTTCACTTTGTTCCTTTCCATCTGGCAAACTATTTCTTTTAATTAATTTGTCAACTAAATTCCTATAACCTGAATGCAATTGAGCCACAATTATGACTGTGTTAAGAAATAGTTTGCCCCACCCTAGTGTTTACACTTAAAGGTGAATTTTAAAGCCCAATATGTGCATCAATCGGGGATGCATGAATAAGCCGGGTTTATGTGCACCAAGCAGATTTTAAAAGCCAGTAAGATACATGTGTATCTCCTACAGTGCACACATGTAGAAAGTTTTCAAAAAGGGGCAGGGTCTGGACATTTCAGGGCATGAATCTGAGACATGCCTGTAAATGCTTATGTGACTCGGTGTGTGCCAAGGCCCCCTACCACATTACTTTACTTCTGCTATGGATGCCATGTAAGTTAAAATTTAAAGAAAACTAGGCAGATCAGCAGGTTTTAAGGGTTGGGACTAACTAGGGGTGGGTAGGAAAGATGGCTATTAAACTAGGGTAGTTTGGTGGAACTATTTCTTAACTGGATGAACTTCCAATGAACTGGTAAAACTGGGAATAGTTTTGTCACACACCCCTTTTAAAATCCATAATTTAGACATTAGTAGGATGTGTGTGCCCGATTTTAAAACATGCAACTTGATATGTGTACAAGTTATAAAACAGCTACATCCCTGGGCATAGGCTAATGCACATGTGCACATGTATGCCCACATGCCAGTTTGAAAGTTACTATCCTTTATCGCTGGATAATTCTGAAAAGTGCTATTTAGATGGACAAATAGTGCTTTTCAGACTTATCATGTCTCATAATAAAATCAAACAATAAAATCAATAATTTAAAACATCAATCATAATAGTAAAACCATGCTAATAAAAATAATACATATTTCAAAAAAGCTGATAAATTGAACAACATCCAATAATTAAAATCATATATAAAACTTTTCTGAATGTCAATAAAATATTTCAAAACAGCAGATACATAAAATAACACCAAATAATTAAAACTAGTTAGGATTTTAAAAAATTCCTTGCTTTCCATACCTGGGAACTTTTGATGAAATTGCCTTGGATTAACAAGGAAGTGGGGAGGGGGTTATTACTCACAAACTTTGTACTCATTCTCTCTCATACACACACACACACACACACACTTTTTCTCACACACACGAGAGGTTGATTTTAAAATGAGCGTGCTTGCATCCATTCATGTGCATATCAGAGCACAAGCAAGGATAAGCTGGAATTTGTAATCGTGAGTGGACATATGCACATATGTTTCAAAAAAGCACAAAATGCACATAAGTATGGTTCACATTTTAAAATGTTATTTGAGCACAGCTAGTGTGTCTTCAATAGGACCATGTCAACTTTTACATGCGTTATGTCAATGAATTTTAAAACATCTTCCCATGAGGCACATTCCCAGTTTTCCAATTAGCCCACCAGTTTGATCAGTTAATAGTGATGTATTTCAGACCCCTCTAGCCCTTCATTTTGATTGCCGCCTAGTTGAACCAGATCAATCACCCTGTCCTCTAAGCTGTACAGGTCAATATCTTCAGACTTGCTCTTCATCAGGAGCAGCAGTAAAATTATGTGAATATAATGTGTGTGAGTGCAGCGGGTTTCATTTATAAAATTCAGAGTAATGCACTTTAATTTTTGGCTCTGCCCCAGAATGCCCATGTCCTGCCCCTTTTCTGCCCCTTATTACTCACATGCGCATGGGTACCCTGGGACCGAGTGGTGATCCCTCAGGCCTGGAGGCACAAGGTTAGTCTGATTCCAGCCTGTTGAAAGCATGCCTATCTTTATTTGGGTAATTACAACACACATTAGTGGTCTGTCCTATCTTCAGAACAGTATTCTCTCATTACTCCTAGTTTAGCACTGCTTCCCTCAGTACTCACAGCTTCGTTAAAGCTCAGTGCTAGGACAGCAATTATTCTGCAGGAGCTGCCTTCCTCCTGGAGACCCGAACCTGGTCTGACTAAGCCACCTGGGTCCCAACACTTATTCCTCCCCTGCTGGGCCCTGCCCAGAGAGCTCTCTCTCTCTCTCTCTCATTAGGGGAATTAAGCTTGTCCAGGCACCTAGCCTGGTCCTGTATAGTTTTAAGGTGGAAAATAGGGGCACTGTATCTCATACCCCAGCTCAGCTTGGCCACATTGGTCCAATAATTTTCACTTCCCTTGGATCCCAACCAGGGAAGTGCCTCACATCCCCACTTCCTCTTATTTGGCCTCCTGCCAGTAAGGCTTGGACTTGGGGGTATTAGGTTTATTCTGACCCCTGACTACCATGGTTACCCTAGATCTCACTATAGTCACCACCCACTGTACAGTGCTCCCCCACAGTCCTTTAACCAGGTCCCTTGCTTGCTAGCTCCGGGTTTGAATTCCACCACAGCAGAACTTTTCAGACTGGCTGTAGTGCCTCCATTTGTGGTTTCTCTGGTATCCTGGCGGTGCTCTCTGGCCACTTTCCTGTGCTGGTCACTGGCTCCTCCTCAGCTCTACTTGCTGGGATTTCAACAGTGCCACCCCCTGGGTCGCCACTATGCTTCTCTTCAAAATTTTAATGGCGTCTCTCACTGGGAGCTCCATAGCATCTCTTGCTTGACTTTTCATGCCCTCTCTCTCTGGGCTTCTCACAGGAGTTGTTATTTGGATCACAGTAGTGTTTGGGCACCCTATATGGTCTTCCTTGGAACCTCCTGTAGCACCAACCTTAGACTTCTCAATACTGCCTCCTCCTGAGCAGTCTGTGTTGCCCTTTTCAGTGCTCTCTATGACCCCTTTCTCAGGGTTCTTCACAGCCCCTTTCTCTGGGCTTCTCACAGAAGCAGTTTCTGAACTCCCAGTAGTGTTTTGGCACCCTACAGTGTCATCTTCTGGACCTCCTGTAGTGCAATTCTTAGGCCAATTGGTGCTGCAGCCTGCTGGTCACTCTATGCTGCCCCCTCCTGGGCACTTTGGTTGGCTACTTCTAGGTATGGCTACAAAGCTCCACCATGAGCTCTCTGTTATTTCCAACACAGTTCTTGCAGGACCTAGCCCTTGGCACTCCTTCTGCTCAGTTGCCTTACTCGGTACAGTTTCTTGACGCTCAGGGTCTGCTTTGGCATTCACCGACTTATAGCTTCCAAGACTCCCTGGAGCAGAGTGCCACGGAAGGGTTGAACTGCAGTCAGATGCCTTCCTCAGTTGCTGGGATCTGTAGTGGCTTTCTTAATTTCATTTCCAGTGCTTCTCACTGCTATGAAGTAACATAAGTTCCTCACTGAAATAGAATTAATAGCAGCATAGCATGCTTGCTTACAGGCTCTTTTTTTTCTCCTCCCCAATCCATGGGCTTTGCCTAAGGTTCTCCATAACCTGACTCTGCTGTTCCAATCACTGCCTCCACCCATCTATAATGGCCAGCCTTAATATTTACAAACCTTCTTCAGTCATGCTTCCTCTCTGCTGCCTTCTAGTGCTGCTCTCTCTTTTTTCCCCTCAGACACCAGGCTGATTGCTGAAGGCTAGCTCCTGTGCACACACTAACAGTTTCACTTTCTGCTGGGGCACGCCCTGCTGATGGACCCTTGATCTGACCCAGAATGGTATAACTTATGTTCTTATATAAATCAAATAAATAGATAAATACTTGTTGATCTCTCTCTCTCTCTCTCTCTCATGCTGAAATTCACATACACAAATGCTCAGCTGACAAGAAATGGGTGGCACCTCGTAGGCTAAGCAAGTTATTGAGGCATCAGCTTTTGAAGACAGCATCCACTTCGTCAAACATGGAGTCCAATCTCTCCTCAAAAGCTCATGCCTCAATAAATTGGTTAGTTTCTAAAGTGCCACCCACTTCTTGTCATTTTTGCTACTCCAGACTACACGTCTATCCCTCTGAAGATCTGAAACACATGCCCATTCTCTTTTTCTCTCTCTTTATCATTCTCACTCATACACATACACTTGTTTCCCCCTCTGCATAGGATGATGTTTCTTCTTCAGGTTCCGTGGTCCACACTGATCTTCTCTGCCAGGGCTAAGGGGGTAGAAGAGGTTGATGTTCTTCTTGTGCCCTGCAGGTCTTGCTGCTTTTGATTGATGTGACTGGGGAATGGAAGAAGACAATGCTATGTTTATGGCTCTTCCTGACTGCTAGAGGGTGGCCAATGTTTCTTATTTAGCCTGTGGGCTGCGCTGTTCCTCACTGCTGAGGGATAGAGGAGGCTTATGTTTATTCTGTGTCCCATAGGCCATGCTACTGCTAACTACTGGGTCTTGGGTGGAAGAGGGTAATGCTTCTTCTGGCCCAAAGGCTGCTCTCCTCCTGACTGCCACGTGGGTGGGAGGTTGATGCTTCTTCCTGCACCTTGTGGGCTGCAAGTCTCCTGACTGTCAGGGAGTGGGAGGGGAATGCTTCTTCTTGTGGCCCCGTGGCCATGCTGCTCCAGACTAGGGAAGTTGCACAGATCACCTATGAGTTAGGCGGCAGGTTTGGTGCTTTTTTGTCTCAATTTGTCCTTCTTTCAAAGAAGCCCTTAAGGGAAGAGGGAACACCAAGAGATGGTTCAGTAGCTTTTCTTCTTCCCCTGGTGACAAAGCCCTTGAGGTCCAAGGGCTATATTGGGTGAAGGGGAGTCATTTCTTCAGACAAATTTGAAAGGGTGATGGCACTCCTTTGTGGATGGTGCCTTCGGCAGAAGTCACATTGGGCATAGGCTAGCTACAACGCTGCCTATATCCAAATGAAGATTTGATGTGCACAGGGTAAATAACATGGGGGCCTATTTACTAAAGGCTTTCTCCCATTCTGTGTCTATGGGAAAAATGTTTAGTAAATGACGCCCCATCATGGTATGATCTCTCTCCATGTTATTTACCAAGCACCTAAAAATAACATACTTTTTTGGATACCTGCCTCAGACTAGGTGGTAGCTTGCTAACAATCTTTGTAGTTTGGTCGCTATCTAAAAATACTGTTTTCTGACTTTTATGTCTTCCTGTTCCTGCAAGTCCAATGTTTGATAAAAGTTTTGAAGGATAGTATTCATTTATTTACTAGGGCAATGTAAAATCACTTGATACTAGCAATAAATCCTTATCTCTTGGGCTTAAATGATTCTGATCAAGATTTTCCCAGACTTATTGCCAAATCTATGAAACTAATGCTTGTAGTACATCAGAGGAGTTTGGGCTCTGCTGTAACAGCATATTCAAAGTAATTTGGGTTGCTACAAATTTTTTATTAAGGTTGGCAGAGGAATTTGTACTTAGACTATGCTTAGCTTTCTGCAATTGATTTTCTAGGCAGTTAATCTCTTCTCTTTGTCTGCTGGTAAGTACAATAATTTCACCTTACATTATGACCTACGCTATTTTTCAAGCGAGTGGGGGTATGAGGCATAGCAGCAATGAATGTGTCTAACTCAGTCCAATTAGAGATTGAAAACTTCTGAAAAGTTGAGTCAGTACAAATAACCATGGCTTGTGACGGCCTAAATCTTCAAGCATCAGACCTACCCATCAAGTTCCCTGTTCGCTGTGCATGTGTGTGTGTGTGTGCAGTCAGGTTGTGAAACAAATGCACCCAGGAAAATACTGCACACACAAGAGAATTAAAATAGAAAGTGTTTCAAGAGCAAGAAACACAGATTTGTATACTTTTTCTAAAATGTTGCAAGTGAGAACATTTTTTATACCCAAAGCCACAAAGCATTGGAGGGAGCATTGCCACCCATACCAGGGCATGATCATTAATGACCAGGGGGACTAATTTTGCCATTACAAACTCTAGCAAGTAAGATTTCTATAACTAAGTTATGATCTGTGAATGATTCTGAGGCATATGAGACCTAGAAATACAAATGTAGTATCTTTCAAACAGATGCAGTGAACAACCATACATCTCCAACTGAAAAAAAGATCACATATAAATCATATACCCTTGCTGTTACCAAATGCCCCTGCACCATTTTTACCAGATTGGTCTATAGTTGTGTGAATGACACAAATGCATCTATATTCATTATCAAAAGTCCAATAATGCTTCTAAAAACCAATTGTTCTAGCAGAGACAATAAAATATTATGGTCTTACTGGTGCATTTGGCAGGGATGTGCAATCGTTTTTTCCGAATTAGGCAGTGTCAATGAAATTGCCTAATTTGGAATGGTTCGGGAGAACCAAAAAATGATTGATGTTTTCCGAAATTTCGGAAAAAATGCATTTTTGAGTTAGTATGCGCTAACTCCCTATAGTGCGCACTAACCCGAAAATCAAGGCCCCCGAAAAATAAAACCCCGAACCACGAGAAAAATGAAATTCCCACGGGGGGGGGGGGGCGAAATGAAGCCTGATACAAAATTTTTACCTGAAGCGCATCTCTTTGGTGGTCCGCAGGTTGCCCCCACAGTCTGCCACACTTACCTCTCCCAGCTGTTCACCCCAGTCTCTCCTTGATGTGGCAAATGCCAGTGCTCAGCTGTGGCAGGGCACCATCAGCGGGATGCTGCCAACAGCATGCACTGTGCCTCCCCCCTAGGTGTGCATGCACACCATCTCCAGATATTTAAATGGACTATGGTAGAAAAGTCCCTGCAGCCCTTAGAGATGATGCCAGCTACACAGTCCTATATAAGCGCAGCTCCCTAGAAGAAACTCTCCTCAGCAACAGACCCAGCTACCACCTACTAGTGTGAATTGCACAATCTTCATTCAGCCTTGTCTTCAGTCTTCATTCCTGCCTTGTCTTCTGTCTTCATCCTTGTCTATTCCTTCCATGTTGTCCACCTGTTCTTGTCCTCGCCTACCCACCCTGCCTCCCATCCCTCTGCTCCTATTCATACATATTACTGGCTTGACCGCAGATTGCACCTCAGATATGCTTGACTGCTGCTTGCCTCTGAACATTGCTTGACTCCGGATATGGTTGACCACTGCCTGCTTCTGACCATTGCCTGGATACCTCTGACTGCCTACTGCCTATGACTGAGCTTACACAGGCCTCCCCTGCCATCAGCAGAGACCCCCACCTAAGTCCTGCTGACCCAGCAGCCAAAGGCTCAACCTGAAGGGAATGAGAGCTTTTAATAGTGAAGTTCCTGATGTGTCTCTGCCTCACCTGAGTCCACCTGCCAATAGTAGGGACATGCAGGTCTTCTCCCTGCAGGTAGAGCCAATCCTGCCTCAAATCAAGGTTCCACATACACAGCACATAAGAGTTAGGGAAATTCACAAATCTTTCCAATAATGCAGTTTCTACAATAATGACAAATTTCTCTATTCTAAATGGAATCAATTTATGGAAGAAGATGGCTGCAACTGCTATTTTAGTCTCTTAGGAGGAAGATAAACAATGACCTATTCATTCACTTTTAAGTTTTAAATGTCTTCAAGTGTATTTGGTGCAGCAATGCAATCTGAGGAGTAATTTTATTAATTGGTGAAGATTTTCAATGAAATGAACCAGCATCACAGTAAGCTTTTCTCATGAAGTCTGATCATTTAAATAAAATGAAAACTAAATTTGTGTGGGCTTTTTTCCAATAAAGTCTACACAAAATAGCAGACTGTATAAAAATAAACCATAACTACACTGTTGTGAGTGAGCTGTTTAGTGGACCCTTGGGCTGACCTGTGAGAGACTGGGGAGAGGCGTACTATAGTCTCTAGTGAGCGACAGGTCGGGAGGCGGATACCAGGCAGGAGTTGGACGTGAACTTCACCCTGGAAGCCGGTACTCCCCCAGGAGGAGCCCGTAGGAGCCAGGCCGCTGGGACTTAGGAGATCACAGAAGCTGGAGCTGGAGCAGGCAGGCAGGGATCAGGAGTCAGGCAGGAACTGAAGCAGGCTGGGACTGAAGCAAGCAGGAACTGAAGCAGGATTGGCTACTGGAACCAGACAGGAGCTGAAGCAGGACTGGCTACTGGAACCAAGCTGGAACTGAAGCAGAACAGGTTACTGTAAGCAAGCCAGACAGAAGCAAGACTTGGGCACGGAGTGAAACAAGTCTCAGGCAGGAACGGAGTTGCTAACGCGATAGCACACTCCAAGGCACGGCGCAACAGAGAACCGCAAGGAACCCTGTTGCAAGGCAAAGACCTGGGCTCCGCGGCGGCCTTACATAGGCCGTGGCATCTGATGTCACGGATAGGGCGGAGCCTTCAGTGGTGGGAAATGGGCTTCATAAGCGCTGCTTGTGCGCGCGCACACGCCTAGGGAGAAGGCGTCCAGGCAGGGCTTCTCTGCAGCATCCCCCCTGTGGGGATGCCACGAAACAGGCCGCAGACCTTCGGAGACAGGCTGGGACCAAGGAAGTAAGGGCCTAGTCGCGACTGCCGCGATTGGGACTGTAACATACACATCCCTGAAGTATAGATGTTCCACAATAAATTTTGCTTTTTGAAAATTCTTTATGTATAATTTAGCTAACACTGAATTGCTAATGAGTTAATTTGCAAGATTTTTCAGTTCATTAGTGATTTAGTATAATTTTTGAGAACAGTTTTGCAAATGCTAAATCCAGAAAACCCACTGAACTACTGACCCATATCAAACCTCCCATTCATTGCCAAAACCATTGAGAATTTTGTCCACACTCAGCTCACTGACCATCTAGATGAAAACAACATCCTCCTACCCGCTCAATTTGGCTTCGGAAAGCAACTGAACAATGAGACCCTACTACTAGCAATGAATGACTTCGTACTCAAAGGTTTTGAAAAAGGCCAAAGTTACCTTCTAATCCTACTCGACGTATCAGCAGCCTTTGATACAATAAACCACTCTATCTTGATTGACCGTCTATCTGAAATTGGAGCTAATAAAACAACCCTACAATGGTTTTCCTCATACCTATCACAAAGATCCTACCAAGTGCTACTTAATGATTCCCTCTCAAGGAAAATCAACCTAAACACTGGAGTTCCCCAAGGATCCGCTGTATCTGCAACACTCTTTAACATCTATCTGCTTCCATTATGCCACTTCCTATCAAATCTAAATCTGACCCACTTCATCTATGCTGATGATATTCAAATATTAATCCCAATAAAAAAAATCACTACAAGAAACATACAAATTAACAGCCACTTACCTAAACAGTATAAAGGAAATACTAACCAACCTAAAACTCATCCTCAACTTTGACAAGACTGAATTAATATTATTAGACAGAAGGAACAACTCTCCTAAAATACCACCACTCAACCTCATGAACCAAAATACGGTCATATCTCCAATCAATCATGCCCGCAACCTCGGAGTAATAATTGACAGGGAACTTTCTTTCAAAAACCATATCTCAACAAAAATCAAAGACAGATATCATAATCTACTTACACTACGTCATTTAAAACCTTTTCTTTCCAACAATGACTTCAGATCAGTCCTTCAATTACTAATTTTCTCCAACATAGATTACTGCAACTCACTTCTTTTCAACTTACCTCTAAACACCATTCGCCCACTCCAGATCCTGCAGAACGCAGTGGCAATAATCATCACTGGATCAAAAAAGCACGACCACATCACTCCAACACTTATTTCACTTCATTGGCTACCTATCAGATACAGGATTGAATACAAAGTACTATCCATCCTACATAAAATTATATATGAAAAACAAGAAAATTGGCTAAGCCCCTCTATAAAACTGCATACCCCAAACAGAAACCTTAGATCAGCTAATAAGGGACTTCTAAAAACACCACCAATGCATTCAAATCAACTGACCTCAACTCAAAAGAGAGCAATCTCCCTTGGTAGCCCAAAACTCTGGAACTCCCTTCCAGAGTTTTGGGCTCCCTTGAACTCAGAACTCAAGAAAACTTAAAAACCTTTAAAAAAGATCTAAAAACATGGTTGTTCAACAAAACATACCAACTCACCCAATGGACAACACAACAACATCGCCCTCCATTCCATCCTGAAGAATAAATGAAATTCATCACTACTATGTATTATAAACAAGAAGTGAAACATAAAACTGAACAGTAACCTAGCATATGATACCCCTATGTTTAACAACAGTTTGAACCTTTGGAAACCCTGTTTAACCTCCCCTTATCCCTGTAACATTGTATTTTGTAAACCGTTATGATGGTGTTATTTTGACGATTCCAAATGATGGTATATAAAACTCATCAAATAAATAAATAAATAAAAAATTTGAAACCAGTTCAGGATCTTCACCATGTTCCCTGCAGGTTGAGCCCTTGGGTGCCAGGGCCGGCTGGACGTAAGCTCGGGTCTCTGGTCGGTGAAGAATCCCATGGAGACAGATGAGACAAGGTCAGACATACCAGAGGTTGAGGCTGGCAGAGAGGAGTCCCGTTGAAGGCCAGAATTCAGGGCAGGCAGCAAGAAGGAGAGGGCCAATGGATAGGTAGAAGGTCAAAACAGGCAGCAGACAAGGCGAAGTCCAGAAACGGCGGGGAGAATGAAGAAAATATGATTTATATTCAGACAACAACCAACAAGGAATGAATTACATAGTCTGGGTAAACAAATAAGCATGGGAGTAGCTTGCTTGTTACAGTGGTTACTACCCCGAATCAATTAAGCCTGATACCTCACTTGGAATACATATCCAGCACAGCTCACTGCTTCAACGGCAGGGGGGAATGAAGTAAAGATGATTTATAGTCAGACAAACAACAAGAACTGAATTGCACAGGCAGGGTAAACAAGTGTGGGAGTAACTTGCTTATTACGGTGGTTACTACCCGAAACCAATTAGCTAGATACTTCACTTAGATGCAGCTCCAGCACTGCTGTCTGCATCGTTGGTGGGGGTGGAAGGGAATTGGAACCAAAAAGTTACAAATAAAGGCCCTGACGTCAGCGGTCAGAGTAACAGATAAGTATGAAAAAAATAGGTGTGAAAGCTTGCTGGGCAGACTGGATGGGCCGTTTGGTCTTCTGCCATCACTTCTATGTTTCTATGATTCTATGTTTAGACCTTGAGTTGTTCTTGCCAGTCTGGAGGGCTGCTTTTAACTTTTCATGTTGTTCTGGTGTGTGGAAGCCACTCTTTGTGCTGCTTTGCCCCTTTATCAATGCCGGTCTTAGTCCCCCCCCCCCCCCCCACACACACACACCTTTTCTGCTTCATTCCCTCTTCATGGCACCTTAGGATGATAATGCCATTTTTGTTGCCAGTTTGCCACTTGTGATGTCATCGAAGTTCATGTCATAATTGCTGGTGCCCTCTTTTCAAGTTTTGGGGTGTTCTTCCTAATTTTGCTGCTTCTTTGATTCTCTGACAGTAATTTGGAAAGCTCCTATCAAGCCTAGTACCCTTTCTGGAGCCTTAGGCTATTTACATCACTTTTGTTGCTCTTTTTACAGTCTTCTAGGTACCTTGGAGTTCTTTTCCCCTTTTGATGATTTCTTCCCACAAGTTGAAAGACAATTGATTAGAAAAAACCCAGTTCTGGAGCCCAATATAGGTTGCAATGCTTCCCCCTTTGACTTTAAGGGCAAAGGAAATATGAATCAAACTTAAAAACAATTTTTTTGTTTCAAATTAAAGGAAATGAATTGTGGTTCTCACAAAATGAATTTTGAAATGAAACAATTTTTATTTCCTACGTATCCCTATCCATTTCTTACCACCAAGGTTTGTAACATCCATACAACCACCATTTATGTTTTGGTTTTAAACATGATCTTAACTTGCAAATTACCTCAGTATTCTTGGAATCCTGATGCAGCCATACCATCACAGTTTCAGGCCAATGCAATAAAGTGCACTCAGTCTAGCACATAGGTTTTCAGGTGGTCAGATGCACGTTTTGGATGTGTTAGACTAGCACCCTATGCAATGAGGAGATTAGAACATCCAAAATGAGTGCCCAAATAAATGCATAGCCGATAGCGCTCATCATATGTAAATTCCATGTAGATAAGGTATTACCCCCCAATGCCGAAAATCACTGGGCATCCAACGCACACTTTTTAATGTGGCAAATTTTACTCCAGTCACGGATCTGGCATTAAATCCATCCATGAGTCAAGGGCTCAGGAGAAATTAAAGAAATAGTGTCCTGTGTAGTTCCTACCTTTATTCTTAAACACCTACTGCTGGCAGTGTTTAACAATAAAGTATAATGTAATGACGTGATGAAAATAAATTCTGGATGCATAATATACATGCACAATAGACACACTCTAAGCCAATTTTTATGAGAGTCAGGTGATGATGGTGGACCCTTAGCCTGAGGTTGCATTGGTACTGCCTGGAGGGGTAAGCCCCTCCTGGTATCCACCATTGAGAGGCAAGGATGGAGCAATGCAGGGGTCAATGGGAGCTTCGCCACTACCCAGCCCTCATTCCCCACAGATTGAGTCCTTGGGTACCAGTGCCGGCTGGTCTTAGGAGAGCCCCTGTGGAGAGAAGTGGTGAAGATGTGGGAAGCAGGCAAAGTAAGGTCTAGTGCAGTGGTCGGTAGCAGGTGGCAATCAGGCAGAGTGAGGTCCAGTCCAATGGTCAGTGGCAGGTGGCAATCAGGCAGCATGAGATCCAGTCCAGTGGTTGGTGGCAGGCGACAATCAGGCAACGTGAGGTCCGGTCAGAGGTCAGGTAATGAAGAGATCCGTCCAGAGGAGAAGTGAAGTGAGGGTGGAACACGCAGGCTGGAAGGAGGAACAGGAGATGGGAACCAGGCAGGAAGACAAGGTCAGGATCAGGCAGGCAGGGATCAGGAACGTAGAACACTGAGCGAGGAAGGCCAGGCAGGAACCCAAGGTGAAGAGACCTATTGCCAAGTCGTCGGGCAGAGGTTGCTGCTGGATTTAAATAGGGGCAGGCTCCGACATTATCGGGAGGAGCCGGCGCAGGCAAAGTAAGGTCTAGTGCAGTGGTCTTTTAAATATGTGCGGGCCGTGCGCGCGCGCCTAGGGGCATAGCTGAAGAGGCCAATGTCGGCGGCGTCCCTGCTTGCAGTGGAGACGGAGTGGCCCCTGTGGCACGGAGAGAATGTTGGCCCTGTCGGGGGCATCCATGCGCCACGACCCGAGGGCCAGGAGTGTCGGGGAGTCGTCCTGAGGCCGGTAGGCCTAACACCTATTTCATCCCTTGCTATTGTGCGTGCATATTGAGCGTCCAGAAATTGACCTGAAGCAGGATAAAATGATTTCCTACTGCAATTGTAGGCACACAGACATGTCTCTTGGGTGCCCAATGCATTTGAGAGCTAGGGACACATAACTCTTTCCTAGCATGTTCTTTTATATGCAGCAGTTCATTAAAATGTAGAATCGGGTGCTCAGGAGATGTGGCAGTGTGTGCGTTAGGAAAATGAGTGCTCAATACAAGCGCCCCTTTAAACACATGTCTTATTGCATCAGACCCTTTGTGATTTATCTCCAATTTGCAGGCTTCCCCAGCCTCCTTTAAAGCCTGATGCAGGTTATTCCTGGGTTTTATTTGTTTAAACATTGCAGCCCAATTACAAAGTTAGGGTTTCATCAAGTCTGATTCATTTGTATTTCCACTATCTGATATTGGCTGGTATTTTTCCGTCTTTGCTCTTCTAAATTTCATATGCCTAAGCGAACGTTCAAGCAGTCTCCTTTATTCGGTAAAGAAGATTTACCTATGTTCATTCATTGACTGGTTACTAGCTGACTGGATTTTTGTAATTCGTTATATCAGAGTCTTCCTAAATTGTGTCTAAAAGTCCACAATTTTTGCAGAATATAGCTTTTGCTTGTCCTCTACTTTACAAATCCCACATTCTTCTTTTATTTAACTATTCATTCTTAGGTTTTTAACTTTTCCCTTAAATATCTAAGAAAGAATGTATCTCCTCTTTTATAGATTGGGCAATATTGTTATGATCTGTGGACCCTTGGGCCAGCCTTGTGGATGATGGAGGAAGTTGAAGAGGAGTCCGCAGAGAAAAGATGGCCGAGAGGTGGAACGGAGCCAGGAGACCAAACCGGAGTTTCACCACAGGAAGCCCGAGGTTCCCCCGGGAGGAGCCCGTGAAGACCCGAGCCGCTTGGACTTAGGTGCGGTGTCCCGGAAGCGACAGCAAGCAGGAAGGTGGACGGTCCAAAGGTCAGGGCTGGCAGCAGTCAGGAATTCCAAGGACGTACTAGAGTCAAGAACCAGGAAATCAGGCAGAAGGATCAGGAACTAAGGCTGGAACAGGAACAAAGGCTGGATCAGGAACGAAGGCTGGATCTGCAACTAGACGACTCCCATGAGTGAACCTCATTGCAAGGCAATGTTTCAATGTAGGAGCTGGGTTTACATACTCTGCCAGCAACTGACGTCATCCCGGGGGCAGGCCGAGGTTTCCCGCCACTGTCCCTTTAAATTTCTCTCTCTTGCGCGGGCACGTGCCTAAGGGGATGAAGCTAAGTGAGGAGCAAGGAGTGATTCAGGTGGTTTGCGATGAAACTTGGAAAGAATCACAGGCTTCAGTAGAGAGACGTGGAATATGTTATGAATTCTTAAAGTATTTGGCAGACGCAAGCAATAGGACACTGCACCCACTCTCTCAGCCACTCTGAACGGTCCGAAGAATCTGGGTGCCAGGTGCCTAGAAGGTAGACGAAAGTGGATATTCTTGGTGCTTAGCCAAACCTTTTGTCCTGGCAGAAACACCGGAGCCGGGTGACGGTGTCGATCGGCAAACCTTTTTGCTGTAGCAGCCGTGTGTTGCAGTTTTCCTTGAATTGAGTTCCTGTTGCGTTTGTGCCTGTTCTCGCCCTCATTCCATCCTCTCTACCTTAGTGGTGACTCCCTTCGGGTCTGATGGACAGATGCTGCCGCGGCTTCTCCTCGCCGTTCTTCCTGGAATCCCCGGGCTGGCCTGATGCTGCAGATCCGCCATGTTCCTGATGACGTAAGGGCGCGCTCGCGCTCCAGAGTTTGTACCGGCAAGGGCGTGAACCTCGGGGGCATCCCCCCGTAGTGACGTCATCCGCTTCTAACTTAAAAGGTCTTTGCTTGCAACTACAAATCAAGTTAGCCAGGGGAATTCTTCTCCGCTGCTCTGCCTCCACAAACTTATCTAGGGGTACTTGCTCCTCGGGGGCCCTACTCTCTCTTCTTGATTTCAGATTGCTATGACAGGATCTGGTACTTGCTCCTCGAGGGCCTACGTCCCTGAATGCTCAGAAGACTCCTTACTACCTGGAAGTGATCGCAGCCGTGAATACTGTGAGTTCTATTACAGATAGGAATTGGTACTCGCTCCACAAGGGCCTATGTTCCTAATCTCCGAAGACGCCCTTCTGTCTAAGACGTTATCACAGGTACGGAGATCATGAGTCATTATTGCAGATAGGAACCGGTACTCGCTCCACGAGGGCCCATGTTCCTAAATCCCTTTTCAACTTTCTTCTCTATCAGAAGCTATCATAAATCTATATCTTCTGAATTACTATTATAGATTGCAGATAGGAACCGGTACTCACTCCACGAGGGCCCATGTTCCTAAAACCCTCCAAAGACTCTTCTATTCCAGAAGCCACCTCATACACAGATATTGTGAGTTCTCATTCCAGACTGCATATAGAACCAGTACTCGCCTACGGCTCCTGTTCCTGAATATACTGAAGACTCTCTGTTGCATAGAAGCCATTACAGATCTCTACAATTGTGAGTGTATCATCTTAACAACACATGTAAATACTGCAAAACCCACCATTATAATAGGAGATTTCAACATTCACATAGACACAAAACCCCTATCAAACACATGCCAAACACTACTAGATGTCATGAAAGCACTTGGATTCATTCTAATAACTGACAAACCCACACACAGAGCCGGACACTCTCTCGATCTTTCTTTCATTAACCGCAACCACCTAGAACACATCAAAACTGACTACACACCCATCCCCTGGTCAGATCACTTCCTCATTCAATCCTCAATTAAATACACTGAACCACAAACTCAAGAAAAAAAGACCCCCATTAAATTCAAATACCGCCCACCATATGACTTAGAAACCCTGAAAGAAAAACTAGAAGAAAATCTAACAAAATTAGACCTCACCAACTGCTGCTCCGCTATCACAACATGGATGCAAACAACAAGAAAACTGGCCGAAGAAATAAACCCAATAAAATATATCAATATCAAAGATACCCATCAAACTAACCCTTGGCACAATGAAAAGATACAAGAAGTCAAGAGACAACTAAGGAAAAAAGAAAAAGAATGGAGAAAAAATAAAACGACTGAATACCTAACAAAATACAGAAAACACTTAGCATATAATAAACAAACAATTCTCAACACAAAGAAACAGTTCTATAGCTTTAAAATAGAAAAACATGCAAACAACCCAAGAACATTATTTTCCATAGTAAGAAACCTCACCAAGGACAGTTCCGAATCCCCACAAGACCTTCCAGAAAATAGATGCGACGAGATTGTTATGCTCCTGCCCACAAGAAGCGTGTGCAGACTCTTACCTCTCACAGCCATAGCCAGCCGGGCTGCTTCTTTCTCCCTGAATCAGCTGGGGCCGTTTCCACAGCTGCTGCCATGTGGTCTGCTCCTCGGCTGCTGTCTCTGCCTTTCCCCGACATGCTGCTGCGATCCCGGGACCTTCAGCGAGCAGGCCGTCTCTCCCAGTGCCTGCTTTAGCCCGGGTCCTTGCCCAGCAGGGAAGCCGTCCCTGCCGGTGCCTGCAGTTTCTCACAGTTCCCTGCAGCCAGCACTGCTCTCTACTGTGCCTGCAGCCTGCTCCAGCTCTCTACTCTCCCTGCAGTCTTACCTCTCCCCCTGGGGCTGTCCTCACGGCATGGAGCCATTCCTGCAGTCAGCCCTTCCCCCGCAGCCAGCCTTGCCTCTCTCTGCTTCTGTCCGTGCAGCTGGGAGCTGCTCCAGTGACCTGCCTTCACCCAGCTCCAGTCCAGGGCTGCTCCGCGGCTTCCTTGGGCCCTCCACGTGGCTGAGGACGCCACCAGCTGCCAGCTCTTCTCTCCAGCCTCCTAGGGCGCGAGCGCGCACCTCTTTGCTCCTCTTGAAGGGCCAGCCAGGTGTGGCCCCCTGCTGACCCCTCCCTGGGCGTTGTCCACCTCAGCCCTACTAAAGGGCTCAGCTTTCAGTGTATCTTTGCCTTCGCAAGGAGTTGGTCACTCCTGAGATCCTCGTTCCAGGAGATGCCTTGTATTCCAGCCTTCTGCAAGGTCCAGTGTTCCATGTTTCCTGTTGAAACTTCTTGTCAACTTGTTCCAGTCCTGATGTCTTCAGTGTTCCAGTCCTGATGTCTGCCTGCCGTTCCAGTCCCAAGGTCTGTCTCTTGATCCAGTCCTGATGTTCCTGATGTCCATGTTCCAGCCGAGAGGTGTGTCTCCTATTCCAGTATATGTGTTCCAGTCCTGATGTTCCTGATATCCTTGTTCCTGATCCTGATGCTTCTACCTGCCTTGAGCTGCCAGGAGTGCAGCGAATCCTGTTTTGGCTTCCGGTGTGCAGCAACCAGCTTCTTTCCTGTTACCTAGATGTTGGTGCCAGATCCTGTTCCTAATCCAGTCCATATGTTCTGCCCTTCGTCTCGTCTGGCTCCTGAGCCTTCTGGCCTGTTGGGCCCTGGAGTGGCCAACAGGTGGGATTCGTCCCTGTGCTCTGGAGCTTCCGTTCCTGCCAGCCGATGGCACTTCGGATGTCAGTATCCCAGCATCGGAGTTTGCTTCGCCTGGATCTCTCCTGCATTCTCCCGCTCTCTGCGTGGTCTGCGACCAGCCTTCCAGGGCTGAGTAGGGCGCGCATGGGACAGGGTGGTCCGTGACTCAGTCCCGCGGGTGGCCTGAGTAGGGCGCCCTGAGGGTCAGTGCCCATGTCTACCTTCAGCCCTCGTTCCTGATTCTACCTCTGTGCATCCAGTCCTGAGTCCTTGCCTGTGCCGGTCCACGTCTTTGCATCCAGCACCTCGTCCTGAGTCCATGTCTATGGCTCCTGCACCTCGTCCTGAGTTCACGTCTATGCCTGAGTCTACGTCGTTCCTGAGTCTCGTCTGAATCCATGTTCCAGTCTTCGCTGCCCTGGCCTCCATCCGGCCTGCCGCTTCGTGCCGTACCCTGCGGCAGGTCCGAAAGGGCTAGGAACGGTCGGAGGACTGTTCACAAGACCAACATTGCGTTGTTGGGTCTTCCGAAGCGTGCTGGTCCGGAGGAGGGCCTGTCTTCCGTGTTACTCCAGCCCTGCTCCCGTCCAGCCCATGCTCGGGCATGCCACGCCTCCCACGGCACTTCTTCAGAGTCCTCTGGGGTCGAGCCGTGGCCCAAGGACACACATCACCCAGGAGTGGGATCGCTCTCCTAGCGCTCCACAACAGAGATTGCAACGTATTTTAGCGATAAAATCAAAAATCTAAAAACAAAAATCCCAAATACAGCAAAACAAGTAATTAAAATGAAGGAAAGAGATGTCACGCAATGGTCTACCTTCAACGAAGTATCAGAAATGGAAATTGAAAATATGCTAAAAAAACTTAATCCTGCACCCCATGCACTTGACACAATTACAACCGCAGACATAAAAAAAGTAGCGAACACTGTATCACCAACACTGGCAATGATCGTTAATCTATCCCTAGAAGAAGGATCCATGCCTGACACTCTAAAAGGAGCTATTGTAAAACCTATTTTAAAAAAGAAAAACAGTGACCCACTGAACCTGAGTAACTACAGACCAGTATCAAACCTACCCTTAATCGCAAAATTAATAGAAAAAACTATACAAAAAAAACTAGCAGAACACCTAGATAACAATAACATCCTTTACCCTTCACAACATGGCTTTCGGAAACACTATAGCACAGAGACACTTCTGCTTGCACTTACAGATAACATCATGAGGGGATTTGATAACGGTAAACAGTACATACTAGTGATGCTTGACCTGTCAGCAGCATTTGACACTGTAAATCATGACATACTCTTAAATAGACTAGAAGAAATAGGCCTAAACAACAAAACTATCAAGTGGTTCAGATCATATCTCAATGACAGATATTTTCAGGTTCAAATTAAAGACACTATATCAAATAAAATAAACCTTCAAACAGTAGTTCCCCAAGGATCTGCCCTCTCCGCAACTCTTTTCAACATATACTTACTACCACTATGCCACCTACTAGCTGGACTGGGAATCACACACTATATATATGCTGATGATATCCAATTAATTTTACCCATTGATGACACAATTGAGAAAACATTAAACTTAGCCAACATGTATCTAGATATCATTAAACAGCTGCTAAACCAAATGGAATTAGTAATTAATATAGAGAAGACAGAATTCTTACATTTAGAGAGAAAAAATACTGAAATCAAACATAGTCCAATCACACTAAAAAACAATCAACAAATAAAACTTGCAGAAAAAGTACAAAACCTAGGAGTAATAATTGACCCCGAACTAAGCTTAAAACAACACATATCTCTAAAAGTAAGAGAAGGATTCGCTAAACTCATGGTCCTCAGGAGACTTAAACCACTTCTGACAATAGCCAACTTTAGATCAGTACTACAAGCACTAATATTTGCGAGCACTGATTATTGTAATGCACTTCTACTAGGTCTTCCATACACCTCACTAAGACCAATGCAAATTCTACAAAACGCAGCCGCAAGAGTCTTAACTGGCAAAAGTAAAAGGGATCACATTACTGAAACACTGGCTGAACTACACTGGCTTCCCATCGAACAAAGAATACAATACAAAACACTGTGCACCATACATAAGTTAATACATAACGAGCATGCAGACTGGTTAAATACAGCCCTACGTGTACACATCCCTAACAGAAACCTAAGATCAGCAAACAAAGCACTACTAACCATTCCATCAGTAAAAACTGCAAGACTTACACAGGTGCGAGAGAGAGCACTATCACTGGCAGGACCCATACTATGGAACTCCATGCCCCTAGATTTAAGACTACAAAGAGACAGCAAAACCTTTAGAAAAGGTTTAAAAACCTGGCTCTTTAAACAAGCTTTTCAGAAAGAGAAGGGAGAATAGAAACCAGGGACAGGCAAAGCACATTCAATATAACATCCACACACACTGTATTCAACAAGTGTGTAGTCTTTAAAGAACAACTCATGATTTTAAAGTAAATCTATAAGAATAACCGAGATAGAGACATGGACATGATTATTGATTAGTTACATTTAAACAATATTGATCACTAACTATGTTACCGAACCTTATAGCACTCTTGTAAATGTGCGAATCACAGTATCATTAATTTTATGTGCCTTGATGTAAACCGTTGTGATGGTATCTTCCAAACGACGGTATAGAAAAGATTTTAAATAAATAAATAAATAAATAAATAAATAAATACTACTGGTTATGTATCCAGCATACCCTGTCTACTCACTACCTATAGTCTCTCTCTATAGCTCAGCAACCCAGAGACCACAATACCAGTATCTGAGGGACTTCAGCCCTGCCGGGCACATCAGCTCACTACTGCCATCTCTGGTGGTTCTACTTCCTGTCTAAAAAAGAACTATCTGTGTTTGTCTCCATACTCCAGCCTAGCCAGTGGACCCTCTCAGGATATCCTCCTGGGGGCGCTGTTATCTGCCCTCAGCCCAGGGATTCACCAATTTATCTTAAGTGTTCATTCCTTACACTACTAGAGCTGTATTATACAGACTACCACTCTGTGGGAAGCCAGCCCACCTCAGATCATTAACTCCGCCTATGGAGTATTACAATTGTTAGCTCTTCCCCTTGGCAGGGTGATCCATAACAGATTGTTAACTCTGAGCAGCAGATTTATAACAGATTGCTAACTCCTCCCTTTCCTGGAGGAGATCCATAACAGATTGCTAACTCCTCCCTCTACAGGAGGAGCCCGATAACAGTTCCAGAGAGCATGAAGCTTTTGGGCCGACATTTGGGCTGCCGAAGATGGTACCACTAATGGGAGCGGTAAAGGCAGCTTGGGTTGTCTCCCATACACTAGCTGAAAGGAAGACTTTCCTGTGGCTGAATGGATGTGATTATTATACGAGAATTCGGCCCAAGGTAACAGGGTCACCCAATTATCCTGTTTTTCTGTTGCAAAAGTATGAAGGAACATCTTTAGGGAACAATTCGTACGTTCCGTTTGGCTATTACTCTGGGGATGAAATGCGGTGGTAAGATTTAACTGGATTCCAAACTTTTTGCACAAAGCTCTCCAGTATCTAGCTGTAAACTGTGGACCTCTGTCGGAAATGTTCTGCAGGGGCAACCCATGGGCCCGGAAGATGTGTTGCATGAAGAGTTGGGCCAACTCTGGCGCGGAGGTAAGTTTGGATAGCGGAACGAAGTGGGCCATTTTCGAAAATCGGTCCACAGTGACCCAAATGGCTGTATTTCCCTCAGATAATGGAAGATCAAACACAAAGATCATGGATAAGTGTGTCCAGGGTTCCATGGGTATTGGAAAAAGTTGTAGAATACCCAAGGTTGGCCTGGTAAGGGCTTCTGTTTAGCACAGGTTGGGCAGGAGCTGACATACATATGGACGTCCTGTCCCATACGAGGCCACCAATAGTAGCATGAAAGGAGTTTCCAGAGTTCTTACTCTACCAGGATGTCCAGCAGTGAGCGAATCATGTGCCCAAGAAAGAACATATATCCTTTGGCGTCGTGGAACCACAGTCTTGCCTACTGGAGCTATGTCCGTGCTTGCTACACTAACCCTTACTGGGTCTAAAATGTACTGCGGTGGATTACCCAATTATTCAAGTTCAGTAGTACGGGATAATGTGTGGCTCGTATATTCTTGGTTGCTGGTCTATAGTTTAAGGAGAAATCAAAACGGCTGAAGAAGAGGGACCAACGGGCCTGCCTGGGGTTCAGATGCTGGGCTTGGCATAAGAATTCCAGATTCTTGTGATCTGTATATACTACAATCGGGTGTAGAGCCCCCTACAACCACTGCCTCCATTCTTTGAACGCCAGTTTGATAGCTAGGAGTTCCTTGTCCCCAATACCGTAGTTCCGTTCTGCCGCTGAGAATTTTCAGGAGAAATGAGAGCACGGAAGTAATTTCCCTTTACTGGAAACTTGACTGAGAACTGCGCCCACTGAAATATCAGATGCATCCACCTCCACAATGAAAGGGTGCTGAGGATCTGGGTGATGTAGACAAGTGTCTAGTAAGAAAGCCACTTTCAAGTCCTCGAATGCTTGGCACGGAGTCGCGGGCCATTCCCTGGTGTCAGCCCCTTTCTTAGTAAGAGCAGTGAGGGGAGCAACTCTTAGGGAGTAGTGGGGTATAAACTGCCTATAGAAATTCTCAAACCCCAGGAAGAGTTGGAAGGCTTTTATTCCCACAGGCCGAAGCCATTCTTTGGTGGCGAACACTTTGGATCCATATGGAACTCCATGGATGAAACAATGTAGCCCAAGAATGGGAGTGACTCCTGCTCGAACAGGCATTTTTCTAACTTTGCAAATAGACGGTTGTCTCTTAGGTTTTGTAGGACCTGTCTTACGTGTTGGTGATGAGTCGTCAAATCTTTGGAATAAAGTACACAATAACAGACAAGTGCAGCATCTCGCGAAGTACCTCGTTCATCAAGTTTTGGAAGACTGCTGGAGCATTGCACAGCCCAAACAGCATCACCAGATACTCGTAGTGTCCATCCCGGGTATTGAAGGCAGTCTTCCACTCATCTCCGGGATGGATTCGAACAAGGTTGTAGGCTCCACGAAGATCGAGCTTACTGAATACTCTAGCCCCCTGCAATCTCTCGAGGAGTTCAGGAATAAGAGGTAACAGGTAGCGATCTCATCATGTGATAGCATTTAGTCCTCTATAATCGATGCAGGGCCTGAGAGACCCGTCCTTCTTCCCAACAAAGAAGAAGCCAGCTCCGGCTGGTGACTTGGAAGGACGGATGAATCCGCGAGCTAGATTCTCTGTGATGTATTTAGACATGGTTTGTGTCTCTGGGAGCAACAACGGGTAAACTCGCCCTCTGGGTGGAGTTGTACCAGGCAGTAAATCAATAGCACAGTCGAATGGACGATGCTGTGGTAGACGTTCTGCTTTTTCCTTGGAAAATACATCTGTAAACTCCACATATTGTGAAGGTAGTGCTAGAGAAGTGGTCATTAATGCAACACTAGGCCAGGGCACTGGTGGCAGGCAAGTCGAGAAACAATACGAGCTCCAAGTTGCCACTTGTAGTGTGTCCCAATGGATAACAGGGGAGTGCTTTTGGAGCCATGATAATCCCAGCATGATGGGGTGGACTGCCTTTACCAAGAACATTATCTTCTCTGTGTGAAGAATTCTGGTTCGGAGAGTTACTGGTGTAGTAGAGTCTGAGACGCAACCAGGAAAGAGGGTGCCACAAATAGAAGTAATCCGCAGTAGTGGGTTACGATGAAGGACCAGAATCTGGAGTTGTTGTACCACGTCAGACAGAATAAAGTTCCCTCCTGCCATGGAGTCAATAAATGCGAGTGTAGAGAAGGTCCCTCCGGGGTACTCAAGGGTTACCGGGCTCGTACATTGAGGAGCAGGGTTAATGCAGCCTAGGGACAGCTCCTCAGTGGCGCCTAGGCTTTGGCGTTTTCCGAACGCTCCTTACACTGGGCTAGGAAGTGGCCCTTGCCACTACAGTACAGGCAGAGGCCCAGTGTTCTACGTCGTCTTCTATCCTCTGAAGTTAGAGAGCTACGTCCCAGCTGCATGGGCTCCTCTGACTGAGGATCTGAATGGGAGTTCAAGGGAGATTTGCGAGAAGTCAGAGGCCTGGAGAAGGCTGGAGCCAATGAGACCTGTGTCCGGGGTGGACTGACCTCACGAGCCCTTTGTTGGAGATGGCAGTCGATTCTCCCTGCCAGATCGATCAGAGTGTTGAGATCATACAGAAGGTCTCTGGCTGCTAGTTCATCTTTTATGCGCACAGATAATCCCTCCAGGAAAATGCCACGCAGGCTATCCTCTCGCCAACCCAACTTAGTGGCCAGCGTGCGTAACTTGATGGAGTAATCTGCTAGTGACCGGGATCCATAGCGGAACTGTAAGAGTTCCGTGGTAGCCGTGGAGTGACGTGCGAGGTTGTCAAACACTTGTTTGAAGTTGAGCACAAATTGCTGGAGTTACTCAGCAAAGAATCATTGTGCTTCCACAAAGGCGAAGCCCAGGCTAGGGCCCTTCCATCTAGTAATGACAGGATGTAAGCGACTTTCACAGAATCAGAAGGAAACTGATTCAGCAGAAGAGAGAACCTGATATAGCATTGGTTGAGAAATCCCCGACAGTGCTTGGCCTCACCAGAGTAGCGAGGGGGAGCCATAACTGTGTGGAGGCTGCTGGCCCAGGGACTGGAACCGGAGGGTGCACTGGAGAAGCCTCTGGGGGATTGGCATCCAAGCGATTAGCCAATCGCTCGATGGTGGCTGCCAGCATGTCCAACAGTGCTGCTGTGCTGCAGGCATTGTGCCATTCCTGGAATGGTCTGTAGCCCAGAAATATCCACCAGGTCCATGGCCTTGAAAACTGTTATGATCTGTGGACCCTTGGGCCAGCCTTGTGGATGATGGAGGAATGTTGAAGAGGATTCCGCAGAGAAGAGATGGTCGGGAGATGAAACGGAACCAGGAAATCAATCCGGAACTTCACCACAGGAAGCCCGAGGTCCCCCTGGGAGGAGCCCGTGAGGACCCGAGCCACTTGGACTTATGTGCGGTCTCCTGGAAGCGTCAGCAAGTAGGAAGGGTGTACGGTCTGGAATTCCAAGGGTGTACCGGAGTCAGGAACCAAGAAATCAGGCCAAAGGATCAGGGAAAAGCTGGATCAGGAACAAAGGCTGGATCTGCAAGTAGACAACTCCCAGGAGTGAACCTCGTTGCAAGGCAATGTTTCAATGCAGGAGCTGGGTTTAAATACTCTGCCGGCGTCTGACGTCATTCCGGGGGCCGAGGTTTCCCGCCACTGTCCCTTTAAATTCCTCCCCCTTGTGCGCGCGTGCATGCCTAAGGGGGTGGAGCTAAGCGAGGAGCTCGGTGGCATCTCCCTCGTGGAGACACCGCCACGGAGGAGGCCCGAACAGGCCCGAAATGTGTCAGGGATTGCAGCAGCTAGTCGGGCGGTCTTGGAGGAGGTAAAGGTCCAGTCGCGGGACCCGCGACCGGGATCGCAACAAATATTCTCCTTTGCTTGTGCTTTTACTCTTCTGATTTCTCTTTTTGTCTCCCATTCTTTTACTGATAATTCAGCATGTCATTCTTTGCCTACTGTTTACTTGTAATTTTTGAATGCAAATTATTTATCATTAAATGTATATGTGTGACTGATATTTATAATCTTTTGCCTCAAACAGTTTATTTTGATGAGGATTCAGTGAAATGTAAACCACAAATGTGAATGTGGTTTATATTGATGAAGGCAGTAAAATAACTTTAGGTTTGTTGACATCCTGTTTGATGTTCTTTAAGGATTTTCCTGTTTGAAGTTCTTTGAGGATTTTTCCTAATGAGCATCACCGCTTTTGGATGAAATAGTAACTGCTCATAGAGTCATTTTCAGTTAAAAACATTATGAAGTCATGATATGCTGCTGGCAGTGACTAGATGAAAAAGTGCTGAACAAAGGTGGATAGGCCTATCAATTGATCAGGCTTCCTCTGGTGGCCCAATCACTCTCATCATGTTTTTTTTTTTGGTTTTTTTTTTCAGCTTCCTGGTCAAAGAAGAGGGGCTGCTACAGCCTGAAGAGAAGTCTGCGAGGCTACCACAGATGATTCTATAAGACAGGGTAAGACAGCCATTCACATGGAAAACTTTTGGGAGCAGCAAGTATCCACCCCCCTGCAGTGGCCGCCTCACTATCAGGTCGATACAGTAAGGCCGCATTAGAAAGAGTGAGGCAGTGCCGGGCGCACCCTCGTTCGCCACACGCACAGTCCTGCTCACATACCGCTCGATACTCTATTTAAATTGCTTGCAAATGCAAGCCGCGTCTGCGAAGCGTTAAGCGAAACATTAGGCCCGCACAACCCATTTTACTGTATAGGCGCTTAATACAGCGCCTATACAGTATCCTGGGTGCGCTGGTACCTGTCATTTCAAATGTCATTTCAACTGACATTTGAAATGACAGGTACCAGGAAGTGGATGGTTCCCCCCCTCCCGAAGCAAGGTGCAGGGCGAAAATTAAAACAAAAGGGAATAAAGTGTAAAAAAAGTAAACTTACTGGTGGGAACCGGCGGGCGCGCGTTCATCCAGGCGGCGGCAGCGGGAGCCGGCGGGCGGGCGGGCGTGCGTTCATCCAGGCAGAGGGAGCCGGCGGCGAAAGCTGCCTCCAACAGCCCCCGCCGGCAGTAAATGAATGCACGCCTGTGTACGCCCGTGCAATTTCGGCGCTCAAGGTGTGACGTCACGACGTTTGACATCACGGCATGTGACATCGGCGTTCTCTAATGCCCTGCCTTAAGCGCAGAAATTGCACGGGCGTACACAGGCGTGCATTCATTCACTGCTGGCGGGGGCTCCTGGAGGCCGCTTTCGCTGCCGGCTCCCTCTGCCTGGATGAACGCACGCCCGCCCGCCGGCTCCCGCCACCGCCTGGATGAACGCGCGCCCGCCGCCGCCTGGATGAACGAGCGTCCGCCGGCTCCCACCGCCACCGCCTGGATGAACGCGCGCCCGCCGGCTCCCGCCGCACCTGGATGAATGCGCGCCCGCCGGCTCCCGCCGCGCCTGGATGAACGCGCGCCCGTTGGCTCCCGCCTCGATGACCGCATGCCCGCCCGCCCGCGTGGAGATGGGGGATTCGGAAAGTGACATCCAAGGTATTTATACCCATTTTAGGTTTTTAGGTTTTCTTTTGTGGGAAAGTTTGCCGTCTACCCTTAATCCTTGCCTCTAACGCAGGAGTAGGGGTAGGCGGTAAGTTAGCAGGTTAAACGCAGGGCAAAATTGCAGGGTAAAATAGTGATAGTCGGGGTGCGCATTACTGTATGGGAGGGAATAGCTAATTCGCTCGTTTACATCTGATATACATGCCGCGTGCGGAAGGGATTATCCGGGGATTTAAAGAGGCGGTAAGAATCGGTTAAAGGGGATTGTGTATCGCAGGAAGGGCTAACGCGGCCGAAAAGTGAGTAGAAAG
This sequence comes from Rhinatrema bivittatum, assembly GCF_901001135.1. NCBI lineage: Eukaryota > Metazoa > Chordata > Amphibia > Gymnophiona > Rhinatrematidae > Rhinatrema > Rhinatrema bivittatum. The sequence goes on from NC_042615.1 coordinate 177,407,319, forward strand.
CAGGTTAGGAGCAGGGTAACCGCGGCCGCACTTTACAATATTGAGCTGTATGCCTTTTGATTTCTAACAACAGCAGGGCTCCCACAACCTGCTGGCCAGAAAATCTGTAGTGCTGCAAAATTATATGCAGGCGAGGTTCCCACTCTGCTCCAGCATTAGAGAAAGCACCACAGTCACACTATAAAATGATGTGCTGGGGGTGTTCACACTCTCCCCAGCAAAAGAAAGATCCAGTAGGGCCATCAGCATTTCTCCTGCAGCCATAGGCAGAAAAGGAATCCCAATGGTGCTGACAGCATTTTACCTGCAGCCAGTGAAGAGGAGGAGGCCCTGCTGTGCAGTTGACATTTCCTCTGAAGCCGGAAATAGAAGAAGGGCTCTGCTGAGTCACCAGTAGCCAATGAAAAGATCCAGTAGGAGAGAAAAAATGGCTTCAGCTCAACCCCTGTGCATAAGAGAGGAGGCTGCTGCATCAGGCTCGGCTGCGTAGCTGAAGATAGGATGACTGCTGCTGCCTGTACTGTGCAGATTCCAGGGACAGAGTGAGAGGGTGAGATCATGTGTGCGTGTGTGTGTGTGTGCGAGCGTGAGTGTGTGTGTGTGTGTTAGCAATAACAAGTATGAGAACTTGTGCATGAATGAGCATAAGCATGTGTGTGAGTGTATATGATAGAATGCATAAGAGCTTGTGTGTGTGTCGGTGAGGAATAACATCTATGAGAGCATTTGGGGGTGTATCTGTGAGCAAGAATATGTGTGAGTGTGAGCAATATTATATATGAGAGCTAGTGTATGTGTGAGTGTGAGAATTAGCATGTATGAGAACTTGAGTGTGAATATTAGCATGTGTGAAGAATTGTATATGAATGTGAATGATGCTGTATGGTCCCAAAGAGGCTGCTGCTGTTGCCTACATGTTCCACAGAGAGAGAGAGCATGTGTGTGTGTGTGTGTTTGTGTGTATATGAGAAAGAGAGTATGTGAAGCTGATCATGAGAGAATATATGGGAGATAAAGAGAGAGAATATGTATGAATAGACAAGTATGTTAATGTATGTGAGGAGAAAGTCTGCATGCTTCCCTCCTACTCCACCCATTAATCTGCAACAATCTCAGGATGACTGGAAATCAGGCATGGAGAGCGGGCAATTTTTGTTTTATCCTTATTTAGTTTGATTATTGCATGTTATTTGATGTGTTTGATGTTTTGAAATATTTTACTGGTGCTTGGGAAATTTTAATAAGTTTTAATAAGTTTTTAATTATTGGATATTCTTTTTCTCAGCTGCTTTGAAATATTTGATCTACAAGTACAGTTTTACTATCTGATGTTTTATATTCCGTGATTTTATAATTTGATGTTTTATATGACATGGTGATATTTCAGTTTTTACATTGCTGTACTCCATACAGAGTGTGGCTTTTTGTGGTTTCCAATTCAGTTTTTCTCTGCATTTTTCTGTTTATACTTTATGATCTCTTTGTTCTACATATATGTTTTGCTAGCATATAATATCTGTTAGGGATGTATAGCAATCTGATTTGTTCTGTTTTCCTAACAGGAGATGCATTAGTGATTTAGGCCTGGTAATATTTGCAGTTTTGCCTTTTCATAGGTAGAGTTGTTACTATTTGAGAACTGGCAGTTAGTGCTGTTTTCATTTGGGAGGTTTACTCTATTGTAATTCAGTTTACTTAAAACTTTCTGAAGGCCGACATGCTTTACAAAAGCTGCAGGTGTCATTTTTGCAGAATTTTCTGGTTGGCACCACAACAGTACATGTAAATAATACACATATTGTAAATCATATTTTTACTTAGAACACTGAATGTAGTTTTTCATATAAATCTGTGACTATAAATGCATATTTTTTTTATTATTTGTTGGAAGGGTGAGGCCTAGCATGTGTGCAAGGATGTAAGGTTGACTATGATACTTAATACCCTTGTACCAGCTCTGGCTGCACTAACTCCACAAGAGAAAGCAGGAGTCCATCTGGGGCTGTACTACTTTGGCTTAATGGATCTCCCCAGTCTCAGCCAGGGTTTAATTTTCTCTTTTTATAAGCCCAGGGAACAGTATAGATCATTTTTGGCTCCCCTTCCCCTGATGTCGGTAGGCAGAGCAGACCCTGGGGAACCATCAAAGCAACAGACTTTATAGTTGTAGTCAATGGGAATACACTAAAGTGTTGGGAGGGTTGTGGAGAAGTGGATGCAAGCTACAGACACAGGAACGAAGGTGGTAAACCAGGAGGAAGTTCCTAAGCAATGTTGGTAAGGCTTCTGTCTGAGGTGAGTGTACTGAACTCTGAGATTAGCAGCTGGCTGTGGAACCAGTGAGTCTCCTAGAGAATGGGATTGGAAAAGGGAGAGGGCTCTTGTACAATAAGGAAGTGCTGGCAGCAAGCAAAAACTTTACACCATGATGAACTGTAGACACTCATTGTGTGAGCACATAAGCAGCAGCACAAAATTAGCTTGTCAGAGAGAGTGTTTGTGTGGTCAAAGATATGGCAAATGGGATCTAATGCCAAGAAGTGCAGAGTCAAGCATCTGGGGTGCAGTAATCCGAAAGAATTGTATGCGATGGAGGGTGAAGGGCTGCTGTGCATGGAGCAGGAGAGAGACCTTGGGGTGACAGTATCTAGCGATCTGAAGATGGCGAAGCAATGTCACAAGGTGATTGCTAAAGCCAGAATGATGCTGGGTTGCATAGAGAGAGGAATATCTAGTAAGAAAAAGGAAGTGAAATTCCCCTTGTACAGGTCCTCGGTGAGGACTCACCTGGAGTACTGTGTTCAGTTCTGGAGACCGTATCTCAAAAGGGACAGAGACAGAATAGAGTGATCCAGAGAAGGGCAACCAAAATGGTGGGAGGTCTCCATCAAATGACTTATGAAGAGAGGTTAAAGGACCTAAATATGTACACCCTGGAGGAGAGGAAGAGCAAAGGAGAAATGATACAGGCATTCAGATACTTGAAAGGTTTTAATGATGTATGATCAATAACAAACCTTTTCTGCAGGAAGGAAATTGGTAGAACTAGGGTCACAAGATGAAACTTCAGGAAGGACAACTCAGAATCAATGTCAGGAAATATTTCTTCCCAGAGAGGGTGATGGATGCCCAGAATGCCCTTCTGGAGGAGGTGATGAAGCCAAAAATGTGAAAGATATCAAAAAGGCATGGGATAAACACTGTGGATCACTATAGGCTAGAGGAGGGGAATGAAGTAAGATGCATGGTATTAGCTTGCTGGTGTGCTGGTTACTACCCTTAACCAATAACCCTTTATACTGTTGCTGCAACTCCATCATTCAACTGTACAGTCTGGGATAACAAATAAGCATGGGGGCAACTTGCTTGATGCGGCGGTTGCTACCCATAACCAACAAGCCTGATACTACACTTCTGATGCAACTCCAACATTGCTCTCTGCTTCAGCAGCAGGGGGTGGAGAGAAATTTGACTCAAACAGTAAGCAACAAGAGCCCTGACCTTGGCAGTCTGGGAAACTAATAGATTATGGGGAACCTGGTAAGTAATGGAGCTTGCTGGGCAGACTGGATGGGCCGTTTGGTCCTTTTCTGCCGTCCTTTCTATGTTTCTATGTGTATCTGTGTCAGAGAGCATGAAAGAGAGACACACACCCAACACATTTTGTCTGAGAGAGTATGTGTGTGGGAATCTTTCTCTCTGACACAGACGCACACACTCTTGGTGTGTGGGTATGTCTTTGTGTCTGAGAAAGAGTATGTGTCTTAACATACTGAGTCAGACCAAAGGTCCTTTAAGCCCAGTATCCTGTTTCCAACCAGGTCACAGGTACCTGGCAGGATCCCAGATACTTGTATATGTGCCAATAAAGTTTCTGCAATGTAAAAATTATGTTTGTGACTGAGTGTGTGGTTCTGACACTGGCTGGCAGTGTCATTACTTGCAACTGGTTCAAGATCCAAACCAGGAATCCAGGATATATTTCTATAAGATAGATAAGCAGATGTGTAGGGGACTCAACCAGTTTGCAAGGATGGAACAGGGGCTGTTTACCCCTGGTCTAGAATGTGCTGAACTTAGTTATTTATGAAAGATGAAGTTTATTTTGGAGATATTTTGGATCAATTTTGCTGGGTTCCAGGGCTGACTTGGTGTGCTTTTGCTTGTTATTGACACATGCTATATGGAAAGATCATGAGGGCGTCAGATACCCCAAAAGCTGATTTTGAAAAAAACAAACAAACCAGGGTTGATATTTTCCTGCTGTCCAACCCCGGTGCTGAAAATGAATGGCTCTTTTCCTTCCTTGTTCCATCCCATCCCCAACCAGCTCCATTCTCTCTGACTTGAAGTGAAAAAAAAAATGCATTGCTTTGCTTCCCATTTGACTTTAATGGCACTGAACCAAAGGAACCAAAAAGGATTGGGGAATTTTTGGGTGCCTTTGTATTTCAGTTTGATTGAAATGAGCCAAATCAAAAATCAGCTCCTTCCTTGCCTTTTTCTATTTGTATTCCACTGAAAGCACATTCCTATTTAAAATCATCAGGCATGACAGTTCATCAAAGCTGTATTCAATTTATTATTTATTATTCAATTTTTCAGCATTCACATTCAGTGGTCAGATGAAACTGTTCACAGATTCTTGCTTACAACATAGTTAATTTATTATTAATATAACTTATAAATATCCACACCATTGAAAATAACCTTAAACAATTCTTCTTGGTTGTACGCTGGTTACCATTCTCCCCAGGGAGATTCTTGGTCAGGATTATAATTAGTTGTCATCAGTAATGATAAGGAAGATTCCATCCACTTCTTTTGTTCAACCCTGCTCCTGGCAGATTTTATATCCTAGGGCTGCCTAAGAAATCTGCTAAATAAATCCCAGTAGAGAAGAATGAGAAATATCTTAGAATGAATATGCTTCTTTGGGAAACTTAATTAGGATATATTATGGAAGAATAATATTTGCTTTTTTTTTTTAATATGAGTTTTCCCAAAATATAAGGAATAATGTTCAGTATATATTGGGTATATTGAACTTTGAAATATATATACAAAAAAAATGTAATTTTGCTTCATTGCTTGACAATGCTAAATTAATACTTGTTTATTAAGCATATCGAGGCAAATTTTCAAAGAGTGCAAGCTGAATTTTAAAAGTTGGTCGTGTTCCAAAGCCAGGATATATGAGAATACATTTGGCCAGCATGCTGAGCAGATTTTAAAAGCCACCCAGATACACATGTATCTCACACTGCACGCACAACATTTTTTTTCTAAAAGATGGGTGGTGCATGGGCATGGTCTGGGCAGGGCATGGGCATTCCTGGATTTCTCAATGAAAGCAACGTGTAAATACTTATGCGCACAAATGTGCACTGGGGTTCCCTGCCATGTAATTTTACTTCTACTATGGATGGCATATAAGTCATTAGAGATGTGAATCGGGACTGGAATCAGTTCCGATTCACATTGTGAAATTTTTTTTGTGTGGTCCGATCGTTTGTTTTTTTTTTATCAGCTGCGCCCGAGCCAATAAACAAAAAACCCACCCGACCCTTTAAAACAGATCCTTTAGCTTTCCCTACCATCCCGACCCCCCCCCCAACTTTTTAAAATTACCTGGTGGTCCAGTGGGGGTCCCGGAAGTGATCTCCCGCTCTCGGGCTGTCGGCTGCCACTAATAAAAATGGTGCCGATGGCCCTTTGACCTTACCATGTGACAGGGTATCCGTGCCATTCGCCAGCCCCTGTCACATGGTAGGAGCACTGGATGGCCTGCGCCATTTTTAAAGATGGCACCAGCCGTCCATTACGAACAATTCCGTGGGGTTTTCCTATCGGTTTCGGGGAGCCACCGATTTCTGACGACTTTGAAGATATCGTACGATATTTTCAGTCGTCAGAAAAATGATTCACATCCATATAAGTCATAAAACAAAAAAATATAGGCATGTCAGCAGAGTTTTAAGGGTCAGAGTTAATACATGATTATGTTATAAAATAGCTGCGTCCCTGGGTGCAAGCTGGCAAATGCATGCACATATGCACCTGCGCACCTGTTTAAGTTACCATCTTAGCACATAAAAATTAGAATACACATGCGTCAGAGGCATCTTCTGATCTACATGCTATTTTATAAACACCAAACATAGGCCTGGATTCATCATTCATCGCTGAATGATGAATCCAGCAAAAAAGGGGGGGGGTGAAGAGGGGGGCGGGCCTGCGAAAGCCCGCAGCCTTCGCACCACCCCGGTGTCTTCGCTGCCGGCTTTCACACCAAATAGTGGCACTTTGAAAGGTGATGCTATTCGGTGCGCTACTGGCGACGATAACATTACTAAACTTATCGCCGCCAGTGAAGACAATGCCGAGTCCGCCCCCTCGCCACCCTGACTCCGTCCCGAATCGATTTTGTATGCTATTGCACGCGAAAAGGGCCTTTTCACGTGCAACAGAGGCTTATCGCACGTGATACGGCCATATTGCATGCGATAAGTCTTTAGAAAATAACCCCAATAGATGGTAACTTTTAAACAATTGCTTGGGTGCACATGTATGCACATATGCCAGCTCACACCCAGAGATGCAGCCAATTTAAAGAATACACGCATACATACGCTCATGTTATAAAATAGTCTGAATGTGCGTACATGTATGCACAATTTTTTAAGGACGCATGCATGTGTGCACAAATGCTGCCTCAACTGCGTAAGTGGGGGAATGTTTAAAGAGATGCATGCCAATGTCATTATTAGTTTTCCTAGTTTGTTCCCAGTTCACCCAGTTAAGGGATAGGACTTCCAATCCCTCCTAGGTTATTAGCCTTCCTTTCCCCCTGTCATGGACCCTGCCCGTGGGTCCCCTCGCGAGCAGGCCCTGCTTACCTTGCTTCACCTGATGCGGCTGGTACCACCGATGTCGGGTCTTCCGGTGCGGCTGGAGCCACGGACTGAAGTTCCTCCCATAGCCTGGAGGCTGTCCCTGGTAGCAGTCTTCACCGTGGCCAGTGCCGCGGACTTTTCAGTGTCCCATGCAGCACAGAGCCGCCGCCAACGTCATCACATCCTCCGGGGCTGGAGGCCACAAGCCCCGGGCTGGAGTAGTGGCTGGAGCCGCCCCCAGGGCCTCCTGCAGTGGCTGGAGCCACTGCAGTCTTCGAGGCCTGCCTTCCAGGCCAGCCCTGCATCTGCGACGTCGATGCTGTGCAGGCCGCTGTCCAGGGTCCTGCACAGCCAGGTTGCTGCTTCCTTCCTTAGGCGCTGGCGCGCGCCTCTACAGGATTTAAAGGGCCAGACACAGGAAGTGCGCTGGCCCCACCTATGATTGGACTTTCTGCTCTAGCCCTATAAAAGGGCTGTCTTCACAGTACATCTTCACCTTGCATTGGAGTTACTTCACTCTGGAGGCTCCTGCCTGCCAGAGCTCTGTCAGGTCTTCTTCATGGAGCTCCTCTTCGTTCGTGTTGTCATGTCAAGTCATGTTCATGCTTGAGGTCCCCGTCCAGGTGTCCTGGTGTCTCGTCTTGATCTTCTGCTTCCTGATGTCCCAAGTTCCTTGGTGTCCTGCTCCTGTGTCTTCAGCGCTCTTGAGCCTTCCGTCCTGTCAGCTGTAGGATCTCCAGGTGACACCTCTTCGTCTTGGGAGATGCCGGCAGAGGACTCCGGTCCCTGTGCTCCTCAGCTTCCTGACCTGCCAGCCTTTGTGGAGCTCCGGATGACATCTGGCTCTGTCGTCGAAGTTCTGCCTTGGCTGGATTCTTCCCTGCGCTTGTCCCACTCCCAGCGTGGTCCGTGACCAGTCTCCTCAGGCTGTGTAGGGTGCACAGTGGGACAGGGTGGTCCACGACCAGTCTTGTGGGTGGACTGTGTAGGGCGCCCTGAGAGACAGTGCCAATGTCCTTCCGCCCAGCTTCTCGTCTCATCTGGACTCCGTCAAGTTCCTCATCTCGTCCCGGATGCCGATGCATCAATCTTGGTATCATGTCACCGTCTTGTTCCTGATGTTGTCGCATTGACCCTGGTCCGGGATGCTGTTGCATCGACCATTGGTTCGTGATGTCTTCGCATCAGCCTTGGTGTCATGTCTTTGTCTGCGATGCCGTTGCATCAACCCTGGTGTTATGTCTTCGTGTCAAGGTCCATCTGCCCTTGATCTCAGGCCAGGCCTGCGGCTCCATGCCGATCCAAGCAGCAGGTCCGAAAGGGCTCGGAATGGTTGGAGGACCATTCACATTCCAACATCATCATGTTGTTGGCCTTGGGAGCTTGCAGGCCTGGCAGAGGGTAGCCCGTCAGCCATGCTGGAACACGCCATCAACCCTCGGTTCGGTCCTGGATCCGTCTGGGGTCGGAATGAGGCCCAAGGGCACACAAAAACACCCCATACACAACAGAATGCAAGGCCTTTCGAGGCCCATTACATGACAGAATGCAAGGCCTTCCGAGGCCGCCTTCTAACACCCCCTGTTAGCCCCAACCCTTAAAACCCTGCTGTCTACTAGCCTGGTTTGTTTTACTTTATTACATACACACCGTACATAACAATAGCAAAGTTGCGTGGCAGGGGACCCCAGTGCATGTTTGTGCTTGTAAATAATTTTGCGCACATTTCATGCTAAAGTCTCAATGTGCCCATGTCCCACCTATGCCTCTCCAAGACCAAGCCCATTCTCCACCCCCTTTTTGAGCTTTCTCACTTGCACACATATGGGAGATACGTGCAAACATGGGTGTCTATTAAAATCCATGCAGCATGCATGGGCCCAACTTGTGAGCATATCTCCTGGCTTTGGCAAGTGTAGGGCTTTTAAAATTAATCCAATAAACTGTTAGTTTAAAAATCACTTGCACATGCAGATTTGCCAATTTACGTAATGTAATATGTGCTAATTATTTTGCATAAGTGATGATAAACATGTTTATTGTGTAATATTGGTTGAGCGGGAGAGCAGGGTGAATAGGGGGAGTTTAGACTAAAGAATCACGAGGATTTTGATGACCTAGAGAAAGACTAGATAATTGGTAAAACTTGTAATGTCAATATACCAACTTATGCATGAAAATCAGGATTTATGGAAGTTCTACTTTATTTTTACATGCATATTTTTAAAAAAATAGGTAGGAAAATATGCATGTTCAATGCAATTAATACTCATTTGCAAAGCATACATGTGGGTACGTTGCTAGGTAGAGATACATGTATTTTAGAATACATGCATATGTGATATGTGCAAGTTATAAAATACTATTGTAAATCTATGTATGGCCATATTCCCATGTATAAGCTGCTTCACACAGTTGTTTAAAAGCTATCTTCCCTCTGTAGAAATGTTAAGAACTTGCACAGGACTGGTTTTTCACACACATTTAACCTGATTTACATTTTTCTTACTTATTGTACTTTCCAAAATGAAATATTTTTATTGCTTAGCAAGCAGCATATTTTTTGCAATATTTATTTACTAACATTTGAAATTAGGGATTATAATTATCTGTTTTACCAATATAGCCAGGGAAAATCTAATTTATAAAATAGAACCCTATGTTATGAATGTAGGGAACCTTGGGTCTTGCTCCTAATAGGAATGCATTAAATTGCTGGGGAGATCTAGTATAGAATTAGTAAAAAGAGGTTTGGGCTTTACTCCCCCATGTGGCAGCTGCATATGGTGTGTCTCAGCTGTTTAAAATCCTTAAGCACCATCAATCTTCATGGATTTTGAGTTAGCCTTTTAAGAGAGCAGGTGCTTGCTGTCTCCTGCCCCTTTATTTTTCTGCTATTTATTGGAAAGGAATCGGGGAATTTTCCCTTGTGGGGTCATCTTCCCTTCTGACCTGATTCTATTTTATTTACTTTTTAAATTCAATTTTTGGAAAATACCCCTGTGGGAACTGGTACCATTTTTTTTTTTTTTTTTGCAGTGGATTGGAGCGTCCCTGTATTCAAGCCTAGATCAGGGGTAGGGAATAGCTGCAGTGCACTGTCTCTCCTTTAGAGGATGGACATGACAGTAATCTGAAGCAAAGGAGTAAGTTAACTGTCTTTTTGGACTACCTCCTTTGTTTGGAGGCTAGAAAGTTTTCTTCCACTCTTCCTGTCTCCTTCTTGAGTTTTCCTCTTTGTTTCAGTTCAGAGACTATTTTTGTTCCACTGGGAGCTAATGACCCAAACCCTTGAAAGAGTGGTGTTTTTCATCCTGAATGCAACTGGAATGTGGATAAATTCATCTGGAGGAAAGAATTGCAGCCTCTGGCACTAAGGGAAATAACTAGAGGATACAAAGTAGAGAGAAACTGAAGGTAACAAGACAATTGTTTCTGCTAAATGAGAAGTGAATTTTAAAAGCCTGACATGTGCATTAATTAGGGGATGTGCCAAGAAATAGGGCTCGTGCATGCTGAGCAGATTTTAAAAGCCACAAAGATACATGCATATCTCCCGCAGTGTGCATATCTCAAAAGTTTTCAAAAAGGACCGGGGCATGGGCATGCTCTGGGTGGGGCATGGGCTTTTCGGGGCGTGAACCAAAGATGTGCACATAAATACTGATGTGACCCAGTGCGCAATGAGGCTCCCACCACGTAAATTTACTTTTGCCATGGATGCCTTGTAAGTTAAAATGTAAAGAAAACTAAGCAGATCATTGGGGTTTTAAGGGTTGGGGCTAACTGGTTGGAGTGAAGGCTATCAAAACAGGGGGTTTTGGATAACCTATCTCTTAACTGAGTGAACTGGGAATAAACTGGTAAAGCTGTGAATGTTGCCAGCATGCATCCCTTTTAAACTCCCCCGATTTATGTGGTAGAAACGAGAATTGTCCGTACATTACCACATCCACTTAAAATTTGGCACATACAGCCAAGCTATTTTATAACATGCATGCATATGCACACGTATGATATAAATTGATGGCATACCTGGGAGCAGGCTGTTGTATGTGAGTACATGTGTACATATGCACTGGTTTCAAAGTTACCATCCCTGGTAGAATGTAAGTGAGAGTAAACTGAATATCAGGCTGGGGTATATTTTCAAAAACAGAGCGCGCGAACAAAAGTATGCTGGATTTTATAAGATATGTGCGTAGCCGCTCCAATTTCGGCCTCCCTCCGAGTCCGAAATTGCAGCGGCCTCAGAGGGAACTTTCCTTCCGTCTCCCCTCACCTTCCCCTCCCTTCCCCTACCTAACCTACCCCCCCTGCCCTATCTAACCCCCCCTCCACCTTTGTCGGCAGATTTACGCCTACCCGAGGCAGGTGTAAATCTGCGCACGTCAGCGGGCTGCTGGTGCGCCATCTCCCGACCCAGAGGCTGGTCCTGAGGCCTCAGCCACGCCCCTGGGCCGGTGCCATGCCACCGGACCCGCCCCGAACTGCCCCCTGACCCCTCCTGGACATGCCCCCGGACACGCCCCCTCCCGCCCCTTGTACGAAGCCCCGGGACTTACGCGCGTCCCAGGGCTATGCGCGCACCGGCGGCCTATGCAAAATAGGCGCGCCGGCGCGCGAGTGCCCTGTGCGCGTAAATCCGGCCGGATTTATGCGCACAGGGCTTTTAAAATCTGGCCCAATCTGAACAAGGAATTTAAGGATTTAAGAAAATTCAGGGAATGTATGACAATGGGGACTAAATTCTAATAAATTATTGGGACTATAATCAATTACAGTGTTGAAAAAACTGCAATAAAATTGGGAATCTAAAAGAGGATTGAACTATCTGCAATCTGAGAAATATGAATAATTGGAGTAACTGGGAATAGAAGAAATTGGAGTTCTGAGAATTGTGCTTCCAGAGACCTTGAGAAAGTTACTAAAGGAGTGAACTCACATGTTTATTAATCTTTTTGCTCTCTTAATTATAGATTTTAATTGAAATCTGAATTGAAGCTGTAAATTTATTCAGTCATCTAATCCAGCGGTTCGCAACTGATATGTTGCGACACACCAGTATGTCACCAAGCATACCCTGATGTGTCATCAAACTTCCCAGTCCACCGCTGGCACAGCTTCTCCCCCTGCCCCAGCGAGATGAGAACTCTTCCTCCGCCCGGGCTTGTAAAGTTAATAGCCCAGGCAAAACTTGGCAGGAGAGCTGGAGTCAGAGGCACTAGAAGCATGGTCTCTTCTTCAAGCCCTACCATGGCCCAGAAGAGAAAATTGTTAGCAGCAGCCATGAGCACGAGAAGAAGAGACCATGCTAGGTAGAAGTGCTGCAGCATTGGCCTGAAGCATAAAAGCAGTGCGGCCCAGAGCAATGTTAGCCTCCGTAGCTGATGAGGCCCCTTTCTCAAGGCTGTGAGGGCTAGAAGAGGAGGATGCTGTTGCTGTGGGGAGAGAGTGAGAGAGAGTGAGTGAGTGAGTGAGCATATGTGTTTGAGATCTTGTGTGTGTGTGTGTGTGTGTGTGTGAGACAGCCTGTATATAAGTGAGTGATTGAGAACCTGTTTATCAAAGTGCTATATAGCATTTTTGCATGTGTTAAGGGGTTTTCACATGCGAAAGGCACCCTTAATGCATGCGAAAACACCTTTATCGCATGCGAAAACCCTATAACACCTAAAGATGAGATTTGTGCAATGTTCTCTCAACCTAGCTTGATGTTACCCAGGAAGAGAGTCCATCAAGTTAGGCTGAGAGAACATTGCACAAATCTCATCTTTGGGTGAGTTTCCTCACTCCGAAGGTCTTCAAATCTTCACAAGAGTGCATTGTTCTGTTTGTACATCGCACTCTGAATGTCAAAGTGGCCCTTAATCCCTACACTTATACCTAAACCTCACCTCGAGTAGGTAGGTGGACCTCATATAGAAGTATAAATACCTACCTAATATGAGAGTCTCTCTCTCTCTCTCTCTCTCTCTCTCTCTCTCTCTCTCTCTCTCTCTCTCTCTCTCTCTCTCTTCCCCCCCCCCACCCTAGCAACTGCAAAAACATTGCAAAGTGCAATAAAGCCATATCACATGGCTTAACACAAATGAAAAAGCTGTGCGATATGGCTTCACAAATTGTGAAGCTGACCCACTTGGCCAGAAATCCCAAACTCCTCCCCTTTTCCTAATTTGCATCGCACCATGTATTATGGTGTTTTCACATGCAATAAAGGTGTTTTCGCATGCAAAAAGCACCTTTAACGCATTCGAAAATGCCATATAGCACTTTGATAAATGACCCCCTAAATTTTCTGTAATTTGTCATATAACAAAACCATGAGGAGGTAACATTTCGGCTCATTTACACAAGAAAGAACAATTTTTTATTTACACATGGAATACTGTTGCCCCGTCTGGACTCAATTTGGCCACAGAATGGGAAGCATTTTATTAACAATCATGACCAACAATAGTTCTGTGGCAGTTTGGTTCCACTATACTCAGCAAAGTAAAATATCTTTCCACTTTTTGATTGGCTTATTCTCAGCTTTGGCTCCTATTGGTTTATCCTTAAGGACGTCTGCACGTTTTTAACGCATATTGCTGATGGTGTTCATTCTTACTTGGGAAAGCAGAAATGGTCGCCTCACTCGGAGACTCAACCTTCCTTTGTAAGGATTTTGGATTCTTTAAGTGTGTTTATCGTCATTACTTTAAGCTAAGTGGGTCATTGCAATGCTTTCTTTACAATGATTATTGAATGCATTTTTTCCTTATAGGGATGAACTAGTATAATTATGTGCTTCCTTTCTCAGTAAGTAAGAAGCAATTTTTTTCTTAAAACATTTTTTGACTTGTCTTATTTACAACTTACATATAATAAGCCAATTTGGATGCATTATCAGTTGTCTTTTATATTGCAGACAGCCAATGCTAAATTCTTTATTCCCCTGAGTAAGGCACATACTGCTGGCAAAACGGGGATCTTAAGTTGGGCTGATCTAAAATGATTTCATCATGTTGGCCTGTAGCTAAGCATATTTAAATCCTTGATTCAAATAATACTCCTTGTAATCTCTAAACTTCAAGCTGAGGCTTGTTGAAGCACTTTTGAAATGTATCTCCCTGAACATATTAGCGCTTTGCACACTAGCATTTGCATGGCAGCATATGAGATTCTACTCAATTTTTTTTTCCCAGAAATGATTGAAACTCTTTGAAGCCAGCTGGCTCTTGTAGTGATAGCCTTATGAGACTGCTTGCTACCTTGGTGTTAAGTCATGACCTGGCTTTTTTTCCCCTTTTCAATAAAATGAATTGCCAACAATCTTGTACTATTATTTTATATATATTTATATTCTAGCTTTTTCAGATATATTTTTTGATATTTTCATATTATTGTAGTTTTTTAATATGTTAGGAGAGCCATGTTAGGAGGGTGACATTTTAGTGTTTGTTTTTTTAAAGCAGGAAATTTAATGCCTGGGTCAGGGCAGGAATAAAATTTAAGTCACGTTTCTGGTTGCCATTTTAGTCCATTGTTGTGCTGTAAATTAATGGTTATCTGAGCTTTTCTGTGGCAAACATGGATTATTTACATTCTTTATTATGTTCTGCTACATTTTGCAGGTGAGCTGAAGAATTAGAGTTCAGAATATTTAGAGCAAGGAAGAGAAAGGGAAGAGAAAGAAATAAGACAATGTATTACCAAAGAAGAAAGTAGGGTCCATGATAGCAGGCTGTCCTGGCACAAGCCATTCACAGAAGGGCATGCAGGCAACAGATATTTTGCCTGAGGACAACACTGCTGGGCTTACTGAAGACGGATGTGGTGAGGACATATAGATTGAGCTCCAGGGCAATTATTTTTCTCTATGAAGAATTCAGAGATGATATTGATCCTCTAACTGAGCATGGGCATGCCATTCCAGGCATGGTCAAGCTTCTCGGTACCTTGTATTTTCTTGCCACTGGCTCTTTCCAGAATACAGTTGCTCTAGTGGATGGTATGGACCAGTCAATGTATTCATGGCATTTTAGCCAGATGCTGAGGGGATGAAAAGGGTCAGCAAGTACATCAAGTACCCACTGCAGCATTACTGAATGGCAGGAGATGAAGCACATTTTCATTGATATTCAGGAGCTGGCATGCTGAATGTAAAGGGTGCAATCAATTGCACCCATATTGCTCTCACCCTCCCCCACCTGAGAGAGAAGTAGCATACCATAACAGGAGGCATTTTCACTCCTTGAATAAACAAGTTGTGTGCGATGCACATGAGAAGATCTTCACTCATTTTGACAAGTTTTCTGGAAGCAGTCCTTCATCCTTGCACAGATGGCACTGGCTCAAAATTTCACTGAAGGAAAATGCGGCAAAGGCTGGTTGTTCAGTGAGTCAAACCAAAGCATAAGCTGAAATGTTAAAATGTAAGCTGTCTGGGTGGGTACCAAAAGAAGAATAATGCACACTTTATGGTTCATGATAGGGCAGTCATAGAACATTTATTTGGCTTTTTGTTAAACAGGTTCTGCTGTCTTGACAGCTCTTGACAGTATTAAAAGGTAACATCTGAGTTTGCTGTGTGCTATATAATATCACCCTCCAGGATGGCATTCATCTGGACAGATATGTTTGCACCTGCCATTGATGTGAATAGTATGGCAAGGGGGATTGAGCTTCCCCACAAGATCATAGTGGACTATTTCAGAGGTATGTTTTTACACGGGGGGGGGGGGGGGGGGTTTGTTGAGAGGGCTGGGGATGGTTGTGTTAAAGTGATGCTAACTCCAATATTTGTCTCTTCTCAGATTAGAGTGAAACCCAAGAGAGATGGAAAACCAAAAGAAAGACACACTACTGTGGTCATGTACCTATTTTTAATATCATAAGAACATAAGAACATGCCATACTGGGTCAGACCAAGGGTCCATCAAGCCCAGCATCCTGTTTCCAACACTGGCCAATCCAGGCCATAAGAACCTGGCAAGTACCCAAAAACTAAGTCTATTCCATGTTACCGTTGCTAGTAATAGCAGTGGCTATTCTCTAAGTCAACTTAATTAATAGCTGGTAATGGACTTTATAATCTTTATAATAATGTCCAATTGGAAATGAGATTTTCTGTAATTTGTATTGTGGCCATGTACTGGTTTCTAATATGTTCTGAATTTTAATGAAATTTTAATAAAATATAGCATTTTTAGACTGGGTCGGCTGCCGTGCTCCATGTTCCGGTCCGGGGCTGGCCAAAAGTTCCGGTTGGGTCCAACGGGGGTCCCGGAGCGACCTCCTGCCATGTGACCTACCTGTCACGTGGTAGGAGTACAAGATGGCGCCGGTGACCATATGACAGGGGCTGACCAATGGCACGGCAGCCCCTGTGACACAGGCTATCGGCGCCATGAGGAAATCGCAGACGAGTGCAGGGATGGCTTCCTAACTCCCCGCTGGACCACCAGGGAGTTTAGGTAAGTCTTGGGGGGGGATTAAGGAGGGTGAGGGGTTTAAATGTTTATTTAGGGAACCGGTGAACGTATGGACAGACCCTCAACTTATGGAATTCTCCATATGTCCATATTGAACGAAATCGACCCTCAACTTCAACTTATCAACGAAAACATTTTGTCTGCACATCCCTAACAGGTCCCCCTGAGTCTGTGGCATTACTGGCTGTACATATATATATAAAAAAAAGTGTATGCAGTATTGGTAAGCCGGTAGGATAACAGCCTGTAGCCTGTTTACAGATGGCTGAAAATTGCTCAGGGTGCAAAGAATCTCATTTATGAGCAAATGCCACCTTCCAACCAGCAAAACAGACAGATAAAAAGCCATGTTTGAGACCAGGCAAGTGATCAGGCCACACTGCTGACAGTGAAAGGCATTGTCCCTTGTCAGTCTAATCGGTCTTTGACTATTAGATCTATAAGTGCTATTGATTCTCGGTGACTAAAACAGCTGAAAGGGACAAATCATGAGGGTCTGAGATTTGGATAGTGCAAGTTCACCTAGCTGCAGTGCCATGAAGAAAGCAACAATAAATGCAGCATGAAAGAGTGCTGTTTCAAAATGTGAGGCTGCTACCCCAGGAAGTTACCTTCCACAGCAGAGCAAGATGGTCATGAATAACTGGTCAACACTCAACTAAGCATGGTCCTTCATTGAGGGCCCAACCTTCTATTACCTACTTCACCATAAAGACAATCTAGTTATTAAGTATTAGGTGAGATATAACAGTGTGCCTTGCAATGATGGCCTTTCTCACCTCTACAATGTCATCAGCTACCAGGGACTCTGGTACCACCACCAGTCTCAATCTTTACCATTCAAGAATGATATGAGTTTTGATTCCTCTGGTATATACTCACCAGGTGGCCAGGGTGATGGAACGCCAAAGCATGTCCCATGCATCTTTGCTCCAAAGGACCATAGATGCCGCAGTACTGGTTGCCCCAACAAATCCACTTCTGACACAAGCTCTCTGAATCGGGACCACTTGCAATAAGAATTAGAAATCAGATTTCCCATTATAAGCTCTGGGTACGTGTTGAGCTCTTGCAGGAACATTCAAATGCAAGCAAATACAAATTTCCTTAGGAGCTCATCCATTATAGAGCGTTTAGCTGATTGGGTATTGATTTACATCTCCAGAACACCACCCTCCTATTGTTTAGGTTTCTGCCCCAAGTGTGCAGAGCTACCACAATGGGGTATAACTCCAGGAAAGTAATGTTTCTGGTGACATCATGTTTTATTCAATCTGAAGGCCACATGGCAGCACCCCATGCCCTTTGAAAATATATCCCAAAAATGATGGCTTCTGCTGCATCAGAGATAAGTTTCAGATTGGCACTGGAGAACAGAAGAGAAAGCCATGACATTACTCCATTAAATTCCTCTGAAAACAGAACCATAGAGTGAGGTCCTGCTTGATAGCTTTACTGACACAGATGTGGTAATGGTCCTTTTGTTGACAAAATGAGGCATCTGAAGAATACACAGTCCATGGGAATGATCTTGATGGCAAATGTCAAGCTGCTGAATACAGACCATATATGTTTCAGAGTGACCTTGGACACCTAAGCTACCTTTGTAACCAGAGAGTGCATAGATTCAAAGTGCATTATTTCACTGTTAAATGCAGTAGGAACCCCTAATTTTGCATTATTTCCTAGCTTTTGCATACTCATTATCATATTTGCATACTAATGCACCACACTAAATATGAAATGTCTAATGAGTGTTAGACCCCCTTTTATCTTGCCACACTGCCTTAACACAATTTGATGATTGACCCTATAAGTTATGTAGACAGATAACTTTAAATATTGGGCCCTAAGAGGATAACTATCAAACAACAGTGCACTATGGCATATATGCATGTATATAGCTGCAAGCAGATCTACACTGGAATTTTATATTTCATGCATATAATGTGCACAGATTTTATAAAATGCACATATGTCTATCTTGTAATATATGTGCCTATGTAGGCATTCACACAAATACATGCAATGCAATGAAAGAAAATCATTGAATGTACATAATTTTCCTACCTATTTTTAAAATATATGCTCCTATACTTTACATGGAAAAATAAAGTAGAACTTATTCATGATTAATTAGGATTTATACACATAAGTCAATGTATAATAAAAGTCCACTTTTTCATATAAGCATTTGGAGGTGGTCCTTAATGATATGATAAGAACTGAAACAGTGATGTATGGTCATTGTTGGTAGTTTTAATAATGTCTTCTCATATTTTTATTATGTACCTGCTGTTTTATATAGGAGTAAGTTCCCTGATGAACAGAGTTTGCAAGAAATATTGTAGAAATAAGAGAGGAGAGGTAATGAGGAGTTGCAGTGTGAAGGCTATTATAGGTGAGTAAGAAGAGCTTGAACTGTATGAGAAACAGATAGAGAGCCAATAAAGTGACTTGAGGAGTTATATGGGTGTAGCAACTTTGGCAGAATTCATTAAGCTGAATATTGGAAAGATTGTAGTGGAGACAGATGGATTACTGGGAGATCTGTAAGGAGCAAGCTGCAGTAGTTTAAGTGGGAGGTGATAAGAGAGTGAACAAGAGTTCTGTTAGTGTGTTCACAAAAGATGGGACACATTTTGGAAACGTCATGGAGAAAAAATGATACAATTTAGCAGTGTTTGGATACACTTAGGGGTAGATTTTAAAAGGAGCGCGCGTGGCGTACATGTGCGCGTGCTACCCAGTGCGCACATATGTATGCCCAATTTTATAACTTGCGCGCGCAGGTGCACGCAAGTTATAAAATCAGGGGTTGGCGCATGCAAGGGGGTGCACAATTGTGCACCTTGTGTGCGCTGAGCCGTGCTGTTTTCTCCCGTTCCCTACCCCCACCCCACCTTCCCTTCTCCTACCTCCCCTGCCCTTTCCCCCTACCTTTTTTCTTTTTTTTCTATTTCAAAACTTACTTTAGCCCTGGGGCTGATGTAAGTTGCGCACGCTGGCCAAATGCCAGTGCACGATCCCAAGCACAGTGGCAAATGGCCACTGTGCCTGGAGCCCCTGGCCCTGTCCCGCCCCCTCCCTGCCCCTTTTTGCAAGCCCAGAGACTTACAAGCATCCTGGGGCTTTATGCGCATTGCCGGGCCTTTTTAATATAGGCCCGGCGCGCACAAGCCTGGTTACGCGCATAATCCTCCGGATTTACACGCGTAGCCTTTTTAAAATCCGGCCCTTAGAGAAAAAGAGAAAGGAGTTGAAGATTTCCCAGTTATAGGCTAACAGGACTGGGAGAATGACAATGTAATTCACAGAAACAGAGAAAGGGGAATAGGAGGAAGAGGGGGAAGTGGGGAAAGTGGGTTGGGGGTGGGGATGGGGGAGATAAAGAGTCCTGTCTTGGTCACCTTGATTTTAAGATGGTTGTGAGACGTTGAGGCAACAATGTCAGACAAGCAGGTTGAGATTTGGGACTAGAATCCTGATAACATTTCTGATGTAGAGAGGTAAATCTGGGAATCATAAGTATACAGATGGTACTGAAAGCCATGAAAGGAGAAAAGAGCCCCAAGTGAATTAGTCTCGAGAGAGTAAAGAAAAGAGAAAAGAATGGAAGAGAAGAGAAGAGAAGAGGGCCCAGGACAGAATTCTGAGGCATACTAATTGATAGTAGGATGGCAGTAGAGGAGGATCTGCCAGAGAGTATGCTAAAAGAATAAAGGAGCAGACTGGGAGGGAACTTCCTTAACTCCCTACCTACCCAGCCACCCTTTTCCATTTCTACCCCAACCCCTAAAACCCCTCTACCTAACTTTTTTTAAAGTTTTATACTTACCTGCCCTCCTAATGTGCCTAATGGCACTGTCCCGCCCAGCCCCCACCCTGCTCCCGCCCCACCCAGATCCCAACCCTGGCCCTCCTCTGGCCCACCCCTTTTTTGGAACCCTGCTCTCCCATGCAAACCAGAAGATATGCCCGTGGCCAGGGTGCTTTGAAAATGCATGTGGCATGTGCCGGGCTTTTAAAATGTACTTGAAAGCGGTTAAATTTTACATTGACTCAACTTGAACATAAAATTAAAAGTTATTTTATTAATTTTACATTATGTATCTTCTCATGTGGTATATGACAAGGATCATTTACTTTTCTGTTAATAGTAATTACTGTACGCTGCTAAGAAAATAAATGATTGTAAGTGATAATTTGAATAGCTGAATCAGCTAATGTTTTCAGTCATAAAAAGTACATCTTATATTGTTATATTCCTTCCATTCACCCACTCAATGTGTCTCATTAATGATTGCATCCATTAAAATGACAGTTGTTTTCAATGGATTACAACAGCAACACAGTAGTCTAATTTATTATCTTTTCATTTTTATTTAACTCCAATTTAACTTGCCAGCAAAAGGAGTTTGTTGTCTCAACTCAACCCTAATCAATTTAAAATGTATTTCAGATTTAAAGAATCAAGAAATATACAATATGACAGAGATGACAAAGTATCATGAAAAGTTCAGTCATTTAAATGCAATGGACATGACAATAATGTAATCCTTAGGCTGATATTCCCTTGTGGGACCCCATGGACTATACCTCAAGCACAGTTTTAAATATCACAGTTATCATCCTAACGTTAATGTACTCTAAGTGTCCAGAATTCCCTGATAGAGAGAAGATTATTCTTCTACATCCTATGTATTGTTTAAGTTGTTAATCATTAAACTTAGTGGCAAACAGCACTAATGATCTCATTGGTAATAACAGCAGGAAGATGCATGCTGAAAGCTGGTCTGTTTTCCAATTTAAATTTTACTGATAATTGATGGAAATAGATGGTAAACGTTCTTTATAGCTCTTGGTATTCAAAAGCCAATCTTTACACTTTTAGATGTTTAATACATTTGTGACCTTACTCTTCCAATTAAGTTATTCAATGGTTAAAATTCCAATGAATAATTTTAGTTCCTCCAGACCAAATATTGAGGTAGATTTTAAAGCTTTCTCCTAATAACTGGTGGATAGGATTTCAGCCCAATTTAGTTATAGTGTTTCCAAGTCACATTTGCAACTATATTTTCCACTCCGTATTCTCCTTCTTTCTCCTGGTTTGTACCTGGGCGGTACATTTATGCTCCTTTCCTCCCTTGATGATCTCCTTGAGATGATCATGGATGTACCTGGGTGGTGCCACTAATCTGCTTCCCTCTTCACTTACTCCTTCTCACCAAAATGAATGCAGATTAATTCCTTCTGGAGGACTCTGATAGTCCTATGGCTCTCTCTCTCTCTCTCTCTCTCTGAGAGAGTCCCAGGGCCCTAGAGTACTCAGGAGAAGAACAAAAAGAAAACTTTTTAAGAGAAGGGGAAATCAACCAAAAGGCAGGCAGAATGGAAAAATTTCCTTCTGAAACAGAAAGGTTTCCAACAACTATGGGAAAAATAAATGAAGATACTGTGTCTCCTTTCTTTATCTAGGTATTAATCTTAGAGACCCCAGAGTGCTTCTTTATGAAAATAAACAAAAAATGGAACAACAATAAGATATGCTGCCTCTAGAAGGGTCAACTAAAATCTCCACAACACAAAATGGTGGCAGGGGTTTATATTGTCAAGGAGCACATGATTTCAGACTTTCACATGGGGAAGCTAAAACCCACACTAATATTGCTTAATCTGTTCCCCCTATTCAGATAAGATATTCTTCTTAGTAGGAACCCCCAGGGCTCTCACATTTAAAACCCAAAGGGTGGATAAGAAAACATTGTAAATTTACATGCTTATAATTGATGGATATTCAATTGCTCTTATCCATGCACTTATTTATGAAGCTGAATATCTAGATAAATCTACCTGCTCACAAACTGAACAATTAGATTTCAGACTTCCATTTGTGTGATTGGGTTACCTCCTAAATTTAATCAGATAGTGCTGAATATAATACTAACTGGCTAAGGGGGTCATTTATCAAATCACATTATGGTGTTTTCGCATGCGTTAAGCGCCTTTAACGCATGCAATGCAAATCTGAAAAAGAGGAGGACTCACAGTTTTGCAAAGGAGAGAAAGAGAGGGAGAGAGAGAGAGAGAGAGGAAACTCAGCCAAAGATGAAATTTATGCAATGTTCTCTCAACTTAGCTTGATGTTACCCAGGCAGAGAGTCCATCAAGCTAGCTTGAGAGAACATTGCACAAATCTCATCTTTGGGTGAGTTTCCCCACTCCGAAGGTCCTCAAGTCTTCACAAGAGAGCACTGTGCTGTTCGTACGTCTCACTTTGAATGTCAAAGTGGCCCCTAAGCACTACACTAATACATAAACCTCACCTCGAGTTACTAGGTGGGCTTCCCATAGAGATTTAAATACCTATCTAGTGGGAGGGCTTTGTGGCTAGTCTCTCTCTCTCCCTATCTCTCTTTCTCTCTCCCCCAAGCTTCAAAACCACTAAAAATAATTCAGAAATGTATTGCAAAGTGCATAAAGATTAGTGTTTCACATATGGGCAGATTTTTTAAATTACACACGGGAGTACATTTGTGCACGTTACCTGGCATGCACAAATGTACACCTGATTTTATAACATGTGCACGCTGCCGCATGCATGTTATAAAATCTGGGGGCGGCGCGCAAGGGGGTGCATACATGTGCACCTTGCACGCGCCGAGCCCTAGGGGAGGCCTGATGTCTTTCCCCGTTGCCTCCAAGGCCGCTCCGAAATCGGAGCGGCCTTGGAGGGAACTTTTTCTTGTTCCCCCCCACTTTTCCCTCCCTCCCCCATCTAACCCCCCCCAGCCCTACGTAAATCCCCCCCACCTTATTTTGTTGAGTTACGCCTGCAGCATAACTTGCACACGCCAGCTGTCTGCCAGCATGGCAGGCCCTGACACAGGCCGCCTTGTCGGGGCACTCAGCCATGCCCCTGGACCATGGCCCCGCCCACGGCCCCACCCACGACCCAGCCCATGCCCCACCCATTTTTGCAAGCCCTGGGACATATGAGCATCCCAAGGATCCACCCACAACTACTGCAAACACTAACACTAATCCAATTCCCTCATGCCACTGCTAGGAAAGTAGAGAGGAGGGAATGGCAGCAGGAAGAAGAATGGCAGGGGAAAAGGAATGTGTGTTCCTGCAATCAGCCAAGCCTAGCAGCAGAAGCACTGGCAGTAGTAGCAGTTAGAAAAAAGGGAGTCCTACCCTCAGATAAAGAAAGTTTTGTTTTGTTTGTTTTTTTTTTACCTGCAGAAAACCTGACATGGAAAGCTCAAGCCATAAGAAATTTAAATTGGAAGAACATGTGCCACTGCTGCCTGCTCCTCATTATCTTGCTTTGAAACAGGGCCAAAAACATGTGAGCTAGGGATGTGCAGAGCAAAAGTTTATGTCCATATGTCCATATGTCCAAAGGGGGTCCCATTTGCGGTCAATATGGACATAAACAGAATTCAATGAGTTGGGTATATGTCCATATGTGCAAATAAAACTTTAAACCCCTCACCCTCCTTAATTCCCCCCCCCCCAGACTTACCACAACTCCCTGGTGGTCCCAGCGGGGTCAGGACGCC
Source organism: Rhinatrema bivittatum (assembly GCF_901001135.1). Classification (NCBI taxonomy): domain Eukaryota; kingdom Metazoa; phylum Chordata; class Amphibia; order Gymnophiona; family Rhinatrematidae; genus Rhinatrema; species Rhinatrema bivittatum. The sequence continues at coordinate 177,431,262 of NC_042615.1, forward strand.
ATTTCTGACCAACTTTGCAAGGAGCACGTGACGTCGGCGTCACGTCGGAGTGACGCGGCGTCACGTGATTCCCCACGGGGTCGCTTCCGGGATCCTCGTTCGGCCCAAAAGGAACTTTTGGCCAGCTTGGGGGGGCCTCCTGACCCCCCCAAGCTGGCCAAAAGTTCCTTTTGGGCCGAACGAGGATCCCGGAAGCGACCCCGCGGGGAATCACGTGACGTCGGCGCCACGTCGAGTGACGCGGCGTCACGTGATTCCCCGCGGGGTCGCGCCGGAACAGCCCGTTCGGCCTAAAAGGAACTTTTGGCCAGCTTGGGGGGGCCTCCTGACCCCCCCAAGCTGGCCAAAAGTTCCTTTTGGGCCGAATGAGGATCCCGGAAGCGACCCCGCGGGGAATCACGTGACGCCGCGTCACTCGACGTGGCGCCGACGTCACGTGCTCCTCGCAGAGGATTGCAGAAATGGCATCCTCACTCCTCGCTAGTTCACCAGGGAGTTGGGGTAAGTCTTTGGGGGGGGGATTAAGGAAGGTGAGGGGTTTAACTTTTAATTTTGGATCAACAATCGCGATTTCCAACATATCCAACATAGCTATGTTGGATATATTGGAAATCCGATTCTTTATGTCTCATCACTTTTTTAAGTAAAAAAAAAAATATGCGTAGCATTTTTCATATGCGGTCAATACCAATGCACACCCCTAATGTGAGCCATAGGAGGCTGGCATGAGTAAGAAAGCAGAAGTGCAGTACCCAGAAACAGTACTACACTCCTCCATGATTACTACTTCACAGGTAATAGCAATATTTGCAAAAATTGATTCAGAAGAAGAATTGTCTCTGATACAGGCCTGAGGTTCAATTTGCATGTCAAGACAGTTATAGGCCTTTTCCAGGGATTTCCTCTAACTTTTCCCTGCCAAAGGTTTTATACTATTTTGGTTGGTGCCCTTTGACCCTAATTTGGAGCCTTTGGATGTTTTGCCATTATGGAAGGCTGTTTTCTACTTCATGGTACTTTGAGGTTTTCATGGCACTCTTTCTTCTGCTTTGACCCTTTATCACTTTGTAGAGATGTAAGTTTTTTCTCTTTGGCTTGGCAAACCACAATCTGAATCTGCTTGCATCAATACTTGCTTATCTGCATTGCACAGACACTGAGCCTGTTTGTGTCTGCATTCCTCAAGCTCTTGCTTTTTACAGACAGACCTTGCTCTTAGCACAAACAACCTTTGCCCTAAACACAGACAGCTATGTCTCCGGGAGTATTGCTGTTATCAATGATGTGATTGTATATGCAAATAATATGTAACGGAGGACAATAAAAAGGGCCTGCCTGAAGTGACTTCGGGATGGCTTCCTGGCTTCATTAGAATCCTGTCTGACGTCTCTTGTTTCCGTGCATCTCGCATTGCAACACACTTCCTTGGGATTTTTCCTGCCACCTTTGCTGTTTTGTTCCCCCTTTATTGTGCCTTGGTATGCTCATGCCAATCTTTATGTTGCTTTGCTCCTCTTCTGTTTCTTTGGAAGTTTCATGCCATTGTTGATGTTTGCCTTGATTGATTTGTTTTCTCTTCATATTCTTGTGCTGTTCATATCACTGTGCCTCAGAGAATTCCTGCTACTGCTGGCATTGTTTTGCTCCTTTATGGTGTTGGGTATTTGTGCCACATTTGGCAACACTTTGACACAGTCTTAGTATTTGGAGTGCTTGTCCCCCTTCTGATAATGTCTACCCACCAATTTCCAAAGAACTGATTAGAAAACTCCAAATTTAGAGCCCAAAATAGACTGCATTGCTTCCTCCATTGACTTTAATGGGAAATTAACTAGTGGAACAAATACATTTTTTCAAATGAAATGAACCAAACAAATTTTGATGACCTACAAATGAATAAATGAAGAGAAACAAAATGTTTCCTCTGCACATTCTAATCCTCATCTGCTTTCACATACAATTTGAACTTCTCTTTCTCATCTACATATGCTTTCTCGAAGCATTTACTCATTACACTGGTAAACAAAGTTTTTGTTTCCTTCAGGCTTTTGGTGTTCCAAATAGATTTTGTGAGGCTGATCACAGATATTACTTTGAAATTTGTACATCACGTAAGGTTTTTGAGAAATGGCCAGTTTTGTGTTACAATAATTGTGAAATTTTAAAACGTATATTTTCTTGCTGGACAGTAGTTTTTATGATTTTTAAAATTTATGTCATATTTTTTATGGCCATAAGCAACGTAACATGTAACAGAGACTAACTTTTTTTTAAAATACATCAAGAAACTCTGCCTGATCATGCCAGAACTTGCTCAGGCAAGCCCCAGCTTAGTGGCAAGATTCCAACTTGTTTCCATGATGACGCAGCCTTTTAAAAGCAGCAGCAATGAGTAGTCTCCTAAGCAACATCTGTGTGAATGAGCGAATTGTATCGCTAAAACTGTTGAGTTTAAAGCTTGCGTATTTAATTTCATATACTTTTGGAAATGTTGCCCAATGTCGTAATAGCTGTGACACATTTTGTTACATCTGTGGTGAGTTTACTCTGAAAGCACAGAGAAGGAGTATGACTGCACTCATTAAGAAGGCATATGAGTTATACTTTGGGTGCAAAATTGGTGACCAGGACAGAGCATGGGCTCCTCATATATGTTGCGCATCTTGCGCCAGTAGTTTGCGAGCTTGGCTGAAAGGTGTGCGAACATCCATGCCGTTTGCCATCCCAATGATATGGAGGGAACAGAAAGATCATATAACTGACTGTTGCTTCTGCATGAAAAATGTGTCAGGATACTCATCAAAGAACAGGAAGTTTATTGAGTACCCTAACCTTGCATCAATGAGACCAGTGCTGCATAACAACAGTCTTTTTGTTCCAAAACCACCAGAGGTGTGGACACTTGATGACGAGGATGAGGAGGTAGGCGATGAAGGTGAGCTGTCAGAGATGGAAGCTGTGGCTGATCCTGACTTTGTGCCATCAACATCCAGTAATACTCATTTAATATCTCAGTCAGAGCTGAATGATCTGGTCAGAGATTTGGCTTTATCGAAGAGTCATGTGGAGCTGCTTGGGTCAAGGCTGTAAGGATGGAATCCTTTTGTCATCTGATACAAACATTTCAGTATTTTGCAGCCGTCATGAAGATTTGACAAAATATTTCAACCAAGTAGACTGACTTTTTGCTGTGACATCAATGGATTGTTTTGTGCTCTTGGATGTGACCACGACCCAACAGAATGGCGACTGTTTATTGATTCATTAATCTTAAGTTCGAAGGCTGTTTTGCTGCACAGCGGCAATATCTACCATCAATACCTGTCGGACATGCCGTTCATATGAAAGAAACATATGAGCACATGCAGCTACCTCTGAACCACATTAAGTACTCGAGGTACAACTGGAATTTGTGAGGTGATCTCAAGATAGTTGCAATTCTACTAGGTCTGCAGCTTGGTTACACCAAGTATTGTTGCTTCCTTTGTGAGTGGGACAGTCGAGCAAGAGATTCACGTTACATCAGAAAAGTCTGGCCTTTCCATAAGAAGTTGGTTCCAGGGCAGAAGAATGTTGTGCACAACCCCATTGGTGGATCCAAGTAAGAAATTGCCATGCTGGGTCAGACCAAGGGTCCATCAAGCCCAGCACACTGCCTCCAACAGAGGCCAAACCAGGCCACAAGAACCTAGCAACCACCCAAACACCAACAAGATCCCATGTTACTGATGCAATTAATAGCAGTGACTATTCCCTAAGTAAACTTGATTAAGAACAGTTAATGGACTTCTCCTCCAAGAACCCATCCAAGTAAGATATTTCTTCCACCTTTGCACATCAAACTTGGGCTGATAAAAAACTTTGTTAAGGCAATAAACAAGTAATTATTTGCGGCAATTGTTTCCATGCATAAGTGACACCAAGATAAAATAAGTTGTTTTCGTTGGCCCACAAATCTGAGCTGTGATGAAGGACAGCCACTTTGATGGTCTTCTGCAAGGTACAGAACGTGTTGCATGGACAGACTTCAAGAATGTCATTTGTAACTTTCTAGGCAACTATAAGGCAGCAGACTATGTCGAACAGGTTGAAAATCTGCTTCAGGCATACAAATTGATGAAGTGCATATACAAAAGTGAATATACAAAATCATTCACCAACACACCACAATTGACCTACAAATTCCTATACGTTCACACATATCCACAAGACCGACCAGAGAAGCTTACAAAGGATGCCTCTTTGTTCCACCTACCAAAACCACTAACCACAGTACCTTAAGACACCGAGCCTTCTCCACAGCAGGCCCACAATTATGGAACACCATCCCACCAGATCTCAGAAATGAGCCATGCCTACTAACTTTTAGGAAAAGACTTAAGACATGGCTGTTTAGGCAAGCCTTCCCGAACTCCACTTAACATGCCCACCATTAAAGACTCCACTCAGCAACTGTATATTTCGGATTGTGTATATATACTGTACTATTGTATATAATTAACCTCCTCTTTCTCTTTCTATTTTCACCTCCCAGTTATCAGCCCCTGTTAATTGTAACTGCATCTCTTCTTCACGTTTATTTATGTTCTTGGTTGTTTCTTCACACCCCTGTTTAATGTAAACCGGCATGATGTGAATGCTTTCATGAATGCCGGTATAGAAAAACCTTAAATAAATAAATAAATAAATGTCATTGAAGATACATTTTCTTCATTCCCACTTGGACTTCTTCCCAGACAACCTTGGCGCTGTGAGTGACAAACATGGTGAAAGTTTTTTATCAAGACAAGTGCAAGGTGTTGCATATTGGGAAAAATAACCCTTGCTGTAGTTACACGATGTTAGGTTCCATATTAGGAGCTACCACCCAGGAAAAAGATCTAGGCATCATAGTGGATAATACTTTAAAATTGTCGGCTCAGTGTGCTGCAGCAGTCAAAAAAGCAAATAGAATGTTAGGAATTATTAGGAAGGGAATGGTTAATAGAACGGAAAATGTCATAATGCCTCTGTATTGCTCCATGGTGAGACCACACCTTGAATACTGTGTACAATTCTGGTCGCCGCATCTCAAAAAAGATATAATTGCGATGGAGAAGGTACAGAGAAGGGCAACCAAAATGATAAAGGGGATGGAACAACTCCCCTATGAGGAAAGGCTGAAGTGGTTAGGGCTGTTCAGCTTGGAGAAGAGATGGCTGAGGGGGGATATGATAGAGGTCTTTAAGATCATGAGAGGTCTTGAACGAGTAGATGTGACTCGGTTATTTACACTTTCGAATAATAGAAGAACTAGGGGGCATTCCATGAAGTTAGCAAGTAGCACATTTAAGACTAATCGGAGAAAATTCTTTTTCACTCAACGCACAATAAAGCTCTGGAATTTGTTGCCAGAGGAGGTGGTTGGTGCAGTTAGTGTAGCTGGGTTAAAAAAAAAAGGTTTGGATAAGTTCTTGGAGGAGAAGTCCATTAATGGCTATTAATTAATTATACTTAGGGGCAGATTTTTAAAAAATACGCAAGCGCGTACTTTTGTTCGTGCACTAGGCGCAAACAAAAGTACGCTGGATTTTATAAGATACGCGCGTAGTCGCGTGTATCTTATAAAATCTGGGGTCGGCGCGCGCAAGGGGGTGCACATTTGTGCAACCTGCGCACGCCGAGCTCAGCGCGAGCTGCATGTTCCCTCCGAGGCCGCTCCGATTTCGGAGCGGCCTCGGAGGGAACTTTTCTTCGCCCTCCCCCCACCTTCCCCTCCCTTCCCCTACCTAACCCACCCCCTCGGCCCTGTCTAAACCCCCCCCTTAACTTTGCGTGCGTCGCCGGCAGCCCTGCTCCGTCCTCCGGTCCCGGGGGCTGGTCCGGAGGCCTCGACCACGACCCCGGGCCGGCACCACGCCCCTGGGCCCGCCCCTGAAATTCCGGGGCACGCCCCCGAAATGCCGCATCGTTTCGGGGATGCCCCAGACACGCCCCCTCCCGCCCCTTTTCGAAAGCCCTGGAACTTACATGCGTCCCGGGGCTTTACGCGCGCCGGCGGCCTATGCAAAATAGGCACGCCGGCGCGCAAGGGCCCAGCACGCGTAAATCCGGAAGGATTTACGCACGCGGCCCTTTTAAAATCCACCCCTTAGAGAATAGCTACTGCTATTAATTGCATCAGTAGCATGGGTTCTTCTTAGTGTTTGGGTAATTGCCAGGTTCTTGTGGCCTGGTTTTGGCCTCTGTTGGAAACAGGATGCTGGGCATGATGGACCCTTAGTCTGACCCAGCATGGCAATTTCTTATGTTCTTATGTTCTTAAGACATTGTCAAAATGGAGAAATGGTTTCAAGGCAAGTGGAACCTCTCCATGCTGGTTGACTATTGTTGAACTCTCATCCGTAAAGCGTCGGACAGTGATTACAAATGAAAATCTGCAGAAAAACATTTTTAGTTTTGTTTTCTGGTGCCAACATTGCCATTATAGCTTATACCGTTACAGACATGTAACAATGTTTAATGTATATCACACTTTTCTGGCAAATGGTATGTGATACAGACATAATAAATGCATATTTGTGTTCAGCTTGTTAAAATCTACTTGTTTCACCAAAGGTTGTGGAGGAAACAAAATGTTCCCAGAAATGTGTTTACCAGTGTTACCAATCTTATCTTATCTTTCTTACACACTTCCTTCTAAACTATGTTCATTGGGAAATTCACTCTTACATGTTCCCTTCTTCTCCAACACCAAACTCAGCTCCATGCTTTCTACCTTGCTGCACCATATGCCTGGAAAACCCTTCCTGACTTAGTGTGTCAGGCTCTTTCTCTGGTCATTTGTGGTATTTTCAAATTTTAATCACTTCTCTACAATAAATACATTTCCCGGTTTGCTACATATGTTTGTCTTGACTAGATTGTAAGCTCCATTGTGCAGGAACTGCCTGTTTAAATAACATAAGAATTGCCATGTTGGGTCAGACCAAGGTCTTTTGAGCTCAGCATCCTGTCCTCAACAGTGGACAATCCAGATCACAAGTACTGGCAGATCTCATAAAGTAGTCTAATTCCTCTTACTCACTCACATGGATAGCAACAGCTTTCTTTAATCCACCTGGCTAATGTGTTATGTACTTTTCCTCCAGGAGCTTGTCCAAACCCCTTTTAAACCCTGCTATTCTAGTTACCTTGATCACATCCTCTGGCAACAGATTCCACAGCTTGACAGTGTGCTGAGTAAAAAACTAATTTCTACGATTTGTTTGAATTTGCTGCTTGTTAGCTTCGTGGAGCATCCCCTTGCTGTAGTATTAATTGATAGAGTAAATAACCATCTTTATTTACCTGTTCCACCCTGTCATGATTTTATAAACTTCTATCATATTCCCTCTCAGCCATCTCTTTTCTGAACTGAAGAACCCTAGCCTGCATAGCCTCTCATCGTAGGAGAGATGTTTCCTCCCCTTTATCATTTTTGTCAACCTCCTTTCCACTTTTTCTAGTTCCGCTGTATCTTTCTTGAAATAAGATAACCAGAACTGCACATAATACTCAAGGTATGATTGCACTATGGCTCAATACAGAGTCAACATGATATTTTCCATTTTATTCTCCTCAGTCCTCATACCTGTTTGGATCACTCCTAACAATCTATTTGATTTTTTTGACTGCCACTAAGTACTGAGTCAAGGATTCCAATGTTACAAATACCACAGTCACTTTTCTTATTTAATAGTTTTGTGATAAAAAAAAAAGTACATTGAAAGATATTTTGTAAAGCACCATGGTTATTGTTTTATCTGGATTAGCAGGTAATGAACTAAAATAAATAAATAATTGATTTGTCCTCTAGAAACTTGTCCATATCATTTTTATCATAGCTATAGCATTGACCATATCCTCTGGCAACAAATTCCACAACTTAATTGTGAATTGACTGAAAAAATTAGGTTTAGATCTGCTACCAGTTAATTTAACCGAGTTTTTCCTGGATCTAGTGTTAATTGAAAGTATAATAAGCTTCGACACTAGGAGTATGAACATGAATTTTTGTTTAATTTTTTTTTCAGGTTTTTTTTTGTTTGTTTCTTTTTCCATATTTGTTACATTTATCTAAAGTGAAATAAAAAAATGAATAAACCCCCAAAACTAAAAAAAACCTAAACTAAATAAAAATACCCCCTGCCCCTTCTACCAAACACATTAAAGCAAAGGACTTCCAGGAACCCAGGACTTCCCAAACTCCTTCCACTCTAGACTTGCTGAAACACAGGTCCGTGGGTCTTTTGGGAGCAAGAGCAATCTACAGTCGCTCATGCCTCACTTCTCTGCCTTTTCAAAATAGCTGACAGTCAACCTGGAGCTGGCACCATATCTTCTTTGGCAGAGATAGGTCCCTTCCTGCATTGCTTTGGCAGCTGACTGACATGGGAAGCCATCAGAATTACAGCATACTGTGATCCTGGTTCTGCTGAGTAGAGATTCTGCCAGGTACAAAATGGATAGGAGGGTTAGGTTGGGGGTGGGGGAGAGAGTGGATTTGGATCTTCTTTTGAGAGGAGTTTTAACCAGGGAGGGGGCAGGGAAAAGGGTGAAGATGAAGCTGACCACTACTATTTATATTTTTAAATCATGCATGGAGGGATTTGGAGGATGGGTGGGATTTCCCAGCAGGTCATTTTTTTTTACAACTAAGTGAGGGGCAGAGATTTGGGCAGCTAGGTCGACAGAGCATCTTTTTTATTTTCACAGATTGCATTTACTTAACTGGCTATATTCAAAAGATAACCAGTTAGGATCTAAGTTACCCAGTTAAAGGTAGCTGGATAACTTTAACTAGTGGTATTTAGTGGCTAAATTTAGGTAGGTAATTTATCCATTTTTTGTTCCTTTGAATATTGGCCTCATGGTATGGTCTCATCATGGCTCGATATACAGGTAACATGATATTTTCTAGTTTATTCTTCATTTCTTTTTAGATCATTACTAATATTCTATTTGCCTTTTTGATTGCCATTATACACTGAGCTAAGCAATTCAATATATTGTCCACAAGGACTTCAAGATCCTTTTCCTAGGTGAAGACACCTAATACAGAACTTAGTATTGTGTACCTGTATTTGGGATTCTTTTTTCTGTATGTACTACTTTTCAGTTTCCTACATTACATTTCATCTGTCATTCAAATTCCTTGTATCCTAATCTGGCAAGGACCTCTTCCAGTTCCTTAAAAATCTGCTGATGTTTAAAAATATTTCAAATAATTCCATGTCATCTACAAATTGACAGTCTCACTTGTTGTCTCCTTTTCTAGAACATTTATGAATATGTTAAACAGTACAGTTCACAGTTCATATAATTGGGGGCAGGCCTCTAATGACCTTTCTCCATTTGGAAAACTGACCACATCCTCTGTTTACTGGCTTTTAACCAATTACCAATCTGCAATAGAATACTGCCTTCTATCCCATAATTTTTCTTTCATGGGGAGCTTGCTATGGGGGACTTTTTCAAATGCCTTCTAAAAATTCAAATATACTACAGAACTGGCAAATCTATATGTTTAGCTATACCTTCAAAAATGTCTAACAGATTAATAAAGCAAGACTTCAATTTGCTAAAACCATGTTGACACTTCCTCATTATGTTATATATTATCTATGCATATGGACAATACTTTTGTTTTTAAGAATAGCTTCTACATTTTTTCCTGCAAACAGCATTAGGTTCACCCCTGGAACTCTTTTAAAAACTGATGTTACATTGGCTCCCCTCCAGTCTACAAGAATTGTAGCTGTTTTAAATGCTTATGGAATTCTTGTATCAGGTCTGCAATATCATGTTTGTTACTTTCAGATCTTTCATCCCAGTGATTTTTACTCTTGAGTTTTTCAGTTTGACCTATTAGTTCTTTGATTATCACAGAGATTTCCTTTTGTTGCTCAGAATCATTACCATCAAATAATGTTTTGCTGTGGGATGTTCCCAACATCAACATCAGTGGCAAACAATTCATTCATTTCTTCTGTTATCTCTTTGTTCATCTGGAGCATCTCGTTTATCACTTGGTCATCTAGTGACCCAAGTGACTCTCGCATAGGCTTTTTGCTTTCAATAATATTGAAATAAGTTTGTTCTTGCTCTATGGCAAGTATTTTTCAAATTCTTACTTGGCCCTTCTAATTACTGCTTTATATCTTTTTGACAGGGTGAAGCAGTGTTTATTCCCACTTGGCTCACTTCCAAAAAGTGGATGGGACTCTGTTCCAATACAATGCTGCTAGCTTTATTCTGCAAGTAAAATTACAAGGAGAAGGTCACACTTTTAGAAAGCTCTCAATGGGTATTCTGAAATCCATTATATTCAGCAAAACTCAAATCCTGTTTCTGCACAAAGATTACAGTATGGAAGGGGTTTGATTGCACAAATATCATTCAAGCTTTGTATTTGCTATTTCTGCAAGCTAGTAGAGCACATCTTGTTATTGATGAGAAGAACACACATTCTTGATTAATCTTGAAGACCTTGTCTTAGGCTCCTTCTTATGGCCTACTAGTTTCTGTTCTCATAAGCAAATTTACAGTCAGTCTAGTAACTTCAGAAAGTATTGATGTGCTACCGTGAGCTAAATTGGATAGAGGGATACAACTATAATCTTTGTCAGTCTCCTGTTTTGTACTTTCTGTACAATTTAGATTAAAATCTAGAGACATAATCATATATAATGTACATTAAACCACATTTACATAATTCAAACTTCCTGTTAGATATTTCCTTTATGAATCAGGCTGAGAAGTAAAATGTATTAAACTAAACATATCTGCATTAGTTGTGATTGCTCTTTTAGAGCTGACTGAACTGGATCTGGGGAGGTTATTACTACCATTACAGGAGTCTTAGTTATAATTTGTCTGCATAAGGAAAATATAAATTGGCAACTTAAACATAAAGCAATGCAAAATACTAAACAAACAGCTATCATAATAACAAAGTTCATTTTCTTTATCATGACCCATTACCCAAAATTAAGGGATAAAACCTGAAATTCTTTCTTTCCATTTAGATTACAATCCCTAGAAGGAGAGGTTTGGTTAGTGAGGCAGAAATAATGAGTTTGATTAAAAAACAAACTTTGATGAAAAACCACATTTTCAAAGGAGTTACGCATGTTAATATAACATACTATCGTAATAATTATCAAAAGCTATTTACACATGTTAAGTGAACTTACATGAGTAAAACTTATTGACAATTCAATCGCATATATTGTAGAAATTTTCAAAAGCCCAGTTACACAGGTAAAGTACATTTACACATGGAAAACTCAGTTTTAAGTGTATAAATGCTTTGGAAAATCAGGCCCATTATGTTTTCAGTCTAATTAGATCCAGTTCTTTAGCATCCATTTTGTGCTATTAGAATGTAATATAATTGTCTCATTACAAATAAGTTCACTAGAGTTAGTACTTCCAGCACTTTGTTATATTCATATCAGTTGTAGAAAATGGAAGCATTAAGGGAAAATATTGGCTTTAAATACTAGAGATGTGCATTCATTTTTTCCGAATTGGACAATTTCAATGAAATTGTCCAATTCGGCATGTTTCGGGGAGCCCAAAAAATGATCGGGATTTTTCCTGTCTTTTCACGAAAAATCGTTTTTTGGGTTAGTGCGCACTAACGGGAGTTAGTGGGCGCTAATTCCCATTAGTGCACGCTAACTCCCATTAGCGTGCACTAACAAAAAGTAACAAAAAGTAACAAAATCTAACGGATTTTATTAATGCGCACTACTAACCCAAAAAATGATTTTTCGTGAAAAAAACAACCAGAACCACAAACAAATGACATTTCCCATGGCGGCCGAAAAAGGAAGAATGACACAAACACAAAAAATGATTCACATCTCTATTAAATATCATTAGTAATAGCAACGCCAACTTTGTTCTCTGATGTAAGTATAGAAAGAAATTGTCCAGCTTCTTCCTGTCTATAGTGTATACACATCCAGTAGTTAATTAGGTTGAAGCTATTAGTCTGGTGCCAGGTAAGAAATACATAAGTGTTGATGAAAAGTGGGTATGTTGTTACCAGTAATCCACGTGCAAGTAGAGCAACAAGCATAAATGCCACTGCAGGGCTCTAAACCACTCTTGGTTATTTAGATTATTATCCCTAGTGTCTCTTCTCACCTTAATTTGTTGGCTATATTCCACCTGAATAGATGTTGTTTACTTCTGGCTCAGAGCAGAAGAACCAGAGTCACAGATGCAACAGTAGAAAGTTGACAGTACATCTAACCTGAACAATCCAGGTGGCAGTCCTTGATCTAGGCACTGTCAATAGGCGAAGCTGGTGCAGGACGTTCCATGGAGAATCCTGGGGTGCACTGATCTTGCAATGGGTGATATCTGGTATAGTCTTGTTCAGAATATTTTGAAACACCATTCAGCTGGGTTCAGAACATAAGATAGTTTGATGGAATCCAATGCAGAAGGAACTTAAGCACTGCTCTTATATAAACGGGCAGAGTCCATTCTGGTAGTAAGATATGCTAGAACAGTGGTTCCCAACCCTGCCCTGGGGACCCCCCAGCCAGTCGGGTTTTCAGGTTATCCACAATGAATATGCATGAGAGAAAATTTGCATGTTATGAAGGCAGTACATGAACATTTTCTATCATGCATATTCATTGTGGATATCCTGAAAACCCGACTGGCTGGGGGTTCCCCAGGACAGGGTTGGGAACCACTGTGCTAGAACATCAAGGAACGCATTAGCTGTAAAAGTTGAGGTGATTGTGATCCGAATATGAATACCTATCCAGCAATTGGTAAGATTAAGTCTCCTCTTGATTGTAATTGTCAGATGAACATATCCATTTCTTCCAGGAACAGGCATTAGCGTAATGATGTGGGTCAGAATATGAAGGGTAATGCCCAACCACATCTTGTGTAGGAAACACTTTTTTTTATCAGGGTACAAATACCTGTCTACCATGGATCCTGATGGACCCTTCCCAGTAGAGTTCAAGTAAGCCTCAGAAAAGTTGTCTTCATTTGCTCAGCAGACGATGAACTTTGGTGGCCTGTCTACCACTGGAACTGGAGGGGCCTGTCCCAGTGGTGTTCAGGAATGCCTCGTCTGTGTTCACAGTTGTGTGGTTGGAAGTCTTTTTGAAATGATTGGAGTGGACCTGATGGTCAGATCCTTGAAGTTTTAAAATTGAGTTACTCACCAAAAGTACATGATAGGGACCCTTCTACCAAGGCTGTAAGCATTCCTTTCACTGAAATATCATGAGATATACAAAGTCTGCTGGCTGTATGTTTGGTGCTGAGGAGCTTGGTGGGACAGGTAGTTCTGCTGCACCTCAGTGGTAATTCTTCTTCAATTGTTGGTGTAACTGGGAAACAAAATTCAAAATCAATTCATCCTGGGCAAAATCAATGTCCATAGGTTAGGCATAAACACAGTTGGCATGGGTTGTCCATGAAGATTGTATTTGTGGTAAGTCCTTGCCTATGATTTGACATGTTTCTTATACTCATCAGGGCAAGGGAAGTGCATCCAGCCATTTAAGAGAAGTAGCAGCATAAATCTTAACAATTTTGTTTTAAAGAGTACCAATCAGGTTGTTATTTTTTCATTTTTTTAAGCAGCACTACTTTCTATAAAAAATATATGTTTTTATTAATCTCAGTGTATCCTGATATACCGAACCTATGAATGATTTCTTTAAGCAAATTCTATTAACCCCTTTCTGGTCCACCCCAAATATATTCATCAGTGAATCCAATGTATTGTGCAGTCTTCACCAAATATATACATCTGTGGAAATATAGAAGGATGCAATACCAGACAACACCGAAAAATGTTCATGTCCTGAAAGGGGTTAAAGTAATATCAACCTTGGCTGTAGGGAAAAGACATTAGCTACTCAATGAATATACTACCATTAGTACCAATCAAATCTATCCTTAATTTCACAAATTTCATTTATACACCTTTCTCAATATTATACACAACACATATATTACAGCTTTTGAGTCAAAGTATAATTATATCTTTAATTATTAGGGAGGGAGCACTGGATGGCCGGCGCCATCTTTAAAAATGGCACGGGCCATCCAGTGCTCCTACCATGTGACAGGGGCCGGCCAATGGCACGGATACCCTGTCACATGGTAAGGGCAAAGGCCATTGGCGCCATTTTGATTAGTGGCAGCCGACGGCCCGAGAGCGGGAGATCACACCCGGGACCCCCACTGGACCACCAGGTACCTGTAAAATGTTTTTTGGGGGGTCGGGATGGTGGGGGAAGCAAAGGGATTAGCTTTAAAGGGTCGGGGTGGGTTTTTTGTTTATCGGCTCGGGCGCAGCCAATAAACAAAACCGCGATCAGGCCCGATGAAAAAAAACCCACATGTGAATCGGAACCGGAATCCGAACCGCTTCCGGTTCCGATTCACATCTCTAATAGCCATGTTCAGGATAAATTCTGACAGGCCCAAACCCTGCAATAGCAGGAGAAAGCCTTTTACCCAGGTGAATTTTAAACTGCCTTGCATCAGTGGAAACTAGGGGCCTTGTTCTAATGCAGTATAGAAGGCCTTATCAGATGTGCCTGTTTGCCAGTCCTGTGCAAATAAAGAAACTAGACAGAAGAAATAATATGATTTAAGATCCTAAGCAAGTGTCAGGGACACAGGCAAGCAATAGCCCACTGAAAGGAAAGGGGGGAGCAGTTTGGGATAGCGCTGACACTCTGACATGCAGTTTGGTCTGCCAACATGGCAGGACCCTCCCAAAGAAATGGGGGAGGGGAGAAAAAAACCTGCAATGCAGCAAGAGACCCTCCACCCACCACGAGGGTATGCATGAGCTTATGCATATTTATCAGCAGGGAAGTATAAGACAGGGGGGGGGAAAGAGGCTGGAAAAGAAGAAGAACCTGCTGGAAGAGTGACCCGGAAGCCAAAAAGGGAAAAGGGAGGCAAGGCATGAACCCCCTCAGGAGCCCAAACCTGAACACAAAACTGGGAAGAAAACCCTGAGAGCGAGAACCTGTGCTGAGATGTCCTTGGAAGCTAAAGGAGTGTCTAAGACTGATCAGATCTCCCTGCTATCCCAAAGGGTGAGAACCAGCCCTGCACACTCTGCCTGCCAAGCCAGGAAGCGAGCCTCCTCCCTGCCCATGCTCTCCAGCACTCCAGCCGGCACCTGTTTCAGTCAGGGGTAAGTAAGTTAGCCACAAGTATTCATATTATAAACAGGCTAAGGTTTATGGCATGTTTTGTTACCAGAGAACACAAAGAGCAAGGACTGCACTTAAATGAATCAATATGCAACACAACAGTGCAGACAAATGAATTGTCCAATTCATATTCACTAATGGGTATTTATTTTTTCAATTTTTTGAGCGGCAACTCCACTGGCTTAGAACATCACATCAAGGACCCCCCTGAATTTGTGATGTTCTAAGCCAGTGGAGTTGCCACTCAAAAAATTGAAAAAATAAATACCCATTTGTGAATTTGAATTGGACTATGACATTTGTCTGCACTGTTGTGTGGCATAGTGTTTTGTTACCACCCATGATACAGAACTTTCTTTAATGAAAACTGGTGTTTAGTAGCCAGGATGTTAAAGATAGGTATTGTTGTTATTTTCTAAATGCTATATCCTGCCAAATCTTTAAATAAAAGTTTATTTTTGAGGAGCATATACATTGTCTTTTACCTGACTTAGGATCGCAAGGAAGTTGGGAGGGCAGCTGGCAGTGTCTTGTAGTAGACAGATCCCTGTACTCCCCCATCCAGCCTACAGGAGAAACAAAATAGGAAATGAGACAACATTTCCTATTTTGTTTCAGGTCATTTAAAAAAAAAAAAAGATTCAAATTCCAATAGAATTTTATCTGAATTTCATTCCATTTTGAAACCCAGGTAAAAAATCTCCCATCAGGTCTAGGTCTTGGCCTTAAGTCGAGGACTCACATAGGGAATAGTTTGAGATCCAAAGTAGGGGTCCTCGCATATACTTAAGCACAATGCTGATGCCTTGACCTAGGTCTAGACCTGAGATTTGGACCTCACCTAGTCATAGGCAGTGGCCCAATGCAGGAGTCGTGGCCTATGCCTGAGCGTGAGCATGATACCAGGTGTTGGCCTAGGCCCTGGCTCAATGTTTGGACCTCAGCTGAGACCTGAGCCAAGTCTCAGGCCCAGTAAAATTCCTGACCACCATTTACCTTATCCATCAGGAATCCAATGCTGCATCCAGGCACAGGCCCAATGCCAAGGACAAGGCCTGATGCTGGGGACTGGACCCAATGCCTGAGCCTTGGCCCTAGCCCAGGCCAAGCCAGCTTGGAGGTCAGGTTCTGATGCACAGATGTTGGCATAAGCTAGGGCTGGGGCCTGGGCCAGGTAATGGGATCTGTCCCAGAGGTAAAGATCCATTTACCATCACACATTGTCTTCTGTCCGTCAACCAGTTTTCAATCCAGGCCACCACCTTGGCACTCACTCCTAAGCTTCTCATTTTATTCACCAGCCTCCTGTGAGGGACCATATCAAAAGCTTTGCTAAAATCCAAGAAGATGACATTGAGCGCTCTTCCTCGATCCAATTCCTTAGTCACCCAATCAAAAAAGTCGATCAGATTTGACTGACAGGACCTTCCCTTGGTGAAACCATGCTGCCTCTGGTCCATCAATTCTGCTGCTTGTAGATAGTTCACAATTCTTTCCTTCAGCAGCGACTCCAATACCTTTCCCATCACCGAGGTGAGGCTAACCAGCCTGTAGTTTCCAGCCTTCTGTCTGCTCCCGCTCTTGTGAAGCAGGACCACTGTCGCTCTTCTCCAATCACTCGGCACCACTCCTGTTTCCAGGGAGCTATTGAACAGGTCACGCAGCGGAGCCACCAGTACATCTCTGAGCTCCCTCAGTATCCTGGGATGAACTTCATCAGGCCCCATGGCTTTGTCTATCTTCAGATTTCCAATTTCTTCCCATTCATTCTCTTCCGTAAGCAGAGTTTCATCAATTCCGCTTCCCTCCAGTTTCTTGTTAACTAGTGTTGGTCCTTCTCCGGCTTCTCAATCAAGCAAACAACATTTTCAAACTCTAAAAATTACTTTTCCAACTCACGATATACACTCTGAAATATATTTATGTCATAAAATACACCCATGATTAATTCAAGTTCTCATAATACTTTCCAAACACTCAAATATACACTAGGAATAAAATGTATTTATTTAAAAATGTTTATATTATGCCTATTTCAACATTAGCTGTTCTAAGTGGATTACAGCTTAAAATACATACATAATAAATCACAAGTAGATATTTTATCAAGACACAATATTATTTAAACAAACATTATAATTGTTAAAAGTAAAAACAAAAGGCTGAATGAATAATTAAATGGCTTTCATAATCTGTTAACAGTCAGCCTGCCTGAATAAATAGGATTTTAATGGAAAAAAAAAAAAAAAAGCTTATTTTCTGTTTCTGCCTTAAGCTGCAGTGGAAGCTTATTTAGAAAGTGGGACCAGCTACTGAACACGTTCATTTACGAGTTGTTTGCAATCACCATTTTTTTACAGAGGGGACTACTAGCAAATATCTATCTGCTGAGTGTTGTGACCAAGGAATGGTATTTTCCTGCAATATCTCCTTCAAATACAAAAATTTCTCATTTTATATTTTATGTATAGACATCAGAATCTTAAAATGTATTCTGAAGCCAATTGGGAACCAGTGTATTTCTATCAACTAAGAGGCAATGTGTTTCCATTGCTGACAGCCAAAGATTAATCTAGATACAGTGTTTTAGACGATTTGTATAAGATGCCACTGGGCCCTTAGGTAAGTTAAAATTATTGCCTGAAATATGGTGCAGAAGTCTTCCATCATGAAAACATATTGAAGTCATCTTAAAAGACATAATTTATAGAATGCTGATTTTAATACTATATTCAATTGGATGCATAACCTAAAATTATAATCAAAAGTAAATCCCAAAACCTGGACCTTACACAAAAATGGATGCTTGATTGTTTAACTATAGGTTGCAAGATCAAGAGGAATTTTTTCCTGCACTATCCACATGGCATCAGCCTTTATAAACCTTACACAACACACATGATTAATTCATGCTGTCGCAATACTTTCCCAACACTCAAATATACAATCTAAATTACCAGAAGGGTTCTTTTCCTTGTTGTGATGGTGGCTAACGGCTACTGGGAGTGAAGGTACTTATCAGGGGATGCAAAGGACACAGAAGTGATTTACCTAACAGGGGTGTATGATGGCTACTGGATGGAGAGGAGGTGATTGTACTTGCGAGGGCTAGGTAGAGGGCAGGTTACACTCCCCCATGCCTTAACACCCTTTCATTGGAAACAGGTGTTCTTTTGGGAGTTCTGGAGCCAGGTTCTAACCCACACTCATTAAGTTACCTTTGCAAGAATTAAATATAGCATGCTAATCAGAAAGACATTAATGGGCATGTAAAGATGGCCCCTAAGACATAAATGTGAAAATACAAAATTTAAGTTACGGTATGTAAATGAGGGAGCATCATATAAATGAGGCTTTACAAAATCCAGGGAAATTAGCATATTTAATTCCTGCCTTAGACCAGGTGTTAATTTTTTACATATACATTGTTGTCCTAAAGACCCCATGCTAATTGGCCCTTTTATTTTAGAGAAGAAAAATTGCTACCCTCAACAACCTCCCCCCTCCCACACACACACATACTTGCAATATCACAGCTTCTCTCATCCCCCAGATAATGAGTAACTCCCAAGAAAAATCCCAATAGTCAGGAACAACACCCAATAGACATCACCACCCCATATAGGCAGAAAAACCTCCACATAGGCATTTCCACTACCAAAGGCAAAATAACTTTAAATCTCATGTTGTTCAATAAGTTTGTTTTTGCTTAATATTTATTATGTATGTTATTTTTGTTAAACGCTTAGGGGTAGATTTTAAAAGGAGTGCGCACGGCGTACATGTGCATGCGCTACCCGGCGCGCACACATGTACACCCAATTTTATAGCTTGCGTGCACAGGCACGCACAAGTTATAAAATCAGGGGTCAGCGCACGCAAGGGAGTGCACAATTGTGCACCTTGCGCACACTGAGTCCGCTCCGAGCCGCGCTGCTTTCCCCTGTTCCCTCTCAGGCCACTCTGAAATCGGAGCAGCCTCGGATGGAACTTCCCTACCTCCCCACCCCACCTTCCCTTCCCCTACCTCCCCCGCCCTTTCCTCCCTACCTTTTCCTTTTCCTTTTTTTCATTGTTGTTTCAAAACTTATTTCAGCCCTGGGGCTGAAGTAAGTTCCGTGCGCCGGCTGACTGCCGGCACATGATCCCCGGCAAAGCAACAAATATGGCTGCAGTGCCAGGATCCTGACCCCACCCATGCTCTGCCCCCATCCTGCCCACCCCTGCCCCCTCCCCTGCCCCTTTTTGCAAGTCCCAAGACTTATGTACGTCCCAGGGCTTTATGTGCATTGCCAGACCTTTTTATAATAGGCCTGGCGCACATAAGGCCGGTTACACGCGTAGTTCGTAACCCTTTTAAAATCCGGCCCTTAGAGTGTATGCATTAAACAATCAAGAAATTGTAATATAGTAAAGCTAAAACTAAAAAAAACTAAATCTTGAACAAACTTCATTATGTCAAAAAAAAAAAGGAAAGGAGAGGCGAGGATATTGGCAGGGATAGAAGAAGTGTTGCAAATGCAGCCCAGGATAGTAGCAGTGATAAAAATGTCAGTTGTGTTCTAAAATTAAAAAGAGTCTTTTTTAGCGACAGAGTAGCAGGAGTGGAAGGTAGCTCAAGGCCAAAGAAATTTAAAGTAGGAGAGCATGCATCACAGCCACCTGTTGCTCTCCCTCTTATTTTGGAGCATAGGTAGCAGGAGGGAGAGGTATCCAAGGCAGACAGAAGCAGGGCAGCAGAAGTCAACAGTCAAAACCAGCTGCATGCTCCTCTAAAATGGTTATTGCTGCTAATACAATCGAGGCAGTATTTTCAAAAAATAATTCTGAGGAAGAATCTTATCTGAGATTCCCTGAATTGGAACTTGAACAGCTAGCAGCTGATGGAAATTGGGGATGATTAGCCAGTAGCGATTTGCTTCCATTTCAGTGATGAGGAAGATATATTGATGGTGATGAGAACAATTCATCAGTAAAATCAGGCAGCACTTCTCCTCAGGTTCCATCCTCAGTCTCAACTCCATTGCCAGTATCAGCCCTCAAGAATATAGAGAAGAAATTACAAAAGATATCCTAATCTTGAGGCAATTTAAAGTAGGGAATGACCCACATTTTGTTCACTATATTCACTGAAGTAAAGATATCAATCAAGGGAAGAAAATGAGGCATCTGACTAATGCTAGTATGCAGTATGACCTGGAGAAGCAGCACCCACTAGCATTGGCATTATGAGAGGGTGGTAGTCCTAGCCTGGGAACCCTTCTGCCAGTCAAAATAAAAACAATAAGAAAGGGGTTGTAAAGGGGAAGAATTTTCCCCAAGCTCCTTCCAGTACTTAAGTGGCAGGTCAGTAGTCTCCAGTCATCCAAAGCAGCAACTCACCATAGAGGAAATGAGGTGATTTTCCATAGCATTATTCCAGTACAAGTGTCAGGCAGCCTTTAAGGTAGTAATGAAGAACATCAGTAAATATGTGTCCTTGATGACTAGCCCCTGCAGATAGAGAAGTACATAGGGTTTAACTGTCTGCAAATGTTAGCATCTAATTACAAAGTTCCTTCCAGCACTACATTTGATAGGAAGGGTGTGTGTAACTTACTTCTGCCTCAATGGAGCAGGTAAGTTAACAAACAAAAAAAAAAAAAGGTTATTTAGGTAGGGCATAGGGGATGGGGAGGAGAGGGGATAAGGTAGGAATGGAAGGGTTAGTGATAGGGAAGTTCCCTCCCAGTCCACTCTTTAATTGGAGCTGACTGGGAGGGAACTGGGAAAAACAAAATCACATCACCACGCATAAAGTAAAAAAATATCTCCCCTGTGCATGCGAGTCATGGGCTGACTGCACATTTATTTATTTATTTATTTATTTATTTATTTATTTGTGTGGTTTTAGTTATCGAAGTTTGGTACAAGCCTTCACTCTGGTTTACAAATATAACAACTTCTTACATTAAAGGTCATAACAATTAATATTATATATTAACAGATACACTGTGTTAACATTTATCTTTACTAATGGTAACATGGTAACATTTAACATTTTTTTATTTTTTTAAATTCTTTATTTATTGCTTTTCAAAACAAAATACAACAAATATCACTTGTATTTGTAATATCATAACTGATTCATATCACATACCTTAATTACAGGCAATATTCTAACATCATAGCAATTTTAAATAAATCAGTTATTATTACAAAATATAGGATAAAATAAAGTGAAATCTCACTATCATAAGCAGGTAATCAAATAAGAAAATGTACTTATAGGAAATAGTGCATTATTATAACCCCTAATTTACTACTAAGCCGGTGCTTTCACTGCTAGAACACTTTTAAGATTATCTGGATCTGTAAACATAAAGGGGTAGATTTTAAAAATTTGCGCGATCGCGTACTTTTGTTCGCGCACCAGGCGCAAACAAAAGTACGCTGGATTTTATAAGATACACGCGTAGCCGCATGTATCTTATAAAATCCGGGGTCGGCGCACGCAAAGGGGGGCACATTTGTGCAACCTTCGCACACCGAGCCCAGTGCGCGCTGCCTGTTCCCTCGCCCTCCCCCGCACCTTACCTTCCCTTCCCCTACCTAACCTACCCACCCTCCCGGCCCTATCTAACCCCCCCTACCTTTGTCGGCAAAGTTACGCCTGCTGAAAGCAGGCGTAACTTTGCGCATGCCAGCCGGCAGCCCCGCTCCGTGTTCCGGTCCCGGGGGCTGGTCTGGAGGCCGCGGCCACACCCCCAGAACACCCCCGGGCCGAAACCACGCCCGTGTCGCCGCCCCCGAAACGCAGCGTCACGCGCGACACGCCCCTAAAATGCCGCGTCGCTCCGGGCACGCCCATGACACGTCCCTTTTACAAAACCCCGGGACTTACGCACGTCCCGGGGCTCTGCGCGCGACGGCGGCCTATGCAAAATAGGCGCGCCGGTGCGCAGGGCATTTAAAATCTGCCCCAAAGTTCTTTCCATCTAATTTAACAACACATCTACACTTATCTATCCCTTATCTAACACTTCCTTCTTCAGAAGCAAAAATGTCTTCCTATGCAACTGGGTAGATCTTACCAAGTCTGGAAAAATCCAAACTCTTTGAACATAAAATGTCTTTAACCGATTACGAAAAAAGAATTTTGTAATGTCTTTATCAGTAATAAAAGCAAACTGAATCAGTAAAGTCCCCCTTGTTTTTACTTCTAAATCCTCTTGGGATTTTTGCAAAAAGTCAGATATATTTATTGAGCTTTTGTTCTATAATTTCTTTCTCTTTCTCCTTGTCCTCCCTTGTTAACTGTTCTTGTTCTGACTCCTTTTCTAACTATAATTAAATAATTCCAATGGATCCATTTTCTTTATAATTGGAAAATTATTGACCCTTAGATTCATTGATTTTATTGAATTTTCTAGGTTTTCTACTTTTCTGTTAAACTCCCCTTCAACATTAATTTGATGGTTTTTAATGTTTTCAATTTGTAAAACACGTTTATCTAACTCATTCATTTCTTTTTTCTGCTCTTCTAATTTTGCAGTATTTTCTACAGAGGAGTTAGTAGTTTTCATTACCACTTCAGTTAATTTAATTATTGACATATCCAATTTAACCAAATATTTCCACACATTTTCTAAAGTAATATTAGTTGATTTCATCATCACAGTATCAATAGGTTTAATTACTATTTCAATATCTTGCTGTTTTTCTTTGACAGAATTAACTGACTTCAGAGTATTTGTTTCCTTAGGAGTAACACAAGAATTTTCCAAGATACTCAACTGTAGTACTCCTTGTGACTCTTGTTTAATTGGTTCCAAAACTTTAACAGTTTGCTTATGTGGACCAGACAAACCCCAAATTCTTAAAGCTTCTTGCTCTTTTCCTGGACCCTCAAGGGGAGATACCCCTTCTATGCCAGGTGGTGGGGGTGTTACTGGCACCCCAGTGCTCAATGATGTTTCCTCAACCAGAGGAGGATTACGCTCCAATACTTCTCCTACAGCGGTCAGCCCAATAGGGGATATCTGGAATGAATTCAGCCATTTTATACAGTCCTTTGTCCTGGTTCAGCTGTAGCCAAATCAGTTGAAGGCCTTAACTTGGCCTTCCTTTTGGTATGTGGCATATTACCAAAAGGAAATATTAACAGGAAAAAATCCCAGGATATAGGGTAGTATAGAATTGCAAAATGCACTAATTTTACACAGAGATTTCACTTTAGTAGGCTTAAAGGAGGAGAGGAGATTTATAAATTAAATCCTACCTGGGCAGAAACAAAGCTGCTGAGACTAGAGTATTGAGGTCAAGCAAATAATCCAGGAAATAAATAAGTTCCAGGCAAATCAGGCGGAATCCCAGCGAAGCCCGGCAAGGCCCAGCATAGTAGCGCGTCCCTTAAGTGCGCGTGGCTTTGGTGGCACACCGGTGTCTGCTGCGTGCCGCAGGCAGGTCAAACAAATGGTCCCACTTCCGGGTCCCGCCTCTAGTACACACCCCTCAAGCATCGGAAATCACAGCTGATGATGATGCAATTACTGTCAGGGCAAAAAGTGCTTACCTCCGGATTTAGAAAGCTGTCCAACAAGCAGGTAAAATTTCAGCTCCCTCTCCTCTCGGCTTCAGGTTGAAGACCAGGGCAGGTCGAATAAATGGTTTCACTTCTGGGTCCCACCTCTAGTACACACCCCTCAGGCGTCGGAAATCACAGCTAATGATGGTGCAATTACCGGCGGGGCAAACAGCGCTTACCCCCGGATTTAGGAAGCTATCCAACAAGCAGGTAAACGTTCGGCTCCCTCTCCTCTCGGCCTCCGGTAACATTTAACTTTACTAACAGGCATGGTACCTAGTAGTTAATGTTAAGCATTGTTAATATTTACTTGTCCGAATTTTAGGTGAAAATGGTTTCATATCTTGACGTGTATAGTTGGAGGGAAAGAGCTGTTTTTTTTAGGGGGGGGGGTATAATGAAGTTTGAAGATGGAGGGATGGAGGGAAATGTGGATCAGTGGGTCTGGAGAGTGTGTGGTTCAGTTTTCAGGTGTGGGGGAGAGTGGATTTCATGAATAAGTTCCCGCAATTATTTGTGAGGAGTTTATTAACCAATGCTGTCTTTGTAAGTTTGTTGAAATAGCCATGTTTTGAATTGTTTTTTGAATAGTTTAGAGTCATTTTGTAACCTTAGGTTTTCAGGTAATGAGTTCCATAGGCTAGGTCCAGCTATTGAAGCTGCTCTTTCTCTAACTGTTGTGAGGCTAGCAGTTGTGACTGATGGGATGGTAAGCAGAGCTTTATTAGCTGATCTTGTGTTGCGCTGTGGAATATGATTTTGGAATATAGTATTTAGACATTCGTTTTCGTTGTTATTTATGTTTTTGTGAATTATGGAAAGCAATTTGTATTCTATGCGTTTCTCTATGGGTAGCCAATGGAGTTCCTTTAGTACTGGGGTGATCTGTTCAGATCTTTTGTGATTTGTGAGTATTCTCGCTGTGGCGTTCTGTAGTAGTTGTAGAGGGCGCAGATGTTAAAATCCAGCATGCATGTATACATGGATATCAAATTTTATAAAATGCATGCATTGACACGTGCAAGTTATAAAATCCATGCGACCATGTGCGTGTGTAAGCTTTTTTTAAAATCTACCTCAAAACTTCTCAGGGATCTCCTCCCAGACCAGTATTCCCTGTTTTCTGTGGCTTAAGGTGGACTGGGCCAGATCTCTGGATCCTGTTCCTTGAGGAATTTGGGGGTTTTCTTGTGTATACCTCTTCGCAACCACCTTAGTGGTCTAGCTGCTACCACTCAGCCTACTTGCCATGCCCCTTGCATTCCACTTTAGGGGTCTTGCTGCCACATGCCTACCTGCCATGCCCTTCATGTATTACCTTAGGGGTCCTATTGCTACTGCCTTACCTACCTGCCATGTTCCAGATGTATCACCTTAGGGGTCATGCTGCTACTGCTATTCCTATCTGATTTTCCCCTGATATCCCACCTTGGGAGTCATGCTATTAATATGCTTATCTGCCCTGGCCATTATGTACCAACATAGGAGTTTGGTGTTTCCATGTTGTTTTCTGTTTGGATCTCAGCCCAGTTCTCCTATCCTGCTTGTTTGTTTTCAGGCTTTATTTTTTGCCCGCCGCGGAAAATTTCATATTTCCCGCGATTCAGACCTTTAAAATTCGGAGAGACCCGCATTTTATTTTAATGCGCACTAACTCTCCATTAGTGCGTGCTAACTCCTGTTGGTGCATGCTAACATTTTTTCATTAGCGCGCACTAAAGGGAGTTAATGCGCACTAAACATGAAAAAGATTTTCCCCAAAATTTCGGGTGAAAATTCCTTTAGGTTTCGGGCTCCCCGAACTAGGGGCCTCATTTTCAAAGGAGTTTACCGCGCGCGATAACGGCTGTTATCGCGATTTGTCAGGGGGTGGAGTTGGGGCAGAGCATATGCAAAGCTATCGTGGATAATAGCTACAACCCTGAGATTTGCGTTACGGGGCCACTAAAGGGTTATCACGAGAGAGAGAGAGAGAGAGAGAGAGCCCAGGTAGAGTGTCCAGCAAGCTAGGTGGAGAGAACGTTGCCCAAATCTCCTCTTGAAGTGAGTTTCCTCACTCCGACGGCCAGCAAATCTTCACTAGAGACCACTGTTCTTTCCGTAGGTCTCATGTGGAATGCGACAGTGGCCCCCAACCCCCGACGCTGATACCTAATCCCCACCCCGAGTTAGTAGGTGGCCCTCCCATAGGGATTAAAATACCTGTCTAGGGCATAGGCACTATAGTAAGTAAGTCAGTCTCAGTCTCACAGTCTGTGTCTGTGTCTCTCTCTCTCTCTCTCTCTCTCTCTCTCTCTCTCTCTCACACGGGCTGTCCGGAACGATAATCCTTTTCTGGCCCGTAGCGCAGTCCATAACACAAATTTGAGGGTTTCGCCGCACACGATAAACAGGTTCCCGCTTTACATATGTTCCGCCCCAACTCCGCCCCCTGAATACCAAATTACTAATTTGCATTTGCAAATCGCGTTAACAGCTGTTAACGTGATTTGCAAATTTATTGCACGCGGTAAAGTGCTTGGAAAATGAGGCCCAAATATTGTGCACTGCGATGAAACATCAAAAGAATCATCGCACACTGGGAAAACATCGTGTGCGGTGCTAATGTTTTCGCAAATGGCGAAAACATCGCCGCACGCGATGTTTCCCCACTGCACGAAAGAAGCCTCATTTGCATTGGTAACGCCCCCTAATGCGTTACCAATGCGATATTGGAAAATGAGGCCCTAGGATAAATAAGGCAATTTTGTTGAAATTGCCTAATTTGTCCTGGACAAATGCACATCCCTAATTTTAAGTAGGTAATGTAATAAAAACATCTGCCACAAAAGTGATAGTGTCGACAGATCATTGTCTTGTACCAAATATGACAAGTGGCAAGTGTATAAACAAGAAGACAGATATTTCCCATGCCACTCTTTGTTTTTGCAATACTTCTTAGGGGTCTTTCCCCCACTCAGCATTGCTGCCATAAGCAAATTTGTACCTTGCGGGTCTTGAAGATATAGCTCAGATTCTAATCTTGTCCTGTTTTTGCCACTGTCAGGCCGATACAGTACAGTGCACTCCGGAGTGCTGTTAACTGTTGCGTTCGTGCTTATTTCTGCCCTCACTCCACCCCTCTACCTTTGTGGCGACTCCCTTTGGCTCAGACGGACAGATGCAGCAGTGGCTTCTCCCCGCCTCTTGGTCCTGGTGTCCCCCGGGCTGGCGTGACGCCGCAGGATCCGCCATGTTCCTGATGACGTAAGGGTGCGCGCTCCAGACTTTGTACCAGCAAGGGTGCGAAACTCGGGGGTGTCCCCCCGTAGTGATGTCATCCGTTTTCAATTTAAAAGGTCTTTGTTTGCTAACCTCAAACGAGTTAGCAAGGAACTCCTTTTCAAACTTACCAGGAGTACCTGCTCCTCAGGGGCTCCGCTCGCTTCTTGATTTCAGATTGTTGGACGGGAACCAGTACTCGCTCCTCGAGGGCCTACGTTCCCAAAGACTCAGAAGACTCCTATTGCCTGGAAGCAATCGCAGACGTGAACTGTGAGTCCTATTACAGACCGGAACTTGTACTCGCTCCATGAGGGCCCTTGTTCCTTATCTCTAAGACTCCCTTCAGCCTAAGACATTATCGCAGGTATGGAGATCATGAGTTATAATTATAGTTTGCAGAAAGGAACCGGTACTCGCTCCATGAGGGCCTCTGTTCCTAATATCTTTCTCAGAGGATATCGCATACCTATATCTTATGGTTTACTATTACAGATTAACAGATAGGAACTGGTACTCGCTCCACGAGGGCCTATGTTCCTACATCCTCTCCTAGCCTCTCTTCTATTTCAGAAGCCATCCTTTACACAGTTATTGTGAGTTCTATTTCAGACTGCCTACAGGAACCAGTACTCGCCTGCGGCTCCTGTTCCTGAATACTGAAGACTCCAAGTTGCTTATAAGAAGACATTACATATCTACATTTGTGAGTGTATCATCTACCACTGGTTATGCCCTGCATACCCTGTCTACTCACTACCTATAGTCTCTCCTTACAGCACAACAACTCAGAGTTCACAGTTCCAGTATCAGAGGGACTTCAGTCCTGCTGGGCACATCTACTCACTACTGCCACCTCTGGTGGTTCTACTTCCAGTCTAATAAAAGAACTGTGTTTGTCTCAATAATCCAGCCTAGCCTGTGGTCCCTCTCAGGATCTCCACTTGAGGGTGCTGTCATCTGCCATCGGCCCAGGGATTCACTATTTCTACTAAGTGTTACTATTCTTTCTGCTGAAGCTAATCCATATCAGATAGCTATCTCCTTGTGGGGATCATACAAGTTGCTGGCTTCATCATTCTATAGGAACGAAGCATCACAGTTGCTACTCCTTCCCTCTGGGGAAACAAAGCACTAACAGATTGCTGAAATCCTTCTCCTACAGGAGCCAAGCCTATCAGATTGCTGACTCTCAAGTAAGGTCCATAACAGATAGCTCACTCCACCTGCCTGGCGGGTTGGTCTTATACAGATTGCTACTCCGCAGCCTATTTCGTAACAGATTGCTAACTTCTCCTTCTTCAGGAGCAGAAGCATAACACATTGTAACTTCCATCTGCTAGCTCCACCCATCAGCATCACAGATTCTAATAGATTGCTAACTCCTCCCCCTCGGGGGAGCTGGTCACTAGCAGATTGCTGGCCCCTCCCTCTCGGAGGAGCTGGTCTCTAACAGATTGCTAACTCCTCCCTCTCTGGGGAGATGGTCTCTAACATTAACACGCATTTAGACGTGTGTTTTCGATGCGCTAGCTTTAGCCCTTATTCAGTAAGGGGTAATAGCGCATCGAAAATGCGTGTCCAACCCCCCTGAAACTAATAGCGCCTGCAACATGCAAATGCATGTTGATGGCCCTATTAGCTATTCCCATGCAATTCACTAAGTAAAATGTGCAGCTAAGCCGCACATTTTACTTTCAGAAATTAGCGCCTACCCAAAGGTAGGCGTTAATTTCTGCTGACACCGGGAAAGTGTACAGAAAAGCAGTAAAAACTGCTTTTCTGTACACCCTCCGACTTAATATCATGGTGATATTAAGAGGTCCCAAAGTAAAAAATAATTTAAAATAATTATAAAAAAAAAATGTAAATCGGCCAGCTGCTCGAAAACCGGACACTCAATTTTGCCGGCGTACGGTTTCCAAACCCGTGGCTGTCAGCAGGTTTGAGAACAGACGCCGGCAAAATTGAGCATCCACTGTCAAACTCATTAACAGCCGCTGCTCCTGTCAAAAAAGAGGCGCTAGGGACGCACTAGTATCCCCAGCGCCTCTTTTTACCGCGGGCCCTAATTTGAATTTTTTTTTTTTGTGAATCGCGCGCACAGGAGTGTGGTCTGTGCAAGCGCCGGGAGAGTGGTCGCTCGCCCACTCTCCTGCGAACTTTACTGTATCGGCCTGTGTGTGAGGCTACATTTCACCTCTCATGTTGCCATGGTGTGTTGATTCCTCTTTATGCTTCTTTGTGCTTTTATCTGTGCCTTGGAGTTCTTCCTGCAACCTTTTCTTCTTCATTCCCCTTTCATAATGCTTTAGGGTGTTGATGCCACTCTTGTTGTCAATTTGTGTTACGCGCCCCACCCGCAGCCTTCCCGTGCATGGGACTGCTCACCTGCATAGTTCCTCAGCGGGTCCCGGGGAGACCTCCCTTGCAGTAGTTGCTAGTCTAGCTAGGCCCCCTGTAGTCCGCAGCAGCGGTCGCCGGGTCTTCTATTGCACGCCAGGCCTCACACTGAGGTTCGACGTCTTCCTCCATGCTAGCCAAGCCCATATGCGCGTACGCACGGCCTGCCTTGTAGGGCAGAGGGCGGGTCCGGGTTCCGCGGCATGCCCTGATTGATCTACGATATAAGGAAGTTCATGACTTCACTTCTTTACCTTGGCAATCAGGTTGGCTTGAATGCTAGATTGCCTTCGCCCTTGTTCCTGCTTGTTCCTAGTCTCATTCCAGGATCCTTCTGTTCCAGTTCCGTTCCTGACTTGTTCCTGTATCCTCATTCCTGAATCCTGCCTGTTCCTGTGTTTGTCTATCTGCCTTCCCAGGTAGTGCCCTTGGACTGACTTCTGGTACTGACCTCGGCTCGTTCCTGACCTGTCTGCCTGCTTGCTGCCTGTCTTCGACCCTCACTATTTCCTGACTCATCTGTCAGCCACCTGCCTCAAGACCCAGCCTGTTCCTGATCTGTTCGCCTGTCTGCTGCCTGCCTCAAAGACCTCAGCCTGCTCCAGACCTGCTTGCCTGACTGCCGCCTGCCTCTAGACCTCTGCTTGCCTCTGACTATGTCTGACCTCTGGTATCTGACCCTTTCTTCGTTGAGCACTCCTCAGACTGACCTATGGACATTGACCTTTTGCCTGCCTGACCTTGCCTCCAGATTCTGGATCTGTTCCTCGTCTTGTCATCACCAGCTCTGTTCTGGTTTTCCCTGCTCCAGCTTGAACCTGACCGTGCTCCTTCTGTGTCTGTGGGCACACCGGACTATCATTCTCCCAGGAGACCCTGCGAGGCCCACCTAAGTCAAGCGGCCTGGGTCCCTACAGGCTCCTCCTGGGGGGACCTTGGGCTTCCAGTGGTGAAGCTCTACCTAGCCCTTGTCTCCTTCAGTGCTCTGCCCCCTGGGGCCAGTTACCTTTTGTTCCCTTTCAGGAGCCATTCCACCCTTGCCTCAGGCCAAGGGTCCACCCCCAAGTACAATTTATTTCTTGGCTTCCTTCAAAGGTTCATGCTACTGCTTTTGGGGCTCACTTTTGAAGCCTTAGAGCTCACTTGGAGAATTCTTGACACTGCTGAATCCCTTTGCCATTTTGTGTTGTCTTAGGCTATTCATGCTTCTTTTGGTACCATATTGACCTAGTCTTGATGTGTTAGCATGCCTTCACCTTTCTGATGGTTTCTACCCACCAGTTTTATTAGAACTGATGAGAAACCCACAATTTTGGAGCCCAAAATATGCTTTAGTGCTTCCCCATTAACTTTAATGGTAAACAAATGAATACAATTTTTTTAAACTAATGAATTAAGTGAAGATGCCTTATGAAACAAATTAACCCATTATGTCCCATTGTCCTATTTGGAGGACAGATTCTTAAAAAAAATTGGACATAATGGATTAATGAACGAAAAGGAACATTTTTTCTCTGCACATCCCTACTACCAAAATGTCTCATTCAAATTTAGCAGCTCATTTGCATCCTCAGTAAACTTGTGTGTGAAAGTCTGAGGCTGCTAAAACTTATATTATTACTTAGACACCTTAGCAAGAGTGGGGTATGATATTTTGCCCTGCATTTTTTAATGCATTTGTATATTTTGCTGATCTATTTTATTTTGATAGATTTTCTATTTATTTTATTTTATGTGTTATATAAACAGCTTTGGATTGAATGTTATTCATGGAAAGCAAGTGTAGAATGTAAAATAACATAACAAGCAAGGATGTCAGCAATATTCCCTTTCAGCTAATCCTATTAGGATGCAACATTTAAATCTTAGGATTTGGGTTTTTTTCCCCCTATATGTTATATGACTTATCATCTTTTGAAAAAACATTCTAGAAGTCAGTATTAGTATATTTCACAATTATCTTACTATGCTCAACATTTTTGTATTTTCGATTTCTGTCACTAACTGTACAGGATTTATGTTGTGCTTCAAACCCTAGTTCATACTTCATCTTTATTCTTTATGAAGACACTTTAAATGCCATATTTAGTTCCTAATTTCTAGGTAAAATGTGATTCCATCATTACATATTATGTCAATGAACTCTATCCTGCCAGGAATAAGTATTTATCCAGGCAGACCTGTCAGAAATAATTGTTCTTCTTTTTGACTTTTTCATTTTTTTTTCCTAATATCCTTCTGCCTTGGCTATCTGTAAAAATGATTTGAAAAATATAGGCACTCAATACCTGCACATACCTTATTTACTGACTTCAACTTCAAATTGCACAGACTGCTTAGAATGTTTTTTCTAGCATACGTTAAATCATGTAGGTTACTCTGCAATGCTGCATTGTTCAATTCCAAATGCTTAATACTTATATCATTATATAAACACCACTCTTCTATCAAGACTTTAGCACTTATGCTTGTGCTCAAATATTTGTATTCTTTATATATTATAATGTAAATTATTCAAATAAGCTCACCAGAATGTGGACGTTATGGGATGAGTTTTCCAAAAGATTTATATACATAAAACATGATTTGATGCACGTAAATGTCTTTTGAAAATTGCCCTGGGGCTGTACAGGTAAAAGTATGTACAAAAGCGATTTCACATGAATTAGAAAGAGCAGTTCTGGGGAGTGGAGTTGGAGTATGGAAACCATTGATGTGATTAATTTTATTTTTCGAAAGTGTGCATATAAATCTACACAGACATGTTTAAGCCTGCTAAGCAGCAGGTGTAAATGTATGTATGCATGCATTCTACCAGTCACTAATTTTCAAAGTTAAATGTAGGCTAAAGTCCAGGTGTAATTTAGCCCAAAATGGGCTGTTATAAAATTATCCTCCCTGTATTGTTAGACAGGTATGGTCATTCCCAGTGATTCTTTGGTTTTCTATACTGAAACCTACTTTTCATCCATCTGCTGTTTTGGTCGCTTGCCATCTAGGACCTGCTAAGAACTTACTGCTGCTGCATCTCCTGGTCCCACTCAGAGCTTGGCACTCTGTCATTGGAGTCCTGCAGCTCCTTGGACATCATCCAAGGTACTGGATTTTTTTAACTGAGGCTGAGGACACCGGAGGAGCTACACTTCATCCATCTGCTGTTGTTGTACTGTTTTGATCCAATTGCCATCCTGAGGTCCATGAAGAACTTACTGCTGTTTTATTTCCCATTTTCATCTAGAGCTTCCCACTGAAGCTGTCACTGAGGTCCTGCCACCCGTGATGTCATTTGGGGCTGCCAACAATTTTATTCTGGGCTGAGGATGCCAGAAGCACACACACTGGAGAAGATCACATTTCTGATGTGTGCATGAAGGAGCACCATAAAGGAGCTTGTTCCTTGTGTGTCCCTTAGTCTCTATATCATATTATCTAATGATTCTCCTATTTATTGATTGTCTGGTTCACCATTATGAATATTCCCGGTATCACTGGTCTTGAATACTATGGCCACATTTCACTGGCTGGATGTAGAACAATCAAGGTCAGCTTTTATTAATATTCAGTTCAGTATACCAAAATATTAGTTTAACCCCAACCCTTTCTATATTATTTATTAATTATCTATCCATATTTAAAAAGTTGTCTGTAATTCATGATTTATTAATAAGTTCAAAAGCAGTCTGCCTTTACATAACCAAATGTTGGGCTACAGAAACACCATTATTGAATTGCTATTGTCCTAATGAATACTTATATATTTCACCAACCCATAGCTGATGCAGAGATGGTGGTTTCCTAACTTTATTTCAGAAATCTCTAAAACACCACTAGCTGTTATAATCTCCTCATCATACGAGTTGATGTTACTCTCTTTCAAAAATGTTAATATCTCTTTCATATATTGCTCTCCCCCCCCCCTCCCAGATTGATAACCTACAATAGTACCCCCTTTATTTAACTCCACACCTGTGCCAAAATTGGTCTTGCCAGAAACCTGATGCTAGGAGATGTCAACTTACAAGTATATCAGGTGCCCCAGCGCTCATCATATGAAACAGTTTTTGAAGACTTACATGTAGATCAAGCAACCCAATCCTCAGCATTATGGTAACACACAAAAAAAAAAATCAATCTCCTCATATTCTGAAAAACCCATTCTAACTATTACAAAGACAAACTAACACCAGAAATGTCAGATTTTCCAGATGACACACCTGGCACAATATCATTCTATGCATAGCTGTCAAGTTAGATCCATTAAAGCTGACAATAACTTTCAAACAATTGCATGTGAGGCACATAGCATTAAAATAGTATTTTATAACATTTGTGTATCACATATGCACATTATGTTAAATATACATATGTTTACCACATAACATACACATTTATGTAGGCCAACACATGAACATATGTAATGCATTGAAACCACATATTTTAATACACTGAACATGCATGTTTTACCCACCAATTTTAAAAATAAGAATATGTATACAAACATATATTTTGCACAGGAAAGTAAAAGAAATAAATAATAAGTCCATATTTACACACATAAGTGGGCCAATTTTAAACAATGTACATGACCAGGAATATTTTACTGATTAGTCCACCAGGTTGTCCACATCTTTTCCAAGTCATTAAGATCTTCATTGTTCTTCAACCTACCCCCTACTTTACCAGACCTTCCACCCAGTCAGTGCTACAAAATAAACATATTTAAAATCACTTACACCAGATAATTAGCAGGTGTAAAATATGCAAGTAAGTTGGAAAATGTGCACATGTGCCTTTAAAAACAGCAATTTTCATACATAACTTTTGGCCCCACACCAGAATGCCACTAAGCAATCGCTTTGTTATATACGTATCAGTGCACATGAAAGTGAAAAAACATCTGCATTTTTTACTTTTATAAAAAACGGAGTATGAGAATATAGGCTATTTATGTATATATGCTAATTTTTACATGTTATGTTTTGAAAAGTCATCTATTTATTTGTATGTTATTCAGAAACAGTGAGTAATATTTGCAAATAATATTCAAGCTCAAAACCAGTACATGCTATTTACACAGGGGCAGATTTTCGAATCAGCGCATGCGGTGTACATTTGTGCGTGCTACCCGGCGTGCACAAATGTACACCCAATTTTATAACATGCGTGCGCTGACGCGTGTATGTTATAAAATCCGGGGTCGGCACGTGCAAGGGGGTGCATACTTTATTTATTTATTTAACGGCTTTTCTATGCCGACATTCGTAAGGCACATCATTCCGGCTTACAAAGAACGCCTCAGGCAGGCGTAACTTGTGCAACAAAGGTAGGGGGGGTTTAGATAGGGCCGATAGACTCAGCATCGGTTTTCCTTACTGGCAAATGGTAGTCACGAAAACTGACACAGATATTAAGTAGGAGGCAGTATAGAAAAGCATTTTTTTTCTGCTTTTCTGTACCTTTTTTTTATGTGCACAGTTATTAACGCTTGCTCCAGGCAGGCATTAATAGATGACAGTCAAATGTGCATCCGAGACACACATTTTTTTTTTTGCATCGGGAGTGAATGCTTATTAGCCTCATTCACATGCATTTGCTTGTGATGAGCACTATTAGATTCACTCCGCGTTGGACGCATGTTGAATATGCGCTAATCCCCTTATTGCATTAGGGGATTGATTAGCGCCTATTCTACCCGTGTCCGGCTGCAGGTTAACAGTGCACTCGGCTGAGCGCACCGTATTGCATCGGCCTATATATGTGTATATCTCTTATAAAATAGCAAGTTGCATGCATACTTTTGAACACCATCTTAGAATGTCCCTTGACCTCCCCATTTTTTCCCATTAATGTTTATTCACTTTACTGCAGATATGCACATATATTAAAGGTTTGTAAAATCTTTTAATCTGGAAGAGCAATTAAGAATTTTTTAAATAAATAAATAAATATAAGCATATACGTGTTATCTAAGGTACATGCATATAAACTCCTTTACATGCACAATCTCCACATAACTCTTCGAAAATTCACTTATCTATCCATAAGTAACACAAATGAAATTTTAAACCCCCCCAAAAAACCTGAAAACCAAGATGAAACAAATAAACATACCTCTATTCTGGAGAGATCTAACATTATAATCCTGGAGACCATTTATCTGGCAACAGTGACTCTTGTCAAATGTGAGCACTAAAGCCAGTTTTATTCCCTGCTGGCCTTTAAAAGCTACTAACAAATTAGGTTTTCAAGATATCCCTAAAGAATATGCATGATATAGATAAGCATACAATTGGGACAGTGTGCTTACAAATCTATCTCATGCATGTTCATTAGGGATATCCTGAGAAACTCGACCTGTTGGCAATCCTTGAGTGCTGGGACTGAATACCATTGATCTAGGGACTGTTAAAGAACAAGTTGGCAAGCTAGAAGGATCAGTGTTAGAACAAGCTGGATAAATGTATACCTTGGAATTACAGCATGCTAGGAGGCAACGGGTTATTAGCACTATAATACAAGAAAGTGCCATGTTACACTATAAGTTGGAGTTAATGGAGGACAAGCTAAAACATATGAATGTGGGGATTCTTAATTTTTCCCAAGTGCCTGCTATCAGTCCAAAAGTGATATTCCAGAAATGTTTGACTGAAGGGATCATTTACTAAGCTGTGTTATTTTCCCCTGGAAGGGAAAATACCACAAGGTTAGACCTCCACGATATTTTCCCCAGTGGTAAAATACAGCTGGAAAATAAACTCTGTGGTGAAGGCACCAAAAGCCTTGCAATGGTGGCCCTTCGCCCAAAGCCACAATCTTGTTACAAAGCCATATCAGTCCAATTGACTCTTCCCAAAGGTGCAAAACCCTCCAGAAATCTTGTTATGACCCCTACCCATTCCTTGGTCACTTCTAGAGGCGGCGCAAATGTTAAAAACAAACAAAAATAATTTAAAATTTGCATGGCCATTGCCCCTTCCCCGACACAACCCTATCCCTTTTCAAGAAAATATCCCAGGCTACAACCCTCCAACTTTACACTCCCTCCCACTCCCATGACACACCTTAGCCTTTCCCCTTTAGCATCCTAGTGGAGACTGGAGTGATCCAAGGCTCCTGATCTGACATCGTATCAATTCAAAACAGCACTGGCCGTCTACTGTACAAGTTATGCCGCTATCAAATGATGGGACATAAATTGTATTGTGGCTAGCTGGTGCTGTTTTGAATTGAAACGGCTCTGGGCCTGGAGATGAGGGGGAACTCTGAGCCTCATTAGGTCACCAGGTATTTATTCCAGGGAGTTGACAAGGGTGGGGAGTGTAAAGCATGAGAGGTTTGGAACTTGGGGATATTTTCTTGAAAAGGGGCAGAGTATATGTGTGTGGGGGGAGGGGGGATTTGCCATGCTAACTTTAACATTTTTTTATTGTTTTTAACATTAGGACCACTTCTAAGGGCAGCATTGGTGGTGAACATGGGGGTGGAGAGGGGTCTCACAAGACCCCCCAGGGAGGGTATATACTTGGGGAAGGGGTTGAGTTGATTGGCAGATATGGACCATTAAAACAATGTCCAGGAGCATTGGGATGAATGTTAGCATTCAAGCTTGAGATTTTTTTGGGCAAGCTGCATTATTTTGTTTACATAAAATGTAAAAGTAATGAGCTGCTTTGCATCAATTTGCAAAACATTTGCATGCAAAGCAGCTCATTAAAGGGCAAAACCAGGAATTCCACGCGTGATTTGGCCCGCGCCATGTGCGTATCTCCCGGTATGTGGATAAAAAAGATTTGACAAAAAAGGAGCGGGACTTGGGCATGGTCTTGGTGGAGCATGGGCAAGCTGCGACTGCACCCATGAAGCTACTTATATGCTCTAGCGCGCATCAGGATCCTTCAACCAAGTAACCTGCTTCTGCTATGGACAGTAGGGATGTGCAAAGCCTGAAGCTTTCGGTTTGGGCTTTGTTTTTGGCCCACTTTGGGAAATATCGTATTTCCCATGGTTCAAGCCTTTGAACTTCGAGGGGACCCAAATTTCGGGTTAGTGCGCACTAATGGGGTTTTTCCCATTTCAGGGCCTCTGAACCAGGACGAATGAGGCAATTTTGTTGCCTAATTCATCCTAAACGAATGCATATCCCTAATGGGCAGCGTATAAGTAGTGAAATAAGTAGTCAGCAGGGTTTTAGGGGTCGGAGTTAGTAAGATGAAAGGAGGGCAAGTTAGGTAGGGGGTTTAAGAAGTCCGCTCCTTTACTGGGGTGAATTAGGATGGAACTGGTAAATAGGCCTATTGCGTCACAGCGTGTACCTACTAAAATCCCCCCCTTACACGCTCAAGACAGGATTTTCGTGCACATGCATGTGTTGATATAAAATCGTGCCTGCATGGACATGCAGCTCTTAAAATCTACCTTTACATTTTTTGCAATATTAGGGGTAAAATAACTTGTGTTTTTTCAATACCAGGTGCTCTCACTGCATTAAGGTATTTACTATGTGACAAACACCTAACGCAGATTAGTAAATATACTCCTGAGATCCTCAAAACTCATGGGAAATCTTGCCTCCTTCGAAGAAATTTTTCTATCTTCCATATCAGAAGCATGTTGAGGGGCTGCTTGAAGTAGCCAATCAATTGAGCAAAGATTTTGTGATAAAACATTTCATTCATACTAAGAATAGTGGGGTAGATCTTAAAAAAGTACACGCGCACATACTTTTGTTCGCGCAACCAGCGCAAACAAAAGTACGCCAGATTTTATAAGATACGTGCGTATCTTATAAAATCTGGGGTCAGCACGCGCAAGGCTGCGCAAAATTGGCAGCCTGCGCGTGCCAAGCCGCGCAGCCTGCCTCTGTTCCCTCCGAGGCCGCGGAGGGAACTTTCCTTCTGTGTCCCCCCACCTTCCCCTCCCTTCCCCTAACCCACCCCCCCCATCCCTACCTAAATCCTCCCCTACCTTTGAGGTAGATCTTTAAAAAGTACGCTGGATTTTATAAGATACACGCATAGCCGCGCGTATCTTATAAAATCCAGGGTTGGCGTGCACAAGGCTGCACAAAATCGGCAGCCTTGTGCGCGCAGGGCTTTTAAGATCTGCCCCATTGTTGTACAAGTTACGCCTGCTTGAGGCAGGCGTAACTTGCATACGCTGCCTCGCCATCCCCTGGCACAGGCCGCAGT
This sequence comes from Rhinatrema bivittatum, assembly GCF_901001135.1. Lineage (NCBI taxonomy): Eukaryota > Metazoa > Chordata > Amphibia > Gymnophiona > Rhinatrematidae > Rhinatrema > Rhinatrema bivittatum. The sequence continues at coordinate 177,469,922 of NC_042615.1, forward strand.
GCTGGAGGACTCGGGGACCGCCCTCCTGGCCTGCCCCTGAAATGTCACCATGCCCCCGGACCGGCCTTGGACCACCCCCTGACCCCAGACACGCCCCCAGACACACCCCCGGACTGCCGACATGCCCCCAGACACGCCCCCTTCGTCCCCTTTTACGAAGCCCCGGGACTTATGCGCGTCCCAGGGCTTTGTACGCGCTGGTGGCCTATGCAAAATAGGCGCGCTGGCACGCATGTGCCCTGCGTGCGTAAATCCGGCAGGACTTACGCGCGCAGGGCTTTTAAAATCTACCCCAGTATGTTTTTAGCTCAGAGGGAATAGCTGTTTGCTAATGTTAGCAAGCAAATACAAGATGTTAGGGTGTGCAATCATTTTTCCTGAATTGGGCAATGTCAACGAAATTGCCTAATTCGGAATGGTTCGGGAGAACCGAAAAACGATTGAATTTTTTCCGAAATTTCAGAAAAAATTCATTTTTTAGTTAGTGTGCACTAATGGGAGATAGTGTACGCTAACTCCCATTAGTGCATGCTAACTCTGCCAGGTTAGTGTGCACTAACTCCCAATAGTGTGCACTAAGCCGAAAATCGGGCCCTCCCCCCAAAAAAAACCCTGAACCGCAGGAAAAATGAAATTCCCATGGGGGGTCCCTGAAACGAAGCTCAACACAGAATTTTTACCCAAAGCACATCTCTACAAGTTGAGCACAAATTGTTTCAACAGATGCAGCAAAAATAAACATTCTTAGGTAATGATTTTTTTTTTTCATTATGTTTGATTACATTTTCTAATATTTGGTATTTTTTCTTTACCCTAAACATTTAAGACATTTTCTTGATAATATTACTGAACAAGTTACCATCCTTCAGCTAAGTTGTTAATCCTTGTGTAAATTGATTGGTGGCTTAATTGAATATACTGTATTTGCCTCCAGCAATATTTTTTTTTCTTTCTAGAATGCAAATTTTATCATAATTCCAACTCTTCTCTATGGTCTCTAGGGGTGTGCATTCGGATTGACCGCATTAGTAAAACGCAACTCATATTTTTTTTTTACTTAAAAAATTGATTCGACATAAACGATCGGATTTCCCACATATCGAACATAGATATGTTCGATATGTGGGAAATCGCGATTGTTGAGCCAAAATAAAAATATAAACCCCCTCACCCTCCTTAATCCCCCCCCCCCGACTTACCACAACTCCCTGGTGATGGAGCGAGGAGTGAGGACGCCATTTCTGCAATCCTTGGCGAGAAGCATGTGACGTCGGCGGCACGTCGAGTGACGCTGGCGTCACGTGATTCCCGGCTCGTTCGTGCCGGACGGCTCGTTCGGCCCAAAAAGAACTTTTGGCCAGCTTGGGGGGGCCTCCTGACCCCCCCAAGCTGGCCAAAAGTTCTTTTTGGGCCGAACGAGCCGTCCGGCGCGAACGAGCCGGGAATCACATGACGCCGCGTCACTCGACGTGCCACCGACGTCACATGCTTCTCGCCAAGGATTGCAGAAATGACGTCCTCACTCCTCGCTCGATCACCAGGGAGTTGTGGTAAGTCTGGGGGGGGGGATTAAGGAGGGTGAGGGGGTTTAAATTTTTTTTTTGCACATATGTACATATACCCAACTCATTGGATTTTTTTTATGTCCATATTGGCCGCAAGTGGGACCCCCTTTCGGACATAAAAAATATGAACATAAAATTTTGCTCTGCACATCCCTAATGGTCTCCCTTTGTTTTGTTGGGGAGTTAATGGCAGACAAAAAACAGTGGTCATATCTCTAAGAAAAAATATCATGAATATTGATTTCTTTGACATAGTTATTTTTTAACCTACATTTTTATTAGTAAGTTACTTGTGAAACATTCTAAATGAAAAAGAGAAAAGAAAATAGGAAATAAAACAATATTTCTTTGATAAAAATAGCAACTTTTTTGTCTTTCCTGTATTTAAAAGACTAATTAAAGAATGAGATTAATATCTATCTGATTATTTGAAGAAAAGAGGCACTGAGGATTCTAATTCAACCATAATCAGGGGATTTATTAGAAAAAGATTAAGGCAGTTTAGGAAAGGCACCAAATATCTCTGCACACAATTTTAAATTACAGTAAATAAAAAAAGTTTACCAATCAATGGCAATTTCCCTCCTGTGACATAAAATCATCTTTTAATTACTTTGAACATATTACAGTGTAAGAGATTTTAGGATCAACAATATTGGTAATATCCTCTTCATGGGTTAATAAAGATATTTAAAAGCAGCAGTTGTCAACAAGATTTTTCAATAAAAGTGTAAGCGTTCATTAATGAACCTTTCAGAAAGCTAATCTTACCAAACCTGTTATAATTAATAATGTTGTATTGTCCTTAGGGTGGCTATCTACAGATGCTTAATGGCATGAGCAGCAAGTAAAATGAGATATCATAGTTTAAAATGTCTAGGATGCTGGCAGACAACATAAAAGATAATCATTAATAGAATGATTATTATTCATAAATTCAGTTAGCTGGTTTCCACTATTGTTCAATCAGATGAAACTGACTAATGCACAAATGCAATTAGTTTATCATTTACATACTCAACAAATAAAAAGGATATTGTTGTAAAGACTTTGAAAGGTAATTCTTCCTCATTCATTGCACCAACATTGTCTGTGTAAGAGTATGGGGGTGAATTTTTAAAGAATTGTGTGGGTAAAAAAATAGCATATTTCCACTAAGTAGAACCTACTCAAATACATGCTATTTTATGAATCTGAAACATAAACATAAATGTTTGCTTTCTCAAGCTCACAATCACACGTAAAAAAAGGGGGAAGTGTAGGGGCATACTGGGATGGGGCCAACATTTACAATGTATGCAGCTATTTTAAGACATTTATGCACACAGGGGCAGATTTTAAAAAGTTGCGCGAGCGCGTACTTTTGTTCGCGCAGCAGGCGCAAACAAAAGTACGCCTGATTTTATAAGATACGCGCGTAGCCGCGCGTATCTTATAAAATCTGGGGTCGGCGTGCGCAAGGCTGCGCAAAATCGGCAGCCTGCGCGCGTCGAGCCACGCAGCCTGCCTCCGTTCCCTCCGAGGCCGCTCCGATTTCGGAGCGGCCTCGGAGGGAACTTTCCTTCGCCCGCTCCGATTTCGGAGCGGCCTCGGAGGGAACTTTCCTTCGCCCTCCCCGCACCTTCCCCTCCCTTTCCCTACCTAACCTACCCCCCCCCCGGCCCTATCTAACCTCCCCCCCTTACCTTTGTCGGCAAAGTTACGCCTGCTGGAAGCAGGCGTAACTTTGCGCGCGTCGGCCTGCAGCCCCGCTCTGTCCTCCGGTCCCGGGGGCTGGTCCGGAGGCCTCGACCACGCCCCCGGGCCTGCCCCTGAAATGCCACGGCCCGCCCCCGAAACGCTGCTTCAGTAGGCCCCGCCCCCGACACGCCCCCTTACAAAAGTCCCAGGACTAACGCGCGTCCCGGGGCTTTACGCGCGCTGGCGGCCTATGCAAAATAGGCGCGCCAGCGTGCAAGGGCCCTGCGCGCGTAAATCCTTCTGGATTTACGCGTGCGGTCCTTTGAAAATCCGCCCCACAGATTTGCCAATTTTGGGGTAGATTTTCAAATGTGCATGCGTTCATCCATGTGTTTGTGCACACGCTTCCCAATGTGCACACATGGACGTGCCGATTTTATAACATGCGTGCGCTAAAATCCGTGGGCCTCGTGCACATGTGCGTCGGATTTTTTTTTTTATTATTATTGTAAAATATTTTATTGAATTTTCTAATAAACATACTTAATACAAACAAATCAAGAGGTGCGTAGTTCTCCTACACCTCCCAACTTGTATTCCATAATCCACGTGCGTATGTGCTCAAGCGGGGGGGACTTTTGAAATTCCTGTGCTGTGACACATTCGAGCCTTCCCCAGTTCCCTCCCAGTCTGCTCCAATTAATGAGCAGACTGGGAGGGAACTTCTCTACCCCCTACCTAAATTCCCTCCCTATTCCCCTCTCCTCCCCAACCCCTATACCCTACCTTTTCATTTTTTTCCTTTGTATCACAACTTACTGAAGTAAGTCATGCGTGCCGACCGGAGATCAATGGCGCTGTCCCAGCCCGTGCCCCACCTCTCCCTGCCCAGAACACTCCCCGTGGCCCGCCCCTTCAAAGAGGCCCGGCACTTATGCACATACTGTGGTTTACGCTCATGGCCAGGCCCTTTTGAAAATTTGCCCAGTGCAGGCAAGGCCCGGCCACACTCGTAAACCCAGGGATTTATGTGTGCGGGCCTTTTAAAATCTACCCCTTACTCATGCAATTTTCCACTTACTAATTATCTTGTGTAAGTGATATAAACATGTTTATTGTGTACTATTAACTATTAACTGGGTGTGTGATGGAGGTGGAGTTCAGACTGAAGAACCAGAAGGGTCTCGATGACCTGAAGAAGGATTGGGTGAACTGGTGGAATAATTGGTAAACTGGTAATTTCACTTATGTGTGCATGTTTTAAAATACACTGACTTACACATGTAAATCTTGTTTTACACTAGTTAAGTCCCGCTTTATTTTCATGAGTAACATACGCACACATATATTTTTAAAATATGTAGGAGAAGTACGTTCATTCAATATAATAAAATATTTCCTTTCAGTGGATTGCATGCATTTGCACATAATTTGCAGGTAAAGATACGCATATTTTAAAATTTGAGCATATCACATACGCGTGAGTTATAAGATAATATGGTAAAACTGCACACAGCCGTATACATAAATATATGCCACTGCACACATTTCTTTGAAAGTTATCCTCATGAGATTTAATTATGCTAGTGCTTCTGACAGTTCTGCAATATAAAAAGTGAAAAAATAGATTGTGTCTATAAACCACCTGGGGAAACCACTGGTTATGTTGTTCATAAGCAAGAAGAATTGGTCCTATTCTTTGCATCCTTTGGGGTACTTGTGATCTGGGTTGGCCACTACTGGAGAGAGGCTGGGCTTGATGGCTCTTTGGTCTGTCCCTGAATGCTATTTCTTATGTACTTGTGTTTTTTATGATTCATCACACATTCTTTTAGTCTTTGGAGGGTAAATGCAAGTAAAACTTGAATAGTGATTTATTAAAGCACATGTTAGGAAGATATATAGAAAAAAAGAATATACAGCCAAAATAAAAATATACAAAATATGCAAGATGGGGATTTGCCATCCATGATCAAATAACAACCTATACTTTGCTCAGAAATGTACTTATAAGCATTTTCTCCAAATATATATTTATGTCCAACCTAACATTTGTATAACACACAGGGGTAGATTTTTAAAGAAAATTCTGAAAACCCAAGCAAAGGTATATTAACTTTCAAATATACCAGATTTTCTATCAACTGTGGCACCAACCTTGAATGATTAGGGCTTACAATGTCCACTGACACTGAGAGACATGTTCACTGGGCATGCTGGTTGGTGGGCAGGGAAGCTAGAGCTCAGCCACTGTCACACTGAGTGGTAGGGAGCCCTTGGACTGCTGTTAAGTTGATGCTACCTATCTTGTACAAGCACAAGATAGGCCTTAACAGGCGGAAGCTGACTCACCAGGAAACAATCTCCTGCCTGACCAATCACCTCCTCCTTGAGCCCTCATATTCTGGCAGCTGGAAGGACTTACAAGCTGAAGGTAAAGATGTGTCAAGGTCCAATCTAAGGTCAGAAAAGGCTGAAGATAATTTGCCAAGGACATCAATGAGAGCTTTGCCAATTGGAAAATGCCAGGATGGCTGATAATAGATAAGGCTTTTGCTGACCATTTGCAATCTAAATGGAAGGACTATGAGACTCTCAATGAGCAGCAAAAAACAATACTCTTTTTTAGGATGTGGCGAAAGCTATACTAATGGGTGACATAATTAGTTATGCTATAAGGAAGAAAAGAGAACTAGATAAAGATATTTTGACTTAACAAAGCAATTAGGTAGATATAGGAAAAGGCTAAGACAGTGACATTTAAACCAGCACACAGGTGCACATGAGTGCGCTTTTGCTGGCTCACACCTAGGGACACAGGCATTTTAAAACACATGCACGTATATGTATTAGGGATGTGCAGCCAAAACATTTTCGTTGCATTTGGGATACGTATTCGTCGGGGGTCATTTTTGTTGTATTCGTACGTATGGCGCATCCGATACGTCGATATGTGAATTTGTTTTCCGGTTCCCATTAAAGTCAATGGAGGAAGGATTTCCAGCCTATTTTTGGCTGCAGAATTGGGGTTTTATTATCAATTTTGATGAAACTTCTGGGGAGCAATCATCACAATAACAAAAGAGCTCCAAAGTACTTAGACTGTGGCAAAGTGGCATGAATAGCCTAAGGCACTGTAAAGGTGCAAAGGGGTACCAGAAGTGGCAAGAGTGCTTTAAAAGAGGCACAAAGCAGCAGTGAGAGTGTCAAAAACACACCACAGCTTCAAAAGAGAACACCGATGTCCGAGACCAAAATGGCCGCCGGATAGTGAACAGCGATAGATCGAGCTCCGGTGGCGTCTTTCTATTTTTGATTTAAGATTGCTTTGGAAAGCTTCTATTTTCTTGAGTGTGTGGTACAAATATGCCACACACTAAACGAAAAGCAAAAATAAAAGATATTACCTCCACGCTGGTTCATGATGTGCGACAGCCCTGAATAGAGGAGATCTTTGCTGGACTCTTGAAGCCATTGCTGGAGGGAGGAGCTGCATGGGGCTACAGCGGTGAGCAGACACTGAGCCCCCAGGCTGAAACATCGCTAAGCCCCGGCAAGCCCAAAACTCTGGACCCTCCGCTTCCAGCGGAATCAGAGCCACCTTTGGAAGGGGCACTGGACTTGAGACCTGCTGTTGCTGAGGCCAATACCCAGAGAAGAGACGGAGGCTTTACCCCATTGCCTTCGGAGAGCCCAACAATGAAGGGCTCCAGGGAGTTAAACATCGGAGCACAGCTACAAGCAACGAACGGAGTTAAACCCGTGGAGGTAGGAAGTGAGAAACAAGATATACAAATTGTTTGTAATCCATCTGTTTTAAAATCTAGCAAAGTAGCATTAGAAGAGATTTGGAAGGTTTTGTCATCTATGGAAAAGTCAATAATTTCCCTGACAACTTTAGTTAAAGAAAGTATGTCTAAAACTCAAAATCTGGAAAAAAAAGACTGAGAACATGGAAATATCAATGAGAAAAATAGAACAAAAAACTGCTGAGGTGGAAAAAATACAAGGAAATCTGGTGAAATCTGAGAGCATATTGATGAACAAAATGGAAAATATTGAAAATCAGTTAAGAATAGGGATGTGAATCGTGTCCTCGATCGTCTTAACGATCGATTTCGGCTGGGAGGGGGAGGGAATCGTATTGTTGCCGTTTGGGGGGGTAAAATATCGTGAAAAATCGTGAAAAATCGTTAAAAATCGAAAAATCGAAAAACCGGCACATTAAAACCCCCTAAAACCCACCCCGGACCCTTTAAATTAAATCCCCCACCCTCCCGAACCCCCCCCCAAATAACTTAAATAACCTGCGGGTCCAGCGGCGGTCCGGAACGGCAGCGGTCCGGAACGGGCTCCTGCTCCTGAATCTTGTCGTCTTCAGCCGGCGCCATTTTCCAAAATGGCACCGAAAAATGGCGGCGGCCATAGACGAAAAAGATTGGACGGCAGGAGGTCCTTCCGGACCCCCGCTGGACTTTTGGCAAGTCTCGTGGGGGTCAGGAGGCCCCCCACAAGCTGGCCAAAAGTTCCTGGAGGTCCAGCGGGGGTCAGGGAGCGATTTCCCGCCGCGAATCGTTTTCGTACGGAAAATGGCGCCGGCAGGAGATCGACTGCAGGAGGTCGTTCAGCGAGGCGCCGGAACCCTCGGACGATAATTTTAATCGTCCTAAAACGATTCACATCCCTAGTTAAGAAGGAATAATCTGAGGATTTTGAATTTTCCCAAGATTAGATTACTTTCTCATCGAGAATTGCTTAAAAGTTATATGATAAATATTTTGAAAATTCCAGAGCAATCAATACCTGCTATAGTAAAGATTTATTACCTTCCACAATATGGAAAAAATGAGAATGAAAATCAAGATCAGGCACAAGGATTACAATCCGAAGCTTCAATACATTTATCCTCAATTCTAGAGAAATCTCACGAAATGACAGTTGAAGAGAGAGCAACTTTGCTTGTACAATTTACCCTGTCATCGGAGAGAGATATGGTATTGAGACTCTATTACCACAATCAAAAAGTTAATTTTTATGGTTATCAGATATTGTAAAATCTTCACATATAAAGGGGAAAACATTTATTAATATGAGAGAAGAAGTAGTCTCAAGAGGTGCAAAATACATTCTGGGGCGGATTTTGAGAGCCCTGCTCGCCGGTGAGCCTATTTTACATAGGCCTACCGGCGCGCGCAGAGCCCCGGGACTCGCGTAAGTCCCGGGGTTCTCCGAGGGGGGCGTGTCGGGGGCGGGCCCGGTCATCGCGGCATTTAGGAGGCGTGTCGGCAGCGTTTTGGGGGCGGGTACGGGGGCATGGCTATGGCCTGGGGCGGTCCGGGGGCGTGGCTGCGCCCTCCGTACTCACCCCCAGGTTGCGTCCCGGCGCGCAGGAGGCCCGCTGGCGCGCGGGGATTTACTTCTCCCTCCGGGAGGTGTAAATCCCCCGACAACGGTAAGGATGGGGTTTAGACAGGGCCGGGCGGGTGGGTTAGGTAGAGGAAGGGAGGGGAAGGTGAGGGGAGGGCGTTAGAGGATTCCCTCGGAGGCCGCTCCGATTTTGGAGCGGCCTCCGAGGGAACGGGGGTAGGCTGCGCGGCTCGGCGCGCGCCGGCTATACAAAATCTATAGCCTTGCGCGCGCCGATCCCGGATTTTAGCAGATACGCGCGGCTCCGCGCATATCTACTAAAATCCAGCGTACTTTTGTTTGCGCCTGGAGCGCCAACAAAAGTACGCCTATGCGCGCTATTTGAAAATCTACCCCTCTATGTTTTCCATGTAAATGTATTGTTATATTTCAAGATGCCAAATATGTTTTTGTGGAACCGGAACAATTAATGGTGTATCTTGATACTCACTCCTAATATATACATGGGAAAAGGCTAAGTAAATGTATTAGCATGAGTTAACTATTCGACAATGTTTGTTTGGAAATATGGTAATTTCTTTGACGCTGCTCGGTGTGAAAAATTTTGGTCTCTGATTTCTTATAAATAATGACGGAAATATTCGTATTTGATGAGAAATGTTTTCATTTTCTGTCTTAAAAACTTTTTTTCTGAATATTGATGTCAGTTAATGTTAAGAACATTTGTTCTTTGTATATTTTGAAAATTCAATAAAAAAAAAAAAAAGAGAGCACCGATAACAGATGCATGAACCATCGAAGGCAGCACAACAGGCAAAGCGTCAAGACAAGTGGCATTGACATCCTACAGCACAATGAAGGGAGAACAAAGCAAGCAGAAAGACTAGCACCAACACATTGAGGAACCATGAGAGTGGTAAGAGCACCACAAGGAGTTAAGTGAGTCAGCTGATAGGGGCCAGAGTGGAGGCAGTATGGTCCCTGTAGTTTTGATAGGGGAAAGACAGGCTGGCCCAGGAGAGAGTTCCCTTTCCTTTGTGCAGGAAAGGACTCCCTAGAATGGGTTCACCCCTAGAGTGGGGTGTTTCTGTTGGCATCTAGTGAATACCCCGAAGTCACTGACTGTACTTACGCACTTCAGCTGATGACAAAGGAACTTGAAGAGCTCTCAGAAATAAGAAAACTCTTACTCAAGTCCAAATCTACAATATCAACCTATGTTGACTTTGTACCGTACAGTGCCTCTGTAAACAATGGGAACACAGAGGATGAACTAGAGTACAACTACCACCAGTTTTCTATAGCACTAGAAACATTAATGTAGCAACTAAGAAACATCTTGGGAAAATGGCCCGTATTATGTACGTCATGAAAACTATATCCTAGCTCCAAGATGGACAAACAGGCACAGCATTAGAGGTCAAGCCCTGATAAGGACGTAAGGCCCGGACGGACAGGCACAGAGTTAGAGGTCAAGCCCTTGTAGGGAAGTAAGGCCTGCATGGACAGGCACAGCATTAGAGGTCAGGCCCTTCTAGGGACATAAGGCCTTGACAGTGGACGGATAGGCACAGCATTAGAGGTCAAGCCCATGTAGGGATGTAAGGCCTGGACAGACAGGCAAAGCAATCGAGGACAGAAGTCAATCCCACCTAGGGACACAAGGCCTGGATTGACAGGCAAAGCAGTCGAGGAAAGAGGTCAATCCCACCTAGGGACACAAGGCCTGGACAGACAGGCAAAGCAGTTGAGAGAGGTCAATCCCACCTAGGGACACAAGGCCTGGACTGACAGGCAAACAGTTGAGGACAGAGATCAATCCCACCTAGGGACATAAGGCCTGGATGAACAGACACAGCAATCAAGGTCAAACACTTGTAGGAACACAAGGCCTGGACTGACAGGCAAAGCAGTCGAGGACAGAGGTCAATCCCAACTAGGGACACAAGGCCTGGACTGACAGGCAAAGCAGTCAAGGACAGAGGTCAATCCCACCTAGGGACACAAGGCCTGGACTGACAGGCAAAGCAGTCGAGGACAGAGGTCAATCCCACCTACAGACATAAGGCCTGGATGAACAGGCACAGCAATCGAGGTCAAACACTTGTAGGAACACAAGGCCTGGACTGACAGGCAAAGCAGTCGAGGACAGAGGTCAATCCCACCTAGGGACACAAGGCCTGGACTGACAGGCAAAGCAGTCGAGGACAGAGGTCAATCCCACCTAGGGGCACAAGGCCTGGACTGACAGGCAAAGCAGTCGAGGTCAGAGGTCAATCCCACCTAGGGACATAAGGCCTGGATGAACAGGCACAGCAATCGAGGTCAAACACTTGTAGGAACACAAGGCCTGGACTGACAGGCAAAGCAGTCGAGGACAGAGGTCAATCCCACCTAGGGACACAAGGCCTGGACTGACAGGCAAAGCAGTCGAGGACAGAGTTCAATCCTACCTAGGGACATAAGGCCTGGATGAACAGGCACAGCAATCGAGGTCAAACACTTGTAGGAACACAAGGCCTGGACTGACAGGCAAAGCAGTCGAGGACAGAGGTCAATCCCACCTAGGGACACAAGGCCTGGACTGACAAGCAAAGCAGTCGAGGACAGAGGTCAATCCCTCCTAGGGACATAAGGCCTGGATGAACAGGCACAGCAATCGAGGTCAAAAACTTGTAGGAACATAAGGCTTGGACAGTTGACGGTCAGGCACAGCATTTCATGTCAGGTACATGTGCTGCAGTAGGGATGTCAAGCGTTTTTTGATGATTTAAAAAAATCATCAGATATTTTTTAAATCATCAAAAATCTTTAAGAGTTGCGATACAATAGAAATTCCCCGTAAATCGGGGAGGGGGGAGGGCGGGAAAAACCGGCACACCAAAACAACCCTTAAACCCACCCCGACCCTATACAACTAATCCCTTACCTTCCCCCACCCTCCCGAACCCCCCCCCCAAAACCTTTTACGAGTACCTGGTAGTCCAGTGGGGGCGCGGGGACCAATTTCCCGCTCTCGGTCCATCGGCGCTATTTTGTCTGCCACTCAAAAATGGTGCCGATGGTCCGATAAAATAAAACGCACCCGACCCTTTAAAAACGACCCCTTAGCTTCCCCCACCCTCCCGATCCATTTTAAAATTACCTGGTGGTCTAGTGGTGGTCCCGGGAGCGATCTCCTGTTCTCAGGCCGTCGGCTGCCACTCATAAATATGGTGCCAATGGCCCTTTGCCCTTAGCATATGACAGGGTATCTGTGCCATTGGCCGGCCCCTGTAACATGGTAGGAGCACTGGCTGGCCGGCGCCATCTTTAAAGATGGCCGCCGCCATCGTAAAGATGGCCGGCGCCGTCTTTAAAGATGGCCGCCGCCATCGTAAAGATGGCCGCCGCCATCTTTAAAGATGGCGCTGGCTATCCAGTGCTCCTACCATCCCCAGATAGTAGTACTGTTGGGTGTTGCTTCTGTATATGATGCATCATGCCAAAATTAGTTAGATGTCCCATTTGTTTGCCTCTGCTAATAGCCGTGGAACAGTAATTACACTGAGCAAAACGCCGGTCCTCCGTCACTTTAAAGTGGCTCCAGATCACAGATTTCTTTTGTGATCCTTCTCTATAGCCTTCGAGGTGGATGGTGGCACTAGAGTTGAAGTAGTGGGTGAACCCTGAGAAGCAATACCAGGGGCATCAGTTACACTCTGTGCCTGCGCTGACTGCTCTTCCTCCTCATCATCAGTTTCATCTCTCCCCTGCAGCACTGAAGTGGAAGCTAAGACAGAACTAATCATCCTAAACCTTCTTCAGCTATTCCTTCTTCCATTTGTGATGATGAGAATCCCACACAAGATGATTCTTCATCGGAATCAGAAGCAGTGTCTGCGCTACATTGTCAGCACTAACTAGAGTCTGCTGTTGCACTGCTGCTTTTGGGTCTCACCCTTTTGTCCTGCATAACTCAGCCTCCCCTTTCCTCACCTCCAAAACAACAGGGTCAAAACAGGTGGTGGCGGTGCATCATCTTTAAATTTCATTTTTTTCCGGATGGAACTACCTGCCCCTCCAGAGATTTTAGTTTGGAACAGCTCCCTTTTTAACTTTAATGGGGGACTGGCACTGCCTTTTGAAGTGCCTCCTCTGCCAGTCCCAATCACTAGTCTACCTTTCTCTGACATGATGGATTTAATGTCACTGCCTACTAGGGATTTCAATTAAAATAATTATTTCTTTATTGGTGAATGAACACCTCTGTACCAATATATGTGAGCCTGGAAAAGTACACGCACACCCACAGATGCAGAGTGCAGTGCCTTGATGTACACTACAACTGAGACTGCTGTATGTGCACACAACAAAATTTTAACTCCAGAAGATGTCTACTGGGGATTTGGATTAAAAGAACACTGCTATACCAATATATGTGAGTCTGGAAAACTGCCCACAGATGCAGAGTGCAGAGCCTTGATGTACACTACAACTGAGACTGCTGTATGTGCACACAACAAAATTTTAACTCCAGAAGATACCTCCTTGAAGATCCAGTTTAGTAGAGATGTGCTTCGTTTTAATCCTCTGGGTCGGGTGATCTGTGTAAAACTTTGTTTTCCAATGGGTCATTTTTTTTTCTCTGCAATTTTCGCCGGAACTGCCGCCCCACCCCAACCCTTCAAATTTACTTAAATTCAACCCCACCATCATCCTGATCTTCCCCCCTCCCCCCCCACCCCAGACTAACTAAAAGCCCTGGTGGTCCAGCGGTGTCCCGGGCACGATCTCTCCCTCTCTGGCTGTTGGCTGCCAGTAAACAAAATTGCACCCGTGGCCCTTTGCCCTTACCATGTGACAGGGGCTACCAGTGCCATTGGTTGGCCCCTGTCACATGGAAGGAGCAATGGATGGCCCGTGCCATTTTCTAAGATGGCCCGCGCCATTTTCTAAGATGGCGCCGGCCTCGCTAGTCTTCAGCTTGCCCCGACTTCTGGCCTGGATCTCTGTCTCGCACCGCTGCCGCCTGACACGACCTCTGGACCGTCTTCGTCTCTTCCATGCTTCTGCCTGCCTCAACCCGGACTGTTCTTTGGATTCTTCATTGCCAGGAGACTCTCGCCAAAGTCCTGCTGGCCCTGGCACCAAAGGGCTCAACCTGCGGGGAACGAGATTGGTATAGGTGAAGGTCCTGTCTAGTTTCCTGGTCCAGTACCACATTCTGGCTACAAGTCCTCCAGTGGATCCATCCAGCACTCTTGCCAGTCCAAGGGTCCACGTTCATAACAGTTTGCCAAGGCCATGGACCCGGAGGACATCTCTGGTCTCCAGGCTATCCCAAGCATGGCCCAGTGCTTGCAACAGCAACAACACTGCCTTGACGTCTTGGCAGCTACCATGGAGAGGTTAGCCAACTGCCTGGACGAGACCCCTCCTGCAGCAACTTCACCCCCGGCTCTGGTTCCTGCTTCAGGACCTGCTGCATCACTACACCTACCTGTGCCGTCACATTACACAGGGGATCCGAAGCAGTGCCGTGACTTCCTGAACCACAATGCAGTTTGATTTACAGCCTGCACAGTTCCCATCAGGCCATATCAAGACAACATACATATTGTCTCTTTTGGATGGTCGAGCCCTAGCCTGGGCTTCACCACTATGGGAGCGAGGTGACCCTTTGCTTGGGGATATGCAGCAGTTTGTTCATACTTTCAAGCTGGTATTTGACTAGCCGGCCCGGCAGTCTACTGTAGCTACAGAACTTCTTCATCTTCGTCAGGGGTCCTGTCCCCTAGTTGACTATGCAGTTGAATTCCGCACCTTAGCATCGGAGCTGGCTTGGCGAGACGACAGCTTGAGGAGTATTTACCTGGAGGGTTTGTCTCCCCAAATAAAGGACAAACTTGCTGCTTGGGACCTCACAGAGGACCTCGAGGCCTTAATAGACCTCACAGGGAGGATTGACCACCGGCTTCAGCAATGAGCCCGAGAAGTCAAGCCTGCTCAGAGACCGGTTCCACTGGATTCCTCCTTCTCTTGTCCACTTGTCTCCTCTTCTGAATCTCAGGCCAATAGAGGAGAGGAGCCCATGCAGCTGGGATGCAGCCCACTTACTCCAGAAGAGAGAAAGTTCTGCCGTTCTCTAGGCCTCTTTTTTACTATGGTGGCAAGGGCCACTTGCTGGCCCAGTGCAGCAAGCGGCTGGAAAACTCAAAATCCTAGGTGTCATTGGGGAGCTGACCCTAGGCTGCGTAAACCCTGCTCCTCAATGTACTGTTCCAGTCACCCTAGAGTACCCTGGTGGGACATTTTCCACCCTGGCCTTTATTGATTCTGGGGCAGGAGGAAATTTTATCCTTGTGGATCTTGTGCAACAGCTGTGGCTCCCGGTACTGCCTCGCACACCACCACTACGGATATCTTCCATCCATGGTACACCGCTTCCAGGCTGTGTCTCGGCCACAACGGTTCCGGTGACCCTCTGCACTGGGGTGCTTCACACAGAGGAGATCTCCTTTTTTGTTCTGGGGAAGCCCATCCACCCCATTGTCCTGGGCTTACCCTGACTCCAGAAGCAGTCACCAACCATCAACTGGGACACCTTTCAAACTGCTGCCTGGAGCCTGACTTGCTTCTCTTCATGTCTGCCAGCATTACCCTGGCCTTGCATACCTGCCTGCCACTCCACTGTCTTTGCCACCACAGTACTCTGAATACATGGATGTCTTCTCTAAGGAGATGGCCGAACTTCTTCTGGAACATCACCCCTTTGATTGTGCCATAAACTTGCTACTGGGCACCATATCTCCCAGAGGGCATGTCTACCCTCTGTCCCTTCCAGAGACACAAGCTATGTCCCACTATATTCAGGAGCATTTGGATCGTGGCTTTATTCGACCCTTGACCTCTCCGGCGGTTGCCAGCTTCTGTCACAAAATGGATGGCTCTGTCAGACCCTGCATAGATTATCATGGCCTCAACACCATCACCCCCCGGGACAGATATCCTCTACCACTCATCCCGAAACTCTTAAACCGTCTACAAGGGGCTAAGATCTTTACCAAGTTCAATCTCCATGGTACTTACAACCAGGTGACGAGTGGAAAACTGCTTTCAATGGGCATTACAAGTATCTTGTCATGCCATTCGGGTTATGTAATGCCCCAACGGTTTTTCAAAATCTGATGTATGAGGTCCTATGTGATATGCTCCACTCCTCAGTAATCTCTATATCGATGATGTGCTTGTATACTCCAAAGTCCTCACTACTCGTTGATGGCAACTTAAGCAAGTATTGTAATGACTTCAAGACAACCACTTGTTTGCCAAGTTGGAGAAATGTTTGTTTGAACAAGAATCTCTACCATTTTTGGGATATATCGTATCCTCCACAGAATTCCACATGGACCCCGAGAAAGTATTGGCCATCAAAGATTGGCCCCGTCCAGTTGGGATCAAAGCCCTACAGCACTTCCTCGGATTCACAAACTTCTACTGGAAATTCATACCATACTACTAGCAAAAGGTGGCTCCTCTCACTGCCCTCACAAGAAATGGAGTGAATGCCAAGGATTGGCCACCAATGGCACTTCAAGCTTTTGAAGAATTAAAACTAGCTTTCTTCTTAGACGCCTGCCTACATCACCCATATCCTCAACGCCCTTTCGATGTGGAGGTAGACACTTCAGACCTGGCTGTGGGGGCTGTTCTCAGCCAAGTGTATAGCAAAGGCAAATTACTTCCTTGCTCATACTTCTCCCGGAAGTTCTCAGCCACTGAGAAGAATTACAGCATATGTGATAAGGAGCTATTAGCCATAAAATTGGCCTTTGAAGAGTGGCGTCAGTGGCTGGAGGGACCCCTACATCCAATTGTAGTATATATGGACCATAAAAATCTGGAATTCTTATGCCGAGCCCAATGCCTGAATCCCAAACAAGCTCGTTGGTCCTTGTTTTTTAGCCGGTTCAATTTCTCTCTACAGTATCAGCCAGCATCTAAGAATCAACGTGCGGATGTATTCTCTCGCACTACTGAGACAGGGGACACACCCATCTCTCCTCAGTACATCCTAAATCCAGCTAAGGTCATCATTACCGTCTCTGAAGTGGTTCCAGCTGGCAAGATGGTTGTACCCATCTGTCTATGAAAGGAAGTCCTCTCCTGGGCACACGACTCCCTAACAGCAGGGCATCCGGGCAAGGCCCAAACCTTAGAGCTTTTAACACGATACTACTGGTGGCCACACGTCAAGTGTGATGGCCAGGAATACATCAGCTCCTGCCCCACCTGCGCTAGGCAAAAGCTCTTGTCTGGTCATCCTTGGGGCCTTCTGCAACCTCTTCCCATACTGTGGAGCCATGGACTCACCTCTCTACAGATTTTATAGTAGATCTCCCTCCATCCGTTGGGAAACAAGTCATCTGGGTCACTGTAGACAGGTTCTCAAAGATGGCTCACTTTGTGCCACTCTCTAAACTTCCTACTGCACCAGAGCTTGAGCAGCTCTTTACCCAGCACATTTTCCACACACGTGGACTACCACTACACATCGCCTCTGATCGTGGCTCGCAAAGCACAGCTAAATACTGGAAATCACTTTGTAAAAAGTTTTGAATTCACTTGGACTTCACGTCTGCTTTCCTTCCACAAGGCAATGGGCAAGTGGAATGGACCAATCATTTTCTAAAAGCTTTCCTCCATTCCTTCATGGGAGACAAACAGGACAACTGGGTACCCCTACTACCATGGGCCGAGTTCTCTTACAACAACCACGTTCACACTGCAACTGGAGCTTTCCCCTTCCAACTTGTCTATGGAAAACAGCTCAAGCCTCCCTTGCCTCTTCCTCTAACAGTACCTTCGCCTGCAGTGCAACTCACAGCCCAGCAGCTTTGCTCTCTCTGGGAATCTACGTAAACTAAATTGTAGCAAGCAGCTGCCATTGCGAAAAGGAACACTGATAAACATCGCTGTAAAGCTCCTGTTTTCATCCCTGGAGATAGGGTTGGATAAGCACCAGTCATATTCATCTCTGGATTCCCTCCAATCGCCTGACCCCTAAATATATTGGCCCCTTTGTGGTCACGGAACGAGTAGGTGCTTTCTCCTACCACTCTCCTGCCTACTTTGAGGATATACAATGTATTCCACGTTTCCTTATTTAAGCCATTGCCTTCCTTCAACCAGGATCCCTGTGGGTCTGGCTCTTGAAGACTAGAGGAGACAGCTATGCCCTGTCCCTTAAGGTGGTCTGAGGGAGTTTCTTGTAGACCTCCGCATAGTTACACCCTCGCCAATATTAGGACAGTTCTACCGATATTTTACAGATCTTTGACTCTGAAGAAACTGCATAATTAACTTGTCACATAATCTGCAACCTGCCATACAAAGACCAAATCTGAAACTCCCCCACCTTCTAATTCAATAACCTGAAAAAAGCTACTGGGTGCCTACCTTCAATCTCAGCTCTATATCTGCTTCCGGCTCCAGCTCCTCAACTCACAAGCAGCCTGTAGGGGAGAGGGTATAGTTGATGCTGGATTGGATAGAGCAGAGGAGAGAAGAGATACTTTACTAGGGATGTGCATTCGTTTGCAATGAATTTGGAAATATAGATGATATTTCCTATTTCGTCGCTGTTCGGGAGGTCGCAGAAATGATAGGAAAACCCATGAAATTTCGTGTGGTTTTTCTTATCGATTGGGGGGGGGGGGAGGGCACATTACAAAAAAACCCCCAAACCCACTCCAACCCTTCAAATTTAATTAATTACAACCCCCACCCTCCCAACCCCCCAAGACTTGCCCAACCCCCCCCCCCCCAAGACTTACTGAAAGTCCTGGTGGTCCAGCAGGGGTCCAGGAATGATCTCCCCCTCTCAGGCCATCGGCTGCCACTAATCAAAATGGTGCCAATGGCCCTTTTCCCTTACCATGTGACAGGGGCTATCTGTGCCATTGGTCGGCCCCTGTCACATGGTAGGAGCAATGGATGGCCTGTGCCATTTTTTAAGATGGCGCTGGCCATCCATTGCTCCTACCATGGGACAGAGGCTGGCCAGTGGCACTGATAGCCCCTGTCTCATGGTAAGGGCAAAGGGCCACCGGTGCCATTTTGTTTACTGGCAGCTGATGGCCCGAGAGCGGGAGATCACTCCCGGGACCCCCACTGGACAACCAGGGACTTTGGGTAAGTTTTTGGGGGGGTCGAGAGGGTGGGAGGTTGTAATTAATTAAATCTGAAGGGTCAGAGTGGGTTTTTTTTTTTTCGATTTGGGACAGCAGAAAAAAATCGGCCCAAACCACGGGAAATGAAATTTCCTGTGGCGGGCCGATAAAGAAGGCCGAACCAAAAGGTTTGGTCAACTCATATCCCTACACTTTAATCTCTAATCCAATCCTTCACTCCTCTTCAGAGGGGAATAGGAAGAGTGGGAAGAGCTAGAAATCAGACTATTTGAATCTGCAAAGCTCTTTTAAATCAATCCAAAGATAATTTTGATATACCTCCTAGATGAAGTGATATCACCTTAAAATAATTTTATCTCCAACCAAAAGTTCTTCTATCTGCTTATGTGGCCACCCATATACCAGCAACAAAATCCTGGATATGTTTTTGAAGTCTTTAGCTAGCATCTCATATTTAGTATCTCACAGCTGGCAGAAAGCACATTGTAAATTTATAGAAGCCTTGGGTTCTGGCATGGCCGCTCACAAGCTTCAAACTTGTACTAAATTACTGTAACTACTTTATTGTCTTTTAGCTTACCAAGTGTCCAATATATGCACATGTACCTTTCTGCCTGATCAACAGCATGACAAACTGCTGATGCTAAGCATATTTTCAGAATATACAAGTTCATATACCCAGAAAGACAACAAAGTTTCTCAAGAAAATATAAAAAGATGGTTGTACTGTATTTCATTTAAAAACAAAAGTCGTATTTCACAGTTGAAAGATTGTAACATATATGTCTTTACTTGATACATTGTTGATTGTTCTTACTTGGTAAATTTTTGTATTTGTATACAGTTTAAACATTGTTTAAAAACAATGTGAAAGGTTAACATTTAAAAAGCTGACCTTTTAACATAGTGAGAGATGTAAATTATTATACAAAATGATGCAAGTTTGCCACATAATTACCACAGAAATTTTAAAAATCTGCCACAGATTTTTACACTTGCTGCAGAATCTTGAAAATTCTATTGCAGGAACAGGGAGGCTCTGTTTACAATATACTAAGAGTTTTTGCTTTGCCCTACATTAATATCAAATGTTCATGTACCACTCAGGGATATATACAATTTTTAGATTTCTAATAATTCACTTATATTAATGTATCTCTTTGCTCACGTGTACACCCACTCACATATATAAATTCTTATCTAACTAGGCTAAGGGCATGTATATATCCAATATGTTTTCCTGAAGGAATGAATGAATCCCTTTCAGATTTTGCCTCAGGGACTGTCTTTTTATATTAAAGGCATCTATATATAAAAGTTCTTGAGTAAGCAAGAAAAGGACACATGGTTTGAAATGTTCTCTACAAGACCTCTATAGTTTGTGGAATGAACCAAGCTTATGCAAGCATCTTTTGAACTGCAAACTTTGCAGGTGTTTTATGAAGTCTTAATATTATTAAAAAAATATTTATTTTCCCTGTTTAAATTTTGATGTGCATTTACAAAGTTAAAAATGATGCCAAATTATTATGACCTATTGTTGCAGTTGGGTGCTGCAGGCAGGATAGTGGACCCTTGGGCCGGTCTACCCAGGGTGACAGGGTAGGCCGGGAGGCAGAGCCACAGGCTGGCGGTGTTCACCCGGGAACCAGGATCCCCCCAGGAGGAGCCCGTAGGGTCCTGGAACCTTGGGACTTGGGATATCAGCTCAGAGTCAAATAGCAGATAAAGCCTGGGCAGGGAGTGTAGTAAGAAAAGTCCAAAGAGTGAAAGATAGTCTGTAGGCCGGCAGTGCAGGTCAAGGGCCAGCTCATGACAGGACAGCGGGCGGCAGCGATACCTGTAGTAAGCCGGACCGTGAGGCAGGGTTTGTAGAATACTGGACCGGGAACAGGCTAAAGACTGAGGATGAATCGATAGCAGACTGTGGGCTGGAACAGGCTGTAGACTGGAAGGGAGTCTGCAGCTGGCTGTGGATTGGAGCAGGCTGTAGACTGGAACGGAGTCTGTAGCTGGCTGTGAACTGGAGTAGGCTGTAGACTGGAACGGAGTCTGTAGCTGGCTGTGAACTGAAGCAGGCTGTAGCGGAGTCGGGAACGGACCAAGGTCAGAGGCAGGCGACAGGCTGAAGCGAAGTCAGGAACGGACCAAGGTCGGAGGCAGGCGGCAGGCTGAAGCGAAGTCAAAGGCAATCCAAAGGTCAAGTCAGGAACGAGGAACAGACGAAGCGCAACTCAGAACTACTAGGCAGTAGTGAACCTCGTTGCAAGGCAAAGAGAAGGCGTCCAGACGCCGGTTATATCAGGCTTAGGGCGTGGCGTCATTAGCACAGGCGGGGCCAGACTTCCGGGAGCTGTGCGCACATAGTGTGCGTCCTCACGCGCGCGCGAGGCAGCGGGGAGATGGGCAAGCAATGGCGGCCGCCACGTGGAACTGGCAGGGCCGCAGGAGTCCCGGGCATGCGGAACGCGGCGTTTCCAGCAGCGGAGGTGAGCACTGTTCAGAGCTAAAGAAGGGGAAGCGGTGGAGACCGCAACACCTATGGTATATTTTCTAACTTTCACAATATGGGTAGGGTTTACGCTTTCATTCCCCTCCTACCCCCTGCCTTAAAACCACTCCCCCTAGCCCTGCCCCTCTTGTGTCTTGAATTAATTATCACCATGCAGTCAGAAAGAATGTTTTATTATTGGAAAGATTCGGCCACAGCCTCACAGCAAAACAAAGCAATTTAACAACAATGGAACAATATAATTATACACTAAAAACATTAACATTATTATAACATAATTCCTGGTGACCAATGTCCAAAACCATAAACTAACAAGCTGTTGGCAACACAAGATACACCCGGCCATAGAAGACAAAGCATTGCTGGAGTCACTGGCCTACCAAGGTCCCAACCATAGAAGTCAGTTGGTCTTAGTTAGGTGCTGCTCTTGCCATGCCCCTTTTCCTCTCCTCTGGCTGCCGTTAAAGCACCAGGGGTCTGGATCTCAATCTGTTGGGCTGCTGGCCCTATCAAGTTCTGAATCTCAATCTGTTGGACCGCTGGCCCTGTCATGTCCCTGGTTCCCTTCCACCTTGCTCTCCATGTGGGCGGCTGCCTCATCAAAATAACATGAATGGGAGGTTTAACTTAGGAGGGGGCCCTATTAAGTCTCTGGTCACCATGCCACTGTACCCTAGTAATGGATCCCATTTCCCAGGGGACCAACAATTTCCTAGCTGCAAACAATCTGTCTAGCAATCCTGTAAGTTGCTATTAAGGATATCCCAGCCTATGTCAGACAAAGGAACCCTGTTTGCCAGAACAAACCTGGGCTCTTGTCCAGCAATTCATGTCAGGTGTAGAGCCCCTGAATAGTGGGCATAAATCTACACATCCACCTGTTGATTTTCCTTCTAGCTTTATCTACCGCCTGATGTGACCGCCCACCCCTCCAAACATGCCTGGGGGTGATACAGGACCAAATGATGACTGACTGTGGTGGAATTCCTGATATGCTGATGAAATCTCTTTGTAATTTTTGGGTCAGCTCTTGCCATGTGTAGCTGTTAAGTCATTGCCACTTAGATTAATAATCATCGCAAGGGGGGGAGGGGGTGGATCACGTTTTACCCTGTGTAGAAAGGTCGGCATCAACTGGTCCTACCTCATCCCCGGAATCCCTTTCCAGATCAGCGACAGGCGAGGTGGGGCCATGCACAGGCGCTTGCCCACAGGTCGATCAATGAGTTTCCTATGCACCCACTGCACATAAGAGTACCATATTACCAGATGAAGTGCATTCGTGACATTGGACCTGAAATAGACAACATAAGTTACAAAACTTATACCGAAAATATTCTTCCAGCCTAACATTGTTGCGTCTGTCGGTGCTAGATGGCTTCACCCTGTTTGCCTCATCTTATTCATGGCTCCTCCTGCTTACCTAGGAAAGATGGCTACCGCTGCATCTTCAAGCAGACTTCTCCAGCGTTCCCGGAATGGCTATCCCACCATGCTCCTCCCAGGTACCTACTAGGGTGCTCACGCATCGTCCACATCTTTATTCCAACCTTGGCGCGAACCTCGGGGGCGTTCCCCCTTACTGACGTCACGCCATCTGGGTATATAACATCTTCTAATTTGCTAGCTTGTTGAGTTAGCAAGGACTCGATTGGGATTTGTTCCGTTCCTGTCTATGCTACTCTGCCGCTTCCATGCTGCCGCTGGAAGCTCTCTCTCTGCCCTTCGGGGTAACTGCTAACCTGGGTACCCGCTCCTCGGGGGCCCTCTGCTTTATTTCAGGTGCCTTACAGGGAACAGGTACTCTCTCCTCAAGGGCCTGCTCTCCCTGCCTCGGTGCCTGCACTTTTTTCTACAACCTGGTGGAATCGCATAACTATAGCAAACACCTAGTGAGTACTCTAACTCTCAGTCCATCTCATCCACAGTAATTCTTTGCTGGGAAACCTGCTTCGGAACCTCCAAATACCAACAGGGTGAGAAGGGCACCCTCTCCCGAGGTCCCTGAGACAGCAACTACCAGACTGCCTCACTACTGCCACCTCTGGCGGTACTTATGAAGCTGTATAATAAAGAACTAACTGTGTTTGTGCATTCTGAGTCTAGCCTTGTATTGTGGCTCCTCACGGGGCTCCTCCCCGTGGGCGTGGTCATCTGCCACAGTACCCAAGGATCCACCCAAACCCTGCTCATCCATAACAGATTGCTAACTCCATGGATCCGGCACAGCTCACCACATTGCAGGCCATTCCAGGCCTGGCCCAGCAAATCTCCTAACAGCAGAATGTGCTGGAGGGCTAGACCGCTGCATTCAACCTACTGCACACACAGATGAACTCACCTACCTCACAGGTAAAGAAGCTATACCGTCTGAGGTGACGGTCAAGACTATTGTACCTCTATCTGCTCTTACCTGCTTCTCAGGGGATGTTTGGAGATGCAGAGGTTTCCTTAACCAGTACTGCATGCACTTTTCCCTGCAGCCCAGCCATTTTCCCACAGCTTATGCCAAGACTACCTATATATTGTCATATCTACCCTGTTTCCCCGAAAATAAGACACTGTCTTATATTAATTTTTGCTACCAAAGATGCACTAGGCCTTATTTTCAGGGGATGTCTAATACCGTTGAGCTGCTGGCTGCCCCTACGTCAGCCATGCCTCACCAGTCTGCTGTCAGAGAGAGGTAAGAGTGTGCAGCATTCATGGTAGTCAGCTTGGGCTGACTCTGCTGCTTTTGAACCTCTGCACACTGCTTGGAAGGGGTCCCCCGAATGGTACTGCCACCATCCCCAGATGTCAGTAATCTTGATGCCACTGTCACTGCTGCCACATGGCTATTGGGGAGGCGCCGATTGCTGCTACTGACACTGAAGCCCATTCTGCTGCCTCCTCTGTGCAGGCCCCGTGGGCTTCCACTTCCTCCATGCTGATCTCGTACATTGTGAGATCCACATAGAGAAAGTGCTATTCTTGCACATTCCCAAAGATTACATGTGCCAATCACTAAAAAGTAATTTTTTTTTTTTTTACCTTTCCTGGCTGATGTTGGTTTTCTAATCGGTTGGTCACAGGCTTTTTTTTTCCCACCTTCCCTTTCTTATTTTTTTGCCAATTCCTTTTATATTGTCCTTTTTTCTTCCGTATTTCTTTTCTCTCCGTCTTCTTCCCTCAAACACAGGTTCTCATTCTCACATGCATTTCTCTCTCAGACACACCCAGGCTCTCACTGTCACATGCTGTCTCTCATACAATCATTCATACACACAATCTCTCACTGGCACATGCTGTCTGACGCTCACACACACAGGCTCTCTCTCACTCCCATATGCTGTCTTGCTCAAGCATAGGCTCTCACCGTCACACGCTGTCTCTCTCACACACACAGAGGCTCTCCCATGCTGCCTCTGCAAACATTCAGATCCTCACTCCCACACACAATCTCTCAACTCATCTCATACACGCTCGCACACACCCTCTACAGACCCTCAGCCTCTCACCTCTGGGCCTCCTCTTCGCGGGTCGCCACAGGATGGACTCTGCAGTGGCCCTGAACTTCTCAGGCCTCTTCCTCGCTACTGGGCCTCTTCCTGTTCTTGGGCCGCTGCGACTTGGGATTCGCAGCAGCCCGCGGCGGCTCCTCTTCTGCATGTGCTGATGCTCTTTCTCCTTCCTGCCCATGCGGCTCCGGCAACGTTTACTTACGGGGCCGCAAAGGCAGGAAGGAGAAAGAGCATCAGCGCATTTGAACGCGATCTTTTCCTTGTGCCCGGGGGCATTGGCTCCCCTCGGGATACCACTTCTCGCGTCTGCCCCTAATACTTTGGAAACTTTATTAAAATAAAAAAAAATGACGTCACAGGATTGACCGGCCCACCGGGGGAAGCCCGATCCCCCGATAGGTCAATCTGCCCCTGTTTACAAGGGATGTCTTACTTTCGGGGGAGGTCTTATATTTAAGAATTTGGCAAAACCTCTACTAGGTCTTATTTTTGGGGGATGTCTTATTTTCGGAGAAACACGGTAGATGGATGAGCATTGTCTTGGGCCTCCTCGCTGTGGGATCACGGGGATCCAATTCATCATGTCCTTGAAAGAGTCCTTGAACTGTTTAAATCAATTTTCGATGACCCTGCCCGGTATACCACTGCAGGATCATCTCTGGTTCATCTGAAGCAAGGTAATAAACCATTAGCTGATAGGGATTTGAATCATGTGATCGATCGTCTTAACGATCGATTTTGGCTGAGGGGGGGGGGAATCTGATTGTCTTAGTTTTTTTGGTTAAAAAATCGTTTTATCGGGGGAGGGGGAGGGCGGGAAAACCGGCACACCAAAACAACCCTAAAACCCACCCCGACCCTTTAAAACAAATCCCCTACCCTCCCGAACCCCCCCCCCCAAATGTTTTAAATTACCTGGGGTCCAGTGGGGGGGTCCCGGCACGATCTCCCGCTCTCGGGCCACGGCTGCGTTAATAGAAATGACGCCGGTGGCCCTTTGCCCTTACCATGTGACAGGGCAAAGGTAGCGCCGGCGCCATTTTGGTTCCTGGCACCCGATGTCACGAGTGCAGGAGATCACTCCCGGACCCCCACTGGACCCCCAAGGACTTTTGGCCAGCTTGGGGGGGCCTTCTGACCCCCACAAGACTTGCCAAAAGTCCAGCGGAGGTCCAGGAGCGACCTCCTCCACGTTGGCTGTATTGCCAATATTCAAAATGGCGCCAGCGCTACCTTTGCCCTGTCACATGGTAAGGGTAAAGGGTCACCGGCGCCATTTCTATTAACGCAGCCGTGGCCAGAGAGCGGGAGATCGTGCCGGGACCCCCCACTGGACCCCAGGTAATTTAAAACATTTTGGGGGGGTTCAGGAGGATGGCGGATTTGTTTTAAAGGGTTGAGGTGGGTTTTAGGGTTGTTTTAGTGTGCCAGTTTTCCTGCCCTCCCCCGATTTACGATTTTTTGACGATAAATCGGGGGAATTGCTATTGTATCACTGCTCTAATGATTTTTGACGATTTAAAATATATCTGACGATTGTTTTAAATCGTCAAAAAATGATTCACATCCCTATTAGCTGACTTCACTATCAAATTCAAGACATTGGCATCTGAATTACCCTGGGACCCAAAATGCCTGAGGACCCTTTTCTTTGAAAGACCGAACTCTCGTCTGAAGGATGAGCTCGCCACTCATGAGATGCCTGTGATTTTGGTGCAACAAGGATTGATCGCCGACTTCGTGACAAGGTTCAAGAGACCAAGACTCTCAGAAAACCCTTCCAGGGTGAAGCACAAGTTAAGTCCATACCCAGGCTGGTTCCTTCAGTCCCAGTTGCTGGCGAAGAAGAACCTATGCAATTAGGCCGCAGCCATCTGACATCCAAAGAGAGAAGAACACGGAAGAAATTGGGGCTGTGCATGTACTGTGGACAAGCTGGCCATGCTGTTCAATCATGCCCTATATGTCCGGGAAACTGGTAAATCTAAGTCCTGTGGGAGGACTCTTCCTAGGTCTTACTGCTCCTTCTCCTCCGCTCTCTCTTCCTGTATCCTTGATCTGCAGACTTTTAGAGTACCAGTATCTTGCCCTGGTGGACTCAGGGGCAGGAGTTAATTTCATTCTACAACATTTAGTGGAGTACCTACGGATCCCCACTACCGCCATGAAGTCTCCACTACTTCTGTCGTCCATTCATGGAGAGCCCTTACCGGGTGAAGTAACCTAACTCACCGAACCAGTATGTCTATGGACTGGTGCTCTCCATTCTGAAGCTATCTCCTTCTTTGTATTAGAGAAGGCCATGCACCCTGCAGTACTGGGATTACCATGGCTGCAGCAGCATATGGCTCAGTTCAATTGGGCTACACTGGAACTTTCACGTTGAGGTCCAGACTGCCATTTTAAATGCCTGATGGAGGTCGCTCCTATACCCTGCATACCAACCACCCCAGTAATGCCGGGGTTGCCGCCTCAATATGCATCTTTTGAAGATGTCTTTTCAAAGGAGACTGCAGATGTACTACCACCTCACAGACCCTATGACTGCACTATTAATCTGATGCCTAACACTGAACCACCCAAGGGATGGGTGTACCCTCTCTCCGTGGCAGAGAATAAAGCCATGTCTGAATATATTCAGGAAAATCTCCAAAAGGGCTTCATAAGACCCTTCAAGTCTCCTGCTGGCGCAGGTTTCTTCTTTGTGGGGAAGAAGGATGGAACTTTGTGTCCATGTATTGATTACAGGGGTCTCAACGAAATAACAGTGAAAAATGTTTACCCCCTGCCTCTGATCTCAGAGCTGTTCGACAGACTACAGGGAGCCAAGATATTCTCCAAGCTTGATCTGAAAGGAGCCTACAACTTACTTTGCATTCCAGCTGGTGATGAGTGGAAAACGGCCTTCAACACCCGGGACGGTCACTTTGAATATTTAGTGATGCCCTTCAGCCTGTGCAACGACCCGGCTGTCTTTCAAAATTTAATGAACAACATCTTCCGGGATCTCCTCTCTAGGTGTGTCGTTATATATCTTGATGACATCTTGATATTCTCTCAAGACATGACCACTCACATAGAGGATGTTAAAAGAGTACTGCAAAGACTCCGTGAGAACCATCTCTACGCCAAGCTATCCAAATATGAATTCCACAAGGAATCAGTGCCCTTCTTGGGCTACATTGTTTCCAATCAAGGCTTTCAAATGGATCCACAGAAGCTGGAGAACATCAAGGAATGGGCACAACCCACCAGTCTCAAGGCTCTAAGACGTTTCTTAGGTTTCACCAACTATTACAGGACATTCATCAAGAACTACTCCTCACTTACAGTTCAGCTTACAGCTATGACAAAGAAAGGTGCCAATGTTACAAATTGGTCTCCGGAGGCAATAGCTGCATTCCAGAAGTTAAAAGATGCCTTTTTGAGCAAGCCGTGTCTCTTACATCTGGATCCCACCAAGCCCTTCATCATTGAGGTTGATGCCTCAGACGTTGGCGTAGGGGCTGTATTAAGCCAGACCGGTGATTCGAAGGTTCCACAACCATGCTCATTCTTCTCCCATCGCTTCACTCCAGCAGAGACAAATTATGGAATAGGAGATAAAGATCTCCTGGCTATTAAGATGGCATTCAAAGAATGGTGCTCTTGGCTCGAAGGAGCGCAACATCAAGTCACTGTCTTTACAGACCATAAGAACCTGGAGTACCTCCACCACGCACAACACCTAAATCATAGACAATCAAGATGGTCTCTGTTTTTCAACGGATTCAACTTTGTGCTAAAATACCACCCTGGAGATAAGAACATCAGAATAGATGTCTTGTCTCACTCATTCTGCTCAGAAGACATTCCAGAGGAATTGCAACACATCATTGACCCAGAAAGGGTTATTTTGGCAGCTACTCACTCAGTACCTGCAGAAAAAACTATCATACCCAAGAACCTCAGAAAGAAGTTGTTAGTATGGGCTCATGACTCTAAACTGGCAGGACACCCTGGCCAACGCAGAACTCTGTCTAAGCTACAAAACCTTTATTGGTGGTCCACCATGAAGGAAGACACATTCTCCACGTTGCTTCCTGTGCAAATTGTGCCAGACATAAGATTCCACCTGGTCATTTTTGGGGTTTGCTCCAACCCTTGCCAGAACCAGACGAACCATGAAAACACATTGCCCCAGACTTCGTGGTAGACTTACCACTTTCAGGAGGAAACAACACGATTTGGGTAACTGTTGACCAGTTCTCAAAGATGGCTCACTTTGTGGTTCTCCCTGGCTTACCCACAAACATGGAGCTTGCTAAGCTCTTCATCACACACATCTTCTGCCTCCACGGCATGCCTAAGCACATATTGTCCGATCGACAAGCCCAATTCACAGCTAAGTTCTGGAAGGCACTAAGCAAGTTTGATATTTCTCTCAACTTCACCTCAGCATACCATCCACAATCTAACGGGCAAACAGAGAGAATGAACAGGACACTCAAGCAGTTTATTCATGCCTACGTGAACATTCACCAGAATGATTGGAGTGAACTGTTGCCTAGGGCTGAATTTGCCATCAATTCTCATCCAGCAACATCCACTGGATCAACACCATTCAAAGTGGTTTACGGACGACTATCACTGCCACCACTGCCACTTCCATTATCAGTGTCATCCCCGGCAGCTCAATCTATTGCCAAAGATATTCAACAACTATGGACTCAGACAAAAGAGATGCTTTTGAAAGCAGGACTTTGAGCTAAAAGAGGATATAATGTTCACCACTGCAAGGCTCCAGAGTTTCAGCCTGGTGATAAAGTCTGGCTATCCACTAAGCACTTGAGACTTAAACTACCTTCAGCTCGCTTCACTGCTCACTTTGTTGGACCATTTCCTATTCTCTGATGACTAGGCAATCTCACCTATAGTCTGAAGTTACCATCTACATTGAAGATCCACAATGCATTCCACATCTCACTATTGAAGCCATTGATCCTTAGTGAGTTCTCCAACAAGACACCAGAAGCTACACCAATAGATGCAGAAGAAGACATCGAATATAAAGTAGACGCTATTCACAATGTGAGAAAAAGAGGCGAAGTATGGGAATATCTTCTATCTTGGGAAGGCTATGGACCTGAAGAAAATTCTTGGACTCCATTGGCCAATATACTGGATAAAGAAATGCTACAAGACTTTCATATATTTCATCCTCAAAATCCAAGACCTGGTAGGAAACAGAGTGGATGCCCTTTGAAGGGGGGTACTGTTGCATCCGTCAGTGCTATATGACTTCGCCCCATTTGCCTCACCTTATTCATGGCTCCTCCCACTTACCTAGGAAAGATGGGTACTGCCGCATCTTCAAGCCGACCTCTTCGGCATCGAACAGCTACAGTGCAGCCTCCCGCCATGCTCCTCCCAGGTACCTACTAGGGTGCGTGCATCACCCATGTCTTTATTCCAACCTTGACATGAACCTTGGGGGCGTTTCCCCTTACTGACGTCACACCATCCGGGTATATAACATCTTCTAATTTGCTAGCTCGTTGAGTTAGCAAGGACTTGATTGGGATTCGTTCCGTTCCTGTCTACGCTACTCTGCTTCTTCCGTGCTGCCACTGGAAGCTCTCTTTCTGCCCTTCGGGGTAACTGCTAAACTGGGTACCCGCTCCTCGGGGGCCCCCTGCTTTATTTCAGGTGCCTTACAGGGAACAGGTAGATGCTCCTCGAGGGCCTGTTCTCCCTGCCTCGGTGCCTGCACTTTCTTCTACAACCTGGTGGAATCGCATAACTGCAGTAAACACCTAGTGAGTACTCTCTCAGTCTATCTCATCCACAGTATTTCTTTTCTGGGAAACCTGCTTCGGAACCTCCAAATACCAACAGGTTGAGAAGGGCTCCCTCTGCCGAGCTCCCTGAGATTGCAACTACCAGACTGCCTCACTGCTGCCACCTCTGGTGGTACTCTTCAAGCTGTATAATAAAGAACTAACTGTGTTTGTGCAATCTGAGTCTAGCCTAGCACTATGGCTCCTCATGGGGCTCCTCCCTATGGGTGAGGGCATCTGCCACTGTACCCATGGATCCACCCAAACACCGCTCATCCATAAAAAACATATAAACTGAATCTCCCTGAATGCCATCTGCTGATGGACATTATCTCCTTAGGATGCAGACCCAGCTCAACTGCTGTGGTAGCCATCCCAATATGGAAGGAATGAATATTATAACCTTCCATGGATACATCACTAGCTTGCAAGGCTAAATGTAGCTCCTTCTAGAAATGATATCGAGAATTCAGGCTACAATTGGCATATATCAGTAGCTGCCTGCTGCAGGAGGGTGCAGCCCTAGATAGATGTTTGTACAATGTATCAGGCAGGAGCCCTCACTGACCAATTCCTGCAAGACTATTTTGATACCCTTTGCACTTTAGTCAGTTTTTGACCTACAAATGCACAGCATAGGTTTTTGTATGTTCTAGTGCTACATTGACCCCCTGCAAACTAGCTAGGCCTGGCTTCATGGCTGACTGGGCTGCTAATTCATGTAGACGTAGTGCTGTATAAAATGCTAAAGAGAAAGTGCTACGAAAAAGCCAGACCTTAAAACCATCGAAACAGACAGTTTCTAGGGCCACCACGAGGCAAGTCAGCAGGCTAATCCCGAGGTCTGTCTTTTTCCTTTGCCCAGCCTATTATGAGTCTTTTCACTGAAAATAACTCAGAGCAGTGGGGGATTCCCAACACTGGAAAAGAAGGAAAGACCTGCCAAATGGGTAGCTAATGAAGATCTGGATGTGCCCTGTTCCATACAATACAGGATGTATCTGATCAATGATGCAGGTGGTATGGGCTATATCCCTGACCCAACTCCATCCCCGAGGAAGATCTGGAAGTCGAACAATGCTTGGCAATACTTCTTCTTTGTATTTTCAGCTAAGATCAGTTGGGAGGCCAAGCTGCCATATTTCCTCTGGTATAGGAGTTGGGAGACAATCTGCCTCTGGAGCAAAGCATCTGAAAGATGCCCACTGGAACCAGGAAAGAGAATCAGCAGTATTGTTCTCATCGCCAGGAATGTGCACTGCGTGGCATGTAATATTATAATGCAAGCACGTGAGCACTGACTGTCTAATGAGTGTGATAGCTTCAAAAGACCTTGCAGATAGTCCATTGTCACCTGGACCACCAACATGTTATGTGATCTAAAAATGATGCTTGACTTGGATAATACATTCCCTCAAAGCTTAAGGTAAACAATGATAGGAAACAGTTCCAAACATGCCAGGTCCCTGGTAATCCCACACTCGTGCCAACTTGGGGGCCAGAGTTTGGCACACCAGGCTCCTTGAAATATATGCTGAAACCTATGCTACCCAAAGCATTTGTGAATAGCTCCAATTCTGCCTAGGGCAGTCCTGCTAAATGTTCACTCCACTGAAATCCTGGAAAAAAAGGTCCATATGTGCAAGTCCTGCTTGATCAGTTTAATAACCCTAATGTGATGATGGTTTTTGTTGGGTTTTGTTTTTTTTTTTTGGGGGGGGGGTATTTATTATTTATCATTTTAACAAAAAAACCAAAACAATTTACAAGAATACAATCTTGAATTAGACATAAGTGGAATACAGAAAAATTAACACCAATTCTTACAATTTCAAGAAAATGTTCATTCTTCCTTCCTAATATAGTCCACAATCAAGGATCCAATATAAAATAAAAAAGTTATACAATAACTTTACGAGGAACACTCACTTTTTAAAAAGGTATTTAACTGAACATATTAATTAGATTAATTCACAGCAGTTTTGTCACTTAAAAAGAAAGATAACTGAGGAAGGGAGAAAAAAACATATGATTGACCCCTGTAACTAATACAACACTTACAGGGGTGTTTAAGAAAAAAGGATGCTCCAATTTGGAGTACCCTGGGTTTAAGGAGTAAAAATTGTCTCCTCCTCCTTTGCATCTGTTTGGAAAAATCAGGATACATTCTGACTTTTAAAGCTTGAAATGTTTCCATACGGTGTTTATAAAACAACCTCAGCACCCAATCTCGGTCTGACTCAAAAACAAATGTTACTATCATGATAGCCTCCTGTGCAAGCTCACTATCTGATGTCTCCAACAATAATGACACATTTCAATTTGGAGTTAATATATCCATTGCTTGTGCCCCCATCTTGTGACAATGCATTTTCCTGTTTCTTATATAATGGTATATAATATGCCTTTGCTAAAGGTGGTATAGCAGATTCTGTAACTTTAAATATTTCCAACATATACCTTTTAAACATTTCTTTTGGTAACACATGTGGCAATTTAGGAAAATTAATTAAACAAAGATTTTTCTTTCTGTTTGCATTTTCAAAATTTCCACTTTAATCTGTAATTGTTGATTCTCTTTTACTAATGTATCTTGCACTAACTTCCAATTATCCACATCTTTTCTAATTTTCTCTTAATATTTTATCCTTAAATTCTTCTATATTGGACACTCTATCTTGTTTAGTATTCACTTTCTCCACTATTGGATTCAATTGAGAGGCAAAAGATTTATGCAAACTTGCAATTGCTTCCCAAATCTCGTCCAAGGTAATTATATTTGGTCTTACCAGTTGTGGGACTGATAATTTAGTAAGATAAGATGTTTCTTCTATCTTAGTTGGTTCAGTTGATCTTCTCCACCTTCTATTTCTAATGAGTCAGCACAACCCCCCTAATCCATATGACTGCTGCTTTACCTCTGTCCCAAAATTGGGGACTCATATGTCCTTGTGGTAAGGAAGGATTATTACCGTCCTGTGGGGGGAGGGGGAACCCTATCCTTCCTATCTGTCAGCCCTCATCACGGACTGCTGGGCTTGTCTTTGCCACAGACAGTCTGTACTATGCATCTCAACCTGCTGACAAAGCTCAATGTTTGACTGGCTTGTCTGGGGGGTGCCTTTATTTGCTGCGAGGATGATCCCAGTTTGTTGATCTTCTACTTCCTCACAGCGCTTACATCCCTTTGGCTTCTCATTCTTTGGGGCTGCTACCCTTGCTTTCCAAGCACATTCACAGCTTCTCCCTAGCTCAAAAGCGCCCCCACCCCCCACCCATGATGGGTATAGTTGACCCCAAAATGGTGCATTGCCATGACATGCTACACATTGCGCTGCCCGCATGTTTGGGCATTAGCACCTAACCCCATTGCCAGTTTAACAAGTTTGTCTACCAGTTCACCCAGTTAACAGCTAGATCCTCCATACTGCCCTGGTTTTATAGCCTTTATTCCTCCCCAATTACCCCAGACCCTTTAAACCCCTCAGAAATGGTTTGATCATTTTATTTTATTACTTACATGTCCTCCATAGTAGAAGTAGTGTTACGACTATGGCTGCTACGCAGCTGTCTCACCACCAGAGGTCCCCCACGAGCATGCTCTCCTGTCTGGCCCAATCCGCCCTCCTTGTCTACTCTATGTTCTAGACTTCCTTTATAACCCTGCCTAGCATATCCCTCAGTGCTTCGGCATCGAGCTCATTTGGGCTCCCTGCTCTAGCCTCCTCACTGCCTTGCTCTGTTGCCTATGGGCTTCTGCCTTGCTCTATTGCCTTCGGGCTTTTGTGTTTTGTGTTCAGTGTTAGTGCTGTCTGGTTAGTCTGTCTATTTATTGTCAGTCTTGTTTCCCCGGATTCCCTCAGTCCAGTCACTCATACCTACAGTCAGTACCACCCTTACCTGCACGCTATCCTGAGTCCATCCTTACCAGCACCCAGCTCCAGTATCCTGATCACTTTTACCTGCACTCACTTTCATACATACCTCCATGCTGCTCCTGTGTATCAAGTTCACCCTTACCTCCACGGACTCTGTATCAGAGATACCTCCAGCCTATATCAGATTCCATCCAGCTAGCTCCCACCACCACAGGCATCCTACAGTTAGTATTCATTTCCATAAGACCCAACCAGTACCCAGCTCTACACACTCCTGCCTGCACCAGATTCTACTCCAGCCAGTATCAGAGGTTCTATTGCTACTCCTGTTTCTCTCCACCCTGAGTCACTCCTGCAGGTGGTGTTCACTACACCTAACCGGTGCCCAATCGTAACAAGTAGTTACATGGCAGCAGACCTTGGTATGGGCTGGGATGCATAAGTATTTATGCACACATCTCTTTGCCAGGCCATGAACTGTCCATGATCTGCCCAGATTATGCCCATACCCCTCCCCTTTATGAAAACTTTTCTGATGTAGGCAGCGGGTTTTATGTGCGTATCTGGTCACTTTTTGAAATAGGGTAGGGGCATGTAAGCCCAACTTATTCGCGCTTTTCCTAATTGATGCATGCGCTGAGCTTTTAAAATTCACCACCTAATGTGTATTTTAAAAAGGGGCCACTTAGGCATGCATATATTTGTGCATAAGTAAAAGAACATGCATAAAAAGGGGCATGTTAGAGGCATGTCAGGGTAGGGTTTGCATAATGAGCAATTTTAAAAGCGACATGTTCACATACGTCATAAAACTTACATGAGTGCATTTGTTCCTACTCATTTACGCACAGAAGTGAAATTTTTCATTTTAAGTTTTGATTTGGTGATCTAGAGTCTCTGGCTGAGTGAACAAGGAACAGGCTAGGAAGTGGAAGGGAGTGTACCTGTGACAGACTGGGACCCACTGGGATCTAATTGAGACAGATTGAATCAAACTGGGGTGTGGAGTAAGCATACCTGGGATAGTGATGTGGTTCAATAAATGCTTATAGCCAACAGCTATGGAGAAGAATCCTTTTTTTTTTTTTTATTAAATATTACAAATAATATAAGTATACTTTATGGAAAGAGAGTGACAGGTTTAAAATATGGAGTTCTCTCAGATGATTTTACAGGTAACAAGGCATTATAAAGGGTTTACACTCCTTCACATCTCTAACCCATAAACCAATTATTGGGTTATATAATTGTCAAAATATTTTTATGACTGGCTATTTAATTTAAACAATGAATCCAAGTGGCTGTTTGTAAATTTGCTTTTATTCAGTATTCAAATACCATCTATGAATTTGCAGCTAGACTGAAGTGACAGAGTGGCCTTGGTGTATTCAAAAGATAAATCTGTAACACACACTATAGCCTGGTAACTTTTTAGCTTATACAACATTTTATCTAATATCTTCCCTTATGCACTTTCTGTCTATCTAGCAAAAGCAAGGAACATGCATAAATGCTATAGAATATTTACAAGTATTTATAAAGCTTCTTATGATCAAATATCAAAAACTTAGGAGAATAAGAATAATTACTCCCTGTGTGACATGGAGAGTGGTGAAAAGGGAGAGTTTCACTGTCTTTTCACCACTCCCCATCACAAGTCATGACTGTATGAGGGTTGTTAGCACCCACATCAATAGATTGGATCATACTGGGTGGTAACTAGGATATATGGATTTATAATGGGGGGTACCAGAACAGATTGGAGGTAATTGAGACATATAGGGCTATACGTATTCGACTAAGTAGTAGACAGGAATTGGGTTGATATTCAGTCTTACATTTTTAGTGCTGGCATCGTAAACTACAAGTAGTTCATGCTTCCAGCTCTGCTTTTTGGCAGAAACTGTGCTGGAATGCAGGGAGCTGGTGAGTTTAGACCTCACTCCCGAAAGGGTATTTTAAAATCGGGAGGTAGGATAAAGGGGCCATGGAGTGAGGAGTGTGGCCCGGACAGTTAGGTCAATGGGTATTTGGGGGGGGGGGGGGGGGGGGGTCTGGGGCAAAAGCAAGATTAAGATTTTATTCAAAATTGGAAAGGGCTAGAGGGGGGCAACCTGAAGATTGCAAGAATTCTCATTAATTTAGAAGTGTTTTGAGGGGTGGGGAATGCACAGTCCAACAGAGCCATATACAAAGTTTGCAGAGGAGGCCCCATTATTTATGTTTTTTTTGTTTTTTTTTTAAAGACAGTGCTACTTAATAAGATATCTTTTGAAGATATCCAGCATCTTGACTATTTCAGTGACTATGCCTCGCTCCCTGCTCCTCAGGGTAGCATCCTGCTTTCACCTCAGAGATTGTACCTGCATTGCCCTGCTCCTTGGGGTAGTGTCTTCTTGCATTTCCAGAGACGCCTGGGGCTTCCCCACTCCTTGGGTAAGTCTATGTCATTCCTCCCATGCTGACTCACTCCATGGCTCCGCCCCCTGGGGTCGCTCTCTCAGCACTCCTCCATACCCTGCCTTGCATTCCCCACTCCTCGAGGCCTGCTCTGCACTTCACCACTAGGGAGACCTATTCTGGTAATTGTACTTACACCTCAGTCTCCTGATCTCTCTGTACTTCGTGGGCTGTCACCTATTGCCTCAGACCTCGCCACCCGATGGTGAGGCCCAGTGGGGCTCCTCCCCATGAGCGATACCACCTCTCACCTCGGGCCAATGGCCCACTAACTCACAAATCCTAACAGATTGCCAAGTCCATGGACCCGGCAGAGGTCTTGGTTGGCTCTCCAGGCCATCCAAGGCCTGGCACAACAAATTTCTGAACAACAAAAATTCTTGGAAACTCTGGCAGCAGCCATAGATAACCTGAGTACTCGGTTGGACTCCACCTCGACGTCTGCCAAACCTAATCCTGCTACATATTTGCTGGTCCTCCGGCCGCACTTTCCGTCGGCCTCTATGACATAGTGAGGGCAAAGGTAGTGCCGGTGCCATTTTGAATTCTGGCAATACGGCCCGAGTGCAGGAGGTAGCTCCCGGACCCCTGCTGGAGTTTTGGCAAGTCTTGTGGGGGTCAGGAGGCCCCCCCAAGCTGGCCAAAAGTCCCTGGGGGTCCAGTGGGGGTCCGGGAGTGATCTCCTGCATTCGGGCCGTATTGCCAATATTCAAAATGGTGCTGGCGCTACCTTTGCCCTGTCACATGGTAAGGGCAAAGGGCTATCAGCGCCATTTTTTTTAGTGCAGCTGATGGCCTGGGAACGGGAGATCGCTGCCCGCGGCCCCCCTGGACCACCAGGTATATGTGTAAAAGGTTTGGGGGGGGGTCGGGGAGAGTGGGGGAGGCTAAGGGGGTAATTTTAAAGGGTCAGGTGGGGGTTTTTTTATCGGGCCATCGGCGTTATTTATATTAGTGGCAGCGACTCTAACGATTTTTGACAATTTCAAAATTATCTTGACGATTTTTTTATATAGTCAAAAATGATTCACATCCCTAATAATTATAGTGGAATGATGAATATATACAGAAAAAAAGTTATTTCTTAAAATATATAATCCATGTTTCTGTATTATTAATTTATTGTTTTATGTTAATTTATAGTTTGTAATTTTGTTAACTTATTGTTCAATTACTTAATTCTGTCCTATCTTCCGACATCCATGTTTTTACTCTCCCTGTTTTAATGTAACTTCTCTTTTCCACTTATACGTTAATTGGTTTTTCCCCTTGTTCTAATGTAAACCGGTACGATAAGACCTGGTCTTGAGTGTCGGTATAGTAAAAGAAGTTAAATAAATAAATAAAATGAGGAATGATGAGTCACAAAAAGAAAGGTGGGGCAGGGGGTGATACTGAGCCAGCAGCCACATGGTGATGGTAGATTTTCTGCTACTGCAGTTGCAGCTGTGCTGCCCACTAACGCCCCTATAGTGCCAATAGTAAATATGTAGCTAATTCTGGCGCTACTGCCAGCGATAATATGGAAACATTATCACCTGCAGTGATACCAGCTTCAACATTTTATTAACTCCACCCAAACATCAATCTAACCCCTCCAGTTATCCTCATTTAAATGTTAACATCACAATGCAATAGTTATCACGTGTATTAGGATGTTATCACGTGCTATAATGCCCTAATGCATGCAATAACGGCCCATCACATTGTAATGAATGACCCTGTTAGACTGCTGGAGGGAACTGGGCTTTTTTTGATGGATGCAGGACAGAAACTGAATGATGTGTGGGGGGGCAGCACAGTAATTGTTCACACAGGGCAGCAAAAAAGCTAGCACCGGCCCTGGAGAGAGAGACATAGATAGCTTTTGTGAGGGTGTATGTGTGAGAGAGAAAGGCAGCCTTTGTGCATGTGTGTGCAGGAGAGAGATAGAACCTGTATGAAGTTGTGTGTGTGTGTTTGTGTGTGTGTGTGTGTGTGTATGTATGAGAGAGAGAGAGGGAGCCTGTATGAGGGGATGTGGGTGTGCAAAAGAGAGAGAGAGGAAGCCTGTATGAGGGGATGTGGGTGTGCAAAAGAGAGAGAGAGGAAGCCTGTATGAGGGGGGAATGTATGTGCACTAAAGAGAAGAAGCAAGCGTGTGTGTGTGTGTGTGTGTGTGTGTGTGTGTGTGTGTGTGAAAGAGAGAAGGATAGAGGGAGCCTGTGTAAGGAGAAGTAATGAGAGAAGGGTCAAACTCTGGGAGTAGAGATAGAGTGGAAGGGATTGAGCCTAGAGGGAGAAGGGAGAGATAATGGCAAGTGGAAGATTTGGGGCCTGAGAGGGCAAAGTGAAAGGAGGTTGGTCGGGGAAGTAGGGAGAGAGGGTAGAAGAGACACTCTTACAATGAACTTCTTAGGAAAATTCAGCTCAAAATATTTAAAACTTTGCACTTTTAAGTAATAATTTTTTTCTGTATTACATTTTAAATTAAAGACTCATGTATATTGTGTTATTTTGACCAATATAAAGTATGCAGAATTTTGCAGAATTTTAAGTTTTTTGTGCGCAAAATTTGAAATTTTTTTGAGCAGAATTCCCCCAGGAGTAACATTGGTAGAATTAAAATAAACACAAACCGTGTGCATAGTTTGCATTTCTAAAATGTATATGCTATATGGTTCACTATAGAAAAACCAAAAAAACATCTTATGCATTTCATCAATTATTGATAAAGATGGCCAACTACAGCCTTAAAGCCATATGGATTCCAAGTGTCTTTTTTTGCAGGGATTTCTCGTTGGCATCCCAGCAGTGCATGTAGATGTAATGCAAGTGATATGTTTTCCTCAGAATACTGTACTTTGCTATTTTTCATGTAAAATATAAATACATAACTCTTATCTGTGTATGTGGAATGGGGCAGGGGGCATTGTACAGGTTTGTCTAGGGCACATTATACCCTTACATCAGCCATGGGTTCAAGGGGGTGGGTGGGTGGGGGGGGATAGTGTCAGTTTTTAAAGTTTGTATTACTGAAAAGAGCTGGCTGTTTTTTTGTGGGCCTGGGACAGAGAATGAATGAACGGGGGGGGGGGGGGGATGAGGTAGTCAGCACAGTACTTATTAACACAGGGGCAGCAAAAATGTTAGCACTGGCCCTGATTGTGTACTCTGTGCTGTACATTGTTTCAGTCTTGAAATGAAATGGACTATGAGTGTACTAAACTATAAACATTTCAAGCTCTCAAATCCTGTCATTTATGGAGCTGAAAGTAAAAAAAAAGCATATCAGAGAGGAGATCATGCAAATTAGGCAGTGTGGTGATCAAATTGTGAGCAGGCTATTTGGCATTTTGCCCTCAGTTCAAGCAGATGTCACAGCCTATGCATGTTCAGTGCGTTTTCTTCATTTTTATTTTTATTGGGGAATAATGTCAACAGTGTGATTTTGCATGTCTGGTTAGGGATAATGAGCACCATTCTTTATAATAAGGCTGACAATGCAATCCAGGGTAAACTGGGCGAGTTGCAAATGCATCATTATTAGCTCATTAACACACAATTTGCTGCTATTTGGCCTTCTGCACAGCCCCTGTTCCATCTTTAAATAGAACTTTTTTATATGACATTTGTCCTAATTATCTTTTCACCACTGACTCTTTTTTTGGCCTCAAATAAGTGAAAGCCTTATATATTTAACTAGTAATAGTGGGACTGCCATGGTAGTAGATGACTGTGAAAATATATGTTAGCTTTCCAAGTTGAACATATTAGCTTGCTGTAAACAAATTAATTCCAAACTTTTGACTTCCAGTACTGCACATATGCGACTTCTGGAGTCATTTGGAAATTGCTAACTTGTTCAGACGAGTCCTGAATTTTTATTTTTGCTTGTCTAGGAGCTGAAAGAAAGAAAATGATTCTGTACAACTCCTGCTTAAAAAAAAAAATCAGAGTTACATTTGTGTTTCCTTCTGAAAATGAAAATCAAATGATACTGTTATTCCTGCTGAGTAAGATAACAAGTAAAACTTCTTAATTAAGGTTAATTACTCCACACTACTTTTTTGTCATTGGCTATTAGACGTCCACAGCTCTACCTAGAAGTAACACACATTATACACTAGATAACTTATTTTATTTTATTTATTTATTTTTTTGGCCTGGCAAATGCTAGACACTATGTGAAACATCACTAGGCAGCTATATCTGAAATGCAGCAGAAGAGAGGATAGGATGGGTTAGCATTCCCTCTAGTAGGTGAAGATTACTAGAGTACATCCACCATAGTAAGTAATCATCCTGAGACCATTATAGGGTTTCAAACAGAACCCAGAGAGACCTTACTGACATCAGCAGGATAGTCCCTGGAGGATCCTTGATGGCATTGATAGTGGAGGGCCGGAGTGGTAGGGGACTATTAGCACCCAGACAGTCCTTAGTTATTTTTTGGGTGTCGAGCAGTTCCCATTTGGTACTGTGTTAGGATTGTGGGGAGAGAATGTGAGATGGGTTGATACCTAGACTATTTGGGAATTGATAGTCGGGGATGCTATTTTGTAGGGAAGATCCAAGGTCAGGACCTCTCTACACCCCCCGCCCCCCCCCCCCCCCCCACACACACACACACATATACACATATCCTGAGTAACATTTTAGTGTACCATTCCTATTAGCACACTATTATTTAATATTACCTACAAGTAGGTGCTAAATTTATTAGAACCCAATGGGCTTAGTAAATTAAGGAGGAGGGAGATTGTTACTATGATAGAGCTAATGAGCTCATTATTGTCCTATTTGCTTATTTTGCATATATGTATGCTCATTTTAGTGTATGAAAGTATGTCCTGTTGAACATGGGTTTTCATGAGTACTACATTAATAGTGAACAGGCCACTATTTAACATACACACTGAAAGATTTTATCATGCATGCTATGTGATAATAAATCTTGGTGACTCTGCCTAAAGTGTTTTAATATTTTAAATTACTTCTAATATGCTACTAAAATCAGTGAATTGGGGAACATGCTATAAATTGTGAGAGATGATTTTTTTATGATTGAAATTAGCCATTTACTGTATATCCCTTTTAATCATGCCCAAACATGTATTTCTGATTCAGATCTAAGTGTTCTTGCCTTTCTCTATGTCAGGAAAACTTGTGATAAAAACTTGTATTTTGTTTCATCTGAAAACAAAACAAAAAGCATTTCCAAAATTCATTTTTTCATTGACTTTTATTTTTGAAAGTCAGTGGAAAAAAAAAAACTAAGAGCTGCAATAATTTTAAATGCAACCCCCCCCCCCACACACACACACACACCCCCATCCCTATATGCAGTAAGGTATCCAATCCATGAGGTTTTAGCAGTTCAAATTAGAGATGTGCTTCGTTTTTTTCTGTCGGGTCGTTTTTTGACTCGGATACTTCGTGGTAAATTTCGGGTTTTCTCGTTTCGTTTTTTTGAAAAACGAAACGAGGAAACCCGAAACCGGGCCAAAAAACGAAACGACAAAGGAAGCTTAAAAAAAACCCACCCCAAGCATTTAAAATCATTTTTCTACATACATACACTACCCCCCCCATCCCGATCCCTCCCCAAGACTTACGAAGTACATCCCTGGTGGTCCAGTGGGGTCCCGGGTTCCTTTTGCCCTCCGTGCCCGTGCTACTGCAAGCCGTGCTCTTTAAAATGGTGCCGAATAGCCTCTGAACTACCATGTCACAGGGGCTACCGGCGCCATTGGTCAGCCCCTGTCACATGGCCATCGGCGCCATCTTGTGCTCCTGTCATGTGACTGGAGCTGACCAATGGCGCCGAAAGCCTCTGTGACATAGTATGGGCAAAGGCTATTGGCGCCATTTTGATTACTGGCAGCAGACAACGAAATCGCTCCTGGACCCCCGCTGGACTCCCAGGGATTATTGGCAAGCCTTGGGGGGGTCAGGAGCCCCCTCCTGACCCCCCCAAGGCTTGCCAATAATCCCTGGGGGTCCAGCGGGGGTCCGGGAGCGATTTCGTTGTCTGCTGCCAGTAATCAAAATGGCGCCAATAGCCTTTGCCCATACTATGTCACAGAGGCTTTCGGCGCCATTGGTCAGCTCCAGTCACATGACAGGAGCACAAGATGGCGCCGATGGCCATGTGACAGGGGCTGACCAATGGCGCCGGTAGCCCCTGTGACATGGTAGTTCAGAGGCTATTCGGCACCATTTTAAAGAGCACGGCTTGCAGTAGCACGGGCACGGAGGGCAAATGGAACCCGGGACCCCGCTGGACCACCAGGGATGTACTTCGTAAGTCTTGGGGAGGGATCGGGATCAGGGGGGGGGGTGTTGTATTATAGTTAATTTAAATGTTTGGGGTGGTTTGGGGTGGTTTTTAATTTAAAAAAAAAATTGTGCCCCTCTCCCCAGGCAAACCCGAAAAACGAAATTTCCCTGAAATTCAGGGAAAATTATTTTCGGGTTTTGGGGCCTCCGAAACAAAAACGAAGTAGGAAATTTCGGGTAATTTCCTAATTCGGGCGAAAAACGAACCACATCTCTAGTTCAAATGGGGTAGAAGCCAGGTTATGGATGCTTATGGCCATTCAACAGAGCTGGCCAGCACCATTTTATAATTTGGACTTGGAAGGGTAGGTATAGCTGGAGATTGCTCCTGTCCCTTCTGGACTGTTTTGACCCCATAGATGGGGTAAGTTATTACTTACAGAGAAGGTGGGAGCACAGGGAAATATGATTTTTTATTATTGCAGCGGCACTGGGAGGAGGGATTTGACAGGAACCATTTCTTTTTGCTTTTTGCTTTTTTTTATTGTTTTGAGTTATTTTTTTTCAAGTTTATGTTTAGTTTGATTCAATTAAAAGAAAAAAAAGAAAAGACAAACTTAAAGCCTTTAGAAAGAAAAAAAAAACTCAACAAAAGAGAGACAGCAAATACTAAATGTATTTTTTATTGTGTGAGGGGGTATGAGCTAAGCTATGCAACTGCATTTTTTGATATAACTTTCTTCCTTATATGTTAGATTGCATCTTAAAAGGAACTCAGGCCAGAATAATATCAGGTGAAAAATTTGCTTTTCCCATTTGTTCAAAGATAAACTGACTTTAAGATACAAATCGCACATTGTGATATTGCATTCCTGTTAGTTATTATAGATGACACCATGGGAACAAAATATGTCAAAGATCATTAAGTTTAATACAGTAGAGAGGTATTGCAAGTCTCAGAAACTTTAACCATGAGTTACAGGATCATATAAATCTGACTCAAAAAGACTAAGATCTTTATTCAGTTATTCTGAAACATCAAAAATATAGAACTGAATAAGTCAAATATGTCATAAAACTGTGACATATGATTGCTTTCTACATACTATAATCAGAACCCTCTGTTTTATGTGGCAGATTTTTCATGATTCTACAGCAAGAATTAGCAAAATCTGAGGCAGACTATGCAAAATTCTGCAGCAATTATGTGAAAGTTTTGCATAATTTAGCAGAAAGTTTTACACCTCTGATTATTCAAAAAAGTCAATATTTTATTGAAAACTATTCACTTGGTTTTAAAAAAAATATGTAAACTATATACAAATAAAAATTGTACCAAGCACAAAAATCAACAATTTATCAAGTTAAGACATACAATATAAATTACAAACTTTTAGTTGTGAATTGTCACTTTTGTTGTGAGTTAAAATAGTGCAACATTCCTTTTGAGAAACTCCTTGTCATGATTCTGGTGCCAATCCTGCTCAATATCTTTGTGTGTGATATTGCAGAGAGATTAGATGGAAATGTTTGTCATTTTGCAGATGACAATAAGATCTGCAACAGAGTGGGCAATTCTAAAGAAGTAGAAAGAATGGGAAGTGATACAAGAAAGTTCAAAGTGTGGTAAAAGGATGGGCAGCAAGCATTGGGGTACATCTTAAAACACAGTGCACGCGCGAACAAAAGTACGCCGGATTTTATAAGATACGCGCGTAGCCGCATGTATCTTAT
The DNA here is from genome assembly GCF_901001135.1 of Rhinatrema bivittatum. Taxonomy (NCBI): domain Eukaryota; kingdom Metazoa; phylum Chordata; class Amphibia; order Gymnophiona; family Rhinatrematidae; genus Rhinatrema; species Rhinatrema bivittatum. The sequence continues at coordinate 177,514,876 of NC_042615.1, forward strand.
AAAATCCAGGGTCGGCGCGCGCAAGGGGGTGCACATTTGTGCAACTTGTGCGCGATGAGCCCTGCGCTCACTGCCCGTTCCCTCAGAGGCCGCTCCGAAATCGGAGCAGCACCGGAGGGAACTTTCCTTCTGCCTCCCCCCACCTTCCCCATCCCCTGACCCTATCTAAACCCCCCCCACCTCTGTCGCACAAGTTACGCCTGCTCGAAGCAGGCGTAACTTTGCGCGCACCAGGCCGGCTGCCGTGTGCCATGTTCTGGTCCGGGGGCTGGTCTGGAGGCCGTGGCCATGCCCCCGGAATGCCCCCGGGCCAAAACCACACCCGCGGCACCTTCCCCGGATGACGTGCCGACCGCGTCACGCCCCCCCGACACGCCCCCTATGGCGCGCCGTCCGCGTCACGCCCCCTGACACGCCCACCCAAGAAAGCCCCGGAACTTGCTCGCATCCCGGGGCTTTGCGCGTGCCGGAAGCCTATGCAATATAGGCTTGGCACGTGCAGGGGTGTTTTAAAAGGGTTACGTGCGTACCTTATGCGCGTAACCCTTTTAAAATCTGGCCCATTCAGTGCTAAGAAGTGAAATATTGCATTTTGTGTGTATTATTCCAAAGAAGTTGTACATCTTGGAGGTGTACACACCAGGAGAGAGACATTGAGGTGACAGTGTCTGATGAATTTAAGGTAGCAAAGCAATGTGACAAAGTAGTGAGTATGGAAGAGGGTATCTGGACTGCATAGAAAGAAGAACATAAGAATATACTATACTGGGGCAGACCAAGAGTCCATCAAGCGCAGCATCCTAGTTCCAACAGTGCCAATCCAGGCTATAAATTCCTGGCAAGTACCCAAAACTAAGTATATCCCATACTACCCTTGCTAGTAATAACAGTGGCTATTTTCTAAGTCAACTTGATGAATAGCAGGTAATGGACTTCTCCACGAACTTATCCAAACCTTTCTTAAACCCAGCTTTGCTAACTATACTAACGACATCCCCTGGCAACAAATTCAAGAGCTTAATTGTGCATTAAGTGAAAAAGAACTTTCTCTAATTAGTTTTAAATGTGCTATATGCTAACTCCATGGAGTACCCCCTAGTCTTTCTATTATCTGAAAGAGTAAATAACTGATTCACATTTACCCATTCTAGACCTCTCATGATTATAAACATCTCTATCACATACTCCCTCAGCCGTATCTTCTCCAAGCTCAACAGTCCTAACCTCTTTAGTCTTTCCTCATAGGGGAGGTATTCCATCCCCTTTATCATTTTGTACCTTCTCAATCACAACTATATTTTTCTGAGATGTGGCGACCAGAATTGTACACAGTCAACATGTGGTCTCAGATGGAGCAATACAGAGGCATTATGACATTTTCAATTTTATTCACCATTCCCTTCCTAATAATTCCTAACATTCTGTTTGCTTTTTTGACTGCCGCAGCACACTGAGCCAACAGTTTCAATGCATTATCCACTATGATGTCTGGATCTCTTTCCTGGGTGGTAGCTCCTAATATAAAACCTAACATTATGTAACTAAAGCATGGGTTACTTTTCCTTATATGCATCACCTTGCACTTATCCACATTAAATTTCATCTTCCATTTGGATGCCCAATTTTCCAGTCTCACAAGGTCCTTCTGCAATTTATCTACTCTGAATAATAGTGTATCATCTGTAAATTTGATTACCTCATCCATCATATTCCTTTCCAGATCATTTATAAATATATTGAAAAGCATGGGTTCCAGTACAGATTCCTGAAGCACTCCAATGCCCACCCCCTCCACTGAGAAAATTGTCCATTTAATCCTACTCTCTGTTTACTGTCTTTTAACCAGTTTGTAATCCACGAAAGGACATCACCACCTATCCCATGACTTTATACTTTTCTTAGAAGCCTCTCATAAGGAACTTTGTCAAATGCCTTCTAAAAATCCAAATATACTACAAATACCGGTTCACCTTTATCTACTTATTTATTAACCCCTTCAAAAAAGTGAAGCTGATTTGTGAGGCAAGACTTGCTTTAAGTTAAGCCATTCTGACTTTATTCCATTAAACCATGTCTTTCTATATGTTCTGTGATTTTGATCTTTAGAACACTTTCCACTATTTTTCCTGGCACTGAAATCAGGTTAACTGGTCTGTAGTTTCCCAGATCACCCCTGGCACCCTTTTTAAATATTGGGGTTACATTATCTACCCACCAGTCTTCAGGTACAATGGATGATTTTTTTTTTTTTAATGAATTTTCACGACAAAACATTATAATACATCCATATTGATATCATAGTTAAACAAGAATTTCTTATTTTGCTTACATTATTAATCAATATCTATCGTCACGTAGGTAATCCAGGAAACAATAAAGTATTGAGCGAATTCAGCAGAAGAAAGACATTAAAAAGAAAAACCTAGGGGAATAAATTCCCCTACCTCTTATTCTCAGAGATAATAAGCCACTATCCTTAAATAACTCCTAACCATTAGCTGCGTCTATGGGGTGAGAATCTAAAAAAGACTGAAGACTAGAAACCTCCATAAATACATATTTATGTTCTTTATATACTAACTCACATCTGCATGGATATCTAAGCATGAATCTAGCACCCCTAGCTATTAAATAAGATTTAAATTTCAAAAATTATTTTCTTCTTAATTGAGTATTTCTGGCTAGATCTGGGTAAAACCAAATCTGCTGTCCATAGAATTTCTCCCCTTGATGTCTCAAAAACATCTTTTAAACTGTATCTCTTTCAGATTGGAATAGAAATTGTACAAACATAGTAATTATGATCTGATCTCAGTACTCATGGAGGTTTCCAATACCTCCGTCAAATTAATTTCCTCCACTTGAGGAGTTTCCAATTGATTCTCAGTCTTCCCCCTATTTGTTATGTAAAATATCTTAGCTATAGCTGGTATTGCCTGTTGAGGCATTTTTAATATATTCTGTAGATAATCTACAAACATATCTTTAGCTGATATTAAATTTTGAATAGGAAAATTTAGAACCCTTAAGTTGGAATATTTCAGAGTATTCTTAATATATTCTAACTTCTTTACATTTATCATTTCAGTTTTAACAATATTCGATTCTAAAGAGTCTACATTATCCAATCGCTTCACAGTTTCATCAATTTTACATTTTCCAGATCCAAAACTCTCTTTTGGTAATCAGATGTTGACTGAGTTAAATTCATAATTGCCTTTTCCAAAGATTTAATTGCCATCCACAAGGTTTCTAATGTAATCAGAGCCACTGAAGGAAGTATTACGTCAAGCTCAGACTTATGATCCTCTTTACCCCCCACAGCAAGGTCCTCCTTTCCCTTTTCAGTAGTTGAATTATTAAGACTCTCATCTAACAAGATGGGTCTTATAATGTTTATTAGATTTTTAGTTGGAGGGGAAGGGGTACAAGGAGCGCCGGGACTCAAAGAGATGACCTCTGCCCTAGGGGCCACATTTCGCTCTGTAGTGGCATCCCCTGTGGCACCCTCCACAGCGTCGAAGTGGCTTGCATCATAAAAAAGGACTCAATCTGAGGCTGTGATGGTATGGGGAGGGGAGACAAAATAGTAGCCTCTCTCACCCGTGCCTTTCTTTTTGTATGAGGCATAGGGTAAAATAAGTAGCAAACGAATCACCTCTTTTATGTTACTCTGAGAGACAGAGTACTCTTATTATCTCCTGGTAGAGAGGGAGAGGAGAGTTTCAGGAAGGAGATGCTAACAAACAAGACTGTTTATCACTTTGTTGAAGTTCTTTTAAGTAATAAATAGTGTTTCCAAACGACGAGTTGCTGCTAAGCCGCGCGCCCCTTTGGCACGCGTGGCTTCGGCAGCGCGCCAACATCGACTGCGCGCCTCTGGGGGCGTTCCTTTTAAGGCCTTCTAGCCCATGATGTCATCAGCAGTGGACACTCTCTGTAGGGGCCAGGGTCGCGCCCTCACCCCCGGTTACAAAGGAGACTCAGTCAATAAAGAAAAGGCAATATCTCACAGGTAATCAAGGCAGTTCTCCTGCACTAAATCCTATCTCCCCAAGTTTTCACTGCTGGGGGTGTTCCTTTTAAGGCCTTCCAGCCCGTGATGTCATCAGCAGTGGACACTCTCCGTAGGGGCCCGGCTTGCGCTCTCACCCCCGGTTACAAAGGATACTCAGTCAATAAAGAAAAGGCAATATCTCACAGGTAATCAAGGCAGTTCTCCTGCACTAAATCCTCTCTCTCTCCCCTACAATGGATGATTTTAATGATAGGTTACACAATTTTACTAATAGATTTGAAATTTCATTTTTGAGTTCCTTCAGAACCTTGGGGTGTATATTATCCAGTCCAGGTGATTTACTACTCTTCAGTTTGTCAATCAGACTGACCTACCATATCTTCTAGGTTTACCGTGATTTGGTTCAATCCATCTGAATCATTACCCATAAACACGTTATTCAGAATGACTATCTCCCCAACATCTCCAAATCCTGCAGAACGTAGCTGCAAGAATCCTCACAGGAGCAAAAAAGCATGACCACATCACCCCAACACTTATTTCACTTCAATGGCCACCAATAAGATACAGGATTGAATATAAAGTCCTATCCATCCTACATAAAATTATATATGAAGAACAAGAAAATTGGCTAAGCCTCTACATACAACTACATACCCCAAGCAAAAACCTTAGATCAGCAAATAAGGGACTCCTAAAAACAACACCAATGCACTCAAATCAACTCACCTCAACCCAAAAAAGAGCAATCTCCCTTGGTAGCCCAAAACTTTGGAACTCCCTACCGACTAAGCTCAGAACTCAAGAAAACCTAAAAACCTTCAAAAATGAGTTAAAAACGTGGTTGTTCAACAAAGCATACCAACTCACCCAATGAACAACACAACATCATCACCCTCCAATCCAACTTCATGAATAAATAAATGAAATTCATCACATCTAGGTTTTCATAAATAAGAAATGAAACAAAAAACTGAATTAAATCCTTACACATGTTATCCCCTATGCTTAATAACAGTTTGTACTTTGCATCCCTTGTTTAACCCCCCTTATCCCTGTAACCTTATTTTGTAAACCGTTATGATGGCGTTATTTTGACGTTTCCGAATGACGGTATATAAAACTAATTAAATAAATAAATAAAATATAAATCCTCTTCAGTAAACACCGAAGCAAAGACATTGTTTAATCTTTCTGCAATGGCCTTATCTTCTCAAATTGCCCCTTTAACTCCTCAATCATCTAACAGTCCAACTGACTCCCTCACGGGCTAATTATGAGACCTTCTTCCTCTACTGTCAAATTAGCAAGTCTTGAATTTACTTGGAAAAGAGCTTTCTCTGTTGCAGGTCCCTATCTTTGGAACTCTCTACTGGACTCCTTGCGACTTATACCATCACTGCAACAATTTAAGAAATCCTTAAAAACATATTTGTTCCAAAAAGCTTTTAGTATTTCCTCTTCAAAATAATCATTCAATACACTCATTTATAATTATTATCACAACTTTTTCTCATTAATTCATACCAATATTTCATTACGGAGGTGTCTTTTTTGTTTGTTTTGTCTGCTTAAGAAAAATGATGTGTTTAAGATTTTTGTTTGATTATTGTTTTTAGTGAAATTTTTATTTAAATTATGTATGTTTTAAATATGTAAACCGTTTTGACTAAATCTCTATTTGTAAAGGCCGTATACAAACATTTTTAAATACATAAATATATAAATAAATAAGGCAGCACCAGTGCTGCCAGTCTGAAGTTGGGAGTTGGCTACTATGTCCCTGAAGGTCTCATTTATATACCATTCTGTCTGCCTCAGCTCCTTCAGGTCAGCCACTCTAGCCTCCAGAGATTGGATTCATTCTCTGAGAGACAGGAGTTCTTTGCATCGGATACACATGTACAACTTCTCACCGGTGGGTAAATAGTCATACATGTGACACTCAATGCAACAGACTGAGAGCCCCCCCCCCCCCCCCCCCTTGCTGCTGGACTGCTGCCTTCATCTGCAATTTGTTCAGTTCCTAATAAAGGTTTAGGTTGCTATGAGAGTAGGAATGTGTCTAATTAGGGTCCTTTAAATGTATTAGTGTATTTACTGTATGTCTATATTGGCCTACAGGGGAATGATCAAACTCTCAATAAGATGTTGGGAATTCATGAAGTAAAGTTAAAAGGCTGATTTATTTTTTTTTTAGTGTGAAACTGGCACCTGCCTATAAATTAAAGGATGAGCTAGGAGTGAGTGGAGAGGGGTGGAAGAGTTGGGAAATACAAACACACTAACTTCTGCTTATTAGCTGCCTTAATGACTGAGTATTTAAAAATAAACACACTAACTTCTGTTTATTAGCTGCCTTACTGACTATTAAAATCACAAACACACTAAATATTATACTCCAATACTTTAATTCTCCCCAATATATTTTCTTTTAATTTCCAAAGCAAAGCTTACTGATTCTTTTCAGCCACAAGCTAGGAGATCCTCTTCCCTGTACAGGGCATTGGTGAGACCTCACCTGGATTCCTGGAGTACTGTGATCAGTTCTGGAGACTGTATCTTAAAAAGGATAGAAATAGGATAGAGGTGGCCCCTTTATTTTAAATGATATCACATTGGGCCTTGGGAAAACATACTGATATGCAAGTAAAAATTGTATTTCAAAAAAAATATTGTTGTGGGAGCTATGATTGTACAAATGGGTCTAGTTTAAAAGAAGACTAAAAGAGCTGTAATGTGCTTCAAAAATGGAAATGAATGTATGGATTGCTGATTTTCATATAAGCATTTCTAAGTGCATTCCAATATTGAACTCTATCATATTGATAGATATTCCAGTATTATACTGAAATAAATGACACATATTAGCATGGTTTTAATGTGAGTGGATAAGAAAAAGAAGTCAAAGCCGGGTTATGCACACAAATCTATGCCCGCGCATAGCTTTTAATATCTGCCCCAATGAATATAAAGAGGGAAACATGAGCCCAGAACTCAGCCTTGGCAAACACTCATTTAGTTAACGAAGTGGGGGAAGATACACCATGAGAAACACAAAAGGTGACATGGGAGAGTTAAGAGGAGATAAGAGGTGTTTATAGATTCAAGAATTTTTTGAAACTTATTTTCAGGATCTCTTTTTGCATGGACATTTATTCTGGACTACAAGCTCTCCATTAAAGCCCAAATCCAAGCAATGACAATCAATTTTGCCACCTCTGCCCATCCTAGAAGACACTGCTTTCTAATAGGCTGATACAGTACAGTGCGCGCTGGCGTTAATTTCTGCCGGCGCTGGGGAAGTGCACAGAAAACAGTAAAAACTGCTTTTCTGTGCACCCTCTGACTTAATATTATGGCAATATTAAGTCGGAGGCCCCAAAAGTAAAAAAAAGTAAAAATTAAAAAAATAAAAATAAAAAATCAGCCTGCGGCCCACAGGGCGGAAGACGGACATTCAATTATGCCGGCATATGTTTTCCAAATCCGTGGCTGTCAGCGGGTTTGAGAACCGATGCCGGCAAAATTGAGTATCTGCTGTCAAACTCGCTGACACCTGCCGCTCCTGTCAAAAAGGAGGCGCTAGGGACGCCCTAGTGTCCCTAGCGCCTCCTTTTACCACGGGCCCTAATTTGCATAGGCCACTCTCCTGAATCGCGCGCCCAGGAGGGTGGCCTGTGCGCGTTTTTCTGAATCGGCCTGTTGGAGGGTAATTTTTCAAATCATGATAGGCTGTTATTATGAGCAGTAACTCAAAAATTTTCCTAACCAATCATGGGCAAAATGATAAATCTAGGCCTAAGCCTTAACCACACCAACCCCTACTACAGATGGTGGCAGTCTCTAATAATTTTTGATGCTTTTAAATTTACTTAAAAGGTTTCTGGGGAATTAGCCTTTTTTGACAGTTGTCAAATGACATATCAATCTGTGAACAGTTTGAAGTCATTGTGCTCTACGGCCATTTTAAGATGTCTCTTGTAACGCAGTGTGGCACTTCAATGAATGCATGGAATTCGTTCTAACTTCAGCATGTTTAAAAGTTTCATGTGTTGCCATTTTAAACACATTAATATTGAATTTTATCTTTCAGAGTAAAGCCAACAATGCTGCATTATTCACCCTTTAGCAAAGTCTCAATCGAAACATGACATTGTGTCGGGTGATCTCAATAATTAGTTTCCCGGCACTGCTCATTTGCCATCCGAGAAAAAAGTAGTTTTCCAATTTTTATTTACAAAATTTAAAAACAAAAAAAGGGAACTCTATTCACGGACCTGTGATTAAACATGACCCATTTTTCAACGGTATTCAAAATGCGTGTGTGGGTGTTATGATAGTCCACTGCTATTCCTTCAACTGTGTCTTAAATATAAGATTAAATTGAGTCCCTTTGAATTTTGTGGATTCCATTTTTGTGTGCTGTTTTGCTTCCAGTCCATATTCAAAGAGCTTTAAGTTAGCTAGATAAATTTAGGAGTGCCCCAGAGCATTTCTAAATTTATCCAGCCATATTTGGTTGGAAAACCTAACTAGCTATATTCAAAAAAATATAACCAATTAAGTGGTGGCAGTGTTTAAAAAAAAGAGGTACATGGGCCTTTCTGGGCAGAATACTCCTACCCCATCAAATCCCTTCAAGTCTTATTTAAAATGAAAAGTAGGATGGGTTGGCACCAACCTTTCCCCTCTTCATGTTTCCTCTCAAACTCTCCCCATTTACTCAACATTTGAAAAAATGCTCTCCTATTTCCCTCTCTTCATCCACCCACCCCCAATCTAAGGTTCCCACTCATTTAGTACCTTCAGAAACTCCTTTCTTCATCAAGAACACAGAATTATGTGATCCCAGGCTTACAACATTGCTCTGAGAGCAACATTGGAAATCTAAGCTCCTAGATTTGTTGTCAAAGATTCTGCTGACACCAAACTCATAGCGTATGCTTCTAGTATTGCTGTCATATCAACATTGGAAGCTGCTGGGGTTGCTGCATACTATGATCCTGGCATAGATAGAGGTTTCTGAAAGCACTGGGCTGGTGGGAGGGTTAGGGCAAGGGTGGGGGTAAAACAGGTGTCATTTATTTCAGATTTTGACTAATTGGGGAGGGGATGGAATAATGGGGAAGGCTGGTGTCAACCCATCCTAATTTTTTTTAAACAGGATTTAGAGGGGTTAGGAGTGAGGCTGCTCAGCTTAGCAGGGTACATTTTCTATATAGTAAAAGGTGAATTTTAAAAGCCCAAATCACTCATCAATTAGGGGATGCGTGAAGAAGTCTGGTATGTGTACACTGACCATATTTTAAAAAGCACCCAGATACATAAGTAAAATCTGGTGTGCACACATTTGAAAAGTTTCCAAACAGGACAGGATGAAGGCATGGTATGGGCAGGGCATGAGCATTATGGAGCCTGACCAAGAGATATGGGTGTAAATACATACGTGCCCCAAAATGCACTGAGGTCCTCTGCCACATAACTTTACTCTGCTATGGATGATGTGTAAGTTATAAAATAAAAGGAGTGAGCCATTTCTGAGGGGTTTAAAGGATCTGGGGTAACTAGGGGTGGGAAATGCATGCTATCAAATCAAGGGGGATTGGGGAATCTAGCTGTTAATTGGGTGATCTGATGGACAAACAGGTAAACTTGCAATGGCATGAACACGCACCCCTTTTAAAATCCCCCGACTTAAGCAGCAGAAGCATGATTTGCATGCCCATTTGCGTGCATACTTAAAATTTGGTACACATGTGCTTGCAGTTAGGCTATTTTATAACATACACGCATATATGCATGCAAATTATAAAATGGCTGTGTCCCTGGGTGCAGGACGACATACACGTGCCAATGTATGCCCATGCGCTGGTTTGAAAGTTACTGTCAGAGTGAATGTCGTGGAAACAATCCAACAGGCCTGCTTACCTCCTATTTTTTTTAAGACTACTGCTACCTAACTGGCTATATTCTTTTGAATATCACCTGTCAAGTCTTAAGATATAAATTATAGTTTGTAGGAAACAAGAAATAAATTAGACCTCTATGGAAGGTCTAACTTAGCTGCATAATTTATGCAGCTAAGACTTAATATCGCTGGTAAGCCATATAACTTATACTGGCTAACTCGCTTTGCCTCGATCTACCCAATGCTTGCCATAACTTATGCAGCTGTTGAGCCACATAAGTGACTTATATGGCTAAGTGGTGGCCATTGAACATAGGTACATATTCAGCGGCTGCTGATTAACCGCAAAAGCTTACTTATTCGGCTAAATAGTACTGAAGGCATTTTGAATATTGATCTCAGCATTAGCATTTTAGAAAAAAAAATTAAATGTTTTATAGTAATTCTGCTTATTTTATTTATTTTGATTGATTTGTTTTATGATTGTTTATGAATGGCTGTAATCTACTTTGAACAAATTTGCATGAAAAGGGTGGAATATAATGAAGTTTTAAATAAATAAAATAAGATTAAAAAATAAATAAACAAGTTTTCTGGCTACCTTAAGCTGGATAAATGTAAACCTAACCAGTGATATTCAAAAGTAGATGATTAGGTTTTAAATTTCTGCAGCTATAGGTAGTTGGATTGCCTTATTTGTGGATATTCAGTAGGCCATTTATGCCACTGAATAACCAGGATAAATTTAGCCAGATAAGCTAGCTGTTTTAGGGGTTTTTAAATAGTGGTCCCCCTGGGAAATAAACTAGGGTTAAACTATATCTAATAAGTAAGACAACTACATAAAGCCTGTGGAAGAAGTGACTAATTCAAGATTCCCCTCCTCAACCTTTGTTGCAGCAGAAATGGCTAAAAATGATGATTTGCTTAAAAAAATGGAATTGGTATTGCTTTTCAGCACTGAGACACAAGTCTCTGTCCAGCTGTTCTGGTCTGGATTTATGGATATTCACAATAAATTTTCATGAAATATATTTATTCACATTTAGTTTAATAATTAGGTTAATTTCCATGTTTTCTTCACCCTGGAAAACAAACCTGTTTCTGGCATTGAGGATTGGAGCTGGCCATCCTTATCAATAATTGATAAAATGCATGAGTTGTTTTTTTTTATCTTTTGCAAAATGAATCATACAGCTTATAAACTCTGGAAATACAAAATATGCACATGGTTTGTGTTATTTTAATTCTACCAATATTGAATAACTAACGCAAGGCAACTCAAGATTTTTGTATTTTTTTCTAACCTGGTTCCTCTTAAAATCTGTGTTTTCTGTAGTAGGTCACTGTGACTCAACTTGCAATTTAGATTGTGTCATCATATATTTGGTGTGAGACAGAAAGTTTCTCATAGTTTAAGCAGCCTTGTATTCAATGGCAGTTTTAAAAGGAAAAGATTAGTTGAATATCCTAATAAAGATAACCAGGTAAATTCATCAGGTATCTTACATGATCAGTGGAAATTTTTATATCAACCTACCCCATGGATTGTATTTTCAAATTTTATTATTGTATGACTTTTATTATCAAATTAAGAGGAGTTAGGAAATAAACATCCTAATTATGAGTTAACTCCAAATAAGACTGTTAACCGGGTCAGTTTTGAATACAAAATGAGTGAGGATTAGCACAGTTTTTGATGTAAGCTCAAGCTAACTTTTTTTTTTTTTTCAAAATCATTTTTATTAAAGAACGTGCGTTAACAGCTACATCTCGATAGAGGCAAGTCATGCCAGCCAGATACAAGAATATAAGAAAAACATGGCTCAACAGAATCTGCTGTACAGTAAACAATGCAAGAGCTGCAGCCACGCACACGTCCCTTCTTTTCTCCATAGATACTACGCCCCCCCCCTCAATTCACAAATCACCCACCACAAGCACACTCACACTTCTACCCATTCATCCGCCCTCTAATTCCCGTCCCCCCTCCCCCCCAGGGGATGGTGTTTTAAACACAAACAACAATAGAATCAAGCATATACATTAACAATAAATCAGAGAAAGAAAATATGTCACAGTCCCAGCAAACTGGTGAACCTAAAGGCATTGGGGCAGTCACGATTATATCCACGTAGTATGGTATCCAGTGTTTAAGAGTTGGGTTTGTATATCCAGAGGGAGTAAAGCAAAACAGGCAGTCCAATGAACCTTAGAATTAGCATCCAAAGCACGGCCCGTTGAAATAGCATCCAGTCGTGCCAGCTGCATAGTTGACGCAAGTTTAGAGTACCAAGCTCTCAACGGCGGTTGTGTCGTGGGATCGATCCATAATGCCAATATCGTCTGGCAGGCCAACAGGATAGTGGTGCGGCCGAAACGTCCAGCAGCCGCAGTGTGCGGGGTAACACTGCCTCGTAACCCAGACAGCAACAGCCTCCCCGACCGCAGAATATGGGAAGTAGTGCAACAAGCCACATGCGACAAGACGCCATCCCAGAATGTTTGAAGAGTCGGGCACTGAAACAGTCAATGAGCCAAAGTGCCAGGCGCAGTACCGCATTTAACGCATTGGGGTGAGGGTAAACGGCCCATACGGTAACGTCGAACATCGTCACAAACAGTGTGATGTAGGATCCGAAATTGCAGTTCTCGCAGGGTAAGGTCAGACACAGTGGCAGGCATAGTTTTAAAACACGTATGTATGTCCGCATGAGAAATGGTCCGCCCCCAGGCTGCCGCCCAGTACTCCGCCAGGGCGTTCAGATGATGAGGTTGTCTGTTCTTATGTCCCAATACGCACCATCCCCGTATGGAGTTGTGTAGAAGAGCAGTGTCAAAGAAGCTTTGGGCAAAGCTAGACTCCTTACGAAATTCATCCGCTGTCCACTTGAACGACTGGAGATAATGGCGAGCCTGGAGGTATGCAAAAAAGTGTTTAGATGGTAGTGTATAATCTCTAGCCAAAGTTGCAAAGTCCTGTACCACGGGGGTATCCGGGAGATAAAGATGAAAGATAAACGGCAGACCCTTTTGAAGCCAGCCTTGAAAAATCGCCCAGCAATCCAATCCAGGTGAAAATTTCTTATTGCCCAAGAGCGGCATTAACAAGGAAGCAATTCCCTGGAAACCCTCCTGCTGATGAAACCAACGCCAGGCTTGCCTACAAGGATGTAGCAGTTCATTAGGGATAATCAGGGCGCTGTAGGTGGCTGTATCAGCTTGAATCAGATACACTGGAGACCACGGAGCCGTCTTACTGATGAGCAAATTGTCTTCACAATAAGAGTATTGGTCCAATATCCACTCCCCCACAAAGCGAAGTTGGCATGCAACGTTATACAGTCGGATATCAGGCATATTCAATCCCCCCATCTCCTTAGAGTGCAATAATACAGAGTACTTGAGCCGAGCCCTCCCCCCAGCCCATAGAAATTGTTGAAAAGAGCGTTGTAACCACAAAACATCTGCACGCGATAGCCAGCAGGGCAACATGTGAAGCTTATATAGCAATTTTGGTACCAATGTCATTTTGATCAGGGCACATCGCCCAAACAGGGACAGCGGCAGCGTACGCCAGGCAGTTAGCTGGGCCCCCAGGTCAGATAGTGTGTTCTTAATATTAAGGGCGTAAAGCTCAGTCAAATTCCTAGGTATCCAGACCCCTAAATACTTTAACTTATCTGTGGCCCATGCAAAGGGGAACTCACCACCCCAATCCCGTGCCGCTTCAGGTGTAAACGCCAGGGCCTCAGATTTAGCATAGTTGATAGTCAAACCTGCAATCCCCTTACAGGAGGAGAAATGTTGGATAATCACAGGAACACTTTGCCTGGGTCGGCCCACAAACAACAGGATATCATCCGCAAACAGCGCCAACTTCAGTTGATGCTGCCCTATGCGGAGGCCTGTAAATCCAGGGTCTAGGCGTAATTTAATCGCTAGGGGCTCGATGGCCAGCACAAAAAGTAGAGGGGACAGGGGACAACCCTGACGCACCCCACAGTGTAGGGAAAAAGGTGTAGTCAAGGCACCATTAATAAGGAGGCGTGCGCCTGGGTTACTATATAAAACCTCTAACCATGTAATTATGTTACCCATCAAACCATACCGGCGCAGGCTCCAGAACAAGTAGTCCCAAGAAAGCGAGTCAAACGCCTTCTCAGCATCTAAGCTCAAGACTAAAGCATCCGTCTACCTATGGAAACTAAGTGCTGCAATGAGTGCGGACATTCTTCACTCCTTGTCTGCCCTTAACAAAACCTGTCTGGTCTGGGTGTATCAATGTGGGTAGAATAAGGGCCAGCCGAGCCGCCAGCACCGCTGCAAAAATTTTTAAGTCACTGTTTATCAAGGAAATAGGGCGGAAGCAGCCTACCTCATGAGGGTCCTTCCCAGGCTTAGGAATAAGCACAATAGTAGATTGATTCTCAAAATCATTTAAAGATTTATCTTGAAGCAAATTATTAAAGTAGGGAGTCAGGACAGGCAAAAGCGAGAACTTCAAGATTTTATAAAACTCAGGCCCAAGGCCGTCGGGTCCCGCTGCCTTCCCCAATTTCAAGGTATGAATAATGGCGTGTACTTCACTATCTTTAACAAGAGCATTCAACATCTCCAATTGCGGTGTGGTCAATTGCGGCCAAGGAAGTCCCTGAAAAAATGCAGCCGCAGCCTCCGCAGGACTAGGTTTTTCCCCATATAGATTGTGATAGTATTCTAAAAACCTGTCCATAATCGCAGCCGGTGAAACTAAGTGGGTGCCCTGCTTATCTTTTACACTCGTAATGAGAGACTTTGGCTTCCTAGTGCACACTAGATTGGCCAGCAGTTTACCGGGTCGGTTACCATGTTTATATAGGTGAAGTTGATAACTTTGATTTAACCTAAGTCACATTGGGAAAGAGTCAGTTCTTCCATCACTAAATTGTTTATGTTTATGTATTAATGGGTCAAATAAATGAACAGCATGCACCTTGTTTTCGCATGCATGCTAACAATTGTTTAATGTGAACAATAGTATTTGAATTATCATCCTACTAAATTAATGAGATTCAGATTGTGCAATCACTAGACTAGCAGTTGTAAAAAAGTAGCATGCATGCAATAATTTTGGCATGTATACTAATAAGTAAGAAAGACTGACTGCTAATATTAACTACATGCTATGCTTTTTTGCATATGTGCTATTTTTTGTATGCTCAATGCTGTGTTTGTCTTAGCCCTTCCTCCTTAGTTCAAAAATATATAAAAGGGACACTTGTACATAGTTTTTTGGTGCATGCTGAGAGGAAAGGTACTGGACCAGGTATAAAGGAATAGATTTAAAAGAGAAAGCACAAAGGGAAGTGTAATATGAGTGGAGTGCCTTATAATTATAGATATCTTTTAAGAAATCCAGATAAGCAGCAAGTTATCCGGCCACACAAGGCTGGATAACTTGAAAACCTAATTGGCTATATTCAAACACAGACTTTTATGTTTTTAAGTTAGCCGGATACATGTAGCCAGATAACTTCAAGCAATTATATTCAGTGGTACGTTTATCATGCTGAATACAGGGTTAAGTCATCCTGCTAACTTTAGCTGGATAACTTGTCCACTAAATGGCCTACAGAATATTGGCCTTCTAGTTTTTGGATTTTTTTTTTTAATCATTTCCCTTCCGATTATTTAGTATTTATCTTATGTTATGATAGTGAGGTTAAAAGTTAGTTGATCTCTGTCTCAAGTTTTTCCATTCTCTGTAGTAGGATTTGCAAGAGTGGCATGAAACTACATGATAATGGACAGAATGGAGTGTGGCAGGAGCAAGTTATGGGCATGTTAGGAGTGTGAGTGATGAAAGTATGGTTAGGAGTCAACACAAACGGGATGTAAATGATACAATACCTATACATAACTTTACTTCTTTTTGTTTTAGCAGCTATTGGTTTGGAAGACACACACACACCTCTACTATCTCAGTCATAACCATGCACATAATGAGCCATAACTAGGGATGTGAATCGTTTTAGGACGATTAAAATTATCATCTGATAATTTTAATATCGTCTTAAACCGTTATGGAACACAATACAATACAGATTCTAACGATTTATCGTTATAAATCGTTAGAATCGTGAGCCGGCACACTAAAACCCCCTAAAACCCACCCCCGACCCTTTAAATTAAATCCCCCACCCTCCCGAACCCCCCCCCCAATAACTTAAATAACCTGCGGGTCCAGCGGCGGTCCGGAACGGCAGCGGTCCGGAACGGGCTCCTGCTCCTGAATCTTGTCGTCTTCAGCCGGCGCCATTTTCCAAAATGGCGCCGAAAAATGGCGGCGGCCATAGACGAAAAAGATTGGACGGCAGGAGGTCCTTCCGGACCCCCGCTGGACTTTTGGCAAGTCTCGTGGGGGTCAGGAGGCCCCCCACAAGCTGGCCAAAAGTTCCTGGAGGTCCAGCGGGGGTCAGGGAGCGATTTCCCGCCGCAAATCGTTTTCGTACGGAAAATGGCGCCGGCAGGAGATCGACTGCAGGAGGTCGTTCAGCGAGGGTTCCGGCGCCTTGCTGAACGACCTCCTGCAGTCGATCTCCTGCCGGCGCCATTTTCCGTACGAAAACGATTCGCGGCGGGAAATCGCTCCCTGATCCCCGCTGGACATCCAGGAACTTTTGGCCAGCTTGTGGGGGGCCTCCTGACCCCCACGAGACTTGCCAAAAGTCCAGCGGGGGTCCGGAAGGACCTCCTGCCGTCCAATCTTTTTCGTCTATGGCCGCCGCCATTTTTCGGCGCCATTTTGGAAAATGGCGCCGGCTGAAGACGACAAGATTCAGGAGCAGGAGCCCGTTCCGGACCGCCGCTGGACCCGCAGGTTATTTAAGTTATTTGGGGGGGGGGTTCGGGAGGGTGGGGGATTTAATTTAAAGGGTCGGGGGTGGGTTTTAGGGGGTTTTAATGTGCCGGTTTTTCGATTTTTCGATTTTTCGATTTTTAACGATTTTTAACGATTTTTCACGATATTTTACCCCCCCAAACGGCAACAATACGATTCCCTCCCCCTCCCAGCCGAAATCGATCGTTAAGACGATCGAGGACACGATTCACATCCCTAGCCATAACCATATCGCAGAATCCCAGATTTCATAACCTAAATTAGGAAGACATACAGAGGTCCATATTCAGTCACTGTGTGGTTCATCTAGTTAGCTGGATAAACCTATCTGCCTAACTTTGCCTGTATATTCAGTGGCGTGGATGCACCACTGAATATAGTTGCCTATCCTAAATTTAATAAGAATATAATAAATTGTCATGCTGGGTCAGACCAAGGGTCCATCAAGCCCAGCATCCTGTTTCCAACAGAGGCCAAACCAGGCCTCAAGAACCTGGCAAGTACCCAAACACCAAGAAGATCCCATGCTACTGGGATAAGTTCATTTGGCTAACTTTAGGACAGGTTTATGGCCTGACCAAAGTTAGCCAGATAAATTATCTGGCTAACTCTGTATTTTGGAGTTAGCAAGGAATCTTATCTAGCTAGCTCAGCTCTTCCCTGGAACACCCTCACCCTGCTTACCCTACCCACCACTTAGATGCCTATCTAGTTAGCCAGCTAAGTGGAGGCAGCTGATGCCAGGGTTAAGTCATCCTGCTAACTTTAGCTGGATAACTAAATGCCAGGCAGATATTCAGTCATCCACCACTTAGCTGGATAAATTAAAACTTATCCAGCTAAGTAGCATTGAAAATCTGCCTCAGAGAGTTTTGAGACTTAGCCATCATGAGATTTCCAACCATAAAAGGGACTATCAATTATTCCCACCCATTGACAGCTTTGGATGGACTCATCTTCAGTATTGATGGGCAGACTATCACATCTTCACCAGTTTATGACCAACCAGTAGTGTTGGGGAAATAATGCACAAATGATGAAGTGAGAGATTTATATTATAAAGGTTTCTCTAGCTAACTTCTGAAAGCAGGGAAACCTTTCAAAATTAAAATACACCCTCTCACCTAACAACATAAATTTTGTGTGAGCTAGTTTTAGCCTGCTTAAGGTTTTGCTAGATAAAAAGATGCAGCTTAGGGTGCATTCCCAGTATACAGTTAATTTTGTGTTATAATGAGAGATCTGTTGGGCAGGTTAGTGGTCATAGGGGGAAGATATGGAGATCTGGCTGGAATGAAATATCATGTATTGCAGGAATGTGCAATTCTTTTAACCACATTTTAAAAATGCAAAGAATAAGAGCCAATTCTTTTCTTTTGGAAGTCCCGAAACAAATTGAGGGGCCATCCAAATTAAACAAATCCTATTAATTTCATTCAGTTAAAATAAATACTATTGGACCTATGCCTGGCCCGAGGCCTAGGGAATAGATCAAGGACCAAAGCAGGGGATGCAACCTTTGCCCGAACACGACATCAGTTCCTCTGTTTAGGCCTAGGCCCAGGCTCAAGGCCAAGACCTTGCGTAGGAATAGGTCACAGCCACATTGAGCATTAACTTAGGCCCAGGCACTACTCAAGGCCCTTGTCTAAAAACCGAATAAAGGTCCAGGACCCCTTAAAACTAATCAACAAATTGGTTTTCCCCCCTATGAAATGAATGCAATGGATTTGGGGCCCAGCGAAGTGAATACTGAATCGAAACAAAT
Organism: Rhinatrema bivittatum; assembly: GCF_901001135.1. Classification (NCBI taxonomy): domain Eukaryota; kingdom Metazoa; phylum Chordata; class Amphibia; order Gymnophiona; family Rhinatrematidae; genus Rhinatrema; species Rhinatrema bivittatum. The sequence goes on from NC_042615.1 coordinate 177,533,456, forward strand.
GGGTTTTTTTCCTTCTGCACATCCCTAATTGATTCTTGTGTTTGTTTGTTGCATTGACACATAGATATTGAAAATGACTGTTTAATCATAAAAAGGCTTCTGCTTTTCTTTAAATACACTACAATGGACAGTGATATGTTGGGTTGCAAGACCTGTTGAGGGTCTGAAATAGCATGAAATATGCTGTTGTCCATCAGTAAAAGATGCAGTCATTTACTTGGACCAGCTACTAGGGATGTGAATCGTTTTTTGACGATTTAAAATATCGTCCGATATATTTTAAATCGTCAAAAAATCGTTAGGGCCACGATACAATACCAATTCCCCCGATTTATCGTTAAAAAATCGTAAATCGGGGGAAGGGGGAGGGCAGGAAAACCGGCACACTAAAACCCCCTAAAACTCACCCCCGACCCTTTAAATTAAATCCCCCCCCCCCCCGAACCCCCCCCCCCCCAATGCTTTAAATTATCTGGGGATCCGGCGGTGGTCCAGAACGGCGGCGGTCCGGAACGGCCCCCTCAATAGAATCGTGTTGTCTTCAGCCGGCGCCATTTTTCAAAATGGCCACCGCAAAATGGTGGCGGCCATAGACAAAAACGATTCGACGGAGGAGGTCGTTCCGGACCCCCGCTGGACTTTTGGCAAGTCTTGTGGGGGTCAGGAGGCCCCCCAAGCTGGCCAAAAGTTTCCTGGGAGTCCAGCGGGGTTCCGGGAGCGATTTCTCGCCGCGAATCGTTTTCATACGGAAAATGGCGCTGGCAGGAGATCGACTGCAGGAGGTCGTTCAGCGGGGGTTCCGGACCGCCGCTGAACGACCTCCTGCACTCGATCTCCTGCCGGCGCCATTTTCCGTACGAAAACGATTTGCGGCGAGAAATCGCTCCCGGAACCCCGCTGGACTCCCAGGAAACTTTTGGCCAGCTTGGGGGGGCCTCCTGACCCCCACAAGACTTGCCAAAAGTCCAGCGGGGGTCCGGAACGACCTCCTCCGTCGAATTGTTTTTGTCTATGGCCGCCGCCATTTTGCGGCGGCCATTTTGAAAAATGGCGCCGGCTGAAGACAACACGATTCTATTGAGGGGGCCGTTCTGGACCGCCACCGTTCTGGACCACCGCCGGATCCCCAGGTAATTTAAAGCATTTGGGGGGGGGTTCAGGAGGGTGGGGGATTTAATTTAAAGGGTCGGGGTGGGTTTTAGGGGGGTTTAGTGTGCCAGCTCACGATTTTAACAATTTTTCACGATAGTTTACACACCCAAACGGCAACAATACGATTCCCTCCCCCTCCCAGCCGAAATCGATCATTAAGACGATCGAGGACACGATTCACATCTCTACCAGCTACACTTTAGTAGCTTTTAAATCATTGATCTATAGTGCTCTTTTTCTCAGTATGGTATTACATGGAAGTATCAACATTTTGAACTTTAAGCTGTAAATTCAAACCACAAAAAAAAAAAAAAAAAAATCCACCAAACCATCTACCTGTTTTGGAAAATATTGCTCCAACAGTGGTAATGTCTATCAATATTGCCTCTATAGTTATAATTTTAAGCTTTAATAAGTAGCACATTTACTCCTGAGCCTTGCTACTGGTATCAGAAGGAGAAATTCAGAGTGCTCGAGGAAGAGGGCCCAGATTTTCATCTGTCATTTCACCTCTGAAAACTATGCTTGGACTCATCAGATCTATTAAAGTCAAAGTTATTTCAGATGAAATTACATACTCCATCCAGATTGACTGAAGTACCAAGAAATCAGGCAATGCATCCCTTCTAGTCAATATGGCCTACCTTCCTGCCCCAAGCTCCAGTACAGCCTAATTAGCCTTAAAATAGGCTGTCGCCTTGCCTCCACAGCCCAGGATCAGCAGAGATCCCCCCCCCCCCCCCCCCAGCCCCAGGCCAGGCTACTCCTCCCAGCCTCAGGCCCAGACCCAGCTTTAGCACAGCCACCCTTGAAATTCACTGGAGGCTCCTATTTATTTCCCTGCCCCCTAGCCCCAGTAGCATCACCTTTCCACTCTTGCCTTAGCACAGCCTGCCTCCTCCCCTGAAGCCCCAGATGCACTATAGCCTGTCACCCCCAGTAGCCTCAGAACAGTCAGCACTCCTCCAGCCCAAGCAGAGCCAACGCCTCTAGGGAAATCCCTTACTCTCAGCCCCCTCCACAGCCAAGGCTGAGCCCCTCCCCTCCAGCTACAGCACAGCCTGCCCTTCCAGCCACCTGAGTCACAAACACTCTATCCTATAGATATCAGACTCATTTTCTGAGGATTAGGTGCTTTTTGCTCCAAGTGCATACATACAGCTTTCAACAACTGGTAGATAGTCATACATATGTCACTCAGTACATTTGTACTACTTTCTACATCTTAATTTTTATTAGTTGTTAGTGATTTAAAATTTCTAAGGGAGTAGGGATATTCAAACTAATAAAAAGTAGTTTTAATCTATTGGCTTACTTTATATTTGTCTTTCAGTGATCACCAAATGCTACAATTAATCTACTTGCAACTACCCAGTTACACATATTATTTACCCTTGTGTTGAACAAATTTCTTATTAATGTATAAAATAAATCAATCTGTTGATGAAAATTTATAGGAAGTGTTGTTTTGGTGCATGCCTTCCAATCCTCTGCTACTGGAAAAAAAGGGGATATGGAAGCTGGGCTGTAGGAGCCGAAGCCTAGATTGTTCATGGTACTCCATAGAGTCCTGTACTGGGGCTGTTGGAAGAAGTATGCAAATGAGCCTTCCAGGTCTCTGATGATGCAAACAGTATGAGGGCTATGGAAGCTGTAACCTAGAGAGCTCACAGAGTCTTCTGAAGTTCTCTACTGGAGCTGCTTGGAAAAGTATGCAAATGAGCCTTCAGGTCCTCTGGTGCTAGAAAGAGTGAGGGGGCTATGAAAGTTGAAATCTAGAAAACTTGCATTAGTCATTCTGGAGTCCTCTGTTGAGGCTTCTGGAAAAAGCAGGCAAATTAGCTTTTCAGTTTTCTGGGGGCTGAGGATGTTGAAATCTAAACAGCTCAAGTGTTCTCTGATGTCTTCTGCTGGGGCTGCTGGGAGAAGTATACAGAAAAACCTTCCATTCCTCTGCTGTAGACAGGCAATATTTCCTGCTAAGAGCATTTTACATATATAGATGACCCCATCCAAAGCAATAAACCAAACAAATGTATATACAGGCTTTATGTTTGGCAAAAGAGCTAATGCTTTAACTATTTTCTCCAAGTTTAACTTTTTCCAATTTTTTGTTTGCCAATGCCAAACATAAAATCTGTTCAGTTTTGTGGTTTAATTTAAGGGCATGGAATCTCTACTTGTTACATGAATTCTTCTTGGCTGCATTGTTCAGCCTGCTATGTCCACTAAGTTTTCATGTTACATTTTGGTTCTGGCAAGATAATATTTTTTAAAACTTTATTCTTATTTGCATATAACCAAATATCAAATAATAATGTAGACCACCAGGGCTTTTAGTAAGTCTTGGGGAGGGATCGGGATGGTGGGGTGGGGGTGGGGTTGTAAGAAAGTAAAATTGAAGGGTTGGGGTGTTTTGTTTTTTTTTTTGTTTTTTTTAATAAATGTGCCCCTCCCTCCTGTACTAACCCAAAAAACCAAATTTTCCCCGAAGCTCGGGGAAAATCCGTTTCGTGGTTCAGGTCCTCCGAACCACTACGAATTAGGCAATTTCATTGAAATTGCCTAATTCATAATAAACAAATGCACATCTCTAGTAAACATCCATGTTTTTAGCTCTTTTTTGAAAGTTTTTAAGTTTTTATGTATTCTGAGTTCTATTGGGAGGGTGTTCCAGAATTTGGGGCTTCCAAGCTCTCTTTTGAGTTGAGGTGATTTGTTTGGATCACGAAGGTGAGATCTTTAATAGTCCTTTATTTGTTGATCTAAGGTTTCTGTTTGGAGCATGCAATTTTATGGATAAACTTAGCCAGTTTGTTTTTCATATATTATTTTATGTAGTATGGATAGAATTTTGTTTTTGATCCTAAATTTTATTGGGAACCAGTGTAGAGATATAAGTGTAGGAGTGATATGATCATGTTTTTTAGATCCAGTGAGTATTCTTGCAATTGCGTTTTGCAGGATCTGGAGTGGGCAGATGGTATTAAGAGGTAAGTTGAATAATAGGGAATTACAATAGTCCAGGTTGGAGAATATGAGTAGTTGAAGGACTAATCTGAAGTCATTGGGGGAGAGGAAAGGTTTTAATTGACGTAATGTTAGGAGTTTATGATAACCAGCTTTGATTTTAGCTGTGATGTGATTTTCGAAGGAGAGTTCTTTGTCAATTATGACTCCAAGGTTATGTGCATGATCAACTGGAGTGATAGCCACTTTTTGGTTTATTAAGTTGAGTAGTGGTAGTTGAGGAGAGTTGTTCTTTCTATTCAGTATGATTATTTCAGTCTTATCAAAGTTTAGTATGAGTTTCAAGTTGGTTAGTAGTTGCTTTATTTTGTTTAGGTAGGTGGCTGTTTTTTTGGAGGTTTCTTCCAATGAGTTGATTATTGGGATTAATATTTGAATGTCATCTGCGTATATGAAGTGGGTCAGGTTAAGGTTTTATAGGAGGTGGCGGAACGGAAGGAGATAAATGTTGAAGAGTGTCGTTTATAGCGCGGAGCCTTGGGGGACTAACTAAAAAATAATATATTTATTTTTTCATGTTGGAACTAAAGAAATTAATTATGCTCCCCATGAAATTAATATTAAAATGAAACAAATTTAGACTGCATTGTTCAATTTGTGTCTTCAACCATTGTGCTCTGTTTCTAAGAAGCTGAGTGTTGTGTATCTTATCTACACAGACAATATCCGATTTTATATCCCTTGCTTAGATGGTGCCTTTCCGATAACATTTTTTTCCAGTGATATATGGCTGATATCAACAGTTGGCTGAAAGCTAATTATTTGGCTCTTAATGTTGCTAAAACCTCATTATTATGCATTGGTAAGACATCTCTTCCTAATACCAATAGTGCTTTATCTTATGATGAAATCCAATTGCAGAATGTTAGTGAAGCACAAAACTTGGCTATAATCATTGATTCTTTTTTCCTCAGATTAAACAAGTAGTAAAAAAAGGCATTTTATGAACTAAAAATGTTGTTGCCTTTAAAATTACTATTAACACCAATTCTAGATCAGTTTTATAGTCTTTACCATTTGGACAAATTGACCATTGCAATAGACTGTATATTGGTCTTCCAAAAATTCACTTGCATTCTTTACAACTGGTGCAGCATGCAGTAGAAAGAATTCTGTCTAGGATTAGTTGGACAGATCATATTTCATTGATAATTCAAGATTTACATTGGCTGCCTGTCAATAATGATTGTGATTGTTTTAAAATTGTTAAATAAGAGACTCCTTGCAATATTTTTTTTTGTTTCAATTTGTTTATTGTTCAAAGATAGCATACAGTATATGTTACAGTGTCAACAGCAGGTATAACACAGAAAACTTATAAACAGTTACATTCACTGTATATACAAAAAGAGAGAAAGAAAAATGCCTTTGAAAGAGTAATTATGTGAGAGAAGGAAAAGGAGAGGAGAGCAAGAAAGAAAGATAACTCTGTACTGATACTCTTGATCCTCCAGTACTCTACACCCCTTTGGAAGTCTTGTTTAGTTTATTGTATTTTAACTTAATTTAACTTAATTTATTAGTTACAGTTTTATTGTTTTTTAAACTTGTTTCTCCCTTAATTTAATTTTGATTGTAAAGCATGTTGCTAATTTAATGTTCTCTGTAAACCGAGGTGATGTTTGTTAACGAACCGCGGTATTTAAAAACCCGTAAATAAATAAATAAATAAATAAATAAATAATGTAGAAGAGTAGGATAGGGAGATGAGAAAGATGAGAGCAGTGGAGGAGAGCAGGAATACATGGAATAATTAGCGAATGCTTGTATTCTAAGAAGAAGAGGAAGTCAAGGAACCTTATTTATTTATTTATTTATTTATTTATTTATTTATTAACTTTTATTTACCGACATTCGTGCAGCACATCATGCCGGTTTACAAAGAACTCAGGTGGGCGATACAATAAAACAATGAAACAATGTACAAAGAATAAAATAAAAGTAAAACCATAACAATGTAACCTTAGAACAAAATACTATTTCTTACATAAGGACACATTAACCGATCATGATCAAAAAGAGATAAATTAAGCAGTAGGGGGGGGATGTTGTTTCTTCTAGGGTATCCATGGGTGGTGCGGGGGGAAGCGGGGGAAACATAGGATGGGGTGGAGAAGTTCGAACAGGGGGGGCTGGGGAGAAATTAAATTTGGTTTGTGTCGGGATAGGCCTGTCGGAATAGCCATGTTTTGACTCCTTTCTTGAAAATTTGCAGGGATGTCCCTTGGCGTAGGAGGGTGGGGAGGGAGTTCCAGAGAGTGGGGCCAGCGACGGAGAAGGCTCTCTCTCTGGTGTGAGTAGAATGTGCTGCCTTTAGAGATGGGGTGTGTAGAGTACCTGCATGGGTTGTTATAAATAAATAAATAAATAAATAATATGTATTATTTATTTATTTATTTATTTATTTATAGGTTTTTATATACCGACAACCGTTTGCACATCGTGTCGGTTTACAGATAACTTAAAACTTAAAACTTAAAACGTTTTGGCAGTGCCATTACATTGAACAATAACTATGCGTACAAGGGAAGAACATGAGATATTACATTACTAATGGATACAACACCAGTCATTTAATGACCTTAATAACATGTAGTCGTTGAGTGGTTTCTACACCCTACCCCAGGAAGTTAGTCTAATAAAGTTAATAGCTGCCGCCTGTTCATATTTGCTATAAAGACATACAGAATTCCACCATAGGTGTTCAGAAAGCAATTCGCTGTGTTTCCAATTGGATAAAATATTATGTACAGCCACAGTCAATAAAAAAAATCAAGCAGCTTACAGGAAGGGAGAGTAAGGTTAAGAGAAGGATCAGCTCCTTTAAGAATGACTGTGGAAAATGTAAGAGGTTGTGACAGATCTAATATTAAGGAGGTTGAACGCCAGACATGGTCCCAAAATGAGAGAACCAAAGGACAGTGAAAAAGCATATGAGAGAGTGTACCATTATCAGAGTTACATGACCAACACATAGGAGAAGGAAGCAGGCCAGCCCAGTGTAATTTCCAAGGAGTCCATACTGCCCTGTGCAGAACAAAAAAGGCGGTTTGGGTTAGGCTGGAGGATAATGAAATACGAATAGAAGTCTTCATATATATATATCCATGTTGCAGGGGTCAATGTGGAAGAGAGTTAAGTTGACCACACTGAGCATAAGCCGGTGAGGGTGTAGGATTGTATAGAAGAAGTTTTAAGAATTTTATAAAAATGGGACGCTAAATGACCAAAGGTACCATATAAATGATATAGTTTCAGAAGTGTCGGGGACTGCCAAGTAGAAGATGCGATGGTGGAAGAGGTGATTAAAGCATGTCTGAGTTGCAACCAAGCGTAGTATTGTGAGGATGCTAGGGAAAAAAGTTGTTGCAACTTTTCAAAGGGCACCATAGCATTATCCTGCCATAAGCTAATGAGGAACAAGATGCCACAGGATTGCCAAACTGGCCATCGGATTGGGTGGCCGCCTATACAGATGTATGGGTTGTCCCATGATGGAGCATAATAGGACAGAACCCAAGGGCTGGTGTCCAGATAAGGCACTTTGTCAATAAATTGAAAGGCTTTGTGGGAGGAGCGAATAATAGGATTAATAGCATGGGATCGGAGAAGAGGAGTGGCAGGGAAAAAAAAGCCACTGGGTATGAATTTAACATGTAAAGTTCAAAGGAGAGCCAGCGGGGAATATCAAAAGGAGTGGCATGATTAAAAAAAAAAAATGATAACCTTGTTGAAGTAGGAAGGCTTGATGATAAGCGAAGAAATCTGGGAAGTTGACGTCTCCATCCTTTACTGGTTTTTTTCAATTTAGATAAAGCAATCCTGGGGGACTTATTGTTCCATAGGAATCAAACTAATAAATGTTCAACTTGGGAATAAAAATCCAGGGTAAAATAAATTGGGATCATGGAAAGGAATATGTAATTTTAGGGGATAGGACCATTTTTATGGTATCAAGCGTCCCCACCAAGACAGGTGTAAAGGAGATCATCGAAGGGAAGCTTTCCGCACTTGCTGCAAGATCTGAGTTTCGCAATTACTTATCATGGTGGGAATGTCAGGATAAAAGGAAACCCCTAAGTATTTGAGGCCTGAGGATATTTTTTGGATAGGAAGGGTAGAGAAGTCTGCATTTGCCCCTAATAAATTAAGAGGTAGCATCTCTGTCTTATGCCAATTCACTTTGTACCCAGAAACAGTAGAGTACCCAGAGATCACATAGAAAAGAGAAGGAATGGAAGATTCAGGATTAGTAAGGAATTGAAGGACATCATCAGCATACGCAGATAATTTGTAAGTCTCAGTACCAACGTGAACACCTTCGATTTCCGTTGAGGACCTGATTTTCATAAGTAATGGTTCCAAAGCCAGATTAAATAACAGGGGGGAGAGCGGACATCCTTGCCTGGTGCCACGATGGAGTTGGAATCGAGGGGAAATTCTACTGTTTATATATAAATAAGCAGATGGGTAAGTGTATATAAATTTAATCCATGAGATGAAAACAGGACAAAGTCCAAACCATTGATAGAGTGGAATGGCCTTTTATTTTTGCCACTCTTCAATGGTTTGTACCTTTTCGGCGTCTAAAGAAATGGCTACCGCAGGTATGGTGAGGTTGGAGGCGTGAGCTTGGATGTGCATGAAAAGTCGAGTATTGTTTGCTATTAAACGGTTTTTGAGAAAACCAGATTGGTCAGGATGAATTAAAGAGTTTAAGACTTGAGATAGTCTAGTTGCCAATATTTTTGTTAAAATTTTGTAATCCATGTTTAAAAGTGAAATGGGCCTGTAGTTGGATACCATGGTGGTGTCCCTCCCTGGCTTTGGAAGCACCACTATACATGCGTCAGAGAAAGACGTAGAGGCATTGTCATTGTCTAGTAGAGAGGAAAAATATACATGCAAATGAGGTATAATGTCCTTGCGAAAGGCTTGAAAAAAGTCTGTGGTAAATCCGTCGGGTCCTGGAGCCTTTCCACATGATAGAGAACTAATGGCCGACTCTATTTCGGGAATTGTTATTGGAGCATCTAATTTGGAGGCTTGACTTGAAACAGTTCCGGATGAGGGAGGGAGGAGAGGAAACCATTAATATCTTCTAATGACGCTGGTACAGATGGCCATAAAAATCACTAAATGCTTGAAGAATATCGTCCTCATTAGTTAAAGATTGTTGGGTTGCAGACATGATATTAACAATACGTTTTTTCTCTTCTCGCTTTTTAAGGTAATTTGCAATAATTTACCACATTTGTTGTTCTCCGCATAATAGGACGCCTTCTCTTGAAACATCCCCAACTTCACCTGTGAGCTCAAATGTAAGTTATATTGATAACATGCCTTTAATAAAGAATTAAGAGAGGATGAAGATGGGGAAGCCATATGAACTTTTTCCAAGCTTGACACTTTGTCGTGTAGGATAATAGTGCGAGCTTTCTGAGCTTTATGTATGCGAATGGAGTAACTGATAACATGACCACGTATGGCCACTTTAAAAGCTTCCCACAGAGCAAAAGAGGAGACTTCAGATGTGTCATTATGTTGAAAATATTCGACAATTTTGTCTCTTAAGGAATTCCATGAAGGTTTCATCTGCTAATAATGTGCAGTTGAAGCACCACTGATGATCTATTTGTTGAGGGGACGATAATTCCAGTTGAAGGTGACAGCAGCATGGTCTGAAACTAGTATTGAGCAAATAACAGCTGAATGAGCATCTGGGACCAGTGATTTGGATATCAAAAAATAGTCAATTCTTGAGTACGAGGAATACGGAAATGAGTGGTGGTCGGATGTGATAATCGCCATGGATCAGCAAGGCTGCAAGAGTCTATAAGATGATTGAGTGTTACTCCTGATTTAGAAGTATGAGGACGAGTAGTTGTCTTCTTATCCAGGTAGGGATCTAATGGTTCATTAAAATCTCCTCCGATGATACAGGAATCTGAGCCAAGTGTAAATAAATTAGTGAAGATTGAGTGGAAGAAATTGGGGTTGTCGGCATTAGGAGCGAGGATGTTCAGGAGAGTATAAGTACAATTGGCAATGAGAATTTGAGGCATAATCCATTGTCCTTCTGGATCAGAAGTCTGGGATAGAATCTGAGCATCTAATCGCTTATGGAGCAGAATGGCTACTCCACATTTCTTTTGTAAAGCCGGGGCGAAGAGAACTTGACCAACCCATTGTTTTAGTTTGAGATTCCGTAGCTGACAGATGAGTCTCTTGTAGATATGCTATGTCAGTGTGAAGAGATTGCAGATACATTAGGATTTTCTTTCTCTTGATGGGGTGGGAGAAACCCCCAACATTCAAAGAAGCAAAGTTGAGAAATGTGTTTGTATTAGCTATGGGAAATGCAATGAGAGTGTAAATGAATGGTGAGTATCCATGAGTATTGATGAGGAGGAGTGCCTGGTTATCTGATTCCGGAAAGGATTATGTTCCATCCATGAATTCCATGTAGAAGTAAATAAAAGGTAGAGAATAGATCCAGAAAGAGGTATACTTAAAAAACAAGGTGAACCATCAGGAGGGAAAAAAGAAATGGAAGCCATCCAAGGCTGTGGGAGAACAAAAAGAGCCGCCTGCCAGGTCTAGGCTGCCACCTCCAATGACTGACGCCAGACAGAATAGCAGGACATTAACAAAACTCCATCGAATGAACCCTAAAAAGGAACATTATGAAGAGTGCATAGTTTAGAAAAACCACTTGAAAAGAGAGATCCGTTTGCATAGAGCACAGCAAAAAGCTCTGATTAAATTAGAAGAGCAAGATAACGAGTCTATGAAAAATATTTCAAGTGACCATTCCATCCAGCTCCGTAAATTCCATTAAAACTTCAGCCAGTTTATCCGGTTGCTGGAATATCTGCATGCGGTTTTTATAGGTAACTTTCATTTCAGCTGGATACAGTAAGCCGTATTGGGCACCCAGGGCACGAAGTTTAGGTCGTAATGCTAGAAAAGCTCTCTTCTTCATTGCAGTAGCTTTGGCGAAATCAGGGACTATTATGATCGAATAGCCCTGGTATTGTATAGGAGAATTATTTCGAGCCGCAGTTAAGATCTCAAGAACTTGAGGATAGCGAAGGACTTTAAATATGAGAGGTCGTGGATACCGTGAGCTATGCAGTGGTTTTGAAGGTACACGATGGGCCCTTTCGATCTCAAACGGGTGAGCGAACTTTACCTTCAAGCAGGTTGGTATTAGCCGTTCCAGAAAGGCCAGCACATCCGAGCCTTCGGCACCCTCTGGAATTCCTAAGATCCTTAAATTGTTCCTTCGATTCCGATTTGAGAGATCCTCAAAGTCTTTTTGCAGCTGCGCCATACTGTCGTTTATTTTTGGAATGGCCGCCACTGAGATTAGCAAAGAGGAAGCTTGTGATTTGACGTCTTCTAGCCGGGTCTGAAATGTGGTTACCTGCTGAGATAAACCTTGTAAGTCAGAGCGGATTGCAGTAGTGGCTTCTATATTGTGTTGGATAAGATCCTTTTGCTGTTTTAGTTCATCCAATACAATTTCGGCCGACACCATATTTTTTAAAACCCACGGCCTTCTCCGGTGTCGGAGGGTCTTGTTTGGCGCATTTTGTTCTGGCCGCGGCTGCAAATGCGGCTTCTATTTTATTAGATTTTGTAGAGGACATTGTCCATCTGGTGATGAACCGATAATGGAGCTGATTTTAATGATTTGTAAGAGGGTTCGTCGAGATCATCAGAGTAGGTCTGGCGGAGCTAAAGGATTAGGCAGCCATCTTTAACACTGCTCAGGAGCGCCCCCCGACTCCTTGCAATATTAATATATTTAGGAAGCAGGTTAAAGCATGCTATTTTAATGTGTTTCTTTTAGTTTATAAACTGTATTAATGATTTTATTCTTTGTATTATGTGTGTTTTACATTTTTGTGCTGTTTAATGTTTTAATTATGGATGATTGCTATACACTCTGCACCGAACATACTTTGGAGACTGTGGAATATAAGAAACACTAAGAAAATAATTAAAAATCAAATACATTGGGATCTTATTTGCATAAATGTATACCTTCATTCCCAGGGTCCAAATAATGGCCCCAAGGGGTAAAGGTACACATTGAACAGCATTGGGGACAACGAGAAATTTTATAGGACCACAGTTAAGACATCAAGCACTGGAAGATTTTGCCCCCATGATAACTCTCTGAGATCTATCTTGCAGAAAAGATTCAAACCAACTGTCAGTCATCCCTCCCATTCTGATCTCCCCTAGGATATGCAAAATCAGTAGGGATGTGCAGACAAAAAGTTGTTGTTGAATCGTTGATAAGTTTTCGTGGGGTGTCGATTTCATTCAATATAGACTTATGGAGAATTCCATAAGTTGAGGATCTGTCCATACTTTTCCCGGTTCCCTAAATAAAAATGCAAACTCCCCACCCTCCTTAATCCCCCCCCCCCCCCAAGACTTACCAAAACTCCCTGGTGGTCCAGCGGGGAGTCAGGAAGCCATCCCTGCACTCCTTTGCGATTTCCTCACGGCGCCGATAGCCTGTGTCACAGGGGCTGCCCATGCCATTGGTCAGCCCCTGTCACATGGTCACGGCGCCATCTTGTGCTTCTACCACGTGACAGGTAGGTCATGTGGCAGGAGGTCACTCCGGGACCCCCGCTGGACCCAACCGGAACTTTTGGCCAGCTTGGGGGGCCTCCTGACCCCCCCCAAGCTGGTCAAAAGTTCCGGTTGGGTCCAGCGGGGGTCCAGGAGCGGAGGCGCGGAGGAGCACGTGACGTCGACGCCGGCGTCACATGCTCCTCCACGCCTCCGCTCCCAGACCCCCATTGGACCCAACCGGAACTTTTGGCCAGCTTGGGGGGGGTCAGGAGGCCCCCCCAAGCTGGCCAAAAGTTCCGGTTGGGTCCAGCGGGGGTCCCGGAGCGACCTCCTGCCACATGACCTACCTGTCATGTGGTAGAAGCACAAGATGGTGCCGTGACCATGTGACAGGGGCTGACCAATGGCATGGGCAGCCCCTGTGACACAGGCTATCGGCGCCGTGAGGAAATCGCAAAGGAATGCAGGGATGGCTTCCTGACTCCCCGCTGGACCATCAGGGAGTTTTGGTAAGTCTTGGGGGGGGTCAGGAGGGTGGGGGGTTTAAGTGTTTATTTAGGTTCAACGTATTCAACATAGCTATGTTGAATAAGTTGGAAGTCGCGATGCGTTGCGCATCAAACCTTTTTTTTCTCTTTTAAAAATATAAGTTGCGTTTTACATATGCGTTCAAAACGAATGCACACCCCTAAAAATCAGCCCTGAGCACAAGTAGCCCTTTATCTTAGGGATGTGCAGAAGGAAAACATTTGTTTCGATTCAGTTTTCTTTTTGCCGGGACCCAAATTCGCTGCATTAGTTTCATAGGGGGGAAAACCAATTTGTTGATTAGTTTTATTCATTGTCCATTTTCCCATTAAAGTCAATGGGGAAGTATATGCAGCCTATTTTTGGCTGCAGAATTGGAGTTTTCTTATCAATTCTGATGAAACTTCTGGGGAGCAATCATCAGAATGAGAAAAGAGCTCCAAGGTACTTAGACTGTGACAAAGTGGCACCAAAGTGGCATGAATAGCCTAAGGCACTTTAAAGGGGCAAAGGGGTAGCAGGAGTGGCAAAAGTGCTTTAACAGAGGTGCAAAGCAGCAGCGAGAGTGTCAAAAACACACCACAGCTTCAAAAGAGAGCACCGATAACAGTCACATGAACCCTCGAAGGCAGCATTACTGGCAAAGTGGCAAGACAAGTTGCATCAACATCCTACAGCACAATGAAGGGGGAACATAGCAAGCAGAAAGACTAGCACCTACACACTGAGCAACCATGATAGTTGCCAGAACACCACAAGGAGTTGAGTGAGTCATCTGGTGTATGGCAGCAAGACAGAGTGGCAGAAAGTTGATGGGAGCAAGACAGGCTGGCAGAGAGGAGGTAGTCTCTGGTCCCTGTGCTTTTGATAGGGGCAAGACAGGCTGGCAGAGCGGAGGTAGTCAGGTCCCTGTGGTTTTGATAGGGGCAAGACAGGCTGGCCCCTGGGAGAGTTCCCTTTCTTTTGCACAGGAAAGGGCTCCCTAGAATGGGTTCACCCCTAGAGTGGGATGTTTCCATTGGTGTCTAGTGAGCTCTCGCTGGTCTATTAAAATCTGGTGGAGTTAGCAGATATACAAATGAGAATTTCAAGGCCGAGGTGGATGAAGGTGCCATGTGAACAGCAGTTCAACATGTGTCAACAGTTACTAAGAGATAGGCTGGCCGGCTACCCGTGGAGAGTTCCCTTTCCTTTGAGCAGGAAAGGGCTCTCCAGAATGGATTGGCCCCTAGAGAGGAGCATGAGCATTCAAAGCATGGTGATGTGGAGGAGGGTGCCATGTGAATGGCGGTTCAACATGGGAAAAAAGGTACTAAGAGTTGGGCTGGCTGGCTACCCCGGGGAGAGTTTTCTTTCCTTTGAGAAGGAAAGGGCTCCCCAGAATGGGTTGGCCCCTAGAGTGGAGCAGGAGGCTTCAAAGAATGATTGTTTTAATTAAGGATCCATGTTGTGAAGGATTAGTATTTTGAATTGCCAGAGACTGAGGGTTCCCTTTGCAACGAGGGTTCAGCCGTTATGACCAAAAGAAGTGCCGATGTCATCTCCCACCCAAATATACAATATCAACCTATGCTAACTTTGTAGTTTACACACTGCCTCTGTAAACTATGGGAAGACAGAGGAAGAACTAGAGTGCAACTACCAATAGTTTTCTATAGTACTAGAAACATTACTGTTGGCACCTAAGAAAGATTTAGGGAACATGGCCCATATTATGAAGGTCAGGAAAACTATTGAGCATATGAAATATGCAAGCTCCAAACATCTTAAGTCAGCTTTTTATGTTCTTACATTCAAAATGTGGAAAGACAGGCACAGCGTTAGAGGTCAAGCCCTTGTAGGGACGTAAGACCTGGATGGACAGGCACAGCATTTGAGGATAGAGGTCAAGCCCTCGTAGGGACATTAAGCCAGGATGGACAGGCACAGCATTAGAGGTCAAGCCCTTTTAGGGACATAAGGCTTGGAGGGACAGGCACAGCAATAGAGGATAGAGGTCAAGCCCTTTTAGGGACATAAGGCCTGGACAGGCACAGCAATTGAGCATAGAGGTCAATCCCTTTTAGGGACATAAGGCCTGGATGGACAGGCACAGCATTCGAGGTCAAACCCTTGTAGAGACGTAAAGCCTGGCTGGACAGGCAGGCACAGCATTTAAGGATAGCGGTCAAGCCCTTGTAGGGACGTAAAGCCTAGATGGACAGGCAGGCACAGCATTCGCAGATAGAGGTCAAGCCCTCGTAGGGAATTAAAGCCTGGATAGACAGGCAGGCACAGCATTCGAGGATAGAGGTCAAGCCCTCATAGGGATGTAAAGCCTGGACAGACAGATAGGCACAGCATTCGAGGATAGAGGTCAAGCCCTCGTAGGGACATAAGGCCTGGATGGACAGGCACAGCAATCGAGGTCAAACGCTTGTAGAGACATAAAGCCTGGATGGACAGACACAGCATTCGAGGTCAAGCCCTTTTAGGGATATAAGGCCTGGATGGACAGGCACAGCAATTGAGGTCAAGCCCTTTTAGGGACATAAGGCCTGGATTGACAGGCACAGCATTAGAGGTCAAGCAATTTTAGGGACATAAGGCCTGGATGGACAGGTACAACATTCAAGGATAGAGGTCAAGCCCTCGAAGGGTCACCAGTTTTCTATAGCACTAGAAATATTACTTTTGGCACCTAAGAAAGATTTTGGGAACATGGCCCATATTATGGAGGGTATAAAAACAATTGAGCATATGAAATATGCAAGCTCCAAACATCTGAAGTCAGCTTTTATGTTCTTACATTCCAAATGTTGGAAAACAGGAAAAGAATATTTTGGAAAGAAGTGATGCACAAATATATGAAACTGAAATTACAAATACTAGAACTAAACTCAGACAGGCACAGCGTTTGAGGTCAGGCCCTTATAGGGACGTACAGCCTGGACAATGGACAGACAGGCACAGAGTTTCAGGTCAGGTACATGTACTAATATTATCTGGAGCATAGGAGGCAGTTGGAGCTGCTGCAAGGCTTTCAATTGCTTTTATTCATCTTGCCATTAACAGGGACAATTTGGAAACCCAAGCAAAGACAGGTTTATTTTCAAAAACACTAGCATTTCCATCAACTCTGGTGCCAGCCTTGAGCGGTGAGAGCTCATGATATCCTCTGTCATTGAACATACACGTCACTGGGCACATTGGTTGGTGGACATGACAGATATCGCTAAGCCACTTTGGCTAGGTGTGGCCAGGCAGTGGACTTGTGTGCCAATATGCCAGCGGATCTGTCTGCATCTCCCCTGTGGGCTCGAGAAATACCGTGTCACTGACAGTTGTGCTGGGGTCTCCTTTGCTTGGGTGGGCTGAGATTCACTCATGACAGCTGCTTTCTCTCTAGCCCGTAGCAGAACAGATGATTCTTTATGGGCAACATGCCTTTGGCGTACTGAAGTGGAGGAGGAGAAAGTACTAGCTGTCGCTGACAGAGTGCTGCTCATGCTTGGGTTAGCACAACTCTCTGAAGTGCCCGCCGCTGTTTCCTCCTCTGCTTCATGTCTAATCTGTCTCTGCCTATGGGGCTCCTGAACACGGACTTTTTGCTAACAGCAGGTTCTTCACAAATGAGAGGCAATTGGACTGCAGGGCGAGTTTCCCTTTCACATGGGGATCACAGACTGTGGCAAGTATGTATGTGTGGTCTTCTGTTAAATGCCTTAATCTCTCTTGTACCTGCTCCTGCAAAAATTCCAGACAATGCAGCACCTCATTTCCTCTTCCTGTTTAAAGCCCTCCAAATTTTCCTCCAGAAAATTAACTATAGGGATGAAGTCAGCCAAGGTGGCACTTCTGGAAATCAGCTCCTCCGTGACATCCTTGAAGGGCTGCAGGATTTTTACTAGCCATGACTAACCAATCATGATGCCCTAGGGGATTCTGCTCACCTATGTCCATTGTATCAGAAAGTTCATGAAGGGGTATCTGCAGCTCCACTAACCTCTGCAGCATCATAAAGGTGGAATTCCACCGGATGGCAATGTCTTGAATGAGACACTTGTGAGCATGTCCAAATCAATCTGTTTTGTCAGAAAACCTGTCCCGCCTTCACACTTCTGTAGAAGTGCGCTGCTATGTTCCTGCACTCGTGTATTAACGTATGCAGGTATTCATTCTCTTGGTGATTGGACTCCAACCCCAGAGTTGACTTTACTACCAGGTGCAGAGTGTGTGCAAAATATCGGATGTTCTGAAAGCACCTGTCATATATTGCCTTAACCATGTTTGCACCACTGTCTGTGACAAAGAACCCTGCATGAGGATTCCTGTCTTGTTGGTATAGTTGCCAGCCCTCCAGCATCTGTATGATGAATGCTAGAATATTGGCCTCGTACATCAGGTGCGTGTGCAGTAAAACCCACCTCCACCTGATACTTGTTCACTAATAGAGCTGCTGCCTGCCCCTGCCTCAGCCAGGTCCCACCACTGTGCTGTCAGGGAGAGGTAAGAGTGTGCAGAATTCACGGTAGTCCAGATATCTCAGGTGAAATGCACACTCCCCGTGCCTTAGCTAGCAGTGCTTGGATGCGACTGCGACACTGGTTGTACAGGCTGGGGATGGCCTTTCTGCTAAATGTGGTTCTGGAGGGAACTTTTTAATTTGGAACTATGACCTTCAGCAAATGCTTGAAACCCACATGCTCCACTATCTGCAAGGGCTGGTCATCAAGGGCAAACATTTCCCCAATGCTCCTGGTTACAACTTTTGAGGCTGCCTGCCTCCTACCCCAGGATAGCGATACCGCACTCCACCCCATTTCCTCCATAGTGGGTTGTCGCTTCTGCCACATTGCAGGGGGCTGCTGGCCTGCCACCTGACTGCTAGAAGGGGCTGAGGGCATGGGGTGGCTCTGCTTCTTTTGAATCACATTACACTGCCTGGAAAAAATGGGTCCCCTGACTGGTATTGCCACCATCCCCAGATGGCAGTACTGTTGTTGGGTGTTGCCTCTTCATTTGATCCATCATGCCAAAATTAAATAGATGTCCCATTTGCTTGCCTCAGCTAATAGCCCTACCACAGTAATAACACTGAGCAAAATGTGGGTCCTCTGTCTCTTTAATGAGGCTCCAGATTGCAGATTTATTTTGTGATCCCTTCTCTATTGCCTTCGGGGTGGATGCTGGCACTGAAGCTGAAGTAGTGGGTGCACCCTGAAAAGCAATACCAGGGGCATTAGTCACATTCTGTGCCTGTGCTGACTTCTCTTCCTCCTTATCATCATCAGTTTCATCTCTCCCCTGCTGCACTGAAGTGGAGGCTAAGCAGGACTAACTAATCCTCCTAAACCTTCTTCAGCTATTATTTCTTCAATTTCTGATGATGAGAATCCCACACAAGATGATTCTTCATCGGAATCAGAAGCAAACATTGTCAATGCTAAGTCGAGTCGCTGTCGCACTGCTGCTTTTGGGGGTTGCCATTTTGTCTGGCATGACTCAGCCTCCCCTTCCCTGATCTCCAAAACTACAGGGTCAGAAACAGGTGGTTGGGATGCATCTCTTTAAATTTCATTTTTTTCCGGATGGATCTGCCTGACCCTCCAGAAATTTTAGATTGGAACAGGTCCCTTTTTAACTTTAATGGGGAACTGGAACTGCCTTTTGAAGTGCCTCCTCTGCCAGCCCCAATCACTCAACCACATCTAGCTTTCCCTGACATTTTGGAGTTAATGTCACTGCCTACTAGGAATTTCAATTAAAATAATTATTTCCAAAAGAGGCCCACTGAGGATTTGGCTTCAGGGAGCACCGCTCTCCCAATATATGTGAGTCTGCAAAAGTGTTCCCAGGCCCACGAGACTGTGCCTGGATGTCCACTAAAACTGGGACCGCTGTATGTGTGTAGACACCAAGCTTGTATCTACAAAAGAGGCCCAAAGGGGATTTGGCTTCAGAGAGCACCGCTCTCCCAATATATGTGAGTCTGTAAAAGTGCCCCCAGGCCCACGAGGCTGTGCCTGGATGTACACTAAAACTGGGATTGCTGTTTGCACACACCAAGCTTGTAACTAAAAAAGAGGCCCACTGGGGATTTGGCATCAGAGAGCACTGCTGTACCAAATATATATATATATGTGAGTCTGCAAAACTGCCTACTTCCCACTGACGCCCAGTGAGTGCACTGCATGTCTTCTTGGCTTAAAAGAGCACAAAGAGACAGCCTGAGTTCAATAAAAAAACTGCAGTTAAATAAAAATAATGGCTTCCTTGGCACAGCAGCAAAAACGAAGAAATATATTTTTCAATGGAAAATTCTATCAAAGTAGCTAGCAATTTAATTATTATATCTCCCACCCACAACACCCAAATCCTGCTTGCAGCCTACCCCAAGGGTAAAATGAGATGAAAAATGCCACTGCTAGCAGCTTATCTCAGTGGCACAGAGAGAGATCGTCTTAGATCAATAAAAAAAAAAGGGCAGCCAAAAAAAAGTATGGTTAGCTGGCGGTAGCACTGCAGCCTAATTGAACAAATATCTTTTTCAATGGAAAATTCTATCAAAGCAGCTAGTAATTGAATACAGATTTGAGACACTCAGACTAGCTCTGATTGCAGTCACCTCCCTGGACCACCTCCCCAGACCATCCCTGCCAAGAAAGTGTGTGGCGCACCGCGTGCTTAATGCATAAATAGTGCTGCGTCATCAGGAATCGCGTAACAGAGCACTGAGTGAGAGCCGCGATTGGCTGCATTACAAAAAATGCTTAGCTCTGATAGGTTGCATTTTGGTCACCTTGCCAACCTGTCTGACCCTGTGACAGGGCTGTGAGGTCACTTATGACTCACAGGAAAGGGCTGGTTTTTCCTATCTCCTATTTCAAATTGCTGCTAAGAAATCACTGCGAGCCAAAAGAATGAAAATAATATGATAAGTTGTATTCATGGGAGATCGCGATGCGTTTCGTGAACCTATGAATACAACGAATAGGGACATAGTTGCGGATTGCCAATGCATTGCAAACAAATGCACATCCCCAGAATCAATTACTCCTTCATTACGCTACACTATCACCGTTAAGATTTACCATATAGGCTCATGTTGAAGTTATGTTGGATGTACTATTCAGCTTGGAATTTGGATTTAATTACTTAAACATTTGCTCAAGGAACCGTAGGTAGTTCCCTGTGCCAGTAAGTTTACAATCTGAGAGATTGATTTAATAAATTATGGTGCATTTACTGCAGGGAAAACATCACAGGATTTACTAAACTATTTTACCAAGTACCACAGTTTAATGAATCCTATGCTAGATTTACATGAGTTGGTGCGGCTGAGAACTTCATGCATTGCATTCTCAGCTTTGGCAATATGATATGGTGGCCCCACATCCTGGGGCTGTCATCATTTAAAAGGCATTATCTGTCCCCAGAAACCTTCCCCCCATCCCCTAGTAAAAGTATCCATTGGGATCTAGCGAGATTTCATTATTCCACTTTCATTTCTCACACCTTGACCCAAGTTTTAAAAGTGAATTAAATGTCAGAGACCTTTAAGCCCTCCTTGACTTATAATCTGTCAATACTAGAATAGTAGATGTCTATTTTGAAGTAAATGATAATAAACTATCTTGTACATAAAGGGTAAGATTTTCAAAGGGTTATGCGTGTAACTTACACGCATAACCCCGAGAAAGTGCCCCTGCGCACGCTGAGCCTATTTTGCATAGGCTCGGTGATGCGCGTAAGCCCTGGGTTGCGCATATGGCCTGGGACTTTGAAAAAGGGGAGGGAAAGGGGTGGGGGCATGGGCAGAATGCCGGTCTGGGGGTGGGACTGAGACCTCCGGCACGGCGGCCGTGCCGGAGAATTGCATATTAGCAGCTGGCCGGCAGGCAGACAACACAGGTAGGGGGGATTTACGTAGGGCTGGGTTAGATAGGGGAAGGGAGGGGAAGGTGGTTGGAGCGGAAGGAAAGTTCCCTCTAGGCCGCTCTGATTTCGAAGCGGCCTCGGAGGGAATGGGGAAAGCCATCGGGGCTCCCCTAGGGCTCGACGTGCGCAAGGTGCACAACTGTGCACCCCCTTGTGCGCGATGATCCAGGATTTTATAACATGTGCGCGACTGTGCGCGCATGTTATAAAATCGGGCGTAGGTTTGTGCTCGCCGGGTTGCACGCACAAATCTACGCCCATGCGCATGTTAGAAAATCTGGCCGAAAGTGCCTGTGTTTATAGATAGATATAGATAGGTAGATAGATAGATAAATAGGTTCCAAAAGGCAGAAGGGAACCAGAGGAGGTGGCCCTCTTCCAGATGGGAAGGAGAGGAAGAAGAAACTCCTAAGAAGGAGTTGGGACACCAGGGAGATCCCTGAATGCTGACAGGGATCAGATATACATGACCATGTAACAGGTAATACTCTGGCCCATGTTTGAAAGTTGGTCTTATTCTGGGAGCAGATGTGGTTGTATATGGAGGAGTGTGATGTATCTGTGGGATCTACTAAACATTTGAGTAACATATTTCTATATGAAAATGGAGTAGAAGGAGAGGGAAAGTGGTGGAAAGGAATTGGAAAACATATAAAGTTTAATAAACTATTGCTAATTGGGTTTGGATGCTTGATGAAATTGTATCTTGGCTGTGAAACCTGTTAACTCTAGGGATGTGAATCGTTTTAGGACGATTAAAATTATCGTCCGATAATTTTAATATCGTCTTAAACCGTTATGGAACACAATACAATAGAGATTCTAACGATTTATCGTTATAAATCATTAGAATCGTGAGCCGGCACACTAAAACCCCCTAAAACCCACCCCCGACCCTTTAAATTAAATCCCCCACCCTCCCGAACCCCCCCCAAATGAGTTAAATAACCTGCGGGTCCAGCGGCGGTCCGGAACGGCAGCGGTCCGGAACGGGCTCCTGCTCCTGAATCTTGTTGTCTTCAGCCGGCGCCATTTTCCAAAATGGCGCCGAAAAATGGCGGCGGCCATAGACGAACACGATTGGACGGCAGGAGGTCCTTCCGGACCCCCGCTGGACTTTTGGCAAGTCTCGTGGGGGTCAGGAGGCCCCCCACAAGCTGGCCAAAAGTTCCTGGAGGTCCAGCGGGGGTCAGGGAGCGATTTCCCGCCGTGAATCGTTTTCGTACGGAAAATGGCGCCGGCAGGAGATCGACTGCAGGAGGTTGTTCAGCGAGGCGCCGGAACCCTCGCTGAACGACCTCCTGCAGTCGATCTCCTGCCGGCGCCATTTTCCGTACGAAAACGATTCGCGGAGGGAAATCGCTCCCTGACCCCCGCTGGACCTCCAGGAACTTTTGGCCAGCTTGTGGGGGGCCTCCTGACCCCCACGAGACTTGCCAAAAGTCCAGCGGGGGTCCGGAAGGACCTCCTGCCGTCCAATCGTGTTTGTCTATGGCCGCCGCCATTTTTCGGCGCCATTTTGGAAAATGGCGCCGGCTGAAGACAACAAGATTCAGGAGCAGGAGCCCGTTCCGGACCACTGCCGTTCCGGACCGCCGCTGGACCCGCAGGTTATTTAACTCATTTGGGGGGGGGTTCGGGAGGGTGGGGGATTTAATTTAAAGGGTCGGGGGTGGGTTTTAGGGGGTTTTAATGTGCCGGTTTTGCGATTTTTAGATTTTTCACGATTTTTCACGATATTTTACCCCCCCAAACGGCAACAATACGATTCCCTCCCCCTCCCAGCCGAAATCGATCGTTAAGACGATCGAGGACACGATTCACATCCCTAGTTAACTCTGAATAATTCAGCTAAATGTAGCTCACTCTTGGACATCTTTGTAAATAATTGTTATGTTGGTACCCCAGTGTTTTGGAAGAATATCTGGTATGGAGTTTGTTTGTTAGGCACCTTGACTGCCAGCAACTTTCAGATAAAAGAGAGGTTTTGGGGAACAGAGCATCCTATCTACCTGTAGCCTGGGTTCGCTATGACATCTACTTGATAAACATTTGCTGAACCCTAACTTAATATAAGTGACTAGCATTGGTCTCCCACCTCTGTCAGAGTATCTCAACATTATATGTGTCCCATTAAGGGGCTATATATATATCTTGCAATAGAAAAATCAAGTTTATAGAACATGGGATTATGTTTGGTAAGTGGTCAATAAAAATATATTGTATTACTTGTTTCCTCCTAAAGTTTCTAATCAAAAATATTTATTTCAGGCTTATAAACATTGCTTTTCAGAAACTAGAATGTGTCAGCATGAAGCAGCAACCTCCACAGTAATAACAGAATGAGTGAAAAAATTGAGAGTCCCAGAGCTCCCCCATCTGTTTTCATAATAGCGAGATTCCTTATTAGATCAATGTACTGCACCACACCAGCTACAGTATTAAGATATGTTCATCATATCTTACTCACCTTTATTGGAAAAAGCATCCTTTACTATAAACAGCACCAAAGGAGCAGGCAAAATGAAAGAATATTATTTCCAAATATTACTCTGTACCAATAGAATTGTATCTCATATTAAAATGTAGACTTTGAAATAATTCAATATTTACCATGGAAGTTAATAAGACTAGCATAAAGTGTCACTTTTGACTAATCTCCAAGTCATCAGGAACACAATATAACTCTGAAAAAGATACAGACTACAGAAATGGAAATTACAATATTGCATTATTGAAGGCCAGTATGCACAGGGAAATGGGATGCCAATTGATTTGCAAAGATATAAAGAGGTTTTAAATTCTGCCTTATCTAATCTAGTGTACCTTATGTTAGTAGCACAGGAAAGTTCTTACCATCTCTGTATCATACATTTGTTATGTAAACTAAGCTTATACACCATGTTACCTAACCCACAGCAGTCACTGATTTGTATTATCAATGTCATTCTCAACAGAGAAATCAAAATTTAGATGCATACATAGACTGAACTATCCTTCACAGGACAATATGTTCAAGGCAGAACTGCTACCACTCATACTGTACTTAGGAAACTTAGGTGTCTATTTACTGACGTACATTAACACCAATTAACGAGTGTTGTTAGTAACATACGATAGTAACATACAGGTCGATACTCTAAGGCCGCGGTAGAAAGAGTGCGGCAGTGCCTGGCGCACCCTCGTTCCCCGCACGCACAGTTCCCTTCACCTACCGCTCGATACTCTCTTCTAATTGCATGCAAATGCATGCCGCGTCTGCGAAGCGTTAGGCCCGCGCAACCCATTTTACTGTATAGAGCGCCTATACAGTAACCTGGGTGCTCGGGCCTAACGCTTCACGGCCACGCTGGTATCTGTCATTTCAAATGTCATTTGAAATGACAGATACCAGGAAGTCGGGATTGCCGTCCCCTCTCCCCTCCTCCCGAAGCAAAAAAAAGTGAAAAAAAAAGTTGCGAGAGAGAGAGGGGACAGGACGGCAATCCTACGCTCGGCGACTTACTTTTGCAGCCCCCCTCCGGCCATCGTGGCTTCCCCCGTGCCAGTTCCCCTTCCCCTCCTCCCGAAGCAGGGCGCGAAAAGCGCGAAGCGACTTACTTTTGCAGCCCCCTCCGGACATCGGACGACCTCTCCTGCCTCCAGCTGCTCGCGAAGATGGACGCCTGCACGGCCGCTGAAGACGTGATGTCACGACGTTTGGCGTCACGGTATGTGACGTCACGTCTTCAGCGGCCGTGCAGGCGTCCATCTTCGCGAGCAGCAGGAGAGGTCGTCCGATGTCCGGAAGGTGCTGCAAAAGGTGAGTTGCTTCGTCGCTTTACACTGCCAGTCCCTTCTTCCCTCCTCCTGAAGCAGGGCGCGAAAAGCAGCCTTGCTCCGGGAGGAGGGAAGAAGGGACTGGCAGTGTAAAGCGGCGAAGCGACTTACTTTTTGCAGCCCCTTCCGGACATCGGACGACCTCTCCTGCCTCCAGCTGCTCGCAAAGATGGAGGCCTGCATGGCCGCTGAAGACGTGACGTCACGACGTTTGGCGTCACGGCATGTGACGTCACGTCTTCAGCGGCCGTGCAGGCCTCCATCTTCGCGAGCAGCTGGAGGCAGGAGAGGTCGTCCGATGTCCGGAAGGGGCTGCAAAAAGTAAGTCGCTTCGCCGCTTTACACTGCCAGTCCCTTCTTCCCTCCTCCCGGAGCAAGGCTGCTTTTCGTGCCCTGCTTCGGGAGGAGGGGAGGGGGAACTGGCACGGGGGAAGCCACGATGTCCGGAGAAGGGGGGCTGCAAAAGTAAGTCGCTGAGCGTAGGATTGCCGTCCTCTCCCCTCTCTCTCGCAACTTTTTTTTTCGCTTTTTTTTTTCTTCGGGAGGAGGGGGGAGGACTGGGGCTGCCCCGGAGGCCAGCATCCATGGACGCGGCCAGGGCAGGTGAGAGGGGGCTGGGGGAAAGCTTGCCGCCTACCCTTACCCCTGCCTCTAATGCAGGGGTAGGGGTAGGTGGTAAGTTAGCGGGTTAAACGCGGGGCAAAATGGCAGCGATAGTCGGGGCGCGCTTTACAGTATCGGAGGGGAATAGCTAATTCCTTCATTATTTATTTATTTATTTATTTATTTATTTAACTGTTTTTATATACTGACATTCGATCGAGATATCATATCGGTTCACATGGAACAATAAACTAATAAGGCAGGAGGACTGCTTATTTTACATTGAAACTAGGTAATTTACATTATAACATGGCAACTTACATGGTACATTATAACATGGCAACATTATAACATGGCAACTTACATGGTATCTAGGTAATTTACATAGGTAACTTACTAGGTATCTAGGTAATTTACATTGTACATGGTGACTTACATAATGATTGAGGAATAGGGTGTATAATGAGAGGAAACGTTGTAGGTAGAAATTATACATTATAGGAAATACATTATACAGCTAATTCGTTCATTTACATGTCATATACATGCTGCGTGCGGAAAGGGTTATGTGTCTGTTTTAAGAAGCGCTAAGGACGTGTGAAACTGGAGACTGTATTGCTGGATCGCCTTACGCGTCCGAATTGTGCGCTCCCAGCACGTTACAGACGGGAAATCTTCAACCGCACGTTACAGTATCGACCTGATAGATAGTAACATAATAATGATGGCAGAAAAGGAACAAATAGTCCATCCAATCTTCCCAGCAAGTTTTTTTTTGTAATATCTGCTGCATCATGCAAGTTAGCAATGCAATGGTCACATTGGACACACGGGAAAATTTTTGCATTGCGGGTATTTGCTAATAGTGTCATCTATATGGAATCTATATGGTTTGGACATGCATTTTGGATATGCTAATCCTCGTATTGCATCGGGGGTTATGTACGCACATCCAAAACATTTGTTTAATCGCTTGTTAAGCCATGCACTAGTCTCAGTGTACGGTTTTGCATCAGCCCCAATATATTTAAAGAATAAAGGGGTATATTTTAAAAGGAGTGCACGTGGTATACATGTGCTCGTGCTACCCGGCACACACACATGTACACTGGATTTTATTAGGGATGTGCACAATTTTTTTTATTGGTTTGTTTTCATTTTCGGGTTCAGTGTGGACCATTTTGGTCCACTCCACAAATCCAAAAACGTTTTTCATTTTGTTTTCGGAAACGAACTGAAAAAAGAAAAAAAAACCCAACCCAACTCTTCAAATTTACTTAACTACAACCCCCCACACCATCCCGATCCCACCCCAAGACTTACTAAAAGCCCTAGTGGTCCAGCAGGGTCCCGGGAATTATCTCTCCCTCTTGGGCCTTCAGTTGCCACTAATCAAAATGGCGCCGGTGGCCCTTTGCCCTTACCATGTGACAGGGGCTACCTGTGCCATTGATCAGCCCCTGTCACATGGAAGGAGCACTGGATGGTGCCGACCATCCATTGCTCCTACCATGTGACAGGGGCTGACCAATGGCACTGATAGCCCATGTCACATGGTAAGGGCAAAGGGCCACCGGCGCCATTTTGATTCCTGGCAGGCCCGACAGCCTGAGAGCAGAAGATCGCTCCCAGGACACCCGCTGGATCACCAGGGCTTTCAGTAAGCCTTGGGGGGGGGGGGAATCGGGATGATGGGGGGGATTGTAATTAAGTAAATTTGAAGAGTTGGGTTGAGTTTTTTTTTTTTTTTTTATATAAATGTGCCCCTCCCCCCCCACGCTAAACCAAAAAACACATTTTTCCTGAATTTTTTGAAAAATCCATTTTGGGATTCGAGTCTCCCGAACCAGGATGAATTAGGCAATTTTGTTGAAATTGCCTAATTCATTCTAAACGAATGCACATCCCTAGATTTTATAACTTGCGCACGCAGGGGTGCGCAAGTTATAAAATCAGGGGTCGGCATGCGCAAAGGGGTGCACCTTGCACGCACCGAGCCGCGCTACCTTCCCCCGTTCCCCACCTCCCACCTCACCTTCCCTTCCCCTACCTCCTCCGCCCTTTCCCCCCTACCTTTTCCTTTGCTTTTTTTTAATTTCACAATTTACTTCAGCCCTGGAGCTGAAGTAAGTTGCGCGCGCTGTCCAAC
The DNA here is from genome assembly GCF_901001135.1 of Rhinatrema bivittatum. NCBI lineage: Eukaryota > Metazoa > Chordata > Amphibia > Gymnophiona > Rhinatrematidae > Rhinatrema > Rhinatrema bivittatum. Next base: position 177,561,255 of record NC_042615.1, read on the forward strand.
TGCCGGAGCACGATCCCTGGCACAGCGGCAAATATGGCCACTGTGCCAGGAGTCTGACCCATCCCTGCCCTACCCCCAGACTGCTCCGGTCTTCCGCCCCTTTTTGCAAGCCCCGGGACTTACACACGTCCTGGGGCTTTATGCACGTCGCTGGGCCTTTTTAAAATAGGCCCAGCACGCGTAACCCTTTTAAAATCCAACCCAAAAAGTTTAAATCAGACATGTTGAGGCTACGGATCTATGTTATATGGATAGAAAACAATTGTTTACCTTCTGGAGGGGGCCATGTTTTTGGTGGGGGTCTAGGTAGGCATCCAGTTGCCACAGGAACGATCATTCCTTGCTCCTGAAGCACATATAGAAAAGGAAGGCAGTTGCTGTCAGCTGTGGAAGGGTTTTCTCATACCTTTCTTGCTTGCATTGCTTAGTAGGGAGTAGAGCAAGTGGCAAAAAAAAGACACTCTGGCTGGTTGGGGCCAGTGCAGAAGTGGTGGACAAGGTGGCTGGGAATCCTGGGAGGTTCCTGCCACTAGAGTGGAAATGCAGCCAGGCCCAACAGTGAGTGATGATGTCATTAGAGCCATGACTTGGAACCACATTGGCTCGAAGCACCACAGGGGAAGGCAATAGGCTAAAGAAATAAAAGTACAATAAAACAAAATACAATTTTAAATAAAATATGGGGGCACAATAAGTGGTTGGGGACTCCAAATAAGCTCCCACCACATGCATAAACCCCCAGACATTTTAGGATGTTCAGGTAGCACTATGGCATGAAGGAATATGTACAGCAGCCAGAGGTTCTGGAAAGCCTATGCTGGATTCTTGGGAATTCAAGGAAAACTCAAAAGTGGGTTGCCTGTGTTATCCACAGGAAATATGATTAAAATAACTAAATGGGGCAAATTGATTGATGGGGTAACCTGGACATGCCACCATCACCTATATATAAATGCCAGGGCACATTTTTTTTATGCCAATGAAAAGCTAAGGAAAATGGGGATCACTAAATGCAGGGAGAGTGAGAGGAACAAACCTTAAGCCTAGCTCTCTCTCTTGTACTCCCTTTATTCACAATAATCTTGGAACCTAGTTCTTTTTCTGTTTTCCTATTTAGAATCTAGAGAATGTTATCCCATACACAGTGTGCACTCAAGCATTTTTTCTGCTTTCTGTGCTATTATCTTTGACACCTGAGAAAGAAACCACACGTCTTGAAAATTCTACCGGTATATCAAGTTGGATACTGAAATGGTTCCCATGTTGCTTGATGCCAAGGTCCTATGCCTGCTTGGAAAATGTCATTCCTAGTTCCAAGGATATCTTAAGTGAGGGTGTAGTGTTCTGTACTTCATGGTAGGTTGTAGGTAGGTAGGTTAGTATAGTTACTGGGGAATTGAAAATCTACTGGAAGACTCTGAATGAGTACTTGGTATGTGAAACAGGCAATCTATATGCTTTCAGATGACTGTTCTTGCAGTTGTATAGATGGTTTGTACAGCTCTTTGTTATTATTAGGGATGTGCAGAAGGAAAAAAATTGTTTCAATTCAGTTTTTGTTTTGCAGGGACCCAAATTCGTTGCATTAGTTTCATAGGGGGGAAAACCAATTTGTTGATTAGTTTTATTCATTGTCTGTTTTCCCATTAAAGTCAATGGGGGAAGTATTTGCAGCCTATTTTTGGCTGCAGAATTGGAGTTTTCTTATCAATTCTGATAAAACTTCTGGGGAGCAAACATCAGAAAGAGAAAATAGCTCCAAGGTACTTAGACTGCACAAAGTAGCACCAAAGTGGCATGAATAGCCTATGGCAATGTAAAGGGGCAAAGGGGTACCAGGAGTGGCAAGAGTGCTTTAACAGAGATGCAAAGCAGCAGTGAGAGTGTCAAAAACACACCACAGCTTCAAAAGAGAGCACCGATAACAAGTGCATGAATCCTTGAAGACAGGACGACAGGCAAAGTGGCAAGACAAGTGCCATCAACATCCTACAGCACAATGAAGGAGGAACATAGCAAGCAGAAAGAGTGTCAGAAAAAACCACGAGGCGACGATAAAGGGACAAAGCAGCAGAAAGACTAGCACCAACACACTGAAGAACCATAATAGTGGCAAGAACACCACAAGGAGTAGAGTGAGTCACATGGTGTATGGTAGCAAGGCAGAGTGGCATAAAATTGGTAGGGGCAAGACAGGCTGGCAGAGCAGAGGTAGTCTAGTCCCTGCGGTTTTGATAGGGGCAAAAAAGGCTGGCAGAGCTGAGGTATTCAGGTCCCTGTGGTTTTGATAGGGGCAAGACAGGTTGGCCCCGGGGAGAGTTCCCTTCCATTTGCGCAGGAAAGGGCTCCCTAGAATGGGTTCGCCCCTAGAGTGGGGTGTTTCCGTTGGCATCTAGTGAGCTCTCGCTTGACTTTTAAAACCTGGTGGATGTAGCAGATATACAAATGAGAATATTCAAGGCAGAGGCAGAGGAGGTTTCCATGTGAACAGCGGTTCAACATGGGTCAGCAGATGTTAAGAGATAGGCTGGCTACACCCGGGGAGAGTTCCCTTTCCTTTGCGCAGGAAAAGGCTCCCTGAAATGGGTTTATTTATTTTATTTATTTAGGTTTTTTATATACCGGCATTCATGAGAAGATCACACCATGCTGGTTTACATTAGAACAAGGGGTGCAAAGAACAATAAAACTATAACTAGTGCATCGGAGTTGCAGTTACAATGAAACAAAGGTAATAGAACTGGGAGAAAGAGAAAAAGAACAGTGTAGGGTTAACATAAATTAATAATTATTTACAGTGCCTAAGTGGCTACATTGTTTGGGAGGAAATGGAGGTGGTTAGGAGTTGTCTGGGAAGGCTTGTTTAAATAGCCAAGTCTTCAATCTTTTTCGGAACGTTGGTAGGCAAGGCTCTTGGCGCAGATTCGTGGGTTGTCACCTAGAGTGGAGCATGAGCCTTCACGTGTGGTGAGTTAATGTGGAGGAGGTTTTCATGTGAACAGCAGTTCTTGTTCAACATGGGTCAATGGGTACTAAGAGATAGGCTGGCTAGACCCGGGGAGAGTTCCCTTTCCTTTGCACAGCATTAGCAGTCAAGCCCTTGTAGGAATATAAGGCCTAGATGAACAGGCACAGCATTAGAGATCAAGCCTTCATAGGGACATAAGGCCTGGATGGACAGGCACCGCATTAGAGTTCAAGCCCCTGTAAATACCCAGAAGCTATTAACTGTACTTATGAACTTCAGCTGATGAGAAAGGAACATGAAGAGCTCTCAGAAATAAGAAAACCACTACTCAAGTCCAAATCTACAATTTCAACCTATGTTGTCTTTGTAGTTCACACAGTTCCTCTGTAAACTATGAGAACACAGAGGATGAGCTAGAGTGCAGCTACCAACAGTTTTCTTTAGTACTAGAAACATTAATGTTGGCACCTAAGAAAGATTTAGGGAAAATGACCCATATTATTAAGGTCATAAAAACTATTGAGCATATGAAATATGCAAGCTCCAAACATCTTAAGTCAGCTTTTTATGTTCTTACATTCCAAATGTTGCAAAACAGGAAAAAGAATAATCTGGAAAGAAGTGATGAACAAACACATGAAACTGAAATTAGAAATACTAGAACTAAACTCAAACAGGCACAGCGTTTGAGGTCATGCCCTTTTGGGACGTACTGCCTGGAACATTGACGGACAGGCACAGCATTTGAGGTCAGGCCCTTGTAGGGACGTACAGCCTGGACAGTGGATAGACTGGCACAGCGTTTGAGGTCAGGTACATGTGCTGATATTATCTGGAACATAGGAGGCAGTTGGAGCTGCTGCAAGGCTTTCATTTGCTTTTATTCATCTTGCCATTCACAGGGAAAATTTGGAAACCCAAGCAAAGGCATGATTATTTTCAAAAATACTAGCATTTCCATCAACTCTGGTACCAGCCTTGAGCGGTGAGGTCTCATGATATCCCCTGTCATTGAAAATACACGTTCAATGGCCACCTTGGTTGGTGGACATGACAGATATCACTAAGCCACTTGGCTAGGTGTGGCCAGACAGTGGACTTATGTGCCCAATATGCCAAAGGATCTGTCTGCATGTCCTCTGTGGGCTCAGAGATACCATGTCACTGACATTTCTGCTGGTGTCTCCTTTGCTTGGGTGGGCTAAGAGTCACTCATGCCAGCTGCTTTCTCTCTAGCCTGTAGCAGAACAGATGAATCTTTATGGGCAACATGCCTTTGGCTTACTGAAGTGGAGTTGGAGGATGTACTAGCTGTCGCTGACAGAGTACTGCTCATGCTTGGGCTAGCACAACTCTCTGAAGTTCCCACCACTGTTTCCTTCTCTGCTTCATGCCTAACCTGTCTCTGCCTATGGCGCTCCTGATCACAGACTTTTACTAACAGCAGGACCTTCACAAATGAGAGACTTTTGTAGGGCGAGTTTCCCTTTCACATGGGGATCACACACTGTGGTGAGCATGTATGTGTGGTCTTCTGTTAAAGGCCTTAATCTCTCTTGCACCTGCTTCTGAAAAAATTCCAGACAATGCAGAACCTCAGCTGTCATTCCATCTTCCTGTTTAAAGCCCTCCAAATTCTCCTCCAGAAAAATAACTATAGTGATTATGTCAACCAAAGTGGCACTTCTGGAACTCAGCTCTTCCATGACATCCTTGAAGGGCTGCAGGATTTTTACCAGGTGACTCATGACTAACCAATCATGATGCCCTAGGGGATTAATAAATGCCATATCATAACTAATACTCAATGAAATCCAATCCTTTATTTTGTGATTATAATGGAGCTATGTATCCTATAAATATAAGTACATTAAAAACAAACACACCTAAATCTCAGCTCATCACACCCATACCACAACACATCATGCTTTACCCTGATATCATTATACTCTCATTCATAACATAACTTACACTCACATCCCATAAAACCAACAGCTTATTTAACTCTGAAATACCCTGGTCTTAACAACCTTGAAATTACATTCTCACTGATGACTCATATAATAGATCAATATCATTTTAAACACTATACACCTTTTCACATATTTCTCTTATATCAAATATAATGGATCAATGTCCTTTTAAACAGGTATTCCCCTAATCTCAAACAAGTTCTTGAACAGATCTTCTCTCTCTTATCCTGAATATATTCCAGTCCGATGAGAGCCTGTTTCTCCCTGTTGAACAGGGCTTCTTCAGGGACTTCGTGTCCACGCCGATGGAAAAGGGGATCTAGAAATATCTTCTCATTGAAATTTCAACAAGCGAAATAAGACCTTCAGCAAATGCATGAAACCAACATTCTCCACTATCTGCAAGGGCTGGTCATCAAGGGCAATCGTTTCCCCAATGCTCCTGGTTACAACCTTTGAGGCTGCCTGCCTCCTATCCCGGGATAGCGTTACCGCACACCACCCTATTTCCTCCATAGTGGGTTGTCACTTCTGCCACATGGCAGGGGCTGCTGGCTAGCCTCCTGACTGCTAGAAGGTGCTTAGGGTGTGGGGTGACTCTGCTCCTTTTCAACCACTTTATGCTGCCTGGAAAAAGGTGTCTCCTAACTGGTACTACCACCATCCCCAGATAGCAGTACTGTTGTTGGGTGTTGCCACTTCATAGGATACATCATGCCAAAATTAGTTAGATGTCCCATTTGCTTGCCTCTGCTAATAGCCCTGGCATAGAAATTACACTGAGCAAAACGTGGGTCCTCCGTCACTTTAAAGTGGCTCCAGATCACATATTTATTTTGTGATCTCTTCTCTATAGCCTTTGGGGTTGATGCTGGCACTGGAGCTGAAGTAGTGGGTGCGCCCTGAGAAGCAATGCCAGGGGCATCAGTCACACTCTGTGCCTGTACTGACTGCTCTTCCTCATCATCATCATCAGTTTCATCTCTCCCCTGCAGCACTGAAGTGGAGGCTAAGACAAGACTAACTAATCCTCCTAAACCTTCTTCAGCTATTATTTCTTCCATTTCTGATGATGGGAATCCCACACAAGATGATTCTTCATCTGAATCAGAAGCAAACAGTGCCTGTGCTGCATTTTCAATACTAAGTCGAGTCTGCTATCGCACTGCTGCTTTTGGGTGTCACCCTTTATTCTTGAATGGCTCAGCCTCCCCTTCTCTCACCTCCAAAACTACAAGGTCAGAAACAGGTGGTGGCACATCATGTTTAAATTTCATTTTTTCCTGGATGGAACTGCCTGCCCCTCCAGAGATTTTAGATTGAAACAGGTCCCTTTTTAACCTTAATGGGGGACTGGCACTGCCTTTTGAAGTGCCTCCTCTGCCAGTCCCAATCACTCGACCAAGTCTAGCTTTCCCTAGCATTAAGGATTTAATGTCACTGCCTACTAGGGATTTCAATTAAAATAATTATTTCCAAAAGAGGCCCACTGGGGATTTGGCTTCAGAGAGCACCCCTGTCCCAATATATGTGAGTCTGCAACACTGCCTACAGACCGCTGTATGTGCTTGTGCAGGCAGGTGCCAAACTTGTAACTACAAAAGAGGCCCACTGAGGATTTGGCTTCAGAGACCACCTCTGTCCCAATATATGTGAGTCTGCAACACTGCCTACAGACTGCTATATGTTGAAGATTTAGGTTAATTATTGCTTTAAGAAAAATGCCTCATGTTGACTAGTAATTGGAATAACAAGGCCTGAAGAGGAAAAAAAAATATGTAATTTTCAGCCCAAGGCTGGTAATGGCTTGAAAGTGCAGAAATGAATGTGAGATAAGGAAGGTGCCAAGAAAGTTAAACAAGAAACAAAGTACTGGGTAAGCAGAATGTGTGATGTCTGAGAGGCACATGAAGGAAAAGTACCAGCAAACATAGGGGATGAGCGAGGGGAGGGGTAGAAGCATATGAGAACCATGTTTAACAGTGTATAAAAGGGTAATGCAAATTTAAAATGATGAACAACAGCATGGCACGAGAAGCAGTATGTTCCGTAATCGTCTCTGTTTATTCCCTGAAGGAAACACAATCTCATTCCTTCGGGTTCTACTATCTTGATTTTTGAATGCATGTATGAAATAAACAGGTACTGCCAATTCTTATAAGATCTCTAAGCTACAGCCAAATAAATGTTGTGCTTTTGAAACTGAAAGTCTGTTTCATCACTGGTAACTGTGGGGAGGAGAAGGTGTGGTAAGTTTCAAGGTATTTTAACATTTTTAGTAGTAGAGGATGGTTGAAACAAGCCACTGCTAGGCAGATAGTGAACTCCCTGAAAGTTCAGGTAATGATTCTTTGAACTCCCTGAGTAACGCAGCCCTCAGGTAATGAGCAATGTGCCTGCGGAGGCACCATGCTTGTAACTACAAAAGAAGCCCACTGGGGATTTGGCTTCAGAGAGCACCCCTGTCCCAATACATGTGAGTCTGTAACACTGCCTACCGACCTCTGTATTTGCTTGTGCAGGAAGGCACCAAGCTTGTAACTACAAAAAAGGCCCACTGAGGATTTGGCTTCAGAGAGCACCCCTGTCCCAATATATGTGAGTCTGCAAAATTGCCCAGTGCACTGACTTCTTGGCTTAAAAGAGCACAAGAGACTGTCTGAGTTCAATAAAAAAAAACCTGCAGTTAAATAAAAAGCATGACATTGCTTGGCATAGTAGCAAAAGGAAGAAATATCTTTTTCAATGAAAAAATTCTATCAAACTAGTTAGAAATTGAATATATCTCCCACCCACAACACCCAAATCCTGCTTGCATCCTCCTCCAGGGGGTAAAATATAAAAATAACCAGCAACATGCCACTGCTAGCAGCTTGTCTCAGTGGGACAGACAGAGAGACAGCTTGAGTACAATTAAAAAAAACTGCAGTTAAATAAAAAGCATGGCTTGCTTGGCACAGTAGCAAAAAGGAAGAAATATCTTTTTCAATGGAAAATTATATCAAAGTAACTAGCAATTGAATACAGATTTCAGACACTCAGACCAGTTCTGAGTGCAGCCACCTCCCCGGACCACCTCCCCAGATCATCCCCACAAAGAAAGTGGATGGCACTCCGTGTGCTTAAGGTATATATAGTTGTTGCATCATCAAGAATAGCGTCATGGAGCACTGAGTGAGAGTGGCGATTGGCTGCATTAGAAAAATGCTTAGCTCTGATAGGTTGCATTCTGGTCTCCTTGCCAACCTGTCTGACCCACTCTATGACAGGGCTGTGAGGTCACTTATGACTCACAGGAAAGGGCTGGTTTTTGCTATCTCCTGTTTCAAACTGCCGCTAAGAAATCACTGCGAGCCAAAATAATGAAACTAATATGATATGTTGTATTCGTGGGGGATCGCGATGCGTTTCACAAACCCAAGAATACATTGAAAAGGGACTTATGCATTGCGGATTGCCCATGCGTTGAAAATGAATGCACATCCCTAGTTATTATGCTATAAAATGGAAAGGAGGGAAGTTGCAGCTGTGATACTGTCCTGGCAGGAAGATGTCAGAAAAGACCCCAACAAACTTAAGGACATCAGTATATGATGCAAAAGAAAAGGTTCCCATGTTGCAGAAGTACAAGGAGGAGTCAATTCATACGATGAATTTGAGAATAGCATCAAAACATTTTAAACTCACCCTAAATATTGACTTCCTTTCTTATAAAACTGGAGTCTTGTTTTATGTAAAGTAGCACATTACTGTGATATAAGCTATATGAGGTACATAGAAAAATGGATGGCTTAGTGGTTTCTCTAGGATGTTAGCCAGATTTAGGTGGGGAGAAGCAATGATTCAATTGAAATAAATCCAGAGAAAAGGGGAGGAATAAGTTCAGATGCCAAAGAGTACAAAAGTTGGATTTAGAAAGCTTCAACATTAAACAGATGAGACTGTTGAAAAGCAAAATAAAAACTGAGCAAAGGCATATGGCAATACAGTAGGTAAAATATTAAGAAATAATTTTGGATGTTTTCAACAAAAACCTAATGCTCTAATAGGTGATATCTAACATTGAGATTCCCCGAAAACATGCACAATGAACCCTCAAGTTAAAAGCAGGATAGAAAAACCCAGTTTTCAGAATTAGTTCCGGAATTCACTCACTTTATTTTTATGAGCATGATGAGGTTCTCTCAGCATAGAAATTAAAATTTTCTGTAAATGAAAGATGGACAAAATAAACTTTCAGGATTCTTCACAATATACATTTTTTGTTTTTAGAATCTAGCAATTTAAGATTAATTTTCCTTATTAATCTTATTATTATTAATCCTGATCAATTCCTCTGTTCCCTACTTTGGTAGAGAATCAAAGATCCTAATATATATTAGGGAAATAATATTTTGAATCACAAAGGATCTCTGAGTGTTGCGCTGGAGGTCTTGGCCTGGCACAGCATTGGTACGGCTCTCTGAGGGATCCTAGAGGGCACCTGCCGCCAGGAGGCGGAGCACACAAGGAGACAGAGGCTGACAGGAACTTTACCAATAACAGTCTGGGAGCTCCATGGGTTGAGCCCTTGGTTTCTCAGACTGCCTGGGCTTAGGTGGGCCTCAAGGGGTCTCCCGGAGAGATGAAGGAGAGGTGTGTGCACTAAGAGGAGCGCTGCGTGGCTGTCAGTGAACAGGTGAGCTAGACTGGAACCGAGAGTACCGGAGACCACTGGAACAAGACAGGAACTGAAGGTCCTCCGGGTAGGATAGGCAGTGCCTATTGGTCCAGCTCAAAGAAGGCTGAGGGTGGTGTCGAGGCAGGCAGGCCTGATGATCACAGGAGGAGCAAAGAGAGGGTCCGAATGGAGTATAAGGGTCAGAGCCAGGGTATCCATCCGAGAATGGTCATCCAAAACAAGGGTCTTTTCCAGGTATCAGTCCAAGCATAGTCAAAGGAGAGCAGGGGTCAGTTCCAGGTATCAGTCCGAGTGTGGTCAAAGGCAAGCAGAGGTCAGTTCCAAGGATCAGTCTGGACATGGTCACAGGCAAGCAGAGGTCAGTTCCAAAGATCAGTCGAGGTGTAGTCAAGACAAGCCGAGGTCAGTACCAGGTATCAGTCCGAGAAGGTACTACCTGGGTGGCAAGATGAGGAACAGGATTCAGGAACGCAGGGACTCAGAAACAGACGCTGGAACACAGGAAGGACCACGGGAACACAGGAGCAAGACAGGAACACTGGAACAGGCACAGGAACAAGAAAAGCAGGAACACGGGAACAAGCACAGGAACAAGGAACACAGGAATACTGGAATAACACAGGAACGAGGTCAGCAAACTAGCTCACACAGAGGTGATGACCCAATTGCCAAGGCGAGGAACTGAGGGAAGGGCCTCACCTTAAATACTGTGCCTACGTGACGTCACTGGGAGGCATCCGGGCTGAGGTTCCCGCCCTGGGCCCTTTAATTGAGGGAGCATCAGGCACGTGCGCACCTAGGGGCGGGGCTGAGGATGCCAAGGATGCACAGCCCCTGCGGGAGCTCCGTTGTGAGGCCTGTGAAGCCGGAGGCATTCGGGACAGGCGCTGGGAATGCTGAGAGCTGGCTGCTGCAGCTAGAGAGGACGGGACGGAGCCCGCGGAGAGCAGCAGGCCCGGTCGCGGCACCAGCATGGCCGGGTCGCGCAACACTGAGGAAGTGGTAGGAATTGTAAAGCTGAATAGTTGATAAACAAAGGACCTGATTTACTAAGGCTTTTCTCTGTTCGGTGTCTATGCTTAGTAAATAAGGTCTTAACTAGGCTGTATGGGTCTTTTTCAGCCATCGTGTTTCTATCTTAACATCCTTTTAAGTTCCCATTTATTTTCCATGGTTGGGTTTGGACAATTTTTTAAATTGTTAGCCATTAAGTCAGAAGTCTTTATTTCAGAGAAGACACTGACATACCTATGTTTCAAATGGAAAACATAACATAAGAATTGCCATAGTTGGTCAGACCACAGGGCCATCAAGCCCAGTATCCTATTTTCAACACTGGTCACAAGTATTTGTCAGGATCCCAAATAGTAGACAAGCAGTGGCTTTCCCCAAGTCTACCAATTAATAACAGTTTACAGACTTTTGCTCCAGGAAACTGTCCAAACCATTTTTAAACCTAGATATGGTAATTGCCTTTACCACATCCTCTGGTAATGAATTCCAGTGAAGACTTAGTAACTTCATGGAGTTCCACCTAGTCTTTTTTTATTTTTTTTTAAAGAGTAAACAACTGATTTTTATTTACTTGTTCCACTCCATTCATGATTTTATAGGCTTTTAATGTACCTCCATTTCCCCTCATCCATCTCCTTTCCAAGCTGAAGACTCCTAATCTTTTTAGCTTTCCTCATAGGTGAGCTGCTCCATCCTCTTTATCATTTTTGATGCTCTTCTCTGTACCTTTTCTAATTCTGCTATAACTTTTTTGAGATGTGGCAACCAGAATTGCACATGGTAGTCTTTGTGTGGTTGAACCATGGAGCTATACAAAGATATATATAGCATTTATGCCCTGAATATCAGCTTTATGAGTGCTGCATATTCAAGTTCTAAAGGCAAACACCTCCAGTCCCTTAACAATACAGGATTTAGTGACAATATATTAAAAGCTGCAGAATTTTGTCGCTGAAGCCCCAACTCTGTTGCAATAGCGGACATTGCCATGACATTTGCTTGTAGATACAAATTCACTGCAAACTTCCTTCTCATCCTCCGTTCATCAGTTCTGCTTCTTCTCTTCCTCTAATCACCATCACTCAGCTATGCTTACTCTACTGAGCCAACCCAGTGGTTGCTACTGCCACTGCTGTGATCCCTCTCCACCATTAAACTGGTCCAGTTGCTGATCTTCTCCATCTAGACCTATGGCTAACATCATAAACTGCTCACTTTCCCAAGGAATCTACCCTGACAGGCTAAAAATATTCTCTCAAACCCCTTCTGAAGAAACCCAACCTGGACACAAGAGAACCCTCCAATTTCCACCCCATCTCTAACCTCCCTTTTCTTGCTAAAATCATGGAGAAATTGGTAAATACACAACTCTCAGATTATCTGGAAGAACACAAAATCCTCTACCCATCCCAATACGGCTTTCGTAAATCATTAAGCACGGAAACCCTCCTTATCTCCCTCTCAGACCACATCCTCATGGGCCTTGACAAAGAGCTCTCTTTCATCCTAGTCCTTCTAGACATCTCGGCAGCCTTTGACACCGTGAACCATGCCATCCTACTAAATCACCTTTCAGAAATTGGATTATCAGGATCTGCCCACAGATGGTTCAATTCTTTCCTCAGCAACAGAAGCTTCAAAGTAAAAATCAATAATAAAGAATCTCCAGACGTCAAATCAACATTAGGTGTACCCCAAGGCTCTTCCCTGTCCCCTACTCTCTTCAATATATACCTCCTGCCCCTCTGTCAGTTGCTCACAAACCTAAAATTAATACACTACCTCTATGCAGTCGACATGCAGATTCTGATCCCCATAACAGAATCCCTCCCTAAAAAACTCTCACCTACTGGGAAAACTGCCTCCAATCTATTAACTGCCTTCTCACCAGTTTGAATCTGGTTCTCAATGCGACCAAGACAGAACTCCTTATCATCTTCTCTGACCACTCGGCCCTAACCCATCCGACATCTCCCAACACCCAGATCACACAAGTAAGGGACCTAGGAGTAATCCTCGATAACCATTTGAATCTAAAGAAATCCATCAACAACACTACAAAGGATTGTTTTTATAAACTACAGTTATGAAAAGGCTCAGACCCCTCCTTCATTTCCAGGATTGTGCTCCAAACCACGCTCTTCTCCAAAACAGACTATTGCAACGCTCTCCTCCTTGGGCTCCCCATTTCCTCCATAAAACCATTACAGATGCTCCAAAATGCAGCAGCTAGAATCCTAACCAACACCAACCGAGGAGCACACATCACTCCCATACTCCGGTACATTCATTGGCCGCCAATAAAATACAGAATTTTTCACAAGGCCCTTACCACAATTCACAAAACCATTCATAATCAGCAACAACTAGACCTTCAGATCCCTCTCAAATTATACTCATCCTCAAGACCCATCAGAGAAGCATATAAAGGTACCCTGCAAGTTCCTCCAAAGAAATCCACGCGTCTATCAACCACTAAAGAACGAGCATTCTTTACATCGGATTCCGGCCATTTGGAATAACATGCCCACAGACCTCAGGCTAGAACCTTGCCCTCTAACCTTACAAAAAAATTTAAGACCTGGCTCTTCCTCCAAGCCTTCCCTTAACTTTCAAAACCATCCATTTTCTACCAGACAGGACTCCGCTTACCTGACTAGGTGCCCCGCCTAGTTTAGGTTTGATATTTTGCCTCTGTTTCTTTGTTTCATTATTTAGTATATTCAGTTTTGCTGTCCTTTGTCTATGGCTAACTTAGCCCCTCAAGTTACTACCTCCTTGTTATATGTAACTTTCGCCTCTTGTTAAATGATTGATTAAGTTCTACCCCTTGTTACATGTAAACTGATTTGATTTGAATTTATTCATGAAGGTCGATATAGAAAAGTGTTAAATAAATAAATAAATCTATCAGCAGACTGGCTTTGCTCTTCTTCTGTTGTGTAGCGGCTCTGGCCGTGAGCGCCGCAACCAGACCCTTACCTCCATGCTCCTGGACCTACTCCCGCTTCTGGAGGCCTGGTTTGTGCCCTGTTCGGTGGCGTCCCCGTGGGGGCCGTGCCACCGGGAAGCTTCCCATGAATGCCCTGCTTCTAGGCACACGCGTGCCACTTGGACGCTTTTCTAGGCTGTTTCCCACCAGCGGTGACTCCGCCCAGTTCCTGACGTCAGACACTGCGGCCTTGATAAGCCGGCCGCGGACATTCAGTCTTTGCCTTGCAACGGGTTTAACTCCCGGTTCCCTGTTGCGCTGTGCCCCGGAGTGAGCTGCCTTGCTATTCGCTCCGTTCCTGCTTGCCTGCTACAGTACCTGCCTGGTTCCAGTACCCGAGTCCTGCTACAGTTCCTGCCTGGTTCCAGAACCCGAGCCCTGTTACAGTACTGATATACTGTCCTAGTCTGGTTCCAGTTCCCAGTTCTGATCAACAACCTGCCTAAGTCCCAGCGGTCAGGCCCCTACAGGCTCCTCCCGGGGGGGCTTCGGCTTCCAAGGGTGAAGCCGCCTAAGTCCCAGCGGTTGGGCTCCTACGGGCTCCTCCCGGGGGAGTACCAGCTTCCAGGGTGAAGAGCACCTCTACGTCCTGCCTGAACATCTGCCTCCCGGCCTGCCACATACTAGAGACATTGACCACCTTTCTCAGTCTCCTGCAGGTCAGCCCAAAGGTCCACTAAACTAAGACTCCATAACAGATTGCAAGGCCATGGACTCGGCAGATGTGCCCGCTCCCTCGGATCTGCCCGGGAGGGCCCGGCAGATGCTACAGCATCAGAGCTGCATTGATACTCTGGCAGCCACGGTGGAACGGCTATCCTCTCGCATGGAGTCCTTGCCTCCTGCTGGCAGGGTCCCCGAGGGACACAGCTCTTCTGTGACTCAGCTACCGGCACCCTCGCGCTACGCTAGAGATTTAAGGACCTGCTGCGGCTTTCTGAACCAATGTTTCGTACGGTTCTATCTGTTGCCTCGGCAGTTCCCTTCGGATGCAGTGAAAGTGGCATATATCCTGTCTCTGCTTGATAGGAAAGCCTTAATATGGGCTTCTCCCCTTTGGGAAAACAATGATCCTTCGCTAACGAACTTACAACAGTTCATCTCAAACTTCCAACAGACCTTTGATGAGCCCGCCCGAGTAGCCACGGCTACATTTTTTTTTTTTTTATAATTTTTTATTTTTGATTTTCATTAATTATAACAGCAAAAAGTATACATAAACTGACACAATCATTTAATAATAATTTACCTCAAAGTAATTATTTCAGATTTACTCTTATAATCAATATAGCAATAATAACCAGGAAAAAGTTGTATGACCCTGGAATATTCAAACTGAGCGATTTTAAAACAGGAATATGTATTTATCATACTTTTATTTTTAGTAATAGAGATTCAACAAAATCTTTACTTTTCACTCTCATTCATTTTCTGCATTTTGGGGGTGTGAATCTAGAAATGACTGAAGTGCTGAAACCTCATAGAAAACATATTTGTTTTCTTTATACCAAATTTCGCATTTACAGGGATATCTTATAAAAAACTTGGCCCTTCTAGCCAGGGTATCAGCTTTTAATTTAAGGAACTCTTGTCTCCTTAATTGAGTAACCCTTGATAGATCTGGATAGATCCAGATCTGTTGACCATGATATTTCTGTGTTCTATTTCATAAAAATAAATGCAATACTGTGTCTCGTTCTAAAGGAATCATAAATGAAACAAATAAAGTTTCTCTAGAGGTAATATCCGTTTCTAATGTGGTTTCCAGGACGTCTGAAACATTCATGGACTGCTCTGATTGCCCATCTCTTGTATTTGATTTTTTAGGAATATAATATATTTTCGCCAAAGCTGGAATACCCTGCTCTGGTATCTTCAAGATTCGTAATAAGTATTCTTTCAACATTTCTTTTGGTGAAACCATTCTCAGAAATGGAAAATTTAATATTCTTAAATTAGAATATCTAAGATTATTCTCCATATACTCCAATTTTTACACATTCACAATGTCTGACAACCAAATTTTTTTGAATAATTTCAATTTTACTCAAACATTCTTCCTGAACTTCCAATTTAACATTATGATTAATAACAGTTTTTTCTACATTTATTACTTTTTGTTGAGCTTCTATGTGTGTTTTTATTAACCTTACTAGCTGTACCCTGCCACGCATTGCTGTGGCTGAGTCTGATTAAGTTGGAAAAAACAGAACAGAGCCAGGGGATATCTGTAATATGTTTAATTTTGCAATGTTTGTGGGTATACAACATTTTTTATTGTTCCATCGTTAGTGCAGATATACAAATTGTCAGGTTTGCCTACTCGTGAACATGCAACATAAAATTGTCCACGTGAGAAGCAATCGGTTTGTAGATGTAAACCGCAGGTGTGTAAAGATTGTCCTTGAGCTTTGTTGATGATTGCAATTCCCAATCTTATTGGGAATTGCAATCTTTTAAATTGAAATGGCATATCTGTTGGAATGATAGGGATGCGAGGAATGAGTACATCTTCACCTTTGAAAGGTCCTGTCAAGATTGTAGCTTCTATGATATTGGTCCTTAAATTTTTGATAGCAACACATCCCCTTTGTTTCTCCCAGAAATTTCATAGCCTTGCAGTATGGACACACGTGTGTCATAGAACCAATGAGAACATGCCGTATGAAAGTATAATCCTGATGTGGGTTGTATTGGAAAGCAAGTCGATTATAATGTTTGGCCAGTTGATGTGGGATCCATGGCTGACATTGAGGTGCTGTTGGTGATAGAGGGATTTCAGCCACTGTCAGCGTTTCATGGGCATGGTATTGTGAACGAAGGAGATTGTGAGCAGCGGAACGTGCTTGCCGTGATCGCAAGCGTGCCTCTAGCAGTCTGGATGCACGTTGCTCGGCCGCTTCCTGCTGTCTTCCTACAGCTATTCTTTCCTTGTTGTGCTGTTTTTTTGCTGCCCGTTCCTCCTCTGTGTGCCTAGTTCTAAGGTGTTGTGCCGCTAGCGCAGCATGAGTAACCCGACGTAAGTTAGATTTTCTGCGAGGCATCAATTTGGTGAATTGCAAGAGATGTATGAATGGTGTGTAAAAGGATCAAGGGAACTGGGACTGTAATGTCCGAAGAGCAAGAGAAATGCACAGGGCAAAAATTAATGCCTTCTTAGGTAAGAGGATCCAGACCTTAAAAAGTAGTTATGACGCTGATAGATAAAAAATGAATTGGTGTGTATAAACGTGGTCAGTCAGTGGGAGGTTGTGATCCTTAGGGATAAAAATAGGGGAGTGCCTAATCCACCTAGTAATGTGTCTGTAGAGAAGTTTCTTTTGGAGGGCTAATCTGCTAGCTTTCAGAGATCAGTAAAGGTTAGTTTTTGTGTTTTTCTTTTACCCCAAATGAACAGCACCAGCAAAGAATAGTTTAAATATGCAAGCACACCTTCCTGGTCCCCCCCCCCCCCCCAACCCGGCGAAATAGAGCAACCCACGCTACAGCCCCCCTCTCGGGAGATGTGGAGAATGAGTGCCCCCCCCCCCCCTGTGAAAAACGTGCGGCGGAAAATGAGAACATTCCCCCACCGTGCTTCTCCCCGGCTACCTGTGTAAACTGTCAGCCGGTGGCGAGGGTGTATGCTAGGGTTTGTTCCGCCGGCTGCCATGTCGCAAAACTTCACTGGTGAAAGTGGTGCGTCAGGATTCTTGACCTAGTAAGGGCAAATGTCCGCTGAGAATATGGCGCCGACGGGCTCTTGCCCTTACTATGTCACATGGTGTACCAACGTCATTGTTGTCTTCGTATAGCATAGTAAGGGCAAGGTTTGCCGGCGCCATTTTAGTTGCTGGCATCCGACGGCCCTACTGAATGTGATGTGTCCCGGACAGTTCCTGTGGTGCCGGCGGAGAAGCACGGACTTGTTTCAGGTGTAGTGTGTGATCGGAGTGCAGTGCATAGGTGGGTGGAAGAGGGTACTTTAATTTAAAATCGGAGGGTGTGTGAAATGCGTGGCTTCCCAATGTAGCAGCCAGGAATTCATGTTTTGGTGTGTTTTGGGAGGGTGGGTGAAGTAAGTGACATTGGCAGGTGTGTGGGTGGGGGTGTGTGGTGTGATGAGTTTGGATTTCTGTGTGTTATGAGGAAGTGTGAATGAAAGACAATAGCCCTGTGTGGGGGTGGGGTGTGGTGTGTGAGTGTGTGTGAAAGGTGTAAGAGGTTGCGCTTGCGCTGACGGCCACCAGATGTCTCTGTTTTGTGTAAGCAATTTTTAACCTTGTATTACCTGTCACAGGTGTGACTTATATGTAATATAAGTGTATAAGATCTTTCCCGTATGGGAAGTGAATGTTGTGTGCAAATTTGAACGCATTCGGTTAAGCGGTTGGCGAGATTAGCGATGACGTACAAACTATTTAACATTTTTATTTATATAGATTATTGCAGTCTCAAGTGATTTAATTGCAGAACAAATAATTTCCATGGTAATCTCAGACGTCCCAGGTTTCACAATTATTTCCATTTCAGTCTTATCCTCCTCACCTCCCCCTGCAGAAATTTTTCCCATCCCTTGTACATCCGATAATATTTTAGTATCTGGAGATAAAAAGTCTCCATTCTTATCCTTTAGTAATAATGGTGGGGATGGGACACTGGGACTCAATGAGATGACTTTGGCCTAAGAAGTGGATTCTCGCTCTGAACCCATCTCTACAGCGGCCGCTTCCTCCGGTTTTGAGTTTGTTGCCAACAAAAATAAAGAAGATATCTGGGGTTGGGTTGGCCCAGGTAAGGGAGACGATGACATAGCCTCCCTAATGCGGGCTTCCACTTTGTATGAGGCATAAGAATTAATATAATATTTTCTCCTTCTTTATGTTCAAATCTCTAATTTCTCTTTTCCCAAGGGTTTACAACATGGAGGACAAAGGAGGGATTCTATTATTTTTACTCACAATTTCTTCTTAAGTTCTTACTCAAAGTGGAAAAGTCCTTTACAGTTCAACAATGCCGCACGCCCCTTTGGCGCGCGTGGCTTCGACTGCGCGCCACAGGGAAGTCCGGTTAAATCCTCCTGGTCCCTCCCCCTGATGACGTCAGCGGCCCAACATACGCTTTCCAGGAAGTAAAAAGTTCTCCTCGGTTGCTGGCACCTCGAAGCAAAGGGAATTTTCCAGGGTATTGTTAGTAGGGCCGGGAAATCTCCTCACCCTTTCTCCCTCTCAGAGGCCTCATTTTCTGCCGCAGGGGAGTCCGGTTAAATCCTCCTGGTCCCTCCACCTGATGACGTCAGTGGCCCGACGTAGGCTTTCCAGGAAGTAAAAAGTTTTCCTCGGTTACTGGCACCTCGAAGCAAAGGGAATTTACCAGGTAATTGTTAGTAGGGCCGGGAAATCTCCTCACCCTTTCTCCCTCTCAGAGGCCTCCAGCCACGGCTACATCTGATCTGCTGCAACTCCGTCAGGGGGCTCGCTCCTTGGCAGATTATGCTATGGAGTTTCGGACTTTAGCCCAAGAAGTAGGTTGGCAGGATGGTAGTCTTACGGCCATCTTCTTGGAGGGTCTCTCCGGACGCATAAAGGATGAGATTGCTGCTCGAGATCTGCCGGAGGACCTCAACACCTTGATAGAGATGGCTGCCCGCATTGACCGCCGCCTACAACAATGGGCCAAGGAGCAGCGCTCCTCTCTCCACAGTCCTGCTCTTGGGCCGGCGAGACCTGTGTCTTCTCCTAAGATTTCTCGTCCAGATGCTCCCACCTGCGAACCCATGCAGCTGGGATGGGTCCTTCTCTCTGCTGAAGAGAGGCAACGTCGCCGTTCGTTGAAGTTGTGTTTATATTGTGGTCAGAAGGGCCACTTCTTGGCATGCTGCCAGGAGCGTGCGGAAAACGCCAAAGCCTAGGAGGTCAGGAGGAGCTCCTCCTAGGCTGTGCTACAGCTCCTCAATGTACCATGCCTGTTACCCTGGAATACCCTGGAGGGTCCATTGAGACGATGGTGTTCCTGGATTCTGGAGCCGGATGTAATTTCATCCTGCAGGACTTAGTCTCTCAGTTGCGAATCCCTACGCATAGATGGGAGGTCCCGTTACGAATTACCTCTATCCAGGGGACTCTCCTTCCATGACCTGTCCTGATGTCCACGGCGCCCATTACTGTCCGCACCGGGGTGATCCATTCAGAGGAGATAGCCTTCCTAGTGTTGGATAAGGCTGTCCACCCTTTGGTGCTAGGGTTGCCATGGTTACAGAAGCACTCGCCCATGATTCAGTGGGATACTTTACAGATTGTCAAGTGGAGCCCTTTCTGCTTAGATAATTGTATGAAAATGCCTAAGACTCCCGCACTTCCATTAATGCACTTTGCCTTGGGTCCTCCTGCACCTTATGAGGACTTTACGGACGTATTTTCTAAGACCAAGGCAGAAATTCTTCCACAGCATCGTCTGACTGCGCTATAGACCTGTTACCTGGTACTATGCCCCCCACCGAGGAAGGGTGTATCCCTTATTACCTGAAACCCGGGCCATGTCCGAGTATATTTCAGAGAATTTGGCCAAGGGGTTCATTCGCCCGTCCAAGTCGCCTGCAGGGGCAGGCTTCTTCTTTGTCAGCAAGAAGGACGGCTCGCTGAGACCGTGCATAGACTATCGAAGCCTAAATTCCATTACTAAGCGAGACCGTTACCCGCTCCCATTAATCCCGGAGCTCCTCAATAGGCTTCAGGGAGCGAAGATTTTCACAAAGTTGGACTTACAAGTGCTTATAACTTAGTCAGAATCCGTTCTGGAGACGAGTGGAAAACCGCTTTTAATACCAGAGACGGGCATTACGAGTATCTTGAGATGCCTTTCGGCTTATGTAATGCTCCGGCAGTGTTCCAGCACCTTATGAATGAGGTGTTACGGGGCCTTCTGAACACTTGCGTAATCGTTTACCTCGATGATGTGTTAGTCTACTCCCAGGACCTGCTTTCACACCGTCAGCATGTCCGTCAAGTGCTGAAAATACTTAGGGAGCATGGTCTGTACGCGAAACTGGAAAAATGTAGCTTTGAGAAGACGTCCCTGCTGTTCCTGGGCTACATAGTCTCTGCAACAGGCTTTCAAATGGATCCTGAGAAAGTGGCGGCAATTAAGAATTGGTCCGGCCAAAGGGCCTTAAAGCGTTGCAACACTTCCTCAGCTTTTCCAATTTCTACCGTCACTTTATTCCTAACTACTCCCGTATTGTGGCCCCGTTGACTGCCCTCACCCAAAAGGGGGCAAACGCAGTGGATTGGCCTGTTCCTTCCTGCCAAGCCTTTGAGGCCCTTAAGGAAGCGTTCTTGTTAGACACCTGCCTTCATCATCCGGATCTCAGTCGGCCCTTTGTGGTGGAAGTCGATGCCTCCAATGTGGCCGTGGGGGCCGTACTGAGCCAGTACTCTGATTCTGGACAATTGTTACCTTGTTCATATTTCTCAAAGAAATTCTCGCTGGCAGAGAGCAACTACTGTGTTGGTGATAAAGAGTTGCTAGTTGTGAAACTTGCCCTGGAGGAATGGAGACAGTGGTTGGAAGGAGCCAACCATCTGGTTACGATTTACACCGATCACAAAAATTTAGCATTCTTGAAGCAAGCCCAACGCCTGAACCCAAGGCAAGCCTGGTGGTCACTGTTTTTTGATTGGTTCGACTTTACCTTATGCTATTGACCCGACTCTAAGAATGTTCGAGCCGACGCGCTCTCGCGCTCCTCTGAGGTCGAAGAGACTCCTGACACGCCTCAGTATATTTTGGATCCTGTGAAAGTAAGCCTTGCAGCAACCTTGGTATCCTCCCAAGGGAAGACCATCATTCCACGTCGCTCCCGGAGAGCAGTTCTCACTTGGGCCCATGACTCCCTCACTGGGGGCCATGCTGGCTGTAAAGGGACCTTAGACTTGTTGAACCGATTCTACTGGTGGCCGATGGTGAGACAGGACATCCAAGCTTTTGTGGGCTCGTGCCCTACCTGCGCCATTCAAAAGCCGCTCATCGGGAGGCCAAGGGGCCTGTTGCAACCATTGCCCATCCCGGTGGAGCCTTGGACACACATTTCCACTGACTTTGTCGTGGACCTTCCTGTCTCAGGAGGTAATTCAGTCATTTGGGTGTCCGTAGACCGATTCTCCAAAATGGCACACTTTGTCCCCTTGCCAAAGTTGCCTTCTGCACCTGACCTTGCAAACCTCTTCGCTCAGCATATCTTTAGACTTCACGGTCTCCTGCAGGATATAGACTCCGATCGAGGACCACAGTATACTGCTCGGTATTGGAAAGCACTTTGTAAACACTTCAATGTGCAACTTAGTCTTTCGTCTGCATTCCATCCTCAAAGTAATGGGCAAACGGAAAGAACTAATCAAACCTTGAAGACATTTCTCCGTTCGTTTGTGAATGAAGTACAAGATAATTAGGCCAAGTTACTCCCATGGGCGGAGTTCTCGTATAATAATCACACGCATGCTGCTACTGGAAGTTCGCCTTTCCTAGTCGTCTATGGGAAGCAACTTTGACTGCCCTTGCCTTCACCTGAACCTAGTGCACTCCCGGCAGTGCAACTTTCAGCCCGCCAGCTTCTTTCCTTGTGGATGTCTATCCATGGAAAGATCCGTAAGGCCGCCCAGTCTGCCAAGAAATGGGCAGATAGGCATCGTCAGCCAGCACCCATCTTCCTCCCAGGAGACCGCGTCTGGCTTAGTACCAAAAATCTACAGCTACGTATTCTGTCTCGAAGACTAGCTCAGAGGTTCTGTGGGCCTTTTCGAGTCACCGAATGAGTGGGAGCAGTCTCGTACCAATTACACCTATCCTCCTCCATGCGCATACATGACGTGTTCCATGTGTCATTGCTGAAGCCTCTTGTTTTATCCAGATACCACTCCCGGGCTCCTGAACCATCGGACCATTCAGTACCGGACGAGGTTACGTATCAAGTACGTGAGGTCTTGGATGTCTGGTTCCATCGACGCCGCTGGGAGTACTTGTTTGCCTGGGAGGGTTGCGGACCAGAGGATAATTCTTGGGAACCGGCCCATAACATCCTCGACAAGGACTTATTATGGCAGTTCCATCTGGACCACCCAAGTAAACCCGGACCGGCTAACAGGGGGCGTAAGAGGGGAGGTACTGTTGCAGTTCTGGATGCGAGTGACACGACCAGACCCTTACCTCCGTGCTCCTGGACCTACTCCCTTTCTGGAGGCCTGGTTTGCGCCCTGTTCGGCGGCATCCCCGCGGAGGCCGTGCTGCCGGGAAGCTTCCAATGGACGCCCTGCTTCTAGGCGCGCGCGCCACTTGGACACTTTTTTAGGCCGTTTCCTGCCAGCGGTGACTCCGCCCAGTTCCTGACGTCAGATGCCACAGCCATGATAAGCCGGCCGCGGACATTCCGTCTTTGCCTTGTAACGGGCTTACCTCCCGGTTCCCTGTTGCATTGTGCCCTGGAGTGAGTTGCCTTGCTATTCGCTCCGTTCCTGCTTGCCTGCTTCAGTAGCTGCATGGTTCCTGCTTGCCTGCTACAGTACCTGCTCGAGTCCTGCTACAGTTCCTGCCTGGTTCCAGTACCCGAGTCCTGCTTCAGCTCCTGCCTGGTTCCAGTACCCGAGTCCTGCTACAGTTCCTGCCTGGTTCCAGAACCCGAGCCCCGTTACACTACTGATCTACTGTCCTAGTCTGGTTCCAGTTCCCAGTCCTGATCAACAACCCGCCTAAGTCCCAGCGGTCAGGTCCCTACGGGCTCCTCCCTGGGGGGCTTCGGCTTCCAAGGGTGAAGCCGCCTAAGTCCCAGTGGTTGGGCTCCTACAGGCTCTTCCCAGGGGAATACCAGCTTCCAGGGTGAATAGCACCTCTACATCCTGCCTGAACATCTGCCTCCTGGCCTGCCACATACTAGAGACATTGACCACCTTTCCCAGTCTCCTGCAGGTCGGCCCAAGGGTCCACTAAACTGAGACTCCATAACCTGTTGGGCTATTCAGCAGCTTGCTGCTCTTCCTCCACTAGGTCATCCCAGCAGCTGCTACTGCGCTTCTCCCAGATTGAGTTAAGGTGTTAGAATAAGGAAGGGAGAGAAAGAGAGGATAGAAAGGTGAGACTGGGGTAAAGGGTCAGAGATGAGAGAGGAGGCACTTTTGGGAGGAAAAGAAACATGCTGTCATGAGAGAGAAGGTGTAGTATGAGAAAAGGGAGGTAAGGGAACTGGGAAAAGAATGAATGATTTATAAAATAAAAAAACAAAATGGAAATAGAACAAAATGATGTCTACACAAGAACCTTTTGAAAACAATTTAATATTTTAGAGAAGAAATTTTAGCATTTTTATAAAGTTAATCTGTACTTGTTTTTACTGTATGCTAGGACAGTGCTCTCAAGACTTCTTTGCTTTTGTAATTACAACTAAGCTGTAATCATTGTTGCCAGATATTTAAAAGTTCAAAGTAGTCCGATATGGGTTGGGAGAGTCTTTCTGTGGGGAATCACCTTTCAAAGATCAGAACAAAAAGAACTTTGCTTGAGGAGGGTCTGGTCAAAATAAAAAAGATAAGGCTGGTGGAAAGTGGCCTGTCCTCACTCTGTCATAAGGAGGATTGAAGTTTGTGCTGATGGCATGCAGGAAGAAGCAGAAGGTATCTCAATGCTGTTAATGGCAAATAGCCCAAATATAATCCAACCTGCTCACATTGTTTCCCGTGCACTAAAGGAAAAAACTAGACTGAGTGTGAAATATCCCAATTTGACAACATTTTCTGCAGTTTTTGTGAAGCTTGGGGGCATTACAATCTTTCTTCATTGTTCCAGGACTATACTGAGTTTTAATGGTGTGATTTTCAGATAAGAACGTGACTGAATTTATGTTAACTGAATATTGTGCCAGTGGTCTCAAGCCTTCTTTGTCTTTGTAATTAAGAAAATTGGAGTTATTCCTTCCCTTCCACACCACCCATCCATTCTCTTTAGTAGCTCTACAAAGGCTGATTCCTTAAGTGGGAAAAGAATCACCTGGTGGAATTGCTCATTTAGGGGCTTACAATCTAATGGAAACTAATATTAACATCAGCGTTAAAGTAAGTATTATCTAATGCATGCCTATCACGGCATTAACATGTATTCTTTGCATGCACATTATTGCTGGTTTCCTCATGGCAATATTAATGTGCATGCAAATTAAAGTATAATTGTTAAACTGATTAACTTAATTTAAGATTTCTATTCTGATTGTCTTGGCACATGGCCAATTCAAAGCAGATTACAAAATTACAAACTTAATGAATAAAAACATTTACCAGATGGTATATACCTGAAAAGCAAGATTAAAGCAGAACATATTCCTTCAAACATACAGTTTCTACACCCACTATATTTCATCCAGCACCCTCTACAAGAACAAGTTGTCAGACCTAAAAGTATATAAAAACATTAATATAAAACTAAGTAGATTAATGCATTACAGTCATCCCATATACCATTAGGGATATACATTTGTTTAAAACAAAAATGCAAAAGGCAACAGACAAGACTAATTAAATTAATTTTGGGGGCCATCCAAATGAAACAAAGCTTATTTGTTCATTTTATTTAAAACTAATGCATCAGGTCCAGGTGTAGGCCCAAAACTGGGTCCTCGCCTAGGGTATAGGCTGAGCATAACCCTAAAGCCTTGGCCTAGGCCTGAAGCTGGGGCTTCACCTAAGACATAGGCTGGGGCCCAACGCAAAGGCCATGGCCTAGGCCTGAGCGTGACACTGGGCTGATGACAAAGCCTCGGCTGAGACCCCTGAAAATTAAAAAAATAAAATAAAAATTATTACCTGATCTGTTGGGTAATCTGATGAAGGTGGGTCCTGATACTAGGGCCTCAGCCTAAGTTGGAGCCCAAGCCAGGCTCGAAGCTGTGACTCAATATGGAGGCCATGCCTACTCTGCGACCCACTCGGGAGGCTGGGTACTGATGCTTGAGCCTTGGCTTAGGCTAGAACCTGAGCCCAGGCCCGATGCTGCAACCTGACCTGAAGGCCAGGTTCCAAAGTTGTGGCCATGGCCTGGACCAAGGCCTGACACCTTTACCCGACTCAGAGATGTCAGGTCTGGGTCTGGGCCTAGGCCCCAGTGTCGAGACCCAGTCTTTTGGATTAGGTTACGGCATTATGCCTGGGTCCGGACGGAGGCCTAGGCCCTGGTATCACCTTCTTTAGACAGAGGCTGCAACGACCTACTTCAGCCTTGGCCTACACAAGTCCGAGGTTTCAGCTTAGTTCTAGCCAGCGGATCCCCACTGGACTAGGTAAGTGGGGGATATGGGGGGGATCCTGGCCCTGGTATTTTCTTGGGAGAATGGGAGGGAGGCATTGTTTTAATTTTTAAGCCTTCTTTTTTTAATTGTTTGATTTTTTTTTTTAACACGAATAAAACAAATCAAGCAACCCCTGAATCAAAATTTGTGAAGAAAAAACACTGAAATGAAATGTTTTCCCCCCTGCACATCCCTATGTATCATTGTAATACCCACCAGGGGTAGGTCTGCATTCTAAAGTATATAAACAGATACTTACTGTCTGGCTCATTTACATTTAAATCCCTCTATCATCCCAACATTCTTCAGTGATGCTATTATTATGACTTCATTAGGAATGAATGCTGGAATTACTATCCTGCAAGTGTTAACACAACCCTCCTAATGTGGAAACATAGAATGTGAAACCTCCACATCAAGAAAGAAAGAATATGACTGCAAATAAGACCCATGTATTCTACCTAAAATAATTTCTGGTGCAGTGCCATTATCCTGGTTAATCATTGGCTTTTTCATCACTCCTTTACAATGAGGGATTATCTATGCTTTTCCCATGTTTTCTTCAATTCTATTACTTTTTAGTATAGGCCATCTCCACTGGGAGAACATACCTTGATTCCAACAACCTTTCTGTAAAAAGCATTTTTGGATGTTGCTCCTGAGTCTACCCCATGGACCTTCATCTAGGGCACTGAAATAATGGTTCATAAATAGTAACAACCCAAGTAAATGAATAAATATAATGATATTTTTTTTTATCAAACTACTTTAATACATTTCTTCATGAGCTTTTGGGAGCTAATACTCCCTATCTCAGATTAAGACAGAATGAGTAAAAAATGACATTACTAGAAAACATAAGTGAATGATAAAAGGCATTTCAATGAGAGTTGGGGGTGATCAGAAGATGATAGGTCATATAATGTTATGCCTTTATTTTCTTTTTTATTTACCTCATGCTTTCTCAGTGGTAGCTCAAGTTAAGTTACATGCATGTATCATAGATATTTCCCTATTCCCACATGGTTTTTAATCTAAGGGAGAAAAGGAAACTACTATGAGACTTACAAAGTGGCAGTATTCGGTAAATTCTACAGGGAAAAATACCACAGTGGTATTTGGTCACAAAAATTGCAAGATTGTGCTTCTTTGGATTATGGTACCAACATGTCTTAAAGAGACTCATTGTCCCCTAACTAACATGCACTCCAATATGCATAAAAGACCCCATTTCTTACTCCCTTGGAGGAAGGTGAAATGGAAAAAAAAAAACATATTTAATGTTTTTAACCTCCAGGAAAGGCCCTGCGATCAACCCCTGGCCTTTGACTTAAAAATCAGAGCCACAGAAGCTGGGCCTCCCACCATCCAGAGCCCCCCATGCACTTACAATAAAGGCATTGTGATGCAATGGAGCCCAGAGTAATCCCTAGGCTCCTGAACCAGCAATGGCCATTTTTAACATGGTACCAGCTACCCCATCAGATGATAGGGACAAAGGAATGGCCTGGACAGCTCACACCATTTTGAGAAATTCCTGCTTCTGGGCCCAGAGTCTACACGGTGCTTTGAGCCCCCACTATATCACCAAGGCTTCTATTATAAGGGCAGATAGGGTCTGGAAAGTGGGGAGCCTATCCTCCATGGGTATGATATTTAAGACAAAAGGAAGGGGTTGGGTGTTAGGGGGTGCTGCCTGATACAGATTACATCAATATAGACATCCCGGCTATCATTCTAGGAGATTTTAATCTCCATGTAGATTCTCTCCCCTTCTCCTCCTCCTGCGAAATGTTCCTCAATTCTCTGATAGCCATTGGCTTTAGACAACTTATCACATCTCCTACACACAAAGCATGTCACACACTCGACCTTATCTTTGTTAACTCATGTATTCACTCTCTTAACTCACCCTCTTGCATTCCAGTACCTTGGTCAGATCACTCACTCATGCATGCACTCCTCTCCTTAAAGTCCCCTATTTCATACAACCCATCACACAGTAACACCATAATCTTCAGAAAACCCTGCTCCACAGAGGATCTGATCTCCTCACTCACCATCTCTCTCAATGATCTAGACTGCTCCACTCCTGATGCAGCTCTTGCTTCATGGAATAACCTCACTAACAACATAGCCAATGAAATATGTCCCCTCATTAGCAAAGAGCTATACCAAGCACCAAAAAAAAAAAAATAAAATCCCTGGTATACCCCTGAGCTAAAAAGAATGAAAGTAGATCTCAGACTTAAAGAGCGAACATGGCGCAAAGACCCTATCCCGCAACAAGCCTCCATATACAAATCTGCCCTTCACAATTACAGACTCTCCACTCTCAAGAAGAAACAGGACTACTAAAATACATGAATGCAAGTTCAATGCTAAAGCGCTATTTGCTTACATCACAAACCTCACTAAATCTGCCCCCACCCTATCACTGATGAAGAAGCCAAAAGCAAAAGTGAAGAACTCGCCCACTTTTTTCATGACAAAATAGTAAACATTCTACACTGTTTCCCCACCACCCCCACTCCTGTGAACCCACTCCTGAAAACTACTAACGCCATCCTTGATTCTCTTGATCTCATGTCCTCTAAGGAAATTTAATCTATGCTAAAAAAAAAAATCAAACCAGTAACCCATCCCTCTGATACTATCCCAACTAAAGCACTGTTTTCTATTCCAAACATCATCGCCAAACCCTTAGCCAACATAATTAACTGCTCCCTCGCCCAGAGCAAAGTCCCTGACACTCTAACACATGTGTTGGTCAAACCCCTCCTTAAAAAACCCACACTTGACCCTAAGAATCCATCCAACTACCGTCCTATCTCTAACCTTCCCTTTATAGCTAAAATCATGGAAAAGGTGGTTAATTCCCAACTCATGGATTACCTTGACACCCATAATATTCTTCAGCCATCCCAATTTGTTTCCGTAAGCATTTCAACACTGAAATCCTCTTACTCGCTCTCACAGACACTCTTCTCAAAGGACTAGATCAAGGTCAATGTTATATCCTTGCCCTCCTTGACATCTCCGCAGCGTTTGATACCATAAACCACAACCTCCTCCTTGCTCGTCTATCAGACATAGGCATATCAGGTTCGCCTACCTCTGGTTTAAATCATACCTGTCCATTAGACAATACACAGTAAAAATTGGAAATTCTGAATCCTACTATATAAGAACAGTTAATTGTTAAAGTGCAACGAGCTACACTTATCTCACAAAACAGACGTCGCAGAGGTTACAATTTTTTAGATTTTTTGTGCATAGAATTTATCTAGAACTGTGGACCATCATACCACCCTTGGTTGTTTAGACAGTAAGTCACATTTTCAACCTCACAGGGTCATGTTTAATCATCGGTCCATTAAATGTCTTTTTTTAAGTTGTTTCAAAATGCTGCTTTATTTAAATGTTCTCTTTATTACTTTTTTCTTCTTTTTTTCAAATTATAAAATCTTGTGTATTTAAGACGGAATTTCCTTACTTGTGCGGAGCGCCGCTGCGCTTCCGACCTTTATCTCCTGCGCTGCCGCGCTTTTGTCTCCAGCGCTGCCATGCTTTGTAGGCGAAAATGCTCCTGGATTTTATATTGACAAAGTAAACTTCCGATTGAGTGCGCTCACACGATTTAGAGCTCCTGCAGTCTGACGTACGTTTCGCGATTGCGCTGCTTCAGGGACTGATCGGAAAGTTGTAGAATCTAAGCTTGAAAAAGTGCAAGGTTAATTCCCGCCAAAATAGCTTCAGTGTTTAAATGCTTCTGTCAAATTCATACGGTATTTTTTTTTTTTCCCATTTAAATTTTATTAGTTTTCAAGTAGCACAGTTGGTAGCAATAACATGAACTTGCAATCAACAGTACATAACGAGAAAGCAGATAGAACATACATGAACATCATATAACACTCGATAACAAAAGATAGAAAGATATTCATACAAGCTCAGGGCTAGTAACATGTAAACCCCTCTCTCCCCCCCCCCCCCCACCCTCCCATGCATGCAGAACATACCTTACAGTAATTGTAGAATGTGCAATCTACACTACATGACAACTTACATAATCATGCTTCGATTCATAAGCAAAATATTGATTCAGAAGCAGAGTATCCAACCACCCTTGCAAGAAATGTTGCCCTGTCTACGGGCCCGTAGCAGCCCGATATTTATGAGCCTTCGACTAGTCTCAATTTGAAGTTGCCATAGATAGCTATGTCATATGCCCTATACACCAGTATACATGCAATTACTGCAACTAAACATGAATACCAGCCAAAGCAGGGTGCTGGACCATACATATTAGGAAAGATTCAGAGATTAACATATATAGCCTTCACAACGCCCCGGCTGGTGGCTGAAGTGCTTTCCAGACCTTACAATGTTTGCCGATTTGATCATTCTGTAAAGCCGTGAGATAATCCAGCCTTTTATGTCTTTGCAGTTTTGTATAGATTTCCTCTATTGTGGGAACCTTGCTTGATTTCCAATAGTAAGCTATGGTGATGCGTGTAGCTGTGAGAATGTGCGTACTTAATTTTTGTTGTATTCCCGTGAGGGAGTCAATGGGCGCATTCAATAAGGCAGTTATGGGCACCAAAGAGACTGGTATGCCAAACAATTGGGTCATCCATTTACTCACAGCTTGCCAAAGAGGGGCTATCTGTCTGCATGCCCACCACACATGGAGATAAGAGCCGGGATCCCCACACTACCGCCAACACAAAGGGGACACAGAAGGGTAAATAGTATGGAGTTTCACTGGATCTAAATGCCAGCGGTATAACATTTTATAATTGTGCTCCTGCAGGCGAGCAGACACCGAACATTTGCTTGCCAATTGAAATATCTGAGTTTTTAATTTGGTAGATATCTGTATCCCCAAGTCATATTCCCACTTTACCAAATGAGGGGTAGCGACACTGTCCGCAGTGGTAAGCAGCGAGTATAATTTAGACACCTCTTTGGCCATTTTATCAGCACTGACGCACATATTCTCAAACAGAGATCTAGTATTTCTCATATTCTGTTTGAGACGCAAATCTATTAGAAAGTGTCGGATTTGGGCATATGGTAGAAAGCTATTGGGTGGGAGGTTATAGGTGTCCAGGAGCTGCGTCATGGTCATAATTTCCCCTCCCCGGAGCAAATGTCCCAAAGTGGAAATACCCCTCTGGTGCCAATCCTGGAAAACGGCTGATTGATGGCCCATCACAAATTGCCTATTATGAGCAATATGAGATTGGTAGTAATAAGAATGATTCCCCACCACCTTCCCCTTATATCTGTCCCAAATTGTAAGAGTAGTTTCCAAAGACCAGGGGATACAAGAAATCAGCGTCCAGGTGGATCTGGGCTGCCATGGCAAAGCCGCCATGGGCACCCTGCCTATCATAAGTTGGCCTGCTTGAACCCACTGCTTAGAATGAATGGTTTTATGCATATCAAGCACCGCCTTCAGCTGTGCAGCCACGTAGTAAGCTTGCAAGTCTGGAACCCCAAGCCCGCCCCGTTGCCTAGTCTGATATAGGATTCGCCGGGCCACCCTAGGGGGCCTCCGACGCCATATGAACTGAAAGAGCTTACGCTGTGTCTTTCGCAAAAAGGTATTAGACAGCAGGATTGGTAATGTAGTAAAAAGATATAAAAATCGAGGCAGGACATTCATTTTAATGATGGCAATCCGCCCAAGCCATGAGAAAGATCCCCTATGCCATGTGTCTATATCTCTATCAACGGCCTTAGAGAGAGGTATGTAGTTAAGAGCATAAAGATCCTCCAACTTATTATTAATATGAATGCCCAGATATTTCAAGGACTTTTTAGCCCATCGAAAGGAGAAAGTTCTAGAAATTTGTTGTATTTCTTCCAGGGGTAAGTTTATGCTCATCAACTCAGATTTTTCTAGGTTTACTTTAAACCCGGACACCCCACTAAATTTGATTAATTCGGATTCCACTGCTTTGAGAGATCTGGTTGGGTGCGATAATGTGAACATGATGTCGTCAGCGAAGAGTGACAGTTTAAATGAGTGGACACCCAAAGGAATTCCCAAGACATCAGAGGATCTCCTAATTCTAGTCGCAAATGGCTCTAAAAAGATAGCAAAAAGCAACGGCGAAAGGGGACATCCCTGACGCGTTCCTCTCTGAATGGCAAATCTATCTCCATACCCTCCATTAACTTTGACTGTCGCCTGCGGCGCATTATACAGTTGTGTCATCCAGTTCATAAAGAAAGGCCCAAAGTTCATTTTTGACAAGGTACGAAATAGAAAGGGCCAGTGGACCATGTCAAATGCCTTTTCCGCATCAATTGATAGCAAGGCAGCAGGAATTTGCTCCTTCTTGGCCCACCATACTAGATCCAAAATCTTTCGCACATTGTCGGCCGCCATCCTATGAGGAACAAATCCCACCTGATCAGAATGTATCAGATCAGGCAAATAGTTATTGAGTCTCAGCGCTAAAAGTCTAGCCAAAATCTTTAAGTCCTGGTTGATTAATGAGATCGGTCTATAAGAGCTACAGGCAGTGGGGTCTCTCCCCGGCTTGGGTAACACCGTAATACCTGCTGTATTTGACTGAGCCAGCAAAGCGCCTCCATCGCGAAGATAATTAAAGAAATCCGTGAGATGAGGACTCAGGCAGTCTGACAGGGTTTTATAGTATTCCCCAGGCAGGCCATCTAACCCTGGCGATTTCCCGTTTTTAAGTGATTTAATTACCCACTGTACTTCTGTGCTAGTAATGGGCGCATCCAAGGTCTGCTGCTGCTCTGGAGTTAAGGAGGGTAGTAGGATATCGCCCAAATAGGTGGTAATATCCTCCTCCTGGATGTGGGCACTGCGACTATATAGCGAGGCATAAAATTCTGTAAAACATTGCCTAATTTCTGTGGGATTCCTTGTCATCGGTCCCTCTTTATGTTTGATTTTTGTGATAAGGCTTAATGCTGCTCGTGCTTTCAGTTGCTGTGCCAAGAGCTTGCCTGCCTTATCACTGCCTTCATAAAACTTTTGATGTGCCCGTTCTAAATTGTGTGCTATTTGTTTGTCATATAGAGCGGCTAATTGGTCTCGGGCCGCCGTCAATTGTCTATACACCTTAGGAGATTGCGTTCGATAGTGGCGCTCCGCCAGTTGTGCAATATCTAGCTGCAATTGCTTCAACTTGCTCTCCCGTACCCTCTTGTCCGCAGATGCCTTAGCTATGCAATAGCCTCTCGTCATTGCCTTTGAGCAATCCCATATACTGCTCCAGGAGAGTTCAGGGTCCGCATTCAGTTGAAAATATTCAGCTAACTGCTGAGACAATTGTTGGGTAAAGGATTTGTTTTTCAATAAAGAGATATTTAATCTCCAAAACCTCTGTCCTCCAGAACTACAGTGAGTCTGTAGATCAAACCACACCATCCCATGGTCAGACCATGTGATTGGTTCTATTTCGCACATACTAGCTTTCAGAACTAAGCATTTATCAACCAATACATAGTCTATTCGGGAATAGGAGTTATGAGGCTTGGAGTAATACGTATATGTTCTAGATTTTGGATTGTTGTGGCGCCATAAATCCACCAAATTTTCCTTTTTCATGAGCTCCCTCAGCAAATTTCTGGCTTTCTGGCTCTGTGCGGAAGGAGTAGAGCTACCCAGATGGGAATTATCTAAGTCTGGGGAGATTGTGAAGTTAAAGTCTCCGCCCCAAATAACAGTCCCTTCGCCATGAGTATTTATTAGACTTTGCAGTTTGGCTAAGGTCTCTACAGGGTTAGTTGTGGAGGCATACATAGATATAAGGGTGTATAGGTCATGGCCCACTTTGATTTTAAGAAAAACAAATCTGCCCTCCGCATCAGTAATAATGTCCAAATGGTCAAATATTAGGGTAGAAGATATAAGAATACCAGTGCCAGTATACCTATGATCTTTCCCAGCGGCAGCTAAGTAAACATGAGGGAACTCTCGAAAGTTCAGCAAATGCTCATGTCTTTTCCTTATATGAGTTTCCTGCAAAAATAAAACATGAATTTTCAATCTTTTAAGGTCTTGTTGCAGTAAATAGCGTTTTCTATACATGTTGAGACCTTTGACATTAAGTGTGGCAATTCGTATAGTCATGGCTCAAGATGTATCAACACAGGCGGTGCATAAGAAAGAGGCATGAGTGCCATTGGGGCCAAAGTATCATCCCCCCCAAGAATGTTGGAAATACCATAGAATAAACAAGCATGTCGACAATATAGTGGAAAAACATTCTGACAAACAGTTGCAAGTGTAGTCTGCATTAGGAGGTAAACCCCCTGTATCAGCATGATCCGCAAAGCTAGGTCCGCGGATCCCCTAGAGAGGGGACTCGCCATTTCAAACAAGCAGCCCATGCTTCCCGTCTCCCCCCCCCACCCCAAAATCGACATTTTCATAATAAAAGCAAGTTAACCCGAAATGCAAATCAACTATAGTAAACTGTTAAATAGAGTTGCGCCCATCCACGCAGCACATCGCAGTGCAAAAGCAAATTACCCTAACGGTAGGGTAAATGAAGGAAGCTCACTTCTCCACCCTATCCCCGATTCTCAAGACAGGGGGAAGGATAAATGCACTACCAGTCAAATGACACAGGCAGTTCCGATGCTGAAAGAGTCATCCTTGATCCGAAAGGGCCTCAGACGCCATGCCATTCCTGCGAGCCGTTTTTCTCCTTGGCCTTTCGACCCTCTGCCATTTTGAAGCCCTACTGAGGCGTGCGCTGGAAGACGCCTTGGGTTGCTCGAGGAGCTCCGCTTGTATGCCTGCCTCCCGTAGGACCCCCGCAGCTTCAGACACAGTTTTAAGGCGATATGTTTTCCCCTCACGCTGGAAAGAAAGGGCAAAAGGGAAATTCCACCTATATTTGACATCCGCTTGCCGCAGAGCCGTCGTCACCGGTCGCAACTCGTACCTCTTCCGGAGTGTGCTCGCGGCTAGATCTTGGAATACCGCTACGTTTTGCCAGTCCCAGGTGGCTTTCTTTCTGGCAATACTGAGGATTTGTTCTTTTTGGACATAGCTTTGAAAATTTAAGATTATGTCTCTGGGCCTTCCATCCCTCCGAGCCCCCAAGGATCGGTGAGCGCGCTCAATTAAAATGGCGCTTGCCGCTTCCTGGCCACTGCGTTCGGGCCCAGTATTGGCTTGATCTCTCAGATAGCTGCAGAAAGCTTGAGCTGTGCTCAGACAATTCTCATACTCCTCGGTTTCCGGAATCCCTCTCAGCCTGATGTTATGGCGTCGAGACCTGTTTTCCAGATCCTCGAGTTTGTCCGAAATTGATAGCAATTCCGTGGTTGTTTCAATCTTCGCTGCTTCCAGCTCTTTTAGATGGGCCTCCTGGTCTTCCAAGCGGACATCGAGATCATCCACCCTGTGGCCTAAAGATAAGAAGTCGTCCCGGAGCTCCGCAAAAGAGGCTAGCAACTCTTTTTTATTATTTTTAATTTCGGCACGTAAATCAATAAGCCATTCCCGCATTTGACTTTTGGTAAGTATATCCGCCGTGGCATTGATGGGCTCCGCCGTCTGTTGAGGTGATAAAAGCGGAGCCTCCTCTTCTTCCCCGTCGCCGTCTCCCGCTTCACATTCAGAGAGCTCGACACCGGCCTTCCTAGAATCCGCCGCCATTCTCGTGAAAGAGAACTTTTGCAGCTCGCTTTTCTTTTTCGGATTCATCGGCCACGGTATCACTGACAAGTAGTAACCTCTGTATGCTGCGTAGTTCTGAGACAAGCCGTAAATTTCGGGTTTTAGAGTGAGGTGGGTTCGGGAGCGTTGAAGTTATGCGGCCATCTTGTCTCGTGGCGAACAGCGCCCCCCAAATTCATATGGTATTTAATACCTATGGAGATAACAATAGAAATAGTACCACACATATATTTTTGCACAAGGACTTCTTAACATAAAAATGCACTTTTCCCAATGGATTACAGTCTCATCTTACCGCATTCGGGCCGGTTGGAGGAACTTTTAGTTGCACATTTTAGAGATTGCAACCACAACTTTTCAGATATCAAATGGACAATTTTAGAAGTCATTCACCCACACTGGAGAAAGGGAGATCGAGTTAAGAAATTACGCCAACGTGAACAACGTTGGATTTTCCAATTACGCACAGTGACCCCTGGTGGCCTCAATAAAGAAATAGAGTGGATTCACTTTATGTGAATCCACTCACCTGTAAAATCAAACACACAGGTGCAGTAGGGTGATTCTATAAAATCATGCCAGATCTCGCGGCAATTCAGCAGAACGCCGACAAGAGGATTAGGCGGCTGAATGCGGTAAGATGAGACTGTAATCCATTGGGAAAAGTGCATTTTTATGTTAAGAAGTCCTTGTGCAAAAATATATGTGTGGTACTATTTCTATTGTTATCTCCATAGGTATTAAATACCGTATGAATTTGACAGAAGCATTTAAACATTGAAGCTATTTTGGCGGGAATTAACCTTGCACTTTTTCAAGCTAACCACATCCTCTGGCAGTAAATTACAGAGTTTAATTGTACGTTGAGTGCAAAAGAATTTTCTCTGATAAGTTTTCAATGTGCTACTTGCTACCTTCATGGAGTGGTTCCTAGTTATTATCCAAAAGAGTAAATAACCAATTCATATTTACCCATTCTAGACCTCTCATTATTATAAAGACCTCTATCAATCCCCCCTCAGTCATCACTTCTCCAAGCTGAACAGCTTTAAATTCTTTAGCGTTTCCTCATAGGGGTACTGTCAGTGTTCCATCCCCTTTATCATTTTGGTTGCCCTTCTCTGTACCTTCTCCACTGCAACTATATCTTTTTTGAGATGTGATGACCTGAATTGTACACAGTACTCAAGGTGTGGTCTCACCATGGAGCGATACAGAGGCATTATGACATTTTACATTCCTAATAACTCCTAACATTCTGTTTGCTTTTTTGACTGCCACAGCACACTGAGCCGACAATTTCAATGTATTATCCACTATGATGCCTAGATCTTTTTCCTGGGTGGTAGCTCCTAATATGGATGGAACCTAACCTTGTGTAACTATAGAATGGGTTATTTTTCCCTATATGCATCACCTTGCACTTGTCCACATTAAATTTCAACTGCCATTTGCATGCCCAATCTTCAGTCTCACAAGGTCCTCGTCAATTTATCACAATCTGCTTGAGATTTAACTTCTCAGAATAATTTTGTATCATCTGTAAATTTAATTACCTCACCCATTGTATTCCTTTCTAAATCATTTATAATTATATTGAAAAGCACTGCAGATCCCTGAGGCACTCCACTGTTTACCTTTTTCCACTGAGAAAATTGACCATGTAATCCTTCTCTCTGTTTCCTGTCTTTTAGCCAGTTTGTAATCCAAAAAAGGGCATTGTCTCCTATCCAATGACTTTTTAGTTTTCTTAGAAAGGGAGACTTTGTCAAACACCTTCTGAAAATCCAAATACACTATATATACTGGTTGACCTTGATCCCCATGTTTATTAACCCCTTCAAAAAAATGAAGCAAAATTTGTGAGGCAAGACTTCCTTTGGGTAAATCCATGCTAACAGTGTCCCATTAAACCATGTCTTTCTATATACTCTGTGATTTTGATCTTTAGAATAGCACCCACTGTTTTTCCCGAAATTGAAGTCAGACTCACTGGTCTATAGTTTCCTGGGTCATCACTGGAGCCCTTTTTAAATCTTGGAGTCTTCTATGCTTAACGATGCTCAATGTTTCTATTTCATGTTATTAGGATTAAACAAAAACATTAAGCAACAACATTAAGAATGAATTTTCAGTTCTTCCTATGTTTCCTTATAAATACTCTTTCCTTTTCCCAACATAGGCCTAAGTTTCACCTAATGAAAGGATTTATTAGGGGAGAATTATGAAGATCTCATTGTAGTCAGATATTACATGCTAACTGGCAGCACAATATAACCTATTGTTTGTTAGTGTACTTATGTACTTTTATGAAAAATCCAACTTCCCTATTAAAGAGTAAACATATCCACCTGTCATGCTTATGTTCAGATGAATTTACATCTTCTTGACGATTCCATCATCCAAAATAAAGTGTGTCTTTTTTTAACCTAAAGTTCAGATGGTGTGTTAGCAATCTGACATTCCTCAATGCTGTCCCTTGCTTATTATATTCACTCGTGGCAGTCAAAGTGTGTAACACATGTTGCCTCTTATGGTAGCACACACATTTTAACATTCAAATGTGTCATTTTCAAATGCAGCACATTTACAGAAGGACCCGTATGCATTTGAAGATGTTTAAGGCAAGCCACGTTATTTGATTTATATGATTTAGGGTATGAATGACTTCTTTATCTTATATGCATTGCTGGTGGCTGAATAACATGCATATTGAATACCTTGCATAATAACTGAGTTAATTCATTTATTGCATGATAAATGGCTTAACACAACTTTATAAATGAGGTCCTAAGTTCAGACCTAAGGAAGTGGAGTGTGACTTGCAGACCTTCAGATACCTGAAAGATTTTCATGAAGCACGATCTTCAAACCTTTTCCATTGGAAATTAAACAGTAGAGCTAGGTTCCCGAAATGAAACTCCATGGCGGATGAATCAGAACCAACATCAGGAAATATTTCTTCATGGAAAGGGTGGTGAATGCTTGGAATGCCCTTCTGGAAGAGGTGGTGAGAACGAAAACAGTAAACAAATTCAAGAAAACATGGGATAAACACTGGATCCCTAAAGGCTAGAGGTGGAAATGAAGAAAAAAGTGCATGAGTCTAACCTGCATGGAGCAGCAGCTACTTCCTCTAACAGAAAGCATGGAGATTAATACCATTAACCAATTAATTTTCTTGATGTTGATGCAACTGTAACATCACTCTTTGCTTTGACAGCAGGGAGAAAAAAGGGGCCTTTGATAGCCAATGTTGGGCCCTGATTTTTATGACCAGCATACTGATTCTCAGACATTAGGGAAAAAGCACAGGACTGCTTCTAGGGCCAAGTCTAAAAGCAAAGCACGTTCAAATAGCATTGTATGAATTATCAGGAAGGCTACTTACCCTGTAAAACTATGGCTAGAAATAATTTTGTTATGGGTTTTACAGTTCCTTTGTTTTGATTGTTAATATTACTACCCTTATCATAAGTATTGGTAAAATCTGCAATTACATCCCTTAACAAAGCAAATGGGGGTATTTTATTTATATTCTACTTTTTTTCAGCACTTCAAAGTAGATTACATTTAGGTACTGTAGGTATTTCCCTGTTCCCAGAGGCCTTATAATCTAAGTTTGTACCTGAGGCAATGGAGGGTAAAGTGACCTGCCCAAGGTCACAAGGAGCAACAGCAGGACTCAAATGCTAGTCTCCTGGTTCATAGCCCACTACTCTAATCACTAGGCTACTCCTCCATGCCTGTATGGAGTGGCAGTTACTAACATAAAAAACTTGCTGTGCAGATTGGATGGATCATTTGATCTTTTTCTGCCATCATCACTATGGGGGTCATTTATCAAAGTGCTATATGGCGTTCACACATGTGTTAAGGCATTTTTGCATGCACCCAAAGTTGAGATTTGTGCAATGTTCTCTCAACCTAGCTTGATGTTACCCAGATAGAGAGTCCATCAAGCTAGGTTGAGAGAACATTGCACAAATCTCATCTTTGGGTGAGTTTCCTCACTCCGAAGGTCACCAAATCTTCACAAGAGATCACTGTTCTGTTTGTACATCTCACTTTGAATGTCAAAGTGGCCCCTAACCCCTACACTAATACCTAAACCTCACCTCAAGTTACTAGGTGGGCCTCCCATAGAGATATAAATACCTATCTAGTGGGAGGGCATTACGACTAAGTGTTCTCTCTCTCTTTCTCACAACATAGTCCCCCCCCCCAGTATTTGTATGTAGTAGTGCAAAAACGTTATTGCAATTTGCACTGAGATAGCACTTTTCTTATCACATGCAATATTTAGTGCATTTTGATAAATCAAGGACTATGTTACTATAAAAAGTCATAAAAAACAGTGGTTTGATTTGAACAGTGGCTTCAAAAGCTCAGAGCCTGCTGCTCCAACCACTAGCCTACTCCTCCTTTAACCTTCTGACAGGGGGTGAATTTCCAGGGTTGTAACAGATAGTCAGTGAGTCAGTAATAATATTTCTTAGGAAGTGCAGCAAAAAAACATGTTGTTTAGGCTTGGATCTTTATTTCCTGAGAAGAAACCATGGGCTGCAATCTCTGAGCTCAATGCATCATTTCCTGTCTCAGATTGAATTGCACCCAAAATAAAACTTTAAATAAAAAGAAAACTAAGTATTAAAAAATTACAAGAAAACACCAAACCTGAGGTAGGGGAGGTAAAAGGAAGCTCCTGTTCAATTTTTAAAGCCCCGGGAGCATCCTGGTACTTATGGTAATAAAGGGGTACATTTTCAAAGGTACACATGGGTGTCCATGTGCGCATGCTACCCGGCACACACACATGGATGCCCGATTTTATAACATGCACGCAGGTGCGTGCATGTTATAAAATCGGGGGTCAGCGCACGCAAGGGGGTGCACAAAAGTGCATCTTGCACGTGTCAATGCCTACGGCCTTCCCCCTAATCTAACCTTCCCTCCCCTTCCTCTAACCCTCCCACCTCCTAGCCCTATCCTAACCCCCCATAATTCCTTTAACTTATCTTTTGTGCAGGCTCCAGACAGGCGCAAGTTGCATGTGCCGGTAGCCTGCCGGCATGCGAACCTCCAACTTAGCTGCAAATGGCCAATGTGCCGGAAGCTTCTTGCCCTGCCCCGCCCCTAGACTGCACCACCTCCACCCCACCCTTCCCCTTTTTCAAAGCCCCGGGATTTAGACTTATCCCGGGGCTTTAAGCAGGTTTCGGGCCTTTATAAAAATCGGCCTGGCGTGCGTAACCCCCTCTATGCGAATAAATCCATTGGATTTATGTGTGTAGAGTTTTGAAAATCTGGACCAAAGTGTATGAAAACAAATAAAATATATCAAAATCAGGGAAACAAAGTCTCAGGAAGAAATGAGAAAATGATAAAAACTCTTTCCTGACCCTGGATGGGTTTTAAGATGTAAAAAAGATGCTTAAAAAATGATAATATATAGCGTTCCTATTAAAGATTGAAAAACATTTTAAAAAGCAAAGCAGACCCTAACAATCATACAGGGTCATTCTTTATTGTGCGATCTGCCAGTATCGCATGCGATAAGGCCCTACCACACGTGATAACATCACTGTGGAATTATTCAAATTTGTGGAAGGGGAGGAGTGTGTGCAGGGTTTGTGTAGAGTTATCTCCCGGCAGCACTGCAGGCAATAATGTTTTTTCATTATCAGTGGCAGCACTGTGGGACATATGGTGCTATGGGAGTGTGCGGTATGGCTGCACCGCAGTGGGTGAATCCGCCCGGCCGTCATGCGGCCGGCTGCCCACTATTGCCCCCCACCCCTTTTTCTCGAGACATATTATTCCACTTTAAATATAGCAGAATGATTAATCTAGAGTGTAGTGAGGATGATAATAGGCTTTTTCAATCCCTAAAATATGTTTTATTTAAAAATTGGAAAATAAGGAAGTTAGACACTTTTGAATTTTTGACATTTTAACGAGATAAAAGAATGTTTAAACTTAGTCTAAACTGGACAAGAATATCATGCATCTTAGAAATAATAGGGATGTGCCCAAAGTAGAGCTGCTGACTATGCCCTAGTGAGGCCCCAGCTTCAGGCCTAGGCCAAGGATCTGGCATGCTCGGTCATTGGCCGAGGCCCAAAGCAGGGACCACAGCCTATGCCAAAGTGTGTCGCCTGGGTCTTGGCGGAGGAACAGGCTGACACTGAGGCCTCGGCCAAGACCCCAAAAAAACAGGGTAGTTAAAAAAAACTCTAGTGTATTCACCTCAGTGGATGGCACCTTTTTGACGAATGGCAATGTCTACACATGTCCGAGGCTTCGACCTAGTCACCACCACTGGATCCTTCCTGGTCCGGGTAAGTGGTGGCCAGAGGGATCCTTGCCCCAGCATTTTTCCAGGGCATGGGGATGGGAAGGAGGCCTAATTTTCATTTTTTCTGCTTTTTTTTTTTTTTTTTTTTTTAATTGCTTGATTTTGGGGTTTTTTCACACGAAAAAAACAAGCCAAGCAATCCACAAACCAAAATTCATGGGAAAAAAAACCCTCCTATATACAAACTGAATAACAAAAACATTTTTTTTTCTCTGCACATCCCTATTTGCTTAATTAGTAACATCTGAGGGAAAAAATACTGCCATACTTATCCAATCTTCTTGTTCCATATCAGCCTTACGTTTTTTTCAACAAGAATTACTGGATCTCCATTCACCAAAGATGATCATACTTGAATACACCCTTGAAATATGTTTCTCTTTTGTAGCTCCCAGCCTTTGGAACTATTTTTGTTTAGGATAGTTCCTTGAGAAAGACTATCTTAAATCAGGAAGCTTCTTAAAACCTTCCTTTTTACATAGGCCTGTTAAGATTAGTGTTTTCTGTACGATGATAAATGTCATTAAGTTTATTTTAATTACTGTCTTTTATTGATGTTGACTTTTAATTTATGTTTTTAATTTTTTCAATTTTAAATGCATGCTGATTATGTATTATTTCTTTATATAATTTTATTTATCTAATATATTTTGTTACTTTTTAATTATATTTTATAAGTACATCTCTTTAATATACACATGTAAGAAATGTGATTCATCAAAATTAATAAAAAAAAAAATAATTATAAACAGGGAGGTGATCATACATGGTACATTTTTTAGAGAAAAGCTGTAGGGAAGGAGAATCTCACAAACAAAGGTGATTTTTATCTTGTTTATCAAGACAGGATGGAGGAAAGTAGCACATCCCCAGAGAGGGATCTGGATTTATTTTTAAACAAATGGGCAAAAAAAAAATGAATAAGGTCATTTTCAGTTCAAATAAATATACAAAACAAAAATTAGCCTCAGATAAAACTATCCAAAAATATTGTGGTATTTTTGCATTAGTGCATTAAAAAAAAAAAAAAAAAGGACTTCCAATTGCCCCAGATTTCAACCCAATTCCATACCCTGAGCTCAGCTCAAGGCCAGGTCCCATCACTAAGGCCCAGGCTTGGGCTAAGGCCTAGACTCCGATCCAATGCCAAGGCCTGCTAGATGCCAAGTTCTAACTCTGAGGCCCAGGTCTCGGCCTGGGACTATCCCTCGGCTTGACACTAGGCTTGGTTTTATTGTCATGGCTTGAGGCTTAGAAAATGGCTGAGAAATTGTCCATCACAGAGGCTGAGACCAGGGCTTGGCCTAAACTTGAGGCCAGTCCTGTCTCTGAGGCCTTGACCTAGGCCCAGGCATGAGGTCGGGCCCCATCATAGAAGCCCAGGTCTAAGTCAAGGCCAACTCACGAGGCCTAGACCTGGGTTTCAGTCCAACACCAGGCCATGGCAAGGCCTGGTCCCATAGGTGAGGCACAGGCCTAGGTCTAAGTCCAAGCATGAAGTCTTGGCAAGGGCTTGACACCAGGGCCCTGCTGAGGTCTGGTCCTGTTGCCAAGACTCAGGCCTAGGTCCAGGCCCAAGTGTGACAATAAGGCCTGGGCCTGATGCTGGAATGCATGCCTAGACCTAGGTCCTGAGGTCCAGGGCCAGGCCCTTCATGGGTATTCTTTCATCTTCTGACAATAAGAACTGGTGCCATCCAGTCAGGAATAAGGCTTCCCAGTGAGATGTTTCTATCCACCTGACAGCATCAGTTTTTAAAAGAAGAAGAAGCAAGACTGACTGCTACCTATGAAATAATCTAATGGGCTGAAATTAATTTTTTGACCCTGTACATCCCTGCCCTAGACCCTTTTTTTTAATGGTCCAGGCCAGATGGAGAGATGGAAGACCTATTATTGTGGAAGCATTTTACAATATTTGATGGGTACTAGAGTGGAAGGGAAGGAGTTGGGCTATGATTTGGTAATTTTTTAAAGATGCTGAAGAATCACCGGACACATTTTTGTCTACTATTATTGCACCTAAATTTGACTGGCCAAGTTGAGCAGCTATTGCTGAAATCAGTACAAGTTCCTTGAATTCTCCCCACACTCCCTTAGCCCACAACTAAATTTAGCCACCTAGTAAAATTCAGGAGATCCAATTTAATCAAATAGGATGATCAATTTTAAAGGCTTTTTTTCTTACTTAGCCAGCTAGATTAATTTGAATTGTACTGGGACTTTGTCCATCACTAATTCAATCCCCACTATTTTTCTATCAGTGAGATATTGGGAAGAGTTTTGCAGATTTTTGAATTCTTCCATTGCAATAACCCCCACCTTTTTGGGTGATGAGCTTCTTGGGGTATCTAACTCTTGGAGCATGCTTATTTCTTTAGGGAGTTTGGGGTGGCTGCTGTAGGAGCCAAAGAGAAAGAGGACTTAATGAAAGAGAGTCAGGAATTGGAGATCCCCCTCAGGATCTCAAGGCAACTTTCATTGGGAAGATG
This sequence comes from Rhinatrema bivittatum, assembly GCF_901001135.1. NCBI lineage: Eukaryota > Metazoa > Chordata > Amphibia > Gymnophiona > Rhinatrematidae > Rhinatrema > Rhinatrema bivittatum. Next base: position 177,605,719 of record NC_042615.1, read on the forward strand.
ACAGAAAATTTGTATTGAAGAGAATGACTTGGAGAAGAGAAGTTGGAGATCCCCTCAGGATATCAATATCAGAGACTTTTTTTTTATTATTCGACTTTGAGAAGATTTGGAGATTTGTTGAGGATTGATCAGTCCAGAGAGAAGGGTACCACCCCCTTTATCCCAAGAGAACGGATCAGAGATTCTTTTTGCCTAAGCAACCAGGAAAGCAAGGGTGAAGAGAAGTATGAGTTTTTGGACTTTTAGCCCAGGCTAAAAGAGAAAGGTTGGGGTGAAAAGAAGCTGAGAGACGTTTTGGAAATTATGGATACAAGAGCTGACCCACATTTGGCATTTTTGGCTATGGATAATGGTGCAAGAGAGATGGACAAGGAAACTATTTTTTCACTGTAATCATTGGGTTGATGCTGATTTAATGTTTTGTATGTTAGAATGGAGGTTTTTTCCTTTGAGATGCAGTACAAATTTTATTTTGAACACCAATTTTCGTGACCTTGCTTTATTTTTGATGACTGAGCCAGGGTCCCGGGGGATTATCATCTCCCCCCAATCCAGAATCAGACCCAGACCCATAGCATTCCTGAATAGTGTTTGCAGCAAATGTCAGGGGCTGGCAACAGAATATTGAGCTCATTTGTTTTTAAATAAGACAGAATAGAAAAAAAATATATCTCCCGAATGGGGAGATAATTGCAAATATGGAACTCAGTGCAAAAGACTGAATAGTTTGTTTTCCACTGCTGGACTGTTGTCTATATAAATATAGATAATATAAAGTTTAAGCTCCTTTAAATGCTAAATAAACTGTTAGTCATAAGAAATAATAAAACTATCCTCTCAGGAATTTGATGCTGTTTTTGATTCAATACACAACCAGTTGGTGTATTTCATAATATCTCTCAGACCGCAAATGATAGAAAAGTCCGTACAGCTTAGATCACAACTAAGCACGTCGTCTAAAGCTTGCTGATGCGGTTCCGTTTCACATAATATTGAGTTTTTTGTTGGTGAAGAGCATTTTTTGGTTTCTGTTTGGTCGATACCTTTTGTTTGTTTGGCTTCAGCTAAAGTTAGCCAGATAAAATATCTGGGGTATTTAGAAATTTAAATGCCTCATTGCATATCCCTGAATAAAGTTATCTGGCTAACACATTAGACAGATAACTCTAGACTTATCTGACTATTTTTCAGTATCATCAAATAGATTAAAGTTATCTGATTATAAGTACAGGACAACTAATTTAAGTGATGATATTCAAAGAATATCTGCAATTAAGCAATGCTCTAGCTTTAAAAAAAAACAACAACCCTGGTGGCAGGCTTGGTGCCGGGAACCTCTGACTCCGCCCCCTCCCCGCCCCTTTTTGAAAGCCACGGGACTTAGATGCATCCCAGGGCTTTACGTGCATCACCCGACCTTTTATAAATAGGCCCAGCATGCGTAAGTCCTCCGGATTGAAGCGCATAATGTTTTGAAAATCTTGCCCAATTTGCGTTATGGGCATATCGCACAGCTGTATGCCAATGAAAAAGGAGAAGTTATTTTCAGCATTAAAACTGTTATATGGCTTCATGAAGCCAGCCCACTTTTCCAAAAAACCCGCCCCCTACTGCTCCCCTTTTAAAAATTAGCATCGCACCATACTTTATGGTGCTTTTCGCAGGCAATAAGGCATTTTTCGCAAACGAAAACGCCTTAATGCATGTGAAAAGTCCATAACGCGAGTTGGAAAATAACCCCCTTATTCAGCTAAGTGGTGCCTGCTGACCGTATCTGGAAATTCAGCATCACTACTTAGCTCAATAAATCCAATTTATCTACCTAAGTTGTTTGTTTTTTTTTAATATTAGGCTCATGTTTTTCATAGCATCTACTCTTCAGCTGCCATAGGAAATCCGAGGCCTTAACTTAACTTCTAGTTTTCAGATTTCCACCACTGATTTTCCATAGAATGTTGTTTTGAAAAAGATTGCTTTTCTTAGTTTTACTATTCATCTAAAGATGAAAAGATGCCGAGGGCAGGTAAGATATTTATATTTTTTCCTGGCTATAAACTATTTTATACTTTAATGTAGATAACAAGGGAGTGTGTTTATATTTCAATACAGATGTTTGCTCAGTGGTGGCTCATAATTGGTTTTAAATTTTTACTTATTTATATAGTAGTACTTTTAGCTCTATGGAAACAAGATCATGAAATAAAAAAAATCTGAGGAAACATTTTCTAAGTTTACAACTCTCTATTACCTGACAATTATTTTATGTGCACCAGATGTAATAAGAGCAGTTTCTCTGCCTGTTTTATTGTTCTTTTCAAGTTTAATTTCTATATGGTCCTGAAGCCAAATCATTGTGCCCTCACCTTCCTAGAATTTTTTTTTCGTCATCTGTATAACTGACTTCCTCACTTACATTCACAGTATCTGATAATTTACTACATATATGAACTGCTTAAATAAAACTGTGCTAGGTGCACTACTTTATTATTACTGAGGTAAAATGAATTTGACTACAATGCAGTCATACAGATTTGTACAGGTTATATACTTTTATAGGGATATTAATCTGTAGAGGCATAACAATAGTCAGTAACACTTTAATATAGTAATTACTTTTACACAGGAATACTTCATAAACTGCTTTATTTGGCTTTTCAATTGAGCTCAGTTGTGCTCTTTCACATTTAGGAAATTACACTCTGTATATATGTAGGGAGAGGTTAGATGATTTCCAGGTGGTTAAGAGGAATGAAGCCAAATAAACAAAATTTGAATTCTTGGTGGTAATAACTGCCTTACTGAAACAGCAACAAATTTCATTGGGAGCTCTGCGATTCCCCTTTCAATATCCTTAATATATTTGGGAGTTATCTTAGACGGGCAGCTTTTTTTTTATAAACATATTAGCAATAGCAATATTGCCACAGCAGGTTTTTTTTAGCAGTGGATACTTTTAACTGGGATTGTATTTTACAAGTCTTCAGAAAATTTGAAATTGTGCAAATTTTTTTTATTAATATTCAGATTAGACTATTACTCATCTTTGCAACTTTGCCAGAAGCAGCTTTAAGGGAAATGCATCTTGTTCGGAATATGCTAACACAAAAACACCTCATCTACAGTGCCTCCAGCAATCAGCACATAATATAGTAACCATTTTGGCACTTGCTGTTCCATCAGCTCACATCATTTTAAAATTAGCCTTCCTTTACCTGCAAGCAGACCTATTAAGCTTTTGTAAAAAAATAAAAATAAAGAATGGTACACATTATAGTACTTAGAGCATTTCTATTTTCTAGTGTTATTTATTTTAATTCCAACTATGATACCTGAACCATTAGCATCCCAGTCTATCTCCAGTAAAGTCTTGCAAAATTCAATTTTATCTCCTAGAAATCATTTGATTATTATTGTGTTAATTTTTTTTTCATTTAAGCTGCAAATATCTACATCTGTCCACTACTTGCAAGGCTAAGCTTCCTCACACATAAAACCTTAGGGGCAGATTTTAAATACTTGCGCGAGCACGTACTTTTTGTTCGCGCAGCAGGCGCGAACAAAAGAATGCTGGATTTTATAAGATATGCGCGTATCTTATAAAATCCGGGGTCGGCGCGCGCAAGGGGGTGCACATTTGTGCAACCTGCACGCGCCGAGCCCAGCGGGCGCTGCCTGTTTAGTAGATACGCGCGGAGCCGCGCGTATCTGCCAAAAACCTGGATCGGCGCGCGCTAGGCTATTGATTTTGTATAGCCGGCGCACAGCCTACCCCCGTTCCCTCCGAGGCCGCTCCGAAATCAGAGCGGCCTCGGAGGGAACTTCCTTTTGCCCTCCCCTCACCTTCCCCTCCCTTCCCCTACCTAACACACCCACCCGGCCCTGTCTAAGCCCCCCCCCCCTTACCTTTGTCGGGGGATTTACGCCTCCCGGACTGCCCCGGGCCGTAGCCACGCCCCGTACCCACCTCCAAAACGCTGCCGACACGCCCCGAAAACGCCGCTGCGCTCGGTCCTGCCCCCGACACGCCCCGACACGCCCCCTCCGAAAACCCCGGGACTTACGCGAATCCCGGGGCTCTGCGCGTGCCGGTAGGCCTATGTAAAATAGGCTCACCGGCGCGCAGGGCCCTGCTCGCCTAAATCCACCCGGATTTGGGCGGATTTAGGTGAGCAGGGCTCTGAAAATCCGCCCCAGGGGTTTTATAATCCGCCCCTTAATCTCTTTGAAGGTGTTAATGCACACTCATCTTTTGCACTAATCCTTCTTGTGCAACAATTTCAGAGCCAGCAAGAAAATATAAAAAGCATATAGAGCAGCAAATTTATATTCTCAACTTATTATAATTATTATGTTTTTTAATCTGTGTCCCATTTTGGAGTCCTCCTCCTTAGGGTAGTATTTGTTTAAGAGTCAGGAAGGCTGATGTTAAAGGTAGTTAGTCATAAAGTTGGCAAATTAGGCTAAGAGATGTGAGGCTGCTGGGAGGCACTGTCAATAATGCTGTAATAATAATAGCTGGTTGCTATCCCATTCCCAAATGATTCACTCTATAAGCAAAACAGATAGCTTTCACTTGTTTTATAATTAATATTTGTATTATTCTTATTGTATTTGGTATAATAAAAGCAATTCAAGTACATAAGGAAAATGGAGTCTGTATTTCATTTCAAGATTTAGGCAGTTAGATAACGTGAACATCTCAGTTAAAATGTGGTCCCTTCTGACAAACCTAGTCCCCTATCCAATTACTTAGGAGAAATCCAGAAGTTCTCCCTAAAATGATTTTTTTTATTAATGATTTTTTATTTAATACAAACAGGATTGCAGTCCAAAATAAAGGAATATAATGAATGGACAGATATCCACAATGCAATACTGTGTCAAATAAAAAAATAACTATACACTACAATACCATCCTCTGACACCAGTGATAACATGTTTCTTTGAACTGTTTAACAAAAAACACAGCACTGTCAATGAATAGTTCAGATCACACCTGAAATAAAGTACCAATGACCTTAAATTAAAATTTGGGTGAAAAATGAACCCATTTGAACCCAAGACAAAATTTGAAAGCCACATACATTAGAGATGATTAAGCAAGTAAATTGTATCTATAAGTTGATGCAATCAAATGGGAGGCTTTGCAAGTCAAAATGCTAGGATTTTAGTGCTCTTTTCATCATTTAGGCCTGGATTTATCAAAATGCACTAAATATTGCATGTGATAAGAAAAGGGTTGTGTTTTATGGTAATAAGCAGTTTATTGCAATTTGTGCAATATAAACCTATACAAAGCAATTTGTGCAATACAAACCTATACAAAGTGCTATCTTAGCATAAATTGTGATAACTTTTTTATGCTTTGTGATAAGTGCCGGAATGGATGTATTTCCTACATACAACCACTGGGGGGACCATGTTTAAGCTGAGAAAGAGAGAGAGAGAGAGAGACTGTGCCTAGCCATACTACCATCACACTAGATTGGTATTTATATCTCTAACTCGAGGTTAGGTTTAGGTATTAGTGTAGGGGTTAGGGGCCACTTTGACATTCAAAGTGAGATGTACGAACAGAACAGTGCTCTCTTGTGAAGATTTGATGACCTTCGGAGTGAGGAAACTCACTCAAAGATGAGATTTGTGCAGTGCTCTCTCAATCTAGCTTGATGTTACCCAGGTAGAGAGTCCATCATGCTAGGTTGAGAGAAATTGCACAAATCTCATCTTTGGGTGAGTTTCCTTACTCCGAAGGTCATCAAATCTTCACAAGAAAGCACTGTTCTGTTCGTGCATCTCACTTTGAATGTCAAAGTGGCCCCTAACCCCTACACTAATACCTACACCTCACCTCGAATTACTAAATGGGTCTCCCATAGAGATATAAATACCTATCTAGCATGAAGGCACTATGGCTAGTAGGGATGTGCAGAGCAAAATTTTATGTTCATATTTTTTATGTCCGAAAGGGGGTCCCACTTGCGGCCAATATGGACATAAAAAAAATCCAATGAGTTGGGTATATGTACATATGTGCAAAAAAAAAATTTAAACCCCCTCACCCTCCTTAATCCCCCCCCCAGACTTACCACAACTCCCTGGTGATCGAGCGAGGAGTGAGGACGTCATTTCTGCAATCCTTGGCGAGAAGCATGTGACGTCGGTGGCACGTCGAGTGACGCGGCGTCACGTGATTCCCGGCGAGTTCGCGCCGGACGGCTCGTTCGGCCCAAAAAGAACTTTTGGCCAGCTTGGGGGGGCCTCCTGACCCCCTCAAGCTGGCCAAAAGTTCTTTTTGGGCCGAACGAGCCGTCCGGCGCGAACTTGCCGGGAATCACGTGGCGCCGCGTCACTCAGACGCGGCGTCACGTGATTCCCGGCAAGTTCGCGCCGGACGGCTCGTTCGGCCCAAAAAGAACTTTTGGCCAGCTTGAGGGGGTCAGGAGGCCCCCCCAAGCTGGCCAAAAGTTCTTTTTGGGCCGAACGAGCCGTCCGGCGCGAACTCGCCGGGAATCACGTGACGCCGCGTCACTCGACGTGCAACAATCGCGATTTCCCACATATCGAACATATCTATGTTCGATATGTGGGAAATCCGATCGTTTATGTCGAATCAATTTTTTAAGTAAAAAAAAAATATGAGTTGCGTTTTACTAATGCGGTCAATCCGAATGCACACCCCTAATGGCTAGTCTCTCTCTCTCCCCAAAATGGCATGTGTAAAAAACATCACAACCACAATAAAGCTCTATCACATGGTTTTACACAAATGAAAAAGGTGTATTTAAATGCATTGTTTGCATGCAAAAACACCATATAGTAGGGATGAGAATCGGGCTTCGGACAATTGAAAATATCATTGATATTTTCAAAATCGTCAGAAATCGGGGGCTCCCCCAAAATGATAGGAAAACCCCATGATATTGTTTGTGAGAGTTCTCTTATCATTTTGGGGGTGGGAGGGAAAAATGGCACACAAAAATAACCCCTAAACCCACCCAGCCCTTTAAAACTAATCCCTTAGCTTCCCCCACCGTCCCGACCCCCCAAAAAACTGTTTACAGGTACCTGGTGGTTCAGTGGGGGTCCCGGGAGCGATCTCCTGCTCCCAGGCCGTCGGCTGCCACTAATCAAAATGGCACCGATGGCCCTTTGCCCTTACCATGTGACAGGGTATACATGCCATTGGCCGGCCCCTGTCACATGGTAGGAGCACTGGATGGCCCGCGCTTCCAACTTGAAGACACTTCCAACTTGAACCCTTGGCCTTGAACAGTACTCTGCTAGGATTATTTTTCCTGCCAGAAGAGCTCACTGTAGATGTGGATAGCCTTTTTGCTTCAGATGAGCCGAGTCTCAGGTCTCCTTACTTCTGTACAAAAAGTCTTTCTAACCTGGGGGCTGCTTGGTTCCCAGTCCAGTCCAGTTTCCCCCAGGTAAGACACAAAACAATAGCGAAGAATCAATACATGTCAGTTACCTTTATCAAATTCTTTTCCCAACAGTTTATAACAGCATTGCACAACTCCTTTTTAATACAAGGCCAAAAACTCAAACTTTCCCAGCCATATAACTGCCTTGCTTGGGGGAGGCACAATTCTCCCCAACTCCCCTCATTGTGCTGAAAGTAGCGGCGTTCCCAAACCAAACAAAACAACCAAGAGCATACCTTTTTAGCTCAAAGAAGAAAAAACATTCTTTTTAGCCTTTAAACAAACCTTCCCCCAACCATGTTACTCACTCCATTTCCATGGCTGAATGTGAGGACTCCTCGGTCAGGGAGTCTATCTCCATGTCCTCCTCTTGCTCTGAAGAGCAGGGCTTTTTAGGTCAGCTCCACCACTTAAGCACACCCTCCTCCTCTATTGTCATTGGTTCAGGTGCGTCTAATTACCCGTTGCTGTGCACAGTTGGCTGTTCTGTTACCTCCCCATCCCATAGGTCCAACTGAACCTCTAAAAACTTGGGAGTTGTAGTTATTTTTCCCCCTCTCCAGCACCCCCTGGTGTTTGGTGGAACAAAATACCCTCCTCCTCCGCTTCTGGCTACAATTCAGCTCTCATCTGTTTCTCTACGGCTGCACCATGTCTGGGAACAAGAGGCTGAGGGCCAGGGACCACCTCACCAACTAGTCCCGCTGTCACTCCTTGTGACCTTGGGCAAGTCACTTTACCCTACATTGCCTCAGGTACAAAAACTTAGATTGTAAGCCCGCTGGGGATAGAGAAATACCTACAGTACCTGAATGTAAACCGGTGTGATATCTCAATTGAGATCAAATGTCGGTATATAAAAACAATAAATAAATTATATATATTAGCCACCGCAAAATATGTCATCTATAAAACCAGGACTGTGGCATTGAATGGTGGCACCCTGGATGATTGTGTAGCCTTTTTCCATGGTGTGGTGTGGGCCCGGTTGAGGGCCGAGTATGATCATGCTGAAGCCATGGACACGATGGACAACTTCATTTGGAGATGGGCGATCGCGGATGTGATCTGCACCATTCGTGATGGACCCCAGCCTTCACTAAACTTGCACATTTAGGCCTTTGTTTTCGGGCAGTGGCGCACGCCCTCCATGGAGCTTGTGTACGGGAGCAGTGAGGCGTTCCCGCCCCTAGTTAGCCACAAGCCTCGGGGTCCCGCTTGGACAAACGGGAGCAACCCCGAAGCCTCCCTGCCAGGGTCACGGCCTCCCTTTCCCTCTTCCCAGTAGGAGTCCTCTTGTAGCCTCTGGTAGCATACCTGGCAGTGGTCCCCCCCCCCCCCTTCCTACCCTACACTCAGAGCCTGGGAACCTCTCCGGACAGAGATGTCACAACAACGAGACCCCTGTTCAGTCCACTTTGTGTGTCCCTGCGGGATGCAGGGCACAGTTGTCTTTTGTTTGGATCTTTGTGGGAGAGTAGGCTGAGAATGCCCCTCTCCCGGTATGTACTAGAATGGCTTGAAATATAGCCCCCTGGTGTTTGGCCCGGGTGTTGGTTCTGCGTTTCTTCTCATTATTGCAGTTTTTCTGCCTCACGAAGGGCTGTGCTCCACTACACTATTTAAAAATAAACACACTAACTTCTGTTTATTAGCTGCCTTACTATTAAAAGCACAAACACACAAACTCACTAAATAATATACCCCAATAGTTTACTTCTCCCCAATACTTTAAAAAAAATTTCCCAAGCAAAATTTACTGATTCCTTTCAGCCACCAGCAAGGTGATCCTCTCCTCTCAGTGCTCTCACTATCAAGAAGGTTTCTAAATGGAAGGGATCAACAAACATACATTTATTTCTCTGATGTATTGCTTTACACTGGGGCCGATGCAATATTATTCGTGGAAAGCGGGCGCTGACTTTTCAGCATCCACTTTCTTAACACACGCAAGGTGCCCGCAAGGGGGGCACCATGAAATATGCAAATTAGGGGGTTGTGCTAGCAAGGAGGCACCTCCTTGCTAATGCTATCATGACCCTACAGTTACCGGTGGTCTGCCGGTTATGAACACCGACACCATCATCGGCAGGCAGAGTGGGCTGATAGACAGAGGCCGCTGGAGCTTCACCTATACCAGCCCTCATTCTCCATGGGTTAAGCTTTTGGGTGCCGGGGCCAGCAGGACTTAGGTGGGCCTCTGTGTGTAGTCGAGGTGAGAGTTGGTTCAGCCCAGAAACAGCAGGTGAGAGATGGTACAGTCTTACTCTGGATAGGGTAGTGTCCTGGAAACTCGAGCGCCAATGGAACAGAGACAGACAGGGGGCGCTCAAGCAAAAGCATGCCGAAGCCTGAGTAAACCACATCCTGGTGTTGCAACCGTCCCTTCCCGACGGTTGCACTCTTCCTACCTCTCTCCTGTTGCTCCTCCTCTTGCTGTTAATGGATATCTGGCTGCTGTGGCGTCTGTCTGCATTCCTCTCCAGCGTCTCCGGACTGGCTTGGGTGCTGCCTCCTGCCATGCTCTGTCTGTACCTTAGGGCGCGCATGCCGCGCCACCCTCGCTCTTATTTCCTACTTGGTGTGAACCTCAGGGGCGTCCCCCTGTGATGACGTCACGCTGCCCGGATATTTAAAGCCTACACTGTTGCTAGCCTTTGAGTTAGAAAGGGGATTCTTCTGGATGGGATTTGCTTTCCATACCCAGCTACTCTGCCTCCAATCTTCATTGGACTCTAATCGCTAACGGGGTCCCCGCTCCTTGGGGGCCTCACTTGCTTTTCAGGACGCTATCAGGAAACCGGTACTCGCTCCTTGAGGGCCCATATTCCTTGACTCGCTGCCTGCTCCTACCTTCTCTTCTGCCTGGAAGGGTTTGCTATCTTCAACACCAGTGAGTACTACCATCTCCACCTCAGAGCTTTCCCTGGAACCAGGTACTTGCTCCTCGAGGGCCTGCCTCCGTTCCAGCCCTGGTACCATCTCCTACGTGGAACCGCTGTGTGAGTACATCTCCTACAAGCCTCTCAGCTCTCAGGGATCAGGTACTCGCTCCTCGAGGGCCTGCTCTTCCTATCCTGGGGTTCTCCATATTGGAGCTTGTTCATATTCCACTGTACTCATTATTCTCAGTTCTTTCCACTACAGCACTGCTACCGGAGGAGTCGCTGTTGCAGCGTCTGAGGGATACTAGCCCAGCCGGGCTACTTCAACTACTCATCACTGCCACCTCTGGTGGCTACACAACATTGTTTAAATAAAGATCAAATCTCTGTGTTTGTGTGTCCTCAGCTGAGCCTGACCTGTGGCCCCTCACGGAACTGCCCCCTGTGGGCATAGTCAGCTGCCACAGTGTCCAAGGGTCCACCCAAACCTCACTAATTATAACACCTGGGAGTATGCTGGAGAAGCGTTGAAGAGCAGGCTTGAGTCAGAGCTGGCAGCAAACCGAAGACAGTGGCAAGCCAGGCTGAGTTCTGATCATGGAGATACTTAATAGTGTAGTCAAGCAAAGCAGAGGTCTGGGTCTGGAGATAGGCAATAGTGCAGTCAGGCAAAGCAGAGGTCTGGGTCTGGAGAAAGTCAATGGCGTGGTCAGGCGAAGAGGAGGTCCGGGCTTGGAGAGAGTCAATGATGTGGTCAGGTGAAGCAGAGGTCCAGGCTTGGAGAGAGTCAATGGCATGGTCAAGCAAAGTAAAGTCAATGTCCGTATAATCAATCCGAGGAACTTAGCAAGGTAGGAACAAGGAGACAGGAACCAGGAACAATGAGGAACAGGAACGCAGAGATGAGATGAATTTCTAGGATGCAACAAGTACTTGACCAGCAAGGAGACCTGTTGCAAATGCAATGCTAGGAAGCAGAGCCTGAGCTTAAATACTATAGCTAGGTTGATGTCATCATCCAGGGCCGCAGCTAGATTCCCGCCATGGTTTCTACTTAAACATCAATGGTGCGTGCGCACACCTAGGGTGGGGTGCAGCGCAGGTAGCAGCGTCTATCCGCGGGCCATGTGGAGAGCCCGATGAGAAATATTAGCAGGTCTGGGAATGCCAGGGACTGCAGCAGGGCTGGAGGCACTGGGGGAGGCCCAAGGATGGAGCTAATGGCCCACCCCCACCAGCGAGGAGGAACCAGGAGCTAGAGTCACTGTAGAAAGGAGAGGGGGCCATGCTGCGGGTCTGCTGCAACAGCACGTATAACAGTATCAAAGAAGAAGTAATACTTGTATCAGTAAGTATTGAGAACTCATTGACATCTTCATGTGACACTGTACCTACTGAGGAGTTCTTCTCCCCATTTACCAAAGAATGAAGTTGAGCTAAGGAAGGTGGAGGTTAGATATCAGGGCTGAAGAAGGTTTCCAAGGAACATCAATGGAAGCAATTTGAGAAGATCATATAAGTGGAAGATATGCAAATCCATAGGGCCCCTCACAATAGTTGACACCACTGGGGAAGAAAAATGTTTCCCCTTTCTTTTCTTTCTCATTGGTATCCAGACAAACTTGGCATTGGCATGCTGGCGGCAGCATGCCACATGGCAGTTGCTTTTAAGGGATCCGTGTTTACTAATGAGGATGTTGGGGAGATACCAGTTCCGGAGTTGGTTTTTAGGGGTGATGATTCAGACGAACTGAACGAAATCACTGTCAACCTGGAAGATGTAGTAGGCCAGATTGACAAACTAAAGAGTAGCAAGTCACCTGGACCGGATGGTATGCATCCTAGGGTACTAAAGGAACTCAAAAATGAAATTTCTGACCTATTAGTTAAAATTTGTAACCTATCATTAAAATCATCCATTGTACCTGAAGACTGGAGGGTGGACAATGTAACCGGGTAACTATAGACCAGTGAGCCTAATTTCAGTGCTGGGAAAAATAGTGGAAACTATCCTCAAGATCAAAATTGTAGAGCATATAGAAAGACATGATTTAATGGAACACAGTCAACACGGATTTACCCAAGGGAAGTCTTGCCTAACAAACCTGCTTCATTTTTTTGAAGGGGTTAATAAACATGTGGATAAAGGTGAACCGGTAGTTGTAGTGTATTTGGATTTTTCTTGTAGTGTATTTGGATTTCTTTGTAGTGTATTTCTTTGTAGTGTATTTGTATTTTTCTTTGTAGTGTATTTGGATTGGATCTTTGGTATACTACACTTAGTTACGTTTTTAATCAATTATGTTAATCATATGCCTATGCTCTCTTCTCTCCCAAACTGTAAACCCCCTGTTCATTGTAACTTTATCTTCCTAGTTAATTGGTTATCCCGAGTTTCAATATAAACCGGTACGATAAGACGCTAGTCTTGAGTATCGGTATATCAAAAGTATTTAAATAAAAATAAATAAATAAATACATTTTCAGAAGGCGTTTGACAAAGTCCCTCATGAGAGGCTTCTACGAAAACTAAAAAGTCATGGGATAGGAGGCGATGTCCTTTCGTGGATTACAAACTGGTTAAAAGACAGGAAACAGAGAGTAGGATTAAATGCTGTAGTTGCACGATGTTAGGTTCCATATTAGGAGCTACCACCCAGAAAGAGATCTAGGCGTCATAGTAGATAATACATTGAAATCATCGGCTCAGTGTGCTGCAGCAGTCAAAAAAGCAAATAGAATGTTAGGAATTATTAGGAAGGGAATGGTTAATAGAACAAAAAATGTCATAATGCCTCTATATCGCTCCATGGTGAGACGACACCTTGAATACTGTGTACAATTTTGGTCACCGTATCTCAAAAAAGATATAGTTGCAATGGAGAAGGTACAGAGAAGGGCAACCAAAATGATAAAAGGGATGAAACAGCTCCCCTATGAGGAAAGGCTGAAGAGGTTAGGGCTTTTCAGCTTGGGGAAGAGACGGCTGAGGGGGGATATAATAGAGGTCTTTAAGATCACGAGAGGTCTTGAACGAGTAGATGTGACTCGGTTATTTACACTTTCGAATAATAGAAGGACTGGGGGGCATTCCATGAAGTTAGCAAGTAGCACATTTAAGACTAATCGGAGAAAATTCTTTTTCACTCAACGCACAATAAAGCTCTGGAATTTGTTGCCAGAGGATGTGGATAGTGCAGTTAGTGTAGCTGGGTTCAAAAAAGGTTTGGATAAGTTCTTGGAAGAGAAGTCCATTAACTGCTATTAATCAAGTTTACTTAGGGAATAGCCACTGCTATTAATTGCATCAGTAGCATGGGATCTTCTAGGTGTTTGGGTAATTGCCAGGTTCTTGTGGCCTGGTTTGGCCTCTGTTGGAAACAGGATGCTGGGCTTGATGGACCCTTCGTCTGACCCAGCATGGCAATTTCTTATGTTCTTATGTTCTTACATTGATGACATCAGTGCTGCAATGGAAAAGGGAAGCCTTATGACCGCCTGCAGAGCTGGACGCCAGGAAATCCAAGGACAGCAGACAAGTGAGAGTCTCCCTTGCAGCCCACTATTCTAACTACTAGGCTTCTCCACTCTATACATGATTCTTCCCATTCAAAAGTGCAGGTCCATATTCTTGAAGAGGAGGCGTACACCCTAGAGATGTGAATCGTGTGATCGATCGTCTTAATGATTGATTTTGGCTTGGGGGGGAGGGAATCTGATCGTCGTGTTTTGTTTTTTTTGAATCGTTTAAATCGTAAAAAGGGGGAGGGCGGGAAAACCGGCACACTAAAACAACCCTAAAACCCACCCCGACCCTTAAAAATAAATCCCCCACCCTCCCGAACCCCTCCAAAATGTTTTAAATTACCTGGGGTCCAGTGGGGGGGGGTCCCGGTGTGATCTTCCACTTTCGGGCCACGGCTGCGTTAATAGAAATGGCGCCGGCGCCATTTTGGTTCCTGTTCCCCGACATCATGAGCGCAGGAGATCGCTCCCGGACCCCCGCTGGACCCCCAGGGACCTTTGGCCAGCTTGGGGGGGGCTCCTGACCCCCACAAGACTTGCCAAAAGTCCAGCGGGGGTCCGGGAGCGACCTCTTGCACTCGTTGCCGTATTGCAAAATGGCGCCGGCTGTATGGCCGTATTGCCGTATTGCAAAATGGCTGGCGCCATTTTGTAATACGGCAACGAGTGCAAGAGGTCGCTCCCGGACCCCCGCTGGACTTTTGGCAAGCCTTGTGGGGGTCAGGAGGCCCCCCCCAAGCTGGCCAAAAGTCCCTGGGTGTCCAGCAGGTTTCCGGGAGCGATCTCCTGCGCTTGTGACGTCAGGGGACAGGAACCAAAATGGCGCCGGCGCTACCTTTGCCCTTTCATATGACAGGGCAAAGGTAGCACCGGCGCCATTTCTATTAACGAAGCCGTGGCCCGAGAGTGGAAGATCACACCGGGACACACACCCCCCCCCCCACTGGACCCCAGGTAATTTAAAACATTTTGGGGGGGTTCAGGAGGGTGGGGAATTTATTTTAAAGGGTCGGGGTGGGTTTTAGGGTTTTTTTAGTGTGCCGGTTTTCCCGCCCTCCCCCTTCCCCTCCCCCTTCCCCTCCCCTTCCCCCGATTTACGATTTTTTACGATAAATCGGAGGAATTCCTATTGTATCACGCCTCTAACGATTTTTTACGATTTAAAATATATTGGACGATATTTTAAATCGTCAAAAAACGATTCACATCTCTAGTACACCCATTACCTTTAGAGTAGTCACATTTGACTGGGAGCTGAGAGAAAAATCAACAAGGCTTTCTGAAGGGAATTCAAGAATAACATCATGTCTATCCCAGATAGGTGCACCCCATCTTTCTCAAAGATCTCAGTGCAATGGATGACTAGCTAGTCATGTTGGACATGCTGACCGCCCAACAGGGTAACTGCTTTGTCCACTTGGTGATTAGTCCTGGCTATCCTCTTCATCCAACATCTTCAATATGCAAACATAAATTGAGGAATGATTTTAGACCAGATGATGATAGATTTCACAATCTAAGAAGAAGCATATGCCAAATTGCAGATTAATCATTTAAGTAGTTAGAAGCTTTGCCCACAATGTTTCCACCAAGGTGTCAGGGTAGTCTTCCAGGTGTGGCAAGTCTGCCAGCTGTTTACATAGAAAGGGAACCAGCTCCATCCATCTCATGCCAGGCTTGCCAAACCAACATGCCCTCAGTTGCTGCTCACCCCATGCCCAGTGATGAGTCAGTAAGTTGGGCTGAGCTGACTTCTGCACCCTAGACATAAAAGAGTGCCTCAGAAACCAAATTGTCCAGACTTTCTTGAAGGCACCTGACAAGCATGAGAAACAACAGAGATTAGTTATTATACTGGTTGACATTACCGGGGGGTACCAAGTTCTAGCCTTATGTAAGCTGAGGAGTGCATCTACCAAGGACCACACAGGAACCCCTGAAGCTGCCATGCTACTCACAGCCCAATCTGGAAGGAATTGAGTACCATAATGGGCAGCCTGCAGGCCGCAATTGGGAGAGACAACTTGAAAATATGTAAGATGTTCCTCCTGGATATGGTGTCAATTGCCCCAACAAGGGCCTTGTTTTGCCAAAAGCGGCTTCCTCTGGGGGGAACCCCTGGTATAAAGGACACCTGATGATCTTTGGTAGGCTTCTCATCTAACAGGGAGAAAAACCAAGAGTATAAGGGCTAAAACGCCAATTGGTTTGTTAATTACAGATTGATTGGCTCATATACTAGACTGGTGTAGAAGTTTCAAACATAATGGGCCGGTTTTTAATTACCTATGTACGTAAAACCCAGGGGTTTACATGCGTGGCCGGGCCTTACGTGCACCGGGCCAATTTTCAAAGGTTCCGGCCACGTGCACAAAACCCTAGGACGCGTATAAATCCCTGCGTTAGTGAAAGGGGTGGTCCAGGGGGGGGGAGATCTGGGGGCAGGGTGGGGAGGGCCGGGGTAGGGAGGGGCTATAGGGGCCTGGCACAGCGGCCATTTGTCGCTGTGCCGGGGGATTGCATGCCGACATTTGCCGGCGTGTGCAACTTGCTCCCATCAGAAGTAGGAGCAAAAGGTAGGATAAAGAATTCGGGGAGATTTAGGATAGGGATAGGGGGAGGGCAGGATAGGGGAAGGGGAAGGTAGGTTAGGCTTGGGGGTTGGGAAGTTCCTTCCCAGTCCGCTCCTTAATTGGAGTGGACTGGGAAGGAACTGGGGAAGACCCCAATGCGTCACCATGCGAATTTGCAAAATTATTCCCCCCCCCCCTTGCACGTGCCAACACAATGCCAGCACGCGCATGTTATAAAATTGCACGGCCTTGTGTGCGCACCAGGTAGTGCGTGCACATGGATGCATGTGCACAATGTTTTAAAATCTACCCTAAAGTCAGTAGAAAGGAACTGTGTCTGAAAATGCAGGCAGACCCTCTCTTCATGCTGCCTTGTGGTAAGGATCATGACTGAAAATGTATTTAGAGTACCTAAACCTTCCTCCTGCTATGCATTCTCACTGGCAAGGACAAATAAAGTGGTGCACATATTGTGTGTTCAAAGAACACAAATTTAAGAGGGGGTCTGCCCCTATTTTCAGACATAGTGGATTTTTATTGAGATGAGTGTTACTCATTGCTTGACTGTATCAAACACAATATTCACATGTCAAATAGAAAAATCTACATAACCCTAATACATCACAATTCTAATAGTTCAATAAACACAGTGTAAAAGACAATAACCAACACATTTGTATCTTACAATGTAACATTCATTCAATGTGTTACCCAAACACTTAAGGAAAGAAAAATACCTTGTAGCTAATTGTTGCCATGGCTGTAAATACATCAACAGATTAAGATTACATTCATACACAATATGTTAGCATAAAAAGCTAGAAAAATTGAAGACAGATGTACCTCCTAAATGTGTAATTATAATGTCTCAAGTGCAATGCTACAAAATACCATACATTCTCAATTTGTTAACATAAAAAATGAAGGAAATAGTCACTTAAATTAGCTGTTACAATAAACTATACAATTACAGTGTATCAACAATGATGACCTAATCCGAGTGTTCCTCTTGAGTAAGCTGTTATACTATCCCACTGAAATAAAGGGGTTCCTCATATAAGCTGTTGGAATATCCCAACAAGGCCCTTGTTTCACCAAACTGGCTTCCTCAGGGAAAAAAAATGGATAAACTGGGCACCCTAGTGTTACTAATGAAGGAGATACACAATAAAATTTATTATAATTAAAATTAAGAAAACAAAATCCCCTCATGTAATTAAACATATATACAAAATAACACCTAACACCTATATATAGGTATGCTCTGAAAATTAATTATAAATAATCAAAGAAAATTATTTATATAAAATCACCAACAACATAAACAATTGTTTGAAATTGCATAATTACTTTATCACACTTCCCCCATTCTACAACAGGGGAAACCTAATGATCTACTTGAAATTAAATAGCCTGTAGGCTTAATAAATGACTTGAGGCTGTAAATACAAAAGCACAATTAAATCAACAAAATTATATAAAAAAAGATATTTAAAGTAATCTTTATACTGAAATACACAAAACAGGATTAACCATCAAGTTAACACCACCAGTACTGTTTACAGTCAGGAAAATTAATATACAACATTGCACAACAAAAAGAACAAAAAACATGCAGAAAAAAAGAAAAAAAACCCTATACCTAAAGAAACTTAAACAATATACTAATCAGCCAACAGCCCCTTTCTCTAATTAAAACTAATATAAAAGGAAACTATACCATTGCAGGAAGACCTTGTGAGACTGGAAAATTGGGCATCCAAATGGCAGATGAAATTAAATGTGGATAAGTGCAAGGTGATGCATATAGCGAAAAATAACCCATGATTTAGTTACATAATGTTAGGCTCCATATTAGGTGCTACCACCCAAGAAAGAGATCTAGGCTTCATAGTGGATAACACATTGAAATTGTCGGTTCAGTGTGCTGCGGCAGTCAAAAAAGCAAACAGAATGTTGGGAATTATTAGAAAGGGGAGGGTGAATAAAATGGAAAATGCCATAATGCCTCTGCATTGCTCCATGGTGAGACCGCACCTTGAATACTGTGTACAATTCTGATCGCTGCATCTCAAAAAAAATATAATTGCAATGGAGAAGGTACAGAGAAGGGCGACCAAAATGATAAGGGGAATGGAACAGCTAGGGGTGTGCATTTGGTCCCTACGTATTGGCAATCCGCAACGGATGTGCCAATATTCGTTGTATTCTTCAGGAAAGCGAAACGTAACACGATGCCCCATGGATACAATGAATTTTCGCTGAATTATTCGGCTGCCAATTTAAACAACCCCCCCACCCTCCTGACCACCACAAGACTTACCAAAACTCCCTGGTGGTCCAGTGGGGGCTCTGGCACCCATCCCCTGCACTCTCACACCCTCGATACCACTTCAAAATGGCACCGGATAGCCTTTGACCTACTATGTCACAGGGGCTACCGGTGCGATTGGTCAGCCCCTGTCACATGGCCATCGGCACCATCTTGTGCTCCTACCATGTGACAGGGGCTGACCAATGGCACCAGTAGCCCCTGTGACATAGTAAGGCAAGGCTATCGGCGCCATTTTGACTCCTGGCACCCGACGGCATGAGTGCAGGAGATCGCTCCCGGACCCCTGCTGGACCCCCAGGGACTTTTGGCCAGCTTGGGGGGGCCTCCTAACCCCCACAAGACTTGCCAAAAGTCTAGCGGGGGTCTGGGAGTGACCTCCTGCAATCGGGTCATTTTGCCAGTATTCAAAATGGCGCCGGCGCTACCTTTGCCCTCACTATGTCACTGACCGTCGGCCCCTGAGACATAGTGAGGGCAAAGGTAGTGCCGGCACCATTTTGAATACTGGCAAAACGCCCTCCCCCCCTTCCCCTCCCTTCTCCCTTACTCTTGTGAAGATGTGATGTCCTTCAGAGTGAGGAAACTCACATAACGATGAGATTTGTACAATGCTCTCTCAACCTAAGCTCGCTCTCTCTCTCTCATGAAATGAGCACTTTGCAGGTAGGAAAACACAATTATGTAGGTATTACCACAAAGTGAGAAAAGTTACTGCACATTATGGTAATACCTATGCAAATAGCACAAATTCCAATAATTAGGCTATTACCATAAATCATATCCCTTTCTCTCTCTCATGTTATATTTACAGCAGATTGATAAATCTACCCCTTAGCTTCTTTTTTGTTGAATAAGTGCCTTTATTCAGAAGAATATATATATTATATTATATATATATATATATATATATATATATATATACAAAAAAAACCCCCAACATAAAAAATGTGGGAGACAACAAGCACTTTTGTGAGTTCAATAAAACATTTCAAAATGAAGTATTACTTAAAAAGAATCATTCCTTTATTGAAAACTTAATAGCCTATCAAAATTCCATATAGTGAATTTTCAACATATCACAAAATATTACATATACATGAGACTATATTGAGGAAAGCAGTCCCAAAATTTCTCGACCGCTGTCTATTTATGTAGATGCTTTATCGTTTTACCGCCGTGCGTCTTTCCTCAATATAGTCTCATGAGACTATATTGAGGAAAGACGCATGGCGGTAAAACGATAAAGCATCTACATAAATAGACAGCGGTCGAGAAATTTTGGGACTGCTTTTGAACATACCTAAAAGGGCACTTAGTTTTTACCGTGCGATTGATCAAGGAGTAATTTTGAATTTTGGCGGTACTGCGACTCCATTTTGAAAGCAGCTACTATTTGAAACAAGGTGTGGTGAAAAACGTGGAGATCCAGGAAGTGAAATTCATGGTTAATGTAAATGGAGCCGGGTCTCTGATGGAGTGGAGAGGTTCACATTCACATTCGGGAGTTTTTTCACAATGAATGATGGGAGCCAATGAGCCGGAGTGAATTGAATGTGCTTTGTCTGAGTCCTCTCCTTCAAGTTTAGATACAAGTGGTGGGAGCCATGGGTATCTGTTGGTTTGGTCTCAAAAAGAGCATTCCCCTGAAGAAGCCAACAGTGGCGAAACGAGGTCCTTGTCGGGATGAAAAATAGAACCAGTTGAATGGAATACACCAAGAATATTTACTTATTGAATGTGTATAGGATTGCCATCTAATAAATATAAATAAGGTTATTGATACAAGAGGTGTATTCACCAACAAAGACCTAAAATAACATCAATGGGATCAGGATGTATGAGGTCCGATTAGGGTAAGATTTAGGGAAGAAGTAGGAGAGGATTGAGGGTCATAACTTAGTGGACTCCATGTAAATTTCAATGTATATGTAATATTTTGTGATATGTTGAAAATTCACTATATGGAATTTTGATAGGCTATTAAGTTTTCAATAAAGGAATGATTCTTTTTAAGTAATACTTCATTTTGAAATGTTTTATTGAACTCACAAAAGTGCTTGTTGTCTCCCACATTTTTTATGTTGGGGTTTTTTTTTTGTATATACGCTAGTTATAGCACTGGTAGAGACGATACTGCCAATAATTTTTTGATTGCTATATATATATATATATATATATAATACATAATACATATGTATAATATATTTATATGTGTCTTTTTTTCAGAATAATATATATATATATATATATATATATATATATATATATATATATATATATATATATATATATATGTCACACACACACACACACACACACACATATACATATATATATATATATATATATATATATATATATATATATATATATATATATACACACACACACACACACACACACACATATACATATATATATATATATATATATACATATATATATATATATATATGTATAATATGGCTGTAACATTTTTTTGGCTGATGTTTATTTCTACATGCATATATATATATATATATATATATATATATATATATATATATACAATGAAACAACAACAAAAGGAATATTCTCCTATTATTAGCATTTGTCTTATCCAAGGAGATCACACAGGGTTTGAGTTACCTTCTTTAAAACAATAGTAGAAGTAGATTTATGTAGTCTCTCATAAATTTAATGGATATCACTAACCATTCCTCACTTTAGAAATTGATCTTCTTAAAAAATAGAAGACAATATAGCCTCTTGATTTTTGTGCATGAAGCTGAAAGTATCTGATAACTTTATTTGCTGATAGGCTTGGAATGCTTCAAAAGTGTTTATTGTAAGCTAATTTAATCATTCATGCTTTCTTTTCTATGGTATTTTATAGTCAAATTAGTTTTAGAATTTGTTGATGTTTTATAAAATTATTATGATAGTAAAAACATGCTAGGAAAGACATTTTAACCTTAAAATGATATGTATTGTACTTTAGAGTGAAATATTATTTTGCATTATGATAAAATATTTTATGTCCAATAACTTGAATGACACTGATATGTATATTGGGAATGAGACAATGAAAATCACAGCTTTAAAAAGTGGGAGGAACTAGTTTTCAATTTTGAATTTACTCAATGTAAGTAGGTCATATCATGTAGTGAATAACAGACAAATACAGGTAGTGTGCTTATCATGATTCTTGAAATGCTCCAAAGACACAGTCTCTATCTTTCAATGCATAGTATAATATTTTGTTTCAACCAGCAACACCCAGCATGGTTTAAGATCTAATATGTTAAAATAACAGCTTCCTTTTACCTTCAAGGAGATAAAAGAAAATTGTTAGAAAGCCCATTGAGTGTATTTATAGTCTAGGCTTAATGCTCAAGTTTTAAGCTATATATACTATCAGATGGTTCTTCATACTAAGGCTTAAGCACTTAAAAATTCCAGATAGTACAAATTGTCTTTCCACCAGCTTAGAAACACACAAGACAGAACATAAATAAAAACAACTCACCAAGGAGAACTAGAAGGTGTTATGCCTTGCTTACATTTCAAAACAGCCAGTTTCTTCTACTTTCCGGAAACAGACATACTATTACCATTGAACTATCCGTTACATATATTTATGGCTAAAATATAATGTAAATAATCAAAGTTAGGGAATAAGTCTTTGAAAACAACTTTTTAATGAAGAGCTTTTTAGCCTATTAATTTTCATGCAGTTGCTAGCTCATTATTCTGAATCACTTACATAGGGAAATGTGCAGAGTCACATACACACTTTGCCCAAGGGAAGTGTGTATGTACTTACCTTCCATGCAAGTGAGGGAAGGGGGATAAAGATATAGGAAGTTGCCATGAGGAAAGACTGTGGCACACTCTGATTTGGCAAGGCTGTGGCACTATCTGGATCACTCTTCCCAGCTGTTTGCATGCTTTTAACAGCCCACATGTATTCCCCCAGTCTATACAGGTTTGGGCAGGCTGTGCCATGAGGCATACAGAGGCATGACTGCAGGGGAGGGGAGAAGGTGGGGGAGAATGGGTGGGAATAGCTCTGGGATTATAAGAGGTAGGTCCAAGCAGTATCTTATCTTCTTGGCCTTCTTGCTTCCTGTTTCTGTACTGTTGTGTGAGAAGAGGATTTCAATGTGGAGAGAACCTAAATTGATCACACAAAAGGTATTACCACTGCCTGGATCACTGACAGGTACAGCCATGGATTTGACTGTAACCTGTACCTATTTGGCCCAGTTGAGGCAATTGCCTGATTGACCTTTGCAGTGCTTGTGGTCACTTACTGTGGGCTGATATCCTTACTTTGAGTATGACAGCTTGTCCATTGATGCCAAGATATGGACAGATTCACTAAGAGGATTGAGGTCTTTCTTATCTATAGTTCACCATGAATTCCAAGAAAGCAAGTGCTTAACTTATCTGGCTAAGGCCTGGATTTATCAAAATGCACTAAATATTAGAGATTGCCTAATTCGTCTTGGTTTGGGGGATGCGAACCACGAAATGGATTTTCCCCGAAATTCGGGGAAAATTCATTTTCGGGTGAGTGCGGGGTGGAGGGGCGCATTTATTAAAAAAAAAAAAAAACCCACCCCAACCCTTCACATTTACTGTATTATAACCCCCTCCCCCCACCATTACTATCACTCCCCAAGACTTACTAAAAGCTCTGGTGGTCCAGCGGGATCCCGTGAGCTATCTCTCCCTCCGGGCCATCGGACTGTCGGGCCTGCTATGAATCAAAATGGCGCCGATGGCCCTTTGTCCTTATGATGTCACAGGGGCTACTGGTGCCATTGGTCTGCCCCGTCACATGGTAGGAGCAATGTATGGCCGGCCAATGGCACCGGTAGCCCCTGTGACATAGTAAGGGCAAAGGCTATCGGTGCCATTTTGAATACTGGCAGCCGATGGCCAGAGTGCAGGAGATCGCTCCAGGACCACGCTGGACCACCAGGGAATTTTAGCAACTCTTGGGGAGGTCAGGAGTCCCCCCAAAGACTTTCCAAAAGTCCCAGGTGGTTCAGCGGGGGTCAGGAGTCCCCGCCAAGACTTGCCAAAAGTCCCTGGTTGTCCAGCGGGGGTCCTGGAGTGATCTCCTGCACTCGGGCTGTCGGCTACCAGTATTCAAAA
This sequence comes from Rhinatrema bivittatum, assembly GCF_901001135.1. Taxonomy (NCBI): domain Eukaryota; kingdom Metazoa; phylum Chordata; class Amphibia; order Gymnophiona; family Rhinatrematidae; genus Rhinatrema; species Rhinatrema bivittatum. The sequence continues at coordinate 177,629,615 of NC_042615.1, forward strand.
TGACACCGATAGCCTTTGCCCTTACTATGTCACAGGGGCTACCGGTGCCATTAGTCGGCCCCTGTCACATGGTAGGAGCACAAGATGGCGCTGGCCGTCCATTGCTCCTACCATGTGACAGGGGCTGACCAATGGCACCGGTAGCCCCTGTGACATTGTAAGGGCAAAGGGCCATCGGCGCCATTTTGATTCATAGCAGGCCCGACAGCCCTACGGTCCAGAGGGAGAGATCATTTGCGGGACCCCTCTGGAACACCAGGGCTTTTAGTAAGTCTTGGGAGGGATCGAGATGGTGGGGGGGGGTTATAATACAGTAATTGTGAAGGGTTGGGGTGGGTTTTTTTTCTGATTCGGGTTTCTTTTTAATTCGTTTTTCTGGTTTAGAGTTCGGGTTCCAGCTACGTTTTTGCTGAAAAACGAGTTTTCCCATGAAGCGCCCGAACTGAAACCCGACCCGACCCAGAAAAAAGAAGCTCATCTCTACTAAATATCACATATCTCTCAACATAGCTTAATTAACTCTCTACCTGGGTAACATTGCACAAATCTCATCTTTCGGTGAGTTTCCTCTGTTCATACATCTCACTTTGAATATCAAAGTGGCCCCTAACCCCCTTCACTAATACCTAAACCTCACCTCGAGTGACTAGGTGGACCTCCCATAGAGATATAAATACATATCTAGTGTGAGGGCATTATGGCTAGTCAGGCTCTCTCTCTCTCTCTCTGGTGTTAGGAGGGCCCTGATGGCTAGCTGGCTCTCCAGGAGCTTAAAACAGCATTTGCACAATAAAGCCCTATCACACAGCTTTACATAAATGAAAAAGGTGTAGTTAAAGCCATGTAAGACAGCTTTGCAAAACTGTAAGACTTGGCCAAACTTTGCTTTGCATGCAAAAACACCATATAGCACTTTAATAAATGACCCCCTAAGACAGATTTACAGGCTGAATAAGTGGCTAAATGCTTCTGAATATGGACCTTAGTGAGGCATACTTGATTTCTGTTAACCAGTGGGTGATTATCAAGGTTTTACTCATCATCACTAGTATCCTTTTTTAACATTTGGTACTTTTCATCCTTACTTATCATTTAAGGCCTTCTTTGAAGAACCTGTTCATTTTTTTATGAGGCAAATATAATTTTACTCTCAGTACACATTTCTTAATAACTAAACCTAGAGATGCAAATTTTGAATGAAGAGTTAAAAAAAACAGTAAGAAATAGGATATATAGGAAATAAATAATAGCACTTGGTAAATAATTGCACTTGCTAAATATTTTTTGCTTGAACAATTATGAAGAAATCTGATGCACAAAATTATTTATTTCAAAAGAAATATCCTGAAAAATGAGAAGATACAAAATATGATTATGTAAAATGAGTCATAAGCTATGAAAATATATTGCTCTATCTACAAAACCAGATGGTTGACATAGGCCCAGGTTAAAACTGTTTCTGTGAGATAAACATATCACACTCTGGGGCAGATTTTTAATCCTACACGTGCGGGGTACATTTGTGGCGCTACCCGGCACGCACAAATGTATGCCCGATTTTATAACATGCACGTGCTGCTGCACGCATGTTATAAAATCCAGGGTCGGCATGCACAAGGGGGTGCACACTTGTGTACCTTGCGAGTGCCGAGCCCTAGGAGATGGCTTTCCCCGTTCCCTCCAAGGCTACTCCAAAATCGGAGCGGCCTTGGAGAGAACTTTTCTTTCGCTCCCTCCCACCTTCCCATCCCTTCCCCTATCTATCCCACCCCCCAGCCCTACCTAAATCCCCCCTACCTTATTTTATTTTTTACGCCTGCCTCTTGCAGGCTTATCTTGTGCGTGCTGGCAGGCTGCTGGCTCGCGAACCTCCGGCACGGCCGCTGTGCCGGAGGACTCGGGACTGCCCTTGGACTACCCCCGGATCAGCGCCATGCCCACGACCCCGCCCCTTTCCCGCCCCTTTTTCAAAGCCCCGGAACATACGCCTCTCCTGAGGCTTGCGCGCACTGCTGAGCCTATGCAAAATAGGCTCAGCGCACGCAGCGACAGGTTTTCGGGGTTATCCGCGTAAGTTACACGCGTAACTCTTTGTAAATCTACCCCTATATAATTTGTGCTCTGATGTTTTTTTTTATTTTATACAATCAATTAAATTCAATGTATTACTGAAATTTTAGAATGGCCCCAGGGTTAGGGTTAGGGTTAGGGTTAGGGTGAGGGTTAGGGTTAGAGTTTAATCATTTTACTGTTTTAATAAGTGACTGAAACTCTGATAAATTTTCTAAGAAATTATTCTGGAAATAGTTTAGGACAGTATTCATTTATTCACTGTCTTCTAATTCTGATTTATACAACACTTCACTATCAGAGACATAGGATACCCTGCTCTACTCTTTTACTTGACACATCAACAGTAGGCTGGGAGTCCCCACCCTTACCCACCTCCACCCCTGTTCTCCTGGACCTGATTATTGGCCCCCCAAAACATCAAGGACCCCCTCGACCTCCCTGTTTCCCTCTCCACAGCTAAGCAGGCTGGATGTGTTCCAGTGGATGCCAATCAGTGAAGCGCCAAAGAAGGCATTGATTGAGCTGGTGCATCACTCGGTGCACCAAGCTACCCTCTCCAGCTGCCCAGATACACCTTGGCAAAGGGTATTGGGTGGTGTGATGAGACCCCAGTGAGAGGAATTTTATTCTGAACTGATTCTGAAAACCACCGGGGACTTGTGTTGGTGCATCTCCCATGGGGCTATCATGACGGGCAGTCTGCTGGGTCACATCAGGGGAACAGGAGGAGGGTACAAATTCTGCGGGGCAGAGGACATGCTGGTTCACATTTTCTTGCGCTGTCCTAGGTTAACACCCTTCCTGGCAGAATTAAAGATCCTCCTCCTGTGCTTCTGGCTGCAGTTTAGTCCGCACTTACTCATCTATGGCCGCACCACCTGGAGGAGAGCCATACTGAGGGTTAGACACCGCCTCGTTAATTACATCTTAGCCGCCGTGAAGTTCATAATATGCAAGACTGGGAACGAGGCATTAGATGGTGATACCCCAGCAGATTGCGGGCTCCTCTTTCGCAATATGGTGCGGTCCAGGGTTAAAGCGGAATTTGAATGCACTGTGGCCAAAGACAATACTGCAGAGTTCGTCTGGAAGTGGGCCATAGGTGATGGATTCTGTAGGGTGGCCTTCGGACCTCAGCCTTTATTAGATTTGTGTTTCTAGGTTGAATAGGGTTTTGTTTTAGGGCAATGGTACACGCCCTCTTCTGAGCATGTGCACGGGAAGAGTGAGGCGTTCCCACCCTTAGCCAGCCATGAGCCTCAGGGTCCTACTTGGGAAGACAGGAGCAACCCCGGAGCCTCCTTACCAGGGTTATGGCCCCCTATCCCCTCTTCCCAGGCCTATGAAGATGGCCAACCCCTCTTCAAGAGTTATCCTGGGAGTGGACCTAGCAGTGGACCCCCCCCACCCCCTCATGTTCTGAGCTCAGGAACCAGGGACACCTCTAGGAAGCCAGGTCACAATACAATCTGTGACTTTTGTTCAGGTCAATTTGTGGGGCCAAGCTGCGGGATGCAGAGGCCACATTAGTATATGAATCATGTCGAGAGAGGAGGCTTGAGCCACCCTCCTGAATTGTGTTTTTGATGGCTTGAAATATGCCCTCTGCTGCCTAACTTGGGTCTTGGTTCTCTCAGCCTTAATCCAGCCCAGGTTTTCCTGCCTCAGAGCTGGTTGTACTTCATCACAATAGACACGTCCCTGAGCAATGACTTCCTCATTTCATCCTCAGCAATATTTACAAAAAAAGGTTTCAGTGAGGGAATTGGCAGTGAACCAGGCACTGTTTTTGTCATGGGAAGATATTGGGTTGGTTGCCTACTCAGTGCAAAGAACTGCTGCTAGACCTCCCTTTTCTATATACCTAAAAGTGGAACTAATACTGGGCTACTATCCAGGATGATATGACAACCAGGTATGGAATAATAATCTAGAGCTTTCTATGACTGCATGCACAGAACCTTGACATACCATACAGTCACAGCACTGACTCAGGATTCAAATAACAGCAACCTTATGAAAAGGTAGCAATGCAAATACTAAACCAGACCCTAGAACATTAATATATCACCTATCAGAGTTACAGAACAAGCTGGACTACTACAGAGAAACTACACGCTAGCAGAAATACTGCACTTCAGTCACACACACACACACACACAGGCAAAACAGAGACCAACCCTTACCTAATATAGAAATAAGAGACTTCAAATTAGAAACAGAAACACGCAGACAAAACCAAAATAGAAAGCCCGAGAAACTAGACTCCAAACAGTGGAATACTGAAGAAAGATCCAAATTAAAAAATATAAGAAATGCACACTCCCAAAGATGGCAACGTCCAATTGCTACAATCCCAAAATATATATATATTTTTTTTACTTTTGTTGTCTGATGTTTGTACTTTTCTAATCAGTTGGTCCTGGTCTCTTTTTCCCATTTTTACCTTGTTACTCATTTCCTAATCCTTTTCAGTGTCTCACATCTCCTACTGTCTTCTTCCTTTCCTCCCTCAAACACACACACACACACACACACACACACACACACATACGCTTTTTCTCACAGGCTCCCTAACACAAAAGCTCTCATCCCCCCCCCTCCCCCCCAGGTTCCTATTCTTATGCATACAGAGAAGCGCACCCAGGCTCCCATTCTCACCCACCCACTCACACAGGGATTTTTCATTAGGCACAGCCAACCAAAGTCCTACTTCTGCCACCGTGGGGATGGAATCCTACGGCGACCTGTCTGGCCCCTTCCTGTCCACGTTGGCTCTTTAATGCAGTGGTTCTCAACCTTTTTCCCCATCGTGACACACCTGACAGACCACGCTCACATGTGTGACACACTGCTCATTACAATTCACGGCGGAAATAAAAAATAAAGGTCCAGTATTATTTTTATTGTTAAGAATGACACAAGGAAAGATACATATTCTGTCTGAACAGAAATTGCATAAATAGTAAACATCCCACACCAAAACAGCACCAATTTCCAGCACTTAAACAGTAACCACCTTACCTAAGAAAAGGCAACACTGAAAATATTACACCAGGCCTTAAGACAGCCCTTCCGGAGGAAGTGGTGAAGACCAGAACTGTGAAGGACTTCAAAGGGGCGTGGGATAAACACTGTGGATCCATAAAGTCAAGAGGCCGCCAATGAAGAGTAGGTGACTCGCCAGAATGATGGCTACTGCCTGGAGACAATACCCTTATTCAATAAACATACACATGGTTACTGTGACTCCAACATCACTCTAAGCTTCAACAGCAAGAGGAAATGTGGAAAAAAGGATTTGCACTCTCAAAGACGGGAGTAGCTGGCTTGTTATGGCGGTTACTACCCCAAACCAAATATCCAAATTACTACCTCCACCTTCCTCTATTCCTGATGCCTTTCAACTAGCTTGATCACTCCATTCTTATACTTCACTTTCAATGCATATCCAGCATAGTTCTCTGCTTCAACAGCAGGGGAGAAGAAAAACTGTTACTTCACACATCCAGCAGAGCTCTCTGCTTAAACGGCAGGGGAGAAGAAAAAAGGATTCACACTCACAAAGCGGGGAGTAGCTGGCTTGTTACGGCGGTTACTACCCCAAACCAAATGTGCCTGATACTTCACTTTCGATGCATATCCAGCATAGCTCTCTGCTTCAACGGCAGGGGAAAAGAAAAACTGATACTTCACGCATATCCAGCATAACTTCAACGGCAGGGGAGAAGAAAAAAGTATTCACACTCACAAAGCGGGGAGTAGCTGGCTTGTTACGGCGGTTACTACCCCAAACCAATTGTGCCTGATACTTCACTTTCGATACATATCCAGCATAGCTCTCTGCTTCAACGGCAGGGGAGAAGAAAAAAACTGATACCTCACGCATATCCAGCATAGCTCCCTGCTTCAACGGCAGGGGAGAAGATAAACAACCAATAATGGCTGTATAACATAATCTGGGTAAAAACAAATAAGCATGGGTGTAGCTTGCTTATTGCGGCGGTTACTACCCCTACTACCTCTAACTAATCAAGCTAGATATTTCACTTGGATGCAGCTCCATCACCGCTCTCTACATTAATGGCGGGGGTGGAAGGGAATTAGAACCAAGAGCTAAGAGAAACAGATAAGTATGAGAGAAAAAATGAGGGAAGCTTGCTGGGCAGACTGGATGGGCCATTTGGTCTTCTTCTGCCGTCATTTCTATGTTTCTATGTTTCTATGTAATACATCTCCTATTAGGAAAACGGACCAAGTCAGGCTGCTATAGAGCCCTAAACAGAAACTACACGCCAGCAGAAAACCTCACCTGAGTCACATGTGCTGACCCTCACCTAACAAAGAATAAAAAGACCAAAACGCATAACTAGAAGCATGCAGACAAAACTGAATTGAAAACCGCAACAAGCCAGAGTCTCTGTATGCAGTGTAACAAACGAAAAAAAAGAAACATCATCAGTCCTTATAAAACAAATCAAGAAATATAAAATCAATAGCAGTAAAACCATATTAACAAAAAGAACAGATTATTTCAAAACAGCTGATGAATGGAATATCCAATAATTCAAAAATCATATAAAAAATGTCTAGATCCCAATAAAATAGTTCAAAATAGCAGGCACAAAGACCCAGTAATGAAATATAATGAGGATACAAACATTTTTTGCTCTGTATACTTGAGAACGTTTGATATCCAGGTGTCCTGAAATTGTTTTGAATTAGCAGGAGGAGGGATGGTTTGCTTGCAACTTTCTCCTTTCTCTCTCTCACACACTGGCTCTCAGTTGCTCACATATATACATGCTTTTTCTCTCTCACTTATATAGGCTCTTAATTACACATGTACAAACATGCTGTCTATCTTTTCACGCTTATACACATAGGTTTTCAATCACACACATACATGCTGTTTTTTTCCCTCACACACAGACTCTCATGCACATGCTTACAAACATGCTTTCTCTCTTTCTCTCATTTACAAACAGGCTCTCAATCACATACTCACATGCTCCCTCACCTAAACCAGCTTTCAATCACACACAGACATACATGCTCTCAATCACATACTTGCATGCTCTCTCACCTAAACCAGCTCTCAATCGCACACAGACACACTTGCTCTCTCTTTCTCTCATTTACACACAGGCTCTCAATCACATACTCACATGCTCTCTCACCTAAACCAGCTCTCAATCACACACAGACACATATGCTCTATCTTTCTCACAGGCTCTCAATCACATACTCACATGCTCTCTCACCTAAACCAGCTCTCAATCACACAAAGACACACTTGCTCCCTCTCTCTCTCTCTCATTTACACACAGGCTCTCAATCACATACTCCCTCACCTAAACCAGCTCTCAATCACACACAGACACACATGCTCTCAATCACATACTCACATGCTCTCTCACCTAAATCAGCTCTCAATCACACACAGACACATATGCTCTATCTTTCTCATAGGCTCTCAATCACATACTCACATGCTCTCTCACCTAAACCAGCTCTCAATCACACAAAGACACACATGCTCCCTCCCTCTCTCTCTCTCTCATTTACACACAGGCTCTCAATCACATACACCCTCACCTAAACCAGCTCTCAATCATTCACATACATGCTATCTCACACACACACACACAGGATCTCAACACACATGCTTGCTTGCTTATTCACTCACTCCCCCCCACCCCCCCGAACTAGTGGCAGGAACAGCCTCCTCCATGTCCAACCCCTAAAGGCAGCAGCAATCTACTTCACTTTCAGCCCTCGCGGAGGAGGAGTCCCATCGGCGGCGGGGGTTGACAATCTTTTTCATTTTCCTCCGAGCCACGTTGCACATTCTTCAAGCCGTGCCTCTCTTCTGTTCTTTGGGGCGACGCTGACTACACTAGCATGGTCTCTTCCAAAAAGTTATCACGATAATTATAGGGAAACTTCCCAATTGAAATAAAAACGGGTACTTATCCACACTGAAAAGGTCCCAGATAACTTTTTGGAAGAAAAATATAAAAAAAAAACTAAAAATTGTATTTCATGGACGATTACTATTAAAGTAAGAGACCCCTATGAGAAACGAGTTGTTCATACAAATTGTCTGCTCGTGACTAGAGGGTCTTACATAAGTTGTTTTGGCGTTCTATGTGCTATGTTAATTTATGACCAGTACATTGTTTGTTTTTTGGGTTGTTTACATTGGTGTGTACTGGAGTACACCCGTTGGTGTGTGTGGGTTTTCTTGTGTGATAAATATTTTGGTACAACATTCCAGAGGGTTTTAAAACATCTCACAGAATACTGTGATGTATGATGAGATATTTGTCTTTCTAGTAGACTAGTATATGGTTCTTTGTAAGTTATGGGATACTGCCACTTGAGATCTCTTTAAGTATAATAGAAATGCTTCCATAACTATATATTAGGTTTACCATTGGTAGCTGCTTGAAGTAATTGAGTTTAAAATATTAAAAGTATAACAGCTGTAGCAGATTATTTAGAAATCTATTGTCAGGAGTGTGTGTGAAAGTATTTATCAAGAATATGAATTCCATGGCTCAGACTTTGTTTAGTGCCCACCCATGTTAACCTTGGGCCCAGCCAAAAATTCATTTCTGGCTATGCCACTGGGGCAACTGCCCACCCAGGCCCATCTGTGGCTACGCCACTGCTTCTATCAGATGTCAGTACCATTTACAAAGGAATTCAAGTAGGAATTCTTGCAAATTTACCATAAAATACCTCTCTTGTGATGCTCACACCTGAGTCCTAAAAAAAGCTACATATTGAAATCATTCATAGAAATGGCAGAAGAAGACCAAACGGCCCATCCAGTCTGCCCAGCAAGCTTTCACGTCTATTTGTTTTCATACTTATCTGTTACTATGACTGCTGAGGTCAGGGCTCTTATTGGTAACTTTTTGGTTCCAATTCCCTTCCATCCCTCCATCAATGCAGACAGCAGTGCTGGAGCTGCATCTAAGTGACATATCTAGATAATTGGTTTGGGGTAGTAACTGCCGTAATAAGCAAGCTACTCCCATGTTGGTTTACCCTGCCTGTGCAATTCAGTCCTTGTTGGTTGTCTGAATATAAATCCTCTTTACTTCATTCCCCCCTGTCGTTGAAGCAGTGAGCAGTGCTAGATATGTATTCCAAGTGAAGTATCAGGCTTAATTGATTCGGGGTAGTAACCACAGTAACAAGCAAGCTACACCCATTCTTATTTGTTTACCCAGACTATGTAATTCATTCCTTGTTCATTGATGCTGAATATAAATCAACTTTTCTTCATTCTCCCTGCCGTTGAAGCAGAGAGCTATGCTGGATGTGCATTGAAAGTGAAGTATCAGGCTTATTTGGTTTGGGGTAGTAACCGTCGTAACAAGCAAGCTACTCCCCTGCTTTTTTGTAGATGCAAATCCTTTTTTCCACATTTCCTCTTGCCGTTGAAGCATAGAGCAATGTTGGAGTTGCATTAACCGTGTGTATGTTTATTGAATAAGGATATTAATCTCCAGGTAGTAGCTGTCAATCCTGCAAGCAAGCCACCCCTGTGCCTCTTCTCTTTTTCACATCCTCTAGACTTTATGGATCCACAGTGTTTATCCCACGCCCCTTTGAAATCCTTCACAATTTTGGTCTTCACCACTTCCTCCAGAAGGGCATTCCAGGCATCCACCACCCTCTCCGTGAAGAAATACTTCCTGACATTGGCTCTGAGTCTTTCTCCCTGGAGTTTTGATAGGAACTTACCAGAACTCCTGCCATTTTATGCTCCTTTTATTGATTTTAAAATGCATCCCAGTGGATTTTATTGACAGTGCTGTGGCCTGAGTCCAATTTCTGGGTTTGCAGATCTGTCATTATGTCACCCCAGGCCTGGTGATCCCTCTGTAGCAGCAATGTGAGGTGGTGCTTTTGCTCCCACTGCTTCTCAGAGACTTATTCTAACTGCCCAAACTCCTCCCTGGGCACTTTCTGCAGCAGGAGCTGAGCACTTGTGTTCCCACTGTTAAACAGCCCTATCTGTGCAGTAACATCAGATGTGGGAGTTTCACTGCTCCCACTGCTGTCTCTCTCTTTTTCTCTTCCCCTGTGCCAGCAGCTCTGAACTTTGCAGCAGGAGGCCTACAACAACACTTTTGTTACTTCCTCCTCACTACTGGTAATGCCTTTCCCTTCACTGCCTAGGCCATAGTAGCTACCAAATAAAACAACAACAAGGATCTCTAGAGCTGATACAGAATGGTGCCACTCCTCTTACAACTCTCCTGCCTACTCTTGGGCTCTGACAGCCATCTCTCTTACAGCCTTCTTTAGCCTGTTTGTGAGCATGCCAGCCTGTGCCAGCCCTGTGCCAATCCCACACCATCGTCTCTGAGTGATTACTGTCCAGGTCATACCATCCCCTCAGGTTCAACCAAGGGACATTCGAGAGGCACGGTGCCCCTGATTCCCAGGTAAAAATAAACAACTTTGTATTATGACCCCTATTACAATCTTCGTGCAAGAAGTCAGTAAACAAATAGCCTGGGTAGCACTGGTGAAGAAATCATCCTTTAGGAACTTTACCATACTGGATTGGGAATCAACACAGTTATCCTTCCTGGCAAGATTGTTATACCGGAATAACTCCTATATGTGTCATCGGCTTCTGTAATGATGACAATGGCAGCACCCCACTTTAAAATGCTCACACTAAAAATGTAATTGCGGTTTTTTACCATGTGATGATCTTTGGAGAAATTACCCTTAATAAACACCTGCAGTGCCACCTAGATGGATAAGAACTTATCCTGTTATGTGGTAGCAGCTGAATATCTGCCCTTGTTTAGTGGCTGTCACTTATCTAGATAAGTACCAGCTGGAGTACCAGCAGTCAATTAACAATAAAACTCACAAAAGAATGAGGATTTCACAGCAGAGACAAAGAGCAACAACCAAATAATACTCTTTACTTTCTTCTAGCAGAGCATCTATATATCTCTTACTCCAAACAACCCTGGTGCATCGGTCATTCTTCTTACATAAGCTCATCAGTATTCATATCATTTCACTGAATTCTTCACGGAAGGAATCATCTCGATAAGGTAACAGGATCTATTCTAACATGACTGTGGTCCATATGTCCTCTGGGTGTCTCTTGGCAAAAGCCTAGGTATATTCCCTTGGCACATTTGCATCCATGGCAACAGGGGAGCCTGCTAGAATGAAAAAACCAGCAGCCCACAGGGAGACATATCACTATCACCTTCTGAATAACTTCCAGTAGAAAATCTGCTTTAGAAAGACCCACTCCTACTCTGAGCTCAAGCTTATATTTACACAGAGTACATTTCCCCTGGATGTCAGCTCTCCAAACACTTATTTAAAGAGATTGGCAAACACAATGCCATCTTCAGTAATATCATAATCACTTTATAACCAAAAGTAGAGGTTATGTGAATATGATGGACCAAGGTTAAAGATGCATTACTAGAGGCATAAGACAAGGATTTAGGGCCTATGCCACATGCTAGTACATAAGTTACCTTTTCTGCCTATATTAAATGCCATATCCAGCAATTTGTTAATTAACACCTAGAAATCAAATTCTTTGAAATATATTTCAATGAATACTGAAATAAAATCAACTTCATTTAATTACAAGAATAGCATTTCATTATTTTTATGCACCCATGAATATTTTAACAAGGAGGCATATGGGCTATTTTATATTCATGCCAGTTATTAAAATAAAAAAGATATTTGCATATTATACCTTGACTATAAAGCATCAAATGATGTTGTCCAGATTGCTTAAACTGAGAAAATATACTTCAGTTGTTGATGAAAATTACCTGGAAGCTGGCACTTAACTGTCGGTGTTATAGCATTAACAGTGTACACTGCATTTATAAGATCAGTAATGCAGCAGTTCTGAAGGCAGCAATCCTTTAAAAATTCTAATTAGTGGCATATCTGCCAAATAAATCTGAAATTATTTGAAGGCTTGAAGAACTTATTCTGTTTACTCAGGTCCCTTATGTCAAAAGTTTTCCTATCACATACCGATACTTTCAAGGCTCCATGATAAAATGATTGTTCCAGTCGCATAGATTGCCTGTTAATTAGTGGTATGGCAGATGGTTCAGTAAATAGCTGACATTCTAAAAGGGGTACCAATGTGCAAATAATGAAGTTATACAATGAGTTGGTCAGGCCCTATATTGCCTCTTAGGTGGTTAAATCTACTCATGGGTTGTAGAGATTTTCTTTTATACACATACAAATATATATATATATATATATATATATGATTATATATATGATTATATATTGTACATACTATTAATGTATCAAAATTGATTACTCAATGTTCCCATTATTTATTTATTTATTTTTGTTGTGGTTGCAATTGGCTCTTAGCCATCTAATAATGTGTTCTAGGTGAGTAATAACAAATCAAAATTTCAGCGTAAAATTACAAGAATTATGGCTTATAGACGTTTGCTGCAGGAACTTTAAACCTAGCTAAATTCTATGTGGCAGATTTTAAAATCTGTGTGCGCGGGGTACATTTGTGCGCGCTACCCAGCACGCACAAATTTACACCCAATTTTATAACATGCGAGGCGCTGCCGTGCGCATGTTATAAAATCTGGAGTCGTCGCGCGCAAGGGGGTGCACGCCGAGCCCAAGGGGAGCCCCGATGGGTTTCCCTGTTCCCTCCAAGGCCGCTCCGAAATCAGAGCGGCCTCAGAGAGAACTTTTCTTCCAGTTCCCCCCCATCTTTCCCTCCCTTCCCCTATCTAACCCACCCCCCAGCCCTACCTAAATCCCCCCCTACCTTGTTTTACTTATTTACGCCTGCCTCTGGCCAGCTGCCGGCGCGCCAACCCCTAGCACAGCCGCTGTGTTGGAGGCCTCAGTCCCGCCCCGGAGCACCCCCGGATCGGTGCCATGCCCACACCCCTACCCTCTTCCCACCCCTTTTTCAAAGCCCTGGGACACACGCGCATCCTGGGGCTTGCGCGCGCGCGCCGCCGAGCCTATGCAAAATAGGCTCGGCGTGCACAGGAGCAGGTTTTCGGGGTTACGCGCGTAACTTACGCGCGTAACCCTTTGAAAATCTGCCCCTATGTTTTCACCACTTCCTCTGGCAACAAATTCCACAATTTAATAATATGCTGAATGAAAAAATATTTTCTCCAATTTGTTTCAAAATTGCTACCTATTAGCTTCATGGAATGAGTGTCTCCTAATCCTGTTACTTTTGGAAAGGTACATAATAATTACCTATTTACCCATTCTAACCTATTCATCATATTATAGACCTTATTATCTCCTCTCAAGCTTAAGAGCCTTAACCTGTTTAGCCATTCCTTTCCCTTTATTATTTAGGTCATCCTTCTCTGTACCTTTTCTAATTCTACTTTATCTTTTTTTAGATGGAGCAACAAGAACTGCACACAATACTCAAGATGCAGTTACCACATGGATCGATATAGAGGCATTATGATAAATACATTTTCCAATTTCTTTCCTTATAATACCTAACTTTCTCTATGCTTCTTTGATCTACAGACAAACTGAACCAAGGAATTCAAAGTAATATCCACAGTAAGTCAAATACGCCTAATACACAACCCAGCAATGTATAACTATAGTTTGCTTCATCCTTCCCTGTATGCATCACTTTGAACTAGTCCACATAAAACTTCAACTGCCATTTAGATCTCCAATCCCCTAGTCTTGCAAGATCCTCTTGCAATTCCTTACAATCAACTTACAATTTAACTTCTTTGAATAATTTATATCATTTCAAATTTTATAACCTCACTCCTCATTCCCTTTTGCAGATCATTTATAAATATATTATAAAGCACTGGTCCCAGTACAGATTCCTAGGGAACTCCATTATTTACATTTCCTCATTGAGAAAAATGACCATTCAGTTCTACTCTCTGTTTTCTATCATCAGCCAGTTTCCAATCCATAACAGCACATTGCCTCCTATTCTATGAATCTTTAAATTCCTGATGAGCCTCTCATGAAGTACTTTGTCAAACCCCTTTTGAAAATCCAGCTACATTATATCGATGAACTCACCCTAGTCTATATGTTTATTAGCATGTTTATTAGCAAGACAAGACTTCCTTTTGTTAAATCTGTCCTGGCTCTGTCCCAATAATCTATGTCTGTCCAGATGACCAGTAATTTTATTTTTCAGAAAATCTTCTACCATTTTGCTCGGAACCAATGTCAAGCTCAATAGTCTTTAATTTCCCAGATCACCCCTGGAAACCTTTCAAAGTGGGCGTTACATTGGCCACCCTCTAATCCTCAGATATCATAGATGATTTGAATGAGAAGTTAGAGATTACTAGTGATAAGTATACAATTTCATATTTTAGCTCTTTTAGAACTCTGGAGTGCATCCCATCTTGTTTTCAGGATTTGTTACTTTTAGTTTGTCAGTTTGCTCTATTACGTCTTCCCTGTTCACCATGATTTGCTTTAGTCCTCTGAATTAGGGATGTGAATCGTGTCCTCGATCGTCTTAACGATCGATTTTGGATGGGAGGGGGAGGGAATCGTATTGTTGCCGTTTGGGGGGGTAAAATATCATGAAAAATCGTGAAAAATCTAAAAATCGCAAAACCGGCACGTTAAAACCCCCTAAAACCCACCCCCGACCCTTTAAATTAAATCCCCCACCCTCCCGAACCCCCCCCCAAATGAGTTAAATAACCTGCGGGTCCAGCGGCGGTCCGGAACGGCAGCGGTCCGGAACGGGCTCCTGCTCCTGAATCTTGTTGTCTTCAGCCGGCGCCATTTTCCAAAATGGCGCCGAAAAATGGCGGCGGCCATAGACGAACACGATTGGACGGCAGGAGGTCCTTCCGGACCCCCGCTGGACTTTTGGCAAGTCTCGTGGGGGTCAGGAGGCCCCCCACAAGCTGGCCAAAAGTTCCTGGAGGTCCAGCGGGGGTCAGGGAGCGATTTCCCGCCGCGAATCGTTTTCGTACGGAAAATGGCGCCGGCAGGAGATCGACTGCAGGAGGTCGTTCAGCGAGGGTTCCGGCGCCTCGCTGAACGACCTCCTGCAGTCGATCTCCTGCCGGTGCCATTTTCCGTACGAAAACGATTTGCGGCGGGAAATCGCACCCTGACCCCCGCTGGACCTCCAGGAACTTTTGGCCAGCTTGTGGGGGGCCTCCTGACCCCCACGAGACTTGCCAAAAGTCCAGCGGGGGTCCGGAAGGACCTCCTGCCGTCCAATCGTGTTCGTCTATGGCCGCCGCCATTTTTCGGCGCCATTTTGGAAAATGGCGCCGGCTGAAGACAACAAGATTCAGGAGCAGGAGCCTGTTCCAGACCGCTGCCGTTCCGGACCGCCGCTGGACCCGCAGGTTATTTAACTCATTTGGGGGGGGTTCGGGAGGGTGGGGGATTTAATTTAAAGGGTCGGGGGTGGGTTTTAGGGGGTTTTAGTGTGCCGGCTCACGATTCTAACGCTTTATAACGATAAATCGTTAGAATCTCTATTGTATTGTGTTCCATAACGGTTTAAGACGATATTAAAATTATCGGACGATAATTTTAATCGTCCTAAAACGATTCACATCCCTACTCTGAATCATCACCCTTAAAGAATTTTTCTGGCACAAGTATCCTCTGCTATGCCATTGTCTTCTCTGTGTGAAGCTTTTGCTCCTTAATCATCTAGCTTTCCAACCAAATACCTCACAGGCTTCTTGCTTTGATTTTACTTGAAAACATGTTTATTTTGAGTATTTTCCTCTATGGAAAGCTTCTTTACAAATTATGTTTGGCCTGCCAGAGTAATGTTTTACACTTGCAGGCTAATTTTAAAACAAACATGCTTGCGCACACACATGCATGTATCAGTGCACAAGCAGAGATATGCTGTAATTTTATATCGTCCATGCAAGTACACATGCATCATTTAAAATATCCTTGCCATGCATAATCTTAAGAGATTGTTCAAGTAAATGTTCCACATGTAGTTCCTCTAGGGCTGTAGTGGCTTTTATGCACGCATGCAGGCAAATTTTAAAACATGCTCGTGTGAGGAAAAAAACAGCTTTTTCAATTAGTCCACCAGTTTGTCCAGCTGGTGTTGAGCTCTTCAAGACCCCTCTGGTTCTTCATCTTGTATGCCCCCAACTTGATCCCAAACCTTCATGCTGTGCTAAAAGCCCTAAAATACAAGAACTCCAGACTTGCTCCTCATCAGGATCAGCAGTAAAGTTACGTGGATAACATGCTGACGTGTGCCATGGTCAGCCACGCCCCAGAACATCCATGCCCTTCCCCTTTTATGCCCCCTTATTCTTGATGCACACACATGTATGTACGTGTGTACTTTGCGTTGCTCATGTGTAGCCATTTTTGTGGGAGCAATGGTATTGAAATTGACCTGTTGTTTTTTACGCCATTTCCAGTAGGGTTCCCAAATTAGGTCATCTATCTGATTTGTCTTTGAACTGTAAAGTAAGTTTTTCCATTGCAGCAAACTCCACCACAGTTCTCATCCAGTGTCCCATCGAGGAGAAGACTTCAGAAGTACACTATCATAAATCAAGTTGCATTTAGTTGATAGATGTGAACTAGTACACACCCTCCTCCTGCACTTACCCAACAGACATGACTGTGCAGAGAAAGTCAACTTATCTCTAGTAATAACTTGTATTAACTCATGTACATCAATGCACAAAGAAGATACCCTATCACATTCCCACCACATATGAATATCAGAGGAATCCCTCCCACATCCTTGCCAACAAAGTGGACTAGCAGAGCTGATTTTAGTGAAATATTATGGAAATTGATGCATTTGATGGAGCAATTTCTACATTAATTCCATATATTTATAACAGATAGAAAGAGTCTGCAAAAAACACCAGAGAGTGTGCAATTATCTTTATTCAAACTAATAAAGAGATCCTCATTTCATTTGCTGATCAAAGCATGATCTGTAACTGTACTTCTATTTATGTATATAATTTTAAAAATTGAAAGTATGCATGTAACAGGTGGGCCCGAGAGCATGCAAAGGAGCCCACAGCTTATCTGGGGCCGTGGACCGGAGTCGGGTGGCAACGCACCGCTGCAGTGGCGTGGGCAAATTTGCCTTGGAGCGCTCTGGAACTCTGAGGGCAGCACAGGGCTGGTGTCATCAGGGCGCTCCGGCGCATCCTGATGACATCAGCAACATTGGATCTCGGCAGGGAGGGCATTCCTACGGGCTGGCATCATCGGGGACAGCTGCGGCCGGCCTTGATGATGTCGGCCCGCATATTTAAGGTGCGAGACGCGCCACAGCTGGCCTCTTTCGTGATCCCCAGGGACCAGCATAGGCTCGGCTGTGGCGCAGCTCACAGCACCGACCACGTGGTAAAAATAGATCACGGAGGCGGCAATTGCTTTAAATATCTTAATTTCATTAAGTTTAGAAAAAGACTCCTTGGTGGCACACAGTGTAGAGCAGAGCAGTTCGAACCCAGCTTGAGGACAAAGCACTTTATTTTAATAAATAAATTTCAGCTGCAATTAAAAATAAATAAATAAATAAAAATTTAAATTAAATATATATAATAATATTTTTATAAATCTTTAAAAAACTGCAGCAGATACAAGTACGCTTGTGTGAATCATTAGGCATTAAGGCAGTGCTAGCATTAATATGCAATTTTGATTATCCATTGGTTAATAGGTTGATGTGGATAACAGGCATTGAGTATGATGATGGCATTAATTATCTTTTCTTTAGATATGGTGAACGCATATTTAGTGTTTTTGTGTATTGACAGCAACATTACCGCACTTCCACTGAGCATTTATGATAGCCTCCAAAGGATCAGTGACTTTAAATTGCAGGGGCTCATGTGCATGTATGAATTTTGCCAATGGAGACTTGTATAACCTTGTAGTCAACTATACTCGTGTTCGAGGAAATATACTGATAGATCATAATATTATACAGAAAGGTTGGTAATGCGCTAATATGGTGTCCAAGAAAGGTTAATTTTTTTTTTCAGTAGTGTAATAGTTTAATTTTGTAGATGATGGATTCAAGTTAGCTAGTTTTACTACATGTTGGAACGTCGTATAGAGCGTGGCATATTCTGTTGGTGAGTGTACTTTAAATTGTATGGTATTTTTATCGATTTAAGTAACATCTGAAGGAGGAGGAGTTCAATCTTGTTCCCCTGAAGAAGTTGTTTGGTGAAGCAGATGGGATTGGTGTTGGGGCATATTTATATTCTCCATTAGTATTTGGAAGGACATTGTGGTGACACATATGGTCTTATATTATGTTATTAGTTGTGGTGGATTATCTTATGAATGTGTGTGAATGGTCGTATAATTACTCCTTGTGTTGGGGTTTGTTTTAACTTGGTATTATTGTTTGATGTAACCATTAAAGGCTATTAACCAATTTTATGTAAAAAAGAGCCACTGCTATTGATTGCATCAGTACAAGGGATACTCTTAATGTATGGGTAATTACCAGGTTCTTGTGGCCTGGTTTGGCCTATGTTGGAGACAGGGTGATGGGCTTGATGGACCCTTGGTCTGACCCAGCATGGCAATTTCTTATATTCTTATGTTCTTATGTCCTTAATGCAGATTTATATGGAATTTAATTTTATACAAATTCTTTGCATTGATATGTGTACGCAAAGGTTATTTGTGGTTATTTATATTATCTTTATATAAATGAGGATTCCTTTTCTATTGTTACAAATATTTTAACATTACATCCAATAAGATTTTTAAAAATCTTAATTGTTATGTGTTTTCATATTTGTCTTTATAATAGACTAGTATCTGGTTATGATTAAGTTATGCAAAAGCCAGCCACCCATGGGATGTTTTACCTTGACAAGTGCATGCCAATGGGTTGCTCTGGGTCTGCACCTATTCCGAGGCCTTCAGTTCATTTACAAAAGGGCCCAGTCAGACAATATAATACACTATGTAGACTACTTCCTTTTCATCACCCGGCCGGAACATAGATGGCGACTCTCCTGTTACGGACTTTTCAGGAGGTGGCAAAGGACCTTGGAGTTCCACTCACACAAGAGAAGATGAAGGGCCAACTACCAACATGTGCTTCCTCGGTATTGAAATGGATTCTAAAGGATGATAGCCAGACCGCCAACGGACAAACTCCAGCGATGAAAAAGGGATAAATGGTGCTAATTTCAGTCATTAGGCTCATTTGAGGTCTCCCTCAGCCCTTCCAATTCTCCTTCTGGACACGTACCAAGCGCAGGTAGGGCATGTGTGTCCATCTGATGATAAAAGTGGCCCACATGTGTGCACAAGTCCTAGTTGGCAAATATCTCATATTGAAGAAAAAAGGGGCACGGTTAGGATGTGAGCATTCAGAGTGGGGTCAAGAGATATGCACGCAAGTACCTAAGCAAGTGAGCGCACACTCAGGTTCAGTGCTGAGTAACTACTGGACAAGACATCCAAAGCGAAGAAGATGACACTCCAGGAGGAATAGGCAATGCTTGGAGCATTTCATTTGTCTGCCGAGTAATCCCTATGGGTAGACACTTCCTGCGCAGACTAGCCGAGGTGACAGCAGGTGAGTGAGATCCGCACCATTGCATCAGGATATCACAGCATATACGCGAGGACATGGCAGGATGGACCTTATTCCTGAGTAGTTACAACGGCTTATCGGTATGGCAGGAGCCCCCGGTCTCAAGCCATGACTTGGACATTTATTTAGATGCTTCTGAGGGACGGGGATTCGGAGTGTACTATCAGGGGGGATTCGGCGTCTACTGTCAGGGCGCGTGGGCCCCCGCACAAAGGCCAGCCTCACGGGTGAGTGAAGGAATAAAAGCAAATATAACATTCCTGGAGCTTTTCCCCATATGGGTAGCATGGATAAGTTGGAGGGAGTGCTTGCGGAACAAACACATCATAATTTAGTGTGACAACATAGCCGTGGTTTCAGTCATTAATAGACAGTCAGCCAAATGTCCACGGGTGGCAGACCTGTTCGGCAGGTAGTCCTAAACACTTTGTGCATTAATACCACTGTGAAGGCGCAGTAGGTTCCAGGGGCTTGTAATGGTGTTGCGGATCCTCTATCTTATCTGTGGCACTCACCATGTGGGATGCTTATTGCATGGGATACGGGAGAGTTTGCTCCTTCCTGAGACAACATTGTTAAAAAAAAAAAAGGGGACCTGTGGCAGAGGAACAGATTGTGGCATACATATCGTGGGCAAGGACGAGGGACTGCCCATGGGCATGGTAGTGAAGCAGCTAGCTGGCCTGGAATTTTTTTCTTTTCATGGGAGCTCCAGGTTGGTTGGGATCCTACCAAAGGATTCCTGACAAAAAAAAAAAAAAAATAGGTTGAAGGGAGGGGGGGGGGGGGGGTTGAGTGGAGATTAGGGGCCCAGAGGGATGGGTGGCATCCCATAACCCACAATTTATTAATATTAAGGTGGCATAGGTTGGGCGACATATGCCATTCAACATTTGAGATGCAATTATTTAGATTTGCTTTTACGCTAGCCTTCTTCGTTGAGCTACGCGTGTGTGAGCTCATGACGACATCCAAGAAGGATGTTGGTCACACAGGAATGCTTATGGGGAATGTCACAAAGCAGGGGGGGCATGATTAGGCTGTTCATAACACGGCCCAAAACAGATCAATTGGGGAGGAGAGTGACTGTGACACTAAGGCGATTGCACAGTCAGCTCACTTGCCCATTTGCCGACTTAGATAAATATCAAGCAGTGCATCCTAGGAAAGGGGATCATTTACTTATACATGTGGAAGGGGCCCCCTTAACACGGTACTCAAGCAAACTTTATAGGAGATAGGAGAGAATGCAGATAACTTTGGGACACACTCTTTTAGAAGAGGAGCAGCCACTAGTGTGGCCTAGGCCAGGTTCACAACTAAGGCCTTACAACAGATAGGGAGATAGTGCTCTGCCACGGTAAATTCTTACATCAGGCGGGATCGAGCCGGCATATTGCAACAGGTCGATTAATTGGCCTATTTCATTGCAGAATTGTGTCCTAGGTTGGTATATGAATGGATGGGCACTAATTCGTGCATTGGGCGGAACAGAGGGCACAGATCAGAGGGCACAGAGGAGCACTCATTCGTGCATTGGGTGGAACATAGGGCACAGATCAGAGGGCACAGTGGGGCACTCATTCACACGTTGGGCAGAACATAGGGCACAGCAGCGCAAAAATACAGCCCACATCTGGGCTTGGCACCTCGGGGGGTGTGCATCACTTGAATGGGAAAGAGCATAATGTGCTGGGAACAGTTACTGCCCACACTACGGGGCAAGAAGGATTCGTTGTGCCAGACTGGACATCATTATAATACACCTGGGTGGTAACAATTTAGGAGCAATGTCATGCAGACAGCTGTTTTGGCAGGTAAAGAGGGATATACGGGAAATACAATTGGGATTTTCGGGGGGGGGGCTTACTTGCTGGTCTGACATAATAATATCACGCATTAAATTTGCAAAACAAAGTTATGGGGGAGAGCCCGGAAGAATTTAAATAGATAGGTTGGAGGATGGTTGGTGCGTATGGGAGGCTGTCGGATATGGCATGCACAGGCCGATCTACAGTGTGAAGGCTTTTACATGCAAGACACGCATGGGCTGATCAACAGTGCGAAGGCTTTTATAGGCAAGACAGGGTACACCTATCTGATATAGGGTATGACCTGTAGAGATGTGAATCGTGTCATCGATCGTCTTAATGATTGATTTTGGCTGGGAGGGGGAGGGAATCGTATTGTCGCCGTTTGGGTTTTTAAAATATCGTGAAAATCGTTAAAATCGTGAACCGGCACACTAAAACACCCTAAAACCCAAAATGGCGGCGCAAAATGGCGCCGGCCGAAGACAACACGATTCGACTGCAGGAGGTCGTTCCGGACCCCCGCTGGACCCCCAGGTAATTTAAGGCATTTTGGGGGGGTTCGGGAGGGTGGGGGATTTATTTTAAAGGGTCGGGGTGGGTTTTAGGGTGTTTTAGTGTGCCGGTTTTCCTGCCCTCCCCCTCCCCCTCCCCCTTCCCCCGATTTACGATTTTTTGACGATAAATCGGGGGAATTGGTATTGTATCATGGCTCTAACGATTTTTGACGATTTAAAATATATCGGACGATATTTTAAATCATCAAAAAAGATTCACATCCCTAATGACCTGTTCAATAATGAAATACAGGAGGTAATCGAAAAGAACTACACATGGGTGTAAGGGGGGATGCAGCTAGGTTTGGTTTGGGGGGCATCAGGCAAGTGTAAACACTACCTGGCGCTGGTGGCAGGTTCCCGGGCCAATAGAGAGCTAATAGACATAGGTCAGCCATGGGGCTGACTAAGCTGGGCGATAAAAGAGGTGGGGACCACGCCTGGAGTCAGGGCCCCCTTGCTAGTAAACGTGGCAGGGGGCCGGAAGCGATGTCGCCTTGCTGGAATCGTGGTGGGCGACAAAAAAGGGAGCATGGCCCCGGGAGCGGTAAGACCATAAGATTGGCCCGGGTGGGTGTACTGTCATAATGTTGAGTTCATATTAACTGTTATGTTAATAAAAGCTGTGGCCAATTCATACCATGATTAATGTGTAACGTGCAATTATTTCGGGATGGAAAGGGGGGCGGGATGCTGAAAGGAGCCTGAGAGGCGTTATGGCTCCCAGAGTCAAGTAGTTTCCCCAACCCAACTGTGCCCTCATGAATGCCTCTTTCTAGTATGAATTAAAGTACAAGCAAGATCACTTTTGTGCACGCTTTTATATGTACAACTCCCTAATCAATTTTCATAAGCTGATTTAGATGCATAAAACTGGGCTTAATGCATGTAAATGCTTTCAATAATCAAGTCCTCAAAGTGGACTGATGCACAAATTTCTGCTTTGACAATTATCATAATAAAACAATGCATAAACAATTGCACCAGTTATTTAGTGCACATAATTTTGTCAATGAGATTTCAGGCACATACTTTCCCCTAAAAAATGGATAGACCAAATTTTAAAAGCATTGTTTGTGCTAAAAAGCCAATATATGTGAGTATGTGGGATGTGCACAAGCAACAAGTACTTTAAAAGCCTTATGCTACGTGCATATTTATGTGTGCATAAGTAACAAAAAGGGGCAGAAAAGTTGTGGAATTGGGGATGGGGCATGAGCATTCCAGGACGGGGCCAGCTGTTACACATGCAACTCTGTATTTTAAAACTGGAGACTGCAGTGCATGGCAGCTTGTTATCCACGTAACTTTACTGCTGTTCTTGATGAGGAACAAGTCTGCAGATCTCACATTTTGCACCATACATGACAGGATGAGTGTGCAGAATGAAGAACCAGAGGGATGACCTAGAGATTGTCTTAAGCAAACTTCTGGATTACTTTGAAAAACTGGGAATGTCCCTTGTGCGAGCATGTTTTAAAATCCACTTACATCGCTGCCGGTTTTGCACCCAATAGCGCCACCATAGAAAGTGTAGCTATTGGGCGCGAACTCGGACGCGAAAAGGGCCTTACCTTTTTGTTGTCCACGGCGTCTTCGTGGAGTTGGCCCCAGTGACTCCCTGACTCCTCCTCTTCTGGGGCCGACTCTGCCCCCATTTTGGTATCGCACGTGATAAAGGGCATTTCGCGTGCGAAATGTCCCTTATCTCGTGAGATACGTTTAGAAAATAAGGCCCTAAGTTTGTTTCAGAAAGCTAAATATGTTAGTGCTGTTCTAAGTTTCAAGGTTATCTGGTTCTATTGTTAGGAATTACCTTCCTAAGAATGACATGTATCTTGTCCATACTAGCCTTTGTTCCGTGACTGAAGTAATTCTTTCTAAAACACAATCCTTTCAATCAATGGCTGTACCTCAGCTGCTTATCTGGGGAGTGCCATCCTAGTTGACTCATCAAGTAACTTGGGATATTCCATCTCATAGATATGAAGAACAAAAGAAGGCTATTCTCAATTTAAGTGGTAGACAGTAAAACAGACCAGCAGAAGATTATGTGACTATCAATGATGCTCTGTGACTATCCTTGCTGCTGCAGTTTATATGATTTGGAGCTGCATCAATGATGATACATTCAATTAGAACCTTTATGCAAGCAGTGGTTCTGTCCCACCTTCACTGTTGCATTGTGGTCTAAGTCTGACTGAGATAAAATTGGTCTAAGTTGTTTAATCAAATGAAGTTTCATAGGGGCCATTCTGACCACCATTGAAAACTATCCATTGCCAATGTACAATCAATAAATACACTCAAACTATGTAGGTAAACTGCCTCAGGGAGGAGTCCCTTGTATTTAGGTATCCTATGTTGAAGGCAGAGATGTGATGCTTGGCTGCACAGAGAGGAGAACAGTCAGCAGAAAAAGGAAGGTGATATTGCCCTTGTAGAAGTCCCTGTTAAAACTTCATTTGGAATACTGTTTACAATTCTGGAGATCACACCTTCAAAAGGATTTAAACTGGATGGAGTCTGTCCAGAGGGTGACTACTAAACTTATCAGTGGTCTTTGTTCTAAAGAATATAGGGATAGGCTCAAAGATCTAAACATGTACACATAGAGGAAAGGTAAGACAAGGGAGATATAAAAGAGTCTTTTAAATATTCCAAAGGTTCTGATACACTGGAGTCTAGCCTCTTTAAATGGAAAGGTGGTTCTCAATCAAGGGGTAATTGGATAAGGTGAAAGGGGAGAGTCTGAAGAATAATCTTAGCAAATATTTCTTTACAGAGAGAGTAATTAATGAATGCATTGAACAGCCTCCCAGTAG
This sequence comes from Rhinatrema bivittatum, assembly GCF_901001135.1. Taxonomy (NCBI): domain Eukaryota; kingdom Metazoa; phylum Chordata; class Amphibia; order Gymnophiona; family Rhinatrematidae; genus Rhinatrema; species Rhinatrema bivittatum. Next base: position 177,654,516 of record NC_042615.1, read on the forward strand.
AGTTGGTGAAGGCAAAAATGGTATCTGAATTCAAGAAAGCATAGGAGAACTGGAGGGCATCTCTGACGGAGTATTAAAAATTGTAAAGGCTAGATAAATTAGAGAGATTGACAGACTAGATGGGCCATACGGTCTTTCTCTGCTATCATATTTCTATGTTCCTATGGTAGATAGAAGGGATGTGCAGGAGCAAAAAATTCATTTTCGTTTTCAGTTCATTTTGTGGAGGATTTTTTTCTATGAATTTTGGTTTGTGGATTGTTTGATTCGTTTTCATTTGTGAAAAAAAAAGGAATCAAACAATAAAAAAAAAGGCCCAAAAACAAAAGACAAGGTCTCCCGGCACATCCTGCCCACCTGGCCAAAGATGGCTGGGGCCAGGATACCCCCAGACCACACTTACCTGATCCGGTGGAAATCTACAGCTTCAGCCTAGGCATAGGCCGAAGCCTCGCATAGGCCAAGGGTGCAATAGGTTGCTGTGACCTCACCTACTCAAGGCCGAGGCTTTGGCCTGACATGGAAGCTGGATCATGATGCCTGTGCTTCGGGGGCCGGGCCCAGACCTGATGCTGTGACTCACCCAGATGCTGAGTCCTGATGCCGGGGTCTCGGCCCAGATCCAGGGTCTCAGCCCGGATCAGGACTCGAACCAGAGGCCAAGTCCTGATACTGGGTTATCAGCTTAGGCTGGAGCCTAGACACAGGCCCAATACCACAACTTATTCTGGAGGCTGGACCCAGGCTTGATCCTGCAACCTGGCCTGGAAGATGGATCCTGTTGCTGGGGACTCAGTCTGGACCCAGGCCTGACACATCGACCTGAACTAGAAGCTGGGGCCTGATGCTGGAGACTCAGCCTAGGCAATGACTGAACCCAGGTCTGAAGTTGCAACCTGACCTGGAGGCCGGGTCCCAATGCTGGTGCCTTAGCTTGGACTGGGGCCTGGACCCAGACCCGATGCTGCAATCCAGCCCGGAGGCTGGATTCCAGCACTGGGGATTTGGCCCAGACCCAGTCCTGATGCCGTGACCTGACCCAGAGGCTAGATCCAAATGCCAGGGCCTTGGTTTGGATCCAGGCCCGACATTATGACCCGACCCAGAGGCCAAGTCCCGATGCCCCGACCTGAGCCAGAGGCTAGATCCAATGCTGGGGCCTAGGCCAGGACACAGGCCCAATGTCAGGTATCTGCCAGGAGACCAGGTCCCAATGCCTGGGCCTTATAGCCCAGTCCTTGGATCCTTTTCTTGCTCCTATATGTTCTTCAGAACTTGAAAACCATGGCTTTTTAAACTAGCATATGAGAGTAATGCTTAAGTTAATGCATTACTTTTCTTTGGCTCACTGGATCCTATTAAACCTGGAACAATGAACGAGGTTTCATTCTCATTTTATTTATTCTATTATTTTATTTTATTTTATCTTTTTTTTTTAATTTTTATTTGCTTTTATTTTTTAAACTTATGGGTTTAATATTGTATTTTAACTTTGATATTATTCATTATGTATTTTATGATTTCATTTATCTGTTATTATGCTCTTATTTTGTTTTTATTTTGTAAACCATTGTGATTCATCACAGAACAATGGTATATAAATGCAACAAATAAATAAATACATTTATTCTGTTGAATTCACCCCAGTGGACAGTGCCATTTTGACGTACAGCAATGTGCATGGCATTCCGTACTTCAAAATCAGACCAACTGCTGGGATGAATGTGCCAGAAACAATTGACTCCAGTAGGACCCCAGCAGATGGCGTCATTTGTCTAACAAGTGCAGAAGATCAAAGAAGACCAAGAAGAAACTCCAAGGCGTGGGCTTGACCCTGGACTAAGGCTCAGCCATTGGAACCCAGCTTCCTGACCAAGGCCCCGGCATTGGGTCTGAGACCTGGCCTAGGCCACGGTGATGCATCCCGGCCTCCAGGTTGGGTTGTGGCATCAGGCCTGTACCCAAGACCCAGCCTAGGCCAAGGCCCTGGAATCGGGACCCAGCTTTCAGGTGAGGTCATAGTGTTGGGCCTGTGCCTGAGCCCTGGCCTAGGCCAAGGCCCTGGTATCAGGACCGGGCATCCTGGTTAGGTCATGGTGTCAGACCTGTGTCCGGGCCGAGGTCCTGGCATTGTGTCCCAGCCTTGGACCTGGATCCCAGGCCAAGACCTTGGTACTGAGACCCGGCAACCAGGTTGGGTCACAGCATCAGGCCTGGGTCTGGGCCCCGGTGTCAGGATCTGGCCTTGGGTCGGGTCTCCCCATAGGGCATAGGTCTGGGCCTAGGTCCCAGCATTGGGACCCAGCTTTGTTGGATACCAGAAGGATAAGTTAAGTTTTTGTTTTTTTGTTTAATTTTTGGGGATCTCAGCCATGGCCCTAGCTTTGGCATCTGCCTCTGCTGAAACCCCAGTGTCATGCTTGGGCCTAGTCCGTGGCCCCTGCTTTGAGCTTAACCTATTCTCTAGGTGAGGCCCTGGCTTCAGGCCTAGACTCAGGCCAGAATCATTAGTTTAAAATGAAATGAATGAATAATATTCATTTTCTTCAGGGGCCTCCAATTAGCCTTATTCATCGCATTTTGCAGTTTCATTTTAATTAAATGCACATCCCTAGAAAAATGGGGACTCATGATATTCTCTTGAGAAGGCACCTCTATAAAATCTCTTTCCTGCCAGGTATTATGTGATTGAATAAAGTGACCCACTCAGTCTGTCTCCCATGGTTATGGAGGGTAAACAACAATAAAATATTAGGAAAAACATCCTATTTGGGGATGTTGGTCCAAAGATAAACTGCTGCAATAAATGAACCTTGAAGTAAAAATTAGGACTGTTCATTTGTTTATAATAAATGGGCATTCAAAAACAAATTGGGTCTAATTTATTCCTTATGTGGGTCACTGAAACAAATTGAGAGACCCTGAATTAAATGAATCCTATTTGTTTCATTCATTTTTTACTCCATTCATTTTGGTGGCCATTCAAATCTATGGAGAATAACAGATGCAATATATTCAGTTAGGATTTTTACAGTATAGCTTTTAGCAGCCAGCCCAGTGAGTAATGTGTGTCTTGTCAGACATTGACAGGATATGTTGTCAAGGAGACAATGAAACACAGTTATGCATTTCTCTAACCCAGCTTATCATTGCTCTGCACATCCAGGGACACTGATCTTGAAGACTGAGCATGTCTAAGATGTCATGTTTAAAGTGAGCATTACATATGGGGTCATTGTAATGTCTGTCTGTTGCTCTATATCATAACCCTTGTACCATCATAAGGGACTAGCTGCTTGATACCTAACTGCCATATCCGTTGTACCATTGTAGGGCTCTTGCTGTCTCATTCTTAGCTGCCCAACCTCTGATACAACTATGGTGGACTTGCTTGCAAGTTCCTATCTGTCATGACCCTAATTCTATTGTTGCTGGAAGTGGCATTTGCCTACCTACCATGCCCTTATTCCACCAAAGGGACTTTCTGGTACTTCCTACTTGTCATACTTCTAGTACCACCGTAGGTGGCTTGCTAGAATATGTCTAACTGCCATACCCTTTATATCACCACAGAGGTCTTAGTGCTACTGCTCTGCCTGCTTAATATGCATGAGCATGGGAGTTTTAGTGCCTCCTTGTTGTTTGCTTTTTTTTGTTTATTTATTGTACTGAGGTATTTACTTTTCCCAAACCTTAAACTTTGAGTTGTTATTGCCAGTCTGGGGACTGCTTTGTACCCCTCATGTTATTTTGATGTCTTGAAGATGCTTTTTCTGCCTCTTGTTCCCTTTATCAATGCATGTCTTGGGATGTTTTCTACCACCTTTTCTGTTTCATTCCTCTTTCATAGTGCCTTAGGATGCTGAAGACACTTTTGGCACCAGGTTGCCTCTCAAGATGCCATCAATGGTTCATGTCGCTGTTGCTGGTGCCCTCTTTTGGAACCTAAGGGTTTTCATCCCGCACTTGCTTTCTTCTTTGTTTGTTATACTGGGATGTTTTGTCCCTGAAACAAAAAATTGAAAAAAGTAAAAAAAAAGACACAGGTTTCACTGCCACAGCATGGTACCTGTTATATATTTCATCATTCCCTTCAAACCCTCCACAATCTCAGCCTTCTTCTTTCACTCTATTTGATGGTTGATTATATAGGGGGGTTTGACACAAAAAATCTTCATTTAAAAGGAAGAAATACAGACATATGAGAAAAGTTGTTCAAGATTAACAATTTTGATGTTCTGAATGTGATTACAGGTTAATGAGAGAGATCTCATACAAAAGCAGAAAATCAGGAAATGGAAGAGCTTGAGGTCAGCTATAAAATATAAGAAAGGTTTTCCAAATAAATCAACATTCACCACTTTCCAGGAATACCACACCACACTCATTAAAGGAACCATTTAGTTGTTTTGCATGTGATACTATTCTCCTTCAGAAAGCCCATTTCACAAGAAAATAAAAAATCCAATTAGCCAATAGGTCATATTCAAGCAGGAAATGTAAATAAAAACCTATTTTAAATAAAATTATTATTATCACAGGTCATTTTCTTGTACTGAACCTGACAATTGGTAATATGCTTTTGAGAATGACTGGCATCTACCATACTACTCTGCCTTGTTGCTATGCACTCAGTTCAATACCTTGGGAGTCTTTTTACCATTCAACCTTGCTTCCATGCCCAAACTTTACATCTTGGTGCTCTCTTTGCTAATGTGCCTTGTTGTCATGCACTAGGTCTTACATCTTGAGTTGTTCTTGCTGGTCTGGGGCCTGCTTTATACCTTTAATTTGTTTCAGTGTCTTGAAGCCACTGTTTGTGCTACTTGGCCCCTTTATCAGTGCCTGCTTAGTGGTTTGTTTTTTTCTGCCAACTTTTCTACACCATTCCACTATCATGGAACATTAGGATGCTGATGTCATTTTTGGTGCCAGGTTGCCACTCAAGACACCATCAGGGATACATGTCATGTTTTTTGTGCCTTCTTTTGGAGCCTGGGCTGTTCTTCCAACTTTTGCTGCTTTTATATTCCTCTCACAGTGACATGAAGAGCTCCTTCCAATGCCCATACCTTTATCTCCTTAACAGAGTCTTAGGCTATTCATGCCACATTTGGTGCCATATTCCACAGCCTTTCTAGGTACCTTGGAGTTATTTTCCCCTTCTAATGATTTATTCTACCAAGTTCTAGAAACATTGATTAGAAAAATCAAATTCTGGAGCCAAATATAGACTGCAATGCTTCCCCATATGACTTTAATGGCAAACAAAAAACAAATCAAACAAAAACATTCATTTTTTTTCTCATTTGGAAGCTAATTAAATTAATTCAAGTCCCAACAAAATTAATTAACAAATCAAAATGAATGTTTTCTTGTGCACATTTCTAGTAAAAATTTTAAAGTTGTATTTTGCTAGGCGAAAAATAAACAATTAAATAAAAAATGGCTATACACAGTATTTCTCAACCAATATTTTCATTCAATAATTGGAAGAAGGATCCAACAGAAGAAAATAGGATAATGCATAAACGTTGGCATGTTAAATGTAAGACATTGATAAGACAGGCTAAGAGAGAATTTGAAAAGAAGTTGGCCATAGAGGCAAAAACTCAGAGTAAAAACTTTTTAAAATATATCCAAAGCAGAAAGCCTGTGAGGGAGTCAGTTGGACTGTTAGATGATGGAGGGGTTAAAGGGACACTTAGAGAGGATAAGGCCATCACGGAAAGATTACATGATTTCTTTGCTTCGGTGTTTACTGAAGAGGATGTTGGGGAGGTACCCATACTGGAGAAGGTTTTCATGGGTAATGATTCAGATGGACTGAACCAAATCACAGTGAACCTAGAAGATGTGGTAGACCTGATTGACAAACTTAAGAGCAGTAAATCACCTGGACCAGATGGTATACACCCCAGAGTTCTGAAGGAATTAAAAAATGAAATTTCAGACCTATTAGTAAAAATGTGTAGCCTATCATTAAAATCATCCATTGTACCTAAAGACTGAAGGATAGGTAATGTAACCCCCATATTTAAAAAGGGCTCCAGGGGTGATCCGGGAAACTACAGACTGGTTAGCCTGACTTCAGTGCCAGGAAAAATAGTGGAAAGTGTTTGAAACATCAAAATCACAGAACATATAGAAAGACATGGTTTTATGGAACAAATTCAGCATGGCTTTACCCAAGGCAAGTCTTGCCTCACAAATCTGCTTCACTTTTTGAGGGAGTTAATAAACATGTGGATAAAGGTGACCTGGTAAATGTAGTGTGCTTGTATTTTCAGAAGGCATTTGATAAATTTCCTCATGAGAGGCTTCTAGGAAAAATAAAAAGTCATGGGATAGATGGCGATGTTCTTTTGTGGATTACAAACTGGCTAAAAGACATCAACCGGGTGCAGCAGGAAAGGATCCTGCAGCGAGGACCTGCTCTCCAGATGATGCATTGTCCTTTCGCACTGAGGATATCTCCCCAAGGCCTACTACCCAGGAGGGAAGGGTTAGGTTGGCCGTCATAGTTGATGATTCGATTATTAGGAATGTAGATAGCTGGGTGGCTGGTGGGCATGAGGATCACCTGGTAACATGCCTACCTGGTGCGAAGGTGGCGGACCTCACGCATCACCTAGATAGGATTTTAGACAGTGCTGGGGAGGAGTTGGCTGTCGTGGTACATGTGGACAACAACGACATAGGAAAATGTGGGAGGGAGGTTCTGGAAGCCAAATTTAGGCTCTTAGGTAGAAAGCTTAAATCCAGAACCTCCAGGGTAGCATTCTCTGAAATGCTCTCTGTTCCACGCGCAGGTCCCCAGAGGCAGGCAGAGCTCTAGAGTCTCAATGCGTGGATGAGACGATGGTGAAAGGAAGAGGGATTCAGTTTTGTTAGGAACTGGGGAACCTTTTGGGGAAGGGGGAGTCTCTTCCAAAGGGATGGGCTCCACCTTAACCAGGGTGGAACCAGACTGCTGGTGCTAACCTTTAAAAGGAGATAGAGCAGCTTTTAAACTAGAACAAAGGGGAAAGCCGACAGTCGCTCAGCAGCGCATGGTTCAGAGAGTGGTATCTTCAAAGGATACTAATGATGCATTAGAATTAGGGCATCCCGACAGTGAGGTTCCAATAATAAGAAAAGTAGTCAAAGTGCCTGTAACTGAAAACTCACCTGAGCTAAAAAATTCTAACTTATCCGTATCAATTAAAAAGCAGAATGAAAATACAAACAAAAAACAAACTTTGAAATGTTTGTATGCTAATGCCATAAGTCTAAGAAATAAGATGGGAGAATTAGAATGTATAGCATAAATGATGACATAGACTTAATTGGCATCTCAGAGACATGGTGGAAAGAGGATAACCAATGGGACAGTGCTATACCGGGGTACAAATTATATCACAGTGACAGAGAGGAGCACCCGGGAGGAGGTGTGGCGCTTTATGTCCAGGATGGCATAGAGTTCAACAGGATAAACATCCTGCACGAGACTAAATTGAAATTTTATGGGTAGAAATCCATTGTGTGTTGGGGAAGACTATAGTGATAGGCGTATACTACCGTCCACCTGGTCAAGATGGTGAGACGGACAGAGAAATGCTAAGGGAAATTAGGGAAGCTAACCAAATTGGTAGTGCAGTAATAATGGGAGACTTCAATTACCCCAATATTGACTGGGTAAATGTATCATCAGGACACGCTAGAGAGATAATGTTCCTGGATGGAATAAATGATAGCTTTATGGAGCAATTGGTTCAGGAACCGACAACAGAGGGAGCAATTTTAGATCTAATTCTCAGTGGAGCAAAGGACTAGATGAGAGAGGTAACGGTGGGGGGGCCGCTTGGCAATAGTGATCATAATATGATCAAATTTGATTTAATGACTGGAAGAGGAACAGTGTGCAAATCCACTGCTCTTGTGCTAAACTTTCAAAAGGGAAACTGATAAAATGAGAAAAATTGTTAGAAAAAAACTGAAAGGAGCAGCTACAAAAGTAAAAAATGTCCAAGAGGCGTGGTCATTGTTAAAAAAATACCATTCTAGAAGCACAGTCCAGATGTATTCCACACATTAAGAAAAGTGGAAAGAAAGCAAAACGATTACCGGCATGGTTAAATGGGGAGGTGAAAGAAGCTATTTTAGCCAAAAGATCTTCATTCAAAAATTAGAAGAAAGATCCAACAGAAGAAAATAGGATAAAGAATAAACGTTGGCAAGTTAAATTTAAGACACTGATAAGACAGGCCAAGATAGAATTTGAAAAGAAGTTGACCATAGAGGCAAAAACTCACAGTAAAAACTTTTTTAAATATATCCGAAGCAGAAAGCCTGTGAGGGAGTCAGTTGGACTGTTAGATGATCGAGGGGTTAAAGGGGCACTTAGAGAAGATAAGGCCATCACGGAAAGATTAAATGATTCCTTTGCTTCGGTGTTTACTAAAGAGGATGTTGGGGAGGTACCCGTGATGGAGAAGGTTTTCATGGGTAATGATTCAGATGGACTGAATCAAATCACGGTGAACCTAGAAGATGTGGTAGACCTGATTGACAAACTGAAGAGTAGTAAATCACCTGGACTGGATGGTATACACTCCAGAGTTCTGAAGGAACTAAAAAATGAAATTTCAGACCTATTAGTAAAAATTTGTAACCTATCATTAAAAGCATCCATTGTACCTGAAGACTGGAGGATAGCTAATGTAACCCCAATATTTAAAAAGGGCTCCAGGGGTGATCCGGGAAACTACAGACTGGTTAGCCTGACTTCAGTGCCAGGAAAAATAATGGAAAGTGTTCTAAACATCAAAATCACAGAACATATAGAAAGACATGGTTTAATTGAACAAAGTCAGCATGGCTTTACCCAAGGCAAGTCTTGCCTCCCAAATCTGTTTCACTTTTTTGAAGGAGTTAATAATAGGGATGTGAATCGTTTTAGGACGATTAAAATTATCGTCCGATAATTTTAATATCGTCTTAAACCATTATGGAACACAATACAATAGAGATTCTAACGATTTATCGTTATAAATCGTTAGAATCGTGAGCCGGCACACTAAAACCCCCTAAAACCCACCCCCGACCCTTTAAATTAAATCCCCCACCCTCCCGAACCCCCCCAAATGACTTAAATAACCTGCGGGTCCAGCGGCGGTCCGGAACGGCAGCAGTCCGGAACGGGCTCCTGCTACTGAATCTTGTTGTCTTCAGCCGGCGCCATTTTCCAAAATGGCGCCGAAAAATGGCGGCGGCCATAGACGAACATGATTGGACGGCAGGAGGTCCTTCCGGACCCCCGCTGGACTTTTGGCAAGTCTTGTGGGGGTCAGGAGGCCCCCCCCAAGCTGGCCAAAAGTTCCTGGAGGTCCAGCGGGGGTCAGGGAGCGATTTCCCGCCGCGAATCGTTTTCGTACGGAAAATGGCGCCGGCCATAGGCGTATGGCTGGCGCCATTTTCCGTATGGAAAATGGCGCCGGCAGATCGACTGCAGGAGGTCGTTCAGCGAGGCGCCGGAACCCTCGCTGAACGACCTCCTGCAGTCGATCTCCTGCCGGCGCCATTTTCCGTACGAAAACGATTCACGGCGGGAAATCGCTCCCTGATTAGTGCAGTTAGTATTAGGGATGTGAATCATGTGATCGATCGTCTTAACGATCGATTTTGACTGGGGGGGAGGGAAATCTGATCGTCATGGTTTTTTTTGTTAAAAAATCGTCAAATCGTAAATCGGCGGGAAAACCGGCACACCAAAACAACCCTAAAACCCACCCCGACCCTTTAAAACAAATCCCCCACCCTCCCGAAACCCCCCAAAATATTTTAAATTACCTGGGGTCCAGTGGGGGGGTCCTGGCGCGATCTCCTGCTCTCGGGCCATGGCTGCATTAATAGAAATGGCACCGGTGGCCCTTTGCCCTTACAATATGACAGGGCAAAGGTAGCGCCGGCGCCATTTTGGTTCCTGTCACCCATCATCACGAGTGCAGGAGATCGCTCCTGGACCCCCCCTGGACCCCAGGGACTTTTGGCCAGCTTTGGGGGGGGCCTCCTGACCCCCACAAGACTTGCCAAAAGTCCAGCGGGGGTCCGGGAGTGACCTCCTGCACTCGGGCTGTATTGCCAATATTCAAAATGGCGCCGGCGCTACTTTTGCCCTCACTATATCATACGGGTCATACGGGTCATATGGGTCAAATGACATAGTGAGGGCAAAGGTAGTGCTGGCGCCATTTTGAATATTGGCAATACGGTGCGAGTGCAGGAGGTCGCTCCCGGACCCCCACTGGACTTTTGGCAAGTTTTGTGGGGGTCAGGAGGCCCCCCCAAGCTGGCCAAAATCCCTGGGGGTCCAGCGGGGGTCCGGGAGCGATTTCCTGCACTCGTGACTTCGGGTGACAGGAACCAAAATGGTGCAGGCGCTACCTTTGCCCTGTCATATGGTAAGGGCAAAGGGCCACCGGCGCCATTTCTATTAACGCAGCCATGGCCCGAGAGCGGGAGATCGCGGGAGATCGTGCCGGGACCCCCCACTGGACCCCAGGTAATTTAAAACATTTTGGGGGGGTTCGAGAGGGTAGGGGATTTGTTTTAAAGGGTCGGGTGGGTTTTAGGGTTGTTTAGGTGTGCCGGTTTTCCCGCCCTCCCCCGATTTACGATTTTTTGACGATAAATCGGGGGAATTGTTATTGTATCGCGGCTCTAACAATTTTTGACGATTTAAAATATATCTGACGATTGTTTTAATCGTCAAAAAACGATTCACTTCCCTACTGTAGATATCTCATCTTTGTGTCCCTTTTCTCACTCCAAATCACTTCAAATCTTCACTGATGTCTATTGTGCTGTTTGTATGTCTCACTGTGCAGGTAAAACTGGCCCTAAAACCCTAGACACTAGGGGTGTGCATTCGTTTCGAACTTAAATGGAAAACGCAACTTATTTTTTTTTTTTAACTTAAAAAAATGATGAGGCGTAAACGATCGGATTTCCAACTTATTCAACATAGCTATGTTGAATACGTTGGAAATCGCGATTGTTGATCTAAATAAAAATTTAAACCCCTCACCCTCCTTAATTCCCCCCCCCCCAAGACTTACCAAAACTCCCCAAGCTGGCCAAAAGTTCCGTGAGGGTCCGGGAGCGGACGCGTGGGGAATCACGTGACGTCCGCATCACTCTGACGTGACACCGACGTCACGTGGTCCATCGCGGCACTTTTGGGCACAGGGCCTCCTGACCCCCCCAAGCTGGCCAAAAGTTCCGGGAGCGAACCCGAGGGGAATCACGTGACACGGCGTCACGCCGATGTCACGTCAACGTCACGTGATTCCCCTCGGGTTCGCTCCCGGAACCCTCATTGGGCCCTCATTGGAGGCCCTCATTGGAGGCCCCTCCAAGCTGGCCAAAAGTTCCTTTTGGGCCCAACGAGGGGTCCGGGAGCGAACCCAAGGGGAATCACGTGACGCCGCGTCACTCCGACGTGACGCCGACGTCACGTGCTCCTTGCAAAGGAGTTCAGGAATGGCGTCCTGACCCCGCTGGACCACCAGGGAGTTTTGGTAAGTCTTGGGGGGGGGGGGGGGGCGGGATTAAGGCGGGTGAGGGGTTTAAATTTTTATTTGCACATATGGACATAGACTCAACTTATGGAATTCTCCATATGTCCATATTGACCGCAAATGGGACCCCCTTTCGACTTATGGACTTATGAACTTAAACTTTTGGTCTGCACATCCCTACTAGACACCACTAAAACTTCACCTCTGGTTACTAGCTGGCCCTCCTATAGTGATATATGAGTGCTATATAAAGCTCTCTCTCTCTCTCCCATTGGGCACTGATAGCTTGATAATATGCATGGGGGAGGCAAGTAGCTGCCGTAGGGCATATTTAAATGAGCACCTATTTATTTTTAGGGAGATCATATTGGATTCTTCCATTGTCCCAGAGATTTACTATATTATTTTAAATCTACGCATATCTGATCCATTCAGATTATAAATACATGTATATCAGCATCCCAAAATATCTGCATATGTTTCAGTATGAACATATATTTGCAATGCATTGTAAGTGTTTAATTTATAAACATACACATTTTTATTTTACATGTGAAAAAAATATGTGTGTGCATAAAACCCTGAGATATCACCAATTTGCCAATACCTCCATCAGTTCACCAGGTCCATCTCTAGGTCACCAAAAACCTACTACTACTTCATCATGATCTTCCTACAGTTCACCCTGACCTCCCAACCCAAAAACAGCAATCAATGAGTCTGTGTCAATTGCATCAGTAAATAAGCAGGTGTAAAATTGCACAAATAACAACTTATGTGTGAAACTATTGGTCTCGCCCTGGAAGACCCCCATCCCACCCCATTTTTGTCCTGGTAAATGTGCATGCGAAACCATAAATGTGCGTGCAATTTTTATGTTATAAAATAGATTTATACAAATACAAGCTACTTACACATCGTATGCTAATTTTACCTGTGAAACTGCTTTGAAAATTATGGGCTGGATTTTAAAACCTACTTGCAGGTGTCCATGTGCTCGCACTACCCAGTGCGCGCATATGGACACCCAATTTTATAATATGCATGTGCAGGTGCACATATGTTATAAAATTGGGGGTCAGCGCGTGCAGGGGGGTGCAAAATTGTGCACCTGCGTGTGTCGATGCCCATGGCCTTCACCCATTCCCTCCCAGGCCGCTCCGATTTTGGAGCGGCCTGGGAGGGAACTTCCTAACCTAACCTCCCTTCCCCTAACCCTCATGCCCCCTAGCCCTATCCTAACCCCCCCCCCCCCTGACCTTCATTTTACCTCTTGCTCCTGCCTCTGGGTAGACGCAAATTGCACACACCGGCAGCCTGCTGGCATGTGATCCTCTGACACAGCAGCAAGTGGCTGCTGTGCCAGAGGGCTCTGGCTCTGCCCCGCCCCTGGACCACCCCACCCCGCCCCCTCCCTGCCACATTTTCGAAGCCCCGGGACTTAGATGCGTCCTGTGGCTTTATGCACGTTGCCGGGCCTTTGTAAAATAGACCTGGCGCGTGTAACCCCACCTATGCGCGAAAATCCATAGGATTTACACGTGTAGGACTTTTAAAATCTGGCCCTAAATGAATAGTCTGGTAGATTTCCTGTTCATTTTGAACTTGGCTAGTCACTTATCACTATTCTTCAGAGCTTCAGTGTCCTTCAGATCCTCAGAGTCTTAGAATTTACCAAGGCCCTGACTAATGCAAGCAAATGTTTATTTTTGAGCAGTAGAAGTCCTCATGAGTGACTGATCTTTTTCCTTGGAAGCAGGATTTATAAGCATGGAAAACCCCAGATGTTTCCATTATATATATATATATATATATATATATATATATATATATATATATATATTAGGAGAAGTAGTGGGGTGTGTCAAAGTACCTTATGTGCAGTTTGCATCATATTAAAATCTTAAAGACAAAAGTTCTTTCTTGTGAAACAGGTGTTGTGGTAAAACCTAGCATATTAGTTTTTAAGTCTTCCCAGTAGCCATCATTTATAGCATTATCCTTACTTGTCCTTAAGTCATGCTAGCATTGTAAATTTTCTGCACTCAATTTCAGATATTACAGATACCAGCAGAGGACTATGCATGCCCAAAGAGCTTGGTGAGCATAACACATATTGCAATGAAGCCAATAATGTAATATATTACTGAGGGTGGCTCAAGGTTAAAAATAAATTGTAAAGGGGTATATTCGAGTTTTGTTTTGCTATACAGAGCCTCTTAGCAGTCTTTTCCAAACTTTGGATATAAATATTCATATTCATCTAAATAGGTGACTACATTTTTGTCAGACAATATTTTAAACCCTACATTTGGGTAAATAAATATATCTCTATATATTTGAAGTAATAAAGAAAAGAATATAATTTAATTACACTTATGTTTCACTCTTCCATACTTTCTCATAGTGAGATTAGAAAAATAGCCCCTGATGCATTTGCAAGTCATCATAATAGCAGGCAGCTTGCTTTCATTTGGTATGAGTTTATTGGTAAAGAAAGTTTAAAAAACAGATGGCTGATTTAGCAAAAAATACATGAAGAAAAGTTGTGCAAACAGAAATCACAAAGGAAAAATTATGATCAAATGTAATACTGTACATAAGGTATGAATCACAATTCACATTAAAGAAGTACAATTCACAATGTTACACAGATGTCTTATGTCTCACATGAGAGGTTTTAAAAATGGAATTTTTGGATTCAAGTTGATGATCTAAATGTAAAATGGAAGTTGTTTTCCTGTTGCATTATTCCTGTGGGAAAGCACTAACATGTTAGCAATAAAACGATACAGGAATATTTGACAGATATAAGTATACATTAGAATCATCTATAACAAAATCATATTCATTTTGTAGATTTCATAAATTTGTAAGAATTAAAAAGTCATCAAAAGTAATTTCTAGTTAATATATTAGCTAAAAAATGTATCTTGCTTCACTGCTTGAGTTATCAGCTATTCAGTTCCTAAAGCTGATGGAGATGAAGGACAACATTTCTGGCAATTTAATTCAATATCAAGTAATTGGCATTTTTTTAAATATGAAAAGTTTATCAAAATATATAATCAAAAAGCAGGGAATATATTAATTGAATCATATTCAAATGAAGACCTGTACTGATAAACAGGAGGAGAGCATGAAGATGTACATCACTTTCAATTAATTGGAGATTAAATAATTACTACAACTATTAAACATTTACATAGTGCTGCAAGGTATGCGCAGCACAGTAAACATACACACAGGCTTTGCCTGGATAACTTTGAGAGTTACCTGAATAAAATGAGATTTCAAAATTTCCTTTTGCTTCACTGCTAAATTTTGTCTGGGTAGCTTATTACCAGCACAAAATGTAATCCAGTGAAAAAGAGGCAGCGCTGGGTGCATCTTGAGGCAGGACTAAATTCTTTCTCTAGGAGAATTAAAATTCAGTGCTATCTAACCAAAGTTAACCAGGTATATTTAGATGAACACTTATCTGGGTATGTTCCTCTAAACATCCAGGTAAAATTATGCCAGTAAATTTCCTGCTCATTAGCCAGCTGAATAACCTTTTAAGACATAGTTTATACTCCATAGAGCTTACATTCTTATCAAGACAGCCATGACTAGTCAAGATGAGCATTTTGGGAGAATCAGGAAAATGATTTAGCATCTCTAAGGTGAGTTAATAGGTGCAATTTAGCTGAAAACAGGGACTATTTTATCAAATTGGCTAATAGGGATGTGAATCGTTTTAGGACGATTAAAATTATCGTCCGATAATTTTAATATCGTCTTAAACCGTTATGGAACACAATACAATACAGATTCTAACGATTTATCGTTATAAATCGTTAGAATCGTGAGCCGGCACACTAAAACCCCCTAAAACCCACCCCCGACCCTTTAAATTAAATCCCCCACCCTCCCGAACCCCCCCCAAATAACTTAAATAACCTGCGGGTCCAGCAGCAGTCCGGAACGGCAGCGGTCCGGAACGGGCTCCTGCTCTGAATCTTGTCGTCTTCAGCCGGCGCCATTTTCCAAAATGGCGCCGAAAAATGGCGGCGGCCATAGACGAAAAAGATTGGACGGCAGGAGGTCCTTCCGGACCCCCGCTGGACTTTTGGCAAGTCTCGTGGGGGTCAGGAGGCCCCCCACAAGCTGGCCAAAAGTTCCTGGAGGTCCAGCGGGGGTCAGGGAGCGATTTCCCGCCGCGAATCGTTTTCGTACGAAAAATGGCGCCGGCAGGAGATCGACTGCAGGAGGTCGTTCAGCGAGGCGCCGGAACCCTCGCTGAACGACCTCCTGCAGTCGATCTCCTGCCGGCGCCATTTTCCGTACGGAAAATGGCGCCAGCCATACGCGTATGGCCGGCGCCATTTTCCGTACGAAAACGATTCGCGGCGGGAAATCGCTCCCTGACCCCCGCTGGACCTCCAGGAACTTTTGGCCAGCTTGTGGGGGGCCTCCTGACCCCCACGAGACTTGCCAAAAGTCCAGCGGGGGTCCGGAAGGACCTCCTGCCGTCCAATCTTTTTCGTCTATGGCCGCCGCCATTTTCCAAAATGGCGCCGGCTGAAGACGACAAGATTCAGAGCAGGAGCCCGTTCCGGACCGCTGCCGTTCCGGACCGCCGCTGGACCCGCAGGTTATTTAAGTTATTTGGGGGGGGGTTCGGGAGGGTGGGGGATTTAATTTAAAGGGTCGGGGGTGGGTTTTAGGGGGTTTTAATGTGCCGGTTTTTCGATTTTTCACGATTTTTAACGATTTTTCACGATATTTTACCCCCCCAAACGGCAACAATACGATTCCCTCCCCCTCCCAGCCGAAATCGATCGTTAAGACGATCGAGGACACGATTCACATCCCTATTGGCTAACACTGTATGAATGGAATCTTGCCCTACGAAGCAATTCATACACACACAAAAAAACAAAACAAAACAAAACAGTAAATGGAATGGGAAGGTGGACTTAGAAGCAGATCCCCAGCCCATCTCTGTTAAAAGGAAGGCATTTAACTTTTAAAGCAAGATGAATTGCCAGAAAGTGCCAAAGCCTTTTAAACAAGTTATTGCATTTACTTGCATCAAACTTCTCTCCAAGTGGCTGAGGAAAAGTACAGAAAGTGGAATTAGACTTTCAAAAGCAAATTAAATTACATTTCACTCCAAGCATTGCAACCCCAACTGAAGGTGGTCATCCATCTGCTGAGAGACCTAAATTTGTACTGGTCTTATGGTTCTCTGAAAATGATCATGTAGATCATGGTATAGTAGATCAGACTCAGAGAACAATCTTTACTGGACTGGGAAACTTTCCCCTCCATAGATTGAGATAAGAGATATTCCCTCAAGTGAAGGATTTCCTTATACCAATATGATAGCCCTTAGGCATTTTCACCTCAGGTGAACCCAAATCCTGAAATAAGGAGCTCTGTCCACTCTGTGAATTGGTGGTTCCAATAATTCCAAAATTATTTAAACACAAAAACAGGGTGTCTTCAACAAGTTCATCTTTCATAGGCGTCCACAATATGAATGCATATAGTAGCAAAAATAACTATTAGCAGCACAACAAATTCATTATATAAAAAAAAATTCATTCCTGGCAAAATCCAGCACAGTTCATCAATAGCAGATTAATCACTTACTACAGTCAGAGGCCAAGATAAATGATAAGACTTTCATAGCTAAGTTGTTCTCTCTGATTCATTCCAGGGGATCTTCCAAAAAGAAGCTAAAGTTTTGTTTTACTATTGCCATGCAAAAATGTTACCTTCACTGGTTTCTGCACCAAGGAGTAACATCAGACAGTAAGCAGGCAGCTCAAACACTGAAAGCAAGAACAGCTGTGTTTCCGACAGAATGACAAAGTAAGAACAGAGCAAGGAACACACCCTACTGCAAGTCTCACTCTTTATACTACAAGATATAACTGCTGACATCAAAGCTACCAGGTACAAACTCAATAGACACTCTTCACTAACAAAACAAATACAACCTATTGTTTTCTCTAGGTAGATCCGGGAAACTATAGACCGGTTAGCCTTACTTCAGTGCCAGGAAAAATAGTAGAAAGTGTTCTAAGCATCAAAATCACAGAACATATAGAAAGACATGGTTTAATGGAACAAAGTCAGCATGGCTTTACCCAAGGCAAGTCTTGCCTCACAAATCTGCTTCCCTTTTTTGAAGGAGTTAATAAACATGTGATAAAGGTGAACTGGTAGATGTAGTTACTTGGATTTTCAGAAGGCATTTGGTAAAGTTCCTCACGAGAGGCTTCTAGGAAATGTAAAAAGTCATGGTATAGGTGGCGATGTCCTTTCGTGGATTACAAACTGGCTAAAAGACAGGAAACAGAGATTAGGATTAAATGGACAATTTTCCCAGAGGAGGGGGTGGGCAGTGGAGTGCCTTAGGGATCTGTACTGGGACCCGTGCTTTTCAATATATTTATAAAAGATCTGGAAAGGAATATGACGAGTGAGGTTATCAAATTTGCAGATGATACAAAATCATTCAGAGTAGTTAAATCACAAACTAATTGTGATAAATTGCAGGAGGACCTTGTGAGACTGGAAAATTGGGCATCCAAATGGCAGATGAAATTTAATGTGGATAAGTGCAAGGTGATGCACATAGGGAAAAATAACCCATGCTATAGTTACACGATGTTAGGTTACATATTAGGAGCTACCACCCAGGAAAGAGATTTAGACATCAAGGTGGATAATACATTGAAATCGTCAGCTCAATGTTCTGCGGCAGTCAAGAAAGCAAACAGAATATTAGGAATTATTAGGAAGGGAATGGTGAATAAAATGGAAAATGTCATAATGCCTCTGTATCGCTCCATGGTGAGACCGCACCTTGAATACTGTGTACCATTCTGGTCGTTGCATCTCAAAAAAGATATAGTTGCAATGGAGAAGGTACAGAGAAGGGCAACCAACATGATAAAGGGGATGGAACAGCTCCCCTATGAGGGAAGGCTGAAGAGGTTAGCGCTGTTCAGCCTGGAGAAGAGACGGCTGAGGGGGGTTATGATAGAGGTCTTTAAGATCATGAGAGGTCTTGAATGATTAGATGTGAATCGGTTATTTACACTTTCGATTAATAGAAGGACTAGGGGGAATTCCATGAAGTTAGCAAATAGCACATTTATGTCTAATCGGAGAAAAATCTTTTTCACTCAACGCACAATAAAGCTCTGGAATTTGTTGCCAGAGGAAGTGGTTAGTGCAGTTAGTGTAGCTGGGTTCAAAAAAGGTTTGGATAAATTCTTGGAGGAGAAGTCCATTAACGCCAATTAATCAAATGTACTAAGGGAATAGCCACTGCTATTAATTGCATCAGTGGCATGGGATCTTCTTAGTGTTTGGGTAATTGCCAGGCTCTTGTGGCCTGGTTTGGCCTCTTTTGGAAACAGGATGCTGGGCTTGATGAACCCTTGGTCTGACTCAGCATGGCAATTTCTTATGTTCTTATGTTCTGATATAATGACATCATCCATCCAGGACGCCCCTGAGGATCCCGCCGAAGGGACTTTAAAAGAGACTCCGGTGGCACATGTGTGCGCCTAGGAAGGCCCAGAGTCTGCATGGAGAGTGGCAGCATCTTGCCCGCCATGAGGAACCATGGGGAACACAGCGGCAAAGACTAGCCCTTGCCGCGAGTAGGCCTGGAGAGGGAAGCAGAACGGTGCAGGATGTGAGTAAACGTGGTCGTAGCCATCTGCGACCAACAGGCATAACAACAGTATCACAGTAAACGCTACATAAATAAATACAGGTATATAAGAGACAGATAGAAATAAAGAAATAGAATATTAGTCAAAGAACAATAAAGAACAGAAGAACACCTCCCTTATATGCTATCCTCTATATAAGCCAGTGTTCATAGGAAATCTGGAGGACTCTGGCTCGGGGAGTCTGATAGAAGGACTTGCTCTGAGTTCCTTTCAGCTCATTCAGCTAAAATAAGCAAATGCTATGTCTAATATAACTCTCTGCAGGTTTAGGATTTTCAAAGGCATTTCAGTACCAATCCTTTGATCTCTCCTTTGCTAAAAGGCATCAATTGTTATAACTCATTATCAGCTCATTGGCATTTGTTAGGGATGTGAATCATTTTTTAATGATTTAAATTATTGTCCAATATTTTTAATATCATCATTAATTGTTAAAGAGTGCGATACAATAGAAATTCCCCCGAAATATCGTAAATAAATCGTTAATCATCTTAGTGCGCACTAACAGGAAGTTAGTGCGCACTACCCATTGTTAGAGCGCACTAACATAAAATGATACAATTTGACACTTTTCAGGTCACTTAAGGTCAGTTAGGAATGAATATGTATTCCTATTGGCTGCCCTCTTATTTATTGATATTACCAAGGTTCCCACTGAGGTGATGGTTTAATATATGGGGGATGGGAAATGGAAACGGTTGGTAGCTTGACAAAGGGAAGGGAAAGGGGGAGGTGAAGGGCCAAGGAGTCCCACTCCCTGGTCTCTGAAGGACAGATCTCTTCAGAAAATCAGAGCTGCTGAATGCAGGGGCTGTCTCCCCTTCACATCCCTCTCCCCCCCCCATTCACTGTGCTCAAGTTTGCAGTTTCTGTGTTAAACTAAACTTCTTTTTTTTCACTAGAGTAGAATAAAATAAAATGAGGTACTTTGTGTATTAAACTAAAGAAACTTTACATAAAATGAAATTAAGTACTTATCTATATTCTACTTTAGTGAAACAAAACATTTAATAAAGAAACTTGCAACCTGAGCTTCAAAACATTAACATACTATAGAAAAACTAAACAATAAACTTTATTATTAATTTATTATATTTACAGTGGTTAAATTTAAAGAGCAGGCTGAGGCTAGACTGGCTACTGGCTAGTAGCTACTGCTGGCACTGTCACTGCTGCAGCCTGCTGGCACTTTTTTCTCTTTCTGGCTAGTGTACGCTATATCTGGCAGCAAAATGGCCACAGGGGACAGCACCAAGCATGCACGGCTTAGTGTGCACCTCTAGCTAATGAACATTTCCTCAAATGTTACTTTTAAACCATTATGTAACAATTTTTGATAGTGCGCACTAACTCAGAAAAACAATTTTTTTACAAAAAAATCATGCTGATCAGATTTTTTTCTCCCCCCAGCCGATCCAGATCGTTAAAACGATCGGGCACATGATTCACATCCCTAGCATTTGTATTAGTCTTTAGCATTTGATCTTCCCAGGTGATAAAGAAATACCAAATGTCATAGCCTTTGATGTTCTCAGGGACACTGAATGTTCCTTGGGGCCATCTCAGCTCTTTATCAGCACATTGGTGCCAGGAAGTCTTAGGAATGAGAGAACACATGGTAATAGTGTCATACCTTTGTACAATCTTTGTACTTAAATTACATGCAATATATTGCTACATACACAGCAATCGTTAGAACCTGTTCTGATCCATAGCTGTCTATTCACGGTACAAAGTCTTCCAGAGATCTAGCTAACTGCCTAAAATTATTTTTCCACAATCTATGCCCCATCCCTTTGGATCAGAACAGAACCAGATGATTATATATATGAGATCTCAGCTCTTGATTTAAGTGGCTCTTCCTGTATGGTAATAGTCATGAGATGAATAACAAACCTTTGAAATAGTATCTTTAAACATTATAATGAAAGCTACTGCAATGCAATATGTAAATCCTATAAGGAAATAGATTAATAATTTTGTTCCCTATCCTTTAATTTCTTCCCACAAAGATAATATTTTCATCACTCTAGTTCAAGTAATTAATCAGGGGACAGTTTAAAATTGTGTTCTAAATGTTTGGTTAAATTAAGAATTAAAGGGGTACCATCATTAACTTCTACACAACACTAACAACCATAAGTGTCTTAGGGGGTCATTTATCAAAGTGCTATATGGAGTTTTTGCATGTGAAAAGCACTTTTAATGCACGCAAAAACACCATAATGCATGGTGCAATGCAAATTAGGAAAAGGGGAGGAGTTCTGCACAGTTTTAACTACAACTTTTTTATTTGTGTGATATGATTTTATTACACTTTGTGATGTCTTCACAAATAGTGCTTTCAGTTGGAGAGAGAGAGAGAGAGAGAGCTTTTGGCCTTCATACTAGGTAAGTATTTATACCTCTATAGGAGGCCCACCTAGATACTCGAGGTGAGGTTTAGATATTAGTATAGGAGTTAGGGGCCACTTTGACATGCAGAGTGCGACGTACAAACAGAACAGTGTACTCTTGTGAAGATTATATGACCTTCAGAGTGAGGAAACTCACCCAAAGATGAGATTTGTGCAATGTTCTCTCAACCTAGCTTGATGGACTCTCTACCTGGGAAACATCAAGCTAGGTTGAGAGAACATTGCATGTTTTCAAGCGTCCTCATCTCGTCTGAGTCCCAACAACATGTCCTCATTTCATCTGAGGCTCCGAGCTTCCTCACCTTCTTTAAGCCATCAGCCTAGTCTAAGGCTGAGGTCTTGTCTTGTTCCAGGTTTCAGTACCATCACCTGTCCTCAACCTCTGTCCGTCCTGCCGCTTCCCAGTGGCAGGTACAAAAGGGCTATCGAGTGGCCGGAGGGCTACCCTAGAGACACGCATTGCATTGTTGGGTCTCTACCGGTGTGTGCAAGTTTGACAGAAGTTAGGGCGGTGGTAAGCCTGCTCCTCCCATGCTGGGGCATGTCTTGCCTGCCTTGGCACTTCTACAGAGCTCCTCTCTGCAGTTGCATCATGGCACATATCCCCCCAGAATCGGGAGCACTCCCTAGCACTCCCTCCCACAGATTCCAACACCATCTACTTCTGCTAGTTGAATTCCTCATAGGCTTTATGGAAAAGCCAAGTTTTTAGTCTTTTTTTAAACATTTTATCATTCTGCTGCAATCTGATATTTTCAGGAAGTTCATTCCATATCTTTGGTCCTGCTTTGTTCAATGAGTAAGGTACTCAGAAAACTTATCTTTGGTCCTGCTTTATTCAAAGAGTAAGGCACTCTGAAAACTAACTGCATGTTTCAACTCAATCTGCCATACAAGTTCTTTCACTAAATAAATTGTAACTATAATATTTCATTATATATAATAGAGATAAAAAACAAAAACTTATGAAAACATTTAGTCATGTGACAGGCATTCCAGTCTGTTGATTCCAGACCAGAAACATTTTCTTTTAATCTTGCCTCCACTTTCTTGTAGCAGGATATTTGCTGTCAGACATATAGTCTACATTACACGTCTGCCCGATGCAGAAATGAAAAAGAAAGTTGAACCATAGAGCAATGCTGATCAGTTTCACACAAATATTTACCCAGTGCTTATAGAAACCAGACCTTATTAGTTTTTGTCCAAATTCATTAAGAGTCATTAAGAGAGGTATGAAAAGGTAAAAAGTATGCAACAGGAATAAACATTGTTAAAATATACCACCATAGAAGCACAGACTAGATGTATTCCATGCATTAAGAAAGGTGGAAGGAAGACAAAATGATTACCAGCATGGTTAAAAGGTGAGATGAAAGAGGCTATTTTGCCAAAAGATCTTCATTCAAAAATTGGAAGAAGGATGCATCAGAAGAAAATATGTTAAAGCATAAGCATTGGCAAGTTAAATGTAAGACACTGATAAGACATGCTAAGAGAACATTTGAAAAGAAGTAAGCCATAGAGCAAAAACTCACAATAAAAACTTTTAAAACTATTTCCGAAGCAGAAAGCCTGCAAGGGAGTCAGTTGCACTGTTGGATGTTCAAGGGGTTAAAAGAGCTCTTAGAGGATATAAGGCCATTGTGGAAAGATTAAATAATTTATTTGCTTCAGTGTTTACTGAAGAGGATATTGGAGAGATACCGATTCTGGAGAAGGTTTTCATGGGTGATGATTCAGATCAACAGAAACAAATCACAGTGAACCTGGAAGATGTGGTAGGCCTGATTGACAAACTGAAGAGTAGTAAATTACCTGGACTGGATGGTATATACCCTAGGGATCTGAAAGAACTACAAAATGAAATTTCAGACCTATTAGTAAAAATATGTAGCTTATCATTAAAATAATCAGATGAACCTGAAGATTGGAAAATGGCCAATGTAACCCCTATATTTAAAAAGGATTCCAAGGGTGATTCGGGAAACTATATAACGTTAGCAGTTGCCACTTACTCCTTTGTCTGTCGTCCAGTCTAATTTACCTGACCCGCACCCTAATACCCTCTTGGTCCTTATCACCTATAATAGTAATCACACCGACACTGTCTTTGGTAGAAAATGGCTGCAGTTTTTATTTTAAAACATAACGTGATAACTTTCTAGGATACCTGAGATGGCAGCACCTGAACCAAACAAGGCAGCCTGACTCTGTAGGCCCCCTGTCTTGTTACCGAGCAAGGAGGCCATCGCCTTTTACGCCTCCTGGTGCCAACGGCTACTGCGCCGTCATGTGATGACACCAGCACCACTTGTAATCCGGCCCAACCGGCCTGGGTACCTGCCCACTTACAGCTGATACAAAATTGCCAAACATCGATATACATTAAATTGTGCTTACTAACATCAATAAACTAACTGTTTGTGTGTTGTAGAATATCGTGCCATATTATAGACATGCAACGGTTTTTTCCTGCGCTCAGGGTGGGTGGGTTTTCCTGTTGCTCGTGCGATCCAAAAAGGATCACTTGCCACGTGCCGTGGCACTTTAAGGGGCTGCGAGTGTCACCGGAGGGTGCCGCTGGCGCCGCCTCATGACATCATGACCCCGGGGGCGGGGTCATGGTGTTGCGCTGTCTCCAGCCCTTTTTGATGCGGCCAGCAAGGTGAGTGAGAAGTGAAGTTGGTGTTGGGGGGGGAGTTTCTGGGTGGACCTACCTTCCCTGTGCCCCCCCGTCCTCTGTCCTCAGTCCCCGCACGCGCTACCGTTAAAGATGAGCTCTGGTAATGCGACACCGGGCCCACCTATTAACGTTATCAGCTGCCACTTACTCCTTTGTCCGTCGTCCAGTCTAATTTACTTGACCCGCACCCTAATACCCTCTTGGTCCTTATCCCCTATAATAGTAATCACACCAACACTGTCCTTGGTAGAAAAATGGCCGCAGCTTTTATTTTAAAACATAACGTGATAACTTTCTAGGATACCCGAGCTGGCAGCATGCTTGTACCGCTGCCTGCCACCTGAACCAAGCAAGGCAGCCTGACTCTGTAGGCCCCCCGCCTTGTTCCCGAGCAAGGGGGCCATCGCCTTTTATGCCTCCTGGCACCAATGGCTACCGCACCATCATAGAATAACACCAGCACCACTTGTAATCCGGCCCAACCGGCCCGGGTACCCGCCCCAACACAAGGTAGGGAGGACCCTTGCCTCATGTCCCCCACTAAAATATAAACTGTGGCTTTTACCTGCCTTGTGCCTCAATGGCATCTTGCAGGGTATTATTGAAGATGTCATATCCAATATCAGATGTGTATTTAATCCAGTCGGAACTGCCCCGGGGATATGTTGTCGTCCCACTGATGTCTTATCTGATGTCCCCCCATTTTTTGTATCCATGTGTTACGAGCGCGAGGAGCGTGGTCGCCTCTAGAACAGGGAGTGAGCCCTTGGGCCATGGCAAGACTTAGGGAGGAGCCCCAAGCCACACCATGGGAGGTGAGCCGATGCAGGCATGGAGAGCCGGGCAGGTACTGAAGCAGGAATAAGGAACAGAGTCTGACCCTCAGCCGGACCTGCATGCCCATAGCAACCAATAATGCAATGTTGATTGATGAACGGTCCTCCGACTGTTCCAAGCCCTTTCGGACCTGCCGCTGGGTAACGGCATAGGGCGGCAGGCCGGACAGAGGACGAGGGCAGACAGAGTCCTTACTACGCAGAAGAAATCAGAGACAAGGGCTGAAGCAGGACATCAGAGACGAGGGCTGGGAAGGAAGACATTGGCACTGTCTCTCAGAGCGCCCTACACAGCCAGCACGGCTGGACTGGTCACGGACCACCCTGTCCTACAAGCGCAGGAGCGGGACGAGCACAGGGAAGAGGAAGCGGTGGGTTACTGCACTCCTGGCAGTCAAGGTAGGTAGCTGCACTCCTGGAAGCCTAAATCAGGTAGGAACATCAGGAACTGGATCAGGTACAAACATCAAGGCAACATCTGGAACCACATCAGGGAAACAGGCAGACATGAGACAGGGAGCCGTCAAGACAAGCGAGACCACGGAGGACCTGGATTGGTCTGAAGACACAGGCAACTGTGGAACCCAATCCAAAGGCAAACAGGAACTGAAGAGAAAGTCCTTTTATGCTGCTGTATGCAGGCAACTCCCTCGGAGGAGTCCACCTGGACCGCCCCTCGCTGGCCCTATAACTGAGGTGGAGAGCTGCGGGCTGGCCCCTAGGGAGAAGTGTGTGGCCGAACCAGGAAGTCCAAACACAGCCAAGCAAGCCACAGGCAGGCCTCAGGAACAGCTAGGCCTCCCAGGCCCTGGAGCAAATCCTGGATGGTACACAGGCGAGGCCCTGGCTTCGGAGCGGCCTCCAGAAGAAAAAGGTGAGATACCTCCTGCAGCGCAGCAACAGGGGGGATCGTAACATCCATGCACCGATTTGTCTATTAACCTTCTTTCTCCCGTGGCCCCATAATTTGGACTCTTTCCATTTAGGTCTGGGAATAATATCGGACCAGCATACAACCGCGCCTGGGTATAGCTCTAGTATTCTCGCTAGGTCGCATTTTACCATCTTAATCAAGTGCTTACATGACCATGAACTCAAGTCATTGCCTCCCAAATGTAGTATTATTACATCGGGTGGTGACCTCGAGTGCTTCAGGCGCCGTATTAAGGACAATAACTGTTCCCATTGCATGCCTGGTTTCCCCATCCATTCGATGAGCCAACCTTTTGGCGCCAGACCCAAGTGTTGTCCGTAAGGCCTGTCACAAGCTCTTTTTGCCGCCCATCGGATGTAGGCGTGACCGATAATCCATGCAATACTCTACCTCTGCCACCCATCTGTAAGATACAATTAACAATGCTTGTTAGTAGTGTCTACTCTGTCTAGTCGGACATATGAGTTGACAGCCCTAGATCACCAACGGCCAATTTTCTTGATAGCATCCATTTTTAGTCCAGCCTGCACCGCATTTGTGGCCGCACCAATCCTGAAAGTGTATGGAACTTTTTTGGGTCCAACTTCATTTCTGTTGCCGATGCTCTTAAGATTGCTGAGAATTGGAATCTGGTAAGCGGCATATCATCAGCGTGTATCAACAGGTGCACTCTGCCCTTCGGCCGCATCGCCTGATAGTTTCTCATATTATATATTGGACAAGTTTCGCATGCTGGAACTTTCAAGAGTGATAACATGGTTCCTTGTCCTTCTTTGTCCGTTTTTTATTTCTGTATAGAAATCATTATCTTCTCTGGAGTCCACACTACATTCTTCACAAGCAGTCCGCTATTTCCTTCGTCTTCCTTGTTGTCAGCCACGAGTTCACTCACTCTGAATGCTCCGAAGAATGCCAATGAGAATGCCAGGTGAAAAAGACATGTTTCAGAATGAGAAGAGCAGATGGATGATAACTGTGTCCATAATGTCCTGAGAATGTTGTGTATGATGGGATGTCTGGTATCCTTGGTTGAACCAGCTTCCCTCACCCATCCGGTCATCATTTTCTTGATAAGGAATGACTTGGTGGGATCACCCCAACCACATACTTTGGTAAAGAATGCCAGTCCCGCCATGTGTTTTATGACAGTACTCCTTGTTACACCGGTCTCCTTTGAAGAGTCAATGTATCTGACCATCAGGTTGTCACTTATGGGGCCCAGTTGCCAACCACTCTCCTTTAAGAATTTGGCTACAACCTCACATCCTCGGCAGTACGAGTTCCAAGTGGATGGGGCGACAGATCTACATATTAAGTCTTGTGCAGTTGTCGTCCAACGGTCCATAAGCCTGCTGGCATTGGTGTTCCCGCTTCATCTGATGTTGGTACCTGCTTACGAAACAAATGCCATTTAGCATGGGAGAGGGAATCCGCTGCACCATTACATATTCCCGGCACATGACTAGCGCGCAGGGTGGTGTTATTATGTAATGCTTCTAAAATTATTTCCCTTAGTAAATTGACTACCATTGGACACTTGGCAGTTTGCACATTTAATACCTGCACTACTACCTGGTTATCACTCCAAAATGTTATGTGTTTATTTCTTGTCCTTTCGCTCCACAGAACCAGTGTCACCCAGATAGGAAAGAGTTCAAGAAAAGTAATGTTCTTAGTAAGGCCTTGCAATATCCAGTCCTCCGGCCACCTCTTCGCGCACCAGGAATTTTGACAAATGGTGCCGAAACCCCACCCTCCAGATGCATTGGTGTGAATGTGTAAACCCACATTGGACAATGGTGGCCCCTGCAGCACTAATATGCCATTAAAGTTGGTGAGGAATGAGTTCCCTTTGCTAAAATCAGCACGGATGTCTTTTGATAGACAGAGGAAGTGATGGGGTAGTTGTCCTCCCACCGTTGCCGCAGCAAGTCTCCTCATGAATGTTCTTCCCATAGGAATGACTCGGCAAGCAAAGTTTAGTGAACCCAGAATGGATTGAGCAACACATAGTGTTATCTTCTTCGTTGAAGTAACTTGTTGGATAATTAATTTTAGCTTGTTAACTTTCTCTTCCGGCAGCTTCGCTATCATCTGGGTAGAATCGATTTTGATACCTAGGAAGGAGATAATAGTAGCTGGTCCTTCTGTTTTGCTGTGAGCTAGTGGAACACCAAAATCCCCGGTAATCTTTTGAAATTCCACTAAGTGGTTGTAACAGGAGTTTGACTCTTTAGGTCCAACAAATAGAAAGTCGTCCAGGTAATGAATAATGCTATGGGATGATGTACGTTTTTCCATTACCCAATGCAGGAATGAGCTGAAGATTTCAAAGAAAGTGCATGAGATGGAACAGCCCATGGGCATGCATTTGTCAAAGAAGTAAAGGTCATTGAATTTGAAGCCCAGTAACGGAAAACTTTTTGGGTGTACCGGCAGTAATCGGAATGCAGATTCGATGTCAGCTTTATCCATTAGGGCCCCATATTCACAAGTTTGCACCAATGCTACGGCGGAATCAAATGAAGCGTATTGCACCGTGCACTCCTCCTGTGGCAAATGGTCATTCACCAACCGACCATTTGCCACAGGATTCTGAATCAGATTCTGAATCAGTCGATATTTCCCTTTTTCATTTTTAGGAATGACAGCCAATGGGGAAAGGAACATGTGGTGAAAAGGTTATTTGGAGAACGGACCCGCTATTCTGCCCTGTGCGATTTCAGTCTCTAACTTGGCTTGTACTATATACCTGTGTTGTGTTGCAGATGGTGTGTTACCCGTATATATTATTGCAATGCAGCCTTGGAAAGGTATAATGAAACCTTGACAGAAACCTTGGGCTAATTTATGGGTCTTTTGTTGATTAGGATATATATCTTGCCATGGTTGAATTACTTCCAGTCTTATGGGTGAGGGTGCTTTTTCAAATGGATCCGGTTGAGTTTGCTTTGGGCTTACTCCCCGTTGACTGTTTTTTGGATATTTTGTCAACGGGTGAAATGAAGCGCAAACTGTACATACGTGTTTAAATTTGCAGTCAGGAAAGGTAAAGACTGTCTTGTTATACATCCAGCAAGTATTATCTTGCACCAGCGGTTGTCTTGCCGCGAACCTGGCAGGCGATGTCCTCCTTGTAAGCCTTGACCTAGTTCTTAGATCAGAGGATTTGTGGGTCATCTGATTAATCGATAAACTAATGTCTTGAGTTCCCCAAGTCATGAATCTATTCTCCTCCATCTTGTCCCGGAATTGTTCATCGTAGTTGAGCCATGTCCAACTCTCGTGCTGCTGGTATGCCCATAAGATATTGAGAGCGTAGCTCAACATGGGACCGTATTGCATGGGATCGCGATGCCCAACAACACTCGTCATGTACATGAAAGCAAAGGTCCAGTTAGCAATGTTTTTTGGTATTTTCACCTCTTTGCTCAAGGTTGTAGATCTGGCTCTACGTTTCTTTCTCTTTTCTGGTTTTCGACAGCCATGTAGGATGGAAAAGTTGTCTATGTATTTTCGTTTTTTGATTTTTTTTCTCAATTTCTTTGGCATGCCCTCCCATAGCTAGGACAGTGTGATTAGCACTGGCGGGCCCCTGGTCAACTATGTTAGGGGTTACCTGCCGGTCACTATCAGTAGAAGAGTCAGAGGATGAAGTTGAGGAAGAGCTACTAGAGCTAGAACTAGATCTGCGCCTGCGCTTCGACCTGCGTTTAGACTGTTTAATTATCATAACTTGTGCCGCCTCAGGCTTATGCCCACTTAACCCTAATTCACCCATCTCGGCCTAGTCATTGGGTTGCCTTCTGTCCACCTGAGAGCTAGTAGATGGCCTATCATTGTCACTTCTGTTGTCCTGTGCCATCGTGACATCTCTGTGCCTTAAGAACTCAACGCCTTCACCTGGCGCTACAGCTGTGGCATTGCTGAAAGAGTCCTCTATTTCGCCGATGTTGTCCTCTGCTATTCTGTTGAGTGGGTTGCGATCGGGAGCTGGTGTTGGCTGCCGGGTAAGCTCTCTCCCCTCATCGCGACATGCTACCTTCGGTGGCACTTGCCAATACCACTAAGGAGGCTGGTCGTAGTATTGTCAGCTCCTTCCTCGTTGATGGCCTCTTTCCCACCACTTCTCTTCATAATCCTAATGGGGTTATGCGTAAGGGGTGTCGCTTACCCATGGTGGCCTTGAATACCATCTGTCATCTTCATCGTAACAAGGAGGATATCTTCTGTATCTGTAACTGGGAGTATCGCGATCCCAACTGAACTGGTTTTGTGGTGGATAGGAATAAGCACATGGAAAACTTTGTTCCAAATTTCTGGCAGGATGAGGTTGGGAGGTGTCGCTAGCAGACTGACGTGTTGCTGTATTCGTTGTTCCCAACCCCCCAGCGAGTGGTGGTGGAACAGAGGAAGCGGCTTCCTCAACCGTGCCGGCTGTCAGGGTATGCTCCGTATCCTGTTGTTGGACGGTACAGGTGGTCTGCCTCTCCGTCTCAATCTGACTTACTCCCCTGAGAGCTTGACTTCTTCCTCTACTTCTTGGGGCTCTTGAACTTGCACCGTCGGATATATAGCCCTGTTGTTCTGCTGGAATGCTATGTGCGTTCCTTTTGGCGGCCCTTCCGTTAGAACAGACAGCTCGTCTTTTCCTGCCAGATCGTCATGTCTCCATTATGGATGCTAAATTGAGTGGAGTGTGATCCAATTTTAAGACTCGTCTGCTAGAGCTGAAAAATGTAAACAATTGTTAAAGTGCACACTTAATCGTAAATCGCTTGTCAAAACAAAATAAATGTAATAAATAATATATATTTTTTTTTAATTTTTAATTTTTTTTTTAAACCTTGTGCCAACGAGCATATCCCGAAATGAGTAGGGAAACATGAAAAACAATAGAAAAACAGTGTGTCCCCCCGGTGTACATTCCTAGTGTACATAAATGTATATATAGCATAGAACAGCTATATCATTATAACGCGATAAATCATATAAGCGATAACAACATCCACAAAAATAAAATATAAATATGAATAAAATTCATAAATAATGTATTGCGAGGGCCAGGAAAAGTCAGACAAGTAACAGCAGGGAACGTCCCTCCCTGTTGGTAGAAGTAGGACTCCAACTCTCCACCCGCAACAACAACAACACATATCCTGGCGGTGCGGGCCAGGGCGGGACACATCACCGGCAAACCCACGCCCCCCCTTCTACATCCCTCCATGGGTAGGGACATCTTGCCCATCACCCAAAAATGTCCTCCCCCCCCAAGCGCATGTAGCAAAGACGCTTGAACAACACTCACTCTGCAAGCGGCAGCCCACAGCCAGCTCACTGGAAACCCACATCGTGGTGTGATGAAGCAAGGCCTCTCACAGACGAAGCAGAGCTCCCCATCACTCACCGGCCATGGATCGCATCCCCCCCGATGGAGTACCTCGCTAATGAACTGCAAGGAGCAAAAGTGTGACCCAAAACTGGGTCTCCTGGCTCACAGCACACAGCTCCCAGGAATAGAAAACAGCCAATGAGGGCAAAATGACCTGCCCCAAGTTACAGAGCACAGAAGCAGGAAGCAAAACCCAGTCTCCTGGCAACAGCAGGACTCAAATCCTGGTCTCCTGGTTCGCAGCCCACTGCGCCAACCACAAAGATATACCCCCTCCCTGTTCGTAGGCCCTGCTCCAAACAGCAGGCTAGTCCTGCAGTACTCAAGCGGTAGTGGAGTGCAAAAAGGAGCAGCACTGGACCAGAACAGCTGACTCCCAACCCTCAGGCCAGCTGCAGCCACAAGGTTGCAGCGGAAGCCCCACCATAGATGCTAACCCAAGCGAGCAGCTCCTACAACTGAGGACAGCAAGGAGCACATAGAAAATTGAAAAAACAGTGCAGAGGGCTGCAACAAAACATGAGCGGCACCAACCCGCAACGTCCCTACCCACGTGGGAATGAAAATAGCGGCATGCCCCCCTCGCAAAGCAACAAACAGGAAAACAAAGGGGAAGGGAAAACCCAAATAGAAAGAAACAAACAAAATCTTATGAAATAGAAATAAAGAAACCAAACCTCTGAAATAACACCTTCCCTCCTCCTCAACCCACAGAGAGAGGTGGGACTGGATGGCCTCTCCCCTCGCTCCCCGCAGTCGCAAGAGAGGGAGGCCGAAGAAGGGGCAGTGAAAGGCGGCCAGGTGGTCGTGGTGCTGAGGCCTCGCCTCTCTGCAGGGGCGGCACGAAGCTGCACCACGGACATGACAAGACCCAAAGACTCGGAGGGAACACTGATCCAACGAAGCGATCCTGTTCCTGTTGCTCGTGTGATCCAAAAAGGATCACTTGCCGCGTGCCGTGGCCCTTTAAGGGGCCGCGAGCGTCACCGGAGGGCATTGCCGGTGCCGCCTCATGATATCATGACCCTGGGGGCGGGGTCATGGTGTCACACCATCTCCTGCCCTTTTTGATGCGACCAGCAAGGTGAGTGAGACGTGAAGTTGGTGTTGGGGGGGTGGTTTCTGGGCAGACCTACCTTCCCTGTTCCCCCCCATTCTCCGTCCTTCGTCCTCCGTCCCCGTGCATGCTGCCGTCAAGGGTGGGC
This sequence comes from Rhinatrema bivittatum, assembly GCF_901001135.1. NCBI lineage: Eukaryota > Metazoa > Chordata > Amphibia > Gymnophiona > Rhinatrematidae > Rhinatrema > Rhinatrema bivittatum. Next base: position 177,687,289 of record NC_042615.1, read on the forward strand.
TCCAGTAATGCGACACCGGGCCCACCTATGACTGCTGAGTCTGACTTTAGTGCTGGGAAAAATTGTGGAAACTTATAAAGAATAAAATCACAAAATATTTAGATAGACATTCATTGATGGGACACAGCCAGCATAGATTTACCCAAGGGAAGTCTTGCCTCACAAATCTCCTACATTTTTTTGAAGGGGTGAATAAACATGTGGACAAAGGTGAACCAGTAGATGTGGTGAATTTGGATTTTCAGAAGGCATTCGACAAAGTCCCGCCTGAGAGGCTTCTAAGAAAACTAAAAAGTCATGGGATAGAAGGTGATGTCCTTTTGTGGATTGCAAGTTGGTTAAAAGACAGGAAACAGAGAGTAGGATTAAATGGTCAGTTTTCACAGTGGAAAAAGGTAAACAGTGGAGTGATTCATGGATCTGTACTTGGACTGGCCCTTTTTAATATATTTATTTATAAATGATCTGGAAAGGAGTACAAATAATGAGGTGATCAAATTTGTAGATGACACAAAATTATGCAGAGTAGTTAAATCTCAAGTGAATTGTGATGAATTGCAGGAGGACCTTGTGAGACTGGAAGATTGGGCTTCCATATGGTAGATGAATTTTAACATGGACAAGTTGAAAGTGATATATACAGAAAAATAACCCTTGCTGTAGTTACACAATGTTAGGTTCTATCTTAGGAATTACCACCCAGAAAAAAGATCTAGGTGTCATAGTGGATAATACATTGAAATCATTGGCCTAGTGTACTGTGGCAATCAAAAAAGCAAACAGAATGTTAGGAATTATGAAGAAGGGAATTCAATATAAAATGAAGGATGTCATAATGCCTCTAATTGCTCCATGGTGAGACCACACCCTGAATACTGTGTGAAGCTCTGGTCACCGCATCTCAAAAAGGATATAGCTGTACTGGAAAAAGTGCAGAGAAAAGCAACCAAAATAATAAGGGACATAGAACATCTGCCCTATGAGGAAAGGCTCAAGAATTTAGGGCTGTTCAGTTTGGAGAAGAGACAACTAAGGAGGGATATGATAGAAGTCTATAACATCAGGATAGGACTTGAACAAGTTAATGTAAATTGGTTACTTACTCTCTCAGATAATAGAAGGACCAGGGGGCACTCCATTAAATTAGCAAGTAGCTGAATTAAAACAAACTAAAGAAAATTATTTTTCACTCAGCGCACAGTTAAGCTCTGGAATTCATTGCCAGAGGATTTGGTTACAGCAGTTAGTGTAACTGGGTTTAAAAAAGGTTTGGATAAGTTCCTAGAAGATAATTCCATAAACTGCAATGATGGAAATTAATAAGCAATAGTAGCTTGTGATCTATCTAATGTTAGGGTGATTGCCATGTACTTGTGACATTGGGGACCCTTCTGACCCCCCCAAAACTTGCCGAAATTCCCTGGTGGTGTAGCGGGGGTCCCAGAAGCGATCTCCCACTCTCAGGCTGTCGGCTGGCAGTAATCAAAATGGCACCGATGGTCCTTTACCCTTACCGTGTGACAGGGGCTATCGGTGCCATTGGCCGTCCTCTGTCACATGGTAGGAGCAATGGACGGTCGATGCCATCTTAAAAAATGGTGCGGGCCATCCATTGCTCCTACCATATGACAGGGGCCGACCAATGGCACCGATAGCCCCTGTTACATAGTAAGGGCAAAGGGCTATCGGGCCATTTTGATTAGTGGCAGCCGACGGCCCGAGAGGGGGAAATCACTCCCGGAAGCCTGCTGGACCACCAGGGACTTTCGGTAAGTCTTGGGGGGGGGGGGGGGGCAGGCAAGTCTTGGGGGTGGGGGGTTACAATTAATTAAATTTGAAGTGTTGTGGTGGGTTTGTTTGTTTTTTTTAATGTGCCCTTTATCCCCCCCCAAAATGATAAGAAAACCATGCAAAATTTTGTGGGTTTTCTTATCGGTTTGTTGCCCCCCTAAAACACGACAAAATAGGAAATATCATCTCTATTTCCTATTTTGTCACAAACGAATGCATATCCCTATTATCCATTATGATGCCAAGATATATTTCCTGTGTGGTAGCTTCTAATATGGAACCTAAAAAAGTGTAAATTCTGCATGGGTTATTTTCCCTATACGCAACACCTTGCACTTGTCCACATTAAATATCATCTGCCATTTAGATGTCCAATCTTCCAGTCTCACAAGATTCTCCTGCAATTTATCACAATCTGCTTGTGATTTAACTACTCAGAATAATTTTGTATCATCTGCAAATTTGATAATTTCACTCATCATATTCCTTTCCAGATCATGTATAAATATATTGAAAAGCACTGGTCCAAGTGCAGATGCCTGAGGCACTCCACTGTTAACCCTTTTCCACTGAGAAAATTGACCATTTGATCCTACTCTCTGTTTCCTGTCTTTTAACCAGTTTGTAATCCACAAAAGGACATCACCTCCTATCCCATGACTTTTTTGTTTTCTTAGAAGCCTGTCATGAGTGACATTCTCAGATGCCGTCTGAAAATCCAAATTCACTAAATCTACTGGTTCACCTTAATCCCCATTTTTATTAACCTCTTCAAAAAATGAAGCAGATTTGTATGGCAAGACTCCCTTGGGTAAATCCGTGTTGACTATGTTCCATTAAACCATGCCTTTCTATCTGCTCTGTGATTTTGTTCTTTAGAATAGTTTCCACTATTTTTCCTGGCACTGAAGCCAGGCTTACTGGTCCAGTTTCCTGTATCACCCTTGGAGCCCTTTTTAAATATTGGGGTTACATTGACTACCCTCTAGTCTTCATTCCATCCAGGAAGTTTATGTCTCCAGCATGTCCTGATGATACATTTACCCAGTCAATATTGGGGTAATTGAAATCTCCCATTATTACTGCACTGCCAAATTGGTTTGCTTCCCTGATTTCTCTTAGCATTTCATGATCTGTCTGACCATTTTGTCCAGGTGGACAATAGTATACTCCTATCACTATACTCTTATCTAAGACACATAGGATTTCTAACCATAAAGATTCTACTGAACATTTAGGGCCGGATTTTAAAAGACAAACATGAGTAAAACCCGGGGTTTTATACATGTAGGTGGCCTTACATGCACCGGGCCTATTGTCAAAGGCCTGGCCAAGTGTGTAAACCCCGGGACACATGTAAGTCCCGGGGTTACTGAAAGGGGTGGTCGTGGGAGTGGGGTGGAGCGGGGCTAAAGGCGCCCAGCACAGTGCCCATTTGCCGCTGTGCCGGGAGATCTTCTGCCAACAGGGTGCCGGTGCATGCAACCTGCACCTGCTCAAAGCAGGTGCAAAAGGTAGGTTAAGGATTTTGGTGGGTTTAAGATAGGGCTAGGGAGCGGGAAGGTTAGGGGAAGGGGTAGGGGTAGGAAGGTTAGTATAGGGGGTAGGAAAGTTCCCTCCTAGGCCGCTCCTAAATTGGAGTGGACTAGGAGGGAACTGCGGAAAGCCGCAGGCGTTGGCGGGTGCAGGTTGCATAAATGTGCACCCCCATGCACGTGCTGGCCCCCGATTTTATAACATGCGCGCACCGGCACATGCATGTTATAAAATCGCATGTCCATGTGTGCGGGACAGGTAGTGTGTGCACATGGACGCGTGCAAGCAAGCTTTTCAAATCTATCCCTTAGTCTCTTGTATAGTCTTTATCCTGTTGCACTCTATACTCTCCCAGACATGCTGAGGTAGATCTTTAAAAAGTACGCACGCGCGTACTTTTGTTCACGCAACCAGCACGGACAAAAGTATGCCGGATTTTATAAGATACGCGCGTAGCCACGCGTATCTTATAAAATCCGGGGTCGGCGCATGCAAGGCTGCGCAAAATCGGCAGCCTGCGCGCGCCAAGCCGTGCAGCCTGCCTCCGTTCCCTCCGAGGCCGCTCCGAAATCAGAGCGGCCTCGGAGGGAACTTTCCTTCCGCGTCCCCCCACCTTCCCCTCCCTTCCCCTACCTAACCCACCCCCCGGCCCTACTTAAATCCCACCCCCCTACCTGTGTTGGGCAAGTTACGCCTGCTTGAAGAGCAAATTTAAACAAAACCCCCACCCTCCTGATCCACTAAATGGCTTCCTATATATTACTCCCATAAGTTTTAAAAAACAAAAGTATGCAGTAAGTGGAAACCCCTTTTTCAATCCTGCGCTGAGTGCACTCAATCAAAGTAAATACATGTAAACATGATATACAATCTGAAAGTGATTTTTAAAAGGCTTTTACACACATAAAACTGGGTATTGCAGATATAAATGCACTTTGCCATGTAAATGAGCTTTTGAAAATTGCAACAATATATGCCATTGGATTGTCCATAGGATTTACTCGTGTAAGTGCACTCATGTAAGTGCAGGTTAAGAGCATAAATGACTTTTAAAAATTGCCATTATAGCATGTTACATTTATGCATGTAACTTTTAAAAATTCACCTGTTAATGCATAAGTTTATTCTCATATCATCAGGCAATTATGAAAAAGTTAATTTCTGCATGTAAAATACTGTTTTGCTCTTAGAAGTCCCTTTGAAAATGACTATGTATTTTATATTTGAAAAATATGTTTTGAAATTTTCAATAAAAGATATTAAAAGAGATAAAAAGAGAAGCATCTGTGGGTGCACTTGGGTCAGGGAGAGAAAGAATGAACATGTGTCTGATGAAGCATTGTATAAATGAAATTAGTAGCAGTGGGGTCATATCTGTGTGTGTGTCTTCAGGCAGTGGTTATAAAATCTGGTCCTAGACCCAAAAAGGTTTTGTTTTCAGAATAATAAAAATATGGATATTAATTAAATTTTTAGACCAAGAGAATAACTTTCAAACAATTCCGCACAGCCTCATATATATGAATATATAGGCACTAGGAGATCTACAATATTATTTCATGATCCTCACATGTCTGGCCTGAACAGGTTATAAAATACACATATGTCCATCCCCAAATATGCGCGTATGTTTCAGCATGTGCAAATCTTTGCATGCATTAAATGCATGGACTTTGACTATCAATTTTATACACATAAAGGTATATATCTAATTACAAGGATCAATACTCAAAAAATAAAACCCAAAATATATAAAATTAATATGGATGGTTCATTGTCCTCTTTTTGTTTGCACTGTATCTATTAGAAATCGGAACCATTTTTAGTACTTATTGGCAGGCGGCACGTGAAAGAAATCATTTACATTTATACCCTCCTCAAACTTTCAGATTCATCAATCCTTGGTTGTCTGCCTGAATCAATCAAATCTATTATTCCATGTAGAAAAGATATGAAAATATGTATCGGATTTATTTAGGAGGAATTATACAAAATGCAGCTCTGTACAATGCATTGGATACTCCATGTCTAGACAAATGATCTTTTACTATTATATTACAGACATTTTTCTTAACTAAATTTTATTATGACTTTTAACTTATGAACTGTAGCAGTAAGTTCACTTATAAAGCATTTAGGAAAAATTTGTATTAATTTGCTAAATACTAGAATATAAAAAAAAAACCAAGTAAAATCATCAAAATGAAATTTTGGAATTGTAATTTATATTTCACAAAAAGTGCTCAAGATAAAATTATTCTGTGCACCTAAAATAGATAAAAATTATAATAAACTCTAGCACCTGTTCTTTTTTCATTTAGAAATAATAATTTATTGCAATATTCTTTAATTCTAATGAGTGAAATATGTGCACTTGGAGAACAGGAGATATATCTAACTACATTGAACAGATGCTAGAACCTTCTGTGTATTAAATTATGTATGCCACAGAAATGTTTCCAGCTTTTAATTCACAAATTATAACTGAGTATATAAATAAATATATATATATACACTAGCGGTACCCGGCCACGCGTTGCAGTGGCAGAGTCAGGTTCTTTACCCTCCCTCCCCCTTCCCCTTGCTCATTTACCTCAGTCACTCATCCTCCTCCCCCTTGGTCACTCACCCCCCCTTCCCTCCCCTGTCCCCACTCCAACTCTCTCCCCTCACACTCACCTCTCCCCTCATTCTCCCTCCCCTCACACTCACCTCCCCCCACCTACTGCCTACCCTTCAGATCAAAAAACCTTTGTGTTTCTATTTCTGTGGGAACCCCCCCACCCCAACCCCCTCCCCAATCCCAACCCTTTAAATCAAATAATAACCCCCACCCTCCTGCCCCCTCCCAAGACCTGGGAAATTAAAATTGTTGGTGCTACATGTGGTCTGTCCCTGGGCATCTGTGCATGTTATGTAGCCAAATAGGGGAGAGCCTAACCAAATTTGCACTTCCAAATTTGTTTTGTGGTCTGGGGAGGGCTATTTTGGTGCGTTCCCGAGATCGTGCAAGTTTAGTGTATGCATTTGTGTATGAACCTCCCCCTTCCCCCAAAAAACAACCCTATGAGAAAAGTTCTCTTAAACTAACCACCCCACACTCTCCTGCCCCCCCTCCCCCAGCCCTGCGAAAAACAGTAGCCCATCCCCCTGCCCCCCCAGAGTTGCTGAATGAATGAAACCTGCCCCCCCTTGTGACCACTCCCCAAGATGTTCGCAATACATTCATTACCCCCCCCCCCACCCTCCAGACCCCCAGAGACCTGATAAAAATATCAGTCGGTGGAGTGTGCGTTCAGGAGTGGTCCGGGAGTGATGTATTGGTGTTGGTCCGTCGGCTGCAAGCACTGAAACGGGTTCCAACAGCCTTTGCCCTTACTATGTCAGTGGGGTGGAGCAATGGCAGCAGTAGGTCCTCTGACATAGTAAGGGCAAAGGTCCGCCGGCTGCCAGTCCTGAAAATGGCACCGAGGGGCCTTGCCCTTACTAGGTCACATGGGCTACTGCCACCATTGGTGTCCCCGAGTGGCATAGTAAGGGAAAGGGCCGACGGCACCATATTGATTGCTGGCAGCCGACGGCCGTAGTGCAGGAGATGTGTCCCGGACTGGTCCTGGCCCCCCGCTGCAGTTTCCCGGACTTCTGTCAGGTTCTGTGTGTGTTGTGAGGGCCTAGGAAGTAAATCAATTTGGCATGTGTGTGGGTGGTGTGAGGAGGGTGGTCGGTGTATTTTATCTGTAAAGGAAATAGTTATCTTCCGGTGAAAAAAGTGCGTGAATGTGTTAAAATGGAAGTGAAACATGGACCTGGACTGGCGAAATGATTAGTGTAGCGTGTGTTAGTGTAAGGTGTAACAGATGGCGCTTACGTCCAGCAGATGTCACTGTTTTCTTGAAAACATTTTTAAACCTATTTTACCAGTCACAGGTGTGACATATCTGTAATGTAAGTACAGAAGAACCTTCATGTATGTGAAATGAAGGTTGTGTCCAAATTTGAAAGCAATCGGTTCAGTGGTTTCTGAGATTAGTGATTTTGTCCAAACTATTTAACATTTTTATTATATAGATATATACTCTATATAAATAGATAGATACAGATGTAGCTGTAGATACAGTTGTTAGGATTTGTAGGTATGTGGGCCCTGAGCTGAGGTAAGAGATGGCACCACCCAAAGGGAGGAGCCCTGTGAGCCTTACCGTCAGGAGACGAGGTCTCAGGTGACGTCAGACACAGATAGAGTCTTTATTCAGAAATAGAGAGGCACTGCCCGTGGAGCGGGGAGTGCAGGAGAAAGTCTCAGAGTCTGTGCGATGGGGTATACCCAAAGGGAATACATCTGTAGTAGGGATGTGAATCGTTTTAGGACGATTAAAATTATCGTCCGATAATTTTAATATCGTCTTAAACCGTTATGGAACACAATACAATACAGATTCTAACGATTTATCGTTATAAATCGTTAGAATCGTGAGCCGGCACACTAAAACCCCCTAAACCCACCCCCGACCCTTTAAATTAAATCCCCCACCCTCCCGAACCCCCCCCAATAACTTAAATAACCTGCGGGTCCAGCGGCGGTCCGGAACTGGCTCCTGCTCCTGAATCTTGTCGTCTTCAGCCGGCGCCATTTTCCAAAATGGCGCCGAAAAATGGCGGCGGCCATAGACGAAAAAGATTGGACGGCAGGAGGTCCTTCCGGACCCACGCTGGACTTTTGGCAAGTCTCGTGGGGGTCAGGAGGCCCCCCACAAGCTGGCCAAAAGTTCCTGGAGGTCCAGCGGGGGTCAGGGAGCGATTTCCCGCCATGAATCGTTTTCGTACGGAAAATGGCGCCGGCAGGAGATCGACTGCAGGAGGTCGTTCAGCGAGGCGCCGGAACCCTCGCTGAACGACCTCCTGCAGTCGATCTCCTGCCGGCGCCATTTTCCGTACGAAAACGATTCGCGGCGGGAAATCGCTCCCTGACCCCCGCTGGACCTCCAGGAACTTTTGGCCAGCTTGTGGGGGGCCTCCTGACCCCCACGAGACTTGCCAAAAGTCCAGCGGGGGTCCGGAAGGACCTCCTGCCGTCCAATCTTTTTCGTCTATGGCCGCCGCCATTTTTCGGCGCCATTTTGGAAAATGGCGCCGGCTGAAGACGACAAGATTCAGGAGCAGGAGCCCGTTCCGGACCGCTGCCGTTCCGGACCGCCGCTGGACCCGCAGGTTATTTAAGTTATTGGGGGGGGGGTTCGGGAGGGTGGGGGATTTAATTTAAAGGGTCGGGGGTGGGTTTTAGGGGGTTTTAATGTGCCGGTTTTCGATTTTTCGATTTTTCGATTTTTAACGATTTTTAACGATTTTTCACGATATTTTACCCCCCCAAACGGCAACAATACGATTCCCTCCCCCTCCCAGCCGAAATCGATCGTTAAGACGATCGAGGACACGATTCACATCCCTAATCTGTAGTGAAGATACAGCAATGGTCCACAGAGCGGGGTACACCGATGAGGCTCCTCAGTAGAAATGATACGGTAGTGGGCCGTGAAGCAGGGCATGCCAGTGAGGGTTCCTCAGTAGAGGTGATATGGTAGTGGTCTGCAGTGTGGGGTACACCAATGAGGGTTCCTCACTAGCGATCATACGGTAGTGGTCCGCAGCATGGGGTACACCGATGAGGGTTATTCACTAGAGATGGTACGGTAGTGGTCCGTAGAGCAGAGATACTCACAGTAGCAAAGGTTCCAAGAGAAGCCCCGGGGAATGGGGCAGGTAGCAATCCAAAGCGTAAGGCCCTCTGAGGAGCGGGTAGCCAGAGGCGAGGAAAAGGTCCCAAAGGAGCGGGTAGCCAGAGCATCTCACGCTGAAGTGGTAGCAACAGGAACGGGAAGTCTGCAGTGAGCAAAGTGGATTCAGCAACGAGGGAACTTGTTGCCAAGTCGTTGGAGAGGCCTTGAAGGGAACTTTCCTTCCGCCCTCCCCCCACCCTTCCCCTACCTAACCCGTCCCCCCAGCCCTACCTAAACCCCCCCAAACCTTTGTTATACAAGTTGTGTCTGCCTCTGGGCAGGTGGCCAGCACAAAATCCCCCAGCCTAGAGGCCCAAGGAGGCCTCTGGCCACACCCACACCAACACCCCGCCCCGGACCACCAATGCCCCCACCCTTTTTTTCAAGCCCCGGGACATACGTGCCTCCCGGGGCTTGTACGCGTCGCCGGGCCTATGTGAAATAGGCTCGGCACGCATAACCCCCCTACGTGAGTAAATCCAGCTGGATTTATACGCGTAGGGCTTTTAAAATCTGCCCCATATATGCTAACATTCATGTTAACATTATTATAAGAAAATCGTTTCCTTCCTAGATATGTAGGTTTCGTTAGTAGACACTAGAAATGTGCATTAATTTTGAAATGAATGGTAATTCAAATCATATCAGGCATTATTGTTTTGGTTTGTTTTATCCAAAAAAATACACCATTCCTCCAGGACCTCAAAGATTTTTTAGTTCATTCATTTTGAAAAATAATGCACTGTATTTGTTAATAATTCACCGTGGGGTAGATTTTCAAAAAATGCGCGTTCGCGTACTTTTGTTGGCGCACCAGTCGCAAACAAAAGTACGCTGGATTTTAGTAGATTCGCGCGTAGCCGCGCATATCTGCTAAAATCCAGGATCGGCGCGCACAAGACTGCCGATTTTGGGCAGCCGGCGCGCGCCGAGCCACGCAGCCTGCCTCCGTTCCCTCCGAGGCCGCTCCGAAATCGGAGCGGCCTCGGAGGGAACTCGCTTTCGCCCTCCCCTCACCTTCCCCTCCCTTCCTCTATCTAACCCACCCCCCCGGCCCTATCTAAACCCCCCCACCTTTGTCTGGGGATTTACGCCTCCCGGAGGGAGAAGTAAATCCCCGCGCGCCAGCGGGCCACTAGCGCGCCGAGACGCGACCGGGGGCAGTTCCGGAGGGCGCGGCCACGCCCCTGGAACGCCCCTGGTCGAAACCACGCCCCCGGGTGTCGGGGGCGGGGCCGCGTTGATCGGCCCCACCCCCGACACGCCCCCGGCACGCCCCCATCAAAAAACCCCGGGACTTACGCGAGTCCCGGGGCTCTGCGCGCACCTGCAGGCCTATGGAAAATAGGCGCGCCGGCGCGCAAGGCCCTGCTCGCGTAAATCCAGGTGGATTTACGTGAGCAGGGCTCTTAAAATCCGCCCCTGTCTGTGTCATTTTTCAAAATGTGTTGAGGGTCTAATGCACATTGGGCCAGATTTTAAAAGATTTGCGCGGGCGTACATTTGTGCGCACAACCTGGTGCGTACAAATGTACGCACGGTTTTATACATGTGCGCACAGCCACGAGCATGTTATAAAATCCAGGGTTGGTGCGTGCAAGAGGGTGCACAGTTGTGCAACTTGTGTGTGCCGAGCCGCGCAGCCTTCCTCCGTTCCCTCCGAGGCCGCTCTGAAATAGGAGCGGCCTTGGAGGGAACATTCCTTCTGCCCCCCCCCCCCCCCCCCACCTTCCCCTCCCTTCCCCTACCTAACCCGACCCCCAGCCCTACCTAAACCCTCCCTTACCTTTATCCTATAAGTTGCTCCTGCCTCAGGGCAGGCGCAGGTTGCGCACTCCGGCCAACAGCCGGCCCGCAATCCTGGGCACAGCGGCAAATGCCCACTGTGCCTGGAGGCTCCGGCCTCGCCCCCACCCGCCCCCAGACCACCCCACCACGCCCACACCACGTCCCTTTTTTCAAGCCCTGGGACATACGCTCGTCCCGGGGATTGCACGCGTCGCTGGGCCTATGCAAAATAGGCTCAGCACATGCAAGAAGGTTTTAAAAGGGTTACGCGTGTATTTTACATGCGTAACGCTTTCAAAATCCACCCCATTAGGTGCAAGGTATGATGCATTATTTTTCACAATACAAAGACACATGCAAATTGGCTGTTAACCGGTCATTGGACATGCGTTTTCCCTTACCCCTTATTCAGTAAGGGGCTGAAATCGTGCGTCAACCCGCCGAACCTAATAGCGCCCTCAACTTGCAAATGCATGTTGATGGCCCTATTAGATATTCCCACGCGATTCACAAAGCAAAATGTGCAGCCAAGCCGCACATTTTGCTTTCAGAAATTAGCGCCACTCAAAGGTAGGCGCTAATTTCTTCGGGCACCGGGCACCGGGAAAGTGTACAGAAAAGCATTAAAAACTGCTTTTCTGTGCACCCTCCGACTTAATATCATGGCGATATTAAGTCGGAGGACCCAAAGGGTAAAAAAAGTAGAAAAAAAAATTTGAAGTCGGCCCGCGGCTGTTGGGTCGGAAACCGGACGCTCAATTTTGCCGGCATCCGGTTTCCGAGCTCATGGCTGTCAGCGGGCTCGAGAACCGACGCCGGCAAAATTGAGCGTCGGCTGTGAAACCCGCTGACAGCCGCCGCTCTGGGCCAAAAGGAGGTGCTAGGGACTTACACAATCATACGAGGTTGTTGTTTTTTGGCTATGACATGTGTAGCACCTGTGATGGTCATCTACAAATGGGTAGCCTTAGCTTGGTTGTGAGTGACAGGCACAGGTGAGGTTGCAACACCAGATGTAGTTTCCCAGTCCAGATTATCAGCCACAGATAAAGCAAGTGCTATAGTGTTCATATAGTGTGACCAAGAAAGCTTGCATGGGCTTGGGTTTTTGCAAAATGAATTTAAGGCTCATGGTAAACTGCAGCTTAGCTTCTAGTGTCATATAGCATGCTGTGGGATGCTAGTGATCTGTCAAAGTCATGGTAGTATGATTGATGAAGCCATTCTGTCTTTGCTGCAGAGATTATGAATATGGGAGCTGGCTCTCACTCCTCACCCCCATTGCTATTCCCCACATGCTAGTGGAGATGCAGTACAATGAGGCCTTATATTCTACCCGCTGTGTCATAGAACGGAGTTCTCAAAAGTAGATTTTGCTGTTTGGACAAAACAGGGGAAACTTTTTCTCTGGGGTTACACTGCAGTCAGGTTTCTCAGGGTTTCCATTTCAGTTTGTGTCTGTATTTTTCGTGTATATGTGTGTGTGTATGTGTGTGTCTGTATTTTTCGAGTGTGTGTGTGTGTCTGTGTGTGTGTCTGTATTTTTCGTGTGTGTGTGTGTGCGTGTAATTCTGCTGATATGTAATGTCTGACTTGTTCTGTTTTTCCAGTAGAAAGTGTAGTAGTGTTCTAAGGCCTTTAGTAATATGTGCAGTACTGCGTCTTCCCAGGTACAGTTGCTGCTGTTTGAGTCCTGGGAGTTAGTTTGTTATGATTTGACAGGTTTTCTTTATAGGTTCTAAGATTCTTTCTTCACAATGATTCTGGCAGTAGATATTTGTGTGACTGTTATTGAGGTAACACCAGAATTTGATTTTTACTTTTTGGTATGGTGAGTTGGTGAAGAGCTGTGTCTTGGAAAGTATATTCCTTTTGGGTACCTTAGCAAGAGTGAGGGGACCATTTCATCCCATCTCTCACCTCAGACAGCAGATTGCCTTGAGCCGTTCCTATCTGTTGTCACCAGTTACCGATAAAGTAAAGCTCTGCTCCTGCTCTAGACTGCTGACACTCTGAACTACCTCATCATCAAAGGCTGGCTTAGCATTTCACGTGTTAGCATATCAAAAGAGACATTTCAATTTTAGACTAATTATGTAGGCTAGGGGTCAGCTCATAGGGTTGATCATATGGCAGCAACACATTTTCTGATGCACCAGGTACTTCAGCAGTCACTCCACATCCCTGGATATATTCAAAGTAAAAAGCCTGTGAGGAAGTCAGTTAGACCATTAAATGATTAAGGGGTAAGGGGAACTTACCCCTTGCTTTGGTTTTCATGGAAGAAGCTGCCAGAAATGATATTCAAAGGTGATGATTCAGCAGAACTGAAATAAATCTCAGTGTACCTGAACGCTGTAATAGGGCAAATTGACAAACTAAAAAGTAGTAAATCACCTGGACCAGATGGTCTACATCCCAGGGTGCTTAAAGAACTGAAAAATTATGGACCTACTATTAGTAATTGTAAACTACCATTGAAATATTCTATGAAACCCTGAATACTGGAGGGTTGCTAATGTAACACCAATTTTTTAAAAGAGATTAAGTACTGATCCAGGATACTACAGATCAGTGAGTCTGTTGTCTGTGCCAGGCAAAATGGTAGAAACTATCATAAAGAACAAAATTGCTGGACATATACATAGGCATAGTTTAATGGGACAAAGCCAACATGCATTTAGCAAAGGAAAGTCTTTCCTCACCAATTAGCTTTATTTTTTGAGGGTGTAAATAAAACATGTGGATAAAAGTGAGCCAGTTGATATAGTATTATCTGGATTTCCATAAAGCTTTTCACAAATACCATCAGGAGAGACTTCTTAGGAATTAAACAGTCATGGGATAGGGGATAATGTTCTATTGTGGTTTGGGAACTGGTTAAAAGACAGAAAACAGAGAGTAGGTCTAAAAGGTAAATTTACCCAATGGAGAAAGGTGAATAGTGGAGTGCTCTAGAGAGGTGTTCTGGGACCACTGCCTTTTAATATATTTATAACCAGCTTGGAGATGATCAAATTGTTACTCACGCCAGCCGTGTCAGACCCACGGCTCAGCCCCCTCACCTCTCTCAAAGTGATCCAGCACCTGGTCCCTCGTCTCTGGCGGCTGTGGGCCGCTGGCTCCATCCTTGGGCTGCCCCTTGGGCCTCCTGCTCTGCTATAGTTCCTGATGCTCCACATTGGGCCTCTCTGCATGGCCTGCGGAGAGATGCCTTCCCGACCAACGCCACGCCCCTCCCTAGCTGCGCGCGATCGCACAGCTGATGCTTTAATAGGGCCCGTGACAGGAACCTGGCCACGGCCCTGGATGATGACTTCAGCTAAGCTCCGGTATATAAGGCTGGGCTCCGCTCTCTCAGATTGCCTTTGCAACAGGTCCCTTTACTAGTCGAGTACTCATTGCTTCTTCTGTTCCTGGTTCCCAATCCTGATTGCCTTCATTCCTGTTTCCTTGTTCCAGTGTTCCTGTTCCTTCATGTCTCCTTTGGATTGCTACCTAGTTTGACCCTGCATTGCCTGACGATGCTGTTGCCTCCCTCCAGCCCTGGACCTCTGCATTGCCTGGCCACGCCATTGCTTCTCTCCAGTCCTGAACTTCCACTTCGTCTGACCATCCTTTGACTCTCTCCTCATCTAGACCTCAGCCTTGCTTGCCACTGCTTCCAGACTGCCGCTAGCCCAGAACCCAGCTTCCTTAAAGATGCCTCTTCATCCTTTGTCCTGGATGTGGTTCATTCAGGCTTCGGCCTGCTCTTGCTCGGGCTCCATCTGTCAGACTGTGTTCTTATTGGCGCTCGTGTCTCCGAGACACTGCCTCATCCAGTACAGACTGATAGCTACACCAGTTGCTGCCGCTGGGATAACCTCGATCCACCCATTGATGACTACTGACGGAGGCCACCTAAGTCCAGCCGGCCCTGGCACCCAAAGGCTGAACCCACGACGAATGAGGGCTGGTATTGGTGAAGATCCATCCATCTGCCCTCTTCCCACCAATGGGGGGACCCGTAGGATCCCTCCTACGGGTAGCATCAACCCCATCTCGGCCCAAGGGTCCACCTCTGGCGCAACACAAATTTGCCAATAACTCCAAATTATTCAAAATTATTAAATCATAAGAGTATTGTGAGAAATTGCAAGATGCTTTTGCAAAACTGGGAGACTGGGCATGCAAATGGCAAATGAAATTTAATGTGGACAAGTGCAAGAGGAAACACTTAGGGAAGAGTAACTCAAATTATAGCTGCACAAAGCAAAGTTCCACATTTGGCGTCACTATTCAGGAAAAGGATCTAGGTATCATCATTGATAATACATTGAAATCATCTGCTCAGTGTGCAGCAGCAGCCAAGAATTCAAATAGAATGCTAGGAATTATTAGAAAAGGAATGGAGAATAAAACAGAGAATACCATAATGCCCTTGTATTGCTCCTTGGTGCAACCTCATATTGAGTATTGTGTGCAGTTCTGGTCACCACATCTTAAAAGTTACAGAGAAGTGTGACCAAAATGATAAAGGGGATGGAACAGTTCCCTATGAGGAAAGATTAAAGAGATTAGGACTCTTCAGTTTATTTATTTATTTATTTATTGTATTTTATTTAAAAGCTTTTCTATACCGTCGTTTAGTAGTGCACCATCACAACGGTTTACATTTAGGCACAAAGTAGGTTTGATAGTTTAAGTTATCCAAGTGGTGCCAATATTTTACAGTTACATTGTTCAAAAGATAGCTGAGAAGAGATATAACAGAGGTCTATAAAAAAATAAGTTGATTGGAATGAGTAAATGTTAATCAATCATTTAGTCCTTCAAAGAGTGCAAAGACTAGGGGACACTATTTTTTTATTGAATGAATAATTAAGCTCTGGAATTTATTCTTTGAGGATGTGGTGAAAGCTATTAGTGTAGCTGCATTTAAAAAAGGTTTGGACAAGTTCCTGGAGGAAAAGTCCATAAACCATCATTAAGGTGGCGTTGCAGAAATCTACTTCTTATCCATGGGTTAAGCAACATGGAATCTACAAAATTTACCCATTGGGATCGAGGTATGTTCTTGGAGTGGAGGAGTAGCCTAGTGTTTAGAGCCATTGGTTACAACCCAGGCAAATGAGAGTTCAAATCCCATTAAATTCACTTTACTCTCTATTATCTCAGGTACAAGATTAGGGCCAGATTTTAAAAGCCCTGCATGCATAAATCCAGCTGGATTTAGGGGCACAGGGGGTTATGTGCCCAGCCTATTTTGCATAGGCCCAGTGACGTGCGCAAGCCCAGGGATGGACAGTCCATCAAGTTAAGTTGAGAGAACATTGCACAAATCTCTTCTTTCGGTGAGATTCCTCACTAGAAATGTCATCAAATGTTCACAGGAAAGCATTGTTCTGTTCATACGTCTCACTTTGAATGTCAAAGTGGCCCCTAACCCCTACACTAATACCTAAACCTCACCTCGCGTGACTAGGTGGGCCTCCCATAGAGATATAAATACCAATCTAGTATAAGGGCATTATGGCTAGTCTCTCTCTCTCCTTTCACCACCAGTAATGTCTCACCACCTTGACTCCTCCTCTTCCAGGGCTGACTTCACCCCCATTTAGTGATCACACACAAAAAGGGACTTTTCACATGCAATCACTTTTGAAAATGACCCTCTAAGTATGGCTGAAATTTCACCAAACTTTAAGCTCCTGAATTTGAGGTATTTAGGTCATATTCTCAGTTTAATTTCAAAATCATCTTTAAAAAATCTGGTGCCTCGCTCTTACTTTAATCTAGGCCTGCAGAGGACTGAAAAAAGAGAAAGCTGAAATACCCTCATTGCACACCTTGAAAACTCATGGTCAACTGAGCTATAGGGCTACCAATATTTTAGCAGCAAAAGAACTTAAAGAAATATTTCTCCTCATCAGCTACCATCTTCCCTCAACATTCTTGGTTTCTGTGCAATTCATTAAAACAAAAACTCTACCCATCTCAAAAATCTGTAGACAATTAAATGTCTGAGTAACATGAACAGTAGTTAAAACTAAAAACTCTATCCACCCTCTACAGATCCTGCAGAATACTGCCGCTTGTTTACTCACAAAACACTACCTCAAAGGATCATACTACGCCTATTCTAAAGGGATTAACACTGGCTCCCCATTCATATCGCATTCAATACAAGACACTATCCCTCATCCACAAAGCCCTCCACAATCCTGAAATGAATTGGCTCTCTAACGCTTTACAATTGCATACATCTAACAGACCAACTGAAAATCCATACCTAGCCACATTGCAAACCCCTTCTCCCAAACTATTCAACTATGCATCTACCAAAGCCCGTGCCCTTTCCTTAGCTGGCCCCACGTTATGGAATTCCATGCCTACTGAACTACGTCTTGAATTATCTCCAAGATATTCAAACAAAAAACTCAAGACATGGCTATTCACCCAAGCCTACACATGATTCCTGCACGCTCTACCACTTTCTACCTTCCCCCCCCTCATAATAAATATTTTCTTATATTATGCCACTCTCTCACGTTCATCTTTGCTACTCTTGCTCCCATATAACCCTTATGTAATCTCTACACTCCCTTAACTATGCTTTTCTCTCCATTCATAATGTATTCGCTACGCCTCCCTACTCGTGTTTTTCTTTTCGCCCATATGCTTTCTCCAAATTTCAACGCCTTTCTTTGCCCGTCTCTCCCAAATTATATATTTTTCCCTACCTGTCTCCCCACCTTTTTCCGCCAATCTATGCTTTATATGTTACCTCATAAATATGTTTTAAGTTATATATCTGTTTTTATTAGTTGCATTTTATAAGATTTAAACTATTATTCTTTTCCCACCCAGCCTCCCCAATTTTTTCCGCTAATCTTTGCTTTATATGTTACCTTATAAATATGTTTTAAGTAATAGCTCTGTTTTAATAGCTGCTTTATATAAGATGTATTTTGTGTTAGTTGCTTTGTATAAGATTTAAGCTATTATTCTTGTTTCATGTATAACGCTCCGGCGTATGTTTTCGTTCTCCGTACACCGACGCGATATCTCTGATGAGCGGCGGTATATAAAAACCAATAAATAAATAAAATAAATAAATGTCCACCCCATCTTAAAGATGGAGAAGCATGACAGCCATCCTGTTGTGAAAGCTGAATATTAGTATTAAATTTTCTTTCTTTGTACTTCATGATCATGTACTATAACCATTAATTAAACCTTAGTTGCACATTTGACATTTGAAATTTTGAGTAACAGCAGAGAAAGCATGCACTTTAAATAATTCATCTGTTTTTCTTCTTTGGAATCATCAAGATAGCAACAATTTAAAAACCATTTGTTGGCATGGAAACAGCCACTTAATTACAAACAACTTCAAATAATTATCCTAAAACACATTGTACTGTTGAGTATTTGATTAAAAGTCAATTTAGAGAAAACAGATCATGTTCCTTCTTTTTGTGTCCTGTGCTCTGAAAAGGTTTTAATTCTGCAATACAATACTTTCTTTTCTGGAGGAAAATATCCATTTGTTACTTAAACAATTCTAATTTCATTTAACAGTGGGTTGAATTTACTTTCATATATTGTTTAAAACAAAGGAAAAGGAGCCATGAAGACATCTGCCTTCAAGATCAGTTTTTGAAATAGTGTTTTAGATTCAACTATGTATTTTTTATATTGAGAACTGGAAGTGAGACAGAAAGCACTGATTTCTCATATGGATATTTCTGTCTACCCCACTTTGACAGAAGAGGAGAAATGGTTGTGGTCTGAGAGAAGTCCTTAATGCAAGCAGCTGCCACTTACTCCTTTGTCTGTCGTCCATTGATTTTACCTTACCCATACCTTAACAACCCTTTGTCGTTGACCGCTATAATAGTAACCACACATACTCTGTGTTTGATATAATATGGCCACAGCTTTTATTTTAAACACAACAAAATAACTTTTCTGGATACCCGAGCCGGTATTATGTTTTTCATTGCTGCCCGTCGCATGAATCAAGCAACGCAGCCTGACTCTGTGGACCCCCCCCCCCCCGGCTTGTTCCTGAGCAAGGGGGCCATCGCCTTTTCACCTCCCGGCGCTGACGGTTATCCCGCAGTCATGTGATATCACCAGCACCACTTGTAATCCTGTCCAACCGGCCCGGGTACCCGCCTCCCCCTCTCAGCTGCGACATAACCCCAATCATTGTTATACATTAAACTGTGCTTACTAACATAGTTAAGCTAACTGTTTCAGTATTCAAACACATTATGCAAGTTCATAGTATTATAACATTATCCTTGCCATTGGGGTGGGTGGGTGGGTTTCCTCTTAATCCAGCAGTCCAAAAAGGATCACTTTGAGCGTGCCGTGGCCCTTTAAGGGGCCACATGCATCATCAACAGGCATGGCCGGCGCCACCTTTACGACATCATAGCATGGGGCGGGAATATGACTTCGCTTCATCTCCTCCCTCTCTTGTCTTGGCGACAACAGGTAGGACGGGCAGGGGGAATTCTCTGGCTGCCCCACTCCTCCTTTGCCCCCCCAGCCCCCCCACCTTCGGCCTCCATCCCATGCACGCTGCCATTAAGGGTGGGCTCTGGCCATGCGGCGCAGTGCCCACCTATTAACGCTAGCAGCTGCCACTTACTCCTTTGTCCGTCATCCATTGATTTTACCTTACCCATACCTTAACAACCCTTTGTCATTGACCACTATAATAGTAACCACTAGAGATGTGAATCGGAACCAGAATCGGTTCGGATTCCAGTTCAGATTCACATGTGGGTTTTTTCCCATCGGGCCCAATCACTTTTTGTTTATCGGCTGCCCAGCCTCCTACCAAGGCGGGTATCTTCTATTTCTGTATCCGGGTGGACCTTGGTCTCAACTAGGCTTGCTTGCTCATGGTATGCCTCTCTGCTGGTCGACCTACGATCATCGCTCCAGCTGACCTGTGGCTGTGCATTTTCGCGTGCTCTTTGTCATGCTTCGCTACTTGCTGCCCCTCTCTCCACGGCATACTGGTGTTGTGGTAAAACATTGTTTTCCTCTGTTACAGCCTTCTTATGAGTGGTGCATGCTGCCACATCACCACTTCCTTGCATTTCCACATCGCCACTTCCTTACCGCATTACTTTCTGCATTACTGCTTGCCTGCCGTTCAGTCTCGTTCCGACGGTCCTCTGCCACGAGTTGATCCCCTGCCATGAGTTGATCCCCTGCCACCTCGGCTTCTTCCTCTAATCCTCGCCATTCTTTTCTGTTTTCATTACGCATATTTTCTTGCTGTGTAGTCGTCGTGGGCTGCGTGCTAGCTTTCCTCTCATTTCTCTTGTTTCCCCCTCATA
Organism: Rhinatrema bivittatum; assembly: GCF_901001135.1. NCBI lineage: Eukaryota > Metazoa > Chordata > Amphibia > Gymnophiona > Rhinatrematidae > Rhinatrema > Rhinatrema bivittatum. Next base: position 177,707,525 of record NC_042615.1, read on the forward strand.
TGGCTCGTCCCACTTGTGTTTTTCTTCCTGTTCTTGCTGTCTCCATCATGCCATGTGCTGCTAGATGACTAGCTGAGTGTAGAAAATTGTAAATAAATTAGAAATCTCTTCATTTATTATTAGTATTTATGACCCATTTACCTTTCTGTTTTTGTTTTTTTTAATAAACCACATATGACACTCTGCATGCCTTGCCTGTCACAACCTTGCTGCCCATCCGGCACCCTCGGGGCGGGTTGTCCCTACCTTATACTGTCAGTTGGGGTCCGCTAGTCCCTTCCCACCCTGTTTACACTGGAATGCATCCCTCCCTTGCCCATTTGGACCCTAGTCTCCTGATTTGTAGCCTGCTGCTCTAACCACTAGGCTACTCTTCCAATCTATTGCATTTTATTTGTTATTATTATATATATATATATATATATATATATATATATATATAATTTTTTTTTTATTCACCCAAAGCCACCCGAGATGGCCCTCCCAAGCCCCATCTCAGCTAGCAGGGGGGAGACAATTATTATCTATCCCAGCCACCAAATATGTAGTGGCCACCATTCTCTTTTTTTTTGTATACGGTATGGTCCTCTCTACCCCCGACTCAGCTAGGAGGTGGGGAGGCAGTAAACAGGAAAGGCCAAGGCAACCTCCCCCTATTACCGGTTAAGTGGCCCTATGCCATGTGACCATTCACTCTGAGCCTGATCAGGCCCCCAATAGCCCCCAACCTGCCCCCGAAAATGGCAGGAGAAGAAAACATTAACCTCATCCTCATTCCATCCCAGCCACATGGAAACTGCATGGCAGAGCAGCACATTACCCCACTTCCCCCCCTCCCAAGCCCAGGTGGGGGGGGGGGATACAAAATTAAAAGAAAAGTAAAACAATTAAACACTTTTATTATAAAATCTTTTTTTTTTTTTGGTACTTTCAGGTTCTGATGAAAGGAATCCCTTCTTCTGATGCCACGTGGTTTGCTAGTCTGGAATGTCTGCGTCCAGTCATCTGGATTCCTCACATGTCTGCTTGCTACTGGAAACCCTAGGATTCTGCTGCTCTTGGGTAGAGGCAAGGAGCGCACCTCCAGGCCTGTATGAGGTGGGGCCCCACATGCGCCGCTGGATGGGATCCCGAGCCCGTGGTCATGCCGCCTCATCTGATGGGCCCCTGAGCTCTCGGTTGTGCTGCCTCATCTTCCGGGCCTGCCTCTGGTGCGCACCGCAAGTTCTCCTCCAGCTAGGGCCTCCTCTCGCGAGCGGCGGGGAGAGCTCCCTAGACCACGTCAGCGCCGGCTGATATCTCAGGCCTTATCCTCGCGCCTCCAATGCACTGCTGCACCTCCGATTTCTGCCTCTCAGTCACAATTCTGCTTGGTCCTCGATGCATCCTCACCAGTTCGAGCTACAGCGCTTTTCTCTCGGTCAAGCTTTCCTCTTGATCGAGCGATATTGAGAACTGGAAGTGAGACAGAGAGCACTGATTTGTCATATGGATATTTCTGTCTAACCCCACTTTGGCAGAAGAGGAGAAGTGATTGTGGTCTGAAAGAAGTCCTTTATATCAGTTGCTAAAGAGAAGTGTGCACTGGTATGATCCATCTCTTTCATTTCCCCAGTTGGGTATCCAAGAAATGGACAGGAAAAAATGTGAGGCAGGCACAGTGGCACCAGCTCAGCAACACAGGGATATATTGAACACACACACACATACCATTCTCATAACTGCTTTTCTTCCCCCCCCCCCCCCCAACGCTCTCTCTCTGTAGTAACTTTTGAGAAAAGAAAAACTATTAAGAAGGAAGAGAAATCAGCCATTGGAATTGGTTATGTGCCGCCTTCGTGTGTCCTCAGCCTTGTACCATGCTACCTGTCCCTCAAACCTCCTTCCTACCTTCTGAATTTCCTGCTGGGACTTCAAGTCAGGAATTAGCAAGGGAGCTACATCTGCATTGCCATATCACTGAAAAGGGGACATTGAACTGGGGAACGTAAACTAGGAGGGAGAGAAAATAAAGGGCAGAAGGAAAAAAAAAAAAGAAAGGGAAATGATATATTGCTTTAAAGTTTATTTTGTTGTAATCCACCTCAAACAATGTTTAGGTAAGAGAGTGGAATAATAAGATTTTGTAAATAAATAGATAAATAAATGGAGGACTGAGGCAGGGAAATAGCTGAGAAACCAGATGGTGAAGCAATGGGAAGGGAGAAAAGAAGACAGTAAAATCCTGGTTATTTACTGATGGATGGTGATTGACAGGGGGATAGTTAGTGCTCAGTTTTAGCTAACATGGAATTGTAGATGTAGGTTATGGGGAATGGGTATGAGGTGTTGTAGGGTAATGAAGAAGCTGGTCATTTTGCATGTGGAATATTCAGAGGTGGGTGTCTGGAAAGTTGGAGGTGATTTCCGGGGTTCATGAGGGCAGATGGATATTTAATAACATCTGATGATTAATGGGATTGATATTTGTTGGGTAACTATACCTGATACTTGGGTTATTAATGGTTTGTTTTCTATTTTACTGTTGATTTTATTATATATTTATGTATGTTATGCTCAGGTTTGTGAACCCTTGGCCAACGGGAGGGTGGTATACCTTTCGGAGGATCCATAGATTCTCTCGTCGGGTGGCGAAGCAGCGCAGAATACGGGACAAGCTGACCCTTGGCACTGGAGACTGAGGCAACTGCGGAGGTGGATATAGAGAAATGAGAAGAGGTGCTGTGTCTTCACCACTGGAAGAGCCCATAGGGACCCAGACCACTGGGACTTAGGTGGACCTTTCAGAGGTCAGGGTGACAGTGCAAGGGCTGACTGGAGCTTTGCCCTGGAAGCCCGTGGTCCCCCCGGGAGGAGCCCATAGGGACCCGGGCCACTGGGACTTAGGCGGGCCCTTGGAGACGGTAGTCTAGAAGGAGTCCTAGGTCGAATGCCAGAGGGTTGTCGCTCACCAGTCCGAGGCCACACACCGAAGGATCACCACTTGCCAGTCCGAAGTCACACACCAGAGAATCACCGCTTGCCAATCCAAAGTCGTACACCAAAGAATCACCGTAAGCCAATTTGAAGTCAGGAACCGGGAACACCAAGACAAAACAGGAACAGAATCCAAAGTTCAAGGAACTCACCAAAGCAAGCAGACTAGACAGCGCTGGAGGACGTTGCCAAGTCCTTGAATGAGCAGAGGAAGCTTCCCTTTATACTTCCCCTGCCCAGGCTGATCAGGAACAGGTGAAGCCAGTTAAAGGGATTAGGTCCCCTTAAATCTGTAGCGGGGGCACGGCCTCACACCTAAGGATGGCGGCGGCCATATTGGATTTTCCCCGTGGAGGAGAGATGCCACTGGACGCTGCGAGGGGGGAGCAGGATGGCTCTTCCTGCAGCGAGCAGCACTGGAAGCCGTGCGGGAGTGGCGGCCCAAATCAGAGCCCTTCCCCGGGGCTCCCGCGGTGAAAGAACGCCGCGGACAAGGTAGGGGGCTGCAGTCATGGAGCACCTCGGCCGCGGAACACAACACTGTATTATGCTGTTATATCATTTTTACTGTACATTGCTTTTGGATAGCTTCTCCTGGTGAAGCAGTTTATACTGTACATATTTTGAATAAATAAATAAGCCAAGCAACAACAAGGGCGAGAAGTCCAATAAAAAATAATCAATGAAGAATCCAACAAGGAAGGACAACAAAATTATTAACATCCTTTATAACTTCACATCTGTATTTCCTTGTTGGTTTCTTAATTGAATAAATACATGACATGAGATTGGGAAAAGTTAGATGAGATGTGAAGAAAACTAAAGATGATTATTAGAAATGACAGAAATAGGTAAACAAAAGAAGCATGTTGAGAAGAGAGATGAAAACAAATAATTTAGAGAGACAGAATAAGATAGGAGATTTAGGAAATGGGAGAGAGATGTATAGAAGGAAATGAAACATGGAATAGAGAACCAGAAAGAAGAGTCAGAAGATAAAATGCTTTATAAACATCTTCAATACACGTCTTAAAAACTGATATAAAGTAGGTACTAAATATACTAGGAATTGGATTTTAATATGGAACATTAAATGGCTATTCTGTACTCGAGAGATTTAAATAATATCCAGTATACACATGATTTTAAACTGATTTTAAAGTAACAGGAAAGACGAAGAACAATTATGAGTCTACACAGATGGACAACAAAGCAAGTGCAGATATTTGGCAGGCTATCAACACAAATGCTGATAGTCTCCTTAATAAAATTCTAGACTTGGAAGCCCTGATGGTGGAGAAGTTTCTAGATATTGTTGCTGTCATGGATACTTGGTTCAATGAGATGGCCATAGCAGTCTATAATCAGTGCAGAAAGGATAGGGAACATGGAAATTGAAAGCACTTCATGTAAAAATAGAATTAAAGTCACTGAAAGGAAGGGGATGTGAAGAAAGGAGGAGATGTGAGTTATTATGAGAAAGAGAGGATGGTACTTCCTTCCACAATGGAGTACTCTGCAGATTTCTGACAGCAGAGAAAGTGATGTAACAATATGCATCCTTAACTAAGTATTCATTGGATATTGGCAGTGTTCAAACTTTGGCACAGAAGCATGATAATCTTATAGAATACAAGAAAACGATAATCCTTAGTAAATATGTGTAAAATAGTAACTGGAGAACAGCATTTCATATTATTTTTCACATGCACACTAATTTCTAATTTGCATGTGGTATTGCTTAGTTTGCATGTATATATGAGCTAATATTAGCTCATACCCACTAATATGTCATGGATGCAGTTTAGCATGCATATTAACCCATTTTTGCAGCGCATGCTATTTTTTGTGTTCATTAAATAGCCTTTAAAAAACTAGAACCGTCAAATTGTTTTATGCCCTACAACTGCCGTTGGCAAGTTTTTGTGCCATTACGTTTTAGGCTCCATAAATGAAAGAAAACAAATGATTTTGGTTTACATATTGATATTCTGTATTAAGCACAGACCACAATTCTGCATTTTGTCTATGTCTTTCAGTTTTAGAGGTACAGTCTGTGAAAACAGTAGTTTCCTACCATTAGTATCATATGACTTATAATAAACATTGTAGATCTCTGCTTTTTTATAGTTCAATTAGATGAACTAACCAACAAAATCTTCCAAAAATAAAATTAAAACAAGTACTGTGCATGTACAGAAAAATTTAAAGAAAATGTACTAAAAATGTTCAAAAAGCTACACCCTAGAATCACCGCTGGCACATGTTTATGCTGCTGGATTGTAGGCTATAATCAGTGAAAAAAAAAAAACTTGGGGGGGGGGAGACAAATTTATTTTCTGTAAGACACAAGTGTCAAAATGCAGACAGATGTCAAAGCACCTCAAAAGATGCATCAGGATGAGCAGATAAACGAGAACATTCACTGGCACGAATGTGCCACTGGTGGTTCTAGGGTGTATGACATGTGGAGCAAAAACTAACAGGGTAGAAAGCTAAAAATTTTCAAGAATCAAAGGTCATCATAAAGAATACTCACAGAATTTCAGCCTGCTGCAATCATGTACATGGATTATGCAAGCCTTTAGAACTGCCATGGCACATTTTTATGCCACTATATTTTTAGGCTCTTAGTGAAAGAAATCACATTTTTGGATGAATGACTTGATGCTCTGTTAGATATCAGTGTCAGAGTGAAGACAGAAATGAAAGCACCTCAATATATGAATCAGGATGAGTAGAAATTGAGAAAATTCACTGGCATGAAAATGTGTCAGCAGTGGTTCTAGGGTTAACGACTTCTGGAAGAAAAATTGAAGGGAGTGGGGGGCTAACATTTCCAGAAATCAAAGATCATCAAAATTGATGAAAAGCCACTGAATTTCAACCTGTTGGGATCATGTACATGGATTGTGCAAGCCTTTAAAATCTTCAATGGCACGAAAACTTGCCGGCGGTGGTTCTATTAACTGCGTGTTAATCATTGGTACATAGACCCCAAATTCACAATAATTAACAGTAAGCCTTCTTCAGATGAAAATTGACTCTTGAGGCATGCATGAGGCTATTGAAATTTTGAAACTTCATTCAATTACTTATTTTTACTTTCATGTAAATAAAAATATATACTTGAAAAGAGAAACAATTAAGGAAGGAAACAAACTGTATAAAGTATAAATGTAAGAATCCTCCTTATTACACAACTAAACAATCTCGGCTGGAGAATATGAAGTAATGATAAAGACAATTACACCTGGACTTCAAGCATTTTAAAGTTTAAAACAGCCACCATCCCCATTATAATCTTGATCTTTAGTGATGGTGAGCCTGTCATAGACATTGGAGCGGATTTTAAATGCCCTGTGCGCATAAATCCGGCCGGATTTACACAGGCAGGGCCCTCACGCGCCGGCGGCCTATTTTGCATAGGCCGCCGGCGCGCGCAGAGCCCCGGGACGCGCGTAAGTCCCGGGGCTTCGTAAAAGGGGCGGGGAAGGGGCGTGCTGCGGCATTTCGAGGGCGGGCCCGGGGGCATGGCGCCGGCCCAGGGGCATGGTCGAGGCCTCCGGACCAGCCCCCGGGTCGGGTGATGGCGCGCCAGCAGCCCGCAGGCGGGCACAGATTTACGTCTGCTTTTAGCAGGCGTAAATCTGCCAACAAAGGTAGGGGGGGGGGTTTAGATAGGGCCGGGGGGCTGGGTTAGGTAGGGGAAGGGAGGGGAAGGTGGGGAGAGGCTGAAGGAAAGTTCCCTCCGAGGCCGCTCCGAAATCGGAGCGGCCTCGGAGGGAACAGGCAGCGTGCGCTGGGCTCGGCGCGCACAGGTTGCACAAATGTGCACCCCCTTGCACGCGCCGACCCCGGATTTTATAAGATACGCGCGGCTACGCGTGTATCTTATAAAATCCGGCGTACTTTTGTTCGCGCCTGGTGCGGGAACAAAAGTACGCGATCGCGCAAATTTTTAAAATCTACCCCATTGTGTTTCAAAGGACATTCTTCCTTGGAGGTTTGTCACTGCTTCATCTTTACTCCAACCTGCATTACCTACTGGAAACCAGAACACCATTTTATATTCCTTTAATTAAAGGTGAACAGAGCAATAAAAAAATGGTTCCAACATGAATTCTTATTGGTGAAAAATTAAACTATACAGTATGATGAAAATTTAAACTATCAAACACTCTACCATTCAATTTCCTTGTTTAAATCTTAAGGAATCATTTATTGTAAAATATATATCCAAAATTGTTTGTGTTTATTGAGTAATGTTTCTTGAATAGATCCTTTCTAAGAGCAATATATGTGGTCGATAATAATCCATCTAAATTGATCAAAGAAATGCTGAAATGATAAAAAATTGAATGACATTCAGAGCCTGCACTTTTCTTGTGGAGACACAAATTCTATGTACAATCAATATTGTTTTGATAGCCCATTTTGTACATCCTACATAAATCAACACACACGAGCATTACCAGACAATTGTGATAAGAGGTCTAAATGAAATTTGCATCATTCCTGAAGAAACATTGGGGTAGATTTTAAAAGGTGCACACGTACAACCATGTGCACGTGGTTCCCGACACATGCACATGGACGCATGGATTTTATAAGATGCACACATTGGCATGTGCATGTTATAAAATCCATGGGCTGTACATGCATGTGCAGGCGGCATACGCGGGGGGATGGGGGATTGCTATCGGGCCTTCCCCCATTCCCTCCCAGTCTACTCCAATTAAGCAGTGGATTGGGAGGAAACTCTGCTACCCCCTACATAAACTCCCTCCCTCTTCTCCTCTCCTTCTCACCCCCTAAACCCTTTATTTAAACTTCATTTTGTTTTGCTTTACTGCTTACTGCTCCCTGGCAACAGTTACTTGGAAAGGCAGAACTAAAATCATTTTTATTAAATATCACAGAGAAGTACCTACCTAAATTGTATAAGAATGGGAAAGTATGTTGGGGAAGGTAGATTCCAATCATTAAAGAATTTTAAACCTTATAAGTGACGGAAATTCTAACAAGAGGAGTTAATTTGCACACTGCAGTGTCTGCTAGCTGCATTTTACAAATCAACTCCTTTTCATCACTTATAAGGTCTAAAATTGTTTAATGATATCAGTTTTGCAATGGATACCTCTGAATGTGTCTGTAACACCTCCACCCCCAACCCAAACTCACCTCCCAAAAACCCACCCCAATTGAAAGTACCTCCTTATAATGGTCCATATATAGAGTATCAGACTGAAACTTATATAGAGTCTCTCTCTCCCCCCTCCCCTTCTCCTTCTCTCTCTCTCTCATGCCTAATAATGAGTTGTGCTGGTCCTACCCCTTTTTCTGGATATATGTGCACCATTCCCAGCTATTTAAAATTCACAAAGCCCACTTACATTTTTTATTTATTTATTTAAAAACTTTTCTATACAGTCGCTAAGCTATGTACCATCGCAACGGTTTACAAATAGGCACAAATATTGTATATATAGGTGGGTATCGTACATTCTAACAAGTGCCAACTAAAAACGGTTACAATATCATTAATAAAGATAAATTTTTGGGTAGTGATGGATTAGTTCTGGGAAGGTTTATTGAGGTACTTTATTTCGGTCTATTTCTCTACTGTACTATCTATTTATAATATTGTGGTGCCATTTATTCTGGCTGCGTTTTTCTGTATTTTTCGTTCTCTCTCTCCCTCTCTACATACATGTGTATGTGGCTGTTTTGCACATGCAAGGCTTTTAAAATCTACCTCACAGTGTCCAATTGCCAATCTTGCATGGCATTTCTATTGTGATTGAGAAGAGTGAATTAGAGAAGGGACATAGAATGAGAACAAATATAAGATTCTGTTCCCATAACAACAGCAGCTCTGTCCATTGTCTCTCCTTCCCCCACATACTCTCCCCCAAGCACTATGCACTTTCTTCCAGATATTGTAATTCCTCAAGCAATGCTTTTGTAACTGTAACATGTGAACTTTATTACACTGCGGTCACTTTAGCCCCTTAAAAAGATTATGACTCAACCCAATTTGCCTTGCTAGCAGACTCTTGTCTTTGTGTCCAGTTTCCCTCACCACATACATACTCATTAGACTAGAGCCTATCTATTGCTATTCATTATTCTAAGAATGAGGTTTGTTTGTTTTTTTCAGTCTGAGTACAGCAAATAATATATTTGATTGATTATCCAGTATCCACAGTCTCTTTTCTGGCTTCATTTTGGTTACATTGATCCTACAGTTTTTAAGGTCCACAGTACTTAGGCCATTCAACACTTTCTGCTGTTCAGGAATGCATTTGGAGAGCCTAGCTTGCTACCTTCTTTCAATGTGGCTGCATCATCTCAGACAGTGCTCTGAGTTGTGTACCAGCTACTCCTATCAATGCCAAAAAATATGCATGCAATAAAATAGTCATTTTCAGAAATCCTGAGTCTTCAATTTGGTCACTAATTTATCATTAAAGAGAGATGTTTTTTCCTAGTGCATATTTCAGATCTTGTATGCTTTTATACAAGTGCTATATTTTTTAAGATGAAGATCAGGAATGAGGAGAATGTATTGACATTACAGTCAAGAATTTTATATTTTTTCCTTGATCAAATGCAGCTCAGAGACATACAAGTCAAAAAATGTTCAAGATGTACCACCCTAAGTTAAACAAAAAAAGCTAGTGGCCTGTTACTTTGTCTCGATATTGATATTGTGCTCTGAAAAGTCTGAAGAACATGCCACTTAGATACAATCAATAATTTTAACACAAAAGTATTATTTCTTCAACATTAATTTTTTCTGTAGCACTAAAGTCAATACATTTGATACATCAAGAGTACAAATGACTGCATGGAACTCTTTTAATGGAAAAAGGTCAATGAATTACAGTAGGTTTATTTGGAATTTTTTATTTTAGCAAATTGATTAACTGCACTTAACAATTAATAAGAGCTATGTAATGTCAATTTCTTCATTTTTAAAAGTTTTTATATCATTTGTATGAAAACCTCCTTTCATCTTCCACAGTCTGTAGCTTTAATCTCAACTATTTCTTTTTTTTTTCATTCCTTTTACAAAAAAATTGTATAGGTATGTGTATGGAAAAAAAAAGAGAAAAAATACTCAGACTCTATTTTTCACTTGATAATACAATTATAAGAAAGGCAATTTGGAAACCATTAAATCTGCCTTGAAATACAATCCCCAACATTGCTGACCAGTTGGCTGTTAGCCTTTCTAAGTCACATGTTGAGGTGAATCCCTTGAGCTAGACACTCAGAACTTCTAGCAAATGAAGGTAATTAACTTAAATATGCACTTCCTTATGATTCCTTGTATCTAGAGATATTATGAAAAAGTTAGTTGCTCTATAATTTGAAAAGTTAGTATATTGCAAGAATTGTATATTTTTTCCATGGAAACAGAGAAATGATGGCAGAAAAGGAATAAATGGTCCATCCAGTCTGGCCAGCAAGCTTATGGTAGTATCTGCTATACCGTACAGATTACATCCCCCCCGCCCCACATACACACACATACTTATCAGTTTCCCAAATTCTAAACGTCAGGGCTCTCATTGGTTGCTGTTTGGATCAAATTCCTTGTTACCACCATGCTTATCTGTTTCCCAGGGCCCTCATTGGTTGCTGTTCAAATCCAATTCCCCTTTCCCCCCTTGCAATTGAAGCAGAGAGCCATGATGGCGTTGCATCAACAGTCTGCATTCTTATTGGATAAGAGTAGTAACCGCTGCACTAGGAAGTTACCCCCATGCACTCTTTTCTTCATTTCCATCCTCTAGCCTTTAGGGATCCACAGTGTTTATCCCAAACCCCTTTGAATTATTTCATTATATTCATCTGCGCTGCTTCCTCTGGAAGGGCATTCCCGGCAACTACCACCCTCTCTGTGAAGAAATATTTCCTGATGTTGGTTCTGAGGCGTCCTCCCTGGAGTTTCATTTTATGATCCCTAGTTCAACTGATTTCCTTCCAATTAACGAGGTTAGAGTTTTGGATCTGACTGAGGTACAAGTCTTGCATGATTCAGCTTCAACTAGGATACCTTGATATATATATATATATATATATACACCAGGATTTAGAGGAGGATCTTCACCCTTACAATCAGAGAGTTCATGCCTTATGCCTTGCCAGTACTCCTTAAGGCAATACATCCCTGACCTCTTTTGGCACTGGCACCTTTCAGAAACCTCTAGGAGTCATAGCTGGAGTAAGCCAAAATCTATGTATAGATACTGATTAATTTAAAAGAGAGTGAGATGGTGCTAAACATCAGCCAAATTTTGATTCATCAGATAATTTATCTGCCTCTTGAACTCAAGTTTGGCTTCCGTTAAGCAGCATATTGCCCCAGCCAAATGCAAACAAATAAAGTGAGTTCTTCCAAGGGTTCCATGATTTAATCCTGAACTTGTTATTAGCAAGTGGCTGTTTCAGAAAGTAGTAAAGGCCTGGTGTAAACAATTCTCTCTGGAATCACATCAGGCCTATATGTCTGTAAGAAATGAATATAGTAGGGATGCGCAGCAGGGACGGATTCGTCCCATTCGGTATTCGTATTTGTCGGGACCCAAATCCGTTGCATCTGTTCTCGGGGGTCTCTTATCCATTCATTAGTTACATATGTATTCTTTTCCCCAAAAAAACCCCATCCCAACCCTTTAAATTTAATTAACTACAACCCCCCAACCTCCTGACCACCCCAAGACTTGCCAAAATTCCCTGGTGGTCCAGCGGGGGTTCTGGAGCCATATCTTGCACTTGGGCCTTCGGCTGCCAGTATTCGAAATGGTGCCAATAGCCTTTGCCCTTATTATGTCACAGGTGCCAGCCAATGGCACCGGTAGCCCCTGTGACATAGTAAGGGCAAAGGCTATCGGCGCCATTTTGAATACTGGCAGCCAACGGCCCGAGTGCAGGAGATCACTCCAGGACACCCGCTGGACCACCAGGGAATTTTGGCAAGTCTTGGGGGGATCCTGGTGGTCCAGCGGGGGTCCTGGAGCGATCTCCTGCACTCGGGCCGTCGGCTGCCAGTATTCAAAATGGCCAACTAATCAATAACCAACCTCGTTCCCTTTGTTCAAGAGATCTACAACACCCAACATCAAGGGAACCCCTTGATATGTGGTCATGTGCGGTCGCTATTTTAAGAACAGCCATTTTGTGACAGTCCTGTTCAATAGCTCCAGTGTTTTATTCTTTTAATTCTTTATTTAAATACTTTTTCTTTTTTAATATTGCTTTTTTTAAAAAACTTTTATGTGCTTCATTTTCCCCGGCGCTCTGTCCGACCCACTTATAAGTTATTTCTTTTTTTTTTCCAACTACTTATTTGAGAATACTGATTGCTGCCACTTTTATGGGTTCGGATCCACCTGCCCGACATTGGCCATGTTTCGGCAAAACTCTGCCTGCTTCAGGGACCTCGGTAAAATTTCTGCTGTGTCCATTAATCAGGTCCACCATTGAAAAAGCACATCATTTCTCTTTGAAAAAATTAACATTTTATGTTTCAAATTCTATACTTAATAAAAAGTCATTCCCCACTTTTCAAGTGTTTGGTACTTACTGTCTTCGCGTGTCTAATCCTTTGAGTGAGCGGCGCCTTCATTTTGTAATCCAGTGTCTCTCTCTATTCTTTGTCTTTTAAAGCTACCTGGGACCAATCCCTGTTGTCCCCTTCAGGTTGAGGGTGCTAGCACCCTAGGGTACCTAATGGTCACGTTAGTGTGTAATGCCGATGGTGTGCAGTTGCCTATTGGGTCCGCTGCATTTCTTATGTCAAATTATGCTCCCTTTCACCTCATCTCCATTTTCATTCCTTTTTACAGTATACATTTACCTATCCGTTTTACCCGATCCTTTTATCCTCAATGTTTTAATATTTTAATGTTTAAGTGTCCTTTTTTTCACTGTAATACTAATGGACTGTTTTTGCATACCTGATGGAAATCTATTTTTCATGCTGATGTCCTTTTTCGTGTATCCAGCGGATTTGATAGTAAACAGTCGTCTCTCGCATTGCCATCTTTGAATTTCCTTCATTGGCATTTCCTGCAATTAATTTAATTGTCCGCCACATCTCTTCCATCAGATTTTACTCCCTTTCACCGCAATTCCGTTGTCTATCCTTTTTTCTATATTCGTGTACCTTCCCGTTTTGCCCGATTCTTTTACCCCGATGTTTCTATATATTTATATATACATTTAAAAGGCCTCTTTGTTACTATAATGCTAATTAACTATTTTCTCGGACCTGATGGAAATCTATTTTTCATGCCAGTGCCCTTTTTATGTGTCTGGTGGACTTGGTGGTAAACAGTCATCTCTCGCATCTCCATCTTTTTTAATTTCCTTCATTCGCATCTCCTATGTTTAGTTTAATAGTACTGTCGAGTCTCTGTTGTTATCTTGAGTTGATCAAGCCTCTTGTTTAGAGCGACCCAAATTGCCATCATTGTTGTTCCTTTGTTATTCTTTCTTTGAGCATGCACTTGCTTGAAAACAACTGCGCCCATCAGTCTTCAACTTCCTGCCCTATGGGGATTTTGGGAACTGCTAGTTGCTCTAATTGCTCTGATGCATTCTACCCTACGGGGGGACCTCCGCTCTGAAAAATGTGAGTCCATATGTTACACTTTTAAGCCATTCTCCTCCATGCGCTGGCTTTTATGGAACTGACTATCTGTTTGCATATTTCTTATTTCAGGTAGGCAAATAAGTTAGTACTATCCAAAAATGGACCAATTAATCTCACGATTCAAGCCCTTTGGGGAGACTGTGTCCCATGTATAAATAAATCGTTGCTCCATCTGCAACAATTTTAGATTCAAATCTCCTCCCCGTGGATGTTCTTTAATCTGGAACACTACTGCCACCATAAACTCCTGTATCTGATGTCCTGCTTCTTGCCAATGTTCAACTAACGGTGTTCCTTCCGTTTGATGCCTGAGGTGGCTGAGGTGCTCCTGGATCCTTGTTTTGATTTTACGTGTGGTCTTCCCTATGTAGACCTTATTGCAAGGGCAAGGGCACCAAAGTGCATAAACCACATTGGTGGATTCACATGTAAATTGACCTCTAAAATAAAATGTCCTACATCCCAGGATTTCCAATTCTGATGGAAGAGATACGGTGGAAAATTAAATTAATTGCAGGAAATGCCAATGAATTTAATTCAAAGATGTCAACGCGAGAGACGACTGTTCACCATCAAGTCCGCTGGATACATGAAAAAGGACATCGGCATGAAAAATAGATTTCCATCAGGTCCGCAAAAACAGTCCATTAGTATTATAGTGAAAAAGAGGTCACTTAAACATTAAGATATTAAAACATTGGGGATAAAAGGATCGGGTAAAACAGATAGGTAAACGTATACTGTAAAAAGGAAAGAAAACGGAGATGAGGCGAAAGGGAGCATAATTTGACATAAGAAATGCAGTGGACCCAATAGGTGACTGCGCACCATTGGCATTACACACTAATGTGACCATTAGGCACCCTAGGGTGCTAGCAGCCTCGACCTGAAGGGTACAATAGGGATTGGTCCCAGGTAGCTTTAAAAGACGCAGAATAGAGAGAGACGCTGGATTACAAAATGAAGGCGCCGCTCACTTAAAGGATTAGACACACGAAGACAGTAAGTACCAAACATTTGAAAAGTGGGGAATGACTTTTTATTAAGTATAGAATTTGAAACATAAAATGTTAATGTTTTCAAAGAGAAATGATGTGCTTTTTCAATGGTGGACCCGATTAACGGACACAGCAGAAATTTTCCGAGGTCCCTGAAGCAGGCAGAGTTTTGCTGAAACATGGCCAATGTCAGGCAGGCGGATCCGAACCCATAAAAGCGGCAGCAATCAGTATTCTCAGATAAGTACTTGAAAAATGAAAAAAAGAAGTAACTTATAAGTGGGTCTGACAGAGCGCCTGGGAAAATGAAGCACATAAAAGTTTTTAAAAACAGCAATATTAAAAAAGAAAAAGTATTTAAATAAAAAATTAAAAGAATAAAACACGGGAGCTATTGAATAGGACAGTCACAAAGTGACTGTTCTTAAAATAGCGACTGCACATGACCACATATCAAGGGGTTCCCTTGATGTTGGATGTTGTAATATTCAAAATGGCACCAATAGCCTTTGCCCTTACTATGTCACAGGGGCTACCGGTGCCATTGGTCAGTCCCTGTCACATGATAGGTGCACAAGATAGTGCCGGCCATCCATTGCTCCTACCATGTGACAGGGGCAGACCAATGGCACCGGTAGCTCCTGTGACATAGTAAGGGCAAAGGCTATTGGTGCCATTTTGAATACCGGCAGCCTGAGTGCAGGAGATCGCTCCAGGACCCCCGCTGGACCACCAGGGACATTTGGCAAGTCTTGCGGGGGGTCAGTAGGGTGGGAGTTTATTCATTAGTGATACATTGTATTCGTGGGGGTTCGTCATATGTTTTGTGACCCCCACAAATGCAACAAATATGGCATATACGTTGCGGATTGCCAATATGTTGCAAACGAATGCACACCCCTAGATTATAGATCTCTTTTTGAAACCCAAGTATGGAAATATTTTACTAAGCATTTGCAGGCCTCATTTAATCAGCCTAAGATGTTGTTTGTAAATATCAAAACTTTACTTGAAAAATCTAATACATCTCAAGCCAAATTATCCTTTAAGCCACAAAATCCTTTCTTATTAACATCTAGGGATGTGCAATCATTTAGGATGAATTAGGCAATTTCAATGGAATTACCTAATTCGTCCTAGTTTGGGGAACCCGAAAACCGAACCAAATTTTCCCTGTTAGTGCGTGCTAACCCAAATTTCAGGTCTCCTGAATTTCAAAAGCCTGAACTGTGGGAAATATGAAATTTCCCGCGGCGGGCCGAAAACAAAGCCCGAACCAAAAGGCTCGGGCTTTGCACATCTCTATTAACAACATCCTTTCTTATTAACAAGGCAGATCAATTGACTGATGATATACATTTAGTAAAGTATTCTGATAGTAATTCATCATCATTGCCTGTGGTAGCTTGTCCCACTTCCCTAAATCTTTCCAGTTTGGCAATTTCCATGATGTGGGAAGAATTTTAAACCATGGGGAAAACAAAGATAGAAACTCTTATGGGCAATCTAAAGAACTCTACTTGTCATTTGGATCCCTGTTCTTTTTCAATCTTATACATTCTTAAAGACAGGTTTTTAAAAATTCTAGTGTCCCTTCTAAATTCCTCACTATGGGAAGGCAAGGTTACTGATAACTTTAAAAAAAAGCCCTATATGTCCTTTATTTAAGCAGGGGAACATGTCACCTGATAATCCAACTAGTTATCAGCCAATCTCCAACTTGTTTCCACTTTGGGAAAATTATTGGAGAAGTCTGTAAATCTTCAGTTTAAGGATTTTTTGAAAATGAAGCAGATCCTACCCTCATCTCTGTGTAGCTTTAGGGAAAATCACAGTACTGAGACACTGCTTCTGTCATTCTCCAGTTTTTTACTGCAAGGGCTGGATAGCAATAATGCTGTCATTGCCATTTTCCTCTATGTATCCTCAGCCTTTAACACCATTTCCCACTTCATTTTTTTAGAGCGATTGTGGAAACTGGGGATTTGAGGAAACATATGTACTTGGTTCCTATCATTTCTTGAGGTTAGGATGCCACAGGTCTGCTTTAATAATTCTTTTTCTAATTGACATTCCAAAAAAGCCAGCATCCCACAGGGATATGTTCTATCAGCTGCCCTTTTTAATATTTACCTAAGGCCTCTCTGCACATTATTGGATCACTGTTCACTTATGTTTCAAAACTATGTGGATGATATCCAGTTGTTCTTTCCTATAGGGAGTAAACTGATTTTCATTTTACAAAAATATTCTAGCTGTCTAACAGCAATTAACTCCAGAACGTATTGTAATCACCTGATGCTAAATATAGCTAAAACTGAGGCTGTTTGTTTTTCCAGGAATGGGGATTGTTTATCTAAGAAAAATATATGCTGTATCTCCTTCCTAGGTGCCTCAATTAATTTTAAAGAAACAATAAATAACCTGGGTTTTTTTGTTAGTAATCTGTCTTTTAAGCCTCAAATTCATTATATTTATGGGCAGTTTATTAAAAGTTACGTCTACTTTTGCAATTTACAATAGGGACTACAGGCAGACCAGGACAGTCATTGAGAGAACTTTTGACCTACTCAAAATGCATTTCTGCTATCTGGACAGGTCAGAAAGATGTTATCTCTACAACTCAGTAAAGGTCTGTGTGACATTTTTATCCTGCTCCATGCTCCATAACTTGGCCAAAACCTGAGTCCTGCCTCTTCCAGAGGGGAATGATGCTCATCTTACAGTGCCAATTATTGATGATGAGGAGAAGGCAAATGACAAAGGAGAGGAGGAATTCTAGAAGAGACAGTGAGTCACCACCATGATGAATATGAAATGAGCAATCTGATGTAAAGTTTTTTTTCAAAGTAAAGGTGCATTTATTAACAGATGAAACCGAAAGGTGATATATGTGCATAGGAAATTCATTTTTTTCCTGGGATATCCTCTCCTTTAGGAGGTGGGGACTCAGATATATTGTAGTGGCCTAGTTTTGTGCTCCTGAAAAGGAATGTCCATCTATACCAGTGGTTCTCAACCCTGTCCTGGGGACCCCCCCAGCCAGTCGGGTTTTCATGATATCCACAATGAATATGCATGAGAGAAAAGTTGCATGTTATGGAGGCAGTGTATGCAAATTTTCTCTCATGCATATTCATTGTGGATATCATGAAAACCCGACTGGCTGGGGGTTCCCCAGGACAGGGTTGAGAACCACTGATCTATACTATGTGTGCCCTTGGATGCCATGGACACAGAAGGCTGAGGCAAGGAGAGAGAGCTGAAGGAGAGCACCAGAGCCAAGAGATGCTCTTGACAACTGAACTTTGGGAGGCCAAAGGAAGATGTACTGGCAGCTCCAATGCATTTCTCCTTATCAGAGGGTGAGAACATAAGAACATAAGAACATAAGAAATTGCCATGCTGGGACAGACCAAGGGTCCTTCAAGCCCAGCATCCTGTTTCCAACAGAGGCCAAAAACCAGGCCACAAGAACCTGGCAATTACCCAAAGACTAAGAAGAACCCATGCTACTGATGCAATTAATAGCAGTGGCTATTCCCTAAGTATAATTGATTAATAGCCATTAATGGACTTCTCCTCCAAGAACTTATCCAAACCTTTTTTGAACCCAGCTACACTAACTGCACTAACTACCTTCTCTGGCAACAAATTCCAGAGCTTTATTGAAGATAAGGAAATCCCATGGAATACAATTTTTAAGTGGACTTGAAGACACCTGTGTGTTCACTGGCAAAAGAGACTTTCATAGGGGTATTGGAGCCATAGTTGTAGGAGGCATGCTTAGGGGTGGTGGATCTATAATTGGAGGAGGCATCATTGGTGGTGTTGGACATGCAGGGGTAGCTTCCAACCAAACTCGTAGAACAACAGCTGGTAGAGGCTGAAATCATGGTAGTGGTGTATCTACAGGGAGAGGCAGCATCCAAGGGAATCTGTGGCTGCCAGGAAATTCTCCATGCTAACTCTGACTGGCATGGAGACATTGACTGTAACATCTCCCTCAAAATAGAATTGTTTTTATTTTTTTCCTCAGTATCTGTTTAACTCCATACAACTTCTTTTACAGCACTTCCTTTATGCGCTGCAGACCCTGACTTAATCCAACAAGGATGTCTGCAAAGATACCATTTTGTTCAGATATGTGGCTCTCTGTGAGTGGGAATTCAACTTCTCATCTACACCAAACAGGATGCCGGGCTTAATCGACCCCTGGTCTGACCCACTATGGCAATTTCTTATGTTCTTATGCTATGTAAAAAAGCTCATTGAGTACATGGACAAAGATCTGTTAGCATATTGGGCTCAGAATTCCATGATCAGGCCAGATCTGGCAAAGGTAACTCAATATTATCTTTCCTACCTACTAACCAGTAGAGATGTGAATCAGAACCAGAATCGGTTCGAATTCTGGTTCTGATTCACATGTGGGGTTTTTTTCATCGGGCCCAATCGCGGTTTTGTTTATCGGCTGCGCCCAAGCCGTTAAACAAAAAACCCACCCCGACCCTTTAAAACTAATCCCTTTGCATCCCCCACCCTCCCGACCCCCCCAAAAAACATTTTACAGGTACCTGGTGGTCCAGTGGGGGTCCCGGGAGCGATCTCCCGCTCTCGGGCCGTCGGCTGCCACTAATAAAAATGGCGCCGATGGTCTTTGCCCTTACCATGTTATAGGGTATCCATGCCATTGGCCAGCCCCTGTCACATGGAGGGAGCACTGGATGGCCGGCGCCAGCTTTAAAAATGGTGCGGGCCTTCCAGTGCTCCTACCATGTGACAGGGGCCGACCAATAGCATGGATACCCTGTCACATGGTAAGGGCAAAGGGCCATCGGCGCCATTTTGATTAGTGGCAGCAGAGGGCCCGGGAGCAGGAGATCGCTCTTGGGACCCCCACTGGACCACCAGGTACCTGTAAAATTTTCTGGGGGGATCAGGAGGGTGGGGGAACCAAAGGGATTAGTTTTAAAGGGTCGGAGTGGGTTTAGGGGTTATTTTTGTGTGCCGTTTTTCCCGCCCTCCCCCAAAACGATAAGAGAACCCCTACGATCAATATCGTGGGGTTTTCATATCGTTTCGGGGGAGCCTCCGATTTCTGACCATTTTGAAAATATCGATGATATTTTCAATCGTACGAAGCCCGATTCACATCCCTACTAACCAGCATGCCCAACAAACATATCTTCTCAATACCAGGGGACACCATGAGCCTTCATCTTTTAAGGCTGGCAACAGAGTTGATGTTAAAGTTGATCTATTTGAAAAATCAATCTGCCTTTGCTGGGTTTTCCAGAATTTCCATACAAGTGGGAAGATGACTGAATATACCTTGGAGATCTTGCTACCTCTAAGCTACCTGCCATACCCCTGCTACTACATCATGTGGGTTTTGCTGTCACTGTGCCTTGCTTCATCCATTACTCTGATGCTATGCCTTGAGGGTATTGCTATCTCTATACCTTGCTACCATCCATGCCCCTGGCACTAGACTTTAGGAGGTCTTCCTAACATTCTGGCAGACTGCCATGCTCCTGATGTTACATTTTGGTTCACTTTATGCCACTCTACTTTTCTGCCATGCTGCCGCTGATGCTATATCTTGGGGTTCTTGCTACTACTCTGTCTTTGCTGATACACCTCTTTTGTTGCACCTTGAGGGGCTTGCAGATACTCTGCCTAGGTGCCATACCCCTGCTGCTATACCTTGTGGATCTTATTGTCACTCTGCCTTGCTTCCATCCATGACACTGATGCTATACTTTGGGGATCTTGATGCTACTCTGCCTTTCTGCTATATCACTTATGTTAGACTTTGGAGGTCTTGCTGACACTTGCCTTGTTGCCATGCCCCTGACACTAAATTTTGTGGGTCTTCCTGCCACTCTACCTTACTTCCATCCATTCCTCAGATGTTATACCTTGGGGGTATTGCCAACAAGCAGTCTTGCTACCACTCTCTTGTTGATATAATGTTATGCCTCCATTTTGTTTGCTGCTTGGATAGCAGCATATTTATAGTTCAATTCCTTACTACGTTGTATTATACCTTTTAGGATCCTAGCCTAGTTCTCTCACCCTGCTTCTGTCTTCATTACACTGGGTTGCTTTGTCCCAAAAATAATGAAACAAATGCAAGATTCTTTTCTCACCTCACCTCTTCATTGGTTCTCCACTTTTCTATTTTAATATATATCTTATGGTTGCTTGGGAATGGCCATGAGTTGGGCAATAGCAAGGAGTACAAAAAGGAGGCCAACTCCAGTTGGTTCCATACAAACAATTTATGAGCACAAACCAAAATTCAGAATAGAGGCTGCTTACCTCAGAAGTTTCACAACAATCAAGTATACACAGTTATGGGTGAATTTTAAATGGGCCACACAAGTAAGAAATGGGGTTAAGTGTGTGGCCGGGCCTTGTGGCACTGCACACATTTTCAAAGGGGCCCAGCCCCACACATAACCCCTGTTACATGCCAAAGTGCCAGGCCCAGAGAAAGAGGCGGTCTGGGGAGCGGGGAGGGGCGGGGATGGAGGTAGCAGGTACAGTAGGGATGTGAATCGTTTTTCTGATGAGTGAAAATATCGTACAATATTTTCAAAGTTATCAGAAATTGGGGGCTCACCGAAACAGATAGGAAAACCCCACGAAATTGTTTGTGGGGTTCTCTTATCATTTTGGGGGAGGGCGGGAAAAACGGCACACAGAAACAACCCCTAAACCCACCCCGACCCTTTAAAACAGATCCCTTAGATTCCCCCACCTTCCTGACCCCCCCAAAAAACTTTTTAAAAGTTCCTCGTGGTCCACTGGGGGTCCCGGGAGCGATCTCCCGCTCTCGGGCCATTGGCTGCCACTAATCAAAATGGCGCCAATGGCCCTTTCCCTTTCCATGTGACAGGGTATCCGTGCCATTGGCCGGCCCCTGTCACATAAAGGGGAAGGGAGGTTAGATAGGTGGGTTTGCAAGTTTCCTCCCATTCCACTCTTTAATTGGAGCAGACTGGGAGGGAAGTGGGAGAGGTCCGATCTCATTGCTGTACATATGTTTTAAAAATTAGGCCCCCCTGCGTGCGCCACTCGCACATGTGCACGCGGATTATAAAATCCAGCTCGCATGTGGACGTGGCCCACTGATTTTATAACATGCATGTCCTCTACATTTTGGGGATTTTGATGGCTTTGTGCAATATCTCACATGCACTTTAAGCTTTGGGGGTTTTGGCTTCTCTGTGCTGTTTGCAATACTCCACTTACACTTTACACCTTGGCACTTTTGATGTCTCTGTGCTGTTTGTAATACAATACATGTATACTTTGGGGGTTTTGATGCCTCCATGCAATTTGTGATTGCCTGTAGTTTAGTTTTAGTTTTTTAATTTTATTAAAATGTTTTCATTGCTTTGTGCAAAAGCTCTAAGCAATTTATATGTTAACAATCATAATTAATACAAATACTATCTTGTACACTTTGAGAATTTTTATATCTCTATGCTGTTTATTATTCCCTGGGCTGTATGACCTTGGGATTTTGATACTACTCTGTCTTTCTGTCTCAATCTGTATATTTCTGTCTGTAACTACTATTAACTTCAGAGGCAGATTACAATGAATACCAGCCTGATCCTTGTCTGTACTTTCTCTGTACCACAGTTTGTGTGTCATGGGAACCTCAAGCAGTAGTAACAAGGATGTCTGCTTTATCCTCCGTACAATATGCCTTGTATAAAGGAATGCTCTGAGCTAGAATTTTATTTGACTCTGAGATATAACAGTGAGATAATACAGGGGTAGATTTTCAAAGGCTTACACACATAAGAATTGCACGTAACCCCTGAAACCTACCTCTGCCTCCCCCTGCGTGCGCTGAGCCTATCTTGCATAGGCTCAGCAGCACGCACAAGCTCCGGGCCACATGTAAGTCCCGGGGCTTGAAAAAATGGGCATTCCCTGGTTGGGGCCATGGGCGGGGCGCCGGCCCGGGGGCATTCTGGGGATGGGACTGAGGCTTCTGGAACAGCCACTGGGCCGGGGGATGGATAGCTGGCACGCACAAGTTACAAGTTACACCTGCCCAGAGGTGGGAGGAAGGTGGGAGGAAGGAAAGTTCCCTCTGAGGCCGCTCCAGCTCGGCACGCGCAAGTTGCACAATTGTGCAGAGGGCCCGGGAGCAGGAGATCGCTCCCGGACCCCTACTGGACCACCAGGTACCTGTAAAATTTTCTGGGGGGATCGGGAGGGTGGGGAAAGCAAAGGGATTAGTTTTAAAGGGTCGGAGTGGGTTTAGGGGTTATTTTTGTGTGCCGCGTCCCAGGACTTGCGTGCATCGCCGGGCCTATGCAAAATAGGCTCGGCGGGCATACCCCCCCTGCACATGTAAATCCACTATTTAACCAGCATTTGGACACACAACTTGATCATGCATCCACAGCCCCTTATGCATCTAACCCTCCCCCAGCAAAACTAATAGCGCCAGCAGGCATTAATTTCTGAGCGTAGACATGTTTATTTATTTATTTATTTGTGTGTTGAGTTTTATATACCTTTATTCGGTAAAGCCATCATAACGGTTTACAAAATTTAAGTTGTAACTCTCTTAACAATTGTGGAAAAATTATAACAATGTGCATATTAAGCAGAGGTTAAACATTTCAAGTCCAGGTCAGGTGCACAATTTTTTTACATTTGGGGTGAATAACTAATAGTCTCATCAACATGCATTTGCATGTGATGAGTGCTATTAGTTTTGATGGGGGGGGGGGGGGGTTGGTGCTGTTCTGAGGGGAAGGCAATTTAAACTCTGAGGTTATCTAAGTCCCACACTTAGCCAGCCAAAGGCCTTTGAATGTTGACCTCATTATCTTAAAAAAAGATTACATGGGTTGCTGAACTGTAAGAGGTCAATATTCAAAAGCAATTTAGACAGATAACTCATAAGTTATCCATTTAAATAGCAAATAAGGGATATTCATTCTCTTATCTGGTGGAATTATAGCCAGACATGCAGAGGCATACCTAATGTATTTGGCACCCAGGGCGGATATTTCTTTGACACCCTCCCCCAATTTATAATTTTATAATTTCCTAAACATTAATACAATATTCTTCAAAATAATACAATTAAGAAATATTAATCAAACAGAATAGTAAAATCATACTAAAAAATATACATTAGCTGCATATCTTGTAAAGATATTAGGATAAGTAGTATGTTATTGTTATGCATCCCGTCCACGCCTGGCCCGCGCATGGGCCTGCTCACCTTTATGGTTCCACAGCAGGTCCTGGGTTGGCCTCCCTAGCGGCAGCTGCAAGCACTTCCAGGCCCCGGTGTCCTGAGGCAGTGGTCGCCGGGCCTTCCACTCCGCACCAGGCCTCATGCTGGAGCTCGGCATCCTCTGCTGTGTCGGCCACGCCCCTACACGTGCACGTATGGACCGCCCAGCCTCTTGTAGGGCCAAGGGCGGGTCCAAGCTCCGTGGCATACCCTAATTGATTCCTCGTTATAAAGAAGTCATTGCTTGAACTTCCTTGCCTTGCAATCAGGTCGGCGTTTATGCTAGATTGTCACTGTGTTTGTTGCTTGCTCCTGTCTTGTTCCAAGTCTCGTTCCAGGATCCTTCTGTTCTAGTTCTGTTCCTGCCTTGTTCCTGCTTCCTAGTACTCCAGCGTCCTCCTGTTCCTGTTCATCTGTTCATCTACCCAGGTGGTACCCTGGATTGTCTTACTGGTAATGACCTCAGCTTGTTCCTCGACCTGCCTGCCTGTCCGCTGCCTGCCTCCTGACTCCATTCCGTCCCTCGACTCGCCTGCCTGCTGCCTGCCTCTGACTCCAGTCTGTTCATCAACCTGCCTGTCTGCTGCATGCCTTCTGACCTCTGCCTGCTTGACCCTGTCCCTAGATTCTGGCTCTGTTCCTCGCCTTGTCATCACCCATGCTCTTCTGGTCCTCCTTGTTACATTGGACCTTCTGTTTCGAACCTGACTGCACTCCCCTTTTGCCTGTGGGCACACCAGAATTCCACCTTCCCAGGAGACCCTGTGAGGCCCACCTAAGACCAAGTGGCCTAGGTCCCTATGGGCTCCTCCCAGGAGGAACTTGGGGTTCCAGTGGTGAAGCTCTAACAAGCCTCTGTCTCCTCCAGTGATCCACCCCCTGGGGGAAGTTGCTTCCTGATCCCAACCAGGAGGCAGTTCTCCACTGCCTCAGGACAAGGGTCCACCCCCGAGTGCAACAGGTTGCCAAGGCCATGGCCTCAGCGGAGTCTCCCGCCTCCCAGGCACTACCAGGTTTGGCCGCTACATTTAAATAACATCATCAAGCCTTGAAAACGTTGGCCTTTTCGGTGGAAGAACTTCGTTCCCAGCTACAAGATACAGCTTTGGCCAATCCTGTGAGCTTCTTGGCCACTATTCTTCCCAAAGCATCATTGGCACTTCCTGCACCTCCTTGATATAACGGGGATCCACGCTCCTGTCATGGCTTACTTAATCAGTGCTTAATGCAGTTCGCACTGCAACCCTAGTTGTTTTTGAAGGAAATCACCAAGGTGACCTTCATCCTGTCTTATCTGGAAAGGGAAGGCCCTTGCTTGGGCTTCTCCCTTATGGGAACATTCTGATCCCATCCTCTCCAAGTTGTCTGAATTCATCGCTCTCTTCAAGCATACCTCTGGAGACCCAGGCCACCAGGCTTTTGCCAGCCATGACTTACTCCACCTCCGTCAAGGGACAAGGACCCTCTCCGAGTATACGGTGGAGTTTAGGACTCTGGCCACAGAGCTTGGATGGCAAGAAGATTGTCTGCAAGCCATCTTCCTAGATGGACTCTCCTGTGCTCTCAAAGATGAGCTCTCCATCTGTGAGACTCCCATGTCTCTAGAAGACCTGATATCCCTTGCCAGTAAGGTTGATTATCATCTCCGGCAAAGATGCCTAGAAGTAAAGGCTCCATGCCCTCCTACAGCACATCCCACAAGTGCCTCCAATCATCCAGTGAAGACTCCAGCATCACCACCTCCCTCCGTGGTAGAAACTATGGAGGTAAATCATGGGCACTTGTCTCTGACCGAACATCTCCGTTGGCAGAAGGAGGGCCTTTGCCTTTACTGTGGCACTTCTGGACATCGTTTGTAATCATGCCCGATACGGCCAGGAAACTGCAACGCCTGAGCCCGGCGGGGGTCCCAAGCTTGGGCGCAACTGTTACTGGCCCTCAACTCTTGCTTCCTGTATCCCTGGGTATTCAGGCCCACACCTTCGCTACCACGGTGCTTGCTGATACCGGAGCCAGTGGCAGCTTCATTACGGATGACATCATCAAACTCCTGAACATTCCTCTCCAGCCTTTGGAGGGTCCTCACCCTCTCACTAGTAATGCAGGCGGGATAGGGCACTGCATGCAGGAAGATCACAACAACCCTGGTATCAGGGTTAGGGCACTGTGTGCAGGAAGATCACAACACCCCTGGTATCAGGGTTAGGGCACTGTGTGCAGGAAGATCACAACACTCCTGGTATTAATAGGGATAGGGCACTGTGTGCAGGAAGATCACAACACCCCTGGTGTCAGGGTTAGGGCACTGTGTGCAGGAAGATCACAACACCCCTGGTATCAGGGATAGGGCACTGAGTGCAGGAAGATCACAACACCCCTGGTATCAGGAATAGGGCACAAGTTCTAGTCATATTGACTGATCACATTACTTTTTTTGTCAACTACCAACAGTTTCCATTTCCCATCCCCCCAACCATCACCTCAGTTGGAACCTTGGTAACATCAATAGATAAGAGGGCAGCCAGCCAATAGGAATACATATTCATTCCTAACTGACCTGGAAAGTGTCAATAATTTGTATCATTTTCTGTTAGTGTTCCTGAGTTTCCATTTCCATTTCCCATCCCCCCAACCATCACCTCAGTGGGAACCTTGGTAACATAAATAGACAAGAGGGCAGCAAGCCAATAGGAATACATATTCATTCCTAACTGACCTTTACTGACCTGGAAAGTGTCAATTTGTATCATTTTCTGTTAGTGCGCACTAACTGGAGTTAGTGCGCACTAACTGGGAGTTAGTGCGCACTAACTCCCATTAGTGCGCACTAACACGATTTAACGATTTTTAACGATAAATCGTTAGAATTTCTATTGTATTGTGTTCTATAACGATTTAAGACGATATTAAAATTATTGGACGATAATTTTAATCGTTGAAAAACGATTCACATCCCTACTTCTGACTCCAGTCTGTTCCTCGACTCGCCTGCCTGCTGCCTGCCTCTGACTCCAGTCTGTTCATCGACCTGCCTGTCTGCTGCCTGCCTTCTGACCTCTGCCTGCCTGACCACTTCCTTAGATTCTGGCTCTGTTCCTCGCCTTGTCATCACCCAAGCTTTTCTGGTCCTCCTTGTTACATCGGACCTCCTGCTTCGAACCTGACCGCGCTCCCCTTTTGCCTGTGGGCATGCCGGACTTCCACCTTCCCAGGAGACCCTGTGAAGCCCATCTAAATCCAAGCAACCCGGGTCCTATCGGGCTCCTCCCGGGGGGGACCTCGGGCTTCCAGTGGTGAAGCTATACCTAGCCTCTGTCTCCTCCAGTGCTCCACCCCCTGGGGCAGTTGCTTCCTGGTCCCAACCAGGAGGCAGTTCTCCACTGCCTCAGGACAAGGGTCCACCCCTGAGCGCAACAGTTATCTGGCAACACAAGAAATATAAATCAAACAGAATAGTAAAACAATACTAAAAATATATACATTTCAAAACAGCTGATGTACAGAATAATATTCAATAATAAGAAGTTCCTGTACGCATTTTTTTTAAATTTTCTAAACATTGATAAAATATTTCAAAATAGCAGACATCAAATAACACCCAGTAATTAAAACTAATAAGGATTTTAGAAATCCCTCACTCTCCATCCCTGTCACCTGAAATTGTCTGAACTGGGGGTACACACACACACACACACACACACACACACAGACACAAACAGAATATACTCCATCTCTCACAGATGTACACGCTTGGTGAGAGACAGAGGGAAAATGAGTATGTGTATGTGAGACAGACACGCATGTTTCCTCCAACTCTCTCTCACACATACATACACACATATGCTTCTTCTGCATCCCTCACACATGATTCAAGTCTTACTCACGCACACATAAACACACATGCTTCTTCTCTCTCACCCCCACCACATCCCCTCACACAGGTACCCTCTCATACACAGACAGGTACCCTCTCACACATACACACCCACAGGCACCCACACACACTTATTCTTCTATACACTCACCATCTCATAAACACACACAGGCATCCTCTCATAAACATACACTCATACACACCTACACCCACATCCATACCCACATAGACACAACACAGACACACACACCCACACCCACATAGACACGACACACACACACTTTCACATACACACCCACACCCCCTCATACACACTCACACCCCCTTATACACACACACACACACACACACATACACACTCATACACACACCCCTCTCATACACTTGCACTTACTCTCACAGGGCCAATGTCTCACTTCTTCGGCTGCTGGCTGCACAGCAGGGCTTCTTCTTCTGCTGCCAGCACTGGGAGAAGCCAGCAGCACCGCTGGGCCTCTTCTTCTTCCACTGGCATTTTCTGCAGGACCTTGCATTTGCTGGTGGGGAGTACAAATCCCACCAGCACGTCACTGCTCCGTGCCATCACATGAACTTCCTGCTGGCAGCAATGGCACCCATCCCTCTGTTAACACCTGGGGCTGACCGCCCTTTCTCCCCCCCCCCCCACCCTTAGTTTGCCTCTGCGGACATGTCATTATCTGGCTTTAATTTAGCTGAATAAAAAAGAGGCATTCTGGGGAGGGGTTTAATTCTCTGGCTATCTTTGCAAAATTTCAAATATATCCGCTATGTTAGCAGGCCTCGTGTCGCCAGATAACATGCTACTTATTCTAATATCTTTAAAAGATATGCAGCTAATAGTGCTGTCAAAACCTTTATTAAAAAATAAAAGAAATAAAAGAACTAGTGGCCCGATCCCCTCCCTCCTCCCCAAAACTTCATACATGGCCTTGTTGAACTGTGCTTCCTATATCCCCAAAACCTGTGATAATGTAGTAGACCTTGGATTCATAGATCAGGCCCCCAGCCCCATTGTTTTGCAAATTATTAAGATCAGCCTGCCCCCCTTCACCCATCCACCCGCAGTGTTGATAGTAGTGCTGTCGCCCCCTCCCCCTCATTCCCCCTCCCTTCCCCATCCCCCTAGATACCTTAACTTTCCCTGCCAGGAATGAGGGACCCACTTCCCCACTCTCAGCTCCTCCATTGCTGCTCTTACCAGGGCAGTACTGGAAGCAGAAGCGTGAATGAAAGCTTACGCTTCCACCACTGCCTCTGTTAGAGCAGATCTAGAGATGCCAAGAGTGGGGAAGTGAGTCTCTCGCTTCTGGCTGGAAAAATTAAGGTATCGGGAGGGATTGGGAGGGTCAGGGAGAATGGGGTGGACACTACATATCAGCACTGAGGGTGGGAGGGGGGAAGTGGGCAGCTCCATCTTAATAGTTTGCGAAACCAGAGGCTGCAGGGATAGGCCTATAAACCCAGGGACTTCTACTGTATTTATACAGGTTTGTATGGTGTAGGAAGCACGGTCTGACCTGGAAGTGTATGAGGATCAGGCCACTGGTCCTTTTATTTATTTATTGTTTTTTCTTAAAGGTTTTGACAGCACTACTTGTCTGAATATTTTTTTTTTTAAGATATCTGGTTAAATAGCATGTTATCCAACTATACAAGGCTGGATAACTTAAAAACCTACCTGGCTAATTTTCAAATATGGCCAGTTGGGGTTTTTTTTTTTAGTTATCTGGCTAAATGAGGCCAGATAAATTTAGGCTAGTAAATTCAGCAGGACATTTATCACACTGAATATAATTGGACTAGTTATATGGCTAAATGTAGCTGGATAACTTGTCCATGACCCACCTTATTGAATATGACACCCTAATATTTTTCACTTGCATGGCTTATCTGAAAGGAAAGTCCTGCCCCTAGGGTCAGAGGAGTCGTTTGAAAGTCATAGCTTCAAACTTATCAACATTTACTTCATAAATTGATAGAGTCCTGAAAGTTGAAATTAATTGTGCTTTATCTGAAATCACAATATAAGGAGTACGTATAAAGAACAGCATGTTCTCAGCAAACAAATTAAGCTTGCAGGGTTACCTGCCAATTGCCAAACCTTCAGGTTTGATCAGAGCTTGTAGTCTAAAAGCAAGGCACTTGAGGCCTACAGTAAATTACTAGGTATAGAGGGACAACCCTGATATGTTCTTTTTTGAAATTGAAAACATTCTGATCTCACATTATTAACATCTACTAATACAATGAGTTCACTGTAAAGAAATGTAATAGTCTGCAATATGTTCCTGAGAAACTAAACTTTCCCAAGTCCTCAAAAATATAGTATATTATTCACTGGAAACCCTAATAGAGTCCTCCTCTGCATCTAAGCTAACAAGAAACACATTACTGTGAATTTTTGGACTTCAATAGAGATATTTGCATTTAACTTACTTTTATTATAGACTGTGCATTTCACTGAAATAATGCCTGTCTGATCTGAGTGGCTCAACCTGTATAAAACATTTGTGAGTCACTGAGCAAAAGTTGTTGCAATGATTTTAAGATCAGTAATCAATGATATAGGTCTACAAGAGTTATGAGACTCCGGGTCCTTGTTTTCCTTATGTACTGAAGAAGAAAACTGGTACATTGGTTTACTACTCATGTCTTAGAAATACATTTTCAAAGAGATTTATAGGTAAAAAAATATATATTTTGCCCTTAAAAATTGGTTTGTGATGGACTTTGCCAGTCACTAACATTGTCTCCGAAGTAAATTTTCCAGCAATGGGCAGTGGGAGGGTTTTCCTTTTTTTCTTTTTTATAGTCAGATTCCTCCTCATGCCATACCCCAGCTTTTTTGAGGGAAAGTAAAATCCCTAGGAGCATGCTCACTTTTCAGTGGGAAGGAGACAGTGTGTTGGAGCGTTGCGGGTTAGAAGAAACAGCTTGGCTGTCAGATCTTTTCCTCATCTCTGGGGATCTTGATCAATGGTTGGGATTTTTTTGGAGTTGAGTGAACAGAGGTTTTAGGATGAAGATTGATACAGTCTTGAAGGAAGGGTGTTTTCCCAGGATCTTGACATATTGGAATCTGTGATCTTTTTGCCTCATTAAATAGAGAAGCAAGGGTGAGAAGATTTAGGAGCTTCTGACTAGAGAACTCAAGAGACCTGCAGTTTTGAAGATTTGGATTACAGTTTGAGAGTTTTTGACATTGTTTAATGATCTTGAGCTGGTGATCTTTTCCCAACCTTTGACCAGTGCATGCTGGAACTACACTCCAGTTACCCTATCCTTCAAGGGGGAGGGGTTCCTCAATATGGATGGTGGTGCAGGAGAAAGTAAGTAGACCTGTAAAGAGATCTGGACTGGAGAAGGAATCTATGGTTTTCATCACCTCTTTAGTTTTTATGTTATTCTTAATTTTTTCAATGCTGGCATGGATACTCATTTTTAAGTTAAAGTAAACTGTTTACTTTGAACATCACCCTGGACTCAGTTTGGTTAGTTTTACAGTAATCCTTTGCTGTATGGAAGGACAGTGGGTTGACTGCTACTTAACCCTTTAGCTAATGTTTGCTTCCTTGTTCCTATTTTGGACCTTCGTTTACTTGGTGGGCATCATCCAACTGGAATGGTAGTCTGTGCATGAAAGAACTAGTGACACCCTGCCAACTACCAGACCTGAACTCTGGTAACTCATAGCACCCCTGGATAAGGTTACCAGCACAGCAAGGGATCATGAACAGGTTGTGTTATATTAATTATTTACTTCAATGCAGTGAAAAATAAGCATAAGTTTGGACAACATGTGTACCTTTTGCCATATTGAGAGGAGGCATTCTTGGAGACATAGTTAATTTGGGAAGAGTTGGGGTTTTCTGCATATAAATAGCATTTTCAGATCTGTACATGCACTAGGGATATACATACATTTGGAATGAATTAGGTAAAGTCAACAACAATTTCTATTTTGTTTCATGTGATTTTCAAAATGGAATGAAAGAAAAACCAACAAGATTTTACTGGTTATACTTGTGTTTCATTTTGGAAAAAAAAAAAACAACAACACAGGGTTCCAGCCTGAGACCTAGGTATAGGCCCAACTCTGGAGCCAGGCCTGAGGCCCAGTCACATTGTTAAGACCTAAGCCCGACATCGGGGTCCGGCCCAAGGCCCAGTCCTGGCACTGAGGTCTAAGCCTAGGCCTGATCCATGGTCCAGCCCGAAGCCCAGTCCCATCATCAAGCCTTGTCCCAACAATGGAGCATAGTCCAAGGCCCAGTCCTGATACAAAGGCTTGGACCAAACCTCTAATGTCCTTTCTGTTTTGTTTTTTTTACTTCAAAAAATGATGCATCTGCTTTAAGAACACAGTGTAGTGAAATCGCTCCCTGCATTCTTAAAGCGGATGAGTCCTTTTTTTTTTTTTTAAAGAAAAGAAGATGAGAGATGACATCAGAGTTCTGGTCTTGGCCTAGGTGCTGTCTAGGTCCAGTCCTAGACAGGCCTAGGTGCTGTCTAGGTCCAGGACCTGTCTGGACCTTGGGTTGGACATTGGAATCGGACCTAGGCATAATAGATGGGACCTAGCTACTGCAGACCCTCCCCTCATGGAACATGTAAGTGGGGACAGGGAGGTTTTGTGAGTGGGTGACACAGGGTGCAAAGAACAGAAACAAAATAAACATTAAATGAAATGATACCTTGGGGGGAAGTGCGGTGAACCCAAAAACAACAACAAAAATGAAATTATTTTTTTTCCCGGCACATCACTAGCATACACATTTCAAGCAAAATTCTCCCTGCACACAAAGCAGATGGAATAGGCTGTGTGTACTTTGTACCAGTGCTAATTTTCAAAGTGTAAACATGAATGTACTTTTGTTTTGAAAATTGGAGCAAAGCCTGCATGTAAAAATTAAACACAGTCTTAATTCCAATCTAAACAATTTGAAAATTGCTTCTGTGGCCCAGGCCCTAAATTCTGATTTATACCACTAGTAATTTGCCATTTTTTCCCTCAGCTTTTCATTTAACCTTTATTTCTGGTTGTGTTGGGATTATGCTGTAACAGGTTTGGGCTTTGGTTTTGGCCCGCCGTGGGCTTTTAAAATTCAGGGAGACCCGAATTTCATTTTAGTGCACACTAAATCCCGTTAGTGCACACTAAACTCGAAAACAAATTTTTCTTGAAATTTCAGGAAAAATTCCTTCGGGTTTCAGGCTTCTGGAACCAGGACAAATGCACATCCCTAATTAGAAGGTGTATGGAGAGATGATCGCTAGGAAGAGTATGCTATGTGTAAATATAAGCTTGAGTTCAGAGTAGGAGTGGTTTTTTCTGTCCTTATTTTATTCAGATGGAACGGCTTGAAGTGATTCTGGGAATCTAGACCTGTTGGTTCTTCCAGATCATCAGGGCTATCTATTAAAAGAGAAGTTGAGGTGTAAAGGGAATTCTCCTAGGCATTTGTCTAAAGGCACCTTTAAAGAGATATGGATCCTAATTATTACCACTATTGTAAATATTGTTGTATTAATATTGTTCAGTGCCGAGTTTCCTCTGCCACTGGCTCCTCTTCTTCCCAGTTCGTATCCCTGTTTTATTGTAACTTTCACTATCTTTATGTTAACGTTATTACCCCTTTGTTCCTTGTAAACCGATATGATATGATCTGTATCATGAATGTCGGTATAAAAAAGCACTAAATAAAATAAATAAAATGTTATGAGAGATACTGGAGCCGTCTCTGGAAAGTTACTCCTGTGAATAATGCAGTGATTAATGTGAGCACTAATAAGCTTATATAGGAAAAATGACTAATGCACAAGGGATGCAAGAAGAAGAAATAGGTATTTTAATGAGTGCTAAAATAAGAGAAAGAATGAAGGGTGTTTATTTAGTTGCTATTTTTATCTCTGCTATTGAATAGCATGAATTATCTTTTGGTGATTTTGATTGTTGATTGACTGCTAGTACTCTATAAGAATAAAAACTTTTGAAAGTATAAGTATTCATTGAGACTGTAATCTATATAAATAAAAATGTTAAATAGTTTGTACGTCGTCGCTAATCTCGCCAACCGCTTAACTGAATGCGTTCAAATTTGCACACAACATTCACTTCCCATACAGGAAGGATCTTATACACTTACATTACATATAGGTCACACCTGTGACAGGTAATACAAGTTTAAAAATTGCTTACACAAAACAGCGACATCTGGTGGCCGTCAGCGCAAGCGCAACCTCTTATACCTTTCACACACACTCACACACCACACCACACCCCCACACAGGGCTATTGTCTTTCATTCGCACTCCCTCATAACACACAGAAATCCACACTCATCACACCACACACCCCCACCCACACGCCTGCCAATGTCACTTACTTCACCCACCCTCCCAAAACACACCAAAACATGAATTCCTGGCTGCTACATTGGGAAGCCACGCATTTCACACACCCTCCGATTTTAAATTAAAGTACCCTCTTCCACCCACCCAATCACTGCACTCCGATCATACACTACACCTGATACAAATCCGTGCTTCTCCGCCGGCACCACAGGAACGGTCTGGGACACATCGCATTCAGTAGGGCCATCGGATGCCAGCAACCAAAATGGCGCCGGCGGACCTTGCCCTTACTATGCTATTCGGAAACAATGACGTCTGTACACCATGTGACATAGTAAGGGCAACAGCCCAACGGCGCCATATCCTCAGCGGATATTTGCCCTTACTAGGTATGACGCTCCACTTTCACCGGTGAAGTTTTGCAACATGGCAGCCGGCGGAACAAACCCTAGCACACACCCTCGCCACCGGCTGGCAGTTTACACAGGTAGCCGGGGAGGAACACGGTGGAGGACTGTTCTTATTTTCTGCCGCGCGTTTTTCACAGGGGGGGGGCCCACTGATTCTCCACATCTCCCGCGAGGGGGGCTGTAGCGTGGGTTGCTCTGTTTCACCGGGATGGGGGGGGGGGGGGGGTCCAGGAAGGCGTGCTTGCATATTTAAACTATTCTTTGCTGGTGCTGTTCATTTGGGTTAAATAAAAAAAACCCACAAACTGTAACCTTTACTGCTCTGTTCTGTTTTTTCAACTTAACCAGGCTCAGCTACTGCACCAATTGCTTTCAAATTTGGACACAACTTTGCTTTCACTTTCGGCAAGGTTCTTCTCTATCTAGATTACATAGATGTCACACGGTTACAGAAAAAAAACATGTTTTTTACATGTGCGTGGGGAAAACAGCGAGATCTGTTGGACAGACATGCAACACACACTATCTACCTTGGGAAATGAAGCTGCTGTACTGCGCATGAGCGGGCGGGAGCACACGTCGGGCACAGCGGGACCAACATGGTGCTGGGAGGGGCAGCAGCGGTGCATGTCGCGCACAGCGGGACCAACATGGCGTTGGGAGGAGCAGCAGCGGCGGACCGGCGGCAATATCGGGCGTGGTGGTGTCGGTCGGCCGAAATTCGACACCTGGGAAGAGCTGCGGCGGTGATCTGGTATGGCTCACATGCATGACAGGGAGGGATCCTCGCTGACCTCGCGCCTTCGGGAGCGGGCCACGCAGAACCGCACAAAATGGAGAGGGATGGGGGGGGGCAGCTGGGAGGGCATTGTGAGCCGGAGGGGATCAGAATCAGGGAAGGAGATTGAGAGAGGATGCGGTGTCACTGACAAAAGGGTAGGGAGTAGGCGGGGAGAGGTGACAGTGAGGGGAGGGTGAATGAAGGGGGCAGTGAGTGTCAGTGGAGGGAGAATGAGGGGAGAGGTGAGTGTCAGGGGATAGAGTTGGAGTGGGGACAGGGGAGTAAAGGGGGGGGGGTTAGTGCCCGAAGGGGGAGGGGTGAGTGTGAGGGGAGAGAGCTGGAGTGGGGACAGGGGAGGAATGGGGGGGGGTGAGTGACCAAGGGGGAGGAGGATGAGTGACTGAGGTAAATGAGCAAGGGGAAGGGGGAGGGCGGGGGAAAGAACCTGACTCTGCCACTACAACGCGTGGCCGTGCACAGCTAGTTGAGAAATACAAATGTTGTGCATGATAAAAGAGAAGACAGAAAATTTTGTGTAGATGTGCAGTCTGATGGTCTAAAGGGAAAAAGCCTGAGTTTGATAATTTATTTGACTAGCAAAACGCAGGTATGTCCTGAAGCCTCTGAGCTAGGTCCAATCCACCATCTACCTTATCCCTCTGTAGTTTTTAACCTACAGAGCTAGTGCCAAGATCACAAAAACCCAGCATCAGAACTATTTTATTTTATATGCCCTTAGCTGGGGGTTAGATTGCCTTTTGTGAGTAGGCTTAACAAGACTCGGTTCTATATTTTTGTTTAGTATTGAATAATATTCAGTGCCAGGATCATCAAGGTCAAGTGCCTTAGCAGGTTTTAAAGACAGTTTATGATAGAAATCTCCTTAGAAGAAGAGTATGGATCATTATGAGTGGAAAGCTCTGGAGACTGCAGTTTAGAAAGCTGAATGAATAAGATTGTAAGCACCTGCTTATCTTGTGCTTTTCCTATATAGAGCTCTTTATAGAAGTCAACAGACTTTATTAATAGAAGTTTCTTTACAGTATTTGACATGTTGGTTTTCTTAAATGGGAAAGAACGTAATATTTTTTAGCAGTTTAAATTAGTTTGGCTAGACGTTTTCCTGGCTTGTTACCTAATTTTAAATTTAATTTTAGTGCTCACTAACGAGGGTTACTGCACACTAAACCCGAAAACAAATTTTTCCCGAAATTTCTGGAAAAATTCCTTCGGGTTTTGGGCTCCCCGAACCAGGGCGAATTAGGCAATTTTGTTGAAATTGCCTAATTCATCCTGGACAAATGCACATAGCTAGTAGATTAAAATGTATCAAAAAATAAATGAAAAATTAAAACATTTTAAGGCATTAGTTTCAGAAACAATTAAATAATCATTGGACTCATTTGTTACATTTGTCTTATTCATTTCAACTGAATGTGCATCTCTATTATTAGAAAAGGCAAGCTAAAAATTAAATATATATTGGAGTTATGTTTCAGAGTTCTGCAGGATCTGTGCATGTAAAATTAGCATGTATATATGCTATTTTCTAAACCTCAAAAGTAGGTGCATACCTGCAGTGTTGTGCAGAAATGTTAACAGAGAAAAAAAAAGGGTGATAAAGGGGCTTTCCAGGGTTAGGTTAAAGTATACATTCAAGTTTTTATTTTTAAAGCAATATATGTGCATACATTGCAAAACTTGTCAGTATACATTTACACCTGCAAATTGACTCACAGAATTGAAATTGGGCTTCTTATTTTTTCTACAAATCTTTGCAGGAAATCTAAGGAAGATTTTGGTGAGCTGGTGATTCCATGTACTCACACAAGTATTTTCAAAAGCAGATTATGTGTAAACTTTAGAAAATATCTGCCTTTACTTTTAATTCTGGCTTATTATACATAAATTGTTACACATGTATTTTTATAAAGTTAGTAGAAAAACTGTGTGATTCTACATTACAAATATATGCACAGATTTAAATATTTAAATGGTGTGCCTCAGATAGTATTGAAAGTTGGGCTCTTTATATATATATATATATATATATATATATATATATATATATATATATATATATATATATATATACATACATGGCAGTCATGCAAAATGGAAAGTGTTTGTGAAAGATAACCAAAAAAGGAGAAAAAACACTTATGCTAAATTATATTCTTTTACATATGTACAACACTTGGTGAATATACCAACTCACAAAATATGAATATATAGAAATTTTTTTTATTATTTCCTTCCTCGAGAGCTGTAATTTTCCTGTAGAAAATGCTC
Organism: Rhinatrema bivittatum; assembly: GCF_901001135.1. Taxonomy (NCBI): domain Eukaryota; kingdom Metazoa; phylum Chordata; class Amphibia; order Gymnophiona; family Rhinatrematidae; genus Rhinatrema; species Rhinatrema bivittatum. The sequence continues at coordinate 177,745,183 of NC_042615.1, forward strand.
GGGAAAGGAAGGTCCAGTTCAGGTTTGTTGGTACAATTTGAACATATAAAAATATGGGGTTTTTTTTACTGCTAATTTTGTGAGTTAAAACATAACTTCAAATGTATTAATGATCCAGGTGCTCTATGACATCTCCTTCTCCTGATGAAGCTCTATTTTTTAGGGCAAAACAGAAAATCTTTTGTCAAGAGCAGAGATAAAGAAAGTAGATAATCAGTATCTGACATAATATGGTTAGTACAATAAAAGCCCGTCTGAGGTTCTGGAACAAGACCTTTTGCAAAGAGTTCTACTAGTGTAAATCTGAGCAGCCTATTGTTTGAAGAACAATGTTTCATATTGCATCCTGCACAATAATCATTGTTACATTGTGAATAAGATGTTTGAAGAGCAATGTTTCATATTGCATCCTTCAGAATAACCATTGTTATATTGTGAGCAAGTTGAATATTTGTAACAATTTCTCTTGTTAAAAATCTTGTAAATGGATTATTTTTTTCTTTTCATTTTCATTTGTGTATTGCTAATTAGTATATTTAAGTGACTTCTTTGTAAAGATTTTTTCTTAATAATTTTGTGTAAAATAATAAAATCATTTCTTTATATTCATATTTCTATATATTTATATTTTGGGAGGTGGTATATTCACCAAGGGAGTCAATTTCTATGCGTATTGCATGCAATAAAGGACGTTTCGCACATGAAAAGTCCCGTATTGCGTGCAATACCACGATTGGGGTTGAGTCGGGGTGGCGTCAGCCCCGGAAGAGGAGGAGTTGAGGCAGCACTGGGGCTGACACAGCGAAGACTTCGCCGTCAGCGAAAGGTACGCTTCTTTATTGCTGCTAGTTCCATGCCGAATAATTACACCTTTTATGGTGTAGTTATTTGGCGGGACACCGGCAGTGATCGCACCGTGGAGGTGCGATCGCTGCCGGCTATGCCGGCTATCGCAGGACCGCCCCCCGCTTCACCCCCGCCCCCGATACTGCAGGATTCACGCTGCTGCGGTGTTTTTGTAAATCTAGTCCCAAGTGTGGTATATATGTAAAAGAATATAATATAACACTGCAGTGAAAGAAACCTTATGAGAAATATTAAATCATGTAGAACTCCCTTTGTCTGTAATTAAATTTCCCAGGTGTTGTTGTAAAGACCCCATCAAGGCTCTGTTTCACCTGAACAGACTTCCTCAGTGGAAACCCTTGGAGCAAAAGTGATCATGCAGTATGGATGCTGTTTATGCAAAGTTAGATGTGCAACATGAGAGCAAAAATGCTAGCATGATGCTGCCTATAAAGAATAAGTATTCAGAGGTAAAGTTCACACCAGCAGAAATTGAATTCCTAAAAGTCAGGGACAAGTGCCAGACAGGGTTAAATATCCACAACCAAGATCACTGATCCAACTGCCCTTTTTAATGAAGAAGTACAGAGTGTTTGTGAAAATGCTGATGCCATTCACACAATATGGCAGCACTCTGTCTAAAATGCTGATTTGGGAAGTACACCAATCTGTGCAGAGTAATGTGCTGAAGTCTGTAGGTTTTATAAGTTTTACTACTATGACCTTCCTCTCACAGCTTCTGTCGCAGGAACCAAACTGAGGTGTCCTCCATTTACAATAAAGAAGTAGTTGAGGGAAGCAAGTATGGTTCCCTAAGTGTAAAGTTTACCATTGAAATCTGGTGCAGTGGTATCTTGTGTAGTATATTACTGGGAGGTTTATAAGAACTTCATTACATCGGGTTTAAAGATACAGCAGAGTGGTTTCATTTCTTCCTCCTGAGGAAGCCAGTAGAATGGCGAAACAAAGGTCCTTTGTCAAGGAAGCAAGATTGCTTAAGGCAGGGTTGTCCAACGTATGTCCCGCGGGCCAGAATGCAACCTACCAAGCCTTTCTATCCGGCCTGTGGATTAGGCATGAGGGAGGGGTGCGGGGCTATCGGGGAGAGGATCAGGTGTGAGGGAAAATTCCCTTCCATATCTAGCAGATGTTAAAGCAGTGGTTCCCAAATGGTGGATTGTGACCCCAAATGGGGTTGAAGAATTCTCATTTGGGGTTGTAGCTGCCTTCCGATGGGAAAATAAAAAAACTGTGATTTGAAAAACAAAACACCCACTTCCGGGAAAAGAAGCCCTTGCATTCTGAGCTTTGTGCTACAACAGGGGCCGATGGACTACTCGGGCAACAACATATTATCCTCCCATGCCCCACACTAACTCCTCACCTCCAACCCGCCAGGTCCTGGGTCAAATGCTGGCAAAGGGGCTTAAAGGTTTCCTTCACCTTCCTCTGCCGGCATCAGGACCTTTCTGCTACACTGCATCCTGCCTCCCCTCTGATGCAACTTCCTGTTGTCATGTGAGCAGGATGCTATGTAGCAGAAAAGGCCCCGATGCCGGCAGAGGAAGGCAAAGGAAACTTTAATCACCTTTGCTGCTGGTGTTGATAAACCTGGTACCCAGCAGGCAGGAGGTGAGGGGTTAGAATTGGGGATCTGAGGGTATGGAGTACAAGTGGAGAGGACAGTGTTTGTGTGTGTGTGTGAGCAAGCTGTAGATGTGTTGGATATGAGGGGGCAAATGTGTGGGAGAACTGTAGATATGTTGGACCTGAAAGAGAAGGAGGTGTGGGAGAGCTGGAGATGTGCTGGACTTGAGGAGAAGAGCACACACAGCACACACAAGAAGCAGCAGCATAAGATGGGGAACAGAGAGAGAGAGAGAGCAGAAGCTGCTTGAGGAGGGAATCAGAAAGAAAAGATGAACAGCGAAAGATTGACAGAGAAACTTCTGCAAAAGGGAAAGAAAGAGAAGCTGGAGGAGGGGTAGATAGAGAAAGAGAGAGAGAGAGAAGCTGCCTGAGGAGAGAGAGAGAGAGACATACACATGCATGCAGCAGCTCATAAGGAGGGGGGCAGAGAAAGAGAGCAGAAACTGCTTGAGGAGGGAATCAGACGCTGCATGATCAGATGAACAGTGTGAGAGAGAGACAGAGATATACTGCTGCAATTGGGAGAGAAAGAAGCTGGAGGAGGGGGGAGAGAGAGAAGAAGCTGCCTGAGGAGGGAGGGAGGGAGATGCACACAATACAAACTGCTGCTTGGAGGAAGGAGGGAGAGAGAGAGAGAAAGAAGATAGAGAGGCAGTGAGAGAGAGAGAAGCTAGAGGAGCTGCATAAGTAGTGGACACAGAGAAGATGCCTGAGGAGGAGTGCAGAGGGAGAGAGTTAAAGTCTGTTTTGGTCCATTCCAGCTTTTACAGACACCTGTTGTAAATATTGACAGCAAAAATGGCAGCATCTGAGAATGGAAGTAGGATGAGTAAAAAATGCAAAGTTGATGTTGAAAACCCATATTTAGAATTTCGTGGTTGGATGACTTTTTCATGGTGGAACATGTAGGTAAAGTTTTGTGCATAATTTGCCAAAACAAATTGCTGTTCAAAAGGCAAAGAACATGGGCGATCGGGTGAGACATATGTGAGCGTCTCTCTTACCTCTCTGATTCAATTCCTATGCCGCATTCAGCCCACAAGAGGAGGGCGAGGGAGCGCATGGCTTCAGAGCTTCTCTCGACCCAACCCTTGGTAGGCCCAATGGATGCTCACATTCGCCGGGAAACAGCCGCTCAAGTAGCGGGTTCGCTGGCCAATGCTCGGGGGGAAGATGAGCCTGAGCTAGGCCTTGAACTATTAGCATCCTTATCACTGGAGGAACAGTCTTCTCCTGCAAATCCCACGCTGAGACGTGCCTACCAACTGCGAGGAGAGACAGAGGCACTAGAGATACATGCCGGGTGGGAATCTCTACCGGAGCATGAGTTGGTGGGGGAAGGAGCCTCGGCAACTTTTTCAAACTGACCGGGAAGCAGGAGTAGTTACAGCTGGAGAAGAATGGCAGCAGCAAAAGAAGAGCCTGCTTCAACAGTTACCTGCTTCCTATCAAGAGCTAGTAAGGCCTCAAATTTTTTCTCTTGAGATGATATGGGAGGCAATTCAAGTTCTGAATACAAATATTACAGCACAAATGTTTAACACTGTTAATGTTGTAAAACAGTTGGATAACTGCTTCGAGGTAGTTGAATTGGGATTAGCTGAAAGTAAACAACATATACAGACTGTTGAGGTGAGAATTGAAAGCACTATAAATGTGCAACAGGAACTGATAAAAGAAAACCAAATTTTACACTTTAAAATTGAAAATGTGGATAACCAACTTCGAGCAAAAAACGTAAGGTACATTAATTTCCCAAAATTTCCTTATATTGCACCCAAAGACATATGGAGAAGGTATACAATCGAGGTACTGAAAATCACAGAGCAACGCTACCAATAATTTCAAAAGCATATTATATTCCTCCATTGAAGAAATACCAATAATTTCTAGGTACTAACCTCAAGAGAATCTAAGTTGGACATTTCAGCTGTTTTAGATCAGCCTGACAAAAAATTAGCTGTGGCATCTACACTGGTGGTTACCTTCTTACTTGAAGCTGACAGGGAATGGTTCTTTAAACAGTACTTTTTGCACTGTACTGAGTTGTTCCTGAATCACAAGATACAAATTTTTCCCGATTTGTCAAGGTAAACGCAGAAAAGAAGACAACAATTCCTTTTGTTGAAGTCCCAAGTGGTTGAATTGGGTTGTTTATTCCTTTTAAAATATTTGTGCAAGTGTCTGATTAAGCACCAAGGGGTTTCATTCCTATCTTATCAGCCTACTTAGTTAACATCATTTCTATCAAATAAAAAGAAAACTCTGTTTAGCTCTTCAACTACTAGCTTATGCCTGTATTTTCTAAAATCGCAGGCCTTAGTGAATCACACGGTACCGGAGGCCGGGGGTGAAGCGGAGGGGTGGGCCTGCGAAAGTCAGCAGCAATCGCACACCATGGTGTTATTGCTGCCGGCTTTCGCAAACCAATAGCACCACCGTGAAAGATCTCTCAATATATAATGCTGTATTCCATTAGAGCCAATTTTCCTTTGTAATATATAATTGTTGGGGTTGTGATAATCTTGGATCCTTAATATGAGCTTGAACATGATTTGTAACTTTTTAATTTGAGTATTTGTTTCTTTGGAGAATAGGGATAATGGCCTGTATAAACAGTTATTTGGAAGTGTAATTGCCTTCTTCTCCTTATGTTTAAAAATTGTTACAAAACATGTATTTCTTTTCACGTTATTACTTGAAAATATGTGTAAAATGAATAAATAGAAAAAAAAAGAACAACATAAAGCGACATTACACACAAAGCATGCCATTAAATTCAATAGCCTCATTGGTCAACCATGAACTAATCGCATCAAGTTGTTGAAACAAAGCATCGTCAGCCAACAGTCTTTGTTTAAAGTAGCCAATCAGAGTTCCAAAGCAGCAACAAAGATCAGCTTTTTAATAGCAGGAACCATAGCCAAGAGAGGAAAAATGTTTGCAGATGGGAATTTCGTTAAGAAATTCTTAGAACTGTTTACGGATGTAGTTTGCCCAGATAAGAAGACTATGGTGCAAAATGTCAGCCTTTCTCATCAGACTATTACTAGAAAAGTTGATGACCTGGCGACACACATTCAAGAGACTTTGATCAAGAGACTTGATGCTTGTGAGTTTTACAGCTTAGCAGTTGATGAGAGCACAAACATAAGTAACACAGCTCAACTGGAAATATTTGTAAGAGGAGTTACAGAAACATTTTCTATCATCGAGTAACTGCTTGATATCTGTCCTATGAAGGGCATGACAACAGGAAAGGAGATCTTTGATAAAGTCAAGCAGGTAATGGAAAAGTTCAGTCTGTGTGAGAACAAGTTAATTTGCATAACAACAGATGGAGCACCAGCCATGGCAGGGGAGCAGAATGGATTTGTTACCTTGTTGGAGAAATCAGTGCCACAGGAAGTCATCATACATCACTGCATCATTCACCAGGAAAACTTGTGCACCAACAAACTGGAAATGAAGAATGTGATGGAAAAAGTTGTATCAAATGTCAACTTCATACAATCCAGAGATCTAAATCACAAGGAGTTGAAATCTTGTCTGGAGGAAGTGGGATCAGATCATGATGATGTGATTTACTTCATCCAAGTTCGATGGCTCAGCAAGTCAGTCATGCTATCCAGATTCTAGGGATGTGAATCGGGCTTCGGACGATTGAAAATATCATCGATATTTTCAAAATTGTCAGAAACCGGGGGCTCCCCCGAAATGATTGGAAAACCCCACAATATTGATCGTGGGGGTTCTCTTATCATTTTGGGGGAGGGCGGGAAAAACGGCACACAAAAATAACCCTTAAAACCCACCCCGACCCTTTAAAACTAATCCCTTTGCTTCCCCCACCCTCCCAACCCCCCCCAAAAACATTTTACAGGTACCTGGTGGTCCAGTGGGGGTCCCAGGAGCGATCTCCCGCTCCCGGGCCGTCGGCTGCCACTAATCAAAATGGCGCCGATGGCCCTTTGCCCTTACCATGTGACAGGGTATCCATGCTATTGGCCGGCCCCTGTCACATGGTAGGAGCACTGGATGGCCCATGCCATTTTTAATTTGTGCTAAGGACTTATTGCATGTGATATTGCATACCGCAGTATTATCGCAGCGCATACCGCATGCGATAAAAAGTCAAAAAAGCTACCCAGCCTTCCTAGACCAATAAAAATGCTTGTTTTTAGTAGGTGAACCTTCATGAGACCATTTGCTCACTGCCAGGTGTATTTATACATGGCCACTTCATGCCTCGCCAGTCCCGTCGCAGACCACAGCATGTGGAAGCAGGACAACATGAACAGGACAGGCCACATCCAAGATATCACAGGGAGTTACCAGCATCGCAGGCAGAGTCTGCACTCCCACAGGGTCACAGGCCTGGGCCCAGGTGAGGATAAATAGGGACCGTATATTTTCTCCATATACTTCCTTGGAGGGCATGTCTGAGGACTTAGTGGTGAGCAGGTATCGTCTCAGCTCTCAGGCAAAACATGATTAATATGAAGACATGCGAGTTGATCTGGATCCTGCAACCACAAAATCCCATGCCATCCCTGGCATGACCAAACTGTTGGCTGCACTCTATTTCACTGCCAGCGGCTCCTTCCAAACCACAGTAGGAGTTGTGGGAGGAATGTCTCAAAGCACATTTTCACACTGTCTAGATCAGGTCATTGAAGCAGTCATGGACCGCATTCATCGCTACATATACTTTCCTTGCAACAGGCAGGACTTGATGGACTTGAAGAGAGCTTTTTATGCCTTTGCACACTTCCCCAATGTTATTGGAGCTATTGACTGCACTCATGTGTCCATAATTCCATCACGTGAAAGGGAGGAGGCGTACTGCAACAGAAAGCTATTCCACTCCCTCAATGTGTAAATGGTCTGTGATGCTGGAATGCACATTCTGGACGTGGTGGCCAGGTACCCGGGAGGAATGCATGATTCCTTTATATTAAGGCAATCGATCGTTTTTGACAATTTTGAGGCTGGCCTGTACGGTGATGCTTGGCTTGTAGGTAACAGACTTTTTCCTTTATCTATTCCATGTCATGCAATGTTGATGTGTGTAATATCACCCAAATGGGGGAGTCATAGTTGTGGGGTTGCCATGGGCAAGTTCAGTGTACCAACCCAGTATACATGGCTTGTCAGGGTTCCTAAGCAAGTAATACGGTAAATGCATGCCATTTGAACACCCTTGTTCACTGTCCTGCTGAAGTTCTGTGGGCAAAGGAGTCAGTAATGTTGTGAAATATGAAGCTGTATCTAGGTTCATAGTACTTTTTATCTAACTGTTCCCTTTCCCATTATTGCCTGTGGTGCCATTACAATGGTTCTGTGGATTTGTAAGCCTGTACACTGCTGGCACACTACCTGTATGTGTGATTATATAATGAGCCATTTTGCACATTGGCAGCTAGTGTTAAAGTGTACCCTTGCACTCCTGTACTCCAAGTATTGTGCCCTTCATGTTGCTGGCCTCTGTTATTGCCTCTATAGGCTATTTTGCCACAACTTACCAGACAGCACAGCCTGCGCACCTGCAATGGAAAATCACCATAACAACATAAGCTACGGTCAAGCCTTTCACTGCAAGTCTCACAGTTGTAATGTTTGTCTTTACAGTTGACTGGCAGCTACACATCAGTACCCTTTGCTAGATTCTGAGGGCCAGTTAGGCCACCCTTGCCAGATGCACATCCAATGCTGTAGTTATGAGCATATCAGATGGTTAGCGCTATAGGTGACAACACCTAACTCAACTGCTGTCAGGCAACACTAATGAACTTTTAAGGCTCAGCAAAGTTCCAGGCTACCTTGCACTGTCTTACTAGATGTTGTGGGTAGGCAGTCACATGTGGCTATAACATAGCAAACAGTAATGTGTTTCTTATGTCATTGGTGCAGGAGATTCAGGTTATGGTTGCAGGCCATGGCAGAGATTAGATACAATGAGGCTTTATGTGGTACCCGCGCAGTCATTGAATGCACCGTTGGCCTTCTTAAAAACTGCTTTCGCTGTTTGGACAAGACGGGGGAGCTTTAATGTATGCCCTAGACAAAGCAGCCAAGATTATCCTACTGTGCTGTGTTTTCCATAATGTGGAAGTACATCACGGACTATCAATGGATATACGTCCAGATCTCCCCAGGATCCCACATGTGTCAATGCCCAAGCCCAGGAGACCCTAGCGAGTGGCAGCCAGATTCGCCAGAACCTTATAGTTTCAAACTTTGCCTGATGGGCCTGGTATATGGAATTTACTTGCATTGGTAGGTCTGGCTGAAGATTATGAGCTGTGCTTCCACTCATTATGCATTTTGGTTGTAAATATGTATGCCTAAGTATCAAGCCAAATTTCATTAATGTCTTGATTATGGACCACTGCACTGTCATTGGAATAAAAGCTATCCTGCCAATGTAACGTTTTTAACATGGTATAGCCACCTTCTGTTCTGCCTGCATCACACAGGAAAAGAGGCTAGCCTGTTAACACTAGGGCTGTGCATTCATTTGCAACATATTGGCAATCCGCAACGTATAGGACCATATTCATTGTATTCGTGGGGAAGCGAAACGTATCGCGATTCTCACGAATACAATGAATCTTCACCGAATTATTCGGCTGTCTAAAGGAGCAAATTTAAACAAAACCCTCACCATCCTGACCCCCCCCCCTCCCCAAGACTTACCAAAACTCCTTGGATCTCCAGCGGGAGTCCAGGAGCCATCTACTGTATTCATGACGTTGGTTGGCGGTATTCAAAATGGTGCTGATAGCCCCTGCGACTTAGTAAGGGCAAAGGCTATTAGCGCCATTTTGATTTCTGGCAGCCGACGGCCCGAGTACAGGAGATCACTCCCGGACCTCCTGCTGGACTATCAGGGACTTTTGGCAAGTCTTAGGGGACCCTCCTGACCCCCACAAGACTTGCCAAAAGTCCCTGGTGGTCCAGCGGGGGTCCGGGAGTGATCTCCTGCACTCGGGCCGTTGGCTACCAGTATTCAAAATGGCACCAATAGCCTTTGCCCTTACTTTGTCACAGGGGCTACCGGTGCCATTGGTCAGCTCCTGTCACATGGTAGGAGCACAAGATGGTGCCAGCCGTCCATTGCTCCAACCATTTGACAGGGGCTGACCAATGGCACCGGTAGCCCCTGTGATATAGTAAGGTCAAAGGCTATCAGTGCCATTTTGAATACCGGCAGCCGACAGCGTGAGTACAGTAGATGGCTCCTGGGCCCCCGCTGGACCACCAGGGAGTTTTGGAAAGTCTTGGGGGGGGGGGGGTCAGGAGGGTGGGGGGTTGTATTTAATTACATTTTAGCCGGGAAATGAATAAGAATGGAACGCATGAACAGATTTGGGCCCCCCCCTTGCCGAATGCAATGTATCTGCCCCCCATGAATACGAATACCGAATGCAATGTATGCGGTCCCTCTGCACATCCCTAGTTAACACAGTCTGTTGCCTACCTAGAACCATGTGGGCTGACAGCCATCATGGGTGCACCTCTCAGTTTTTTTGAAATGTGCATGTCACAGTGTTATAACTGTTAAAAAGGAGAACATTTCAAGACCATGCACAGTGGAAGTTGTAGATTTGATGTGTGTCTGTATGTATTGACAAGGACCTTCCCAGTTAAATGTCAAATCTGGCCTTCCTCAGATTACCTGTGATGTTATATATGCATGAAGAACTGCATAACACTTAGCTGTGTACATACATACAGGTACACATCTTATGCCCTACATGTGTACAGGTTTAGAAAGTGTGGATATAATAAACCTTGAGCAGACAGTGCATCATGTACTTTGGAAGTTTGTACCATGGGTGCCCACAATTCAGCAGTTTTGCTCCCTCACCTTTCCTAATGAGCAGGCTGAAGGTCATGCTGCTATTTGTGTCAGGTTTAACAATGTGCATAGCTCCTTTGAACCTGTCATTGCCCTTTCTGAATGCAAGGTTTCCTGAGTAGATGGTCGCAAGGTCAGGCTATTGGCTGTGGTGATATAATGCTGGTATGACAGGTTTCCCCTCATATAAATATGTGAATATCCACTTGCAGGACTGAGAAGGCACATTAAGCTATGAGTTAAAGGCCATCCCACTCTGCATTAGTCACGTGACACACCAGTCATACAGCTTCCTCTAGTTTCATTGAAAGATGTTTGCATCATGTAGACCAAGGATTAACCATCCTTTCAGTTGTCTTTCACATGATGACTAACTATCATATCCCTATGGCTGGCTTTTGTTAAGTCTGAGTCATTACACAGTGTCAGATATTATTCTGCTGTAACAATCAGCACTTCTGTTTATTCCTTCATGATAACCATTAAAGGTAATGGGAAACATAGTGAAAATGACATGCACTGTCATTTTCACTATGTTTCCCATTACCCTGCAAAGCACATAGTCTCGCACACTAACCATATTGTACTGCTAACTACCAAATGCTAAACACTTGCAGGCTTTCATCATTTATAGCTTCATCTCTTCTACATGTGTGTGAAGGTCTGTGAACCGCAGCAAAGCTGAACAGTGTTGAGTAAGTGCTGTAACCTTTTGCCATTTTAATGAATATTAACCTGTCCTTTGGTCTTATCCAGACCATGCAGGGTGGCCTATATGGCTTTCTCAGCAGCCTAACTGTGGTCAAGTGAACCTGATAGACTCAGCAAGCATTCTCAGATGCACTTCATTCTCATTCGCTAGGGCTACTGATATCACGGTTGTCAGATGTATATCATGCTTGATGATCTCCTTAACATGTTGGCATTGTGCCAAGCTGCCCTGTACAGTGTGTTAAACCATTCCGCGGCCCTTTAGGCAATATGCCATTAAATTCATGTGAAAAATGGCTGTGACCGAGGTGTTTCCTGAATGCAGCTATACTTACTGTTTGTGGAGGAGGGAGTTTAAATGACCGAGAACCTGTTACAGTAAGCTGACAATGAGCACCTTCATCCATATTGACATGCTTGGCATTAACAGAATAACATTGGACAATGTTTCTTTGAAGGGACAGCAACCTGTACTGGGTACTGCTAACATAGATGAGCGTGATATGTAAGTTATGTTCTTCTGAGAGCACCTTGGTCACTCGGCCACTTGTATAGCATAGAGTATAGCATATAATCAGGTTCTAGGTCCTTTTCAAAGTATTAACATTGTTAGTACTTTGTGGTAGTAGAAGCTGTCTGTAGCTCATGGCCCTCTGACAGTGACCCAATATATACTGGGATCAGTATGGTACAAATTATTACCATGAAATTTCAATAACTTATGAAATCACTCGGTTAATGTGATGTTCTTGCAGGTGCAGAGGTATGGCAGTGGCCAAAGTGGCATATGAAGTAGTTAGGAACCATCTGGTATATTGACTCAGCTTGTACTGAGCACCACAGCAAGGGTTGAGCCACAAGTGCTTGTATGAAGTCACCTCATGTACTGTTTATGTATACCTTGGCCAAGCCACCTTTCACATACTGTTTAGTATTTATGCTGGCAGTTTCTATACTGAATTGCAAGGCACATGCCTGTGTGCATGTTCTGCAGCCTGGAGAGTCACAGTAAATAATGAATATTTACTGCTTGTACTAAAAATAGTTTTCACAGCCTTATTCCCAGCATACAGCTTCACACACTGCATGTACATAGAAAGGTGCCCCATTCCCTTTCTGTGTGTCCGAATGGGCATTCTATAACACTCCAGACACCTGGATTGTGCAAAATCTGTCACTCAGTACAATTTATGTATTTCTTTCTGATCAGACGGTATGGCCATAGGGTTCTCCACAGCACAACACCTTTTGCACTACCACCTATTTGTTGGCCTCACATATTCAGCCCACACCAGCTCTGTATGGGGCATATGAAATTGCTAATCTTTTTGGTGTCATGCAACAACTTACCAAAATATACTTTGGGAGAACGCCTGGGGTTCCCCATTAACAAATCAGTGTATTTAAAATAATACATAATACCACCATTGTGTTCAAGTTAACTGTGCTTGGAGTGAGCGTTCTTACACAGTCTAAAGTGCGTTCCCACAAATGCACAGCAGGACTACATCAGTACTGTATGGAACTGCATCTGCTGAGGTGGCAAGTAGCAGAGGGAGTGGTGTGTTGCTGTGTATCAGGAACACCTCTACAGTCTGACTACCATATCTGTAATTGTGGGTGTGTTAAGTAAGATTCAACTAAGGCTTCCCTTATGTACACACTGTGTACACTGTACACACTCCCAAAGCAAGGGCATATGCAGATGGCCAGTGCCATAATGATTCATATAGTACAGAAAAAATGGTCAGGACTACTGATCAGGCTTCAGCTGTGAGTGTGCACAAATTCCCCTTAAGGGTATTCAACCAGTGCTAGACTGAAGCTCTAAAAACTATTAGAACGGCATGTGTACAATATAGTGACCTGTAAATAGTGTTATAGGCAAATATCATAGCTGTTTGTCCTTAACTAGCAAGCTCTTGGAAATAAACGGATACAGGTAGTACATTTATTTATTTGTTTGTTTGTTTGTTTGTTTATTTATTTATTTATTTATTTATTTAAAGACTTTTATATACCGGTATTAGTGGGGACATCATACCGATTTACATTTGAACAGCAGTTAGAAATTACATGTTAACAGGGAGTTACAACTGGGAGGGGGAGTCACGCAGCACATGCAGTGTAAGGGCATATTGTAGACCCATGTGAATCTGCATAGCACGCCATGCTCTTTGTCTGATGCATCTTAGGCAGGGAGTTAATGTGCTGTTAGGATAAGTCAGATGGCATTCTCCCATGCCCAAAAGGTATGGACAGAAAACATGGCTTGCTTTGAAAAAGTATATTTCAATAATAAAAGAGCACCTTCCATGTACTATCACTATAAATGTTTCCATTTTTATAAGCACCTTCATAGTCACAGTGTCTCTGGCAATGTATACAGGCCACAATACAGTGTGACACACACCATGCCTTCTTACTGGCAATCACTATTAACTACACTACTTAGTTGTAGAACAAAAACATTACTAGTATGTTGTCACATACCCTTGGACTGGAAAATTCAGACCTTTCACATAAAGTATACTGTACCCTCCCTGAAACTCGACCACCATTGCCTTCAACACCCAGCCTGTAAATGCACACTATATGAAGTGTTGGCATTTAATGTACACAGCTGTGTCACACAGGAGAATGAAAGCCACATAAACATTACTTCTGCCATTTGCAATCCATAACAATAAAGAAACACAATGAAAGCAGAGCCACATCAAGATACCTTATTCAAGCTGTGTGCAGTTTATTAACACATTGTGGTATTGCACTGCTGACAATAATGCCAATGTCTTAGGTAATCACAATCTGCCAAGACAAGTGAATAAACATCTTAAAATTATCCATGTTAAGTGAACAGCATTTACATTATGAACCTGTAACAAACATATATGCAAACAGCAGAATTACATATACAGGTATAGCATGTTAACCATATAGCAGATCACACACCAGAAGCAAACTCCTCTCAAATGATCACTCACAACAAAAGTGACACACTCTAGAGAGGGAAATAGTATTTTTAACTATTTACCACAAACACATTTAAACCAGACTAGAGACAATATCATCGGCATATGCTCAAGACAAGGTTTAATCCGCTGTATCTCGCCCTCAATGGGCCGCAGGCAGTAGTCAGCCTATGAGCAAAGGAATTTTTAATCATCTATTGTCTCACGTGTACCATAGCATAATTTTTTATAATTTTTTAAATTTTTGTAAATATAAACTATTCAAATTTAATCAAATTCAACTATAAAGCATCTATTGGAAAAATCTCTAAACCGGCTTATTACCCACATTTTTAGTAAAAAATACTTAGCCAATAGAAGGTCATTCAAATATTCAACCCGACATGGGCCATGTTTCGACTCAAAAGAGTCTTTTTCAAGGGAAATGGATATATCGGCTCTCTTTATTACCGGTCAAAAATTATTAGAATTCCGGGATGTCAAAATCACATCTCTCCGGTTCTCAACATGGCGATTAACGCCTTTGCCAAGATGAGAAGAGGAGACACCCCACAGCATGGAGCCAGCACTTGGAGCAAATGAGAAGAGAGACACCCCGCAGCGTGCAGCCAGATCTTGGAGCAGATGAGAAGAGGAGACACCCCGCAGCATGAGGCCAGCATTTGGAGCAGATGAGAAGAGGAGACACCGCGCAGTGTGCAGCCAGCACTTGGAGCAGATGAGAAGAGGAGACACCGCGCAGCGTGCAGCCAGCACTTGGAGCAGATGAGAAGAGGAGACACCGCGCAGCGTGCAGCCAGCACTTGGAGCAGATGAGAAGAGGAGGCACCGCGCAGCGTGCAGCCAGCACGTGGAGCAGATGAGAGGAGGAGACACCGCGCAGTGTGCTGCCAGCACTTGGAGCAGATGAGAAGAGGAGACACCCCTGAGCGTGCAGCCAGATCTTGGAGCAGAAGAGAAGAGGAGACACCCCGCAGCATGCAGCCAGCACTTGGAGCAGATGAGAAGAGGAGACAACCCGCAGCGTGCAGCCAGATCTTGGAGCAGATGAGAAGAGGAGACACCCCGCAGCGTGTAGCCAGATCTTGGAGCAGAAGAGAAGAGGAGACACCCCGCAGCATGCAGCCAGCACTTGGAGCAGATGAGAAGAGGAGACACCGCGCGGCGTGCAGCCAGCACTTGGAGCAGATGAGAAGAGGAGACACCGCGCAGCGTGCAGCCAGCACTTGGAGCAGATGAGAAGAGGAGACACCACGCAGCGTGCAGCCAGCACTTGGAGCAGATGAGAAGAGGAGACACCCGCAGTGTGCAGCCAGCACTTGGAGCAGATGAGACAACCCGCAGCCTGCAGCCAGCACTTGGAGCAGATGAGAAGAGGAGACACCGCGCAGCGTGCAGCCAGATCTTGGAGCAGATGAGAAGAGGAGACTCCCCACAGCGTGTAGCCAGATCTTGGAGCAGAAGAGAAGAGGAGACACCCGCAGCGAGCAGCCAGCACTTGGAGCAGATGAGAAGAGGAGACACCCCTCAGCGTGTAGCCAGCACTTGGAGCAGATGAGAAGAGGAGACAACCCGCAGCGTGTAGCCAGCACTTGGAGCAGATGAGAGGAGGAGACATCCCGCAGTGTGCAGCCAGCACTTGGAGCAGATGAGAAGAGGAGACACCCCGCAGCATGCAGCCAGCACTTGGAGCAGATGAGAAGAGGAGACAACCCGCAGCGTGTAGCCAGCACTTGGAGCAGATGAGAGGAGGAGACATCCCGCAGTGTGCAGCCAGCACTTGGAGCAGATGAGGAGACACCCCGCAGTGTGAAGCCAGCACTTGGAGCAGATGAGAAGAGGAGACACCCTGCAGCGTGCAGCCAGCACGTGGAGCAGATGAGAGGAGGAGACACCCCGCAGCGTGCAGCCAGCACTTGGAGCAGATGAGAAGAGGAGACACCCCGCAGCATGCAGCCAGCACGTGGAGCAGATGAGAAGAGGAGACACCCCGCAGCATGCAGCCAGCACTTGGAGCAGATGAGAAGAGGAGACACCCCGCAGCGTGTAGCCAGATCTTGGAGCAGAAGAGAAGAGGAGACACCCCGCAGCGTGTAGCCAGATCTTGGAGCAGAAGAGAAGAGGAGACACCCCACAGGGTGTAGCCAGATCTTGGAGCAGAAGAGAAGAGGAGACACCCCGCAGCGTGCAGCCAGCACTTGGAGCAGATGAGAAGAGGAGACACCCCGCAGCGTGTAGCCAGATCTTAGAGCAGAAGAGAAGAGGAGACACCCCGCAGCGTGCAGCCAGCACGTGGAGCAGATGAGAAGAGGAGACACCCCGCAGTGTTCAGCCAGCACTTGGAGCAGATGACAAGAGGAGACAACCCGCAGCGTGTAGCCAGCACTTGGAGCAGATGAGAGGAGGAGACACCCCGCAGTGTTCAGCCAGCACTTGGAGCAGATGAGAAGAGGAGACAACCCGCAGCGTGTAGCCAGCACTTGGAGCAGATGAGAGGAGGAGACACCCCGCAGTGTGCAGCCAGCACTTGGAGCAGATGAGAGGAGGAGACACCCCGCAGTGTGCAGCCAGCACTTGGAGCAGATGAGAAGAGGAGACACCCGCAGCGTGCAGCCAGCACTTGGAGCAGATGAGAAGAGGAGACACCCGCAGCGTGCAGCCAGCACTTTGAGCAGATGAGAAGAGGAGACACCCCTCAGCGTGCAGCCAGCACTTGGAGCAGATGAGAAGAGGAGACAACCCGCAGCATGCAGCCAGGACTTGGAGCAGATGAGAAGAGGAGACACCCCACAGCGTGCAGCCAGGACTTGGAGCAGATGAGAAGAGGAGACAACCCGCAGCGTGCAGCCAGCACTTGGAGCAGATGAGAAGAGGAGACACCCCGCAGCGTGCAGCCAGCACTTGGAGCAGATGAGAAGAGGAGACCCCCGCAGCGTGCAGCCAGCACTTGGAGCAGATGAGAAGAGGAGACACCCCTCAGCGTGCAGCCAGCACTTGGAGCAGATGAGAAGAGGAGACACCCGCAGCATGCAGCCAGCACTTGGAGCAGATGAGAAGAGGAGACACCTGCAGCGTGCAGCCAGCACTTGGAGCAGATGAGAAGAGGAGACACCCGCAGCGTGCAGCCAGGACTTGGAGCAGATGAGAGGAGGAGACACCCCGCAGTGTGCAGCCAGCACTTGGAGCAGATGAGAAGAGGAGACACCCCGCAGCGAGCAGCCAGCACTTGGAGCAGATGAGAAGAGGAGACACCCGCAGCGTGCAGCCAGCACTTGGAGCAGATGAGAAGAGGAGACACCCGCAGCGTGCAGCCAGGACTTGGAGCAGATGAGGAGACACCCCTGAGTGTGCAGCCAGCACTTGGAGCAGATGAGAGGAGGAGACACCCCGCAGTGTTCAGCCAGCACTTGGAGCAGATGAGAAGAGGAGACAACCCGCAGCGTGTAGCCAGCACTTGGAGCAGATGAGAGGAGGAGACACCCCACAGTGTGCAGCCAGCACTTGGAGCAGATGAGAAGAGGAGACAACCCGCAGTGTGTAGCCAGCACTTGGAGCAGATGAGAGGAGGAGACACCCCGCAGCGTGTAGCCAGATCTTGGAGCAGAAGAGAAGAGGAGACACCCCGCAGCGTGCAGCCAGCACTTGGAGCAGATGAGAAGAGGAGACACCCCGCGGCGTGCAGCCAGCACTTGGAGCAGATGAGAGGAGGAGACACCCCGCAGTGTGCAGCCAGCACTTGGAGCAGATGAGAAGAGGAGACACCCGCAGCGTGCAGCCAGCACTTGGAGCAGATGAGAAGAGGAGACAACCCGCAGCGTGCAGCCAGCACTTGGAGCAGATGAGAAGAGGAGACACCCGCAGCGTGCAGCCAGCACTTTGAGCAGATGAGAAGAGGAGACACCCCGCAGCGTGCAGCCAGGACTTGGAGCAGATGAGAAGAGGAGACAACCCGCAGCGTGCAGCCAGCACTTGGAGCAGATGAGAAGAGGAGACACCCCGCAGCGTGCAGCCAGCACTTGGAGCAGATGAGAGGAGGAGACATCCCGCAGCGTGCAGCCAGCACTTGGAGCAGATGAGAAGAGGAGACACCCCTCAGCGTGCAGCCAGCACTTGGAGCAGATGAGAAGAGGAGACACCCCTCAGCGTGCAGCCAGCACTTGGAGCAGATGAGAAGAGGAGACACCCCTCAGCGTGCAGCCAGCACTTGGAGCAGATGAGAAGAGGAGACACCCGCAGCGTGCAGCCAGCACTTGGAGCAGATGAGAAGAGGAGACACCCGCAGCGTGCAGCCAGCACTTGGAGCAGATGAGAAGAGGAGACACCCGCAGCGTGCAGCCAGCACTTGGAGCAGATGAGAAGAGGAGACACCCGCAGCATGCAGCCAGCACTTTGAGCAGATGAGAAGAGGAGACACCCCTCAGCGTGCAGCCAGCACTTGGAGCAGATGAGAAGAGGAGACAACCCGCAGCATGCAGCCAGGACTTGGAGCAGATGAGAAGAGGAGACACCCCACAGCGTGCAGCCAGGACTTGGAGCAGATGAGAAGAGGAGACAACCCGCAGCGTGCAGCCAGCACTTGGAGCAGATGAGAAGAGGAGACACCCCGCAGCGTGCAGCCAGCACTTGGAGCAGATGAGAGGAGGAGACATCCCGCAGCGTGCAGCCAGCACTTGGAGCAGATGAGAAGAGGAGACACCCCGCAGCGTGCAGCCAGCACTTGGAGCAGATGAGAAGAGGAGACACCCCTCAGCGTGCAGCCAGCACTTGGAGCAGATGAGAAGAGGAGACACCCGCAGCGTGCAGCCAGCACTTGGAGCAGATGAGAAGAGGAGACACCTGCAGCGTGCAGCCAGCACTTGGAGCAGATGAGAAGAGGAGACACCCGCAGCGTGCAGCCAGGACTTGGAGCAGATGAGAGGAGGAGACACCCCGCAGTGTGCAGCCAGCACTTGGAGCAGATGAGAAGAGGAGACACCCCGCAGCGAGCAGCCAGCACTTGGAGCAGATGAGAAGAGGAGACACCCGCAGCGTGCAGCCAGCACTTGGAGCAGATGAGAAGAGGAGACACCCGCAGCGTGCAGCCAGGACTTGGAGCAGATGAGAAGAGGAGACACCCCTGAGTGTGCAGCCAGCACTTGGAGCAGATGAGAGGAGGAGACACCCCGCAGTGTGCAGCCAGCACTTGGAGCAGATGAGAAGAGGAGACAACCCGCAGCGTGGAGCCAGCACTTGGAGCAGATGAGAGGAGGAGACACCCCGCAGTGTGCAGCCAGCACTTGGAGCAGATGAGAAGAGGAGACAACCCGCAGTGTGTAGCCAGCACTTGGAGCAGATGAGAGGAGGAGACACCCCGCAGCGTGTAGCCAGATCTTGGAGCAGAAGAGAAGAGGAGACACCCCGCAGCGTGCAGCCAGCACTTGGAGCAGATGAGAAGAGGAGACACCCCGCGGCGTGCAGCCAGCACTTGGAGCAGATGAGAGGAGGAGACACCCCGCAGTGTGCAGCCAGCACTTGGAGCAGATGAGAAGAGGAGACACCCGCAGCGTGCAGCCAGCACTTTGAGCAGATGAGAAGAGGAGACACCCCTCAGCGTGCAGCCAGCACTTGGAGCAGATGAGAAGAGGAGACAACCCGCAGCATGCAGCCAGGACTTGGAGCAGATGAGAAGAGGAGACACCCCACAGCGTGCAGCCAGGACTTGGAGCAGATGAGAAGAGGAGACAACCCGCAGCGTGCAGCCAGCACTTGGAGCAGATGAGAAGAGGAGACACCCCGCAGCGTGCAGCCAGCACTTGGAGCAGATGAGAGGAGGAGACATCCCGCAGCGTGCAGCCAGCACTTGGAGCAGATGAGAAGAGGAGACACCCCGCAGCGTGCAGCCAGCACTTGGAGCAGATGAGAAGAGGAGACACCCCGCAGCGTGCAGCCAGCACTTGGAGCAGATGAGAAGAGGAGACACCCGCAGCGTGCAGCCAGCACTTGGAGCAGATGAGAAGAGGAGACACCTGCAGCGTGCAGCCAGCACTTGGAGCAGATGAGAAGAGGAGACACCCGCAGCGTGCAGCCAGGACTTGGAGCAGATGAGAGGAGGAGACACCCCGCAGTGTGCAGCCAGCACTTGGAGCAGATGAGAAGAGGAGACACCCCGCAGCGAGCAGCCAGCACTTGGAGCAGATGAGAAGAGGAGACACCCGCAGCGTGCAGCCAGCACTTGGAGCAGATGAGAAGAGGAGACACCCGCAGCGTGCAGCCAGGACTTGGAGCAGATGAGAAGAGGAGACACCCCTGAGTGTGCAGCCAGCACTTGGAGCAGATGAGAGGAGGAGACACCCCGCAGTGTTCAGCCAGCACTTGGAGCAGATGAGAAGAGGAGACAACCCGCAGCGTGTAGCCAGCACTTGGAGCAGATGAGAGGAGGAGACACCCCACAGTGTGCAGCCAGCACTTGGAGCAGATGAGAAGAGGAGACAACCCGCAGTGTGTAGCCAGCACTTGGAGCAGATGAGAGGAGGAGACACCCCGCAGCGTGTAGCCAGATCTTGGAGCAGAAGAGAAGAGGAGACACCCCGCAGCGTGCAGCCAGCACTTGGAGCAGATGAGAAGAGGAGACACCCCGCGGCGTGCAGCCAGCACTTGGAGCAGATGAGAGGAGGAGACACCCCGCAGTGTGCAGCCAGCACTTGGAGCAGATGAGAAGAGGAGACACCCGCAGCGTGCAGCCAGCACTTGGAGCAGATGAGAAGAGGAGACAACCCGCAGCGTGCAGCCAGCACTTGGAGCAGATGAGAAGAGGAGACACCCGCAGCGTGCAGCCAGCACTTTGAGCAGATGAGAAGAGGAGACACCCCGCAGCGTGCAGCCAGGACTTGGAGCAGATGAGAAGAGGAGACAACCCGCAGCGTGCAGCCAGCACTTGGAGCAGATGAGAAGAGGAGACACCCCGCAGCGTGCAGCCAGCACTTGGAGCAGATGAGAGGAGGAGACATCCCGCAGCGTGCAGCCAGCACTTGGAGCAGATGAGAAGAGGAGACACCCCTCAGCGTGCAGCCAGCACTTGGAGCAGATGAGAAGAGGAGACACCCCTCAGCGTGCAGCCAGCACTTGGAGCAGATGAGAAGAGGAGACACCCCTCAGCGTGCAGCCAGCACTTGGAGCAGATGAGAAGAGGAGACACCCGCAGCGTGCAGCCAGCACTTGGAGCAGATGAGAAGAGGAGACACCCGCAGCGTGCAGCCAGCACTTGGAGCAGATGAGAAGAGGAGACACCCGCAGCGTGCAGCCAGCACTTGGAGCAGATGAGAAGAGGAGACACCCGCAGCATGCAGCCAGCACTTTGAGCAGATGAGAAGAGGAGACACCCCTCAGCGTGCAGCCAGCACTTGGAGCAGATGAGAAGAGGAGACAACCCGCAGCATGCAGCCAGGACTTGGAGCAGATGAGAAGAGGAGACACCCCACAGCGTGCAGCCAGGACTTGGAGCAGATGAGAAGAGGAGACAACCCGCAGCGTGCAGCCAGCACTTGGAGCAGATGAGAAGAGGAGACACCCCGCAGCGTGCAGCCAGCACTTGGAGCAGATGAGAGGAGGAGACATCCCGCAGCGTGCAACCAGCACTTGGAGCAGATGAGAAGAGGAGACACCCCGCAGCGTGCAGCCAGCACTTGGAGCAGATGAGAAGAGGAGACACCCCTCAGCGTGCAGCCAGCACTTGGAGCAGATGAGAAGAGGAGACACCCGCAGCGTGCAGCCAGCACTTGGAGCAGATGAGAAGAGGAGACACCTGCAGCGTGCAGCCAGCACTTGGAGCAGATGAGAAGAGGAGACACCCGCAGCGTGCAGCCAGGACTTGGAGCAGATGAGAGGAGGAGACACCCCGCAGTGTGCAGCCAGCACTTGGAGCAGATGAGAAGAGGAGACACCCCGCAGCGAGCAGCCAGCACTTGGAGCAGATGAGAAGAGGAGACACCCGCAGCGTGCAGCCAGCACTTGGAGCAGATGAGAAGAGGAGACACCCGCAGCGTGCAGCCAGGACTTGGAGCAGATGAGAAGAGGAGACACCCCTGAGTGTGCAGCCAGCACTTGGAGCAGATGAGAGGAGGAGACACCCCGCAGTGTTCAGCCAGCACTTGGAGCAGATGAGAAGAGGAGACAACCCGCAGCGTGGAGCCAGCACTTGGAGCAGATGAGAGGAGGAGACACCCCGCAGTGTGCAGCCAGCACTTGGAGCAGATGAGAAGAGGAGACAACCCGCAGTGTGTAGCCAGCACTTGGAGCAGATGAGAGGAGGAGACACCCCGCAGCGTGTAGCCAGATCTTGGAGCAGAAGAGAAGAGGAGACACCCCGCAGCGTGCAGCCAGCACTTGGAGCAGATGAGAAGAGGAGACACCCCGCGGCGTGCAGCCAGCACTTGGAGCAGATGAGAGGAGGAGACACCCCGCAGTGTGCAGCCAGCACTTGGAGCAGATGAGAAGAGGAGACACCCGCAGCGTGCAGCCAGCACTTGGAGCAGATGAGAAGAGGAGACAACCCGCAGCGTGCAGCCAGCACGGAGCAGATGAGAAGAGGAGACACCCGCAGCGTGCAGCCAGCACTTTGAGCAGATGAGAAGAGGAGACACCCCGCAGCGTGCAGCCAGGACTTGGAGCAGATGAGAAGAGGAGACAACCCGCAGCATGCAGCCAGCACTTGGAGCAGATGAGAAGAGGAGACACCCCGCAGCGTGCAGCCAGCACTTGGAGCAGATGAGAGGAGGAGACATCCCGCAGCGTGCAGCCAGCACTTGGAGCAGATGAGAAGAGGAGACACCCCTCAGCGTGCAGCCAGCACTTGGAGCAGATGAGAAGAGGAGACACCCCTCAGCGTGCAGCCAGCACTTGGAGCAGATGAGAAGAGGAGACACCCCTCAGCGTGCAGCCAGCACTTGGAGCAGATGAGAAGAGGAGACACCCGCAGCGTGCAGGCAGCACTTGGAGCAGATGAGAAGAGGAGACACCCGCAGCGTGCAGCCAGCACTTGGAGCAGATGAGAAGAGGAGACACCCGCAGCGTGCAGCCAGGACTTGGAGCAGATGAGAGGAGGAGACACCCCGCAGCGTGCAGCCAGCACTTGGAGCAGATGAGAAGAGGAGACACCCCGCAGCGAGCAGCCAGCACTTGGAGCAGATGAGAAGAGGAGACACCCGCAGCGGGCAGCCAGGACTTGGAGCAGATGAGAAGAGGAGACACCCGCAGCGTGCAGCCAGCACTTGGAGCAGATGAGAAGAGGAGACACCCCTCAGGGTGCAGCCAGCACTTGGAGCAGATGAGAAGAGGAGACACCCGCAGTGTGCAGCCAGCACTTGGAGCAGATGAGAGGAGGAGACACCCCGCAGCCTGCAGCCAGGACTTGGAGCAGATGAGAAGAGGAGACACCCCGCAGCGTGCAGCCAGGACTTGGAGCAGATGAGAAGAGGAGACACCCCGCAGCGTGCAGCCAGGACTTGGAGCAGATGAGAAGAGGAGACAACCCGCAGCGTGCAGCCAGGACTTGGAGCAGATGAGAAGAGGAGACAACCCGCAGCGTGCAGCCAGGACTTGGAGCAGATGAGAAGAGGAGACAACCCGCAGCGTGCAGCCAGCACTTGGAGCAGATGAGAAGAGGAGACACCCCGCAGCGTGCAGCCAGCACTTGGAGCAGATGAGAAGAGGAGACACCCGCAGCGTGCAGCCAGCACTTTGAGCAGATGAGAAGAGGAGACACCCCGCAGCGTGCAGCCAGGACTTGGAGCAGATGAGAAGAGGAGACAACCCTCAGCGTGCAGCCAGCACTTGGAGCAGATGAGAAGAGGAGACAACCCGCAGCGTGCAGCCAGGACTTGGAGCAGATGAGAAGAGGAGACACCCCGCAGCGTGCAGCCAGGACTTGGAGCAGATGAGAGGAGGAGACATCCCGCAGCGTGCAGCCAGCACTTGGAGCAGATGAGAAGAGGAGACACCCCGCAGCGTGCAGCAGGCACTTGGAGCAGATGAGAGGAGGAGACATCCCGCAGCGTGCAGCCAGCACTTGGAGCAGATGAGAAGAGGAGACACCCCGCAGCGTGCAGCCAGCACTTGGAGCAGATGAGAAGAGGAGACACCCCTCAGCGTGCAGCCAGCACTTGGAGCAGATGAGAAGAGGAGACACCCGCAGCGTGCAGCCAGCACTTTGAGCAGATTAGAAGAGGAGACACCCCGCAGCGTGCAGCCAGGACTTGGAGCAGATGAGAAGAGGAGACAACCCGCAGCGTGCAGCCAGCACTTGGAGCAGATGAGAAGAGGAGACACCCCGCAGCGTGCAGCCAGCACTTGGAGCAGATGAGAGGAGGAGACATCCCGCAGCGTGCAGCCAGCACTTGGAGCAGATGAGAAGAGGAGACACCCCTCAGCGTGCAGCCAGCACTTGGAGCAGATGAGAAGAGGAGACACCCCTCAGCGTGCAGCCAGCACTTGGAGCAGATGAGAAGAGGAGACACCTCTCAGCGTGCAGCCAGCACTTGGAGCAGATGAGAAGAGGAGACACCCGCAGCGTGCAGCCAGCACTTGGAGCAGATGAGAAGAGGAGACACCCGCAGCGTGCAGCCAGCACTTGGAGCAGATGAGAAGAGGAGACACCCGCAGCGTGCAGCCAGGACTTGGAGCAGATGAGAGGAGGAGACACCCCGCAGCGTGCAGCCAGCACTTGGAGCAGATGAGAAGAGGAGATACCCCGCAGCGTGCAGCCAGCACTTGGAGCAGATGAGAAGAGGAGACAACCCGCAGCGTGCAGCCAGCACTTGGAGCAGATGAGAAGAGGAGACACCCGCAGCGAGCAGCCAGCACTTGGAGCAGATGAGAAGAGGAGACACCCGCAGCGAGCAGCCAGCACTTGGAGCAGATGAGAAGAAGAGACACCCGCAGCGTGCAGCCAGGACTTGGAGCAGATGAGAAGAGGAGACACCCGCAGTGTGCAGCCAGCACTTGGAGCAGATGAGAAGAGGAGACACCCCTCAGCGTGCAGCCAGCACTTGGAGCAGATGAGAAGAGGAGACACCCGCAGTGTGCAGCCAGCACTTGGAGCAGATGAGAGGAGGAGACACCCCGCAGCCTGCAGCCAGGACTTGGAGCAGATGAGAAGAGGAGACACCCCGCGGCGTGCAGCCATAGGGATGTGCAGAGCAAAATTTTATGTTCATATTTTTTATGTCCGAAAGGGGGTCCCACTTGCGGCCAATATGGACATAAAAAAAATCCAATGAGTTGGGTATATGTACATATGTGCAAAAAAAAAATTTAAACCCCCTCACCCTCCTTAATCCTCCCCCCAGACTTACCACAACTCCCTGGTGATCGAGCGAGGAGTGAGGACGTCATTTCTGCAATCCTTGGCGAGAAGCATGTGACGTCGGTGGCACGTCGAGTGACGCGGCGTCACGTGATTCCCGGCTCGTTCGCGCCGGACGGCTCGTTCGGCCCAAAAAGAACTTTTGGCCAGCTTGGGGGGGCCTCCTGACCTCCTCAAGCTGGCCAAAAGTTCTTTTTGGGCCGAACGAGCCGTCCGGCGCGAACTTGCCGGGAATCACGTGACGTCGCGTCTGAGTGACGCGGCGCCACGTGATTCCCGGCTCGTTCGCGCCGGACGGCTCGTTCGGCCCAAAAAGAACTTTTGGCCAGCTTGGGGGGGCCTCCTGACCCCCCCAAGCTGGCCAAAAGTTCTTTTTGGGCCGAACGAGCCGTCCGGCGCGAACGAGCCGGGAATCACGTGACGCCGGCGTCACTCGACGTGCCGCCGACGTCACATGCTTCTCGCCAAGGATTGCAGAAATGGCGTCCTCACTCCTCGCTCCATCACCAGGGAGTTGTGGTAAGTCGGGGGGGGGGATTAAGGAGGGTGAGGGGGTTTATATTTTTATTTTGGCTCAACAATCGAGATTTCCCACATATCGAACATATCTATGTTCGATATGTGGGAAATCCGATCGTTTATGTCGAATCAATTTTTTAAGTAAAAAAAAAATATGAGTTGCGTTTTACTAATGCGGTCAATCCGAATGCACACCCCTATGCAGCCAGCACTTGGAGCAGATGAGAAGAGGAGACAACCCGCAGCGTGCAGCCAGCACTTGGAGCAGATGAGAAGAGGAGACACCCCGCAGCGTGCAGCCAGCACTTGGAGCAGATGAGAAGAGGAGACACCCGCAGCGTGCAGCCAGCACTTTGAGCAGATGAGAAGAGGAGACACCCCTCAGCGTGCAGCCAGCACTTGGAGCAGATGAGAAGAGGAGACACCCGCAGCGAGCAGCCAGCACTTGGAGCAGATGAGAAGAGGAGACACCCCGCAGCGTGCAGCCAGGACTTGGAGCAGATGAGAAGAGGAGACAACCCGCAGCGTGCAGCCAGCACTTGGAGCAGATGAGAAGAGGAGACAACCCGCAGCGTGCAGCCAGGACTTGGAGCAGATGAGAAGAGGAGACAACCCGCAGCGTGCAGCCAGGACTTGGAGCAGATGAGAGGAGGAGACATCCCGCAGCGTGCAGCCAGCACTTGGAGCAGATGAGAAGAGGAGACACCCCGCAGCGTGCAGCCAGCACTTGGAGCAGATGAGAGGAGGAGACATCCCGCAGCGTGCAGCCAGCACTTGGAGCAGATGAGAAGAGGAGACACCCCGCAGCGTGCAGCCAGCACTTGGAGCAGATGAGAAGAGGAGACACCCCTGAGTGTGCAGCCAGCACTTGGAGCAGATGAGAAGAGGAGACACCCCTCAGCGTGCAGCCAGCACTTGGAGCAGATGAGAAGAGGAGACACCCCTCAGCGTGCAGCCAGCTCTTGGAGCAGATGAGAAGAGGAGACACCCGCAGCGTGCAGCCAGCACTTGGAGCAGATGAGAAGAGGAGACACCCGCAGCGTGCAGCCAGGACTTGGAGCAGATGAGAGGAGGAGACACCGCGCAGTGTGCAGCCAGCACTTGGAGCAGATGAGAAGAGGAGACAACCCGCAGCGTGCAGCCAGCACTTGGAGCAGATGAGAAGAGGAGACACCCAGCGGCGTGCAGCCAGCACTTGGAGCAGATGAGAGGAGGAGACACCCGCAGCGTGCAGCCAGCACTTGGAGCAGATGAGAAGAGGAGACACCCCGCAGCGTGCAGCCAGCACTTGGAGCAGATGAGAAGAGGAGACAACCCGCAGCGTGCAGCCAGCACTTGGAGCAGATGAGAAGAGGAGACACCCGCAGTGTGCAGCCAGCACTTGGAGCAGATGAGAAGAGGAGACACCCCGCGGCGTGCAGCCAGCACTTGGAGCAGATGAGAAGAGGAGACAACCCGCAGCGTGCAGCCAGGACTTGGAGCAGATGAGAAGAGGAGACAACCCGCAGCGTGCAGCCAGGACTTGGAGCAGATGAGAGGAGGAGACATCCCGCAGCGTGCAGCCAGCACTTGGAGCAGATGAGAAGAGGAGACACCCCGCAGCGTGCAGCCAGCACTTGGAGCAGATGAGAGGAGGAGACATCCCGCAGCGTGCAGCCAGCACTTGGAGCAGATGAGAAGAGGAGACACCCCGCAGCGTGCAGCCAGCACTTGGAGCAGATGAGAAGAGGAGACACCCCTGAGTGTGCAGCCAGCACTTGGAGCATATGAGAAGAGGAGACACCCCTCAGCGTGCAGCCAGCACTTGGAGCAGATGAGAAGAGGAGACACCCCTCAGCGTGCAGCCAGCACTTGGAGCAGATGAGAAGAGGAGACACCCGCAGCGTGCAGCCAGCACTTGGAGCAGATGAGAAGAGGAGACACCCGCAGCGTGCAGCCAGCACTTGGAGCAGATGAGAAGAGGAGACACCCGCAGCGTGCAGCCAGGACTTGGAGCAGATGAGAGGAGGAGACACCGCGCAGTGTGCAGCCAGCACTTGGAGCAGATGAGAAGAGGAGACAACCCGCAGCGTGCAGCCAGCACTTGGAGCAGATGAGAAGAGGAGACACCCAGCGGCGTGCAGCCAGCACTTGGAGCAGATGAGAGGAGGAGACACCCGCAGCGTGCAGCCAGCACTTGGAGCAGATGAGAAGAGGAGACACCCCGCAGCGTGCAGCCAGCACTTGGAGCAGATGAGAAGAGGAGACAACCCGCAGCGTGCAGCCAGCACTTGGAGCAGATGAGAAGAGGAGACACCCGCAGTGTGCAGCCAGCACTTGGAGCAGATGAGAAGAGGAGACACCCCGCGGCGTGCAGCCAGCACTTGGAGCAGATGAGAGGAGGAGACACCCCGCAGCGTGCAGCCAGGACTTGGAGCAGATGAGAGGAGGAGACACCCCGCAGCGTGCAGCCAGCACTTGGAGCAGATGAGAAGAGGAGACACCCAGCGGCGTGCAGCCAGCACTTGGAGCAGATGAGAAGAGGAGGAGACACCCCGCAGCGTGCAGCCAGCACTTGGAGCAGATGAGAAGAGGAGACACCCCGCAGCGTGCAGCCAGACCTTGGAGCAGATGAGATCAGTTTCCTTCCATCTAGACAGCACATGAACTCTGTGGAGGGCCCACACAGACAAGCTAGAGAGAAGGGCTTTTTTGCCCATGCCGTTCCACCTTATATCCCCTTGCCACGTGGTTCCTTGCCTCTTGGAGGCGGCAAGGCTTTAGTTGGTTGACCCCTGCAACCTCGCCCCCTTGCTGGACTGCTGCGGGGGTTTGACGCCTGGGAGGAAGACTCCGAGGTGGGGTATGGCATGCGCGCCAAGATCTGGCTCATTATGTTGGTCAGGGTGCTGATGGAGGCTGTGATGCTGTTAGCATCCTGGGACCTAGCAGGAATCCCATGCTGCAAGATGCAGTTTTACCTTTGTAGCACCTGGCACAGACTGCAGATTTCGGCTCACAAGAGCCGGTCTTACGAGGATGTCATGGGCTCATCCAGATGTGCTATATGTGCTGCAGGTAGTGGTACCGGGGCTGATGTTGGGGGTGGTGCTGGAGGTGATTGTGTAGGTGCTACCTGGCTATATGGTGTTGAAAGGCCATGAGGCCTCAATACTAGTATCCTGTCACTGCTTGCAGAGTGCGCAGGTGTGCTGATTGTTTCTCTCCACCCTGCTGTGTCATGCATTAACATGTCCAGATCTAGGGAAACATTATGGCCTCTGAATGGTAGAATATCCTGCGGTGTATGCAGCTCCTACTGCTCCACCTGTACCTCTGCATCGAGCACTAAGGATGCTGCATTAGGGGGATGGCCTGGCTCATAGCTGCCCCTTGCCAGTTGTTCCTGGAAATTCCTGGCTGGGACCAGGACATTCTTGAAGGTGAGCTGTGGAAACAGAGAAGAAAAATAGAAACAACATTAGTATATATGGCTTAACAAGCTTTCAAGGTATTTGGCATCAGAGGAGCACTTTGTGGGATTTGATAGTGATCATCTAATGCCAATTTCTGTGTGGGTTTCACTACTGTGTTTGTGTCATTCCTTCGGAATGGCAAAAAACACATAGGGGTAGATCTTTAAAAAATACGCGATCGCGTACTTTTGTTCGCTCACCAGGCGCGAACAAAAGTACGCTGGATTTTATAAGATACGCGCGTAGCCACGCGTATCTTATAATATCCGAGGTTGGCGCGTGCAAGGGGGTGCACATTTGTGCAACCTGCGCGCGGCGAGCCCAGCGCGCGCTGCCTGTTCACTCTGAGGCCGCTCCGATTTCGGAGCGGCCTCTGAGGGAACCCACCCCCCTGGCCCTATCTAAACCCCCCCCTAACTTTGCGCGCGCCGGCCAGCAGCACCGCTCCGTCCTCCGGTCCCGGGGGCTGGTCCGGAGGCCTTGACCACGCCCCCGGGCCGGCGCCACACCTCTGGCCCCGCCCCCGAAACGCCGCATCATTTCAGGAACACCCCCAGACACGCCCCCTCCCGCCCCTTTTCGAAAGCCCTGGGACTTACGCGCGTCCTGGGGCTTTACGCGCACCGGCAGCCTATGCAAAATAGGCGCGCCGGCGCGCACAGGCCTTTTAAAATCCGCCCCATAGTGTTAGACACAGGTGTGTAGAAAAACATCCGGTCCCAGATGCTCCAGAAACCTCTGCTCCATCTGGGTAATGACTGTTGGACAAGGTGCCCCTCCACCTGTCTGCTGCTGGTACTTTCTGCGTGCGGCAACTTTAGATTTCAGTTGGGCTTTAACATCACGATATCGGTAAGATACCTGCTCCCATGATTGCGGTATGCCACTGTGCCGGCTGATGTTCTGGGCTAATTCCTTCCATAGGTGGACTATTGCTGCCTTGCTGGTCTTGGCTGCTCTGTTGCCAAAGAGGTGTGCATAATTTTGCAGCACACCTGCTATGAGCAGCTCGTTCTCCTCTGTACTGAACCTTATAGCCCACAGTCTCAGGCAGGGTGCTGGCTGGCTGCCTGAGGGGGGTGCCACTTCCAGACCCAGAGGGGTGTCTTCCCTGCCCTCACTCTCCATCCTGCTCTCATCTCCCCTCCCTTCATCCCCCACTTCATCCTGCCCTGGCAAAACCCTTCCCCTCTGTCCTGTCTCTCTAACCTCTTGTGCTCCTCCCACCACTCTTTCCTGACTAACCCCTTCCCCCTCTCCCACCTTCCTATCCCTTCCCTCTTGCCTGTCCCTGCTGCTAACCCTGGCCCTACTTCTACTCTTAGTTCTCATTCCCCTGCCACTCCTTTCCTCCTCCTCCTGCTCCCTCTCACTCCTCCTCCCTCTACTATCCTCACTCCTCTTCTCACCTCTCTTTCCACTCCTCTCATGCTCCATTCTCTCCCACCACTCATCTGCTCCTCTCTTCCAGCACTCCTTTACTTCCACCACTCCTCCACTCTTGTACTCCCATCACTCCTCTCTTCCACCACTCCTCCACTCCCACCACTCCTCCACTCCCACCACTCCTCTCTTCCACCACTCCTCTGCTCCTCCACTCCCACAACTCCTCTCTTCCATCACTCCTCCACTCCCGCCATTCCTCCACTCCTCCACTCCCACCACTCCTCACCTCCTCCACACAGAAATAAACAAACAAGACAAACAAAACTAGCACTCCAACAAATATGACACAAGACAAAAGGTAAAGGGAAACAAAGGACAACAAAGAGACAGCACTACTCACTCAGAAATCAATGAATACCTCCTCTCCAATAACCTCTCCAACTCTACGAACCTATCCTATGCCTCCAACCACTAACATACCCTCAAAGTGGAAAGTGCAGAAAGTGTGCTTTTGTATTGGAAACATTATCACAAAACACGATGACGTTTTTGCAAAATGTGACGTGACTACGAAGTCACTTCGCAATGTGCAAAAGTACCGCAAAATGTGATACTTACCTTTGCGAAGCGGTAACACTTTCATTAACATAGAAATGCCCATTTTTTATTGCATGCGTTATTCATGCGATATCTACTGCATTTTGATAAATCCAGACCTAAATTAGCCAGATAAGTTTGACTTTCTATTGAGCAAATCTAAAGCTGGCTGAAATATTTATCCAACTACTTTTAAGATTATCCAGGTAATATAGCCCCCTTTAATGTTAATTTTTCCACATTTTCTACATAGTTACTGTGAGATAGCATATCATTGCCTAATATCATACACATTTTTATTTAATAAAATGCTTAAATTAAAATAAAATAGTCATCACACTGAGATAAGAACAATTATAATTCAGAAATATTCAGATTCCTGTTTTACAAAACCTTACAATATCCACTTAAATACAAATATTTTAGTTCAGCAACTGGGGAAACTGCATACATTTGTCATTAATATTATTACTTTTTTTCATTTTATTTTCTACCCCTTTTGGATTTTGTGTTTTCAGGCTGCATTGGTCTGGGTGGCATTCTTCACCTACTAACATAATGTTATTCTGCTGAATCAGATTCACTGTGCCTCAGGTTCAGCTATAATTGGTGTCAAAGATGTTGAAATTTCCAAGATCTCCTGTTTACCAGTAGGCAGAAAAATAATACAAGTAATTGAGTTCATCGTCTCCAAAAACCCCAATTCCTGTGCTATATTAAGTTTCAGGGTACATATGAATAATATATTTTTGCTGCATGACACAGCCATTAGAGTACTTTGCATACATACAATAGAACTTTCAAGAAACATGCATGTGTGCCTGATACAGAAGCAGGATTTCAGAGAATGCAGTGTATGCTGGAAACATTCATGTAAAAGGAATATTCATTACATCTTGTAGGTTAGTATTGATGATTTCAATATAATATACCATCCATCTTTGTAGCTGCATGAAATTCTTATCAAGAGTAATTAAAATCCTATGCTAAACAGTTATCATTATTCATAGAAGCTTTTTCTTCTGGTTGTTAATAACTGCTCCTGTTATGTCTGACTCTCTTTTAAGCAGAAATAGAGAATATGGCAACAGAAAAGTACTAGAAGCCCATGTAGCTTGCCCTTTTTTTTCCCTATCCCCTGTAATACCACATATCTCCATTTCCCCCTCAGGATGGCAGGTAATTTAAATGTAATAATATTATATATATATATATATATATATATATATATATATATATATATATATATATATATATATATATATATATATATATATATATATATGGGATATCTACAACCGATTCTTTTAAATTCTCCTCTGGCTATTTATAGTACAGCCAAAACAAATATTTATGTTTATAAATGAAACATAAATAAAGTAGAAAAAATGGTTTACTTCAGACAGCTTGTCTAGCAGAGTGAAACATTGACATTGTAAGCTGCTTAGATTTGGACATCCACGTGAAGAAAGTAAAACTGCATAAATGTTCTCTTTTACTATATTTTACTCAAGCTAAACTAGACCACTACGCCAAAAAAATCTATACCTATCAATTCAACGCCAACTCTCTGTTTGCATTTGTTTCAGACCTCACAAACCGTGCCACTTCCACATTCAATGGGGACAGATGCCAAGAATTAGCAGTATACTTCAAGAATAAGATTGACAACATCCTTCCCGCTTTCACTCCAAGCACCCCCCTCTCGTGCCACTATGCAATGATAACAAGAGCAAACTTAGAAACTTTAACCTCACAACAAACACGGAAATTGAGGCTATTTTAAAGAAAATGAAGCCAGCATCCCACATCCTAGACACCATCCCCCCAAAGACCCTCCTCTCCATCCCTTCCACCATTGCAAAACCCATCGATGAACTTATCAACTGCTCCATCACACATGGCAGCATCCCAGACCCACTCAAACTTGCTGTAGTAAGACCCCTCCTAAAAAAAACCAACCTCGACCCCTCAGACCCAGCTAATTACAGGCCGATTTCCAACCAGCCTTTTATTTCTAAAATTCTGGAAAGGGTGGTTAACAAACAACTTTCCAATTTCCTAGAAGACTTCAACATCCTCCACCCTGCACAATTCGGCTTTCGTAAAGCCCGTAACACAGAAACCCTTTTACTATCAATGACAGATACCATTCTCAAAGGCTTGGACCATGGAAACTCCTACTTGCTCGCCCTCCTAGACATCTCGGCAGCTTTCAACACTGTTAACCACCAAATCCTACTGACCCGCCTGGCAGAAATAGGCATTGCTGGCAACGCCCTCTCCTGGTTTTCCTCCTATCTTAACCAGAGAGAATACATAGTAAAAATTGACAGAAACCAATCCTCACACATCCCAATCACACAAGGTGTTCCCCAAGATTCCTCTCTATCATCCACCTTGTTTAACATTTACCTCCTACCACTTTGCCAATTACTCTCCAACCTGGGATTGAAATTTTTCTTATACGCAGACGATGTGCAGATTCTCATACCGATCCAAAAATCCATTGATGAAGCCATGCTCTTCTGGGAATCTTGCCTCTCCTTCATAACATCCATGTTAGCCAACCTCCACTTAGCTCTGAAGCAGCTAAAACGGAACTACTCATCATCTCCAACCACCCTGATGGCACTCATCAAGGTGGGGAGTGCCATCAGGGTGGTTGGAGATGATGAGTAGTTCCGTTTTAGCTGCGTTCAGAGCTAAGTGGAGGTTGGCTAACATGGGTCAGTAGGATTTGGTGGTTAACAGTGTTGAAAGCTGCCGAGATGTCTAGGAGGGCGAGCAAGTAGGAGTTTCCATTGTCCAAGCCTTTGAGAATGGTATCTGTCATTGATAGTAAAAGGGTTTCTGTGTTACGGGCTTTACGAAAGCCGAATTGTGCAGGGTGGAGGATGTTGAAGTCTTCTAGGAAATTGGAAAGTTGTTTGTTAACCAACACAACACAACCAATACACCACACCAATTACGAGCAGTAAAAGACCTGGGTGTCATCTTAGACCATCAACTAAATTTCAAACCATACATCAACTCCCTCTTTAAAGGAGGTTTCTACAAACTAAATATCCTCAGAAAACTCAAACCCTTACTACACGCTCAAGACTTCCGCACTGTAGTTCAGACCACTATGCTTGCAAAACTGGACTACTGCAACTCCCTGCTACTCGGCCTCCCGTCCTCCACCATCAGGCCACTCCAGATCCTCCAAAACTCCATGGCCAGAGTCATAACAAATACTCGCAAAATGGAACACATCACCCCTATTTTAAAGGAACTGCACTGGCTACCTATCGACTTCCGATCTCAATACAAAGCCTTGACCATTCTTCACTGCTCACTACACAAATTCAACCACACCTGGCTCGAAGAAATGCCTCGCTTCCGCACATCGAACCGCCCCATAAGAAGTGCCCATGCTGGCACCCTACACACCCCTTCCCTCAAGTCTGCGCATCTGTCCCTCACCAGAGAAAGGGCTATCTCCATAGCTGGTACCTCCCTCTGGAACTCCCTCCCCGCCCCCCTCCATATAGAGCCGTCTCTCACCAAATTCAAAAAAGGAGTCAAAACTTGGCTCTTCAAGCAAGCCTACCCCGATACAAACATAACGTAGACCTTTAGCCTAAACGGTTCTCGTTATTGACCTTCCCCAGCCAGCCCCCCCTCTCCGCACCTTCCACCTCTAGCCCTACCTCATCTTTTTCCCTGATTCTCTGGTACGCTACCTTCCCCTTCCCTGAATCCTGTTTGGTACTCCCTCGACCCATGAATTCTTAGTTAAGATAACATTGTATTGACTGTATAAAGTTCTTTCCCCGACATCTCTGCCCCTTTTGCTCACCTAGCTCTCAAATATCTGTTTTATAATGCCTCCTTTGTATTTAGTTCCCTTTTTTGTTTTACCTCTTTGTTTTGTTTTGACTACGATTTGGTTTTTTGTTCTTTGTATTTCCTCTTATCAGTTCAATGTAAGCCGGCATGATGTGCCTTACAAATGTCGGCAAAGAAAAGCCTTTAAATAAATAAATAAATAAATAAATAAATAAATAAATATTTTATTATTTTACTATTCAATATTTTTAAAAGGAAAAAATGATGTTTGAATTAAAAAATGTTTGAATTAAAAAAAAAGATTTAAAATAGAAAAAGCAGAAGAGGTCTAGTAGAGTCATCTGCATACCTTACTCACAAATCCCTGAGAGAGGACTGCAGAGATCACCAGAAGCTATTAAGGCTTCAGTCTCCATAGCCCTAACTTCCAGAGGTCCCACATTCCTTGGAGCAGAAGAGAATCAGAACTTCTTACAATAAATTTGCTACTGATTTGATTCAGAGGGAATTTAATTCAAAACAAGAGTCAATTTGGTGGGTAAGTAAGTAGTTATGAGTAGATTAATATAAAATAAATCAAAAGAGTAACAGTACTTCAGATTAGCTTTACATTTAGTAATAGATTTACTATATGATTGAAATTGACCAGGGGTTTTTTTGTTACTTAGAATGTCCTTTTCTCCAGAGTTGCCACTGATGTGCATGACCAGCACTTTATGACAATGGTGCAAAATCTTTGTAGCAGTGCCTCTTACTTTATGAGCAGGGGGACTCTGTATGTACAGAATTTTAAAAAGGTGGGGATGAAGAGAGACATGGGACCTCTGCCAGGATTGAACTAACAGGGAGGTTTCCCTGTCATAGGTCATTGTGCATGACTCTCTGAAAAGGATGTGTATTCTTTTTCAATGAGATAGACAATGGCAATGAGATTGTCTATTTTGTCTTGTTTCAGGAATGCCAAGAAACAAAAAAAAATTGACATTTTATGTAAATTAGTATTTCATGTCAATGTGCATTAACAGGACTTTGGTGCACATTAACTAGATGTTAGTGCGAGCTAACATCCAGTTAGTGCTGCCTAAGTCCTATTAGTGCGCACTGAAATTAGGAAAAGTAGGTAGTGCACACTAACAGGACTTAATGCACACTAACATCTAGTTAGTGCACACCAAAAGTGCACACCTGAAATTAGGAAAACTAGTTAGTGCGTACTAACATGTAGTTAGTGCGCACTAACATGCAGTTAGGGGTAGATTTTCAAAAACGGCACGTTGGCGTACTTTTGTTGGCGCTCCAGGTGCCAACAAAAGTACACGGGATTTTAGTAGATACGCGCGTAGCCGCTAAAATCCTGGATCGGCGTGCGCAAGGCTACCGATTTCATATAGCTGGTGCGCGCTGAGCCGCGCAGCCTACCCCCGTTCCCTCCGAGGCCGCTCCGAAATCGGAGCGGCCTCGGAGGGAATTCGCTATCGCCCTCCCCTCACCTTCCCCTCCCTTCCTCTACCTAACCCACCTCCCCGGCCCTGTCTAAACCCCCCCCTACCTTTGTTGGGGGATTTACGCCTCCCGGAGGGAGAAGTAAATCCCCGCGCACCAGCGGGCCGCTGGCACGCCTAGACGCAACCCGGGGGTGGTTCCGGAGGGCGCGGCCATGCCCCCAGACCGCCCCTGGCCGAAACCACGCCCCTGGGCCCCGCCCCCAAAACGCAACGTCCCGCCCCCAAAACGCCGCGTCCCGCCCCCAAAACACCGCGCCGATCGGCCCCACCCCCGACACGCCCCCCTCGGAAAACCCCGGGACTTACGCGAGTCCCGGGGCTCTGCGCACGCCGGTAGGCCTATTGAACATAGGCGCACCGGCGTGCAGGGCCCTGCTCGTGTAAATTCGGGCGGATTTACGCGAGCAGGGCTCTTAAAATCCGCCCCTAAGCCCCGTTAGTGCGCACTTACTCCAAAATTAGGGAAACCCAAAATAAATACCTCCCAAACCATTTATAAAATGAAATTTAACAGATAACACCCCGAAACAAAAATGACATGAAAAAAAATTCTGTGCACATCCATACTCTCCGATGTCAGCTGTATGGGAACAGAAATTATTTGTTTGATGTCCAATTATGTATTTTTCTAGGATTTTTCCTGAGAGGAGGGGAAACTGCCAGTCATGATTGAGTGAATTATAAAAATCTCAGAGGGAGGTAAGAAGGAGGCATATGGGCCTGGGCCCTGAATCTTTTAAGAATTTAACTATGCATTTCCCCGGACTCTAAAAACTCCAGTAGGGAGCGAGGTATTCACTTACCTGTTTCTGACAGAAGCAATGCTAGAATTACCATGAGTGGGTAATTGAATAACTTACTTCCAGCTAAGGTTTTTGGGATCCAAGGGAGATGGACCAAGACATAGGGGATGAAGGTGCATAAATGTTGGAGGGATGCAGAAAATAGTCCTCTTTTGAGGGAAGGGTAGTAGGGTTACACCTGTAGACCTCACAATATTGTATTTTACATTTACAAGGGTTTTTTTTTAAATTTATGTTTTATTGAATTTAAACAATTTACAATCAAGAAAAAAACTTCTTGTTTGAAAACAGAGATACAACGTAATAATAATACTAAACATATTATATTTATACTAGGAATATAACATCTTGAAATTATTAGTATCTCATATCACAGTCCACAATCAGAGATCTCAAGATTCAAACCTAGAGGAATATTATAACTTGCATCCAAAGGAAACTAAAGAAGCATTCTTATTAACATTTAGTACGTTATAACTGTTTGACGAACTATATATCAAACTTTAGTGTTGCGGTCCCAGTCACGGCAGCCGCGACTAGGCCCTTACCTCCTTGGTCCTGGCCCGTCTCCGAGGGTCTGCGCCCTGTTTCGTGGCATCCCCACGGGGGGGGACGCCGCCAAGAAGCCCTGCATGGATGCCTTCTCCCTAGGCTCGCATGTGCACGCAAGCCGCGCTTATGAAGGCCGTTTCCCGCCACTAAAGGCTCCGCCCTATCCGTGACGTCAGACGCCGCGGCCTATGTAAGGTTGCCACGGAGCCCAGGACTTTGCCTTGCACTGGGGTTCCTTGCGGTTCTCTGTTGCGCCGTGCCCCAGCGTGTGCTATTGCATTAGCAACTCCGTTCCTGCCTGAGACTTGTTTCACTCCATGCCCCAGTCTTGCTTCTATCTGGCTTGCTTGCAGTAACCTGTTCTGCTTCAGTTCCAGCTTGGTTCCAGTAGCCAGTCCTGCTTCCACTCCTGTCTGGTTCCAGTGGCCAGTCCTGCTTCAGCTCCTGTCTGGTTCTTGTGGCCAGTCCTACTTCAGCTCCTGTCTGGCTCCAGTAGCCAGTTCTGCTTCAGCTCCTGCTTGCTTCGGTTCCAGCCTGCTTCAGTCCCTGCCTGTCCGCTCCAGCTCCAGTTGCTGTGATCTCCTAAGTCCCAGCGGCCAGGCTCCTATGGGTTCCTCCGGGGGGAGTACCGGCTTCCAGGTTGAATCACCTAAGTCCCAGCGGCTGGGCTCCTACGGGCTCCTCCTGGGGGAGTTCCAGCTTCCAGGGTGAAGCTCTCGTCCAGTTCCTGCCTGGTACCCGCCTCCTGACTTGTCACTCACTAGAGACTATAGTACACCTCTTCCCAGTCTCTCACAGGTCGGCCCAAGGGTCCACTAAACAGCTCACTCACAACATTTAGACTAATCTATAGGAGAAGAACTTCCTGGTAAGGAGTTTTTGCCTATGAGAAAAGCTGAAAGCTGTTTGGGTTGGAAAAAAACATATGATAATCCTTGATGTTTAACAACATTTTCAAGGGAATTTTAGTAAGAACATAGCTCCAATTTCTAGAACTCTAGGTCTTAATAGCAGAAACTGTTTTCTCCTTTTTTGAGTGGCCTTTGAAAGGTCAGGAAATATATTAACGTTATTGCCCAGAAAACTCTGTGATCTATGCCGGAAAAACATTTTTAATGTCCATTCTTTATCCGCTTCAAGCAGGAATGAGACCACTGAGTTAGCAGGGGTAATCTGATCTTGCTGGGAAGTTTCCAAAATTTCCGTTAAATTTAGCTGTAGAGAATCAGTTGGAGGAATAATCTTACTTTCTTTATCCTCTATACCTTTTCATTCTTTACTACCTGGTATATAATAAATACTTGATAATATTGGCAAGACTTGTTCTGGAATTTTTAAAATTTCTAAAGTATTTTTTCCACATCTCTTTTGGAGATACATACTGACTTTTAGGGAAATTAATAAACCGTACGTTTCTCCCTTTTAACACATTTTCCATATTTTCTAATCTATTAGTCAGTATACAATTATCCTTCATTAATGTGTTCTGCAATATTTTATTACCCTCCAGATCTAGTTTAATTTTTGTAATGCTCTCTTTTTCTACAGTCATTTCCTTTTCCATATTCTTAATTTGTGTGTCCATTTTTCCCAAATATGTATATACTGGAGCCATCTGTTTTTAGATATTTGAATTTAATGTCTGAATAGCGTCCCAAATAGAATCCAGTGAAATGGCAGTTGGTTTTATCAAGTCCACTTTCATTTACTGTGGGAACACATAATCCTTACCCAGTTTCTTCTCAGATACCGTGCTTCTAATTTCACCCCCAATAGATGTTGGAAATATAGAGAAGTTAGATACATCCTGTGATGTTTTTTCCCCCTGGTCCAATGGTAACCGGTTATCACCCAACTCCACTAGTTCAGGGGCTTGAATTATAGACCTCTTCTCTGCAGGGTTACTTGGGGGTGTCCGTTCTACCAGGGATAAGGTGGTATATGACTCAGGAGAAGGGTCAGGTAAATCTTTCTCCTTTCCCTCACTCAGCGAGATTTCACCCGGTTTCAATGTACCTCGATGTACGTGTGCATCCATCGGGCCTAGCGTAGAAGTAAGAGCTCCCGGATGGGCCTCTTTCTCTTTGACCCTCCTCTTTCTTACTGAATGAGGCATATAAACTCTATATTATAAAAAAAACTGTGCCTTCTGGCTCTACTCACGTAACACCAGTGCTTCAAAAAAAACTTGGATCTCTTATGAGTGGAGATAATTGGGAGGGAAAACACTTATTCAAAATCAAAGTCCAGGAAATGTTTTCAAAGCCGCGTGCCCGTTTGGAGCACACTGCTTAGGCAGTGCGCCGGCATTGGCTGCACGCTGCAGGAGGGTTGGCTTTGAGGCTTCTCAGCCGGACCCTCGTTGATGACATATGAGGAAGTAATTAGCTAGCTGTGCCGTGCTCACCGTCAGGGACTGGCTTCCCAGCTTCTCCCCCCGGAATAGCTGCTGTAATCCACCACCAGCCACATAAGTGCCTCTCCCTTCTCCACCTCAGGGAGGAACTGCTAGGGGGCCTTGCCTCAGCAATGGGTCTCCTGCCTAGTAGCTGTGAGTGTTGCTCCTGTGTTCATGGTTGTCCTGCATTCCTGTTTGTTCCTGAGTTCCCAATTGTTCCTGTGTTCCAGCCTCACCCAACCTTATCTTGCCCTGCTGTCTCGTTCAATGGCTCCTGTGTGAGGACAGGCAGGAGCTGGATACAGGCAGGACTGGAGACAAGAACTGGGATCAAGAACAGGCCAGAGACAAAGGACAAGGGCAAGTCCTGGGAAACAGACAAGGAACTGAACTGGATTGGGCAGTACAGAACAAGGACAGGATAAGACAAGACAAGACTAGACAAGGACTGGACATGGACAGGAATTAGACAAGGACTAGACAGAATAGACAACTATAAATAGGAAAGCTCCACAAGGCATAAGGCTGACTAGGCAATCCTAGAAGGCCTGAAGGCTGCAAGGCTGGACAAGAAAGCCCACAAGGACACTGAGCAAGGAAGGAAGGCCTGGAAAGCTGCAAAGCAAGGTCAGAGTGCCTGGAAGGATGCAGAGCAAGGCTATAAGGCCTGGAAGGGCCCCAATAAAGGCAAGTATGCAGGCCTGGGATGACACAGAGAAAATTAGGAGGCCACGGTAGGTCACAAGGTAAGATAGAAGGCCGAGGTAGGCTAGAAGACAGGAAAACCAGGCAAGGAAGTACAGATAGCCAGGCAAGGAGCCAAAGTGTTTCAATGAAGAGTCACCAAGATACTGGGTTAAATAGGCTGGGTTAAGTTGGCCTTGAGAAGAGGCATCAGGTGATCAGTGAGGAGGTAAATTGCACAGCTGTGAGCAGTGCTTACTGAGGATCTCTGTTGGAGGAGAGGCTGTGCAGCAGGTGGAACCATAATACCTAGCCAGGGACTCCCTGAAATTCTCTGAGCCAGGGATAGCAGGGTTCTTACAGAAAGACATCTCAAAAGATGACTCTAAAATCCTTTAAGCAACCCCTTGGACTAGGACCAGAAAAGTGCTTGCCCACACTCAGTGTAGGGCACTAAGCCTGAAAGAATAGGGGAACAAACTTAACTCAGAAAAACACTCCTTTTCCTCTGACTACAACAAAAATGCCACACCTTAGCTATGATCCAGGCTGCTTTTATACCAGTAGGAGGCTAGCTATTCCAACAACCTCTAAAGTGATACTGTTCCAAGAAAGGTTCACACTCCCTCTTCTACCTATCTCCTTATCCTAGGGCCATATAGCGGTGATTCCCAAAGGGTCACCACATTTAAAAAAAAATGCCATTTAACCAATATCTTTGAAGTTATCTGCTTAAAATAGCAGGTTATCTGGACACACAAGGCTGGACATCCTTAAAACCAAGCAAATTAAATTAAAGCAAAGCTGGTTAAGCGAAAATATTCAGCGGAACATTTTTCTCACTGAATATCAGGACAAGTTATCTGGCTACCTTTAACCAGATAACGTCTCCGTTGCCAGCTTACTGAATATACACCCCTGTATGCCTGGATCAGAGATTTTAAAGGATTAATAAATCCTGTTAATGCATAGGTTTCAGGTGCAGCTAAGGTCTAGCTGTTAGAACTAATTAAAATCACCCAGCACAATAAAATC
Organism: Rhinatrema bivittatum; assembly: GCF_901001135.1. Lineage (NCBI taxonomy): Eukaryota > Metazoa > Chordata > Amphibia > Gymnophiona > Rhinatrematidae > Rhinatrema > Rhinatrema bivittatum. Next base: position 177,787,332 of record NC_042615.1, read on the forward strand.
ACTCAATGCACAATAAAGTTCTGCAATTTGTTGCCAGAGGATGTGGTTAGTGCAGTTAGTGTAGCTGGGTTCAAAAAAGGTTTGGATAAGTCCTTGGAGGAGAAGTCCATTAACTGCTATTAATTAAGTGTTCTTAGGGAATAGCCACTGCTATTAATTGCATCACATTTTAAGGAACTTAAACTTTCTTAAGCAGTTTCACCGTTGATAACCATATAAGGGAAACAAATGCAGAAAGCAATCCAGCAGCAAGATGTGGGCTATCTAGTATGTTGCTGGAGGTTAGGATCAATGCTATTTATTTATTTAAGCTTTAATAAGTACTACATCAGATTCAGCTTCAAGCATGGTACAAGCCCAATCTATAAAAATAGATTGGGCTTGTACAATAACTACATACAATTCCAACAAACTCCCTCCCACCCCCCTCACCCCCCAAGACTATTAAGTAAAATAGTTGGGGAACAACTCAAAGATATAGCTCCCAAAACACTGCCTCCCACCGCAAAATAGTAACGTAAGGATTAATATTAAAAAGATTTTAACTTCCAAAACTCAAAACAGAACTGATTACCTTCCAGGAACTAAAAGTAAAACCTGAAACCCGTGACTACTGAAAGCCTGTGCAAAAAGCCAGGCTTTGAGTATTTCAGGAAAAGTTAAGTAATTCAGTTGCACCCAGTATGGCACTAGAATTGCATTCCACATAGCTGGACTGACATTAACAAAAGCTCTGTGTCTCCTGGAGAGCAGTTTTGCTCCTACCAAGTCAAGGGTAGCAACTACTGTCAGTTATGCAGATCAAAGCGATCTGACTGGGCAATAAGCTATTAGAAAGTCTACCAGATACTTGGGGATACCTTGGTATACAGCCCTAAACATTACATAAAAGCAAGGTAATTTTCAAACAGCTCACATATGGGCAAAGTTTGCATGTGCATTGTTCACACCACAGACCTTACTGAGTATTTTCAAAGGAAACTTGACCAAGGATATACAGACGTACAGTCACATAAAGTTACAAACCTTATACTTATGTGCTTACTTTTTAAAATAAGAAAGTATGCACATAAGTGCCAACTCTCCCCAAAATCCACCCCAGAAATCCTCTATTTGGTTTGTGTAAAAGTATGAATGTAATTGGGGTTGCACACGTAAAAGCACTGAGCCTGGGTCAGTTTTAGACTTGCTACTAACATGTATAAATCTGGGTTTAATGCACATAAACGGCTTTGAAAACTCCCCCAACATTTCAAACAAAACTCTTTGCAATATAGGTGACCAGTACAATTGCAAAAGTAAGAGCTACATATTCTGAAATGTAACAGTAATCTGGCCGTGGTTTTTGCACTACTTCCAGATGTTTGCTGACTGTTTTTGGCAATCCCTGATACAGAGCACTACAAGAGTCTAATTTGCTAGAAACTAAAGCATGGAGAACTGAAGTGAGATTGCCAGAATGCAAAAATGGCCAAATACAAATTATTACTAATTCTGCAAATTAAAAAAAAGTACCCCAAACTACCAGACTAATTTCTTCTGCATTTAAAGGGAGGACTGAGGAGTCAAGTACCCCCCCCCCCCCCCCAACTTGTAACTGGTTCCTTTGGTTGTAATGCCTATAATAGTAAGCAAAGCTGATAAAACTCTCTTAAGCCCAGTCAACCATAATGGCCCTTTGTCAGGAATTAAGTTTAGCTTATTATGCCCAACCAATTAGCAACTACAGATGGTTTTCAGAATAGCACCAATCTGATCATTGGAAATAGTCATTCAGAGTTGGACGTCATCAGCACAAATATGATACCCTGCCTCGTGGTCAAAAATGATTGAAAAATGAGGTTTGAGTAGGCATTACAAAGAAGAAGAGAGAGAGAACAGAACCCTCTGCTTCTCCCCAGCATAGGCAATGGGACTGAAAAATATCCCATCCAAAAAACCATCTGACTCCTCCAAGTAACACATAAATATATCCATTTAAGATCCTTAGCCCTGATCCCCAATGATTGGTTAAAGGCAGCCTATAATCAATTGTATTGAAAACTGCTGATAAATCAAGAAACATCAGTAGAGCATCCACTCCTCTAACAGTAGTCATTCAAATATTGCTAATAGTATACACTAGGACTGACCATAGTAGGACAACAGGATTAAAAAAAAGTTTGGATAAGTTTCTGGAGGACACAAGAATCGTCTCCAAAAGTGATAAATTCAAGTTATAAGTACCTAGCAGATCCCAAAAAACTGGATTTGCTATCTTGCTGGTTACTCTCAAGATTGAGTGATGGCTTTTCCAAATGAACCTGGCTAGTTTACGGACTTTTTCTCCAGGAACTTACACAAACCCCTTTTAAACCTTGCTAAGTTAAATGTCTTGAAATTGTCTTCTGGTAACAAATTTATAGCTTGATTGTGTGTTGAGTGAAAAAAGTAATTCATCCCATTTGTTTTAAAACTGCTACCCAAGAAAGAGATCTAAGCGTCATAGTGGATAACACATTGAAATCATCGGTTCAGTGTGCTGCGGCAGTCAAAAGAGCAAACAGAATCTTGGGAATTATTAGAAAGGGAATGGTGAATAAAACGGAAAATGTCATAATGCCTCTATATCGCTCCATGGTGAGAACGCACCTTGAATACTGTGTACAATTCTGGTCGCCGCATCTCAAAAACAATATAATTGCGATGGAGAAGGTACAGAGAAGGGCGACCAAAATGATAAAGGGAATGGAACAGCTCCCCTATGAGGAAAGACTAAAGAGGTTAAAACTTTTCAGCTTGGAGAAGAGACGGCTGAGGGGGGATATGATAGAGGGGTGTTTAAAATCATGAGAGGTCTAGAATGGGTAGATGTGAATCGGTTTTTTACTCTTTCGGATAATAGAAAGACTAGGGAGCACTCCATGAAGTTAGCATGTGGCACATTTAAAACTAATTGGACAAAGTTCTTTTTCACTCAACACACAATTAAACTCTGGAATTTGTTGCCAGAAGATGTAGTTAGTGCAGTTAGTATTAGGGATGTGAATCGTGTGCCCGATCGTCTTAACGATCGGGTTCGGCTAGAGGGAGAAAAAAATCTGATCGGTGGTGATGTGAATTGGAATTGGTTCCGATTCACATCGTTAATTTTTTTTTAGTGAGGCCTGATCCTTACCTTCCCCCACCCTCCTGAACCCCCCCCCCCCAAAGCTTTTTACAAGTACCTGGTGGTCCAGTGGGGGCGCGGGGACCGATCTCCTGCTCTCGGGCCATTGGCGCCATTTTGGCTGCCACTCAAAAAAACAACCAACTCGACCCTTTAAAAATGACCCCTTAGCTTCCCTCACCCTCCCGAGCCCCCCAAAACTTTTTAAAATTACCTGGTGGTCTAGTGGTGGGCCCGGGAGCGATCTCCCGTTCTCGGGCCGTTGGCTGCCACTCATAAAGATGGTGCCGATGGCCAGCCCCTGTCACATGGTAGGAGCACTGGATGGCCGGCACCATCTTTACGATGGCGGTGGCCATCTTTAAAGATGGCGGCGCCCATCTTTACGATGGTGGCGGCCAACTTTAAAGATGGCGCTGGCCAGCCAGTGCTCCTACCATGTGACAGGGGCTGGCCAATGGCACGGATACCCTGTCACATGGTAAGGGCAAAGGGCCATCGGCGCCATCTTTATGAGTGGCAGCCGACGGCCCGAGAACGGGAGATCACTCCTTGGACCACCACTAGACCACCAGGTAATTTTAAAATGTTTTGGGGGGCTTGGGAGGGTGGGAGAAGCTAAGGGGTCATTTTTAAAGGGTTGGGTGGGTTGTTTTTTTTATCGGGCCATCGGCGCCATTTTTGAGAGGCAGCCAAAATGGCGCCGATGGTCCGAGAGCGGGAGATCGGAGAGTGGAATAGACTTAGTTTTTGGGTACTTGCCAGGTTCTTATAGCCTGGATTGGCCACTGTTGGAAACAGGATGCTGGGCTTGATGGACCCTTGGTCTGACCCAGTATGACATGTTCTTATGTTCTTAAGTATGGCATGTTTGTACAACATGTTAATTTCATAGGAGTATTCCCTAATCTTAATACTATTTAGAAAGGTTAATCACTGGCCTCTATTTACCTGTTCCACCCCATTCATGATTTTATAAACCTCTATCATATCTCCTTTCAGTCTTTTTTCTCCAAGCTGAAGAGTTCTAACCTGTTTAACCTATCTTCATAAGGGAACCATTCTATCCCTTATAACATTTTTGTTGCCTTTCACTGTACCTTTTCTAGTTTTTCTTTATGTTTTTTGAGATAGGATGACCAGAACTTCATACATTATTTAAAACATAAATTAATACAGAAGCATTATGATATTCTCTTCTTAACTACTATTTCTTTCTGAATCAATCCTAACATTCTGTTTGCTTTTTTTGACCACTGCTACACACTGAGCTGAGAATTAATTATAGAACTTTACATTAGAATAAGCATCTCTACTCCCTGGCAACCATAATTAACTAACAATTCAACAATATTAAGATGCAGACAGCAGCCATCTCAAGTTCTCCCTCCTGGGCACATGTACCTGAATATATATCCTTAGTGTGAGAGGATACTGCATCAGCTGGCTGAAAGGTACCAGTAACCAAATATTTTTTTACTACATCATGGTGGGCCTCTCTTTTCAAGCTATGTTGCTTCTCCAGTCTTTTACTGGCAGCTGGCATCCTAAGTAGAGATGTGCTTCGTTTTTTTCTGCCGGGTCGTTTTTTGACTCGGATACTTCGTGGTAAATTTCGGGTTTCCTCGTTTCATTTTTTTGAAAAACGAAACGAGGAAACCCGAAACCGGGCCAAAAAACGAAACGGCAAAGGAAGCTTAAAAAAAACCCACCCCAAGCATTTAAAATCATTTTTTTACATACATACACTACCCCCCCCCCCCATCCCGATCCCTCCCCAAGACTTACGAAGTACATCCCTAGTGGTCCAGCGGGGTCCCGGGTTCCATTTGCCCTCCGTGCCCGTGCTACTGCAAGCCGTGCTCTTTAAAATGGTGCCGCATAGCCTCTGAACTACCATGTCACAGGGGCTACCGGCGCCATTGGTCAACCCCTGTCACATGGCCATCGGCGCCATCTTGTGCTCCTATCATGTGACTGGAGCTGACCAATGGCGCCGAAAGCCTCTGTGACATAGTATGGGCAAAGGCTATCGGCGCCATTTTGATTACTGGCAGCCGACAACGAAATCGCTTTCGGACCCCCGCTGGACCCCCAGGGATTATTGGCAAGCCTTGGGGAGGTCAAGAGCCCCCTCCTGACCCCCCCAAGGCTTGCCAATAATCCCTGGGGGTCCAGCGGGGGTCCGGGAGCGATTTCGTTGTCGGCTGCCAGTAATCAAAATGGCGCCGATAGCCTTTGCCCATACTATGTCACAGAGGCTTTCAGCGCCATTGGTCAGCTCCAGTCACATGACAGGAGCACAAGATGGCGCCGATGGCCATGTGACAGGGGCTGACCAATGGCGCCGGTAGCCCCTGTGACATGGTTGTTCAGAGGCTATGCGGCACCATTTTAAAGAGCACGGCTTGCAGTAGCACAGGCACGGAGGGCAAATGGAACCCGGGACCCCGCTGGACCACCAGGGATGTACTTCGTAAGTCTTGGGGAGGGATCGGGATCAAGGGGGGGGGTGTTGTATTATAGTTAATGTAAATGTTTGGGGTGGTTTTTAATTTAAAAAAAAAAAAAATTGTGCCCCTCTCCCCAGGCAAACCTGAAAAACAAAATTTCCCCGAAATTCAAGGAAAATTCTTTTCGGGTTTCGGGGCCTCCGAAACAAAAACGAAGTAGGAAATTTCGGGTAATTTCCTATTTCGGGCAAAAAACGAACCACATCTCTAATCCTAAGTGCAGGAGATCGCTCCTGGACCCCTGCTGGACCACCAGGGACTTTTGGAAAGTCTTGGGGGACCCTCCTGACCCATCCAAGACTTGCCAAATGTCCCTGGTGGTCCAGCGGGGGTCCGGGAGCGATCTCCTGCACTCGGGCCATCGGCTGCCAATAATCAAAATGGCGCCGATAGCCTTTGCCCTTACTTGATGGCTGGGGGAAGGTAAGAGCCTGCTTACCTTCCCCCAGCCATCAACAAGGTGAGCCGCGCAGGGGGGAAAAAGGGAGGAAGGAAGGAAAACAAAAAAAGCAAAAAGTGAGTAGATACCTCACGGAGAGCCTCGCGTTGGGGAGCCGCGCCTCCAAGGAGACTCCGGGCCAATCAGAGGGCGGATACAGCCCTTTAAATCTGCAAGCAAGCCCCGGCGGTGGCCTTTTTGATGCGCACTCACCCCCAACAGCCTCCTCTTCTCTCCTTTCCCCTGCCGAGGCTCACGCGGTCGGCGCGGCCCACTCGGGGCGAGAGCCTGCTTACCTTCCCCCAGCCATCAACAAGGTGAGCCGTGCAGGGGGGAAAAAGGGAGGAAGGAAGGAAAACAAAAAAAGCAAAAAGTGAGTAGATACCTCACGGAGAGCCTCGCGTTGGGGAGCCGCGCCTCCAAGGAGACTCCGGGCCAATCAGAGGGCGGATACAGCCCTTTAAATCTGCAAGCAAGCCCCGGCGGCGTCGCTCACCCAGCGTCGCGCGCCCGAAGGGGCACGACCTAAGGGGCCTGCCCCTTAGTGCGCCCCTTTTTGAGCCCAAGGAAGTAAGACTAAGGTCCTTTCGTGAAAGTCTGTCTCCCTTCAGCTTTGATACTTGCCAGTCACAACCAACATACTTACTCCCCCTCCAGCACTCATCCAGCCTCCTCCAGTCTCCTCCAGCATTCGTCAGCACTCATCCAGCATTCATTCAACCTCCTCCAGTCTCCTCCAGTCTCCTCCAGCATTCATCCAGCATTCATTCAACCTCCTCCAGCCTCCTCCAGCAATCATCCAGTCTCCTCCAGTCTCCTCCAGCATTCGTCAGCACTCATCCAGCATTCATTCAACCTCCTCCAGCCTCCTCCAGCACTCATCCAGTCTCCTCCAGTCTCCTCCAGTCTCCTCCAGCATTCGTCAGCACTCATCCAGCATTCATTCAACCTCCTCCAGCACTCATCCAGTCTCCTCCAGCATTCGTCAGCACTCATCCAGCATTCATTCAACCTCCTCCAGCACTCCTCCAGTCTCCTCCAGCATTCATCCAGCATTCATTCAACCTCCTCCAGCCTCCTCCAGCACTCCTCCAGTCTCCTCCAGTCTCCTCCAGTCTCCTCCAGCATTCATCAGCACTCATCCAGCATTCATTCAACCTCCTCCAGCACTCATCCAGTCTCCGCCAGTCTCCTCCAGCATTCGTCAGCACTCATCCAGCATTCATTCAACCTCCTCCAGCCTCCTCCAGCACTCCTCCAGTCTCCTCCAGTCTCCTCCAGCATTCATCAGCACTCATCCAACCTCCTCCAGCACTCAACAGCATTCATCCAACACTCATCAAGCCTCCGCTAGCATTCATCTCATCCCCTATCGCTTAACTATACACTATGCTACAGGGATTCCCAATCCCTATTCTTCATCGCAGCTTCCACAACCCAGATAAAGCAACAATGCAATATCTTCCACGCACTTCCAAAACACTCATCCCGATCCTGATCACTCCACTCAGCCAACTCCTAGGTCTCGCTTTATTCTCCCTAACTCTTTTCAACGCACAATCCATCACTAAGAAAACTCTGATCCTCAATGACTACCTCCTGGACGCCAAACCGGACATCTGTGCCATAACGGAAACCTGGCTTAAACCAACTGATATAGCCCTAATAAATCAACTCCCCACGCAGATGTACGACTTCTTTTCCCTCCCTTGACTAAAGAAAAGGGGAGGGGGCCTACTTCTAGCACCAAAAAAGAGCTGAGAGTCTCCCAACTCCCCGTAAAATCAGATTCAAAACTAGAAATAGGCCTCTTCAAAACAACCCAACTACAAATCCTCTTAGTTTACGCCCCTCCAGGACTCCTCGACTCTGATGCCTCCCTCCTAATTGAACTGATTGCAAAACACATTAACCTGGATTCCCCCACCTTGATCCTGGGAGATTTCAACCTTCACATCAACAACACCACACTCACAACCAACTGTGAAGCCTTACTCTCCGCACTTACAGCCATGGGCTTCCAACAGATCATCAACAAGCCCACTCACAAAGCAGGCCACACCCTGGACCTCATTTTCACAAACTCAGGCATCACACACTCATCCCCTCTGGTTTGCACCCCTGTCCCTTGGTCGGATCACTCTCTTATCACCACTACCTTTTCAATAACAGAAACCCATAATATCCAAGCCCCTCAACCCCTGTTCACTTACAGAAGACCCTGCCTCCACCTGGCTAAAGAACTTCCACACCTAAACCTGTCAGATCCCAACTCAGCTCTTTCATCATGGAACAATATCACAGAGAAAATAGCAAATAAATGATGTCCACTTTCAACAAGATCTCTTAATCAAAATTCTCAAAAAAGACAGCCATGGTTCACCAAGGACTTACGGAAACTCAAACAACTCCTCAGAAGAAAGGAAAACTTATGGCGCAAAACCCCTAGCCCCAGCACACTATCCACTTACAAATCTGCTCTCCACCATTACAGGAACTCCACCCTAAAGGCAAAAAGGGATTTTCACGCTCACAGGATTCACGACCTTACCTTCGACGCAAGAGCCCTCTTCTCCTACGTCTCAGAACTAACACAACCTAACACACCCGCCATCCCCAATGAACAAGCACAATCCAAAGCTGACGAACTAGCCAGTTTCTTCCAAAGTAAAATCACCAACCTCTTAACCCTATTACCACCCAGCCCCACTCCCATGACTAGATCCTACCAGCTACTCAACAACAGAATCTCCCTGGATTCTTTTGAACCTACCACCATCTTAGAGATCCAATCCCTGTTAAAGAAAATGAAACCTTCTTCCCATCCCTTCGACATAATACCGACAAAACTACTGTTGCTAATACCTGAAACTATCTCCAAACCACTAGCGGACATTATTAACTGCTCCTTAACACAGGGAATCTTCCCAGATGCCCTAAAAACGGCCTCTCTTAAACCACTACTAAAGAAGCCAGACTTAGATCCCAAGAATCCTAACAACTTCCGCCCAATCTCTAACCTACCTTTTATAGCAAAGATTTTGGAAAAACTGGTTAATTCACAACTCTCCAACTACCTAGAAGATCACGAAATACTACACCCCACACAATACGGATTTCGCAAGGCTTTAAGCACGGAATCCCTACTCCTATCACTAACAGACCACCTCATCATGGGCTTAGACAAAGGACAATCTTTCCTACTAATTCTACTAGACTTGTCGGCTGCTTTTGACACTGTCAATCATGCCACCCTCCTCAACCGCCTCTCTGACATTGGAATAACAGGCTCTGCTCTCACATGGTTCAAGTCATTCCTTAGTAACAGAGGCTATAAAGTTAAAATCAATGATAAAGAATCACCACGTCACAATTCCTCACAAGGAGTTCCTCAAGGCTCCTCACTATCCCCAACTCTATTCAACATATACCTTCTTCCTCTATGCCAACTATTAACCAACCTGCAACTAAAACATTTTCTATATGCTGACGACGTGCAAATTCTGATACCCATCAAAGAATCTCTCTCAAAAACCCTCAAATACTGGGAAAACTGCCTTCAAGAGATCAACGGACTCCTCGCAAACCTAAATCTGATTCTAAACTCCACCAAAACGGAACTCCTCCTCATCACACCCGAAAACAGCAACCCCCCACCTCAAATTGCTCCAATTAACACCATTGCGACACAAGCAAGAGATCTTGGGGTAATAATAGACAAACACTTGAATCTAAAAACATTTATTAACAATACAACCAAGAACTGCTTTTACAAGCTGCAGGTAATCAAAAGAATGAAACCACTCTTACACTTTCACGACTTCAGAACAGTCCTACAATCAGTAATATTCTCCAAGATAGATTATTGCAATTCTATCTTACTAGGCTTCCCGTCCTCATCTATCAAACCACTCCAGATGCTCCAGAATGCGGCAGCTAGAATCTTGACTAATTCCAGAAGAAGAGACCACATCTCTCCCATTCTAATAAATCTTCACTGGCTACCAATTCACTACAGAATCCTACACAAGTCATTCACTATCATCCATAAATCCATCCACTCACTAGCCCCCCTCAACCTCCAAATCCCCCTCAGACTTCATTCATCATCCAGACCCATCAGAGAAGCATACAAAGGTTCAGTCTGTTCCCCCTACTAAAGCGTCTCACCATATCACACTCAGAGACCGGGCCTTCTCCACAGCGGGCCCTGCTCTTTGGAATTCCTTACCACCTGATCTCAGACTTGAACCTTGCCTGATGACTTTCAGAAAAAGGCTTAAGACTTGGCTATTTAAACAAGCCTTTCCCGAGTCTAATATCCAAGGAGAGATCCTACGACACGCCAACCATACAGACTTTCAGAAAAAGGCTTAAGACTTGGCTATTTAAACAAGCCTTTCCCGAGTCTAATATCCAAGGAGAGATCCTACGACACGCCAACCATACAGATTCTACCACCCATTGAGACTTAACGGGACAATGTAAATACTAACCACAAAGAGACATTACTGCACAATGTAAATAATCTACCTCTGTAAAGTTTATATTTATTCCTATCTATTCTTATTCTCCTTCATTCCCCAGTTCAATGACCTTGTTATATTGCAACTTTTTGCTTCTTCTGCACTGGTTAAATGAACAAAGTTTTCACTCCCCTGTTATCTGTAAACCGGCATGATATGATTGTATCATGAATGCCGGTATAGAAAAGCCTTAAATAAATAAATAAATAAACAAATAAATAAATAAATACTTTGCCACAGGGGCTACCGGTGCCATTGGTCAGCCCCTGTCACATGGTAGGAGCACAAGGTGGTGCTGATGGCCATGTGACAGGGGCTGACCAATGGCACCAGTAGCCCCTGTGACATAGTAGGTCAAAGGCTATCGGCGCCATTTTGAAACCGGCAGTGAGGGTGTGAGATCAGGGGATGGCTATCAGACCCCCCCGCTGGACCACCAGGGAGTTTTGGTAAATCTTGGGGGGGTCAGGAGGGTGGGGGGTTTGTTTAAATTGGGTCCTTTAGACAGCCAAATAATTCGGCGGATTTGGTGTATTCGTGGGGAATCGCGATAAGTTTTGCTTCCCCATGAATACAACGAATATGGCCCTGTTCGTTGCGGATTCCCAATTTGTAGGGAACGAATGCACACCCCTACTAGTGAGTAGAGATGAAGCCTGGCTGGGCTTGTAGTCCCTAAGGAAACTGGAACAGCGATCCCTCAATAGCCAGTATTCAAAATGGCACCTATCGCCTTTCCCTCACTATGTCACAGGGACGCCCCCAAAACTTGCCAAAAGTCCCTGGCAGTCCAGCGGGGGTCCTGGAGTGATCTCTTGTACTCAGGGCGTTGGCTGCCTGTATTCAAAATGGCGCTGATAGCCTTTGCCCTTACTATGTCACAGGGGCTACCGGTGCCATTGGTCGGTCCCTGTCACATGGTAGGAACACAAGATGGCGCCGATGGCCATGTGACAGGGGCTGACCAATGGCACCGGTAGCCCCTGTGACATAGTAAGTCAAAGGCTATTGGTGCCATTTTGAAACCGCAGCCAAGAATGTGAGTGTAGGGGATGGCTCCCGGACCCCCTGCTGGACCACCAGGGAGTTTTGGTAAGTCTTGGGGAGGTCAGGAGGGTGAGGGTTTGTATTTAATTTAACTTAAGTGGGGAAACAAATAGGAATCAAGTATTAATGTATTGGGGTGCCATATGGCCGAATGCAACGTATCTGCCCCCCCCCCCAACGAATCCAAATCCCGAATGCAACGTATGGCATCCCTCTGCACATCCCTACTCACTACTGCCACCTCCGGTGGCTTCTCAACTCTGTTTAATAAAAGATAATTCTGTGTTGTGTGTCCTAAAGCTGAGCCTGACCTGTGGCCCCCCACGGGACTTCCCCCCGTGGGCGTGGTCATCTGCCACAGGTCCACTCAAACCTTACAAACAATAACAGATTGCTAACTCCATGGCTCAATGCCCTGCAGGCCATTCTGGGCCTGGACCTGTGCATTTCGGAACAGCAAGACGCATTGGAGAAACTGATTTCAGCGTTTCATGAGCTACACGCACAGAAGACCCAAGGCGCAACTTCCAGTAATGAAGGTCAGTTACCTGAAGTAACTTTAAAGACTGCTGTACCGCTGACTTCTCCTGTTAGTTTCTCGGGAGAGATTCAGAAGACCAGGAGTTTTCTAAACCAGTGCTGCATGCATTTTGCATTACAGTCTTCTCACTTCCCCACAGCTTTTGCCAAGATTACTTACATTCTATCTTATCTTGATGGAAGGGCCTTGTCTTGGGCCTCTACACTGTGGGAACACAATGATATTATTTTGCAGGATATAGATGGATTTTTGGACTTATTCAAATCTGTTTTCGATGATCCTGCCCGAGAGACCATTGCCGGTTCTGCTCTGGTGGATCTGAAGCAAGGCAACCAACCACTGGCTGATTTTGCGATAGAGTTTAAGACTCTTGCTACAGAACTCTGCTGGGACCCCAAATGCCTGAAAACTCTCTTCTTCAGAGGCCTGGATACTCACTTGAAAGATGAGCTGGCCGCTCATGAAACACCTGACTCGCTGGATGAACTAGTGGCTTTGGCTACTAGGATCGACCACTGGCTTTGTGATAAGGTGAAAGAACTCTGGCCTAATAGAGGACCATGTTAGAAGGAGGCTAGTGTTAAACCTGCACCTCGGATGGTTCCAGTAATTCCTGTTGCCAGTAGAGATGAACCGATGCAACTTGGTCGCAGTCATTTGACTTCTAAAGAGAGAAGACTTCGGAAGAGGCATGGTCTGTGTATGCCCAATTCGTCCGGTAAATGGACGGGCCTAAGTCCTGCAGGAGGACTGTTCTTAGGCCTTAGTACACCCTCTCCTCCGCTCTCTCTCCCAGTCTCCTTGATCTGCAGACCATCTGAGTTTCAAACTCTTGCCCTGGTAGATTCAGGGGCAGGAGGCAACTTTATTCTTCGACGCCTAGTGGAACATTTGAGGATCCCCCTCGTCACTTTGAAGGTTCCACTTCTCCTATCTTCCATCGATGGGGAGCCCTTACCAGGTGATGTGACTTGCCAAACTTTACCGGTAACTCTTCGCACCGGAGCTCTCTATACCGAGTCAATTCCCTTCTTTGTGTTAGAGAAGGCCATGCACCCTATCATCCTGGGGTTACCCTGGTTGCAGTCGCATCAACCCCAATTTGACTGGGCATCCTTGGAACTCTCCCGCTGGGGCCCAGGTTGTCATGGAAAGTGCCTTAAGGAGATTGCTTCTGTCATCTGCATGCCTACAACTCCAGTGATGCCGGGACTGCCGCCCCAATACGCATCTTTCAGTGATGTGTTTTCCAAAGAAGCTGCTGACATTCTTCTTCCACATAGGTCCTATGACTGTGCCATAAAACTGAAACCCAATACGGAACCTCCTAAAGGACGTGTCTATCCACTCTCAGTGATTGAGAACAAGGTGATGTCCGAATACCATCGAAGAGAATATACAGTAGGGGTTTATTAGACCATCGGAGTCTCCAGCCGGGGCAGGCTTCTTCTTTGTGGGGAAGAAGGACAGTACCTTACGTCCTTGTATCGATTACCGAGGTCTGAACGAGATCACGATTAAAGACCGCTATCCCCTGCCTTTAATCTCAGAGCTATTTGACCGCCTTCAGGGGGCCAAAATATTCTCAAAATTTGACCTGAAGGGGGCCTACAACTTAGTTTGCATTCGCAGTGGTGACGAATGGAAAACAGCCTTCAACACTCGAGACGGCCATTTTCAGTACTTAGTAATGCCCTTCGGCTTCTGCAACGCGCCCGCTATATTTCAGAACGTGATGAACGACATCTTGCTGGACCTGTTATACAAGAGTGTTGTGGTATACCTGGATGATATCCTGGATGATATCCTGGATGATATCCTGGATGATATCCTGGATGTTGGATGTTGTGGTATACCTGGATGGTATACCTGGATGATATCCTGATATTTTCTCAGGATCTAGAGGATGTCAAGCAAGAACTACGCCGACTCTGTGAACACCAGCTCTACGCTAAACTATTCAAGTGCAAATTTCATAAAGACTCCGTGCCTTTTCTTGGCTATATCGTGTCTAAAGATGGCTTCCAGATGGACCCTTAAAAGCTAGAGAGTATCAAAAATTGGACCCAACCTACCAGCCTGAAGGCCCTGAGATGATTTTTGGGGTTTACCAACTATTATAGAAGCTTTTTAAAGATCTATTCTTCTTTAACAGTACCCTTGACCGCAATGAACCGCAAGGGTGCCAACGCTTCAAAATGGTCTGTGGAGGCCATTTCCGCTTTTAGAAATTAAAGACTGCCTTTTCCATGGAACCATGCTTGCGGAATCCTGACCCCAACAAGCCATTTATCGTAGAAGTTGACACTTCGGATGTCGGCATGGGTGCTGTATTGAGCCAAACTGGAGACTCTAAATCCTTACGTCCCTGCTCTTTCTTCTCATGACGTTTCTCCCCGGCAGAGAAGAACTATGGAATCGGAAATAAAGAGCTCTTGGCTATTAAGCTAGCATTCAAGGAATGGTGGCCTTGGCTCGAAGGCACTCAACATCAAATAACCGTATTCACGGACCATAAAAATCTAGAGAATCTCCGCCATGCACACCGTCTTAACCACAGACAAGCCAGATACTCCTTATTCTTCAATCATTTTGACTTTGTGCTTAAATATCACCCCGGAAACAGAAATACCAGAGCTGATGCCTTGTCATGCTCCTTTCTCTCGGAGGATGTGCCTGAAGAACCTCAGCACATAATTGACCCGAAGAAAGTCATCTTGGCGACTACACATTCTGTGCCCGCTGGTAAGACCATCATGCCTAAACACCTCAGGAAGAAAGTGCTCTTTTGGACGCATGATTCCAAGCTGGATGGCCATCCTGGTCTAGGCTGCACCCTGCTCAAGATCCAGAAGTTCTATTGTGGCCTACTATCAAGAAAGATACCCTATCCTACGTGGCATCTTGTACCAACTGTGCCAAATACAAACCTGCATCTGGACAACCGTGGGGATTGCTGCAACCACTGCCAGTTCTGGAACAGCCCTGGTCACAAATCGCTACTGACTTTGTAGTCGATTTACCCCTATTTGGAGGAATGAATACCATCTGGGTAACAGTTGATTGCTTCAGCAAGATGGCCCATTTTGTGGCGCTGCCTGGCTTACCTTCAGCCATGGAGCTTGCAAAGCTCTTCATATCACACATTTTTCACCTTCACGGCCTACCAAGACACATTGTTCCAGACCGAGGATCTCAATCCACGGCAAGATTCTGGAGGGCCTTGTGCAAGTTATTCAACATCTCTCTAGACTACACTTCAGCCTATCATCCGCAATTAAATGGCCAAACAGAACGGATGAATAGAACCTTAAAACAGTTCATTCAAGCCTACGTGAGTTGCCATCAGAATAACTGGGCTGAACTGTTACCTTGGGATGAATTTGCCATCAATTCTAATCCAGCAACATCAACTGGATCAACACCTTTTGAAGTGGTATATGGATGCTCTCCAACACCGCCACTTCCACTGAAGCTCTCAGTGACGTGCCCAGCAGCTTAATCTACTGCTGATGAAATCCATAACCTGTGGACTCAGACGAAAGACATGCTAGTTAAAGCGAGTGACCATGCTAAGAAGTTTTATGATGCTCACCATTCTCAAATGCCTGTTTTCAAACCCGGTGACAAAGTCTGGTTATCTACCAAACATCTCAGACTGAAGTTACCCTCCACTCGTTTTGCTCCTCACTACATTGGATCATTTCCAATCCTCCAACGTCTTGGCAACATCACTTACAGTCTGAAGCTACAACCCAGATTAAACATCCACACTTTTCACGTTTCACTCTTGAAACCTCTCATACTCAGTGAATTATCTTCCAAGACTCAGGAATCACCTACCATCAATGCAGAAGATGACCTAGAATTTAAGGTCAAAGAGATTCTTGATGTCCGAAGACGAGGCAAAACACTTGAATACCTTCTTTCTTGGGAAGGTTTCGGCCCCGAAGAAAACTCTTGGTAGCCTCAGGCTAACATCCTTGATAAAGAGATGCTCCGTCAATTTCATCTTGTGCATCCTTTGAAGCCTAAATCTGGTACCCGCAGAGGAGACTGCCCTTTGAAGGGGGGTACTGTTATGTCGCTGTCCGACGTCTCCACTCCGCCCTCCTTACCTCTTTGGTGAATTCTCCCGCGGTTGATGGACATCTGGCTGCCGCGGCGTCTGCCTGCCATCCTCTCCGGCGTCCCCAGCCTGGCTTAGGCGCTGCATCCCGCCATGTTGTTCAGCTACCATAGGGCATGCGCGCTGCATGGCCCTGCTTCTTATTCCTTCTTTGGCGCAAACCTCAGGGGCGTCCCCCAGTAATGATGTCACACATCCCAGATACAAAAGCCTACTCTGTTTGCTAGCTATTCAAGTTAGCAAGGGGACTCCTTTTGGATGGGATTTGCTCTCCGTACCTAGCTACTCTGCCTCTCCTTATTTGGACTTACTCTATCGGGGTACCCGCTCCTTGGGGGCCTCTCTCTTTTCTTTCAGGTCGCTGTATGGAACCGGTATTTGCTCCTCGAGGGCCCATGTTCCCGGACTTGCTGCCTGAGCTCACTTCTGCTTGAAGAACCCGCTGCCTACACCATCAGTGAGTTCCAATCTATATTCTCTCAGAGCTATTCCTGGAACCAGGTACTCGCTTCTTGAGGGCCTGCCTCTATTCCAGTGTCTGTGTTACCTTCCGGGAGAAACCACTGTGTGAGTAATCTACCAACGAAGCTCTATCCCAGAACCCTGTGTATGCTCCACTGTAGTCACTATCTCAGTTTCTCTCCACTACAGCACAGCTATTGAGGGATCACTGTTCCAGTTTCCTGAGGGACTACAAGCCCAGCCGGGCTTCATCTCTACTCACTACTGCCACCTCTGGTGGCTTCTCAACTCTGTTTAATAAAAGATAATTCTGTTTTGTGTGTCCTAAAGCTGAAACTGACCTGTGGCCCCCCACGGGACTTCCCCCCGTGGGTATGGTCATCTGCTATAGTGTCCAAGGGTCTACCCAAAACCTTACAAACAATAACAGTTCCTTTAGTGGAGTATTGACTCAAGACCTCTCCTGCTCTGATAGCGGATGCGTCGACTTTGACGATGAAGGGATGGTTAGGATCTATATGAAGTAGACATAGACTGGTATAGAAGGCTTCTTTCAAGGCGTGGAATGCTGACTGGGCCTTGGGACTCCACACTCGGAAGTCACATCCCTTCCTAGTCATGGCGCTGAGTGGAGCGGCCAGAGAGGAATAATTAGCGATAAAGTTTCGATAGTAGTTGGAAACCCAAGGAATCTTTGTAGGGCACAGAGGCCCACTGGTTAAGGCCAATCTTGAATACCCTGGAGTTTATCGGGGTCCATGGTGAAGCCACGGTTGGAAATGATGTAGCCTAAAAATGGAAGACTGGGTTATTCAAAAATACTCTTCTCTAATTTTGCATAGAGGTGATGGTCTCTGTGACGTTGGAGGACTGTTTGGACGTGTGAATGAAGGGACTTTAGGTCTTTTGAGAATATTAGTATGTCATCCAGATATATCACGACAAATTATAAAAGGTCCAGGGGTGTTGCAAAGCCCGAAGAGCATTACTACATACTCGTAATGGCCATCTCTTGTGTTGAAGGTGGTCTTCCATATGTCTTCTGGTTGTATTCGTATAAGGTTATTCACCCCTCGGAGATCCAATTTCGTAAAGATTTGTGCGCCCTGCAGAAGATCAAATAGTTCACTAATAAGCAGCAGTGGATAACGGTCCTTATGAGTTACTGCGTTCAACCCTCTGTAGTCTATGCAAGGTCTCAAGCTGCCGTCCTTCTTCTTTATGAAGAAGAACCCGGCTCCTTCCGGGGAATTAGAGGGTCTAATGAATCCTTTATCCAAATTCTCCTTGATGTACGCTGACATGGCTTTTGTTTCAGGAAGTGAAAGGGGATATGTTCTGCCCTTGGGAGGCATGATTCCAGGTAATAGTTCTATGGGGCAGTTAAAATCTTGGAGTGGAGGCAGGATGACCGTGTTTTGTTTGGAAAACACATCTTTGAATTCCGAGTATGGGGTAGGTAACCCAGGAAGGGTTGTAGTTTTTAGAATGGTTTTGACATTGAGGGCCCCACTGAGTTAGATGCAGGGATTACCAGTCAAAGTGGGGTGCATGTAACTGGAGCCAGGGAAGTCCAAGGACTACGGGGTGCATGGACTGTTTCAGGATAAAGAGATAGATTTCCTCGTCATGGAGGGTTCCAACGGTGAGGCAAATGGTCATGGTACAGTGTGTGATATGACCGGGAAGATGCTCTCCCTGGATCTAGGTGATACGTAGTGGTACTTCCAGTGTTTGGGCTGGTATCTGGAGAAGCTTGACCATATCTTCCATCTTCCATCTTCCATATTCTCCTCACCCCAGTGTCCACGAGGGCAGTGGTAGTGAAAGAACTTAATCTCCCCAAGGAGGGAGATAGGGAGCAATAGTTGAGGGCCAGAAACAGTAGCGCCCAAGCTCGGGACCCCTGCCAGGCTCAGGCTTTGGGGTTTCCCAGACGCACAGAGCAAGTCTGAAGAAGGTGTCCAGAACAGCTGCAATATAAGCAGAGACCTGCTTTTCTGCGTCTGAGACGTTCCTCTGGAGTCAAGCGACCGCGATTAATTTGCATGGGCTCCTCGGGTGGCTGAGGGGCTGTAAGGCCTTCAATGGAGGACTCGCTGCACATGATGGTCATGGAGCAGGAGATAAGAGGACCCTTACCTCCTGATGTTGTTGTCGGAGATGGTAGTCAATTCTACCGACCAGGGAGATCAGGTCTTCCAGAGATTCAGGGATCTCGTAGTCAGACAGTTCGTCATTAAGGGCCAGAGACCATCCCTCGAGGTAGAGTGCCATTAAGCAGTCTTCTTGCCAACCTAACTCAATAGCTAGTGTTTTGAACTCCACTGTATATTTAGCGAGTAGGTGCGAGCCTTGATGGAGGTGGAGTAGCTGGTGGCCAGCAACCGCCTGTCGGCCTGGGTTCTCGAAGGTACGTCGTAAGATGGAAATGAACTGAGGGAGCTGGCAAAGGATGGTGTCAGAACGCTCCCAAAGTGGGGAAGTCCATGCCAGGGCCTTCCCCTCAAGGTGCAAAAGGATGAATGTGATCTTGGTTGCTTCATCAGGAAACAGCGAAGGTTGCAGTGAAAACTGCATATTACATTGATTTATGAAGCCTCAACAAAGGCGCGGATCCCTATTAAAATGGGGTGGAGCTGGGAGGGCCAGCGGTGCCTGCGAGGGCAAGATGTGGGCAAGACCCCCTGAGTTGGCCATGACAGACTCCTCCAATTGAGAGCGTAGCTTTTCCACGGAGGAAGCCAATGTTTCCAGGACCTGTTGTTCTCGGACATGATTAGCCAGACCAGGAATGGCCTGCAAGGGAGGAGACTTCACCGAGTCTATGGCCTTGCTACCTGTTGTGCTGGAGGTGGACCCTTGGGCTGGTGCAGGATTGGTACGGCCCTCTGGTTGGACCCAGAGAGCGCCTGCCATCAGGAGACGGAGCACACAAGGAGACAGAGGCTAACTGGAGCTTCACCAATAACAGTCCTGGGTTTCCGCAGGTTGAGCTCTTGGGTACCCGGACTGCCTAGACGTAGGTGAGACTCTATTATGGGTCATTACCTTTCTAGTGCAAGTCATTTGTATATAGTGTGACAAAGAAAACCCCCTAACAATGAATTTGCCCATCCATCATTTCTCTGCAAAACCCATACACAGAAACTATGCTCAATGAGTTATTGTGTGTGGATGTTTTGGGGGAATGCATTTACATGTTACACATGCACACCCACCTGGAGATCATTTTTCAGAAGCACTTAGCCGGATAAATCAGAAATTATCCAGCTAAATGAACATTTGGGCACTTATCATGTAAACCGACATGATGTGTCCTACGAATGCCGGTATAAAAAAGTGTTAAATAAATAAAATAAATAAATTATCTAGCTAAATTCTAACCGGATACCTATCTATCCAGCTAAACTTTGGTTTTATAAATCAGGGGTGTTCCAGGGACATAACTGGGAGGAGCTGAGTTAGCCAGATAAGCTATCAGAGTTAGCAGTATAAGTAAGCCAGCTAAGTCTGGTCATCCTGTAGACCTTTCCTAGGGTTAGCTTGATCTATTCAGCAATCTATTCAGCAATAAGACTGCACTGCTGAATATATAGGCTAAGTTAGCTGAATAGGTTTATTTTTCTAACTTGCCAAGCGACACAGTGGCTGGATCCCTTTGTTTTTAGGACCTAATATAGCACTCTTCCTCTTCTCATGTCTCTTGTTGCTTCCCCTTTCTCCCTCCCTGGCTCCAGCAGTCTCATACTCCAAGGGCATGTGTAAGGATTTTCACTAAAGAGAAGGTTGGCTTTTGCTTTTCAGTTTCTACTTCTCCCCTCCAATAGCCAGCCTGTTTGGTCAGCTATGAAGCCTATGTTGAGTGTGCATTGTTAAATACATTCGAAGCTTGCATGTAAAGGAAAGAAAATGAGTACTAAGTATGTGCATTCATTTAAAATGTTTGACACAGCCAAAACAAAAATAGCCTTGCCTGAAAATACCCAGACATTTTTGGGTATTTGATTTGCTTCAATTTAAAAATAAATAAATACAATTACTTCCCTGGACTCCCAGACCCCCAGTGCTACCTCCTGGTGTCTCCATGGGCCTCCCCAGTTCCCTCTGACCCCATCAATACCTGACAATAAACCAGGTCCCGGGTCTACCTAGTTAGAATGAACAAAACCCAGCCAGGGCCTCCTTGGGCTACTCTGACCCCTCCACCCTGTAAATCAACCAGGGCTAGGCACCTCATCAGTACCCATTTAACTCTTCCATTTGGATCTTCCAAGATGAAAGGGGATGGCGTGATCTCCAGTCAGAGATTTTAAGGAAAAATAATCACAACTCTGGGTAAAGACATAAAATATCATGCAAAAATTTATATTTTCTCACAATATTCACCTACCAAACTTTAGGTCAAAAAGAATATGCCTTCCAAGCTGGCCAAGTTATTTCCTGGCAAAATGTTTGGCCACTATAGTCTGCTTTTTGCATATTGACAGTTTTGGCATCAAACCAGCACCAGCTAGAGGCCAATTAGGCAGAATTGTCACCCATGTCAGACCCATAGCAGAAGGCAGATGGGGAACTGGGGCAAATGGACCCACAGGGGGCTGAGGGTCTCTTACCACACAAGAGGCAACACAAGGCCAGGTAAGAGCAAATATTTCATGCCCATACCACATTGCTCGATCTTCCTGAGGAGGAGGAGCTCAAAGCTGAGCTGGCTCTTGCAACAGCCAGGTTCCTCTTTATAAAAATGCCTCCTATAGTCTAGTTTGTCTCCTTGTGCATCTTACAAGGCTGCTGCCTATTTTACATGTGGGGCCTGTAGGGCATTCAGCATACTCAGAGAAGACAGATGGACAACTTTCCATCCACCTGTTTGGCCTGTCCCCGCTAGGTGACAGCCAAGCACCTGACATTTGTCTGTTACAGGCAGGGGTATCTCGGTCATAGCTGCAGTTTTATGCCTCTGGTGTGATCTTTATGCTTATGGTGGCAGCATTTTAATATCTGTGGGCCTTACTGCAAAGGAGTTTTAGTTAGGTATATAAGGGCTCGGCAACCATACAGACACCCTCCCCCCCCCCCCCCCCCCCCCGATAACAAGCTCTATATTATAGGACCCATAGCAAGGAGCTAGGAGTTTAGTCTGAAAGATTAGTTCACATGTAGGCAGTGGTGATGTCTAGAAGTTGCTTTAATTTTACAGTGTTTGTGTTGCTTTGCCACTTTTTTGGAGCCTTGAAATATTCTTGCCATTCTTGTCTCTGCTGTTCTCCTCTCACAGTGCCTTGGAGTATTATTGCCTCTGTTTGGCCTGCTTTGCCCTATCACAATGTCTTGGGCCATTCATGATCGCTTGGTGCCGCTTTCCTCCCCTCTTGATGTCTTCCATTGCTCTTTCCTCTGCTGCTGCTATCTGCCTGCAAGTTTCATTAAAATGGAATGGAAAACCTCGGTTTTAGAGCCCAAAATAGGATGCATTATTTCCCCTATTGACATTAATGGGAATTGAATGAACAAATACTTGAATAAATGAAAAAAAAATGCTTAAAATGAACAAAATGAATCATGGAGACAAAAAAAAAACCCCTGAAATAACAAACTGAACCAACATTTTTTTTTTCAGCACACATATTTATCAATCGGTGCTTTGCTCCTCGAAGACTGTACAATATCAGGAGGTCCTGTTCACATTTTTGGCCAGCACAGGTCACTGAGTCTTCTTCCGTGGTTGACCATTATGGAAGCACATCAGCCTCTTCTTCTCAGGCTGGATGTTGGGGGATGGAAGGCTTGCACCCATCATTTCCTTTGCTATCAGCTGGTGGTGGGAAAGGAGGCCACAATGGGATTTTTACTTGTCAGCTGAAATGGGTTTGTATTGGTTTCTCCTTATCTTTTCAGCCAGCAAGGCATGCAGCAGCAGCTACTCCTCTTAGATGATGGAGGCAGTAACCAGAAGAAGTGAAGCCCATAGCTGCTACTTCTTCTCTTACAGAGCCAATTTTCACAGGCTATTTTCTGACACTAACCGTTAAGCTTCTGTACCTATTTATTAGCCAGTGCTCTACCATGCTAAATTCTTAAAGAAAATAATATTTCTCTGCAAAATTTGTTCTTTACATAGATATTTTAATCATGTCTATCAAAAATGGAAATGAGATAAAACTGTGTCCACACAAAAGCAGATAGTTTGGGATTAGTATAGATTTCAAGGACATTTTGTTACACTTTAAGCTTTTACTTAGTAGATTAATTCATCTTGTGGTCTGAAACTCAAGAATATTTTGAAGATTAAAAATCTTTACAAATCCCTCATGAAGACATTATCTCTTATAGATTGTTTTTAAATTTAAAAACTTTTTTAATTTGGTTGCATTTCAACTTAATTCAGTTGTCAGGTTAATCATCCTACTGTCTGATTATGACAAATCTTGTTTGAAAAATTATATTTCCAGCTCTTGATATAAACAATTTAGTTCCCTTTTGAGACTGTAGTACTAAAGAAAAGTAAATTATCTATTCTTTTTCATTATTTTGGGAGAGGTTTCTGCAGCACTTTGCCAAGCACTAAAATTGTGATGCTTCTTAATTTAGGGGACTTATGGAGAAATAGGGCATTCTCATATCTTCTTGTTTCCAGTACTAATCAGAACTGACTCCGATCCCACAAATCTATTACCTGGACTATTTTTGCACTACCCAAGAAATATGTGATAAGGGATGCCTAAAGCAATGACACCATGGATTCCTTAATTGCATTCTTGGGAGTTTTATTGTACTGTTTCCTCAATGACTCTCAGCTGATTTTGGATTCATCAAATAACTCGATGAAAGTGATCATAAAGAGGTTAGAATTTATAGGCTAGGTATATTGACATCAATAGAAAATGAATGGAGATTTTTCTGAAGGTTAAGGTAATGAAGCATCTTGAATGCAGGTAGGTTCCAGGATCTGAGACAATATCAGAGGGAGATAGTATCAGAGAAATGTTGATTACTTACTTTGGGTGACCAGTTTGGGATGTGAGGAAAAAGCAAATTTGTTTGGGGTCCAATCATTTCATAAGGACCATATTTTGTTTCTTTAGTTTCAAGACAAATTTAATTTGATTTGTTTTTTCATTTTCCATTAAAGTATTTTGGGCTCCAGAATTGGAGTTTTCTCCAGAATTCTGATGGAATTGTGGGAAGAAATCATCAGAAAGAGGAAAAAATTCCAAGGTACCTAGATTACAGCAAAGTGACAAATAGGTACCAACACTGGCAGGTGTTCCCCAAGGCATCATCATAAGAGTAAAGAAGAAAGCTAGTGTCAGAAGAACACTTAATTTCTTACAGGAAACAAATTTATCCTACCAAAAAACACATACTCAACAAATGTACATTCTACCCGAAAAATTCCTCAAATTGATTAATTTAGTTAAATCACTAACTACTGAAAAAACAAATCTACCCCCCCCCCCCCCAGGCTACAGCTAACCATTGTAATAAAATGACCATTCATTTCATTGAAAAACCTCATTAATTAGAAATCATTTTTCATATCATCCATATCCAATAATTCCCCCATACCTATCCTGATCAGCTCAGGGACTCCATTTCTCTAGTATCTACTGGCACAATACATTTAATTCTAGGGATATGCAGAGGGATGCCATATGTTGCATTTGGGATTCGTATTCATTGGGGGGCAGATACATTGCATTCGGCAAGGGGGCCCCTGATACGTTCATGCATTAATTCTTATTCGTTTCCTGGCTAAAATTGAATTAACTGCAACCCCCACCCTCCTGACCCCCCCCAAGACTTACCAAAACTTGCTGGTGGTCCAGCGGGGGGTCCAGGAGCCATCTCCTGCACTCACGCCCTCAGCTGCCGGTATTCAAAATGGCACCGATAGCCTTTGATCTTACTATGTCACAGGGGCTAGCGGTGCCATTCTTCAGCCCCTTTCACATGGCAGGAGCAATGGATGGCCGGCGCCATCTTGTGCTCCTACCATGTTACAGGGGCTGACCAATGGCATCGGTAACCCCTGTGACATAGTAAGGGCAAAGGCTATCGGCACCATTTTGAATACTGGCAGCCGATGTCCCGTGGGAAGGAGGTCACTCCAGGAACCCCACTGGACCACCAGGGACTTTTGGCAAGTCTTGTGGGGGTCAGGAGGATCCCCAAGACTTGCCAAAAGTCCCTGGTGGTCCAGTGGGGGTCCGAGAAGGAGTGGCCTAATTCCTGTACAAAGCCAAGGTATCATCCTGGGCCTAGGCCTGATGTGTGGATCACCCTGGTCCTGATAAGTAGGGGGCCTGGGAGGATCCTGGCCCCAGCATTTGTCTTGGTGGGGGGATGGGTGGTAGGTACAGTAGATCTCAGGAGGCCCTGTTTCTTTTTTTTCTGTTTTTCCTTTGGGGGGCTGGTATGTTTTTTTTTTTCATTTTTTTAAAACTAAAGAAATGAAGTAAACATTAAATGACATTAAATTCTTGGGGAAAAAACCTCTCCATAAATAAAAAGAAAATCAAAACTTCATTTTTACTCCTGTATGCTCCTATCAAATATGTAATATGCATTATTCATCTGAAATCTATTGGCATCACTGGTACAGTCTTCGGTTGGTTTTCCTCATCTAACAGACAAAACTCAACAAATAGGAATTGGTTCTACCCTTTCAGATTGCTATCCTGTATCCTCAGATGTTCCCCTGTGATCAGCATTGTCTGCAACACTTTTCAACAATTTTCCGGCCCCTCAGGCCCCCATGGCTTTATTGTCACTAATATGAAACAGCTTTATCTCCTTCAAAATCTTGTGGCTAGATCGCTGACAGGTGGAAAGTTTGAACATTTATTTATTTTATTTATTTAAAGCTTTTTTTATACCGGCATTCATGATAGAATCACATCATGCCGGTTTACAAGTAACGAGGGGAGTGAAGAAAAAAACCCTAACATTTAACAGGTGGAGAGAAGTAAGAAAGTTACAATAAAACAGGGGAAGCTGGAACTGGGATAAGAAGAGAAGCCTGAGTAGTTTAGGAGTAAAAACAGGAACAATTATTTACATATTACCCTTGTTTGAATAATATACATTGTATCCCAGTCAAGTCTAGATCCAGTTTTAAGGTCTGTCCTTGGTTTTTAACATCTTCTACTTGGGTGTTCCTAAATATTTGTTCATTCAGTTGAGTTCCTAATAATGAAGCCGCACCCTGAGATCTTCTCAGCAGTAGTTATTACCTGCTCCTTTCTTGTACAGTGTTCATCTGGTCCGTATGCATAGAAATTATTTTAGTTAAGTTGTTTCTGAACTCTGGAACAGCTTTCCTGTTGCAGCTTGCACTAAGACAGATTATTTTAAATTCCACAAAATGATTAAAGCTTGGGTTTATCAGACAGCCTTTGGTTAGGCTGTGGTTGTTTTTGATCAGGTTGGGTCAGGTATTGTTGCGCTTTGTCTGTTAGATGGGGAAAACCGACCGAAGACTGTACCAGTGATGCCAATAGATTTCAGATGAATAATGCATATTACATATTTGATAGGAGCATACAGGAGTAAAAATGAAGTTTTGATTTTCTTTTTATATGTGGAGAGGTTTTTTCCCAAGAATTTAATGTCATTTCATGTTTACTTCATTTCTTTAGTTTTAAAAAAATGAAAAAAAACATAATGATCCAAAGACAATGACAAACCTTTTCCGTCAGAAAAAAATCAACAGAACCAGGGGTCACGATTTGAAGCTCCAGGGAGGAAGACTCAGAACCAATGTCAGGACGTATTTCTTCACAGAGAGGGTGGTGGATGCCTGGAATGCCCTTCCGGAGGAAGTGGTGACCAGAACTGTGAAGGACTTCAAAGGGGCGTGGGATAAACACTGTGGATCCATAAAGTCTAGAGGACGTGAATGAAGAGTGGGTGGCTCGCGGGAATGATGGCTACTGCCTGGAGACAATACCCTTATTCAATAAACATACACATGGTTAATGTGACTCCAACATTGTTCTAAGCTTCAACGGCAAGAGGAAATGTGGAAAAAAGGATTCACACTCACAAAGCGGGGAGTAGCTGGCTTGTTACGGCGGTTACTACCCCAAACCAAATAAGCCCGATACTTCACTTTCAATGCATATCCAGCATAGCTCTCTGCTTCAACGGCAGGGGAGAAAGACTGATAATTCAAGCATATCCAGCATAGCTCTCTGCTTCATCGGCAGGGGAGAAAGTCTGATACTTCACGCATATCCAGCATAGCTCTCTGCTTCAATGGCAGGGGAGAAAGTCTGATACTTCACTTTCAATGCATATCCAACATAACTCTCTGCTTCAACGGCAGGAGGGAATGAAGAAAAGTGGGTCTATATACACACAAGGACTGAATTATATAGTCTGGGTAAACAAGCATGGGTGTAGCTTGCTTATTGCGGCGGTTACTACCCCTAACTAATTAAGCTAGATATTTCACTTAGATGCAGTTCCAACACTGCTCTCTACATTAATAGTGGGGGTGGAAGAGAAATAGAACCAACAGTTTACTAAGAGCCAAGAGTAACAGATAAGTATGAGAAAAAAAAAAGTGTGAAGCTTGCTGGGCAGACTGGATGGGCCGCTTGGTCTTCTTCTGCCATCATTTCTATGTTTCTATGTTTCCTGGCCACATATTCTCCACGGCCGGGCCTGGTCACCTCGCTACACCTTCTACCAGCTCCGGTCACGTCCCCTCCATGGCCACCTCCGGCTCGTGGCGTCTCTGGTCCCCCTGCGCTCCTGCTCCAGACCATGTCTCACGGCGGGGCTCAGTGTCCTCCGTGGCATTGGCCCCGCACCTAGGCACGTGCGCACGGACCACCCGGCCTCTTAAAGGGACAGGGGCAGAACCCAGCTCCACGGCATGCCCTGATTGATCGCTGCTTAAAATGAAGTGGTCTGACCCCACTTCCTTGCCTTGGCAATCGGGTCGATCACGTTGTGATAGCTAGTTTGCCTTCCTGTTCCAGTGTCTTTTTCCAGTCTTCTGTTCCAGCGTCTTGTTCCAGTCTTCTGTTCCAGTGTATTGTTCCAGTCTCCTGTTCCAGCGTCCTCCTGTTCCTTCGTCTCCCCAGGTAGTACCATTCAGACTGTCTTCTCGGTACTCACCTCTGCCTGTTACTTTGACTATGTTTGATCGCTGCCTGGATTTGATCTTTGCCTGTTTCCTCGACCACGTCTGAATGCTGCCCAGTACTGACCTCTCCCTGTCCACTGACCATATCTGCACGCTGCCTGGAACTGACCTCTGCCTGAACACTGACCACATCTGATTGCCTCCTGGAACCTGACCTTTGCCTGACTGACCATCCTCAGACTGACCACTGGTATCGGCCCCTACTTTGGCTGACCATGCTATCCGTGACTCTGGCCTTGATCCTCACTCTTCATTCAGAGACTCTGTTTTGGCCTTCTCTGGTTCCTGGATTTCCTGACTTGAACATCGACCGCACACCCTTGTTCATGGTGATCATACCCTGAACTTTATCTCTCTGAGATCCTGCGAGGCCCACCTAAGACCAGGCGGCCTGGGTAACCAAGGGCTCAACCTGAGAGAACCCCATGTTGCTATTGGTGAAGCTCCAGCTAGCCTCTGTCTCCTCCTGTGCTCCACTTCTTGGTGGCAGGCGCTCTCTGGGTCCGACCAGGGAGCCTACGAATCCTGCACCAGCTCTATGGCATTTAAGAAGGATACAAGGATAGCAAAAATCTCTCTTAGTCCCTGAGGAAGACGGGATGGTCAAAACACTGCCAGTGTCAGGCTGATGGCTCCATTCTTGCTACAATATATGGTCTTTACAAGAGAGAAGATAATCTCCTCTTACATACAAGTTAAGTAAATGATAACTTTAAGGAAGGCAATAGATGGAGACTGCGTAAGAGAGAGCTAATTATATCTACATCAGCACAACCCAAAAAATGATTTGGCTAAGGAAAACCACTAATAGATAATAAGAAGACATGTATTGCATTATAAAAATAACAAAAAATTATAAAAATTAAAAACATTAAATACGGTATTAATATGCAAAAGGCTATCACCAACATATGGGATACCCTAATCAGTTACCGGACAATAGTGTACATAAGAAAATTCAGTGTCCTCTGATTGTTGATATTTTTGGTAAGGTTAAGAAAGGACCACCTGGGCTTTGTGGTTTTTGGTGTGACCACAATTCATAAAATGGCCGTGTATCTGGAAGCACACCGACACGCACGTGCCAAAGAACACCGACACTGGTTCAAAGTCACCATCAAAATGTTTATGATATGTGTGCATGGTTACCACAGTTATGCATGGAATCAGATATTTTATAAAGTATGTACATATTCTTCTGAAGAAAATACTCACTTTTGCATGCATTTTAAAGCATTAGATCACCGACATCTCCATCAGTTCACCTACACCCTCCAGCACTTCAACCTGATCCCCTACCACTTAACCCAGATCACTCACCCAAAAACTGTAGACAAAAGACAATTGCAATTTCAATTATACAACTCAATTAGTAGTTATTTATACTGTACATGCAAGTTCAGTAATATATGCAAGCATGCCACTTAAAAATACTAAAGTGTCAAACTTCTGAAACCCACCCCAGAACTTCATAAAATCATCCTTTTCTTTTCCTTTCATATTTATGTGCTAAACTGGTAGTACATACAAACTTCTGGCTTTTGCAAAATACTACATACACATATATATGCTAGTTGCAATTTTTAACTTAGAATTCTTTGCATTAAGCCTTTTGAAAATGAACCACAAAAACTTTTAAAAAGTATCCTTCCAGTGTGATTTTTTTACTGTATTTACTTTTGTACATTTTTAAGAAATTTAGTTTAGAATTTCTTATTACAGAAACAGCTTGAAAACTGCATGATGAGATGAATTTTTAAAAATACTAATATATCAAGTAGGGATGTGAATCGTTTTCCATATCGTCTTAACGATAGAAATCGTGTGGCAGGGCAAGAAAATCGTCTTAGGCACGATTTTTTAGTTAAAAAATCGTTAAAAATCGTTTTTTCCGATTAGTGCGCACTAACTCGAGTTAGTGCGCACTAACTGGGAGTTAGTGCGCACTAACTGAAAATGATACAATTTGACACTTTTCAGGTCAGTTAAGGTCAGTTTAGGAATGAATATGTATTCCTATTGGCTGCCCTCTTATTTATTCATGTTACCAAGTTTCCTACTGACAGTATATGGGGGATGGGAAATGGAAACAGTTGGTAGCTTGACAAAACAAGTAATGTGATCAGTCAATGTGACTAGAACTTGTGCCCTAACCCTGATACCAGGGGTATTGTGATCTTCCTGCACACAGTGCCCTATCCCTATTAATACCAGGAGTGTTGTGATCTTCCTGCACACAGTGCCTTATCCCTAATACCAGGGGTGTTTGTGATCTTCCTGCACACAGTGCCCTATTCCTGATACTGGGGGTGTTTGTGATCTTCCTGCACACAGTGCCCTATTCCTGATACCGGGGGTGTTGTGATCTTCTTGCACACATCCCGATATCAGGGATAGGGCACTGCATGCAGGAAGATCACAACACTCCTGGTATTAATAGGGATAGGGCACTGCATGCAGGAAGATCACAACACTCCTGGTATTAATAGGGATAGGGCACTGCATGCAGGAAGATCACAACACCCCTGGTATCAGGGATAGGGCACTGTGTGCAGGAAGATCACAATACCCCGGAGGAGTGAGGGTCAGGCAGCTCCCCCCTGTCTGTGAAGCCAGCCTCTCACTAGTAATGCAGGGAGGGAGCTGTCTCAGACTTCACCATCCACCCCCCCCCCTCACCCACACACCATTCACTAGCTGGGACATGGGGGAAGTCAGGAGTGAGGGACAGGCAGCTCCCCCCTGTCTGTGAAGCCAGCCTCTCACTAGTAATGCAGGGAGGGAGCTGTCTCAGACTTCACCATCCACCCCCCCCCCTCACCCACACACCATTCACTAGCTGGGACATGGGGGAAGTCAGGAGTGAGGGACAGGCAGCTCCCCCCTGTCTGTGAAGCCAGCCTCTCACTAGTAATGCAGGGAGGGAGCTGTCTCAGACTTCACCATCCTCCCCCCCCCCCCCCTCACCCACACACCATTCACTAGCTGGGACATGGGGGAAGTCAGGAGTGAGGGTCAGGCAGCTCCCCCCTGTCTGTGAAGCCAGCCTCTCACTAGTAATGCAGGGAGGGAGCTGTCTCAGACTTCACCATCCTCCCCCCCCCCCCCCCACCCACACACCATTCACTAGCTGGGACATGGGGGAAGTCAGGAGTGAGGGTCAGGCAGCTCCCCCCTGTCTGCGAAGCCAGCCTCTCACTAGTAATGCAGGGAGGGAGCTGTCAAAGACTTCACCATCCTCCCCCCCCCCTCACCCACACACCATTCACTAGCTGGGACATGGGGGAAGTCAGGAGTGAGGGTCAGGCAGCCCCCCCCTGTCTGTGAAGCCAGCCTCTCACTAGTAATGCAGGGAGGGAGCTGTCTCAGACTTCACCATCCTCCCCCCCCCTCACCCACACACCATTCACTAGCTGGGACATGGGGGAAGTCAGGAGTGAGGGTCAGGCAGCTCCCCCCATGTCTGTGAAGCCAGCCTCTCACTAGTAATGCAGGGAGGGAGCTGTCTCAGACTTCACCATCCTCCCCCCCCCCCTCACCCACACACCATTCACTAGCTGGGACATGGGGGAAGTCAGGAGTGAGGGTCAGGCAGCTCCCCCCTGTCTGTGAAGCCAGCCTCTCACTAGTAATGCAGGGAGGGAGCTGTCTCAGACTTCACCATCCTCCCCCCCCCCCCTCACCCACACACCATTCACTAGCTGGGACATGGGGGAAGTCAGGAGTGAGGGTCAGGCAGCTCCCCCCTGTCTGCGAAGCCAGCCTCTCACTAGTAATGCAGGGAGGGAGCTGTCTCAGACTTCACCATCCTCCCCCCCCCCCCTCACCCACACACCATTCACTAGCTGGGACATGGGGGAAGTCAGGAGTGAGGGTCAGGCAGCCCCCCCCTGTCTGTGAAGCCAGCCTCTCACTAGTAATGCAGGGAGGGAGCTGTCTCAGACTTCACATCCTCCCCCCCCCCTCACCCACACACCATTCACTAGCTGGGACATGGGGGAAGTCAGGAGTGAGGGTCCAGGCAGCTCCCCCCTGTCTGTGAAGCCAGCCTCTCACTAGTAATGCAGGGAGGGAGCTGTCTCAGACTTCACCTCCTCCCCCCCCCCCCTCACCCACACACCATTCACTAGCTGGGACATGGGGGAAGTCAGGAGTGAGGGTCAGGCAGCTCCCCCCTGTCCTGTGAAGCCAGCCTCTCACTAGTAAATGCAGGGAGGGAGCTGTCTCAGACTTCACCATCCTCCCCCCCCCCCCCCACCCACACACCATTCACTAGCTGGGGACATGGGGAAGTCAGGAGTGAGGGTCAGGCAGCTCCCCCCTGGTCTGTGAAGCCAGCCTCTACACTAGTAATGCAGGGAGGGAGCTGTCTCAGACTTCACCATCCTCCCCCCCCCCCTCACCCACACACCATTCACTAGCTGGGGACATGGGGGAAGTCAGGAGTGAGGGTAAGGCAGCTCCCCCCTGTCTGTGAAGTCAGCCTCTCACTAGTAATGCAGGGAGGGAGATTGTCTCAGACTTCACCATCCTCCCCCCCCCCCCCCCCACCCCTACACCATTCACTAGCTGGGACATGGGGGAAGGTCAGGAGTGAGGGTCAGGCAGCTCCCCCCTGTCTGTGAAGCCAGCCTCTCACTAGTAATGCAGGGAGGGAGCTGTCTCAGACTTCACACATCCTCCCCCCCCCCCTCACCCACACACCATTCACTAGCTGGGACATGGGGGAAGTCAGGAGTGAGGGTCAGGCAGCTCCCCCCCTGTCTGTGAAGCCAGCCTCTCACTAGTAATGCAGGGAGGGAGCTGTCTAAGACTTCACCATCCTCCCCCCCCCCCCCTCACCCACACACCATTCACTAGCTGGGACATGGGGAAGTCAGGAGTGAGGGTCAGGCAGCTCCCCCCCTGTCTGTGAAGCCAGCCTCTCACTAGTAATGCAGGGAGGGAGCTGTCTCAGACTGGTATCAGGGTTAGGGCACTGTGTGCAGGAAGATCACAACACTCCTGGTATTAATAGGGATAGGGCACTGTAAGAGATGACTGTAGTAGATTGAATAAAGTTCTGATGTTTCTGCTCCCCTCACACCAAACAAAAACAACACACAAGCAGAGAAGCCCTTCTTACAAAGCTGACTAGTGAGTTAAGTAGGAGGAAAAGTAAACATACTGGTGCCAGTGTGGCTACTTAAAAAATACACTTACCAACAATCAATTACATATATTTGAACTGTGTACAGTTCCAGCCAGGACCACCTTTCTAAAATGCACAGTGATTGGCAAATTCAACATGCACTAGCATTTCAGGTGCCTGCTAACAAAAATAATAAACAAACAAGTTCTAGTCACGTGAGTGCTGATCATTACATTACTTTTTTTGTCAAGCTTCCAACTGTTTCCATTTCACATCCCCCCAACCATATTGGTAACATCAATAGATAAGAGCACAGCCAGCCAATAGGAATACATACATACATATTCATTCCTAAGTGACCTTTACTGACCTGGGAAGTGTGAACACTTTGTTTCATTTCTGTTGGTGTTCGTTAGTTTCCAGTTCCATTTCCCATCCCCCCAAACCATCACCTCAGTGGTAACCTTGGTAATATCAATAGATAAGAGGGCAGCCAGCCAATAGGAACACATATTCATTCCTAACTGACCTTCAGTGGACCTGGAAGTGTTTATTGTATCATTTTCAGTTAGTGCGCACTAAATCGAGTTAGTGCGCACTAACGGGGAGTTAGTGCGCACTAACTCGAGTTAGTGCGCACTAACACGTTTTAACGATTTTTTACGATAAATCGTTAGAATTTCTATTGTATCGTGTTCTATAACGATTTAAGACGATATAAACATTATCGGACGATAATTTTAATCGTTGAAAAACGATTCACATCCCTAATATCAAGTCAATCCATTGCTCTTACACCACTATGCATTTAATAGTATACAGTATTATGTCAATTGCATAAAACATATACTAAAATTTTTTCATGTTGTGCTGACAAAATATTAAATAATGCTGGAAAAATAGCATATATGTGCAAGCCTAGCTTATGTTAGTATTATTGCTACTACATTATTATTTTCATTTTTCCATATATAAAAAAGTGACTGTTTGGGAAATTTAAGGTTACCACTATTGCTGCCTTTAAACACACAACATGGTTGTATCTCTAAAGTAAACTCTCTTAAGATAAGGCTGGAAAAGGTCAGTAATTTTATTTAAATATGTTTAGTTTTATTTTCATTTTATGCATGCTATATAGCATAATGGTATATGTTTCTATTGAGTTAAGAAAGGAAGCCATGAGCAGAACAAATAAAAAGGCTAATTTATGGTAATTTTCCAGCACCCCAGCTCCAATCCATATGATGTAATTCTTCCTCACCTCCCCTAGACATAATAAAGTGACCTCAGTGGTATCTTGTTGCTACCTTAACTAAAGCTATTGCCATGCTCTCATTTTGGCTAAATGAAAATATCATCATCAGAGTCTGATATACAGGAAAACACAAAACAACAGATCACATCTTCTATAATAAAAAAAATCTCAAAGGTTTCTAATACGTCATTGAAATATATTATTCCTTATCATTTTAGATATCAACCTTGAATTGAGAATGCTTGACTACACCGCTTGAAGCTGCAAAGCCGCTTTTATGCTTTCATAGAATGACTGCTCTCTTATTAATCTCATAAACTCCTGTATCTGATAACATTTTAATCTCTGTGCCCTGATTGTTTTCTATAAATCTGCTTTAGGAAGATGCCTTGACAGTATCTTAATGCCACAGCTTTCTTGCTTTACCATGCCGCCATTCTGTTTTCAATCCCTTATCTTTCTCCAACAGTTTCCCCCACCTCCCTATAAAATCCTTTACTGAATTTCTTTCCATTGTGTTTCTGTTGCTATGACTTATCATAATAATGGTACCATTTCATGTTATCTGAGCCTTTTATTGTCTCCTCAGATATTATTGGACCTTATTATTGTATTTCAATGACATTACTAAATGTGACCTGACTGACAGGATTAGTTGATCACTAATGACAAAGGGGATGAACTGCAGTTTATTAAATTCACTCTACAGATCATATAGTTAGGGGGTGATATTCTCAGCTACTGCATAAATATGTAATATCTTTTGCATTACATTTTCTAGTTACTTTCATTTATGGAGCTCCAGGCACTTGTACTTGAATGACTTGTACTTAATTTAAGGGAACATTTTGATTGGTTTGCAATGTCAAAGGAGTAGGTTAATTTATGGGCATGCTACAATTAGCTGAAACTGCTGTTCAGCATTTTAAACTGCAAACCTCATCTTTCTTCTACAACAAATGCCTAATAATGGATCACATTAAAATTTGTGTTGGAAGAGTTTTTTTTCCCCCCACTTTTTGCATATAACAAAACAATACATTTCACAATGAATAAGAAAACTCATAACTGCAGATGCCATAGATGTTCCACTTATCAGACTATGATCTATCAAGACAGTTTTTTTCATTCAAGAAATGGTAGGGTCTATTGCTTTGACCAATATATCACAAATGCAAAGACCATGTGATGCAAATCATGAACATCCCAGCAAGCTCAGGCCTGGATTTATCAAAATGCAGTAAATATCACATGTGATGGGAAAAGGGGCATGTTTATTGCAATTTGCATTAATACCTATGCGAAGAGCTCAGTTACTGTGAATTGTGATAACTTATTTGCACTTTCAGATAAGTACCAGAATGTGGAGTTTCCTACATACAAACACTGGGGGGGACACCATGAGAGAGAGAGAAAGAGAGAAAGAGAAAGACTAAAACTAGCCATAATGCCATTACCCTATATACGTATTTTTATATCTCTATGGGAGGCTCACCTAGTAACTCGAGGTGAGGTTTAAGTATTAGTGTAGGAGATAGGGGCCAGTTTGACATTCAATGTGAGATGTACGAAGAGAACAGTGCTCTCTTTTGAACATTTGATGACCCTCGAAGTGAGGAAACTCACCCAAAGAAGAGATTTGTGCAATGTTCTCTCACCCTAGCTTGATGGACTCTCTACCTGGTAACATCAAGCTAGGGTGAGAGAACATTGCATAAATCTCATTTTTTACTGAATTTCCTCACTCTGAAGTTCATCAAATGTTCACAAGAGAGCAGTTCTGTTCGTATGTTTCACATTGAATGTCAAAGTGGCCCCTAACCCCTACACTAATACATAAACCTCACCTCGAGTTACTTGGTGGGCCTCCCATAGAGATATAAATACCTATCTAGTGTAAAGGCATTAAAGCTAGGTGTGCTCTCTCTCTGTCTCTCTCTCTTTTTTTGTTGTGAATTCTGGAAGGCAAACAATTTTCTGAATAGCAACTGTCAAAGAAGGACATTTTCATAAAAGATTCAGAGCCAACAATGAAAAAAAAATTGTCATGATGTGTGAATTCATACTTCGAGGAAGAGCTAACATAGACTTTTTATTAATGCCCTCCACTCTAAACACAGGCCTAAAAAACACCTGTAATTTGCCTCTGGAAAATCCTTAAATCTAAATATTCTAGAGAGGCTGATAATTGGTGCTACTTAGGTGAATAAGTAGCGACTTATCCAAATATGTGGCAGTCACTCAATATCCAGCTAAGTTTAGCTGCCTCCATTTAGCCAGATAAGTATTTGTCTGGCTAGGTAGCTAGCCAGTTATCTTGGTGGCAGTTCAGGGGTGGGACTAATTATCAGGTTATCTTAACTAGATAAGTGCCGACATTCTGACTTATCCAGTTAAACTAAGCCAGATCTGCTATAGAACAGGTCTAACTTAGCTGGATTTAACTTATCCAGCTAAGGGGGTCATTTATCAAATTACTTAATTTTCTCATGGTGTGATGCTAATTTGGAAAAGGGGGAGGCGTTTGGGGTGGGATTTCTGGCCAAATGGGCTGGCTTCACAGTTTGCAAAGTTATATCACACAGTTTTAACACAGGAAATAACTACACTTTATTGCACTTTGTGATGTTTTCACAAATAGCATAGAGAGAGAGAGAGAGAGAGAGAGAGGGAGAAAGAGACTAGCTATAAGGCCCTTATAGTACTTAGGTATTTATACCTCTATATGAGGCCCACCTAATAACTCAAGTTGAGGTTTAAGTAGTAGTGTAGGGGTTAAGGGCTAGGGATGTGAATCGTTTTTTGACGATTTAAAATATCGTCCGATATATTTTAAATCGTCAAAAATCGTTAGGGCCACGATACAATACCAATTCCCCCGATTTATCGTTAAAAAATCGTAAATCAGGGGAAGGGGGAGGGCAGGAAAACCGGCACACTAAAACCCCCTAAAACCCACCCCCGACCCTTTAAATTAAATCCCCCACCCTCCCGACCCCCCCCCCCCCAAATGCTTTAAATTACCTGGGGATCCAGCGGTGGTCCAGAACGGCGGCGGTCCGGAACGGCCCCCTCAATTGAATCCTTTTGTCTTCAGCCAGCGCCATTTTGCAAAATGGCCACCGCAAAATGGCGGCAGCCATAGACAAAAACGATTCGACGCAGGAGGTCGTTCCGGACCCCCGCTGGACTTTTGGCAAGTCTTGTGGGGGTCAGGAGGCCCCCCAAGCTGGCCAAAAGTTTCTGGGAGTCCAGCGGGGTTCAGGAAGCGATTTCTTGCCGCGAATCGTTTTCCGTACGGAAAATGGCGCCAGCAGGAGATCGACTGCAGGAGGTCGTTCAGCCGCGGTCCGGAACCCCCGCTGAACGACCTCCTGCAGTCGATCTCCTGCCGGCGCCATTTTCCGTACGGAAAACGATTTGCGGCAAGAAATCGCTTCCTGAATCCCGCTGGACTCCCAGAAACTTTTGGCCAGCTTGGGGGGGCCTCCTGACCCCCACAAGATTTGCCAAAAGTCCAGCGGGGGTCCGGAACGACCTCCTGCGTTGAATCGTTTTTGTCTATGGCCGCTGCCATTTTGCGGCGGCCATTTTGCAAAATGGCGCCGGCTGAAGACAAAAGGATTCAATTGAGGGGGCCGTTCCGGACCGCCGCCGTTCTGGACCACCAGGTAATTTAAAGCATTTGGGGGGGGGGTTCGGGAGGGTGGGGGATTTAATTTAAAGGGTCGGGGGTGGGTTTTAGGGGGTTGGCTCACGATTTTAATGATTTATCACGATATTTTTAAAACCCAAACGGCAACAATACGATTCCCTCCCCCTCCCAGCCGAAATCAATCGTTAAGACGATCGAGGACACGATTCACATCTCTATTAAGGGCCCCTTTGACATTCAGAGTGAGACATACGAACAGAACAGTATACTCTTGTTAAGATATGATGACCTTCAGGGTGAGGAAACTCACACAAAGATGAGATTTGAACAATGTTCTCTCCACCTAGCTTGATGTTTCCCAGGTAGAGAGTCCATCAAGCTAGGTTGATTATAAAAGATTCTTTAGAAATAAACAGAGATGAGCATTCATTTTAAAATCAATGGTAGTCCAAACTGAATCAGGTTTGTTTTTTTCCCTTGCTTTATCACAAACAAATGTACAATCCCCATAATCCTCAAAATTTGGGGGGTTATTCATTTGGGGGTTATTCATTTCAGAAAATACAAGTCTCTAGAAATAAACAGTTATCCAAAAATACTTCCCCAGCCTGTAAGAAATCCTAGAAATCCTCCATTGAGAAATAACATAACTAACTAATCTAAAATTCCTTGTAGCCATATTACCCCAAGTACTAAGAATAATTTTAGTACACTAGCTATTGTTCATGCTGAGTGAACAACCAAGAAATCCATATTCATTAAGTCAGTGAGCAGACACTTTATTAATTGAATAGCGGATAACTTGTCACTGATGTTCAGTGGGACAAGTCTGCTGAATATCCTTGGCTAAAATTATTTGATTACTTTTACACGGATAACTTTTAAATCTAATATGATACATTTGAACATTACTGGTTAAGCTGAAGTAGCAAAAACATAACAAAAGCCTCCTAGACCAGCAGGCCCAGTCCATCACCTCCATCTCCCAAAATCAGTATTATGTTGGTTATAGCACCTGATTCCCTCTCCTCCAAAGCCCCCCAAAAAATAAAAATATGTTACAGGCCATAGCAGCCTGAGTCGTCTCCCTCCTCTCATGATTAAAAAAAACCAAAAAAAATCCATGGCTTACCCTTTCTGCATCCCTAACCACAACTCTCCTACCTTACCCAGACCTCTCTAAAACTCTCATTGTTGCTGGGAGCACAATACATTTGCCGCTCTCGAAAAATCCCTTTCCCCTCTCTTGACAAGACACAGTGGTTTCAGGGAAGGGAAAGAAAGTCTCCTTGCTTGACTGGATCAAAGAGACCATGATGATTTATAACTCAAAAAGTTAGATACAAGATTTTAAATTTTATGCTTAAAATGACAGGTAGCTCATGCAACAAATAAAATAGTGGAGTGACTCTCTCCCAGTGACTATTCTATGTTACTATCCTTGCAGTCAGATTTTGAACAACTGCAGTCTGTTACTGCATGTGGACCCTTGGTCCAAGGTAGAGTTAGTGCAACCTGTAGAGCGGACCCCACAGGTCCCCACCGTCGGAAGGCGAGACCAGTCGGGAAGCAGAGGCAAATGAACACTTCACCAGGGCCAGCCCACGTTCCCAGCAGGTTCAGCCCTTGGGTACCAGGGCCAGTTGGACTTAGGTGGCCTTTCTGCATGACTGGTCCCAAGGGCAACCGAGGCGGTAAGGTGATGGCTGAGGATAAGATTGGATCCAGTCCAAGGTCTGGGCAGGTGGCTATAGGCGAGGTCAAATCCATTCTGAGGTCTAGGCAGGCATCTGTAGGCATAGTCAAATCATTCCGAAGTCTGGGCAAGCGGCTGTAGGTGAAGTCAAAATCTGTTCCGAAGTCTGGTCAGGCGTCTATAGGAGAAGTCAAAATCCATTCCGAAGTCGAGGTAACAGCAGGAAGGCAAGAGGCTACTTGGACAGCTAATCCAAAATGGAGGCCTGAAGCAAGCAGGAGAACTTATTACCAATTCATAGGATGACCGAGGGAGCTCCCTTAAGAAGGCCGAGAGTCCTGACGTCAGCTAGGGGTCGGGCCTGTTTTTCCCGCCGTGGCCCCTTTAAGAGGTGGGGTTTTGGTGCACGCGTGGGCTAAGAGGCATCTAGGAGAATGGGAGCCAGCGGCGTCTCAGCCTCCACGCAGACACAGAGGGGCCTTAGCCGACAGGGGGAGGTGGCAATGGCTTGCTGCTGCAGCGCAGACCCCCGGGGGATTAACGGCCGTCGGACCGTGGGTAAGAAATGGTGCCTGCGGCCTGGTGGTGCTGACAGCACTAACACAGTCTCATTTAATATTTTTTTGGGAAATTCAAATAGTTTCATTAGTCTCAATGACTCAGCACTAAAGTCTGCACCACTATTCAGAATCCCCTGAAATACCTTTGCTGATTGACAAATCTCAAATACTAAAATGCCTTCCTTGTGACCATGAACACTTGAGTGTCCAGTAAAATGTTAGGGTCTAGGATAACACCAATACTTTTTCATTCTGATTGTTAAAACCCAAACCTGAAAGACTCTAGGGAGTCAATTTATTAAAAATTAATTGCTATTCCTATTGCCATCCAGTTTGTCACTATCATTCTGCTGTTAAACAGGCTTAAAGGTTTAGCCAGATCAGAATCTAAATACAGAGGAATCTAAGTATCAACAGAATATATGAATTCCTTCAATCCAAAGCTCCTAATTATGGTTCCCAAAGGTTGAAGGTAAGCATTATATAGAAGGTAAGAATTATATAAAACTGGGGACAGGGGAGATGTCTCCTGAACCCCCTCAATGTAAAAGGTAAGGCTTTGATGTGATGATCTACCTCTATAATGTTAAAGTTGTTGGAAAGAACAGACAGAAACCATCCAGCTGTATTTCCTTGGATGCCCAAACCATTCAAATCACCTAAAGAATCAGCCGGGGCCAATTCTTAATAGCCGCCACTTCCCAGGATCCATCTGAAAGCCTGCTGCAGAGACTATGTAGCCTAGGAACGGCAGGGACATCTTCTCAAAGCTACACTTTTCCAATTTCGCGTACAGACCGTGTTCTCTAAGTATCTGGAGCACTTGACGGACATGCTGACGGTGTGACAGCATGTCCTGGGAGTAGATTAATACATCGTCGAGGTAAACAATTACGTAGGTGTTCAGAAGGTCCCGCAACACCTCATTCATCAGGTGCTGGAACACCGCCGGGGCATTACATAGGCCAAAAGGCATCATGAGGTACTCGTAATGCCCGTCTCGAGTATTAAACGCGGTTTTCCACTCATCTCCGGGACGGATTCTGACTAAATTGTACGCTCCTCGTAAGTCCAACTTTGTGAAAATCTTCGCTCCCTGAAGCAGATCAAGGAGCTCCGAGATTAAAGGGAGCGGGTAACGGTCTCGCTTGGTAATAGCTTTTAGGTCTCGATAGTCTATGCACGGCCTCAGTGAGCCGTCTTTCTTGCTGACAAAAAAGAAGCCTGACCCTGAAGGCGACTTGGACGGGCGGATAAATCCCTTGGCCAAATTCTCTGCAATGTACTCGGACATGGCCCGGGTCTCAGGTAAGGATAAGGATAAGGGATATACCCTTCCTCAGGGGGTCAGTACCAGGCAGCAAGTCTACAGCACAGTCATATGGACGATGCTGCAGAAGAATCTCCACCTTGGTCTTGGAGAATACATCCATAAAGCCCTCATAAGGTACAGGATGACCTACGGCAGAGTGCATCAACGGAAGTGTGGGAATCTTAGACACTTTCGTACAATTAGCTAGACAAAAAGGACTCCATTTGACAATCTGTAGCATATCCCACTGAATCGTAGGTGAGGGTATCTGTAACCACGGCAACCCTAGCACCACAGGGGGGACAGCCTTATTCAACACTAGGAAAGCTATCTCCTCCAAATGGAATGCCCCGGTGCAGACCATAATGGGTGCTGTAGACATCTGGACAGGTCCAGGAAGGAGCGTCCCCTGGATAGAGGTAATTCGTAACAGGACCTCCTGTCTATGCATAGGGATTTGCAACTGGGAGACTAAGTCGTGCAGGATGAAATTACCTCCGGCTCCAGAATCCAGGAATGCCATTGTCTCAAAGGAGCCTCTGGGAGATTCCAGAGTAACAGGGACAGTACACTGAGGAGCTGTAGCACAGCCTAGGAGGAGCTCCTCCCGACCTCCTAGGCTTTGGCGTTTTCCGCACGCTCCTGGCAGCGTGCCAAGAAGTGGCCCTTCTGGCCACGATATAAACACAACTTCAACGAACGGCAGCATTGCCTTTCTTCAGCAGAAAGTGGGGCCCATCCCAGCTGCATGAGTTCACAGGTGGGAGCATCTGGACGAGAAGTCTAGGGAGAGGGCACACGAGCCGGACTATGGCGAGAGGAGCGCTGCTCCTTGGCCCGTTGTTGTAGGTGGCGGTCAATGTGGGCAGCCATTTCAATCAAGGCGTTAAGGTCCTCTGGCAGGTCTCGAGCTGCAATTTCATCTTTGCATCCGGAGAGGCCTTCCAGGAAGATGGCCTTAAGACTACCATCTTGCCAACCTACTTCCTGGGCTAAAGTCCAAAACTCCATTGCATAATCTGCCAAGGAGCGAGCCCCCTGACGAAGTTGCAGCAG
Source organism: Rhinatrema bivittatum (assembly GCF_901001135.1). Taxonomy (NCBI): domain Eukaryota; kingdom Metazoa; phylum Chordata; class Amphibia; order Gymnophiona; family Rhinatrematidae; genus Rhinatrema; species Rhinatrema bivittatum. Next base: position 177,829,963 of record NC_042615.1, read on the forward strand.
ATCAGACATAGCTGTGGCTACTCGGGCGGGCTCATCAAAGGCTTGGCAAAAGTTCGTGATGAACTGTTGTAAGTCTGTTAGCGAAGAATCATTGTTTTCCCAGAGGGGAGAAGCCCATATTAAGGCTTTCCCATCAAGCAACGACAGGATATACGCCACTTTCACCGCATCCGAGGGGAACTGCCGGGGCAACAAGGAGAACCGTATAAAACATTGGTTCAAAAAGCCACGGCAGGTCCTTAAATCACCAGCGTAACGAGAGGGTGCAGGCAGCTGGGTCACTGTCGAGTCTTGGCCCTCGGGTGCTGGTTCTGGGGTAGACGAGGCCCTGGCATCCAATTGGGCCGACAACTCCCCTACTGAACCAGTAAGGAGCTCGAGGTATTGATGTTGAAACTGCAGCTGCTGGGCCAACCCTGGCAGAAGAAATGTCTTTGCCTTTACTGTGGCATTTCTGGACATCGTCTGCAATCCTGCCCGGTTCGTCTGGGAAACTGCAACGCCTGAGCCCTGCGGGGATCCTGAGCTTAGGCACAACTGTTACTGGCCCTCAACTCTTGCTTCCCGAGTCTCTGGGCATCAGGGCCCACACCTTCGCCACCACTGCTCTTGTCGATACCGGAGCAAGTGGCAGCTTCATTATGGATGACATTGTCAAACTCTTGAACATCCCTCTTCAGCCATTAGATGTGAGCCTCCGCATTGCCTCTATCCAGGGATAACATCTTCCAGGGCTCATCATCCACCAGACAGTGGCTGTTCATCTTACCGTGGGCACTCTCCATGATGATGAAGATGTTTGGTCGGAGACAATCGCCCATGGTTCACCTCCATAGGTTCCACCACAGAAGAAGGTGGTGGTGCTTATTAGGGATGTGAATCGGTACTGGACTGGTTTCCGGTATCGGGATAGGGTAAAAACCGCGGGAAACCTTATTTCCTGCAGTTTTTACATTTAAATCGGCTGTGTCGTGCCGAAAAAAAAAAACCACCCCGACCGTTTAAATTTTACTCTTTCTAATCCCCCACCCTCCCGACCTCCCCCCAAAACTTTTTTAAAGTATCTGGTGGTCCAGTAAGGGTCCAGGGAGTGATCTCCCGCTCTCGGGCCGTTGGCTGCCAGTAAACAAAATGGCGCCGACGGCCCTTTGCCCTTAGCATGTGACAGGGTATCCGTGCCATTGGCTGGCCACTGTCACATGGTAGGATTAATGGACGGCCGGCACCATCTTTAAAAATGGGGCGGGCCATCCAGTGCTCCTACCATGTGACAGGGGCCAGCCATTGGCATGGATCCCCTGTCACATGCTAAGGGCAAAGGGCCATTTTGGTTAGTGGCAGCTGACGGCCCGAGAGTGGGAGATCACTCCCGGGATCCCCGCTGGACCACCAGGTACTTTAAAAAAGTTTGGGGAGGGGGTCGGGAGAGTGGGGGATTAGAAAGAATTAAATGTAAAGGGTCGGGGTGGGTTTGGGGGTTATTTTTAAGTGCTCTTTCTTCTCACCCCCCCAAAAACAATAAGAGAACCCCACAAAAAAAGTGTGGGGTTTTCCTATCGGGTTTGGGGGCCCCCCAAATTCTGACGAGTTTGAAAATATCTTCCGATATTTTCAATCGTCAGAAAAACGATTCACATCCCTAGTGCTGATGTCTTCACTGGAGGACTAGGAACACACATGGGACGTGATGTAAGAAAGCGGGGAGCCTTTACTTCTAGGCGTCTTTGCCGGAGGCGATGACCTAACTTCCCGGTAAGAGAAATCAGGTCCTCTAGAGACGGATGGAGAGCTCATCTTTGAGAGCGAATGAGAGTCCCTCTAGGAAGATGGCTTGCAGACAATCTTCTTGCCACCAAGCTCAGTGGGCAGAGTCCTAAATTCCACCATATACTCGGAGAGGGTCCGTGACCCTTGATGAAGGTGGAGTAGGTTATGGCTGGCAACAGTCTGGTGGCCTGGGTCACCGAAGGTCTGCTTGAATAGAGTGATGAATTCAGATAACTTGGAAAGTATGGGATCAGAACGTTCCCATAAGGGAGAGGCCTAAGCAAGGGCCTTCCCTTCCAGGTGAAACAGGATGAAGGTCACCTTGGTGATTTCCTTCAGGAACAGTGAGGGTTGCACTGCAATTGCATGAAGCACTGATTAAGGAAGCCACGACAGGAGCGTTGATCCCCATTGTATCGAGGAGGTGCAGGAAGTGCCAATGATGCTTTGGGAAGAATGGAGGCTGAAAGGCCCACAGGGTTGGCCAATGCTGTGTCTTGTAGCTGGGAATGAAGTTCTTCCACCAAAGAATCCAACGATTCCAAAGCTTGGTGATGTTGTTTGACTGTGGCTGCCACCAGTAGGGCCTTGAGGCGGGATACTCCGCCGAGTCCATGGCCTTGGCAACCTGTTGCGCTCGGGGGTGGACTCTTGTCCTAGAGCAGTGGACATCGGCCCCAGGGGGCGGAGCACTGGAGGAGACAGAGGCTAGGATGAGCTTCACCACTGGAAGCCCGAGGTCCCACCGGGAGGAGCCCGTAGGGACCAGGGCCGCTTGGACTTAGGTGGGCCTCGCAGGGTCTCCTGGAGAGATGGAAGTCCAGCATGCCCACAGACAGGAGAAGAGCATGGTCAGCTTTGAGACTGGAGGTCAGATGGAGCAGAACAGCGTAGGTGACAACAAGACTAGGAACAGAGCCAGAATCTGGAAATGTGGGCAAGCAGGCAGAGGTCAGAATCTGGGAGTCAGTCCGAGAAGTGGTCAACAAAGCAGGGGCTAGGTTCTGGAGGTCAGATGAGGTCACAGGCAGGCCAAGTCAGAAGGCAGGCAGCAGGCAGGCAGTTCAAGGAACAGGCTGAGGTCAGAAGGCAGGCAGCAGGCAGGCAGGTCAAGGAGCCAGCTGAAGTCAGAAGGCAGGCAGCAGGTGGGCAGGTCAAGGAGCAAGCCAAGGTCAGTACCAGTAAGACAGTCTGGAGGTACTACCTGGGGAGACGAACAGACAAACAGGAACAGAAGGACGCTGGAGAACTAGGATGCAGGAACAAGGCAGGAAAAAGACTGGAACAGAAGAATCCTGGAACGAGACTTGGAACAAGACTGGAACAAGGTTCAGATGCAGTGACAATCTAGCAAGACACTAACCCGATTGCCAAGGCAAGGAAGTACAGGCAGGGACTTCCTTATATCAGGGAATTAATCAGGGTGCGTTGCGGAGCTAGGACCCACCCCTGGCCCTTCAAGAGCCTGGACGGTTCGCACATGCACGCGTAGGGGTGTGACCAATGCCACCGAGGACACCGAGCTCTGGCGTGAGGCCTGGTGCATAGTGGAAGGCCCGGCAACCACTGCTGCGGAATGCCGAGGCCTGGAAGAACTTGCAGCTGCCACTAGGGAGGCCGACCCAGGTCCTGCCATGGAACCAGAGAGGTGAGCAGGCCCGTGCGGTCGGGGTGCATAACATCTAAGTGCCTATAATTAAAAACACACCTCAGCTAAAAGATTCCAATTTAACCCTGTCAATTCAAAAGCAGACTGTTAATACAAACAAAAAACACACTTTGAAATGTTTGTATGCTAATGTCAGAAGTCTAAGGATTAAGAAGGGAGTGTATAGCAGTGAATAGTGACATAGATTTAATTGGCATCTCAGAGATATGGTGGAAAGCGGATAACAAATGGGATACTGCTATGCCAGGATACAAATTATATTGCTATGGCAGAGAGGAGCATCTTGGTGGCAGGGTGGAGCTGTATGTTTGGGATGGCATAGAGTCCAACAGGATAAAGATCCTGCATTATATCTTATTGTTTATCCCTTTATCGTTTACTGTTATGTTACCAACCATTCCATGTAAACATTCTATCATTATTTTAATACTGTTCCATGTAAACCAATGTGATGTTTAAATGAACTTCAGTATAGAAAAGCTATAAATAACTAAATAATTAAATAAAATTATTTATTTATTTATTTGATTTTTAGCCTCGGCCTTACTGTTCCTTATTACAATGGTTTTTGGCTCCCTAATTAGTTATCTCTTTCTTAGAATAGACTTCTTGCTGTGGATTAACCTTTGGGAGGGGGAGCTTCTCTCCCGGATCCCTTTTCTGTAATATAAGTATCAGAAAACACACAGGAAGACCTTTTTTAAAATTTTACAGATAATTCATCTTTTATTAGTACTGAATCATAACACCAAGCATATGTTTTATTATATGTAAATAGTTCATAAGTATTTTAATAATGTCTTCCTGAGGAGAACGCAATGTATACTCTGATAGAGTCTTAGCCTTCTCCAAGTTCTTGGGTCTTCTGCACCCCTTTATATACATGTTTTTCATTGTACCTTGTGTGTGAATAACCCTTACCTCATGGTGCCAGGATACATATTTTCTTTAGTCCTGTCAATTACACATTACTCCCACCCTTGCATCCCTCTTGATAATTTTTATCTTTTATTTCCAATGTATGCATAATTTCCTCTTTTCCCTTGCTCAAAAGGTAGAAAAGTTCATAGTGAAACATAACTGTGTGCATGTGTTTGCATGTATATATTTTATTACCTCAATCCTTTACAACCCCCTCCCCAGCATCTGCTTCCCTCTATGATATTCTCACTTCGTATTATCAAAATTAATCTATCACTCATAGGGGCCTGCACATTAGGGATGTGAATCGTTTATATGATGATTGAAAATATTGTACGATATTTTCAAACTCGTCAAATATCGGGGGGTCCCTGATAGCGATAGGAAAACCCCACGATTAATTTTGTGGGGTTCTCTTATCATTTTGGGGGGTGGGGTGGGAAGAAAGGGCACTCAAAAACAACCCCCAAACCCACCCGACCCTTTAAATTTAATTATTTCAAATCCCCCACCCTCCCAACCCCCCAAAACTTTTTTAAAGTGCCTGGTAGTCCAGCGGGGGTCCTGGGAGTGATCTCCCACTCTCGGGCTGTCGGCTGCCACTAATCAAAATGGCACTGATGGCCCTTTGCACTTACCATGTGACAGGAGCTATTGGTGCCATTGTCCGGCCCCTGTCACATGGTAGTAGCAATGGACAGCCAGCACCATCTTAAAAAATGGCATGGGCCATCCATCACTCCTACCATGTGACAGGGGCCGGCCAATGGCATGGTTACCCCTGTCACATGGTAAAGGCAAAGGGCCATCGACGCCATTTTCTTTACTGGCAGCTGACGGCATGAGAGCGGGAGATCACTCCTGGGACTCCCGCTGGACCACCAGGTACTTTAAAAAAGTTTTTTTTGGGGGGAGGGTGGGGGATTAGAAATAATTAAATTTAAAGGGTCGGGGTGGGTTGGGTTTTTTTTCGGCACAAGACAACCGACAAAAATCGCTAAGAACCGCGGGAATGAATATTTCCCGCGGTTTTTACCCAAACCCAATACCGGAAATTAGTCTGGTACCGATTCACATCCCTACTGCACTTGTTCTCTGCCTTGCTAAGTTTCCTTTGGTGACTATTCAAAGGAAACAATGAGTATTTGCTTCTATATTTCTTATCACTTCCATATTTCTTGCCCTCTCAAATCCACAAATACTATTATTATTATTTTATTTAAGGGTTTTTTTATATACCGGGGCACGTTAAAAACATCACCCCGGTTCACAATGTAACATAACATAGCAACAGGCTTTACAATAATTTAGAGTAGGAAGAAACATTGAGGCAACTAATTCAACTTGAGACAGGTGGTTACATATTCACATATTTTAACTATTCACAAGGTGACAGGTGGTTACATATTCACATATTTTAACTATTCACAAGGTGACAGGTATATAGGCGGTTAGGGCAGGTAGTAGGATGATGGGGAGGGTGAGAGGGGAGGAGGATGAGGGGAGGGTTGGAGGAATGGGAATGGATGGGAGGTGGAGGTTGAAAAAACTACTTGAAAAACAAGCACCATTGTAGAAGTAGGGCAAGGGTAATTTTTTAAAGTATGTCTTGACATATCTCCTCAAAATGTACAATCAAATCTTTATGGGTAGATTCCTTGTGTGTTGGGGAGGAGTATAACGATAGGAGTATACTATCATCCACCTGGCCAAGATAGTGAGACAGACAGTGAAATGCTAAGAGAAATTAGGAAAGCTAACCAAATTGGTAGTGCAGTAATAGTAGGAGATTTGAATTACCCCAGTATTGACCGGGTAAGTGAAACATCAGGACATGCTAGATAGATAGAGTTCCAGGATGGAATAAATGACAGTTTTATTGGAGCAATTGTTTCAGGAACCAATGAGAGAGAGAAAAATTTTAGATCTAGCTCTCAGTGGAGCACAAGATTTGGTAAGAGAGGTAATGGTGGTGGGGCCTCTTGGCAATAGTGATCATAATATGATCAAATTTGAATTAATGACTGAAAGGGGGACAGTATGTAAATCCATGGCTCTAGCACTAAACTTTCAAAAGGAAACATTGAAAAAATGAGAAAAATAGTTTTAAAAAGCAGGTGCAACTACAAAGATAAAAAGTGTGCAACAGGTGTGGGCATTATTAAAAAATACCATCTTAGAAGCACAGCCCAGGGGTATTCCATGAACTAAAAAATATGGAAGGAAGGTCATACAATTGACAGCATGGTTAAAAAGTAAGATGAAAGAGGCTATTTTAGCAAAAAGCTCTACATTCAAAAATTGGAAGAAGGATCTATTAGAAGAAAATAGGAAAAAGCATAAGCATAAGCACTGGCAAGTTAAATGTTAGACATTGATAAGACAGGCAAAGAGAGAATTTGAAAAAAGTTAGTTGTAGAAGCAAAAACTCAGAATAAAAACTTTTAAAAATATATCCGGAGTAGAAAGCCTGTGATGGAATTTGGTGGACCATTAGATGATCAAGGGGTTAAAGGGGCACTTAGGGAAGATAAGGCCATTACAGAAAAATTGAACAATTTCTTTGCTTCTGTGTTTACTGAAGAGGATGTTGGGGAGATACCTGTTCTGGAGATGATTTTCAAGAGTAATGTTTCAGATGAACTGAACCAAACTATGGTGAACCTGGAAGATGTGGTAGGCCAGAATGACAAACTGAAGAGTAGCAAATCACCTGGAACAGATGGCATACACCTCAGGTTTCTGAAAGAACTGAAAATGAAATTTCAGACCTATTTCAATTAATTTTTAACCTATCATTAAAATCATCCTTTGTACCTGAAGACTAGAAGATGGCCAATGTAACCCCAATATTTAAAAAGGGCTCCACAGGTGATCTGGGAAACTATAGACCAGTGAGCTTGACTTCAGTGCCAGGAAAACACATGGAAACTGTTATAAAGAATAAAAGCATAAAACATTTAGATAGACATAGTCTAATGGGACATAGCCAGCATGGAATTATGCAAGGGAAGTCTTGCCTCACAAATCTACATTTTTTGAACAGCTGATTAAACATGTGGACAAAGGAGAACCAGTAGATGCAGTGTATTTGGATTTTCAGAAAGTGTTCTACAAAGTCCCACATGAGAGGCTACTAAGAAAACTAAAAAGTCATGAGATATAAGGTGATGTCCTTTTGTGGATTGTAAACTGGTTAAAAAACAAGAAAAAAGAGTAGGATCAAATGGTCAGCTTTCACAGTGGAAAAAGGTAAACAGTGAAGTGCCTAAGGGATCTGTACTTGCACCAGTGCTTTTTAATATATTTATAAATGATCTGGAAAGGGGTACATCAAGTGAGGTGATCAAGTTTGTGGATGACACAAAATTTTGTAGAGTAATTAAATCTCAAGTGGATTGTGATAAATTGCAGGAGGATCTTGCTAGACTAGAAGATTGGGCTTCCAATTGGCAGATGAAATTTAATGTGGACAAGTGCAAAGTGATGCATATAGGGAAACATAACCCTTGCTATCTTAGGAGTCACCACCCAGAAAAGAGATCCAGGCTTCATAATGGATAAGACCTTGAAATCATCAGCTCAGTGTGCTGTGGTGATAAAAAAAAACCAAACAGGTCAATAGTGGAAGAAGATATGCTAAACCCTTTTACAATTGCTCTTTTCCCTGGTATGTTTTTACCTTCACTTTGGGATATACACCCCATTTTGAAAGCCACTTTATTTGCCTTCAAAAGAGCAGAAGAAATATCAAAATGTTCATGGCTCACCTCACTTAAAATGCCTATTTGATTTAATAACCATTTTAAAATAAATGGTGAAGTCATAGCTTAGAACTCCTGGTTTGATAAAGGTATATGGACGTTTAGTGATTTAATATTAGGAAATTTAAAACTTTTGAATATATATAACAAGAATTTGGTTTGAAAGGTAATCAATTCTTTTCAGTGGTTACAATTAAAACACTGTATCGTGAAAATTATATTGGATCTTTTGATACTTAAAAAGTATTTAGTAATAGAAAATACATGGTTGGACCCACCACCTGCATGTTCCCACATGAGAGAGTAAAATCCAAATATCTCTCAATTATCTCTGCACAGAATCTCCCCAGTTAATTGGTACAATCCTTTAGTAAGGGCAAACCATGACTCTCTTACAAATAACACCTCCAATTTATTAACTATCAAATCCTGAAAAGCAAAACCCTTATTTCTTGCAGAATGTGAATTTAAATAAGTTCAGTAAAATCATTTGTAAAACTCAAGTTTTAATTCCTGCTAAAAATGCAAACCATAGGAAGCTGAGTTGACTCTTAGCTACTCTTTTTCTTACAGAGCAATCAAGGGACTTATCTATTATCTAACAAAGGATACAGTTTCGCAGTTCTGATCTTCTAAATTATTTTGTTAATGCTACCTTTTATTAAAGTGGGACTCCCTTAACAAACAATTTTCTCTTTCCAATTTATATCATAGCTCAACCTTCAGTATCTATTAACCATTGCTTTCTGATTTTGTTCTGTTTTTAATTTTTAACAGTACACATTATGAGCTTTTGTGACATCATCCTTTGAAGTCAGCAAGAACCTGCATTTAGAAAGACAATGGAGCAAGGTTGTTTGGCCCATATTTTTTTCAGCAATAATTTATTTTGTACCTTTAATGCACTAGCTGGAAGTGGCTGCTTAGGCTCTGTTACAATTATGTTATTTATGAGATTGAGAGAGTGAACAAGAGAACAACCAGGCACAGAATTCCACTTGGAAAAGTGATTTTACTTACAGAACCTTTCTGGACATATTCATTTCAGGGCAGCAATAAATTCTTTCACTTAAGAACAAAGTGAAAGAACTAAACAACTGTTTCCTGAATCCAGGATTAAATTATCCTCCATTTCTTTAAAGAAGAGGTCTCTGCATATCTTAATCTAGTGTGACTATCACTAGATTCCTTAGAAAAAGGGTGCTTCTCTCTCCAGATAGGAATTGATTTGTGTTGATATGGCTGGTCTGCCAACTGAACTTACTTTTTCAGGCATGCCCTGTCTAGAAGTTCCGCTTTTAATTCCAAAATCTGAACAATAATTGTCAAATCTTGATTAATTTATAAGACTCTAGCTGGGTTGGGTGTCTATCTCTTTAATAGGGTCATTTATCAAATTGTGTTATGGCGTTTTTGCATGCGAAAAATGCCTTAACACATGCAAAAATGCCATAATGCATGGCGTGATGCAAATTTCTTTTGAGAAGCAGCGACCAGAATTGCTCATAGTAATCAAGGTGCTGTCTCACCATGGAGCGATACAGAGGCATTCTGACATTTTTCGTTTTATTCACCATTCCCTTTCTAATGATTCCCAATATTCTGTTTGCTTTTTTGACTGCCACAGCACACTGAACCGACGATTTTAATGTGTTATTCCCTAAGATGCCTAAATCTCTTTCCTGGGTGGTAGCTCCTAATATGGAGCCTAACATTGTGTAACTATAGCATGGGTTATTTTTCACTATATGCATCACCTTGCACTTATCCACATTAAATTTAATCTGCCATTTATCCACATTAAATTTCATCTGCCAACTGAGCCAGACAAGGAACTGGTTGAAATAGGCTGCAGCTTTACTGAAAATAACTACATTACAATGCAATCCTAGGAACCCAAGCCATAACAGGAAGGATTAACCAATTGTCAATAGGCAGGCAGTGAATCAGGTCTGGGCTCTATATCTCACCACTACAAGCAAAGACCTGTCCTTGCGAGAGGCGTTCACTCCTCACGGGTGTTCTGGTCATTCTGGCATGCACAAGCAAGGTGACTGCCCTCTTGGGCAAGACATTGGATCTGCCATCAACCTGGGGCTGTCCGGCCCTGACAGCAGACAGTCCCTAGTGGAATAGGTACAGCATAATGGTCATACCATGCACTATCTCTGATAAGATCCTCCCCCTCCTGGCTCTGGTACCCCTACCCCTGTGATGGGAAACTACATAGAATCAGAAACAGCTATATAACATAATGTCATCTAGCTACGCTGACCTGCCTACTAAAAAAGAATATGCTGCCTGCGGGACTGCAGGCAAAGGGCCATGGCAAAGAGCCTACCCCTTCACTGACCCCTTCACTGGAACCTGAGTCAAAGCCTAAAGTTCTCTTTTTATCATTAGAAGTAACAATTCTTGGTTGATTCTCTGTTTTTAAGTCATGTTGACTATGTTGAATGAAGTCTGTGCTATTTCAGTTGATTTAGGGCATGGAAGATATCAATATTCAGCATGTCCAAAGAGAGAGCTATTTAGGCCATGTGGGTTGATAGCTTCTAACCTTATTGCTGTTCATGCAAGGGGGTTCAATGTACCAAGTAATCCTTTAAAATGTATCTATCTATATTGCTGCTTGTTCTATCTGAAACATAAGAACAGAAGATATGCCATACCGGGTCAGACCAAGGGTTCATCAGGCCCAATATACTGTTTCCTACAGTGGCCAATCCAAGTCACAAGTACCTGGCAAGAATCCAAACATTAGATAAATCACAAGCTACTATTGCTTATTAATTACCGTCATAGTAGTTTATGGATTTTTCCTCTAGGAAGTTATCCAAACCTTTTTAAACTCAGTTACACTAACTTCTGTAACCACATCCTCTGACAATGTATTCCAGAGCTCAACAATGTACTGGGTGTTTTAAATTAGCTACTTGCTAACTTCATGGAGTGCCCCCTGGTCCTTCTATTATCGAAGAGAGTAAATAACTGATTTACATTAACTTGATCAAGTCCTTTCATGATTTATTTTTTACTCAGTTTGTGGACATGAAGCCAGATTTGTTTTTTGATACCGAATCCTGACATTCTGAAGCTGATACTATATTTTTAAATCAGCTTTGACTATCTGGATACTGTATTATCACCATGCTTTTCAGAATTGGAAGAGAGGTAGAACAGTGTTGATTTAATGTGCATTTTTACCCCTACAGTGCACTCAACATAAGCTCAGTTTGGGGAGCGAGAATCAATTGTCTTCCTAGATGGCTGGGCCCTGATTTACTAACTCCCCAGACGTGAGGACATATTCCCTGAATTCTTATTGGATTTTATTTCATCTTTGTATCTTCTAAACAGAAAGTTATTGATACTTGATGATTTTAACATAAGGTTTGATTGTACTACTGTTAAGAGATTAAGAGAATTTTCTGAAGCCATTTCTTCTGTGGGGCTATCCCAAATTGTGGAGTTTCTTATTGTTACACACCCCGTCCGTGCTTGGCCCATGCACGGGCCTGCTCACCTCGCTAGCTCCTCTGCAGGTCATGGGTCGGCCTCCCCAGTAGCAGCCATGAGCTCCTCCAAGCCTCAGCGTCCCGCAGCGGCGGTTGCCAGGCCTTCCACTGCGCACCAGGCCTCACGCCGGATTTTGGCATCTCCAGTGGCACTGGCCACACCCCTACACACACGCGTGCAGTCTGCCCAGCCTCTTGTAGGGCCAGGGGTGGGTCCTAGCTCCACGGCACGCCCTGATTGAATGTTCAGTGTAAAGAAGTTCCTGCCTGCGCTTCCTTGCCTTGGCAATCGGGTCGGCACTTCATGTGTACTAGTTTGCCTCCACGTTCACAGTCTTGTTCCAGTCTTGTTCCAGTCTTGTTCCAGCGTCCTACTGTTCCAGCATTCTACTGTTCCAGTGTCTTACTGTTGCAGCCCTGTCCAGCGTCCTTCTGTTCCAGTGTCCTTCTGTTCTAGAGTCTGTCTGTCCTGTCTCTCCAGATAGTATCCTCGGACTGTCTCTCTGATACTGACCTCAGCCTGCTCCTTGACCATTCTGTCCTCTGCCTGGATCCTGACCTCTGCCTGCCTTGTGACCTTGTATGACCTCAAGAATCTGATCCTTGCCTCATTGACTACTCCTCAGACTGATCCTCGGATTCTGACCTCGGCTGCCATTGACCATGTCTTCTGATTCTGGCTCTGTCCCTTGCCTTGTCATCGCCTATGCTGTTCTGGTCTTCCTTGCTTCACCAGACCTGCAGCCTCGAGTCCGACCGCGCTCCCTTGCTGTCCATGGGCATGCCTCTCTACTACCTCTCCAGTAGACCCTGCAAGGCCCACCTAAGTGCAAGCGGCCCGGGTCCCTACGGGCTCCACTCGGGGGGACCGCGAGCTTCCAGTAGTGAAGCTCATCCTAGTCTCTGTCTCCTCCTGTGCGCCACCCCCTGGGGGCAGGTGCTTCCTGGTCCCTACCAGGAAGCCATTCTCCACTGCTCCAGGACAAGGGTCCACCTCCAAGCGCAACACTATACACTGTAAAAATCATATTTCATAGTTGATATTCCCTACAGACCTGATTTTTTAAAGAAATTGTTACCAATGACCAGATCACAGAAGTGGGATGATCTGACCATTATTTGACTAGTTTTAACTTTAATTCTCTTGCAAATATATATACATTTACATTTACATTTATTAAATTTATGAAGCGCCTAACTGAAAAGAAATGGTCTAGGTGATGAACATAATAAAACGTACATAATTATTACAAGGAAACTAATCTAAAACAATATAGAGGATAGAAAATACATAATAACAATATAAATAAAATATAATAAAATCATAAAATGAAATATTATAAGGTCTTAAGGGCTCCCTTGAAATCCTTAACTGAGTCACACTGGAAAATCTCTATGGGAAGAGAATTCCAAAATACTGGGCCAGCAACCAGCAAATATTCCCTATATTTCAGCCAAGGGTTGCTATCAACAATCTAGAGGTGAGTGATTTCATTATCTTTTATAATGAATTGAACTGGTGTTATTCTTGATTCTGTTTCAGTTTTAGCAGATTCTTTATGTGATGCACTATCAACAATGATAGAGAAGGTATCTACTTTGAAGACAGTGGTTATTCCCCTGCAGCAATAAAGAGTTCCATGGTATACCTCCCCTTTGGTTGAAATAAAGAAGGCAATGAGACGTGCATAAGAACATAAGAACATAAGAAAATGCCATACTGGGTCAGACCAAGGGTCCATCAAGCCCAGCATCCTGTTTCCAACAGTGGCCAATCCAGGCCATAAGAACCTGGCAAGTACCCCAAAACTAAGTCTATTCCATGTAACCATTGCTAATGGCAGTGGCTATTCTCTAAGTGAACTTAATAGCAGGTAATGGACTTCTCCAAGAACTTATCCAATCTTTTTTTAAACACAGCTATACTAACTGCACTAACCACATCCTCTGGCAACAAATTCCAGAGTTTAATTGTGCATTGAGTAAAAAAGAACTTTCTCCAATTAGTTTTAAATGTGCCCCATGCTAACTTCATGGAGTGCCCCCTAGTCTTTCTACTATCCGAAAGAGTAAATAACCAATTTACATCTACCCGTTCTAGACCTCTCATGATTTTAAACACCTCTATCATATCCCCCCTCAGTCGTCTCTTCTCCAAGCTGAAAAGTCCTAACCTCTTTAGTCTTTCCTCATAGGGTGTTACAGTTTTGGCTGCAGTGCAACCGCCTCACCACCAGGGGTCCCTCTAGTGCTGGCTCTCCTGACAGGCCCAGGCCATCTCCCCTGTCCACTCTATGTTCTGGGTTGGCCCTTATAACCCTGCCTGACAGTTCCCTCGGTGCTTCGGCATCGAGCTCACCTGGTCTCCCTGCTCTAGCCTTGTGCGGCCTTCGGGCCTTTCCTTGCCCTGCGCGGCCTTTGGGCCTTTCCTTGCCCTGCGTGGCCTTCAGACCTTTCCTTGCCTTGCGCGGCCTTCGGGCCTTCTTCCTCGCTTTTCTTACCTGGCCTACGGGCCTTCTGACCTGCCTGCTCTGCTTACGGTGTGTGGCCTACGGGCCTTCTGTGTATGTGTGGCCTACGGGCCTTCTGACCTGCCTGCTCTGCTTACGGTGTGTGGCCTACGGGCCTTCTGTGTGTGTGTGTGTGGCCTACGGGCCTTCTGACCTGCCTTGTCCTGACTACGGTGTGTGGCCTACGGGCCTTCCGTGTGTATGTGTGGCCTACGGGCCTTCTGACCTGCCTGCTCTGCTTTCGGTGTGTGGCCTACGGGCCTTCTGTGTGTATGTGTGTGGCCTACGGGCCTTCTGACCTGCCTTGCCCTGCTTACGGTGTGTGGCCTACGGGCCTTCTGTGTGTGTGTGGCCTACGGGCCTTCTCTGCCTTGCCTTGCTTACTGTGTGTGGCCTACGGGCCTTCTGTGTGTGTGTGGCCTACGGGCCTTCTGACCTGCCTTGCCCTGACCCAGCCTGAACCCAGACACTGCTACTTGCCGCCTGCCCTGACCCAGCCTAGACCCAGACACTGCTACTTGCCGCCTGCCCTGACCCAGCCTGAACCCAGACACTGCTACTTGCCGCCTGCCCTGACCCAGCCTGAACCGAGACACTGCTACTTGCTGCCTGCCCTGACCCAGCCTGGAACCAGACACTGTTTCTAGCCATTCCTGTCTCTCTCCACCTGGAGCCACCCTGCTGGGTGGTGTTCACGACTCCTGACCGGAGCCCAAGCGTAACAGTATGCCGAAGCCACCAAATTTCCAGGTGAAGAGATAGGTCTTGGTACTACCGGTGAGCCAATTTTTTCTTTTTCCTTCTACTCACATTATGCCTCAGCCTCCAAGTTTTTATGTCTGTGCTTGTTGCCAGACTTTGAATTATCCCAGTTACAAGAACTGTCTTGCCTGTCAACTCTCAGACCAAGAACACTGGGTATGCAGTGGTTGTCATAAGAGGAACGTCTCAGTCTATCAGGAATGTTTAAATTGTTTAAATCCTAAACCAGGGTGGTGGAAATGCTCCTGTCTTCCGTGTCTGTTACCACCAGGCAAACCCTGCCCCCGTTGTTCTGCTTTAGGATCAGCTGTTCCATTAGAAAAAACAATCAGCTCTCCTAACCAGTATTCTGCTTCTGGCTCCACTAAAACAGACATTTTAGCTGGCAGTTTGTGGATAGAAAAACCCAGGACTTACCTGGCCAAGAAGGCTTCTGTGACACCAGTGCTAGAGCCTCAGGAACAGGTTTCTCTCAAACGGAGAGAGTTGATTAACTCTAGCAGGGCTCTGCTTCCCACAGCTGCTGTTGAGACACTAACGAGCACATTCCCTAGACGTCCTAGAACTGCCTCTGCCTTCTCTAAACTGCTCCTCCAGAAACAAAATAAGGAGCCTCAGAGTTTGGCTCGAGGTATCAAGCCCAGATCAGTGCAACCTGTGTCTTCTATGTGCACTGTTTCTAACCTTGCTGCTCTGCCATCTGAGCCTGTTTCATCACCCCAAGATGGGGCCAAGCCTGCTGCATCGCCCCAAGAGGGATCCAAGCCTGCTGCATCGCCCCAAGAGGGGGCCGAGCCTGCTACATCACCCCAAGAGGGGGCCGAGCCTGCTGCATCGCCCCAAGAGGGGTCCAAGCCTGCTGCATCGTCCCAAGAGGGGTCCGAGCCTGCTGCATCGCCCCAAGAGGGGGCCAAGCCTGCTGCATCGCCCCAAGAGGGGTCCGAGCCTGCTGCATCGCCCCAAGAGGGGTCTGAGCCTGCTGCATCACCCCAAGAGGGGGCCGAGCCTGCTACATCACCCCAAGAGGGGGCCGAGCCTGCTGCATCACCCCAAGAAGGGGCCAAGCCTGCTGCATCGCCCCGAGGAGGATCCAAGCCTGCTGCATCGCCCCAAGAGGGGGCCGAGCCTGCTGCATCGCCCCAAGAGGGGGCTGAGCCTGCTGCATCGCCCCAAGAGGGATCCAAGCCTGCTGCATCACCCCAAGAGGGATCCAAGCCTGCTGCATCGCCCCAAGAGGGGGCTGAGCCTGCTGCATCGCCCCAAGAGGGGGCCGAGCCTGCTGCATCACCCCAAGAGGGGGCCGAGCCTGCTTCATCGCCCCGAGAGGGGTCCGAACCTGCTACAACGCCCGGAGAGGTGTTCGAGCCTGCTACAACGCCCGGAGAGGTGTTTGAGCCTGCTTCATCGCCCCGAGAGGGGTCCGAACCTGCTACAACGCCCGGAGAGGTGTTCGAGCCTGCTTCATCGCCCCGAGAGGGGTCCAAACCTGCTACAACGCCCGGAGAGGTGTTCGAGCCTGCTTCATCGCCCCGAGAGGGGTCCGAACCTGCTACAACGCCCGGAGAGGTGTTCGAGCCTGCTTCATCACCCCGAGAGGGGTCCAAGCCTGCTTCATCGCCCCGAGAAGGGTCCGATCCTGCTTCTTCGCCCCGAGAGGGGTCCAAACCTGCTACAACGCCCGGAGAGGTGTTCGAGCCTGCTTCATCGCCCCGAGAGGGATCCAAACCTGCTACAACGCCCGGAGAGGTGTTCGAGCCTGCATCATCGCCCCGAGAGGGGTCCGAACCTGCTACAACGCCCGGAGAGGTGTTCGAGCCTGCTTCATTGCCCGGAGAGGGGTCCGAACCTGCTACAACGCCCGGAGAGGGGTCCGAGCCTGCTTCATTGCCCCGAGAGGGGTCCGAGCGTGCTTCATCGCCCCGAGAAGGGTCCGAGCCTGCTTCATCGCCCCGAGAGGGGTCCGAACCTGCTACAACGCCAGGAGAGGTGTTCGAGCCTGCTGTTTCATCCCGAGAGGGGCCCGAGCCTGCTGCACTACCCCGAGACGAGCCTGCTAAACCGGTCCTGCTGCCACCCCCGGAGGGGCTCAAACCGGTACCACTAACAGACTTTCTGACTCAGCCGTCTGAGCCTGTTGAATGGCTCCAGCTGTTGCTGCCCTCGGAGGGGTCTGATTTCATTTTTGAGTACCCCCTGCTAAGATGGGACCCAGGAGGAGGGGGAGGCCTTGCGGAGGGGGTACTGTTACAGTTTTGGCTGCAGTGCAACCGCCTCACCACCAGGGGTCCCTCTAGTGCTGGCTCTCCTGACAGGCCCAGGCCATCTCCCCTGTCCACTCTATGTTCTGGGTTGGCCCTTATAACCCTGCCTGACAGTTCCCTCGGTGCTTCGGCATCGAGCTCACCTGGGCTCCCTGCTCTAGCCTTGCGCGGCCTTCGGGCCTTTCCTTGCCCTGCGCGGCCTTCGGGCCTTTCCTTGCCTTGCGCGGCCTTCGGGCCTTCTTCCTCGCTTTTCTTACCTGGCCTACGGGCCTTCTGACCTGCCTGCTCTGCTTACGGTGTGTGGCCTACGGGCCTTCTGTGTATGTGTGGCCTACGGGCCTTCTGACCTGCCTGCTCTGCTTACGGTGTGTGGCCTACGGGCCTTCTGTGTGTGTGTGTGTGGCCTACGGGCCTTCTGACCTGCCTTGCCCTGACCCAGCCTGAACCCAGACACTGCTACTTGCCGCCTGCCCTGACCCAGCCTAGACCCAGACACTGCTACTTGCCGCCTGCCCTGACCCAGCCTGAACCCAGACACTGCTACTTGCCGCCTGCCCTGACCCAGCCTGAACCGAGACACTGCTACTTGCTGCCTGCCCTGACCCAGCCTGGAACCAGACACTGTTTCTAGCCATTCCTGTCTCTCTCCACCTGGAGCCACCCTGCTGGGTGGTGTTCACGACTCCTGACCGGAGCCCAAGCGTAACATAGGGGAGTTGTTCCATTCCCCTTATCATTTTGGTAGCCCTTCTCTGTACCTTCTCCATCGCAATTATATCTTTTTTGAGATGTGGCGACCAGAATTGTACACAGTATTCAAGGCGCAGTCTCACCATGGAGCGATACAGAGGCATTATGACATTTTCCGTTTTATTCATCATTCCTTTTCTAATAATTCCCAACATTCTGTTTGCTTTTTTGACTGCCGCAGCACACTGCACCGACAATTTCAATGTGTTATCCACTATGACACCTAGATCTCTTTCTTGGGTTGTAGCACCTAATATGGAACCCAACATTGTGTAATTATAGCATGGGTTATTTTTCCCTATATGCATCACCTTGCACTTATCCACATTAAATTTCATCTGCCATTTGGATGCCCAATTTTCCAGTCTCACAAGGTCTTCCTGCAATTTATCACAATCTGCTTGTGATTTAACTACTCTGAACAATTTTGTGTCATCTGCAAATTTGATTATCTCACTCGTCGTATTTCTTTCCAGATCATTTATAAATATATTGAACAGTAAGGGTCCCAATACAGATCCCTGAGGCACTCCACTGTCCACTCCCTTCCACTGAGAAAATTGCCCATTCAATCCTACTCTCTGTTTCCTGTCTTTTAGCCAGTTTGCAATCCACGAAAGGACATCGCCACCTATCCCATGACTTTTTACTTTTCCTAGAAGCCTCTCATGAGGAACTTTGTCAAACGCCTTCTGAAAATCCAAGTATACTATATCTACCGGTTCACCTTTATCCACATGTTTATTAACTCCTACAAAAAAGTGAAGCAGATTTGTGAGGCAAGACTTGCCCTGGGTAAAGCCATGCTGACTTTGTTCCATTAAACCATGTCTTTCTATATGTTCTGTGATTTTGATGTTTAGAACACTTTCCACTATTTTTCCTGGCACTGAAGTCAGGCTAACCGGTCTGTAGTTTCCCGGATCGCCCCTGGAGCCCTTTTTAAATATTGGGGTTACATTTGCTATCCTCCAGTCTTCAGGTACAATGGATGATTTTAATGATAAGTTACAAATTTTTACTAATTGGTCTGAAATTTCATTTTTTAGTTCCTTCAGAACTCTGGGGTGTATACCATCCGGTCCAGGTGATTAACTACTCTTCAGTTTGTCAATCAGGCCTACCACATCTTCTAGGTTCACCGTGATTTGATTCAGTCCATCTGAATCATTACCCATGAAAACCTTCTCCATTACGGGTACCTCCCCAACATCCTCTTCAGTAAACACCGAAGCAAAGAAATCATTTAATCTTTCCGCGATGGCCTTATCTTCTCTAAGTGCCCCTTTAACCCCTCGATCATCTAACGGTCTTCCATTGCAGAAAGGCACTGGAAGAAATCCTCTACTGATGCTTCCAAGGAGGTTTTTTTTAACTGCATATAAAGGTTACCAGTCCAAAGCGGTTATTTACTAAAGGTTTATAGCATGCATTAGGGCCTTATCGCATGCTTTAAGGCCCTAATGCACATGATAAACCCCTATCGCACGGAAAAAGGGCCTTTTCACATGTGATAGCATGTTAATTAACTGGAGGGGAGGAGTTGGGGTGGGGAGGGAAGGAGTTGGGGCAGAGAGGGGGAGGAGTCGCCACGGCACCACTGCCGGTGATAATGTTAGGAAGATTCTAACTGGCAGTAGCGCAGCGAATAGCACCACCTTTTACGGTGGCGCTATTCACATGAAAGGCTGCAGCCGGCTGCACCATGGCCGGCGAAATTGCACCACCACCGTGCAAATGGCTGCAGCCTTTTGCAGGCCAGCGCCCACTTCGCCCCCTGCCCCCCTTTTCGCGGGATTCATCTAAGAAGAATGATGAATCCAGCCCTAAATTTGAAAAGTTAGGAAGCTTTAGTTTACATCTTATTTGCAATCTTCTTTAAATCACCCTTGTGAGTTGTTTCAATTAGTTTCTCGCCTCACTTCCTCAAGTGGAAACATCATTAAGGGCCTGCGATACTTTAGGAAATGAGGGGCGGGGGGCCGAAACGGGGGGGCGGGCCTGCGCTAGCCGGCAGCGATCGCACCGTCGCGGTGTGATCGCTGCCGGTTTCGCACCCAATAGCGCCACCATAAGAGGTATAGCTATTGGGAGCGAACTCGGACGCGAAAAGGGCCTTACCTTTTCGTCGTCCATGGCGTCTTCGCGGAGTCGGCCCCAGTGACGCCCCGACTCCTCCTCTTCCGGGGCCGACTCTGCCCCCATTTTGGTATTGCACGTGATAAGGGACTTTTCGCGTGCGAAACGTCCCTTATCGCGTGCGATCCCTATGGAAAATGAGGCCCTAAAATAGAAGAAATCGACTGTGATACTTATATTGAGAACTGAGAACATATAGAGCAAGGATGGCACTGAAAAAGATATAGAAAGTACTGTCTCAGAGCCAATAGTTGTGAGCAAGGCAATTTGGCCTAACTTTGAATACACTGCTAAGACTGAGATTGAATCAGTAGTTTCAAGGTTGAGCTCTTCATATTGTTCGCTTGACCCCTGCCCTTTCTGGGACTTAGCAAATCTAAAGGACCCTTTTATGCAGATTTTCAGAAGGTTAGTAAATATGTCCTTAAATGAGGGCACTGTTCCAGATTGCTTTAAGAAGGCAACTGTGTGACCAATTTTGAATTACAGGACCCTGTTAGTTATAGACCTATTTCAGTCCTCCCTTCAATAGGTAAAATTGTTGAAAAAATGGTTTTAACTCAATTTAATGATTTTCTGAAAATAACATTTTGCACATCCATTAGTGTGGTTTCCATGCTGGTAATCACACCAAAACTTTGCTGATATACGGATTAACCCATGCAGCTGGGACATAGCTCTCTGACTCCGGAAGAGAGAAGATGACGTTGAACACTGGGCCTCTGTCTGTACTGTGGTGGCAAGGGCCACTTCCTGGCCCAGTGTAGAGAGAGTTCGGAAAATGCAAAAGCCTAGGTGTCTTAGAGGCGCTGTCCCTAGACTGCATCAACCCTGCTCCTCAATGTACGGTCCCAGTAACCCTCGAGTATCCCGGAGGGACCTTTTCTATGCTTGCATTTATCAACTCGAGCAGGAGGAAACTATCCTGTCCAACTTGGTACAAAAGCTACAGATTCCGGTTCTTCCTCACGACCCACCATTACGGATTACTTCCATTAGAGGCACATTACTTCTAGGGTGTGTCTCTGCATCTACCATTCCAGTAACCCTCTGTTCCGGTATCCTTCATATGGAGGAGATCTCTTTCCAGGTCTTGGAGAAAGCCGTCCATCCCATCGTGTTGGGGGTACTCTGGCTCCAGAGACACTCACCTGTTATCTATTAGGATACCCTACAAGTGGCAGCCTGGAGTAAAAATTGTTTTTCCTCCTGCTTACCGACGTTACCTGAGCCCAGTATGGCTTTAATGACCATTTCACTTGCAATACCTTCCCCGTATGCAGAGTTTGCAGACATATTTTCCTAGGAAAAAGTGGAACTTCTACCACAGCACCATCCGTTCAACTGTGCTATTGATTTGCTGCCAGGTACAACACTGCCCAGAGGGTGAGTTTATCAGCTGTCTCTCCTGGAGACACAAGCCATGTCAAAATACATTACGGAAAACCTAGCCCATGGATTCTTCCGTCCCTCCAAGTCATCAGCTGGAGTGGGCTTCTTCTTTGTAGGGAAGAAGGACGAGTCCCTCAGGCCCTGCATTGATTATAGAGGACTGAATGCTAACACATGGCGGGATTGTTACCCGTTACCCCTCATTCCTGAACTACTCAACAGATTGCAGGGGGCTAAGGTATTCACTAAGCTCGATCTCCGTGGAGCTTACAACCTTGTCCAAATCTGTCCCAGGGACAAATGGAAGACCACCTTCAATACCCAGGATGGACACTACGAGTACTTTGTTATGCCCTTCGGGCTATGTAATGCTCCAGCGGTCTTCTAAAACTTGATGAACGAGGTAATTCGAGAGATGCTATACTCATCTGTTATTGTTTATCTAGATGATGTCTTGATTTATTCCAAAGATTTGGCTACTCATCGTCAGCACGTGAAACAGGTCTTACAGATCCTGAGAGACAATCGTCTTTTTGCGAAATTGGAAAAATGCCTGTTTGAGCAAGAGTCACTTCCCTTCCTGGGCTACATTGTTTCATCTACGGGGTTGCATATGGATCCAGACAAAGTGTCCACCATCAAGGAATAGCCTCGGCCTGTGGGAATAAAAGCCCTCCAAAGCTTTCTGGGGTTTGCGAACTTCTATAGGCAGTTTATATCTCACTACTCCCTAAGAGTTGCACCCCTCACAGCTCTTACTAAGAAAGGGACTGATGCCAAGGAATGGCCCCTGGCTGCATGCCATGCATTTGAGGACTTGAAAGAGGCCTTTTTATTGGACACTTGTTTACATCACCCAGATCCTCAGTGACCTTTCGTTGTGGAAGTAGATCATCCGATATTGCAGTGGGCATAGTTCTCAGCCAAGTATCCAGCAAAGGGAAATTACTTCCTTGCTCTTATTTCACTTGAAGGTTTTCTGCAGCAGAAAGAAACTATGGTATTGGGGACAAGGAACTCCAAGCCATCAAGTTTGCATTTGAGTAATGGCGGCAGTGGTTGGAGGGGGTTCAACACCCCATTGTAGTATATACAGATCACAATAATTTGGAATTCTTATGCCGAGCTCAGCGTCTGAACCCCAGGCAAGCCTGCTGGTCCCTATTCTTCAGCCGCTTTGACTTCTCCCTGCGCTATAGGCCGGCAACCAAGAATATATGGACCGATGCATTATCCCGAACCACAGAACTTGAAGAATTGGGTAATCCACCTCAGTACATCCTAGACCCAGTAAGGGTTAGTGTGGCAAGCAAGACTGTAGTCCCACGACATCTAAGGAGAAGAGTTCTTTCATTGGCACATGACTCTCTCACAGCGGGACATCCTGGTAGAGTAAGAACTTTGGAACTCCTTTCCCGATACTATTGGTGGCCTCGCATGGGACAGGACGTCTGCATGTATGTCAGCTCCTGCCCAACTTGTGCCAAACAGAAGCCCTTACCAGGTCGTCCTTGGGGACTTCTACAACCCCTGCCAATTCCAGTGGAACCATGGACACATTTATCCATGGATTTTGTAGTCAATCTTCCACTATCTGAGGGGAAAACAGTCATTTAGGACACTGTGGACCGATTTTGCAAGATGACCCACTTTGTCCCGCTATCCAAGCTTTCTTCAGCGCCGGAGTTGGCCCAACTCTTTACGCAGCACATCTTTCAAGCTCATGGGTTGCCTCTTCATATTGTTTCTGACAGAGGTCCACAGTTTACAGCGAGATACTGGAGAGCTCTGTGCAAGAAATTTGGGATCCAGTTGGATCTCACCTCCGCATTCCATCCCCAGAGTAATAGACAAGCAGAGCGTACTAATCATTCCTTAAAGACTTTCCTTCGAGACTTCACAGCAGAAAAACAGGACAATTGAGTGTCCCTGTTACCATGGGCTGAATTCTCATACAATAATCACACCCATTTGGCCACAGGGAGATCTCCCTTCCAGATGGTATTTGGGAAGCAACCCAAGCTACCTTTACCACTCCCATTAGTGGTACCATTTCTGGCAGCCCAATTGTTGGCTCAACAGTTTCATGCCCTCTGGAACTCAATTCAAGTGAAGCAACAGCACACGGCTGCTACAGCTAAAAAATTTGCCGATCGACATCGCCGCCCGGCCCCGGTGTTTCTGCCAGGAGACAAGGTTTGGCTAAGCACAAAGAATATTCATCTTCATCTACCTTCTAGGCGCCTGGCATCTAAGTTCTTTGGGCCATTCAGAGTGGCTGAGAGAGTGGGTGTAGTGTCCTATTGCTTATGTCTTCCCAATACATTAAGAATTCATAACGTATTCCACGTTTCTCTACTCAAGCCTGTGATTCTTTCCAAGTCCCATCGAAAACCACCTGAATCACCTGAGATAACTGCAGCAGCAGAGACTATTTACCAAGTAAGGGAAGTACTGGATGTGTGCTTCTATCACCGCCGGTGGGAGTATTTACTATCTTGGGAGGGATGTGGTCTTGAGGACAACATATGGGAACCAGCCAGCAACATTTTGGACAAATCTTTCCTGCACCAGTTTCATCTGGATCATCCTGGTAAACCCGGACCTGCCACACATATTGGACTCAAGTGCTAAACCAACTGTGATGCTGCTATCTGCTCTGGAATTTGCATATGAGTCTTCTCTCCTTCAGTGTTCCCTTTAAGCTTTTGGGGGAAGTCTGCAGTTCTGCCTTACTGTGGTGGGTATTTTTGCAAGGGAGTGGTAGCATAAAGATGGACCTCCTCCATAACCTGTTTCTGCCACCACTTACTGCTGAAACAAGCCCATCACAACCAGGGATCCAAGCTCTGTTTTCCTCCTTCCATTCTCTTTGTTTATTGTCTTCTCAGCTTTCATTTCTTTCCTGTTCATTACTCTCTTCTCACCCCTCTCTGAATTTCTCACTTTTTTCAGCTCCCATTACCCCTTAATTCTACTCTCCTCTCTCATACTTTCCAATTCCATTTGTCTCCCATAGCTTCCATCTCCTTTTCCTATTTGTTCATATAGTTTGGCTCCCATGTTAGTCCATCTTATATTTATGTTTATATTTTTTTATCTGTTAACCTTCTATTTTTCTATCTCTGCATCATTTCTCATCAATATCATGCCTCCCTCTCCACTCTTACCCTTTGACACCAACAACTCTCCAGTTCTCTCTTCCCAAGCATCTGCCCTTCTGCCTCCTTTCTCCCTCCCCAACATCCATCCTCCTTCCTCCTGTCTCATCCAAAGCATTCATTCTCCTGCCTTCTTCCTCACTTCTGAATCTTCTCCCCTTCCTCCAGCATGTGCTCCCTTGCCTCTTCTACCTGTTTCTCATGATTTTCCCTTGGCCTTCCTTCAGCTCTCCCAGGATCTAAATCTTTATGTATTTATATTCTACCTTTCAGTCACTTCAACATGGATTATATTCAAGTACTATAGATATTTGCCTGCCCCAATGGGCTCATAATCTAACAGGGAGATGCATCAAGCCATAGTTATACTTTGATGCAAGTTAAACAGTGTATATTGCATGATATAAGCTAAATATTGTGCTATATAGCCCTATCACGGATATATTATGTATTATATGTTATATTTAGCATAACCCAGTCCAGATTCCATTCCTTTTACAATGATCGCCAACAAGCGAGACAAAAATCTAAAGGATATTTTGTCACCATCTTCATTGCCAGTAGAAAGATCAAGAGATATAAGACCAGCTGGCCACAGACCTTGTGGAAGATGCAGTGTGTACAATGTTAATTTGAAAACCACAAGTATTAAAATCAGTACAACAGATAAAGAATACATTTTGAATTGTTTTACAGACTGCAGAAGTGACGGAGTAATATATGTGGCCATCTGTCCGTGCAAAAAGATGTACGTAGGCAAGACCATAAGACCGTTGCATAAACGTATAATAGAACATAAGAGTGCAGTGAATAGAAAAATTGATGGCAAACCATTGGAGCACATAGTATTGAGGCAGGACATAAATTTGATGAATACAGATTTTGTGCTATCAAGAAATTGAATAAAAATTGGAGAGGAGGGAATTTTGACCAGAGCAATTAGGTGACATTTAATACAATGTCACCTAATGGACTAAATAATGAGATCGATTTTTCTGTTTTCTTATGATTTTCCACAATTTCTGGTTTTTATCATTTTTACATTTTAAAGGTTTTATTGAGTCTTAATTGTTGAAATGGCTTTTGACACTTTATATAATTTATATTTTTCTCATTGTTTACATTGTTTTTTAGTTATTACATATTTCTATTTCAAGGTTTCTGCCATTTGCTATAGACATGTATATAACAATGATCACTAGTTTTTATGCAAATGGAATTAACTTTTGTTGTATGAGTTTTTTACATATGAGTGCAGATTTATATTTTTATTTTTATTGGTGCTATTTTTTACCTTCATTCGTTTTTTACCTTCATTTAATTTAATTATGCATGGTGGTATATTTCCAGTATCAGTCACTATTAGTTTAAAAAAAAAAATGGCACAAATAGTAACTAATTATATTTTATTTTTATTTGTATGAGTGTTTTAATTTAGTATGGTGGTAGATGTTCAGTTTCAGTCACTATTAGCTGTTTTATTTATTATTTTTTTAAATGGCGTGAAAAGGAAGTATTTAGATAATGAGCCCAACCCAGGTCCGGCATTTACGGCTAATATTTTGATCGCGCTAACCCACTGAGGGTTGTTTGTTACTGAGGAGCACAATTAAATGTGGTGGCTCTAGACTGATTCATGGTCAGCTGACACAGAGTTCTCAGCCGATGACAAGTGAATGTGTTGACATTCAGTTTTCAGCGGTAAGTTCTTTAAATTTAATTTGGTTGCCTTTGATATCTAGCCGATAAGAAATAACAGCATTTATAGCGCTGGCAGTTCAGCTGACATTTAAACTATGGCGGTGAGCCTTAAAATTAATGTATGTTTTTTTGGTTTTTTTTAACAATTAACAAGAAGGTGTCACTTTTGTTAATGGCTGTGCTTTACAGTACGAATGAATTTTCACTCCCGATTAGAAATGACAGCGTTTACAGTGCTGACAGTTCAGTATAATGCAGCCAACTTTTAAATTATGTCGGTGAGCCTTTTAAATTTAATGTATGTTTCTTTGCTTTTTTTAAATTAACAAGAAGGTGTTGCTTTTGGTAATGGCTGTGCTTAACAGTAGTAGAAACAAAGAGAATCGGTGGTTGAAAACGCCCTTTATTTAATGATGCCCAACTCTGGCCGAGTTTCGCTCTTTCTCATAGAGCTGCCTCAGGGGCAATCAATTAGGACAGGACTGCCACAAAAGGTAATTGCCACAAAACTATATGTAAGCTCATCAAATACCTGTAAAAGACACAAATTGTATCCAGTCTGCAGCCGTCAATAGCGATCCAATCAGGGTTTGCAGTAAGTACCGTCAACCAGCACCATTCGCACAAATACGGGCTTGTTCATATATTCGTGTTACTGCTCAATAAAGAAATCCAGATTGGACACCTGGCTGCTAATCCTGTATTGCTGTCCTAACACATTTTGATAAATGACCCTGCAACTTTACAATCCAAACTGGTTAATATTGCGTGCAATAACATAATGCACACTATTGTGGGATTTAAAGCCAGAAATAACTACACCTTTTTTCTGGGTATTATGCCTGTGATAGCTGTGTGTTATGGCCAAAATGGGATTTTTCGCAAATCCTGTTTTGGGAGTGGAGAGGGAGGGGAGAGGGAGAGGGGAGGGAAGGGAAGAGAGAGAGAGAGAGATCCTCTGTGGAGACCCACTGAAATTCTGAACTTTTTATATCACTGTAAGAGAGGGCATTATGAACTCAGGGTGAGGTTTGTGCTGGTGAGTTGAGTTTCTGGGGGCAGTTTAACATGAACAGTTATATGTAAGAACAGCACAGTTACAATCAGTGAAGATTTTATGGTGAAAGAAGAGTAGATTTGTACCATGTTCTCTCTACCTAGCTTGATGGTATAAATAGTTAACTTTTTTGTGAGCCTCTACAGAGGCTCTCTCTCTCGCTCTCTCTCTGTGAAATATTTGTAATAAAATATAAATGTGAAGCAGGAAAATTACCCTAACCACACCCCTTTTTTATCCTGGACACTATTTTCTTTGCAATATTTATTGCTAAAATGATGAATCTAGGCCTTATTCAGCTAAATCATCTGCCTAGCTCTGAATATTGGAGTTAGCCAGTTAACTTAGGCCTAGATTTATCAAAATGCACTAAATATCACATGTGATAGAAAAAGGGGTGTGTTTTATGATAATAGGAAGTTTATTACAATAATACCTATGCAAAGACCTAAGTTGCTGCAAATTGTGATAACATTTTTGCACTTTGAGATAAGTGCAGTACTTCCTACATACAACCACTGGGGGGGGGGGGGGGGAGAAGAAAGAAAGAGAGAGAGAGAGAGAGCCTAGCCTAGCTGTAATGCCCCAACACTAGATAGGTATTTATATCTCTATGGGAGGCCCACCTAGTAACTCGAGGTGAGGTTTAGGTAACATTCAGAGTGAGAGGTATGAACAGAACAGTGCTCTCTTGTGAAGATTTGATGACCTTCGGATTGAGGAAAATCACTCAAAGATGATATTTGTGCAATGTTCTCTCAACCTAGCTTGATGTTACCCAGGTAGAGAGTCCATCAAGCTAGGTTGAGAGAACACTGCACAAATTTCATCTTTGGGTGAGTTTCCTCACTTCGAAGGTCATCAAATCTTCACAAGAGAGCACTGTTCTGTTCCTACGTCTCACTTTGAATGTCAAAGTGACCCCTAACCCCTACACTAATACCTAAACCTCACCTTGAGTTACTAGGTGGGCCTCCCATAGAGATATAAATACCTATCTAGTATTAGGTTATTGTGGTTAGGCTCTCTCTTTTTCTCTCCTGGCTGAAATGCAATAAAGCTATCACATGGCTTAACACTACTGAAAAAGGTGTAGCTAAAATCAACATTAAAGCAATGCAATAGGGCTTTGCAAAACAGTAGACCCACCCCTATCTCCTCCTCTTTTTCAGACTTGCATCACACCATACGTTATGGTGCTATCGCTGCGTTAACAGCGCTTTTCACATGTGATAAGCCCTTAACACATGCGACAACACCTTATAGCTTTTTGATAAATGTCCCTATTAGCCAACTAATCAACTCCTCTCAATTAAGCCCTCAAAATTCCCCTAAATATCTTTCTTATTAGCCAGCTTAATTTAGCTAGATATGTGCCCAAACATTCATTTAATTGGCTAACATCTGAGTTAGCTAGCTAAATGCTTTGGAATATAGACCTCTAAATATCTTTTTCATATGTCCCCAATCCTGCCTTTTCTCTAAGGTATACATGTTTAGATCTTTAGGTCTGTCCCCATATGCTTTATAATGAAGGCTTTTGACAATTTTAGTAGTCACCTTTAGAAGAGAATTATATAACCTCTTGCACAGCTAACTGAACAGATTTAAGATTTACAGAAACTATTATAGATCTGAGACGATTATTAGACTTCAAGTCAACCATTAAAGAACTCTATTGTTCTGTGACTTATTGAAAAGGTTTAAATTAGAGTTCATTGATTTAAAAAGGAGTTGTTTCA
Organism: Rhinatrema bivittatum; assembly: GCF_901001135.1. Taxonomy (NCBI): domain Eukaryota; kingdom Metazoa; phylum Chordata; class Amphibia; order Gymnophiona; family Rhinatrematidae; genus Rhinatrema; species Rhinatrema bivittatum. The sequence continues at coordinate 177,859,077 of NC_042615.1, forward strand.
TTTGTAAAATCCATGTGACTCTGCCAGTTTAAAAATATGTGAGCCAACTAGCACAAGAAGTTTCTATGCCAAGAGTTGTAGAAAGTAGAAACCTGTTGCACAATCACATAAGCAACAGGAACAGACTGACCTGACAATAGAGAAAGTATAGTCAAATGAAAAGATGGACTTTTGATAAATTATATATTATCAAGTATCCTACCCCTTTTTCAAAAGGACAGATAAGATAATGCAATGTATAGATGAAATGCTGCAAGTCAATTGCAAAATAATTTATAGAGCAAGTAGTAGAAAGATGTGAAGCAATGTCCCAACATTCTGAACCCTCACTGAAGCTAGATTAGTAAAATAGTCAATTACAGGCACAATTACAAAACAATTAGTGATTTGAAACATCTTGAAGGTTTCAAATTGTGTATAAGTGCATGTTACAGCTTGCTACCTGATATTGGCTTTATGTTTCAATATTTCCATGATGTTCATTATTTCTTCACAAAATAACCGTCAACCAGCACAGCAAGAATTAATAAACTGTGGAAGGAGACCTATTGCCTGTTACAGGCATCCCTTTTTAATCTTTTTGGTTTTTCATTATCTCTGCATCAATACTAGAGGGAAGCCATCTAAATAACACAGCTTGAAATGATAAATGAAAGGGACATAACACTGTACTGTTTGTGCAATGATATTTTTCTAGGTGAACACAGATTCCTATCTGTATTGCACCAATCTCATACCACTGCACAGAGGGTTTATCAGATATGTTTTCTGGCATATTCCCTAGAGTTCTGTACAGCATAATCAATTTATTTTAAATAACGTTAAAAGTGTTGAATAGTACCTGAATGTTCCTTTATGTAAAATATCTGTAGCTATGTCTTTATCTGTATTGACTAGAGTTCAGGAATATGCTGAAAAACTAATGCTCTATAGAAGGCAATAGTATTAGTGACTATAAAAGGTCTTATTGCTCAACATTGTAAAGTCTACCATCATCTACCTAAGGGAACAGCACAGCAATTAGTAATATACCTTATTCAGCACATTTTGTTTGCAAATTAAAAAAAAAAAAAAAAAAAGCTTGTGATAAAAACATTCTTAATGTTTCTAAGTCACAGAATTCACAGTTTTCATTATTTAGCATTCTCTTTTTTAAAGAAGAATTTTCTAGATTGTATACCAAAGTTGCAATCTTGTATTATTTATTTATTTATAGACATTTGATAATCTGCCTTTTACTAAGACTGGCATCAAGGCAGATTACAACAATTTAAGTGAGAATATTGCAATAGAAACAACTTTACAGTTGAAATCTAATTTACAGTTAAAATAGCATTGGGAGCCTGTGGTGTATAACTTAAAATCCTTAATTGGAAAATTGGATAGTTCAGGTTATTATGTCAGGGGATTGAGAGGAGCAGCTTTTAATCTAGATTATTGGGGAAAGCCCTCAATCACTCAGGAGCATTTGCCTCAGACTTAAATATTTTCAAAGGATACTGTTAAAACAGAGAAGTCAAAATTTCCTGATAGGAGGTAGCAAAAGCTGAAGTAACTCAAGTGGTTTTAAATGAAGAGCAGCTATATGAAGATGCCAAAATTACCTGAATCAACTATTAAAAATTAGTAGGTTGTGATGTGATTAGGAATAAAAAATGCTAGAAGTCTAAAAAATAAGTTTTGAAAGTTAGAATGCATGACACTAAATAAAATTATACCTATAATAGGCATTTCAGAGACCTGAGGCAAGACCTATTTGGCAAAACTTTGAGCTCTTTCAGAAAAGCAGATACACACAGAGAATGGAAAGATGGTCTAAAGTATGCAAGTTTTGGTAGTTTACCATGAAGAATTAAAAAAAAGGACAATATAATATTACATATGAAAGAAGTCTAAAAATATTAGAAAATATTTTTACTTTATTATCATGTGAAAGTATATGTCAGGTAGACTCCAGGGAAGGTATCATTGTCAGATGAACACTACAAAGAAGGCATCTTGACATGGCTGAATGACCTCAATCTCCTCCAGATCATGGGCTCCTCCATCTTGGGCTGTCATGTAGAGCTGTGTGTGAGTTGACTCTGTAGAGGAAATCAAGAGGGGGTTTACTGTATGTAGGACCTTGAAACCATGCCATATGTTGTTTCTTGAGCTTCATATCTATGACATAATATATGCCTCCAATTAACTGCATTTGGTCAAACATTTGAGTCAAGACCATTCACACCACCATCTCATTGTATATGAATTGTTTGACAGATGCTGGATTTCTTGATGCACTCTCTGGTGGCTACTCCTGACAGTACTGTTCATGTTCTTTTATCTTTGGAGAATCATGCTCTTAGAGGTGATGGCTGTGGTTACCGATTTGGTGTTGATGGCTGTGGTTACCGATTTGGTGTTGCAGGGCTACAAAATAAGGAGTGGAAGAAATGGGAAGCAATGTTCTGCTATATAGTACATCAGTCCAACTGGAATCCTAATCAGTATCTCTTCTGAGAGCCTCATCTTCTAATCTCATGCTTATGCTCACTGTAGAGCGGACTAGAGAGCTTGAGGTCTGTTATCTCAACTTCCTCTAATATTTTCTCCATGAGGACCTGACCTTCTCCATGAGGACCTGACCTTCAGCATGTCCTAGAACCTGGCGTTATGGCATTTTTGCATGCATTAAAGGTGCCTTTTGCATGTGAAAATGCCTTAACGCATGCAAAAACGCCATATAGTACTTTGATACATGACCCCCTAAGTCTGATATCTGCAGGTGATGGAGAACACTCTGAACTAAAGATATGAATGAGATAAAGTGTAAAAATGTTCTCCCTAATCCTGGGGCAGAGCTAGGGATCTGAAATGTTTCCTGATTACCCATGTTAGCTAGGTGTTGATGTGCAATGTGAAAACCTGTCTGATGCTTATCCCACCTTTAAAGAAACATTGAAACAGAGAAATGTGATGACAGAAAAAAAAAGCATATATAATATTTAGTCTGCTCATCCATGCCAACTACTTAGATCTATAATCCCTAGCACTCCCACAGAGATTCCCCTGTGTTTGTTCTATATTTTCTTGTCTTCACCACCTCCATTGGAAGGCTGTTTCATACATTCACCACTCTTAGATTACTCCTGAGACTATCCAGTTTCACCTTCATCCCATGACCTCTCATTCCAGAGCCTCTTCTCTGATGAAACAAAATGGCCTCCTGTTCATATACACCTTGGAGATATTTAAATATCTCTATCATATCTTCCCTATCAGGTCTTTCCTCTAGAGGATATGTGTCTATACCAAAATGCTTTATAACAAAGACTGTTAATCATTTTAGTAACCAATCAATGTACTGACTCTATCAGGTTTAAATCCTTTTGATGGTGCAGTTGCTAGCTTTGCACCCAGTTTTCCAAATGAGTTCATACCAGTGAAATTCACAGTGACAATATCACTTTTTTTCTGCTGACTATTCCTCTCCCTGTACATCCAAACATCTTTCTGGCTTTTGCCATCACCTAATCCACCTGTTTGGTCACCAAAAAATAATCAGATATAAAGTTCCCAGATCCCACTCTTGATTTGTTCTTACAAGAATTCCCTATATATATATGTAGTAGGAATGGGCATTCATAAGAAACAAAATAGGAAATGAAAATATATTCCATATTTCATTTCATTTCATTCTCAAACAAAAACAATTGAAAATCCAACCAAATTCCACTGGTTTTCATGTTTTATCTTGAAAACAAAATAATTATTCTATCAGGCCTAGGCTCAGGCCCAAAGCCTGGGCCTTGCCTAGGAATAGGCCAAGGCCCAAAGCAGAAGCCTCAGCCCTGGCCTGAGTGTGATGCGAGAGCTGGGCCTGGGCCTAGGTGTCAGGCCCAAGCCTTGCTTAGGCATAGGACACAGCCCAATGATGGAGTCAGGGCCTAGGCCCAAGCATGACACCATGGTTTCAGCTGAGGCTAGGGCCCAATGCCATGGCCATGGCTGAGACCCCAAAAAATGACAAACTTACCTGTTCATCAGGGTTACAGCATCACGGTCCAGGCTCGACCTAGGCCAGGACCCAGAGGCCTGGTCCCTGGCTCAGATACAGGTCCTTCACCAGGGCCTATGCCCAAGATCAGTCTCAGACTGACTCCCAGGTCTCGGAAGTCTTCTTTCTTTGTGGTAAATTTTGAATGGAAGTATTGAGGCTTCTACCCTTAGCAGAATTTAAAACCAGGGAATCCTGCCTTGATAAAATATCCCACTTCCACTTCTATTTCCCTACCCTTTCTGCCTTAAGACAAAAAGTTTACTTTCAGAGGTGTGTTCGAATCTACCACAGAAATTTTTTAACCATTAATTTATACATCACATCATGCATAAATAAACCAGTCAGTTTATTGTAAAAATATTTTCTTTATTTCACAGATACAGAAAGGCATGAATAAATATCTCTAAATAACTAAGAAACACTTTTATGTTCAAATCTTAACTTTACCAGAGTATATCCTACAATCAATGTAAGAGCCATTAAAAAAAATAATTGAAATTATTAATATCAGATAAATGTCTATTAATATCATCTTTTTAGAAATTAATACATTTCTAATACATCTGCCAATGTAGAACAATAGCAATTTAAAGGTTCTCATATACTTGAATAAAAAATTATATTTACCAATTATCTGAAGCACCCCGCTTGTGTCTCTCTCAATCACGTGCGAAGAAAGTCTAAGTAGCACCTCTCCCTCTCCCTCAAACTGCCACTGTTTTATACACTTAAGACCCTTTGATCCAGGGTCGCTGTTACACTTCCATCAACACATCTATATTTTAGCCTTTGAAGAAGACCTTGACTATGGTTCAATCATATCATATTTCATATCAGAACAGTAAAATATAGGATTTATTCTTATTCTGTTTATAGCTTCGCCCATTTTTGATTTTTAATCGGATTTCTTTTGTAGTTCTAAGAGAAAATCTTTTTCACTCCCTTCTGTCACAAGAGTCACGCTTAATTTATTGGCCATCTGTTTTTAGGGTGGTCAATCATAACACCTGCTTCTAGGATGCTCAATGTCATAAAATGCAGGTGCTTTCTTACTTGAGATAAGAGAAAGTGGTAAACAACTGTACTCTCAAAGTCTGAAAGTGGGACAAAGGTGAAATCTTGAGGTTTTAAGTAGGGGAAAGGTGAAAGCTATGTGCTGGAGCTTTTTCAGCACAGCCATGACCGATGTCATGGCTTTTAAAAGTAAAGGCTTATGGGTATTAAATGCTAACATGTTTCTTTATGGCTAATTGATTACTGACTTCACTAAATATAAGTAATTATCAATAAAGCACAAAATATTAAGATATTTTCTGACATCTTCAGTCTTCTTTCTTCTTTCTACTTTGTCAAATGATGCCTTCCACTCAGGACATGCCAGAGTTAATTAACTCTGGCGCATTCTTCACAGTAGAAGGCACCATATATTTCTACTCAAGTTAGCTGCTTTAAAGCGTGGTTTCACACCTAGACCCAAGCTGAAACCTAGGCTTTGTATCGGCCTATGCCACATTAAATCACTGTGACTTCATCCTAGGTCCTGTACAAGTCTCAGGCTTCAGCTTGGGCCTAGGCCTTAGTGTTGGATTCACCACCCCCCCCCCCCCCCAGGACTGGATAAGTGGGGGCTGGGAAGGATCCTGGTCCCAGCATTTTTTTTTTAGATGGGATGGATAGGTGGGAGGCATGGGAAGCCTTTGTAAGCCCCATTTCTTTTTTTTGTTTTTTGGGGAAAAGGGGGGGGGGGGGGGTAATGTTTATTATTTTTTTTATGAAATAAACAAAATAAACATTAGATGAAATTTGTGTGAACCCCTAAATTAAACTAAATTTTGTCTTTTTCCTATCCCAAATATGTATGTAGTACTTGGGATTTTGCAGTCCAAATGCATAACTCTGCATATTTTAGCATTAAATCTTAACTGTCAGATTCTATTTCATAACTTAAGCTTTTCCAGATCCTTCCTCATGATTTACACATCTTTCTCAGTGTCTACCCTGTTTCAGAATATAGTATCATCAGCAAAAAAACAAACTTTTCCCAACAGTCCTATAATATTCAATGTTCAATATTCAATATCCTATAATATTCAATGTCCTATAATATTCAATGTTCTATAATATTCAATGTTCAATATTCAATATCCTATAATATTCAATGTTCGATGTAATCAACCCAGGTCTGACCTCCCAGACTGGGGCAATTTCTTCGTTTACTGTAAACCGGACTGATTTGTATTGTATACAGGAATTCCGGTATATAAAAATTAAAAATAAAATAAATAAATAAAATATCTCTTACAAAGGCTTAATTGGCTGCCAGTTACCGAGCATATTGGGTTTAAAATTGGTATAATAGTCTACAAGCTTCTTGCCTCAGACTCTTCATACTGACTTAATGCATTACTACGGATTTACAAACCTGTAAGATGTTTGAGATCTTCTCAACTGAATCTTTTAGAGATCCCTTCAGTTCGACATGCTCAGTTGTTTAGTACGAGGGAGACCTCTTTCTCCATTGCAGCTCCAATTCAATGGAATCTTATTCCTTTTGAATTGAGGTCTTTGGATGATGTTAAGAGATTTAAAATAGAACTAAAAGAGTTTTGACTCCATCGTGCCTATAATATGTAACGTCCTTGAAGTATATGTAATACAGTTTTCAAAGAATAAGAATATGAGACTATGGTTATTAGGAAAAGTGAGAATATTGTGAGCAGAGAAATAGTTATGAGTTTTCGTTAATACCAACTGACGAGCAATAAATAAACTGATTTAGGGTTAATATATACCATTATATGGCAGTATTTTTGGTTAGTTTCTGTGAAACTAAATTTTGTTTGAAGTGTGTGTTTATTATTGTTTTTATTATGTATGTACATTTTGTTCATCGCCTAGGACTATTTTGTGTTAGGCGATTAATAAATTTTAATAAATGAATGAAATGAAAATGAAAAGATGTTGAAAATAACCAATACAAAGACCAATCTCTGCAATATATCTCTAATAACACCCCTATCATCGGAATGAATTGTACTTACCACTATCTTTTCCTGCCACCCACTCAACCAGTTCCTAACTTATTTGGTCATTACAGAGCCCATGTGTAGGGTGCTCAGTTTATAAGTCATCTAATCAGTACCATTTCAAGGCCTTACTGAAATCCAGGTACACAATTGTAATTCTTATTTATATTTTTGTTTTCTGCATATTCAATAAAACATTTATGTGGATCACATGCATACATTCACAAATACATATAAAATATTAAATATTAAATCAGCAAAACAACATACGATAACAGAAAATTAAAAAACAAATGTACACCTTTATAAACAGGTACTTATCATTATCCTAAAATCCATATAATCTGATTCTTACAAAACGTATAGGGTCATTCATCAAAACATATTATGGTGTTAATTCCCGCGGTAATACTTGTGGCACGAATGTAAATTTTTTTGAAGAGGTGGGATTAAGGGGCATTAGCATAATGTGTGAAATAATTACACCTTTTTTTCTGGCATTAAGCTGTGTGATATGTCTGAAATGGTTGTAATGCAATTTGTGATAAAGATAGCAAATTGCATTTTGGTCATGGGGGGAAGAGGGAGAGAGAGAGAGAGAGAGAGAAAGCACCTTTGAGGAGGCTGTTACAAAATTTAACTATTTATAGCACTATAGGAGGGTCAGCTAATAAATCGAGGTTCAGACAGGCAGAAAAGAGGGTAGAAAATAATTACAATGTTAATCTCTTGAAAAGGGAGGCCATACTCAACATTGTCCTAGATACTGACTGGATGGAGATACCCCACCCTCAATTGATCAGAGCAGAACTGACTCAGGAGCTCAGGCGGTAAGCTTAGCTGTAACCAAAAACACACACCTATTGCACCCCAGGAAGCTGACCAACTTACACCAGAGCAGCAATGCCATTTCATTGTATGTCCAGCTAGCAGACGTACAAAATATACATGTACCCTTGATGCTCAGTAGTGAGGACTCCTTTATGAATGAGTTCCTCTTTTGCAAGTTGAAGGGCATTACTACGTACTCGTTGTGGCCATCCCTTGTGTTGAAGGCGGTCTTCCAGATGTCCTCTGGTTGGATTCATACAAGGTTATAGGCCCCTCTGAGATCTAGTTTTGTAAAGATCTGTGCTCCTTGCAGGCGATCAAACAGTTCACTAATGAGTGGCAGTGGATAGTAGAGATGTGAATCGTGTCCTCGATCGTCTTAACGATCGATTTCAGCTGGGAGGGGGAGGGAATCGTATTGTTGCCGTTTGGGGGGGTAAAATATCGTGAAAAAATCGTGAAAAATCGTGAAAAATCGAAAAAACGTAAAATCGCAAAACCGGCACATTAAAACCCCCTAAAACCCACCCCCGACCCTTTAAATTAAATCCCCCCCCAAATGACTTAAATAACCTTCGGGTCCAGTGGCGGTCCGGAACGGCAGCGGTCCGGAATGGGCTCCTGCTACTGAATCTTGTTGTCTTCAGCCGGCGCCATTTTCCAAAATGGTGCCGAAAAATGGCGGCGGCCATAGACGAACACGATTGGACGGCAGGAGGTCCTTCCGGACCCCCGCTGGACTTTTGGCAAGTCTTGTGGGGGTCAGGAGGCCCCCCCCAAGCTGGCCAAATGTTCCTGGAGGTCCAGCGGGGGTCAGGGAGCGATTTCCCGCCGCGAATCGTTTTCGTACGGAAAATGGCGCCGGCAGGAGATCGACTGCAGGAGGTCATTCAGCGAGGGTTCCGGCGCCTCGCTGAACGACCTCCTGCAGTCGATCTCCTGCCGGCGCCATTTTCTGTACGAAAACGATTTGCGGCGGGAAATCGCTCCCTGACCCCCGCTGGACCTCCAGGAACTTTTGGTCAGCTTGGGGAGGGCCTCCTGACCCCCACAAGACTTGCCAAAAGTCCAGCGGGGGTCCGGAAGGACCTCCTGCCGTCCAATCGTGTTCGTCTATGGCCGCCGCCATTTTTCGGCGCCATTTTGGAAAATGGCGCCGGCTGAAGACAACAAGATTCAGTAGCAGGAGCCCGTTCCGGACCGCTGCCGTTCCGGACCGCCGCTGGACCCGCAGGTTATTTAAGTCATTTGGGGGGGGGGGGTTCGGGAGGGTGGGGGATTTAATTTAAAGGGTCGGGGGTGGGTTTTAGGGGGTTTTAGTGTGCCGGCTCACGATTCTAACGATTTATAACGATAAATCGGTAGAATCTCTATTGTATTGTGTTCCATAACGGTTTAAGACGATATTAAAATTATCGGACGATAATTTTAATCGTCCTAAAACGATTCACATCCCTAGTGGATAGCGGTCCTTGCGGGTTACGGCATTTAGCCCTCAGTAGTCTATACAAGGTCATAAACTGCCATCCTTCTTCTTCACAAAGAAGAATACGCCTCCTGCCGGGGAACTGGAGGGTCTGATGAAACCTTTATTCAAGTTTTCTTTAATGTACTCAGACATTGCTTGGGTCTCTGGAAGCGAAAGAGGGTAGGTTCTGCCCTTGGGAGGCATGGTTCCTGGTAGGAGCTCTGTGGGGCAATTGAATTCTCAGAGTAGAGGTAGGATGTCAGCATTTTGTTTAGAGAACATATCTTTGAACACTAGATATAGAGCAGGTAACCCTAAAGGGTTGTAGAGTTTAGAACGGTCACCGCTGGAGACAATTGTTGTAGACAGTGGTCTTGGCATTGAGGTCCCCACTGGGTTAGTTGTAGGGATTGCTAGTTGAAGTGGGGTGCATGTAACTGGAGCCAAGGAAGTCCAAGGATTACAGGATGCATGGATCATTTCAGAACTAAGTGAGAGATTTCTTCGTCATGGAGGGTTCCCACGGTGAGGCAGAAGGCCACAGTATGATGGGTGATACGTCCGGGGAGGTGCTCTCCCTGGATCAAGGCAATGCGGAGAGGTACTTCCAGTGGTTGAAGTAGAATCTGCAGTAGTGTGACGATATAGTCCAGAATAAAATTGCCACTCGCCCCAATGTCCACGAGGGCAGTAGTGGCAAAGGAGCGTATCCCTCAGGATGGATATGGGAAGTAGTAGTTGAGGGTGAGCAACAGTAGCGCCCAAGCTCGGGACCCCCACTGGTCTCAGGCTCTGGAGTTTCCCGGACTTACGAGGCAAGTCTGTAGGAGGTGTCAGGAACCACCGCAATATAGGCAGAGGCCTTCCTTCTTGTACCGGAGGCGCTCCTCTGAAGACAAGCGCCCACGATTAATTTGCATAGGCTTATCAGGTGGTGGAGCAGGTGCCAGTAAGGCCTTTAACTGAGGACTTGTGGCATGAGGAGGGCATAAGACAGGAGGCCGGAGGGCCCTTACCTCCTGGTGCCGCTGTCGTAGACGATGGTCAATCTTGCCAACCAGGGAAATCAGGTCTTCCAGTGATGCGGGGATCTCACGGGCAGCCAGTTCATCCTTAAGGGCAGGAGACAGTCCCTCTAGGTAGAGTGCCCACAAGCAGTCCTCTTGCCACCCCAGTTCAGTGGCCAGTGTTCTGAATTCTACTGTGAATTCGGTGAGCGAATACGAGCCTTGACGGAGGTGGAGTAGATGGTGACCCATGACCGCTTGTCAGCCAGGATCCTCAAAGGTCCGTCGGAAGATGGAAATGAACAGGGAGATTTGGCGGAGGATGGCATCAGACTGCTCCCAAAGTGGGGAAGCCCATGCCAGGGCTTTCCCTTCAAGGCGTGAGTGTATGAAGGTGATCTTGGTTGTTTCATCTGGGAACAGCGAGGGTTGCAGTGTGAACTGCATAAAGCACTGGTTGATGAAGCCTTGGCAGAGGTGCAGATCCCCACTGAAACGAGGTGGAGCTGGGAGGGCCAATGGTGCCCACGGGGGCAGGGTTTCAGCCAAACCCCCTGAATTGGCCATAACAGAAACTTCTAGCTGAGAACGTAGTTTTTCCACAGATGAAGCTAGCGCTTCCAGAAATTGTTGTTGTTCTTGGACATAAGCAGCTAGGCCAGGAATAGCAAACTTACACACTGAGGTGTTGACCCGATTGCCAAGGCGAGGGATAGGAAGCAAGGCCTCGCCTTAAGTATCTGGCCTAGGTGATGTCATCGGGAGGTGCCCCCGTGTATTTTACCACTGTTGGCCCTTTAAAGGGCTGTATGTCAGCCGCATGCATGCCTAGGGGCGGGGCCGAGGATGCTGATGACGTGGAGCCCCGACGGGAACTCCGCTTACGAGACCTGCACAGAAGATGGCGAGCAGGGGAGCTGGGATGCTGCAAACTGACTGCGGCAGCGGAGAAGGAATGCCCAGAGCTGGTGGAGAGAAGAGCGAGGTGAGCAAGGCTGGCTACGGTGCAGACGCGGCCGGGGCACGGAACAACACCCTTAATATGAAAACATTTTTTCTACCAAACAGTAAAGACTAGGGATGTGCAATCGTTTTTCCTGAATTAGGCAATTTAAATTTAATTCGGAATGGTTCAGGAGAACCAAAAAACGATTTAAGTTTTTTGAAAATTCCAGAAAAAAATTCATTTTCGGGTTAGTGCACATTAACTTGGCAGAGTTAGTGTGAATTGACGGGAGTTAGTGTGCACTAACCCAAAAATTGGAGCCCCCGAAAAAAAAAAACCCCACGAACCATGGAAAAAACTAAATTCCTACAGCGGGGCCCCCGAAACAAAGCCTGACACTATAAAGCAACCCGAAGCACATCTCTAGTAAAGACCCTTAACAATGATAGCCTTAAAAATCAGCAAAAACATCTTAAACTGTATCCTTTGGGAAACTGGCAGCCAATGAAGCTCTTAATTTAGAAGAAATTCTCTCATCAACAGCAGCTGCATTGTGAGTCATTTGTAAAAACTTTAACAAAATCTTAGGCAACCCTAAATATATTGAATTACAGTAATTGTGCATGATTAAAAGCAAAGATTATACTTAATTACTAAGCTCTCATTTAGAAATAAATACTTAAATATCTAAAAATCCTACATTTAAAAAAACTGCCTTGGCTACAGCATTAATTTGGACTTTTAATGTTAGCCAGAATCAATAAAAACACTCAAATCTCTAACTTCAGCCTAAATTAGCAAAGTTAGAACTCCCATAACTACATATTCTTGATCTTTAGAAGATGGAGATCTGCTTAACCAGACTATCTTAGTTTTCTGGAGATTTAGCACAAATGTATTGGATCTTATCTATTGATTAACATTTTCTAAACTTTCATAAAGTGCTGTCAAAGTGAAAACTCCATCAAATGATATGGCATAGATATCTGCTTATCATCTTCATAGATATATTTATTACTAAATCCTGCATAGACAATATTAGTCTCTCTAGTGTTGAAGATATATATTAAATATAATCAAACACCGACCTATAATGTAAAGGCTTCCAAGTGGAATATTAATCACTTGCTACATGCTGTTAAAAATGAAAAAAAAAATGACAAAACTGTACCACCTAATCCAACAGATTATAATCTCTCTATTAAAATTGTATGACAGTCAGTGTCAAAAGCAGAAGAAATATCCATCAGTATTACGAAAGCAAAATCACCATTGTTTATTGCAATGTTTCCCAATTTGAGGCACACCTAGCCCACTGGATTTTCAGGATTGCCACAGTGAACATGGATAAAATAGATTTGAATGCACAATGTTTGCACAATCTCATGCATATTCACTGTGGAAATACAACTAGGATATCCTAGGTGTGCCTTTAGGAGAGGGGTTGGGAAACACTGGTCTAATATAAACCAAACTGAATCCACTAAAGATACCAATAACATTTTAATAAAATACTTTTTCCAGTATCCAAACTGGAATAGGTTTAACCATTGCCAGGACTTGGAGGAGGTTAAAGGTAAAGTGGTACACTTTGGCATCAGGCCCAAGAGGGTATCATATACTTATAGGCATAGCACGGGGCTCTGCCCAGAAGACTGTACTGGCTAGTGGCCGGATCTCAGGCAGCAGAGACATACAGAGCATGGTAGAAAGCAAAAAAGAGCCCTCTGCTCCCTAATCCAGCCCCTTCTCTCTTACTGCTCCCCCACTCCCCTATCTACAGGGAAGAGGAAGAAAGGGAACTGAAGCTGGAATGGATATCAGAGCAAATAAGAATTCAGTTTGTATCTGCACATATCTATTTATATTTTGTGATCCCTTATTCTGTATTTGGTGAGGGTCTGTGTTCTCTGTTCTGTGTATGTGACTGAGGTAATTATTCTGCTGGTATGTACAGTATTTTCTGTGTAGAGATCTGTAGCAGTCCAGATTGTTCCATTTTCCCATCAAGATGCCTAGGGTGTTTTAGAGCCCCGAAGAATATTTGCAATGCTGCCTTTTCATACAGGGTTGCTGCTGTTTGAGTTATGAGTGTTTATGCTGTTTTGATATGGCAAGTTTGCTATATCTGTTCTCACTCTTGACTTTTTAATATAGTTTATGCCTGGTAATGGAGGGACTTCTTGCCACTGCTACTGAAGAGACAGCGTAATTTGAACATTTTTTATATAGTGAATAATGCAGGGAAGCATCCCAGTTCAGCCCAGTCAGCTATTTCGGAGATTACCTTCAACCAGTATAGTATGGATATCTGTTTATTCATAAATTTAAGCATTTCTTGTGACTCTGTTTTCTTCAGTCTCTATAAGAGAGTGCAGAGGATTCACACATGCACTGGAAGTTCACCACTGAACATACCCTGACAAACAGTCCTTCAGATGTTTCGCCAACGCTGGCTTCCTTGGTGGAGGAGGGAGGGGGGGGGGGGGGAAGGCTGTCATAAACAATGTACCGTGTGCTGTGTTCCTTCAATGTAACAGCCTGAGTGGTGCTAGCTCAGCATCAATCAGTTTATCAAAGGAAAAGTATCATTACTGTTTAATCAGTTAATTTAAGGTCACAGCATTGAAACCTTCAGTGAGTGTCAGAGTATACACACACACACACCCACATACAAAAGAAAGTTTAATATTTAAAAGCATGGGGCTTGATATTTGGTTCCACTTAACCAGTTAAGTTCGAAGATGACAGCTATAGGGTAAATTTTAAAAGGTGCGCGCGGGCGTCCATATGCACACGGTTCCCGGTGCACGCACATGAACGTGACGATTTAAGGGTGGACCGGGAGGGAACTTCCTAAACCCCCTAACTAACATTACTCCTATTCCACTCTCCACCCCGACCCTTTATCCCCCCAACCTACCTATTTTTTTTTAACTTACCTGCTCTACTGAGCACTGTGAGCAGCAGTAAGTTCTGTGCGCCGGCCAGCTGTTGGCGCGTGCTTCACCAGGATAGAGCCTAATGGCCCTGTCCAAGCCGGCCTCTGCCCCACCCCACCCCCGGCCTGCCCAGACCCCCACCCCAGCCCTCCCCCGCCCTGCCCCTTTTTCCAAACCCAGCTCTTCCGCGTGTACCGGGAGATACGCGCTTGGCCGGTCTGCTTGGAAAATGCACGCGGTGCACGCGCGGCCCAGCCACGTGCGTATCTCCCGGTGTTGGCACATGCCGGGGTTTCAAAAATTTGCCTTAAGTGTACTGTTTGAATATCTGGGTACGGTCCGCGGCTGTCACTCAGCCAGCTAACTTTTTATCTGACTAAAAGATTAGCCAGCTAAGTGATGGGCGGGCCAAAGGTGTTACAGGATGCCACATTTGTCCATTTAACTTAATCAAATAAGTGCCATTATTCATCACTGTCTGGCTTAGGGCCTCATTTTCCAATATCGCATGCAATACCAAAAAGGGGTGTACCTTATGCTAATAAGCATGTGTATCGCTAATTGTATCCCTATGGGAGGCTCACCTAGTCACTCGAGGTGAGGTTTAGTTATTAGTGTAGGGGTTAGGGGGCACTTTGACATTCAACGTGAGATGTACGAACAGAACAGTGCTCTCTTGTGAAGATTTGCTGGCCTTCGGAGTGAGGAAACTCACCCAAAGATTAGATTTGGGCAAGGTTCTCTCAACCTAGCTTGAGGGACTCTCTACCTGGGTAACATCAACTCCTTGGAAAATGACCCCCTTAGTTAGCTGGATGAGTCTAGGACTGCTATTCAGCTGTCCTAAAGTTAATCAGATAAACCTATCCAACTAACTAGATAAGTTTATCCGGCTAACTTGTGTAGCCAGATAAACTTATCTGGCTACACAAGTTGTGTAGCCAGTTAGCAGTTGAATATCAACCTATGATGTACAGTTATATGATTTTACATGATTGTTCAGGGAAGGGTATTGGTGGGGGACATAATGATTGCTGAAATTAGTTATCAAAATTTCAAGAAGGGGGGGCCTATGGTCTTAAAGTTAATTGAGCAGGAGTGCACAAGATTGGTTCCCAAATCTGTCCTGGGTGAATCCTGAGATAAGCTTGTGTGGAAGAACTGAAAGCAAATGTTTGCTGTAGGCCCTGGGCTGAGTTTATTTCAAGTTTCTGCAGCTGTCGTGGCTGCACAAAAACCTATAGCATTGTGATTGGAGGCATGCAGGTGGGAGGAGAGAAAGAGAGAACGGGAAGAGGGTAGATGAGATGGCTGCTTCTGGGAAGAGAGCTGGGAAAAGGAACTGCTGGGCAGAGTTTTAATGGAGAAGGGGCTTTCAGTGGGTGAGAATGTGGCTGCTGGGCAGGAAAGGGAAGAGTGGAGGCTGCTCCTTGGTAGGGGAGGGGGAGGAGGAGAGATTAGAGAAGCTGCAATGCAAGAGATAAGTGGCAGAGAGGGGAATGTTGTGAAGGATTCAAAAAGTGAGTGGGGGAGATAAAGGAGGATACAGGGAAGGAAAAGGGAATTGCTGGGGAAAAAGGTACTGGAAGAGACAAAAGGGGATCCTGGGTAATAGGGGAAAGAGAGGGGTGTGCTTTAATGGTGTCGCTACCACCAGAGAGACATCTCTGCCTTCATCACCAAAGGAGAGAATGCTGAGCCAAAGCACCCACTGGAGGGTCAGAGTAAGGGAGGAAGGGTGCAATTCTAAATATCTTCCTGGCACACAGAAAAGCTCATTCCAGCACTGGGTTCAACACATTATGATCTTTTAAATGATTACCTTATCTACATTAGGACCCATTTTTCCACCAATTTGGAATATAGCAACATCTGATAATAAGCCAGCGACTTCTGAGCCTAAACCAGGGTTCCTCAGGTTTGCTGCTTATACCTCTCTTATTCAATCTTTTTTTTATACCACTGGCTATATTAATCCATGAAAATGGATATCATTGTTTCATTTGTACAGATGCTATACAGGTGGTTCATTATTTGAATTCAAACTCCCCTGATGAAAGTGTTAGTTTTATTGATGCCTGTACTTTACAGCTGAGTGGTTACAGTTAATAAATTAAAAGTGAACCCCTCTAAGTACAAAGCTCTTTGAATCAATAGGAAGAACCCAGCCTCTCTGTTATGTTAGGAGGTGCCTACTTTTTTGTCTATCATGTTGGACTTGAAGTTAGAGATTTTTCATCAGATTTCTGCCTTATTTCAATCTTATTATTTCTCAGATATCTGTGTAGGTTGTGACCATTTTTTAGAACTTCAAGCCTTGCATATTTTGGCCCATGCTCTGGTTTTTTTTTTTTTCAGAGTGGACTATTGTAATTGGTTTTATCTTGGCCTGCTGTTATCTCAGTTAAGATGACTGTAGCTTCTGTAAAACACTGTAGCAAGGGTGATTTTTTGGCATAAAAAGATAAGACCATATCTCTACATTTCTCCAGAAGCTGCATCAGTTACCAGTACTGGCCAGGATAATGTTTAAGATCTTTAGGCCAAATGCAAAGGTCTTCCAGCCTATCTTGCTCGCCTTCTTGTGCCTTCTATTCCTTCTTCAAAAGATGAGCTATTATATATCCTTTCTCTGACAGTTACAAAACTTGAAGGAACACTATCTTATCCTCTCAGTTACCAATCTCATGCCTGCTTTTGTTGCCTTACCTCCGCGGCTCTGTGCCGCCACTGACCTTGCTGGGCACTGCTCCTGGACACCGCCGCTCCCCGCGGCTTGGAGCCACTGCGGTCGCTGCTCCCCTTTGTGGCCTGGAGGCCGCCGCCGCCTCTGCTCTTCGCGGCATGAGCCGTCGCCCATGCCTGTCCTCTCGTGGCCCGGAGGCCGCAGCCAAAGCCGCCCCCAAGGACCTTCCCCAGCAGCAGGACGTCACGCTGCTCCACCTCACATGTCGGAGCCTGCGCGGCCCAGCTCCGGCTCCTCCCTGCTTCAGCATCTGCAAGGCCGCTGTCCAGGTTCTTGAAGACTTCCTCTGACTGCTCCTCCTAAGGGGCAGGCCCGCAGCTTTCCCATATTCTTAGGGGGCCAGCTAGGAGTGGCCCTCCTGGTAGCTCCTCCCAGGGAGTTGCCCTCTCAGCGGGCCTTGCTTCATTCCACCTTTGTCTTTGCATCTATCCAGATGCTCCTGAAGACGTCTCTTCAGCCTGATGTATGTTCCTGAGTCCGGGTCCTGATGTCTGTTCCTGAGTCCGGGTCCTGATGTCTATTCCAAATCTGGATGTCCGTTCCAAGACCAGATGTCCATGAGTCCAGATCCCGATGTCCGTTCCAAGTCCGGTTGTCCGTGAGTCCAGATCCCAATGTCCGTTCCAAGTCCTGATGTCCGTGAGTCCAGATTCTGATGCTGTTCCAAGTCCGGATGTCCATAAGTCCAGATCAGGTTCCATGATCCAAGATGTCCCATGTTCCAAGATGTCCCGTGTTCCAAGATGTCCCAAGATATTCCATGTTTCAAGCTGTTCCATGTCTCAGGCCGCTGTGTCGGGGCACTCGGCCACACCCCTGGACCGCCCACACGCCCCCGGACACGCCCCCGATCCAAAACCGCGCCCCCTGGCCATGCCCCGACTGCCCCTTTTTGCAAGCCCCGGGACTTACGTGCGTCACGGGGCTTGCGCGCGCCGCCGAGCCTATGCAAAATAGGCTCAGCGCGCGCAGGGGGGTTTTAAAAGGGTTATGTGCGTACCTTATGCGCGTAACCCTTTTAAAATCTGGCCCTCAAAGTTTAGAAAGTTGATTAAAACATTATTATTTATTTTAACCACATGTATGAGCCTAGGTGAAAGTCAAAAGTGTTTCATTTAGCAGTCTATGGGCTGCTGCCATGAAATGCTGCACTCACCTCCCCGGCAGGGGTATCCCTGCTAGATCTCGATGTGGCCAGATGCTTCTGGCTCTCCAAGTAGTGGGATGCTGTGCTGTGTGCTCCAATGTGGTGAAGTGCTACCAGCTCCCCATGTGGCAGATGCCACCAGCCCCACCAACCATGGTCCTCATTAGTTGTATGTGCCTATCACTTTATTTAAAGGCTCCATGGCAGAAAAGCCCCATGGCACCTCCTGATAACCTGTCTCTTTTCTTCCCTCACTGCTTCAGCAACAATTCCAATTACCAAGCATAGTGCTTGTTGCTTCTTCAGCCTATTCTAGTCTTCATCTTCAGCCTTTACCATTCTTCGTCTCTGCATGTCCCAGTGCTCACCTACCTGACCTACTCTCACCTTGCCTGTCTGCCTCAGCCCTATCCCTTCATCTCCCTCAGAGGGATACCTGATTTGATCTCTGCTGGTCTCTGAATATACCTGACTGCTTTCTGCCCTTGACCACTGCCTGGATTTTGGACTGAACTGACCACTGCCTACCTCTGACCTTTGCCCGGACCTTGACACATCTATTCACCGCCTGCCTACTACCTCCTTCTGGACTTGGACCACATTTCCAACTCATCAGCAGAGAGTCTCATAAGAATATACTAGGTCAGACCAAGGGTCTATCAAGCGCAGTATCCTTTTTCCAACAGTGGCCATTCCAGGTCACTGGCAGGATCACAAGGGGTAGATAGATTCCAAGCTGCTTATCCCAAGCATGAGCAGTGTATTTCTGCAAATGTACCTTCATAATTGTTAATGGACTTTTCCTCCAGGAACTTGTCCAAGCCTTTTTTAAATACAGCAATACTAATAGATTTCACCTCATCCTCTGATATTGACTTGCAGTGCTTAATTATGCATTGAGTAAAAAAATATTTTCTCTAATTAGTTTTAAATGTATTACCCAGTAACTTCATTGTGTGTCCCCAGGTCTTTGTATTCTTTGAAGGCATAATCAACTGATTAATGTTTACTCAATCCATTCAACTCATTATTTTATAGACCTCTGTCATATCTCCCCTCAGCCATCTCTTCTCCAAAATGAAGAGTCCTAACTTCTTTAGCCTTTCTTCATAGGGAAATTGTTCCATCCCCTTTAATATCTTGGTTGCCCTTCTCTGTACTTTGCCCTCACTATGACGGCGATCGGCGCCATTTTGAGTATTGGCGGGACGGCGATTTTGAGTCTCAAAATGGCGCCGATCGCCGTCATAGTGAGGGCAAAGGCAATCGGCGCCATTTTGAGTATTGGGATCGGACGGCCGGCGTGAAAGGAGGTCACTCCCGGACCCCTGCTGGACTTTTTGCAAGTCTTGTGTGGGTCAGGAGGCCCCCCCAAGGTGGCCAAAAGTCCCTGTGGGTCCAACAGGGGTCCCGGAGTGACCTGCTGTCCAATGCCAGGACCCTAAATGGCGCCGATAGCCTTTGCCCATACTATGTCACAGGCCATTGGTCAGCCCCTGTCACATGGTAGGAGCTCAAGATGGCGCCGATGGCCATGTGACAGGGGCTGACCCATGGCACCGGTAGCCCCTGTTGCAAAGGCTATCGGCGCCATGACGAAACTAGCACCGAGGGTCTGAGTGAGTTCCCGGACCCTACCGCTGGACCACCAGGGAGTTTTGGTAAGTCTTGGGGGGGTCAGGAGGGTGGGGGGGGGGTTAAATTTTTATTTAGGCCAAATAAAACAGAAATCTGTTTAATACGTGGGGAGTCGCGATGCATTTCGCCTCCCCACGTATTTAACAGATAACAAAAAATAAGTTGTGGATTACAAATACGTGGAAAACGGATGCACACCTCTAATTCATTTAGGGGCGGATTTTCAGAGCCCTGCTCGCGTAAATCTGCCCAAAACCGGGCGGATTTACGCGAGCAGGGCCCTGCGCGCCGGTGAGCCTATTTTACATAGGCTCACCGGCGCGCGCAGAACCCCGGGACTCGCGTAAGTCCCGGGGTTTTCGGAGTGGGCGTGTCGGGAGGCGTGTCGGGGGGCGGGGCCGGAGCGTGCGGCGTTGCGGGGGCGTGTCGGCAGCGTTTTGGGGGCGGGTACGGGGGCGGGGCTACGGCCCGGGGGCATGGCCGCGCCCTCCGTACCCGCCCCCAGGTCGCGGCCCGGCGCGCAGGAGGCCCGCTGGCGCGCGGGGATTTACGCCTCCCTCCGGGAGGCGTAAATCCCCCGACAAAGGTAGGATGGGGGTTTAGACAGGGCCGGGCGGGTGGGTTAGGTAGGGGAAGGGAGGGGAAGGTGTGGGGAGGGCAAAGGAAAGTTCCCTTCTAGGCCGCTCCGATTTCGGAGCGGCCTAGGAGGGAACGGGGGTAGGCTGCGCGGCTCGGCGCGCGCAGGCTATACGAAATCGATAGCCTTGCGCGCGCCGATCCAGGATTTTAGCCGATACGCGCGACTACGCGCGTATCTACTAAAATCCAGCGTACTTTTGTTTGCGCCTGGAGCGCCTGGAGCGCAAACAAAAGTAGGCTGTTCGCGCTCGTCTGAAAATCTACCCCTTAGTCTCTCTGCTATGGCTTTGTCATCCCTAAGTGCTCCATTTACCCCTTGATCATCTAATGGTCCAACTGATTCCCTCACAGGCTTTTTACCTCAAATTTTTTATTATGAGTTTTTGCTACCATGGCAAGCTTCTTTTCAAATTCTCTCTTTGACTTCCTTACCAATGCTTTGCATCTGACTTGCCAGTGCTTATTCTGTTTCCTGTTTTCTTTATTTGGATCCCTTTTCCATTTCTTGAAAGATGTTCTTTTAGATAGTATAGCCTCTCTAACCTCACCTTTCAACCATGCTGGTAGTCATTTAGCCTTCTTTCCACCTTTGCTAATGTGTGGAATATATCTGTTCTGGGCTTTCTAAGTCCTGCCAGCCCTAGCACCTAAAGGCTCAACCAAGGGGAATGAGGGCTGGTATACTTTAAGTTTCTGTCTTGTCTCTGTTTCACCCTGGTCTGCCTGCTGATGGCGAGAACCTGCAGGGCTCCTCCCTGCAGGTAGTGCCAATCTTGTCTCAGCTCAAGGGTCCACAGATACTACAAAAAAGCCTATTCTCTGATTTGACCTTGGGCTGATCTGCTGGTCCATCAAATTGGGGTATTTTATATGGATGTTATTTAATTTGTTTTATGATATTGTGTATTCTTATGTGATTTTATCTGATTATATATGTTTTATTTTGCTAATCATCTAGATACATTGGTTAATCACGGTATATCAAATGAATAAATAACAATAATAAAAAATTCCTTTTGTGTTTATTTCAAAGTTTTTGATCATCCTAATTAACGGACAGTGGGTATATGGACAAACCCATAATATAAATGTGGTATCTGAGTCCTCTAGAGCCTGAGGATGGTGGATATTGTTTGTGTAAAAGCCCACTGTGCTGCTGCACCTTCCACCCTGCCCCAACATACCTAAAACAAATCCCAGCTTGGACGACCCTCTCAATTCTCCCCCACCCACCTTGCCCAAAAGGAAGAGTGTCTCTTAATACTATGTTTGTATCGCCTACCACGCAGGGCAAGTCTTACAGTATGAACTATAAGATCTCAAGGGAATCATGTGGCTATTACCATGAGATTACATGGCATAAGAAGTTGATGTATTATTAAGTTCTTAAGAAGGGAGTCTCAATAGTTGTATCTGCCACAGCAGGATGGGTAGAAAGGAGTAACGATGGAGAGGGATTCAGCCTCAGATGATACCACTCCACTAAATCTTTTATAACTATTTACACCCATATCCACCAAATCCTTTTCCTCTACCCCAGATACATTTTAACATCACTTGCCTTTTTTTTTTGGACATTAATGAGTGTTAATATATTTATTTATAAGACTGAAAATATATTTCTTTTTTTTTAATGACAAATAATATTTTAAAATTTTAGTGAAACTTTGAAAACTACAAAAATACCAGCATGGAACGAAAATGCATGCATGGGAAGCATATGCCAGACTCAATCTGGTCATATCATAGTCCTAACGGCCAATTCTGAGCTCCTAACAAGGAAATCTGTTCCATCAACAGTTGAGAAAGACCAGTTTCTAAAATAGTCTGTCTTGGAAACACCACCCTTTTAAGTTACTAGGCAATTCAAGACTTGTTTTTTTTGTTGCTGAGTAAAATATCAGCAAGTTTTAATATTTTTTACTTTGGAAGTATTACTAAGCCTTAACATTCTTATGAACTTCATTCAGCCTAGCTCATCGTTTTCTTGTTTTGCCCAGGGCTTAGCAGTTTGAGCTGAAAACAGCAGACTTTAATGTCTCCGAATGACATAAGTTTTGCTTACTTTAATACTTTTTTTTCTGCTAACTCTGCTTTTCTTCATATTCTTTTTGTTCACAAACACAAAAATGTGTAAGCTCTTTTGTGGCTTATTAAATATTATTATTTTTACAAAACCCAGGATTGTGTGCATTCTTCAAAAATAAGTTATTAAATGAGGAAAAAAATGCTAGTTACATTTCTGGATTTCTTTTATTACCACTCATTGCCTTTATTCCAGTGGGAGAAGAAATGTACTCATTTTTATGTTTTTTTCTTGCATGGAAAATCATGGGTGCCAGGCTATGAAAAGATTCCAGTTTTCATCAGGATATTTCATTTTATTCTATCCAAATCCATTGGCAGAGAAATAGGGGGAAAGTATCAGGAAACAGTAGGAAATTGTCCTTTTTGAAAGAGAGAGTATCATAACTGCTACATCATAACACTTTATTTGTCTTTTGGAAAAAGACTCATAACACCTCAACTTCAGTTGCAAATTATACAAATAGTGCAATTAAATCGTTATGTTTCTGTAAATGGAGGTTTGAAATGTGTACCCTTTGTTTTAAAATGGATCTCTTACAATGGCTTGGCGGCACTGACAGGATAAGCTCAGTGCTGTCACAGGATAAAGTGGGGGCAGGGACGCTGTTGTGGAAAAAGTGAATGTACACACAATGGTGCCTACTAATCACAGGCCTGAGTGAAACAAAGAACCCTCTCTGCTGTAAAGAACAAAGACCTCAGGAGGGAGAGGGCAGGTCCTTGTTGTTCAGCAATTCCTAAATTTCTAAGTCATTTATGTTTATTAAAACGTATTAATCACCTCGAGGTGATGTATAAAGCCACATTTATAATTCAATAAAACTTCAGAATTGCATATATTTATATACAATTCAAAGTCAAAAAATGAAAGCAAAGTGCAATAAAGCTACACTCCTAAGGTCCATGTCAATGGTGCAGTTCCCCAATCAAAGGCTAGCTTAAATAAAGCAGTTTGTAGTCTTAGGTTAAACAAAATAAACTTCCCCAGTATTAAAGATCAAAAGCTCATTGCAAAATTCCAAACATATATACTCCAGGCAGTTATGAATTCCCTGAGTGTTAAAGACACAATCTGTAGGGAATCAAAGTTTGCCCTATCTAGCTGACTGAAATGGCATAGTATTCAGCTGACATGCTGCAGGTCCATATGGATCAGTCTCTGGTCATATTCTATGGGTCCTGGATGTTACTGTCCTGAGGAAGCCCAGAGCCAGTGGATGTGAACTCTGGCAGAACAATTTATGGTAAAAAGAAGGCTGTAGACCCTCACTTACTGAGAGAGGGTTGCAAACAATTTTAACATAAAAAAATACACAAAGCATTAACGTAACTACAAATGACAAATATCAGCCATCTGGAACATATAGAAATGTAATTACTGATTCTGCAAGCTTTGCTTTATCAGACAGAGCACTTAGATACTACGAGTTTCAAAACTATATGTGAATTCTATCAGAAAACTGCATTTGGTTTCTGGTCTCATCTCTAGCTGTTGCGATTCGGCCTGTGGCAGGAGCCACAGGCTGCGTCTCCACCTCTCTCCCGTCATCTCCCTCAAGCAGCCTGCAGGCTGCCGACATCACTGCTACCTTCTCCGGTGGCAGGGAGCCACGCCGAGGCTCCCGGCAGTGACAGGGGCCTGTCATCGTGCTGGCGTGGCAGGAGCCACGCCAGCACGATGACAGCACTGTGTCTCAAGCGGCCCGGAGGCTGCCGAAGATCTTTAGACATGGCTAGAGCCGCGCTCCTCTCTTCCTGCAGCCAGGAGGCTGCTAGCAACGTACCATACGCAGCCCAGAGGCTGCCAACATTTCTTCTGCACGGCCGGATCCGTGCTGCTGTTTTCAGGTGCACCAGGAGGTCACTGACATCATCTCCAGGTGGCCCGGAGGCCACAAATCCTACCTTGGCCTCCCGGGGGAAAGAGGGCCTCATCCCCGGCTTCTCCTATGGCGTGGAGCGCCTGTGGTCCAGCTTCAGTGGCAGGATGCCACCTTTCACCTCGAGGTCTGCTGAGAGTCCTAGTTCCTGCTCCAGTCCTGCTTTAACGGCAGGGATGCCGCTCTCCAAGGTCCTGTACTGCCTGCCTGCCTGCCTCCTAGGGGGTGAGGCCACATCTTCCTTCCCTTCTTAAAGGGACAGCGAGGGAGTAGCCCATCAGTGATGTCATCGTGGGAGCTCTTCCTTCAGCTCTTCAGTCTTTGCCTTCGCAAGGTCCCTGGAACTGTTTTCCAAGGAGCTGCTCTTCTTGGACTTCCTGCATTCTCCGCTCCTCTGGGCATTCCTGTATTCATCGTTGGATCCTTCGTCATCTTGTTTCCGGTCTCTTCCTTGGACGTTCCTTGTCTTGTCATCTATTCCAGCCCTGTTGTCTTTCCATCCTGATTGTCGTCCCAGTCTTGATGTCGTCCACTCCTGATGTTCTTTGGCCTAATCTTCGTCTGATGTCCGTCCTTTCCAGATGTCCTAGGCTTTGTCAGATCCCTCCCAGCATGGTCCGTGACTAGCCCGGCTGGGTGGTAGGGCACGCTGCGGCCCAGTGGTCCGTGATTACCCCAGCAGGGGTATGTAGGATGCTGGTGGGTCTTCTCCATCATCGGAGCCAAGGATCTTCATGTGTCTGTATAGTTCTCCGATGCTCTAGACTCCAAATTCGCCTAGCCCCCAGCGGGCAGCTCTCCAGTGGATAGCCTGCGGGTCTTTCTGGCCACTGTAGCCTCCTCCCCAGCCTTGGGTGTTAGCGCTCTATCCATAGTCTTCTCCATTCTGAGTTTTATTGATGATTTTAATTGCCTTGCCTTGCCTTGCCTGAGTTCATGTCTTCGTCCATGTCTGACCTTCGTCCTCGTCTGATCTTCGTCCACGTCTGACTTTCGTTCACATCTGAGTCTTCATCTCATCCTTCAACGTCTGAATCCTGTCATCATCAGAATTCGATCCAAGTCCTCCGTCTTCTCTGCCTCTTGCCCGGCCTGCTGCCTCTGCTGCTTCCTGCAGCAGGTCCGAAAGGGCTGGGAATGGTTGGAGGACTGTTCAGAGACCACCATTGCATTGGTGGCCTCCCGGATGCGTGCAGGTCCTGTGGAGGTCCCTGGTTTCCCGGTATCCAGACTTGGATCATCTTGCCACAAGGGCACACAGTTACGTCATGTGCTGGAGCACCCCCAGTCATTCCATTCCATCGAAGCGCAACACTAGCCTTGGACAATATCCCACAAATATATATTTTTTTTTTGTTTTCTAGTCCCTATATCTTCTATATCTACAAGATATAGAAGTTATCCTAGTGATTATTCTGCCTCTGTCATTCACAGTGATTGCTTCAATAACAATAAATTTGTTAATCTTAGACAGTAGCTTCTTCCAAGGACCACAGAAATGAATGCCTACCAGAGTAATTAGAAAAGGACAGGAAGTTAGCAGGATACTTCCACAGATGTGGGAAGGCAGGTGCATTTTTTCCAGAAAAATTAGGAAAAATCTGAGATGCTTCACAAGTGTCTCTTTCATGATATTGGCATGTACTATAATTCCACCTACTTGATGCTGCACCGAAGCAGTAGCCAACCTTTATGATCTGTCTCAGTAAGTAGAGATAGGTGTGCAGTGCCCCCTGGGGCATCATAACTGGACAGTCATGAGGCAGCTAAGAAAAATCCTGAAGCCTTCAAGTATATCATGGAGGACCTCAGTTTCAGAAATGCCACATTGAGCGATGTCATCCCTAATTAGGTGTGGGAGGAGGAAAACATTTTGTTTCTTTTTTTATTCATTTTTTAGGGGGTTGTCCCACATGAGGTTTGTTTTATTTAATGCTTATTTTGATTATTTAGATTCAAAAACAAAGAAATAAACATAAAAAAATCAAAACCAAAAAAGTGGGAAAAAAGGGGGGTTCCCGAAGCCTCCCATGCCTTCCATCCACCACCTGGAAAAATACTGGTCTGAGGAGGGATTTGATGCTAGGCTCAGGCTTAGGACCTAGGCTAAGGTTGTATCATAACCTCAGCCTAAGCCATATTCAAGGCCCAGGCTTCAGTGCCTCTAAAGTGGGCAGTGTCATATTTTAACCACAAAGATAGAAGAAAGAAAACCTCCGAGGTCTGGGCATTAGGCTGGGCCTAACCCTGAGTCCAGGCCTGTTTCCAGACCAGAGACCAGGCATGAGGACCTTGCCTCCGGGACAGGCCCCAGCATTAGGCTTGGGTCCAGGCCCAGGCCCAGGTGTTGGGAAGTGGTCTCTTGACTGGGTCCAGGCATTGGGACCCAGCCTCCATATCAGGCCCCAGTGTTGGGCCTTGGCCTGACCCATAATGCTGGATCCCTGACTGAACAGATACGTTTGTACAATTTTTGGAGTTTGGTCCAAAGCCCTGGCATCACCTTCAAGCCTAGGACATGGCTTTTTTGTCAGGCTGTGGCCAAGGCTTCTGCTTTCTGCCTTAGCCTATTCCCAAGGTGAGGTCCCGGCTTTCAGCTTGGGCTTAGGACCTGAGCTTAGGACCAACAGATCACTTTTTTGTTTTCAAAACAAAACATGAAAAACAATGACATTTCATCAAATTTTCATTTCGCTTTCAGAACAAAATGAAGTGAAATAGGAAATGTAGTCTCATTTTATATCTTGTTTCTCCTGAATGCTCTTCCTTATAGTAAATATTCTGGAGAAAAAGTTGGAGGGATTCCATCAGCAGAGAATGAAAGCAGGGGTATTGCTGTTTCTGGACGTCTTACAAAAGCAAGAGAGACTGATACCTCTGACTAAAACAATACATACTAGGGATGTGCAGAAGAAAAGAAAATTGTTTTGGTTCATTAATTTGTTTCATTGATACCCAAATTATTTTTATTAGTTTCTAATCAAAAAACAATTAAATTCATTATTCTATTATTAAATGTATTTGCCATTAAAAGCTATGGGAGAAGCATTTCAGTCTGTTCTGGGCTCCAAAATAGTGTTTTTCTTATCAATTCTAATGAGACTTGTGAGAAGAAATCATCAGAAGGGGAAAGAACTGCAAGGTAGTTAGAGTGAAGCAAAGTGGCATCAAAAGTGGCATAATACTAGTGTAAGGCAAAAGGATACCAGGTTTCCAGCATTAGCAAGTGTTCTAAGCACTGTGAGAGGAGCGAAGAAGCAGCAAAAGAAGAAATAATACACTAAGGAGAAGAAAAAAAGAGGATGCTAGTAATAGCATGAGAGTCAAAGTAGCACCAAAAGTGGCATCAGCACCCTAAAACACCATGAAGGGGGGACAAAGCAAAAAACATGGCAGGAAAACTCCCGAGGTACAGATAAAGGGACCATGAATCAGAAAGAGTGGTGTGAAGATTTCAAAAGCATGGGAGAGGTGCACAGCAGCACCCCAGTTGGCAAGAAGACCTCAAAGTGTAAGAGCTGGAGTATGCCAAGAAGGTACAGTGGCAGAAAGAAGTACCAGCAAGATGTAAAATCTTCACATGGCACCAAGACCAAGCGGCACAAAGATCTGACGGTGTAGGATGAGGAGCATAGCATTAAAGCAGAGTGGCATGGGAGATGCCCTTCATTCTGCTGGAGCATACAAACAGCCATAGAGGTGTATGTATCTCTCTGTCGAGATGGCTGTACCTGGCTGATCCACCAGTCTACTAGGATATGTTTGTGTCATGGAGTAAGCCACACATCATAGATAGGTAGGTACCCAACAGAGCAGTACAGTGGAACTGTGAATGGACCATACAATCAATTATGGTTCATGGATCAGTGCAGCAATTGTGCAAAAGAATGGATAGCCCTGGCAAGAAGGTGATTATCTTTGATGAAGAATGATATTAAAATCAGTAAGGGGGTCATTTTCCAAGGAGTTACCGCAGGAGATAATTCCACAAATCACGCTAACAGCCGTTAACTTGTGAATGCAAATTTTTAATTGGGCAGGTAAAGGTTTATCATGGTTCACAATGTTTCCAAATATAAGAGAAGGAGCTAATTGCACTCCACAATCAATACACAGTCCACAAAGGAGTGCAAAGAACAATGTAGGTCCAATTTTTATCTTCATCAAAATTATTTATTTAAATGTTCAAAGTCGCCACTCCAATTTTCAAAAACATGCACAATTGAATGACTGTTTCAGGGTCCCCCGACACGGCCCCCGTGTTTCGCCCGTAGGCTGCGTCGGGAGGGACAGTCTGTAATTATAATGAAAGCTAAAAAGGAAGAAGAACAATAGTACATAAATGTATAAGAAAGGACCAAATTAAGGGTACAAAATGTATCTATTGGTGCCGAGACACATACCTTCAAGACAGCTGTGGAATTCATACAGCTAAAGCAGTGAGGAGGGCGGGCGGCCAGACTAACCACTGCGTTTAAAAGGGGCAAATTTGGCGCGATTTGAACCACCAATCAGAACGCAAAAGAGGGAAACAGTGAAAGGGAAACAGTGAAAGGAATTCTTGATACCTTTAACTGATTATACAAAGTACTGCCATTCAATCTCATTATTTAATCCTGCTGGATGCAGGCTATTAAGTGTGAAGATCCACTTCTGTTCTCTTCGGGTAAGCATTTCGGAGAAATTACCACCCCGACTTGGCGGATGAAGCACATCAATCACAAGAAATCTTAAATCATCCTCAGTATGTCCAGCTGTTTGCCAATGGGAGACTGCAGGAGCAGTTTCACGGCCGGTGCGAATGTTGGATCGGTGTTCAATGATACGCGTACGTATCTGTCTCGTGGTTTTCCCTACATACAATTTTGGGCAGGGACACAAGATCACATAGATTACTCCTCGTGACTGACAGGTAGTTGAAAATCTTAAAGGAAATTTTTTATGTGTAACAGGATGTTCAAAAGTGGTGGTGGAGAAGGTAAAAGGACATACTGAACATTGTCCGCAGGATTGGTGGCCAGAAAAATTACCTGAATCATAAGTGGAGATAGGTTGAAAATGGGAATGAACAAGCATATTTCTCAAATTTTTTCCCCGGCAAAAGGAAAAACGTAAGGGATGGTTACAGATTTCATGTAAAGAAAGCATGGACCAGTGGCGTTTAAGAATAGAAGTAATAGTATACACATGTGTTGAAAAGGGCAAAATGCAATTAATGCATGAATCCTCTGTTGTGGGTTGTGAAAGAAAAAGCAGATCGCGATTGACATATAATGCTCTCTTAAAAGCTTTCCGGAGGACCCGGTGGGGGTAGCCCCTCTCTTCAAACCAGAGCATCATCTGCTTAGCTTGTGTGATAAAATCATTTTTTGATGAGCAGAGGCGTCGAAGCTGGAGTAACTGCCCGGCTGGGATATTCATTTTTAAAGGGGTAGGGTGATGGCTGTCAAAACGTAACAGAGTGTTACGGTCCGTACTCTTACGATAGATAGATGTGCTGAATAAACCTTCCTTAAATTGTATCTGTACATCTAAAAATGAAATAGTCATAGAATCGATGCAATGATTAAATTTTAGGTGGGGATTGCTTTGATTGAGCCAATCCAGGAAGTAGTAGAATTGCATGTTTGTCCCTGTCCAAATCAGAAAAATGTCATCTATGTAACGGTACCATGCTTTAATGAATTGGAAATGTGGGGAGGTGTATATAACGTCTTCCTCAAACTTACTGACGTATAGACATGCCAAACTGGGGGCCATAGTGGCCCCCATGGCTGTCCCTTTGACCTGCTGATATAAGGTATCCTGAAATTGGGAAAAATTCCTAGTAAGAGCCAGACGTGCTATGGAAATTAAAAATTGGGTGGAAATGCGGTGTGGAGGGCGAGAGCTCAAAATGTGTTCCACCAGTAATAGTGCCTCATTCTGGGGAATATTTGAATATAGGGATACTATATCCAAACTTACCAAATAGCATGTGTCTGAAAATGGAGGAAAATTCTCAATGATTGTAATGAAGTGATTTGAGTCACGGACATAGGAACGACTTTGGGGAACTTGAGGTTTCAAAAAGACATCCATGAATTGTGATAAAGGTTCCAAAATTGATCCTATGCCCGCGACTATGGGCCGTCCTGGAGGGTTCACAAGGGATTTGTGGATTTTTGGGAGAATATAGAAAGTTGGAGTAATGGGATGATCTGTTTGTAAAAAATTGGCTTCACGAGAAGTAAGCTGATGTGAATCTAATGCGTCCTGAACAATATTCTTAATCAGTTCCACAGTTAACCCGTGCCGAGTTGCACGGTCTGACACTTATCGAATACTGTCGAGTTAAACGCATTCCAAGAGGACTGCGAGTTCAAAAAGCACCGCGGCTTCACACTGAAAATAAAGATTTCTTAACAAGATGGACACAGATCTTGAACAAGTTCTCATTTGATCTGATGGTACTCATTATTGAGACCACCAAACCACTGTTAATATCTTTACGTGAAGAGTTGAACGCGCAATTGGATAGTATAAAGAACTCAACACCTGTGGACGCCTTTGAGCAACAGTTAACAGAGTTTAATAAAAATTTGGAAAAATTTAGAAACGAATTGAAAGTAGCGAAATTTAAAAAGTTTCAGCGTGACGAGACCGAAAAGTGACTTTTGCGAATTCTTCTTCCGACGATTCTTCGGGCGAAGACACTGCAATTCCATTACATCAAGAAGACGCAGCCTCCATTTTCCCTCCAGCCATGTTGCCACAACAATCTGCAGTTTCATCTTTTTTCTCACAACCCTTATTGCAACAGCCACAACCACAGCCGGTTTCAACAATTGCACAGGCTTTTTTAGACCCTCAACCATCCGGGAAACCATCTCGGAACCCCAGATACCGGGGTCGAGCTCAAGCCTCACAGAACTTACGCATTACTCGCAACACGAGACAACAACCCGTTCCGGATCCTTGGCTGTAACATTACCATCTTCAGTACCAGTGTTTAATTTATCTTGTCATCCATTATCTCAATATGAACTATCAGTTTTGGAGAAAGGACTTTCTTTTGTTCCCACCATCCCATTTAATGCATTTAATTTACAAGTTTTTCTGTTTCGATTTTTTCGCATGCTACGTATAAAACAATTTTTTGCTAATTCCCCATCAGCAGGTGATATGTCAATAATAAAAAGAAAGTCAAGATGGCTTCCTCCGGGACCAATTGACCCTGTATTAATCACATTTGAAAAATTGGTACAGAATGATATTCAAAAGTTGCCACTTAAACCGAAAGTGAAGCATTTTAACATGTCTAAAAATGAAAAATTAGCCATTACATCTTTGTCTTCCGACCCAAATATCATAGTGAAACCAGCTGACAAGGGTGGGGGCATAGTGGTGTTGAACACTATCGATTACAAGGATGAAATTCTTCGCCAATTATCTGACACTAATTTCTACATTCCACTAACTGTTGATCCCACTCAGGAATTAAGGGAACTGATTAAGAATATTGTTCAGGACGCATTAGATTCACATCAGCTTACTTCTCGTGAAGCCAATTTTTTACAAACAGATCATCCCATTACTCCAACTTTCTATATTCTCCCAAAAATCCACAAATCCCTTGTGAACCCTCCAGGACGGCCCATAGTTGCAGGCATAGGATCAATTTTGGAACCTTTATCAGAATTCATAGATGTCTTTTTGAAACCTCAAGTTCCCCAAAGTCGTTCCTATGTCCGTGACTCAAATCACTTCATTACAATCATTGAGAATGTTCCTCCGTTTTCAGACACATGCAATTTGGTAAGTTTGGATATAGTATCCCTATATTCAAATATTCCCCAGAATGAGGCACTATTACTGGTGGAACACATTTTGATCTCTCGCCCTCCACACCGCATTCCCACCCAATTTTTAATTTCCATAGCACGTCTGGCTCTTACTAGGAATTTTTTCCAATTTCAGGATACCTTATATCAGCAGGTCAAAGGGACAGCCATGGGGGCCACTATGGCCCCCAGTTTGGCATGTCTATACGTCAGTAAGTTTGAGGAAGACGCTATATACACCTCCCCACATTTCCAATTCATTAAAGCATGGTACCGTTACATAGATGACATTTTTCTGATTTGGACAGGGACAAACATGCAATTCTACTACTTCCTGGATTGGCTCAATCAAAGCAATCCCCACCTAAAATTTAATCATTGCATCGATTCTACGACTATTTCATTTTTAGATGTACAGATACAATTTAAGGAAGGTTTATTCAGCACATCTATCTATCGTAAGAGTACGGACCGTAACACTCTGTTACGTTTTGACAGCCATCACCCTATCCCTTTAAAAATGAATATCCCAGCCGGGCAGTTACTCCGGCTTCGACACCTCTGCTCATCAAAAAATGATTTTATCACACAAGCTAAGCAGATGATGCTCCGGTTTAAAAAGAGGGGGTACCCCCACCGGGTCCTCCAGAAAGCTTTTAAGAGAGCATTATATGTCAATCGCGATCTGCTTTTTCTTTCACAACCCACAACAGAGGATTCATGCATTAATTGCATTTTGCCCTTTTCAACACATGTGTATACTATTACTTCTATTCTTAAACGCCACTGGTCCATGCTTTCTTTACATGAAATATTTAACCATCTCTTACGTTTTTCCTTTTGCCGGGGAAAAAATTTGAGAAATATGCTTGTTCATTCCCATTTTCAACCTATCTCCACTTATGATTCAGGTAATTTTTCTGGCCACCAATCCTGCGGACAATGTTCAGTATGTCCTTTTACCTTCTCCACCACCACTTTTGAACATCCTGTTACACATAAAAAATTTCCTTTAAGATTTTCAACTACCTGTCAGTCACGAGGAGTAATCTATGTGATCTTGTGTCCCTGCCCAAAATTGTATGTAGGGAAAACCACGAGACAGATACGTACGCGTATCATTGAACACCGATCCAACATTTGCACCGGCCGTGAAACTGCTCCTGCAGTCTCCCATTGGCAAACATCTGGACATACTGAGGATGATTTAAGATTTCTTGTGATCGATGTGCTTCATCCGCCAAGTTGGGGTGGTAATTTCTCCGAAATGCTTACCCGAAGAGAACAGAAGTGGATCTTCACACTTAATAGCCTGCATCCAGCAGGATTAAATAATGAGATTGAATGGCAGTACTTTTTATAATCAGTTAAAGGTATCAAGAATTCTTTGATTCCTTTCACTGTTTCCCTCGGTGAATGCAGTGCTGCCCTGTTTTGATTGGCTAAGCTCTTTTGCGTTCTGATTGGTGGTTCAAATCGCGC
The DNA here is from genome assembly GCF_901001135.1 of Rhinatrema bivittatum. NCBI lineage: Eukaryota > Metazoa > Chordata > Amphibia > Gymnophiona > Rhinatrematidae > Rhinatrema > Rhinatrema bivittatum. The sequence goes on from NC_042615.1 coordinate 177,892,782, forward strand.
CAAATTTGCCCCTTTTAAACGCAGTGGTTAGTCTGGCCGCCCGCCCTCCTCGCTGCTTTAGCTGTATGAATTCCACAGCTGTCTTGAAGGTATGTGTCTCGGCACCAATAGATACATTTTGTACCCTTAATTTGGTCCTTTCTTATACATTTATGTACTATTGTTCTTCTTCCTTTTTAGCTTTCATTATAATTACAGACTGTCCCTCCCGACGCAGCCTACGGGCGAAACACGGGGTCCGTGTCGGGGGACCCTGAAACAGTCATTCAATTGTGCAGTGTTTCCAGACAGCCTGTTTCAGAGAGAGAGAGAGAGAGAGAGAGAGAGAGAGAGAGAGAGAGAGAGAGAGAGAGAGAGAGAGAGAGAGAGAGAGAGAGAGAGAGAGAGAGAGAGAGAGAGACTTGCTATAGGGTTTCCTCCCTAGACAGGTATTTGTATCCCTATGGTAGGCCCACCTAGTAACTCGAGGTGGGGTGAGATTTGGGCAATGTTCTCTCCATCTAGCTTGATGGACACTCTACCTGGGCAACAACAAGCTAGGTGGAGAGAACATTGTCCACATCTCATCTTGGAGTGAGTTTCCTCACTCCAAAGGCCATCAAATCTTCACAAGAGACCACTGTTCTGTTCATACATCTCATGTTGAATGTGAAAGTGGACCCCAACCCCCTACACTAATACCTAATCCCCACCTCGAGTTAATAGGTGGTCCTACCATAGGGATACAAATACCTGTCTAGGGAGGAAACACTATAGCAAGTCTCTCTCTCTCTCTCTCTCTCTCTCTCTCTCTCTCTCTCTCTCTCTCTCTCTCTCTCTCTCTCTCTCTCTCTCTCTCTCTCTCTCTCTCTCTCTCTGTGTTGCATAGCTGTTATTGCAATTTGTGATACACATGCTTTTTGGTATACCATGCAATATTGGAAAATGAGGCCCTAAGTTTGCAAAGCATTTTATGGCTAGGGTACAACAAAAAGTGGGCAGCATTGTAGTGGATGGGGATTTGGCAAGAAACTTGAACACAGCTGGAGTAGGAGGAAGCACCCTCCAGTACTAGAACTTGCTTGGAATGGCAACGACAGCAGTGGTGCTTGCCTTAAATAATCCTGGTGAATGACAACACCTGGACGGGCCCAGTGGCCCCGGCACCGCGGGCCTTTTAAGTTCGGGTGAGGGGCATGCGCCTGACAAACCCAGAAGGGGAGGCAGCCAGTGGTGGTGCATCTGCCGCGAGGCAGAACCACAGGAAGGACGGCAGCGGCACTTCCTCTGCACCATAATGCCGAGGGGCGCAGGCCAAAGGCTTTGAAGTAGCTTGAGGAACACCCATCCTATTTTCAAATAGTGTCCTCTGGCTTGCAGAAGGGGGACCCCTGCTTATTGCTACTACCATCCCCTGGTGCATATTGAAAGGTGTGCTGCTTCCTCAGGTGATGCTCCATTCCAGAATTACTTAAATGGCCCACTTACTTCCCTGGCTGATGTCCTTCTTGCAATAGTTACAAAGTGCAAAGCATGGGTCCTTCCTCATTTGAAAATGGCTTCAAATCACAGATTTTGTTCATGATCCCTTACCTCTGTCTATCTACATCCTGGGGAATGGATGATGCTGGCACTGAAGTGGTGGTGGAGACAGATGGAACCTGAAAACCTGGGGGCAGAGGATTTACTCATCCTCTGTTCTTGCCCTTTCAATATGACCTGTTCTCCCTCACCAACAACAGCTCCTGCCTCTCTCTCTCTACTCCATCGGTGAAGCGGAGGCTAGCATGCTACTGACAGTGATTATCCTTCTAACACAGAGTTTTCAACTAATGTATCTCTCATCTCTACTTCAGGAAATCCTTTATAGGAAGATTCTTCACAATCTGATTGAGAGGAAGAGGAGTACATAACTGTTTTTATGGCCCCTGCTGCACTAATGGATTGTGCTGCTGCTGCTTTAGGTTTTAACACTTGTACTTCTACTTCCAAAGGCTCTGGTACCCTGCGGTTGATAGTGCCACTCTTTGCCCTTTCCCTCATCCCCCATACAGGAAGGACTGGCAGAGACACAGCTGGTCCTGGCATATCCTCCCCAAATTTAAATTTCTTGTGGCTTGACATGTCTGCCTCTCCTGTTGACATTTTGGATTTGAAAAAAATCCTTTTTTATTTTGGTTGGGGGACTCACTGTTGTCTTGTAAAAAAAAAAAAAAAGCCCCTTCCAACTGTGGGCTTCCCACGGCCTCTAGTACCTTTGCCTGACATGTTGCAATTTTATCTGGCAGAGGGCCTGCTACTGGGATTTAAATGATGGGCAAAAGATGTTTTAATCTTTATTATTTTAAATTAAGTGGATATGTGAGTGACACTGACTAAAGTGATCATTCTGTTTGTAAAGTTGAACAACACACAGAAAGAATGCACTACAATTATATTTTAGTATTGTGGTCTACTCACTAGTACACTAGGGGGTAGATTTTAAAAAGCATTTACTCGAGCAAAACTGGTTTTTGCTCGAGTAAATACACTTTACTCAAGTAAGTGGGCTTTTCAAAATTGCTACAATATATGCCATTGAATTGTCCATAGGATTTACTCAAGTAAGTGCACTTTACTCGAGTAAATAGCTTTTGAAAATTGCTACGATAGTATGTTACATTTACATGCGTAACTCCTATGAAAATGACCCCCTAAATGTTCGCACACACACACACACACACAAAGAATAGTATAATATTCTAAAATATGCGTGAGTATGTAGCACAGTCATACACTAGTAAATGCAGTAACACAATCACTGTAGCTGTGGTGGTGACTGGCACAGAATGCTTTCTTTATGCTTTGTAGAGATGTGAATCGTTTTAGGACGATTAAAATTATCGTCCGATAATTTTAATATCGTCTTAAACCGTTATGGAACACAATACAATACAGATTCTAACGATTTATCGTTATAAATCGTTAGAATCGTGAGCCGGCACACTAAAACCCCCTAAAACCCACCCCCGACCCTTTAAATTAAATCCCCCACCCTCCCGAACCCCCCCCAAATAACTTAAATAACCTGCAGGTCCAGCGGCGGTCCGGAACGGCAGCGGTCCGGAACGGGCTCCTGCTCCTGCATCTTGTCGTCTTCGGCCGGCGCCATTTTCCAAAATGGCGCCGAAAAATGGCGGCGGCCATAGACGAAAAAGATTGGACGGCAGGAGGTCCTTCCGGACCCCCGCTGGACTTTTGGCAAGTCTCGTGGGGGTCAGGAGGCCCCCCCACAAGCTGGCCAAAAGTTCCTGGAGGTCCAGCGGGGGTCAGGGAGCGATTTCCCGCCGCGAATCATTTTCGTACGGAAAATGGCGCCGGCAGGAGATCGACTGCAGGAGGTCGTTCAGCGAGGGTTCCGGCGCCTCGCTGAACGACCTCCTGCAGTCGATCTCCTGCCGGCGCCATTTTCCGTACGAAAACGATTCGCGGCGGGAAATCGCTCCCTGACCCCCGCTGGACCTCCAGGAACTTTTGGCCAGCTTGTGGGGGGCCTCCTGACCCCCACGAGACTTGCCAAAAGTCCAGCGGGGGTCCGGAAGGACCTCCTGCCGTCCAATCTTTTTCGTCTATGGCCGCCGCCATTTTTCGGCGCCATTTTGGAAAATGGCGCCGGCCGAAGACGACAAGATGCAGGAGCAGGAGCCCGTTCCGGACCGCTGCCGTTCCGGACCGCCGCTGGACCCGCAGGTTATTTAAGTTATTTGGGGGTGGGGGATTTAATTTAAAGGGTCGGGGGTGGGTTTTAGGGGGTTTTAATGTGCCGGTTTTTTCGATTTTTCGATTTTTTTAACGATTTTTCACGATTTTTCACGATATTTTACCCCCCCAAACGGCAACAATACGATTCCCTCCCCCTCCCAGCCGAAATCGATCGTTAAGACGATCGAGGACACGATTCACATCCCTAAATTGCTTTGTGCTTTTTCTGGTACACATAGACCCAGACACAGGGAGTTAAAACAGCCTCTCTATCTTGGGTTCTGTGGCACAGCTAGCTACTAGCACTGACACTAGTGGACTGGTTCACAGCAACAAGTTTAAAATTAAATTAAATCACTGCAACCAGAAACCTGCCTTTCCCCAGCAGGGGCGTGTGGGCTGGACAATGCAAACCTTCCTCTTGATGAGATCAGTGGCAGTGACAGGGAGATGTTAAATAAAAATTAAAAACCTGTGCAAATGAACACAGCGTGAAAGCAGCCAAAATGATTAGAAAGGATGGAATATTTCTAATTTGAACAAAAAGCACACTGTTGATTCAGAACACTGAGGGGTAGATTTTCAAATACCGCGAATAGGCGTACTTTTGCTGGCGCATCAGGCGCAAGCGAAAGTACGCGGGATTTTAGTAGATACGCACGTAGCCACGCGTATCCGCTAAAATCCTGGATTGGCGCATGCAAGGCTATCGATTTCGTATAGTTGGCGCGCGCCGAGCCGCGCAGCCTACCCCCGTTCCCTCCGAGGCCGCTCCGAAATCGGAGCGGCCTCGGAGGGAATCCTCTAACGCCCTCCCCTCACCTTCCCCTCCCTTCCTCTACCTAACCCACCCGCCTGGCCCTGTCTAAACCCCCCCCCTTACCTTTGTCGGGGTATTTACGCCTCCCGGAGGGAGGCGTAAATCCCCGCACGCCAGCGGGCCTCTTGCGCGCCGGGACGCGACCTGGGGGCGGGTACGGAGGGCGCAGCCACGCCCCCGGACCGCCCCGGGCCGTAACCACGCCCCCGGGCCTGCCCCCGGAACACTCCGGACACGCCCCGAAAATGCCGCACGGTTCGGGCCCGCCCCCGACACGCCCCCCTCAGAAAACCCCGGGACTTACGCGAGTCCCGGGGCTCTGCGTGCGCCGGTAGGCCTATGTAAAATAGGCTCACTGGCGCGCAGGGCCCTGCTCGCCTAAATCCGCCCGGATTTGGGCGGATTTAGGTGAGCAGGGCTCTTAAAATCTGCCCCTGAGTGTAACGCAGAGATCTCAATTCAACCACTAGCAAGTGTCTCCACTGGAAGACAGATTCAAATGCAAGTCAAAACATTCTTCCCATACAATAAGAATAGGCAGAACAGTGATTCATTGATTTAGAAAAATGATTCATTCTGATAAAGTCCCTTTTTTTGTCAGTTTGGTTTCCTTGACAACAATTCCCGTTATTCTCTGATCTCACATATGAATCATAGGCATTAAGGCTGGTTGCAAAGTAGACTCCCACATGACCTGCCTGAGCTCAGACAGGCAGAGTCTTTTCTTTAGAATTCAGCAAATGTTTTTCTATGGGAAAACTAAAATGAATGAAACTAATGACATATGTTTCTTTCATGGGATGCACTCATTTGTTTTCTGGGGACACCAAATCAAATGAACAGTGCATATTTGTCACAGATTGGACACTCATCTTAAACAAATGCACATCCCTAATATAAACATGCTTGCTACCTTTTGTGATCCCTAGGTAAAAGAGAGCATCACCCTCCAGTAAAATTGTCTCATACTCATGAAGAGGATGCTGTGGATATGTCTTGAGGAGTCAAACAAATTGCCAATGCATAGGTCCCTGGTGAGACCTCACTTGGAATACAGTGCACAATTCTGGAGACTGCACCTTCAACAGCATGTATGCAGGATGGAGTCATTCCTGAGGGTGGCTACTAAAATGGCCAGTGGTCTTTCTTCTAAAACATATGAGAATAGACTTAAAGATCTAAACATGTATACCCTAGAAGAAAGGTGAGCTAGGGGAGATATGATAGAGACATTCAAATATCTCAAAGGTTTCCATGCACAGGAGATGATTCTTTTTCAATGGAAAGGAGGCTCTGGGGTCATGAGGGTAAAAGTCAGGAGTAATCTTAGGAAATATTTCTTTACAGTGAAGATGGATGCATGGAACAGGCTCCCAGTGGAAGTGTTGGAGAAAAAACAGTACCTGAATTCAAGATAGCAGGGATAAATACAGGGGATCTCTAAGGAAGTGATGAGAATTATAATGCTAAATTAATTGGATGGATGGGCAGACTGGATGGGCCAAATGGATTTTTTCTGCCATCATGTTTCTATATTTCTATGTAATGCAAAAACCTAACAAAGTCACAACACAGGAAACTTTAACTGTACTATTGATTCTAAAGATAGCTTCCTAACTGTGGGCAACACTTGCTTATAAAGAAATATGGAAAATGCATATGTACGCTTGCAACCCAAAGTATAATTTTGTTGCCTTTCGGCAGTACATTTTTCCATGGAATTTTATATTGCAAATAAAACTTTCATAACAAACCACACCTATCCTTAAAGTTGAGCCAAACTTATTAAATTCCACCAATAACGGGCTGTGTTTCAGAAATTTCTTCTGCATCAGAGGAACCTGTTTGGTATGTTCCTTTTGAAATGTGTGTTCCATTCATAAAGCATAAGAGGCAACTCTGACTTCCTTTCTATTTCTGGTGCCTCGAGTCCTGCATCCTGTCTCAGATAGTGGCTAATCCAGGCTGCAAGTACCTGGCAAATCCCATAAAGTATGTTTAATTCCTGTTACTCACACTCAGAGATAGCAATGGCTTTATTTAATCTACCTGACTATTAATGTGTTATGGATTTTTCCTCCAGGAACTTTCCAAACCTCTTTTAAACCTCACTATGCTAGTCACCTTGATCATGTCCTCTGACAACATATTCTACAGCTTGATAGTGAACTGAGTAAAAAAGTACCTTCTACAATCTGTTTTGAATCTGTTGATTGTTAGTTTCATGTAGTGTCCCCCTTGGTTTGATATTATTTGATTGACCATCCCTTATTTACCTGTTCCATCCCATTCGTGATTTTATAAACTTTTAACATGTCCCTTCTTAGCTTTCTATTTTCCAAGCTGAAAAGCCCTAGCCTGCAGAGCCTCTCATTATTAAGGATGTGCATTCATTTAAAATAAATATTAAATCCAAAATGAAAGACTCCCTTCATTTCATTTGTGGACCTCCAAAAATGAATGGGTCACTTTCCATATGGCATTCTTTTCATTCATTTTGTCCTTACATACTCTAATGGCTAGTGAATATGGAGCTGTCTGTGGTGGTTATATGGGAGTTTTTATAAATTTTCTAAATCAGTAAACCACTGCTCTTTGTATCCAATGATTGATCCTTGCTTCTGAGAATGCATAGACTTTGAAAAGTGTGTTTGATCCTTTTCTATGTCAGGAAAAGGTGCTTCTGCTGTTGTGTTGAGCTAAATGTCCCACGGTGTTCAGAATCAACAGTGCTGAGTTTCTAGATTAATATTAGAAAATTTAAAGTCCTATTGGCTGCTGTGCTCATCTGCAAAGGTTTTATTTATTTTTACATCTTACATCTTACACTCACTCTCACTTGTGTTTTTGTTTTAACAGCTTTCCTGTCCCCTTTGGAGGAAAGGCTGTAGGAGTGACTGATTTTGGACAAGTTGCAGTGAACCAGCAGCAGCTACACTAGCTGTGCCATTCAGTGTCCAAGACAGAGAGGCTTTTTTTTTTCCCTATCTGGGTCTGTACAGTGTGCCAGGGTAGTCAGTGCATCTACAAGGCAGTCATCAGTCACAGGTACAGATAAAGCCACTTTGTGCTTCTTGTTGCTGTACTACTAGTGCATGAATTAAAGCATTATCTGTTATCTGTGCTGTGTTTGTGCACTAATGTGAAGAGAAAAAATATTGTAGTGTATTTTTTCTATGTGTACAGTTGTTCATCCCTACACACAGAGTGTTCAGTCAGTGTCAGTACTGCACACACATTCACGTCATTCAAATTAATAAAGTTTAAAGCATCTATACTGTATCATTTAAATCCCAGTTTGCAGGAACTGAACCTGATAAAATCCTATCATGTCAGCTCAGATAGAGACCAAGGCAAGCCCACAGTTGGTAGAGGATTGTACAAGACAACAGAGAATCCCCAACAAAAACAAAGAGATATTTGTTTTTCAAATCAAAAATGTGAGGAGAAGCAAGCATGTCAAGTCCATAAGTAATAGACATTTGGGGAAGATATTAGAGATGAGCTTCGTTTTTTTCTACAGGTCGTTTTTTGAGTCGGACGCTTCAGGGTAAAATTCGTTTTTCCTCAGTTAGTTTTTTGGAAAAACGAACAAAAACTAAACAGGGAAAAACAAAATGGGCCCAAAAAACGATACGGGAAAACGAAGCTCAAAAAACCCAACCCCAAGCATTAAAATTTACTTTAATACATTAAATACAACCCCCTCCCCCCACCATCCCAATCCCTCTCCAAGACTTACTAACATCCCTGGTGGTCCAGCGGGGTCCCGCAAGCGATTTCTCCCTCTGTGCCATCGGGCTTTCCAGCCTGCCTCGCATCAAAATGGCGCTGATAGCCTTTGACCTACTATGTCACAGGGGCTACCAGTGCCATTGGTCAGCCCCTGACACATGGTAGGAGCAATGGATGGCCAGCACCATCTTGTGCTCCTACCATGTGACAGGGGCTGACCAATGGCACCGGTAGCCCCTGTGACATAGTAAGGGCAAAGGCTATTGGTGCCATTTTGATTACTGGCAGCCGACGGCTCGAGTGCAGGAGATCGCTCCCGGACCCCCGCTGGACCACCAGGGACTTTGGCAAGTCTTGGGGGACCATCCTGTCTCCCACAAGACTTGCCAAAAGTCCCTGGTGGTCCAGCGGGGGTCTGGGAGCGATCTCGCCATCGGTTGCCAGTAATCAATATGGCGCCAATAGCCTTTGCCCTTACTATGTCACAGGGGCTACCGGTGCCATTGGTCAGCCCCTGTCACATGGAAGGAGCACAAGATGGCGCCGATGGCCATGTTACAGGGGATGACCAATGGAACCGGTAGCCCCTGTGACATAGTAGGTCAAAGGCTATCGGCGCCATTTTGATGCAAGGCAGGCCAGAAATCCCGATGGCACGGAGGGAGAAATCCCTCGCGGGATCCCGCTGGACCACCAGGGATGTTAGTAAGTCTTGGGGAGGGATCGGGATGGTAGGGGGGGTTGTATTACAGTAAATTGTTATGCATGGGTCAGTTTTTTATTTAAAAAAAATAAAATGTGCCCCTCCCCCCGTACAAACCTGAAAAACTAATTTTCTTCATAGTTCGGGGAAAATCAGTTTTGGGGTTTGGGGCCCCCGACCCATGACAAATTTGGCAATTTAATTGAAATTGCCTAATTCGTGATAAACGAACATCTCTAGAAGATATGCCACCTCTAGCTTTCCTTCTGCAGACCCTGCTATGTCAGAAGAGAGGGAAAGGGCAGGCAGTGGTGCTAGTAGCCACAGAGTACAAGTGTCTTTGGAAACAGAAATGCATGTGGTAAAACCTAAAGTGCAACAGAGGCCCAAAAAGCATTTATGTCCTCCTCTTCCTCTGAATCAGTGTGTGAAGAATTTCCCTTTAAAGGATTTCCTGAAATAGAGATGGGAGAGGCGTTAGCTGAATACTTTGTATCATAAGGATTAGTCAGTACTGTGTTAGCCTTCCCTTCACTGTTGGAGGAGAGGGAGGCAGGAGCTGAAGTTGGTGAGGGAACAGAAGATGAGTTAATCTTCTGCCACGGTTTCTCAATGCCCATCTACCTCCACTGCCACCTCAGTGACAGCATCATTCACCCTCAAGGGTGCAAACACATGCAAGGGATGACAAAAGAAATCTGTGATCTCAAGGCACTTTCAAATGACCCACACATTGCATGGTGTAATTATTATGTGAAGGAGATTAGCTGAGACAAACAACTGGGATATTTAAGCAATTCTGGGATGGAGCATCACCTAAAGAAGCAGTATCCCCTTCAATATGTACCTGGGGATGGTAGCAGCATTAGTGAAGGGACTCCCTTCTGCCATCCAGTGGACACTATTTCAAAAGAGGATGAGTGTTCCTCAAGCTGCTTCCAGGCACTCTGCTCCTTTTACCAGACAGGTGGCAGGCCAGCATTAGCAGTCTCCTACTATACACTTGAAGTGACAGCCCTCAATGGAGGAAATGGGGTGGTGTTTGGTCACACTGTCACAGGGAAAGAGACAGATAGCATCTAAATTGGTAAGCAGGAGCATTGGTGAGATGATTGCTTTAGATGATCAGCCCTTGCAAGTAGTGGAGAATTTGGTTTTATGTATTTGCTGCAGGTGACAGCACCAAACTATAACATGCCTTCAGGAACATTTTCAGCAGACATGTTATCCCCACTTTGTACAAGCAGTGCTGTAGCCACTAGGGATGTGAATCGGGCTTCTGACGATTGAAAATATTGTACGATATTTTTAAAATCATCAGAAATCGGGGGCTCCCTGAAACCGATAGGAAAACCCCACGAAATTGTTCATGGGGGTTCTCTTATCGTTTTGGGGGAGGGTGGGAAAAATGGCACACAAAAATAACCCCTAAACCCACCCCGACCCTTTAAAACTAATCCCTTAGCTTCCCCCACCCTCCTGACCCCCCCAAAAATGTTTTACAGGTACCTGGTGGTCCAGTGGGGGTCCCTGGAGCGATCTCCCACTAATCAAAATGGCGCCGATGGCCCTTTGCCCTTACCATGTGACAGGGTATCTGTGCCATTGGCCGGCCCCTGTCACATGGAGGGAGCACTGGATGGCCGGCGCCATCTTTAAAAATGGCGCCGGCCATCCCCCTGGACCCCCACTGGACCACAAGGTACCTGTAAAAGGCTTTTGGGGGGTCGGGAAGGTGGGGGAAGCTAAGGGATTCGTTTTAAAGGGTCGGGGTGGGTTTTTTGTTCATCGGCTCGGGCGCAGCCGATAAAAAAAAACCCGATCGGGCCGAACAAAAAAATTAACACGATGTGAATCGGAACCGGAATCAGAACCGATTCCGGTTCCGATTCATATCTCTATTAGCCACATCTAGGTGCTGCTGCCGAAGGCCCAGGGGAGCAGTGTGCATTTGACTAGTGACATCTGGACAGCCATAAATGCTTCACACTCCTTCCTCTCTCTGATGGCATACTGGTGGGACCTGGTTGAGGTAGGGGCAGACAGCAGCTCCACATGGTATGGAGTATCAGGGCGCAGATAAGCTTTGCTGCACAGTTGCCCGATAGATGAGGCCCATAGCTCTGCCAATATTTTAGCATTAGATAAATGCTTGTGGGCTGGAAGCTGGACCAGAGAGCCACAAGATGAAATGTAGGTTTCTTTATGACTGACAATGGCTCTAACATGTTAAAGGCATTATTCGACTGGGGATATCAGGGTACACAATGCTTTGCTCACACTCTGCACCTAGCAGTGAGGGAGGCCCTGGGACTGGGATCCAAGAACTCAGGGAATATCTACCTGCATGATTTAATAAACAAGAGTAGAAAAATAGATAGGCATTTCCATAGAAGTGTGAAGACGGAGCAGCTTCTCCATGAAAAGCAAGATGATTGATTTATTTATTTATTTATTTATTTATTTATTTATTTAAACAAGTTTATATACTGTTTTCCAGTAAAGACTTACTGACCAAAGCGGTTTACAGAGCCAAATGACCTTATTCGGTCAAATAATTACTAATATAGAGTAAAATAAAATGCATAAAAAACAAATAAAATAAAATAAAATAAGTATGAATAAAAGTACAATATATATAATGATCAATAAAAATAATAATGACAAAAGATAAGACAAGTGAATCATTTAGGATATGGCACCGGGTGGAATTCCACCTACATAATGCTGCATGCTGCAGAGGCTAATGGATCAGCAGACACACCTGCATGATCTGTCTATAGAAATGGAAGAAATGAAAATATCTGTGCAATGTCCCATTCAATAGGAAGAAACACCTTCTGATGAAGTGAGTTTATTCAGGTCCCTATGAACTGAATCCTTTGAAAGGGGAGCAAATTGGATTTTAAGAAATTGGCAGTAAGTAACCCCAGAGACTGGAGAACCCAAATGATCATCCCGAAGGACTTGTGCATTCCTGTCAGAGACAGACACATCTGATCATCCATATATGAGAATATGCAGACTACCTCCAATGAAGCTGTGCAGCTAACAACTGTGAGACATTTTCTGAACACTCTCAAGGGATGCTCATAGGCCAAACAGAAGTACCTTGTACTGGTAGTGCACTTCCTGTATCACAAACCTGAGGAATGTTTGATGGATGGGTGAATGGGAATGTGTGAATAAGTGCCTTTCAGATCCAGAGTGCACATCTAATCCCTTGACTGGAAAAACGGCAGAATAAGTCTAGAGGAAGCACTTGAACCTCTCTCAGATCAACAATGCATTCAGCTCCTATAAATTCAGGATAGAGCTTAATTCTCCTGATTTCTTGGGGTTGAAAAAGTTTTGGAGATCTAATTCCTGGCTACATTCTTGAAGTGGAACAAGCTTAGTCACCTTCTCCTGAAGAAAAGATGCTACTTCCATCTACTTTGAGCAGATTGAGAAGAGTTGGAAAGTAAAGTTATACATGAAACTTTATCTGGGTATATTCAGGGGCAGACATATGCATGTATATCCTGCTGAATATCTGAGTGTAAGCTAGTGGCATTTTAAAATGTTATTTCTCTGCCTGGCTATGCTAAATTAAACTGCAAAGGAAATGGTCAATAGTAACTTAAAGTGGTTAAGATCATAAGAACATGCCATACTGGATCAGACCAAGGGTCCATCAAGCCCAGCATCCTGTTTCCAACAATGGCCAATCCAGGCCATTAGAACCTGGCAAGTACCCAAAAACTAAATATATCCCATGCTACTGATGCCAGTAATAGAAGTGGCATCAGTCACTTCTATTACTAAATTATTAAATAAGTCAACTTATTTAATAGCAAGCAATGGACTTCTCCTCCAAGAACTTATCCAATCCTTTTTTAAACACAGCTATACTAACTGCACTATCCACATCCCCTGGCAACAAATTCCAGAGTTTAATTATGCATTGAGTGAAAAAGAACTTTCTCCGATTAGTTTTAAATGTGCCACATGCTAACTTCATGCAGTGCCCCCTACTCTTTTCTATTATACAAAAGAGTAAATAATTGATTCACATTTACCAGTTTTAGACCTCTCATGATTTTAAACACCTCTATCATATCCCCCCTCAGCCATCTCTTCTCCAAGCTGAACAGTCCTAATGTCTTTAGTCTTTCTTCATAGGGGAGCTGTTCCATCCCCTTTATCATTTTGGTTGTCTTTCTCTGTACATTCTCCATCACAACTATATCTTTTTTGAGATGTGGCGACCAGAATTGTACACAGTATTCAAGGTGCGGTCTCGCCATACAGTGATACAGAGACATTATGACATTTTCCGTTTTATTCACCATTCCCTTTCTAATAATTCCCAACATTCTGTTTGTTTTTTGACTGCTACAGCACACTGTACCGACGATTTCAATGTGTTATCCACTATGACGCCTCGATCTCTTTCTTGGGTGGTAGCTCCTAATATGGAACCTAACATTGTTACTATAGTATGGGTTATTTTTCCCTATATGCATCACCTTGCACTTATCCACATTAAAGGTCATGTGCCATTTGGATAGCCAATTATCCAGTCTCACAAGGTCTTCCTGCAATTTATCACAATCCGCTTGTGATTTATCTACTCTGAATAATTTTATATCATTTGCAAATTTGATTACCTCACTTGTGTTCTTTTCCAGATCATCTACCTTATAAATGGGCCATGACCGACGGCCCGCAAATGCGCAGTAGAGCGCATCTCTACTGCGCATGTGCGGGCAAGGACGTCGGTCTTAGCCAGCGTCAAAAAAAAAAAAACATGGCGGTGGCGGTGTCGGGGGGCAGCGGTGGCGGCGGCGGTGTCGGGGGACAGCGGCAGCGGTGGCGGCGTCCGGTGGCGGCGGCAGTGTCGGGGGCAGCGGCAGCGGGGGCGGCGGCGTCCGGTGGCAGCGGCGGCGGCGTCCGGTGGCAGCGGGTGGCAGCGGCGGTGGCGGCAAATGACGACGAGGAGCGGCGGCAGTGGCGGCCAGTACCGAGGGAGGGAGGAGAGAGAGAGAGAGGGAGGGAGGGACGAACTGAGGGAGGGAGGGACTGAGTGGGGGGAGGGAGGGACTGAGTGAGTGAGAGGGAGGGAGGGACTGAGAGGAAGGGAGGACTGAGTGAGAGGGAGGGAGGGACTGAGTGGGAGGGAGGTAGGGGGAGGGACTGAGTGAGAGGGAGGGAGGGACTGAGGGGGAGGGAGGTAGGGGGTGGGGAAGAGTGAGAATGAGGGAGAGGTGAGAGACAGGGATGTGAGTAAGTGGAAGGGTAAGAAGTTGTGGAGCAGAGAAAAAGGGAGTGGAGGAGGGCTGAGGGAGATGGGATTGAGACAGGTGGGGAGTGACTGAGGGAAGGGGAGAGAGGTGGGAGTGACTGAGGGAAGGGGAGGGAGGTGAGAGTGAGGGGAAGGAGGCAGTGGGAGACAGAGAGTGAGTAAGACTGAGGGGTGGGAAGGGGGTGAGTGACTGAGGGGGAAGGGGGAATGGAGAAAAAGTGTAGGAGGGTGCTGTTTTCGAAAATGGACCGAAAACAAAAATGTAATGTAGCCCGTTGTGACGGGCTTAACGGCTTGTTTATAAATATATTGAAAAGCAGGGTCCCAGTACAGATCCCTGAGGCACTCAACTGTCCACTACCCTCCCCTAAGAAAATTGTCCATTTAATCCTACTCTCTGTTTACAATCCACGAAAGGACATCGCCACCTATCCCATGACTTTTTATTTTTCCTAGAAGCCTCTCATGAGGAACTTTGTCAAATGCCTTCTGAAAATCCAAATACACTACATCTACCGGTTCACCTTTATCCACATGTTTATTAGGGATGTGAATCATTTTTCTAACAAATTGAAATATCGTACGGTATTTCTAAATTCGTTAATATATCGGGTAAAAACAGAAATGATCACTTTTCCCCCCGAATTTTCATAAAAATTGTTTTTCAGGTTAGCGCGCGCTAACATGAGTTAGCGAGTACTAACAAAAAAAATGTTTATTTTTCTTATTTTTTGTTACTTTTTGCTATTTTTGTTAGTGTGCACTAATATGAGTTAGCACGTACTAACGGGAGTTAGCACGCACTGACTCCCGTTAGCGTGCACTAACCCTAAAAACGATTTTTCACTATAAAAAGAAAACGGGGATCGAAAGCGGGAACGATCAGGCACCCAATTCACATCCCTAATGCTTATTAACCCCTTCAAAAAAGTGAAGCAGATTTGTGAGGCAAGACTTGCCTTGGGTAAAGCCATGCTGACTTTGTTCCATTAAACCATGTCTTTCTATATGTTCTATGATTTTGATGTTTAGAACACTTTCCACTATTTTTCCTGGCACTGAAGTCAGGCTAACCGGTCTGTAGTTTCCCGGATCGCCCCTGGAGTCCTTTTTAAATATTGGGGTTACATTAGCCACCCTGCAGTCTTCAGGTACAATGGATGATTTTAATGATAGATTACAAATTTTTACTAAGAGATCTGAAATTTCATTTTTGAGTTCCTTCAGAACCCTGGGGTTTATATCATCCAGTCCAGGTGATTTACTACTCTTCAATTTGTCAGTCAGGCGTACCACATCTTCTAGGTTCACCGTGATTTGGTTCAGTCCATCTGAATCATTACCCATGAAAACCTTCTCTGGAACGGGTATCTCCCCAACATCCTCTTCAGTAAACACTGAATCAAAGAAATCATTTAATCTTTCCACGATGGCCTTATCTTCTCTAAGTGCCCCTTTAACCTCTGGATCATCTAATAGTCCAACTGACTCCCTTGCAGACTTTCTGCTTCGGATATATTTTAAAAAGTTTTTACTGTGATTTTTTGCCTCTATGGCCAACTTCTTTTCAAATTCTCTCTTAGCCTGTCTTATCAATGTCTTACATTTAATTTGCCATTTCTTATGCTTTATCCTATTCTGTTGTATCCTTCTTGAAATTTTTGAATGAAGATCTTTTGGCTAAAATAGTCTCTTTCCCCTCACCTTTTAACCATGCTGGTAATCGTTTTGCCTTCCTCCCACCTTTCTTAATGTGTGGAATACATCTGGACTGTGCTTCTAGGATGGTATTTTTTTAACAATGTCATTGTCCATGCCTCTTGCACACTTTTTACCTTTGTAGCTGTACCTTTCAGTTTTTTTTCTAACTATTTTTCTCATTTTATCAAAGTTTCCCTTTTGAAAGTTTAGCACTAGAGCAGTGGATTTGCTCACTCTCCCCCTTCCAGTCATTAATCCAAATTTGATCATATTATGATCACTATTGCCAAGTGGCCCCACCACTGTTACCTCTCTCACCAAATCCTATGCTCCACTGAGAATTAGATCTAAAATTGTACCCTTTCGTGTTGATTCTTGTACCAATTGCTCCATAAAACTGTCATTTATTCATTCCAGGAATTTTATCTCTCTAGCTTGTCCTGATGATACATTTACCCAGTCAACATTGGGGTAATTGAAATCTACCAAGCAAAGACATGAAGCAACGTGCCTTGCACATCAGAAAATATCCACGTATACAACGTGCAAGGAAATGGTAAATCAAGTCCACCTTCAAGTTATAATAGTTTTTTATTTGAATTTTCTCAGTATTGTTAATGGCAACTCCATATATCTTCAACAACAGTCATTTAAAGTCCCCCGACACGGTCCGTGTTTCGCGGTAGCTGCATCGGGAGGGACCCACAATCAATATCATCTAGAATATAAAGACAATAAAGCTGATGGACTTGACAAATATGGCTATATAATTTCAAGTTTCTTACAAACATACCTTGTATATGCATCATGGAGCGCATTGGCTCACACGACTAAAGGCCATTTTAAAAGGTCGTTTGGCGCCAAAAGGCAGAGGCTATCGCGATAGATTCATTGGTGTAAACCACGCCCACCCTGTACACGGTTCACCCAAAGAGGTACCATTCTACGTCCTTATTCAGACCCTTGGGATGGACGGAAGAGAGCGTGTAAATCCATTTCTGTTCCCGTCTTCCCAGAATCTCGGAGTAATTCCCTCCCCTATACGGGGGCACGACCACCTCTAAAACTGAGAACTGCAATTCAGCAATGGTGTGTTGATGTTGAACCCAGTGCGTAACCAGGGGTTCATCCATCCTCAGGAGACGGATATTTGAACAGTGTTCTATAATGCGGGTCTTGACCATCCTAGAGGTCTTACCCACATACAGCATGGAACACGGGCATTGTATTACATAAACGACGCCCTTGGTAGTACAGTCTGATGAATTACAAAGGTTAAACTGAACCCCAGTCTCCGGATGAGTAAATGAGTCTGATTGACAAGTGTGATTGCACATTGTGCAGTGCCCACAGGGGCCGTGTTGACCACCCCTGATATTCCTCGCTTATTTATTAAAGCTCGCGTGTACTAATTGATCATGGAGGTTGCTAGCTCTCCGGAATGTAAATCGTAGCGATGTCTGGAACAGCTGTGCTAAAGAGAGATTATCCCAGTGTCTTCTTATCATTGATGCTATGGCCTTACTTGCTATCGAGAACGGCAAAATACAATTACAACTTTGACTGTCATCATTTACTGACGGGAGGAGCAGCCAGTCTCGGTTGGCATATAATGCCCTTTTAAAAGCCTTTTTTACAACTCGTAAAGGGTAACCCCTATCCAAAAACCGCTGGGACATCAATCGTGCTTGCTGTAAAAAGTCACTCCGAGATGAACATATACATTTCAATCTTAAAAATTGTCCCGTGGGGATGTTGTCTCTAAGGGGCTTGGGATGACAGCTGGAATAGGCTAATAAAGTGTTTCTGTCTGTCTCCTTCCTAAATAAAGAAGTAACAAATTGATCCTGTTCAACTGAAATGGTAATGTCAAGAAAAGAAATCTTTGAGGCATGAATACAGAAATTAAACTGTATGTGTGGGTTCAGTGAGTTAAGCCAATCAAAAAAACAAAAAAATTGGATGTCTGATCCAGTCCAAATGATCAGGATGTCATCGATATATCGTAACCACAAAGCTACATGGGAAAACCATTCTGAAGGATATACTAAAGATGATTCATAGTGATCCATGTACAAACAGGCAAGTGAGGGGGCCATAGTGGCCCCCATTGCCGTCCCTTTTATCTGTTGATAATAACTCTGGTCGAACATAAAAAAATTTTTTGTTAAAGCCAAGGTAGCAAGTTGTACCAAAAAAACTGTAGACAGCCGATGTGGGGCTGATCGCTGGTCTAAAATATTTTCAATAAGTTGTAATGCTTCCATTTGGGGAATATTTTAATATAGTGAAATGACATCTAGGGTCACAAAGAAGAACCCACCCGGTGGTACAGTAGAATTGGACAAAATTGTAATAAGATGTGTAGTATCCTTAACATATGAGCGAATCTGGGCAACAAACGGTTTCAAAAAAATATCAACGAATTTGGACAATGGCTCGAGCAAAGAGTTTATACCGGAAACTATGGGGCGTCCTGGAGGGTGCACCAGGGTCTTATGAATTTTCAGTAAAAGATAAAATAAGGGCATAGTCGGAGTAGAGTTAACCAAAAATTTAGCTTCCCTGTTGGTGAGCATATTGCAGTCAAGGGCTTCCTGGACAAGGTCTTTAATCATTTTTAGGAGGTCTTGTGTGGGATCTCCTGGAAGTAGTCTGTAAAAAGAGGTATCGCTTAACTGGCGCAATACCTCCATTTCATAGTCAGTTTTGCCCCACACTACAATACCACCACCCTTATCGGCGGGTTTTATGACTATTGAGGAATCATTGGAAAGCTCCCTGACTGCTTTAGCCTCTTGTTGGGATAAGTTGTACCGGGCATACTGATTTCTAGTAGCAAAGAGTTGAGCCTCTGTACTTACTAAATTTTCAAAGGCTCCCAACAAAGGGTTTACTGGACCAGGAGGGGTCCATCTAGACCTCTTTGAAATCACTGACATGTCCAATGTGGGTGGGGTATCTGCGAAAAACAATTTTAGTTTCAATGCACGGAAAAACCTATATAAGTTCTTTTTTCAACATCAGACAAAACACAAGAAGTTTTTTGTCTGATGTTGAAAAAAGAACTTTACAGCGAGGGTTATCGTTTGTACCAACTGCTAGATGTGACCCGTTTGACTTACAGGTGCACTTATATAGGTTTTTCCGTGCATTGAAACTAAAATTGTTTTTCGCAGATACCCCACCCACATTGGACATGTCAGTGATTTCAAAGAGGTCTAGATGGACCCCTCCTGGTCCAGTAAACCCTTTGTTGGGAGCCTTTGAAAATTTAGTAAGTACAGAGGCTCAACTCTTTGCTACTAGAAATCAGTATGCCCGGTACAACTTATCCCAACAAGAGGCTAAAGCAGTCAGGGAGCTTTCCAATGCTTCCTCAATAGTCATAAAACCCGCCGATAAGGGTGGTGGTATTGTAGTGTGGGGCAAAACTGACTATGAAATGGAGGTATTGCGCCAGTTAAGCGATACCTCTTTTTACAGACTACTTCCAGGAGATCCCACACAAGACCTCCTAAAAATGATTAAAGACCTTGTCCAGGAAGCCCTTGACTGCAATATGCTCACCAACAGGGAAGCTAAATTTTTGGTTAACTCTACTCCGACTATGCCCTTATTTTATCTTTTACCGAAAATTCATAAGACCCTGGTGCACCCTCCAGGACGCCCCATAGTTTCCGGTATAAACTCTTTGCTCGAGCCATTGTCCAAATTCGTTGATATTTTTTTGAAACCGTTTGTTGCCCAGATTCGCTCATATGTTAAGGATACTACACATCTTATTACAATTTTGTCCAATTCTACTGTACCACCGGGTGGGTTCTTCTTTGTGACCCTAGATGTCATTTCACTATATTAAAATATTCCCCAAATGGAAGCATTACAACTTATTGAAAATATTTTAGACCAGCGATCAGCCCCACATCGGCTGTCTACAGTATTTTTGGTACAACTTGCTACCTTGGCTTTAACAAAAAAATTTTTTATGTTCGACCAGAGTTATTATCAACAGATAAAAGGGACGGCAATGGGGGCCACTATGGCCCCCTCACTTGCCTGTTTGTACATGGATCACTATGAATCATCTTTAGTATATCCTTCAGAATGGTTTTCCCATGTAGCTTTGTGGTTATGATATATCGATGACATCCTGATCATTTGGACTGGATCAGACATCCAATTTTTTTGTTTTTTTGATTGGCTTAACTCACTGAACCCACACATACAGTTTAATTTCTGTATTCATGCCTCAAAGATTTCTTTTCTTGACATTACCATTTCAGTTGAACAGGATCAATTTGTTACTTCTTTATTTAGGAAGGAGACAGACAGAAACACTTTATTAGCCTATTCCAGCTGTCATCCCAAGCCCCTTAGAGACAACATCCCCACGGGACAATTTTTAAGATTGAAACGTATATGTTCATCTCGGAGTGACTTTTTACAGCAAGCACGATTGATGTCCCAGCGGTTTTTGGATAGGGGTTACCCTTTACGAGTTGTAAAAAAGGCTTTTAAAGGGCATTATATGCCAACCGAGACTGGCTGCTCCTCCCGTCAGTAAATGATGACAGTCAAAGTTGTAATTGTATTTTGCCGTTCTCGATAGCAAGTAAGGCCATAGCATCAATGATAAGAAGACACTGGGATAATCTCTCTTTATCACAGCTGTTCCAGACATCGCTACGATTTACATTCCGGAGAGCTAGCAACCTCCGTGATCAATTAGTACACGCGAGCTTTAATAAACAAGCGAGGAATATCAGGGGTGGTCAACACGGCCCCTGTGGGCACAGCACAATGTGCAATCACACTTGTCAATCAGACTCATTTACTCATCCGGAGACTGGGGTTCAGTTTAACCTTTGTAATTCATCAGACTGTACTACCAAGGGCGTCGTTTATGTAATACAATGCCCGTGTTCCATGCTGTATGTGGGTAAGACCTCTAGGATGGTCAAGACCCGCATTATAGAACACTGTTCAAATATCCGTCTCCTGAGGATGGATGAACCCCTGGTTACGCACTGGGTTCAACATCAACACACCATTGCTGAATTGCAGTTCTCAGTTTTAGAGGTGGTCGTGCCCCCGTATAGGGGAGGGAATTACTCCGAGATTCTGGGAAGACGGGAACAGAAATGGATTTACACGCTCTCTTCCGTCCATCCCAAGGGTCTGAATAAGGACGTAGAATGGTACCTCTTTGGGTGAACCGTGTACAGGGTGGGCGTGGTTTACACCAATGAATCTATCGCGATAGCCTCTGCCTTTTGGCGCCAAACGACCTTTTAAAATGGCCTTTAGTCGTGTGAGCCAATGCGCTCCATGATGCATATACAAGGTATGTTTGTAAGAAACTTGAAATTATATAGCCATATTTGTCAAGTCCATCAGCTTTATTGTCTTTATATTCTAGATGATATTGATTGTGGGTCCCTCCCGATGCAGCTACCGCGAAACACGGACCGTGTTGGGGGACTTTAAATGACTGTTGTTGAAGATATATGGAGTTGCCATTAACAATACTGAGAAAATTCAAATAAAAAACTATTATAACTTGAAGGTGGACTTGATTTACCATTTCCTTGCACGTTGTATACGTGGGTAATTGAAATCTCCCATTATTATTTATTTATTTATTTATTTATTTATTGATTGATTGATTGATTGATTGAGTTTTATATACCGTCATTCGGTGAAGCCATCACAACGGTTTACAAGATACAAAAGGTATTTTCTTAACGATTGTGAATTAAGGGTATAACATATTATAAACATAAAGTTAATCTTTTTTATAGTCCAGAATAAAATCATTTTTGAATGAGAAGGTTTTGCTTGGTGCTGGTTGATGATAAGTTTTTTCGTGGACTCGGTTGGTAATTCTGTTGGGTGTTTGGATGTTGTGATGCTTGATTGTCAATGTAGACTTTGTAAAACAGCCACGTTTTTAGATCTTTTTTGAAAGTTTTGAGGTTAGGTTGGGACATAAATATTTTGGGAGGGAGTTCCATATTTTAGGGCAGGAATGGAAAATGCTCTTTCTCTGGTTGCTGTCAAGTGAGCATCTCTGATGGGGGGAGGCTGTTAAGCGGCCTGTGTTGTTTGAACGTAAGTTTCTTTGGGGATTTTGGGGGGTTATGTTTAAACCAATTTGATGTTGATGTTCATTGTTTAGTAATTTGTGTATTATGGTCATGGATTTGTGTTCGATTCGGGATTTAATTGGAAGCCAGTGTAGTGAAATCAGTATAGGCATTATGTGGTCATTCTTCTTTGTTCCTGTCAGAATTCTGGCTGCTGAGTTTTGCAGAATTTGGAGAGGCTTGAGGTAGGAAGATGGTATTCAATCAGTAGGGAGTACTGTACTACCAATTTTGTTAGCTTGCCTAATTTCTCTTAGAATTTCACTGTCTGTCTCACCATCTTGGTCAGGTGGACGGTAGTATACTCCTATCACTATACACAAGGGATTTCTACCCATAAAGATTTGAATGTGCATTTAGTCTCATGCAGGATGTTCATCCTGTTGGAGTCTATGCCATCCCAGAGATAAAGCACCACAACGCCTCCCAGATGCTCCTCTCTGTCATTGCGATAAAATTTGTACCCCGGTATAGCACTGTCCCATTGGTTATCCTCCTTCCAGCATGTCTCTGAGAAGCCAATTAAGTCTATGTCATCATTCACTGCTATACATTCTAATTCACCCCACTTACTTCTTAGACTTCTGGCATTAGCCATTGTATTTTCATTGTGCTTTTTAATTGATAGGGAAAAATTAGAATTTTTTAGCTCAGGTGAGTTTTTAGTTACAGGCACTTGGACTACTTTTTTATTATTGGAACCTCACTGTTGAGATGCCCTAATTCGAATGCATCATTAGTATCCTTTGAAGATACCTCCCTCTGAACCATGCGCTGCTGAGCATCTGTCGGCTTTCCCCTTTGTTCTAGTTTAAAAGCTGCTCTAGCTCTTTTTTAAAGGTTAGTGCCAGTAGTCTGATTCCACCCTGATTAAGGTGGAGCCCATCCCTTCGGAAAAGACTCCCCCTTCCCCAAAATGTTCTCCGGTTCCTTACAAAACTTCCTTGCCCCATCATCTCATCCACTCATTGAGACTCTGGAGCTCTGCCTGTCTCTGGGGACCTGCTCGTGGACAGGGACCAGACATGTTGAAGGGCTGGGCTGAGTGGCTAGACACCATGAGAGCCAGAGCTGATAAGTTCACCTCAACTGTTAATGGCAGGCTGCTACAGTTGTGCACATCATTTGGCATAACATGCTCACATTGTTTGAGATGCAAAGTGTACGTGTCATGTCAAATGTTCCATGTGTGTACCTCTTAGCTTTGTTTCCTTGAAATCTTTCCTTGGTCAATTACAGAGGAATGCAAATTGCCAAATATTCCTTTGAAGGAAGGGTCATTATCACCTTTGAGGTCAGCAGAGTGGAGTCTTTGGTTGGGAGACAGTGCTATCTTACTTGGGTAGCCATCAGAGACACAATGCGGACACTACTGGGGATGCTAGGATATGTTATAATTAACTTTCCATGAAATACTAAGTTATATTTGAAAAAAGCATAGAATATGTATTTGAATATGAGCTTGAATGGATGATTACTGCCCAAAGCCAATAAGAGATACAAGATTGAATACTAATGAGCCTTTTTTTTTTTTTACAGAAAAAAAGAATAGAAGAATGTGTATTACCATACCAAAAAACCCCCCAACATATTACCATTCACAAAAGGCAATAAAGAAATATATGCACTGTCTCCAAAAAAGAAAAACACTTAAAGGGGAGGTGGCAAAAATATGGGAATATTACAAATAAATTAAAAGGAAAACTGGTTTAACATGAAAAAACAGCACATTCTATTAAAAAAAAGGAACAGCCTTTTTAATTAAGTATGAAAGGTGGCAGACTTTATTTTAGAGAGAGACAGAAGAAGAGATGCAGGGATGCAGCAAAGAGATGAGAGTTTTATCTGCAGGTTGGCTGCAGACAGAAACAAAAAATAAAGTAGTTTTTCTTTGATGCTTTCCTATTCTGGCAGCAGGAACAGAGCATTTTATTATAGTTTTAGTTTTTATTTATTTATTTATTTATTTATTTGATAGCTTTTAATATACCGACGTTCTTAATACACATCACACTGGTTTACAATTAACTCAGGAAGGAGGAGTTACAATAAACAAGGAGCAGGGAGTGGGAGCAGGCGAGAATAGGGGGGAGAGGGAGAAAGAAAGAAAGAGAGAAAAGCGCAGAAGTAAAGTAGAATGGAGCAACCATAATAATATAACGTAGGTAACTTATTTACATCATTTCCTTAAATTACATCAACGGGGGGGGAGGAGTACAAAGGATAAAAGTGTTAGTCATGAGCAACTAAAAAACGATATCATAATCATGAAACATAAGTAGTCTATGAAAATTAAAAAATACTTAAATTTACATGCCTGACATAATTTTCTAATATTTCCAATCTACAAGAGCAATTCCCAAAGTCCTTAACCAGTTTAGAGTTGCAGGCCTGGGTTTGAGATATATCTTGCTCTGAAGATTCCACACGCAATTTAAGATCTTGAATTTGGCCTCCGAAATTAATATTGAGAGAATTCACATTTGTTGTCAAAGTCTCAATCCTATTTTGACACTCTTTCACCGAACTTCCAAAACTTGCCACTAGATCACATAACGCCTCAAGTTACCACATCTGGTTTGGGAGGGGGTTGGAAAAACTCACCCCAACATCAGGACGAGCTGCTCCAGAGAGTCCCATCGCTGAAATTGCTGTTATTCTCTCCCGCTCCTCTTGCGACTCCACAGGTGACAGAGGAAACTCAGACGGAACAGCCTCCGCCGGCAATGCTGAATCCAGCAAGCTGGGGGAAAGCTGAGGAAATGGCAGCATCGCAGAAGTGATGTCATCAGTCTATGCGGCAAGCCCGAGGGGAGGCTCAGCAGGCACTGGAGCCAGCGGCAATAGACAATCTGGGGGACTCAGTGTGATCTCCCCAGGCGACTCCGGTGCTCACTCATTGGTTGTCGCAATGGGGGCAGGTCTCCCCCCTCTTTCCCGCTGATCCAGATGCATATGATGTGATCGAACGCTGTCCTGCAGGTAATGGCATGTCTGGGGGGTAGACACGGATTTTGCCCTTTCGGTTAGAGGGCATTTCCAAGAAAATGAAGTAAACATTAGGAGAGCGTTTTTCTCATAGTCTGGTCATGCTGCCATCTTGGTACCCGATTCCCGAGTTGTCCAATTTTGTGTTATAATCTGTTTCCCTTTCCCTTGGTCTCATTTGTCATTTTGTGTGTGTGAATGTTTTTTTTGTTTGTCATGTTTGTCTGTTGGTCATTTTGTGTGGAGGAGTGGTGGTGTGAAGGAGTGAGGAGGCATGTGTAGGAGGAGTAGACGAGAGTGGAGGAGGAGTGAGGAGTGTGGAAGAATGTGGAGGAATGGTGGATGTGGAGAGAATGGAGTGTGAGAGGCATTGGGAGAGAGGAGAGGAGAGGCATGAGGAGAAGAGTAGGAGAGGGAGAAAAGGAGGAGGGAGAATGAGGGCAGGAGGGCTAAGGGAAGGAGGAGTAGGAGTAGGAACAGGGACAGGGCCATGAGTAAAGATATGCAGGAGGGAAGGGTTAGGAGGAGGTGGGAGGTTGAAGGGGATAGGTAGGCGAGGACAGAGGGAGAAAGGCGGCAGGCTAGGGATAGTGAGAGAGGAAAAAGGGAAAGGTAGTTTGTAGGGCAGGGACAGAAAGGGGAGGAAATGAAGGGAGATAAGAATTGGAGTGAGATTGAGGAAAGGGAGGTCACTTCTTTGAAATAGGAAGTGTTATCCCATTCTGGAAATCAGGTAGCAGGATGCCCTTAGCTGAGGGCTCTCAAGTTCAGCATCAAGGACAATGAGATGATTATTGCTGGGGTCCTCAAGCATTACCACTTGCTTTTTGGAAACTGTGCATCCAGGACCTTGACGGCATCGAAGAGTAGGGATGTGAATCGTTTTTTGACGATTTAAAATATTGTCCGATATATTTTAAATCGTCAACAATCATTAGAGGCGATATATAATAGGAATTCCCCCGATTTATCGTCAAAAATCATAAATTGGGGGAAGGGGGAGGGCGGGAAAACCGGCACACTAAAACAACCCTAAAACCCACCCCGACCCTTTAAAATAAATCCCCCACCCTCCCGAACCCCCCCAAAATGTCTTAAATTACCTGGGGTCCGGTGGGGGGGTCCCGGTGTGATGTTCCACTCTCGGGCCACGGGTGCGTTGATAGAAATGGCGCCGGCGCTACCTTTGCCCTGTCATATGACAGGGCAAAGGTAGCGCCGGCGCCATTTTGGTTCCTGTCCCCCAACGTCACGAGCATAGGAGATTGCTCCCGGACCCCCCGCTGGACCCCCAGGGACTTTTGGCCAGCTTGGGGGGGGCTCCTGACCCCCACAAGACTTGCCAAAAGTCCAGCGGGGGTTCGGGAACGACCTCCTGCACTCGAATCGTGTTGCCGTAGTGCAAAATGACGCCGGCCATATGGCCATACGGCCGGTGCCATTTTGCAGTACGGCAATATGGCCATACGGGCGGTGCCATTTTGCAACGAGTATTGCAAAATGTGGCCGGCCGTATGGCCATTTTGCATTACGGCAACACGATTCGAGTGCAGGAGGTCGTTCCCGGACCCCCGCTGGACTTTTGGCAAGTCTTGTGGGGGTCAGGAGGCCCCCCCAAGCTGGCCTAAAGTCCCTGGGGGTCCAACGGGGGTCCGGGAGCGATCTCCTACGCTCATGACGTCGGGAGACAGGAACCAAAATGGCGCCGGCGCTACCTTTGCCCTGTCATATGACAGGGCAAAGGTGCACCAGTGCACCCGTGGCCCGAGAGTGTAACATCACACTGGGACCCCCCCACTGGACCCCAGGTAAATTAAGACATTTTGGGGGGGTTCGGGAGGGTGGGGGATTTATTTTAAAGGGTCGGGTGGGTTTTAGGGTTGTTTTAGTGTGCCCGAGAGTGGAAGATCACACCTGGACCCCCCCCCCCACTTGACCCCAGGTAATTTAAGACATTTTGGGGGGGTTCGGGAGGGTGGGGGATTTATTTTAAAGGGTCGGGGTAGGTTTTAGGGTTGTTTTAGTGTGCCGGTTTTCCCGCCCTCCCCCGATTTACGATTTACACGATATTTAAAAAAAAAAAGTGCGACGATCCGATTCCCTCCCCCTCTCAGCCGAAATCGATCGTTAAGACGATCGATCACACGATTCTCATCTCTATCGAAGAGTTAGATCTGGTGCACTAGTGTTCAGGCAATAGCCAGGCAGAGCCGTGTCCAGTGCAGTGATGAGCAGGTGGCCCAAAGGTACCAGGACATAAAGGCACAATTAAAGTTGAAGGTCTGCAGCCGCAACAAGTACTTCTGGAAGACAGGTGGAGGATCCTTGTGCCCAGTTGTGCTCATGCCCACATCATCCAGTGGCTGGGACTGGACATGTTGAAGGGCTTGGCTGAGTGGCTAGACACCATGAGAGTCAGAGCTGATAAGTTCACCTCAACTGCTAATGGTAAGGCTGCTACAGTTGTGCACATCATTTGGCATAACATGCTCACATTGTTTGAGATGCAAAGTGCGCATGTCATGCCAAATGTTCCATGTGTGTACCTCTTAGCTTTGGTAATTATATCTTCTTCTTTGTTTATACAGCTCTCGCCCAGGACTCTGCCAGTCCCAGCCATCAAGCCCCAGAGACCAGCTGTCAAGCCCCAGGGATCAGTTAGCAAGTGCCAGGGACCAGTGGCACAGCTGGAATGTTAATTGTACCCTTACTTATGGACACAGAGACCCAGTTCAGTGAGGAGGAGGAGCAGCAGCAGCAGCAACAGCAGCAGCAGCAGCATCCTAGCCCACTCCTGGATGTCCTGGGCTCAGCAAGCCCATTGAATGTGAATTTGAATTTCTCTGGCTTAATGGATGAATCCAGTCTGCAATGGTACACAGAGTAGGAAGTGCAATCTCACTCCATCACACCACATCGCCAGCATGAGGCAGGAGAGATGGAGGTGGACCAGACTACCAACCTCCTCATGCCCCTTCTGGAGTCCAAAACCTTATCTTGCACCATGACGAGCACAGCACTAGCTCCATTCCCAGGAGCAGCTGTGCCACCAGCACCAGCTCCACCACCAGCACTCCCAACAGCACAGTCAACAACACAAGCCTCCACTCAGAAGTAACTGAATTTGCTGGAAATGAGCCATTGTGTCTAGCTACACCAATTACAGACAGAGCTAGTGTGCCCAGATGGCAGTGCAGGCACTGGGTCTCACTACGGTGGTAACATAACATGTATAAATAATCTCACTTGTCATGACACAGATTCTCCAAAGAATGCTGGAGCCAGTGCCTTTGCCATCCCCAGCATCACAGGACTCAATGCTATGCAGCAGTTTCCATTCTGAGAGATGACTGAGGGGGAGGGCCCCCCCCCAATGACATGCTGCCACCAAGTGGCAAGACACAGCATGGCAAAGGCCCATGAAGCCCCCAAACATCTAAATAAGACTGTAGAATAACCTGGCCAGGCCTCTGTACATAGTTCCTGTGCTGGCTAGATGGAAGAAGCATGCTAGGCCAGTCCTGATTACAGAGTTCCTATACCCACTTGATGATGATGGTGATCTAATGCGTGGCATTGTAATCCTGCAGTCTACTTCTAATGCCCTCTTCTAGGTTTTGCCCATACTCCAGCCTCCTTGTTGCTGGCTCCAGTCATGGCTCAGCTACTGTTTTGTTTCATCATGTCTCATCTGTTGCTTTTGATGCTGGTGTCTCATCTCATCTCAGCCTGCTACCACTTCCATGCTGCT
Source organism: Rhinatrema bivittatum (assembly GCF_901001135.1). Taxonomy (NCBI): domain Eukaryota; kingdom Metazoa; phylum Chordata; class Amphibia; order Gymnophiona; family Rhinatrematidae; genus Rhinatrema; species Rhinatrema bivittatum. Next base: position 177,921,636 of record NC_042615.1, read on the forward strand.
GTGTCTTCACCTGGGGCCCCTGCCTCCATACAGTGTTCTTTGGTCCTGTTCATCTGCCTCCATGCTGTGCTTTTTAGTCCTGGTCGACTGCCTCCATGTTGTGCTCATTTGTCCTGGTCCTGCTGCCTTCTTGCTGAATTCTGATGCCCTGGCCCTTAGGCTCTCCCCCTTTTTGAGTGTGCTTATTAAACATAGACTCTCTGGGGCCATCTCTACTGCCTTGGCCCTTAGGCTGTCCCCTTTTGAGTGCGCTCATTCAACATGGACTCTCTGGGGCCTTCTTCTTGCCATCACATAGTAATGCTGCTATCAGCTCTAACCTTCTGATTTCTATGTTCTTTGTTGTAATCATGATTGTGGAAAAAGTATAAGATGCAAAGCCTGAATATATAATGATGGCATTTCTTACAATGTATGTACAGTTCCACACATAATGTACTATTCAGTTCATTTACAATATCATGTGCTATTTACTATCTTGTCCTTGCAGAATATGATTACCAAGGACGTTGACTTGCTTTGAATCTGTTGACTAGATTTGTTCAGTAATAAACTGGTCACAGGTTAGAAATATTAATTTTCTGGTTGTGTCTTTTCATTGTGTGTTTTTTTTGTCTTTAGGGTTGAGTAGGCCTCCAAATGACCTTGCATGCTTGTGTGCCCTTGCTTATTCCCACTAGGCACTTATCTGACAGGCAAGATCATAAGGCCTAGGCCATTCAACTGAAAGCTCAGTGTATGCTCCCAAGGAAGACAATAAGAGCTAAACCTGAAGTTTCTTACTGTGAAACTTCACTCTTGGCTCCTGTTTCCTTCTTCACTTAGGGGCGGATTTTAAAAGGAGCGCGAATAGCCTACTTTTGTTTGCGCTCCAGGCGCAAACAAAAGTACGCTGGATTTTAGTAGATACGCGCGGAGCCGCGCATATCTGCTAAAAACCTGGATCGGCGCGCGCAAGGCTATGGATTTTGTATAGCTGGCACGCGCCGAGCCGCGCAGCCTACCCCCCGTTCCCTCCAAGGCCGCTCCGAAATCGGAGCGGCCTCGGAGGGAACTTTCCTTTGCCCTCCCCTCACCTTCCCCTCCCTTCCCCTACCTAACCCACCCGCCCAGCCCTGTCTAAACCCCCCCTTACCTTTGTCGGGGGATTTACGCCTCCTGTTGGGAGGCGTAAATCCCCGCGCGCCAGCGGGCCTCTTGCGTGCCGGGCCGCGACCTGGGGGCGGGTACGGAGGGTGCGGCCACGCCCCCGGACCGCCCCGGGCCATAGCCACGCCCCCGTACCCGCCCCCAAAATGCTGCCGACACGCCCCCGAAACGCCGCGATGACCGGGCCCGCCCCCCCCGACATGCCCCCGACACGCCCCCCTCGGAGAACCCCGGGACTTACGCGAGTCCCGGGGCTCTGCGCGCGCCGGTAGGCCTATGTAAAATAGGCTTCCCGGCGCGCAGGGCCCTGCTCGCCTAAATCCGCCCGGTTTTGGGCGGATTTAGGCGAGCAGGGCTCTGAAAATCCGCCCCTTAGCATACTGTTAGCTAAGTCTTGGGTACATGGGCCTATATGTGAGATGGCCACTAGGTGGATAGTGTTTAGCTCCGTATGCTGTCCAGTACAATTGGTGTCGAAATGTTTGGCTACAAGTGCAGTAGCTAGGTTTTCACGCTGTGGGAGCCCAATCGGTTGTCTGGCTATGTGTCCATCATAGTGCAGTTATAACAAACCATTGCCCTCTTCCATTGTGAAGATATATCACCTTTGACATAACAATGGGCCTTCTCTCTGGCTCTGGGTTTGAATGCTATCATGACATCACTCTTTTCTCAGAGGCCTACTTGAACAGTTACTAAAGTCCGAGGTTTTGTTCATCAGTAGTGAGCTGAAATGTGCAGCTGCAGGTACCATGGCCAGGGTCAGATAGTACATTTTGAACATGTCAAGTTTGTGTGGTGTTAAATGGAAGTTTGAGTTATCGCCAAAAAAACTTTACCTTGGGCCCTCTTACTTGTGTCCTCAGTACAGTTAAAATGTTATGTGTACCCAACCCTTTTTATGGTTCACACTACACCAAATAGGTCATCAACTTGCAGGCTGCTGGATCATGGTGTCATCTGCCATGTGACAATTGAGGAGGCATGAGGGAGTTGTGTCATGTAGAGAATGGCCACAGGTCAAGAGCAGACGGTTTAGAGGGCTGCTGATGATGATGTTTAGGATTCGGCTGACTGGCACAGACCAGCTGTCACCCCTGTACTGGCCTCACATGTGGATCTATCTAATACCTGTTAGCTAAGAATGAGATAACAGGGATTAGACAGATCTACAAGACAGGCCAGTACAGGGGTGGCAGCCAGTCTGTGCCAGTTGGTATGGTCCCAAACAGCAGCAGTTACAGCCCTCTAGACCATCTGCTCTTGGCCAGTGGCCATTCTCTATATCAGTGCTTCACAACTGGTGTGTCGTGACACACTAGTGTGTTGCCAAACACCGGCAGGTGTGTCACATTTCTCGGTGTCCCACTGCCCGCTGCACTTCCCTTCTCTTCTCTTTTTTTCCAGTCCCTGCGGGCCAATTGGAAGCCTCCTTTCTTCCTACCCCCCATTGCCCAATGGGAAGCTTCCTGCATTCTGCCTGCCCCCATGCAGGCCAATCGGAAACCTCCTCCCTTCTACCTACCAGTGGGAGTAGGAAGAAGGGAGGAAGCCTTTGATTGGCCAGTGAGGAAGGTATCAGAATGTCTGGGGGTGGGGTGGGAGGAATAGAAGTGTTGAACTCTGTAAAAGCAAGGCTGCCACAGGACCGTGGTGGCGAAGAGGAAACCCGACCCTCGACGAAACAAGGCCACCATGGGAGCCCATCCCCATGGTGGCAAAGAGGAAACTTGACCCCGACAAAGCAAGACCGCCACAGTACGTGGTGGCGAAGAGGAAACCTGACCCCGACCGAGGCCACCACGGAAGCCCATCCCCGTGGTGGCGAAAAGGAAACCCGACCCTGACGAACCAAGGCCACCAAGCCCGTGGCGGAGAAGAGGAAAGCCAACCCCGACCGAGGCCACCACGGGAGCCCATCCCCATGGTGACAAAGAGGAAACCCGACCTCGACGAAGCAAGGCCACCACAGCCCCTGGTGGCGAAGAGGAAAACCGACCCCAACCGAGGCCACCATGGGAGCCCATCCCCGTGGTGGCGAAGAGGAAACCCGACCCCAAGAAGCCAGGATGCCACAGCCCATGGTGGTAAAGAGGAAACCTGACCCTGACCGAGGCCACCACGGGAGCCTATTCCCATGGTGGCGCAAAAAGAAGTCCCGCCAGAGTAAAGCCGCAGGTGGAAGTGGAGCCCATCCCTGTAGTGAAGAAAGAATACGTTTTTGATGATGTCTGTGTGTGGGGATGTCTGTGTGTGTGGATGTCTGTGTGTGAATGAGTGCCTGGGTGAGAGCTTGTGTGTGTGTGTGAATGAGTGCCTGGGTGAGAGCTTGTGTGTCTGTGTGTGAATGGAAGCCTGGGTAAGAGCTGGTGAGAATAGGTGCTTGGGTGAGAGCCTGTGTGAGAGCTGGTGTGAATGGAAGCTTGGGTAAGAACTGGTGTGTAGGTGCCTGGGTGAGAGCTTGTGTGTGTGGGTGTGAATGAGTGCCTGGGTGAGAGCTGGTGTGTCTGTGTGTGAATGGATGCATGGGTGAAAGCTGGTGTGAATGAGAGTTTGGGTGAGAGCTTGTGTGTGTGTGGGTGTGAATGGAAGCCTGGGTGAGAGCTGGTATAAACGGGTGCTTGGGTGAGAGCCTGGGTGAGAGCTGGTGTGTGTGGGTGTGAATGGGTGCCAGGGTGAGAGCTGGTGTGAATGGATGCGAGCGCATTTGTGTGTGATTGAGAGCTTGTATATAAGAGACCATGAGTGTGATTGAGAGAGAGACTGGTCAGGAAGATGACTAGTGTGCGTATGTGAGAGAGAGACTGGTCAGGAAGATGACTGGTATGAGAGAGACCGAGACTGGTCGTGGGGTCTAATTGGAGGTGTGTGGGTGAGTGACTGGTTGTGGGCGCTAAGGAAGAGGACTGTGAGGACAGAACTTCAGCAGCCTTTGCTGCTTCTGGTGAGTGCTATTGGCCTGGAAGGGAAAGGAATAGGAGAGTTGCCAGAGAGGGTAAGTAAAGGTAGCTTTTTAAATTTATTTTTCTTGATTGACTGCCATTTTAATTATTGGGTATTATGCGATGTCTGCTGTTTTGAACTATTTTATTGATATTTGGACATGTTTTAATAATTTTTATGAGTTTAATTGTTGGACATTATTCTGTTCAGTAGCTGTTTTGTAACATTTTTAGTATAGCTTTACAATTATATCTGTGTGGGGCTCTATAGCAGCTTGGCTTATTCTGTTTTCCCAATAGGAAATGTATTAGTGTTTAGGGCCTGGTTTAATAGTTGTATTTCTTAGATAGGGCTGTTACTGTTTGAGTGTGTTCCATAATCCAGGTGTAACTTTGTGTGGGTTAGTTTGTGTGCATTATTGCAAATCCTGAGAGTCTATTAGGTGCTATATTTCTCTTTCCATTTCTCCAGGTTCGCACTGCATGCAGAGTGGATTTTTAGGTTTTCCATTCCAGTTTCTGTCTCCATATTTATAATTTGTTGTTTTTCTGTACTTGGTGAAGGGTGTGTGACCGAGGTGAGGTATTTAACTAGCATGTAGGCATTTGTATCAATCTTATTTGTTGTGTTTTCTCAATAGGATATGCATTAGTGGTAAATTACTGTCTTTTCATAAGGAAGGCTATTTTGCCTGGTAGTAAAAGGAGTTTGTTTTGCTTTACTGGGATGTCATCAGAACCAGAATATCTTTTTTGTATGGTGAGTTGTACAGGGTAATGCCCTAGATCTGCTCTGCACTCATTGCTGGGGGTTGAGGGGATTCCTGTGGATGCAGAGTGCATGTTTACATTTAGCCCCATGATAGTCACATGTTCAGTGTGTCACGCATGTGAGAACCATCTGTCAGGTGTGTTCCGGCCTGAGAACCACTGCTCTACATGACGCAATATCCTCACTCCTTTTCAGTTGTCACATGGCAGATGACACCATGTTCTAGCAACCTGCAACAAATCAGTGGTGCATAATGCCAACGTTGCTTATTGGCCAAGTTAAACACCAAAGGTTTAAAGGCAAACATGTCCCTTAGATTAGATAGCAGATAGATGCCACCACTTCTAAGTCTGCACAGTAAAAATATTGAGCTACATATGCCTGAATCCAGGTAGACATATCCTGCCAGCGTATACAGATGGTTAGTATGTGTCAAATGATGTGACCTGCAATGGCACCCTCTAGGTTGATTGTCCATGCTATGATCTACAGAGAGGAGGCTAAGGAGGCCACTGTCTGGAAAAACAGACCCTCAAATATGAGTGCTGGCAGGCTTCAGGCACCTGCAAACCCCTTCTCCCACACACAAACCTACAGGTCCCAGCAACATGCTGGCACTGTGCCCCTCCACCAACCCATTTCTTGGGATAAGTCTAACACCGCTCACATGAGAGGGCCATTGCCATGCTGCATTCCAGCAATCTCTGCATCCCTACGTTCAGGGGACAGCTTCTTAACAACCACACCCCTCCCAAACCTACAAGGCTTCCCTGCCAGCAGAACATCTGAGAATTCTACATACCCCCATTTTACTGGACTATTAGGACCACTTCCGGTACTAGGCGGAAGAGCTGCAGCTGGGGGAAGGTGTGCACTACAGGCACATATCAAGTCGTACCAAACTGTCAGACTTCATATCACAAGGTCTTACCAGTAATAGGCCTAGGGGGAAGGTCAGAGTACTACACATGAGGCCATTCTGACATCAGCCCATACTATCAGATCTTTAATGCAACCCTTGTCAAGAGTGGAAGTACTGGATCACTGCTGGCCAAGGACAGTGTATTCAAAATGAATGCACACACACACTGCTTGCTGTAGGTTATGTATTGCTGAGGTATTGAAGGGAACTACCAGGCCTACATTACCCCCCACACATAGATATTGACATAGGCTATCATCAAACATCATTTAGCCACACACACACTGACACACATATCTGTGGTGAGCTGACTACCAGCACCACTCCATGCACCTATACATTTATTTATTTATTTATTTAGAATTTTTATATACCGACATTCTTGAAAAAAATATCAAATCATATCGGTTTCCATAATATACATGGGCAATGTGTATGTTCCTGGACAGTTTCTAATCAAGCACTTGTGATTCTGTGGCGGCCTGGTCCCTAACTGCTAATGAGGTAGTCAGAGTCATTACTCGGCATAGATCCTTATCTATACTAGCCCGCCTGAAAAAACCTGTCTGAGGCATATATGGTATGTACTTTTTCTCAGGTACTGACATGGGCCCTTCAAGGTCTCAGGTGGCACTAAATGCGTGTCTTGCAAGAGACCAACACAGAAAGTGCATAAGCCATCAGGGCCATCACATGAGACCTCTGGGAGCAGTAGGCCTATACATTCAGCTGTGTGGCTGGTTTAACATACAAGCAGAGTGTAGGTTCCTGGGGGCCCCAGCAAATGACATTTTTTTGAGCCAGGATGATATATACCGAACTGATGATAGAGAGCCTCTCAGCACACCTGTCTTGCTCAGCATAAATAGTTGCAGTGACAAACACCACATGACACATAGCCTATAGGACAGCTACTGCTCTGAGGGGGCCACAAGTCAGGGCTGTCATGTGTCCAGCAAGGGCCTCTAACTCTAAACAACTTGATTGTGCCTTCATCACCCTGGCCTTTGTCCTTTCTGCATGTAGCTTACTCCAGGAGTCCTACGCCTATGTGCTTTAAGGGTGTCCACAGAAAGCATAAAGAGTGTAACAGTTGGTATTTATTAGAGGTTCATACATACAGCAGCACAAGATGACTAGCCCTCAGCTATGTGGTCCATGCCATTTTATTTTTTGACACTCTAGGAACAGTAAAGGACTTGCACTTTCTGTGTCAGCTCTTCCCAAATGGCTAACTGCATGTGGGGTTCCTACCAACTGTGTGCTTAACACTCATTAAGAAGCAAAGGGTATCAGTTTGTAGCAGTCATCAAACATGTAGCTGTACATCACAGCTGCCACACATGTCCTAGAAGTAAAGCTTTGGCCCCTTGGGATGATAGTTCAAGTCCCAGGCTGCTCGCTGTATGTCCTCCCCAGCTACACATTGTTCTGTGAATATGCTAGTCCAAATAATGCGCATACCACAGTTTTTGTTTTACCAGTGTGATGATCAAGACAAACTGTGGATGAAATCCTCGCTGATTGATGGCTAACTGGCCATACAGGATCTGGGAATCTCAGCAGTGTGGATACTAAAAAAATGTGAGTAAACAAATACATCTCTACTGCTGGAAATATGAGGCTTGGAAAGGAAAAATATTTTAAGTGAAGCCTTTGAAAATGTGTAGTGGCTGCCCATTGTCAAAGCTTTATGGCAAGTACGTGGTGTGGCCACACAATATTAGCAGGCTTCTCCAGCATGGGGAGAGAAAGATAGGCCTTGGCGCTCTGGCATCTACATCTAACAGTACAAGCCATTTGGCAGGTAATCAAGGCTGTAAACTCCCCCACAGCCCTCCTCTTGTCCCAGTGGGTTGATGGAAGCACAGAGCCAGAGAGTAATTAGAAAAAGAAGCATCTGTCTTACCTACAAGCCAACCATCACTGTAGAGGCAATCCTCAAATTCTTCAAAGAGGCCCGATTGCTTAAGTATAAAGGAATCATACTCAGATCTCGGGTAGCTGGCCACGGCATTGAAGATGCGCAGTCGTTCATCACAGACCTCTTGCATGTTGAGGGGGCAGAAGAGCTTTCTGTTGCAGATCTCCTCCCTGTTAAGTGGTAGGATGATGGCTATGTGAGTGCATTCGATAGCTCCCATAGCATTTGGAAATTCTGCTATGGCATAAAAGGCTCTCTTGATATCCATCAATGCTACCTTTCCTAAGGGAATGCTATGAGCAATTAAAGTGGTCGGATACATCTATTATGACCTAGTCCAGACAGTGGTAATAAGTGCTTTGGGATTTTCCCCCAACTGCCTCTACTGTCATTTTGAAAGAGCCAGATACCAGGAAATACAGGGTGGCCAATCAGATCCCCTCTAATTTCATCATATAATTCCATGATAACCTGAGAGGTGAGGCGATACCTGCTTACCACATATTCTTCTGGCATGCCCAGCAAAGAGGTTCGTGGAGGGAAGATGTGCTCCCTGAATCTCCTGTGCCATGGCCGCATGTCTGACAAACACTGACATGGGCCCTGATGCTCTCCCTGCAGGGCCAGTGGCTCACACTCAGATGTTAGTACTTCTTGAGGAGGGGATGGATATTCCCTTGCCTGTTCTGTTAGTTACAGTTCTTCTTCTTCTTCTTCTTGGCTATGGTGATCCTTCTCAAGCATCCAGTATCCCCTCACAAGTACACTTGCCACAAACATAATGGGTCTAGGAAGGCAGGCCAGGTAGGAACAGCTGTTTTTATTCGTCTAGGAGGGCCTGGTAGGTGTGTTTGCAAAAATGCCCCAAATTATCATGCACGGTAATAGCCGCGAACCGTAGTAATGGCCAAATGTGAGCGATAAAAAGTTTTTTCTCCAAACCATTAAAAAAAAAAGTTGTAGTTATTTCTGATGTTGAATCCCATGTTATTGTGCATTGATCGGCCGCGGGAAATGGTAGGAGACCCTTTTTTACGTTTTCTCCTCCTACTTTCCTCCCACTTGCTTATTCAATTATAGATTTGCATGCACATTTGCGTTGCAGTATGTATCCCGCGCGTTAAGGCATTATCACATGCATTAAGGCATTATCACGTGCATTAAGGCCCTATTGCAAAATGATAAATGACCTTATAAATGTGTTAAGTAGATGTGCATGTAATACTTTTGTTTGCATTACTTGCAAAACTAATATATTGTGTGCATTTTTCTACTTTACATATGCTATTTTCTGTTCTACCCACCCCTCTCCATCCTTGGGAAAACCTTTAGCTGTATAGGCATGTTTCACATGCCCATTCTAAATCACAAAGCTGAGAGGTGGATTTATTTATGAGGCATTTCCCATAGGTAGAGATGGGTATATATGAATAGGTATATATGAGTAAAGTTATGCAGTTAACTTTATCCAGATAACTTACCCACTTGCTGCCTCTCTGAATATCAACCTGAGCTACAATAATGAGAAACATTCATTTTGACTTATTTTACAAAATGTTCATGCAGCCTCCTGCTTTCCTGTTAAAAATCAATAATAGACAGCAGAGAACTAGTACTGAGAAAAAGAACAATTTGCTTTGTGAGCTTTAGTTCCATAGGGAATAATTTTGGGATGTGTAGCAAATATACTAAATCTTAGCATTTGTTTACTAAATCTAGAAACAGGTCACCATGAAAGGATTCTATATGTTCTGTACTTTTAGCCTATAATTCCATAGAAAGTCTCTGAGAAATGGTCTATCAAGCTGAATAGCTGATTCGCATGCAACACATTATCTCCAAAAGTAAGCTGACATTTTTCCATTAGTTTAAAATGTATGTCCTGTCACAATAATAACAAAGGCTGACAGTGTAGAACCATGCGAGCCACTCAAGACACTGAGCAAAGAGTTCTGAAAGCAAATAAAATGATGATTTTAAATTTGGAATAAACGTCTTTCCATTCATTCATTTCATTCTGTGATGCACTCTCTACCATTTAACCCATCTACAGCTGTCTATTTGTTAAAGAATTACAAACTTCTTTAGTATTCAGATATTTTTGCAGTTTACAAACTGCAAATTTCAAATGCTATGTCCATTTTCTCTGATTTCTTTAACAGAAGATAAAATAGATTGAAAAAATATAAAAGCACAGGTAGCAGGAGACCTTACCCTCACACTCAACTTTACAACATCCAACAAAATCCGTAACTCATATATTGGTTAACAACAAGCCTTAGTTTATTGAACCTAATTAAGCCTAGCTATCACAAATTGTGACCATAGATAACCTCTCTTCCCTTCTGTCTTCAGATGCCTTGGTGCCTATTCTGCCACCTCTCAGCAGCAGACTCCCTCCAACCCATCCAGACTTAAGACATCTTCCAATGGTTGCCCACCATAGTAAGTGACTCTCGCCGAATCATAGAATAGAGTCATCCACGGCCAGCAAATTTACACATTCCCAATAGTAAATCCAGTATGCACTAGGAACCTGTAACTCCCTAAATTGTTACAGTAATGATACCTCAAATTAGCTTGAGTTCCCACACTTCACCACTGCAACAAACACAATATATGTACAAAACAAGAATGAGGGTGGGTGAGAGGAAAGCTACATTTTCCTGGGGCAGAGAGGATGAACCCTATTCTCGCACCCTCTTATATCCCTCTCAATGTCATCTGCCCTCTCCTTATTCTCCTGTAGGGATGTGAATCGTTTTTTAACGATTAAAATTATCGTCCGATAATGTTTATATCGTCTTAAATCGTTATAGAACACGATACAATAGAAATTCTAACGATTTATTGTTAAAAATCGTTAAATCGTGTTAGTGCGCACTAACTCGAGTTAGTGCGCACTAACTCCCCGTTAGTGCGCACTAACTCGATTTAGTGCGCACTAACTGAAAATGATACAAATAAACACTTTCCAGGTCACTGAAGGTCAGTTAGGAATGAATATGTGTTCCTATTGGCTGGCTGCCCTCTTATCTATTGATGTTACCAAGGTTACCACTGAGGTGATGGTTGGGGGGATGGGAAATGGAACTGGAAACTAACGAACACCAACAGAAAATGAAACAAAGTGTTCACACTTCCCAGGTCAGTAAAGGTCACTTAGGAATGAATATGTATGTATGTATTCCTATTGGCTGGCTGTGCTCTTATCTATTGATGTTACCAATATGGTTGGGGGGATGTGAAATGGAAACAGTTGGAAGCTTGACAAAAAAAGTAATGTAATGATCAGCACTCACCTGACTAGAACTTGTTTGTTTATTATTTTTGTTAGCAGGCACCTGAAATGCTAGTGCATGTTGAATTTGCCAATCACTGTGCATTTTAGAAAGGTGGTCCTGGCTGGAACTGTACACAGTTCAAATATATGTAATTGATTGTTGGTAAGTGTATTTTTTAAGTAGCCACACTGGCACCAGTATGTTTACTTTTCCTCCTACTTAACTCACTAGCTCAGCTTTGTAAGAAGGGCTTCTCTGCTTGTGTGTTGTTTTTGTTTGGTGTGAGGAGAGCAGAAACATCAGATCTTTATTCAATCTACTACAGTCATCTCTTACAGTGCCCTATCCCTATTAATACCAGGAGTGTTGTGATCTTCCTGCACACAGTGCCCTAACCCTGATACCAGTCTGAGACAGCTCCCTCCCTGCATTACTAGTGAGAGGCTGGCTTCACAGACAGGGGGGAGCTGCCTGACCCTCACTCCTGACTTCCCCCATGTCCCAGCTAGTGAATGGTGTGTGGGTGAGGGGGGGGGGGAGGATGGTGAAGTCTGAGACAGCTCCCTCCCTGCATTACTAGTGAGAGGCTGGCTTCACAGACAGGGGGGAGCTGCCTGACCCTCACTCCTGACTTCCCCCATGTCCCAGCTAGTGAATGGTGTGTGGGTGAGGGGGGGGGGGGAGGATGGTGAAGTCTGAGACAGCTCCCTCCCTGCATTACTAGTGAGAGGCTGGCTTCACAGACAGGGGGGAGCTGCCTGACCCTCACTCCTGACTTCCCCCATGTCCCAGCTAGTGAATGGTGTGTGGGTGAGGGGGGGGGGGGGGGAGGATGGTGAAGTCTGAGACAGCTCCCTCCCTGCATTACTAGTGAGAGGCTGGCTTCACAGACAGGGGGGAGCTGCCTGACCCTCACTCCTGACTTCCCCCATGTCCCAGCTAGTGAATGGTGTGTGGGTGAGGGGGGGGGGTGGATGGTGAAGTCTGAGACAGCTCCCTCCCTGCATTACTAGTGAGAGGCTGGCTTCATAGACAGGGGGGAGCTGCCTGACCCTCACTCCTGACTTCCCCCATGTCCCAGCTAGTGAATGGTGTGTGGGTGAGGGGGGGGGGGAGGATGGTGAAGTCTGAGACAGCTCCCTCCCTGCATTACTAGTGAGAGGCTGGCTTCACAGACAGGGGGGAGCTGCCTGACCCTCACTCCTGACTTCCCCCATGTCCCAGCTAGTGAATGGTGTGTGGGTGAGGGGGGGGGGGAGGATGGTGAAGTCTGAGACAGCTCCCTCCCTGCATTACTAGTGAGAGGCTGGCTTCACAGACAGGGGGGAGCTGCCTGACCCTCACTCCTGACTTCCCCCATGTCCCAGCTAGTGAATGGTGTGTGGGTGAGGGGGGGGGGGGGGAGGATGGTGAAGTCTGAGACAGCTCCCTCCCTGCATTACTAGTGAGAGGCTGGCTTCACAGACAGGGGGGAGCTGCCTGACCCTTACTCCTGACTTCCCCCATGTCCCAGCTAGTGAATGGTGTGTGGGTGAGGGGGGGGGGAGGATGGTGAAGTCTGAGACAGCTCCCTCCCTGCATTACTAGTGAGAGGCTGGGCTTCACAGACAGGGGGGAGCTGCCTGACCCTCACTCCTGACTTCCCCCATGTCCCAGCTAGTGAATGGTGTGTGGGTGAGGGGGGGGGAGAGGATGGTGAAGTCTGAGACAGCTCCCTCCCTGCATTACTAGTGAGAGGCTGGCTTCACAGACAGGGGGGAGCTGCCTGACCCTCACTCCTGACTTCCCCCATGTCCCAGCTAGTGAATGGTGTGTGGGTGAGGGGGGGGGGAGGATGGTGAAGTCTGAGACAGCTCCCTCCCTGCATTACTAGTGAGAGGCTGGCTTCACAGACAGGGGGGAGCTGCCTGACCCTCACTCCTGACTTCCCCCATGTCCCAGCTAGTGAATGGTGTGTGGGTGAGGGGGGGGGGGGGGGGAGGATGGTGAAGTCTGAGACAGCTCCCTCCCTGCATTACTAGTGAGAGGCTGGCTTCACAGACAGGGGGGAGCTGCCTGACCCTCACTCCTGACTTCCCCCATGTCCCAGCTAGTGAATGGTGTGTGGGTGAGGGGGGGGGGGAGGATGGTGAAGTCTGAGACAGCTCCCTCCCTGCATTACTAGTGAGAGGCTGGCTTCACAGACAGGGGGGAGCTGCCTGACCCTTACTCCTGACTTCCCCCATGTCCCAGCTAGTGAATGGTGTGTGGGTGAGGGGGGGGGAGGATGGTGAAGTCTGAGACAGCTCCCTCCCTGCATTACTAGTGAGAGGCTGGCTTCACAGACAGGGGGGAGCTGCCTGACCCTCACTCCTGACTTCCCCCATGTCCCAGCTAGTGAATGGTGTGTGGGTGAGGGGGGGGGGGGGAGGATGGTGAAGTCTGAGACAGCTCCCTCCCTGCATTACTAGTGAGAGGCTGGCTTCACAGACAGGGGGGAGCTGCCTGACCCTCACTCCTGACTTCCCCCATGTCCCAGCTAGTGAATGGTGTGTGGGTGAGGGGGGGGGGAGGATGGTGAAGTCTGAGACAGCTCCCTCCCTGCATTACTAGTGAGAGGCTGGCTTCACAGACAGGGGGGAGCTGCCTGACCCTCACTCCTGACTTCCCCCATGTCCCAGCTAGTGAATGGTGTGTGGGGTGAGGGGGGGGGGGGAGGATGGTGAAGTCTGAGACAGCTCCCTCCCTGCATTACTAGTGAGAGGCTGGCTTCACAGACAGGGGGGAGCTGCCTGACCCTCACTCCTGACTTCCCCCATGTCCCAGCTAGTGAATGGTGTGTGGGTGAGGGGGGGGAGGATGGTGAAGTCTGAGACAGCTCCCTCCCTGCATTACTAGTGAGAGGCTGGCTTCACAGACAGGGGGGAGCTGCCTGACCCTCACTCCTGACTTCCCCCATGTCCCAGCTAGTGAATGGTGTGTGGGTGAGGGGGGGGGGAGGATGGTGAAGTCTGAGACAGCTCCCTCCCTGCATTACTAGTGAGAGGCTGGCTTCACAGACAGGGGGGAGCTGCCTGACCCTCACTCCTGACTTCCCCCATGTCCCAGCTAGTGAATGGTGTGTGGGTGAGGGGGGGGGGGAGGATGGTGAATTCTGAGACAGCTCCCTCCCTGCATTACTAGTGAGAGGCTGGCTTCACAGACAGGGGGGAGCTGCCTGACCCTCACTCCTGACTTCCCCCATGTCCCAGCTAGTGAATGGTGTGTGGGTGAGGGGGGGGGGGGGAGGATGGTGAAGTCTGAGACAGCTCCCTCCCTGCATTACTAGTGAGAGGCTGGCTTCACAGACAGGGGGGAGCTGCCTGACCCTCACTCCTGACTTCCCCCATGTCCCAGCTAGTGAATGGTGTGTGGGTGAGGGGGGGGGGGGAGGATGGTGAAGTCTGAGACAGCTCCCTCCCTGCATTACTAGTGAGAGGCTGGCTTCACAGACAGGGGGGAGCTGCCTGACCCTCACTCCTGACTTCCCCCATGTCCCAGCTAGTGAATGGTGTGTGGGTGAGGGGGGGGGGTGGATGGTGAAGTCTGAGACAGCTCCCTCCCTGCATTACTAGTGAGAGGCTGGCTTCATAGACAGGGGGGAGCTGCCTGACCCTCACTCCTGACTTCCCCCATGTCCCAGCTAGTGAATGGTGTGTGGGTGAGGGGGGGGGGAGGATGGTGAAGTCTGAGACAGCTCCCTCCCTGCATTACTAGTGAGAGGCTGGCTTCACAGACAGGGGGGAGCTGCCTGACCCTCACTCCTGACTTCCCCCATGTCCCAGCTAGTGAATGGTGTGTGGGTGAGGGGGGGGGGAGGATGGTGAAGTCTGAGACAGCTCCCTCCCTGCATTACTAGTGAGAGGCTGGCTTCACAGACAGGGGGGCGCTGCCTGACCCTCACTCCTGACTTCCCCCATGTCCCAGCTAGTGAATGGTGTGTGGGTGGGGGGGGGGGGGGGGGGAGGATGGTGAAGTCTGAGACAGCTCCCTCCCTGCATTACTAGTGAGAGGCTGGCTTCACAGACAGGGGGGAGCTGCCTGACCCTTACTCCTGACTTCCCCCATGTCCCAGCTAGTGAATGGTGTGTGGGTGAGGGGGGGGGGAGGATGGTGAAGTCTGAGACAGCTCCCTCCCTGCATTACTAGTGAGAGGCTGGCTTCACAGACAGGGGGGAGCTGCCTGACCCTCACTCCTGACTTCCCCCATGTCCCAGCTAGTGAATGGTGTGTGGGTGAGGGGGGGGGGGAGGATGGTGAAGTCTGAGACAGCTCCCTCCCTGCATTACTAGGGAGAGGCTGGCTTCACAGACAGGGGGGAGCTGCCTGACCCTCACTCCTGACTTCCCCCATGTCCCAGCTAGTGAATGGTGTGTGGGTGAGGGGGGGGGGAGGATGGTGAAGTCTGAGACAGCTCCCTCCCTGCATTACTAGTGAGAGGCTGGCTTCACAGACAGGGGGGAGCTGCCTGACCCTCACTCCTGACTTCCCCCATGTCCCAGCTAGTGAATGGTGTGTGGGTGAGGGGGGGGGGGGGGGGAGGATGGTGAAGTCTGGGACAGCTCCCTCCCTGCATTACTAGTGAGAGGCTGGCTTCACAGACAGGGGGGAGCTGCCTGACCCTCACTCCTGACTTCCCCCATGTCCCAGCTAGTGAATGGTGTGTGGGTGGGGGGGGGGGGGGAGGATGGTGAAGTCTGAGACAGCTCCCTCCCTGCATTACTAGTGAGAGGCTGGCTTCACAGACAGGGGGGAGCTGCCTGACCCTTACTCCTGACTTCCCCCATGTCCCAGCTAGTGAATGGTGTGTGGGTGAGGGGGGGGGAGGATGGTGAAGTCTGAGACAGCTCCCTCCCTGCATTACTAGTGAGAGGCTGGCTTCACAGACAGGGGGGAGCTGCCTGACCCTCACTCCTGACTTCCCCCATGTCCCAGCTAGTGATGGTGTGTGGGTGAGGGGGGGGGGGGAGGATGGTGAAGTCTGAGACAGCTCCCTCCCTGCATTACTAGTGAGAGGCTGGCTTCACAGACAGGGGGGAGCTGCCTGACCCTCACTCCTGACTTCCCCCATGTCCCAGCTAGTGAATGGTGTGTGGGTGAGGGGGGGGGGAGGATGGTGAAGTCTGAGACAGCTCCCTCCCTGCATTACTAGTGAGAGGCTGGCTTCACAGACAGGGGGGAGCTGCCTGACCCTCACTCCTGACTTCCCCCATGTCCCAGCTAGTGAATGGTGTGTGGGTGAGGGGGGGGGGGGAGGATGGTGAAGTCTGAGACAGCTCCCTCCCTGCATTACTAGTGAGAGGCTGGCTTCACAGACAGGGGGGAGCTGCCTGACCCTCACTCCTGACTTCCCCCATGTCCCAGCTAGTGAATGGTGTGTGGGTGAGGGGGGGGGAGGATGGTGAAGTCTGAGACAGCTCCCTCCCTGCATTACTAGTGAGAGGCTGGCTTCACAGACAGGGGGGAGCTGCCTGACCCTCACTCCTGACTTCCCCCATGTCCCAGCTAGTGAATGGTGTGTGGGTGAGGGGGGGGGGAGGATGGTGAAGTCTGAGACAGCTCCCTCCCTGCATTACTAGTGAGAGGCTGGCTTCACAGACAGGGGGGAGCTGCCTGACCCTCACTCCTGACGTCCCCCATGTCCCAGCTAGTGAATGGTGTGTGGGTGAGGGGGGGGGGGGAGGATGGTGAATTCTGAGACAGCTCCCTCCCTGCATTACTAGTGAGAGGCTGGCTTCACAGACAGGGGGGAGCTGCCTGACCCTCACTCCTGACTTCCCCCATGTCCCAGCTAGTGAATGGTGTGTGGGTGAGGGGGGGGGGGGGAGGATGGTGAAGTCTGAGACAGCTCCCTCCCTGCATTACTAGTGAGAGGCTGGCTTCACAGACAGGGGGGAGCTGCCTGACCCTCACTCCTCCGGGGTATTGTGATCTTCCTGCACACAGTGCCCTATCCCTGATACCAGGGGTGTTGTGATCTTCCTGCATGCAGTGCCCTATCCCTATTAATACCAGGAGTGTTGTGGTCTTCCTGCATGCAGTGCCCTATCCCTATTAATACCAGGAGTGTTGTGATCTTCCTGCATGCAGTGCCCTATCCCTGATACCGGGATGTGTGCAAGAAGATCACAACACCCCCGGTATCAGGAATAGGGCACTGTGTGCAGGAAGATCACAACACCCCCAGTATCAGGAATAGGGCACTGTGTGCAGGAAGATCACAACACCCCTGGTATTAGGGATAGGGCACTGTGTGCAGGAAGATCACAACACTCCTGGTATTAATAGGGATAGGGCACTGTGTGCAGGAAGATCACAATACCCCTGGTATCAGGGTTAGGGCACAAGTTCTAGTCACATTGACTGATCACATTACTTGTTTTGTCAAGCTACCAACTGTTTCCATTTCCCATCCCCCATATACTGTCAGTAGGAAACTTGGTAACATGAATAAATAAGAGGGCAGCCAATAGGAATACATATTCATTCCTAAACTGACCTTAACTGACCTGAAAAGTGTCAAATTGTATCATTTTCAGTTAGTGCGCACTAACTCCCAGTTAGTGCGCACTAACTCCCGTTAGTGCGCACTAACTCGAGTTAGTGCGCACTAATCGGAAAAAACGATTTTTAACGATTTTTTAACTAAAAAATCGTGCCTAAGACGATTTTCTTGCCCTGCCACACGATTTCTATCGTTAAGACGATATGGAAAACGATTCACATCCCTATTCTCCTGTGGCCACCATCAGTCAGAAGCAATGAAAGCTGTAATGATTTAAACTGTTGGGGAATGCACTGAGCATTATGCCCCTACCTCTCTCACTCCCACTTTAGACCCCTGTCATAAAGCTTGCTTAGTTGAGGTCCATCCCTGGCACCTGTTACTCTTGGTGTATATGTGTGTGTGAGTGTGTGTGTGTGTGGGGAGGGGGAGGCTCCCCACCCACTTCTCACATCTTATAATATCTATAAAAACTTTAACATCTTTGTGCCATGTTTATTTTCAATATATGGCCAAGCAAAAAAAACAACAACAAAAAACAGGTAAATCACTAGTCATAAGTTCAATATAACAATCAGGTGACAGACTCTATGCCAAATTGTTAACACAGGGTATTTCTCAGATTATCAAAGGAGCACTCATCACTCAGCCCTGGTAAGAATATAACCAGTGAGGCTATTATTCTTATTATAATAGTCCAGTTAGTCACTCATTATGCTGGTTCAGAACACTGGGCTGAATGCATGCAATACCAGTGGTAATATAAGTGAGCATGTACACAACTCAGTGTTAGAGGATGTCAGAGGCTGAAGAAATGAGAAATCTGTGAGCCCATCCCTCTGATGGCCAATGAAGATAGAATGAACTGTAGAAGAATAATTTTGCATGACAAAGAGATTTTCACACCCCACCCTACTCTCTCCCCCTTCTAGGAAGAGCAAGAAGACCTGAGAGAGGCCAGGGTGAATAAGCGAGCAGAGAAGGATAATGGAAAGAGAGGGAAAAAGGAGTTGAGTAAGGGGGTGAAGAGTAGGAATGGGTGAGTGTTGGGAAACAAAGCACTGAAGGGAAGGGGAAGGGGAAAGGTAGAGTGTCAAGGGGAGTGATAAGGAACAGGAGGAGGGAAAGGAGTGAGAGGAGAGGAGGGAAAAGGGATCATGGTAGAGCACAGGGATGAAAGCATAGACATCCACACATGCATGCATGCACACACACACACACACACTCACACACACACATACACACACAGAACCTACTCCCCCCAGGCATGCACACACGTACATTGTCCACCCTGCAGATACATGCATGCAGGCACACATACAAGCACACACACACAGATGCATACACATGCATATACACTGTCCACACACCCCAGTGTATGTACATATTCAATGACCTCCCTCCAGACAATAATGCACATACAACACACACACGTGCAAACACATACACTGTCTATACCCCCAAATGCATGCATATCAATTTTACATTAGAGGAAGGAGATAGATATTTTATTAGGAGATGCTGGTAGTAATTTTAGACATATTTATATTTTGAAGGAGAATCTGGGGGGTTGTAAGACCTGAAAGAATCTAGCTTTTAGGAGTTTTAAAGTAGGGGAATAATGTTAGTTAATGATTTTATGTTATGGATGTAATGTATGCTAGTCTTAGGTTTTTTGTTTTGTTTTTTTTTTTATTTATACATTTTCAATACATAAACAAAATATTATTTGCTTATAAAGAAATTCAGTGGGTTCTTAATGTCATAAGCAAAATTTTACTCCTAACTTTACATTAATCCTTATCAGGACAAAGAAAATTTTTTAAACCAAATAAACAAGTTGGAGTAATCACATAAGTATTCATTATTAATCTTCAACCATTAATTCCCATTCCCAACAGAATATGAAGTAGGGAGGAGATATGAAATCTTTTAAGGAAGTTCAACACAGGAGTAACTATATAAACTCTAATGGAAGGTACACATTATAAACACTCCATATCAATCTTACTGGGTTAAGATATTAATTTTCCTGGCATCTATAAATTCTTTTAACTGATCTGACGTAAAAAACACAAAGCGTTCATTACCCTTTGACAGAAAACATTTACAAGGAAACACAATTTTTACTGTAAAGCCCAGCCCAACAGCCTCTTGTCTGAGGTTTAAAAAACCTTGACGCCTGGCCTGCGTGGCTGGGGCTAAATCTGGAAATATTTTCACTGCTGCTTCATGAAAATGTATTGGATATTTCCTGAAATATGATTTCATCACCAAGCCAATATCCTTAGTTGTAATAAAAGATACCAGAAGTGTTCCCCTGTGAATCACTTCTAAGGTAGAATCTTCCAAAAATCCTGTTAGATTTCCTGCAAAGGGAACGTTACTGGCACTTTCCATCTGTCTTGACAAAGGAAGAAAAAAACAAGAATTAATAGATGGAAAATTTGCTTCGGTAATTTCCAGCTTTTCCAAAAAGAATTTCTTTAGAGTACTGTAGGGAATCTCCCCTGCTACTCTTGGAAAATGTATCAAACGGAGGTTTAAATGTCTAGACTTATTTTCAAGAAATTCCATTCGCCTAGATAGCACCTGACGATCTTAAATCGCTGCTATCTTATACTGCTGAAACTCATTGCCTTTCTCTTCCAAACCACTGACTTTTCCTTTCAGGAGGTCGACTTGGTTCTGTATGTCAGCAGATTTTTGAAAACTTTGTGAATTAGATTGTTTCATTTTGTCACTCAAAGAATTTATTGCAGAAGCCATCCCAGCCATAAAATCCCAAAGATAATCTAACGTCACCTGTGCAGGCCGCGTTGGTGTGGCTATTAACTGCTTCCTGAGGGCATTGTCTGTGTTCATACCTCCTTCCAGCCTCCCGCTGGTCTCAGATGGTCCCGCAGCTCTCTGTCCTTCCACCGGATTCGAGGTGAAAGGTCCCGGATCAACACCTTCAAGGAATTGCGAGGGGCTCTCTGAAGCAGTACCGATTTGAATCGCCACCGGTTCCTCCCTCCCTGGCTCCTCGCCAGCTCTCTGCACAGGCGGCTGCCTCTCCTCCAGGCTGAGAGACACCTCCCACGCCGTCATGCACATCAGCTTCCTCATTTCTCCTCTGTTGGAGTGTGGGGCGCATAAAGCCGGTTATCTCAGGTTGAGAGCTTGAAGAGGGAGTCGACATGGACATGTAAGTCCGTACTTTCCCTTTTCTTTTAGTGGGCATTCTTCAAAGGAAACAAAAAAGAGAGCTCCGACTTAGAGCTCAATGCGTGCCGCCATCTTGACTCCTCTAGCCTTAGGTTTTACAATGTATTTTAGTAATGTAGGTTAGCTCTAGGCTTTTATAATATTTTTAATTTTTTATTGTATTTATGTATTTGTTGTGAACCATTTCGATGGACTCTGAGCGACGGTATACAAAAAAAATGTAAAATAAATAAATAAATAAATAACCCCCCCCCCCCCCCCCCATAAACAAACCATCCACTCCTCAGTTAACACACAAAAATATATATACACCACTCACTCAGAAACCTACCCGCACTCAGAAAAACACATACCCAAATCCCTCACTTGGAGACAATCACATCTGACAAACTCACACCTCCTATATTTACAGAGTTATATGTACCCATACCATCCACTTAGAGATACACTTACATTCATACAAACAGATACAAACTCTACCCAAATACTTATAGACATACATCCAACTTAGACACATCCACATTTCCCACTTACACAGACAAACATACACACATACACACACACTCTCCATTCACATATCTGCATGCACAAACAACATTACCCTGCCATTCACCCCCTCCAGAGATATTAACAAACCCCTAACCCCTTACCCCTACTGCCCATTTATATTCCTACTTCCATCCCAGTTCAGATTCTCCCTTATTGAGAGACATACATATCCATATCCCTCACTCTACCATACTCTAACAAACACTCACCCCCACTAACAGTCACATACACTTATAACCTACTCAGAAACACACTCTCACTTTCACATGTACAAATACACATATACCTTACCCATGAACATACATCCAAATTCCTCACTCATACAAACATATAAAGGCATCCCCTCACACACACACACACACACACACACACACACACACACTGAGACATAGATATCCATGTCACTCACTCTGGAAGAAATGCACACATTCACTCACTTTTCCCCAGAGCACACTAAGTAACAAATTTGGGTTTCTTGGGGGATGGGGGCAAACTATTATGCTAATATTGGAAGGGGGCTTCAGTATATAGGGAAGAAGAGAGAATGGGAGTTTGCTAAAAGTTAAAAGTAAATGGATTAATATTTTGTGACTGATGGATTTAAGAAGGTGTGGAGCCTGAGTTGTGGCTAACAGGATTGAGAGTGCATGTAGATGAAGAAGAGATTACAGTACTAAGGATACATGTATCAAGCCTATTTTGCAGCTTTTTTCTCAAACAAAATCTCAATTTTATGTTTACAATTCTCAAGATTACCCATCCCTGATGACTTGCAAGCAAATGTAACAGATCCAGCAATGATATAATATATGTTGTGAGGAAAATGAACAAAACCGATTGTGTTTTAAATCCCTGTAATACTGCAATATTAACAGCTTTGATAGAATATATTTCTGAGCCATTATCCTTTGTAATAAACAATAGAACAAAGGGATTCTCCCTGAAACTTTTAAGCAAGCCTCAGTTGGAGCATTTCTTAAAAACCCTACTGCTGACCCCACTCAGCTTAATAATTATCATCCCATTTCATCTATTTATAGTAGTTCTTAGCCAAGGTTATAGGAGCAATTACAATACAAACTTTTCTGACTGACAGCTACATTCTCTATTGGTATCATTTTCTTTTTCGAGCACATTTCAAGCACTGATCTACTTTTGAGATCAAATATCAATGTCATCCAGAGAGGTTTCGACAATGTTGTCAACTTTATATTAGTTATTTTAGACATCTTGGCAGCGTTTGACCTGCTTGATCATGAAATAATTTTGGTCTATCTTGCACATATCAGAATGGACAGCTTTATTTTAGTCCTATTTATCTAATCAATCACAGCAAGTGAGATGTGGATCCTCTGTTTCATCTTGACATGCTTTAAAAACTGGCATCTCCAGGGTCATTCACTATCAGCATCCCTGTTCAATAAATACCTGAAACCAATCTGTAAGTTGTTTGGCTGCTTAGACCTCCATTATTGCCTGTATGCTCATGACCTGCAATTTTTTTTCCAGCCTCACCTGACAAAAAGACAAACTTGGGGATGATTTCTATGTATCTGGGCTACCATAACAATCAATCTGGGCTATGACAAGCTCTCTTTAATTGTTTCTAAAACCAAAATTATTTTCCTCAGCAAGCTTCCGCCATCTCAACTCACTGTCTTTCACATTCCAGGACTGCTTCCTGCAATTTGCACAGGAGGTGAGCAATTTGGAAATTATTTTTGACCCAAGTCAAAAGATACAGGTGAAAAAAAGTAGTACAAGAAAACCTTTGAAAGCTGAGAGTTCCACCGAAACTTAAGTCATATTTGGAACAAATTTATTTCATATTAGTTCTCAAAGTTTATTCTTCTAAATGGCAAATGTGGCATATTCAGCCACTTACCCAATTAAATTATAGCCAGATAAGTAGTTATCTGGCTATAGTTTAGCTAGGTAAAAATAAGGGCATTCTGAGTGTATTCCTGGGAGGGGTTAAGTTATCTGGCTAACCTAGCTGAATATTGGGTATATCCAGCTAGCCTTGTGTTAACTGGCCTTGTGTGGACAGATAATTTGAAACTTATCCAGATATCTTCAAAATGATATCCAGGTAAATAGCTCTTTTGTTAAAAAAAAAAAAAGAATTAAAAGAGCCCTTGGCTTGATTTGCTGTGTCCCCTCACCTATTGGGCCATTTATCCCCTCATCTCAAATCTCAAAAAAATCCTAAGTGTCCTAGGATGACTGCCCTTTCCCCCTTTTTCTGACAAACCCCTTTCTATCACTAAATATATCACTGAGACCAGGCTTTCCCAATCTCCTTGAAATGTACGTTACTACCATGCTGCATCCCAACCACCAGCCCCCTGACCCCTCTTCCCTACTTCTGAGGCTTAAAAATCCCTAGCAAGAGGGAGGTCTGCACTTACCTGCTTCCTGTGAGGTCCCATGCACCTTCTGTCAAAGATGTTCTGGAAGTGTAAACTAAACTCAATAGTTGTTGCCTCTCTCATAATGCTTTGGAGATTTTGATGAATCCATGCTGTTTGCCATACAATATGTGCTCCATGCAGTTTGTGATTCCCCACAATTTATAACTTGGGGGTTTGATGCCTCCATGCTATTGTCATGCAATACATGCTATGCTTTAGGGGTTTTTATGTCCCAGTACTGTTTGAGATTCCCTGCACTCTATGCCTGGGGGTTTTGTCATCTCTCTGTCTCATTCTGTACACTGCAATATTTTCTTCTAATCTGCAGCTATTACTATCTTAAAAGACAGATTACAGTGAACACCAGCCTGTCTTATCTGTTTCTTCTATGTCTCAGTCTGTGAGTGTACAAAAGGAATCAGTATACATACACAGTGTGTGTGAAGAACAATATTGTACAGTATGAGAATTATTTTTATTTATTTATTGAGTTTTATATACCGTCATTCAGTTTCGCCATCATAATGGTTTACAAGTTTCAATCGAGGTGGAACATGTTGGAGAAGTGATACAAACATTATTATATAAATAATATAGTTACAATTGGAAGTACTCAAGGCAGTATAGTAACAATGACATACAAGTTATAATTAGAATCATGCATTGTAATAAATATGATAGGGGTGTAACTACAAATTGGTCTAGTTGAAAGAGATAATACTGGTGAGGTCCAGTAGACAAGTATATTGTGAGAAGGATGTGTGAATGTCATTGGGTGTTTTGATAGGTCTTGGTGAATAGCCAGGTTTTCAAATCAAATTATTGGATGTAGTATTGTATTGTATAACTATAGTGTTCTTCATAGGCATAGCCAGGAAGTAGACAGTGTGTGCCACTAACAACCATTCTTAACTCTGCTTGCTAAGCACTTCCACTATTCTTGCTACATGGTTCTGCACCTACCATTTGAGATTTTTATTTCTGCTGCTTCTGCTGCTGATCCTATCCTCGCTTTGTATTTATGGGTGTTTCTTACTCTGCTCTGTCAGTAGTCTACTTCTGTCTATCTTTGAGGTTCTTTCAAATTCCCTTTCATTATGGTATTTTCCAACTCTTGGTCTTGCCATGGCAATCCGATGCTTTGCACACTTCCTCCACAATTCATCAACTCTTGGGCTGTATGCATGCTGCTCCTGTTACCACTTTACTGTTCTAGATGCCTTGGGATTTTGATGCCATTCTTCTTTCTGCCTTAGTCCACACTGTATATTTGGGGGCCTTGATGACATTCTTATTGCTGAGTTGCACTTCTGATACCATTTGTGATTTTAAAAGCCAGAATTGCTGCTTCTACAAGCCTCTCTTGGATACTTTCCAAGGTTCCTCCTCTGATCTGGCTGTTTTTTAAGTTCTTTCAAATTCCCTTATGGTATTTGTCAACTGTTGGTCTTGCTGTGACAATTTGATGCTTTTCACAGACCTTAGCAAGTTATCTTTAATGGTTTTATGCTCTCTTGGATTAGTTCTTCAAATTCCCTTCTCTGACTATTGGTCTAATCTGGTATTTGGCCCTTTTTTGATCCATACCACAGCAAAAGGAAGACCAATTCCAAGCCTGAACTCCAGAACTTTCCCCAAATGACGCCATAAGGAATCTACATCAGGTTTCCTCCAGGGATTTTCTCTGGCTTCTCCCAGGTTTTGTAAATTTTCCATTTTCTAGCTTCTAGATGGTTTGATTAGTCTTTTGCTCTGTAATTATATGCAGATCTGAAGTCTGATTTGCACATCAAGATCACTACAGGCCTGCTCCAGAGATTTTCTCTGACTTCACCATGCCCAGGGCTTTATACCAATTGTGTTGGTGCCCTTTGATCTTTATTTGAAGCCTTGGGATGTTCCTACTACTGTGGGTGGCTGCCTTGCTACTCCTCATGGTTCTTTGTTACTCTCATGCCACTCATTGTGCTGCTTTGACCTTTTCTCAGTCACATCCGTGTTGCTTTTTTCTCCTTTCATGCTACCTTGGGCTATTTATGCAACTCTTGGTAATGCTTTGAGCTGCCCTGGAGTGATTATGACACTGTTATAATGTTCTTTAGAAACAAGAGTATATGGTTTATATAGTAGGTCCATCCACCCAACTAAGTTAGCTTTACAATTTCCATCACTCCTTCAGGGATCCCCTGTAATTGTCCCATTCTTTCTTGAATTCAAATATGTTTTTGTCTCTACCACCTTCACTTGTAGGCCAATCCAAACATTCACTACCCTCTTTATTAGGGATGTGAATCGTTTTTGAACGATTAAAATTATCATCAGATAATTTTAAAATCATCCTAAATCGTTAGAGTGCACAATACAAAACAAATGCCCCCGATTTATCGTCAGGGGCATTTGTATTGTATCATTAAATAGGGCACGGGAATTATTTGGGGGAGGGCGGGAAAACCAGCACACCAAAACAACCCCTAAACCCACCCTGACCCTTTAAAACCAATTCCTTACCCTCCCCCACCCTCCCGAACCCCCCCAAAATGTTAAATTACCTGGTGTTCCAGTGGGGGGGGGGGGTTCCCGGCGTGATCTCCCGCTCTCAGGCCATCGGCGCCATTTTGGCTGCCAGTAATTAAAATGGCGCCGATGGCCCGATAAAAGAAAAAAAACACCCGACCCTTTAAATCGACCCCCCCCACCCTCCCGACCTTTTTTTTTTAGGGAGGCCGTGCCGCTAAAAAAAAAAAAAACACCCGACCCTTTAAATCGACCCCACCCTCCTGACCCCCCCCCCCCCAAACCTTTTAAAATTACCTGGTGGTCCAGGGGGGCCTCAGGGAGAGATTTCCCGTTCCCAGGCATCAGCTGTTCTAAAAAAAAATGGTGCTGATGCCCCTTTGCCCTTACCATGTGACAGGGTATCCATGCCATTGGCCGGCCCCTGTCACATGGTAGGAGCACTGGATGGCCGGCCATCCAGTGCTCTCCCCGAGGCCCCCCTGGATCTCTCCTCTCTCCGAGGCCCCCCTGGATCTCTCCCCGAGGCCCCCCTGGACCACCAGGTAATTTTAAAAGGTTTTGGGGGGGTCAGGAGGGTGGGGTCGATTTAAAGGGTCGGGTGGGTTGTTTTTTTTTAGCGGCGCGGGCTTCCCTAAAAAAAAAAATTAGCGATGTGAATTGGAATCGGAAACAATTCCAATTCACATATCTTAATGATCAGATTCCCCCCTTCCCCAAGCCAAATCTGATCGTTAAGATGATCTGGCACACGATTCACATCTCTACTCTTTATAAAGAAATATTTCCTAAGATTTCTCCTTTCACCCTCATCCTATGACACTTCTCATTTTAGAGCTCCTTTCTGTTGAAATAGGCTTGTCTCCTGTGCATGAATACCTTTTAGATATTTAAATGTCACTATCTTATCTCCCTTATCTCTCCATTCATCTAGGGTATACAAGTATATCTTTGAGTCTATCTCCATAGGCTTTAGAACAAAGATCACTGACCATTTGAGTAGCCGCTGTCAGGACTAACTCCAGATGATTTATCTTCTTTTAATCTCCAGAATTGTACAAAGTATTCCAAACAAAATCTCACAAGGGACCTTTTCAGGGATAATATCACCTCTCTTTCTCTGATGAGTATTCCTCTCCCTATGCAGCCAAGCATCTTTCTGGATTTTGCTGTCACTCCATCTGTTTAGCCACTAGGGATGTGAATCGTTTTTTGACGATTTAAAATATAGTCCGATATATTTTAAATCATCAAAAATCGTTAGGGCCATGATACAAAACCAATTCCCCCGATTTATCGTTAAAAAATCGTAAATCGGGGGAAGGGGGAGGGCAGGAAAACCGGCACACTAAAACCCCCTAAAACCCACCCCCGACCCTTTAAATTAAATCCCCCACCCTCCCGAACCCCCCCCCCAAATGCTTTAAATTACCTGGGGATCCAGCGGTGGTCCAGAACGGCGGCGGTCCGGAACGGCCCCCTCAATTGAATCCTGTTGTCTTCAGCCGGCGCCATTTTGCAAAATGGCCGCCGCAAAATGCCGGCGGCCATAGACAAAAACGATTCGACGCAGGAGGTCATTCTGGACCCCCGCTGGACTTTTGGCAAGTCTTGTGGGGGTCAGGAGGCCCCCCCAAGCTGGCCAAAAGTTCCTGGGAGTCCAGCGGGGTTCAGGAAGCGATTTCTTGCCGCAAATCGTTTTCCGTACGGAAAATGGCGCCCGCAGGAGATCGACTGCAGGAGGTCGTTCAGCGGGGGTTCCGGACCGCCGCTGAACGACCTCCTGCAGTCGATCTCCTGCCGGCGCCATTTTCCGTACGGAAAACGATTTGCGGCAAAAAATCGCTTCCTGAACCCCGCTGGACTCCCAGGAACTTTTGGCCAGCTTGGGGGGGCCTCCTGACCCCCACAAGACTTGCCAAAAGTCCAGCGGGGGTCCGGAACGACCTCCTGCGTCGAATCGTTTTTGTCTATGGCCGCCGCCATTTTGCGGCGGCCATTTTGCAAAATGGCGCCGGCTGAAGACAACAGGATTCAATTGAGGGGGCCGTTCCGGACCGCCGCCGTTCTGGACCACCGCTGGATCCCCAGGTAATTTAAAGCATTGGGGGGGGGGGGTTCGGGAGGGTGGGGGATTTAATTTAAAGGGTCGGGGGTGGGTTTTAGGGGGTTTTAGTGTATCAGCTCATGATTTTAACGATTTTCACGATAGTTTACACACCCAAACGGCAACAATATGATACCCTCCCCCTCCCAGCCGAAATCGATCGTTAAGACGATCGAGGACACGATTCACATCTCTATTAGCCACCTTAAGATCATCAGATACAATCACCTCCAGATCCTCCTCTTTCGTGCTTAGAAGAATTCTACCTCCAATATTGTACTTCTCCCTTGGGTGTTTGCAGTCTAATTGTATTAATCTTTTTTTTAGCATTCACTTTTAGCTGCCAGACCCAAGACCTTTCCTAAAAATTCACTAGAACCCTCATCATGTTTTATATGTACTCCTGCCTGTCTACCCTGTTGCAGATTTTGGTATCACTGACAATAAGACATTTTTTCCTCAAACATTTTTCAGCTATGTTGTTCACAAAAATGTTGAGAAGAACTGGTCCAAGGACCTATCCCTGAGGCAAACCATTAATAATAAAAAATGGGCATTTGGGAGAAATGAAATAGGAAATGAGACACAATTTCCTATTTTTTTCATTTCATTCTGAAAGCTAAATGATTGAAAGTCCGATGAAATTTTGTTGCTTTTTATGTTTCATTTTGAAAACAAAAAAATTGATCTATCAGAACTAGGCCCAGGTCCGAAGATTGGGTCTTTCCTAGGGAATAGGTTAATTCCAAAAGCAGTGGCCTTGGCTTACACCTGAGCTTGATACCAAGGCCTGAGCCTAGGCCCAAGGCTGGGAACTCACATAGGCAGAACAATTAAGTTGCTGTACATCAAAATGGTGCCCTCTGCTGGGAAGGATTTGGCAACACTTCCTTGGACTGAGATTCCAGGCATGGGCATTGTATCCAGCCCAGACAGCAGTGTCGAACCTGGGGCCGGGCCCTGGCTTTGGCTGAAGCTCAGGCTTTGGGACCCTGCCTTTGGGTCAGGCTCTGGCATTCGGTCTGGGACTGGGCTATAGCCCAATATCAATATCCGTAGAGTCAGAAAGTTACCCAAGTAAGGAAATAACCCAATCAAAACCAAATGGGAACTATAAATTAATTTATAATTATAGACTAAATGAAGGTGTCAGCAAGTCTGACGTTGTTTCAACCGAAACCAACCAGTCTTTTCAATCATTCACCTTCAAAACTTTAATGCTCTATAGTTTTTTAGAATTTTTTAAAAATATTTTTTCTTAAAAAATTTAGATTGTAAACCATAGTCCAGAAAATCCAAAACAGACTCTGAAAATCATTTGATAGCGCTATCGATAGATTCTGAAAATCACAAACATTGCAAATATGTAAAAGTTGTTGCATCAGGGCATTGAGTTTGTTCTGAAAAATGGTTCACAACCGTTAGTGCAAACCATCTTTTTACTAAAACAATTCATTGCTTAATACTTACTTGCTTTCTTTCAATCTTAAACTTGTTCCTCACTCATGGCTCATAGCCTCTGCACATCTATAGGAGTATTACCAGTGCGCAGCTGAACCTTGCCTTAATATACCACTCTAAAAGTTTTTATCATTGACCAATCAGAACACTCGCTGTGTATAACCACCACCAATCATGTCTAGAGTTGACAACATAAAGACGTCATCAGCACAGCTCCCAGAATATCCACAAATCAATCACTGATCTTTTCTATGTCCAAGATTGACTAGTAGGAAAGTTTTATTTTTTTCATTCATACCAATCACCCCAATAGTTCTTAATGACATAGCAGAGATTCCTGTATTACACAACAAGAAGAGGCTTGTGTATTACTGACCATTTACTTAGATTATATTAAACTGTTACATTCGATCTTGCAATTTAACCACATGGTTCTTCTGCTTTCATTCTAAAAATCCAATTCTGCTATCTTGCATACAATTTTTGTTCTCTGTTCCCACCTCTTGTATTTAGTTTCACAGTTTCTATTGCAAACCATTGTAGATCTTTTACTGAATGTCCCTGCAATAAAGAGTGTTGAACTATATGTGTAGTTTCTCTATCATTGTGCAAACAATTTTTATTGATTTTATGTTTACCAAGACATAGTATCAATGCTCTCTTAGTTTTCCCAACATAAATTATCTGACAGGGACATTGAATAATGTAGACAACATATATGGACATACAGAGGTAGATTTTAAAAGGGTTACACGCATAAGTTATGCGCGTAACCCTTTCAAAACCCCCCTGCGTGTGCCGAGCCTATTTGGCATAGACTCGGTGGTGCACGCAAGCCCCGGGATGTGCGTAAGTCCCGGGGCTTTGCTAGGGGGGCGTGTTGGGGGCGGCGCGATGGTTGGGGTGTTCCGGGGGCATGTCGGGGGCATGGTGCCGGCCCGGGGGCGTTTCAGGGCATGGCCGAGGCCTACGAAATCACCCCTGGGCCGGGGAATCGCGCAGCGGCGGCCGATCAACGTGCGCGAGTTACACCTGCCTGGAGCTTGCGTAACTTTCACGATAAAGATAGGGGGGGTGTAGATAGGGCTGGGGAGGTGGGTTAGTTAGGGGAAGGGAGGGGTAGGTGGGGGGAGGCCAAAGGAAAGTTCCCTCCGAGGCCGCTCCGATTTTGGAGCGGCCTCGAAGGGAACGGGCAGCGCGCGCAGGGCTCAGCGCGTGCAAGGTGCACAAATGTGCCCCCCCCCCCCCGTGCACGTGCTGACCCCGGATTTTATAAGATATGCGTGGCTACACGCATATCTTATAAAATCTTATAAAATCCGGCGTACTTTTGTTTGCGCCTAGTGCGCAAACAAAAGTATGCGCAGGCGTACATTTATAAAATCTACCCCACAGGTTCTAAAATGATGTAATTTGTATGTGTGTTTCTGCATATCTAGACACACAAACTCTTTGATTTGCAAAGTTTGATTTCACACCCCAGAATGCCCACATTTATAATGTCCCTTGATTTTGTAACCACCCACAATGGACATATCTTTCGATCTTGACTCATGTAATGTGAGCTATTATAATGTAGAAAAGTATTCCAGTCCATTTTCTTCCTAAATGTCATTGTTTTTGTATTGTCAGCTACCATCTTAAAAATCATTACATCAAAGAATGAGATTTTCTGAAAAACATAATTTAATGTAAATTGTATCCTTTTGTCTCAGGTTTTAATCCTTTTGCCAAACATCTTTGCTTTTCTTCACTACTACAGCATATCATAAAAAATCATCTGTGTAGCATTTATTGAAAATTTTTTTCAAAAAAATGGAGAATTATTAATCCAGAATTCCTCAAACTTCATCATAAACAAGTTGCTCCTGATCAGCCATGGTTGCCCCCATGGCTTTCTTTGAAATTTGCTGGAAAAAAATACCTTGAAACATAAGAAGAACATTTTTAGTGCTATTCTGACTAATTGCACACTGAACTCTGTGGGAACCAAATGTGGATGTTCTCTGATCTCTAATACCTGTATGATGACTTGTATTGCTGAATAGAATGTATATAGAGAGCTGATATCTATAAACACCAACCAATGATTTTGGATGGAATCTGCAATGGAAAACATCTTTAAAAAAAATGGGCGATGTCTCAAATATATGATGACCCTTTGCTCACATACTCACGTAAAAAACTGTGACAAAGGTTCCAATATGGAATTATTGGAAGAAATGATTGTCTTCAAGACAATCATTTCTTCCAATAATTTTACAAACATTTTATGTACTTTGGGTAGCACATAAATGGTCAAAATGTGTGGGAACTTATAATGCAAAAAATTAAATTCCTTTGATGTCAAAAATTCCTGTTCTTTACCTAAGGTAATGGTCTTCTTAATTTCAAGTTGTAACTCATGTGTAAGGTCTCTCAATAGTGGTTTATAACTTTTATTGTCATTTAACTGCCATTGGATCTCTTCAATATAATCTTCTCTATTTATGATGACAATACACCCATCTTTATCAGCCAGCTTTATAATTATCCCTCTTCCTTTTGCCAATGAAGAAACAATATCTATTGATTTTTTATCCATATTATTATTACATTTCTCATCCTTTGGTTCTACAGTATCAATGTCCTTCCATACATGTTTTTGAAATGTGTGTAACAATGGATGAATCGGCCCCGGAGGAACACAAGATGACCGCTCCTTTATATTAGATGTATCAACAGTATAGATTGTATGTTCCTTGAAGACTTTTACTGATAAATTTCATATGAAATGTTGGAAATCTATGTGTTGTGTTTTTGAGTGGGTACAAATGAAAGTCCCATGTTTAACACTCGCACTTCATCCAGAGCTAATGAATGATTGAATAGATTAATTATTACATTTTCCTCCCACATATCTGACCTATTGTGTGTAAACTTCTAGTTCTAAAAAATCAAGGGACATTATAAATGTGGGCATTGTAGGATGTGTAATTAGACTTTGCAAATCAAAGAGTTTGTGGGTCCAGGTATAAAATACAAATAACATTAAATAATTTTACAACCTGCATGTCCAGATATGTTGTCTACATTATTCAATGTCCATGTCAGAAAATTTATGTTGGAAAAACTAAGAGAGCATTGAAACTACGTCTTGGAGAACATAAAAGATGTTTGTGCAATGCTAGAGAAACTGCAGCTATAGAACAAAACTGTTTATTGGAGGGACATTCAGCAAAAGATCTATGATGGTTTTGCAATAGACACTGTGAAACCAAATACAAGAGGTGGGAACATAGAACAAGAATTGATTCCAAGAGAGCAGAATTGGATTTTTAGAATGAAAGCAGAAGAACCAATTAGTCTGAATTGCAAGATCGAATGTAACAGTTTAATATAATCTATATAAATGGTCAGTAATACACAAGCTCTTTGTTGTTATGGAATACAGGAATCTCTGCTATGTCATTAAGAACTATTGTGGTGATCGTTATGAATGAAAACAATAAAACTTTCCTACTAGTCAATCTTGGACAAAGAAAAGATCAGTGATTGGTTTGTGGATATTCTGGGAGTTGTGCTGATGACACCTTCACGTTGTCAACTCTAAAAATGAATGGTGGTGGTTGTACATAGCGAGTATTCTGATTGGTCAATGATACAAACTTTTAGAGTGGTATATTAAGTCAACGTACAGCCACACACTAGTAATGCTCATCTAGCCATGCAGAATAAAATGAGAAATGAATATGTTTAAGACTGAAAGAAAGCAAGTAAGTGCTAAGCAATGAATTGTTTTAGTGAAAAAAGGGTTTGCACTAATGGTTGTAAGTCTCTGAGGTCTGAATAAAAATATAGAAAGACACAAATAAAATAAAACTCAAAAAAGAGGAATAAAGTTTAAATAAAAAGTTTTATAATACCAGTGACTGTACTAACTAGATTTGGATTCAGTTTTAAATGTGTCCTGCCAGTACTGAGGTCTTTTTCCTCTCATACATAAAAAATGCCAGTTCATTGAATAGTTGCTTTTTAAGAGCAGAAGTATTTAAATAATGATAATACTAGCCATTTTTTTTATACCATTTCTACTTTATACTGCCTTGGGCTATTTATGCCACATTTGATGCACTTAGATACAACCTTGGTGCATTGGAATGTTCTTCCCATTTTTGATGATTATAGCTAATTAGTAAACCCTGATTTTGAAGCCCAAAATAGGCTTCATTGTTTCCTCCATTGAGGTCAATGGAAAAAAAAATGAACAAATATACGGCCCAATTTTCAAATTCCCTCAGGCATAAAAAAACGAGGGTTATGCGTATTGCCAGGCCTTGCCCACGCCGCGTGCATTTTAGGAGAGGCCCAGCCATGTGCGTACCCCATGTTATGCGCAGAAGTGCTGAGCCCTCCAAAACGAACAGGCTGAGGGGGCAGGGGGTGGGCCAGGACAGCACCATTAGCCTCTGTCCTGGTGGAAGACCACGCCAGCAGCTGGGCAGCGAGTGGAAATTACTTCTGCTCCCAAGGAGCATTAAGTAATCGAACAAAAAAATGTGAGTAGATAGGAAGGGGTTAGGGGTCAAGAAGGATAGGGGAAAGGGTAGGAAGGTTAGGTAAGGGTATAAGGAAGTTCCGTCCAAGTCCGCTCCTTAATTGGAGCGGACTGGGAGGGAACTGGGGAGGCCCTACTCACGTCGCACTACGTTGACTTTTAAAATTTGCCCCCTGCACGGGGAGGAGGCCATTCACCTGCACATGTGCACTTGGATGTTAAAATCACGTGCTTGAAAATAGCTGCATCCATGTGCGTTTGTCGGGAACTGCGCGCACATAGACACACACACAGACGGGTCTTAAAATCAACCCCATAATGAATAAACATCTGAAAGAAATGAAACAAATGATTATGACCTACACAATGAATAAATGAACCAAAATAAAATTTTTGTCATCCTAGTAAAGATGTTTATCATACAATAATAAGTCATTTGCTGTGTGATTAATGCCTCACTCTATGTACTATTCATTTGCCACATCTGTTAAAAAGCGAAAAAAAATGTATCTGGCTGCCTATGTAAACATCGTAATGGACTTGCTAATGAAAAATAATGATATGATTTGGCATTTTGCCATTCATGCACTTAAATATGCTTAGTGATATTCATCACTGGAAATTTATGACTGAAAAAAAAACTTGATACCTGACAAATTGTATAAGAGAGAAATGATCACTCGCAACAGAAAAACTTGTTTCACTAATATGGAGCTTCTTCTGTGTCCTCTGATTGCAGAAGCAGAGCTAAAGGAAGGAATGAGACAGGAAAAAAGAACTGCAGGTAGAAAGGAGGAAACATTTAGGTTTGGACAATGCATACCTCTGTGGCAATTTTGTATCTCAAATGCCTGTTGTCTTTTGGCAGATGTCTGATTTCTTCCTCTACTCTTCTTAGCCCATTAATGTCTATATTCCTAATCTACATCCTAGAGGGACCTGAAGACAGCTGACTGGGATTCTAGACATTGTGATGGTGGCTTCTGAAGAGGAAGTCAGGAGCAATGGGCAGAAAAGGGTAGCTGGGAAAGGCTGACCTTTCTCCTCCACTTTTTCACCTCCCTGCTCACATTCCTTTCATGCACACTCTCCCACAGCTGCCCGGTCCTTTTCACATTCCCCCTCCATCTCCCCTCCCCTCCCCCACCTAAACAGTGATGCACACCAACACTCAATTGTATCGCCCCGGAAACAGTGACATTTGTTAGTCTGTATGATGCCACCTGCCTCTTGACATTTTTGCTACTCCAGTCCAAGACGGCTATCTCTCTGAATAACCAGGCAGACGAGACAAACTAACAACATTTTTCACGCATTCAAATTCTCTAGTAAAGACAAGCCCAAAGAAAGGGACACAGTAAAAGAATAGACAAAGAACAGGTAGCACACTCAGAACTCCATACTCCTTCCTTCTCTCTAAGCACCGATCAATCATAAGAACATAAGAACATAAGAAATTGCCATGCTGGGTCAGACCAAGGATCCATCAAGCCCACCATCCTGTTTCCAACAGAGGCCAAACCAGGCCACAAGAACCTGGCAATTACCCAAACACCTAGAAGATCCCATGCTACTGATGCACTGATGCAATTAATAGCAGTGGCTATTCCCTAAGTAAACTTGATTAACAGCCGTTAATGGACTTCTCTTCCAAGAACTTATCCAAACCTTTTTTGAACCCAGCTACACTAACTGCACTAACCACATCCTCTGGTAACAAATTCCAGAGATTTATTGTGCGTTGAGTGAAAAAGAATTTTCTCCGATTAGTTTTAAATGTGCTACTTGCTAACTTCATGGAATGTCCCCTAGTCCTTCTAATATTTGAAAGTGTAAATAACCGAGTCACATCTACTCGTTCAAGACCTCTCTTGATCTTAAAGACCTCTATTATATCCCCCCTCAGCCGTCTCTTCTCCAAGCTGAAAAGCCCTAACCTCTTCAGCCTTTCCTCATAGGGGAGCTGTTCATTCCCCTTTATCATTTTGGTTGCCCTTCTCTGTACCTTCTCCATTGCAACTATATCTTTTTTGAGATACAGTGACCAGAATTGTACACAGTATTCAAGGTGTGGTCTCACCATGAAGCGATATAGAGGCATTATGACATTTTCCGTTTTATTACCCATTCCCTTCCTAATAATTCCTAACATTCTATTTGCTTTTTTGACTGCTGCAGCACACTGAGCCGACGATTTCAATGTATTATCTACTATGACGCCTAGATCTCTTTCTTGGGTGGTAGCTCCTAATATGGAACCTAACATCGTGTAACTACAGCAACGGTTATTTTTCCCTATATGCAACACCTTGCACTTGTCCACATTAAATTTCATCTGCCATTTGGATGCCCAATCTTCCAGTCTTGCAAGGTCCTCCTGAATCCTGAATCCTGAATCCATTAGCTCTGCACACTCTCCTTGTGGATTTGACAATAGGGATATGCATTTGTTTTAAATGAACAAGCATGTGGGACCAAAAATGGCAGTTTTTGTTTAGTTTCATTCAATAAAAAAAAGAATTAGAAATGGCCTCAAAAAAACATAAATATTTCATTGTATTTCTTTTTGAAATATAGTGTGCACTATTTGCAAATAGTGTGGCTCTTTGCAAATGGAACATACTGGGGCAGATTTTAAAAGGTACACGCACGGCCTACATTTGTGTGTGCTGCCCGGTGCGCACAAATGTATGCCAGATTTTATAACATGCATGCGCAGCCGCGTGCATATTATAAAATCAGGGGTCACAAGGGGGTGCACACTAGTGCAACTTGCATGCACTGAGCCCTAGGGGAGACCAGCTGGCTTTCCCCATTCCCTCCGAGGCCGCTCTGAAATCGGAGCAGCTTCGGAGGGAACTTTCCTTTTCCCCCCACCTTCCCCTCCCTTCCCCTACATGACCTGCCCCCCAGCCCAAACCCCCCCATACCTTTGTTGTGGAAGTTACACCTGTCGAGTGCTGGTGCGCGATCCCCCGCCCCAGCAGCCATATGGATGCCCCAGCCCCACCCCCTGACCACCCATTTTTTCAAGCCCTTGGACTTACACGCGTCCCAGGGATTTATGCGCGCTGCCGGGCCTTTTGAAAATAGGCCCGGCGCATGTAACCCCCCTACGCGCTTAAATCCACCTGGATTTATGTGCGTAGGGCTTTTAAAATCTGCCCCACTAATTTCCCAAACAAAAAAACATGAATAAAAACATGAAAAACAAAGCCTCTTGAAATGAACTACAAGCAAAAGTGGCCAAAAAGGAAAGAAACAAAACAGAACAAAAAATGTTGACTGCACACCGCCCTAACCGACTGCAAGTAGCTAAGAAGGTGTAGTGTTTATAGCAATACTTAGCAGATCTAATTTGTTCAAAATATGGTTCCATGTTATCTTTTTTTTTACTATGCAAGAGTTTTCTCGTGGGAAGTATGACACCATATGGCAATATAGTAATATATATATATATATATATATCCCATGATATTTTTGCATATCATCATATATTGCATGATATTGTCCAAAGTTTTATATGATACTTTGGGTGGGCAGCACTCAATAACCTATGAAACTTACCACTCATTTGTACTTTGGATCCTAAGTGACTTGATGAAGATCTCACCTGTCACACAGGAATTAACTAGCAAGAGTAACAAGCAGGTTTAGTTATCCTGTTTATCATTACTCTTTCTCATTCGGTCTTCTCTCCATCCTCTCCTTTCTCTCATTCCTCTCTCTCTAATCCTTCAGAAGTTTATCCATTGTCCATTACTCTTTCATGGTTTTGCATCTTTCCTGTCATTTCAGCATGCTATGAGTTCATCCCTTATGACTGCATGTAGCTACTACTACTACTACTACTACAATTAGTCCTATCTATAGCAGTACTAGTAGTCATAGAAAGTGTTGTACAGATACAAATTAGAGACAGCCCCTGCTCTGTGGAATTTCCAATCTAGCTAAGGCACACAGACAAGATAAATAAAAGACTTCAAGAAATGTACTTTTTATTGTAAACATGGTTATAATCAACAATTCTATGATCAGAGAAAGTCAGGGTATATGATTTAAAATTAAAAGGTGGGATTTTTAATATAAACTTTAATATATCCAGATAGGAATCATTTATTTATTTATTTATTTAACGTCTCTTATATACCGATAGCCGTTCGCACATCGTATCGGTTCACAAAGAACAAAAAACTTATGGGCAGCGCCCTTACAAATAATCATGATACAACATAATTATCATGTTACAAATTATCATTACAAATAATCATGATACCACAACTCAGAAAAGGCATTCAAGTATGGCATCTAGATTTGGTGATGGAGAAGGGCAAAGAGAGGAATAGCTCTTGGGTGATGTATCCCATGTAGATGTAGTACAAGTGGTAGTGAGATGCATTACAGCAGCAATGGCAGTATCAACAGCTGGAGAAAAGTGAGGCTGCCATCGTCACATCAGCAGTGGTAGCAGGGAATGAGATGAGATGTCCTTAACTGTGTCTGCAGCAGCAAGTCAGTGGGAATTAGGGTAGTAGAGTGTTCTGTGCCATATCAATGGCTGTGGGATAGAGGAACAGGACGAGAGTACGCAGGGTGGCAATATTAGGAGAATACCCCACAGTTTCTTTGGAAGGCTAGATTTCACAGCAGAAGGTGAATTCTGTGGCAATTTTCATGGCTATGGAATCACAGAAAACAGAGGGCCCAGACTACAGCTTATTAAGTTATTTTCTCTCTCTAAAGTTCTCATACTACCAAAGTGTTTATTCACTATTGTCAGCTGTGCTAGTGAATTGTTAAGAAACGTCTTTATGTTGTGCATTAAGCAGTTTGTTCTGACCGATACAGACAGTGTTCCAGCTATATCTATTTCACATGATTACTTACTGTTCTGTATTGCTAGACTTTCAATTGGAAGGTCATGAGATCCTTGTTCCTGTTGACACATGGGAATTATTATATTTGCTGCAAAGTAGGTTCACATTTATTTTGTGAGCAGGGCATATTCTTTCAGCTGAGGTCACAGCAGGTGATGGGAGCAGATTACAGCAAACATCGAGCAGCTATATTTTATGCTGTGGCTTGCATACAAAAGCAAAAACTTTGGAAACCTTTCAGTGCTCTTTCCACCGAATGAATCCACTGAATGCTGAACTTTACCATAAAGAGAAAAGAAACTTAAGAGGTGCCTTGGGAAAGATGGAGGAAATTATATTTCATGACAGAAAGGGGTGTGGATTCTTGGAGCAATTTCCCAGCAAAGGTGTTGGAATAAGGACAAAATTGGAATTTAAGACGTCACGTGAAAACCCAGAGGATCCTGATCAATAGGGAAGAGACTAAGCGAGTGTATGATTGTAAAACTTAGAATCAGATATGGTCTACAGTATGGCAGAAGACAGGTAAATTAGTGGAACATGATAGTCTTTATCTACTGTAAATGCTTTAGAAGAATACCACTGCTCCATATCAGAAACACATTTCCCAGGTACATGATGCTAAAGAAGTCAGCTCAAAGGCTTAAAGGTATTTTTTTGCTGAAATTGTCCCCACTATCAAGGTCTCTGTTTCTACAGAAACCATACAAGCATCAATGATACTGAAAAATGCAGATTAAATTGTCTAGTGAGATCATGCTTAAATAATAATTCTTACTAATACATTTGTATTTTGTTTCTATTAAAATCATTGCAAAGTTGTAAGAACAGTAGGCAAAGTTAAGTACAGTAGACAAGACAGATTTGTTATATGTATTATACATTTTTTTGTCTAATAGGAGTCTTTTGTCTTCATTGGTCATGAAAATGTGAAGGAGAAAAACTTTTAGATTAGTTCAAACAAATATTTTACCTCTAAAAGGAAAATAGAGTAAAACATTCTAAATAGCAACTATTGTTAAGCTGTACAATGTACCAGGGGTTCTCAACTCAGTCCTCAAACACCTCTACCTAGTCAGATTTCAAGATATTCACAATGAATATGCATGAGACAGATTTGCCTATGATGGAGGCAGTGCATGCAAATATGTCTCATGCATATTCATAGATATCCTGAAATCCTGACTGGCTATGTGTGTCCCAAGAATTGAGTAAAAGAACCACTTGCTATAGCAAACTCATAATGTTTGTGTAGATCAGGGATTAACCAATAGAGATGTGAATCGTGTCCTCGATCGTCTTAACGATCGATTTCGGCTGGGAGGGGGAGGGAATTGTATCGTCGCCGTTTGGGTGTTTAGAGTATCGTGAAAATCGTTAAAATCGTGAATCGGCACACTAAAACCCCCTAAAACCCACCCCCGACCCTTTAAATTAAATCCCCCACCCTCCCGAACCCCCCCCCCAATGCCTTAAATTACCTGGGGGTCCAGCGGCGGTCCGTAGCTAAATCGGGGGAAGGGGGAGGGCAGGAAAACTGGCACACTAAAACACCATAAAACCCACCCCCGACCCTTTAAATTAAATCCCCCACCCTCCCGAACCCCCCCCCCAAATGCCTTAAATTACCTGGGGGTCCAGCGGTGGTCCGTAGCTAAATCGGGGGAAGGGGGAGGGCAGGAAAACCGGCACACTAAAACCCCCTAAAACCCACCCCCGACCCTTTAAATTAAATCCCCCACCCTCCCGAACCCCCCCCCAAATGCCTTAAATTACCTGGGGGTCCAGCGGCGGTCCGGAACGGCCTCCTGCAATTGAATCGTGTTGTCTTCAGCCGGCGCCATTCTGCGCCGCCATTTTGCAAAATGGCGGTGCAAAATGGCGGCGGCCATAGACCAACACGATTCGACTGCAGGAGGTCGTTCCGGAACCCCCGCTGAACGACCTCCTGCAGTCGATCTCCTGCCGGTGCCATTTTCCGTACGGAAAACGATTCACGGCAGGAAATCGCTCCCGGACCCCCGCTGGACCCCCAGTGACTTTTGGCCAGCTTGGGGTGGCCTCCTAACCCCCATAAGACTTGCCAAAAGTCCAGCGGGGGTCCGGAACGACCTCCTGCAGTCGAATCGTGTTGGTCTATGGCCGCCGCCATTTTGCGCTGCCATTTTGCAAAATGGTGGCGCAGAATGGCGCCGGCTGAAGACAACACGATTCAATTGCAGGAGGCCGTTCCGGACCGCCGCTGGACCCCCAGGTAATTTAAGGCATTTGGGGAGGGGGGTTTGGGAGGGTGGGGGATTTAATTTAAAGGGTCGGGGGTGGGTTTTAGTGTGCCGGTTTTCCTGCCCTCCCCCTTCCCCCGATTTACGATTTTTTGACGATAAATCGGGGGAATTGGTATTGTATCGTGGCCCTAACGATTTTTGACGATTTAAAATATATCGGACGATATTTTAAATCGTCAAAAAACGATTCACATCCCTATTAACCAACCAACCTGTCCAGGAGACCCAACAACTAGTCAGATTTTCAGGATATCTACAATAAACTTTCATGATATACATTTGCATATGCTGGGTTTTCAATGCATGTAGATTTACCTCATGAATATGCATTGAGGTTAACCTAAAAACCTGATTGTCTGTGGGGTTATTATGACTGTTTTTGGGAAACCCTTGTACAGATACTGTAATTGGGTATAATGTTTGACTGCTAGCAGGATGGTCATGCAAGCAGCCTCACTCATCCTGACTCTGGCATGCCATTCAGGCCCCTCCCACAGATTGGAAACCACCATTCTCTGCTCTCCAATGTTGGCTCTTCTAGGCACGCATGTTCGCTATATGCCAACTCAAAAGACTCTGCAACAGGAAATTGCAAGCCAGCACACCCTGATGTGTTCAGCACAGCTGGGTATTTAAACCCCAGCCACATTCCAGGCTGGTGCCTCAGCAACAAGTCTCCTGCCTTACTGGGCAGTTCATGATGCTTGATCGTGCTCCTGCTTCCTGCCTTGCCTCATTCAACCTGTCTTGCCTCTTTCTTGCCTC
This sequence comes from Rhinatrema bivittatum, assembly GCF_901001135.1. Taxonomy (NCBI): domain Eukaryota; kingdom Metazoa; phylum Chordata; class Amphibia; order Gymnophiona; family Rhinatrematidae; genus Rhinatrema; species Rhinatrema bivittatum. The sequence continues at coordinate 177,963,871 of NC_042615.1, forward strand.
ATCCAGCCTGCCTTGCCTCATCCAGTCCATATTGCCTTGTCCAGTCTACCCTGCCTCATTCAGTCCACCTTGCCTTGTCCAGCCTGCCCTGCCCTGTCCAGCCTCTCCAGCTCTACCTTACTTTGCTACCCATCTTGCCTCAGCTTGCCTACTCAGACCTGATCTTTGCTTCAGACCTGGACCACTCTCTCACCTTCCGCCTGCCACTGACATGGACTAAACCTTGCTCACCATCTACCCTGACCCTTGGCCTGAATCCAGAGATTGCTGCCTGCCCTGGCCTCAGTTTGCGCTTGCACTCTCTCTTTTTTTATGCCCTGTGGAGCTGTCACCTAAGTCCTGCTGGCCCCTGGAATCCAAGTGCGCAACCTGTGGGGAATGGGGTTGGTACAGGTGAAACTCCAGTTTTGTCCCAGCCTAGGGTGCACTAGCCAGCTGTTGGCATGTGCCTAATGGAATCTCCTACTAGGCTGCACCAACCATGCCACAGCACAAGATCCATTCCTCTCACAAATTTCCTACCTGTCAGTTCAATTGTAAACCGGTATGATTTGGTGCACTAATGTCGGTATATAAAAATTTGAAATAAATAAATAAATAAAGTTGCTGAGGCCATGGACTCATCTGCTCTTCAGGCTATTCCAGGGTTGCCCCAGCACATTCAACAGCATAAAATGATATTAGGTCATGTCACTGGGTTGCTTGAAAAGTTGGCAGTAAGAATGGATACCATGCAGACTCAACTTCCAGTACTCTCTGACCCCATGCCTCACCTGCCACAGCCTCCCTAGTACCTCAGGGATCCTAAAGAGTGCCAGGGTTTTATAAACCAGTGCAGAATTCACATTGAACTCCAGTCAGCTTTGTTCACTTCTGACCAAGGTGACATATATGCTCTCCTTAAGGGGCAACACCACTCTTGCCTGGGCTTCCCCGTTAAGGGAATGTGAGGACCCAATCCTGAAGAATATGGATGACTTCCTTCAACAGTTTTGATTAGTTTTTGATGAACTTGACCATGTCTCATCCACAGCTGCAGAGCTGCTACGAATCCCCCAGGGTGCACGCATGGTTGGAGAAAATGCAATATACTTCCATATTTGGCTTCAAAACACAGATGGAGAGAGGAAAACCAGCCAGCCATTTTCTGGCAGGGGTTGTCTGGTTTGATTAAGGATGAACTGGCCAGCCATGATATTGTTCCCACTTTAGATGGTCTGATTGTCCTGGCCATTCTGGTGGACCTAAGTTTTCAAGAGTAGTCTCAGGAGTGCAAGGCCTCCTGGCAGCCCATCCACTTGGAATCTTGGTTCCAATGCCCCTTGGCGACCTCACCTAACCTAGCTGACAGCCCCTGAAGAGGAGCCCATGCAATTGGGTCCCTCAAGGTTCTCTGAAGAGGAAAAGCACAGACAGACACCTCAGGCTCTGTCTGTATTATGCTGTCCAGGAACATTTTGTCAGTCACTGCCATGAGAAGTCGTGAAACTCCAGCACATAGGGTTGGATGGAGAGGCAACCCTTGGTCAGATACCTCCTTCTTTACAGATGCTGCTGCTTATCTACCTTGCCTCTGGGAAGTCTCAGATCCACAAAGAGACTTTCTTGGATTTTGGGGTAGGTGATAACTTTATTGAAGAATTGTTGGTCTGTCAGCATGGCTTGCCCACAACCACCTTGGAGAACGCTATTACCACTCTTCAGATTATGGTGAGCCCCTCCTGGGTTGGCTCACCAAGATTACCTTGCCCCTCATTCTGAAGACAGGTCTTCTCCATATGGAGATCCTCACCTTCTATATACTTCCCAAGGCAGTCATGCCCATTATCTTGGAACTACCTTGGCTTCAGCAACATTGACCCTCTATAGACTGGGGAATGCTAGAGCTTGCCCAATGGGGCCTTCTGTGTGTGGAGACATGCCTATCCAAACACCATGGCTCTTGCCACTTCCATACCAGGTCTGCTTCCACAGTATGCCACATACTCTGACATTTTCAACAAAATATAATAACATAGTAACATAATAATGACAGAAGAAATGGACCAAATGGTCCATCCATTCTGCCCAGCAAGCTTCTTGTTGTAGTATCTGCCATACTGTGCAGGATACCCCCATGATTCCCTTAAGGATAGCAACTGCTGCACCGCACAGTTACCCCCAAACCTTTTGATAACCCATAACAAGCACAGATCATATGATTGGCCCATAGATCTTCTGTCAGGGAAGATGCCATCTTAAGGGTAGGTCTACTCTTTGTTGGCATCCTAGATTGCTGCTATGTTGCAGTATATCCAAGACAACTTGGAAAGGGGCTTCATCCAGCCTTCCTCATCTCCTGCTGGAGCAGGCGTCTTCTTTGTTGAGAAAAAGGACAGATCCCTTACACCTGTATAGATTACAGGGGCCTCAATGCCATCACCAAGAATAATTCTTATCTCTTGCCCCTTATCATGGAGCTCTTTGATTACATTTGAGGAGCATAGATCTTTACTAAGCTTGAACTCCTGAGGGCCTATAATCTCATACACATACAAGAAAGCAACAACTGGAAGATGACCTTAAATACAAGATATGGTCAGTATAAGAACCTTGTTATGCCATTTGGCTATGTAATGTCCCTGCAATCTTCCAACATATGGTCAACAAGATATTTCGGGCCCTTCTGTATTCCCATGTAGTAATGTACTTAATGATCTTCTCATCTTCTCATGATCTTTGGCTGAACATCAAGAGCACATCAAGCAAGTATTACAGAGGCTGTGATAATACCTCCTGTATGTAATGCATTCACAGATGCCTTGATGCTGCATTCCCATAGAGGAATCAAACACTTACAATCAGATTACTGCTATGTTCTTTCTATTGATTCAATTAATTATCACTGTCTTTAATTTGCTATCTCAGCATTTCTGAACCCTCTGTCTGTTTGTAGCCTTGTTCCACTTTTGAGAGTATTTCTTGTGTCCTTCGACGCAGCCCCACCACTGTAACAGGACAATGGGATATGTCAGTGGATGAATAGACATCTAGTGCCTATGTAGAGACATGTTATTAAATTATTGTGAAGTGATCACTCCAATTAATACCATGCAGCGCGCGCATGTTATAAAATCAGGAGTAGATTTGTTCGCGCCGGGTTGCGCGAACAAATCTACACCTGCGCACATGTTATAAAATCTGGCCCTTGGTGTTAGTGTAAAGCATATCAACAAATTAAAAATATTTTAAAAGTATATATATTAAGAAACAGAAAAAGAAGAGGAAAAAAGGAAGAGAAAGGACTGCTTATTACATGTCAGCAGGGTAGATATTGCGATGTATGATTCATGCTCTTTCTATCAAGCTATATAAATATAGCATTTGTACTCAGTTTAAATCCTTTAAAACAAAGGGTAAAAACAAAAATAAATAAGAAGTGAAAAAACAAACAAATTAAAAAAGTAAAAAATTTAAAAAATAAAATTTAAATAAACATAGTGAGGGCAAAGGCAATCGGTGCCATTTTGAATACCAGCAGCCAACAGCCCGAGTGCAGAAGATCATGCCAGGACCCCCACTGGACCACCAGGGACTTTTGGTAAGTCTTGGGGGGGTCAGGAGGGTGGGGGATTGTAGTTAATTAAATTTAAAGAGTTGGGATGGGGTTTTTTTGGGGAAACGAATATGTAACTAATGAACAGATCGGGGTCCCCTGAGAACGGATGCAACGGATTTGGCTCCCCACGAATACGAATACCGAATGGGACAAATCTGTCCCTGCTGCACATCCCTAATGAGTAGCAGCTGTTTTGACTTTTGTTTCAAACTTATGAAACAACCAGCCTTCGCGTATTTCCCTTCAGTGAAATTTTGTGCTAGCGTTGACTGTGGAAGGATGAAGGAGTCATAACTGGCAAAGCCTCTACTAGTCTGATATCCATTTGTGAGCTGACAGAGGAGGGTACCAAAGGCTTGAATTTTTCTGAAAAGTAGTTCCCATTTTGCAAAACAATAGAAATAACTTTCTATTTTTCTTGGGTTTTTTGGGGTTTTTTTTACAGGAGATGCTAGGAATTAGGGATGTGCTTCATTTTAGGCCCGCCACAGGAAATATCATCTGCCCACGGTTCAGGCCTTTGTGATTCTGTGGGGACCCGAATTTCAGTTAGTGCACGCTAACTCCCCATGAATGCACTAACTCCCGTTAGCGCTCACTAACCTGAAACCAAATTTTTTCCAAAATTTCGGAAAAAGTCTGTTCTGGTTTCAGGGTCCCCGAACCAGGACGAATTAGGAAATTTCGTTGAAATTTCATTGAAATTGCCTAATTAGTCCTTGACGATTGCACATCCCTACTAGATATGGCTGCAAACCATGGCTGCTAACTCACTTGTCTATGACACATACACCTGCAGAAATCCAATACAATGAGGCACATGTGAAAACCAGAACATTTAGTGAGTGCACATTCAAGGTTTTGAAAAGCAGATTCTGCTGCATGGACTGTTCAAGAGGTGTACTGCAGTATTCGCTGGAGAAAATGCTGAATATTGTGGTGGTTTGCTGCATATTGCACAATATTGCACTCCAGCAAGGCATCAATCAAGGCCTTTATCCTTACCTAGCACCAGAGCAAGAAATGCTTGTGCCTTCTGCAGTCAGAGACAGCATAGCAAGAGGGAATGAGGTCCATTGCAAGGTCATAATGGACTACTTTGGAGGTATGATCGTACACATGCTTGTGGTGGTAGGATGGATTGATCTTCTGGAGTCGAATGTGGGATTCTAACTCCAACAATTTTCTCTGCACAGATCAGCAGCAAGCCCATTGAAGATGAAAGTCTGAAGATTGCATTATTTCAAAAAATGTTCAAAGTGTAAATATGCCATTATGTTCATGGAAAGGAGACGGAGAGGCTAAGCCATATTGATAACTTCAATGTATGGCTCAAATCCTGATGTAAGTAACATAGTTTTGGATATATTGGGGGCTAGTGTATGGAACAGTAAAAAGCTCTTTGTCAAAGATAATTTATATCTGTATGTGGCAGGAAAAAGGATCCTAAGAGATAAATTCAAAATTATGTCATAAGGCATTTAAACTAGATGTCGGGGGTGGCAGAAGGAAATTAGAATGTCACCTCCCAAATTCAAATACAAAGGAAAAGGGTGAAGTGGGTAACAAAAGTCAACTAAAGTCACAAAAGGAGTCCAAGAAAAGCATTAACCTGAATGAGAAAAGCTGGAAAGCTATGAGCACAAAAGCTCGTAGTTTGGGCAATAAAATCCCAGATTTGCAAGCTCTAATGGTGGCGGCAGACTTGGACATTGTAGCTAGGGATGTGCAGAGCAAAAGTTTATGTCCATATGTCCAAAGGGGGTCCCATTTGCGGTCAATATGGACATAAAAAAAATTAAATGAGTTGGGTATATGTCCATATGTGCAAAAAAAAAATTTAAACCCCCTCCCCCTCCTTAATCCCCCCCCCCCCCAAGACTTACCACAACTCCCTGGTGATCGAGCGAGGAGTGAGGACGTCATTTCTGCAATCCTTGGCGAGAAGCATGTGACGTTGGCGGCACGTCGAGTGACGCCGGCGTCACGTGATTCCCGGCGAGTTCGCGCCGGAAGGCTCGTTCGGCCCAAAAAGAACTTTTGGCCAGCTTGGGGGGGTCAGGAGGCCCCCCCAAGCTGGCCAAAAGTTCTTTTTGGGCCGAACGAGCCTTCCGGCGCGAACTCGCCGGGAATCACGTGACGCCGGCGTCACTCGACGTGCCGCCGACGTCACATGCTTCTCGCCAAGGATTGCAGAAATGACGTCCTCACTCCTCGCTCGATCACCAGGGAGTTGTGGTAAGTCTTGGGGGGGGGATTAAGGAGGGTGAGGGGGTTTAAATTTTTTTTTTTGCACATATGGACATATACCCAACTCATTTAATTTTTTTTATGTCCATTCTCGCCAAGGATTGCAGAAATGGCGTCCTCACTCCTCGCTCGATCACCAGGGAGTTGTGGTAAGTCTGGGGGGGGGGATTAAGGAGGGTGAGGGGGTTTTAAATTTTATTTTGGCTCAACAATCGCGATTTCCCACATATCCAACATAGCTATGTTGGATATGTGGGAAATCCGATCGTATATGTCGAATCCTTTTTTTAAGTTAAAAAAAAATATGAGTAGCGTTTTACATATGCGGTCAATACGAATGCACATCCCTAATTGTTGCTGTCACAGAGATGTGGTTCACGGAATCTCATGATTGGGATACGGTCATACCGGGCTATAAGGATGAACAAGGAAGGACAGAGAGGACAGAAAAGGAGGAGGAATGTCTCTTTATGTCAAAAACAATATCCACTTCTAAATACCATCATATGAAAACCAAAGTTCTTTGCCATTGCCATTGTAGTCTTACAGTTAATGAGACCTCATATACTGTGGCGGGCTTTTCATACAATAGCCCTGTAAAGCCACTATGGAGGGTGTGTGGTGATTTAATGACTGTTCCACCGTCTTGATTTTATAATCATCGGTCTCTCGAAAGGTTTGTTTTTGTGACAACAACTTGTGTCAGTATTACAATTTAAAGGCAGTGAAAATCTGCACTTATCGTAGCGAGGTTTGCAGCTGGGATATAACGCTGGTGTTGGCCCGACACGGCTTGTGTTTCTGTAAACCTTCTTCAGGGGCCGCGCTATGCCAATGCTATAATGCAATGAAAAGAAATTATGAAAGACAAATAGGTAATGACATAGACAAAAACATTTGCTGCATGATACCTACGATTCCCGGTTCTGCCAACAGGTTCCGCTACTAGGCTGCAGCTATTCTCGGGCAGCAGGATCCGCCATCTTACCGCTGTTAGTTATGTACCTACCGCAATGGGCGGGATTGATAAGTAGTGACGTCAAAGATACTGATTTGAAACATTTGGAGCACTAAATGAGTGACTACCACTCAACAGAATCATTGAGACCTTTAAATTGTAATACTGACACAAGTTGTTGTCACAAAAACAAACTTTCCGAGAGACCGATGATTATAAAATCAAGACGGTGGAACAGTCATTAAATCACCGCACACCATCCATAGTGGCTTTACGGGGCTATTGTATGAAAAGCCCGCCACAGTATATGAGGTCTCATTAACTGTAAGACTACAATGGCAATGGCAAAGAACTTTGGTTTTCATATGATGGTATTTAGAAGTTTACATTAAGATTACATCATATTCAAACAGTTTTCTATTAGACGTGAAAAACAATATCCAAGCATCTGAGCTGCAAGGAAGATGGGGCAAAGAAGAAGCATTATGGGCCGTCCTAAAAAGAGGTGATGGGGCATCCATTTTTATTGGAGTGGTTTACAGGCCTCCAAATCATATGGAAGAACTTGACAGAGATCTGGTTGAAGACAGCCAAAAGATGGGAAAAAAGGGAGAAGTGGTGATTGTTGGAGATTTTATTCTTCTGGATGTAGACTGGAGAATCCCTTCTGTAGAATCTAACAGTAGTAGAGAGATAGTGGATGCCATGCAAGGGGTTCTGATCAAACAAATCACAATGGAACCCACAAGGGAGGGAGATATACTCGATTTAGTGCTCACTAATGGAGATAATGTCCCTAATGTAACGGTGGGTGCCCACCTCAGCACCAGTGATCATCAACTGTATGGTTTCATATCGTAAATAGGATACGGAGAAGTCACAAGAAGACCCGAGTTTTGCAGTTCAAAAACACGGACTTTGTTGAAATGGGGAAGTACTTGGAGGAAAAACTAGAAGGCTGGGAGAAAGTGAGAGATGTGGAACAACAGTGGGCCAAACTAAAAGGAGCAATTGCCAAGACAACTAATCTATATGTTAGAAAAGTAAAGAAAAGCAAGAGAAAAAAGGAGCCTTTCTGGTTCTCAAAGGAGGTGGCTGATAAAATAAAAGCTAAAAAAAACAGCATTTAAGAAATATAAAGGATCCCAAAGGGAGGATCACAAGGAAGAATATCTGGTGGAACTGAGGGAGACAAAGAAAGTAATCAAGAAAGCAAAAAGTCAAGTGGAAGAAAGGATTGCCAAAGAGGTAAAGCGAGGTAACAAAACATTTTTCAGATACATCAGGGAAAGGAGAAAAGTGAAATTGAAAGTTGAAAAGGATCAATATGTGGAGAGAGATGAAGAAATTGCAGAAATATTAAACAAATACTTCAGTTCGGTGTTCACTAAAGAGAACCCTGGAGAAGGACCGTCGATAGGTAACAAGAAACTGGAGGGGAGTGGAGTAGATGTAACTCTGTTTACAGAACAGAATGTATGGGAAGAGCTATGAAAACTGAAAGTGGACAAAGCCATGGGGCCTTATAAGGTTCATCTCAGGATACTGAGGGAGCTCAGAGATGTGCTAGCGGGTCCACTATGTGACTTGTTCAATAGATCCCTAGAAATGGGAGTGGTGCCAAGTGATTGGAGAAGAGCGGTGGTGGTCCTGCTTCACAAGAGTGGGAGCAGAGAGGAGGCTGGAACTACAGGCTGGTTAGCCTCACCTCGGTGGTGGGAAAAGTAATGGAGTCGCTGCTGAAAGAAAGAATAGTGAACTATCTACAGTCAGAAGAATTGCTGGACCAGAGGCAACATGGAATCACCAGGGGAAGATCCTGTCAGACAAATCTGATTGGGTGTCTAGGGAATTGGATCAAGGATCGAGGAAGAGCACTCAATGTCATCTAATTGGATTTCAGCAAAGCTTTTGATACGATCCCACACAGGAGGCTTGTGAATAAAATGAGAAGCTTAGGAGTGAATTCCAAGGTGATGGCCTGGATTTCAAACTGGTTGACGGACAGAAGACAATGTGTGATGGTAAATGGAACTTACTCTGAAGAGAGAGCTGTGTTAAGCGGAATGCTGCAAGGATTGGTGTTGGGACCGGTCCTGTTCAATATCTTTGTGAGCAACATTGTGGACAGGATAGAAGGTAAGTTTTGTTTTTTTGCAAATGATACTAAAATTTGCAACTGAGTGGACACGCCAGAAGGAGTGGAAAGAATGAGACGGGATTTAAGGAAGCTGGACAAGTGGTTGAAGATATGGCAGCTGAGATTCAATGCCAAGAAGTGCAGAGATATGCATATAGGGTGTGGAAATCTGAAAGAATTGTATTTGATGGGGGTGAAGGGCTGATGTGCATGGAGCAGGAGAGAGACCTTGGGGTGATAGTGTCTAATGATCTGAAGTCGATGAAAAAATGTGACATGGTGATAGCTAAAGCCTTTAGAATGCTGGGCTGCATAGAGAGAGGAATATCTAGTAAGAGAAAGGAAGTCAAGATCCACTTTGTACAAGACCTTGGTGAGGCCTCATCTGGGGTACTGGTTTCACTTCTGGAGACCGTATCTTCCAAGGGACAGAGACAGGATGGAGGTGGTCCAGAGAAGGGCGACCAAAAAGGTGGATGGTCTTCATAAAATGACTTATGAGGAGAGATTGAAGAACCTAAATATGTATACCCTGGAGGAAAGGAGGCAGAGGGGTGATATGATACAGACTTTCAGATACTTGAAAGGTTTTAATGATCCATGGTCAACAACAAACCTTTTCCAGTGGAAAAAAAAATCAGTAGAACTAGGGGTCACGATTTGAAACTCCAGGGAGGAAGACTCAGAACCAATGTCAGGAAGTATTTCTTCATGGAGAGGGTGGTGGGTGCCTGGAATGCCCTTCCAGAAGAAGTGGTAAAGACTAAAACTGTGAAGGATTTCACAGCGGCATAGGATAAACACTGTAGATCCATAAAGGTTAGAGGATGGGAATGAAGACCGTCATGGTTAAAAGGTGAGGTAAAAGAGGCTATTTTAGCCATAAAAACATCCTTCAAAAATTGGAAGAAGGATCCATCTGAAATAAATATGATAAAATATAAGCATTGTCAAGTTAAGTGTAAAACATTCATAAGACAGGCGAAGAGAGAATTTGAAATGAAGTTGGCCATACAGGCAAAAACTCATAATAAAAACTTTTTAAAATATATCCAAAGCAAACAACCTGTGAGGGAGTCGGTTGGACCATTAAATGACCAAGGGGTTAAAGGAGCTCTTAGGGAAGATAAGGCCATTGCAGAAAGACTAAATGAATTCTTTGCTTCCGTGTTTACTAATGAGGATTTTGGAGAGATACCAGTTCCGGAGATAGTTTTCAGGGGTGATGAGTCAGACGAACTGAATGAAATTGCTGTGAACCTGGAAGATGTAGTAGGCCAGATTGACAATCTAAAGAGTAGCAAATTACCTGGACCGGATGGTATGCATCCTAGGGTATTGAAGGAACTAAAAAATGAAACTTCTGATCTATTAGTTAAAATCTGTAACCTATCATTAAAATCATCCATTGTACCTTATGACTGGAGGGTGGCCAATGTAACCCCAATTTGAAAAACGGCTCCAAGGGTGATCCAGGTAACTATAGACCAGTGAGCCTGACTTCAGTGCTGGGAAAAATAGTGGAAACTATTCTAAAGATCAAAATCGTAGAGCATATAGAAAGAAATGGTTTAATGGAACACGGTCAACATGGATTTACCCAAGGGAAGTCTTGCCTAACAAATCTGCTTCATTTTTTTGAAGGAGTTAATAAACAGGTGGATAAAGGTGAACTGGTAGATGTATTGTATTTTGATTTTCAGAAGACGTTTGACAAAGTCCCTCATGAGAGGCTTCTAAGAAAACTAAAAAGTCATAGGATAGGAGGTGATGTACTTTCGTGGATTACAATGGTTAAAAGACAGGAAACAGAGAGTAGGATTAAATGGTCAATTTTCTCAGTGGATAAGGGTAAACAGTGGAGTGCCTCGGGGATCTGTACTTGGATCGGTGCTTTTCAATATATATATATATATATATATATATATATATATATATATATAAATGATCTGGAAATAATTAAATATGACGAGTGAGGTAATCAAATTTGCGATGATACAAAATTATTCAGAGTAGTTAAATCACAAGCGGATTGTGATACATTACAGCAGGACCTTGCAAGACTGGAAGATTGGGCATCCAAATGGCAGATGAAATTTAATGTGGACAAGTGCAAGGTGTTGCATATAGGGAAAAATAACCTTTGCTGTACTTTCACGATGTTAGGTTCCATATTAGGAGCTACCAACCAGGAAAAAGATCCAGGCATCATAGTGGATAATACTTTAAAATTGTCAGCTCAGTGTGCTGCAGCAGTCAAAAAAGCAAACAGAATGTTAGGAATTATTAAGAAGGGAATGGTTAATAAAACGGAAAATGTCATAATGCCTCTGTATCGCTCCATGGTGAGACCGCACCTTGAATACTGTGTTCAATTCTGGTTGCCGCATCTCAAAAAAGATATAGTTGCGATGGAGAAGGTACAGAGAAGGGCAACCAAAATGATAAAGGGGATAGAACAGCTCCCCTATGAGGAAAGGCTGAAGGGGTTAGGCCTGTTCAGCTTGGAGAAGAGACGGCTGAGGGGGGGTATGATAGAGGTCTTTAAGATCATGAGAGGTCTTGAACGAGTAGATGTGAATCAGTTATTTACACTTTCGAATAATAGAAAGACTAGGGGGCATTCCATGAAGTAAGCAAGTAGCACATTTAAGACTAATCGGAGAAAATTCTTTTTCACTCAACGCACAATAAAGCTCTGGAATTTGTTGCCGGAGGATGTGATTAGAGCAGTTAGTATAGCTGAGTTCAAAAAAGGTTTGGATAAGTTCTTGGAGGAGAAGTCCATTAACGGCTATTAATCAAGTTTACTTAGGGAATAGCCACTGCTATTAATTGCATCAATAGCATAGGATCTTCTTAGTGTTTGGGTAATTGCCAGGTTCTTGTGGCCTGGTTTGGCCTCTGTTGGAAACAGGATGCTGGGCTTGATGGACCCATGGTCTAACCCAGCATGGCAATTTCTTATGTTCTTAACTAGTCCCAACACCAATCCTTGTGGCACTCTGCTTAACACTGCTGTCTCTTTAGAGTAGGTTCCATTTGCTATAACACGCAGTCTTCTGTCCATCAAACAGTTTGTAATCTATGCCACCACTTTGGTACTCATTCCTAAGCTTCTCATTTTATTCCCAAGCCTCCTATGTGGAACCATATCAAAAGCTTTCCTGAAATCCAAGCAGATCACATCGAGCGCTCTTCCTCAAATGAGTTCTTTAGTCTCCCAATCAAAAAGATCAATCAGATTTGTTTGACAGGACCTTCCCCTAGTGAATCCAAGATGCCTTGGGTCCAGAAATCTTCCTGACTGCAGATAGTTCACTATCTTTTCCTTCAGCAGAATCTCCATGAATTTTCTCACCATCGAGGTGAGGCTAATCGGCCTTTAGTTTCCAGCTTCCTCTCCACTACCACTCTTGTAGAGCAGAACCACTACTGCTCTTCTCCAATCATTCAATACTACTCCTGTTTCCAGGGATCTATTGAACAGGTCTTGCAGCAGACCCACAAGCACATCTCTGAGCTCCTTTAGTATCCTGGGATGAACCTCATCGGGCCCCATAGCCTTGTCCACTTTCAGTTTTTCTAGCTCTTGCCATACATTCTCTTCTGTAAAAGGAGTTTCATCTATCTCATCTTCATCTAAGGTCTTGCCAGCCAGCAACGGTCATACTCCAGGTCTTCTTTAGTGAACATCGAACTGAAGAATTTGTTTAATAGTTCTAACTTCATATTTCTTCACCATTGCTCATTCTGATCAACTATGGTATAGATAAAGCTTAATGACTAGATGTCTATCTATCAGTATGCACTCAGTATTAACTAAAAAGCAGTTTGTAGTCATCTCCTGATCCACCGCACATAAAAGGTCTTTGGGACAGCTCTGGCAAGATTCCAGGAATGTCTGTTTTCCCTCATATAGCTAAAAAGATAGCTTTACTACTTCCTTTCTGCTGCTTTCCATGCTGGTGCTCAGAGGAATATATCAGTAGCATGGGAAAGCTTTCTGTACTATTTGTGGAGTGTTAGAAGGTATGCTGTCAGGAATAATACAGCTGCAGTTTTCTGAAGACAGGAAAGTAAAGTACATGCTACACTTTTTGTTGCATAGGCTGTATCCTAAAGGACATAAATGATGTTCTTTCTTGCGACTATCTGTTATGCCAATTTCCAGAACCTTCTATGCCAATTGCAGAGGTGACCTCTAGTGTGTGTGTGTGTGTGTGTGTGTGTGTGTGTGTGCTATATAGCTCTATAGGAAAGGCACCCTTACAAAGGAGGCTGTATTAACTGTATGAGTGTTAAAACAAAAGAAAGAAATGCCTAAAATATGTGTCCAAGTACATATAGGGCCCCCGGATTTCACCAAGTCAAATTGCTAAGGTTTTCTATCTCAAGGGATGTGTCCCTCAAGGCAGGGGCTGGGAACATGCTTATCCTCCATGGGGCGGGCTGGGATCATCTAAGAGTGACTGCATCCACTATCACAGTAACTGGGGTCCACAGTGAATCCCAAAGTGCAACCTGACAGTGTCCTGTGTCCCAGTGACAGAAACTAGAGATGTGCATTCGTTTATGACAAATTAGGCAATTTCAACGAAATTGCCTAATTCGTCGTGGTTTGGGCCGTGGTGCCGGCCATCCATTGCTCCTACCATGTGACAGGGGCCGACCAACGGCACTGATAGCCCCTGTCACATGGTAAGGGTAAAGGGCCATCGGCACCATTTTGATTAGTGGCAGACGACGGCCTGAGAGAGGGAGATCGCTCCTGGGATCCTGCTGGACCATCAGGAACTTTCAGTAAGCATTGGGGGGGGGGGGCAGGCAAGCCTTGGGGGGGTTGCAATTAATTAAATTTGAAGGGTTGGGTGGGTTTGGGTTTTTTTTGTTTTAATATGCCTTTTCTCCCCCCAAAAAATAATAAGGTACAAAAATTTAGATTGTAAGCCCTATGGGGATAGAGAAATAACTACAGTACCTGAATGTAAACCGATGTGATATCCCGATTGAGATCGAATGTCAGTATATAAAAAAATAAAAAAAAATAAATAAATAAGAAAACCACACGGAATTTCGTGGGTTTTCTTATCATTTTATCACCCCCCAAAACACGACAAAATCATCTCTATTTCCTATTTCGTCGCAAACAAATGCACATCCCTAGAAAGTATGTCCCTAGAACTCGTCCAGTATCCCTAGTAGGTCCCAGTCTGTCCCTGACACAATCTCTCCCACCCTCTGACCTGCTTCTGTGTTCACTCACCAAGGAGAACAGACCAGCAAAGGAAAACACTCGACAGAAAATCAAAATTTGCACTGCCTTGCTTAAATAGGAAGTAGCAAATGTGCACACGTCTATGTGTCTGAACACGCCTCGTCATAAGCGCGTATCCCTTATAAAATCTGTCATACGCGTGTATATATGAAGCCCACCCTCAACACTCCCCGTTTTTGTGCATGCATGACTACATACGTGCACAAATGGTGCCTTTAGAAAATAATATTCCCCTGCACCAGGCACACATGTGTGAGTTTTCACAGGATTTCAAGTGCACACACTTTTTAAAATTCACCCCATATGTGTTATATAAATGGGCATATACTGGTTTTGCTTGCATTACTTGAAAATATTTTTAGTTTAGGTTTTTGGTTTTTTTTTTAATCTACTCCAGCCTCTACTCCTTATTTCCTTGAAAAGCTTTAGCTGTGTTGGCATGTTACACATGGCCATGCCCATTCTAAATCACCCAGCTGAGAGGTGGCTTTAGGTAACCTCTCCCTCTAGTATAGATGTAAGTGGTAAGGAGTGGGAGGTTTACATTCCCCAGACAGGCACATATCAGAACCCCACCCCCACTCTGAGAGACATCACCTAAGCTCCAAGAGGTATCCCTGTGGTATAATCAGGAAACCCCCTGAGAGGCCCTCCTACAGAGTTTTATCAGGAAACCTCACAAGAGGCTTCCTCCCAGAGGACTGCAAAGAATCTGCCCTGATCTCTGATGATACATTTGGATCTGTAATTAGAGATTCTGTAGAAATGGTGGAAGTGCAGGAGATCTGGAATCATAGAGGATTTGTTTGCCATGAGAAGGGGGTCTAAGGCCACAAAAGATTTGGTAAGGGGGGATTGCAGAACAGGGAGGATCTACTTGGGATGAAAGAGAAGGGGAAGGTGTATTGTACCACTAGGAATCAAGGAGACTGAGGGAAACATGATTTTGCCACTAGGGATTAAGAGGTGAATCAAAAGGGGCGGGGGGGGGGGGGAGCATATCTGTACTATTGGGGACCAAGAGCAGAGAGGGTCCCTGTTTTTATCAAATGGAGGGATGAGAAAACCCTCATGCTGCACCTTTGCTTATTGCAGAATGATGGTAATGTATTAACATGCATTAAACTAGCCATGAATGCACATTATTGGTCAGTTTTTACATGGACATTATCTCATGTGAAACAGAGTGCTATAAAGCTGGGGATCTGCAAGAGATCATTT
Organism: Rhinatrema bivittatum; assembly: GCF_901001135.1. NCBI lineage: Eukaryota > Metazoa > Chordata > Amphibia > Gymnophiona > Rhinatrematidae > Rhinatrema > Rhinatrema bivittatum. Next base: position 177,979,316 of record NC_042615.1, read on the forward strand.
TGATGCATTATCATCAATCACACCATAACAACATTACTACTGCCAGCTATCACAGGGCACACCAAGGGCATAAATACCCCCATCCCATTCATACCAAACAGTAGGGATGTGAATCGTTTTTTGACGATTTAAAAAAATTGTCAGATATGTTTTAAATCGTCAAAAATCGTTGAGTCGCGATACAATAGAAATTCCACTGATTTATCGTGAAAAATTGTAAATTGGGGGGAGGGCGGGGAAAACCGGCACACCAAAACAACCCCTAAACCCACCCCGACCATATAAAACTAATCCCTTACCTTCCTCCACCCTCCTGAACCCCCCCAAAACTTTTTACGAGTACCTGGTGGTCCAGTGGGGGCGCGGGGACCGATCTCCCACTCTCAGTCCATCGGCGCCATTTTGGCTGCCACTCAAAAATGGCGCCGATGGCCCGATAAAAAAAAAACCCACCCGACCCTTTAAAAACGACCCCTTAGCTTCCCCCACCCTCTCGATCCCCCCCAAAACATTTTAAAATTACCTGGTGGTCTAATGATGGTCCTGGGAGCGATCTCCCGTTCTCAGGCCGTCGGCTGCCACTCATAAAGATGGCGCAGATGGCCCTTTGCCCTTACCATTTGACAGGGTATCCGTGCCATTGGCCAGCCCCTGTCACATGGTAGGAGCACTGGCTGGCCGGCGCCATCTTTTTTTTTTTTTAATTTTTTATTTATCAATTTTACATAATTCACAAAGAATAAACTTTGTTTGATAACATTTCCATGAGGTACAAGTAATTAGAAAATAAAAAGAAATAAAATTTACATACATCACATGAGTCTAATTACATCATTGATATAATCCTTCTCATACTTTGTATCCCATCGGATTTATATAAGTAAAGTTGAGAGAATGGGGGTGTATTTTCTACAATTTGAGAAGATTAGGACTAATACAGAAAAAAGGAGGAAAATAAGACGGTGAAAATTCTTGCACAAACATTAATTTTTCACCCAATAGTGGGAGGCGGTTGGCTTTTACTAACAAGGAATTCTCTCAAATGGTCCGGGTTGAAAAATACATAAACATTGCTAGAAATTTTAACTACACATCTACTCGGATATCGAAGATGAAAACTCGCTCCCAGTGCCAACACTTCCGCTCTCATCGATAGGAAAACTTTTCGTCGCAATTGAGTAGGCCGAGATAAATCAGGAAACATGCGGATCAGTTGACCTAAGTATAATTCTTTCATATTCTTAAAATAAGCTTTCATTATAAAGCTGAAATCCTGTTCCGAATATAATGAGATAAACAATACAGCTCTCTCTGTTATCTCTATTTCAGAGTTTTCCAAGTACTGGGTAAGATTAGATAAATCAGGCCTATTCCCCTCCCTTAAAGAAACATTACCAGTTCTTTGAGATAAAAAAACTGATTTTTTTAACAGGAGGTATCTGATCTATTGGGATTTTCAAGGCCTCTTGAAGATATTTCTTAAAAATCACAATCGATATTTCGCCAAAAACTTTAGGAAAATTCAGGAGTCTAATATTCAAGTGTTTAAGAAAATTCTTGACTACTTCTAAACATCTTGAAGAAGCCAAAGAGTCCCTCACTAGGCCTGTTGATGTGTCTTGTAACTTTTTCACTTCTATCTTTAGCGTCTCAGTTACATGCACTTGCTCTTGTTGCGCTTGCAAACTGTTCTTTAGACACCAAATCTAGTTTCTTCCCCAAACTTGCAATTTGAGAGGTTTGTTCCTTAATCAGTTTTGCCATACCTGCCATCATTCCCCATAGGGAATTCATCGAAACAACCTCCGGTTTGACAAATTCCTCTGTTTCTAGATCTTTTGATCCAAGTTCCTTAGCTGGGTCCCGTTCCTCTCCAACCTGAGAGATCTCACCTGCAACCGCTCCTTCCTCTGTTGGATCCAGGATGTTCAACAGCACGGAAGTTGGTGATTGCTCCGCTTCACCGCCGCTCCTCCCTGCCAGCATGAACGCCTCGACGAGTCTTCCACCCTCTGTTGGTGTTAGTGCAGGGGCGACAGGATTCGGTGAAGATGCGATTAGAGGTTGTTTTGGGTCTGGCGGGCTTAAGGTGATTTCCCCAGGCGATATTGTGGCTTCTCTCCCCGAAACGCCAATGGGGCTCTCCGTCGGTTTAGGTTGTGCAGTAACGGCGTACTGGGTGATCAAACGCTTCTCCACCACAAGATCAGGGTCCGCTGGGAATACCCTAATCTTGGCCTTGTGCTTGTGCGGCATAATAGTAGTCAGAAACCACTTAATCAGTGGAAAAAACTTTGTTTTTAGTAGAAACAGCAAGCGGGAGCTCGACAGGGACGCCGTCTAAATCGCCATCTTGGAAACGCCCCCACCCCCCGGCGCCATCTTTAAAGATGGCCACCGCCATTGTAAAAATGGGCGCCGCCATATTTAAAGATGGTCGGCGCCGTCTTTAAAGATGGCCGCCGCCATCTTTAAAGAAGGCTGCCGCCGTCGTAAAGATGGCCGCCGCCATCTTTAAAGATGGTGCTGGCCATCCAGTGCTCCTACCATGTGACAAGGGCTGGCCAATGGCACGGATACCCTGTCACATGGTAAGGGCAAAGGGCCATTGGTGCCATCTTTATGAGTGGCAGCTGACGGCCCGAGAATGGGAGATCGCTCCCGGGACCACCACTAGACCACCAGGTAATTTTAAAATGTTTTGGGGGGCTCGGGAGGGTGGGGGAAGCTAAGAGGTCGTTTTTAAAGGGTCGGGTGGTTTTTTTTTATCGGGCTATCGTCGCCATTTTTGAGTGGCAGCCAAAATGGCGCCAATGGCCCGAGAGCAGGAGATCGGTCCCCGTGCCCCCACTGGACCACCAGGTAATCGTAAAAAGTTTTAGGGGGTTCGGGAGGGTGGGGGAAGGTAAGGGATTAATTTTAAAGGGTCAAGCCTCACTAAAGGGTCGAGCCTCACCACAGATCAGATTTTTTACCCCCTTTAGGCGAACCCGATCGTTAAGATGATCGGGCACACGATTCACATCCCTACCAAACAGCAAAGTAAGGCTGTCTCAGGTCACCTGTACCCTCCATCTCCACATGACAGCCAGGCAAGCTATTTGGATGGTCTTTCCACCTCCTTATACTTATTAAAAGACCTTTTGCACTGGTCAAATCCCCCTCTCCCTTGCCTTCTGTCTTTCCTCAAGGAAAACCCAACAACTACCTAGACAGGTTTAAGATTTTGTACTATCTGCAGGTTAACATAAATTCTCTTTTTTTTTTACATTTTGTGTTAGCCCTATTTGAATATTGAGTTGCTTTGCATGCATTTGCATGCAATGCTGCACATAAATAATTTTCCTGTAAAAGTCTGTGCTAACTGTACATTAAGATGGTCAGACCAAGCCAACAGTTATACTTAGTGCTAGCATGCAATAGAATGTGTTAATGCACTTTAACATGTATTTATAGCTCATTAATACTGTGTAAGCATTAACACATTTTAAAACATTGCCTTCTAAAATGACAATTCATAGGAAAGAGGAAACAACTCCAAAAGTGCTTTTATTGTACAAATAATAGAAAATAAAAGGTTTGCAAAAATAAAAAAAGATGCCAGATAAATGAATAAAATTATACTTTGATCATCAAAAAATATTGCTGATGGTACATCCCTTTTCAAGAACCAGTGCTATTTTTCTCTGCTAATTTAATAGTGATAGCATTTCAAAAAATATATCTTTTCATTCCCTAACAGCTTTAATCTCGTATAGAACATGCACGCTATCTCTCTACTGTTCTGTGCATAGTTTCCCTGTCAATTACAATTTTACTCCCTGTCTCTGTATCACATTCATTCATTCATTTATCCATACCTGAGCTTTTCAGTTAGAGCTATATTTTCAGCATGGATGCAAACCCATAATCATATATCACTGTCTTGTCTATTCAAACATACTGCAAAATCTCATAAGCTTAAAATATGCCCAGGATTGTATGTATGTAAATCTCTGTTTATAATATTGTCTTTAAGTACAACCCACTGCAACCTTACAAAGCATGACTTACACATACCTTAAAGCCATAGCAACAGCCACAGCTGCAATACAAATTCCATGTAACCCTTTTTCATGAATTTGGTCTGTTTCCAAGGGCACACAAAACATTTTTTTCCTCACTAACCCTCTTCCCCTCTGGCTTGTCCACAAGGTGTGGGTTCTTTTTTGTGGGGGTGACGACAGACCTTCTTGGCCCAGGCAGGAGAGGTGACTTTTCCTTTCAGTGTGTGTATTACTGTTGCTCTCTTTTTCCTTCTGTGATACTGTGCTGCTGGGACAAACAGGCAAGATACAGATGGGGTGCTCAAAATAACTTTTCTAATTCCATAAATGTCCAATGAAGTGAATTACTGACCTTTTTAAAATCTGTGCCTTTGCTGAGGAAATTCACCTGGAACTTTATACATTTTTCCTTTACCTCAAACTCTGGGGTTTCAACTTGCTGTTCCTGGATTGAGTGGATAAGCTGTTCCAAAGTCACAGGGAATTCCTCTGTGTGAGGGGATCCTCAAATCCCAGAAAACATCCTACCTTAGCTCCAAGTGTTCAGATCTTTCTTCTCCTCAACCTGTGTCCTTTGTCCTGAAAGTGGAGATCCTGTGAGGGATCCCCCAGATCTTTTCCTTCTTTTCTCTCAGCCTCCTAATGCGAACATCCAGAGGGAAAGATCCAATGATAACCAAGGGAAACCAGACTCCTGAAGCTCTGAATCCAAGGTGAGGAAGGTGGCAAAAATCGCCTCACAAACAAAAAGCGAAAGACTTCCTAAAGTAAAAAAAATCTCCTCCGCCATGAATGCTGTCACTGAAACTCTACCCTTCACCTGGACCGGGGTTCACAGGTCTTCAGCTTTACATCAGCCGGATTAAGGGCTGACCTTCACCGAGACTGCTCCTGGGTTTCACACTAGACAAAAAAAAAAACAAAACTAAATACATGCATCTTCACAAACATCTCTCTATTCAAACTGAGGCAGCATTCTCAGGCAGCGCATGCAATGATTAGGAATCTTCTCTTAATAAAAAAACCCACCAACGGCTCGATACAGTAAGGCCGCGGTAAAAACAGTGCGGCAGTGTCAGGCGCACCCTTCCTCCCCGCACGCACAGTTCTCCTGACCTAACGCCTGATTCTCTCTTCTAATCGCATGCAAATGCATGCCGCGGCTGTGAAGCGTTAGGGAAGGGTTATGCCCGCGCAACCCATTTTACTGTATAGGCGCTGTAACAGCGCCTATACAGTAACCTGGGTGCGCTGGTACCTGTCATTTCAAATGACATTTCAAATGACAGGCACCAGGAAGTGTAAAAAAGTGTAAAAAGTGTAAAAAACAAAAAACCTGTGTGTTATATAAAAAATAAAAAAAATTTAAATACCTGTCGGAGGGCCGTGGGTCCAGGCGGCCGGTGGGCGGCGGGCAGCCATCAACGGCATCCGGTAGTCCCTTCTCCCGATTTCGCACGGGCATTCATCCAGGCAGAGGGAGCCGACGGCGAACGACCTCCGGCTCCCCCTGCCTGGATGAGCGCCAAAATCGCACGGGCGGGTCGGCAGCGGGGGGGCGGCAGCAGGATCCGGGAGCGGCGGGTAGGCAGCAGCGGGGTCCGGGGGCAGCGGCAGCAGGATCCAGGGGCGGCAGTGGCAGCGAGATCCGGGGGGCGAGTAGCGGCAGCGTGTTCGATCGGGCAGGTAGGTGGGAAAAAAAGATGGCCGCCTGCACGGGGGAAAGCTGCAATTGGCCGCTGAAGACGTGACGTCACACCCCGTGACGCCAAACGTCGTGACGTCACGTCTTCAGCGGCCAATTGCACGCTTTTCCCGTGCAGGCGGCCATCTTTTTTTTGCCACCTACCTGCCTGCCCGATCGAACACGCTGCCGCTACTCGATCCCCGGATCTCGCTGCCGCCCCTGGATCCTGCTACCGCTGCCCCCCCGGACCCCGCTGCTGCCTACCGCCGCTCCCGGATCCTGCTGCCGCCCCCCCCCCCCCCCCCCCCCCCCCGCTGCCGACCCGCCCGTGCGATTTTGGCGCTCATCCAGGCAGGGGAACCGGAGGTCGTTCGCCGTCGGCTCCCTCTGCCTGGATGAATGCCTGTGCGAAATCGGGAGGAAGGGAGAAGGGACTACCGGATGCCGCTGATGGCTGCCCGCCGCCCACCGGCCGCCTGGACCCACGGCCCTCCGACAGGTATTTAAAATTGTTTTATTTTTTTATATAACACACAGGTTTTTGTTTTTTACACTTTTTACACTTTTTACACTTACCGTAGCAGGCCCGAGCCTTGCTACTTTTTCGTTTGTTTTTTTTTTTGCTTCGGGAGGAGGGGACCGGACGGGGCTGCAGGGAGACCGGACGGGACCAGGGTGGGTAAGCAATGTTTTTACACTACACTACACTACACTAACTCCTACTAGGGGGAGGCGGTAAACTAGCAGGTTAAGGCCGCGGCAGAACAGCGGGTTACGGAGGAGATAATATCAGCGCCCGTTACAGTATCGCAGGGGAATAGCTAATTCCTTCATTATACAGCTTTTTCATTCATTTACATGCCGGGTGCGGAAAGGGTTTAGGAAGCGCTAAGGACGCGTGAAACTGGAGAGTGTATCGCTGGATGGCCTTACTCGTCTGTATTGTGCGCTCCCAGCACGTTACAGACGGGGAATCTTTAACTCAACGTTACTGTATCGACCTGCAAGTTAGGGGAGTGGGCCTAACTCACGGGCCGAAACAGTAAAGTGCGTTCCGGTGCCCGTGTTTGTCCGCGTGTTTTCGACGCGCTATTTTTACCCCTTATATAGAAGGGGTAATAACGCGTCGAAAACGCGCGGCCAACCCCCCCCCCCCCCCCCCCCCCCCCCGAAACTAATAGCACCCACAACATGCAAATGCATGTTGATGGGCCTATTAGTCATTCCCACGTGATACAGAAAGCAAAATGTGCAGCGAAGCCGCACATTCTACTTTCAGAAATTAACGCCTGCCAAAGGCAGGCACTGGGAAAGTGTACAGAAAAGCAAAAAAAACTGCTTTTCTGTACACCCTCCGACTTTATATCATAGTGATATTAAGTCGAAGGCCCCAAAAATAAAAAAAATCAAAAATTAAAAAAATTCAAAATCTGCCCGCAGCCTGCGCGTTCGAAGACAGATGCTCAGTTTTGCCGGCGTCCGTTTTCCAAACCCGTGGCTGTCAGCGGGTTCGAGAACTGACGCCGGGTAAAATTGAGCATCGGCTGTCAAACCCGCTGACAGCCGCCACTTCTGTCAAAAATGAGTCGCTGGGGACGCGCCTCCTCTTACTGCGGGCCCTCATTTGCATACGGGCCGATACTGAATCGCGCACCCAGGGCATTGGCCTGTGCGGACGTCAGGAAAGTGGGCGCTCGCTGGCTCTCCCACGCTTCTTTCTGTATCGGCCCGTCAGCAAGGGAATCCAAAACAGTTCTACCTTCTCCAAAAGAGCCAGCGGGCGCTCGCTTTCCCGACGTCCGCCCAGGCCAGTGTCCTGGGCGCGCGATTCAGTATCGGTCCGCATGCAAATGAGGGCCCGTGGTAAAAGGAGGCGTGTCCCTAGCGATTCCTTTTTGACAGAAGCGGCGACTGACTTATGATTATATGCCCCCACCACCCATGCAAAAACTAGACCATCACAGATATCCTCAGAGGGAGGTACTGCAATGAATGGTCTGTCCTTTCTAGCTGTTAACTAGCTTGTAAGGGAATTAGGGCCAACTACTGAACGACTAGGGGATCCCCACATCTTTATCTCAAAAACACCATGGTACACAAAATACCCCAGCTGGAATATGGTTATTCTGGTTTACAATTTATTTAGAAGGACAGGGTAGAAAGGAGGAGTGGAGTTATATACAAAATAATATTAAAGTAACAGGTAAAAAGAGATTAGAACTTCCATATATATTGGTGTGGTATAGACCTCCTTTTCAGGTAGAAGAAATGGATAGACATTTAATGGAGGATATATTCACAAAATTGTTATGAAAGGAGAAGTGCTATTGCTAGGTGATTTCAATCTGCTAGATGTTGATGGAAAAAGAAAACCCCTGATTACTTGGAGTTCATGAACTGAAGGAAAATGGGAAAAGACTCAGGAGTAATCTAAGCAAATCTTTCTTTACAGAAAGAGTGTTGGATGAATAGAATAGCCTTCCAGTGGAGGTGGTGGAGACAATATCATGTGAATTCAAGAAAGCATGGGATAAACACGGAGGGGTAGATTTTCTAACATACACACATGTGTCCATGTGCATGTGCTACCTGGCACACGCATATGGACACGCCAATTTTATTACATGCTCGCGCTGGCACAAGCAGGTTTTAAAATTGGTGGGCCGCACACACTCGCGCGCCGCATTTTGTAATCCTTGCATGTATGTACATGCGGTGCACGCAAGGGGGGGGTACAATTCTGCAAAATTCACTCGGCGATGCATCCCGGCCTTCCCCAGTTCCCTTCCAGTCTGCTTCCCTACCCCTTCCCCTAACCTCCCTACCCCTTCCCCTCTATCTCTCCACCCCCTATTCCTATCCTAGCTAACCCTGTTTTTGTTGTTTTACCTGTTGCTTCTCAACAGGAGCAGTAGCAAGTTGCGCGTGCCAGCACCCCGCAGGCCCGCACTTCCCCAGCATAGCGGCAATTGACCGCTGTACCGGCGCCTCCAGCCCCGCCCCTCCCTGCCCCCCTGGACTGCCCCTTTATCTGTGCCCTGCACTTCAGCACGTAACTGGGGTTACGCATGTGGCTGGGCCCTTTTGAAGATGCGTGTGACACAAGCAAAGCCCAGCCATGCCCGTAACCTCCGTTTTTTACGCGCGTGGCGGATTTAAAATTTGGCCGTGAGGTTCTTTAAATGTGTGGTAGGTAGTAATTGCTGTGGATGGGCAGACTAGATAGGATATACATTCATTTTCTCCCATTTGTCTGTTGAAGATAGGACAAGCACAGAGAATATCCTGTGCTTGTAACAATTGAAGATCTGGGTAGTTAGTGTGGATGGGCAGACGGCCGACGGCAGACTGCCGTCGGCCGTCGGCTGCCACTAATAAAAATGGCGCCGATGGCCCTTTACACTTACCTTGGAGGAGCACTGGACAACCCGGCCATCCAGTGCTCCTCCATGTGACAGGGGCCGGCCAATGGCATGGATACCCTGTCACATGGCAAGGGCAAATGGCCATCGGCGCCATTTTTATTAGTGGCAGCCGACAGTCCGAGGGCGGGAGATCGCTCCCGGGACAACCACTGGACCACCAGGTGATTTAAATGTTTTTTTTTGGGGGGGAAGCTAAGGGAGCTGTTTTGAAGTGTCAGGGTGGGTTTAGGGATTGTTTTTTGTGTGCCGTTTTCTCCACCCTCCCCCAAAATAAGAGAATCCCACAAACTATTTTGTGGGGTTTTCCTATCAGTTTCGGGGAGCCCCCGGTTTCTGACGACTTTGAAAATATTGTACGTTATTTTCAATCGTCAGAAATACGATTCACATCCCTACTTATACCTCTTATGAGAATAACACAACACTTATATCCATGAGTAGACACAAACTAAAACAAAGAATATATCGTATAAGAAGTTACACCAGAAATAAAAAATAACTAAGAAAATGTAATCCCTTAGGTGCTTGCTTGCTGTCTAAAGGATTGGGTTATGGCAGGATCTCTCAGAGTCCTTACCTCTTGGTCTGCTTCATTCTACACTGGATGGTAGGCTATTTTTTTTAAATTTCTTTTTCCTTAATTCCTTACTTTTTAAAAATTATTTTACATATTGTCTTAAAAATGTCTTTTAGAATAAGGAAGCAATATTTCTCTGTTGAATGCTGATCAACCACCCACTCAATATCAAGATGTGGCTTAATTTTGAGTAATGAGACAGCAATCTGTATATTACCGGCATTACCATGTTTCGCTCTCAAGATGTGGCTTAATTTTGAGTAATGAGACAGCAATCTGTATATTACCGGCATTACCATGTTTCGCTCTCAAAAATAGCTTATTTGGGGCATACCTAACATCAGAACATGGCTACTAAAATGCTGTGAGATGCCAGCAAAGACATTTGATATGATTTGAAGTAAACCCTGAAGCAGCTAATTTTGAGAGCAAAATATGGGCATATCAGCAATATACAGATAAGTACTGTATTGTTACTCAAATTAAGCTATATCTTAATATTGAGTGGATTGTGGATCAGTGTTCAACAGAGAAATATTGTTGCCTTATTCTAAAGGACATTGTTAGGACAACATGTAAAATTATTCAAAGAGAGAAATAAATTAAAGAAAAAGAAATTAAAGAAGAAATATAGAGTATCTGTTGAATAGGATTTTCTCCAATAATGACAGTAAAATGGCATACTCTCCAAATATTAAAGGAATGTGTATCACTTACTATATATTTAATTCACAGCAGTTTATTGTACACATCTATTACAAAATATTCAAGATATTTAAAATGCTAGTTACAAAAATATACAATAAAAATCAAAATGAGTTGGTGGTCAACACACTACCCTTATTGCACTATGTCTAATAACATGACCAATAACATTCAACTACATACTCATACACTTATTATCTTCATATTAAAATAAAAAAATCTTGTATACCAAACATTTTGTACAATAAATAGCTATATATACAAATTATAGCTGTATCGTGCCTAATTCCATTTCACAGTGTTGTTGATTTACTTTTGATTTACTCTATTATTATAGTCCCAACACCACACAATACCCGCTATATTTTACCTCAATAAGGCTTCCTCAGGGGACATTGCATTGAATCAATCAATAAATGCTGCATCACCTTCTAACATCTTGTGGGTAGTTAAAGGAAATGTTCAAATGACTTTTTCAATAATCTGTTGGTTCTCGATTCAACCCAATCAGAAAAGCATTTGTGTGTGTTTCAATAATCTGATGTTACTTGATGCAAAACAATATCGCTCACCATCTGACATTATATCTATGATTGAACAACAGTACGATAGACATTGTCTCTGCTCACTGACCCAACTTACAGTATTAAATATTGAAACTGTATTGTATTAAGTACCTGGAGGAAGAACTAGAAGGCTGTGAGAACATGAGAGATGTGGAACAACAGTGTGCCAAACTAAAAGGAGCAATAACCAAAGCAACTAATCTATATGTTAGAGAAGTAAAGAAAAGCAAGAGAAAAATGAAACCTATCTGGTTCTCCAAGGAGGTGGCTGACAAAATAAAGGCTAAAAGAACAGCATTCAAGAAATATAAAGGATCACAAAGGGAGGAGCACAAGGAAGAATATCTGGTGAAACTGAGGGAGGCAAAGAAAGTAATCAAGATGGCAAAAAGTCAAGCGGAAGAAAGGATTGCCAAAGAGGTAAAGCGAGTGGACAAAACATTTTCAGATACATCAGAGAAAGGAAAAAAGTTCATAGTGGTATAGTGAAATTGAAAGGTGAAAAGGATCAATATGTGGAGAGAGATGAAGAAATTGCAGAAATATTAAACAAATAGTTCAGTTCAGTGTTCACTAAAGAGAACCCTGGAGAAGGACCGTCACTAGGTAACAAGAAACTGGAGGGGAGTGGAGTAGATGTAACTCCGTTTACAGAACAGAATGTATGGGAAGAGCTACGAAAACTGAAAGTGGACAAAGCCATGGGGCCTTATAAGGTTCATCTCAGGATACTGAGGGAGCTCAGAGATGTGCTGGCGGGTCCACTATGTGACCTGTTCAATAGATCCCTAGAAATGGGAGTGGTGCTGATTGGAGAAGAGCAGTGGTGGTCCCGCTTCACAAGAGTGGGAGCAGAGAGGAGGCTGGAAACTACAGACCGGTTATCCTCACCTTGGTGGTATGAAAAGTAATGGAGTTGCTGCTGAAAGAAAGAATAGTGAACTATCTACAGTCAGAAGAATTGCTGGACCAGAGGCAGCATGGATTCACCAGGGGAAGGTCCTGTCAGACAAATCTGATTGAACCTTTTGATTGGGTGACTAAGGAATTAGGTTGAGGAAGAGCACTCAATGTCATCTACTGGGATTGCAGCAAAGCTTTTGATATGGTCCCGCACAGGAGGCTTGTGAATAAAATGAGAAGCTTAGGAGTGAGTGCCGAGGTGGTCGCCTGGATTGCAAACTGGTTGACAGACAGAAGACTGTGTGATGGTAAATGGAACTTACTCTGAAGAGAGAGTGGTGTTAAGTGGAGTGCAGCAAGGACTGGTGTTAGGACTGGTCCTATTCAATATCTTTCTGAGCAACATTAGGGAAGGGATAGAAGGTAAAGTTTGTCTATTTGTGGATGATACTAAGATCTGCAACAGAGTGCACATGCAGGAAGGAGTAGAGAGAATCTGGGGTGTGGTAATCCAAAAGAGCTGTAGGTCATGGGAAGGAAGGAAATTTCCCTCCCATGTTGTACTCAAAGCAAAAGGGCGACCTTGGGGTGATAATGGCTAGAGATCTGAAGACGGCGAAGCAATGTGACAAGGTGATATCTAAAGCCAGAAGAATGCTGGGATGCATAGAGAGAGGAATAACCAGTAAGAAAAAGGAGAAATAAAGCAGAGCTGCTTACCTGTAACAGCTGTTCTCACAGGACAGCAGGATGCTAGTCCTCACATATGGGTGACATCATCAGGATGGAGCACAACCATGGAACACTTTTATCAAAGTTTCTAGAACTTTGACTGGCACCTACTGGACATACCCAGCAATACACTGACCCTGCATCCAGCAGGGGTCCCCCTTCAGTCTCGTGTTATAGTAAAAGTACATGTGAAAAATAAAATAAGAAAATGTAAACAAACCCAACTCTGCGGGATGGCGGGTGGGTTTCGTGAGGACTAACATCCTGCTGTCCTGTGAGAACACCTGCTACAAGTAAGCAACTCTGCTTTCTCACAGGACAAGCAGGATGGTAGTCCTCACATATGGGTGAGTACTGAGCTGAGGATGCCCAAGCAAAGCACCAAATGCACCCAAAGACGTGCAACAGGCACAACAACAGGGGTGTAAATTTGGTTAGGAGGGCATCCTGAACCCTAACGGATCAGTGGAAGGATGTTGGGAAGTTAAACTGAAAACAAATTGCGTAGAATGGACTGGCCAAAGATGGAATCCTGTGTGCCAGCCTTATCTAAGAAATAATGGGCTGCGAAAGTATGGAGAGATCTCCAGGTAGCAGCCTTACAAATATCAGCAAGCGGCACCGAACGGAGGTGTGCTACTGATGTCACCATGGCCCTGACTGAGTGTGCGTTTACACGGTCTTGTAGCGGAATGCCTGCTTGCTGGTAGCAAAAAGAAATGCATTCCGCCAACCAGGAGGAGAGGGTCTGCTTTCCCACAGGATTTACCAATTTGGTTGTATCAAAAGAAACAAACAATTGGGTGGATTTCCTGTGGGCTGACATGCAGTCCAGTTAGAAGGTTAGAGCACGTTTGCAGTCCAAGGAATGCAGAGCCTGTTCTCCTGGGTTTGAATGGGGCCTGGGAAAAAAGGTAGGTAGGATAATAGATTAGTTAATATGAAATTCCAACATTACCTTCGGCAAGAATTTAGGGTGAGTGCGGAGCACTACCCTGTCATGCAGAATTTTAGTAAGTCTGGTAGGTAACTAATGCCTGTAATTCACTAACTCTGCGAGTGGACGTGATCGCAAGTAGAAAAACTACCTTTCAGGTGAGATAGCGGAGATCACAGGAGTGGAGAGGCTCAAACGGAGGTTTCATTAGCTGTCCCAAAACCACATTAACGTCCCAAGCAGGGGCAGGAGGGCGCAGTGGAGGTTTTAAATGGAGCAAGCCTCTCATAAAACGTGATACTAAGGGTTGTGTTGAAATGGAGACATTTCCTATACCCTTACGGTATGCAGACACTGCACTAATGTGCACCCTGATAGAGGAAGTTTTTAGGCCTAACTATGACAGGTGCCAGAGGTAGTCCAGAAACCTTGCAGTGGAACAAGTGAAGGGGTCTATGGACAAGGAAGTACACCAGATCGTAAACCTCTACCACTTAGAGCGATAAGACCTTCTCGTTGAGGGCTTTTGTGAAGCCACAAGGACTTGGGATACTGAATCTGAAAGGTTAAAAGGTTAGAGTATTAACCTTTCAACATCCAGGCTGTCAGAGATAGAGCCTGGAGGTTGGGGTGACTCAGGTACCCTTCCCTCTGAGTTATTAGAAGGGGATCCTTCCCTAGAGGAATGTGTCATCATACTGATAGGTCCTGGAGGATTGGAAACCAAACCTGGCATGGCCAGTGGGGAGCTATCAGAATCATTAATCCCTTGTCCTGACAGAGCTTCACGAGAGTCTTTGAAATGAGAAGAAGTGGAGGGTATGCATAAAGGAGACCGCTGGCCTAGGAAAGGGTGAAGGCATCTCTTGGTTGCAAGTGGTAACTGCGAATGAGAGAGCAGAAGTTGTTGACTTTATGGTTGTGGACCAACGCAAAGAGGTCTATTCAAGGGTAACCCCAACATTCGAATATCGTGTCCGCTACTGTAGGGTTGAGAGACCTCTCATGCGGATGAAAAGTGTGACTCAGCTTGTCTGCCAACACATTGTCCACTCCCGGCAAGTAGGATGATTTGAGGCACATTGAGCGGGAAAGGGCCCATGCCCATATCTGTGCAGCTTCCTGACACAGGATGTAGGAGCCCGTTCCCCCTTGTTTGTTGATGTACCACATCGCAACCTGATTGTCAGTTTGAATCAGGATGGCTTTGTTTGATAGGCAATCCTGAAAGGCCTTGAGGGCATACCTGATCGCCCGTAGCTCCAGGAAATTTATCTGGTGTTTGGCTTCCTCTGGAGACCAGGTTCCCTGAGTTTGCAGGTTGCCTACATGTGCACCCCACCTGAGGTTGAATGCGTCTGTTGTTAAGATAATTTGAGGATCTGGAGCCTGAAATGAAAGGTCTTGAATGAGATTGGAGTGGTGCATCTACCAGGCTAGTGACAGACGGAGCTGTTTGGTAACCTGGATAATGCTGGACATTGGCTGACAAGCTTGAATCCACTGGCCTTTTAAGGTCCACTGCATTACTCTTATGGCTAGGCGAGCCATCGGAGTGACATGCACCGAGGACGCCATGTGACCCAACAGTATGAGGAAGTGACAAGCAGTTAAAAATACTCGAGTCTGTAGTTGATGCGCCAGAGATGTTATGGTGAAAGCGCGATCCTGGGGAAGGAAGGCTTTCACCTGTATAGTGTTTAGGTCAGCCCCTATAAAGGATAGAGTTTGGGAAAGAACTATCTTGGATTTGGGATAGTTGATTAGAAACCCTAAGGAGATCTGGGTGTTGATAATGAGACGCAGAAAGGTTAATGCGCACTGCTGAGTCGGAGCCCTTATCAACCAACTCGACCTGGAAATTCCATTCAAACTCTACTCCTCTAACAGACCAACCAGAGATACTCTCAAAGGCACTCTGAAATACCCTCCTACTAAAGCCTCACGCCTCTCGATGACAAAGGACAGAGCTTTTTCAATAGCTGGCCCATCTATTTGGAATAGCATCCCATCAAGCCTCAGAGTAGAGCCTTGCCTGTTAACTTTTAGAAAACGACTTAAAACCTGGCTATTTCACCAAGCCTTCGCCGACCCACCAGACAATCACTAGTTGTCCTTCATGCTTACCCGTCACGGTGTTTATTCTCACGAATGGACTCTGACTCTTCCAGATTAAAGCACCATTAAGCTTTAACCCGTACGCACTATGGTATCACCTTGTATCACCTTGTATTTATTTATTTCCTGCCTCGTCTTCCTTCTAGCTTCCTGCAAGCTTCCAAGTTCTCTTACCCTGTTGATTGTAACTTTGACTCATTCCTACCTATTGTTCACCTTTCGTTTACTTGAATTGCTACCCCAGTTATATTCTTGTTTATTGTAAACCGATCTGATATGGTTATTTACTATGAAGGTCGGTATATAAAACTGTTAAATAAATAAAATAAATAACCAATTATCGAGATAAGGGTAGACATGTACACCCTGATTCCTGAGGAATGCTGCGACCACCACCAGGCACTTGGTGAATACTCATGGAGCAGACGCCAGGCCGAATGGTAGTACACGGTACTGGAAATGATGAGGGCGACCAGGAATCTCAGAGATGAGATGGGATGGAGTAATTGAGGCGTGTGTGTAAGCATCTTGGAGATCTAGAGAACATAGCCAATCTCCTCTTTCCAGAAGAGGTAGTAGAGAGCCTAAGGTTACCAGTTTGAATTTTTCTCTGTGCAAAAATTTGTTTAGTGCGCGGAGCTCCAGTATCAAGCATACGCCACCTGACTTTTTTGGTATTAGAAAATACCAGGAATACAACCCCTTCCCCTGCTGGAGGAGGGGCACTGGTTCTATTGCTCGGGATTTGAGGAGGGATGAGACCTCCTGTTCAAGCAAGGGAGAGTGGTCGGAAATTCCTCATGTCAGCCGAGGTGGAGAGTCCACTGGAACAGTCAGGAATTTAGATGGTAACCCTGAGTGACAACTGCAAGTACCCACTGGTCTGTGGTGACTGTATGCCAAGCGCTGTTGAAGTGGCAGAGCAGACCACCGACTGATATGGATGGAAGAGGAGGTTGGCTTACACTCTCTAGGAAGGAGTCAAAACCCTGACGCTGGTCTAGGCTGAGAAGCTGGCTGAGACTTTTGAGGCTGAATCTGCCTGGATTGACCTTTTTGGTAAGGTCTGGAAGGGCATCCTCTAGAAGCCGGAGGATAAAATTTCCTTTGCTTTTAGGTTGGCCGCTTTGAGTCACGTCTGAAAGTTCTCTTAGGGGCGGAAGGGAACTCAGACGGCCCAGAAGAAAGTTGACGCAGCGTTTCATGGTGGTCCTTCAACCGCGCCACAGTCTCTCTGATATTTTCTCCCAAAGAGATTATCGCCCACATAGGGTAGATCTGCTAAACTGTCTTGGACTTCTGGTCTTAAGTCCGAGGATTTGAGCCAGCCCCATCTTCTTGCACTAATCCCCACTACAGACACTCTAGAGGCAATGTCAAAGATATCATATGCAGCGTGGACCTCATGCTTTCCAGCATTTAGACCTTTCTGAACCAGAGTATGAAGTTGAGTCTGGAATTGCTCTGGTAAAGAATCAGAGAAGTCCTGGATTGGGACCTTTTAAAAAGATCCCTGTTATTCTGGGTCATGTATAACTAGTAAGATGCAATGCAAGATATGAGCATTGAGCCATGGAAGACATGCCTGTCAAAAGCATCCAGGGATTTTTGTTCCTTCCCTGGAGGAATAGAGGAATGAGGTTTTGAACATCGTGCCTTCTTCTGGGCTGATTCAATGACCACAGAGTGATGATCCAACTGTGACTGTGGCATCTGTCTTGCGGTTGACAGGTGGGACTGAACATGGGTATTCCCAGTTTCTCTTCAGGAGATCAAGCAGGATTTCATGGATAGGTATAGACATGATTTCCTTAGGAGCATCAAGAAACTGGAGTACTTCCAGCATCTTGTGCCTAGAGACTTCTTCTGTCTGAATTTGAAAGGGAATGGTTTCAGACATTTCCTTGATGAAATTAATAAAAGACAGATCTTCTGGTGGAGAGCGTCGTCTTTCATCTTGGGGAGAGGGCTCTGATGGTAGATCATCTGTATCCTGGGACGAATCATTGGTCCAAAGATTATAGCGCTGATCTCCAGCATCTAGTGGGTCTCCAGCAGGGAGAAATGGTGCTAATCCTGAAGGTCACAAAAAAGAACTGAAACAATTTCCACAAACACCAAACTAAACTTAAAAAAGAAATGTTATGTCAAAAATCTTATATTGGATTACCGCTTCCCAAAATTTCATTATTTTAAGTGTATAGCCGCATCATCAAGCCTGACAGCGTGTTCTCTATGACTTCAAAAGAGAGCCGCCCGGACCTCTAATCATCTGCGGCAATCAGTAATATTCTTTTTTTCTCTCTTTTTCAATTTTTCAATTTTTTTCAATTTTATATTTTGTTCAATCTTCAATTCAATAGCACTACTTTTCTGAAAGTTTTTATGATTTAAACAAAGCTCAACTTACGGCCGAAGTTTCGCAGCACCTGCTGCTTCATCAGGAGCTGTAGTGCAATCGCAGAATTCTTTTCAGAAATGATCAATCTTTCTTTGTCAGATAAATTCCTCATAGCTGGACGAACACGGTCTCAAAACATCTTTAAACAAGAAGAACAGAGGTCCTGAAGGACCAGGCCTAGGCATCGATGGAGGCACCGATGGCATCGATGGAGGAACCAACGGCATCGATGGAGGCACCGAAGGGACCAGTGACATCGATGGATGAGTCGGTGGTAAGATCCCAGATGGTGGAATGGGTATTGGTGTTTCCTCATCATCCGATGATAATGGAATCAGTGTAGAAGGCACTGGACCCACCAGTGCTCTTGGTTCCATCGGAGGCAGGGCACCAATCAATGCATCCAGTCTACCCAGTAGTGGTGCGAGCTCTACAGGAATCAGATTGGTGACCGGCTCGGGGACCGCTACCGGCGTCGATGGAGGTTGGAAGCCCTGAAGTGCTTTACCAATGGCCTCTTGGATCATCCGATCCAATTCCTCACAGAAGCCTGGGGCGTGTAACCCCGGCATTGGAGTAGGAGACAGCACTGGCGTAGCCGGAGGCTCCACCGGTGAAGGTGGAATCGCGGATCCCAGCACCACTGAAGGTGGGGAACGCCTCAGTGACCCGGTCACAGAAGAGGATGGGGCCTTTTCTGGATGGGGTTTCTTTGTCGATGCCGAGGACTTGCCTGGCTCGACGGACTGAGCCTTCTGATGATGGTGTCGACAATTTTTGCAATGTTCTCCTCGGTCCTTGAGGAGGCAAGGAGGCAATCGACAGTTTTGGAATTGTCGATGCCGGTCGATCAGCAGCAGTGTCTCGGTGCTGGCAAGAAGTTGATGGTACCGGCTTGGACGACGTCGAAGCTATCAATGGAGTTGGGGTTTTAACTGAAATAGAAAGTCCATTTTCTCTAAACAAGCCTTACAGCCCTTCGGTGTCATTTGGGCACATTTGGTTCAGGTTAAGACATCGTGGTCAGACCCCAAACACATAACATAGACCCTGTGTGGGTCAGTGATGGACATCATTCGAGTACAGTTGGGGCACCGACGAAAACCCGATGCCAAGGCTCCGACAAATATTTAGCCGTGGGGCGGTTGATGGCCGGTAGACCCCGAAGGGATAAATCAATGGGAATCAACTGCAACAAGGGTAAATCTTACCTTTCATCCGCGGAGTATAGATATCGATAGGGGGACCCCTATGGGGTAGAATTTTTTTTTGAAAATTTTGAAAGAAGTTCCGTGAGGAAAATTCCTGTCAGGAATCTGAAGAGCTCCTTAACCCGCGTGGCTACTGCTACTGGGAAGAAAGAAGACTGAAGGGGGACCCCTGCTGAATGCAGAGTCAGTGCATTGCTGGGCATGCCCAGTAGGTGACAGTCAAAGTTCTAGAAACTTTGACAAAAGTGTTCTGTGATTGGGCTCCATCCTGATGATGTCACCCATATGTGAAGACTACCATCCTGCTTGTCCTGTGAGAAACCCCTTGTGCAGGTCCTTGATGAGGCCTCACCTGGAGTATTGTGTTCAGTTCTGGAGACCATATCTCAAAAGAAACAGAGACAAGATGGAGGCGGCCCAGAGAAGGGTGACAAAAATGGTGGGGAGTCTTCATCAAATGACTTATGAAGAGAGGTTGAAGGTCCTAAATCTGTATACCTTGGAGGAGAGGAGGTGTAGAGGAGATATGATACAGACCTTCAGATACCTGAAAGGTTTTAATGATGCATGATTGACAAACCTTTTTGATCGGAAAGCTTTCAATGAAATTCCAGGGAGGACGACTCAGAACCAACATCAGGAAATATTTCTTCTTGGAGAGAGTGATGGGGGCATAGAATGCCCTTCGAGGGGAGGTAGTAAAGACAAAAACAGTGAACGATTTCAAAGGGGCATGGGATAAACACTGTGGATCCCTTAAGGCTAGAGAATGGAAATGAAGAAAAGAGCACATAGGGGTAACTTCCTGGTATGGCGGTTACTACTCTAAACCAATAATCCTTCATACTGTTGATGCAACTCCATTATTGATTTCTGCTTTAATGGCAGGGGGAAAAGAAGAAAAGGAGAATTAGATTCAGACAGCATCCAACAAGGACATTGATTTTTATGGTCTGAGAAAACAAGTAACTTGCTGATGCAGCTGTTACTACCCTTCCCCAATAAGCCTGATACTTTTGATGGAACTCCAACATTGCTCTCAGCTTTAATTGCAAGAGGTAATGAGGAATTGGACTCAAACAGCCAACAACAAGTGCCTTGACTTAGACAGTTTGGGAAAGTAAGGATGGGGTGACCTGTATGTATGGCACAGCAGATGGCACAATAGGCTTGCTGGGCAGACTGGATGGACCATTTGGTCATTTTCTGCCATCATATTCTATATTTCTATATTTCAAAGCTCTGGAACTCATTGCCAGAGGATGTGGTGAAAGCTGTTAGTATACCTGCATTTATAAAAGGTTTGGCAAGTTCCTGGAGGAAAAGTCCATTAACAATTATTAAGGGAGAGTTGCAGAAATCAACTGCTTATTCTGTGGGAGAAACAGCTTGGAATTGATCTACTCCTTGGGATCCTGCCAGATAATTGTGACCTGGCTTGGCCACTGTTGGAAACTGGCTTGATGGACCCTTGGTGTGACACAGTATGACCAGCCTTATGTTTTTATGCTCTTAGTAATTTTCAAAGGTGCACTTAACGTGAGTAAAACCTATTGACAATTCAGTAGCATATATTGTAGTAATTTTTAAAAGCCCACTTAAATGGGTAAAATGCATTTACACACGTAAAACCAGTTTTACGTGTGTAAATGCTTTTGAAAATTATGCCCTGTATTTCTACATAGTTTGAGCTAAATTTATAAAGAACATAGTATTAAACCTGATACAATACAGTGGAGATAATAAAGTAGTGATATAAGATTATATAACCAAATCTTCTGAAATGGAAATCATGGGGCCGATTCAAAGATTGCTAATTTCAGCTTACATAATTAAAAAATGTTCTATTGATTGTACCATTCCATGAATGCTGTCACCCACTAATGTTAGGCACATGCTAATGAGCATAAGATGCAAATAAAGGCATAATGAACATTCATAATTTAGCAATCTATTCACTAAGCCACACACAAATTATCAATCATATACTAACACCTGAAATGTATCACCCACTCTGGACTATGTATTGGGCACCAATTGCACTCACTATAAAAGCCACTGCATGGGCAGAGTCAATTTGTTGATAAGATTGGAAGGTTTTTGGTTGCTGAAGCAAGAAATTTAGCAGGAAGCAAAGAGAAGACAAGGCAGACAGGAGAGGAGTAGGAGAAAGAGAAGTAAAGGGTGGAGAGAGAGGCAGAAAGGAGCAGAAGAATGATAAGGGGAAGAGAAAGAGGGGAATAATGAGAGACAGGAGAGGGGGAAAAAGAAAGAGGCAATGAGAAGACCAACAAGGAAGCTGAAATGTCATGCTCAGGACAAAATTTTTCTGGCAACATTGTCTCTCTCTCCCCTCTATAATGACATTCCTAGCTGTATATCTTGCACTGACCCTTTTTAACTCTTAAGATCATCGTGAGTTAGAAGGAGCTAAGAGTCAAACCTGGATAGTAAGGATGAAAGGCCAATACTAGGTTGGGAGAATGAAGGGAGTAAATGGCAGGTGGGTTGATCCCCGGATTATAGTGATCTACCACGCAGCAGGTGACTGGATCTCAAGTCCAGCGGATAATTGGAAGATAGATGCCAAAGAGAAAGAAAGGATAGGAAACCTTACTAACTTTTAAAGCTGAAGAGTACATTTCCTGCTACAATGCACTATGAGATTTTAGCATATTGACAAATTTTGGAAATAGTGAGTAGCATATAAATGTGATTTCAGCATGCACAATAACAGAATTAAGTGCCTTCATGCTAATGTTTTTGTTTCACTGTGAATTTTAGTGAATAGACTCCTTAGTAAATAGTAGGGATGTGCAGACAAAAGGTTTATGTTCATAAGTCCATAAGTCGAAAAGGGGGGTCAATTTCGGTCAATATGGACATATGGAGAATTCCATAAGTTGAGTCTATGTCCATACGTGCACCGGTTCCCTAAATAAAAATTTAAACCCCTCACCCTCCTTAATCCCCCCCCAAGATTTACCAAAATTCCCTGGTGGTCCAGTGGGGAGTCATGAAGCCATTCCTCTATTCCTTTGCGAGGAGCACGTGACGTCCGCTTCACGTCGGAGTGACGCGAGCGTCATGTGGTCCACCGCGGTTCCGCTCCTGGACCCCTCATTGGACACAAACGGAACTTTTGGCCAGCTTGGGGGGGCCTCCTGACCTCCCCAAGCTGGCCAAAAGTTCCGTTTGTGTCCAACGAGGGGTCCGGGAGTGGAACCAGCTTGGGGGGGTCAGGAGCACGTGACGGCCGTGTCACGAGTGACGCGGCCATCACGTGGTCCACCGCGGTTCCGCCCCCTAAGCTGGCCAAAAGTTCCGTTTGTGTCCAACGAGGGGTCCGGGAGCGGAACCGCGGTGGACCACGTGACGGCCGCGTCACTCCGACGTGACGCGGACGTCACGTGCTCCTCGCAAAGGAATAGAGGAATGGCTTCCTGACTCCCCGCTGGACCACCAGGGAATTTTGGTAAGTCTTGGGGGGGATTAAGGAGGGTGAGGGGTTTAAATTTTTATTTAGGATCAACGATCGCGATTTCCAACGTATTCAACATAGCTATGTTGAATAAGTTGGAAATCCGATCGTTTTCGCCTCATCACTTTTTAAGTTAAAAAAAAAAAAATTAGTGTTTTACATATAAGTTCAAAACGAATGCACACCCCTCGTAAATAGCAGTGAAATCAAGTCATTATAGAGAGACATCCAACAGCAAGGGATTGCCTGGCCTTGTCCTTAATTAATCAAATTCATTTTAAGTAGATAATTATGGTATTCTACATTCCATAAAAAAGATCACTATAAACTGATATCTACAGATCCACATGCTGTAACAGCAGATAAGCTTATCTGCACCAAATTTATTTCTTAAAGTAATCATATGTTGTGGACATTATCGGCCAGATTTTAAATGCCCTGCGCGCGCCGGCGCACCTATTTTGCATAGGCCTCCGGTGCGCTCAGAGCCCCGGGGCTTTCTAAAAGGGGCATGTCGGGGGAGTTTCGGGGGCGTGTCCTAAAATGACATGGCATTTCGGGGGCATGACGCGGTGTTGCGGGGGCGGGCCCGGGGGCATGGCGCTGGCCCGGGGGCGTGGTCGAGGCCTCCAGACCAGCCCCCGGGCCGGGTGATGGCACGCCAGCAGCCCGCTGGCGCGCACAGATTTACGTCTGCTTTTAGCAGGCATAAATCGTGCAACAAAGGTAAGGGGGGGGGGGGTTTAGATAGGGCCGGGGGGGTGCATTAGGTAGGGGAAGGGAGGGGAAGGTGGGGGGAGGGCGAAGGAAAGTTCCCTCCGAGGCAGCTCCGAAATCGGAGCTGCCTCAGAGGGAACAGGCAGCGCACGCTGGGCTCGGCGCACGCAGGTTGCGCGCGCCGACCCCGGATTTTATAAGATACGCGCGGCTACGCGTGCTCGCGCAAAATTATAAAATCTACCCTTTTGTGCATAAGATGGAGTTTGATGATGATATGTGCCAGATAACATAAAATTTATGGTGACTTTATAAGAGAATACATCTCTTATGCTTTGAAGATTTATATTATTAGAACTATGGTCACCAAGTATAGTGCGAGTGGAAGGGTATCCAGCCACCCTAGCTAGTGATGTCATCATGTGATATCCTCTTTCTCTCTCTCTCTCACACTCAAATCATACACAACAAAAAACACCAGCTCCTCAAACAAATATATACCCAAAATGGAAAACACCTTTTGCTCTATGCCTCATCTGCACCACTTCTCATCTTGTCTATCCTTTTAAAACTGCCTCCCCTACTGGCTATTCTGCTTCCCCACCCATTTCTGTCACCCACCTAATGCTTCTTCCGGCCCTGACCATGTATATACTCAAAAGAGGTAAATTTCAAAGGAGTTACACATGTAAATGTAACATACTGTAGAGGCAATTATCAAAAGTCTGCAGTGCACAAATGCCCAGATTTTAAAAGGGCTGCATGGAAAATTTGGAGATTATGCTCATACTCATGGCCAGACCCTACACGTACCACGCACATTTTCCAAATGGTACAGCCACACACGTAGCTCCCGACAGACGCCGAACTGCTGGAACGGACTGGGAGGCAACTGGGGAAGCCCTACTCGCATCGCCGTGGATTGCTTTTTAAAATTCCCTCCCTCCCCCAATGACACACGCGTGTTATAAAATCAACACATCCATGTGCATGCGCCTTGAACCGTGCGCACATGAACACGCGTGCACTCCTTTTAAAATCTACCCTTAAAGTATGTAATTTTCAAGGGAGTTATACATGTCAATGCAACATACTATTGTAGGAATTTTTAAAAGCCCATTTTTGTGTTTAAAGGTGAATTTTAAAAATGATGCATGTGCATAAAATAGCAGAAGTGTGAGCAAGTAGCGCTTATTCGCTCTACTACTATTTTATAAACCTCACACATACACTTGTAAGTACCAGTGCGCGAATAACTTTTCTTGTGTCAAAATGGGGCAGAATAGGGGTGTGTCAGGGGCATTCTGGGGCAGGGCCAACATTTATACACATAAATCTTGATTTTATAACCTGCAAACGCAACACATGTAGAGCTGTTACCTGCACATATTTACTTCTGTTCTTTATCAGGTATAAGTCAGAAGAAAACACTTTATAGCCAAAAACTGACTGGATGAGGGGGTCTGAATAAACTGTGATAATGTGGGCACACTTGTGCAGATAAAAAAATCTAGCACGTGTGCTCATGCCCCCGCATGTGCATCTATGGGCACGTGCATGCTTATTTTAAAGATACCGCCTCTAAGTGCACTTATGCATGTACAACTTATTGATAATTCAGTTACATATATTGTAGCAATTTTAAAAAGTGCACTTATATGAATAAAGTACATTTACACATGTAAAACCCAGTTTTAAGCATGTAAATCATTTTGAAAATTACCACTTCTGTGATCTCTTTCGTGGTATAAGAAGAGTTATTTTTACTTTAGTGGGTGGTCATTGGATTAGTATGCTATATTCCATACCAGCACATTTATATATTTATAGAAATTTATAGCCCGCCATAATTTCCAAACTCTTGTTCATGGTAGATAATCAATGTAAAATAGCAACAGAATTAAAACATACTAATATAGGGCCTCATTTTCTAAAGTATTGCAGGCCTGCGGTACTTTAGAAAAATGCGGTAATGAGGGGCGGGGGCCGAAATGGGGAGTGGTCCTGCACTAGCCGGCAGCGATCGCACCTCCATGGTACGATTGCTGCCGGCGTCGCGCGAAATAGGCAGCGAAAAGGCTCCTTACCTTTTCGCTGTCTGCACCTTCTTCGCAGGGTCGGCCCTGGTGATGCCCCGACTCCTCCTCTTCTGGGGCCGACTCTGCCCCGATGACACTAGTGCACATTTGCGCTGATAGCGCAAGTGTGCGCTAGCATTAGAAAATGAGGCACATAGTGCTTCTATTATGTTAAGCATTCAGGGAATATACAGCTTCTGGTTGTTAACTGAAGCCGAATCATACATGGATACAACAGACAAGAACTGCAAATATATCCCAGGATCTGATCCTCATGTGTCATAGCCTAATTTACCCACTAAAATGACATCAGAACAAATTTATTTCACTTTGTTTAATATAAAAAATGACAGTTTTCATTCCATGCTATCTTATAGGCTATTTTTATTTAGTTTAGCATTTTAATCCTTGATATAGGCCTTGTCCTAGATGTATGAAATTTATGTATTTTACTGTATTATCTTATCTTCATTTTTGTGTTATTTTTATAATATTGTTTATGTTGTACTCCACATAGATTGTTTAGTGTAATTCAAGTTGGTTATAAATATGCAATATAAAGTCCAATGCATTAAGTCTTTCGAGTACAATGTTCCCAATTCAAAGATCTGAAAAGCTTCCATGTAGCAGCATTAATTTGATCCCTGCCTCCACTCCAACCACTTGTGTGCACAAGCTTAACACAACCACATTATGGGCTGGATTTTCAAAAGGTTAAGTGTGTAAATCCAGAGGATTTACGTGTGTAACTGGGTTTATGTGCGCCGGGTCTATTTTCAAAAGGCCCAGTGATGCACGTAAAGCCCAGGTTGTGTGTAAGTCCTAGGACTTACAAAAAGGGGCGGAGATTGGGCAGGGTGAGGTCAGAGCTCCCGCCATAGCGGCCATTTGCCTCTGTGCTGGGGATTGTGCACTGGCAGTCGACCACTGCACGCAACTTACTTCAGCCCCAAGTAAGTATTAAAACAACAAAAAAAGAAGAGAAAGGTAGGGGGTAAAGGGCAGGGAAGGTAGAGGAAGGGAAGTGAAGGTGGGATGGGGGGTAGGGAACAGGGAAAGGCAGCGTAGGCTCAGCGTGTACAAGGTGCACAATTCTGCACCCCCTGGTGTGCGCCGACCCCTGATTTTATAAAATCGGGCGTACTTTTGAAAATCTACCCCTATGTTTTTCAGAAATGGAAAATTTGGGAAATTGAATACTTTTTCTTCTACTCCTTAATACATTCTGATGCTCAGACATCCATATCTTCAATTTTCTGCTAGCATCGCAAATATAAGCTAATCCATATGAATACTTAATCATATATGCAACACTGTGACATCATAATCTTATTTTTGATACTATATCTCTTCTTATTATTTGACTGTATAAAGATATCACCAAATACCATTTGCTACAAGTTTGGCAGTCATGCCACTGACTGTTTTCTCCTTTGGTAATAATGGAAAAAGCTGTTTAGTAATAAATATTTGTGGGACTGAGCTCTCATTAGATGGTCTTTCATACTGTAGTCTTTCTATATACAAATAGTGAATTCATGCTATAGAAGATTTTTCAGGCTGTCTCTGATCTCAGTTTATGACAATGTTAAAAGCAATATCACTTTAGTGGTATTTGAAGCAGTGATGTAAGTCTTCACAAATGGTACTTGCCCAGAAATATTATTCCCTTATTCCCTGATTTCTTCACAGCTCAATTCTATTAAGTTGTTTCAATCTCATCTTCTGCATATCCTCCTTCTGAAAATCTCTATGGCATTTCTTTCAGAACAGTAATCCTCTTTTCATTATTGCTTATAATGCAGACCATTCTCATCTTCTGAAGGAAAGACAATCCAATTTCCATGTTTTGTGATGGAACTTAGATGCCAACAGCTATTATTTTTCTTTGTTTCTTTACAAAACCTTGAACTGATACTACTGATGTTTTTAATAATATTCACAACTAGAAACTCATAACTCTATGGCACCTTACTCTACTCTGCACTAAATCTGATTGAAGTTTTTAAGGTGTTCAGCACTTTTGTAAAACACAAAAGTCTATTCTCTATCCCCTCCAACTTAAATAAATGTTAGCTTTGTTTATGTATTTATTTATTTTAAACTTTCTTATATACTGCTTATACATAGCAAGGTCTAAGCGGTTTACAATAGGGATAATTAAACAAAATAAAATAAAAGTATTTATTTATTTCAGTTTATCAGATGCACAATTTTAAAAGAACTCAGAGTGACTTAAAACATTCACAGAAAATATAATTTAATCGGGCCATCGGCGCCATTTTTGAGTGGCAGTTAAAATGGCGCCGATGGCCCGAGAGCGGGAGATCGGTCCCCGCGCCCCCACTGGACCACCAGGTACTCGTAAAATGTTGTGGGGGGGTTCGGGGGGGGGGGGGTGGGGGAAAGTACGGGGTCAATTTTAAAGGGTCGGGCCTCACTAAAAAAAAATTAACGATGTGAATCGGAACCGATTCCGATTCACATCTCCAGCGATCAGATTTTTTTCTCCTTCCAGCCAAACCCGATCGTTAAGACGATCGGGCACACGATTCACATCTCTAATATGCACTAATTTAATGTGTGTGGTGTGTACACACAGAGCTTGCTTGTAAGCACAAAAGAGGCAGACTGGACTGTCCCAATAATAAACTTGAGTCTGCTAAACTTCCCAGTGCCCACTGTCACAGTGCCTTGATATGCACTAATATAATGTGTGTGGTGTGCACACACAGAGCTTGCTTGTAACTACAAAGAAGCAGACTGGGGTCTTGCTTGTAGTTACAAGCTTGTAGTTACAAGCTTGTAGTTACAAGCAAGCTTTGTAGTTACAAACAAGCTTTGTAGTTACAAGCAAACTTGAGTCTGCTAAACTGCCAGCCCACTGGCACTGATGCCATTGCCCAGTGCACATAGAGACTGAGTGAGTTGAATTAAACAAATTCAGTTTTAAAAAGCTGGAATTGTTGGCATAGCAGGAAAATCAATGAAATATATTTTTGAATAGAAATTCTAGCAATCTAGCTAAAAATTGAATATATCTCTCCCACCCACAACACCCAAATGGTGCTTGCTTGCAGCCTAGCCAGAGGGTGAATTAAACAAAATGGCACTGCTAGCATCTTCTATCCCTGGAACAGACAGACCATCTCAGATCACCTAAATAAACTGCTTAAGAAACAAACAGGGCTAGCTGGCACAGGCACTGCAGCCAAATAAAGAATAAATATCTTTTTACTTAAGTAACTAGCCTTGCTAGCAATTCAATACAGATTTCAGAACTCAGACTAGCTCTGAGTGCAACCACCTTCCGCAGAGACCGCCTTCCCACACCAACCCTGCAAAGAAAGTGTGTGGCTCACCGCGTGCTTAAGTATATATAGTACTGGGTCATCAGGAAAAGTGTCCGAGTGGGAAGAGTTCCTATAAACACCAAGGGGGGATTTTAAAAGGGTTACACGCAAAACCCTTTTAAAAGCCTCCTGTGCACGCCGAGCCTATTTTGCATAGGCTCAGCGACGCACGCATGCCCCGGGACGCACGTTTGTCCCAGGGCTTGAAAAAATGAGCGGGAAGTGGGCGGGCCAGGGGCAGGGCCAGAGCCTATAGGCACAGCGGCCATTTGCCGCTTGCCCGGGATTGAGGGCTGGCCGGCGCTGGTATGTGCAACCTCCGCCTGCCCAGAGACAGACGCTACTTAAAAATTAAAGGTAAGGGGGGGTTTTTGGTAGGGCTGGGGGGCGGGTTAGGGAGGGGAAGAGAGGGGAAGGGAGGGGAAGGTGGAGAAGCGGAAGGAAAGTTTCCTCCGAGGCCGATCCGATTTCGGAGCACCCTCGGAGGGAACGGAGGAAGGCTGCGCTGCTTGGCACGCGCAAGTCGCACAATTGTGCACCCTGTTGCGCGCGCCAACCCTGGATTTTATAACATGAGCACGGCTGCATGCATGTTATCAAATTGGGCATAGATTTGTGCGTGCCGGGTTGTGCGCAGAAATCTACGCCCGTGCGTAGTTTTTAAAACCTGGCCCCAAGAGTAGTCAATGAATTTGACAGTGGCTGTAGTTATAGGCATGCCTCTTAGAAATTATAATAAGAGCCAGACTTTAAGTTGAATTTTAAAAGCCAGCATGCACTAACATTGGGATTTGGGCATGCATGTAACATATGTGCATGTCCACCTGATTTGATAAGCCTCACATTAGAGGGAGAAAAGGGGCTTAAAGTGGGCATGGTTTAGGCATGGCATGGGTAGGGCAAGGATATGCCAGGTTAGGGCTAAGAGATGGGCGCTCAAGGACCAATGTGCCTGGGAATGCGCCAAAGTATATTTCAGTGTAAAGTTACTTATTTATTTATTTTATTTAACTTCTTTTAATATACCGATGCTCAAGACCATGTCTTATCGTACCGGTTTACATAAAACCAGGGTAAAAACCATAAATAATAGAAGTGAAAGTTACAATAAATGGGGAGAGTAATTCAGGACAATTGAAAGTAGAAGGAATTAGATTTAGATAACGCTTTTTAGGAAAAAGTGCAACAGGCAACTATATACAATATATATTCTGCAACTATATACAATATAGATTCTGCTATGAAAGAGGTATAAGTCTCAATAAAAATATTCAAGGCTTCTGTGAAGTGTTTGAGGCATTAGGGATAACTGGGGAGAGTGTTGGGGGGTTTTGGAGAACTTAGCTGTAGGCTGGATAAACTGGTGGACGAACTGGTGAAACTTGTCATGGCATGGATGTGATACTGTTATACAATTCCCTCACTTGCATGGCTCAGAATTGACATTACACGGCCTTGTGTTCACACTTGTAAAATTTGGAGCACATATACATGCACCAGGGCTATTTTATAACATGCACACTTATGTGCGTGCAGGATATAATAATGACACGTATCTGGCCACATGACCACAAACACATGTATATATGTGCATCCATGCACCAATTTGAAAGTTACCATCCCTGCATATTAGCCACCATTCCTCTGAAAGGTCTCCTATGGGAACAGTGTGAGTTTCCTAAATATGACCAGATAGAATGATAGAGCTGTAGTCTTGACTTGAGGAGCAACAGCTAGATGGACACTAGTGGCTATCTGATGGAAGTTGTACATAGATGAAAACTCCCAGATGTGAATTTGGTGTACCTACCTCTGGCCCACTCCTGCCTGAGGGGCATCTTCTGCAATCACACCCCCTCTAATCAGTGCAGCGCCCAGGCTTTCTTCTTGAATTCTTCCATCTGTTGAGATACTATAATATTATATCTGTCACTGAATAGCCATCCATAATATTACATTTCCTTTGGTATCACCTTACCCTAGATCCCCATGATGGTAGGACTTTCCTGGCCTTTCATGCATCTATGTCTGCTATGTGCTGTGCTCCCTGTTTTTTTGCGAGTGATTTCCCTTTTCTTTTTTACATCTCTTCCCTTGTCATCCCATTGCATAAAGTCACCACCATGGGATTTGCCAACAGCTCTGGAAACAGTGCAGCTGGCAAGCAGAATGTGGTCATGTGGCAGAACGCTCCTTTACTAGAGCATGCTGAGCGCAAGTTAGGCTGCTAGTTTGGTACCAACTCATACCTTTCCTTTTCCTGCTGAGCACCTTGTCCATTTAGGCACTTAGCTCTCCGGGATAGGAGGCATACCTGTTGAATTGCGAGCACAAACCCTGCAGGCCTGGCTCATTCCACAGGCATTCCACCAAACCCTATGGATGCTGAAAAGGACGTCCTCATTCCTCACAATGAGATCTGCCAGCTGGTTCACATCCCCACCTGTGAAGTTTGCCTTTCTTGATGGGGGTAACCATTTTCACGAATGAGCCTGTCCCTATGGAAGTACAAACAGTGTACACAAAATAAAATGTTCATACTTTTGGAGGAAGAAATGTGCATATTTTAAATCCTGTGTGACTCCTTCCACACAGGTTTTAAAATGCTGTTATAAATTTCTGTGGGCCACCTTAATCATGCACAGTTTTGAAAGTTGGAAACCCTTTTTCTAAAATGGAATTTGTAATCCATAGGGATATATTTGATAAAATTTTATTGAGACAGAGAAAATAAAAAGGGTTAATTTCTAGAATATATTTATAGATACTACTAGTCCTTGCAATAGTAGAAAGCAGACTGGGAGAGACACTATTAGAAGAAGTTTGCCTAAGTGAATGAACCAGAACAAAGAAAGCTGCTATATCTATGATAATGACTAAAAATAGCTATAGATTAAAGAAAATGGTCTATGACACCTAAGATTTTGACAAGAATCAAGAATGATGGGCTTGACTTACAGTATGTTAGAGAAATTATGGACAGACTGAAAACTACATTCACATCAGGGATGTGAATTTGTTCGGTTCATTTTTTGCCATCTGTGTGCATAAATTTATTACATGAATAAAATTTGATTTTATGCATGTAACCACAACTTACATAAAATTTAATTTTATGCACATAAAATGACATTTATGCTCCTAAACTTCCAAAAAATGAATGGAATGAATAGCTGGATTGAAACAAATATGAGAAATTTTTGATTGAACTGAAAATGAATCAAATGAACATTATTCCTGTGTATATTTATATTTCATATATGATGGTGTTGCAAACCAACTTCAGAACTGAAATGAGCAGACTCAAGCCCAGAACATATAGGGGAGCAAGGACCAGGCCCAAAAGCAAGAGAAAGGGCTCTGGAAAGTTTAGTCCGGGCGAGTTCGCTCTGTTGTCCTCAGCACTCGAATCAGTCCCAGCAATGTCGAGCACCTCTAACCTGGCCACCATGAAGAAGATGGTCCAGCAGCTGCGGCTGGTGGCCAGTCTGAACCGAGTGAAGGTATCACAGGCTGCTGCAGAGTTAAAGCAGTTCTGCTTGCAGAATGCAGCATACGATCCTTTGCTGACAGGAGTGTTTTCCAGTACAATGGGAATATCCTGAAATAACAAGAATTTAAAAAAATGGACAATTTTAAGCAAATAACATTTGTGGATTTCTGCTAGTAAAGTTGGTTAAAGGAGTGCTCAAATTAGGAAATAAATTGTTGAAATGTGTTGGTTGTTGCCAGATTGACAATTGCAGCCAAATCGGAAACATTTATTCATGCCACGTGCAGAAGACTGATATATAAGGCTTTGGGACATTAACTCAATGAAGAAATTAAAATGGGTTAAAAGTGAGAAAAGTAATAATTATTGGGATATGTGGAAGAAGAAAAGCTGAAAAACCATGAGGTAGATATTTTCAATATATCATAAAGAGGTATAACCAGATTACATTGTGTAATATTGTTAACTTTCAAGGTAAAATAGAGTTAAATGTTTTCTTACTTTGGATGATGTAATTTATTTACCATTTATAAGAATTTTCCATTTATAATAATTGTTGTGCCTAATAAATTATAATAAACTAGCGGTACCCGGCCACGCGTTGCAGTGGCAGAGTCAGGTTCTTTACCCTCCCTCCCCCTTCCCCTTGCTCATTTACCTCAGTCACTCATCCTCCTCCCCCTTGGTCACTCACCCCCCTTCCCTCCCCTGTCCCCACTCCAACTCTCTCCCCTCACACTCACCTCTCCCCTCATTCTCCCTCCCCTCACACTCACCTCCCCCCTCATTCTCCCTCCCCTCACTGTCACCTCCCCCCCCCCTACTGCCTACCCTTCAGATCAGAAAACCTTTGTCTTTCTATTTCTGTGGGAACCCCCCTACCCCCCAAAAAAACCCAATCCCAACCCTTTAAATCAAATAATAACCCCCACCCTCCTGCCCCCTCCCAAGACCTGGGAAATTAAAATTGTTGGTGCTACATGTGGTCTGTCCCTGGGCATCTGTGCGCGTTATGTAGCCAAATAGGGGAGTGCCTAACCAAATTTGCACTTCCAAATTTGTTTTGTGGTCTGGGGAGGGCTATTTTGGTGCGTTCCCGAGATCGTGCAAGTTTAGTGTATGTATTTGTGTGTGAACCTCCCCCTTCCCCCAAAAAACAACCCTATGAGAAAAGTTCTCTTAAACTAACCACCCCACACTCTCCTGCCCCCCTCCCCCAGCCCCACGAAAAACAGTAGCCTACCTCCTGCCCCCCCCCAAAGTTGCTGAATGAATGAAACCTGCCCCCCCTCGTGACCCCTCCCCAAGATATTCTCAATAAATTCATTACCACCCCCCACCCTCCAGACCCCCCAAGACCTGATAAAAATGACAGTCGGTGGAGCGGGCGTTCAGGAGCGGTCTGGGAGTGATGTATTGGCTTTGGTCCGTCGGCTGCGAGCACAGAAACGGGTTCCGACAGCCCTTTGCCCTTACTATGTCAGTGGGGTGGAGCAATGGCAGCGGTAGGACTTCAGACATAGCAAGGGCAAAGGTCCGCCGGCTGCTAGTCCTGAAAATGGCACCGAGGGGCCCTCGCCCTTACTATGTCACATAGGCTACTGCCGCCATTGGTGTCCCTGAGTGGCATAGTAAGGGAAAGGGCCGTCGGCGCCATGTTGATTGCTGGCAGCCGACGGCCATAGTGCAGGAGATGTGTCCCGGACCGGTCCTGGCCCCCCGCTCGAGCCTCCCAGACTTCTGTCAGGTTTTGTGTGTGTTGTGAGGGCCTGGGAAGTAAATAAATTTGGCATGTGTGTGGGGGGTGTGAGGAGGGTGGTGGATGTATTTTATCTGTAAAGGAAATAGTTATCTTCCGGCGAACAAAGTACGCGAATGTGTTAAAATGGAAGTGAAATGTGGACCTGGACTGGCGAAATGATTAGTGTAGCGTGTGTTAGTGTAAGGTGTAACAGATGGTGCTTATGTCCAGCAGATGTCGCTGTTTTCTGGAAAAAAAATGTAAACCTATTTTACCTGTCACAGGTGTGACATATCTGTAATGTAAGTACAGAAGAACCTTCCTGTATGCGAAATGAAGGTTGTGTCCAAATTTGAAAGCAATTGGTTCAGTGATTTCTGAGATTAGCGATTTTGTCCAAACTATTTAACATTTTTATTTATATAGAATATAGGGAAGAAAAAATAAAGAAAAACAGATATCATCTGTGACATTCTTGTTTTAAAATACATTTTCTTGTCTAAACAAATGTGTAATATTTTGGAAGATTTCAGGTGTCTATCCTTTCCACCCTCCATCCTCCACCCTCCTCATCTCTATCACCCCCTCCTCTCCTCCATTCTGTATTCCATGCCTCTCATGACATTTCATGCTTTAACAGTCCTATCATATTTCATCAGAAACCCTTATTGTATTGTGTTAGCTGAACCCTTGAAATGGCAAACTTTAACATTTACACCTGATCCAAAGTAGCTATAAAATTTTCAGCCTTAGCGCCAGATCTTAAAATCTATGCGCGGGCGTAGATTGGTTCGCGCAACCCGGCACGAACAAATCTACGCCCAATTTTATAACATGCACGTGCTGCCACGCGCATGTTATAAAATCCGGGCTCAGCGCGTGCAAGGGGATGCACACATGCACCTTGCGCGTGCCGAGCCCGAGGGGAGCCCCAATGGCTTTCCCTGTTCCCTCCAAGGCCGCTCCGATGTTCCCTCCAAAGGAACTTTTTTTCCGACCTCCCCACCTTCCCCTCCCTTCCCCTATCTAACCTATTCCCCCACCCCCCCCCATCTCTAACTAAATCCCCCCCCCTACCTTTACTCCAAAAGTTACGCCTGCCCAAGGCCCCTGGACCGCCCCTGGACCGCCCCCAAACCACCCCCGAACCGCCGCCATGCCCCGGCCACGCCCCTGGACCACCCCTTTTTGCAAGCCCCAGGACATACATGCATCCCGGGGCTTGCGCGTTCTGCCAAGCCTATGCAAAATAGGCTCGGCACACGCAGGGGCAGATTTTCTTGGGTTATGCGCATATGTTATGCGCATAGCCTTTGAAAATCTGCACCTATGTGCACAAAGCTAGATTCCATATTATGAGTCACCTCTCAGGTTAAAGCATGTCTTAGGAATATCCCTGATTAGGAATGAGACCGCACTGCCGCCCAGCTCGGACCGAGACGCAGCTCCACGCAGCCGGCGCAGATCTGCGTGGCTGGCGCAGCTCTGCGCAGCTCTGTGCGGCCGGCGCAGATCTGTCAGGATCAGGAGCTCCACGTGGGCCTACCTTCCTCCCTCGATGCCTCCCAGACCACAGGAGAACCTGCCCCCGGGTGAGATCATCATCAACGTGTGCCGACGCACCGAGGCCCTTTAAACTGTGGCACTAACGCGCCGCGCGCCACACTCCAAAGGGGCGCAACCAAAGGGGCCTGCCCCTTAGTGCGCCCCTTCGTGTCAACCCTGTGTCTTTCGGATCTCCCATCACTCCTCCACCACCACACGCAATACCTCATACCACTTCACTCTACACCCACACCGCCACAGCACACCCACCTCACACTCCCTACGATGCATCCATTCCCCATCCCTATCATATAATACCTATATCGCAACCACAAAAATCCCCCATTCCAATCCTAACTCCTAAAGCAAGATCCCTTATACCCTTCATGACTTCCCCCCTCACACAACTCCTTGTACTCACACTATTCTCACTCACTCTCTTCAATGCCCAATCCCTAGTGAAAAAAATCCCACATACTCAATGACTTCTTATTAGAATCAAAGCCAGACATCTGCGCAGTCACAGAAACCTGGCTCAAACACATTGACATAGTGCTACTAAACCAACTACCATCACATCTCTACAACATTTACTCTCTTCCCAGACCCAAAAAAAGAGGGGGCGGCCTTCTACTCGCAGCCAAAAAAGAACTGAACCTCACTCCCCAAACGGTCAATCTACCCCCAAATATGAGTTTGGCTTCTTCAAATCCCCACTGCTACAGATATGCCTAGTATACACCCCCCTGGTCTACTAGAGCATGACACATCCCCCCTTATTGAATTCTTTGCCAACAACATTGATCTCAACACACCCTCCATCATACTCGGCGACTTCAATCTACATGTCCACTCCTGTCCACCGTCCCCCTCATGCGAAGCTTTCCTCTTATCCCTTGACGCCATGGGATGCAAGCAAATCATGAACCTCCCAACCCATAAAGCAGGACACACACTTGATCTCATTTTTATGAATTCCAGCATAACCACCACCGATACCGCCACCTGCACCCCAGTGCCATGGTACGACCACACCCTCATAAACACGCCCTCTCTATAATGAAACCAACTCCCCCACACACACCCCCACTCACTCATTCCAATTTTGCAAACCCTGTTCCAGAGAAGACCTTATCGCATCATGCTCTGACATCATAAACAAGACTGATCTCACTAACCCAGAATCCGCTATCTCCTCTTGGAACGACACCACCAAAGACATTGCAGACAAAATCTGCCCACTAAAAACAATAAATGTAAACTCATCCCATGGCAATAAAAAAGCATGGTTCACACCAGAACTAAAGAAACTCAAAAACAACCTGAGAATCAAGGAAAGAAAATGGAGAAAACATCCATCCCCCTCACTACTCGCATCATACAAAACATTCATGCATGAATACAGGATTACCATCCTAAAAACAAATCGCGATTTCCCTGCATGCAAAATACATTACTATCAATACAACTCCAAGGCCCTAGTCACTCTGATATCAAACCTAATTGAACCATCCCCCACTCACAGCCCATCTTTAGATTCCAAAAGCAAATGTGACAACCTAGCATCCTTTTTCCATAACAAAGTCACCAAACTTACAGCAAATTTTCCCCCTGATACGGCCTTCAACATGACCCCCCCCCTAACACCACTGCCAACCTTGAACACCTTGAAACCACATCAACTTTAGAAATTGAATCCCTATTAAAGAAAATCAAACTCTCCACATACCCCCCTAGACAACATCCCCACCAAAATGCTACAAACCATCCCCAAAACAATAGCCTCAACCCTTGCAGAGATTATCAACTGTTCCATCACACATGGTGAAGTCCCCTCCTCCCTCAAGCAAGCAATTATGAAACCCATCCTAAAATAACCTAACCTCGACCCATCAGAACTAACTATCACCCAATCTCAAACTTACCACTATTAGCCAAAATCACTGAAAAAGTAGTCAACCTCCACCTCACCCGAATACCTAAACACCACACAACATTCTATCCCCATCTCAGTTTGGTTTCCGTACATTTTTCAATACAGAAACACTCCTATTGTCCCTCACAGACACCATTCTCAAAGGCACGGATAATGGTCAAGCCTTCCTCCTAGCGATGCTTGACATCTCCTATGCTTTCAACAACCGTCAGTCACAAGAACCTCCTAAACAACCTCACTAACATAGGCATATCTGGAACTGCCCATCGTTGGTTCATATCATACCTTGAAAACAGACATTTCAAGGTCAAATTAAGCAACAGCGAATCTGCCCCATTAAACTTACCCGAGGTGTACCCCAAGGCTCTGCCCTATCTTCCAACCCTCTTCAACATCTACCTGCTACCCTCTGCCACCTCTTAACCAACTTAGGCATCATTCACATCATATACGTGGACGATGTCCAAATTATTATCCTCATCACTGACTCACTAGACAACTCATTAAGAGTCTGGAACAACTGCATCACCTCAATCAACCACCTCTTATCCAACCTCAATTTGGCTCTCAACACCAACAAAACTGAACTCCTTATTATTTCCCACAATCCACCACACATTAACCCCACACTTACTAGCACATCACCCCTTCTAACCCCCCTCACTCAACAAGTACACAACCTGGGTGTTACCATTGACAACCAGATGAACCTTAAAGCATTCATAAAATCAACTTTAAAGGAATGCTATTTTAAACTTCATGTGTTAATGAAAATTAGGCCTCTCCTACACACCCATTATTTCCACACCGTTCTTCAAACCTTAATCTTCGCCAAGATAGACTACTGTAATTCTCTTCTACTAGGCCTCCCCGCCTCCATCATCAAACCCCTCCAGTTACTACAGAATGCCACTGCCAGAATACTCACCAACACCCATAGAAAAGACCACATCACTCCCATTTTAAGAGTTCTACACTGGCTCCCGATCTCATCTAGAATCCTTTACAAAACACTCTCCCTGATACACAAAACCTTACACAATCAGAACATCACCTGGATAAACAACTCTTTC
Organism: Rhinatrema bivittatum; assembly: GCF_901001135.1. Taxonomy (NCBI): domain Eukaryota; kingdom Metazoa; phylum Chordata; class Amphibia; order Gymnophiona; family Rhinatrematidae; genus Rhinatrema; species Rhinatrema bivittatum. The sequence continues at coordinate 178,018,041 of NC_042615.1, forward strand.
CACTTCAACACCTCCAATAGGCCAACCAGATGTGCCAATAAAGGAACCCTACACGTCCCCTCTCCTAAAACTACACAATGAACCTCCACTAGGAACAGATAGCAGGACCCATCAACTGGAACTCGATGCCTCCAGACCTACACATTGAACCCTGCACACACAAAGGTAAAAAAAAAAATTAAAACTTGGCTTTTCAAGCTAGCCTACCCATAATACCTACCACTACCTCAGCCATCTATGCTCTACTTGTAATGTTATATAACGCCCTCTGAACATACCTTGTCACCAAGTCTTATTTCCGTACATATATTTCATTCCAACAGCAACCTACTCACTAGTTTGTAATGATATATACCACACTCTAAGCATGCCTGTTACCAAATATTTATCCAAACAATGTTCATAGTATCAATATATATATATGCCTATCCACACTTATGTTCGCTCAGCATATAATGTTATGTACTTTTCTCTAGTTTATTTTCTCTAGTTTATTTGATATTTAACGCACTCTAAACATGCCTTGTAACCAAATTCTTAACCATACTTGTACATAGTACCCAATATATATATATGCTTGCTTATATCAACAGTTAGGCTCACTCTGCATATAGGGGCGGATTTTCAGAGCCCTGCTCGCGTAAATCCGCCCAAAACCGGGCGGATTTACGCGAGCAGGGCCCTGCGCACCGGTAAGCCTATTTTACAAAGGCCTACCGGCACGCGCAGAGCCCCGGGACTCGCGTAAGTCCTGGGATTTTCGGAGGGGGCGTGTCGGGGGGCGTGTCGGGGCGGGCCCGAACCGCGCGGCGTTTTCGGGGCGTGTCGGGAGCATTCTGGGGGCGGGCCCGGGGGCGTGGCTACGGCCCGGGGCGGCCCGGGGGCGTGGCCGCGCCCTCCGGACCCGCCCCCAGGTCGCGTCCCGGCGCGCAGGAGGCCCGCTGACGCGCGGGGATTTACGCCTCCCTCTGGGAGGCGTAAATCCCCCGACAAAGGTAAGGGGGGGGGTTAGACAGGGCCGGGCGGGTGGGTTAGGTAGGGGAAGGGAGGGGAAGGTGAAGGGAGGGCAAAGGAAAGTTCCCTCTGAGGCCGCTCCGATTTTGGAGCGGCCTTGGAGGGAACGGGGGTAGGCTGCGCGGCTCGGCGCGTGCCGGCTATACGAAATCGATAGCCTTGCGCGCGCCAATCCAGGATTTTAGCGGATACGCGCGGCTCCGCGCGTATCTACTAAAATCCAGCGTACTTTTGTTTGCGCCTGGAGCGCAAACAAAAGTAGGCTATTCGCGCTCGTTTTAAAATCCGCCCCATAATGTTATGCACTTTTCTCTGTTTGCCCTGTAACCAAATTGTTCAATGTATTTTCTCTATCATTATTATTCGTTCTATGTAAACTGATACGATGTACATATGGTTATCGGTATAGAAAACCTCGCAAATAAATAAATAAACAAACAAACAAACAAATAAATAATACATTTGATTCCTCAGCTCAGTGTGTTTGGCAGCAGTCAAAAAATTAATTAATTTATTTTTAAAAAATTTCAATTCCGCCTTCCTTACAGTCAGGGTGGATTACAAATAAAACATTCACAATCTTTAAGGAAAAGAGCACATATACCATAAAATAAATCATTCATTAAAAGCAATTTTAAAAAGGTATGTTTTAAGAGCGTTTCTAAATATTTTGGATTCATTACAGTTTCTTAGTTCTATGGGAAGTGTATTCAAAAATATTGGTCCTGTTGTCGAGCGTGCTCTTTCGCGTGTCTCATTGAGACGTAAACGTTTAGGTGACAGAATAGCAAGGAGATGTTTGATTGCTGAGTGTAATGATCTAGATGGAGAGTAAAACTTCATGATAGCATTTGTCCAGGGAGAGTTCAAGTTGAAAATTAAGGCATCAACATACTGAATCCGAAATGATATGGGTAACCATTACCAATGTAACAGTTTTAATATAGGTGTAATATGTTCACGACTGGATTTGTTGGTTAGCGACCGGGCAACAGTATTTTTGATGATTTGTAATGGACGAATTATGTATTTAGGAATGCCAATTAGCAGAGAATTATAGTAATCCATACTTGAAAATAGGAGTGTTTGTAAAAAGGTTTGAAAATCATTGGGTTCAAGGTATGTGGTAGATTTTTAAAAAATACGCACTCGTGTCCATGTGCTGCTCTACCCAGCATGCACAAATAGATGCACGATTTTATAACATGCACGTGCCGGTGCATACATGTTATAAAATCAGGGTCGGTATGCGCAAGGGGAGGTCGAATTTAGCTACTTTTGCACGATGATGCATTGGGACCTTTCCCAGTTCCCTCTCAGTCCGCTCCAATTAAGGAGCAGACTGCGAGGGACCTCCTTCCTTCCACCTACCCTAACCTCCATTTTCCTTCACCTCTCCTCCCCACCCTCTAACCCCCCTTTTCTTTTTTACCTTTTAATGGGCAAGTTACTTCAGGGCCCGACCTGAAGTAACTTGCATGCACCGGCAGGCACATGAGGCTCTGGGACAGCAAGGAATGGCACTGTCCTGGCTCACCCCACTCCAGCCCCAGGACCGCCCCTTTACAGAGGCCTGGCTCTTGTGCGTGTAATGGGGGTTATGCACGTGGCTGAATCTCTTAAAAAATGCATGCAGTGTGTGCAAGACCCGGCCGCGTGTATAACTCCTGTTTTTTACGTGTGGGGTGTGTGTGTGTGTGTGTGTGTGTGTGTGTGTGTGTTTGTTAAAATCCAGCCATATGGTTTTACATGTCGAAGAAGTTGTAGTTTATGATGTTATATTTGAGTTACGGTCCTTTTCAATATCTTTGTGAGCGACATTGCGGAAGGGATAGAAGGTAAGGTATGTCTTTTTGCGGATGACACTAAGATCTGCAACAGAGTGGACACGCCGGAAGGAGTGGAGAGAATGAGACGGGATTTAAGGAAGATGGAAGAGTGGTCGAAGATATGGCAGCTGACATTCAATGCCAAGAAGTGCAAAGTCATGCATATGGGGAGTAGAAATCCGAATGAACTGTATTCGATGGGGGGAGAAAGGCTGATGTGCACGGAGCAGGAGAGAGACCTTGGGGTGATGGTGTCTAATGATCTGAAGTCGGCGAAACAATGTGACAAGGCGATAGCTAAAGCCAGAAGAATGCTGGGCTGCATAGAGAGAGGAATATCGAGTAAGAAAAGGGAAGTGATTATCCCCTTGTACAGGTCCTTGGTGAGACCTCACCTGGAGTATTGTGTTCAGTTCTGGAGACCGTATCTCCGAAGATACGAAGATACGAAGGAGGCGGTCCAGAGAAGGGTGACCAAAAAGGTGGAAGGTCTTCATCAAATGACTTATGAGGAGAGATTGAAGAATCTAAATATGTACACCCTGGAGGAAAGGAGGAGCAGAGATGATATGATACAGACTTTCAGATACTTGAAAGGTTTTAATGATCCAAAGACAACGACAAACCTTTTCCATAGGAAAAAAATCAGCAGAACCAGGGGTCACGATTTGAAGCTCCAGGGAGGAAGACTCAGAACCAATGTCAGGAAGTATTTCTTCACGGAGAGGGTGGTGGATGCCTGGAATGCCCTTCCGAAGGACGTGGTGAAGACCAGAAATGTGAAGGACTTCAAAGGGGCGTGGGATAAACACTGTGGATCCATAAAGTCAAGAGGCCGCCAATGAAGAGTGGGTGACTCACCAGAATGATGGCTACTGCCTGGACACAATACCCTTATTCAATAAACATACACATGCTTACTGTGACTCCAACATCGCTCTAAGCTTCAACAGCAAGAGGAAATGTGAAAAAAGGATTTGCACTTACAAAGAGGGGAGTAGCTGGCTTGTTACGGCGGTTGCTACCCCAAATCAAATGTGCCTGATACTTCACTTTCCATGCATATCCATCATGGCTCTTTGCTTCAACAGCATGGGAGAAAGACTGATACATCACGCATTTCCAGCATAGCTCTCTGCTTCTACAGCAGGGGAAAAGAAAAACTGATGCTTCACGCATATCCAGCATAGCTTCAACGGCAGGGGAGAAGAAAAAAGGATTCGCAATCACAAAGCGGGGAGTAGCTGGCTTGTTACGGCGGTTACTACCCCAAACCAAATGTGCCTGATACTTCACTTTCAATGCATATCCAGCATGGCTCTCTGCTTCAACGGCAGGAGAGAAGAAAAACTGATACTTCACGCATATCCAGCATAGCTCCCTGCTTCAACGGCAGGGGAGAAGAAAAAACAACCAACAAGGGCTGTACAACATAGTAAGGGTAAAACAAATAAGCATGGGTGTAGCTTGCTTATTGCGGCGGTTACTACCCCTACTACCCCTAACTAATCAAGCTAGATATTTCACTTGGATGCAGCTCCATCACTGCTCTCTACATTAATGGTGGGGGTGGAAGGGAAATAGAACCAAGAGCTAAGAGTAACAGATAAGTATGAGAGAAAAAAAAATGTGTGAAGCTTGCTGGGCAGACTGGATGGGTCATTTGGTCTTCTTCTGCCGTCATTTCTATGTTTCTATGTTTCTATATATGGGCTCGCATGTTTAGTGACTGATCAATTTGGATGCCAAGGTTATGGACAACTTCAGAAAGTTTGATTGATTAGAATGTTAGCAATTATTTAAAAAGAAACAGAGAATAAAAAAGGTACTTGTGACTTGGATTGGCCACTGTTGGAACCAGGATGCTGAACTGAAGGACCCTTGGTCTGAACTAGTATTGCATATATTATGTTCTTATAATGCCTCTATATAGATTTATGGTATTATGGTATGTCAAATTAAATGAAAACACTCATTGGAAGAAACCCATCTATAAAAATCCAAAAAAACTTCACTTTATCAAGAGATATTCTTCATAAATTTATAGGTTTCCTGCTGCCTCCATTTTGTGGACCTCATACATCATAGGCAAAATTACTTTCTCATTTATGGGCAGAATATAATTACTGTTCTCATCCAATTAATTTTTCATTTAGGGAACATTCCATGAAAATAACAAATCAACAGATTAAAACCAATCATAGAAAGCACTTTTTCACTCCATGCACAATGATACTGTGGAATTTGTTGCCAGAAAAAATGGTCTAGGTGACAGCATAGCAAGATTTACTAAAGATTTTGTCAACTTCCTGAAGGAAAACTCCATTAAATATTATTAGCAAGGTAGACTAGAAAAAGCCTTCACTATCCCTGGGAGAATATATATCATGTTCTGACAGTGCTTTACACAATGCTATTTGGCTATCACACATTTCTGATATCTAACAGCAAAGACTAAAAGGTAGTAGGGATGTACATTTGTTTAAAATGAATGGTTAAAATGCAAACAATGAATCTATTTTTGTTTCATTCATGGATCCCAAAAATGAATGGAGGGGGTCTCACAAACAAAACAAAAATTATTTGTTTCATTTGTATTTGTTTCCCATTTAAGTCTATGGCCCATTAATGTCTATAGCTGTGTACTGTTGTGTAAAAAAGATCAACTGGTAACCATAGCAACCACGTCTTGCCTGTGTGACCTTACATTGTGTTAGAGCCAAGGCAGGGCAAGTTGGCAAGTATCTCACACACAAGACAAATCACAGTGAAGTATCTAAAATAACCTGACACTAATATTAGGATAAAGTGACATTGACGTCCTGCCACAGAAAGGACTAAACATGTGCAAGAGGCTTTGTATTTCTCTAGTAGTTGCTAGGGAGAGTCCTATGCTGAGAAGTTTTCTCAGAATTTTAAAAAACTTAGAATATTTTGGATTTGGTACTGGTAAAGGGTTGCTTCTGGTCTTCTCTGAATTGCAGTGGTCTTACCCATTGTGTGCTGCTGTTGATTTTGATTTTCCTCTTACCTGGGGGAGGAGACAGAGTATAGATTTCAGTTGCAACTGTGCTATTGATTTTTTTTGTCTCTGTTTGTCTAGATACCAATGATATGAGCAGTGAATACTAAGGTACTGAAGAGAACAATCTTTCCAGACTGCCAAGCTTTTTGCTTCTGTTAGTGTTTAACAGTTTTTTGTGTGTGAAGTCAATAAGTACTAGTGCACATAACACAGCACACATACACTATATATGTGAATCTGTATGTATATGTGTGTGTGTGATCAGACAGTTCTCCATACAGTGAGTAGTACTGTAAATGAAAGTTGAGTTACAATATCAATAAAAAAATACATTTGTATTGTTCATTTCAAAAAATTCCATTATGCCAGGAGAAGGGAGAATAGGGAATATTACCTTAGTTGGTGAAGGGAGATTAAATGGTGCAGAGGCAACCCAGCATAGTAGCTGTGATAAAGAAAAAGGTAATCTTTCCCAAAATTGGTAAGATACTTTTCTAGCTGCAAACTGGCATGAGTGGAAGGTCATGCAAGGCAGAAGAAACTGAAATGTGAAGAGCATGTGCCACAACTGCCTGCTCTTCCTATTGTTCTGGATCAGAAGGAAAAGGTGGGAGATTCATCCAAGATGGGAAGTAGCAGGGCAGGGGCAAGGACAGAGGCAGAAAAAGTGCAACAGCCAAAACCAGCAGCACACTACTCTATGGTTCCTGATTCTGATGCAGTGAAGGCACTGTTTTTACCAACTGACTCAGAGGAAGAATCTTGTCTAGGATTCTCTGAATCAGAAGATATTGAAGAGCTAGTAGCCAAAGTGAATTTGGGAAGTTTATTCAGTAGTGTCTTAGTATCCAGTGAGGAGATGGGGAGAAAAATGATACAATGTTGATATTAACACCCAGGAAGAGCAGGCATGTAGTTAAAGAGAGAATGCAATGTCCCTTGCATTTTTATTCAGAGCCCACCCTCAACCTCAACTCCAGTGCCAACATCAGAATCCAAGGACATCTCTGATCTGGAGGCACTTTAAAGGGTGGAAAGAACCATATTTTGCTCAGGGTATTCACTGCAGCAAGAATATTAGTCAAGGGAAGCAAGTAGGGTATCTGAGAAATGTTGGTATGCCGCATCACCTGCAGAAGCAGCATTGACATCAGGAAATGGTAGCAGCTGTAGCCTGGGGATCCCTTCTTCAACTCAAAGTAAAAGCAAGAGGAAAGAGTTTGAAAGGGGGAAGACTTTCCCCAAGCTGATTTCATGGCCCCTTCCATCAGTCAGGTAGCTGGCAAGAAGTCCCCAGTCATATGTCCTAAGTGGAAACCCACCTCATAGTAAATAGAATGACAGTCCATAACACTGTCTTGGGGCAAGAGGCGGTGTGGGAAATTATTTTAAGGAGTTATTTAGCTTGAAGACGTATATTGTACTATGGTTGAAGTAATGAAGAAAGAATCACTGATATTATTAGTGCAATTATTTGATATAAGGCCTATTAGTTCTGAGAATAAATATACCATTATTCTTAGCTTGCTTGTAAAAAAAAAGGTCATGAGATCATATATATTGGAATGCAGTTACTCAGAAGGCTAACTGTGCAGACATCAGAGTAAAACAGGACAGTAGCTACTTGGCCATACCTAACTGCTTGCTGATGTGATAAGAACAGACAGTTAGGGCATCAAGAGCTCATGGGAGTAGCCAGAGAAGAAACTAGAGCAAAGGTCAGAAGAATTAACTTAAAAAGAGTAACATGAGACAAGTTGTTTGAAATCAGCTCAGAAGAATAGCTTTGGACATTAACTGTGGTTAATGTAGTGCCTGATGAGCTGTTGCTGGTTTCCTGGCACACTGTGTTCCCAGATCTCCAAAGATATATAGACTTGCATTGGGAACTGTGAGGGGAAGTATTTTTGGATATATATTCTTTAATTCAAACTCTAATTTTGTATGTTTTTATTGCCTATTCTCAGAATTATAAGTAAAACTTCTATACTTCTAAATAAATGTGTTGTGTAAGCTATGCCAAAATAATCACCAATTTTCCTAGCCACTACATTTGATGATGAGATGGAATTGGTAGATTGTTTGTTATATTGCTATACAGTAAGTAAGTAGCAAAGTGTGACAAAATGAATGTGTCCTTTTTGCTGGTAATACTTGGATCATGTGTAAGTCTAGCTATGTTCCCATTGACCAGGTTTCTGATACTGTGTCTGGTTAAACCAATCACAACAAACTGAATTATACAGCACAGTTACTGAGCCAAACAGAGGCAGCTGATGTGACAGAGAATATAAGGCTGTGTCAGAGCTCTGATTTGACCTCTGAAATAGTTACCTGCTTTTCCCAGTATAAGTCGGAAGGTCCCAGGGACAGTTTGAAGGCATGTTTGTTGCTTTTGTTTGTCTGCCACTATCATTTTAATTGTTAGGATACACTTAAGAAGGATGTGACTGACTTACAGCACTAACTTGAAGAACTGTTATAAAATCCAGGAAATTATGCTCAGTGTCCATGTGCATTTGCAGTTGAAACAAATAGTCATGCAGAAATGCAGAATTTGGTCACAAAGGGACAAGAAAATCCCTCCAGTAAGGACATTAATCATTCTGATACTGTAGAGTTGATTACCAGTGCTTTAGAACCTGAAAAGACACAGGAAGCTGAAGAGTTAACTGATAAAGAGAATGGAGCTTGCAAGGAAGAGGGTCAATGGGAGATATGCAAGTCTGACTGTGTCTTTCCTACACAAATACAAACAGAATTAAAAAAATGGTTTCTCTAGCACAGAATTAGCGTTTCTGTTTAAAAGTTATAAACAGGCAGACAAAAGGTTAAGAATGTGGGAATGTAAGTTGACTTTTACTGCAGATGAAATGAATTGTGTTATTCCAGTTCTGCCTGGACAAAAGTAAGATCTGCAATTATCAAAGTGATAAAGAGGGATATATGCCCCCCAAATGGCTGACATAGAGTTTTGACAGAAATTGTACCTTAATGAGGGCTCCTTTCTTTCATTGATGCTCTTTAGGAATTCTTTACCTGATAGTATTTTAGCCATATTACTGTTAGCCCTTCTGTGTATTTTTATAGAGCACTATCCTGTAAAGTGGATGTTAGATCATATAACCCCTCTTACCTGAAAAGATGGGTTACGGTTTTGCTGGTTAGACCAAAATTGCCCTATGGATTGTGAGAGGTTCTTATCAGAAATTCAGAGAGCAGTCTGCATTTCTTATTTTCTTTGGATATATATATATATATTCTTTTTCGCCATTTTTGTGTATCCTCTCTTTTTTGATCTCTGCATCAGGCAGACGTGCTTATTAATCTGAATGTCTAATTAATGCTGAGATCTCGCTACAAGAAATGGGGAGACAAGATTCAAAGTGCATGGACCCAATCAGCTACAGGAAATTTATTCATCAGAACATCAGCTACACAAGACCCATTGGGCCAGATTTTTAAAACTATGCGCGGGCGTAGATTTCTGCGCGCAAGGAGGTTCACAATTGTGTAACTTGCATGTACTGAGCCACGCAGCCTTCCTCCTTTCCTTCCACTCCCTCCAACTTTCCCTCCCTTCCCCTACCTAACCTGCCTCCCAGCCCTACCTAAAACCCCTCCCTTACCTTTGTCCTATAAGTTGCGCCTGCCTCTGGGCAGGCGTAGATTGTGCACGCCGGTCAATGGCCAGCCCGCAATCCCGGGCACAGTGGCAAATGGCCGCTGTGCCTGGAGGCTCTGGCCCCGCCCCACCCCCGGACTGCCCTGCCCCCTTCACGCCCCTTTTTCAAAGCCCCAGGACATACGTTCGTCCCGGGGCTTGTGTGCATTGCCAAGCCTATGCAAAATAGGCTCGGCGCGCGCAGGAGAGGGTTTTCGGGGTTACACGCATAATATACACGAGTAACCCTTTGAAAATCCACCCCATTGTGTTCATAGGTTTCTTATTTTCTATTCCTATTACAGGTTTTTATTTAGTGAAAAAATCTGATGTCATAGCATGAATTGTAGAATAAGATGCAGAATATTTGCCTAGAAAGCCACAGAGAGAAAGAGACTTGTAAGTTTAGCAATATGGAGCTGCCTTAGTAATTGGATAGCTGGTGGAGGAATAAATTAGTCTGATAATAGTTATGTAGAAAAGAGTTTAGAGTATGTGCTTAGAATATTGAAAAAGGTAGAGCAGTACCATGTTCAAAGTAATTGTTAGTGTTATAGTTTGGATTTTTCACCCTGTACTTTTATCCATACTGCAGCATGTTACAAGAGTCACTGCTGAAAGATTATGGGACACACTGTGAATTGCTTGCATCAGAATAAATGTTTCTCCACAAACCCTGATGCAAGCACAGAGATACAAAACACCATCTATGGTGTTTATTCATCTCTACTAGGGATGTGAATCGTTTTTTGACGATTTAAAATATCGTCCGATATATTTTAAATCGTCAAAAATCGTTAGGGCCACGATACAAAACCAATTCGCCCGATTTATCGTCAAAAAATCATAAATCGGGGGAAGGGGGAGGGCAGGAAAACCGGCACACTAAAACCCCCTAAAACCCACCCCGACCCTTTAAATTAAATCCCCCACCCTCCCGAACCCCCCCCCCCCCAAATGCCTTAAATTACCTGGGGGTCCAGCGGCACACTAAAACACCCTAAAACCCACCCCCGGCACACTAAAACCCCCTAAAACCCACCCCGACCCTTTAAATTAAATCCCCCACCCCAAATGCCTTAAATTACCTGGGGGTCCGTAGCGGCGGTCCGTAGCTTAAATTACCCCCGGGTCCGTAGCTAAATCGGGGGAAGGGGGAGAGCAGGAAATCCGGCACACTAAATCGTGGTGTCTTCAGCCGGCGCCATTTTGCAAAATGGCCGCCGCAAAATGGCGGCGGCCATAGACCAATACGATTCGACGCAGGAGGTCGTTCCGGACCCCACCTGGACTTTTGGCAAGTCTTCTGGGGGTCAGGAGGCCCCCCCAAGCTGGCCAAAAGTTCCTGGGGGGCCAGCGGGGGCCCTGGAGCGATCTCCTGCCGCGAATCGTTTCCGTACGGAAAATGGCGCCGGCAGGAGATCGACTGCAGGAGGTCGTTCAGTGAGGGTTCCCGCTGAACGACCTCCTGCAGTCGATCGACCTCCTGCAGTCGATCTCCTGCCGGCGCCATTTCCGTACGGAAACGATTCGCGGCAGGAGATCGCTCCAGGGCCCCCGCTGGACCCCCAGGAACTTTTGGCCAGCTTGGGGGGGCCTCCTGACCCCCACAAGACTTGCCAAAAGTCCAGCAGGGGTCCGGAACGACCTCCTGCGTCGAATCGTATTGGTCTATGGCCGCTGCCATTTTGCGGCGGCCATTTTGCAAAATGGCGCCGGCTGAAGACACCACGATTTAGTGTGCCGGATTTCCTGCTCTCCCCCTTCCCCCGATTTAGTTATGGACCCGGGGGTAATTTAAGCTACGGACCGCCGCTACGGACCCCCAGGTAATTTAAGGCATTTGGGGTGGGGGATTTAATTTAAAGGGTCGGGGTGGGTTTTAGGGGGTTTTAGTGTGCCGGGGGAGGGTTTTAGGGTGTTTTAGTGTGCCGCTGGACCCCCAGGTAATTTAAGGCATTTGGGGGGGGGGGGTTCGGGAGGGTGGGGGATTTAATTTAAAGGGTCGGGGGTGGGTTTTAGGGGGTTTTAGTGTGCCGGTTCACGATTTTAACGATTTTAACGATACTCTAAACACCCAAACGGCAACGATACGATTCCCTCCCCCTCCCAGCCGAAATCGATCGTTAAGACGATAGAGGACACGATTCACATCTCTAATCTCTACTTCTTAGGACTATAACAATGGATACAGTTATGAACATTTTATACAGAGGACAGTTTGGTTTGTTTGCTTTAACCTTTTTGTGTTTTTTTAGATTTATTTTTTTTTTGATGTTGCATTTTACATGATTAGCACTGGAATCATTCACTAATATTACCTGCTATGATAATTATGGTGGCATACACAATAAGCATGAAATAGTAATCCTTCAGAATTTAGCTTTGGAAATATCATTGGCCTTTCTTAATATTTCTAATTTTACCATCACTTGTTTGACTTGTTTGATATATCATAGAATGCCCCCATATCATTAGCCATAATATCTAACTGAATACATAGTAATACTAATCGATATTCTTTGTTCTGTGCCCATAAATTAGACCTATAGTTAATGATACCATTCTCTTTCTTACTCATTTACATTTTGTTTCTACCAAACCCTCATTAGTAACCACTCAAACCCAAACCCATGATTTAGCCCACAGGTTTATTTAAGAATATTTCATCCCTCTCATGATTGTTGCACCGGAGGTGGACCCTTGGGCCGAAGTGGGGTTGAAGCTATCCATAGGAGGGATCCTATGGGTCCCACCATCATCAGGCAGAGAGGGCTGATGGATGGAGGCCAGCTGGAGCTTCACCTATACCAGCCCTCATTCCCCGCGGGTTGAGCCTCTGGGTGCCGGAGCCGGTTGGACTTAGGTGGCCTCTGACAGTAGTCGTCGATGGGTGGATCGAAGTCAGCCCAGAGGCAGCAACTAGTGTAGGTATCAGTCTGTATTGGACGAGGCGGAGTCCCAGAGACCCGGGCGCCAATAGGAACACAGTCTGACAGAGGGCGCCTGAGCAAGAGCAGGCCAAAGCCTGAATGAACCACGTCCAGGGCAAAGGCTGAAAAGGCATCTTAAAGCAAGCTGGGATCAGGGCTGGTAGCAGTCTGGAAGCAGTGGAAAGTAGGGATGTGCTTTCGTTTTTTGATGAATTAGGAAATCGTACAATATTTCCTAATTTGTTATGTATCAGCACAACCGATAAACGATCACATTTTCCACGAATTTTCAGGAAAAATCGTTTTTCAGTTTAGTGCGTACTAACGGGAGTTAGTGCGCACTAAGGGGTAGATTTTTAAAAAATGCGCGTTCGCGTACTTTTGTTGGCGCACCAGTCGCTAACAAAAGTATGCTGGATTTTAGTAGATATGCGCGTAGCCGCGCGTATCTGCTAAAATCCAGGATCGGTGCGCGCAAGGTTGCCAATTTTGGGCAGCCGGCGCGCGCCGAGCCGCACAGCCTGCCTCCGTTCCCTCCGAGGCCGCTCCGAAATCGGAGCGGCCTCGGAGGGAACTCTCTTTCGCCCTCCCCTCACCTTCCCCTCCCTTCCTCTACCTAACCCACCCCCCGGCCCTATCTAAACCCCCTCCCTACCTTTGTCCACGGATTTACGCCTCCTGGAGGGAGACGTAAATTCACGCGCCCAGCAGGCCGCTGGCGCACCGAGATGCGACCCGGGGGCGGTTCCGGAGGGCGCGGCCTCGCCCCCGGACCGCCCTGAGCCGAAACCACGCCCCCGGGCCTGCCCTCGAAACGCCGCGTCCCGCCCCCAAAATGCCGCGTCGATCGGCCCCGTCCCGACATGCCCCCGACACGCCCCCGACAAAAAAACCCGGGACTTACGCGAGTCCCGGGGCTCTGCGCGCGCCGGCAGGCCTATGGAAAATAGGCGCGCCGGTGTGCAAGGCCCTGCTCGCATAAATCCGGGCAGATTTACGTGAGCAGGGCTTTGAAAATCCGTCCCTAAAGGTTTTACATTAGCGTGCACTAACCCGGAAACGATTCACCACGAAAAAAAAAATACCGAACCGCGGGAGATGCAAAATTTCCCATGGTTTTTTGAAACCAAAAGAGGAAATGATCACCGGCACGATGCACATCTCTAGTGGCAAGCAAGGCTGAGGTCTAGATGAGGAGAGAAGCAGAAGGATGGTCAGATGAAGCAGAAGTCCAGGGCTGGAGAGAAGCAATGGCATGGTCAAGCGATACAGAGGTCCATGGCTGGAGAGAGGCAACGGAGTAGTCAGGCAATGCAGAGGTCCAGGGCTGGAGAGAGGCAACAAAGTAGTCAGGCAATGCAGAGGTCTAGGGTTGGAGAGAAGCAACGGAGTAGTCAGGCAAAGCAGAGATCAAACCAGGTTAGCAATTCGAAGGAGAGACGAAGGAACAGAAACACAGGAACAAGGAAACAGGAACGAAGGCAATCAGGATCGGAAACCAGGAAATGAAGAGGCAACGAGTACTCAACTAACGTGGGGACCTGTTGCAAAGGCAATTTGAGAGAGCGGAGCCCGGGCTTATATACCGGAGCTCTGACAACGTCATCATCCGGGGCCATGGCCAGGTTCCCGCCACGGGCCCAATTTAAGGACTAGCTGTGTGCGCACGTGCACCTAGGGAGGAGTGCAGCGCTAGTCAGGATGGCATCTCTCCATGGGCCATGCGGAGAGGCCCGTTGTGGAACATCGGGAGCTGCAGCAGAGCCGGAGGACCCAGGGATGGCCCAAGGACGGAGCTGGCAGCCTATAGCCACCAGAGATGAGGGACCAGATGCTGGATCACTTTGAAAGAGGTGAGGGGGCCGAGCTGCGGGTCTGCCGTGGCCAGTGCGCATAACAATGATAAACTGCAACCGCCATTATTTTTGCTGGTGCCATGCAATATCATATCCAGATATTCTAACAGTACCAGATAGCCAATGAGATAACAAATATCATGAATCATACTAGACTCCCATCCCATAACAATGCCTCATGTTTGTATTTCTGGAAATAATGGTTTATTAATATTTAAATGATTATTTTGGACATTCAGCCCTCATAGCCTATTTCCCATCTTAACCATGTTTCAACTCTTGAGTATTTCTCTTGGTCAAGGGGATACAACATACAAGCTACTATCCCTGTTCATTACACTGAAAAATGGACCCATTTGTATGCTTATTTACCTAATTCTTCTTTTCCCAGCACAAGTAGATATACAAGTCCCATCATAAATGGAAAACCTTAGAAGAACTCCCCTCCTTGGATTTATCTGATAAAGACAGTAGGAATACCTTATAATATACACGTATTACTATTGAGGAATGCCATAGATTAATGGGTTCTGCATGGTTCCCATTTTCCAGCATACATGCTATTGGCCGCCTCTCTACTGCTGTCCTACATTTACAAGCTTTAGTAGAAACCCTTAAGAACGCTAACCAGGATAATCTCTGTGCTGTTTGCACATGTATTAGCTGAAACTAATTTGTATGTCATGGATAATCATATAAAATTGTGAGAAACCACATACTTAGGAAGCATAAATTTTCAAAAAGCACTGGGTGATACTCTCTTTTTTTTTTTTTTTAGAAAGCCAATCACTTACTGTGAAAGATATTATGATCCATGTGCTTACCCCTCCTCTGTGTAAGGTGGAAGTACATATGGACAACTATTTTTAGTGATTACTCTGCTTCAAGATCTGGTGGGTGGAATGTGAGAAATTATTTTAAGGATTTAGCTTGTGGAAGAATATTGTACCATGATAGAAGTAATAAAGCAGAGAATCACTGATTTTATTAGTGTAATTATTTGATAAAAGGCTTATAATTTCTGATAATAAATATGCCATTTTCTTAGCTTGCTTGTAGCAAAAAAATCATGAGATTAGATATATTGGAGAGCAGTTACTCAGAAGGATAACTGTGTAGATATCAGAGAAAAACAGAACAGTAGCTACTTGTCACACCTAACTGCTTGCTGATGTGATAAGAACAGAGAGAGGTAGCCTCAATAACTCATGGGGGTACTCCAGAGAAGAAACTAGAGCAAAGTTCAGAAGAATTAACTTAAAAAGAGCAACATGAAACAAGCTGTTTGAAATCATAGAAAGAATAGCTCAGAAGAATAGCTTTGGACATTAACAGTGGTTAATGAAGTGCCTAATGAGCTGTTGCTGGTTTCCCAGCACACTGTGTTCCCAGATCTCCAAACATTTACAGACTCACATCGGGAGCTGTGAGGGGAAGTACTTTTGGATATATATTCTTTAATGCAAACTATATTCTTTTATGCTTTTATTTCTTATTTTCAAACTTATAAGTAAAACTTCTATACGTATAAATAAATGTTTTGTGTAATCCCTGACAAAATAATCATCATCCTGAGACCCTTCCAGGATACCACCTAGGATCTGAGATCTAGAAACATCACCCTGGTGCTTCTGGATTTCACAAATGTCATCACTTTAATAAATATTCTGAAGGAAAAGTTAGAGGTCTTCCATGAGCTAGAGGGAATGGAAGCAGAGGTATTGCAGTTTCTGGACAACTTGCAGTAGTAGGTGGAAAAGAGACTTAAACCTCTCAGAGACAATACTATTACCTACATGCTTGCTACACTTTGTAATTCACAGGTGAAAGGAAGTCTTGCTCTCCAGTCCCAGCATCTCATAGTCATGAAGGTGATTTTGTTAGCTCTCATATGTGAACAGTAGTACCAGATGCAGAACAGAGAGGATGTAGCACAGGAAAGTGTGGTCTCCTTAGAAAGTATTTATTTATTTTATTTATTTAAATTCTTTTACTATACCGATACTCCAGACGAGGTCTTATCGTACCTGTTTACAATGGAACTGGGGGAAACCAATTTAACAATTATGTAGAAGGTACAGTTACATTAAACAGGGAGCAAAAACATGGGAAATGGAAGACAGAAAATATTTTAAATGATTACAACTGGAGAGTGATAAAATAGTCAACGAAAAACAATAGAGTAGCGAGACATAAACAGATTGATGAGTTCGGCTGGAGATTTATCCTAGGCAATTATTGACGTAATATATCCTGTGGAAGGAGGAAACATGGGGAGGTAAGCAGGGGGGGGGGGTGGCAGGGCAGGGACTGGAGCGAGGAGGGGGGGGAGGAGTAGGGAAGAGGTCGGAGGGTGAGTGTCAATGTTGGTTGATAGAGGTTCCTTCAACGGTAAGCTTGTGTGAACAGCCAGGTTTTCAGTTTCTTTCTGAAGGAGAGATGGCATTGTTCCTGGCGTATATCTGGGGGAAGCAAATTCCAATGGAAAGTGCTCGCTTATGAATGGAGTTGTGGACCGAGGATTTGTTAGGGGGGGCCTTGAGAGAACCTTTGTAGGCGGATCTGATCAGCCTTGCGGAAATATGTAGTTCGAGAGGGATGGCGAGTTGGAGTGTGGATTACTAGTAGACAGATTTGTGGATGATGGTGAGAGTCTTGAAGAGTATTCTATATTGGATGGGTAGCCAGTGTAGGATTTTTAGGATTGGTGTGATGTGGTCCTTATGACATGTGTTTGTAAGGATCCTGGCCTCTGCGTTTTGCAGCATCTGTAGAGGTTTAGTAGAAGAGGCGGGGAGACCGAGTAGTAGAGCATTGCAATAGTTGATCTTTGAAAACAGTATGGCTTGGAGAACTGAACGGAAGTCCTGGAAGTGTAAGAGCGGTCTTAGCTGCTTCAGGACCTGTAGCTTAAAGAAGCATTCTTTAGTTGTAGTGTTAATGAACTTTTTGAAATTCATTCTAGAGTCAAGGGTGGCCCCAAGGTGTCTAACCTGGCTTGCTAGTGGAATAATTGTATTGTTGGCGAAGGGGTTGTTATCGCTAGGGGAGATAACCAGGAGTTCTGTTTTGGACGTATTAAGGACCAGGTTGAGGCTCGAGAGAAGGAGGTTGATGGCGTGTAAGCAGCTGCTCCAAAAATTTAGAGTGGAGGAGATGGGGTCCGACATGGGGATTAGGATTTGTACATCATCCGCGTATATAAAATGGGTGAGGTTGAGGCTATTGAGTAGCTGGCATAAAGGGAGTAGATAGATATTGAACAAGGTAGGGGAAAGTGAAGAACCCTGTGGTACTCCTTGTTTTGAAGGTATGGGGTGGGATTCTTTGTCATTTATTTTAACTTTGTAGTGCCTGTTGTTCAGAAATGATTTGAACCAGAGAAGTGCAGAGCCAGAGATGCCTATTTCCATTAGACGGTTGATGAGGATAGAATGGTTTACCATGTCAAACGCCGCGGAAATATCGAGTAGGGCTAGAAGGTAGGATTGTCCCTTGTCAAGGCCCATCAGGATGTTGTCCGTTAAAGAAAGAAGGAGGGATTCTGTGTTTAGGCGTTTCCTGAATCCAAATTGAGAAGGGTAGAGAATATTGTGTGAGTCAAGGTAGTCTGTGAGTCGGATGTTGACCAGCTTTTCCATTAGCTTGACTATAAAAGGTAAGTTAGCAATGGGGCGGGAATTTACAGGGTTAGCTGGGTCCAGGTTGGTTTTTTTTAGTAAGGGTTTCAGGGAAGCAATTTATAAAGAGTCAGGGACAGATCCTTGATTGAGGGAGCAATTTATGATGTCAGCCAGAGGTTTAGCAATGGTGTTAGGGATGGTGAGAAGGAGTTTGGTCGGTATTTGGTCCATTGGGTGTGAAGAAGGTTTCATTTTCTTGATTATCGATTCGATTTCCAGGGATGATGTGGGTTCAAGAGATTCTAGCGTCTGTTTGTGGATGGTTGGTGAAGGATTTTGGCTTAGTGGAGGTGAGGGATTTGATGAAGTGTTGGATGTTGCCAGCGGGGCAAGTAGATTTTTTATTTTGTTGTCAAAGAAGATTGCTAACTCAGTAGATTTGTTTTGGGCTTCTTCTTCTGGGAAGGTAGGGGGAATAGGGGTGGTAAGGGCTGCAATATATGAGAACAGAGTTTTTGGGTCGTATAGGAAGCCATGTATTTTTTTGGCGTAGAAATCACATTTAGTGCGGGTAATGGATGTCCTATAATAGTTCATTGCTGTTTTGTAAGAAGCCAGTGAGGTAGGGGAGGGATCTTTCTGCCAACGTTGTTCTTTGTGTTGTAGGTCTTGTTTGAGTTTTCTTAATTCAGTTGAGAACCAGGGTTTTTTGTTCGTGCGGGCAGGGTTGATAACTTTTGAAGATATGGGGCAGATTATGTTTGCTACTGAGTGTGTGATAGTTTGCCAGGAGTTAATAGCGGTGTCAGCATCAGCGAGGTTCAGTTTAGTTAAGTCTTTAGCAAGGCTCTTGTTGAGAGTGTCCATGGAACAAGGTTTCCTGAACTGGATAGAGGATTTAATAACAATGGGAGTCTGTTTTTGTTTTATAGATAATTCTGTAACTATCAGCGAGTGATCTGACCAGGGGATAGGGGTGCAAGAAGGTGGGGAGATGGGCGAGATGGTTTCATTCGTGAATATCAGGTCAAGTGTGTGGCCTGCCTTGTGTGTGGGATTGTTTATAATTTGTTTGAAGCCCATAGCCTGGAGGGAGGAGAGAAGGGCTTCGCAATTGAATGATGGGGAGGGGGAGTCAACATGGATGCTGGAGTGGATGGATGAATGCTGGAAGCTGGAGTGGCTGGACGAATTGCTGGAGTGGCTGGATGAATGCTGGATGCTGGAGTGGCTGGACGATTGCTGGAGTGGCTGAATGAATGCTGGATGCTGGAGTGGCTGAATGAATGCTGGATTCTGGAGTGGCTGGATGAATGCTGGATGCTGGAGTGGCTGGATGAATGCTGGAAGCTGGAGTGGCTGGACGATTGCTGGATGCTGGAGTGGCTGGATGAATGCTGGAAGCTGGAGTGGCTGAATGAATGCTGGATTCTGGAGTGGCTGGATTAATGCTGGATGCTGGAGTGGATGGACGATTGCTGGAGTGGCTGAATGAATGCTGGATGCTGGAGTGGCTGAATGAATGCTGGATGCTGGATTGGCTGGATGATTGCTGGAGTGGCTGGATGAATGCTTGAGGAGAACTGTTGTAGGGCGCTTAGATTAAGGAGAAGGTGGTAATAACAGAAAGAGATAGCGTGGGTGGTTTCTAGTTCTATGTGCTGGTGCGCACGAAGGGGCGTACAAAGGGGCAGGCCCCTTTGTTGTGCTCCTTAGGCGCACGACGCCAGGCGCATGACGCCTGGAGCCGTTTCAGCCCTTTAAAGGGCTCTGGGGAGGCGTCGGGGCTTCCGGGGAGGGATTACCGGTTCCCTTCCTTTTTGCTTTCGATTCCTTCTGCTGCTGCCATCCGAATTTTAAAAGCCGCTTTTTTATTTTTTTTTTCTTTTAAATGAGATCGCCTCGGAGGCCTCGCGAGAGGCTAGTTACAGGTCCACCTCCCCTGGCCCCGATGGCCTACGCCGACCGCGCGGGGAGGGCCGACCCGGGCCGAAGGGGAAGAGCAGGATGGCGGCGCAAGAGGAAAAGCCTGAGGGGGAAGAGCAGGATGGCGGCGCAAGAGGAAAAGTAGTACAAGCAGGGGCAGCACCTTATGAGTTATCACTTTCTCCCCAATCTCAATATACAAAACCCACATTGTCCACAAAGAACCATCTCTCCTGGCACAAGCCATATCTTAAACAGCTAACCCAAGCAAAGGAGACCCCAGCATAAATTTCTGTGACACACTTTCTTACAGAGCCCATCAGGAACAGGACACATTTACACTGGCATGCTGAGTATAAAAGTTTGCAGTCTGACCAGACATATCCAAAGTGGCTCAGCACAATCTTTTCTGCCCACCAACCAGTGTGCCCAGTGAGCATGTCTTTTTAATGACAGGGGATATTGTGAGCATTCATTGCTCAAGGTTGAAACCAGACTTAATGCAATTTTTTTTTTAATAAATATCCTTTTACTTGGGTTTCCAGAATTTACATTTGAATGATAAGATGACTGAAAGCACATTGAAGGACTGGCTGCCACTCAGTCTTCCTGCCATGCCCCTGCAACAGTACGTTCAGGTTTTTGATGCCTTATGTCTACCTGCCACATCCCAGATGTAGCATATTTGAAGTCTTGCTACTACCACTCTGCATACCTGCCATATCACACATATACCACCGTGGGGGTATTACTGCTGCCCTGCCTGCCATGCTCCTAATATACTACCTTAGGCATCTTGCTGCTACATGCCTACCTATCATGCCCCAAATGTACCACTTTAGGGGTTTTGCTGCTAACTCTCTGCCTATCTGCTTGACTGTTATCATATTACTTTGGGGTCATGCTGTTAATATGAATACCTGTCATATTTATTATGCAACAAAATAAGAGAATTTGTGCCTATGTGTTGATTGCTGTTTGGATATCAGCCTAGTTGACCCACCTTATTTGCTTGTTGGTTATATTGAGATATTGTGAAAAAACATGTTTCTCCTCCCATCCTACCTCTTTTGTGGTTCTTTGTTTTATTTAACCCATCTAAAAATCACAGCTTAGTTCTCCCACCCTCTTTGTATATTGGTTATACTGGGGTGTTTTGCCCCAAGATAAAACATGTTAAAAAGGCAAAAAATAAAAATGTCTTCTTCCATCCAACCTTTTTTATTGTTTTCCATCTTGCCATCAAGGTCTGTGTAGACCTTTGTGTGGTTTGTTACTCCCTGTGCTATACACCTTGGTATATATTTGTGCTGTTTGTAATGAACTGCACTCCATGATTTTGTGGTTTAGAAACATTTGTGCAGTTTGCAATACATAGCACTGCATGTCTTGGTGGTTTAGATATTTTGTGCTACTTGTGATTCACTGCTTTTCACACTTTGGTGGTTTAGACACCTTCATGGTATTTGCAATTAATCCCCATCCATATCTTGGTGCTTTTTAGACACATTTGTGTTGTTTGTGATTCACTTCATTCCACACCTTGGTTGTTCAGATACTTTTGTTTCTTTGGTGATGAGTCATGTTCATGACTTGGTGGTTTGAAATATTTGGGA
Source organism: Rhinatrema bivittatum (assembly GCF_901001135.1). Taxonomy (NCBI): domain Eukaryota; kingdom Metazoa; phylum Chordata; class Amphibia; order Gymnophiona; family Rhinatrematidae; genus Rhinatrema; species Rhinatrema bivittatum. The sequence goes on from NC_042615.1 coordinate 178,039,527, forward strand.
TGGTTGCAATTACCCCTACTGCTCACCTTAGTAGCTTAGACACCTATGTGCAGTTTGTAATAGACCACACTCATTGCTTTGGTGGTTTAGACATCTTTGTGCCATTTATCATGGACTGTACTTCATGCCTTGAAGGTGTAGATACTTCAGAGCTGTTTGTTATTCTGTGTATTTTATGTCTTGTGGGTATAGATATTTCTGTGCTTTTTGCAAACCCTTGTACTGTACACCATTGGTGAATAGACAACTTTGTGCTGTTTCAGATTCTAAACCCTATACACCTTGAAGGTATAGACACTTCTGTGCTGTTTGTGATTCCCCATACTAGATGCCATGAGGGTTTTCACACCTCTGTACTGTTTATGATTGCATGCATGGTATGACATTGAAGTTTTGACATATCCTTGTTGATTTTGATTCCATACACTGTATACCTTGGGGACCTATTTGTTGTTTACAATTCTCTACATTGTAAGCCTCTGTGCAGTTTGAAATTATTCTCACTGTATGGCTTGGATGTATGCACATTAGTGTTGGAAAGGAGGGAAATCTTGTTCATTTTTTTGTTTCAATTTGGGGGATTTTTTTTCCCATGAATTTCATTTTATGTAATGTATATTTTGTTTCTTAACTTAAAAAAATGAAATAAACATTGAAACTCCCACCCAAAAAAGGAAAAAACAAGAAACAAAGCCTCCCAGGGCCTCCTATGACCCCACTCATGCCTCATACCTGGAAAAATTTCTGGAGATAGGATCCTTCCTGGTCCCCACTTATCCATTCTTCGGGGATCCACCAATAAGGCCTAGGCCTGGTCTAAGCCAGAACCTTGCATGGGCAATACATCAAGCTTGTGGTGATATACCAAGGCCTAGGCTTATATAAGGCCCAGGGTTTGGCCTAGGCCCTGGCCTGAACCTTGGCCTTGCATAGGACTAGGGTGCAGTAGGATGGCATGACCTCAGCCTAGGTGCTATTCAAGGCCAGGTCTTGGAGGCCTGGACCCAATGCTTTGGCCTTGGCCTAAGTTAGAGCCCAGGCCCAGGCCTGCCACTAGCCTGACCCAGAGGCTGAGTTTCAACACAGGGGCCTTGGCATGTACCCAGCCTGATGCCAGAACCCAGCCTAGAGGCAGCATATTGACACCTGGGCCTCAACAAGGGCCAGTGTCCAGATCCACATCTGATGTTGCGGTTCGACCCAGAGGCTGGGTCCTGAATGTAGTGCCTTGACCCAGACCCAAGCATGCAGAGGTGCAGCCCTGAGGCTGAGTCCTAACATCTGGGCCTGGGCCTATGCCAGGGCCCAGACCCAGGCACAATGCCATGACACAGTACCAAGGCCAGGTCTTGATTCTATGGCCTTGGCCCTGACCCAGACCCAAACCACAGCCCGATCTGGAGGCTGGTCACTGTTGCTGAGGTCTTTGCCTAGGACAGGGCCCATACCCAGACCTGATGCATGGCCCAGGCATGGAGGCCAGGTACCGATGCCATGGTTTTGGCCTGGACAGAGGCCTGACACTAGGGCTCTGCCTGGAGGCCAGGTTCTGATATTTGGGCCTTTTCCCAGACTTCAGAGCTCTTCTTTGGCATCTTCTTTCTTTAGCTCTTCTTTGCTAACCGATGCCAGCTGCTGGGGTTGTTGCACCGTAGTAATGAACACTGGAGCAACCTTCCCATTGGAGGCTGCCATTTTGAAGTACACCAGTTACCATAATATCAAAATGGTGCCCTCCTCTGGGAATTATAAGTCTGAGTTATTTAACTTCCATACAGCAAAATGTCATCCTCCACTATAGTGGATGTAAGAGTTCATTAACCCCAGTGCAATGACCCCAGTTGACGGTATTAGTTGGTAAAAATGTTGATACCAAAGAGGAGCTCTGAGGCCTGGGCTTAGGGCTGAGAATCCTCACATTAAAACCCAGCCTCTAAGTTGACCCTGGCATTGGGTCAGGGTCCGGGCTGAGGCCCTGGCATCAGGACCTGATATTCCAGCCAGACTTTGGCAACAGCTCTGGATTAGGCTAAGGCTCTGGCATTGGGACATGTCCGGACCAGGCCTAAAGTCTGGGTCTGATCCGAGTCCTGACATCATGACCGGGCCAGGATACAGAGTTGGATTTGGTAGTTATGGAGGGGGTTATTTGGGAAATTTCCCATGCCTGTGCCTTTGTTCGGATCTTGACCAAGGCTCCAGCATTGCCCCAGGGCCCTAGGCTGAGGCAGCTGTGTCATGCTCAGATGTAGGCCGGGACCCCTGCTTTGGGTCTCAGCCTACTCCATAGGTGAGGCTCTGGCCTCATGCCTAGACCTAAGCCCGACCAGTGATTTTTTTTTATAGGTTTTCAAAACGATACGAGATTCCAATGAAATTTCATTATTTAACTTGTTCCATTCTGAAAATGATCTGAAACGAATTAGTAAATGTTGACTCATTTCCTATTTTGTTTCTCACAAATGCCCAATAGTCACCATGGATAGAGTAATGGTATCTCCGGGGTTCAACATGTGCAATGAGGTGTTGGCATTCTGCCTCATACGGTTATTCACCGGCTGATATAGAGACTAGGTACTAGAGATGTGAATCGTTTTCCATATCGTCTTAACGATAGAAATCGTGTGGCAGGAGAAGAAAATCGTGTTTGGCACGATTATTTCGTTGAAAAATCGTTAAAAATCGTTTTTTTCCGATTAGTGCGCACTAACTCGAGTTGGTGCGCACTAACTCCCCGTTAGTGCGCACTAACTCGAGTTAGTGCGCACTAACTCAAAATGATACAAATAGACACTTTCCAGGTCACTGAAGGTCAGTTAGGAATGAATATGTGTTCCTATTGGCTGGCAGCCCTCTTATCTATTGATGTTACCAAGGTTACCACTGAGGTGATGGTTGGGGGGATGGGAAATGGAACTGGAAACTCATGAACACCAACAGAAAATGAAACAAAGTATTCACACTTCCCAGGTCAGTAAAGGTCACTTAGGAATGAATATGTATTCCTGTTGGCTGGCTGTGCTCTTATCTATTGATGTTACCAAGGTTACCACTGAGGTAATGGTTGGGGGGATATGAAATGGAAACAGTTGGAAGCTTGACATGTGATGATCAGCACTCACAAGACTAGAACTTCTTTGTTTATTATTTTTGTTAGCAGACACGTGCATGTTGAATTTGCCAATCACTGTGCATTTTAGAAAGGTGGTCCTGGATGGAACTGTACACAGTTCAAATATATGTAATTGATTGTTGGTAAGTGTATTTTTTAAGTAGCCACACTGGCACAAGTATGTTTACTTTTCCTCCTACTTAACTCACTAGCTCAGCTTTGTAAGAAGGGCTTCTCTGCTTGAGTGAGGGTCAGGCAGCTCCCCCCTGTCTGTGAAGCCAGCCTCTCACTAGTAATGCAGGGAGGGAGCTGTCTCAGACTTCACCATCCTCCCCCCCCCCTCACCCACACACCATTCACTAGCTGGGACATGGGGGAAGTCAGGAGTGAGGGTCAGGCAGCTCCCCCCTGTCTGTGAAGCCAGCCTCTCACTAGTAATGCAGGGAGGGAGCTGTCTCAGACTTCACCATCCTCCCCCCCCCCTCACCCACACACCATTCACTAGCTGGGACATGGGGGAAGTCAGGAGTGAGGGTCAGGCAGCTCCCCCCTGTCTGTGAAGCCAGCCTCTCACTAGTAATGCAGGGAGGGAGCTGTCTCAGACTTCACCATCCTCCCCCCCCCCCCTCACCCACAAACCATTCACTAGCTGGGACATGGGGGAAGTCAGGAGTGAGGGTCAGGCAGCTCTCCCCTGTCTGTGAAGCCAGCCTCTCACTAGTAATGCAGGGAGGGAGCTGTCTCAGACTTCACCATCCTCCTCCCCCCCCCTCACCCACACACCATACACTAGCTGGGACATGGGGGAAGTCAGGAGTGAGGGTCAGGCAGCTCCCCCCTGTCTGTGAAGCCAGCCTCTCACTAGTAATGCAGGGAGGGAGCTGTCTCAGACTTCACCATCCTCCCCCCCCCCTCACCCACACACCATTCACTAGCTGGGACATGGGGGAAGTCAGGAGTGAGGGTCGGGCAGCTCCCCCCTGTCTGTGAAGCCAGCCTCTCACTAGTAATGCAGGGAGGGAGCTGTCTCAGACTGGTATCAGGGTTAGGGCACTGTGTGCAGGAAGATCACAACACTCCTGGTATTAATAGGGATAGGGCACTGTAAGAGATGACTGTAGTAGATTGAATAAAGATCTGATGTTTCTGCTCTCCTCACACCAAACAAAAACAACACACAAGCAGAGAAGCCCTTCTTACAAAGCTGAGCTAGTGAGTTAAGTAGGAGGAAAAGTAAACATACTTGTGCCAGTGTGGCTACTTAAAAAATACACTTACCAACAATCAATTACATATATTTGAACTGTGTACAGTTCCAGCCAGGACCACCTTTCTAAAATGCACAGTGATTGGCAAATTCAACATGCACTAGCATTTCAGGTGCCTGCTAACAAAAATAATAAACAAACAAGTTCTAGTCACGTGAGTGCTGATCATTACATTACTTTTTTTGTCAAGCTTCCAACTGTTTCCATTTCACATCCCCCCAACCATTACCTCAGTGTTAGCCTTGGTAACATCAATAGATAAGAGCACAGCCAGCCAATAGGAATACATACATACATATTCATTCCTAAGTGACCTTTACTGACCTGGGAAGTGTGAACACTTTGTTTCATTTTCTGTTGGTGTTCGTTAGTTTCCAGTTCCATTTCCCATCCCCCCAACCATCACCTCAGTGGTAACCTTGGTAACATCAATAGATAAGAGGGCAGCCAGCCAATAGGAACACATATTCATTCCTAACTGACCTTCAGTGACCTGGAAAGTGTTTATTTGTATCATTTTCAGTTAGTGCGCACTAAATCGAGTTAGTGCGCACTAACGGGGAGTTAGTGCGCACTAACTCGATTTAGTGCGCACTAACACGATTTAACAATTTTTAATGATAAATCGTTAGAATTTCTATTGTATCGTGTTCTATAACGATTTAAGACGATATTAACATTATCGGACGATAATTTTAATCGTTGAAAAACGATTCACATCCCTACTAGGTACCATGGAGCTGCACATGATTCCTTTATACTTAGGCAATCTGGTCTGTTTGAAATTTTTGAAGACAGGCTCCAGGTGCTTAGTCTTTTTTCAGAAGCAGTTTGCACAGGCCACACAGATGATGGTGGAAGAGCTGAGGGCGATATGTACAGCCCTTGGATGTATTGCCAAAGAATCTGTGTGCCATGTCAAAGCCAGTGGCACCAGAGCCTGGTGCTGATGGCCTTGGCTTGGCGCATGGGAGTTTTTCAGCATTGCCCTTAAATTCATGGTCTCTGGCCTCCCTACTGCCCCCAGCCCCTTTTTATTTCTTATATATATGTTTTTTCCCTAGTTTTTCCCATGCTTATCCCATTTTCTTTTACTATAATAAACAAAATAATGTAAATAGTTTTTAAATATGTTATAAAATATTTTCTTATATTTGCAACTTTGTGTGTGTGTCGTTTCTTTTCTAAGATGTATCTACAGATCATCAATGCAAGACAGTGCAGGGGCGGGAACTAATCTGGTGAAGTCTGCCTAGTCGCAAGCGAACAGCAGGCCTCATCACTGTCTGCTCTTGGGCAGTAAGGAATCTCTATCCTCCAGACCTCCATGACTCCTCAAACTATATGATTTAAGGATGGCTACATACAGGATAAGGACTGTAACTGCTACTAGTAATCAGAACAAAGTACTCTGTAGAATTTCTATGTTTCTACATAAAGCACAATAACATAACTAGCTTTGAGCTGGACAGGCAAAAGACCTTACTGTTCCCTGATATTTCAATATTTCTCAATGGCTACATGTGACATGTCAGCTTTGTCTTAGGTTCAATAAGGTGAAACTTTTGTTATATGACGTGGGTGTTATTATAGTCATCACTAAAAAAAACCTCTTACCTATGCATTTCAGGGGTGACTTTCAAAAACATGTGAAGGCATGACACCATCCTATTCCCAATCCAGCCTTAAGCTAGTCAGATCAGCATCCATGTACAGCCTCCTTGAGCAGCTAACATAACCAACATGAAACCCAAGGGCCAAGGCCCTCACCATCTGTATATGAGAGTTGACTGTTTGCTCTTCTAGGTGTAGCAGGGCTCAGCTGTTCATGGTTGTGTGCAACCTCAATGAGATATGCTAGTTTGCAGTGAGAAGTTTGCTACTAGTTTGCTACTAGTTTGCTACTAGTTACTGTGAGAAGTATCAGATTGCCATGAAATTTGACTGTGCTTCCCAAAATGCTGAAAGTGAAGGCCTGCCAGGTAAGCACTTTGATTTCACCACTGCCTTAGAAACAGCTGAGTCAGTGCTGACAGCTGCATCTTTGCAGGCCCATGTGACACTATGCATCCAATGTACATGTGAATATCTTCAGATGCATACAGCTAGGGAATACGGCTGTAACATGTCGAGTCTGCTTGAATCTTCAGGCTTTGCCTTGAAGCAGCTGGACTACTTGTGATGTCTATGACTTATAGAATACTTGCCTGCATGTCATAGGCCCTGCTGGAGTTCTATCATACATATGCCACTATCTCACTCACAAATGTGTGCTAGGACATGGTCTGAGTTGTAGCCCAGGCAAGCAAGAAGGCACAATCTTTGGCAAGCTATGGACACAGTGTTGGCAGTCCTACATGAACGCTATGGCAAGATGTGACTCTTTTGGACTGACAAACAAACAGAGCTACGAATGTATTCCACTCATAAAATGTGCCATCCAAAAAGGAAATACCCACCCAATTATTTCACCAATAGTGCCACTCACCACTAGGATGCTGTATGAAAAAAATAATTTTTAAATATTTAAATGCCGCATCAGCAAGCCAGTCGGCGTGCCCGCTTGGTTTTCAAAAAAGGGCCGCCCGTTCTCTAATCATCTGCAGACTTACTTTTTAATGTCAGTGATGTATAATAAATATCTATTTCACTTTCTTTCTTTCATTTGCCATATTCCGACTCACAAATGAGCTGAGCTGAAGAATGTTTAATGTTTAAAGATTATAAGTAAATAATCAGTTACCAAAGAAGCAGAACACCTCTCTATTATAATCAAAATTAACAAAAGAGAGGGAAAAAGGATCAGAGTCCAATATCAATTTCAAACCCACTCAATTGGCAAATGACAATATCATAAAAAATCTTTGCTTTAAAGTTTACATCTGCAGCCTCTCGCCTCACAATGGGCCGCAAGCTTCAATCAGCTTGTAAAGCAGAATGTCATTTCTTTTTAATCATTTATTGTCATATTGCCTGTCCCTAATCTAAACTTTATTCAAACAAATTGCTTATCACTAAACCTAATTCAAAACACCCCTAAAAAAGGTATACCAATGTAAGAGCGTTGAGACATTGTTTGTCTGGGATACTGAAGAATATTGGCCGTTTCAAGTAACAAACATTGAGAAATGATCCCCTGAGGAAGATTGTTTTTACAATCGAAACGTGATTCATGTCGGGAATAATTTGATTTACATTTCACGTTGACTTGGCTAAGTATTCTTTTATAGAAGATTTATGGTTAAAAAAGAGTGAAAAGTGAGAAGTAAAAAAGTTTCTTACATTGGTATACCTTTTTTAGGGGTGTTTTGAATTAGGTTTAGTGATAAGCAATTTGTTTGAATAAAGTTTAGATTAGGGACAGGCAATATGACAATAAATGATTAAAAAGAAATGACATTCTGCTTTACAAGCTGATTGAAGCTTGCGGCCCATTGTGAGGCGAGAGGCTGCAGATGTAAACTTTAAAGCAAAGATTTTTTATGATATTGTCATTTGCCAATTGAGTGCGTTTGAAATTGATATTGGACTCTGATCCTTTTACCCTCTCTTTTGTTAATTTTGTTTAAAGATTATAAGTGACATAGCCATGTCCGCAAACAGCGAATATGTTGATAATGGATGTTGTTGAACAATTCATTTGCGAGTTGGAACATATGCAGGAACATAGCAGCACACTTCCACAGAAGTGTCAAGGTGGGGCAGACAAAAGCAGACTGATTTGGATATGCCTCACGAGCGTCTCATTCAAGACATTGCCACCCGGTGGAATTCCACCTTTATGATGCTGGAGAGGTTACTGGAGCTGCAGACACCCCTTCATGAACTTTCTGGTACAATGGACATAAGTGTGCAGAATCCCCTAGGGCATCATGATTGGTTAGTCATGAGTCAGCTGGTAAAAATCCTGCAGCCCTTCAAGGATGTCACGGAGGAGCTGAGTTCCAGAAGTGCCACCTTGGCTGACATCATCCCTATAGTTAATTTCCTGGATGAACATTTGGAGGCCTTTAAACGGGAAGAGGGAATGACAGTTGAGGTGTTGCAGTGTCTGGAAGTTTTGCAGCAGCAGGTGAAAGACAGATTAAGGCCATTAAAGGACGACTGCACATACATGCTCGCCTCAGTCTGTGATCCCCGTGTGAAAGAAAAACTCGCCCTACAGTACAATTGTCTTTTATTTGTGAAGGAGCTGCTGTTAGCAAAAGTCCGTGAACAGGAGCACCATAGGCAGAGACAGATTAGGCTTGAAGCAAAGGTGGAAACAGCAGGCACTTCAGAGAGTTGTGCTGCTAGCCCAAGCAGGAGCAGCTCTGTGTCAGCGACAGATAGTACCTCCTCCTCCATGTCAGAATGCCCAAGGCATGTTGGCCATAAAGATTCATCAATTGTGCAACGGGCGAGAGAGAAAGCAGCTGGCATGAGTGACTCTGAGCCCGCCCAAGCAAAGGAGACACCGGCACACCGGTCAGTGACACGGTATCTCTCAGAGTCGATAGAGAACATGCAGACAGATCCGCTGGCATATTGGGCACACAAGTCCATTGTATGGCCACACCAAGCCAAAGTGGCTCAGTGATATCTGTCATGTCCACCTACCAGTGTGCCCAGTGAACGTGTCTTTTCAATGACAGGGGATATCATGAGCCCTCACTGCTCAAGGCTGGCACCAGAGTTGATGAAAATGCTAGTGCTTTTGAAAGTAAACCTGCCTTTGCTTGGGTTTCCAAATTTTCCCTGTGAATGGCAAGATGAATAAAAGCAATTCAAAGCCTTGCAGAAGCTCCAACTGCCTCCTATGCTCCAGATAATATAAGCACTGCAGCACATGTTCCTGACCTCAAACACTGTGCCTGACCGTCAACTGTCCAGGTCTTATGTTCCTAAAAGTGTTTGACCTCGATTGCTGTGCCTGTCAGTACAGACCTTATGTCCCTAGGTGGGATTGACTTCTGTCCTCGACTGCTTTGCCTGTCAGTCCAGGCCTTATGTTCCTACAAGTGTTTGACCTCGATTGCTGTGCCTGTCTGTCCAGGCCTTATGTCCCTAGGTGGGATTGACTTCTGTCCTCAACTGCTTTGCCTGTCAGTCCAGGCCTTATGTTCCTACAAGTGTTTGACCTTGATTGCTCTGCCTGTCCGTCCAGGCCTTATGTTCCTACAAGTGTTTGACCTCGATTGCTGTGCCTGTCAGTCCAGGCCTTATGTCCCTAGGTGGGATTGACTTCTGTCCTCGACTGCTTTGCCTGTCAGTCCAGGCCTTTTGTTCCTACACGTGTTTGACCTCGATTGCTGTGCCTGTCAGTCCAGGCCTTATGTCCCTAGGTGGGATTGACTTCTGTCCTCAACTGCTTTGCCTGTCAGTCCAGGCCTTATGTTCCTACAAGTGTTTGACCTCGATTGCTCTGCCTGTCCATCCAGGCCTTATGTTCCTAAAAGTGTTTGACCTCGATTGCTCTGCCTGTCCGTCCAGGCCTTATGTCCAGTCCTAATGGCTGAACCCTCGTTGCAAAGGGAAACCTCAGTCTCTGGCAATTAAAACTAGTACTCTTTCACAGCATTGATCCTTAAATAAAACAAAGAGTTTTGTTTAGTTTCAGGGCAAAGAAGAGAACTTCCTTCGTCTTGCTTATGACGTCATGATCTGTTTGCAAATGATTTAATCCAAACAATTTGTACCATTATACACTCTAGTGGCCAATCCAAGGAAGCCCTTTCCTGCTCTTAGGAAAGGGAACTCTCCCCGGTGTTGCAGCCTATCTCTTAGGACCTGTTGACCCATGTTTAACTGCTGTTCACATGGAACCCTGCTCCCTGTCGCCACGCTTTGAAGGCTCGTGCTCCACTCTAGGGGCCAACCCATTCCAAGGAAGTCCTTTCCTGCTCTTGGGAAAGGGAACTCTCCCCTGTGTTGCAGCCTATCTCTTAGGACCTGTTGACTCATGTTTAACCGCTGTTCACATGGCACCCTGCTCCCTGTCGCCATGCTTTGAAAGCTCGTGCTCCACTCTAGGGGCCAACCCATTCCAAGGAAGTCCTTTCCTGCTCTTGGGAAAGGGAACTCTCCCCGGTGTTGCAGCCTATCTCTTAGGACCTGTTGACCCATGTTTAACCGCTGTTCACATGTCACCCTGCTCCCTGTTGCCATGCTTTGAAGGCTCGTGCTCCACTCTAGGGACCAACCCATTCCAAGGAAGTCTTTTCCTGCTCTTGGGAAAGGGAACTCTCCATGGTGTTGCAGCCTATCTCTTAGGACCTGTTGACCCATGTTGAACTGCTGTTTAGGGGCGAACCCATTCTAGGGAGACCTTTCCTGCTCATAGGAAAGGGAACTCTCCCCAGGTGTAGCCTGCCTATATCTATCTACTCTCTGACCCATGTTGAACCGCTGTTTGTTTACATGGTAACCTCCTCCGCCTTGGCATTGACGATTGTCATATGTATATTCAAGTTTCATATCACCAAAATGCCAGGAAGAGTGCAGATGATAGCACATATCAAATTTTGATTCTTCTAAAGTATACTTCATCTGTATGTACTCTCTTCTATCTGTGTTGCCAGGTGCCAAGCACACTTTATTAGTACTTCTTCTTAGCTTCGGAAGAGTAAAGTTCTTCAAAGCCTCTGTTTCTACTAAAACAACAGCTGGCATTTGGGATTTTACTTCACTTGAAGTCCTTTTTATTAGTGTTTTACCTCCAGTTGTTTCTTCCATTTTGAAATCAACCTCTTTCTATGCCAAGCTGTACTCTGACTGCTTTCCAGCCTACCTGTCTTTTGTCAAGGATATTCTCACACTACAGTCCCTCAGGGTCCCGTGTGTAGTCTGCCTGTATCTGCACTCTGTCCCATGTTGAACCGCTGTTTAGGGGTGAACCCATTCTAGGGAGCCCTTTCCTGCTCGTAGGAAAGGGAACTCTCCCCGGGTGTAGCCTGCCTGGTTCTACCCTCTGACCCATGTTGAACCGCTGTTCCATTTTGAAAACAGCCTCTTTCTATGCCAAGCTGTACTCTGACTGCTTTCCGGCCTACCTGTCTTTTGTCAAGGATATTCTCACACTACAGTCCCTGGGAATCCCGGGTGCAGCCAGCCTGATTTTAAGACCAGCGAGAGCCCACTGGACCCCAATAGAAACCCCCCACTTTAGGGGTGAACCCATTCTAGGGAGCCCTGTCCTGCTCATAGGAAAGGGAACTCTCCCCGGGTGTAGCCTGCCTGTTTCTACCCTCTGACCCATGTTGCACCGCTGTTCACATTCACCCTCCTCTTTCTCGGCCTTGAAAACTCTCGTTTGTATATCAGCTACATCCACCGGATGTTAAAAGACCAGCGAGAGCTCACTGGATGCCAATGGAAAAACCCCACTCTAGGGGCGAACTCATTCTAGGGAGCCCTTTCCTGCTCATAGGAAAGGGAACTCTCCCCAGGGCTCTTGTTTGAATATTTGCTATTACCACCAAAATCCTCACCCACAGATGCTCCACTCCACCCAGGCATAGTTCATCATGTTTCAGGTCCTAGCACTCGTGTTAGACTCCCTGGTCCCTGTTTCAAGATGGGTTGGGTGCACAGTATGCACAGTTGACAGTCCCACCACATGCTGAGCCTCGTCTTGTCTTGCCTCCTTGTCTTTCCCTTATCAAACCACAGGGAACTGACTACCTTGGCTCTGCCAGCCTGTCTTGGCCCTATCAAGTTTCTGCCACTCTGCCTTGCTGCCAATCACCAGATGACTCACTCAACTCCTTGTGGTGTTATTACCACTATCATGGTTCCTCAGTGTGTTGGTGCTAGTCTTTCTGCTTGCTATGTTCCCCCTTCATTGTGCTGTAGGATGTCAATGCCACTTGTTTTACCGCTTTGCCTGTCATGCTGCCTTTGAGGGTTCATGCATCTGTTATCGGTGCTCTCTATTGAAGCTGTGGTGTGTTTTTGACACTCTTGCTGCACTCTTGCCACTTCTGGTATCCCTTTGCACCTTTACAGTGCCTTAGGCTATTCATGCCACTTTGGTGCCACTTTGCCACAATCTAAGAATCTTGGAGCTCTTTTGTTGTTGTGATGATTGCTCCCCAGAAGTTTCAGCAAAATTGATAATAAAACCCCAATTCTGCAGCCAAAAATAGGCTGGAAATCCTTCCCCCATTGACTTTAATGGGAACCGGAAAACAAATCCACATATCAACGTATCGGGGGCGCCATACGTCCGAATGCAACAGAAATGACCCCCGACAAATACGTATCACGAATGCAATGAAATTTTTTTGGCTGCACATCCCTAGTGTCAGGACAGCGACTGTATATACTGGAAAGAGGATAATAAATTCTACATTTATGGGTACATTTTAAAAAAGAGCTTGCGCGCGTACATTTGTTCGTGCACCAGGCGCGAACAAAGTACGCCAGATTTTATAAGATACGCGCGTAGCCGCACGTATCTTATAAAATCCGGGGTCGGTGCACACAAGGGGATGCACATTTGTGCAACTTGCGTGCGCCGAGCCCTGCATGCGCTGCCTGTTCCCTCCGAGGCCGCTCCAAAATCAGAGCAACCTCGGAGGGAACTTTCCTTCCACCTCCACCCCCCTTCCCCTACCTAACCCACCCCCCGGCCCTATCTAAACCCCCCTACCTTTGTCGCACAAGTTACGCCTGATCGAGGCAGGCGAAACTTTGTGCATGCCGGGCCGGCTGCCGCGCACCATGTTCCGGTCCGGGGGCTGGTCCGGAGGCCACGGCCACACCCCTAGAATGCCCCTGGGCTGAAACCACGCCCGCGGCACCGCCCCCGGATGATGCACCGACTGTGTCATGCCCCCTGACACGCCCCCGATGATGTGCGGATCGCGACACGCCCCCAAGAAAGCCCCGGGACTTGCGCGCGTCCCGGGGCTTTGCGCGCACCGGAAGCCTATGCAAAATAGGCTCGGCGCGCACAGGGGCGTTTTAAAAGGGTTATGCGCGTACCTTCTGTTCGTAACCCTTTTAAAATGCGGCCGATATTGTAATGAAGCTGCTAATATAGTCTGAAAGGGTTCTAGTCTAAAAAAAGGCATGCAAAAATATTGGTGCAAATTTTTTGAGTCTTTAACATAGGATGTGATTATTTTTTATTCACCCAAATCAGTGAAGAACTTTTGATTGAAGGTCCCAAACTGTTGTGAAATTCAACTGACAGCCCATGAAGTTTACAGACTGTGAATCAGAATTCTGCTTGCATTTTTGAATGACTGGTGCTGAATTTTTCTGGTGTGTGGTTGCTTGAAGTAATTTTTCATTTTTCTGCATTGTCTTTAAAATTGGTTACTGATCATAAAACTCTAATGTTTCCAGTGCCAACCAATTGATTTAAATGTATGGGACTATAGAGAACTCTCTAAAGTATTTTCTTGTGAAATTAAATTGCACTGTATATGAAATAGAACTGTGATGCCTAAAGACGTGAGTTGGAAACAATAAGAAAAACATCCATATGGACAATTTCTAGTCAGATTATAAAGAAACATGGTACTGTAAAGCTTCATTCATTGCCAACCAACAATCTTGATAGACACTGCTATAGGACTTTGAGGCAATGGACATATTATCAAGCATGAGTACTTGAACATATATTATTTTAAAATGTTTTAAACTTTACAATAAACAAAACATTTATGCTAAACTGAATCAGCACAATTGAAGTGGATTTATTTCTTTTTGATGAACACATATTTTCTCAGCTACACATCAAAGCCCGTTCTGTACTTTGAGACAACATTGACATCTTTCATCTTTTGAATGCTGCATAGTTTGCGTCATAAAGTGACATTTTCTATTAAAGTATTGATGTTTATATATATAACAGACACTCATTTTTATGGGCATGCCTTTAGTACAAATAAATGAGATAAAAAAAATTGTTTTGATATTCTTGAGCTCAGTTTTGGCACAAGAAATGTAGATTATGGGGCAGATAATGTTTTGATCCTGTAGTTTCCGGTTGTTTCTTTGGGCTTCCAGCTCAATTGAATTCAGGGCTGGGATTGGGCATGTGGGGGGCTTCATTTGCAACCATTTGGTCATCCCCCCCCCTTTTTTTAATATCTCCCTCAATTTCTGTAGCCTAGACATTGATAGTTACTTTGCCAATGGCCATGACCAGTACTCCTTCTGGAACCCTGCAATCATAGACCCTAAATTTGTGCACTTGGTGTCACCACTGCATGAAGACTATGACTCCCTTCACAGCCAAGGGATATGAACACTATCTCACCAGCATTTGCAGTCCCAGGTGACCCAGGAAGCTAAGATCTGAACTGTGAATCAAATGCAGGCATGGGGTGGATTTAAAACTAGATTTTGGGATCATAAACGTGAAAGTGGTAAATATAAGTATCATGCAAAACTACCACAATGCTTTTTGCAGATGTTTTGACTTACAACTGTTTGTGGAATTTTTTCCATTAAATTATAGTGCTAAGGATACATTAATTCAAAACTGTATAAACTTAAAACATTTTGTACTTTATGTTCATACATACACAACATGTAACATTTAAAACGACTTAAAAAAGACAGTTGATTAAAATAAAATAAAAAGCATTATTTTATGGAAATTGGTAAATGAAGTAAAATTCCAGTGCCATTGCCATCATGAAAGTGGTTGTCGCCCTGTATAGGGCAAGAGCCTAAGCGATTGAGCACACAGTCTGAAACCAATTTCTTAGGGTAAGAAAAATTAGTACAAACGGATGAGACGTTAAGTAGTACATTAATCCTCATATGTTGTGTATGTGTATGATTATATTGAGTGAGGATAAAAGCCCTTTAACTTTGAATTATTTTTACTTTTATGTTCTACATTTACCCAAAATTTAAATCTAATCTTAAAAATACATATTTTAGATCCTCTTATACTTTAATTTCTGATGTATGGTTATTGATAGTTATGTGAATGGAAGTCTAGTTTCCAGTTTCCCACACTATTCGTCTCTAGGAAAAGTCTGAAATATTTGAACTGGGACTACATAGAAACAAAATGAAAGGATAGCAAATTGATTTAGTAAGATTTAAGGAAGGAAAAAAGTGGAAAGAAAGTTGAGCTTGTTTCTTTTAGTGAATTTTCAGAGAAACTACTAAATAGTAGGGATGTGAATTGTTTTTTGACGATTTAAAATATCGTCCGATATATTTTAAATCGTCAAAAATCGTTAGAGGCGATATACAATAGGAATTCCCCCGATTTATCGTCAAAAATCGTAAATCGGGGGAAGGGGAGGGTGGGAAAACCGGCACACTAAAACAACCCTAAAACCCACCCCGACCCTTTAAAATAAATCTCCCACCCTCCCGAACCCCCCCAAAATGTCTTAAATTACCTGGGGTCCAGTGGGGGGGTCCCGGTGTGATCTTCCACTCTCGGGCCACGGGTGCGTTAATAGAAATGGCGCCGGCGCTACCTTTGCCCTGTCATATGACAGGGCAAAGGTAGCGCCGGCACCATTTTGGTTCCTGTCCCCCAATGTCATGAGCGCAGGAGTTCGCTCCCGGACCCCCGCTGGACCCCCAGGGACTTTTGGCCAGCTTGGGGGGGGCCTCCTGACCCCCACAAGACTTGCCAAAAGTCCAGCGGGGGTCCGGAAGCGACCTCCTGCACTCGAATCGTATTGCCATATTGCAAAATGGCGCCGGCCATACGGCCATACGGCCAGCGCATTTTGCAATACGGAAATATGGCCATACGGCCGGCACCATTTTGCAATACAAAATTTGCAATACAAAAATACTATTTAGTAAATAGTGCCCTTATATTGTACCTGCTCTATATGGGAAAATGGACTATGAGCTGAAAAGTATGTATATATATTTGATAACTTAATATATGGGTATACTTCTCCCCATATCCCCAAAATAACTGACTTGAACACACCTCCAGAAATGCCCATTTTGTGAGCAATTACCTATAGCCACCTAGTGAAACTAGCTAATTATATTTAGCCATTCTACAGTATATTTTCAAAGCATCCAATATAGCCATTAATTCTATAGTGAGGGAGGTGTTGAGCTTGATCCATGATGTAGTCAGACATTTAATATTGAAAAAACTGGTGAAATATTTGATAAAGATATAAACAAAATATGACAAAAATCACATATATTCAACGTGAACTTATCAAAAGAGGTTCACCCTCATATATGAGCCACAGTACATTTACACTGGAACAGTGTTTTAACTCTTGTACACTTATTTCGAATGTGCTCACTCACTTATATTAATCATGGGGTAACCTTTTTTCTGTCACGTTGGGATATGCCGTTTTTATAAGCAAAAGAACATTTTTTTTAAGGAAAAATGTTTTAGAAAGACTTTTTTAAAAAAAATTATCAGTGGAATAGAAAACTTATCTTTTCCAAAGAAATGGTCTAGAGCAGAAAGCTTGTCAGCTTTGCTCTACCGAATGCCCGACACCACTGGTGTTTCGAGTAGTCTGACATTTGTCATAATTATGGGCTAGATTTTAAAAGCCCTGCACGCGTAAATCCTGCTGGATTTCCGCGCGCAGGACACTCGCGCGCCGGCGCGCCTATTTTGCATAGGCCACCGGCACTCATAAAGCCCCGGGCCGCGCATAAGTCCCGGGGCTTCGTTAAAGGGGCGGGAGGGGGAGTGTCTGGGGCATGTCCGGTGTCAGGGGGCAGTCCGGGGCGGGTCCGGGGGCGTGGTGATGGTTCGGGGGCGGTTCTGGGGGGCGTGGCAATGGTTCGGGGGTGGGCCAGGAGGGTGGTCCCAAGTCCCCTGGCACTGCGGCCTGTGCCGGGGGATGCCGAGGCAGTGCTTGCAAGTTACGCCTGCTTCAAGCAGGCGTAACTTGCACAACAAAGGTAGGGAGGGGATTTAGGTAGGGCTGGGGGGTGGGGTAGATAGGGCAAGGGAGGGGAAGGTGGAGGGATGTGGAGGGAACGGAGGCAAGCTGCGTGACTCACCGCATGTAGGCTGCCGATTTTGCACCGACCCCGGATTTTATAAGATACGCGAACAAAAGTACGCACGCGCGTACTTATTTAAGATCTACCTCTGCATGAATAACACTCTAGAATCATTGACAATGTTAGAATGCAGCAATTCTGACAATACATTATGCTAATCAGGGTAGGGACAGGTTTAAAAAGCCAATAAAAGGTGCTTATGTGATCTTTCTAAGAAATTCACAACCTCTGGGTTACTTTGTTTACTTTGCAGAATCTTACAATTTGCTTCCTATGTCCTAAATTTGGTTGATTCTTTAATAATTTAGTCACAGATCAATGCACAAGCTATATTTAGAGAAACATAAGAAATGTATGGAAAGCCTGATTCTAGTACTTCAAGCATAAGCATAGGCCTGGCCCATGGTGATGGAAACTGTCTTGGGCCACACCCTGGTGTTGAACTTAGGCCCAGGACTTAAAATAGGTGATTGGACATGGCCTTGGATTGGGCTCTGGCACTGGGCCTGGGTCAAAGCCACCTCCGCATGATACTCAGCTTTGGGCCTAGGCCCAGGCCTCTTCGACGGGATTCAGCCTCAATCCAGGCCCCAATATCAGGCTTGGGCCTAGACATAGGCCTTAGAGATGGGATCAAACCTCAGGCTGGGATCTGTCTTTTGGGCCTTTGGGCCTGGCTTAGACATGGGCCTTGTTGATGAGATCTGGCTCCAGGCTGCACTACAGCATCAGTCCTAGGCCTAGGGCCAGGCCTCAGCAAATGGGACCTGCCCTCATGCTGGGCCCTGGTATTTATTTATTTTATTTATTTATTTAAACACTTTTATATACCGACGTTCATAGCAATATCACATCGGTTTACAGTCAACAGGGGTAAAAATCAAATGAACCAAGAAGCATAAAGTTACAATAAACAGGGCATATGCGAACTTGGGCTGTAGGGAAGATAGTAAAAGAGTTACAGAAACAAAGAACGAGATTTTTTCAAACAAATGGTGGCCTAGAGAAGCAACCAAGAGTAACAGTTAATATAAAATAAATATAATAGAATATATTATGTTATAATAAATATAATACAAATATTGTACTCCATAGACAGGGATTTGTACCAGGGTTGCGGATAGAGGGCATCAGGGTGGAGGAGATTGTAGGGGGGTACTAAGGTTGAGATAGATTGGAGATGTGGAATGGCAGGGAGCGGGTACTTTAGGTATAGGCTTGTTCAAATAGCCAGGTCTTTAGTTTTTTTTGAAAGTGACCGTACAGTGCTCCTGTCGAAGATCAGGAGGCATGGAATTCCATATGGTTCGACTGGCTAAAGATATAGCACGTTTTTTTGTCGAACTGAGTTGTGGTAGATTGGAAATGGGAGTAGCTAAGGATCCTTTGTAAGCAGTTCTGGTTGGTCTGCTGGAAGTACGGAATTGAAGGGTATCATTGAGCCATTGTACATTATTATTGTGCAGGGTTTTATGGATAATGGTGAGGGTCTTGTGAAGAATTCTAGATGCGATAGGGAGCCAATGGAGATCTTTAAGAATTGGGGTGATGTATCAGGTCTGGGTCTTGGGCTGCGTATAGACTTGGCCCTTGGAAACAGGACATGGCCTTGGGCTGGACCCAGAATTAAGTCTAAGCCTAGGCCCAGGCCTGAATTTCAGCAATGGGACTCAGCCTCGGGTTGGGCCCTGACATCTGGTCTGGGCTTCAGCAATAGGACCTAGCCTTAAGCTAGGCCCAGGCATCAGGTCTAGACCTAGGCTCTGGCCTCCGCAACAGGTCCCAGACTCATGCTGAACCCAGGTATCATGCCTGAATCTATGCCTGACCCTTAGCAATGGCTCAGCATCAGGCCTGGGTCCTGGCATCAGGTCTGGGTGTAGGCCTAGGCCTTGTGATAGGATCTGGTTTCAGCCCGGGTAATAGCCTTGGCCTTGGCCCAGGACCATGACTCAGCAACAGGACCCAGCCTTGGGCCAGGCCTGACACCAGTCCTAGGCCTAGGTCTGGAGCTTGGTGATGGAGTCCCAGCCTCATGCTGGGCCCCAACATTATGTCTAGGTCTAAGTCCAGGCTTCAATAACGGAGCCAGGTCTCAGATAAGACCCCAGCTTTGCGCCTGAGCCTAAACATATGCCTGGGCAATTTGATATATTCATGGGCCAGACCCCAGTTTCAGGTCTGGGTCTGGACTTGGGCCTCATGCCGGGCCAAGCATTGGACATGGCCCTAGGCCAGTCTCTTGGTGATGGACCTGACCTTAGGCCTGGCCCTTGGTGATAGGACCTGGCCTCTAGCTGTGTTTCTGCATTGGGTTTAGGCCCCAGTATTTGGCTGGACCCTGGCATATGGCCTTAGCCTCTGCAATGAAACCAGGCTGAGGCCTTGTCCTGCCGGAGTCTCTATCACCATTTTTTTAAAAATTAGTCAAATATGACAATACCCCAGAATTTTTAGGTATTTTGTCAGAGGCTATTTTTGGTTTGTTTCATTCTGTACAAACCAAAAATGGCCTTATTTATCACCTATTACTCATTTGTTTAAAAGAAATGCACATTCCTAATAACAGATAAGGACTCCCCTTACTTCCTCATACAGTTCAAGTTTCTATTTCATTATATCTACTCTCTTATTTCCCTGTTTGAAAGACCAGGACTTCATGCAGCTGTATCAGTTGACTGTGTGCCACACCAGATTCTTTAGGGACATCTTTTATTCAGGCAAAAAGCTTGTCTGGATTGTTTTAAAAGCAATTTTAACAACAACACCCCTCAAAATAAAAAACTTGCACTATTCGAGGGCTAATAAAAAGTTGGATGGTGTTTTACTGGTTTCTAAGGAGCCTCTGGCCAACTTTAAACTCTTCTTGTGCCCAGGATTTCAGTACATTCTCTACACCCTATAAGGATGTACCTCTCTTTCAGGACTCTTTTCTAGTCCCCCAGCTCCTGCCTCCATCTAGCATTTACTTGTTTATTTTTTATTAAATTTATTTAACTAAGCCATGCCTCCAGAAGATGTATATAAACACAACAAGAAAATAACTATTTTGCACAGGTTCTTCTTGGGTTTAAAATATTTCCTGTCCCCTGGTTCCAGCCACTGCAAATCTCCCAGATACTTTTCCTCCTTCTGACCTGTTTTTATGTACTGAGCCAAAAGGATGTGGTCAGTCAGTTCCCTCTGCTCATGGTATGCTGGAAATATATATACTTAAAGATATATATTTCTTCACATGAGCATGCTGCTCTTATCTATGATCTTCACCTCCACTACAAATTCCAAATTTTGTGCTTTCAACTTTTCTGCTCTGTATACCTGAAATATCCTTCCTGAATCTGTGAATGATACCCCTTCTCTTCTCTAGTCACTTTCAAGACCCAAACAAAAATCTACCTTTTGAAGTTGCTTTTAATTCTTAAATCATGACTCTCCCTGATTATATCTTTTTTTTTATTATAACCAATAACCAGTGTCCTCTCTTCCCTGCACATGCAAGCTCAAGAGTATATTTTGTGGCATGAGTTAGAAAATTCTACAGCAAAGTTTTTGCTGTACATTTGCATAAATGTACATAAATTTCCATATGAAATATTGGAATTTTATTTTCCATATTTGTTTGTTCTTTTTTGTCACTTAACCACTTCTGACACTTTATGAGATTATTTTTCTCAAGATTACCCACGCTTGTTCAAATTTTAGTGTCTTCTAAAATCACTTACAATATCACCTGTGGAAAAATTGGTCAGAACTGTGTTGCGCTGGGAGGTGGACCCTTGGCATGGTGCAGGATTGGATGGCTCCCTGGTCGGACCCAGAGAGCGCCTGCCACCAGGAGGCGGAGCACAGGAGGAGACAGAGACTAGCTGGAGCTTCACCAATAGCAACCCGGGCTTCCCTCAGATTGAGCCCTTGGCTACCCAGGCCGCCTGGTCTTAGGTGGGCCTTGCAGGATCTCTGAGAGATGAAGTTCAGGGGTGTGCCCACCACGAACAAGGGTGCGTGGTTGATGTTCAGGTTAGGAAGTTCAGGAGCCAGAGAAGGCCAGAACAGGGTCTCTGAATGTAGAGCGTGGATACATTCAAGGATAGCGTGGTCAAGGATAGCGTGGTCAGACAAAGCAGGGGTCAGTACCAGTGGTCAGTCAGTGGATGGTCAGTCAGGCAAAAGTCAGGTTCCAGGCGGTGGTCAGACATGGTCAGTGGTCAGGCAGAGGTCAGTTCCAGGCAGCGTGCAGATGTGGTCTGTGGACAGGCAGAGGTCAGTTCCAGGCAGCATACAGAAGTGGTAGAAGAAACAGGCAAAGGTCAAATCCAGGCGGCGGTCAAACGTAGTCGAGTAACAGGCAGAGGTCAGTACCAAGAAGACAGTCCGAATGGTACCACCTGGAGAGACGAAGGAACAGGAGGATGCTGGAACAGGGGGACGCTGGAACAGGAGACTGGAACAAGACACTGGAACAGAAGACTGGAACAAGACACTGGAACGCAGGAAGGCAAACTTGCTATCACAACGTGATCGACCCGATTGCCAAGGCGAGGTCCTGGGGCAGGGCCTCACTATTTTTTCTGGGTCTGATTGACGTCATTGGGGCGTGTCTCGGCCGGGTTTCCAGTGCTTGGCCCTTTAAAAAGGATGGTGTTGGCCTCATGCATGCCTAGGGGCTGAGGAGATGCTGGACAGATCCTTTATATTAAAAATTACTTTTAAAAAAACATTAGTGTTCTTTACCTAGCACCTATGTTTTGTTCCATATTTACATTCTGTAAGCGATGTACTTAGCGTAATGTAAATAGACCTTCCTGTTGTGTTAAAGATATGATGTTAGAATAACCGGTACTTTGTCAGCGCTTGTATTATCTCTAGCTATATGCCATTCAAGCAGTATATATAAATGTTTTAAAAAAAAATTAAATTCTAGATTTAAAAGAAATTTCCCCTATTTATTTAGAAACATGCTCTAAGAAAGACCACGGATAAACTGCTTGCACAGCCAAGAGACATGCACTATTTGATTAGCATTTGTTTATTTGATAACATTCATTGCGCAAGAATTTAAAGACCACATCTTATGCTTTTTCTGTAAGCGATGCACTTAGCGTGATTTGAATAGTCCTGTTGTGTTAAAGATACAATGTTAGAATAACCGGCAATTTTTCAGCGCTTGTATTATCTCTAGCTATATGCTATTCAAGCAACACAAACAAATTTTCTAAGTCCAAAAAATGTTCTAAGTCTAGATTTAAATGAATTTTCCCCGATTTATTTAGAAATACGCTATAAGAAAGACCGCGGATAAACTGCTTGCACAGCCAAGAGACGTGCGCTATTTGATTAGCATTTATTTGACAACATACATTGTGCAACATTCATTGTACAAGAATCTAAAGACCACATCTTATGTTTTTTCTGAATTCGTTATCAAAGTTTGCACACAATCTTAAGTAAAGACGTTTCATCATATATATCTCAAAACTGTTTTGAATAATACAGGCACTGTCATTTGGATAGAGTCCACGAGTATGTGATTTTTTCAGAGCATTTAAGGTTGGTTTTTAACTTTTACTACATGATTTACACGTTATGTAGATGGAAAGATTATCATTAATTAATATATGTGCAATTGAAATTCTTATACAGAGTTGCTCCCATCACGGATTAGTTTAATTGAGGTTGATCTCTAAGTTTGATGCTTTTTTAATGGTCCCAAGTTTCAATGAGAGTCTAAGGTAAAATCAGTAATATAAATTTAAATAAAAGGAAATAGTTTAATAACGCTGTAGAACTCATCACCTTAACAATATTTTTTATAAAATATGCCACTATCTTCTACATATATTGGCATATGTGACATTGAGAAATACATATGTATCAGATGTTCACCTAATTGTCACCATTTTACGAAATTTTCACTAGTTACACATTGTTTTTAGAATATGTTTTATTAATTATTGTATAATTTTTGTGATTTACTTGTAGCCCCTGAGACAGCCGTCACACGGACGGTGAATCTCGGCCTGAGTTGGGCAACAATTTTAATAAAAATACGTCTCCACTGCTATAAAGATTGAAAAAGACTTGGGCATCTAATCCCTTTGTGTTTTCCTAACGACTTTCATAGATCGCCTACCTTCCTGTTTTCTGGTAGGGGTGTGCATTCGTTTTGAACGCATATGTAAAACGCAACGTAATTTTTTTTTTTAACTTAAAAAAGTGATGAGGCGAAAACGATCGGATTTCCAACTTATTCAACATAGCTGTGTTGAATACGTTGGAAATCGCGATTGTTGATCCTAAATAAAAATTTAAACCCCTCACTCTCCTTAATCCCCCCCCAAGACTTACCAAAACTCCCTGGTGGTCGAGCAGGGACACAACCGGAACTTTTGGCCAGCTTGGGGGGGGGGGGGTCAGGAGGCCCCCCCCAAGCTGGCCAAAAGTTCTGGTTGTGTCCAACGAGGGTCCCGGAGCGAACGCGCGGGGAATCACATGACGACCGCGTCACTCCGACGTGACGCCGACGTCACGTGCTCCTCGCAAAGGAATACAGGAATGGCGTTCTGACTCCCTGCTCGACCACCAGGGAGTTTTGGTAAGTCTTGGGGGGGATTAAGGAGTGTGAGGGGTTTAAATTTTTATTTAGGGAATCGGTGCACGTATGGACATAGACTCAACTTATAGAATTCTACATATGTCCATATTGACCAAAATTGACCCCCCCCCTTTCGACTTATGGACTTATGAACATAAACTTTTTGTATGCACATCCCTATTTTCTGGGTCAGACCCCGGATGGTCTGTATGGTGGAAGACTCTGTCGAGTCCATGGCCTTGGCAACCTGTTGCACCGGGAGGTGGAACCTTGGCCTGGTGCAGGATTGGTAGGCTCCCTGGTCATACCCAGAGAGCACCTGACACCAGGAGGTGGAGCACAGGAAGAGACAAAGGCTAACTGGAGCTTCACCAATAGCAACCCAGGGTTCCCTCAGGTTGAGCCCTTAGTTACCCGGGCCGCCTGGTCTTAGGGGGCCTCTCAGGATCTCCAAGAGATGAAGTTCAAGGGTGTGCCCACCACGAACAAGGATGAGTGGTCGATGTTCAGGTTAGGAGGTTCAAGAGCCAGAGAAGGCCAGAACAGAGTCTCTGAATGTAGAGCAAGGATCAAGGCCAGAGTCAAGGATAGCATGGTCAGGCAAAGCAGGGGTCAATACCAGTGGTCAGTCCGTGGATGGTCAGTCAGGCAAAGGTCAGGTTCCAGGCAGCGGTGCTTCTGTGTATATGTGAGAAAGAAATGTTGCTTCTGTGTGTGAGACAGGGAAGGTGCTTCATGTATGTGAGATAGGATGGGTGCTTCTGTGTGTGTGTGTATGTGTGGTGTGTATGTGAGAAAGGAATGGTGCTTCTGTGTGTGTGTGTGTGTGTGTGTATGTGAGAAAGGAATGGTGCTTCTGTGTGTGAGACAGGGAAGGTGCTTCATGTTTGTGAGATAGGGAGGGTGCTTCTGTATGTGTGTGTGGTGTATATGTGAGTCAGGGAGGGTGCTTGTATGTATCAATGTGTGTGTGCGAGAGAGAGATGGAGCATGTTTTTGACTGACTTTTGGCTGTGAGAGAGGGCATGTGTGTGATTGAGCCTGTTTGTAAGTAAGATAGAACATGACTTATGAAAGAACTAAAACTCTTCAAAAAGAGCTTAAAAACATGGCTATTCAAAAAAGCATTTCAAAGTGAGGTCGTTAAATAACAACAAATACCTACAGCTGAAAGTCACCTACAAAAAGCAGAATGTTACTTTATTGTTTTAATCATAACTAAATTGTAAACTAAAACAGTTATCACATATGATTATCACAGAATCATATCAACAGTAGCTCCAACACACTTCTCATTTAGAGTATATTTGACCTATGTAACCGTAAAATATTGGCACCCCATGGATAACTTAAAAAGCAAACCAAACCTATTTGTGCCTAATTGTAAACCGTTGTGATGGTGCATCACTAAATGATGGTATAGAAAAGTTTTTAAATAAATAAAATAAATAAAAATGTGTGTGATTGAGAGCTTGTGTGTAAGTGAAATACAGAGAGCCTGTATTTGATTGAAAGCCTGTGTGTAAGAGAGAGCGAGAGCATTGTGTGATTGAGAGAGGCTGGCCAGAGAAGTGGCATGTGTATGTGTGAGAAAGACTGATAAGGGAGATGGCTGGTGTGTGTGTATGTGTGTGTGAGAGAGAGAGAGACTGGTTGGGGACATGATTGGTGTGCGAGAGACAGAAACTGGTCCTGAGGGTGTGTCTGGTATGTGTGTGTGAGAGACAGAAGAGACTGGTTGTGGTCCCTAAGGAAGAGGACAGCTTCAGCAACTACAGCTGCTTCTGGTGGCCTGCAAGGAAAAGGAGTAGGAGAACTGCTGGAGAGGGTAAATAAAGGTGGCTTTTTAAGTTCATTTTTCTTGATTGACTACTATTTTAATTATTGGTAGTATGTGATGTGTCTGCTGTTTGAAATATTTTATTGGTGTTTGGTAAAGCTTTCAAAATTTGCATGAGTCTTTAATTATTGGATATTCTATTCATCAACTATTTTGAAATTATTTAATTTGTATGATTTTATAGTTATGATTAATGATTTATATATCTTGATTTTATTGATTTGTTTCACGAGGAATGGTGAAATTTTTGTTTTCCATTATTACACTGTATAGCAGTGGTCCCACCAGCCAGTCAGGTTTTCAGGATATCCACAATGAATATGCATGAGAAAAAAATTGCATGTTAAGGAGGCAATGCATGCAAATTTTCTCTCATGCATATTCATTGTGGATATCCTAAAAACCCGACTGGCTGGTGGGCCCCCAGGACAGGGTTGGGGACCACTGCTGTATAGAGTCTGGCGTGATGCGTTTTATAGTTCAGTTTTTGTCTGCACATTTCTATTTATACATTATGAGGCTTTATTCTGTATTTGGTGAGGGTTTGTGTTCTGCATGCAAAGACTGAGATGAAGCATTCATTTAATATGTGGTTTCTCTGTAGGGATCTGTAGTAGCTTTAACTTGGCCTGTTCTGTTTCCTGATAGGAGGTGTATTGATATTTTAGAATCTGGTATAATATTTGTGGTATTCTTTTTCATAGGTAGGGTTCTTATTCTTTGAGTGTTGGCAGATAGTACTGTGTTGATACGGGAGGACCATGCCAAAATATATCATAATAGGTATGATGCCATATGAATTCCAAGATGCAATGTTTTCTTGTTGGCATCACAACAGTGCATGAAATCACAATAACGTATATATTAATTTTACCTCAGAATGTCACTTTTCATGTAAAATATGTGTTA
Source organism: Rhinatrema bivittatum (assembly GCF_901001135.1). NCBI lineage: Eukaryota > Metazoa > Chordata > Amphibia > Gymnophiona > Rhinatrematidae > Rhinatrema > Rhinatrema bivittatum. The sequence continues at coordinate 178,066,214 of NC_042615.1, forward strand.
AATGCATAATTTAAAATTGTATATGTGGAGGTGGGGGTAGGGCGCCAGGCTGTAAGGTTTGCCTAGGGTGCCTAATACCCTTGCACCGGCCCTGTGCACAGCAGCAACGCTCCACCCCCACCCAAGCATAGTTCATCATGTTTCAGGTCCTAGCATGCTTGTTAGACTCCTTGGTCCATGTTTCAAGATGGGTCGGGTGGACAGTACGCCCTGGCTGACAGTCGCGCCGCATGCTGAGCCTCGTCTTGTCTTGCCTCCTTGTCTTTTCCCTATCAACACCACAGCGACCTGGCTAGCTCAGCTCTGCCAGCCTGTCTAGCCCCTATCAAAACCACAGAGACCAGACTACCTCCGCTCTGACAGCCTGTGTTGCCCCTATCAAAACCAAAGTGACCTGACAACCTCAGCTCTGCCAGCCTGTCTAGCCCCTTTCAAAACCACAGGGACCAGACTACCTCTGCTCTGCCAGCCTGTCTTACCCCTATCAACTTTCTGCCATTCTGCCTTGCTGCCATACACCAGATGACTCACTCAACTCCTTGTGGTGTTCTTGCCACTATCATGGTTCCTCAGTGTGTTGGTGCTAGTCTTTCTGCTTGCTATGTTCCCCCTTCATTGTGCTGTAGGATGTTGATGCCACTTGTCTTGCCACTTTGCCTGTCATGCTGCCTTTGAGGGTTCATGCATCTGTTATTGGTGCTCTCTTTTGAAGCTGTGGTGTGTTTTGACACTCTCACTGCTGCTTTGCACCTCTGTTAAAGCACTCTTGCCACTCCTGCTACCCCTTTGTCCCTTTAAAGTGCCTTAGACTATTCATGCCCCTTTGGTGCCACTTTGCCACAATCTAAGTATCTTGGAGCTCTTTTCTCATTCTGAAGATTGCTCCCCAGAAGTTTCATCAGAATTGATAAGAAAACCCCAATTCTGCAGCCAAAAATAGGCTGCAAATACTTCCCCCATTAACTTTAATGGAAAATGAATCAAACGAATTGGGATTTTTCCCAGAAAACAAATGCAACAAATTTGGGTCCTGGCGAAATGAATAAGAATCAAAACTAATTTTTTTCCTTCTGCCGATCCCTAGAGGACACTGGAACAGGAGGATGCTGGAACAGGAGGATGCTGGAACAGGAGACTGGAACAAGACACTGGAACAGAAGACTGGAACAAGACACTGGAACGCAGGAAGGCAAACTTGCTATCACAACGTGATCGACCCGATTGCCAAGGCGAGGTCCTGGGGATAGGGCCTTGCTATTTATGCTGGGACTGAGTGATGTTATCGGGGCATGTCTCAGCTGGGTTTCCCATGCTTGGCCCTTTAAAGAGGATGACGCCGGCCACACGCGCACCTAGGGGCAGGGGCTGAGGAGATGCCGGACGTGGAGCCCCAGCAGGATCTCCGCTGTGAGGCCTGGGATGCCGAGGGAGCCTGAAAGTGACGGGGATGGCTGTGACCTGCAGAGGAAGAGAGGCCTGCACTCGTGGATGGCCGGGAGAGGTGAGCAGGCCTGGCCGCGGAGCGTACGCGGCCGGGAAGTACAACAAACTGGTCTCAGGTCAGCATTACTACCTTACATATTGTCCTTCTATTTAATCCTTTCCTCTCCTGACTAATTTTCCTACTTTCCTCAGCTGTTTCAGATATTCTTCCTTGTCCTCTTCTTTATGAGATCCATTGTACCTTTTGAATAATAATCTTTTTCTCTTACCTTTCTTTTTAGTTACCTCATTTTCCTTATTTTGTTTATTTGCTCAACATAAAGATTTGTTCTTCTTACTATATAGCTCCTTTTTAGTTTACAACACTTCCATTTCACAAAGTACACCACTAAGATATTTCCTCATCTTAACAGAGTCTGCACTTTTGAAGTCCAGGACTTTGAGTTTGCGTGTCCCATCATTGTGTTTGCTCTTATACATTTTTTATTGTTTTATTATATTTTTATCATTTTTAACAAAAACAAGCAAGACAATTCTTACTATTTGAAAATAAAAATGCTATAATACACATAGATCAGAAAATATAAATCTTCAGGAAATATGCATTTTTCCATCAGGAAACATTGATGGGGGGGGGGGGGGGGGGGGGGTAGGTTGAAACTTAAAGGAGATATTTACTAAAGAATATACAGGAAACAGACAATGTTATAAAGCAATCATATATCATATGGATCCCTGGGCCTAGAGATTACCAGGAGAGATAGTTATAATACTCTGTGCATTGATAAACAATTTTAGCTGCTCAGGTAGGAAAAAAACATAGCATTCATTTTGGTATCTAACAATACACTTACACAGATATCTTAGTATAAAGGAGAACCCAAGAGAAACTGCCTGAGCCCTCAAGGCGAGAACATCTCTCCTTCTTTCTTGTGTAGCTTGAGCGAAGTCGGGATATATAATATATGGACCTGAGATCCATAAAAAGAAACTATTATAGACTTAAAATATCTTTTCATGACTTCACTCAAATCTTCCTCAAATATAAATGAAACCACAAGAGTTGCTTGCTCACAGAACTCAGCCAAGAGTCTTCTATAAACTGGGTCAAATTTTCCAAAATCTCGGGACAATTTTCCATAGAAGCTCTGGGGCGGATTTTAAGAGCCCTGCTCGCCTAAATCCGCCCAAATCCGGGCGGATTTAGGCGAGCAGGGCCCTGCGCACCGGTGAGCCTATTTTACATAGGCTCACCGGCGCGCGCAGACCCCGGGACTCACGTAAGTCCCGGGGTTCTCCGAGGGGGGCGTGTTGGGGGCGGGCCCGGTCGTCGCGGTGTTTAGGGGGCGTGTCGGCAGCGTTTTGGGGGCGGGTCCGGGGGCGTGGTCGCGCCCTCCGTACCCGCCCCCAGGTCGCGTCCCGGCGCGCTAGCGGCCCGCTGGTGCGCGGGGATTTACGCCTCCCGGAGGGAGGCGTAAATCCCCCGACAAAGGTAAGGATGGGGTTTAGACAGGGCCGGGTGGGTGGGTTAGGTAGGGGAAGGGAGGGGAAGGAGAGGGGAGGGCAAAAGAAAGTTCCCTCCGAGGCCGCTCCGATTTCGGAGCAGCCTCGGAGGGAACAGAGGTAGGCTGCGCGGCTCGGCGCGCACCGGCTATACAGAATCCATAGCCTTGCGCGCGCCGATCCCGGATTTTAGTGGATACGCGCGGCTCCGCGCGTATCTACTAAAATCCAGCGTACTTTTGCTTGCGCCTGATGCGCCAGCAAAAGTAGGCCAAATCGCGTGGTTTGAAAATCTACCCCTCTGTCTTTAGAAGAAACAGGAAGAAAAAAACATCATGCTAATGCAAGGAGTCTTTCCTTCTTTAAATTTTAATATTTCAAGGAAATATATTTTTTAAGATTATATTAGGGGTCACGCCCACTATTTTAGGAAAATTCAAGAACAGTAAATGTAAATGCCTTAAGTGATTTTCCAAGTTCTCAAGCCTACGAGAGACACTATTTAATAGGGATGTGAATCATGTCCTCGATCGTCTTAACGATCGATTTCGGCTGGGAGGGGGAGGGAATCGTATTGTTGCCGTTTGGGGGGGTAAAATATTGTGAAAAATCGTTAAAAATCGTTAAAAATCGAAAAATCGAAAAATCGAAAAACCGGCACATTAAAACCCCCTAAAACCCACCCCCGACCCTTTAAATTAAATCCCCCACCCTCCCGAACCCCCCCCCAAATAACTTAAATAACCTGCGGGTCCAGCGGCGGTCCGGAACGGCAGCGGTCCGGAACGGGCTCCTGCTCCTCAATCTTGTCGTCTTCAGCCGGCGCCATTTTCCAAAATGGCGCCGAAAAATGGCGGCGGCCATAGACGAAAAAGATTGGACGGAAGGAGGTCCTTCCGGACCCCCGCTGGACTTTTGGCAAGTCTCGTGGGGGTCAGGAGGCCCCCCACAAGCTGGCCAAAAGTTCCTGGAGGTCCAGCGGGGGTCAGGGAGCGATTTCCCGCCGCGAATCGTTTTCGTACGGAAAATGGCGCCGGCAGGAGATCGACTGCAGGAGGTCGTTCAGCGAGGGTTCCGGCGCCTCGCTGAACGAACTCCTGCAGTCGATCTCCTGCCGGCGCCATTTTCCGTACGAAAACGATTTGCGGCGGGAAATCGCTCCCTGACCCCCGCTGGACCTCCAGGAACTTTTGGCCAGCTTGTGGGGGGCCTCCTGACCCCACGAGACTTGCCAAAAGTCCAGCGGGGGTCCGGAAGGACCTCCTGCCGTCCAATCTTTTTCGTCTATGGCCGCCGCCATTTTTCGGCGCCATTTTGGAAAATGGCGCCGGCTGAAGACGACAAGATTGAGGAGCAGGAGCCCGTTCCGGACCGCTGCCGTTCCGGACCGCCGCTGGACCCGCAGGTTATTTAAGTTATTTGGGGGGGGTTCGGGAGGGTGGGGGATTTAATTTAAAGGGTCGGGGGTGGGTTTTAGGGGGTTTTAGTGTGCCGGCTCACGATTCTAACGATTTATAACGATAAATCGTTAGAATCTGTATTGTATTGTGTTCCATAACGGTTTAAGACGATATTAAAATTATCGGACGATAATTTTAATCGTCCTAAAACGATTCACATCCCTACTATTTAAATCCTTAAGCAATTTTACATTACAGTCCTGGGATTTCTGCAACGCTGTTTCAAGTACATCCACCCATGGTTTAATCTCATTAAGTTAACCTTCACAGGATTCAAACTTGATATTAAGATGATCCAGTTTACTATTGTAGTCCAGGAAAGAACATCCCAGAGCAGCTACTAGGTCCCAAATTGTATCCAGAGTGACAATTGCTGGTTTAGAGGGTACTTGAAAATGGGAAACTTGCAAAGACTCACCCATTTTCCCTCTGCAGATGTTTCCACCAGCGCTGTTTTCCCCAATACAGCCATGACTCTCTCGCACACCTCCAGCTCCTTTGCTGGAGTCGATGTAGCCAGCAGCAAAAGCCAAATTCAGATCCACACCACCTGATGGCTCCGAGGTTCCCGCGAGAAGCGAGAGGGTCAAGGGTTCTCCTCTTCTCGTCCCCCCGTCCCGCCAGAGTCACAAGAGCCGCATCAGCGCTCCGTACCGTGGCTGCTAGGGAGAAGTCAGGGGAAGTGACTGCCATTGGAGAACGAGGATCCAGGGGACTTAAAGTAATCTCCCCCAATGTCGCTGATGCTCCTCTATCAGCCTTCTTAGTGGGGGCTTCCTCCCCCTGTTCTGTTATTTTACCGGGTGTGTAAGAAGTTATTAACTGCTGCCCTGATGAAGGGTTTGAGTCTGAGGGGTAGACTCGAACCTTTCCTTTCCTCTTAGCCAGCATTTTTGAAGAAAGGTTCTCAAGGAGAACAGGAGCAGCTTATGACCATCCAGTTCACGCTACCATCTTGCCCCCATGTTTGCTCTAATACTTAACCACACTATCTAATAATTACTTATCTAATAATTACTGAAACTCAAGTGACCATCTATCTAGATATAGGAGTTATTTCACCTGTTTGTAAATACCAGGCCTGGTATCACTCCCTCTCTTGGAGTTTCTATTACCATTTGTTACTAAAGAGTAAGGGCACTGAAAATCTCTCTACTTCTTTTCTGCAGGTAGGATGTCCAATCAACATCTGGAGTATTAAAAATAACACCAATAACACATTTCCCTTTAGTGCAGTCTTATGCATGCTCTATCAAATTCTTTTTTCTGGCAAAATGTCTGTTCCATCTCACCTTTCCAAGATCATCCACAGCACCTTCTCCCTTCCACATACATGTTGCATTTCATTTTACTTTAATATAACTTCTTACATAATATGCTAAATATGTTCGTAAGTTATCATCATGTGGTATAAGAAGGAGGCATAATGAACCATAAATCTTAATCTCTACTGGATTTGGAATATTTCTTTGGATAAAGTTTAAACCCCTTCGATCCCAGTTTTATTCCACCAAATATGAGGTGGTTTCATTCAACCCAGAATATTCAAACCCCCTTCATCTCTTTCTATTTTTTAATGTTTAATGTCTTTATATTATATCTCAGCTATTGTGGTTTGTTTCAAAAGAACTTTGTCAAATGCTTTTCAGTTCATTCTTGCAATTGACCCAGTTATGAGTGTTCTTTAAAGTTGTTCCCTATGTCATCACTTGTAAGAATGAACTTGTGACAATGACATATTGCAGTAAGGCAAAAGATCATGGTGTTCAGTGTGCATGAAAAGAAGGGGGTGGTACGTGGAGAACACTTTCAATCTGCTTGCTCGAATGAATATTTCATTTCCAGCTCATATCTACTCTAAATACTTTATTTAAAATTCTGTATTTAAACAGAGTGTTTTGTAAGGCATTTAAGATGTACTTAATCATAATAAATCAGGATAGTCTTTTTCTATCCATTCGTCATGTTCAAATGGGGAAATGATATCATTGCTGACTGCAGCCTTGAATCAATCCACAAAGTCATTTATGCACTGTACAATTAGCCTCACACATTTTTGTTCCCTCTGGAAAAAAGTAAAAATACATTTAGTGCATTATCTTGCAAGATATTTCATTGCCTCCAATATGTTTTTGTAATGCAGGTTGTACATTAAGTACCATAGATTTCAAGGGATTCTTTATTTCTGCTTCCAACATAATCCTTCTGTGACTCTTGTTTGTAAAAGTAAATCCCAGATTTTGATTTATAGTAATTAACAGTACTCATAAATATCACAGACAAAATCTTTCCAGCATTTCTTCATTGACTGAATTCCCATGAACAACTGAAAATCATTTCTGGGAAATATTAATAATTTGATGGATGAGCCCTGATATGAAATGCTTTTTACTGCATTACTGTCAAAAAGAACTTTCCATAAATATTTATTTGTCTCTCATTTTCACCAAAGCGAGGGGAATAAAAAAAAACACTCAAGAGAAAACTCTTGTTTCTATGATTCCTGCTAATTGAAAAGAACATCAGATATTGAAGATTATTCATCATTAAGACTGTAAAGTTCTGAATCCATAAAGTCACAAGGTTACTGCAGTTGTTAAAAGGAAAATATGAAATTACAAAGCAAGGACATTTAGATTTTCATTTCATTTCAATTCATTTTGATTTTGGTACAGGGCAAAATCATTGAAACTATTCTTAAAAACAAAACTACTGACAATATAAATAGATATAGTTTAATGGGGGAGAGTCAGTATGGTTTTTGCAAAGGGAAGTATTGCCTTAACAAGTTACTAGATTTTTTTTTTCAGGGTATAAATAAACATGCAGACAAAGAACCACATTGTCCATCTAGTCTATCTAGCAAATTTCTTATGGTAATATTTGCCACTCAGTACAGGATAGCCCCATGTTTCTCTTAAGGGTAGTAACTGCCGCTCTGTGCATTTATCTCCAAGACTTATGATAAGGGTAGAAATATGTACAATTGAAACCAAGCAACTGTTAAACCCATAAACAATTCCTGTTAGCAACATATTTACTGGGTGAGGAGCCTTCTTGAAAATCCAGACAATGGTGCTTGACATGCTTTGCATTTGTACTTAGCCATAGAAGTAGTCCTGGCTTTTTACCTTTTCTCTGCCTATCAATGTCCCAGACTGTAAAAGTCAGGACCGCATTAGTTGTCATTTCAATACAATTTCCCTTTTTCTACCTGCCATTGAAGTCGGGAGTGGTTTTGCAATTGTGTCAAAAGCATCAAGGCATATTATTTAAGGGTAGTAATCCCCATGCTTTTTGTTAAAGATAGTAACAGCCACTCTATTCAGGTTACTCCCAAGTATATCAGTACCCCAGACTGTAAAATTCAAAACATTCATTGGTTGTAGTCTGAATCAAATTCCCTTCCCCCCTCCCCGCTGTTGAAGTGGAGAGTGATGTTGCAATGCCATGAAAAGCATCAAGGTTAGTAATTCCCTTTCCTTCTGCTAAGGGCAATAACTGCCGCACTGTGCAAATTATCTCCATGTATCCTTTTTTTCATTTCCATCATGTAGCCTTTAGAGATCTACAATGTTTATTCCATGCTCCTTTGAATTCTTTGAGTATTTTCATCTTCACCTCCTCTGGAAGAATATTTCAGGCATCCACCACCCTCTCCATGAAGAAATATTTCCTGATGTTAGTTCTCAGTCATCCCCCTGGAGTTTCTTTGTGTTACCCCTAGTTCTACTGTTTCCTTTCCAACAGAAAAGGTTTAAAGTATGTGCATAATTAAAACTTTTCAGATATCTGAAGGCCTGTATCATAGCTCCCCTGCACCTCCTTTCTTCCAGTATATACATATTTAGATCCTTCAGCCTCTCCTCACAAGTCTTCTGATACAGACCCAACACCATTTTGGTTGCCCTTCTCTGGACTGCCTCCATCCTCATCCTGTCTCTACACTTTTTGAGATACAGTCTCCTGAACTGACACAGTACTCCAGATGAGACCTCACAAAGACCTGCACAAGTGCATTACCACCTTCTTTTTCTTACTGGCTATTCCTTTCTCTATGCAGCCCAGCATTTTTCTGGCTTTAGTTATCATTTTTTACTTCACTGTCTTCAGATCACTAGACATTATTTTCCAAAGGTGTTGCACTCGGGGGTGGACCCTTGCTCTGAGACAGTGATGGAAGGCTTCCTGAAAGGGAACAGGAGATAACTGCCCCCAGGGGGCGGAGCACTGGAGGAGACAAAGGCAGTGAAGAGCCCGAGGTCCCCCCAGGAAGAGCCCCTAGGGACCCATAGGGACCCGGGCCGCTTGGACTTAGGTGAGCCTCGCAGGGTCTCCTGAGAGAGTCATAGTCTGGTGTGCCCATGGACACAAGGGGAGCGTGATTGGGTTCAAAGGTGGAGGCTGGTTGGAACAAGGAGAACCAGAACAGAGTTGGTGATGACAAGGCAGGCAGGCAGGTCAGAAGCAAGCTGAGGTCAGTACCAGTAAGACAGTCCGAGGGTGCAACCTGGGAAGACAGACAGATGAACACAGGAACAAGCAGGAACAAGCAGGATGCAAGAACAGGTCTGGAACAGAAGGATCCTGGAACAAGACTATTTATTTATGTATTTATTTATTTATTTATTTATATATTTTTTTATACCGACCTTCATGAAAAATATCATATCAAATCGGTTTACAAGGAACAGTGTGAATCAACCTTAACCTTAACATAAACCAAGTTGCAGTAAAGTTACAATAAAACAGGGGTAGTGGGGCTAAGGAGAAGACGCTAGAAGCCAGGGAGGAACAGGAACAAATGCAGAGGCAATCTTAGAGCAAAATCATGATTGCCAAGGCAAGGAAGCAATAACAGGAACTTCCTTATATCGAGGGATCAATCAGGACGCGCGGCGGAACTAAGACCCGCCCTTGGCCCTACATGTGTCTGGGTGGTCCGCACATGTGCGCATACGGGTGTGGCTAACATGGCCGCAGACGCCGAGCTGGGCCTGGCAGGACTGGCAACTACTGCAAGGGAGGTCGTCCTGGGACCCGCTGTGGAACCAAGGAAGTGAGCAGGCCTGTGCGCGGGATGGCTGCGGGCGAGGCGCATAACACAAGGTCCCTCTTTTGGTCCTTGCACATCAGTTTTTCACCCCTATAGCATACAGTTCTTTTGGATTACCACATCCTAGATGCATGACTCTTCATTTCTTGGCAGTAAATCTCAGCTGCCAAATCTTTGACCAATGTTGGGGATCCAACAAGTACATATGGCCCGGACTGGTGATAGTCGGAGACAGAATGGTGGACTCGAAGGACATTAATCTGTCCAGCATGCACGTCTTATGTTCTTATCTTCTTATTTTGATAAGTGTTCTAAGATCAAAACACTTCTACCTGTGTATAATGAATACACAAAAAATTGTTGAGTATCTTCACTGTGTCTAAATGTTATACATGCTTGTGTCTTAGATTTAAATATATATATTGTACATTAGGGGTGTGCATTAATTTGCAATGTATTGGCAATCCGCAACATATATGCCATATTTGTTGTATCCGTGGGGGTCACGAAATGTATGGCGAACCCCCACGAATACAATGGATCACCAACGAATAAACCCCCACCCTCCTGACCCCCCAAGACTTGCCAAAAGTCCCTGGTGGTCCAGCGGGGGTCCTGGAGCGATCTCCTCCACTCGGGCTGTTGTCTTCTGGTATTCAAAATGGCGCCAATAGCCCCTGTGACATAATAAGGGCAAAGGCTATTGGTGCCATTTTGAATACTGGCAGCCAATGGCCTGATTGTAGGAGATCGCTCCAGGACCCCCGCTGGACCACCAGGGACTTTGGCAAGTCTTGGGGAGGTCAGGAACTAGGATGCAGGAACAGGTCAGGAACAGAACTGGAACAGAACGATCCTGGAACAAGACTAGGAACAGGGAGGAACAGGAACAAAAGCAGAGGTGAGGTCAGGAGTCCGTCCCCCCCAAGACTTGCCAAAAGTCCCTAGTGGTCCAGCGGGGTCCTGGAGCGATCTCCTTCGCTTGTCCTTGTCATTAAAAAAGTTTGCTTTTTGTGCAATCATTATACCTTTGAGATATTTCAAAACCTCTATCATATCACTTCCCTATCTCTTCTCCTATAGAGTATGCATAGTTAGTTCCTTAAGTCTCATTTAATAAGACATTTGTTGCAGACTCTGTACTATTTATTTTTAGTTTTTCTCTGTACTGCTTCTCTGCTCTACCTATAACCTTTTGTAGATATATTGTCTTACTGGACACAATATTACAGATGAGGCCTCACGAATGCCCTGTACCACAATATTATCACTTCCATTTTTCTACTAGTTATGCCTCTCCCTATGCACCCAATTATTTTTTTTGAGTTTTGGCCAATACCTTTCCACACACATTTCTGTACCCTAGTTAACAAAATCTTCTTCCACTGAATTAAAGTGTTGGACCAGAGGGCAATACTCCCTATTACTCCTGGGCCACACAGTATTTCTAGCCTATGAATATCCTTCTGGATGAGGGGTTTCAGTCTATTTTATACCTGTTGCTCTAAGGATCCATGAACAGCAGGATCTCTCATGTCAGTATCTATTCTTGCTGGAGTGCCTCTAACCTATTCTCAAGTATGTTGACTATGGGGTTAACCTCACTCAGGGTGGCTTCTGAGGGATTGAGATCTTTGAAGGGCTTCAGCACTTGTATTATATGTGGCCAATCAGGATGCCCTGGGAGTGATCAACCCCTATCTCATCTTCCAAAGTGAATTCATGAAGGTATGTCCATTGCTCTACTGACCTCTTCCGCATTCTGAATGAGCCGGTGCATCCTGCTTCTCATGGAGCTGCTGTTCACCCTGCACATTCTGTAAAAATACCCTATTATTTTCCTGTACCCATCAATCTATTTTTTAGGACAGAGCAGCTGTGTTGCTCCTTGGCCATCAGGTAGTCCTTTACTGTCAGTTGCAGATGTATGGAAAGCAATGCATCCCCACGTAGTCCCCATCTTCCTCTGCCTTTTCAATATTTTTCCATTTTCTGTCCTATGGTGGTTTCTGGCTGATGTTGGGTTTGGAGCTACTTACCTGTCACCTTACTGGAGAAAGAGGCAGTAGGGTTGGCTTGGAAGACTTACTTCCCTATTTCCATGGTTTGCTGTTGCTGTTTTTACTGTTCTTCACATGGGATACCAGGTCCCCAGACTACTGCTATCACTCTCCCCTGAAACCAGTGCTAACAGGCGTTCTCTTTTTACTTGATTTAGCATGGCACTGTTTGTAAGATACCCTAGTATATTTCCTCTACTGATAGATTTACAAAAATAAATATACTCTGCAAAATACTGGGCCTCACTAGATTGGATTTCTTACTAGATCTTATCTGCCTCTCTGCATTGTTCAGTGCTGTTGTTGCTCATGGTTTTGGGGGTTGAGGAAAAACTGACAGGTAAAATCAAGGGTCATCTTTCATACTCTCCTACTCCACTGGCTGCTCTTCTTAAAGGGTGCTCATTGTTCTGGTTTTTCATTTTCTGCCTTCAGCTGCTCACTCGAGGTTAAGAGGCTAGTAACTAGAGTCTCTAAGTTATTTCCTCAGATACCAGTAGTTCAATATTCTTTGATTCTGAAAATATGTTATATGATTCATCAAAATCAGTACTTTCTTGCAGAAGCTGCTGCAAATACTGCTCAGCGGTAATTAACGAAAAGTCCTGTGCTCCTTTCCAACATAGAAGTAAAGTAAAATGATGACTGGTAAAGTTTCTTGCACCTTTAATTTGAAAAAAAAGAGGAAACCACTATCAATCTGTGAAGATGTAAGTACCCTGAAAACAGTACACATTGTAATAACTCTTGTTATGCTCAGGCTTGTGGACCCTTGGCTGATGAGAGGATGGTATACCTTTCGGAGGGTCCGTAGGCTCTCTTGTCGGGTGGCGAGGCAGAACAGGAGGCAGGACCAGCTGACCCTTGGCACTGGAGACTGAGGCAAACACGGAGGCGATGAAGAGACGAGATGAGGCGCTGTGTCTTCACCACTGGTGGTCTGCGGTCCCCCTGGGAGTAGCCCGTAGGGACCCGACCGCTGGGACTTAGGTGGACCTAGGGAGGTCAGGGTAACGGTGCAAACGCCAACTGGAGTTTCGTCCTGGAAGCCCGCTGTCCCCCCAGGAGGAGCCCGTAGGGACCCAGGCCGCTGGGACTTAGGTGGGCCCTTGGAGACAGAGTCTTGAAGGAGTCCTAGGTCGAGTGCCAGAGGGTCGTCGCTCACCAGTCCAAAGTTGCATACCAGAGAATCACCGCTTGCCAATCCGAAGTCAGGAACCAGAGAATCACCGTAAGCCATTCCGAAGTCAGGAACCAGGAACACCAAGACAGAGCAGGAATGGGATCCAAAGCTTGAAGACTCACTGAAGCAAGCAGACTAGACAGCGCTAGGGGACGTTGCCAAGTCAAGGAATGAGCAGAGGAAGTCTCCCTTTATACTTCCTCTGCTCCAGCTCATAGGGAACAGCTGAGCCTGGTTAAAGGGATCATGTCCCTTTAAGGCTAATGAGGAGGTGTGGCCTCGAGCCTAAAGATGGCGGTGGCCATCTTTGATTTTGTCTCGCGGAGGAGAGACGCCACTGGATGCTGCGAGGGGGGAGCATGACGGCTCCCCCTGCAGCGGGCAGCTCGGGAGGCAATGCGGGGGTGACGGCCAGGATTGGAGCCCTCCCCCAGGGCTCCCGCAGCGCAGGAACGCCACGGCTAAGGTAGGGGGCCGCGGTCATGGGGTGCCACGACCACGGAACACAACACTCTGATATTCAAAACCATAATAAACCACTCGCTAGCTGCAGGATTAGTCCCCGATAAAGCAAAACATGCTGTGATTAAACCAATCCTAAAAAATAAAACTGTCAGACTCGATAATTGGGACAATTATCGACCTATTTCTAACTTGTCTTTTATCACTAAAGTCCTAGGAAAAGCAGTGTTATCACAGTTAGAGAACCACCTAAAAGACAACAATATACTATACCCAAACCAATTCAGATTCTGAAAAAATCGATCAACAGAAACCCTACTCATCTCCTTAGCTGGTGCAGTACTACAAGGTTTTAATACCAATGAATCATATATCTTGATACTAATCGACCTAAGAACAGCATTTGACATAGTTGACCATACCCTGCTATGCTATCAGCTAAGAGAAATTGGAATAGATGGAAATGTTAACAAATGGTTCTCTTTCTTTCTAAAAGATAGGACATTCCAAGTCAAGCTGGGTAACCAAATTTCTGACACCTTCCCAATCTATATAGGTTTCCCCCAAGGTTCAGCACTCTTGGCCACTCTATTCAACATATATTTGCTATCTATCTGCTCACTACTAACAAATCTATGTATCTACTTCTTCCTATATGTGAACGACATACAATTCTACATCCTGTTTGAAAACAAACAGTTGAAAAAACTGTGAAATCTCTGTCTACATACTTGAAGGAAATACAACAAAAAATTTCTCAATGAAAACTTGCTCTAAACCACCCAAAAAATGAAATTGTGTGGTTAAGGAGAGACAACTCGATAATTAAACCACAAACCCTAGACCTAGGAATCATTAATATTATGCCCTCAAATCAAGTATGAGACCTAGGAATTCAGGTCAGTGAGAACTCCACTATGAAAAAGCATATTAGCAAACTAATCAAAACAGGATACACCAAGCTGAGAATACATCGGCTAAAACCACTGCTAACAACACAGGACTTCCGCACTGTCCTATAAACACTTATATTCTCAAACTTGGACTACTGTAACTCCCTATTACTAGGCCTACCCTCAGGACTACTAAAACCACTTCAACTACTTCAAAATGCCTCTACTACACCATTACTAGGACAAGGAAATTCGAACACATCACCCCCTCACTGATATCATTGCACTGGCTTCTGCTACATTACATTCTTACATTACATTACATACTGGAGGAAAGGAGGAACAGGGGTGATATGATTCAGACTTTCAGATACTTGAAAAACTTTAATGATCCAAAGACATTGACAAACCTTTTCCATCAGAAAAAAATCAGCAGAACCAGAGGTCACGAGCTGAGGCTCCAGGGAGGAAGACTAAGAACCAATATCAGGAAGTATTTCTTCATGGAAAGGGTGGTGGATGCCTGGAATGCCCTTCCGGAGGAAGTGGTAAAGTCTAAAACTGTGAATGACTTCAAAGGGGCATGGGATAAACACTGTGGATCCATCAAGTCTAGAGGGCGTGAATAAAGTGGAGACATTCAAACACTGCACGGAGCGGCAGTAGCCACAGCGGCATTCAAACACTGCACGGAGCGGCAGTAGCCACAGAGGCATTCACGGAGCGGGATGCCAGTGGCCAGTAGTTGGTGTTCCACCTTCACGGAGCGGAAGGATGGAGGGCTGCTATTTCCAAAAAAAAAACAAAACAAAAAATAAAAACAGGGGTGGGTAAGAGTATGGGGCAAGGGGGTGGCCTGCTTGTTGAAGCGGTTGCTACCCCCAATTGAGCTGGATGTCACTTGGATGCAGATTCAAAGTTGCTCTCTAAATTGGGTGGAGGGGATTTAGGGCTGGAGGGTACTGGAAGCCAATAGTAACAGGTGGGAGAGAGAAAAAGGGAAAAAAAATGGATTAAGTGTGTAGCTTGCTGGGCAGACTCGATGGGCCATTTGGTCTTCTTCTGCCGTCATTTCTATGTTTCTATGTTTCTATGCTACAATACAGAATTCAGTGTAAAGTATTCATTCTAATTTTCAGTATCATCAAGAATATTAACCCATGCTTATTAGGAGTAACACTTCAACATTACACACCACAAAGAGTCCTAAGATCACAAAACAAAGGTCTCCTAATGGTGGCTTCCACTCGGAACACACACCTAATGCAAATAAGAGACCAAATGTTTTCCATAGCAGGCCCCAAGCAATGGAACTCTCTTCCAGAGTCTGTACATCAGATAACAGAAAGTAAGAGTTTCAAGCAAGCACTGAAAACATGGCTCTTTAGGAAGCCATACAGTCTAATGTAAAATAACAATACATCAATATTTCCAACATCAGTACCAGAGACAAAAGCAATACAACGAACAGCAAGTAGTAATCAAGGTAAAGTGTAATGTCAGCAGAATCAGTATTGGAATCCATATTGGGACTAGATTATATACTTGTAAATGCAATGTCCTAGAATTTGCATGAAAATTAACTAGAATATGCATTTGTTAAGATATTTACCTAGAATGTGAATGCTGCCACACAGTGTGTGATTGTTGATCAAGAATATGAATGCAGATAATGTAAACCGTTGTGATTTTCTTTTGGAACAATGCTATATAAAACAATGTTGCAAATTTTTCTGCAAGACTTCCCTTGGCTATGTTATAATAACGTGTGTTTTGTGGATCCTTGGGTGCTGTAGAGATGACCACGCCCATGGGGAGGATCCCCGTGAGGAGCCACAGAACTAGGCTAGACTCCTACACACAAAACACAGGATAGTTCTTTATTAGACAGCTTGAAGATCTCTACCAGAGGTGGTAATAGTGAGGCAGTCTGTGGTTGTAGTCTCAGGGACCTCGGCAGAGGGAGCCCTTCTCTCCTAGATGATGTCAGGAGGTTACGCAGGAGGTCTCCCAGTGAGGAGATACTGGTGATGAGATAGACTGAGAGTTAGAGTACTCACTAGGTGTTAGCTGTTGGTATGCGATTCCACCAGGTATGTTGTAGAAGGTACAGGCACCGAGGCAGGGAGAGCAGGCCCTCGAGGAGCGAATACCTGTTCCCTGAAAGGCACCTGTAATAAAGCAGAGGGCCTCCAAGGAGCGGGTACCTAGGAAAGCATATTCCCTGAAGGGCAGAGGGAGAGAGCTTCCTGTGGCAGCATGGAAGCAGCAGAGTAGCATAGACAAGAACAAATTTGAGTCCTTGCTAACTCGAGGAGCTAGCAATTTGATGAAGGTAATATACCCGGATGGTGTGATGTCAGCATGAGGGAATGCCTTCGAGGTTCACGCCAAGGGTGGTACAAAGATGTGGGTTGCGCGCGCGCACCCTAGTAGGTACCTGAGAGGAGCAATGGTGGGAGGCTGTACCATAGCTGTTCTGGGGACGCCAGAGAGGTCGGCTTGTAGACGCGGTGGTAGCCATCTTGCCCAGGTAAGTGGGAGGAGCCGTGAATAAGGTGAGGCAAATGGGGCAAAGCTGTCGAAGTCTGACGGATGCAACAGTACCCCCCTTCAAAGGGCGTCCATGCTGTTTTCTACCAGGACTTGGTTTTTGAGGATGGAAGTGATGGAAGCCCTGTAACATCTCTTTATCCAGGATATTAGACATAGGTGTCCAAGAGTTTTCTTCAGGGCCATACCCTTCCCATGACAGGAGGTATTCCCATACTCTGCCTCGCTTCTCACATCGAGAACTGCGTCTACTTTGTATTCAATGTCTTCTTCTTCATCTATCGGTGTAGCTTCTGGTACCTTGTTGTTATGAGACCCGATCGCGACCGTGCACGATCGGGTCTCCCTACCTCTGTTTCGCCGGCGGGTCAGCGCGCCATCTCCCGGGGTCCCCGCAGCACGGCTCGCGGCAAGACGACGTCAGACCGTCACGGGACAGCATCAGGGACTACGCGGCTGGCTCCGCCTCTTAAAGGGGCCGGTTCGCGAAGACGAGGCCGGCCCCGGAAATTGACGTCAGCAGGGGAGGGAGATTTAAACGCTGTGCTGGGCTGACTCAGACGCCTTTCAACAGGTCCCGTACGTGCTGTTCCCTCTTGTAGTGTGACCTAGCCTTGCCTGACCTTGCTTTTGCCTGCCGCCTGCCTCAGACCCGGATTGGACCTTGCCTTGCTTTTGCCTGCCGCCTGCCTCAGACCCGGTTTGGACCTTGCCTTGCTTTTGCCTGCCGCCTGCCTCAGACCCGGATTGGACCTTGCCTTGCTTTTGCCTGCCGCCTGCCTCAGACCCGGATTGGACCTTGCCTTGCTTTTGCCTGCCGCCTGCCTCAGACCCGGATTGGACCTTGCCTTGCTTTTGCCTGCCGCCTGCCTCAGACCCGGTTTGGACCTTGCCTTGCTTTTGCCTGCCGCCTGCCTCAGACCCGGATTGGACCTTGCCTTGCTTTTGCCTGCCGCCTGCCTCAGACCCGGATTAGACCTTGCCTTGCTTTTGCCTGCCGCCTGCCTCAGACCCGGATTGGACCTTGCCTTGCTTTTGCCTGCCGCCTGCCTTAGACCCGGATTGGACTTTACCTTGGTTCTGCCTGCGGCCTGCATAGACTCGGATTGGACTCGGGCTTCGCTTTCCTGGTTCCATCCAGGATCCCGCAGCTGGATTCTCTGGCCGGTACACTTCGGCTATCTTCTGGAGCACTGAGGGGTCGTCTCGCTGGTCCACCTTCCGGAGGAATAGAACATCCCGATACTTCAGGTGGGTGTTCTCTCTCCGGGTCAAGGGTCCACATCATAACAGATTGAAAGGCCATGGACCCGGTGGATTTGTCCGGTCTTCAGGCTATTCCCGGGCTCGCTCAGCAATTAATGCAGCAGCGGCAACAGCAGCAGCAGCAACAACTGAGTTTGGAGGCGTTAAACGCCACCGTGGATAGACTAGTGCGACAACTAGACGCTTCCCGTGGAGCTGCCGCTGCAGGCCCGGCTCCTCCTCCGCCCAGTACCTCAGTCTCCGTATCGCATTTACCAGCTCCTCCACGGTACTCTGGAGAGGCTAAGGGATGTCGACATTTTCTCAACCAATGTTACATCCGGTTCTCATTACAAGAACACCAATTCCCTAACGACCGGACAAAGACGTCTTTTATTATCTCTCTACTGGACGGGAAGGCCATGGCATGGGCTTCTCCCATCTGGGAAAAGGGAGACCCGATTTTGAATGATCTGACCAGATTTGTCGCCACCTTTCGTCTAGTATTTGACGAACCTGGGAGACATGCTACAGCCTCTTCGGAACTACTCAACCTTCGCCAGGGGTCTCATACGCTAGCCGACTTCGCCATCGAATTCCGTACATTGGCTTCCGAACTAGGCTGGCACTCGGATTGCCTTCGAGGCATCTTCCTGGAGGGTTTATCCCCCCGTATCAAAGATGAACTCGCCGGACGAGAACTCCCTGATGACCTGGACGCACTCATCGATCTGGCTGGTCGTATTGATCGACGGATTCAGCAACGGGCCAAGGAGTCCAGACCGCCTCGTCGCGTAGTACCATTAGCTCCTCACTTTTCCAGACCATTCTTGCCTCCGGAGGGTCCCCCGGAACAGAAGGAGGAACCCATGCAACTCGGTAGAAGCCGACTAACACAGGAGGAGAAACAACGTCGACGGAGGTTGGGCCTTTGCCTCTATTGCGGTAACAAGGGACATCTTCTCGCTCAATGTCCCGAGAGGCCGGGAAACTTCCGATCCTAGGGATCTCTGAGGAGCAGAACCTAGAAGGCCATCCAGCTCCTCAACTAATAGTTCCAGTTACACTGCAAGGAAAGCACGGAACATTTACCACCCAAGCATTGATTGACTCCGGAGCCGGGGGGAATTTTATACTAGCTGACCTGGTCCATCAGCTTCAAATTCCTACCCAATTCTGCAAAACGCCACTATTCATCTCCTCCATTCAGGGTGAGAATCTACCCGGCCGGGTCACCTGTAGTACCACGCCCATATCCCTTGTTACTGGGATTCTACACCAAGAGGAGATTTCGTTTTTTATTTTGGAGAAAACGGTCCACCCAGTGGTACTGGGTTTACCTTGGTTACAAAAACATTCGCCAAACATTGACTGGAGGGCTCTGCAGATTGCGGCCTGGGGGCCCGAGTGTCAAGCTACTTGTATTCATTGGTCTCATCAACCGGCGATACCACTAACCACTACCAAGCTCGACTTACCACCTCAATATTCCGATTTTGCGGACGTCTTCTCTAAAGAGAAAGCCGAGATCCTGCCCTGTCATCGAAGATTCGACTGTGCCATCAATTTACTACCCAACGCCATTCCACCCAGAGGCCGGATCTATCCGTTATCTGGACCAGAATCACAGGCCATGGCTGAATATATCGAGGAGAATCTGGCACGAGGATTTATTCGTCCCTCTACCTCTCCAGCAGGGGCTGGGTTTTTCTTTGTACCCAAGAAAGATGGGTCCTTGAGACCCTGCATTGACTACAGAGGACTAAACGCTATTACTCGCAAAGACCGTTACCCGTTACCCCTAATACCGGAACTACTCGACCAACTACATGACGCCAAAATCTTTTCTAAATTGGATCTACGAGGTGCATACAATCTGGTACGCATTAAACCCGGAGATGAGTGGAAAACCGCCTTTAATACTCGCAATGGCCACTACGAATACTTGGTAATGCCTTTTGGCCTGTGTAATGCACCTGCAGTGTTCCAAAACTTGATGAATGAGGTATTTCGGGACATGTTATATAAACAGGTGATTGTTTACCTAGACGATATTCTCATTTATTCTGAGGATCTGGAAACTCACCGTAAAGACGTTCGTCAAGTCCTCCAACGTCTGAGAGAGAATAACCTGTTTGTGAAATTAGAGAAATGCCTCTTTGAAAGACTATCGCTACCTTTTTTGGGATTCATTGTTTCCACTACCGGCTTCCAGATGGATCCTACAAAAGTAGCCAGTATTCAAGATTGGCCTCAGCCCAAGGGACTCCGTGCTATACAGCGATTCCTTGGCTTTGCCAATTTTTATCGGAATTTTATTCCCCATTTCTCCCATATCATGGCACCTATCACCGCCCTTACCAAAAAGGGAGCTGACACCAAGATATGGTCCCCAGAGGCCCTACAAGCATTCAGAGAGGTCAAAGCAGCCTTCTTACAGGAACCTTGCCTCCATCATCCTGATCCTAACCGCCCGTTTATAGTAGAAGTAGACGCCTCTGAAATCGCTGTGGGGGCTGTCCTCAGTCAACATTCGGCTCGAGGAGTACTGTTTCCCTGTTCGTACTTCTCTCGAAAATTTTCACCCACGGAGAAAAACTACGGGATTGGTGACAAAGAGTTACTAGCCATAAAAATGGCATTCGAAGAATGGAGGCAATGGTTGGAGGGGGCGCAACACACCATCACTGTCTACACGGACCATAAAAATTTAGAATATCTTTATCAGGCACAACGCCTTAATCCCCGGCAGGCTCGTTGGTCCTTGTTTTTCTCTCGCTTCGATTTCCTGCTTCGATATAGACCTGCTTCAAAGAATGGCCGGGCTGATGCTCTCTCGCGGTCCTTTGAGGTTGAGGATGTCCCGGAGACTCTTTGTCATATTATTGATCCTGCCAAGTTGATACTAGCTGTCTCCGAAACTTGTCCCTCTGGCAAGACGGTCGTGCCTCTCCGACTGCGTCCTAAAGTGCTGGCATGGGCGCATGATTCCCTATCTGCTGGACACCCGGGCCGAACTGGTACTTGGAATATCCTTGCCCGGTATTACTGGTGGCCGCAAATGAAGAGAGACGTACTGGCCTATGTTGCTTCCTGCCCAAAATGTGCGCAACAGAAGCCCTTACCGGGTCGCCCCTGGGGGCTCCTTCAACCCCTTCCTCCCCCGCGGGAACCTTGGACCCATATTTCTACGGACTTTGTGGTGGACCTTCCTTTGTCCCACGGGAATCAGGTGGTCTGGGTGGTGGTCGATCGGTTCTCCAAAATGGCCCATTTCGTGCCCCTGGCCAAACTACCCTCGGCCCCCGAACTAGCTGATCTCTTCTCTTCTCACGTTTTCCGTCTGCATGGCCTTCCCCTTCACATTTCTTCTGACAGGGGTCCCCAATTTACGGCTAAATATTGGAAGGGGCTCTGCAAGAAGTTTGGAGTCCACTTGGACTTCACGACGGCCTTTCACCCGCAGGGCAATGGGCAGGTTGAACGGGTGAACAGAGGTCTGAAGTTGTTCCTCCGCCTTTTTGTTAATCACCGCCAGGATGATTGGGCTCTCCTCCTCCCGTGGGCTGAATTTGCTCATAATTCCCACGTCCATTCTGCCACCGGTCACTCCCCTTTCCAGCTTGTTTTTGGGAAGCAGCCTCGCCCCCCACTGCCCCTCCCACTGGCCGTGGCCTCCCCGGCTGCTCAGTTATCGGCTCAACAGCTTCATGCCCTGTGGGTTGCGACCAATGCCCGCCTTCATCGTGCGGCTGCCACTGCCAAACGCTTCGCGGATCGGCATCGTAGACCGGCTCCTCAGTTCTTTCCCGGGGATCGGGTGTGGTTGTCTACCCGTCATTTGCGTCTCCGGGTTCCCTCCATGCGCCTGGCCCCGCGGTTCATTGGGCCCTTCTTCGTTTCTAGCCGTCTGGGGCCTGTCACCTATCGCCTACGTCTCCCGTCCACTCTCCGGATCCACAATTCCTTCCACGTCTCCCTTCTCAAGCCTCTCGTCTCCTCTTCTTTTCATGTCCCTCCGGTCTCCTCCTCTCCGGTGGCTTCCGAGGAGGACACCATTTACAGGGTTCGGGAGATTCTGGACGTCCGTCGTCATCGCCGACGGTGGGAGTACTTGATCGCGTGGGAGGGATTCGGCCCGGAAGAGAACTCCTGGGAACCGATGGTCAATATTCTTGATAAGTCTCTTCTTCACCACTTCCATTTGCAGCATCCTGATAGACCTGGTCCCTCCAGGAGGGGGCGTAGGGAGGGGGGTACTGTTATGAGACCCGATCGCGACCGTGCACGATCGGGTCTCCCTACCTCTGTTTCGCCGGCGGGTCAGCGCGCCATCTCCCGGGGTCCCCGCAGCACGGCTCGCGGCAAGACGACGTCAGACCGTCACGGGACAGCATCAGGGACTACGCGGCTGGCTCCGCCTCTTAAAGGGGCCGGTTCGCGAAGACGAGGCCGGCCCCGGAAATTGACGTCAGCAGGGGAGGGAGATTTAAACGCTGTGCTGGGCTGACTCAGACGCCTTTCAACAGGTCCCGTACGTGCTGTTCCCTCTTGTAGTGTGACCTAGCCTTGCCTGACCTTGCTTTTGCCTGCCGCCTGCCTCAGACCCGGATTGGACCTTGCCTTGCTTTTGCCTGCCGCCTGCCTCAGACCCGGTTTGGACCTTGCCTTGCTTTTGCCTGCCGCCTGCCTCAGACCCGGATTGGACCTTGCCTTGCTTTTGCCTGCCGCCTGCCTCAGACCCGGATTGGACCTTGCCTTGCTTTTGCCTGCCGCCTGCCTCAGACCCGGATTGGACCTTGCCTTGCTTTTGCCTGCCGCCTGCCTCAGACCCGGTTTGGACCTTGCCTTGCTTTTGCCTGCCGCCTGCCTCAGACCCGGATTGGACCTTGCCTTGCTTTTGCCTGCCGCCTGCCTCAGACCCGGATTAGACCTTGCCTTGCTTTTGCCTGCCGCCTGCCTCAGACCCGGATTGGACCTTGCCTTGCTTTTGCCTGCCGCCTGCCTTAGACCCGGATTGGACTTTACCTTGGTTCTGCCTGCGGCCTGCATAGACTCGGATTGGACTCGGGCTTCGCTTTCCTGGTTCCATCCAGGATCCCGCAGCTGGATTCTCTGGCCGGTACACTTCGGCTATCTTCTGGAGCACTGAGGGGTCGTCTCGCTGGTCCACCTTCCGGAGGAATAGAACATCCCGATACTTCAGGTGGGTGTTCTCTCTCCGGGTCAAGGGTCCACATCATAACACTTGTTGGAGAACTCACTAAGGATTAATGGCTTCAATAGTGAGACGTGGAATGCATTGTGGATCTTTAATGTAGATGATAGCTTCAGACTGTAAGTGAGATTGCCCAGTCGTCAGAGAATGGGAAATGGTCCAACGAAGCGAGGAGCGAAGCAAGCTGAAGGAAGTTTAAGTCTTAAATGCTTCGTGGAAAGCCAGGCTTTATCACCAGGCTTGAAATCTGGAGCCTTGCAGTAATGAGCGTCGTATCCTTTCTTTGCTTGAAGTCCTGCTTTTGTAAGCATCTCTTTTGTCTGTGTCCAAAATTGTTGGACATCTTTGGCAGTAGATTGAGCTGCCGGGGATGACACTGATAATGGAAGTGGCAGTGGTGAGAGTGGTAGTCATCCGTAGACCACTTTGAATGGTGTCAATCCAGTGAATGTAGCTGGATGAGAATTAATGGCAAATTATGCCCAGGGCAACAGTTCACTCCAATCATTCTGGCGAGTGTTCATGTAGGCACGAATGAACTGATTGAGAGTCCTGTTCATCCTCTCTGTTTGTCCATTGGATTGTGGATGGTATGCGGAAGTGAAGTCAAGAGAAATATCGAACTTCTTACATAGTGCCTTCCAGAAGTTAGCTGTGAATTGGGCTCCTCGATCGGAGACTATGTTCTTAGGCAAGCCATGCAGGTGGAGGATGTGCATAATGAATAGCTTGGCGAGCTCCATGGCAGTGGGTAAGCCTGGGAGAGCTGCAAAATGAGTCATCTTTGAGAACTGATCTACGGTTACCCAAATAATGTTGTTTCCTCCTGATGATGGTAAATCTACCACAAAATCTGTGGCAATATGTGTCCATGGTTCCTCTGGCACTGGCAAGGGTTGGAGTAGACCCCATGGACGACCCGGCGGCATCTTCTGTTTAGCGCAGTTTGTGCAGGAAGTGACGTAGGAGAATGTGTCCTCCTTCATAGTGGGCCACCAGTAATAGGTTTGAAGCTTAGAATATATATATATATATTCAACAATTTTGTTCTTTATGATAGTTTCTACAATTTTGCCTGGCACAGACATCAGACTCACTGGACTGTAATTTCCTGGATCACTCCTTGATAATTTTTTTCAAATTGTCATTAAATTGGCAAGCCTCCAGTCTTCAGGTACCATAGATGATGATATTGATAGTTTACAGATTTCCAATAGCAGGTCCTCCATTTCATTTCTCAATTCTTTCCACACTCTGGGATGTATACCATTTGGTCCAGGTGATTTGCTACTCTTTAATTTGTCAGTTTGCCCTAGTACATCTTCCAGGTTCACTGAGATTTGTTTCAATTCCTCTGAATCATCACCTTTGAAGATCATTTCTGGCATGGGTATACCTCTTACACCTTCCTCAGTGGATACCAAAGCAAATAATTCATTTAGTAGGGATGTGAATCGTTTTAGGACGATTAAAATTATCGTCGATAATTTTAATATCGTCTTAAACCGTTATGGAACACAATACAATACAGATTCTAACGATTTATCGTTATAAATCGTTAGAATCGTGAGCCGGCACACTAAAACCCCCTAAAACCCACCCCCGACCCTTTAAATTAAATCCCCCACCCTCCCGAACCCCCCCCCAATAACTTAAATAACCTGCGGGTCCAGCGGCGGTCCGGAACGGCAGCGGTCCGGAACGGGCTCCTGCTCCTGAATCTTGTCGTCTTCAGCCGGCGCCATTTTCCAAAATGGCGCCGAAAAATGGCGGCGGCCATAGACGAAAAAGATTGGATGGCAGGAGGTCCTTCCGGACCCCCGCTGGACTTTTGGCAAGTCTCGTGGGGGTCAGGAGGCCCCCCACAAGCTGGCCAAAAGTTCCTGGAGGTCCAGCGGGGGTCAGGGAGCGATTTCCCGCCGCGAATCGTTTTCGTACGGAAAATGGCGCCGGCCATACGCGTATGGCCGGCGCCATTTTCCGTACGGAAAATGGCGCCGGCAGGAGATCGACTGCAGGAGGTCGTTCAGCGAGGGTTCCGGCGCGTATGGCCGGCGCCATTTTCCGTACGAAAACGATTCGCGGCGGGAAATCGCTCCCTGACCCCCGCTGGACCTCCAGGAACTTTTGGCCAGCTTGTGGGGGGCCTCCTGACCCCCACGAGACTTGCCAAAAGTCCAGCGGGGGTCCGGAAGGACCTCCTGCCGTCCAATCTTTTTCGTCTATGGCCGCCGCCATTTTTCGTCGCCATTTTGGAAAATGGCGCCGGCTGAAGACGACAAGATTCAGGAGCAGGAGCCCGTTCCGGACCGCTGCCGTTCCGGACCGCCGCTGGACCCGCAGGTTATTTAAGTTATTTGGGGGGGGTTCGGGAGGGTGGGGGATTTAATTTAAAGGGTCGGGGGTGGGTTTTAGGGGGTTTTAATGTGCCGGTTTTTCGATTTTTCGATTTTTAACGACCCGCAGGTTATTTAAGTTATTTGGGGGGGGTTCGGGAGGGTGGGGGATTTAATTTAAAGGGTCGGGGGTGGGTTTTAGGGGGTTTTAATGTGCCGGTTTTTCGATTTTTCGATTTTTTCGATTTTTAACGATTTTTCACGATATTTTACCCCCCCAAACGGCAACAATACGATTCCCTCCCCCTCCCAGCCGAAATCGATCGTTAAGACGATCGAGGACACGATTCACATCCCTATCATTTAGTCTCTCTGCTATGGCTTTGTCATCCCTAAGAGCCCCTTTTACCTCTTGATCATCTAATGGTCCAACTGACTCCCTTGCAGTTGCTTTACCTTGAATGTACCTGAAAACGTTTTTATTATGAGCTTTTGGTTTCATGGCAAGTTTCTTTTTAAATTCTCTTTTTGTCTTTCTTATCAATGCTTTGCATCTGACTTGCCAGTGCTTATTTTTTCTTCATTCAGATTCCTTTTCCATTTCTTTAAAGATGTTCTTTTAGCTATTATAGCTAACAAAAGTTTGAAACATATATGCAATAATGCCAGTTATCAAGGCTTCAAACGTAAGCACTCCAACTCACAAGTTTCAAACTAATTCAACATATTTTTGTATCTGTTACCCAGGGCTTCATTTCTGGAACAACCCAGAATGGTAATCTGCCACATTCTTTCCAGGACACAAAAAGACAGAGTAGAGCTGGTGGTTTAAATCAGTTTCAGCTTTGTGTGTGTGTATGTGTGTGTGTGTGTGTGTGTGTGTTGTGTGTATGTATAGGAAATAGTTCCCACTTGGCCCCAGTCCCTCCCACTCTGCCTCACCTTTTCTCCACTCACTCTACAGTTCCTTTTTGTCTACAAATTAAGACTAGGAAGGAGAAGTGTACAGGAATATGATTATTCTGGTTGAGTGGTGATGTGATGTTGTGCATTTACTGAATCCCCTACTTTGAATGTCACCGCACGCCACTGTTAAGAACTTACAGGCATCAGTGCCTTCTAATGTAAACGACTGCTTGTGTTTGCATAACAAGATTGAATCTTTAGATAATTTTATGAGGTTTAAAAATGTGTGAATATTGTGTTGTCTCAAATCCAGATTATTATCACCAGTGAAATTATTCAATAAATATGTATACAATAGGGATGTGAATCATTTTTATATCGAATTAAAATATTGTACGATATTTCTAAAATTTGTTATAAATCGTTTGGATCGTGAAGTGAATATTTTTCCCCTGAATTTTCGTGAAAAATCATTTTTTGGCTTAGTGCTCGCTAACGGGAGTTAGCGCGTGCTAAAAGAAAACAATTTATTTTTGTTATTTTTTGTTACTTTTGGTTATTTTTTGTTAGCGCGCGCTAACTCCCGTTAGCATGCACTAAGCCAAAAAACAATTTTTTACTAAAAAAAAAAATGACGATCCGCGGGAAAACAAGATTTTCTCATGGCCACATGAACCCAAAAGCACAAATGATCGGGCATCCGATGTTATGGCCACCGGCTGCGGCAAGCCACGACCGGAGCTGACTGTCATGGCCGTCGGTCGCGGCGGTCCGCGGCCGGGACCAGGTACTCACCCACGACGTTGGGTGGGCCCGGAGGCTCCAGCAGGAGCAGGGAGCCTCCTCCGGCATACTTCCCGTGGCTTTGGCCGCTACCTAGACCGGCCACGGAGCCCAGCGGCGCTGAGCTGACTCCGCCCTCTTTCTGGCTGCATTAGAGCCACGCGCATGGCTGAAGAGAAGATTTAAAGGGGCCACGACAGGAAATGATCGTGGCTCCCTCCTGAGACTCCTCCCTCATTCCAGTTATTTACGGCAAAGTCTGCTCCTCAGACCTTGCCTTGGTATTGAGGCTTCTGGTTCAGGTTTCTGTGCTGGTGTTCCTAGTCTCCGTTCCTGGACTTTGTCCCGCTTCTGGTCTTCATCCTCGTTGGACTGATTCTTGGCTCCTGACCCTTGGATCGGCTATTGTTCTTCTCTTGGCTCGACCTTGGACTGGCTGCGGACCCTTCTCCTGGTTTACTTCTGGATTGGCTGCGGACCCTTCTCCTGGATTGCTTCTGGCCTGGCTGCGGACCCTTCTTCAGGCTTCGACCCTCGGAACGGCCTTCGACTACTCTTCAGCTTCTACTCCTGGACTGACTCGACCTGCTGGAGGCGCCAGCCATCTGGAACCTATGACCTGCAGGAGGCACCTGCATCCAGACCAATCTTCAGTCTTGAGGGAGTCTCCTAAGTCCCAGCGGCCGGGTTCCTATGGGCTCCTCCTGGGGGAACCATGAGCTTCCAAGGCGAAGTCTTTACTCTAAGGGTGAACCTTTAAGCCTTGCCCTCCGACGGTAGGGACCAAAGAGGGTTAACTCCCTCTTTGGTAGTGGTAACCTTACCTCAGAACAGGGGTCCACTTCCGGATCTGCAACACCTGATGCACATCCCTAGTATACAATGTCTTACAGATTGTTCAGGACAAAGAAATTAAGCTATCCAAGTGTTATTATCTCTCCAAATTTCAGAGGGACATTAGATCTGAAGTAAGTTTGTATCCCTTTGTCTCTATTGATAGTACTAATATTTCTGAATTTCTTCAGGATTCTCAGGATATTATAACAACTAGGTCAACTTTGTTAGTATCCTTGATATCAGATATGGATAAAGAATTGGTTTTTAAACAATACTTTAAATACAAAGGAGTTAATTTTTGAGGACAAAAAGTACAAATCTTCCCAGAAGTGTCATGTGAAGCACAACTTCACAGGAAGTTATTTTTAGCACTTAAGCAGTGCACTATTCAACTTAGGGCCAAAGCCGAATTTTGTGTAAAGTTTCCCTGTAAGTGTACAATGGCTTACCAAGGGAATACCTATGTATTTCTATATCTGTCTCACTTGGAAACATTTCTTATAAATAAATCACCCGGGATATAAGGGCCTATAAGAATTATTGAAACAGTATTGGAGCAATATACATTAAGAAATTTTGGGCAACATGCTATGATTTGATTGATTTTCTTTGTTACTTTTTTGCATTTTCTTCTTTGTAGCCCTTTGATGTGGACTTGCACTTTTTGTATTATTAGTTTCCTCATTAGTAAAGTATAACCTGGTAATGTCTTATTATATTAATTTGATAGTAAATGATATAATTAATAAAAATATAATTTTTAAAAATAAATGTGTACATTGAGTGAAAAATAATTATCTCCGATTAGTTATAAATGTGCTACTTGCTAACTTCATACAGTGCACCCTAGTCCTTCTATTATCCAAAAAAGTAAATAACCGATTCACATCTACCCGTTCTAGTCCTCTCATGATTTTAAACAACTCTATCATATCCCCCCTCAGCCATCACTTCTCCAAGTTGAACAGCCCTAACCTCTTTAGCCTTTCCTCATAGGGGAGCTGTTCCATCCCCTTTATCATTTTGGTTGCCCTTCTCTGTACCTTTCCCAGTGCAATTATATCTTTTTTGAGATGTGGTGACCAGAAATGTACACAGTACTCATGGTGTGGTCTCACCATGGAGCAATACAGAGGCATTATGACATTTTCCATTTTATTTATCATTCCCTTCCTAATAATTCCTAACATTCTATATGATTTTTTGACTGCCGTAGCACACTGAGCCGACAATTTCAGTGTATTATCCACTATGATGCATGGATCTTTTTCCTGGTTGATAACTCCTAATATGGAACCTAACATCATGTAACTACAGTATGGGTTATTTTTCCCTATATATAACACCTTGCACTTGTCGACATTAAATTTCACCTGCCATTTGGATGTCCAATTTTTAAATTGTTTTTGTATATCAATTAAAGATAGACAACATATGATGATTATAATTTCTTCATGTCACAGATAGTATATATATATATATATATATATATAGATAGATAGATAGATAGATAGATAGATAAGCCTATTGTAACATATATTAGATATGAGCCTGACCCTCAGAAAACCAGAAGTAGGCTGAAATACAGTCACAATATAATGAATTTTCCATACCAAAACAGACAAATTGCCAGCACTCAGTGACATCCTTATTTATGGTAAGATAACATAGCAAATATTACACCAGGCCTTAAAACACCAATGCATATCCTGTTAGGAAACCAGAACAAGCCAGGCTGCTATAGATCCATACCTAGAAAGTACACGATAGCAGAATATCTCATCTTGGTCACACATAATAATTAAACTCTGGAATTTGTTGCCAGAGGACTGGGTTTGTGCAGTTAGTGTAGCTGGGTTTAAAAAAGGTTTGTATAAGTTCAAGTCCATTAACTGCTATTAATCAAGTTGACTCTGCTATTACTGGCATCAGTAGCATGGGATCTACTTAGTGTTTGGGTACTTGCCAGATACTTGTAGCCTCGTTTGGCCACTGTTGGAAACAGGATGGGCTTGTTTGACCCTTGGTCTGACCCAGTATGACAATTTCTTTTGTTCTTATGTTCTTTCCATTTGGGATACCTCACAAGCATCTGATTCAAGATGTTGGAATTCCACCAATATGAAGCTTCAAAATTTAATGGAACAGAAGACACCTCTTCATGATTTGTTTCTGAAAATAGAGATATGTGTGCCCTGGGGCATCCTGATTGGATATTGATGAAGTAGCTGGAATAACTTCTGAAGCCATTCAATGATGCAGTGGAGGATCTAAGATGCAGAAGCTCCACCCTAGATAGGGTCATCCTGAAAGTAAATATTTTGGAGGAAAAGTTACGGGACTTCTGTGAATGAGAGGGAATGGAAACAGAGGTGTTACAGTGTCTGGACTCCTCGCAGTAGCAAATGCAAGAAAAACTGAAACCTCTTACAGAAAACAATACATACATGCCTGCCACACTTTGTAATCTATGGGCAAAAGGGTGTCTTTTCCTCCAGTCACAGCATCTCATGTTCATGATGGAGATGCTGGAAGGTAGGATATGTTAACAGGCATAACTGAAGCTGAGCCACAGTGGTAATATAGCATAGGAAACAGTGGACATTTCAATGATTGGGAGCAACACATTTGGGCCGATAGAGTAAATGTCGTGGGAGAATGGGCGAGCGCCTGCTCTCCCGTGCGCATGATTTAGTATCGGCCCGCATGCAAATGAGGGCCCACGGTAAAAAGAGGTGGTAGGGACACTAGCGCATCCCTAGCGCCTCTTTTTTGACAGGAGCGGCGGCTGTCAGCGAGTTTCACAGCCAATGCTCAATTTTGCCGGCGTCGGTTCTCAAACCCGCTGACAGCCACGGGTTCAGAAACCGGACGCTGGCAAAATTGAGCATCTGGTTTTCAACCCACGAGCCGCGGGCTGATTTTACATTTATTTTTTTTTACATTTTTAATTATTTTTTACTTTTGGGATCTCCGACTTAATATCGCCATGATATTAAGTCGGATGGTATACAGAAAAGCAGTTTTTACTGCTTTTCTGTACACTTTCCCGGTGCCGGCAGAAATTATTGCCTACCTTTGGATAGGCGCTAATCTCTGAAAGTAAAATGTGCGGCTTGGCTGCACATTTAACTTACTGAATCGTGCGCGAATAACTAATAGGGCCATCAACATGCATTTGCATGTTGCGGGCGCTATTAGTTTCGGGGGGGTTGGATGCGCATTTTCAACAAATAAGGGGTAAAGCTAGCACGTCGAAAACACGTGTACAAATGCAAGTTAACAGTGCGCACTATACTGTATATGTCTGTTAGCTACCACTTCTTCCCCCATGTTAATACAGCAGTCATGTTGCCTTCAAAGAGCCATTTCTCCTGACACAAACCATAGCTAAAGCAGCTGGCAAGAGAGGCTTTCAGCCCACCACAATAAAGGAGACACCAGCACAAATGTATTTCATCTGCCATGTGATGCCCAATCTTCCAGTCTTGCAAGGTCCTCCTGTAATGTATCACAATCTGTTAGTGATTTAACTACTCTGAATAAATTTGTATCAGCTGCAAATTTGATAATCTCAGTCATCATATTCCTTTCCAGATCATTTATAAATATATTGAAAAACACCTGTCCAAGTATAGATCCCTGAGGCACTCCTCTGTTTACCCTTTTCCATTGAAAAAATTGACCATTTAATCCTACTCTCTGTTTCCTGTCTTTTAACCAAATTGTAATCCATGAAAGGACATCACCTCCTTTCCCATTACTTTTTAATTTTCTTAGTGTTGTGTTCCGCGGCTGCGGATGGCCGCAGCCATGGCCCCCTACCTGAACCCTGACGGCGGGCTGCCGCGGCAGTGTTGGGGGAAGCTGCTAGTTCGGGTGCCCGTCATTTCCCACGCCAGCGCGGGTCTGCGGGGTGGCCGTCGGGTTGGGAGCCATCCCTGCTTCTCTCTTGCGGCATCGGGCAGCTTTCCTCCGTGGTCCAAAATCCAAGATGGCTGCCACCATCTTAGGTGCGAGGCCATGCCTTCTTACTAGATTTAAAAGAACCTCATCACTTTAAATGCCTACAGCTGTTTCCTATGCATGGGACCAGAGGAAGTATAAAAGGAGACTTCCTCTGCTCATTCCTTGACTTGGCAACAGCTTCCAGCGTTGTTTGAGTCTGCTTGCTTCGGTGAGTCTTTTTGTGCTTCGGATCCTTGCTTCCTGGTTCCTGTCTCGTCTCAGTGATTCTTGGTTCCTGACTACGGATTGGCAAGCGGTGATTCCTGGTGTGTGACTTCGGACTGGCAAGCGGCGATCCCTTGGTGTGTGACCTCGGACTGGTAAGAGACGACCCTCTGGCACTTGACCTTGGACTTCTTCGGGACCATCGTCTCCAAGGTCTCACCTAAGTCCCAGCAGCCTGGGTCCCTACGGGCTCCTCCTGGGGGGACCGCGGGCTTCCAGGGGTGAAGCTCCAGTTGGCCCTTGCACCGACCTCATGACTCCTTGACCTCTCAATGGTCCACCTAAGTCCCAGCAGCCCGGGTCCATACGGGCTCCTCCCGGGGGGACCGCGGGCTTCCAGTGGCGGACACAGTTGGCTTCCTCGATGTCACGACTCTTCCTCTGCCTCCACAGTCACCTCAGTCTCCAGTGCCGAGGGTTAGCTGGAGACTGAGGTGGGTTAGCTGGAGACTGTCCGCCTCACCACCCAACGAGAGAACCTAAGGATCCACCTCCTAAGGTACACCATCCTCCTGTCGGCCCAAAGGTTCACAAGCCTGAGCATAACACTTAGAAGCCTCTCAAGAGGGACTTTGTTAAATGCCTTCTGAAAATCCAAATACACTACATCTACCGGTTCACCTTTATCCACATGTTTATTAACCCCTTCAAAAAAATAAGGCAAGACTTCCCTTGGGTAAATCCATGTTGACTGTGTTCCATTAAATCATGTCTTTCTATATGCTCTGTGATTTTGATCTTTAGAGTAGTTTCCACTATTTTTCGTTTCTGAAGTCAGGCTCCCTGGTCTATAGTTTCCCGGATCACCCCTGGAGCCCTTTTTAAATATTGATGTTACATTGGCCACCCTCTAGTCTTCATTACTTAGCCTTTAGTCATACCTAACAATTCAAGGGCCGTGTATCTTTGTCTATGTGCCTTTTCATTTGTTATTCTCTTCTATATAAATCTAATATGGTCAAATAATAAGATGGATAATGTAAAAATATTGACATCTTGGGAATACAGAGTAGCAATAAGAACATCATATTTTCTGATACTGAAGACTGAAGGAAATGAGACAGCATATTCTCTAGAAGTTAATATTCCATCCAGAGGAGTTCAGTGATTTTTCATGGAAAACATGTTAGTCTTCATTTACTTTGACATCCTGTCCTGAAAATCACAGGAACTAGGCTGATGTCACCACAGCTATAATTTTTTCTAAATATAGTTCAGTAATATTTCCCTAACCAACCAAAAGCTATAAATTTAAAGCTTCATAAATGTATGTGTACATTATAAGTAGCTCTCTAAATTATATAAGCATATCAAAATAAAAATAAAACATAAGAAAATATTAAAGCTCTCAATATAATAAATATACACTTATACATTATTTATACAGTTTAACTGACAAAGTTGATAGTCTATAAATATATTCATAAACTGAATGAATTTAAAATTGATTCTTAATTTATCATACTGACATATAAAACTATTAAATCTTTTTTAATGCCAAATGTTACTTGATTTATCATTTTTCAGGATTTTATTTATAATGCCATAATATCTTTTGCTTTGAGCTTTATTAAGTAAAGGCCACTCTATTAGCTTTCCTACAGTTTACATATGAGTTCACAATTTTAAAATATAGAGATCAATACTAATGAACTTTTATCTTTGGAATATGCCTTCCATATTCATGAAATATGTGCTGAAAATAATATGACTTCTACCAAATTGTTTATTGATCCTAAAACTAATTAAAATAACACATATCTGAGGTTAAAAAAAAAATCCCTACTTTTTTCATGAAACTAAAATAACAAACAATAAGATGGTGAATAGGTACATATTTTCTTAGATACTACAGAACTATATTACTTTGTTCGCTAAATATATAATTTTCCAATTATTATCAGAAATATAAAGTGTCTGTAGCTTTTAAAGATTACTGATGCGCCTTATTTTCAAGTGTGAAAAAGTAGATCACAGAAAACAAATTAATTGGTCAAATACTACATCCCCACATTTTTCACCTTCCTTTGGTAGAGCAACAGATATTTGGGTTTCCCTAAATAACAACTGACATTAAAGATCTGTTCAGGAGACAGGATTGATAAAAACATATTCACCATGGCTTTAAGTGATATTTGTGGCATGCAGGAAGTGGAGCAACCATAGATTCTCAAATGATGCCTGCCACTCTGCCTGAACCAGTTTATTCATGCAATTCTTTACTTGCTTTTCATTCATCTCCTATAGGCTTCCATCTCCAAATATATTTAGACAGGAGATAGTCTGATCGGTCTTACTTTTTGCCATGCAGTTCCCATTTTACTCTATGGAAGAACAATTGTGAACTTTTTTTTTTAACTTCAGTCAAAAATCATGGGAACCATCAGGAATCACCTTCTGTCCTTTTATTCTTTCATAAACAATTCATGTGAAAAATGAAAGGAATGTCAGGACAGAGATCCCAGAGGGTACCATATCAGAATCCATTCTTACCAGATTTTGAGAAACAGTACCACTTAGGGCCTTATTTTCTAAGGACTTATCGCGTGCGATATGGCTGTATCGCACGCGATAAATTTGCAAACCGCGCTAACAGCAGTTATCGTGATTTGCGAATGCAAGTTGTTAATTAAGTATTCAGAGGGTGGAGTTGGGGCGGGGCAAATGTAAAGTAGGGAGGACTTACCGCGATCTGCGAAATGGCTGAGCTGTTAGCGCGGCTCCTAACATGGCCAATAACTACACCTCTTTCAATTGCGATAGACTGTATCGCTGTGTAAAGAGCATACCGCGATATTATCGCGTTGAACGAAAATGTAGAAAACCAATCCCTACACACTTACAAAGGTAGTGCTACCCAATAAAAAGGCCTGTTCTTAGTAGGTCTATCTTCCCAACACCATCTACACATTCACAGTGTATGGGCAGGCTCACTGCATGGCTGAGCAGGCCCGACGCAGACGCCAGGACGTTGGTCGATGTCGCCGCAGGTACATGCAGCGGATATATCTTCCACGAACCTCATTGCTGGGTATTCCAGAGGATGTTGTGATCAGCAGGTATCACCTGAGCTCTCATGCCATCCTGGAAATATATGAAGACATACAAGGTGCCCTTGAGCCTCGAACCCGAAAGAGCCGTGCCGTCCCCGGCCTGACCAAACTCTTGGCCACCCTGCACTTCACAGCAAGTGGCTCCTTCCAATCCACAGTAGCTGTTGTGGGTGGGATGTCACAGATCACCTTTTCACGGTGTCTGCACCAGGTCACTGAAGCAGTTATGGCCCACATGCCTCGATACATAGCTTTTCCGCGTGACAGACAGGACCTGATGGACCTCAAGTGTGGTTTTTATGCCATTGCCCAATGTGACCATCATTCCACCCCGTCAGATGGAGGCAGCCTACCGCAACAGAAAGCAGTTCCATTCCCTCAACGTGCAAGTGGTGTGTGATGCTGGAATGCGGATCCTCTCAGTGATGTCCAGCTTTCCGGGATCAGCACACAATTCCTTCATACTCAGGCAATCATCACTGTTTGGCAAATTTGAAGCTGGCCTGTATGGCGATAGTCGGCTTGTAGGTAAGATATACGTTTCCATACATCTAACATATTTGCAATGTTCATCTCTGTTATGGCACACAAATGTGATGTATACGCCTGTCCGGATTGCGTGATATGTCCCCCAGCAGCCCCAGTATGGCCTGTATGTGGCATGGCTTGTTCCCCTTACTGCACTAGTGGACAGCTTACACTTATTTGGTATAGCCATGGTTAATGGCATTGTCCAAGGTGATTCTAGAATTGTGATGTAAGGGCAGCTCACATCCACAGGTGTTCCTGAGGTCCTGACGTTCATGATACTTCGCATGATCACTTCTAGTCAGTTGTGCATATTCAGGGGCAGCCAGTTTACACCATGTCTATTATTGAGAATGCATACCTACATAAAAGGTCAGGTTGAGCAGATATGTCTGTACACAATGACTAGAGTGCATGATGCATATGATCCGTACACAGGGATATAATCTTTAAGGACTGTGATGTTACGGACTTACCGCATACACACGGCTGACATAAATCTCACTGTCTAGGGGCCCTTCACATGCTATACCTCCTAATAGCAGCACACCTGCTGTGGCACAAAGCAAGCATGGAGCCCCACAAATAGGGTGTTAGGAAACAAGAATGGCCTGCCTCGTCCCATCCGGTTCTACTGCATGTAGTGAGCACCTACACGCATGTGACACCAACATCAGTATTTGTAATGGCTTGCCTATTTTATTGGTACAGGAGACTCAGCCTATGGATGCAGGCCCTGGCTTATGACCCCCAATCCTCCATCCTGCCACGGCGCAACAGATGGCCTACAATGAGGCCTTACGTGCTACACGCTCGGTCATCGAATGTACCTTTGGCGTTCTGAAGAGCCGCTTCCGATGTTTGGACAAGACTGGGGGAGCGTTACTGTATGCTCCCCCCAAGGTTGCAAGGATAATCCTGCTTTTCTGTGTGTTCCATAATGTGGCTCTTCAGCATGGAATACCTATGGCTATAGATCCAGACCTCAGACCTGATCCCCCATGTGTGCGTGCACAACTGCATGAGAACATAGTCAGTGGCAGGCGGCTTCGCCAACACCTTATACAGGCACACTTTTAAGGTAGCCGCTGCAAAGACTGATTCCAAGGACTTTGATCGCAAAAGTATCACAAGCTAAGTAACGTTCTGCTCTTTAAATGAATGGCGACCTGATTTCCTTGTTACACATCTAGTGTTTCAAACACATGTTTCAAACACATGTTTTTTGCCAACTTTTTTCGATGAAGTATTAAGATCTATTAGGTCAATAACAAGATATAATACGAAAATAGGTTAGGTGAAATTCATTTTTTAAAAAAACACAAAAAGAAAATTTTTAAAAAACACAAAAAGAAAAGTTTTTCTAATAAAAAGATTGAAGTGGTGGAGGGTGGTGCTCATGATTATATTACAAAATTGAGCCATACACCAAGGTTTGGTGTTCTGGTCATTATATGAAGCATCACCTAACACTTACACAATATTTAAAAGAAATATTAAAAAAAACACATTTAATAATTTTTCAGTTTTTGGGACACGTAGGTGTGTTTTAATAAAATTCATTAAAGAAAAGTTTGTTCAAAAGCATCTAAAGGGTATTCTCGGACATGGCAACCTGACCTTCATGAGGTGCAATGTGTCAGGGAAGCAAGCTGTGTCTAAGGGTGCTGACAAACAGCATTGCAGTGATCACTGTTGCACCTGGCCTGTGAACCACTACATACACAGGCGACACAGTGGCCTGGACATCTAGGCAACACCTTAGAGCATGAATGGCAAGAGGTAGAAGGCTGTGAGATTCCAGATGTCCACCTACAGTGGTAGACCATCTGTCAGGGATTGTGTCCTCCATGGCTGCACAAACCAACTCATAATTGAGTACAGAAGTGTGGGACACCCAGTGATACATATAGCTTCACACGTTGGGACTATGCCAATGCCTGACAGCCTATATGTGGACAGGTCCCCTTTAGCTCGCTGCCCAACTATGTATTCTACAGGAACTGCCGCACAGTGGTCTTCCCAGTCAGTGCTAACTGAGCTGTGTGCAACAATAGAGGGATTATGGGCAAGATATGGGCCTACATGTCCCTCCGATTGAGATAGATGCACCCATATTGCTCCGTTGGGAGGGTATACATCCCATTCACATGATGTCCCTCAAGAAAGGCTTGCAGGTACAGCAGCTTCAAGACAGAGTATGTAGAAGACCATGGTTGAGGTGGGTATATTATGTGATGGTGGCACAGGTCATACAGTATGTGCAAACAGTAATATTCTGTTGATACTGATGTGTGAGCAACATTGGTTACCTGTAACCTTTTGAACAGCACACCTGTAGGGAGGAAAGTCCACTGGGGTTCTGCAGCATGTTAATGTTTCTTGTTCTGTTAATAGTCATTTATGTAAACCTAATATTTTTCAACACTGACAGATACCTATCAGTGGACTGTACTGGTTGTCCAAACAACATGCACTATCAACAATGTCAGTAAAACTTGGAGAGTGGCTTGTATATCTGTGTCTAGCGAGGTAATATATGTGAAGAGACTGTAGGATTGTGGACCACACAGTGTTGCCCGTCAGACCGTGTTCACATGTTGGACGTGGCCAACATTAAAGGGTGCATGCACACACCACAGCTGGGAGGCGGCACCAGAGGGATGTGTATCACAATGGATGTTGACCACTTCTTGCCACCTTTGGCCTTTTCTGGCCATCCAATTAATATACTGGTACTTAACACTGACTGCACACCAGCACTCACCAAATCTGTGTGCACATGTACACTGGATCGACGCATGAAAGGCCTGTTTAACATGCCTTACACAGGTTGCACCATGTAAACGGGTATGACACATCAGCATTCATATATTAACCTCTCCGTACGACTAGCAACAGCCTAGTAACCTGTCCGCTGACAGTCTGTGAAACTGTTTTAATACACGGCATGCAGAGAGCTACATAACGCTTCCCATACCTCACAGCCTTAAGGCTAAGACAATAACTATAGGAAACCTTCCCTGCCACACAAGGATTCCATGTACATGCTGCCATGGTGGAGATGTACACTGATA
This sequence comes from Rhinatrema bivittatum, assembly GCF_901001135.1. Taxonomy (NCBI): domain Eukaryota; kingdom Metazoa; phylum Chordata; class Amphibia; order Gymnophiona; family Rhinatrematidae; genus Rhinatrema; species Rhinatrema bivittatum. Next base: position 178,105,043 of record NC_042615.1, read on the forward strand.
TATCAGTATGCACATGGTACATGTTTAGCATGTGCAGATGAGAATGGCTACACACTATTGTGTGCCAGTAGCACCTGGAAATTTGGCCTATGCATGATCCACCACTATAATGGATGTCCTGCATGGCACCAGAGGTTGGCAACCTGTTTGTGAGTCACCCAGAGTTGGTGGAAGCCATCTTCAGTTTACCAGCACATGTGAGAGACCAATCTAGGAAGCAAACTTGGTTAGTACCTTAGCATCGATTAGGCTCACATACGTGGTGTTTGTAAGGGCGAGATAGCTATAATACTGAACACTGGTAAGAAATACGTGTCTGGACTCATCACCGCCAACAGTGCCTGATATGAGCACTGCAAAAGGAATAGACTGCTGCCCACCCCTTCCTACACAGATCATGAGAGCAGGCATACATCAGAACGCTCCCTTACTGGGCATTCCCTGTACTGAGGAACAGTACCTCTTCTAGTGTGAGGGACATGTCATGTACTCCCCTAATGTTTACTCTGCAGGGTCCCCCTTAGCACCCTCCTAGTACCTGAACCTACCTGTAAGGTATTTCAATGGCAGGTGCAGATGTTGCTATACTGAACCTCAGCCAGGGGGCAGTTGGGAAACTCTGCATTGGTCCAATATGTGATGCAGCATGCTAGGTGTGGCGGGTGTACACCAAGGGCACATTAGGAACATAAAGAGGACACAAAAGGTGGCAGGTTAAACCGGAAATTTATTCCTGACAACATTGTGCAGGGTATAGTGAAGTATTAGATCAGCAGTTTAACCATACATTAGACGTTCCTAGGTAGTCATTATCTGCAAGAACTAGATAGCAATAGATCCAAAGTGGTCCAATTCCGTGCTACCTCACTCCACCATAAGGAGTATATACACATATTCAGGTAGTGGGTGTTATCAGTACTGGCAAAGCATGATTACCTAGGAACAGAGAAACAGGAAGTGGCACCCCAATAGCTTGGATCCCGCAATACATAGATTACCGCTGGACAGTATACAATGTGTTGACTGGCATTTGGCCCAGGCGGTCCATGTTGAAAGAGTGCACTGAGAGGGGAGTGCCTGAGAGGGCCGCCAGCAGAGTGAACGTCTGGGCCTCAGGTGGTCCATGTTGAAAGAGTGCACTGAGAGGGGAGTGCGACACTATAACTCTGCGGGGAGCAGGCAGTGATGCATCCTCTTCCATTTCGGCGGCACTGCAACTCTGCGGGGAACAGGCAGCGATGCATCCTCTTCCATCTCAGCGGCACTGCAACTCTACGGGGAGCAGGCAGCGATGCATCCTCTTCCATCTCAGCGGCACTGCAACTCTGCGGGGAGCAGGCAGCGATGCAACCTCTTCCATCTCAGCGGCACTGCAACTCTGCGGGGAGCAGGCAGCGATGCATCCTCTTCCATCTCAGCGGCACTGCAACTCTGCGGGGAGCAGGCAGTGATGCATCCTCTTCCATCTCGGCGCACTGCAACTCTGCGGGATGGCCATCCCAGTGGTGGGTGGGAGTGACTGACCTACCCAGTTTCTGGTGTCTGATGGTCCCCTCAGGGCCCTTTTTCACGTCGTGCTGGTCCTGTGGGAGGTGGCATGTTCTTGGGGGGATGGTCCCTGTGACCTCGGGACCCTGAGGGACTGGCTTGGGGTGTCGAGGCTGTGGACGATGACGCCTGCTGGTCCTGCATCCGCTGCAGGATTTGGAGCAGTATGGTGTTTTGTGTGGCAATCGCTGTTGTCATGCTGGTGGATGCCTGGGTGGTCGATGCAGTGTGGAGCTGGAAGTGGCATTTCAGCTGTGTTACGGCTCTCCTTAGCCCACGCAGTTCCATCCGGATTTGCTCTGCCTGTGTGCCTGTGATAGGGTCCTGGGTCGGTAGGAAGGGTGGGGCAGCTGCAGCTGGTTGTAGTGCTGGGGCTGGGGCTACTGGTGCTGGGGGATATGCTATTGCAGCCACAGCTGCTGGTGCAGAGCTGCATGGAGACATGACAGGGGTATCCTGAGTGGGCGGAGTTGTCTCAAAGGTGAGTGGGCTGCTTGCATGCAGAGCGGTGGGGGAGTCCCCCCACTCCAGACCTTCAAGGGCCTCGGTCAGGTTGAGGGGGCTGCCTTTGGCTGCTGCTGTGGGGCCCAACTCTTCCTCCTCCTCCTCATCTTCGTCATGGCATCAATGACGAAGGGCCTGGTTACCATAGGTGGCCGCCTTGTCCCAGGTGTGTCACTGCTGGTGCCTGGGCCTTCCCAGCTGGCATCCGACCTCTGCTGCCTGGGACCAGAGTGCTCTGTTGAAGATGGGGGAGAAAAGGATAGACAGCATCAGTGCCACAGCGTTTGGTTGAATTAGAGTAGCAGGAAACAGGGACACATAATCATTGTCCAACATGTCAGTCTGCTTATGAAGTTCTGTTGTTTCTCTGTACCTCATGGCCTGTGGCCTGTGGAATGGGGGATGGGGGCTCCGCAAGGGCCTCTGCAGAGCACATGGGGAAGTGAAACCATTAACAGTTCTAAGCATTTCTTCAACACCTCATACTGCTAGCCTCAGTCTGGGGGATGGGGGCCCAACCCTGGGCTGTGCAGAGCACATGAGGGAATTGAAACCGTTATAAGCACTTCTTGAACACCTCATACTGCTAGCCTCAGTCTGGGGGATGGGGGATGGGGGCCCAACCCTGGGCTGTGCAGAGCACATGAGGGAATTGAAACCGTTCACAGTTCTAAGCTTTTCTTCAACAACTCATACTGCTAGCCTCAGTCTGGGGGATGGGGGCTCCGCAAGGGCCTCTGCAGAGCACATGGGGGAAGTGAAACCGTTCACAGTTCTAAGCATTTCTTCAACACCTCATACTGCTAGCCTCAGTCTGGGGGATGGGGGATGGGGCAAGACTGTTCTGCAGAGCACATGGGGAACCACAACAGAAAACAGGGCTAAACATTGTGTATGAACCTTGAACAGGACAGGAAAGGACATGGTGGGGGGTACAGGCCAACTTACCATCTTCGAGGTGGGATGTATCAAGTCGTGGATCCAACCCCTCGAACACGTCTGGTCCCAGCCGCTGCATCAGACGCCTCTCCATGCCCGTGAAGCGGATTGGAATAGGGGACCTTACTCCTGTCTCCCGCAGGTACTCGCTCTCCGCTATCTTCACCTTCAGCTGGGCCTTGATGTCCCTATAACGGTGGGCTACCTGCTCCCCGGTGCGAGGTATTCCACTTTGCCGCCTGATGGCCGCTACTATGGTGGCCTATAGCTGTGCCTTGGCTGCCTTGGATGTCTTCACTGCCAGGTTGCCAAAGAGATGGGCATAGTGGCGGAGGACACCTTCAATCAGCCGATCGTTGCCCTCCTGCCTGAAGCGTATAGCATGCTGCCTCACCCTTGCCTGGCTCCTGATTGGGGTGCCACTTCCAAAGGGGTCTCCTCCCTAGCCTCACTCTCCGACCCACCAGATTTCCCACTCCCTTCCTCCCCCCCACTTGACTCTGCACTTCCAGCTCCCTTCCCCTCTGCCCTGGCTGTCTAGCCCTACCTCCTTCCACCATTCTCTCCTGCCTCACCCTTTCCCCCTCCCCCCCCCTACCACTTCCCTCCTGCCTATCTCTCCCACTACCCCTGTCCCTGCTCCTAATCTTCATACCCCTACCACTAGGTCCCTCTTCCTCCCTCCCCCTCTCCCTCCTCCTCCCCCTACTCTCAATTCCTCTCTTATGTCCTCTCCTCCCAACCCTGTCACGCTCCATCCTCCACCACACTCCTCCTCACCAGCAGTATCACCACACACCTCACCACCACCACCACCACCGCACTCCTCCTCCTCCTCACCACCACCACCACCACCGCACTCCTCCTCCTTCCCATCACCACCACCACACCATTCCTCCTCCTCCTCACCACCACCACACTCCTCCTCCTCCTCCTCCTCATCACCACCACCACACTCCTCCTCCTCCTCCACACAGATAATGACAAACAGGTTACTGACAAGCTTTCACTCCAACAGAGATGACAAAAGACACAGGTAAAGGGAAACAGATGACAACAGTGAAGAAAACAAGACACCGCACTCACAGGCCGATACAGTAAGGAGCAGTAGGAAGAGGTGCGTCAGGGCCGGGCACACCCCCGTTTGCCGCACGCATAGTTCGGATCACCTACCGCTCGATACTGTATTTAAATAGCTTGCAAATGCAAGCCGTGTCCAAGAAGCGTCCGTGAAGCGTTAGGCCCGCGCTATCCATTTTACTGTATAGAGCGCTATACAGCGCCTATACAGTATCCTGGGTGCGCTGGTACCTGTCATTTCAAATGTCATTTCAAATGACGTTTGAAATGACAGGTACCAGGGTGGATTGCGAGTCCTCTCTCCCCCCCTCCCGAAGCAAGGCGCAGGGCGAAAATTAAAACAAAAGTGAATAAATTGTAATAAAAGTAAACTTACTGCATGTGAATTTTCTTTGAACAGTCCTCTCTCTCTCTCTCCTCCTCCCGAGGCACGCACCGCGGCTCCCCTGCCTCCCGGGGGCAGCCAGCGGCGAAAGCGGCTTCCAGCAGCCCCCGCTGGTGAAGGTGAATTAATGTGCGCCTGAGCATGCAATTTTGGCGCTCAAGGCGTGACGTCACGACGTTTGACGTCATGGTGTGTGACGTCGGCGTTCGCTAATGCACTGCCTTGAGTGCCCAAATTACATTCATTCACCTTCGCCGGCGGGGGCTGCTGGAAGCCGCTTTGGCTCCCCTGCCCCCGCCGGCGAAGGTGAATGAATGCACGCCTGTGTGTGCAATTTGGGCGCTCAAGGCAGTGCATTAGCGAACGCCGATGTCACACACCATGACGTCAAACGTCGTGACGTCACGCCTTGAGCGCCAAAATTGCACGCACAGGCGTACACAGGCGTGTATTCATTCACCGCCGCCGGGGGCTGCTGGAAGCTGCTTTCGCCGCCGGCTCCCTCCGCCTGGATGAATGCACGCCCGCCGGCGAAGGTGAGTGAATGAATGCACACCCGCCGGCTCCCGCCTGGATGAATGTACGCCCGCCGGCGCGTACGGGCATGCATTCATTCACTTACCTTCGCCGGCGGGCGTGCATTCATCCAGGCGTACGGGTGTCCATTCATCCACCTTCGCCGGCAGGGGCTGCTGGAAGCCGCTTTCGCCGCCGGCTGCCCCCGGGAGGCAGGGGAGGCAGGGGAGCCGGACTGTTCAAAGCAAATTCACATGCAGTAAGTTTACTTTATTTACACTTTATTTACTTTTGTTTTAATGACATGTCGAGCCAATTTTCTCCCTGCGCCTTGCTTCAGGAGGGAGGGATTTTGACTGGAGCCTGCCTATTGTTGTCACACCACACTATCGCCAGGGTAAGGGTCCTGGGGGGGTGAGGGGGTCGTATGCCCATGAAATTTCATCTCTCTGACCTGACGCTCCACACTAACGCAGGGGTAAGGGTAGGCGGTAAGTTAGCAGGTTAAACGCGCAGCAAAACTACAGGTTAAAAAGGAGATAATCGAGGCGCACATTACTGTATGGGAGGGAATAGCTATTCGGAGCATTTACATCTCATATACATGCTGTGGGCGGAAACGGTTACCGGTTGATTTAAAGAAGCGGTAAGGATGAGTTAAAAGGGATAGTGAATTGCGGGTTGGACTTACGCGACCAAATTGTGAGTTAGAAGCGGGTTAGAAGCAGGGTAACCGTGGCCGTGCTTTACTGTATCGGCCTGTCAGTTATCAATATACTAGCTCCTACTACTCCAAAAACCAAGCTACCTCCTCTCCAAAACTCCTTCCAAACCCTCAAAGGAGGAGGGGCAGGAACTGACCTTTTATACATGTCACATTATTGCTGGACGCGGTATTTGGTTTCACTTTTTTCCGCTGGTCGCGAAAAGATCGCGCAGTGCGCATCGCGAACAATGCCCTGCTGCGCGGAAAGTGCCTCATTTGCATGGGAACACCCCTTTTATTAACGCAGGTGGTACCCATGCGTTACCCATGCGAAATTGGTAAATAAGTCCCTTAGTTTGAACACTCATCCTAGTATTGCTCCAGGAGGAAAGGGGGTGATTGAATGGTGGCTGTAGACCTTTTTTATCAGGCAATGAACAGTATTGCCTGATGCCAGCATTTTTATGGTATGTATGCCATTATAATGGTTGCATTTCAGAGCTATTTAATCAACCCATTATGATTTTATTCATTTGAAACAGCTGAAATATCTCCTGTGCTAATCTTTCAAAATTTCCAGCAATGGGTTCTGTCCTTGGCCTAGCTAAGATGAATATGTATTTAAACAACTATTAATGTAGTAATGCTGTTTTTTTTTTTAAAAAAAAAAGGCCTCCAGTGTGATACAGAAAACTATAGACTGATGAGTAAACTATTCTAAAGAACAGAATCACAGAACTTATAGAAAGACATGGTTTAATGAGACACAGCCAACATAGTTTTACACAATGGAATTCTTGCCTCATCAATCTGCTACAATTTTTGGAGCGGTTAATAAACGTGGATAATGGTGAGCTGGTGGATATAGTGAAATTATATATTCATAAGGGTTTGACATTGTTCCTCATGAGATACTCCTGAGAAAATTGAAAAGTCATTGGATAGGAGGCAATGTCCTGTTGTGAATTGCAAAATAGTTAAAAGATAGGAAAGAATGGTCAGTTTTCTCAATGGAGGAAAGTATACAGTGGAGTGTCTCGGGGATATGTTCTTGGACTGGTATTTTTTAGTTTATTTATAAATGATCTGGATATAGGAACACAATCCAGCAGGTGTATTGCAATATCAATTGCAAAGGTCCACGGTAAACAAACCAGAAAAAGCTATTTAAACCGGAAAAGTTCAATACCTCCAAAATGCCAAATATTTATCGAAATGTCAGTCCCCCGACACGGACCATGTTTCGTAAAGGCTGCATCAGGAGGGACCAATTACATGTGGTAAAATAAAGCTGCATTACATTCTTGAGAAAATATGTCCCATTAGATACATCAAGGGGAATTTCCAGAGGATAATTTGGGGGGTTGAACCAATTACAATGTGTGTGAAGAAGGATGTTCTAATGTGTGTGAAGAAGGATGTTAAATCATAGAATCACCATTGGTTTATTGTATTTGTATTTATTTTGTTGTTATTTTGATATATATCATGTCCACGTTATTTCAGTTTGTCTGTAAAGCCTGTTGCTGAATTATTGTTTATTGTAAACCGAGGTGATGTTTTTAACGTGCCGCGGTATATAAAAAATCACTAAATAAATAAATAAATAAATAAAAAATAGAAAACATTGGCAGTAAGAAGCAGGTTGATAAAATCACTGCATCTCATGCATTTGAATGAAGTGCCTTTCAAATGTCACTGGTGAGGTGTTAACATAAGAAAAGTCACTAGGGGTTATTTTTTGGTCTGTGACATGCCAAGATTCAGAAACAATCCCTCAATATAAGGAGAACTTGTATTTAAACGATCAAGGTGCAGCCGAAGCTGGTACAAAGTTGAGCAAGAACTGTCCAGGTTTAGTGCAAAGGGTATAAGAACAACATGTGAGGTGATTACATTTGCACATGACACTAAATAATTCTGAGTTATTATCGTAAGTCGTAAGTGTACTGTGAGAAATTGCGGGAAGATCTTGAGAGACTACAAGACTGGGCATCCAAATGGCAGATTCAATTTAATGTGGACACGTGCAAAGTCATGCACATGCACATAGGGAAAATTAATCTAAATATTAGTTGCACAATGTTAGGTTCCATATTAGGAGTTACCACCCAGGAAAAGGATCTAGGCATCATTATTGACAATACTTTGAAATCCTTAGCTTAGTGTGTGGCCGAAGTCAAAAAAGCAAACAGAATTCTTAGGAATGGAATGGAGAATAAATAATGTTATAATACTTCTATATCACCTTATGGTGAGACCAGCTTGTGCTCCTACCATGTGACGGGGCTGACCAATGGCACCAGTAGCCCCTGTGACATATTAAGGGCAAAGGCTATCGGTGCCATTTTGATTACTGGCAGCCGACGGCTCGAGTGCAGGAAATCGCTCCCAGACCCCCGCTGGACCACCAGGGACTTTTGGCAAGTCTTGTGGGGGACAGGATGGTCCTCCGAGACTTGCCAAAAGTCCCTGGTGGTCCAGCGGGGGTCTGGGAGTGATCGTGCCGTTGCCTGCCAGTAATCAAAATGGCGCTGATAGCCTTTGACCTCACTATGTCACTGGGATACCGGTGCCATTGGTCAGCCCCTGTCATGGTAGGAGCACAAGATGGCACTGGCCATCCATTGCTCCTACCATGTGACAGGGGATGACCAATGGCACTGGTAGCCCCTGTGAAATAGTAGGTCAAAGGCTATTGGTACCATTTTGATGCGAGGCAGACCGGACAGCCGGACGGCATGGAGGGAAAAATTGTTCGCGGGACCCCGCTGGACCACCAGGGATGTTAGTTAGTCTTGGGGAGGGATCGGGATGGTGGGGGGGGGGGTTGTATTTAATGTATTATGGTAGATTTTAATGCTTGGGGTGGGTTTTTGTGAACTTCGTTTTCCCGCATCTTTTTTTGGGCCTGTTTCATTTTTCCCCGTTTAGTTTTTGTTCATTTTTCGAAAAAACTAACGAGGAAAAACGAACTTTACCCCAAAGCGTCCGACTCAAAAAATGACCCGGTAGAAAAAAACGAAGCTCATCTCTACTGTATAATAAAGTTTCCATTCTCTTTGTGGTCTTTACTGTAGAGACAGCCTATTGCTGTATTTTCCCCATGGGTTCCTCCCCTTGGGTGGAGTCATCAATACAGCAACCAAGGGTCCACAAACATGTCAAACCTACAACAGATTGCTAACTCCATGGACGGCTCAGCTCTCAACCTTACAGGCCATTCCAGGCCTCGCCCAATGGATCACAGAGCAACAAAAGACTCTGGAGTCATTAACCGTTGCCTTCAACCAGTTGAACGCCTGACTGAATACCCCGACAGTTCCAGCTGAAGACTTCTCATCTCAGGTAGTTACTGTCAAGACTACCGTACCTCTATCAACTCCTACACATTTTTCCAGGGATACACGTATGTGTAGGGGCTTCATTAACCAATGATTTATGCATTTTTCTTTGCAACCCAACTACTTCCCTACTGCTATATCCAAGACCACCTACATCCTTTCGTTACTTGAAGGAAGAGCACTGGCCTGGGCTTCACTGCTCTGGGAATGCAGTGATCCTATTTTGAATGATTTGACCAGCTTTCTAACCCTTTTCAAGACAGTATTTGATGATCCCTCATGTCAGTCCATTGCAGAATCTAATCTGCTGCATCTTCAGCAAGGGAGCAAGCCTCTACTGGACTATGTGATTGAATTTAAGACTTTAGCATCCAAACTCCATTGAGACCTGGGGTGCTTGCGTGCCATTTTCTTAGAGGGTCTTAACTCTTGACTGAAGGACGAATTAGTGACTCGTGAATTGCCTGATACCCTGCAATCTCTCATCGATTTAGTCAGGAGGATTGATCACCGCTTTTGAGATTGTACCCAGGAGGCTAAGAGTCCCAAGAAGCACATCTCGGGAGGTACCCATCCTAAGCCTTTGCACACAGCTTATACCCCACAATTGCCACCTAGTGAGGAGGATGAGCCAATGCAATTAGGCCACAGCCATTTATCTTCTAAGGAGAGACGCTACCATAAACGCATGAGTCTATGCATGTACTGCGGCCACTCTGGACATGCTGTCCAGACTTGTCTTATTTGTCCTGGAAACTTGCAGACCTAGGATCCGCTGGAAGACTCTTCCTAGGTCTAACTACACCTATTCCTCCATTATCACTTCCTGTCTCACTTATCTGTGGAAGCCTGGAGTTTCAGACACTTGCCCTCATAGGCTCTGGGGCCAGAGGGAATTTTATTTTAAAACAGCTGGTGGAACATCTGCAAATTCCTATGACACCCACAGCTACGCCTTTGCCGCTCTCTTCTATATATGGAGAACCACTTCCGGGAGAAGTCTCTCTTACCACTCAGCCCATTTGCCTTCACACCCATTTGCCTTCGCACCAGAGACCATCTCCTTTTTTTTTCTTGAGAAAGCCATCCACCCAGTGGTGCTCAGCCTACCCTGGTTATAGTATCACATGCCTCAATTTAACTGGGCAACTTTGGAATTGTCATGATGGAGACCTGACTGCCATGGTCGATGCTGTCTAAAATAACCGATGTGCCATGTATGTCCACCATACCATCATTACCCAGTCTACCTCCACAATACTCATCTTTCCAGGATGTTTTCTCCAAACAAGCAGCAGACGAATTACCTCCACAGTGGATTTTTGATTGTGCTATCAATCTGAAGCCCAATACAGAGCCTCCAAAGGGAAGGGTGTAGCCCTCTCAGTAGCAGAGACTAAGGCTATATCAGCCTACATCCAAGAGAACCTGCTAAAAGGGTTCATCAGGCGCTCTAAATCCCCAGTTGGCATGGGGGTTTTCTTCATGGGAAAAAAGGATGGCTCCCTTTGTCCTTGTATTGATTACAGAGGCCTCAACAAGATCACCATCAAGAATCGTTATCCTCTGTCACTAATAACGGAACTATTCGACAGACTTCAGGGGGCTAAAATCTTCTCCAAATTGGACCTCAAAGGGGCCTACAACTTGGTCCGAATCTGTCACGGGGATAAGTGGAAAACAGCCTTTAACACTCGTGATGGACACTTTGAATACTTAGTCATGCCTTTCGGCTTGTGCAATGCACCAGCGGTGTTTCAAAATATGATGAATGACATTCTGAAATATCTCCTGTGCCATTGTGTAGTGGTGTATTTAGATTACATCCTGATCTTCTCACAGGATTTACAGACACACCAGGAGGACATGAAGAAAGCCCTGCAGAGGTTGTGAGAGAACCATTTGTGTGCTAAGCTTAAGAAATGCGCTTTTCATCACAAATCCATTCCCTTCCTGGGCTACATCGGCTCTAAGAGGGGTTTTCAAACGGATCCCCAAAAGATGAAAAGAATCCAAGAGTGGCCTCAACCCATGGGGTTGAAGGCATTACACCCCTTCTTTGGCTTCATGAACTACTATTGTTTAGAGATGTGAATCGTGTGATCGATCGTCTTAACGATCGATTTCGGCTGGGAGGGGGAGGGAATCGGATCGTCGCAGTTTGGGTTTTTTAAATATCGTGTAAATCGTGTAAATCGTGTAAATCGAAAACCGGCACACTAAAACATCCCTAAAACCCACCCAGACCCTTTACAATAAATCCCCCACCCTCCTGAACCCCCCCAAAATGCCTTAAATTACCTGGGGTCCAGTGGGGGGGGGAGTGGAAGGGGGAGGGTGGGAAAACCGGCACACTAAAACAACCCTAAAACCCACCCCGACCCTTTAAAATAAATCTCCCACCCTCCCGAACCCCCCCAAAATGCCTTAAATTACCTGGGGTCCAGAGGAAGGGTCCCGGTGTGATCTTTTACTCTCGGACCTCCGTGCGTTGTAGAAATGGCGCCGGCGCCATTTTGTTTTTTTGTCCCCCGACGTCAGGAGCATAGGAGATTGCTCCCGGACCCCTGCTGGACCCCCAGGGACTTTTGGCCAGCTTGGGGGGGCCTCCTGACCCCCACAAGACTTGCCAAAAGTCCAGCGGGGGTCCGGGACGATCTCCTACCGCAAATCGTTTTTCCGTAAGACCCTGAAAGTGGCTACTTGGGGTGCATATAATAGCTTTTATTAGCCAATTGAGTAAGAGAAAACTTCAAAAGCAATAGGATTTTCTTCAAATAAGAGATTCAGAAAACAGACATAAGCAATATTGATTGGCAAAATATATATGACCCTCAATTTGGCCAGGGATGAGGGTAAGACTATTCAAGATTGAAAAGTCAATGAAATATGCTCAACAGAGATTTTATTATCTGGGTAATAAGTCAGGTTCACTTTTAGCCAGTGCAGTTAAAGCCTGTAGGTCTGGGAATATCATTTATATTAAGGCTGATAATGGTGGTTTGTATCATTTCCCTTCAGAAATAGTGCATTTTCCATGAGTATTTCCAATCTTTTTATATGAAGCCTGGGAAGGCTACAGATGTAGAGCTAGAGGAGTTTCTTAATTTTTTGTCCTTGCCTAAGCTGCATCTAATAGTTTATGAATCCCTATTGGCTTCCATAAGTGTTCGAAATATCTTGGGCTATTAAAGATTTAGAGAAAAGCTCAGGACTCACTATTTACCAATTCAATTTAAAAAACATGTTCAAGATATTTTTGTCCCATTTCTTTGTGAATTCTTTAATTTTTCGAGAGTGGCTCCCTTCTTCTCGGGTAATTAATTAGAAGCCTTGATTATTTTAATTTACAAGGAAGGAATGGATCCATTAGATCATAGAGCTTGCAGACCCATTTTATTCATTAATGCACTAAATGAAGATGCAAAGATTTTAGCTAAATTCTTCAGTCTATAGGTGGATTTTCAAAAATGTAAGCATGTAAAAATTAGCATATATGCTAATATGTATATATTTTATAAAAGTAAAAAATACACATGTATCTTATTTTTTTTGTTCACCAACACGTGTTTAAAAAGGGGGCTGTCTAAGGGTGTTCCAGGGTGGGGTCAATGCTTTCACAAGTAAGTCGCTATTTTAGAAGACACACATGTACATTTTCCACCTTGCTTGAGTACTTTAACACTTGCTAATTATCGGGTGCAAATGATATTCAACATGGGGGGAGTTCAGGCCGAAGAGCCAGGAGGGTCTCAATGACCTGGAGAAGGAATGAGTGAACTGTTTCATTTGGACTCATTTCATTTACAAGTACATGTTTTAAAATTGGCTGACTTACACATTTAAAATGGGACTTATGCTTATAAATCCTACATTACTTTAATTCATAAGATAAATAAGCATATACTTTAAAAATAGGTAGGAATCGTATGTGTGTTCAATACATTGATAAATGTGCCTTCATTGTTGTACAAGTATTTGCACATAAGCATAATATTGGGCGCATTTTAAATCCCCCGTGAGCGTAAAATCCGTGGGTTACGCGCGCGGCCGAGCCTTGTGCGCGCTGAGCACATTTTGGAAGGGGCCCAGCCGCGCGTGTAACTCCCATCACGCGCAGAAGTGCCGGGCCAAAGGAAAGGGGCGGGGAGGGGGGCGGGGAGGGGTGGGAATGGAGGCAGCTGGTACAGTGGGCATTTGTCGCTAAACCGGGGAAGGGACTGACGGCATGCGGAGCAGTAAGCGACAAGATAAAAAAAAAAAACAAAGGTAGGGTAAAGGGTTTAGGGGGTGGGAAGAACAGGGGATGAGAGAGGGAGTATGGGCAGGGGGGTAGGGAAGTTCCCTCCCAGTCCGCTCTTTAATTGGAGCGGCCTGGGAGGGGACTAGGAGAGGCCCGTTCTCATTGCCATGCATAGTTTTCTAAAATCAGGCCGCCCGCACATGCGCGTGATGATTATAAAATTGGTGCATCCATGTGTGCATACCAGGAAGCGCGCACACATAGACCCGCGCGCACACCTTTAAAAATCTTCCCCATTGTGCGTATGTTGCGGGGTAAAGATATTGATTCAATGGAGAAAATAACTTCTATGCTTAAAGACAAGTCAGATAGGGTATGATCAGATTTGGGGGCATTACAGTAAGTAGTGCAGAAAGAAATATAGACATAATGATGGTAACTTTTAAACAGGGGCACGGGTGCACATGTGTGTGCGTTTGACGGCCCTTGCCCAGGGATATGACCATTTTATAACATACATGTGGATGTACACTCATTATAAAATAGCTTGAACGCGTGCATGCAATTTTAAGTGGATGTGCACCTATGAACGCAAATGCCATTTCTACTGCTTAAGTGGGAGGATTTTAAAATACATGCATGACAAAGCCATTACCAGTTTTACCAGTTCATTCCCAGTCACCCAGGTAAGGAAAAGTACTTCCAATTTTCCCTTGTTTAATAGCCTCCCTTCTCCCCTGTAAGCCACGACCCTTAAAACCCCACTGATATTTTTTTTTTTGTTGTTTTACAACTTTCATGCCATCCAGAGTAGAAGTAAAGTTAATGCGGCAGGATGCGCACCTGTGCGCATAAGTATTTATGTGAAAATTTCAAGGTGAAATTCAGGAAGGCCCATACCCTACCCAGATCATGCCCACGCTGTTGTGCTGGGGTGGACCCTTGGCCTGGCGCAGGATTGGTACGGCCCTCAGGGAGGTCCCAGAGGGCGCCTGCCACCAGGAGGTGGAGCACATGACGAGACACAGGCAAGCTGCAGCTTCACCAATAACATTCCGGGGGTACCTTAGGTTGAGCCCTTGGGTACCCAGACTGCCTGGGCTTAGGTGGGCCTCAGAGGGTCTCCCGGAGAGGTAGTGGAGAGGTGTGCCCACCAAGAGCAAGGGTGCGTGGCTAGTGGAGAACAGATGAGCTAGACCAGAACAGAGTGTACCGGAGACCACTGGAAGGGAACAGGAACTGAAGGTCCTCCGGGCAGGATAGGCAGTGCCTAGTTGTCTAGCTTGTAGAAGGCCATGGGCAGCGTCAGAGTAGGCAGACCTGGTAGTCACAGGGTGCTCAGCCAAAGCAAGGGTCAGTTTCAGGTATCACTCCGAGCGTGGTCAGTGGCAAGCAGAGGTCAGTTCCAGGTATCAGTCCGAGCATGGTCAGTGGTAAGCAGAGGTCAGTTCCAGGCAGCGGTCCAAATGTGGTCAGTGGTGAGCAGATGTCAATACTGGGTATAAGTCCAAACGTGGTCAGAGGCAAGCCGAGGTCAGTACCGTGAATCAGTCCAAGAAGGTACAACCTGGGTAGCAGAACAGGAATCAGGAACAGATGCTGGCACACAGGAACAAGCTAGGGATGTGAATCGTTTTTTGACGATTTAAAATATCGTCCGATATATTTTAAATCGTCAAAAATCGTTAGGGCCACGATACAATACCAATTCCCCCGATTTATCGTCAAAAAATCGTAAATCGGGGGAAGGGGGAGGGCAGGAAAACTGGCACACTAAAACCCCCTAAAACCCACCCCCGACCCTTTAAATTAAATCCCCCACCCTCATGAACCCCCCCCCCCCCCCCAAATGCCTTAAATTACCTGGGGGTCCAGCGGCGGTCCGGAACGGCAGCGGTCCGGAACGGCCTCCTGCAATTGAATCGTGTTGTCTTCAGCCGGCACCATTTTTCAAAATGGCGGCGGCCATAGACCAACACGATTCGACTGCAGGAGGTCGTTCTGGACCCCCGCTGGACTTTTGGCAAGTCTTGTGGGGGTCAGGAGGGCCCCCAAGCTGGCCAAAAGTCCCTGGGGGTCCAGCGGGGGTCCGGAAAATGATCTCCTGCCGCGAATCGTTTTCCGTATGGAAAATGGCGCCGGCAGGAGATCGACTGCAGGAGGTCGTTCAGCGGGGGTTCCGGACCGCCGCTGAACGAGTTAGGTGTTCTGTGTAAACAGAACACCTAACTTGCAGCCACTGGACTAAAGTCAGAGATAATAAGATATATAAAGCTGTGTGCAACAGTGAGTCATTGAATGAGCCATGAACAAGAGAGTGAATACTTTCTATATGTGCAGTTCTCAGCATCGTACAGGCCATTTTTAAGAATATACTATTCCATAGCAGGGAAGATATATGAGGAGAATATTCTTTGTATTATACCTTTTCTTTATTTTTTATCTCTGTGATTGCAATCTTATTTACTTGATTAATCTATATAATGCCTACAATGATGTTGTGTGCTTGTACTGATATTCATTATGATATTGTTTCTCTTTATTGATTTCATACCATATATTTACAATATTTAGTAATCTAAGTTTTGCTTTTATCAGATTGTGTGTGTAAAGTGTTAAATGGCATAATATATAATCACTCATCCTACTTTTCACATGCTATAAGTACCTTAGGTCTGACAGGCAGATTTTATTTCTTTGTGTGGTCTCCTGCCTGGCTACTCAGCACTGAACAATGGCAGAGGTATTATTTGGTGGTTGGTGGCTAGCCATTATGGTAACTGCACTTAGAGAAGGTCTGGATGAATATAGACCATTAACAAGGTGGACTGGTGAAATCCATTGCTTTTCCCTGGTATAAGCAGTAGAGAATCTATTGACCACTAGATACTGGTGACCTAGTTTATCCACTGTTTGAAACAAGATATTGGGCCTGACATACTTTGGGCATTCTAAGTAAGACAAATCTTATGTTCTTATGTTGGTACCCTGCAACAAGGTTCCTACTCCTTGCCCAACTGCAAAGGGCAATTTAAGGATAGTTAATCTGTGCTCCTGATTTGGTACCTTGGGTGGATGGTCAAGCCTTTGAATTTTCAAAGAAGCAAGGTACGGGTATGATAGCTGTATCAAAATAATCAGACCTGGCACCCAGTAGTTCAGACACTATGAAAGGGATATCAAAAGTTGTCTCCTGCGGTTTGGGCAACCAAACACTCAAAGATACAGGTGTGCTCCCTTAAATAGACTATATACTTAGTGCTTTTCTTGATGGGAGAGCTATTCTGGCATTCCACATTGGTTATGCTGCCTCATCTCAAACTTGTGCCACTTTGAGTGCCATGTGAAATGGGCTATCATGTTAAGACTGAGAAAAGTGCTTGGTGGACCCTTTGTGGGTCAAGTAATTATTATTATTAATTAGTTGACAAATTGCATTTCTTACATATATAAATCAAAGTGATGTAATTCAGAAACACCATTTTCCCTTAAGGCATACCACAGTTTCTATGTGGCCATAGGCTGAATGGCTAAGCAAAATGTTGATTTCAATACATTCTTATCCTGCAGCTCTTGCAACCTTATACTCAAGCAAGTGGTGGCATTGCCACTTAAATTAGGTATTCACTGATTTTCTTTATTGAAGTTCTAATTTTGCATCATACATGTGCCATGCATTCTCTTCTCAGAACTTATAAAGCCAGGGGTTTCTGGCTTTCATTCATTTACTTCGCAGTCTCCACAGTATTGGCACTCCTACATGCCCACTTCAGTCCCTTGGTTAAGAACATAAGAACATAAGAAAATGCCATACTGGGTCAGACCAAGGGTCCATCAAGCCCAGCATCCTGTTTCCAACAGAGGCCAATCCAGGGCATAAGAACCTGGCAAGTACCCAAAAACTAAGTCTATTCCATGTTACCATTGCTAATGGCAGTGGCTATTCTCTAAGTGAACTTAATAGCAGTTCTATGGTTCTATGTGCTATTCATCCATGCTTCAGAAATTAGCTTAGTGGACCCATGGCAGTAGGAGTGATTCATGGATACCATATTCCCCTTTGATTATTACTGCATAAAACACATCACATGCAGGTTTCAGGATGGGGCCTCGAAAGTTACATGGCAGTATTCATCACATTCCAGAATGGAGGCAATCACATATGTTGGTGCCAATATGCAGTATTCACCTATGGTTTTGGTGAGGTTGTTCTAACTCTGGAGCAATATGCAATATTTTTTCAGCATTATCACTGGTTACCAAGTCATTGAACAAGAATAATGAGAGATGTTAAAGCTCTAAGTAGCATCAGAAGTTGTAAGATATAGCCACAGCTAGTTTGGGGGGGGGGGGGGGGGGGTGGTAGTGCCCAGAGCAAGTGAGGTGTCACTACCATGGTCTTGTAGCAGGAGTTGACTGTGACCTGGGGTCCACGGCACATGCAATTCTTGAAATTTGTATGAGTAGAGAATACTGAGTAGCGTGGTATTCTCACTCCTATGTTGCATCAGTTGGTGACAGTGGGATGAGTTGCCTGTCAAATCTTTGGTTTTGACTGCTGTGATTGGTCTGTGAACCACCCAAATTGTGTTAGCATGCTTAATGAGTGACATCTGCTCTTTTATGGAGCAGGACTACATTGCACTGCAGAGAAATTTGTAGGTAATCAGGATCACATTGCAGAATAAGCTGAGGGGTGAAGCTTTGATGGCCCTGCATCCCCCAATGATGCTACACTGCAATATCATTACACTATGAAACACTTGTGAATTGGAGCACACCTTGATGGCCCTGCACCCACAATGGTGCTTTATAACTGTAGCATGATCCTATGGAGCATTTGGTGAATAAAAATTCAGCAGGCAAGGGTGTGGTCACTCTGGGATGGAGAATGCATTAGTAATTGATGTTTGTAATTGAATGAATGTTAGTAATTTTTTAGTCATTGAATTGTTGTATGACTTGACTTATTCTGCAGCAATATCCATTGAATAAAACTCTTCTTTTTTGAATAATGGTGTGACACAGTTGTCTCTTACAAATGCAAAAGAAATGTGATTAGGGGGGGGGGGGGTGGATTAATAAGAGATAGATGAGAGGAGGCAGTTGCATCTGAGATGGTTGAGATGTCTTGCGTTCTTTTAATTAAAGCTCACTGTTGTTCTAATTCACAAAGATGTTCCCACCTCACCAGCACCTTCTTAAGTATTTTCTCATCTTAGAAAGATTGATAGAGAAATATTTTGGCATGTCATTTTGGATTCATGCTGGTTACAAAATTAAGCATATGCATCTTGGCCTAGCATATACAGTATGTTTAAATTTATGGTCAAGATATGTAATCTGTTGTACCTGATGTTTGTTAAATATATATATTTTTTAAAGTTGGTATTCTGGAAAAGAGATGTATATTCACTGGAAACACATGGATAATACAAAACAAAACAGGTCATTTTTGTTTCATTTTATGTAAAACTAAACAAATGACAGTGCCCACAAAAATAACAACAATTTCCATTTGCATTCAATTTCAGTTCACATTCAAGTCTATGCTGCAAGTAAAACTGCATTTTTTTTTCTTCTGATGGCAAGCCAGATAGAATGGAACCAGGATGGGAAGGGACAAGGAAGAAGAAGGGCCAATCAAGTTAAGCATATTTTTTAAGATATTTCAGCTGGCACCTTCATGAATTGATGATAATACATTCCTCAACCTAAAATTGAAAGCAAAATATAACGTTGAGCAGTCTCCATTTTGTTCCCTGATTTCTCTGTTAGATTGCAGACAGAGGGGTTCTGATTCTGAAGCTCTTTCTTAGAGCCAATTAAAAATAATAGCAAAAAATAAATTTGGAAAGGGAAACTTGAAGCATGGTGGGCTGGGCTCTTGAAAGTTGTCACAATCCTACTGTGTAAGAGGAGACACTGTAATGTAATCTGTCTGTTCACTATTCAGAAGTTACTGTATCATTGACAAGAAGGCATTAGAATGTCTCAGTGTGCAGCACAGAGAGATATATATGTATATAAGTACAACATTGTTATGCCAGTTCATAATTTGTTGCACTATAATGTTTCAGCTTGGGCAAATCAATTCTCAGATTCTATGTTCCTACTCACATTCTATATTCTGTCAATCAATTATACTTGAAGTTCCATTTTTTTCCCCTTGTTTATTTAACAGAAGCTCGTGATTTTGCTTTTTCTGTTATTGGACCACTGTTGTGAAATGAACTCCCAGATCTTATTAGAGGCATAACTTACACTACTACTTTTAGAAAAGCAGTTAAAACTCACTTTTTAAAGCAGCACTTGGCAGCAAAGCATCAGGTTAGTTACTCTGGATATTCACAGGTGAAGCATGACTAATAGATTATATGAGACATTTTATGTTAATTTTTTCTCCCTATACTAATGCTCTTTTCAGGTACTGGTATAGACGTTTGGAGTTACTTACAGGAAATACTTTTTGCAGATTATAGTTTTTACTTCTTGTCCAAGGTCCCTTATAATTTTTTCAAATTTTTAGCACAATCTTTTTAGTGTACATGTTTGGTTCTGGCTCTTGTTTATAATTCACTTTTTATGTATTAATTTATTCAAGGTACCAATTTTTATTCTTTTTGTCTTATTAATGATTTCCCTTGATTTTTAATTTTTTTTTTTTACATTGTAATTTTATTTTGTTTTTTATGCTTTTTTTATTTTACAATTTTAGTTCTTTCCTATTTGTTTTTTCTATTTTGTTATGTATATTTCTTTTGTAATCTGCTGAAAATGGACATGAGCAGAATAGAAATTTTAAAAACAATAAATAAATATATACCGTATATATATTTTTTTACATATGCAGTGTTTATGATCACTGACCAGGTAAAACACCAGTCTTTCTTTTTTTTGTTCTATCTACTTTCTGTGTATAAAAAAATGAGTCCGTATATATTGACTACAGTGTATGTGTGAATCTTTTTTCACAACTAGTGTCACTGACTAGTAGAAAATCTTCAGAGGGATAGCTGTTTTAGGGGGTTATTTTCCAAACTGCATTATGGGCCTTTTGTATGCGAAAAGCACCATAACGCATGATGTGATGCTAATTTAAAAAATATTATTAGATTATTAGAACTATTATTTCCCTTGCAGAATCTGCTAATAATAGCCTGAAAAGATCCTTATGTAGGGATTTGATTCCAGAATCCCTCTACTTCTGAATGCATAGATTAGATATGCTAGACAGTATTTGACATATTAAATTCTTCCACCAATAACAACTCCTCTTTCATTGCAGTCTTCAATATACTTTTGACTAGATCTCTAATCACTATTATACCAGTGCTGAAGGTCTCTAGATCGCATCTGTGACCCCTCCTCCCTTACATTTCACTTCATTTAGATTATGTTTACAAAAATGTATACACTCATGCTTAGAGCAGGAGTTGAAATGGGATATCAACAGGAGAGCAGACCAGCCCCTTAGCCTTTGAGTCAGTAGATAGGGCTGGTTTGCCTAGAATCCTTTGAGCCATGACCTTGACATCTATATCTGGATACCACACTTCCAAAGAGCAGATTTCCTAGCGTGTAGCAGATGGACTCAGGACCAATATGTATAGTATGCTCCTGACAGCAGTTGGAGACGGAGTCAGATTTCAATCTGATGTCAGCCCTACATATACCCCTGCATGAGGTTCTGTTCCTTAGTTTTTTCCATCTCCATAGCAGTGTGGGACTTCTCACATGCTTGCATAGCGTTAGAAAACCAAACTCCAAATTCACAGGAGAAAGAAAAAATCTTACTTACAGACGATCTCCTGCGGTGATACCTAAGGGTCCCTCCCCCAGTCAAGAATTCCTGAGGTGATTTCCGAGATCCCTCAGAGGTAAGCCTCGATCCCGGCGTGGACTTAGCCCCCTGTGAAGGGAGCGGCTGAAAGGCAGCCTCGGTCCGGTCGCAGACCTGGCGTGGACTTTAGGGATGTGAATCGTTTTAGGACGATTAAAATTATCGTCCGATAATTTTAATATCGTCTTAAACCGTTATGGAACACAATACAATAGAGATTCTAACGATTTATCATTATAAATCGTTAGAATCGTGAGCCGGCACACTAAAACCCACCCCGACCCTTTAAATTAAATCCCCCACCCTCCCAAACCCCCCCCAAATGAGTTAAATAACCTGCGGGTCCAGCGGCGGTCCGGAACGGCAGCGGTCCGGAACGGGCTCCTGCTCCTGAATCTTGTTGTCTTCAGCCGGCGCCATTTTCCAAAATGGCGCCGAAAAATGGCGGCGGCCATAGACGAACATGATTGGACGGCAGGAGGTCCTTCCGGACCCCTGCTGGACTTTTGGCAAGTCTCGTGGGGGTCAGGAGGCCCCCCACAAGCTGGCCAAAAGTTCCTGGAGGTCCAGCGGGGGTCAGGGAGCGATTTCCCGCCGCGAATCGTTTTCATACGGAAAATGGCGCCGGCAGGAGATCGACTGCAGGAGGTTGTTCAGCGAGGCGCCGGAACCCTCGCTGAACGACCTCCTGCAGTCGATCTCCTGCCGGCGCCATTTTCCGTACGAAAACGATTCGCGGCGGGAAATCGCTCCCTGACCCCCGCTGCACCTCCAGGAACTTTTGGCCAGCTTGTGGGGGGCCTCCTGACCCCCACGAGACTTGCCAAAAGTCCAGCGGGGGTCCGGAAGGACCTCCTGCCGTCCAATCGTGTTCGTCTATGGCCGCCGCCATTTTTCGGCGCCATTTTAGAAAATGGCGCCGGCTGAAGACAACAAGATTCAGGAGCAGGAGCCCGTTCTGGACCGCTGCCGTTCCGGACCGCCGCTGGACCCGCAGGTTATTTAACTCATTTGGGGGGGGTTCGGGAGGGTGGGGGATTTAATTTAAAGGGTCGGGGGTGGGTTTTAGGGGGTTTTAATGTGCCGGTTTTGCGATTTTTAGATTTTTAGATTTTTTCACGATTTTTCACGATTTTTCATGATATTTTACCCCCCCAAACGGCAACAATACGATTCCCTCCCCCTCCCAGCCGAAATCGATCGTTAAGACGATCGAGGACACGATTCACATCCCTAGTGGACTTAGCCCCCTGAAAAGGGAATGGCTGAGAGGCAGCGGGTGCAAGACCGAGCATGGCGGTGAAGGTATTCCCCTCTCCCCCCGCAGCCAGAGACCACCTGGCAAGAGACCAGGAAGCACCAAGACAAGGTAAGGTAGAAAACCTTTCTCTAAGTCTCTGGTCTCCGAGGCTTGGATAACCGCACAGATCGTCCCTCCGGCGTCTGTCTAATCAGGTTGAGCAGCCCCGTTGGGGCTAGACCCCGATCCAGCTTGAGGGTCCTCCCACTTGGAGACCTTCTGGGGGGGGGAGGGAACGCCATCTTGCCCGTGTGGTTGCCGGCGCCATCCTCCTCCCTTAGTCGCTACTTTGTCCACACAACTGAGCCGTATGCACAGCAGCGAGCCGGGCGCATAAAATAGTAGTGCGCACAGTGCCGTGCGCACAGCGACACACACAAAGGGTGCCGAGCGCACAACTAGGCCCGTGCACACAGCCATGCGCGTATCTTCCATTCCTAGGCGCACAATGTAGGTGCACCCGGAATGCATAACCAGGCCTCCCAGTACGCGCATCTGTACAAGATACACGTGCAAATCAGGCACCGCCATCCAAGACAGCTAAAGGCCCAGTCCTCTGCCCGGCATGACATCTGAGAGCGGAACAGCCCGAGGTGACCTCTGCCCTGTGCCTGTTGTGTGAAGAAGCTCGAGGGGGAGCTGAGACAAGGTCCCCCTCAGCCTGTAGAGGACTCCGGATATACCAGCGAGTCTACACTGGACCTCTCTATTCCCGACTCGGACCTTCCACAGTGGGGGCCCTCGGGGAGCGCCGTCAGACCCAGTGCGGTCCCAGGCAACTTTTCCTGTGCGGGATTGTTCGCGGAACTACAATCCTACATCCACGCACAGACAGGACCACCAGCGGCACAGCCACAACCCCTGCCAGTGGCCCAAAACCTCCCAGGGCCCTCCCGGCCTCCACAAGATGAGCCGCCCCTGGTAAAATACCTCCTCTTAGGGGACACAGATGATTCAGAGGAGGAACCAGAACCCCTGGAAGAAGAGGAACTCCCTCCAGGAATGGAACCACATCAAACCATGATGTGCTTCTTCCCAAAAGACGAATTATCAAATCTTGTAGCCACGAGTCTGAAGGCATTGGCCATCCCGGACACATGCAACACAGCAGATTCCAAGGCGAGCCCCTTCCTGGCTGGGCTCCACCAAACCTCACACCATTTCCCTACGCTACAGGCCATACAACAATTGATTGACCTGAAATGGGACGCCCCAGAGGCCACCTTCAAGGGGGGTCGAGCCCTAAAAGCTCTCTACCCCTTGGATCCCGCGACGAAGGAACTCCTGAGGTTTCCCAAGGTCGACACCTTGGTCTGCGCCATCACAAAGCACACCACCATACCAGTCAAGGGTGGAGCTTCCCTCAAGGATGCCAATGACAGACAGCAGGAATCCATCCTCAAGCAGTCTTATGCTGTATCAGCTATGACCCTACAGATTGCTGCTTGTTGCACCGTGGTATCACGCGCCTGCCTGGCGATGGCAGAGATGCAACTACACCAATCGAGGCATTAGACCCAGAAATATCATTCCTCACGGATGCGACCTTAGACCAGGTGCGCACCTCAACCAGAAGCTTCTCGTCCATAGTGGCAGCCAGAAGACAGCTCTGGCTCCAAAGCTGGTCAGCCAATGTTATTATTTGTGATATTTGTGAGTGGATCCTTGGGCCGGTGGCAGATGACCACGGCCATGGGGGAAGATCCCGAGAGGGGCCACTGGTCAGGCTCAGAATTTGGAGACAGACACACACTAGTTCTTTTATTAAACTGTAAGTGAACCACTAGAGGTGGCAGTAGTGAGCTGGAAGAGCCCGGCTGGGCTGTAGTCTCTCAGGCACTGGAACAGCGATCTCAGGATGGCTGAGCTGTAGAAAAACTGAAATATAGTGAGTAGGCAGAGTATGCAGTAGGGATGTGCAGAGGGACGTCATACGTGATTCGGATTCATCGTGGAGCAAATGCATTGTATTTGGCCGTATGGCGCCCCGATGCGTTAATACGGCGAGTTATATTCGTGTCCCAGCTAAAATTAAAATTAACTACAACCCCCCACCCTCCTGACCCCCCCAAGACTTACCAAAACTCCCTGGTGGTCCAGCGGGGAGTCCAGAAGCCATTCCCTGCACTCTCACACCCTCGTTTGCTGGTTTCATAATGGCACCGATAGCCTGTGTCACAGGGGCTACGGTGCTATTGGTCAGCCCCTGTCACATGGTCACTGGCGCCATCTTGTGCTCCTACCATGTGACAGGAGCTGACCAATGGCACCGGTAGCCCCTGTTACATAGTATGGGCAAAGGCTATCGGCGCCATTTTGAGTCCTGGCATCGGCCGGCGTGCAGGAGGTCGCTCCAGGACCCCCGATGGACCCACAGGGACTTTTGGCCAGCTTGGGAGGTCTCCTGACCCCCACAAGACTTGTCAAAAGTCCAGCAGGGGTCCGGGAGCGACCTCCTGCACGCCGGCCTTCCGATGCCAATACACAAAATGGCGCTGATCGCCTTTGCCCTCACTATGTCACAGGTACCGATGGTCGGCCCCTGTGTCATAGTGAGGGCAAAGGCAATCTGCTGCCAGTGTTCAAAATGGCGCCGATCGCCTTTGCCCTCACTATGTCACAGGGGCCAACTGTCGGTACCTGTGAAATAGTGAGGGCAAAGGCGATCGGCACCATTTTGAGTATTGGCATCGGAAGGCCGGCGTGCAGGAGGTCGCTCCCGGACCCCCGCTGGACTTTTGGCAAGTCTTGTGGGGGTCAGGAGGCTCCCCCAAGCTGGCCAAAAGTCCTTGTGGGTCCAACGGGGGTCCCGGAGCGACCTCCTGCATGCCGGCCGTCTGATGCCAGGACTCAAAATGGTGCCGATAGCCTTTCCCATACTATGTCACAGGGGCTACCGGTGCCATTGGTCAGTCCCTGTCACATGGTAGGAGCACAAGATGGTGCCGATGGCCATGTGACAGGGGCTGACCAATGGCACCGGTAGCCCCTGTGACAAAGGCTATCGTCGCCATGATGAAACCAGCACCGAGGGTGGGAGTGCAGGGTATAGTTCCCGGACCCCCCACTGGACCACCAGGGAGTTTTGGTAAGTCTTGGGGGGGTTCAGGAGGGCTTGTTTAAATTTTTATTTAGGTGGCCGAATAAAACAGAAATCCGTTAAATACGTGGGGAGTCGCGATGCGTTTCTCCTCCCCACGTATTTAACAGATAAGACAAAATACGTTGCGGATCACAAATACGTGGAAAACGGATGCACACCCCTAGTATGCAGAGTTCAGGAACAGAACCTGGATGGTAACACTCACACAATAGTCTCTTGAGGCAGCCCAGAGGCTGGAATGAAGTAGGCCCTCGAGGAGCTAGTAC
Organism: Rhinatrema bivittatum; assembly: GCF_901001135.1. Classification (NCBI taxonomy): domain Eukaryota; kingdom Metazoa; phylum Chordata; class Amphibia; order Gymnophiona; family Rhinatrematidae; genus Rhinatrema; species Rhinatrema bivittatum. The sequence goes on from NC_042615.1 coordinate 178,130,820, forward strand.
CTTGTTCCAGGGAAAGCTCTGAGAGAGAGATGGTAACTCACTGGTGTTGTAGGCAGCGATGACTTCCTGGCAGAAGTAGTATTCTGTAGCAGGTCCGGGAACGTGGGCACTCGAGGAGTGAGTACCATTTCCAGACTTTGACCTGAAAAGTAAGAGAGAGCGAGGCCCCCGAGGAGCGGGTACCCCTGGTAAAGACTGAAGAGGCAGAGTAGCAAGGTATGCAGAGAGCAAATCCCATCCGCAGTGATACCTAGAGGAAACCCTTGCTAACTCGAATAGCTAGCAAAAACGAAGACCTTAAGTGGTGAGGATGACGTCATCTCAGGGGGACGCCTCTGAGGTTCGCACCACAGCTGGTACTTTAGTCGGGGCTCTGCCACGCGCGCGCCCTTCGGAAGCGACCTGGACAAACTAGCCGACAAATGGGGTGAGTCCCCAGGACAGGAGCAAGAGGATCCAACTTCCCTCTCCCCAGGCACCCAAGGGCAGAGGATCCCAGCATTATAGACCATACAAAAACATTTACAAAGCCCCCATGCCCCGCTGGCAAGGGGTAGTCCTTTTGGAACAGACACAACAAAAGAGGAGCCGGCTCAGGACCAGTCCCCAGCCACAACACACAATGAAAATCAGCAGACCCATCTACAGGAAGAGATCATAGCGGGTCAGGCGTGCCCTTTTCTACCAAAGATGGGTCGAGATAACATTGGACAATTGGGTCCTATCCATCATCCGAGAGGGATACTACCTGGACTTCCAGACAAGTATGTGATTTCTCTGTGCCACGACCCCTCCAAGAGGAAGGCAGTGGAAACCACACTATCAAAACTACATGCCCTAAAGGCAATAACACTGATGCCTCCGCACCAACAGAATTCTGGGCACTATTCCATCTACTTCATCGTGCCTAAGAAAGAGGGAACATTCCAGCCCATACTGGACCTCAAGACTATCAATCGCTACCTGAAGGTACCCCGTTTCGACATGGAAACCCTGCGTGTGGTCATAAGGGCGGTACAACCGGGAGAATTCCAGACCTCCCTGGATCTGTCAGAAGGCTATCTCCACATACCGATCCATCGCATCCACCAGCGTTTCCTATACTTTGTGATATTTGGCCATCACTACCAGTTCCAGGCCCTACTGTTCGGGCTGGCTACGGTTCCTCGAACGTTCACCAAGATCATGGTGGTAGTAGTGGCAGCACTGAGGAAAGAAGGAATCCTCGTGCATCCATACCTGGATGATTGGCTGATCAGAGTGAAATCGCCAGAGGAAAGACAGCTAGCAACCACCAGAGTCAAGGAACTACCGCAGAACCTCGGGTGGGTCGTCAACACACCCAAGAGCCACCTGCAGCCCTCCCAATGCCATGAATACCTGGGAGTCCGGTTCAACACCAAAGGGAACAAAGTCACCCTTCCCCCTACAAGGAGAAGGAGATTTATGGAACAACTACAAGCATTGTTGAATTCCACTCTCCCTACGGCATGGGACTATCTCCAAGTCCTCTGACTCATGGCATCAACCATAGAAGTCGTCCCATGGGCAAGGGCCCACATGCATCCCCTACAATGTCTCAGTGGAACCCGATGTCTCAAAACTACTCCGCCCTCCTCTGGCTACTGGCGAATATTTGGAACCAACTACAATGGTGGCTACAAGAAGACTACCTGAGCGAGGGAAAAAGCCTATCCCCACCGGAATGGACCTTGCTCACAACGGATGCAAGCCTGTGGCGATGGGGAGCCCACTGCCAGGAGCTAACGGCTCAAGGGCAATGGGACGAAGAAGAGTCGGCATTGAACATAAACCGACTGGAAGCCCAAGCAGTCAGACTAGCCTGCCTACGGTTCAGCCACAAACTCCGGGGCAAATCAGTCAGAGTCATGTAGAACAACGCCACAACAGTGGCCTACATCAATCACCAGGGGGGAACCAGGAGCCAGCAGGTATCCCTGGAAATAGAACCCCTAATGACTTGGGCAGAATCAAACCTACAAGGGATATCAGCCGCCCACATCACAGGAAAAGACAACGTCACTGCAGACTACCTCAACAGAGAGAGTCTGGATCCAGGGGAATGGACACTGTCAACAACAACCTTCCAGCAGATAGTAAAACACTGGGGAACACCAGTGATGGATGTTCTGGCAACCGGGTCCAACACCCGGGTTCCCAAGTTTTTCAGCCGAAGATGGGAACTGCTGTCCCAGGGAATCAACACCCTCATCCAGACCTGGCCTCAGGAGGACCTACTGTACACCTTCTCTCCATGGCCACTACTGGGCGGAATCATTCGCAAGATAGAACACCACAGAGGGCTGGTACTTCTAGTGGCTCATGACTGGCCAATAAGGCCGTGGTATGTGGTCATGTGAAGACTTCTGGCGGGAAACTCTCTACGCCTACCTCCACACAGGGATCTACTCCAGCAAGGACCGATCCTCCACGAAGACCCAACGAGATTCTCGCTTACAGTCTGGCCAATGAGAGGTCTCGCCTGAAAAATACTGGATACTCAGGACCAGTGATAGACACACTGCTCCGAGCACACAAGTTCTCCACCTCCTTAACATATATACGAGTATGGAGAATATTCGAAGCCTGGTGCGAGAACTGCAACATCCTTCCACGGACAGTCAAAATCCCCATGATCCTGCAATTTCTGCAGGATGGCATGAGCAAAGGGTTGTCTCTCAACTCCATCAAGGTAGAACTGACCACCCTGGACAGCTTCAGACCCAGGGTGGGTGGCAGCAGCCTAGCGGCCCACCCAGACATCTCCCGCTTCTTAAAAGGGGTCAAGCACATTCGACCACCTCTAAAGTGGCTGATACCCCTATGGAATCTCAATCTAGTGTTAGACTTCCTAGTAGGAGCCTCATTCAGACAAACTCGCAGTTTGTCCCTACGGCTTCTGACCTTGAAGACGGCATTCCTCATGGCAATCTGCTCAGCCCGTCAAATCTCTGAACTTCAAGCACTATCATGCGGGAAGCCGTTCCTCAGATTCACGCCGGAATCCATACAGCTGCGCATTGTACCCTCCTTCCTGCCAAAGGTGGTTTCTCACTTCCATCTAAACCAAACCATCTCACTGCCATCTCCAGACGAGCATAAAGGCTCAGAAGAATAATGCCTTCTTCACCACCTGAACGTCGGCAGACTCCTAGTCCGATACCTGGAAAGATCGGAACCTGAAAGAAAGACGGACCATCTGTTCGTTCTTCACAGCGGGAAGAAGCAAAGGGAAGCGGCCTCAAGGGCAACCGGACCACTGGATCATAGAAGTAATCAAGGCGGCCTACGTAAAAGCAGGCAAGCCCCCACCTCTACAAGTCAAGGCCCATTCCACAAGGGCCCAGGCAGTGTCCTGGGCAGAAACCAAGATGCTGTCACCCGCAGAGATCTGTCGGGCAGCAACGTGGTCCTCCATCCACACCTTCTCGAGATTCTATCACCTGGATGTTCAGGCCAAGGAGGACACAGCATTCACAAAGGCAGTACTACATGGGCCATGGGCAGCCTCCTGCCCGGTTTGGGAGTAGCTTTTGTACATCCCATTGGTCCTGAGTCCATCTGCTACACGCTAGGAAATGGAGAAATTACTTACCTGATAATTTCATTTTCCTTAGTGTAGACAGATGGACTCAGCACCCCGCCCATGGCTGCCTCACAATCAAGAAGCCCCGGGGGAACCTCCCCCTGAGTGCAACACAAGCACGGTAAGCCAACCCTTATTTCTAGTTCATATTACCAGGTATTGGCGCTTCTCGTTTAAATGCCCTAGCGGTCTCCAGCTAGAAACCCCGTCATCCAATCCAAGTAATCAAGTTTCAAGTTAATCAAGTTAACCAAATTAATCAGAATTATCCAAACACACATATATCCATAACTGCTTTTCAAGGAGAAAACTGAGGAACAGAGCCTTGTGCACGGGTATATGTAGTAGGGATGTGAATCGTGTACCCGATCGTTTTAACGATCGGGTTCGGCTGCTGGAGGGGGTGGGGGGGAAATCTGATCGTTACAAGATGTGAATTGGAATCGGTTCTGATTCCAATTCGCATCACTCATTTTTTTTAGTGAGGCCCGTGCCGATAAAAAACCCGACCCCGATCCTTTAAAATTACCACTGTAGCCTCCCCCACTCTCCCGACCCCCCCCCAAAAACTTTTTACACATACCTGGTGGTCCAGGGGGGCCGCGGGCAGCGATCTCCCGTTCCCACGTTATCAGCTGCGCTAAAGAAAATGGCGCCGATGGCCCTTTGCCCTTATCATGTGACAGGGCAAAGGTAGCGCCGGCGCCATTTTGAATATTGGCAATATGGCCCGCATGCAGGAGATCGCTCCCTGACCCCCGCTGGACCCCCAGGGACTTTTGGCCAGCTTGGGGGGGCCTCCTGACCTCCACAAGACTTGCAAAAAGTCCAGCGGGGGTCCGGGAGCGACCTCCTGCACTCCAGCCGTATTGCCAATATTCAAAATGACGCCGGCGCTACCTTTGCCCTGTCACATGGTAAGGGCAAAGGGCCATCGGCGCCATTTGTTTTAGCGCAGCTGATAGCGTGAGAATGGGAGATCGCTGCCCGCTGCCCCCCTGGACCACCAGGTATGTGTAAAAAGTTTTTGGGGGGTGTCGGGAGAGTGGGGGAGGCTAAGGGGGTAATTTTAAAGGGTCGAGTGGGGGTTTTTTTTATCGGACCATCGGCGCCATTTATATTAGTGGCAGCCAAAATGGCACCAATGGCCTGAGAGCGGGAGATCGCGCCGGGACCCCCCCCCCCCCCCGCAGACCACCAGGTAATTTAAACATGTTGGGGGGGTTCGGGATGGTGGGGGATTTGTTTTAAAGGGTCGGGGTGGGTTTTAGGGTTGTTTTGATGTGCCAGTTTCCCCCCCTCCCCCGATTTACGATTTTTCACGATAAATCGGGGAAATTTCTATTGTATCACGACTCTAACGATTTTTGACGATTTAAAATATATCTGACGATTTTTTTAAATTGTCAAAAAACGATTCACATCCCTAATATGTAGTACTGACGTCAGATTGAAATCTGACTCCGTCTCCAACTGCTATCAGGAGCACACTATACCCATTGGTCCTGAGTCCATCTGTCTACACTAAGGAAAATGAAATTATCAGGTAAGTAATTTCTCCATTGTTCCAAGAAACATACATGAGATTAGTTTTCCTGCTTCAGTAATCCTAATGTGTCTGTCTCCAATAAACCTTGTGTTTTTATCTTTAGCAACATTCATAGCCCTGCATCCATCCATCACTCCAGCATAGCTGTTTTCAGTCCCTTTTGTGTTCTTGTCTTCTACATTTCTTGCTTGTTTATTTTATGGACTGATAGAATTCTGACCAAGAGACTGCTTTTAACAATATTAATACATATCATCACAATGGCACCAGTTGTATCTCACAAAAATAACTAGCTGAATTTCAATTTTCAAATCTAAAGAAAAATGACAAATGACACAAACATTTTTTGCTGTCAAAGAAAGGAATAGAATAGGTATTATCTGTAGCTGTCTGAACATACCCTAAGCACAGACATGTCTTTTTTGGTTGCTTTGCAGAACAAACAGTAAAACAGATTTTCAATGCATGTGAAGTCTATTAAATATCTATTCCAGAAGTCAATTTAGTGAATATATTTCCAGAAATATGCATCCAATAGTTTTGCTGCAAAGGAAAGATGAATAACTAGCTTTTGTTTGCAAAACAGGTAAAATAAGGCCATTCCATAAAGCCAACAAACTTAAAGCTGGAATAAGAGTATGTAAACCTTTATCACATGCCAGAATTATTGAACAAATATGCACTTTAGTCATAGCAAAAAGGGTATTTGGCAGATTTTGAACTGGGGTACACCCATTCAGAAACAAGTGCCCTGCTTATGAGGCCACAGAGCAACTTAAATTGAAATAGCCACAGCCAGGTGTTGCCCTCAGAGGTCACCAGGCCAGGCCTGCGGACAACTGCTCTTACCTCCAGCCCAGGCCCATCTATACCACCTCCCGATACTGTGGCCGGCATCCCTGGCAAAACGTGGCTCTGACACGCTTACCTCCGGACTCCCATTGGGTTTCCCCGACATCAGACCATTTCCCCAAGACGCAGCAGGAGGCTGTGCAGTGATGCTCCTGGAAGCTGCTTTTGTCCTGTTTGGCAGACACTGCTGAAACTGCAGGGCTCTGCCTTCCTTAGGGTGCATGCACGCCGGCTCCATCAGCTTTTTAGAACCTTTAGCAGGAAGATCTCAGAGGCGTCCTCTGATGACATCATCATCTCAGCCATATAAAAGGCTGATGCTGATAACCTTTCGGTGCCTTGGCAATAGGTCGACTCCATTGGAGTAGAAATTTGCCTCTGCACATTCCTGATCCTAGTTCCTGATTCCCACTGTGCCTCTTTCTTGATTGTGTTCCTGAGTTCCATATCATGTTCCTGGTTCCTGTGTGGCAGTCTGGTCTGAGTTCTGAGTCCCTGTCTTCTTCATGATCAGTCTTCCCCTCGTCTATCTTCAGCATTTTCTTCGTTTGTGTGGCTGCCCAACCCCCTGCTACCTCTTCATTCCTAGCTCCTTCAGAAGGACTTCCGGCTTTTACTTTGGATTGGACCTTAATGCTGCTTGACCTCCGCTTGCCACTGATCACTGAATTCTGACTGAATTCTGCCTGACTCTGACACTGTGTTAGGTTTTGAAGGATTCGTGGACCCTTGGCCCAAGGTGGGAGTTCATTCTCCCTGAGGGGTTGAACCCCACAGGGCCCCATCGTCGGGACGTGAGGTGGAATGGAAACAGGCAACTGGACCACGGCTGTGGCCCAGGAGAAAGGAGGCATAGACGAGCTGTCTGCGTCACAGCCACGTGATCTGAGGCAATACTGCACTGAGGCAATACTGCGGGGTGCCCCGAGGAGCGGGGTCTGAGAGAAACAGTTCCAAGTATTGAAGTTCTGGGCAGGTCATGAGATAGGATAAAACAGAGGAAGGATCTCAAAGGCAGAGACGCAGAGAGCAGGCCCGAGGAGTGGGGAAGCGTGGAGACAGAATCTCTGGAGTAGTAACGGTGAGGCTACCCCGAGGGGGCGGGAAAGCGTAGCGAAAGTATCTCAGGCTCGTGATGTCATCAGCCGGGGATGTCCCTGGAGTTCACGCCATTAGGCCTTTAAAGAGACGGCAGGTGGTGCGTGTGCGTGCCTAGGATCGCCCGGAGTCAGAGTGTAGGTCGGCGGTGTCTCAGCCGCCACGTGGAGTCTCGAATGCAGGAACTCGGCAGTAGCGGCTAGCCATAGCCACGAGTTCACCCAGAGTGGAGAGCAGAGCATGACATGATGTGATTTGGGTCGCCCGCGGCCGATGGTCATAACACACTGTCTGAACTTTGGCACTGAATGAACACTGCCTGCCTCTAAACTCAGCCTGAACCTGACCTTGATCACCTGTCACCTGCCCTGACCGCTGCTGGACTCTTACTTCACAGAGAGTAATTAATGTACTGCTGGGATTTGCCTCTACTAAAGAAACTAGTATCTTTTAATAAAACCCTTGCACTCAAGTATGGAGGAGAACAATGTAACCCCAATATTTAAAAAGGGCTCCAGGGGTGATCAGGGAAACTATAAATCAGTAAGCCTGACTTCAGTGCTGAGAAAAATTGTAGAAACTGTTATAAAGAATAAAAATCACAGAGCATATAGAAAGAGATGGTTTAATGGGACACAGCCAGCATGGATTTCTTCAAGGGAAGTCTTGCCTCACAAATCTCCTACATTTTTTTGAAGGGGTGAATAAACATGTGGACCAAAGTGAAGATGTGGTATGTTTGGTTTTTCAGAAGGAGTTCGACAAAGTCCTGCATGAGAGGCTTCTAAGAAAACTAAAAAGTCATGGGATAGGAGGTGATGTCCTTTTGTGGATTACAAACTGGTTAAAAGAAAACAGAGTAGGATTAAATGGTCACAGTGGAAGAAGGTAAACAGTGGAGGGCCTCAGGGATCTGTACTTGGACCAGTGTTTTTAAATATATTTGTAAATGATCTGGAAAGAGGTACCGACGAGTGAGGTGACTAAATTTACGGATGACACAAAATTTTACAGAGTAGTTAAATCTCAAGCAGACTGTGATAAATTGCAGGAAGACCTTGAGAGACTGGAAGATTGGGCTTCCAAATGGCAGATGAAATTTAACGTGGACAAGTGCAAGGTGATGCAAATAGGGAAAAATAACCCATGCTGTAGTTACACAATGTTAGGTTCTAACTTAGGAGTTATCACCCAGGAAAGAGATCTAGGTGTCATAGTGGATAATACATTGAAATTGCCAGCTCAGTGTGCTATGGTGATCCAAAAAGCAAACAGAATGCAAGAAATTATTAGGAAGGGAATGGCAAATAAAATGGAGGATGTCATAATGCCTTTGTATTGCTCCATGGTGAGCCCACATCTTGAATACTGTGTACAATTCTGGTCACCGCATCTCAAAAAAGATAGAGTTGTACTGGAGAATGTACAGAGAAGGGCAACCAAAATGATAAGGGGAATGGAACAACTCCCCTATGAGGAAAGACTAAGGAACATTGGGCTGTTCAGTTTGGAGAAGAGATGACTGAGGGGGGGGGGGGGATATGATAGAGGTCTACAAAATCATGAAAGGATGTAAATTGGTTATTTAATCTCTCAGGTAACAGAAGCACTGGGGGGCACTCCATGAAATTAGCAAGTAACTCATTTAAAACAAATTGAAGACAATTCTTTTTCACTCAGCACATAGTTAAGCTCTAAAATTCATTGCCAGAAGATGTGGTTATAGCAGTTGGTGTCAATGGGTTTAAAAAAGGTTTGGGAAAGTTCCTAGAGGAAAAATCAATAAACTGCTATTAATTAATAAGCAATAGTAGCTTGAGATTTATTTAAGGTTGGGGTACTTGTGACTTGGATTGGCCACTGTTGGAAACAGGATACTGGGCTTGATGGACCCTTTGATAGACCCTTGGTCTGACCTAGTATGGCAATTCTTATGTTCTTATGTTTGTACCATAAGCTGAAAACTGCCACTCTGTATGTATATGTGACACAAGACACTACCAGTCCTTTCAGCACAATGGGTTAGATCCACCAAACCTGGAAAAAGGCAGAGAAAACCTATATATATATACATGTCTCAATAATTTGTTCATCAGTTTACTTATTTTTTTGCATCATATTGATATGTTATATGTAGCTTTCCAGACGTGCTTCCAGTCATCTAGTCCTAAATGAAGCAATAACTCTACATTCAATTTTTAATAATAAAAGTTGTAGTCAAGTTGCCTAATATTTTGAATGTTATCCATATTTCTTTATAAAGCAATAAAATTAACTTTGCAACTGAGAATACCTTAAAGATTGTTGAGTCATCTTGGGAGCCAATCCAACTAAATATTACCTATTAAAACCAGACTGTGAGTTTGCAATGATAGTTGATATTCTGAGGACAACTGTGTGAAAGGTTTAATAGTAGAAATCTTCTAGTGTTATGCTAGTGATTTAAGCCCCATTTTATGCCAAAGGATTCCAATGTAGGGAAGAAATAGATATCTGAGAGACAAATTGCCAGCCTGTATTCCATCATGTAGTCATTATTCCTCACAGGAGCTTCTTCAGATGGTTCCTTCACCAAAGGTGAGTCTTCTTGTGGGAATTAGGAAGACTAGGAACATTTTTACATATTTAAGCCCTGAGATGTGGAATTCTGTTCCAAAGACACTTCTGGCTTTAGATCTTTTTCAGTCTTTCATAAGTTATGTGAATCTTGGATATTCTCAGGACATCAGCTTTCAGTAATTGATTTAAAGTTCTTCAGGGTTTTCAACTATCTCAGCTGTGTATATTTTATTATTTGATGATTGATGTTCATTTTTTGCTTTATTTTATGTTTTACTTTGTGGATTTGATTTTCTGACTTGGTAATTTTAAGTTAAATGTGCCGTACATGCTTGGAGCCCTTTTGTTAAGGTTTGTGGGTATGTGAACCCTTGGCCCGTGATGTGAGTTGTTACCACCAGTGGGGAGGACCCCCTCAGGCCCAGACCATCAGGAACCAAGGTCAGGCATGGCAGGGAGCTCTGAGTGAGACTGTAGAGAGGTCCCAAGGAGTCAGGATGAATCCCCCAGTAGACAAGTAGGCTGAAGATAGTACTTGGACTGAGGCCCCCGAGGGAGGTGCCAGGCAGGCCGCAGAGCAGAGGAGTCGTGAGGCTGGTGTGCCGGAGGTATACCGGAGAGACACCCCTGAGAGGTGGTGCTGCTGCAGAGCGAGAGAGGTGCAGCTGTAGTGACTTAGGCCACCCCACAGAGCAGGGAAGCCCGATTCAGGTCTCCGATGATGAACCCGAGGAGCGGGGAGCAGAGACAGTCTCGGTATGAAAGAGAAGCACAGCCCCAAGGAGCAGGGAAGTGCTGGCAGTCAGTAGTAGCATGTAAGTGCGACCCCATGGAGCGGGATGGTGCGGGCAGTTGCAGTGTAGCACGAGAGCACTGCTCCGAGGAGCGGGATAGTGCTGAGAGTCTCTTGTATGGTATGAAGACGCAGCCCCGAGGAGTGGGGAAACGCTGACAGTCCAACACAGTACATAGGCACAATCCCATGAAGCCAGGAAGCACTAAACTCCTGAGTGGTAAAAGGTGTTCCAGGGGGCAGCCCTGAGGAACGGGGAGCATCGCAGAGTAGAACTTCAGGAAGCACAGGGCTAGCCCGAGGAGCGGGAGAGGACAGGAGACAAGGTCCCCGTAGAGAGCACCCACTGGCCCCCGAGGAGTGGGTACCAGACAGAGTCCAAAATCCAACGGAATCCAATAGCGTAGCCACAGGAACACGGAGCAGGAGCTAGTAGAGGCTACGGAACTTGTTGCCAAGTTGGCTAGCTGAGGGCGAAAGTGGAGCATAAGTACCTTGATCTGATGACATCATCAAGCAGGGACACCCCCGAGGTTCCCTCCGAAGAGGCTTCAAAGGAGGGCCTGGTGGCGCACATGCCTAGGAAGGCCCGGAGACGACGTGGGTGATGGCGGCATCTCAGCTGCCATGAGGAGCCATGGAAAACACAGTGGTGGAGATTGGCCTGTACCGCGAGCAGACCCGGGGATGGCTGGAGAACGGTGCAGGATGTAAGTAAGCGCGGGCGCAGCAGTCTGCGGCCGACGGGCATAACACCTTTATGTGGAGAGGCGGTTTATAAATCAAAGTTAATAAATAAATAAATAAATAGATAAATAGATAGGTAGATAAATAAATAAAAGATTCCGTGAGTAACACAGGGATGTTTCTTATATCCACTCTCTTAGGTAACTGTTTACTAAAATGCAATAATATGCTAATGCACTTTGCTAATAATAGGCCCCAATATTCTCAGTGAGAATTATTTACTAACAACATATTTTACCTTGTAGTATTGCATCCTAGCACTTTTGATGAATTGTCCTCTCAGTTAGATAGTGAAAAAGGGCTCACTGCTGAAAATATTGAGCAGCGGATTGTGCCCAGTCTTCAGGTGAAGATTGGGCTAAAGACTTGTTCTAAATCAGTATGTGTTTTTATTTATTTTGTCTTATACCAGGCCTGCAATAAGAAATTTATCATTGAGCTCCACCTGGTAACCACTGCATTTACCTAGCAGTATAATTCCCTTACAGGAAACTGATAAAGTCACGGGGCAATACAGGTACCCTGGGTAGAATCAGGAGATTGTCCATTGCTGTAGATTTGCCTGTATAATGTTTACAGCTCTAGTTGTGTATTTCTTTGAATTCCCATAACGAAACATTACTTTTGTTTTTGATCCTTGTGGCTTCTTGCATGAAGTTTGCATCTTATGTTAACCTTAATTTATTTCTAGGAGAATCGCTGGTAAACATCTGTCCACACAGCCCTGCTAGGTGGAGGCACTGTGAAGTGCTTTCTTTCCTTTAGTCAAAAACCATCTCAGCTGAGAAGACAAACCCAGAAACTCATTGAAAAGGCAATACCATCTGCAAACCACAGAGCAGAAGGGCTGGCCTTTGACTACTAAGAAGGCAGGAGGAGGCTACTCTTTTTTTTTTTTTTTCCATTCAAAGTATTTATTAACAAATGCATGACTTTATACAGTTATATCTAATCTACACTGTGGTAGAAACTTTTCCGAAACAGAAACTTTGAAGCTTGTCAGTTGTCACATTGGGAATAGCCTATAAATAAAACCACAGATAGACAGTGATGGAGTGAACACGTCATGGCCTTCTGCTTCACTAAAAGATAATTGGAAAGCAAAAGAGAAGCTTTTCTGACATGATAAAGTCACCGCCACTTTATAGCAGGTAGAATCTTCCACTTCAGTAGGATTTGTACTTTTAAATCGGACCCTTGTTAACATAATGAACTGAAGCATAAAGTCTCAGTGAAGTAGTAACTAGAACTATAAATTTTTCTACTTAGCAATGAGGAAGCTTTATTAAGACTGGAAATTTCACTTCTCGAATTTACAGTACAACAGAAACATTATCAAACAAACCATCTGCTGCAGATCATTTTCTTCTGACTCATTAAAGTGTCAAGCACACACCAGCTGGTAAATTCATGATTTTTCAAAATATAAGTTCCCTGTGCAGTGTATGATGCAGTCTCAGTTATTAAGAAGCAGAGAAATATTGATTGCTATGAGAAAGAAAGCACTGGAAAAAAAAGACACCCTGGGCAAACATCTGTATAAGGAAACAGAACTATATATCCAGAAAGGCTAAGTTAGACTTATTTCTAGTACTTAATTAATTGGGCTAATCTGAACAAGTAACTTTACTATCATCTTCTCAGGTTTAGGCTGTATGATATTTTCTGTCAGGGGCTTTGCTCCTGCAAGGCATAGTAAAGTAGCAACAATGCAAAAAAAAAAGGCCAACCAGTCCATTCAGTCTGCTCAGATATTCTGGATTACACTGCTAGACAGTGGCACAGCCAAAATGGACTTTTTTGGCAAGGCCCTAGATTAAGGTGGGGTGAAGAGCATTAAGCACAGGGGCCTGGGATAGAAATGCAAAAGGAGGGCCATAAGCCTGGCTCCCCTCCCATTTGGTCTGCCCCCTCTTTTTCCTATTTTCCCCTCTCCCCACCTCCATGTTGTCCTTCCTTCCTCCTTCACCTCATGGCCTTTTCCCAGCTCCTTTTTCATTCTACCCCTTTATGGCCCCTTTACCTACGATTCTTCCCCTCATGGGCTGACTCCCTCCTATGTCCACACTAATGGTTTCTTCTAGATTTCTTTCTCTCTTAATCCCCCCTCCCCCATGGTGCTTTCCAGGACTTTGTCTCTCATACCTAACTCCCACCCCAGCTCCTCTCCCACCTATTCTCACCTTTGCTCTTTTCTAGCTCTTCTCTCTCCTTCATAGCTCCTTACTGGATACTCTCCTCCCTATAATGGACCCTTCCCCCCATCACCAGCCCTCCCCTCACCTTTATCGCTGGTCTACAGTAGGCCTGGAAGCAGCAGATAGAGAAAAGAAATTCAGATATTCTGAATACTAGAGCCAGTATGCACATGCATTCAGGCCGTTCATTGATCTACTTCTCATGCAAGTTTCCTTAGGTACAGGAAGCTGATACGAGAGGAAGGGGTGGGGCCACTGCAGGGTCTTTAAGGACACACAGGTCAGCTGGGAGCCCTGGCCTGAATTAGTGGCTTTGGTGTGCGCTGAATATCGTCAGCAGTGGTATACTAGCTGATGTCTCATTGACCTTCAGTTAAACAGACACATGAAGCTCATATGGTGGGCCGAGGCCCACCTATAACTATTCTCCTGCTGCTAAGCGTATATCACAGATTCCAGCCAGAAGCTTGACTGTAAGATATGACTCCAGGACAGTATTTGTTGTCCTTCATTTGTAATCTATCAGTTTGGGAAGATCATAAAAATGTCCCACTTAGTTCACACCCAGGTCCCCTTCCTTCCTATGTCTACCCACAAAGCTTTGCAATGATCTAAATAGCTATTAACATTACCATCCCTGTTTTTTTGAATGAACCATCACCAGCTATGCTCTAATTCTGAACCACACCATCTTATGATCACTGAATCCCTGATGAACATCCACTATGACATCAGGAACACTAGCCCAGTTGGTTAAGTATCACTCCCCTCTCATTTCCAGTTGACAGAATCCAGGATCTCCCTGCTTCTAGAAGATACCACAGCATCCTTCAGATTCAAATCACCTAGCAATAGTACCTCCCCCTTTTCATAGCATATAAATATTCTCCATTAAATCTCTATCCATCTCTTCTGCCTGCCACTGAGGGCTGTGTGTCACACCATTCCTTCTATCCAGATTAACCCACAGTGCCGCCTCCTCCTTTCCTGGCAAGCTTTGCAGTTTGGTCACTTAAATATAATTATTTTTTATATATAGTATCACTCTTCCTCCCTTTCTTCCTACACTGTCCTCTCTGAATAGATTGTTGCCTTGAATAAATATATATCTCAGTCATGGTTTTCCATGGACAACATCTTTGTGACAGTCACTACATCCAAGTCAGTTTCTTCCCTGATTGCTTCTAGATCTGGGAATTGATTTCCCATTTATGAGCATTAATATACACAGCTTTCCAGTTGCTTATGATACATATGGGAAGGGCAATTTTGAAACTCTCTGCAGGGCTTGTAATGGAAGCAGGTGCAAAGTACACACCATAAAGTTGTATGGAGATTTGAAAATGCAATCTTGGTGTGTACTTTGACTTCCCAAGCTGTCCTAACTCTTTTTTTATGCAAACAAAATTATGCTCGCTGAATAGCATGTGTACTTTTACCTGCACTGAGAGGGCACAATAATTAAAATTGCAATCTTAGATGATTAAATACATGTTTACTCATGTAAAACACTTTGATTATTGTCCTCTAAATGACCAACAAAAAGAATTTCATACTGCATGAACTTTTGAGAGCACTTTTGCGAGTCCGTATAAAAAAAGAAAACAAAACTTTATTCTGTTTCTGCAGTGAATCAATATACCAATACTATACACATCATTACAGTACAATATACTAATACTATACACATCATTACAGTACAATATACCAATACTGTACACATCATTGTAGTACACAATTGCAGTGTTTGCTGCAATTGCATTCAGTGCATGTTACATTCAGTTCATTTACATTCAGTTCATGTTACACGCATTTATGAAGAGTTATATGTAAAGCATTTTTAAGCTAAGTTCCTGTTTCAATGTAAACCGATGTGATACTCCCAGTGTATGTCGGTATATAAAATCACTAAATAAATAAATAAAATAAAACATAATATATCATAATATGATGCTGAAATGCCTTGCACAGCCACAGATTTGTTTCAAACCATGTTCTATTTATCCATTCATCGCTCACCCTCAGAAAACTTTTAAATGGGCACATTCTAACCATCCAGTCCAACAATCATACAATACCCATTCCCCCATGTAATGCTTACGACTCTACAAATGGATAATTTCCAAGAGAGATAACTTTTAGAACGCATTATTTTCATGAATTTTTAGGTGGTTCAAGATATCTTCAGATATTTTATATCTGTAAATTAGCCTACTCCACCAGTTGTGAGATGTTAATTTCATTCCATTTTATTTCTAATAACAGTTGATCACTCTCTTCATATTAAGAAATGTGATAGAAAGAGATTAAGTTCATCTTCCCTTTTTGGTCCTTTACTATATTGGGTATAAACATATATAGGTTTCCATACCTAAACAAACACCTAGGCCTGTAACATACCATGGGCTCCTGCTTCATGATCCAGGTACCTTTGCTGAAACTTGTGGCCTGTTAAGATCTTCCAGCATGGCTCCTGGCACCTGGCTTCTGCTCTACATTCCACTCTAATCTGGTGCACACTACTACTTCTGGGTTTTATAGGCTTGACTGCCTGAACTTCCTGTGGTGCTGGCTGATGTTGTCAGCACTACTCCTGTATATATATATATATTTTTTTAATTCTTTATTTATTTGTATATATATATTTAAGCCCATTCCACTCACTGGGTATGTTTCTCCATGCTCCTGAGTCTCTTGTTCTTGCTCTGACTACTACTTGTGGCCTGGCCTTGTTCCTGACCTTGTACTGTTCACTGATTGCTCTGACCTCAGATTAATTCTCTCCTGTGCCTGAATATGTCTGTCCCGATCTTAGCTTGCCTGACCACTCCTCTGCCTACTGCTACTACATGGTGCTTCAGGTCCCATTCACCAGCTGCTACTTGTGAGGGCCTATCTAACTCTTTCGGAGGTTGAAAATTTAAATCTTCACTGCAACCTTTGGCCCTCTTGTAGGTATGTGATAGCCATAATAAGGCCCTACTACTTTTACACAACTTCTCTGTATCCCAGTTTTTATCACTGCACATGTATACTTCCATTTTGTTACAATTTTGGTTTTCACAATCTTTGCTGATGGGATACTCCAGACATCTACAATCCTTTCACTAAAAAAAAAAAAAAAAAATTGTCCTCATATTTTCTCTGAGCCTCACTCTCTCCAATTTTATATCACAATCTATTGCCTTTGAATTTTTTTAAAAAAATTTTTATACTTCTGTACTGAAATGAAGCTTGTTAAACATGTGAAGGTTTCAATCATTTCCCTCCTTTCCTTCACAGAGCACATTTTTAGTTTTTTAACCCTCCCTATGTAGAGTATGCCATTCTGGAAGCAATTCTCTGAACTGCTTTCATCCTTTAAATGTCTTTTGCAAAGTTACAGCCTCCAGAATGGAGCACAGTGCTCAAGTTAGCATCTCTTTACTGACCAAGACAGGGATATTTTCCTGCTGATGATACCTCTACTTATAAACTCAAGAATACTGCTTAGGTTTCCCTGCTGCTTTAGCACAATAACTTGAAGACTTTAGATTATCTAAGTCTCTTTCCTATTTAGCATTTGTCAGTTCTTGTTCTCCTAATTGGTAAGTAGTTAATGGATTTTTGCACCTCGGATGTATGATATAGCACTTTATTTGCATCATTTATTCATTGAAACCTGAAACCGTGTAAACAATTGTAGAATTCTATTATTTATACCTCCCTATCCCTTTCTATTGTTTTAAAAGCATAATTAAATTTGATTATACTAATAATTAAACTACAACATCCTTTTGTCACGTAAAAGGAACAGACAGATATATACTTAAATAGAAACAGAAACATAGAAATGACAGCAGAAAAGGACCAATGGTCCATCCAGTCTGCCCAGCAAGCTTCCCATGATAGATGTGCTACATCATGCAGGTTACCCCCATGAATCAGTCAGTTTTGCTTGACGTGCTTTGCTTATGTACCTGGTCGTATAAGCAGTCCTGTGTTTTTCCTTAATGTCTGAGCATCAGTAAGCCCAGACTGAAAAAAGTCATGGCTTGTATTGGTGTCCTTGAATCCAACTTTCTCATTCCTTTCAGCCCATACCCCTTCCTTCAAAGCAGAGAACGATGTTGCAGTTGCATCAAAAGCATCAAGGCTTATCAGTTAAGAGTAGTAAACCCATGCTTTCTGTTAAGGGTAGTAACTGCTGCTCTGTGATGGTTAATCCCATGCTCGTCAGTTCCGCAGATTGTAAAAGTCAGGATCCTCATCGGTTGCTGTCTAAATCCAATTCTCCTTTTCCCCTGCCATCGAAGTAGAGAACAATGTTGGTGTTGCATCCAAAGTGTCAAGGCTTATTGGTTAAGGGAAGTAACTGCCGCACCAGCAAGTTACCCCCATGTACACTTTCTTCATTTCCTATAGGACTTGGCTATAGAAGCAGTCCTATGCTTTTATCCTTATATCTGCATAAAAGTATCCTAGGCCATGGAAGTTAGGGGCCCTCGGTTGCCATCTGAATCCAATTCCTTTTATCCCCCTCCTGTCTAAGTGGAGATAAAAGTTGCAGTTGCATTAAAAGCATCAAAGCATATTGATTAAGAGAAGTAATTTCCATGCCTTCTGTAAAGGGTAGTAATAGCCATATCAGCATAATTTGAGTGTATAAAATGGTTATATTATGTTCCTTTTAGGGATGTGTATGCCCAAAATTTTAGGTTTGGCTCCTTTTAGTGGAAAGTTTTGTATATTTTTTTTTTGTTTCATTTTTTTTTATTTTCATCAATTTGTGCATACAGTTTGGTAGCTTGCATACATATTAGAAATTGAATGCACAGTTTGATCATTTGTTCTCTGAACTGCATGTACAAATTGCCAAAAATGAATAAAATGAGAATTTTTGCTCTTTTCGGAGGCACTGGCTATGGTTTATCATAGGGTTGAGGACCTAACTTGCCTGCGGAACTTCCACGGGAACAGTCCAGGACTCCAGGGGCAGCTAGTCTAGGGGATCTTGGTCTATACCAGCCACTTTCCCCACAGGTTAAGCCCTTGGGATCTGGTGGCAAGCAGGACTTAAACAAGGGAGGAGACCTAAGGCTAAAGCTGCACTGGAATCTGAAGAAGAGAGGAGCAAGCTCAGGTGAAGTTTAACAGGTCTGGGGATGCAGACTGCAGGGCTGGAGAAAAAGGTCAGGCAGGACTGGAGACAGAAGCTGGAGCAGACTCGATATGCAGGCTGCAGGGCTGGAGGCTGATGTCTGGTGAGTCTGGAGCTCAGGCAGGAACCAAGATCAGGGGTGAATTTCTAGAACAAGACAGAGGCTACTTATACTGGCAAACCTAAAACAGAAGCTAGAGAGCCAGAGGGCAAGCTCAAGACAAAAGCATAGGGAAGTTGCAGGGACAGCTCAAGACAGAGGCTTAGAAGCCATAGGGACAGCTCGAGACAGAGGATTAGAAGCCAGAAAGCAAGCTCAAGACAGGAAGGGATGGGGAAGCCACAAGGCAAGCTTGAAAACAGGAAGAGATAGGGAAGCCGCAAGGCAGAAGGCTACGGAGAGCCATCAGGTATACAGACACAAGAAGGCTTTGGAAAGCCACAAGGAAGAAGGCTGTGGAGAGCCACAAGGTATACAGAGACAAGAAGGCTTAGGAAAGACACAAGGAAGAAGGCTACAGAGAGCCACCATGTATACAGAGATGAGGGGCCAAGCAAGGAGCTGAGTAGACTCAATGACAAGGCCCTGAGTGTAAATGGAAGAAGGGTTAAATAGGCAGGGATTTGCCTAGTCATGAGGTCACCAAGACTAAAGCTGAAGAAAGGGTAGGCAGAGCTCCCAGAAGAACTCTGGTGGTTGGCAGGCTACATGAAAAGCAGAATCACAACAGTAGCCCCTCTTAAGTACCCCTTCCGTGGGTCCCCCTGGGAAGGGGGACTAGTGTCCTTGAGGCTCGTTTCTAGGCTGAGCCCATCCTGGGGCAGCATAACTGAGCTGGAACTGTACCCTCCTGGGGTAAAGAAACTTGGCTGCTCCCCACCCGGGGCAGCAGAAC
This sequence comes from Rhinatrema bivittatum, assembly GCF_901001135.1. Classification (NCBI taxonomy): domain Eukaryota; kingdom Metazoa; phylum Chordata; class Amphibia; order Gymnophiona; family Rhinatrematidae; genus Rhinatrema; species Rhinatrema bivittatum. The sequence goes on from NC_042615.1 coordinate 178,150,259, forward strand.
TGGGATGGAACTGCACCCCTCCTGGGGCAGTGGAACTGGGCTGGAGTTGCACCACTCCTGGAGTAGCTGGACTGAACTGCATTCCTTCTGGGGTACTTGGTCACAATTGCACCCCTCCTGGGGTACGTGGGATCAAATGCACCCCTCCTGGGATACCTGGATGGACTTGCATCCCTCCAGGGGCTGTGAGGAACTAGACCCTTCCTGGAGCTGTTGAGATCTGAACAAAGCAGACCCTGAACTTAGAATGGAAACTGAGACTGAGTTAAAACTCTCATAATGTGTGGGTAACGCTTTTATGCAGGAAATCAAATCCTTCTCAGGCACAGAACTTCCTCCAGCAGGGAAAGGCAAACAATCTGGAGTGGAATGCACTCCCGAGTTAGAGTCTAAGCAGGAGAGGGTATAGGCGGCAGACCTTGGAGCTAGAACACTGATTAGTTGCTGATTAGGCACAGGTGGAGATTCAGGCTTTAACCACAGATTAGACACATCAGAGGCGGTATAAGACAAGCTTACCACCTCCTCTGCAGGCACTATTTCTAACAATAAGTCAGCCAATGCTGGGGAGAGAATACAGGCAGGTTTGTCCATCAGCCTTGGAGAATCAATGGTTAGCTTGATGGTAGAAGGAGATGGAACACATAAGAACATAAGAACATGCCATACTGGGTCAGACCAAGGGTCCATCAAGCCCAGCATCCTGTTTCTAACACTAGCCAATCCAGGCAATAAGAACCAGGCAATACCCAAAAACTAAGTCTGTTTCATATTACTGTTTATAGTAATAGCAGTGGTTATTTTCTAAGTCAACTTAATTAATAGCAGGTAATGGACTTCTCCTCCAAGAACTTATCCAATCCTTTTATAAACACAGCTATACTAACTGCACTAACCACATCCTCTGGCAACAAATTCCAGAGTTTAATTGTGCGTTGAGTGAAAAAGAACTTTCTCCGATTAGTTTTAAATGTGCCACATGCTAACTTCATGGAGTGCCCCCTAGTCTTTCTACCATCCGAAAGAGTAAATAACCGATTCACATCTACCCGTTCTAGACCTCTCATGATTTTAAACACAAAATCATATCCCCCCTGAGCCTTATCTTCTCCAAGCTGAAAAGTCCTAACCACTTTAGTCTTTCCTCTTAGGGGAGCTGTTCCATTTCCCTTATCATTTTGGTCGCTCTTCTCTGTACCTTCTCCATCGCAATTATATCTTTTTTGAGATGCGGCGACCAGAATTGTACACAGTATTCAAGGTATGGTCTCCCCATGGAGCGATACAGAGGCATTATGACTTTTTCTGTTTTATTTACCATTCCCTTCCTAATAATTCCCAACATTCTGTTTGCTTTTCTCACTGCCACAGCACACTGAACCAACGATTTCAATGTGTTATCTGCTATAACGCCTAGATCTCTTTCTTGGGTGGTAGCACCTAATATGGAACCTAACATTGTGTAACTATAGCATGGGATATTTTTCCCTATATGCATCACCTTGCACTTATCCACATTAAATTTCATCTGCCATTTCAATGCCCAATTTTCCAGTCTCACAAGGTCTTCCTGCAATTTATCACAATCTGCTAGTGATTTAACTACTCTGAACAATTTTGTATCATCTGCAAATTTGATTACTTCACTCGTCGTATTTCTTTCCAGATCATTTATAAATATATTTAAAAGTACGGGTCCCAATACAGATCCCTGAGGCACTCCACTGTCCACTCCCTTCCACTGAGAAAATTGTCCATTTAATCCTACTCTCTGTTTCCTGTCTTTTAGCCAGTTTGTAATCCACGAAAGGACATCGCCACCTATACCATGACTTTTTACTTTTCCTAGAAGCCTCTCATGAGGAACTTTGTCAAATGCCTTCTTAAAATCCAAGTACACTACATCTACCGGTTCACCTTTATTCACATGTTTATTAACTCTTCAAATAAGTGAAGCAGATTTGTGGGGCAAGACTTGCCTTGGGTAAAACCATGCTGACATTAAACCAAGGAGTAGTTAATAATGGAGGTCCTTTTGAAACTGATTATTTTCCTGTGTGATACTTTTTTTCCTCCTCTTTCAGTGGAGGTTTATTCTCAGGGGTATTCAGAGCAGGAGTTCTGGGAGCAGAATGAAACCGTGTTCCCCTCTCCAATGCTTAGACACTGAGAACCACTTTTTGTTCAAGGCTGAAGGTTCTGTAAGTGAGTTTTAATTAAAGCAGGTAAGGGATCAAGCTCCAGCTGCAGAGATCCCTTCTTGCTAGCAGAAACATCAAGGTCCTCCAATAAAGCAATTGCCCTTTCAATTTGACTGTAGTTTCCCTGTGTTTGTAGACTCTTCTGAAACATATCTCCTACGGAAATATTTAAGACTGGTGTTTTGCAAGTAAGTTTTTGAGCACCTTGCACAAAAAGCACTCCCTTAGGGAAGTGGGGTTCAGCCATTTACATTCTTTACATTCCCAGTAATCAGGGGTAGAAGGCACTGCTCTGGGAAGTGAACTTTCTTGTAAAGCTTTTCCCCTGTTTTTAAACGCAGAAGACAAACAAGGTTTCTCTGACACAGATACCTTTACTCCTGGGTTACAACATTCCTCTTTTGCTGCCTTTCTGCTAGGAACATTACATGGTTGTAAATCAGAATTAAGAGAAGGCTGTCTAGGTACAGGTTTTACTAATTTTGATTTTTGCCCCTTGTTGTAAGGGGGAAAAATGTCCTCAGGATATTTTAACACAGAAGTTTTATTTTTTGTTTTTTTTTTAATCAAAGTTCAGTTTATGTACTCTATAATCCATACAAGTCTGTCAAAAGGTGGGATTTGCACAAGTGCACTGCTCAAAGTCCCACATCGTAAGATTGAGAGAGCCACATTCCCAACACCTAAAAAAACCTGGTTGGGTATGTCCTTGGCAGTACTTTCAAACCCAGGGAATACATTTTTACTGACCTTACCAGACAGATGGTGAGTCCTGGAACTGCTGCCACAAGGATAGAATGGCCTTGTCATTCTGTTAGGGTTCAGGACCCATCTTGGCTGGGGAAACCCCACTGGAACAGTCCAGGATTCCAGGGGCAGACTAGACTAGGGGATCTCTGGCCTATACCAACCACCTTTCCCACAGGTTGAGCCCTTGGGTTCTGGTGACCAGAAGGACTTAAACAAGGGAGAAGACCTAAGGCTAAAGCTGGACTGGAATCTGAAGAAGAGAGGAGGAAGCTCAGGTGAAGCTGAACAGGCCTGGGTATGCAGGCTGCAGGGCTGGAGACAAAGGTCAGGCAGGAAAGAAGCAGGTTGTAGGGCTGTAGACTGATGTCAGGACTGGAGATAGAAGCTAGAGCGGACATGAGATGCAGGCTGCAGGGCTGGAGGATGATGTCCGGTGGGTCTGGAGCTCAGGCAGAAATCAAAGTCAGGGGTGAAACACTGGAACAGTGGAACAAGAGAGAAGTTATTATTACTGGCAATCTTGGGACAGAAGGCTAGAGAGCCAGAGGGCAAGCTTTAGACAAAAGCTTAGGGAAGCCGCACAACCAGCTTGAGAAAGAGGTTTAGAAACCAGAGAGCAAGCTCGAGACAGGAGGCTTGGGAGCAAGGGATCAAGCTCGAGACAGAGGCTTGGGAGTGATTGAGCAAGCTTGAGGAAGGAATAGGGAAGCTACAGAGCAAGCTTGGAATCTGGAATGTTTAGGCAAGCCACAAGGTAAACTAGGAAACAAGACGACTTTGTAAAGCCACAAGGCAGAAGGCTGCAGAGAACCACCAGGTATACAGATAACAAGAAGGCTTAGGAAAGCCACAAGGCAGAAGGCTACAGAGAGCCACCAGGTATACAGAGACGAGAGACCAAGCAAGGCCCTGAGTGTAAACCAAGGATGGGATAAATAGGCAGGGATTTGCCAAGTCATGAAGTCACAAAGACTAAAGCTGAAGAGAGGGTAGGTGCTGCTCTCTTAGGACCTCTGCTGGTTGTGAATCTGCATGACAAGCAGAATCACAACAGTTTGCTCCATTTGGAACAAACTCAAAGTGCCTTCATTTGTCCCATTTTACACGTTTGTTTGAAAAAAAAGGACACATTCCTAATTTTATTTTATACTATAACTTTTCTTGCATGTTTTGGATGGGAATGCAAGAAAGAAATGATGATGATAAAAATGATTTGAAAAAATGAAAACTTTGTCAACTATTCAACAATTTGTTCTATTATGCCAATATTATAGTTTAACTTGAAAAATCTCTTTTTTCCAGATGATGTATATCCATTACAGATTTCTTTAACAATAATTTTAATAGATTTTGCTTAAAGAATATGGACATATTTTGTTCCAGATTTAACACAACCATTGGAGAAAATGTGAGATATTTAAAAAGACTGTTTAAAATTATAAAGCAGTATGCATAGCAAGGAGAAAAATATATTTAAAAAATAACAGTAAATTTCCATGGAATGACTGTTGTGAGTGCAAGACAGAAGACTCAAGCACACTGGTAAAAATCAATGCAGATTTTATGCCATAATTACAATCAATATAAAACAGTTTTCAGACATTGTTTAAAATGAAAACAAAATATCTTCAGTACTAGTTCACAAGGTTCTAAGAACACTCCTGTCATATATGCAAAGGATTTTATAGCTCCAGGAATCCAGTTTTAAGAGAAAATTAGCAAAGACCAATATTTTTCAGACTTTCTCTTATAGAAGGACTATTGTGAGATAGCATCCCAGAAAATTACTTTTAGCCTCTCCTGAAGCTCTCGTATGACTTGTCATCCAGACAGCAAAAAAATATAGCCTATAGAGATTCAGAACCAGGATTGCCAATTGTCAGTAAATATACTGACAGTCAATAAAAAAAAATTGACATATATGTAAAATAAATGTCAGTAAAAATGTCATGAGCACTGGAGCATGTGTCTCCAGTTTTGTGAGCTCAAGCTTTTTGAGACTGCAGTACTCAGTAGTTAGGGACTGTATTTTGATCTCTGCTTTCATGATTTCTTTACATAAAGGGATGAATATTGGCATCAAAAGTCTAGCTGTGCACAAACTGGTTACATAAAATATGTCTATATGAAAGACAGATTGTCAGTAAAAAATGTGGAAGACAATAAAACATTTTCATGAGTTGACAACTCTGTTCACAGTGAAGCAAGTATTTATGAGTTTTATCATCCATGGGGCATGTTGGCAGGTAGCATCAGTTCTTTCACAGTGAACCTCCATAATGAAAGTGTATCACAAACTTTGAAGTAGGAAGGCCTTAGGGATAAGAACACTCCCCCCTCCCCCCCAACCTTGAGAGCAGAGATGACAAACCTATGTCTTCCCTCTGCAATAAATATTCTTGAAGTGTGTAGTCAGGAACTCCAACCGTAATGTACACATACAAAAAAGGTAGTTTACTTGTTGGATTTCACATAAGAGCTTCTGTAGACTGCATCTTTTTAAAACAAATGAAAGGGACAAGAATGGGGGAAGTCTTAAAAATGACAAGGCATGTAAGAAGAAGTATAAGAAGCAAGCTTAATTTACACAATGAAAGTAGTATTTCTAAGGGTAGAAAATTAAAAAAATCACATTTGTAAAGTAAATTAATAACAAAAAAGTGACAAAATGACCTTATTGGTTCTTTGGAAATGGAGTGGGAGTCAAAATTACTGGGTAACATAAGAACATAAGAACTTGCCATGCTGGGTCAGACCAAGGATCCATCAAGCCCAGCATCCTGTTTCCAACAGAGGCCAAACCAGGCCACAAGAACCTGGCAATTACCCAAACACTAAGAAGATCCCATGCTACTGATGCAATTAATAGCAGTGGCTATTAGGGGTGTGCATTCGTTTTGAACTTAAATGTAAAACGCTACTTATTTTTTTTTAACTTAAAAAAGTGTCAGGAGGCCCCCCCCAAGCTGGCCAAAAGTTCCTTTTGGGTCGAACGAGGGTCCCGGAGCGAACCCGTGGGGAATCACGTGACGCCGCGTCACTCCGACGTGACGCCGACGTCACATGCTCCTTGCAAAGGAGGTCAGAAATGGCGTCCTGACCCCGCTGGACCACCAGGGAGTTTTGGTAAGTCTTGGGGGGGGGTGGGGATTAAGGAGGGTGAGGGGTTTAAATTTTTATTTGCACATATGGACATAGACTCAACTTATGGAATTCTCCATATGTCCATATTGACCACAAATGGGACCCCCTTTCGACTTATGGACTTATGAACATAAACGTTTGCTCTGCACATCCCTAGTGGCTATTCCCTGAGTAAACTTGATTAATAGCCGTTAATGGGCATCTCCTCCAAGAACTTATCCAAACCTTTTTTTAACCCATCTACACTAACTGCACTAACCACATCCTCTGGCAACAAATTCCAGAGCTTAATTGTGCATTGAATGAAAAAGAATTTTCTCCGATTAGTCTTAAATTTGCTACTTGCTAACTTCATGGAATGCCCCCTAGTTTTTCTATTATCCAAAAGTGTAAATAACCGACAGAAACCAATCAAAAATCGTAAAACACTTTGAGGTCAATATTCAGAAAACCGGTTAGTGTCAATACAGCCAACTAAGTATGAATGGTTAAAATAAAGTGGGAATATTCAAAACATAACTAACTAGCCAGGTAAATCTGAATACAATAGTATATCCATAAGAAAATATACACAGCCAAAGAAAATTAAATAGCTAATAGAATATCAGGATGACTGGATAATTGACAAATATATCCCATCCAAGTAGATACCCAGCTTAGTAGCAATTTACAAAAACGTATGACCATCAAATATAAACGGATAAATGCCAATCTTCATCACTTAACCAGATAGTATTAATAAAAAAACTTATAAGTAGTTGTTTATAATGATTGCCTGGTTAACAGTTAAATATAACCACATCATGGTTAGTTTCATTATCTGAATAACTTAATATAATCATTTATATAGTGGATAGCCCTTTATTTTTAAAACATGTTTAAACAGTTCTATGGCTAAGAAAGCTCTCTAGCATTAAAGAATATATTCACCAACATGTCAGATTACAGCAGGAATTCCAACTTTTGCCCCTCAGCGAAAGAACTGTTGACCAGACTTGTCTTGGCTGGTGAAGAAATATTGTACTCCCTACAGCACAGCAGGGACAATATTAAGCAAAAACCAGGGTGTGGATCATCTGGAAGGAGTTCAACTGGTAAGGATATTTTTTATTCATGGGGTACAGGACTTCAGCCTGGGTTTGAAGGCTGGATGGTGCTTTCAGGCTATGTAGGGTATACAATAATCATTTAGTATCTCCGTTCCCCATTGGCCAAACAAATATAGCAGGATGGATTGGAAGTATGTGAAATGTCAAGAATGGTGTAATAAACCCTAGTGCATAGATTAATGGAAGAAGCTTTGCTGGTGGAAATCCCTGTGAGGGCTGTGATCATAACATTGGGGTTTATAGTAGGGATGTGAATTGTTTTTGAATGATTAAAATTATCGTCAGATAATTTTAAAATCGTTCTAAATCGTTAGAGTGCACGATACAATACAAATGCCCCCGATTTATCGTCAGGGGCATTTGTATTGTATCGTTAAATAAGGCACGGGAATTATTTGGGGGAGGGCGGGAAAACAGGCACACCAAAACAACCCCTAAACCCACCCTGACCCTTTAAAACCAATTCCTTACCCTCCCCCACCCTCCCGAACCCCCCCAAAATGTTGTTACCTGGTGGTCCAGTGGGGGGGGGGGTGTCCCGGCGCAATCTCCCGCTCTCGGGCCATCGGCGCCATTTTGGCTACCACTGATAAAAATGGTGCCGATGGCCCGATAAAAAAAACCCACCCCGACCCTTTACAAATTACCCCTTTGCTTCTCCCACCCTCCCGACCCCCCCAAAAACCTTTTACTTGTACCTGGTGGTCTAGCGGGGGGTCCGGGAGCCATCACTTCAATCATACCCTCAGTGCCGGTGCCGGTGCTGGAGGTTTCAAAATGGCGCCGATCGCCTTTGTCCTCACGATGTCACAGGGAGTGACCATCGCTCCCTGTGACAAAGTGAGGGCAAAGGCGATCGACTGCCAGTATCATCGGGCACCTGTTGACATGTGATTGACACTGCTGCCAGTAGTAGAAATCCAAAGGGCATGGGTCAGGGCAGAAGTTGTGGGTGAACTGAAGGTCTGTTGGCGCGCCGTCACCCGACCCGGGTCTGGTCTGGAGGCCTCTACCCCGCCCCCGGGCCTGCCCCTGAAACGCCACGTCGTTTCGGGAATGCCCCCGACACGCCCCTCCCCGCCCCTTTTACAAAGCCCCAGGACTTACGCGCGTCCCGGGGCTCTGCGCGCACCGGCGGCCTATGCAAAATAGGCCGTCGGTGCGCGCAGGGCATTTAAAATCCGCCCCACTATGTTTTTAAGATTATATCCATTCATAGAACATGACGCTTTCCATACTATAGTACAATTCCTTGTTTTAAGTGGAATTGACTATTATAACTCACTTTACAAAGGCCTCCCTAACTACAGATTACAACCTTTGCAGCTAGTTCAGAATAGCTAATTTATCTCTTGCTAATTTAGTTCTTGCTAATTTATCTCTTCGAGACCATATTTCTCCTGTTTTAATTGTATTGCATTGGCTACTAGGGATGTGCAGGGCTAAAATAGAAGAAGAGTTTTCTCTTCTGAGGAAAAAACAGAAGATGGAGATGAAGGAAGAAGCCCAAGTCAGAGGATGTCGGAGAAGAGGTTATTCCTCTCATAGAGGAAGTGGCCAGGAGCTAAGAGGATGGGGGCTGTTCAAAAATGAGGAGTGCCCCAAAAGAGGCCTGAATTTGGAACAGACCAGATAGACTTGCACACTGATGGAAAGTTGGAATTGGGATGGCTAAGGAAGGTGAGAGTGTTAAAGGAGTTATGCATAAAAGAAGAGGGAATGGAGTGAGTTTCCCCAGGAGATAGGGATATGGGTTCATATCCCACATTTCAGTCTGAGGTTTAAAAGGAAAAAGAATCTGGAAGAGTGTGAGTCACCTATCTTTGGGAGAGGAGGGAAGTTGGTATTTTGGGAAAATCCCTGATACCTTATTATAAAGAGATGTAAGCTCTATATTCCATTTAATGTTGCCCGAGAGATTGGTGGTGGAATGAGAGAAAGGAGTTATTCCAAGCCCTGGGATAAAAGTTATTACCTTTGTTATTGAATGTTAAAATTGGCTGTGTATCCCATGATCTCTGAGTAATTCAGTATGTTCTGTATACCTTCTAAAAGTAATGTACATATTTGCTAGCTAGACATCCCAGAAAATGAAAGTTAATTGTTTAAATGGATCCAGAAAAGAGGTAATTTTGTGGGATCTCACAGATAGCCAGCACTTTAAAGATCTGAGGGTCAGGGGTCATGGATGGAGTATATTGGAGAACATAACAAGAGGCATTACCTACTCTATTGCTTCTAACTGGGACCATTTTACCAACTGCATGACCCCATTTGCTGAACCCACTAAATAAATTAAAGAGCCTTACTCTTAGTCCATATGTGTCAGATCCTTTCAATATTTTATGTACCCAGGGAAGGAGTTACACAAACATGCTGTTGAAAGAGTTTAGCTACCACAATTGTTGGGGCTTATATATGGAACACATGTAAAAGAGATGACACTATTAACAATTACTCATGGTACACTGGCAACCAAACATACACTGTTATGGTTTGTGGGTTTCGTGGACCCTTGGCCGGAGGTGAGAGTTGTTACTGTGGGGAAGGCGAAGTCAGGTACAGCTGGAGCTCTGGGAGAGAATTTGTGGGGAGGCCCCAAGGAGCGGGTAAGAGATACAGCATGGATGGACCCCACAGTAAGCAGGTTGCAGTGGAGAGAGCAGTACCTGGGCTGAGACCTCCGAGAGGGTAGCACTAGGCAGGCCCGAGGAGCGGGAAGATACTGATGCAATGATGTAGGCTAACCCGTGGAGCAGGGAAGCCCGAGTCTGGTCTCTAAGTAATGACGTAGGCAACCCCAAGAAGTGGGGAAGCTCGGATAGTCTCTGGAGTAGAATGTAGGCACCACCCCAAGGAACACGGAATCACAGACAGTCTCTGATGTAGAACATAGGCACTGCCCTGAGGAGCGGGGTAGCACAGACAGTGTCTGATGTGGAACGTAGGCACTGCCCCAAGGAGCGGGGAAGCACAGACAGTCTCTAATGTAGAATGTAGGCACTGCCCCGAGGAGCAGGGAAGTGCAGAGATAGATCTCCCAAGTTGTGAGAGTGTTCCCTGAAGCAACTCCGAGGAGAGGGAAGCCGGCGAGTAGGACTCCTGAGAGGAGCAGGACTAGCCAGAGGAGTGGGGGAAGCCAGGAGACCAGGTCTCCGGAGATAGCGCCCACAGACCCCCGAGGTACGGGTAGCTGAACCAGGGTCCAGAGTCCAAGAATGGTCCAAGACAATCACCACAGGTATGAGGAGACAGGAGCTAGTAGAGAAGCAATGGAACTCATTGCCAAGTTGGCTAGTAGGGGGCAAAGGCGGTGCTTAAGAACCCTGACCCAGTGATGTCATCAGTCAGGGACACCCCCTGAGGTTCCCGCCGTAGCAACTTCAAAAGAGGGCCCAGTGGCATGCGCGCATGCCTAGGAAGGCCCAGAGTTGGCATGGGTGGTGGCGGTGTCCCGACCGCCATGAGAAACTAGGAGATATGCTGCAGTGGAGGCTAGCCCCAACTGTGAGCAGACCCGAGAGGGAAGCAGGACAGTACAAGACATAAGTAGATGTGGTCGCAGCCGTCTGCGACCGACGGTCATAATACACACTTTCTTTTTTATCGCTTCTTACTGCAATTCACATTTATTTATATCTCAAAAATATCATTTCAAACACAAATTTAACATATGGCAACTTTGTTCAAACGTTGTTGTACTCAGCACAATGTATAAGGCGCAAAATGTTTGCTGTGAATTCCATAAACTGACATCAGAGATCTTTTTTGGAATTTTTGGCTCCATCTGTATCATATTTCATCATCTGCCTGCTGTTGAAGTCTCAACCAGGCTGCAAGGGCAATTCTCTCTGCCTCCTAAAATATATTTATTTATGTATGTATATATTTATTTAAACTTGATTACCTGCTTACCTTTTCCAAAGAAACCTTGAAATGGGATAGAATAAAATAAATAATTTAACACCCAGGGGACCACTGGTTCAAAGTCTGTTCCAGGCTTCAAATCTACAGGGAAAATGGTGGAATGATAGTGCCTTCCAGAATCAGGGTTGGCAGATTTTCTTCCCTGGTGTTAATAGAATGGATGTGCTGAGTCTGGTTGAGACACAATCTAATTGCTGTCTTTACTTCCTTCCCTAAAATGTAACATCTCCATGGAAAAGGTGTTAATATTTTTACTTACTCCATATTTATATAAACCTTTTCTTCAGAGGGGAATTATCTCCAAGTGTACACAAAATACTTTCTGTTTCTGAGGGCCATCTACCTCTGCCACTGGTCCCTCTGATATTATTACCCAAAGGGTGAGTCCTTTCTATGGGGAAAGAGAGTGCTTGTGTCCCAAGCAGTAGATGAATCTCTTTCCTGTATGAAGTTGTGCTGTGTGGTGCTGATGCTTGGTGGGAACAAAAGATGCAGGACATAAGTCTGAGTGTTCTAACAATAAAGTTTACTGATTTCTTCAAAAGTAATCAAGTTCAAAGGTGAAATAAGTGATCTACAGATGAGTGTCCTTTTCCTCTCTGTGTAAGTGATGGTGACTCAGGTTTCCTGGAGAATTCTTAATTCTCCTGGAATGAAAGTTTTAGGGATCCCTACTCTGGAGGGATCCTATTCTATTAGGGAATATCCTTAAAGGGTTACAGAGTCCTACCTGAGTTCCAGAAGTCTTCAACAGTTACCCAGCCTGTGCCTATGTCCCAGGGGGAAGATCCTGTGGATGGTCTCTGCTTCTGCTCTTCTTTCTCCTTAGTTGTTTTATTGAACCTCTCTGAAGGAAAGACCTTAAAGAACAAGGATCAGGCACACTGCTCAAAATCTAAATGAGGGGAGACGTGACAAGAAGACTTCCTTTAAAAAAAAAAAAAAGAGAATGCTTCATAAAATGTCTAAAACATTCTGGGATATCATTGTCAATGCAGTTCTTTTTCTGGCTCTAGAAGGACACTAGCAGATCTTTAGTGACTTCCCTCTGAATCTGGAGGATAGCCTTCACCAAGAGCACCAGGTTGCAACCCAGCAAAATAATCCTTAGTCAAAAATCCTAACCAAGTCTCTTTCTCTAAATGGAGTAGTACCCAACCTGGTAGGGAGTACACAGGAAGGAATATCCCTAAACATATACTGAGTGAGGGCTGGAGGCCTCACCAAAAAAAAAACCAAAAACCCACTCAAAAGGTGTTCCTCTCTCTTCAAAACTTCAACTCAAATGCCACACTGAATCTAGCCCTAGTCTCTAGTTCTAAGCAGGGCCCACCCATTCAGTTGCCTTAGAGGAGGAGCTACAAAATGGTATTTCCTCTAGCTGGTTATAATCTATAGGGATCTAGGGACATCTAGTGGCTAATCTGTGGGGGTACCACATTTAAATGGCTCAAGAAATAGGATGCATTGGGAATTATAGTTGGAGGAGATGTGGTTGCTGTAAGAGGAGAAATAATTGGAAATGTGATGTAGAGGATAAGGGAAGAAGAGAAGAAAAAGTAATAAAGGATGAAGAGACAAAGGAGAGGCACCAACACATAGTGGGCCCAATATTCAAAAAAGCTGAGCTCCTAAATTTAGGCTTCTAAATTAGGTGCCTAGGATAGGCACCTATTTTCAGCTGAATTTAGGTACCTAATTTTCAGCTAAAAGTTCACATAAATTTAGGTGCCAAAATGTTAGGGTCCTAATTTTAGGCCAGCTATTTATTTGCAAAGATTTAGACTACTAAATTATGTTCTTATTTCTGAAAATCAGTGCTAAACCCCTAACTTATTAACCTGCCCTAATCCTGCCCCTGTAGCAACCCATTTTTTTAGGATCCTAAATTTAGGGACCTAATGAAACTAGGAGCCTAAATTTAGGAATTCAGCCCTAGTAAATTTTCAAATGGGCTAATTTAGGGGCCTAACACCAAACGCTAGAAGCCTAAACTCTTTGAAAATTGGCCCCAGAATATTTATATATTCATTAAAAAAATATATATCACTTCATTCATACAAAACACTTGGAGCTGTTTACAGTAATCAAATCAGAAACATAACATAATCAAGATTATAATCCCTTCCCAGTCTACCTCTGACCAATGAAACATTATTTCACTCAGCTCACATATAAATTTAGCACCTTTTATTATCCTTACCATCAACATCCTCCCACTTCCTCAATAAACTCTGCCCAAACAAATGTTCCAATCCCTTACCTTTTTAGTATCATCTTCAGCTTTTTCTACTTTAAAGGTTGCCTTCAAGATTTGACAACTTTGCAAAAGCCAGCAACTTGGTTATTCCTCTTGCCTTTTTAGGAAGAGCATTATACAATTTAGGGGCCATAGAGGAAAAAAAGCTTGATTACATGTACTCTGTAGCTTAGTCAGTTTTACTGATGGCATTTTGAACTGAACTGTCTGCAAAGAATGAGTGACCTTAGAGGGTTTGTATGGAATTAGTCTCTGCTGCAAGTACTGTAACCTGGAGCAAGGCCATAAAAACCAAAGCCTTACAACTAAAAACAAACATTTTTTTAAAATAGACTCAAGTCATTAAAGTTGGAATAATATGCTCACTTGTTTTATTCCCATAAATAGGTGCACAGCACAACTTGAATAACTTGAAGACACTGCAGTAGTCTCTTGGGAAGCCCTATTCATAGGGCATTACAGTAATCTAGTTTGGACAAAACTAACGTTTGCATGATTGTTCTAAAATTTGAAATGAAGTTGATGGTAGAGGCAAAAACTCATAATAAAAACTTTTTAAAACATATCCGAAGCAAGAAACCAGTGTGAGAGTCGGTTGGACCGTTAAATGACCAAGGGGTTAAGGGGGCTCTTAGGGAAGGTAAGGTCATTGCAGAAAGACTAAAGACATTCTTTGCTTCCATGTTTACTAATGAGGATATTGGTAAGATACCATTCCGGAGATGGTTTTCAAAGCTGATGAGTCAGATGAACTGAACCAAATCACTGTGAACCTGGAACATGACGTAGGCCAGATTGACAAACTAGGGTACTGAAGGAATTCAGAAATGTAATTTCTGATCTACTAGTTAAAATGTGTAACCTATCATTAAAACCATCAATTGTACCTGAAGACTGGAGGATAGCCAATGTAACCCCAATATTTAAAAAGGTCTCCAGGGATGATCCGGGAAACTATAGACCAGTGAGCTTGACTTCAGTGCCGGGAAAAATAGTGGAAACTATTCTAAAGAGGAAAACCATAGCGCATATAGAAAGACATGGTTTAATGGAACAAAGTCAACATGGATTTACCCAAGGGAAGTCTCGCCTAACAAATCTGCTTCATTTTTTTGAAGGGGTTAATAAACATGTGAATAAAGGTGAAGTGGTAGATGTAGTATATTTGCATTTTCAGAAGCCATTTGACAAAGTCTCTCATGCGAGGCATCTAAGAAAACTAAAAAGTCATGGGATAGGAGGTGATGTCCTTTCATGGATTATAAACTGGTTAAAAGACAGGAAACAGAGAGTAGAATTAAATGGTCAATTTTCTCAGTGGCAAGTTAAATGTAAGACATTCATAAGAAAGGCTAAGAGAGAATTTGAAAAGAAGTTGGCTGTAGAGGCAAAAACTCACAGAAAAAACTCACAGTAAAAACATTTTTAAATATATCCAAAGCAGAAAGCCTGTGAGGGAGTCAGTTGGAATGTTAGATGATCGAGGGGTTAAAGGGGCACTTAGAGAAGATAAGGCCATTGCGGAAAGATTAAATGATTTCTTTGCTTCAGTGTTTACTGAACAGGATGTTGGAGAGGTACCCGTACTGGAGAAGGTTTTCATGGGTAATGATTTGCTCAGGTAACCTAGAAGATGTGGTAGACCTGATTGACAAACTGAAATCACAGAACATATACAAAGACATGGTTTAATGGAACAAAGTCAGCATGGCTTTACCCAACGCAAGTCTTGCCTCACAAATCTGCTTCACTTTTATGAAGGAGTTAATAAACATGTAGATAAAGATGAACCAGTAGATGTAGTGTATTTGGATTTTCAGAAGGCATTTGACAAAGTTCCTCATGAGAGGCTTCTAGGAAAAGTAAAAAGTCATGGGCTAGGTGGTGATGTCCTTTCGTGGATTACAAACTGGCTAAAAGACAGAAAACAGAGAGTAGGATTAAATGGATAATGTTCTCAGTGGAAGGGAGTGGGCAGTGGAGTGCCTAAGGGATCTGTATTGGGACCTTTACTTTTCAATATATTTATAAATGATCTGGAAAGAAATACAACGAGTGAGATAATCAAATTTGCAGATGATACAAAATTGTTCAGAGTAGTTAAATCACAAGCAGACTGTGATAAATTGCAGGAAGACCTTGTGAGACTGGAAAATTGGGCATCAAAATAGCAGATGAAATTTAATGTGGATAAGTGCAAGGTGATGCATATAGGGAAAAATAGCCCATGCTATAATTACACAATGTTCGGTTCCATATTAGGCTCTACCACCCAAGAAAGAGATCTAGGCGTCATAGTGGATAACCAACATATTGAAATTGTCGGTTCAATGTGCTGCAGCAGTCAAAAAATCAAACAGAATATTGGGAATTATTAGAAAGGGAATGGTGAATAAAACGGAAAATGTCATAATACTTCTGTATCGCTCCATGGTGAGACCGCACATTGAATACTGTGTACAATTCTGGTCACCGCATCTCAAAAAAGATATAATTGCGATGGAGAAGGTACAGAGAAGGGCTACCAAAATGATAAGGGGAATGGAACAACTCCCCTATGAGGAAAGACTAAAGAGGTTAGGACTTTTCAGCTTGGAGAAGAGACGGCTGAGGGGGGATATGGTAGAGGTGTTTAAAATCATGAGAGGTCTAGAACGGGTAGATGTGAATCGGTTATTTACTCTTTCAGATAATAGAAAGACTAGGGGCACTCCATGAAGTTAGCATGTGGCACATTTAAAACTAATCGGAGAAATTTCTTTTTCACTCAACGCACAATTAAACTCTGGAATTTGTTGTCAGAGGATATGGTTAGTGCAATTAGTGTAGCTGTGTTTAAAAAAGGATTGGATAAGTTCTTGGAGGAGAAGTCCATTACCTGCTATTAATTAAGTTGACTTAGAAAATAGCCACTGCTATTACTAGCAAAGGTAACAAGGAATAGACTTAGTTTTTGGGTACTTGCCAGGTTCTTATGGCCTGGATTGGCCACTGTTGGAAACAGGATGTTGGGCTTGATGGCATGTTCTTATGTTCTTAACAGTGGAGAGCCTCAGGGTTCTGTTCTTGGACCAGTGCCTTTCAATATATTTATAAATGATCTGGAAAGGAATACGATGAGTGAGGTTATCAAATTTGAATACAAAATTATTCAGAGTAGTTAGTTAAATTTCAAGTGGATTGTGATATATTACAGGAGGACCTTGAGAGACTGGAAGATTGGGCATCCAAATGGCAGATGAAATTTAATGTGGACAAGTGCAAGATGTTGCATATAGGGAAAAATAACCCTTGCTGTAGTTACACAATGTTAGGTTCCAAATTAGGAGCTAACACCCAAGAAAAAGATCTAGGCATCATAGTGGATAATACTTTGAAATCATCAGTTCAGTGTGCTGCAGCAGTCAAGAAAGCAAACAGAATGTTAGGAATTATTAGGAAGGGAATGGTGAATAAAACAAAAAATGTCATAATGCTTCTGTATCGCTATATGATGAGACCACACCTTGAATACTATGTACAATTCTGGTCACCACATCTCAAAAAATATATAGTTGCAATGGAGAAGGTACAGAGAAGGCTACCAAAATGATAAAGGAGATGGAACAGCTCACCTATGAGGAAAGGATGAAGAGGTTAGGGCTGTTCATCTTGGAGAAGAGATGGCTAAGGGGGGGGGGGGGGATATGATAGAGGTCTATAAAATCATGAGAGGTTTTGAACGAGTAGATGTGAATTGGTTATTTACACTTTTGGATAATAGAAGGACTAGGGGGCACTCCATGAAGTTAGCAAGTAGCACGTTTAAAGCTAATCGGAGAAAATTATTTTTCACTCAACACACAATTAAGCTCTGGAATTTGTTGCCAGAGGATTTAGTTAGTGCAGTTCATGTAGCTGGGTTTTAAAAAGTTTTGGATAAGTTCTTGGAGATGTCCATTAACTGCTATTAATCAAGTTGACTTAGGGAATGGCCTCTGCTATTACTGACATCAGTAGCATGGGAACTTCTTGGTGTTTGGATATTTGCCAGGTTCTTGTGGCCTGTTTTGGCCTCTGTTGGAAACAGGATGCTGGGCTTGATGGACCCAGTGTGGCAATTTCTTATGTTCTTATGCTCTCTGCTGCTAAATAGTTTTGGATATGTCTTAACTTATGCAGAACGGAATGACTACTTTGAACCATGGAAGCCACCTGAGCTTCCAGATTCAAAAAAAGAATCAATACAAAACACCCAAAAATCAAATGTTTTCTGAGATTGGCAAAGCTATACCACAGAACTACTGTTATGACATGAATACCCACAACAGTTCTGAATTAGAAGGACTGATTTTAAGTTTATTCAACTGCAGCCAGCTGGCATTCAGTTCCTGATTCAGTCTTCCCACTGACTCTTCTCTCTGATGACCCAACAGAAGAAAGATTTGTATATCATCAGCATAAATAAAAACCCCAGACCACGTTTTATAATTATCTTTGCTAGAGGCAGCAAAACATTTCCACATGTATTTACACAATACAAATGTATTTCTCACAGAAAGGTTGATAGATGACAACACTGTATATTTCACAATGTATAAAGCTCAATAATGTCTCTGTTTCAATTTAAAAAAGATCCCACAAGTTCTTAACCATCGCCATGATAATGCAAAAACATTTCACTGCATGCAGACGGAAGGTAGTTATATAACTCTGTGTGTGTAGGGTTAATGTCTACATGTAGCTTGCATATGCAGATTTTAGCCAGAATATTCAGTGAATTTATGTCCCTACCTTTGCTTTGAAAATACTTGGGTAATTCATGCAGTGCACACAGACTTTAGATCAACTCAGATAAAGTTGCATCTCTTCTACAGAGGGCGTAACTTATGTATTTATTTATTTTTAATTTTTATATACCGAAATTCCTGTGTAAGATACAAATCAATCCGGTTTACACAGAACGGCAAATTGCCCTGGTCTTACAAGCCCGACCAGGGCTTTTTGCATGGAACAGTAACAGTGAGTCTCCGTAAACTATACAAATAACGAGTTAAACAGTGAGTCTGAATATAACACATTGATAATAAATACTAATTAATAACAATTAATAATTCAAATTATCAGTGGCTTGCCAGATGGATTAACATGAAACAGATGGACAGGGTGGAGCCGAAGAGGATAAAGATGGGGCATAAAATGGATAGATTGCTGGATCACATTCTCAGGGGGGGAAGGAAGAAGGGAGGTGTGGAAGGATGGCAAGGGGAGAAGGGGTTAGGAAACTTGAAAATTAAGGAATCAGATCATGATAACCTAGTTACATTATTTGAGTGGGAAAGCTTGCCTAAAGAGCCAGGTTTTTAGCTTTTTTTTAAACTCTGGTAGGCTGGGTTCGAGGCGTAGGTCTGGGGGGAGAGCATTCCATTGGTGAGGTCCTGCAGTTGAAAGTGCTCTCTTCCTTAATAATGTTTTAGGTTAACTTACATACACAGAGCTGATATTCAACAGCAGAATGGTTAGTTACGATAGCTAGATACACCTATCTGGCTAACTTAACCAGAATATTTGTTGCCACTGAATATACCCAGCTATCTTAAAGTTAGGGCAGGCGCAAGTTGTGTGCGCCAGCAGCCTGCCGGCATGTGATCCTGCGACAGAGCAGCAATGACAGGAGAAAGGAAGAAGTTCCAATAAATCTCGGGAAGCGAGGTAGGCAGGAGTCCGGGTGATGACCCTCTGAGGAGTGAATTGCCAAGGGACAAGGGGGGCGCCCGAGGAGCGGGTACCCAATAATCTCACACCATGGAAGCTGAACTGGAACAAACGCTAAGCGAGAGTAGGTAGTATCAGCAGGATGAACCCGTTGCCAAGTCGTCAGCTGTCTGGGCTGGTGAGCTTAAATATCAGAGCAGGGTTACGTCATCAGGTGTGGACGCCCCTGAGGTTCCCGCCATGATGAGGTTAAAGCTGGTCGGGGAGCACGCGCCTAGGGAACCCCATAGGTAAGATGAAAATCGGCAGCGTCCTTGCTGTGCAGGTGGGCCTGGGAATGAAGGCCGGAGGGCCGGTGGTAGCTGGCGGAGGCTGCAAGTTCGCCCAATGGAGCAAGTCAGCAAAAAAGGAGATGAGCAATAGCAGATGCAGCCATCTGCAGCCGCGGAGCGTAATACTATATGATCACATTGACACATCCCTTTGTTTCCATCAGAAAAGAGAGACTCATCTACAGTCAGTCCGCTATCCTGCAATTTGATTGCCCTGAAAGCAGTTAGTACCCCCACCAAGTATCATACCTTCTAAAAAGATCCAGCCCCATCCCTTTCAAAATGTTGCTGTGCTCATTAAGCCTGAAACCTACCTGCAAAACAACTCTGCTAAGGAACGTTTATGAAATACCTGCTTTGTAGTCTTGTATGCTCCAGCTTTTCCATGATGTATGGCCAATATTATATCCATGCACACTGGGATGCTGGTAATAACATCAGAATCTATTATTTCCCAGAGGAATTTTTCCAACAAGTGAGGTAGAAGGAACAGAGCTGGCCCCCTCCAATTTTTTTACGATGGGCACACATCTTGATGCCCCTTTCATGGATGCACCACTCAATCTACTGACAGTGATGATTAATGTGTTTATTGACATGGGAGTTACTCCAAGGCTTCTGACATTTGAGGGTATTTATTTCCAAATGTGATCACATGCTGGCAGGAAGTTCTTTGTGGAGTATGTCCAAAAGAGTACAGTATAGATCTCCAGGACCAGCTCCAGCATGGGCATGTTTTTCACAAGGGAAATACAACATTGCTTTATGTGATTGTACCCTTGTATCTGTACTGGCTGATCAAGCCTCCATCTCATCCTCTTCTTTATCCCATATGTCCTCCTCCTCCTTGTTCTCCTCCCCAATGTGCTTTACCTCCTGGACAGATGTAGGATGAGGATGCTTTGGGGAGGCCCTGCTCCTTTTACTTTTCTTCCCTTCTTCACTGCCCCTCCTGGGCTGTTTTCCTCTACCCATTGTAAACCATTATGGAGTTCAGAGAAAAGCAATCAATCAAATGAATTCACTAAACTAAACTATGGGTCTAACTGGGCAGTGTGAGAACCCTTCTGTACTTCTGTGGCCTGACTGCTCTGCCTCCACCCCTATGAAGCATAGTCTTTCCCCAAATAACTCAGTACTGACAGGGTTAATGTCCTTGAAGAAATTCAAGGCATCTTGGAAGGACTTCAGTTGTTTGTACAAGGAATGATTTCAGATGATTTTTCAGTTCTGTCCATAAATCCCAGCAGTAGATTCAATGGGGTTAATGATATGGATCATCAGAGCCAAACTGCACTTATTTACCTGTCTTTTGATCAGTCTGAGTGCTATATCAGCTCTACCTACAGGGCAAGAAGCTCTCTGTCAGATTTCACCATGACACCAGACACCAGATTTCACCATGACACCATGATTTCACCATGACACCATGACACCATGGTGTCATGGTGAAATCAATTTTCAAACGATTTTTGCTCAGGTAAGTAGTTACCCAGAAAAAAAATTGTCAGATGGAAATTGCCTTCCCCTCAATGGGTTAAAAGAACCCAAAGTTGTTTCACAGCATGAGTACTTTTATTTGTGTCCTAAATGGATGGGGCAGGACCAGGGCAGGTAAGGGTGGAGCCAGTACACAATTCACAGGGATTTAATTTTGAAATCCCCCCACATACTTTATGATACTAACTTGTCTGCCAGGATTTTTTTTTTTTATCTTTGCTAGCAGATATAGATTTGATTTACAGCAAATTGCTTTTGACCCTACACATGTTTCTTGACACTTGTTAGATTTAGTAATGGCATCAGGACCTCTGAGGCACAAATATGATTTAAAAGTAATGAGTGCTCAGATGATTCCCTGAGGTGATCATTTTGTTATTTCCTTTTCTCTTTTGTTACATCTAGGAGGTTATGCGGGATTCCAAATGGAAGTTTACAAATAAAGGAACTAAAGGAATAATTGATATGATGCAATTTATTGAGACAATGGAAGAACATATGCAAGTAAGTTTGGAAATGTCAGTAACTTCCTTTGTTGATAGCTGGTACGAGGAGGCTACCAATGTGCTGGAGGATATTGCACAAAGGAAACCTTTACCTAAGTGGGTACAGAAGATGGTCCCTTGGTTTACAGAATGGCTGCATTGTTTGAAGAAGGAAGTCTGCCATTTAGAATGCTTGTGGGTTAATCATTTGATCCCAGAAAGTAAATGTAGCTGAAGAAAGATGGTTAATCAGAATTATTTTGCAATTATTAAAGCAAAAAACAATTTTTTCAGAGGCTAATGAAGCTGCCTATTCTAATGAATTACTCTGTATTATAAATAGACAAAAGTATATAAGGGTGGTTAACAACATGTCCAGTGTGACAACATAAAAACATGATGGCCATATGGCCTATCTAATCTGCCCATCCACCCAAATACTTTAACTTTATAATTCCCATCACTCCCTCAGGGATCCCCGGAATATAGAAATATAAAAACATGACAATGCCCAGATAGTGTTTGTTTTCAACTTACTTGTCTGAGAAAATTGTTAAGTTAAAGACAGAATTGCAGATTTAAAAAAAAGTAAAGGTCATTTTGGGTGGGAGGAAAGAAGGGAGAATCCCTTGGTAAGGAAAAGGCTGATGAGAATGACATTCAAGAAGTTTGGTCTACTGGAGCTCAAACAGATTCTAGTTCTGGCAAGGACAACTTTTTGTTTATTGGACCAATGTCCATCTAAGATTAGGGTTTGAATTTTAATATGCAGGTGAACAATGGATGCCAAGGAGGAAGGTCATATGTTCACCAGACTGTGCAGCTCTTTTGTGATGCCAATATTAAAGAAACTATCCCTGGAAGCTTCAGATTGCCTCAATTATCATTCAGTGATTATCATCCCAATTCTGGCAAAAATATTAGAAAAGGTGGTGACACATCAAATGACAGATTATTTGGAAAGATAGGAGAAACTCAACTCTTTCCATGATGATTTTTGGGCAGGCCACAGTACTGAGACTATTCTGTTCTCAGAAAGTGATGATACCCTTTGCACAGCAGATAGAGGGAAAGGGATTGTGCAAGTTCCACTGGATCTTTCTTCAGCATTTTGTCTAGTAGACCTCTCCCTTCTGTTGGACTATTGGAAACCCTAGGTATACAAGGTACAGTTCCACAGTGGACTTCATCTTTCCTGATGACTAAAT
This sequence comes from Rhinatrema bivittatum, assembly GCF_901001135.1. Taxonomy (NCBI): domain Eukaryota; kingdom Metazoa; phylum Chordata; class Amphibia; order Gymnophiona; family Rhinatrematidae; genus Rhinatrema; species Rhinatrema bivittatum. The sequence continues at coordinate 178,172,869 of NC_042615.1, forward strand.
TGGTTCAAGTACTTGTTAGGGAGATTTAGACTCTATTATCTATAAATAGCTGTAGGTATCCTCAGGGACCATCTCTTTCCCTGATACTTTTTGACATCTATATGCAGCCACCAGGTCACTGCTGTATTTACTTGGTTTAAAGAGTTATTTGTATGCTGATAACATTCAGCTTATAGCAACAATGGGGAAGGGTATTGGAACCTACCAAAATAAATGGTAAGTTGTTTGTCATCTCGGACTGGCTCATACAGAATAATTTAATACTAAACTTGTCAAAAACCAAGATCTACTGATATCTACTGTCTTAATAACCCCTCTGACCTAATGGCATAACCCAGTTTTGGTGTAATGTTAGAGAACCCCCAATCTGAAAAAGTGAAATCTGGCTCTTCAGAGTCTGACAAGTGCCTTGCTCACTGGTGTCCAAAAATTCTTTGACAGTGGAGCCCTGATGGGACTTGTTGTTGCTTCTTACAGTTTTCTGAACTTGCTATGGCCTAACAGTGGAGCCTGAAAAAAAGCTTACTAATGCTTCAGGTACTTATGCTTTTCCCATGGTGGGCCCCTACTACCTGTGTTTGCTGACTTTGACACAATTTTTTCTCCATGGGCTCTAACCTGTGTAGCATTATATGCCTGGTAGATGACTTCCTGCTGCTGGTGTCTCTTTCTTACCTGCATTCATACTATGTTGCCACTGATGCATAAAGCCTTCAGTAAATTTCCCATCTGTGTACTGGACTTATTTAGACTTTTCTCAGATTTTCTCCACATCCTCTCCTATAGCACCACCCACAGTTCATTCTCCCTTGCCTTCAAGCGCTCCAAGCCTCTCTGGACCTTTTTGATTACCAAATCCAGTTTGGCCACAAGTGGTTTAACTATTTTGCCTGTTTTGGAGGTGATGGTGTGTTATACTGTCTTTATTAGCTCTTGGTCCCACAAATAATCCAAATCTCAAGCTTGTTCACTTTGAATGCACCATGACAGTGATCCTCCCTGATCTTACCTCTTCGACTTTTCCCCACTGGGAAATTCAGTTTCAACCCTTACTAATATCCTGGGGTTCTTTGGGCCTGGTTGGCATGACATTCCGCTATACCTGCCTTACGGTGTACTGTAAGATGGGTACAGATCATTTGCTTGGTTCTGCATATATACACATTTGAGCACGGGCAGACAATAAAATAAACTACAAATCTGTACAGCAGAAAAGTATTGGCCCGAATCTGGTTTGTACCACTGAGTGCCTATAATGCATGTAGAACAGAATGAACAATTCCCACAGGTACATAAGAACATAAGAACATAAGGAAATGCCATACTGGGTCAGACCAAGGGTCCATCAAGCCCAGCATCCTGTTTCCAACAGTGGCCAATCCAGGCCATAAGAACCTGGCAAGTACCCAAAAACTAAGTCTATTCCATGTAACCATTGCTAATGGCAGTGGCTATTCTCTAAGTGAACTTAATAGCAGGTAATGGACTTCTCCTCCAAGAACTTATCCAATCCTTTTTTAAACACAGCTATACTAACTGCACGAACCACATTCTCTGGCAACAAATTCCAGAGTTTAATTGTGCGTTGAGTAAAAAAGAACTTTCTCCGATTAGTTTTAAATGTGCCCCATGCTAACTTCATGGAGTGTCCCCTAGTCTTTCTACTATCCGAAAGAGTAAATAACCGATTCACATCTACCCGTTCTAGACCTCTCATGATTTTAAACACCTCTATCATGTCCCCCCTCAGTCATCTCTTCTCCAAGCTGAAAAGTCCTAACCTCTTTAGTCTTTCCTCATAGGGGAGTTGTTCCATTCCCCTTATCATTTTGGTAGCCCTTCTCTTGTATACTTTGCATACTTCTCTTGTATACTTTGCATTATCATAGCATGAACTAGATAGTCCCTATCAAGTACATTTTAAAGGCCCTGCACTCGTGAATTATGGGGGGTTATGCATGAGGCCGGACCCCATGCTCACCGCACACATTATCGGAAGGGCCCAGCCACAAGTATATCCCCCATTACGTACCAAAGTGCTGGGCCTTTCAATAGGGGAGGGCCGTGGTGGGGTCTGGGCAGGGAGGGGCGGGGCAGGGGGGATTGCCTGGACAGCATCATTAGACGCTGTCCTGGGTAAGAGAGCGCCAGCAGCCACTGGCGCGTGGGGTTTTCTTCTGCTCTCGAGGAGCAGTAAGTATAAAAATAAAAAAACTGGGCTAGGTAGGGTTAGGTTAGGGGTCAGGGAGGAGAGGGGAAGAGGGAGGAAGGATAGGGTTAGGGAGGTTCCCTCCCAGTCTGCTCCTTAAATGGAGTAGACTGGGAGGGAACTGGGAGAAAGGGCGTAGCTGTATGTAATTTGAAAATCCCCCCTGCACACGTGAGTTGTGGGCCACTCACACATGTGGGCATGGATGTTAAAATCTGGCACGCATGTGCATGCAGCCATCATGTTACGCGTGGCTATGCGCGCATGTTATAAAATTGGCGTATCCATGTGCATGCGCCGGGAACCGCACGCACATGGACACAAGCATCTTAAAAATGACCCCTAAGGTTTTTTCACGTGTATAAGCAAAAAGAGGCAGTGCAAAAATAGTTGAATGTAATTTCAGAATTTCCTAGTGTTTTAAAATGGCATTCTTAAGTTTTGAAGCTACATGGGAAAATCTTAACACACATATAGGTCGCCCTTTATCTGTTTTCATTTGGTCACACAAAAGCCATTGACATTTAGCATTATAAGCTCTTTTGTATGATTTTTTAATTACTGAAAAGGGATAACTTCTAGCTAGGAGGCAAGCATTCAAATCCCATGCCTGACAAATTCATTTTTTTTTATCTGAACAAATATGTTTGATTCTTAAAAATTGTCCCTCTGGAAGGTGGTATTTAAGATGATGAGGATAAAAGCTGGAAAATAATAACAATGAATTCCTTTCCATATGTTATCGATGTAGAGAAGATCCTACATGGTGTCCCATTTTGAAAACTATAATATCCATAAAAGCAATCTTTGAATGATGATAAGAGGCTGTAAATTGTAAATTACTATCAACAGTGTTAAGCCATTTTACAAGCTGTAGGTGATGTTCCAAGGATGATGTCCAAATTAAAAATATGTCGTCATTATATCTTGACAAATTTTTATATGTCTCAAAAACATAGAGGGATATAGAACTGAATTTTCAAATTGTGCTATATACAAATTAGCTACACTGGGGGCCATACTAGATCCCATAACAATGTCGTTGTGTTGTAAATACATACTTGCTTGAAGCAAAAATAATTCCATGGCAAGGCTATACATGAAAGATTATAAATGAAAGCAGAAGGAATGTGTTGTGATATAGGACACCTAGATAGAATTTCTTCAATACTTCTCAATGCTGTGGTATGTTGCTATAAAGAGAGAGCGGATATGTAAAGTAACCAACAGAAAATTGGGTTTTTGAATAGATATTCCCTATAATATTGTGAACATGTGCATAGTATCTTTAACACAAGATGTTATACTTTTTACCACTTTTTGTAAAACGATATCTACAAAGGAGGATAAAGGTTAAAAAATAGATGCGATTGATGATATAATGAGTCACCCTGATGGATTATTATCCAACCATTTATGAATTTTAGGAACAGCATAAAATGCTGGAATTTTTGGAAATTTTGGTGTCAAGAATTCAATCTCTCTTCTAGTCAGAAAACCCGCATCTAAAGGTCATGATATTTCTTTATCAGTCGTTTAATGTGTGTTGTGGGGTCACTGTCAACTTCTGTATAATAGGTAGAATCACCTAGCTGTTCAGATGCTTCTGTCTCATAGAATGGCCTGCCCCCTGCCCCGCCCCTCTCCACCCAGACCCCCCCTCCCGGCCGACCCTATGGAGAGGCCCGGCACTTGTGCACATACCAGGTGGCTGGGCGTGTTTTAAAATGCGCACAGCGTGTGCAAGGCCCGGCCATGCACGAAAACCCCTGTTTTTACGCGCGTGGGCCTTTGAAAATCCAGGCTTTAGAGACTATCTAGTTCATGTGATGATAATGCCATTTAAATGAGGCCCAGCGGTAGAAATGGGCAAAAGAAGGTGCCTCCTTTTTGACAGGAGCGGCGGCTGTCAGCGGGTTTGACAGCCGACGCTCAATTTTGCCGGCATCGGTTCTCGAGCCCGCTGACAGCCACGGGCTCGGAAACCAGACGCCGGCAAAATTGAGCGTCTGGTTTTTGACCCGACAGCCGCCGGCCGACTTCCAAGTTTTTTTTCTTTTTTTTAAACTTTTTTTACTCTTCGGGACCTCCGACTTAATATCGCCATGATATTAAGTCGGAGGGTGCACAGAAAAGCAGTTTTTACAGCTTTTCTGTGCACTGTCCTGGTGCCTGAAGAAATTAGCGCCTACCTTTGGGTAGGTGCTAATTTCTGAAAGTAAAATGTGCGGTTTGGCTGCACATTTTACTTTCTGAATCGCGCACGAATACCTAAAAGGACCATCAACATGCATTTGCATGTTGAGGGCGCTATTAGGTTTGGCGGGTTGGACGCACATTTTCCGCCCCTTACTGAATAAGGGGTAAGGGAAAATGCGCGTCCAATGGCAGGTAAACAGTGTGCTCCGTTGGAGCGCACTGTACTGTATCGGCCTGAAGCTGCAGTTACTGCATGCACAAGAAATTGGTAGTGATAGACTGGCCCTCAGGAGATTCCAGTCATTCCTCAATGGCAGAAATCTGTCCATTTTTTGGGCCAATAAATGCTCCACCCAATAAAACCTTACATGTGGAGCTCCTCAAGGCTCAGTCCTCTCACCAATTCTTTTTAACATTTACACCCAGTCTGCGATATCATTCAATAACAGCAGTCCTATTACACTGAATATCATCTATTTGCTGATGATATCCAGCTGTATTAAAATAAAAGATAACTAACACTCTGCCATTTCTATTCTTAACATCTATCTTTCAGCAGAACTCCAGTGGCTCAGTGATCACAAACTTAACTCAACCTGTCCAAATCTGAGCTTCTTTGAGTAAGCCAGTCTGGACAACCTCTGTTACTCTCACCCTTCATTTCAGAAACTACTCCCTAATCCCCGGACTCTGTATATAGTTAGGGTATCCATCTTGACCACCAACTCTGAATAGAAATTCACATCACAGCTATGGTGAAGTCCATATTCTTCCATTTCTATCAACTTTGACAATTATGTAACTTCTCTTTAAAATAAAACAAAAAAAACCAACAAAAAAACCCTGCAATCTAGCCACCATTATTCATTGTATTCACACCTGATCACCAGTCACATTGACTATTACTATTCCCTATACTATAGTATTCCACAGAACAGTCTCAAGCACTTCCAACTATTGTAAACACACATTTGTGGTCTTTTGGCAGGGACCATGTGATACCTGTACTCCATAAATTCTATTGAGAGAAGGCAGGAAAAAAATGAAAAGTACTTTGTATTCTATTCAAATGCCTGAACCAAACGGTGTCAACATACTTGTCTCATCTACTGCCCACATACACCTAAACAAGGAATCTTCAGTCCTCCCAAAAGGCACTTTTATCTGCCTTTTCATTAGCTGTAGATAGGCTAGACTGCTCAAGACTTTCTGCTTTCAGTTGCTTCACATTCAACTTATGGAACAATATTCCACATGACTTACAAGGGAAATCTGATACCCTTCATGTTGAAAAAGAATCAAAACCCGCTATTCAGCCAAGCCTTCTCTTGCACTTTGCATTTCCACTCATCTCTTTTGCTAGGTAGCTTCCTTAGTCATGAAAACAGTATTCTGTTTTTATTGAGGATGTGCAACATAAAAAATTTCATTTCAAAATTCATTTCATGGGGACTCCAACTTATTTCTTTAGTTTCAAAACAAAATAAAATGCATTTAGTTTCCCTTTAAAATCAATTGAGGAAGCCTTGCAGCTTATAAAAGGTTCCAGAATTGGGTTTTCTAATCAATTGTCTTAGAACTTTTGGAAAAAAAAATCATTATAAGGAGAAAAGAATTCAAAGTTACTTAGACTGGAAAATAGCACCAAAAGTGGCATGAATAGTCTAAGGCTCCTTAAAGAGGTAACAACAATGGCAGATGTTCTCCAACTCACTGTGAGAGGAGCAAAAAAGCAGAAAAAGTGGAAAAACACCCAAAACTTCAAAAGAGTGATGTAAACTCTTGATGGCATCTCAAGTGGCAACCTGTCACCAAAAATGGCATCCATATCCTAAGGCAGCATGAAGGGGGAAAAAATCAGAAAAGGTGGCAGAACAAATCCCAAGACAAGCACTGATATAGGGGCCAAGCAGCACAAAGACACCACAAACATGAGAGGTACAAAGCAGGCCCCCCCAGACTGGCAAGATCGAATCAATGTGTAAGGTCTGGGGTATGACATTAAGTAAGGGATAGAAGATAAATTGTGTCTACTTGCAAATGATTTATTTATTTAATTTATTTAGAAACTTTTATATACCAGTATTAGTGGGGACATCATACCGGTTCACATTCGAACAAAAGGCTTGAAAATACATGTCAACAGGGAAAGAGAACTGGGAGGGGGGTTAACCAAGGGCAGCGTGGAAAAATAGATTAAACAAGAACAAGCATCAGTTAACAATATAATTAGCTCCTTAATATAAGGAATGTGAGGTCACCAAGAGATGGTGTAAGAGATGGTGTGAAGGGGATGATCTATTCTGAATAAGCTTGTTTGAACAGTAGTGTTTTTAGTTTCTTTTTAAATGATACTAGGATCTGCAAAAGAATGGACATACCTGAAGGAGTAGATAGAATGAAAAGTGATTATGAAAGCCTGAAGAGTGGTATAAGATTTGGCAGCTGAGATTCAATGCCAAGAACTGCAGAGTCATTGTTGCAGAAGTGGAACCTTGAGCTGAGGGGGAGTTGGTGCAATCTGCAAGGAGGAGCCCTGCAGGTCCTCACCATCAGCAGGTGGTGCTGGCTGAAGCAGAGGCCCAACAGAAGCTTCACTAATACCAGCCTTCTTTCCCTTTAGGTTGAGCCCTTGGGTGATGGGGCCAGCTGGACCTAGGCATGGGCCTCTGAGGTGAAGATCTGAAGAAGCAAGAATGTGACAGGGCAGCGATGAAGAGCAAGACAGGTCAGACAGGCAGCAAGCAACACATTCATAACCAGGCTAGGGTCAAAGGCAGGCAGAATCTGGTCAGAGTCAAGGTTCCGAAAGAAGGTCAGGGCAGGCAGATTTTAATCGAGTCAGAATCCAAGCAGTAGTCAGTGGCAGTCAGAGTTCAAGAACAGTGTCAGAGTCCAGGCCGAGATCATCACCAGATATCTGTCCACAGGGCAACACAGTGGAGAGAAGGGTGGAGGATGAGGAGCAGCACAAGCAGGGGCGAAGATACTGAAGGCTGAAGACAAGGAGTAAAGACTGACCACATGGAAAACAGGAACTCAAGGAGGTGAACCACAGGAACCAGCACTCTCAGAGGCAAGGCATTACTTCAAAGAAACTGACCTATTGCTGAGGCACTGAAGAAGCGAATACCCCAGCCTTTTATAGGGCAGAGCTGCTGCTGTCATTAGGAGGTGCACCAGAAACTTCCCGCCACTGACTCAATAAGAGCAGAGCCATCTGCACATGTGCTCTAAGGGGCTGGGCCTCATGATTTCAGCGGCCTTCTGCCACATGGGAAGATGGTGACCTGCAGGAGTGGCACAGCCCAGCCTCCTGCCATGTGCCAGAGAGACAGCCTGATCTGGAGACACACAATGAATATCCTGGGATAGATGCATCAAATCATGCCCCCATGGGGAGGCCGGCCATGATGCCAAGAGAGCATTTTGTTGGGCCCGCTGATCGCTTCAGTCATGCAACTGTGAAGCAGTAATCCAAAAGAGTTGTATTTGATGGGAGGTGAAATATTGTTGTACATGGACCAAGAGAGGGATCTGGGGATGATAGTATCTGGAGATATGAATATGGTGAAGCAATGTGAGAAGGCAAGAACTAAAGTCAGAAGAATGCTGGGCTGCATAGAAAGAGGAATAACCAGTAAGACAAAGGAGGTATTGCTGCAGGTCCTTGGTGAGGCCTCATTTCAAGTACTGTGTTCAGTTATGGAGTCCTTATCTCAAAAGAGAGAGACAGGATGGAGGCATCCAGAGAAGGGTGACTAAAATGGTGTGGGTTCAGTATCGGAAGACCTATGAGGAGAGGCTGAAGGATCTGAATATGTACACCCTGGAAGAGAGGAGGTGCAGGGTAGATATGATACAGACCTTCAGATACCTGAAAGGTTTTAATGATGTACAAATGTCAAACCTTTTCATTGGAAAGAAATCAGTAGAACTAGGGGTCATGAAATGAAACTCCAGTGAGGATATCTCAGAACCAACATCAGAAAATATTTCTTCATAGAGAGGGTGCTGGATACCTGGAATGCCCTTCCAGAGGAGGTGTGAAGATGAAAGAACTGAAAGGATTCAAAGGGTATGGGATAAACATTGTGGATCTCTAAAGGCTAGAGGATGGAAATGAAGGAAAAAGTGCATGGGGGTAACTTGCTGGTGTGGTGGTTAGTACCCTTAACCAATAAGCCTTGATACCAGCATTGCTCTCTTTTACTACCCTTAAAGCCCTGATACGTTTGATGCAACTCTAACATCACTCTCTGCTTCAATGGCAAGGGGGCTTATCAAGATAAGTGGACTTTTTGCAATATTATTGCACTGCATTAAGATTTGCTTCACATAGACATATTTTTAGAGGTATTAAGAAAATAGCAAAATTTAAAAAAGAAAAAAAAATTAGGCACCAGAGACCTAAAGTGTTCCTGTTACCATATACGAAACAGCTGTGTAGCAAATGTTTTGTTGCTCTTTTAATATGAAGGTCTCCCAGGAGTGATACACAATATATTCTTATTTCACCTTGGTTTTCTTTTTCTTAAGGGTACTAGGAACATTGCAGATAGGCATTAGGCAGCAAGTCCCCTATGGTGGTACGAAATGTATTCAGCTGGACATCAGGCATATCCTACCGAGCAGCCCCCAGGAGAGGACTCCAGAAGTCATAGCAAGAGATCCAGGCTTCGAACTCCACAGTCCCAGCTTCTAAAGGCCTCTGCACCCCTTGCAGCAGAAGAGGACCAAAAGGCTCATTCGAATATCCTACCCAGCAACCCCCAGGAGAGGACTCCTGAGGTCACAGTAAGCGATCCAGGCTTCAAACTCCACAGCCTCAACTTCCAGAGACCCCTTGCAGCAGAAGAGAACTGGAAATACACACCTAACTGCATGAGAAAGTTCTTAATGCAGTGGGAGCATAGAGAGGAGAAGATCATCTTGACGGTGACTGAAGAGGATTAGTAAGTATTGCTTTGGGAAATCTTAGGATGTAGAGGTAAAATAGTGGGGTATATTCTTTAGAGTTTATGTGTGTCTGAGATAATAATCAAGATAATAAGCAACCCAGAGGGAGTTAATTCTAGAGTCTGTCTTTCCCTCCCTCCCACCCTAGCTTATCTTTTGATTAAAGTGCCAGCACTCTAAAGATGTCACAGGAAGGGCAGAACTATCAGCAGCAGGGCAGGAAGCACTGGCTGGAACCAGAGAGCTGGTAATTCAGTTCCAGAGAGGGACCCAGGTGTTCAGAGGGTCAGTACAGTGTTCAGATTATAGAAGGGATACACACTTTGCACAGACAAATTCAGTCTTCAAGATCAGTGTCCCTGGATCTGCAGAGCAGCAAAATGTTGGCTTAGAAAAATGGTTCACTGTGTTATGTTGTCTCCTTGATAACATGGCCTGCCAAGGTCTGACAAAGCACACATGTCTCACTGGGCTGGCTGCTAATAGTTATACAGTAACAATTCCTAACTGATTGTATTGCACCTGTTTTCTCCAAAGGCTTTAATATCCACAGATATGAATGGGGCAGGGGAATGAATGAAACAAGTAGGTTTTGTTTAATTAGGGGGTCTTTCTCAATTTGTTTTGGGGAACCCAGAAAGAAACAAATTAGACAATTCATTTTGGGATGCTCATTCTTTTGAAACTAATGCATATCTCTAATTTTTATGTGCCATATTTATCCCATCACTGGGTACCTTCCCTGTGCTATGAAATACAGCATATTTTGCTAACTATATAGTTTTGAATTGTTCAGTTCCCAGTTTTATGTTCTTATGTTCCCACCCCCATCCCCAAACATATGTACTGCAATTCACATCTTTCTTTGTAATCTGCCTTGTGCCTTTTCTCGGAAAAGGCAGAATATCATTTGGAAATAAACAAAGAAGATAGGAAAAAGCTCCAAGGAAAACAGTAGGTGGTCCATCTTCATGTGAACTGTTAGCTGCTATTGAACAGCAGGTAGGAACAATACTATATCCAGAAATAGTCAAATAAATTTTTGGCATCGGCTTTGTTCTGCTTCAGACTCCTTAAAAGAGTAGAAAGAAGGAAATAAATATTTTAATGAACCTTTAGATAGTTATCAATCTCTTAAATATACAAAGTGAGTACTTCCTATTGATAATATAATTGTAGTGAGAAGATTACCATATTTACCTATTTTGAAGATCCTAGTTTACCTGCTTTTCAAATTTGGCAGGTAGTTCAAACTACTAATCGAGCAGACTACATTGGAGGAAATTATCATTCTGAATTTGGGAACAATCCCAATAGAACAAGGTCATCAGAAAACCAGAATGAGATTGATGGAGCTGATAATTACAAGGGGCATAGCCAAATACCTGGGGAAGTTTCTGCATAGAGAAAAAATGTAAACTTTATGGAACCCACTGCACATTACAAACACTGGCTGTCAGGAGAACAGAAACAAAATGAAAATCTAGAGGGCATCAATAAGGGTAAGTATGGTCTGTTGAAACAGCAAATATTAATACCTAACAAGTTAATGATTTTGAATATGATGATTTTTGTGGGGCATTGGAAATAATATGCTTTATGATGGTTTATTTCATTTGAACAATATTATTGATAGTTCCTTGGAAAAATCTTATTAATTAACAGATGGGGAAGGAAATATTTAGTCATTTCCATAGTAATGCATCATTTTGCCACAGAAATGTGCTTTTGAAAATTGCCCACCTACTATGCATATTGCTGAACAATTTTTCCCTGATTGTTTGAAGGTATTTGTGAGGGCAGGGTTAGACTGGGGAAGTAAAAAACACATGTAGTTTAGCATTGTCAAAACTAAGTGCCTTATTTTGGACAGACAAAGTACATACATGAAAAGAAGATGCAAATCTCTGTGGGTACAGTTTCCTGGTGCAATAATCAAAGCAAAAATACCTGTTAGGGATGTGCAGAGGAAAATTTTCATTTTGAGTTTTTCATTCATTTTATAGGGTGCCTCCATTCATTTCATTAGTTACAAACAAAAAGAAAATTGTTTGCTTATTTTATTTGTTCATGTGTTTGCCATTATAGTTAACAGAGCAAGCAATTCATCCGATTTGGGTGACCAAACTGGAATTTAATATCAAAAGGGTGAAGATGCCAAAGCATCAACACTATGTCAATGTGGCATCAAACATTACCTGAAGAGCTCAAGGACACGCAATGGGGCAAAATGGTACCAGCAGTGGCAGAGGTTCTCCCTAGCACCAACAGAGGAACAAAACAATAGTAAGACTGGACAGATCACCCCCAAGGCTTACAAAATGGGACAAAGTACATCAACAACAGTGGAATGAACCCCCCCTCCCCCCCCAAGGCTGAATGAGAGGGAAAAAGAAGACCAAGAATGGCATGAAGTATTCAAGGCACCATGAAGGGGGTAAAAAAAGCACCAAAAGAAACAGACCCCCCCCCCCCACACACACACACACACACAAGGCAGTGATAAAGTAAGAAAGTGAAAAAGCAAGTGAAGAGTGATGAAGACGCCAAAGCATTATATGAGGCACAAAGCAGCCACCTAGAGTGGCAAGAATACCACAGGGATCCACCTAGGGCTTTCTACCAAATTGGTAGAAAGCCCTAGGTAGAGAGAAGCTAGAAGAAATCCATGGAAGAGGCCTGATGTTAATACCATATGGCATCATTATGTGGTGCAGTCAATTGCAAAGAGCACAAAGGTATATAAACCACCAAAGCATACAGTGTGGGGAATCATAAGCAGTAGAAAGGTCTAGATAGTCCTTGACAGCAAATCAGAAAACCATAAAAGTGTTGGGGTGAGAGGGTAAACTTATTTTTTTTTCCTTTTTTCATATTTATTTTTCTGAGGACAAAGTACCCCATTATAACCAACAAACAAACAGGGTAAGAGAAAAAGGCTGGGATTGCAGAGGGATAGAAAAAATTAAGAACCATAAAAAGGTGGGGTGGAGGAAAAGCTTGTATTTTTTGTTCTTTTTTTCACATTTATTTTCATGGGACAAATCACCCTTGTATAGCCAACAACCAAACAAACAGGATGGCAGAACTAGGTTGACATTCAAACAACATGGAGGTACCAAAATTCTCATGCTGCTTACAGAGCAGGCATGGCAGATAGGCATTGCATCAGCAAGATCCATAAGGTGGTATATCAGCGGCATGCCGGATAAGCAGAGTAGTAGCAGCAGCAAGACCCCAAATCTGGTACACCTGGGGCCTGGCAGGTAATAGTAAGATTCCTAAGGTGGAATATTTGGGCATGGCAGGTAGGCAGAAGGGTAGGGGTAAGGACCCTAAGGTGGGATATCAGGAGCATAGCTGGTAGGAAAAATGGTTCCTGAAAGACCACTAAGATGGTTCATCTGGGGCATGGCAGGTAGGCAGAGCAATAGCAGGAACACCACTAAGATGGTTCATCTGGGGCATGTATGTAGGCAAACTGTAATATGGTATATCTGGGGCATGGCCGATAGGAAGAACAGTAGCAGTAAGACTCCCCATCCTCCTTCATGGCTGTTCATCAGTGGTTTAACAAGAAAAACAATCATAATTACCTGATCTATAAACTGCAGCAGATTCTATTAGGGCCTGAGGCAGTGGCAGCATCATGTTGATGTGACAGCCATGGAGTTTTGTTGTTTTGTTTTTTTAATAGAAAAAGTGCCCCCCCAACCCATAGGCAGCTTTAAAGAGCAGGGAGGAGCAGTGTTAAGCAGCAGCCAAGCTGCTGGAGTGCTGTCACTGCTTCCTGCGGCTCCAGCAAGACTCCTGATGATATACTAACTACATCCTCTTCTGTTTCAGAAAGGGACAGGACAAGGAGCCATCACTGCAGCCACTTTGCTGCTCTGCAAACCACAGCAGTAGCAATGGGATGACCATGCTGTTGTAATTTAAAAAATAAAAGCTGGCCAAATGCTCCAGGACCCTTGAGGAAATCCCTGGTGCCAAAACAAAAGGCAGGCCCAAACCAGAAGTGACATCACTTCTGGGACTGCAGCCTGATTAAGCATAAATAAGAAGTTAAAAAATAAGAAAAATAAAGGTGAAAAAATAAAATGTATCCCTGATTCCAGGTTGGTGGTATATAATAAAAAGCCATATAGGTTTTTAAAATCTTGTAGAAACCTTATTATCCTATTGTTAATTTGCAGAAAAAAATAAAATGCATTTAAAATAAAATAAAATAAGCATAGAGTTCCCCAGAGGGGTACTAAAGAGATAAACTCTAGTCCCGAAATGTGGTTTTAGAAAGCAAAAATGACTAAACATTAGGAATACTGTATCAATAGTGCAGACTCTTTTACTATTATTATTACAGTGGCTACCAATTGATAAACGCACTGGGGCAGATTTTAAAAGCCCTTCGCGTGTAAATCCAGCTGGATTTACGCACGTAAGGGGGTTATGCACGCCGAGCCTGGTTTGCATAGGCCCGGCGACGTGCACAAGCCCAGGGACACGCATATGTCACAGGACTTGAAAAAAGGGGCGGGGCGTGGGTGGTCCGTGGGCATGGCCAGAGGCCGGCGCGCGCAACTACACCTGCCCGGAGGCAGGCGCAACTTGCAAAACAAAGGTATGGGGGGGTTTAGGTAGGGGAAGGGAGGGGAAGGGAGGGGCAGGTTAGGTAGGGGAAGGGAGGGGAAGGTGGGGAGATTGAGGGAACAGGGGAAAGCCATCGGGGCTCCCCTAGGGCTCGGCACGTGTAAGGTGCACAAGTATGCACCCCCTTGTGCGCGCCGACCCCGGATTTTATAACATGCATTGGCTGCGCGCGCATGTTATAAAATCGGGCGTAGATTTTTGCGCACCGGGTTGCACGCACAACTCTATGCCAGCGCATAGGTATTAAAATCTGCCCCATTGAGTACAAGGTACTCTGCATTCTACATAAGGCAATTCATGGTAACCAGGTGGAATGGCTGAACGCTATGTTAAGAATACACACCCCGCAAAGCAACCTTACATCGGCGAACAAAGGCAATTTATCAATACCATCTATAGCTACTGCAAAACTCACTACTTTCAGAGAAAGGGCAATCTCACTAGCATTGGAAAATCAGTTAAGGGTATAGTAGACTAGCAAATGATTGACTAGATTGGTGCTATTTCTGACACCGTCTGTAGCCCATTGCATGGCAAGAGACAGGTTATTGAACTTTTAGCACTATTTGTCTGGGAACATTTGTAAATTATATCATGAATGGAGACTATCTGAAATGTGATAATTTTAGCACTGGCCAGGTAAGAGCAGCTTCATGTTAAAGCTGTGCCGTGGAAATTATTTTTGCTCAGCATAGCAAAGGTGTATATGAGTAGAAAGTAAGAGATAAAGGGCCTCATTTTCTAATCAGGCCTGTTTCAGGAGGGAGAGAGAGTTGCTAGAATGTTGCCTCCCTAGACAGGTATTTGTATCCCTATGGGAGGCCCACCTAGTAACTCGAGGTGAGGGTTAAGTATTAGTGTAGGGGGTTAGGGGCCACTTTCACATTCAACGTGAGACGTACAAACAGAACAGTGGTCTCTTGTGAACATTTGATGACCTACGGAGTGAGGAAACTCACTCCAAGATGAGATTAGTGCAATGTTCTCTCCACCTAGCTTGATGGACTCTAGGTGGAGAGAACATTGCACTAATCTCATCTTGGAGTGAGTTTCCTCACTCCGTAGGTCATCAAATGTTCACAAGAGACGATTGTTCTGTTCGTACGTCTCACGTTGAATGTGAAAGTGGCCCCTAACCCCCTACACTAATACTTAACCCTCACCTCGAGCTACTAGGTGGGCCTCCCATAGGGATACAAATACCTGTCTAGGGAAGAGAAATTACAGCAAGTCTTCTCTCTCTCTCTCTCTCTCTCTCTCTCTCTCACAGCTGTTAGCACAATTTGCAGCATTATCACCCACAGTAACTCCTTGGAAAATGACCCCCAAAGTGTTGTGAATGGATATAGTCAGCCTTGCAAATAATGAGAAGGGCCTGATATTATTCCCTACTCTTTTCATTTCAGCCATTTTTGTTAGTTTATTAGTTTTCCCAAAAAAAAAAATAAACAAGGTAAAGAATATTAACAGAGAACATTAAAGATCACATAAGAAAGGCAAAACTAATCATAGTTCAAAATAAGTCTACAGGTTTCCACACTCGTATCCAGTTGGCAATTTTATGATTACAAACCACAGCAAGATTTTCATATTTATAGTACAGACATACAGTATTACACCAGAAGTGGGCATTGAGAGCAGTCACAGATTTCCAATTATAAAGTACTAATTTAAGAGCAATAGTTATTAGGAAATCGAAAACCTGACAGGAAGAGTGGGGTAGGGTCATTTGAATTGCAATATACCATAAGATAATAATCTGATAAGTAAGGGGTGTCTGAATAGCCAACATAGCTTGTATTTTAGCACAAACTTCATCCCATTAAGTATTTGTCAGAGGATAGTAAAACAACATATGAGATAATGTAGCATTAGAGGAAGAGCATGACCAGCAAGAATGAGAATACTGTATAACAATACAGCTTTATGTAACTGCCATGGCATCTAGAAAGTGTGATGTGCTAAGAAATAAAGTGATTGAGTTTTGTGGGAAGATAGGAAAATTTGAATCGACGTTTGCCAATATTGGTCCCAGTGGAATGAGAAGTCAATTTTCAGTAGGGATGTGCAGCCAGAAAGTATTTGTTGCATTCGGGATACATATTCATCGGGGCCCAGATACATTGCATTCATTTTCCGGTTCCCATTAAAGTCAATGGGGGAAGTATTTGCAGGCTATTTTTGGCTGCAGAATTGGGGTTTTATTATCAATTTTGATGAAACTTCTGGGGAGCAATCATCAGAACAACAAAACAGCTCCAAGGTACTTAGACTGTGGCAAACTGGCACCAAAGTGGCATGAATAGCCTAAGGTACTTTAAAGGGGTAAAGGGGTACCAGGAGTGGCAAGAAGAGTGCTTTAAAAGAGGTGCAAAGCAGCAGCGAGAGTGTCAAAAACACAGCACAACTTCAAAAGAGAGCACTGATAACAGATGCATGAACCCTCGAAGGCAGCACGACAGGCAAAGCGGCAAGACAAGTGGCATCGACATCCTACAGCACAATGAAGGAGGAACATAGCAAGCAGAAAGACTAGCACCAACACACTGAGCAACCATGATAGTGGCCAGAACACCACAAGGAGTTGAGTAAGTCATTAGGGATGTGAATCGTTTTCCATATCGTCTTAACGATAGAAATCGTGTGGCAGGGCAAGAAAATCGTCTTAGGCACGATTTTTTAGTTAAAAAATCGGTAAAAATTGTTTTTTCCGATTAGTGCGCACTAACTCGAGTTAGTGCGCACTAACGGGAGTTAGTGCGCACTAACTGGGAGTTAGTGCGCACTAACTGAAAATGATACAATTTGACACTTTTCAGGTCAGTTAAGGTCAGTTTAGGAATGAATATGTATTCCTATTGGCTGCCCTCTTATTTATTCATGTTACCAAGTTTCCTACTGACAGTATATGGGGGATGGGAAATGGAAACAGTTGGTAGCTTGACAAAACAAGTAATGTGATCAGTCAATGTGACTAGAACTTGTGCCCTAACCCTGATACCAGGGGTATTGTGATCTTCCTGCACACAGTGCCCTATCCCTATTAATACCAGGAGTGTTGTGATCTTCCTGCACACAGTGCCCTATCCCTAATACCAGGGGTGTTGTGATCTTCCTGCACACAGTGCCCTATTCCTGATACTGGGGGTGTTGTGATCTTCCTGCACACAGTGCCCTATTCCTGATACCGGGGGTGTTGTGATCTTCTTGCACACATCCCGATATCAGGGATAGGGCACTGCATGCAGGAAGATCACAACACTCCTGGTATTAATAGGGATAGGGCACTGCATGCAGGAAGATCACAACACTCCTGGTATTAATAGGGATAGGGCACTGCATGCAGGAAGATCACAACACCCCTGGTATCAGGGATAGGGCACTGTGTGCAGGAAGATCACAATACCCCGGAGGAGTGAGGGTCAGGCAGCTCCCCCCTGTCTGTGAAGCCAGCCTCTCACTAGTAATGCAGGGAGGGAGCTGTCTCAGACTTCACCATCCTCCCCCCCCCCCCCTTACCCACACACCATTCACTAGCTGGGACATGGGGGAAGTCAGGAGTGAGGGTCAGGCAGCTCCCCCCTGTCTGTGAAGCCAGCCTCTCACTAGTAATGCAGGGAGGGAGCTGTCTCAGACTTCACCATCCACCCCCCCCCCCCTCACCCACACACCATTCACTAGCTGGGACATGGGGGAAGTCAGGAGTGAGGGACAGGCAGCTCCCCCCTGTCTGTGAAGCCAGCCTCTCACTAGTAATGCAGGGAGGGAGCTGTCTCAGACTTCACCATCCTCCCCCCCCCCTCACCCACACACCATTCACTAGCTGGGACATGGGGGAAGTCAGGAGTGAGGGTCAGGCAGCTCCCCCCTGTCTGTGAAGCCAGCCTCTCACTAGTAATGCAGGGAGGGAGCTGTCTCAGACTTCACCATCCTCCCCCCCCCCCTCACCCACACACCATTCACTAGCTGGGACATGGGGGGAAGTCAGGAGTGAGGGTCAGGCAACTCCCCCCTGTCTGCGAAGCCAGCCTCTCACTAGTAATGCAGGGAGGGAGCTGTCTCAGACTTCACCATCTTCCCCCCCCCCCCCCTCACCCACACACCATTCACTAGCTGGGACATGGGGGAAGTCAGGAGTGAGGGTCAGGCAGCTCCCCCCTGTCTGTGAAGCCAGCCTCTCACTAGTAATGCAGGGAGGGAGCTGTCTCAGACTTCACCATCCACCCCCCCCCCCTCACCCACACACCATTCACTAGCTGGGACATGGGGGAAGTCAGGAGTGAGGGACAGGCAGCTCCCCCCTGTCTGTGAAGCCAGCCTCTCACTAGTAATGCAGGGAGGGAGCTGTCTCAGACTTCACCATCCTCCCCCCCCCCCTCACCCACACACCATTCACTAGCTGGGACATGGGGGAAGTCAGGAGTGAGGGTCAGGCAGCTCCCCCCTGTCTGTGAAGCCAGCCTCTCACTAGTAATGCAGGGAGGGAGCTGTCTCAGACTTCACCATCCTCCCCCCCCCCCCCCCCCTCACCCACACACCATTCACTAGCTGGGACATGGGGGAAGTCAGGAGTGAGGGTCAGGCAGCTCCCCCCTGTCTGTGAAGCCAGCCTCTCACTAGTAATGCAGGGAGGGAGCTGTCTCAGACTTCACCATCCTCCCCCCCCCCCCCTCACCCACACACCATTCACTAGCTGGGACATGGGGGAAGTCAGGAGTGAGGGTCAGGCAGCTCCCCCCTGTCTGTGAAGCCAGCCTCTCACTAGTAATGCAGGGAGGGAGCTGTCTCAGACTTCACCATCCTCCCCCCCCCCCCCCTCACCCACACACCATTCACTAGCTGGGACATGGGGGAAGTCAGGAGTGAGGGTCAGGCAGCTCCCCCCTGTCTGTGAAGCCAGCCTCTCACTAGTAATGCAGGGAGGGAGCTGTCTCAGACTGGTATCAGGGTTAGGGCACTGTGTGCAGGAAGATCACAACACTCCTGGTATTAATAGGGATAGGGCACTGTAAGAGATGACTGTAGTAGATTGAATAAAGATCTGATGTTTCTGCTCTCCTCACACCAAACAAAAACAACACACAAGCAGAGAAGCCCTTCTTACAAAGCTGAGCTAGTGAGTTAAGTAGGAGGAAAAGTAAACATACTGGTGCCAGTGTGGCTACTTAAAAAATACACTTACCAACAATCAATTACATATATTTGAACTGTGTACAGTTCCAGCCAGGACCACCTTTCTAAAATGCACAGTGATTGGCAAATTCAACATGCACTAGCATTTCAGGTGCCTGCTAACAAAAATAATAAACAAACAAGTTCTAGTCACGTGAGTGCTGATCATTACATTACTTTTTTTGTCAAGCTTCCAACTGTTTCCATTTCACATCCCCCCAACCATATTGGTAACATCAATAGATAAGAGCACAGCCAGCCAATAGGAATACATACATACATATTCATTCCTAAGTGACCTTTACTGACCTGGGAAGTGTGAACACTTTGTTTCATTTTCTGTTGGTGTTCGTTAGTTTCCAGTTCCATTTCCCATCCCCCCAACCATCACCTCAGTGGTAACCTTGGTAATATCAATAGATAAGAGGGCAGCCAGCCAATAGGAACACATATTCATTCCTAACTGACCTTCAGTGACCTGGAAAGTGTTTATTTGTATCATTTTCAGTTAGTGCGCACTAAATCGAGTTAGTGCGCACTAACGGGGAGTTAGTGCGCACTAACTCGAGTTAGTGCGCACTAACACGATTTAACGATTTTTAACGATAAATCGTTAGAATTTGTATTGTATCGTGTTCTATAACGATTTAAGACGATATAAACATTATCGGACGATAATTTTAATCGTTGAAAAACGATTCACATCCCTATAAGTCATCTGGTGCATGGCAGCAAGGCACAGAGGCAGAGGGTAGATACAGGCTGGCTACACCCGGGGAGAGTTCCCTTTCCTTTGTGCAGGAAAGGGCTCCCTAGAATGGGTTCGCCCCTAGAGTGGGGTGTTTCCTTTGGCGTCTAGTGAGCTCTCACTGGTCTTTAAAAATCTGGTAGAGTTAGCAGATATACAAAAGAGAATTTTCAAGGCAGAGACAGAGAAGGTTGCCATGTAAACAGTGGTTCAACATGGGTCAGAGGGTAGATACAGGCTGGCTACACCCGGGGAGAGTTCCTTTTCCTTTGAGATGGGAAGGGCTCCCTGGAATGGGTTGGCACCTAGAGTGGAGCACGAGCATTCAAAGCATGGAGACCTGGAGCAGGGTCTCACTGTGAGAATGGTCTCAATGTGTTGTGTTTGCCACAGTCTAAGTACCTTGGAGATCTTTTCTTGTTCTGAACATGGGTCAACAGGTGGTAAGAGACAGGCTGCACCAACGGGGAGAGTTCCAGTTCCTTTGAGCAGGAAAGGGCTCCCTGGAATGGGTTGGCCCATAGAGTGTAATGCTACAAAGTGTTAGGATTTAAGCATTTGCAAACAGATAATGACTTCAAAAGCAAGATGGAGGAAGTTCTCTTCTCTGCACTGAAACTAAAGAAAACTGTTTTTTTTTTTTATTAAAGGATCCATGCTATGAAGGATTACTAGTTTGAATGCCAGAGACTGAGGTTTCCCTTTGCAATGAGAGTTCAACCGTTAGGACTGGACATAAGGCCTGGACAAACAGGCACAGCAGTCGAGGACAGAGGTCAAGCTCACGTATGGACATAAGGCCTGGACGAACAGGAATTGAGGTCAAACACTTGTAGGGACATAAGGCCTGGACGGACAGGCACAGCAATCGAGGTCAAACCCTTGCAGGGACATAAGGCCTGGATGGACAGGCAAAGCAATCGAGGTCAATCCCACGTAGGGACATAAGGCCTAGATGGACAGGCAAAGCAATCGAGGTCAATCCCACGTAGGGACATAAGGCCTGGATAGACAGGCACAGCAGTCAAGGACAGAGGTGAATCCCACATAGGGACATAAGGCCTGGACGAACAGGCAAAGCAATCAAGGTCAAAAACTTGTAGGGACATAAGGCCTGGGTGAACAGGCACAGCAATCGAGGACAGCATCAATCCCACCTACGGACATAAGGCCTGGATGGACAGGCACAGCAGTCAAGGACAGAGGCCAAGCCCACGTAGGGACATAAGGCCTGGACAGACAGGCACAGCAATACAGGACAGAGTCAATCCCACCTGGGACATAAGTCCTGGATGGACAGGCACAGCAATTTTTTTTAAATTTATTTATATTCTTCTTTTCACTCTTTTCTAGCACTTCATAGTGGATTACGCTCAGGTACTGTAGGTATTTCCCTATCCCCAGAGGGCTTACAGTCTAAGTCAAACCCTTCTAGAGACATAAGGCCTGGATGAACAGGCACAGCAATCGAGGTCAAACACTTGTAGGGACATAAGGCCTGGACAGACAGGCAAAGCAATCGAGGTCAAACCCTTGCAGGGATATAAGGCCTGGATAAACAGGCACAGCAATCGAGGTCAAACCCTTGCAGGGACATAAGGCCTGTGCAGTGGACGGACGGGAATAGCATTTGAGGTCATGCCCTTGTAGGGATGTACGGCCTGAACGGTCAGGTACAGCGTTTGAGGTCAGGCCCTTCTAGGGACGTACGGCCTGGATAGTGGATGGTCAGGCACAGCGTTTGAGGTCAGGCCCTTGTAGGGATGTACGGCCTGGACAGTGGATGGTCAGGCACAGCATTTGAGGTCAGGCCCATGTAGGGATGTACCGCCTGGACGGTCAGGCATAGCGTTTCAGGTCAGGCCCTTGTAGGGACATACGGCCTGGACAATGGACGGTCAGGCACAGTGTTTCAGGTCTGGTACATGTGCTGCAGTGCTTATATTATCTGGAGCATAGGAGGCAGTTGGAGCTGCTGCAAGGCTTTCAATTGCTTTTATTCATCTTGCCATTCACAGGGAAAATTTGGAAACCCAAGGAAAGGCAGGTTTACTTTCAAAAACACTAGCATTTCCTTCAACTCTGGTGCCAACCTTGAGCGGTGAGGGCTCATGATATCCCCTGTCATTGAGAAGACACATTCACTGGGCACACTGGCCACACCTAGCCACTTTGGCTAGGTGTGGCCAGACAGTGGACTTGTATGCCCAATATGCCAGCGAATCAGTCTGCATGTTCTCTGTCAGCTCTGAGAGATACCGTGTCACTGACAGCTGTGCTGGTGTCTCCTTTCCTTGGGTGGGCAGAGTCACTCATGCCAGCTGCTTTCTCTCTTGCCCATCGCACAACAGATACATTTTTATGGACAACATACCTTGGGCGTTCTGAAGTGGAAGAGGAGGTATTATCTGTCGCTGACAGAGTGCTGCTCCTGCTTGGGCTAGCAGCACAAATCTCTGAAGTGCCCGCTGTTTCCACCTCTGCTTCACGCCTAATCTGTCTCTTCCTATGGTGCTCCTGTTCACTGACTTTTGCTAACAGCAGGTCCTTCACCAAAAAGAGACAATCATATTGTAGGGTGAGTTTCCCTTTCACACGGGGATCACAGACTGTGGCGAGCATGTATATGTTCTGTTCTGTTAAAGGTCTTAATCTCTCTTCCACCTGCTGCTGCAAAACATCCAGACAATGCAGCACCTCAACTGTCATTCTCTCTTCCTGTTTAAAGGCCTCCAAATGTTCATCCAGGAGATTAACTATAGGGATGATGTCAGCCAAGGTGGCACTTCTGGAACTCAGCTCCTCCGTGACATCCTTGAAGGGCTGCAGGATTTTTACCAGGTGACTCATGACTAACCAATCATGATGCCCTAGGGGATTCTGCACACCTATGTCCATTGTACCAGAAAGTTCATGAAGGGGTGTCTGCAGCTCCACTAATCTCTCGAGCATCATAAAGGTGGAATTCCACCGGGTGGCAATGTCTTGAATGAGATGCTTGTGAGGCATCTCCAAATCACTGCTTTTGTCGGAGAACCTGCCCTGCCTTCACACTTCTGTGGAAGTGCGCTGCTATGTTCCTGCACTTCTGTATTAACCTATGCAGGTATTCATTCTCTTTGTCATTGGAATCAAACCCCAGAGCTGACTTCACTACCGGGTGCAGAGCGTGCGCAAAACATCGGATGTTCTTAAAGCGCCCGTCGTTTATTGCCTTAACCATGTTTGCACCATTGTCTGTGACAAAGAACCCTGACTGAGTATTCCTGTCTCTCTGGTGTAGTTGCCAGCCCTCCAGCATCTGTCTGATGCATGCTAGAATATTGGCTTTGGTATGGGCCTGGTCCGTCAGGTGGGTGTACAGTAAAGCCCACCTCCACCCTGATACTTATTCAGTAATAGAACTGCTGGTTGCCCCTGCCTCAGCTAGGTCCCACCAGTGGAGAGGTAAGGGTGTGCAGCATTCATGGTGGTCCAGATATCACAGGTGAAATGCAGTCTCCCCTCTGCCTTAACTAGCAGCACTTGCATGCGACTGTGACACTGCTTGTACAGGCTGGGGATGACCTTTCTGCTAAATGTGGTTCTGGAGGGGACTTTGTAATTTGGAACTACGACCTTCAGAAAACACTTCAAACCCACATTCTCCACTAACTGCAAGGGCTGGTCATCAAGGGCAATCATTTCTCCAAAGCTCCTGGTTACGACTTTTGAGTCTGCCTGCCTTCTACCCCAGGATAGCATTACCGCACTCCACCCCATTTCCTCCATGATGGGTTGTCGCTTCTGCCACATGTCAGGGGGTTGCTGGCCTGCCACCGGACTGCTAGAAGGGGATGAGGGCGTGGGGTGACTCTGCTGCTTTTGAACCACTTTACACTGCTTGAAGAGGTCCCCTGACTGGTACTGCCACCATCCCCAGATGGCAGTACACTTGTTGGGTATTGCCTCTTCATATGATGTGTCATGCCAAAATTAGATAGATGTCCCATTTGTTTGCCTCTGCTAATATCCCTGGCATAGTAATTACACTGAGCAAAACCCAGGTCATCCGTCAGTTTAAAGTGGCTCCAGATCGCAGATGTCTTTCATGGTCCTCCCTTCTCTAAGGTCTTGGGGGTGGATGCTGGTACTAGAGCTGAGGTAGTGGGTGCACCCTGAGAA
Organism: Rhinatrema bivittatum; assembly: GCF_901001135.1. Lineage (NCBI taxonomy): Eukaryota > Metazoa > Chordata > Amphibia > Gymnophiona > Rhinatrematidae > Rhinatrema > Rhinatrema bivittatum. Next base: position 178,196,970 of record NC_042615.1, read on the forward strand.
GCAATGCTGGGGGCCTCAGTTACCCTCTGTGCCTGCGCTGACTGCTCTTCCTCCTCATCATCATCAGTTTCATCTCTCCCCTGCTGCACTGAATTGGAGGCTAAGACAAGACTAACTGATCCTCCCTATAGCTTCGTCAGCTATTACTTCTTCCATTTCTGATGAGATTCCAACACAAGATGATTCTTCATCTGAATCAGAAGCAAACAGTGACTGCGCTACCTTGTCAACGCTAAGTGTTTGTTAGTAGAGACTTCTGTCCCCCTGCTACTTTTTAGTCTCAACATTTTGTCTGGCATGGCTCAGCCTCCCCTTCCCTCACCTCCAAAACTACAGGGCCACAAACAGGTGGTAGCGATGGCGATGCATCATGGTCAGATTTCATTTTTTTCTGGATGGAACTGCCTGACCCTCCAAAGAGTTTAGATTGCAACAGGTCCCTTTTTAACTTTAATGGGGAGTGGCACTAGTGTCTTTTGAAGTGATTCCTCTGCCAGCCCAATCACTCGAATACATCTAGCTTTCCCTGACATTATGTATTTAATGTCACTGCCTAGTGCCTACTGGCTGCCCACTGTCATAGTACCTTGCTATGCAGTAATGTATCGTGTGTGGTGTGCACACACACGCAGCTTGCTTGTAACCACAAAAGAGGCAGATTGGGGATTTCACTGCACAGACCATCCCAATAATAAAGTTCAGTCTGTTAAACTACCCACTGCCCACTGTCACAGTGCCTTGCTATGCACTAATGTAACGTGTGTGGTGTGCACATACACACAGCTTTCTTGTAAGCACAAAAGAGGCAGACTGGGGATTTCACTGCACAGACCATCCCAATAATAAAGTTCAGTCTGTTAAACTACCCACTGCCCACTGTCACAGTGCCTTGCTATGCACTAATGTAACGTGTGTGGTGTGCACACACATGCAGCTTGCTTGTAAGCACAAAAGAGGTAGACTGGGGATTTCACTGCACAGAACGTCCCAATAATAAAGTTCAGTCTGTTAAACTACCCACTGCCCACTGTCACAGTGCCTTGCTATGCACTAATGTAACGTGTGTGGTGTGCACACACACGCAGCTTGCTTGTAAGCACAAAAGAGGCAGACTGGGGATTTCACTGCACAGACCGTCCCAATAATAAAGTTCAGTCTGTTAAACTACCCACTGTCCACTGTCACAGTGCCTTGCTATGCACTAATGTAATGTGTGTGGTGTGCATACACACACAGCTTGCTTGTAAGCACAAAAGAGGCAGACTGGGGATTTCACTGCACAGACCATCCCAATAATAAAGTTCAGTTGGTTAAACTACCCACTGCCCACTGAAGCCCAGTGCACAGAGAGACTGCATGAGTTGAATTAAACAAACTCAGTTTAAAAAAGCTGGAATTGTTGGCATAGCAGGAAAATCGATGAAATATATTTTCCAATGCAAATTCTAGCAAAATTGAATATATCTCTCCCAGCCACAACACCCAAATCGTGCTTGGATGCAGCCTAGCCCAGAGGGTGAATGAAAAAAAATGGCACTGCTAGCAGCTTCTCTCCCTGGCACAGAGAGACCGTCTCAGATCACCTAAATAATATACAGCTTAAAAAACAAACAGGGCTAGCTGGCACAGGCACTGTAGCCAAATAAAGAATAAATAGCTTTTTTTCTCTTTACTAACTGGCCTAGCTAGCTCTCAGTGTAGCCTCATTCCACAAAGACCACCTCCCCACACCACCCCTATAAAGTAAGTGCGTGGCACGCCTCGTGCTGGGTCATCAGGAAAATCGTCACCAAGCACTGAATGACAGCGCAATTGGCTGCATTCAGTGCATTTCACAAAATGTAAGTGCTGTTATGCTGTATTCCGGTATCCGTGCCAACCTGTCTGACCCTTTCCTGTGAGTCATTGATGACTCACAGGAAAGGGCTGGTTTTTGGCTCTGGATAGTGGATACACCGAAATGGCGTCCTCTGATTGCAAATGGCGGCGAAGAAAAGTGCACACGCGTGCCGTGCACCGCTCAACGGATGAAACGGATGATAAGTTATATTCGTGGGGAGTCATGATGCGTTTTGCCTCCCCACAAATATAATGAATAGGGACATATACGTTGTGGAGCGAAAATGAATGTGCACTCTTAATTTTCAGTTCAACTTCCCATAGTTTTCTAACTGCTGTCAATGAGGAAATCTAACATTTTTCATCATTTTATAAAGGTTAATTGCCACATGTGATTTTAAAAGGAAAATATATAAGAGAACAAGATCCGAAGGTTGTAGTGTGAAACAGTTATGGTCTCAAAAAGAAGAATGAAGACAGTGGTGAAGATGGAGCCTTCTATAAGCATAGAATGAGGGTAGAGCATATTTAGAGGTTAATGAGTGAAAAAAGACTAATTTGTGATCCTGATTCCAATTTCTTGCCATTACCACCAGTTTAGATTCTGACCATTAATTTTTAACCAAGGATTAAACCACAGTGAAGTATAGGAGGATATATGGAAAGGAGCTGCAGTGGATTAATGCATTTCTTAAGCTCACAAAATGCTCTATGTGTAGACTTGTGAATATGTAGTGGTATTGTCAGGAGTTGAGTAAGAGGAATAAGCAAGATCTTGTTCTAACCAGAGGCATAATGGAATGGAAAGCAGACCTAATTTCTCAGCTACCCAGGCCATACCCTGATGGAGGATAAGAAAATGATGGTAGCAATAAAAATCTGGAATATTAACCTCAACCTTCAAGTTAGGGAGCTTTAATTTTTAAGATCATTTCTAGGGACTTCCTGGACCATAAAAATCTGGTCAGCAACTTACCCACTTATTCATAAAAAGAATATGGATATAAGACTGGGATCATGCTTAATATGAAATTTATTTGAGGAGCTATCATAATTTTTAAGGCATCTAGTTGTCCCCACAAAGAAAGATTAACAGAACCAACATGACATGATATCATTCAGCATTTGCAAAATATGCAGGATACCATGGTGAATGGTAGTCTCAAATGTCTCCATAAAATTAATACCTAAATATTTTAGCCCTTCAGGTTTCTGTCAGAATTGGTAATCACAAAGGGGAACACAATGCCCTAGTAGGTTAAAGTGGCAAGAGCTCAGAATTGTGCCAGTTTACCTGATATCCCTAGATTATAGAAAAAAGAAATATGATTTCAATAATATTTGGGAGAACTAGTTCTGGATTATGAATTTAGTTACTGTTTCATTCTATCCTTAACTCCTGTCCTAGGTCATCCTGACCCTTTTATTCTCTCTATTCCCTTCTTGTTCCTTGGATATCCCTGTTACATGTAACTTTATTTTTCCCTTTCTCATTTTAAGGTTTTACTCTCCTTGTTGCTTGTAAACCGATGTGATATGTATATGGATGACGGTATAAAAAAGTTTTAAATAAATAAATAAATATAAAATAACATCATCTGCGTAAGTGGAGAATTTACATTCCCCATTCATTGTAGAGATCTGTAAAACCAGGATCTGACATAGCGTAGACAGAAAGGGTTCAAGTGACAAGTGAAATAGCTTTGGAGATAGAAGGCAACCTTGACATCTACAACATCCCAAGATATGGGAGCAGATAGCAGAGCATTGACAAAGAGGGATTAGAATAAAGTAATTGGACATTATTAATGAACTGAGCCCCAAAGTCAAACCATCATAATACAAATAAAAAATAATCCCATTCTACATGGTCAAAAGCCTTATCGGCATCAGAGATGTGAATCGTGTGATCGATCATCTTAACGATCGATTTCGGCTGGGAGGGGGAGGGAATCGGATCGTCGCCATTTGGGTTTTTTAAATATCGTGAAAATCGTGAAAATCGTGTAAATCGAAAACCGGCACACTAAAACATCCCTAAAACCCACCCCAACCATTTAAAATAAATCCCCCACCCTCTCGAACCCCCCCCCCAAATGCCTTAAATTACCTGGGGTCCAGTGGGGGGGAGGGCGGGAAAACCGGCACACTAAAACAACACTAAAACCCACCCCGACCCTTTAAAATAAATCCCCCACCCTCCCGAACCCCCCCAAAATGCCTTAAATTACCTGGGGTCCAGAGGAAGGGTCCCGGTGTGATCTTTTACTCTCGGACCTCCGGTGCTTGTAGAAATGGCGCCGGCACTACCTTTACCTTGTCATATGACAGGTCAAAGGTAGCGCCGGCGCCATTTTGTTTTTTGTCCCCCGAGGTCAAGAGCATAGGAGATCGCTCCCGGACCCCCCCTGGACCCCCAGGAACTTTTGGCCAGCTTGGGGGGGCCTCCTGACCCCCACAAGACTTGCCAAAAGTCCAGCGGAGGTCCGGGAACGACTTCTTGCATGCAAATCGTTTTTCCGTACGGAAAAATGATTCGCGGCAGGAAATCGCTCCCGGACCCCCGCTGGACCCCCAGGGACTTTTGGCCAGCTTGGGGGGGCCTCCTGACCCCCACAAGACTTGCCAAAAGTCCAGCGGGGGTCCGGAATGACCTCCTGCAGTCGAATCGTGTTGTCTACGGCCGGCGCCATTTCTACAAGCACCGGAGGTCCGAGAGTAAAAGATCACACCAGGACCCTTCCTCTGGATCCCAGGTAATTTAAGGCATTTTGGGGGGGTTCGGGAGGGTGGGGGATTTATTTTAAAGGGTCGGGGTGGGTTTTAGGGTTGTTTTAGTGTGCCGGTTTTTCCGCCCTCCCCCTTCCCCTCCCCCTTCCCCCGATTTACGATTTTTTGACGATAAATCGGGGGAATTGTTATTGTATCGCGGCTCTAACGATTTTTGATGATTTAAAATATATCGGACGATATTTTAAATCGTCAAAAAACGATTCACATCCCTAATCGGCATCAATAGAAATTGCAACAGTTGTGTCAGAGCGCAAGCCACAGAAATGACATTAGGAAACAGTCTAGCATCTGTAATCAGATGCCCTCTAACAAAGTCAGATTGCAGAATCCAGTCTAAAAGTAAGAATTTTTGCAAAAGTTTTATCATCAACATTCAGGACGGTTATTAGTCTACATTTTGTAACTAAAGTGGGATCTCTATTGAGTTTTGGGAAAACAGACGGGCAACCCAAGTATTGCATTTCCTGATAGTAATTCAATAATTTTGGAGCAAGCTGTGCAGTGAAGGTGTCATAAAACACCACTGAATATCCATCCATCCTTGGAGATTTTCCTTTTTGTAGTATTTGTATAGCTTTCATAACATCTGCTAATATAATTGGATAATCCAATTGAGCTTTCATCAAATCTGTAAGGATAGGATATGTTAATTTGGAAAGAAAATCAACAAATAGATGAGAATTATGTTGTGAACCTGATTGATAAAGATTAGAATAATATCTTTCAGGAAGGTCCTGTGAGCAATGATAAGATATCATTGTATGGTAGCTGGTGCTGGACCCAGGACATTTGTTGACATGTCCAGATGTCACTCTAGTAAGGGGGATTATGTTAGGGCAAAAAATGCTGCAGTCAGCCTTGAGCTGGGTCTGCTTAATTTGGGGCCTCTATGCTATGTATAGTGTCACAGAATGACTCGAATCCAGGAAATTTCCAAATTATTTGTTGCTTAGACACAATTGACAACATGGTTATTTATGGCAACATAGAGGAAACATGATAGTCTGGTGTATGGACCCACCCCAGAGGATTGATCTTTAGGGGAGTCAAAAGTTATTCTAGTTTGCCAGGAAGACATTCCCAGCATTTAGAGGCCCAGAGGCCAATTACTAGGGTGAGATCAAAGTGGAAGACTTGTGAGTTCTTAATCCCGATGTTATGTGATGTGAAAGTGCTAAAGTTATATTAACCTTGTAAATAGAAGTTTTGTCTCAAGTGTTTACTCTGTCTGTACATAGAAAGGAATTACAGTAGAAACTGTCCTGGACTGGATTTAAGTTTTGGTCCAACTGTGAGTGTTTGCAACCTTGATGAAGTTAATTGTTTATTCATTCCTGCAGTACATTACAAGCCAGGTAGTTTGTTAACATATATATATTTATATATAAATAAACTCATGTTGAAACACCATCTCCAACATGGCTTGTATTGCTGTATCTTGACATCTGGACTGAGCAGAGGTGTTCCTGGGGTCAGAGTTAAGGAGGAATTGAGACTTATACACATACTTTTGGATTTTCAAAAGGGTGTATGCACATATTCCCACATATCTCCTGTGTGCAAATTAGCATGCATAATTATGTATGGGTCATGTTTGTAGGATAATTTTCAAAGTAAACATATATGTGTAATTTTCAAAGGTAACTTGGTGCAATTTATGCATGCACTTGCCAACTTTCTTATGTGGCTACTATTAATGTATTCCTTATGCCAATATCTTACCGGACACACCATTACACATCTGCAGTCGTAAACTTGTTTTGCCTTTAAAATACTGTGATTAAGAATATCTGGATGTGATATTGTGACATGGTTTGTTTATTTTATGATTGAACTTGTGTCATCATTTTTTTTGTTACCTCAGTCATGGTTGCAATGCAGAAAGAATCTCCTGTTTCTGTTTGGCTTTTCAGCACAATCAGTGCTTCCAAATTATTTCTGAAGTGCAGAAAGCAGCAAGTCTATGAAATATGTATGAGAAAGCACATCATGTCTCCAGTAGTTCTGGTCTGGGACTGCAGCATATGGTTTATAAATTGAAGCAGGTGTGAAAGAACAGGTGGTCACAGCAATGCAAGGACAGAGCTGGAATCTACCATGAGGGAATGAAAATGATTAAGTAGCATTGCTTGCTTCTAGGACATCCTGCAGAAACAATATGCTAACGGAATTGTAAAATTATTTAAGGAGACAATGAAGAGTGCTGGATGTTTTGCAGGCAATGCTTATTGTTGTAGATTCATATTCCCCATTAGATGAAACTAGTTAGAGAAAAAAACTCACATCTTCAAAATAAACAAAAATCACAACTGGGAAGAAGAATCTAAATCCTGCAAAATATGTCATGACAAAATTTCATAACTGTAGTTTTACATCAGTATGTCACTACAGTATGATTTTGAAAAAGCTTTGTTTTGTAAATTGCATTTATTACATTTAAATAAATATAAAACCATTTATAGAGTTGAATTCAATTTTGCATATTATTGTTGTTGTTCATTTAAACACTGCAAGGTTTACATAGTGCTGTTCAGGCACAAGTAAGAGACAGTCCCTTTTTAATGAAGCTTACAATCTGGACATACAGGCAAGATAATTGAGAATTTTTAGGAGTTTTGTTACCTAGTTATAATCAAGAACCCATATGGAGGAAGAATTAATGTTCTATTTTTGAAAGTGACTTCAAGGAGGTGAGTTTTCAGAGTGAAGCTGATCCTGCTGCACAAGTGCAGGAAAAAAGATACAACAGTTTGGTGCAGAAAAGTGGAAAAGCCAGTTCCTCAGCCTCATTCTCCATCATTTGCAGCTGACGCAGCCACAACACATGAGCAGCATTTTTCTCTACTCCTTTTCACACGTTTCTTGTTGTTGAGGATCCTACAGAAATGTGGCCAGAGAAGCAGAAAATTTACTACAAGCCACAGCTGTATAGATTCATTCAATCATAACAGATCCGCTTCCTTGCTTCCTCTCCTGTTTCCAGTGTTTCTGGCAGTGGTGAGCCCAACAGAAAAGGAATCAAATGGCCCTTAAGCTCTAAGGGGCCGATGCAATATAAAGCGTGGAAAGCGGGCGCTGAAAAGTCAGCGCCCGCTTTCCTAACGCACGCATGGTGCCTGCAAGGGGAGCGCCATGCTATACCCAAATTAGGGGGTCGCGCTAGCTCGGCATCCATTTTCATTACTGGCAGATGGCCGGTTATGAAAACCGATGCCGAGTTTACCGGCGTTGGTCTTCATAACTCGGCGTTCTGCTGAGTTTTTTTTTTTTTTTTTTTTTACTTAAGAAAAGAAGCACAGAAAAGCAGTTTTTTCTGCTTTTCTGTACTTTTTTTCAATGCGCTCAGCTATTAACGCCTGCTCCAGTTAATAGTTATAAAATCGGGTGTGCATGTGCGCCCACACGCACCTTTTTAAAATCTACCCCACAGACTTTTAGGTACTCTCTTTTTGCAGCTTTCTACTATCTTTTACTGTTTTTACTCATTAAACAGTTAGTTCATCCTTCCATACACATGCTTCAGAGGCAGAACGACTCACTTTGGAGTCATTAACTAAGCTGTGTTAGGGAAATAAAGCAAGTTATTGATTGAGTAACATGCACTAATTGTTAAAAAATGTGCATCACTACATTAATAAAGAAAATCAGGCCCAATGCACAGGCAAAGTAATGTGTTGCAACATATGCAAATACATGCAAAACAGTTCATTAATATGCAAACACAATTATACAGCTTGTGCTAAAAAGCAAAAGCCACATTATTCCCAGAAAGTTAACTACATCTCTGGCTTTCTGATGCTCCTAGGCTTGATTTAATAGGAACTGCAGCATGTTTAAATGCCCCCCCTCCCCCAAGGTGCAAGTCCCTAGTAGAGTATTATGTATGTATGTATGAATGCATTTATGTATTTATTTATTTGCATATTTAGTATATCATTATTCCAAATGAAGACCACAACAGCTCACAAAATTATATATATATATATATATATATATATATATATATATATATATATATATAATATTCAAATAAAATCAATACAATGAACAAGACATTCTAAAATAATGTTTGCAAAATAAAAATATCATTAAAAATCATGCATTCATTCTTTACATAACTCTTTCAATAATATCATACACATTCTTCAATAGTTTTCTCATTTAAGATTGTTGTCATTCTTAAAAGCAGGCTTTAAGTTGACATTTACATTTTTTATGATCAGTCCAACATATGCAGTACCTCAGACATAGAGTTCCATAATTTTAGACCTGTTATGGAGAAGGCATGGACTCTTGTCTCACATAAGCAGGCTTTAAGTTGACATTTACATTTTTTATGATCAGTCCAACATATGCAGTACCTCAGACATAGAGTTCCATAATTTTAGACCTGTTATGGAGAAGGCATGGACTCTTGTCTCACATAAAAGTTATAAATAAATAAAAATAAATAAATAAGTGAGCGCTCTGAACAGAGTGTATTGTTAATAATCCTTTACTTTCAGATCTGAGTGATTGTTGTGGAACATGTAAGTGTAAAGCTGCCCCAGTCCATACAGAATCTTTGAATGAATGATTTTAAAGGTCAGTGTGTGAATTTTATACCGGATTCTAAAATGTATAGGTAGTCAGTGTAATGAGATTAATGTCAGAGTGATGTGGTCACATTTTCTACAGCCAGTTAGAATTCTTGCCTTTGCATTCTGTAGTATAAGCAGGAAAGTAAAGTAGAAGGGAGTTGCAATATTTTAACTTTGAGAAGATTAATGTCTGTAACACTGAGTGGAAATTGCTAAAATTTAATATTGGCTTTAACTGTTGCAATAATTGCAGTTTACTATACCCTGATTTAATTAGAATCTTAACATTAATTCATAAATAGCTTCTCATCTATTACTCCGAGATCATGTACATGATCTGATAGTACAATTTAACATACACCTGTATTGATATGTATTGGCTTATTAAAGGATGTATTTCGATTTAACTAGATTATTTCAGTCTTATGAGGATTTAATGTTAATATAATATGAGATGACACTTATTGAATCACAGCCATTTAAATATTAAATGATTTAATAGTATGTTTAACTAAGTTATTTATTTGTAAGTAAAATTGTACATCATCTGCATATAAGTAGAAAGTAAGCCGAAGACCTGCTAGAAGCTTACATAATGGGAGCAAATATAAATTGAATAAGGAAGCTGAGAGGCCTGAGCCCTGTGGCATACCTGTAAAATATTGAAAGTAATGGAGAGTAGTGATGTAAAACCATTCCCTCCACCTAGACCTTAGAAGTATTATCAAATGAATCCCCCAAGTCCCACCCCCAGATAAAAGGTAATGGGCACCTCCCCAGATCCTCCATCAAAAGTACCTCAAAGTCCCTGGGAGTCCACTAGAGCAGGAGTGATCCCCACTCACTCCTAACCACCATTGCCTTTTCTCAAAATAGTTGACCCCTGATTATTCTTTGCCCTTCCTGCGGGGAGGCAAAGGAGTATCAGGAGTCAATTGCACCATTTTGAAAAATGCTGCTGGAAGAGCAGAATGAATTAGGAATCAATCTTGTCCCACTAGACTAGCAAAGACTTTGAGGTATCTTTGAGGGTCAAGGGGAATTGTTCTCCTTAGGAAGGAGCCCATCTCCTTTCATCTGGGGATTGGGCTTAGGGGGTAGTTGTAATAGTTCTGCGGGCCAGAGGAGGGAACAGGGGATTGGTTTTACACCACTACCCACCAGAGACTTGTGCATTCTGGAAGGGGGAACATTTAAGCTGCTGTGTGCCCTTTAAATAATATGGCCTCAGGATGGGGGCTGTCACACTAAAACTAGTGTAATAAATTTTAATAATCGTTCAGATTCCACTTTCAAATTAATAAATTCTTTAATCTTAAGGCCTCTATTTTTTGATAAAAAAAATTATTTTTGATCTTTTTATATTTTTTTATTTTTGTAATTTTTTAATTTTTTTTAGAGGAAAGGACCTTAGCACTGACATACTTAACTGAATTAAAAACCAATAGGTGCAATCATGGGTCAAAAACCTCTCATTACTTTTATTAGTTTTCATTAAAACTCCTTATCCTCTTGTCCAGCTAATAAAATATCTTTCTTCTTTATGTCTTTCTTCTTTATATATTTAGGGGGAGATTTTAAAAGAAGTGTGCGTGGCGTACATGTACACGCACTACCATGTGCGCACACATGTATGCCCGATTTTATAACACGCACGCACAGGCGCGTGCATCTTATAAAATCAGGGGTGGCGTGCGCAATGGGATGCACAATTGTGCACCTTGTGTGCGCTGAGCCACACTGCCTTCCCCTGCTCCCTCCCAGGCTGCTTCAAAATCGGAGCGGCTTCAGAGGGAACTTCCCTACCCTCACCCCACCTTCCCTTCCCCACCTCCTCTGCCCTTTTCCCCTACATTTTCCTTAGCTTTTTTTTTTTTTTATCTCCAAACATTTCAGCCCTGTACTGGGAGCCTGACCCCACCCCCGGTCTGCCCCACCCCACCCACGGACCGCCCCACCCCGCCCCTTCCCTCCCCTTTTTGCAAGCCTCGGGACTTAAACACATCCCAGGGCTTTACGCGCATTGCCGGGCCTTTTTAAAATAGGCCCGGCGCATGTAACCCTTTTAAAATCCGGCCCTTAATGTCCACAAGCAAAAGGCAAACTATTCTTCTTAATGCCTCTAACAATATTATCAAAAAGATTCTTTCTTGAAAATCTGAACCACTAAGAAACAACGCCCACTTGACTTAAAGTTTGACTTATCTGAATATTTCTTCAGTCATATATGGTCCTTTGCATTTGTCAAGACTGTAGCGGCCTTTTGTATGTCGAGAAACACCAACATTGACAACGTTTAGCTAACGCTGCATCAGGGATCTCTGTAATTTGTGTTTTCTTTTTTTCTTTTTAACGTCACCATTATCTTCTTAACAAGTTGGGCTCAGTAAAAGTTAACATGGCAGTGCCATATTTTAATGTCAGCATTAGTGAAACGTTGTCAACGTGGCATTTCTTGACATACAAAAGGACGCAACAGTTTCGACACATGCAAAGGACTGTATATAAAGAAGAAAGATATATAAAGAAGAAAGCTATTTTATTAGCTGGACAAGAGGATAAGGAGTTTTAATGAACACAAATAAAAGTAATGAGAGGTTTTTAACCCGTGATTGCACCTACTGGTTTTGAATTCAGTTAAGTACATTTTCAACCAGTGCGGAGGTCTTTTCCTTTCAAAAAATTAAAAAATTACAAAAATATAAAAATATAAAAGTGAAAGGTCAATAATCAAAAACAAATTTTTTTCAAAAAATAAAGGAGTTAAGATTAAAGATTTTATTAATTTTAAAGTGGAATCTGAACAATTATTAAAATGTATTACACTAGTTTTACTGTGACTGTCATTTGGATACCAGTGTTTCCCCTGAAATTTTGGTGTATTCTCAGGATGGGGGCTGCCATCATGTATTGCCATGGATAGGAACATGCAATGTTCCTGGGCATGAAATGTACCAACAATTACCATAACATTTTCTAAGCTGTTGTTTTTAGGTGCCACACTTTAGTAAATCATGCAATAATTTTTCTGTGGTAAAACAGCATGGTACCATGCTATTTTACAGCAACTTAGGGAATCATTATCTTAATTTGACTGAAAATTGGAATTATTTTTCCTCAATAAAAGTTAGGGTAAGGGGAATCTTGAGATTGGTTCAGACTGGTTCATTTTGGGGACAAACTGAACTCCAAACATGCCTACATGTTATACAATGGGCTGGATATTAAGATGTATGCCCAATTTTATAACATGCGCGCGCAGCCGCACGCATGTTATAAAATCTGGGGTAGGCGCGCACAAGGGGGTGCACACTAGTGCACCTTGTGTGCGCCAAACCCCAGGGGATCCCCGATGTTTTTTCCCATTCCCTCCTAGGCATCGGAGGGAACTTTCCTTCCACCCCCCCAGCTTCCCCTCCCTTCCCCTACCTAACCCACCCCACAGCCCAACCTAAACCCCCACTCCCAACCTTATAAGTTGTGCCTTCGGACAGGCGTAGGTTGCGTGCACCGGCTGATGGCCGGCCCGTGATCCCGTGCATTGCCTGGAGGCTCCGGCCCCGCCACTTCCCCGCCCCCAGACCGCCCCCACCCATGCCCCATACACGCCCCACCCCTTTTTTCAAGCCACGGGACTTACACTCATCCCAGGGCTTTATGCGCGCTGCTGGGCCTTTCCAAAATAGGGCTGGCGCATGTAATCCAATTACACACGTAAATCCTCCCTGATTTACGTGAGCAGGGCTTTGAAAATCTGCTCCTATGTGTAACTCTTTTCTAACTTGTTTAATATATGGAAAATGCTATTATTGGGAATGGGCTTGGTCCTGACTGTTCTAGATAAATGTTGCTCTACTATATTATTAAAATTGAAATATTGTTTCCTCCACATAGTATACTTTGTCTTTACATCCTCATGCTCTATAAAAGAGAACAAATATTATTTTTGGAAACAATACTTTCTTTTTTTCCACAATACTGAAGATGATAATGAGATGTAAATATCTACTTAAAGTTAGATTGATTTCTGCAGTGATTTTATCTTATTTGTATTATTTCTGCTTTTTTAACATTGGTGTAAATATGGGTAGTTGTTGCGCTCCTCCCACAGCGGGAGCGACAGGAGGCGCTATCTGCACAGCCCAGAGGCCGCAGAAGCCGGGGCCTTGCCTGCTGACTTCCCCAATGCCATGTGTTCCCTCGGCCAGGCCGCCATCTTGCTGGCATGGCAGGAGCCGAGCTGGGATCCCTCCGTGTGGCAGGAAGCCGCTGATGTTCCCTGCTCCCTCCGGGTGGAGGGGCCCTTGCCCCGATTCTGTTCCGCGGTAGGGAAGTCGCTCCTTGACATGCCTTCAAGGCTTGAATGCCGCCGCTCCCATGACGAGGCCTGCTCTGAGGCCTAACTCCTCCTCCTGCAGGGCAGCAGCAGGGACGCCACTGTCCAACATCCTGGACTTCCAGTTCCTGCTCATCCTAAGGGGCAGGCCCGCGGCTCTCTTCCCTTCATATAGGGATAGTGGAGGTGGGGCCCTCCTGGCCCTCCTGTGAGCTCCTCCCTGGGTATTGTCCTCTTCTGCCTACAAAAGGCTCCTGCTGTCACTTCCAACTCGCCTTCGCAAGTAGCTAGTTCTCCAGGAGCATGTACTCTCCAGGACATTCTGTCTTCAGCTCTAGCTTGGCCTCTCCTTGAAGTTTCAGTTCCGTGATGTTCCAAGTTCCTTGATGTTCTGAGTTCCTTGATGTTCCAAGTTCCTAGTTCCTGTTTCAAGTTCCATGATGTTTCAAGTTCCTTGATGTTCCAAGTTACTGATGTCTCATGTGGCTCCACCGTCCTGTCCCTGCATGATCTACGACTAGCCCAGTGGGGTTGTATAGGGCGTACAGTGGCCGAGTGGTCCGCGACCATCCTTGCTGGGGTATGTAGGGCTCTTGGTGGGATTCCGCGGTTGTCGCCGAGGAACCTCCATATCTCTGATCTCCTCAGCAGTGCAAGTTTCCGAGACCTTGTTTTATCCTGAACCTGAAACAAAACTCTGCACTCTTTCCTGGTTCAGAGATCCTTGAACTTGCACATCCTCCAACATCTGAGTTCTCATCTCACCCTCCACGAATGAACTCTTGTACTTGCCTGTCCGTGGCATGGTACGCGCCTGGCCTTTTCTGGCTGTGGAGGGCGCACTCGGCGCAGGTCCCTAAGAGTTTCCTGATCTTCAATTTGAATCCTCATCTCGTCTCCTGTGTCCTTCCCAGACTTGGACTTGTCTCACCACAGGAGCATACACCACTTGTCCGTGCTGGGGAACGCCCCCTAGAGCTCCCTTCCAACGCAGCACAACAGATTGTGAAGGCAATGTGCCTAGTGAGACTGCCTTGTCCTAGGCCTTGTCTAGACTCCTTTCCTCTGAACCTCAGAAAAAAAATTGGGGGGGGGGGTTTCCTTCTTCCTACAACCTGCTAGAGGCACCAGCCTTCTGGATTCCTACGACCTGCAGGAGGCGCCTGCATCCAGACTTACTTGGTGATTCCAGGTTGGGGTTCCATGACCTGCAGGAGGCGCCTGCACCCCACCTGATGACCATTGCTACAGCCTGATCCCACCCTGGTTTCCCTCCCAAGTGTTCCTTGTGTTGTTCCTTTGTCCCTTGTCTTGTTCCTTGTGCTGTTCTCTTGTTGCTTGTTTGTTCTCTTGTTCCTTCTTTGTTCCATTTGTTCCTCGTCTTGTTCCTCCATTTCTTGTTCTTCTGTTCTTGCTTGACTGTTGTTCTTGCTTGTTTTAATGTTCTCCTTTTCTTGTCTTGCTCTTCGCTGTTTCTTGCTTTCCGCTGTCTTGTTCCTTTGCTTTGCTGCCTTGTTCCTTATGCTCCGCTGTTCTGTTCCTTGTGCTCCGCTGTTCTGTTCTGTGCTCCGCTGTTCTGTTGTTTGCTTCTTTGCTTGTTCTGTTCTCTGTTCCTTGTTCCGTGCTTGTTTCATTCTTCCATTTCCTGTTCTCTTGTTCCTCTGTTTCCGTGTTGCTCTTCTTCTGTTGCCTGTTTCTTGTTTCCTTGTTCCTTTGTTTGTCCCTGTGTTTCCTCATTGTTCTGTGTTCTGTTCCATGTCTTCCTCATGACCAGCAGGAGGTGCCTGCACCATCCTTGTTCCAGTTACCTGATCGTCAATCTCCCAATGGAGGGGAGGGGACTCCTTTTGAGGGGATTGCTGTTGTGCTCCTCCCATGGCTGGAGCCACAGGAGGTGCTTACCTGCTCAGCCCAGAGGCCGCGGAAGCCGGGGCCTTGCCTGCTGACTTCCCCAATTCCATGTGTTCCCTCGGCCCGGCAGCCATCTTGGCAGCACGGCAGGAACCGTGCCGGGATCCCTCATTGTGGCAGGAAGCCACAGAAATTCCCTGCTCCCTCCAGGTGGAGGGGCCCTCGTCCCCGTTCTGTTCTGCGGCAGGGAAACCGCTCCTCAACCCTCCTTCGCAACTTGAATGCCGCCTCTCCCACGACGAGGCCTGCTCTGAGGCCTAACTCCTCCTCCTGCAGGGCAGCAGCAAGGATGCTGCTGTCCAAGGTCCTGGACTTCCTGTTCCTGCTCCTCCTAGGGGGCAGGCTCACGGCTCTCTTCCCTTCTTATAGGGATAGTGGTGGTGGGGCCCTCCTGGCTTTGCTATGAGCTCCTCCCCGGGTGTAGTCCTCTTCTGCCTACAAAAGGCTCCTGCTGTCACTTCCAACTTTTTTTCACAAGGAGCTAGTCCTCCAGGGGCATTTTCTCTCCAGGACTTCCTGTCTGCCGCTCCAGCTTGGCCTCTCCTTGAAGTTTCAGTTCCGTGATGTTCCGAGTTCCTTGATGTTATGAGTTCCTTGATGTTCCAAGTTCCTAGTTCCTGTTTCAAGTTCCGTGATGTTCCAAGTTCCGTGATTTTCCAAGTTCCTGATGTCTCATGTGGCTCTGCCATCCCGTCCCTGCATGGTCCGTGACCAGCCTGGTGGGGTTGTGTAGGGCGTGCAGTTGCCAATTGGTCCGCGACCATCCCTGCTGGGGTGTGTAGGGCACTCGGTGGTATTCCTTTGGTTGTCACTGAGGAACCTCCATGTGTCTGATCTCCTCAGCAGTGCAAGCCTCCGAGACCTTGTTTTATCCTGAACCTGAATCAGAACTCCACATTCTCTCCTGTTTCGGAGATCCTTGCACTTGCTCATCCTCCAACATCTGAGTCCTCGTCTCACCCTCCACGAATGAACTCTTATACTGGCCTGTCCATGGTGTGGTCTGCGCCTGGCCTTATCTGGCTGTGGAGGGCACGCTCGGTGCAGGTCCCTGAGATTCTCCTGATCTTCAATTTGAGTCCTCATCTCATCTCCTGTGTCCTTCCCAGACTTGGACTTGTCTCATCGCAGGGGCACACACCACTTGTCCCATGCTGGGGAGCGCCCCCTAGCGCTCCCTTCCAACGCAGCACAACAGGTAGTAATTTCTAGGGGAAGTGGTGTAATATGCCAGTAATAGTATGATGATTAATTTACAGGTAGTCACTTGTGTTATTTGGTTTTGGAATTTTTAGGGGTAATGTTAACACTGTTCTTGTTTTCTCATTTTATTTTATCTGTTTTTGTCATTTGTAGTTTTTTGTATTTGTTTATTTTATTTTTTGTATTTTATCTTGATTGTATAAGTCACTCAGGGTTTCTTCTTAAAGAGAACATTAAGAAATTGAAATACATAAATAATATAAACTATGTAGGGGTTCAGATATTTCTGGTTCAATGGTCAAGCCTGATATGCTCAAGGAGGAAGTGGTGAAGACCAGAACTGTGAAGGATTTCAAAGGGGCGTGGGATAAACACTGTGGATCCATAAAGTCTAGAGGACGTGAATGAAGAGTGGGTGGCTCGCGGGAATGACGGCTACTACCTGGAGATAATACCCTTATTCAATCAACATACACACGGTTAATGCGACTCCAACATTGCTCTAAGAGCCCAACATTGCTCTAAACTTCAACGACAAGAGGAAATGTGGTAAAAAACATTTGCATTCACAAAAAAGTGGGGAGTAGCTTGCTTGTTATGGCAATTACTACCCCAAACCAAATAAGCCTGATACTTCACGCATATCCAGCATAGCTCTCTGCATCAATGGCAGGGGAGAAAGACTGCTACTTCACGCATATCCAACATAGCTCTCTACTTTAACGGCAGGGGAGAAAGACCGCTACTTCACGCATATCCAGCATATCTCTCTGCTTCAACAGCAGAGGAGAAAGTCTGCTTCTTCACTTTCAATGCTTATCCAGCATAACTCTGCTTCAACGGCAGGGGGAATGAAGAAAAGTGGATCTATATACAGACAACAGTCAACAAGGACTGAATTACATAGTCTGGGTAAACAAATAAGCATGGGTGTAGCTTGCTTGTTGCGGCGGTTACTGCCCCTAACTAACTAAGCTAGATATTTCACTTAGATGCAGTTCCAACACTGCTCTCTACATTAATGGTGGGGGTGGAAGGGAAATAGAACCAAAAAGGTTACTAAGAGCCAAGAGAAACAAATAAGTATGAGAGAAAAAAAAAGTGCGAAGCTTGCTGGGCAGACTAGATGGGCCATTTGGTCTTCTTCTGCCGTCATTTCTATGTTTCTAATTTTCTATGTTTCTAGGAGATCAAAATAAAGACTTTTTTTCACTTTTGCTCTGTATTATAATATGCTTCTCTTGTTTATACAGTATTTTATAAATCTGTGACTTGTATTCCATGTCTATCATTATAAGAAAGCACAAATAGGAGAATTCATGTGCACATAATTTTTTCTCTTACATTTCATTCACAATTAGAGCAACAAAAACAATTCCAATATAAGTAATAACAGAAGGAACACCTTCTTGAGTCCAGTAAAGTGCCACCAGAGTTTCATTTGAAGATAGCAGGAAGCCTTGGCCCACATATCACTAGATGTACTGGTCCATTTACTGCCATCTATGCCAAACATAATTCAAGCATTGATGACAGTTACATGAGGAGCACAACATGAAAGAGCTGTAAATAACTGGCTTAGAGGCTTATTTTCTAAAGCTTTATTGCGTGTATTAGGGCCCTAATGCATGTGATAAGGCCATATCACATGCGAAAAGGGCCTTTTTGCATGCAATATAATGCAAATTAGGGGGAGGGGAGGGGGCGGGTGGAGAGGGGGCGGAGTCAGCAGTGGCTTAGCTGCCGGCGATAATTTTACTAACATTATCGTCGGCAGTAGCATGCCGAATAGCACCACCTTTCACGGTAGCGCTATTTGGTGCGAAAGCCGACAGCCGGCAAACCGCCATTGTGCAAAGGCTGTGGGCTTTCGCAGGCCCGCCCCCCCCCTTCGGCCCCCCCCCCCCCCATTTTCGCAGGATTCATCATTCTGCAAAGAATGATGAATCCAGGCCTTAGTTCTTAAATTTTTGTGGCCTAAAAGTGGTCTTCCCTTGGGATGGAGATAAGTCAGAGAAAGAAAATTAGCTCGCAAACACTAAATTTTGTGCTAACCAACTAATTTAGTCAAACAAATCTTGGCACGCTCTTAAACCAAAAAATTAGAGCTCCTGAACATCATTATCAGAATGATGCTTGATAAAGAGCAGGCAGGAGGAAAGAGTGAATTCCTCTGCCAGCTCAAGATTGGATGAATTTTGGAGAGCAAGGATGGTGGGGTCAAGAAGGGATGTGATATAATTTTTAGATAAGAGAGGGGAGATGGGGGAGGCATCAGCCCTTAACTCAACTTTTCACTTTGGGAAGGAGGGGTCTTGGGGCTTGCCTTGGGGAGGACCTGATTTAGTGATCTGGTATGAAATGGGAGATCTGTACTTGAAAGGCTGAGGAGATGGGACTGTTACAATTTGGAATTGAATGCCCAGAGAAATAGAAATCATTGTTAGGCAATTTTTTTAAAGATGTCTTGGAAAGTGCTGATTTTCAGATTCATTTTAAATAGGGGAAGTGTGGATGAATATCTGGTTACAAATAACCAGCAAATTTCTGACTATTGAGTCAATAAAATACATCTATAGTAGAATGCATTAGCAGAGCAGTAGCAAGCAAGACACCACTGTGTCAAGTGGTCCTTCTTTGCCTTTAATACTTTAACAGTCTCTCAAGCCCAGAGTGTTTAGTGATTTTTCATGAAAAGGAAGAACTGTCCACTCTTTATCATATCAATATGAACAGTTATACACAGGGACCCTGGTCTCCCTCTATTGTGCAGTCACAATAATGACAACATTTGAGCCTTGCTGCAGATTTGGCCAATTCTGACCAAACTGCCATGGATACTGAGGACTCATTAGTGGCAGTGGACCCCACATTTCCCCTTTCTGTCCTGCCCAATCTTGAAAATAAATTGTGGGCACAATCTATCCTGCCCCCCCACCCCCCACCCCGGACCCCTTTACTTAAGAGTACATTTTAAAAGGGACATGCGGACGTCCACATGTGTGCAGTTTCCAGCGTGCACACAAGGACATTCTGATTTTATAACATGTGCGCATCACTGTGCTCATGTTATAAAATCCTGTCCGATGCTGATTTTATATCGGTGCAAGCATGTGCGGGAGGGTCTTGACTCGCGCGTTTAAGGGGGGGGGGTTAGTTAGAAGCACGCGGCGATGCAATCGGGCCTTTCCCAGTTCCCTCCCAGTCTGCTCCAGTACACATGGAACAGCTGAGTTTCAATAAAGGAGCAGACTGGGAGGGAACTTCCTTTGACCCCCCTAGCTAACCTTCCTCCTATTCCCTCTCTCTGCTTCAACCCCTAAATCCCTCCTAACTAACCTATTTTTTTTTTATATTTTGAACTTACTGCTCTTCCGAACAGCAGTAAGTTCCACGTGCTAGCCAGCTGCCAGTGTGTGCTTCACTGGCACAGCACTTAATGGCGCTATCCTTGCTTGCCCACGTCCCACCCAAACCCCATCCCTGACCCTTCCCGGACCGCCCCTTTTTTTGAAACCTGGCCCTTCCATGCGTTCTGGGAGATACGCATGTGGCTGGGCCGCTTTGAGAATGCGCATGGCCCAGCCACCCGCATATCTCACGGTATTGGCGTGTTCTGGGGTTTAAAAATTAGCTCTTTACTGATTCCTATCATGGGCAAACAGGAGGGAGGAGAAGGAGGAGAAGGATGGCAGCCTTATAGTATCTCCCATCTCCCTTATAGTATCTCCCCTCTCAAATTGTGAAATGTATGCCTTCTCCCCTCCTCTGCTGGGGCATAAATGTCACAATTTGAACTGGCAGTGGAGGAGGGAGGATGCACTGGAGGCACTGCAAGACTGCTGTCCTCCTTCACCTGTTTGACTGCAATAGTTGCTGCTGAATAGTGGGGTCTGGAGAGGGAAAAGAGGGAGGGAACCAGTGATCATCAGGAGGGAGTAGGTGAACAAACTGGCTTGTGATCTTGGGGTAGAGGGAGGGAGTGAACCAGGGGAAGAGGGAAGTGAGTGAACTAGGGGAGGGGAGTGAACCAGGATAAGTGAGGGGGTTTATGGTGAGGGGAACTGGGTGAATGAGTTTTTAGGGGGGATGAAGTGAGGGTTTCTTGCATGGGAACCAAAGTGAGTAAGGAGTTTTTAGAAGGAAAGGAGAGAACCAAGATGAGTGAGGAAATCAGGTGAGGGAGAAGAAGTGAAAGAGGGAGAATGAGAAGATCAAAGAGACTTTGGAAGGGGGATAAGGAAAAGAGAGGATCGAGGTGTGATTGAGATGGCTTCCTTCCTTTTCCACTCTATCTCAATCTTCCCTCCTCTTCTATCGTATTCCCACTTCTCACTTCCCAGTTCTCCATCCTGATTCTCCCTCCTCATCCTTACTCCTGATCCCTCTTCCCTCTCCTCCCTCCACTCCTCTCATTCTCTTTCCTTATCCTATTTGAATCCCCCATCCTCTTCTTTTGTTCTCTTCCATCCCATATTTCTCTACTCCTCTTGCCAATGATTCCTTCATCATTTCCTTCCTCTGCAGTCTCCTGTCTTCCCATTCTAAGATCCCTTCCCACCTTCCTCCCCAGCCCATATCACTAAGATCAATTTTCCTGTAATAAAGAGCCAAATACATTAATTGGATACAAAATGTCAAAAAAACAACTTGATTTGTATAAAGTTAAAAATTGCATTATTTAAATTGCAAATAAATGTAAAATTATGCAAATTTGCCACATGATTTATTCTGGATTTTGAAAATTCTGCCATAGATTTTGCCAGTTCTTGCCACAGAATCTTGAAAAATCTGCTGCAGGAAACTAGGGGCTCTGGTTATATGCCTTTATTTTTGATGAGAGGGACTGAGGATGAGTTTTGGGGCTTATTTCTTTCCCAGTCCTTATCCACTTACCCCCCCCCCCCCCCCTATTTTGGTTTTGTTTTATAGATTGTTTCTAAGACAAAATCCTGATTTCTTGCAATTTATTTTTCAATTACATTTAATGATTCTGTCCTTAATCTTAGCATTGGCAAGGGGGTGAAATTGCACTTGTTTTGCAGAAGAACTTTAATAACTAGGTTCTAGGATACACACAAGGTTCTAGGACATTATAACAAACCACCCACTGTAAAAAAAAACCTCCAAAGGGCAGTCCATTGCAATTATGCCAATTAATGGTTTTGTCTATGAAGCTAAAACACTGAGAGGGATCAAATTTGCCTTAGGCAACTTGATCTTATTATTTCCTATAACGGATGTATCTGTATTCTCTGCTATTTCAGGATCCTGCAGAATCTGGTTAGAAGGTCTTTATTTATGAGGTGTGTGGATTAACTTTCATAAAATGTTCACCAGGAACTCATTAGCACTTCTTAATAACTGACTCCATAAGCTATCAATAGGTGTCAATACAGCAATGGCTTATGCTAATATGCTGCCAAGGCAATATGTTTTTTTCCAGTGCTCAGATGCACTACCAATATATATTTGAAGCCTTTGAGGGAGAAAATAAATTGTACAGACTATCTATCCTGGCCCACTCTTGTCAGCCTTGTCAATGCCTTGAGGCAAAATGAATCAAAGCTTTTGTTTTTTCAAGTACTTGAAGAATTAACACTTCTGAATAGCAGCTATTGTGAGCCTCTGTGAAAAACAAACAAACAAAAAAAAAAAAACCCCAAAGATGCCTATGTGCTAGCTATTCATTTATCATTTGCCTAGCAACAGTCATTATCATCTGTAAAGGAAAGACATGATGGATCTACTTGTCTTCTACTTCTTTGCACCCTTGCCATTAAAAAATAAATAAAATAAAATACTTCCCCAGCCTATAAAGGTAGTGACTAGCATTTCATTTTGTTGAGTAGTGAAGAAACTGTGAGAGAGTGCAAGCCTTATAGCACCCTATGCATCAACTCTGGCTGCAGTTCATGAGTCAGAGTATATTAGCAGTTCTTGGAATTAAGGAATGCCATTCATAATTGACTAGATCCAGGGCTTTTTTCATTCGCCATCCTGGCAATGTGGAATAAATTGGCATAGAGCTCAAAGCTGTTTTGTTTAATGAGATATTTCAGTGGACTATTGACTGAGAATTGTTTGAGAGATTTATTTATTTATTTGACAGCTTTTATATACCGATGGTCATTGGGAACATCTCATCGGTTAACAAGAAACAAAAATTAGCAACAGGCTTTACAATGAACATAGAACTGGTGGATATATTAATGGAAGTAAGAGGGTGAGAAATGGAATAAGATAGGGGGGTGGAGAGTAGTGAGAACTTGGGGGGGGGGGAGGGAATAGAGGTAAAGATCAAGTAACAGGGAGTTAAAGGAGCTTACATTTAAAATCCAATTTTTACAAAGAGTTTAGAAGAGGAGGCATTATATACAAAATTTTGACAGAGGAGGAATTATATACAAGTTAAGTTACAATGGATTATAAAAGATTATAATGCATAACAGATTGCTGGTATCTTCCTACCTTTGGCATATGACATCCACAGAAACCTGGTCAACAGAATTATATATGATTCAAATGCTCAGTTTCAAGAAGTTTCTCTGAATGATGTGCTTCTTTCTGGACAAGACTTAAGAAGCTACTTTGTAGGAGTGTTCATCCACTTCAGAAATTATCCTGTTTCTGTAACCACTGACATCCACTTAACATTCCTATGGTACTGTGGCAATAACATCAACAATGACATCATTGAGTAACACATGAAATTGTATGTCTTTCGTATAAGTCCATCAGCTATGGTTACCTATGGACCCAGAAGAACAGCACAAGAAGGGTAAATGGAGTATGGTACAGATGGCAGAGAGTTTCTGGAAAGAGTCTTTCATGTGGATGATGAAATCTATGCCTACAGAGGTTGAGACCATTGATCTGTCACTAGCCTGAGACTGCACAAAATAGCATCCAACAGTTTAAAGGTCATGAAGGCTTTCTCTTCAGAAGACTTTGGAAAGAATCTAGAGCCTAGGCCTAAGAACTGACATACCGCCAATTCACTGCAACTTTGGTCTCAGCTGGGATGTCAAGACACATTGACATTTCAGGTGCAGTCCAAGAAAAACCATATACCATTCATGGGATCCTAATGAAAGTGGACAACCTGTATTAGTCACTTGGATTTGTAGCCCACTCACTATACAACAGGAAATCTTTGTTAAGAGATCTTTCAGCAGGAGAATGGGAGACCACATTGACCCTAAACAAGAAATGGAGTAGGAGGCATGGAAAGTCTTCCTACAAGTGCTTGATCAGTTCCAGATTCCACACAGGAGTGGCCAAATCCAGTTCTCAAGAGCCACAAACAGGCATGGTTTTCAGGATATCCACAATAAGAATGCATGAGAGAGATGTACGTGCACTTCCTCCATTGTATGCAAATCTCTCTCATCTATATTCATTGTTGATATCCTGAAACCTGGCCTATTTGTTTTCTCAAGGAACGGAGTTGTCCATCCTCTACTGTAGCACAATACAAGGAACTCTGTGCCTTTTCAGATGTCTCTGTGAAATCCAGAGCTGCAGTGGCCCTCTTGTACATATTGCACAACAAAGTTAAGCTCATGTGGGATTTATCCTTTGTAAGGCTAAAGTAGCTACACAGACTAACCACACCATTCCAAGATTTGAATTGTATAGAGCAGTGATAGCAGTGGAAATTACTGAACTGGTTCTAAATGAAATGGAATTGCAACCTGAGAAGGTTAAAGTTTACAATGGCAGTAAAGTGGTTTTGATTTATATATACAGTCAGAGAAGGAGATTTTATGTTATGTAGATGTAAGCATTAGGGTCAAATATCAGAAAATGAATCCAGTCAGAACAGTAGCACTATATTTCCCCAGAACTAAACCCTGCTGAGGATGCCACAAGACAAGGTACGCATCTGCAGCTCACCTAATGAAAACTACAAGGTTGACAGGGCCAGAATTATTTGGAGCAGGGGCAAGACAGCACCAAACTTTACAGTCTGATTTAAACTTTTAAATCCTGAACATGATATAGAAATCCATCTTTAGGTGACTTCTCTGCTTACCAAAGTTCAGAGTTAAAAGCAACTAGGAACATACTGTTTTAATCATTTTTTAAGATGGAAAATGCTTATTCTGAAAACTCTTATGGTTGTACTCTCAGCCATCATCAATGCAAGACCCTTGGTTCCTGTATCTATAAACCCATAGTTTCCAAACATCCTGACTCCTGCTACCATCCTTACCCAAAAGATTGGTGTGACTCTGACACTACTCAGAGAGCTTATTCCCAAGATGATGCCCAGTGGAGAGGGGAAGGCCTGCAAAGTTGAAATACAGACTGTCAGACAAGGGTATATAAAGAACTTGGTTAGACCTGTCACTAAAATAGTACTTCTGATGGCTCATGGGGAAGTATGAACACTTTAGACTCAATATATTGACTGCAATGTTAGTGTCTAGTTAAAGAAAAATGTATAGTGTAAAATTATGATTGCAGGCAAGGAGTATACTATCTACTGTTAGAAACCCCGGCTGGGTCCCCTTACCTCTGCCGGGAGGCTCCCAGGCCCAGGTCTCCCCCATCTCCGGCAGCTGTGGCCGCCGATGACCACTGTCGATGCGGCCTGCCCATGGCCTGTAGAGATGACAGCCAGGGAGGGTATATATACCTGGCCCTGACTCCAGCACTCTGCCTCAGCAATGGGTCCTTCTCAGATTTTGAGTGCGTCGTCTGCTTGTTCCTGATCCTGATCCTGTCTTCCTGCTTGCCTTCCTGATCCTGTGTTCCAGCCTTGCCTTCTGATCCTGTGTTCCAACCTCATCTTCCTGATCCTGCATTCCAGTCCAGTCTCCTGTTCCTGTGCTCCTGCTCCGGCTCCATTCCTGCTCCTGAGGGCCAGACTGACTCCCCGGTTTTTGTCTCCTGCCTGGTACTTCATCTACGCTTGACCTCTGCTGCCCTGACCTCCAGCTTGTCTCTTCATCCTACCTGTTTGCTGCCTGCCCTAACCTCTGGACTGTTCCTGGTATCGCCTGTCCGCTGCCTGCCTTGACCTTGCCTGATTGACACAATGTCTTCTCCTTGGACTCCTCGATGTGAGATACTCACACCTAAGTCCTGCCAGTCCCGGCACCCAAGGGAACGTGCCAGCCCCGGCACCTGCGGGGGAATGTGGGCTTGTAAAGGTGAAGCTCCAGTTGGGTCTTCTCCACCTGCACTGCCTCCCGACGATGAGGACCACTAGGGACCTTCCCTTGGTGGTGGTATCAACGTCGTCTCGGCTCAAGGGTCCACATACACAGCATCTACACAGGTGTTTTTTCTGTTTATTCACTGTGTCCTGCTTCCACAGCAGCCTTTTTGTTTCTGTTGCTAATGTTGTTGTTCATAGCTTTATTCTGCATACTTTCTTGTTTTATGATATACTGACAATTGGTGGTCAGCCTGCGTGTTCAATTTTTCCTCTGTATTTAGTACAGATTTAGTGTTGAATATAATTTGAAAGAAGGATTTCCCAGGTGCCTTTTCTCATGTTTTCTGTCAGCTCTGGTCAGCAATATCGCCAGCTCTGCAGATTAATTTTCATTTTACTTGTCTTTATTTCTGTGGCCAGACTGCTCTGGCCACTATTATTTACAATTTATGTACAGAAAAACAGTTTAGTTCTTTTGCCTGTTTGTGAGTAAAGACTGAGTCAAGATATCTGTTTATGTTCTGCATAGGAAATGCATAATGGAGACAGAATAATGCCACCTCATCAGAAAAAGTATAAAAGCCTTGCTGTCAAAGCCACTTGAAAATAGTGCAGCTAGAAGATTATGGAGAGCTACTGAAAGGATGAGAAAGAGGAAAAGGTGGAAGTGGTGGTGAAGGAGGAGGCGATGGATGGGTGGAAAAGAAGAGGAAAGTGTTGCGCTGGAGGTGGATTCTTGGGCTGAGGTGGGGTTGACGCAATCTGCAGGCAAGGGCCTACGGGTCTCCACCATCAGCAGGTGGAGTGGGCTGAAGCTAGAGGCCACTGGAGCTTTACCCATGTTCCCCTCGGGTTGAGTCTTTGTGTGCTGGGGCCAGCAGGACTTAGGTGGGCCTCGAGATTGGATGTCAAAGGCAGGTAGTTCATCCCAGAGACAACAGCCAGCAGGTGGTGTAGTTCTATCGTAGACTGGTCCCAGTACAGGAACGAGGATTGACTGAAGGTGCTTGAGCAAAGACAGGCCGGAGCCTTAAGAATCGAAGTCCAGAGGATAGGGACAGAGGCATCACTGTCAAACTTGAATGAGAGCTGGCAGCAACTGGAAGGTATAGCAAGCAATGTAGAACTCTGGTCACAAAGGAGTCTATAGCGTAGTCATCCGTAGCAATAGTCAGGGCACGGAGACAGCAGGCTTGGACAGGCATAGTGATGGTCAAGGCACGGAGAAGGCAGACGTGGTCAGGCATAGCAATGGTCAAGGCACGGAGAAGGCAAGCATGGTCAGACGTAGCAATGTTCAAGGCATGGAGAAGGCAAACGTGGTCAGGTGTGACAGAGGTCAGGCTTGGAGAAGGCAGGGAAGGTTGGACGTAGCAGAGGTCAGGCTTGGAGAAGGCAGGCAAGGTCGGACATAGCAGAGGTCAGGCTTGGAGAAGGCAGGCAGGTCAGACGTAGCAGAGGTCAGCACCAGGAGGTCAATCAATGGACAGAAGAGATAATGAGGAAGCAGGAACTTGGAGACAAACTGGAACACGGATCAAGGAAGCATGGAGGCAACAAGTACTCAGAATCAAACAGGGAACTGAGGAGACCTGTTGCAAAAGCCACGCTTCAGTGTGAGGCCTGAGCATTTATACGCTGACATCAACATCCGGGTCCACAGCCAGTTTCCGGCTGTGGGCCCTTTAAAAGGTTTACTGGCACGCGCACGTCTAGGGAGGGGCACGGTGCTGCTGGCGGTGTCTCTCCGCCAACCCCGCGGAGAGGCCCGATGGAAGGAAGTATCCTGGCTGGAAGTCCCAGGAAGTGGAGCAAGGCCGGAGGCACTGGCGGGAGCCCAAGGTCAGAGCCAGCGGCTCACTACTGCAAGCGATGGGGAGTTGGAGCCTGGGAGTTGTTTAGAAAGGTGAGAGGGCTGCACCGCAGGGCTGCTGCGGGCGGCGAGCATAACAGAAAGAGGGAGGAAAGGGTAAGAAGGGAGAGTACCCTTTTATTATCCAGAATTGTTGAACATGGAAATGGCATCACAGGCATTGGAAATAATTGGGACACCACTATCCAGATGTCAAACATGAAATACCCATTTCATCACTGAGGAGAAAGATACTCAACAAGATCCTAGAGCAATACTAAGCACTCCTTAGGGAAGAGTCCAGCAAGAGGTTCACAGCAAAAAAAGAAAAGTTGTGGAAGGAGAAAGTCATCATCATCACTAGTTTGGGTATAACCTGCATTGTTGTAGACCACTGCAAGATGAGGTGTATGGATTGAAAATGACTAATGTTAGCAGACTATATCTAAAGTACTAGGTTATCTAAACAAGTAGATTGCATTTTGGCATTTTAAAATTATATGATGCTGTGTTCTATAGGATACTGCTAAGATACACTAATTGTGTGAGTTTATTGATGTGTTAGAAGGAAGACAAGAATTTTGGAACCTGTTATAATTAAAAAATATAATCATAATCATTCATCTCTAAAAGTAAAAGATATAACAAGGGAGGGCAGAAAAATAGAAGACAAAAAAGAAATATATAAAAAGGAAACTGTTGCAATCACACCCTGTGGCCCTGGGGAGGGACGCGATGATGCAGTCTTCTGCTCCAGGAGAGAGTCAGCCCTTGGCCCATGAGGCAACTCAAGGAGGAGCCCCAAGACATGCCCCAAGGGAGGTGAATGGTTGCAGAGAGAAGTGGAGTATGTATAGGAACTGAGACAAAGAGGATCAGCCCCTGCTGGGCTATATGGCCCAGTGACGTCAGGCTGAGGGCTGGGAATGAAGAGACACCCTGAACCGGAACGGGAAACTTTGGATCCTGGAACAAGAAAAGAGTTAGAGTACATAGACAAGACGAGACTTTTGGAGACTTGATGAGGAACTCAGGCAACGAGGACACTTGGAACTTGGAACGTGGAATTTGGACAGATGAGGACCTTGGAACTCTGGAGACAAGACAAGGAGCTCAGAACTCTGGAGTCAAGATGAGGAGCTTGGGACTCTGGAGACAAGACATGGAGATCAGACGAGGCGAGCAAGGTCCCTCAGGTGCCCTAAACAGGCCATGGGCTGGTTGTGGACCACACTGTCCCCTACATGCTATGGACAACAAGACAGGCCAGGAATGAGGTGAATCCCTTGGATCCTCAGGAGTCAGAACAGGATATGAACTTGGAATTAAAACACGGAACTTGGAACCCGGAACTCGGACTTTAAAAACAAGGAACCTCCAGAGGCATGGATACTCAGGACCTGGGACATCAGGACTAGGAACTTCAGGACTTGGAACATCAGGACTTGGAACATCAGGGCTTGGATCATGGAACATCAGGAAAGACTACTTGAAGATATGGATCTCAGGACAAAAGCTTCTGGACATCTAGAGATGGAGGGATGTCTGGACATCTAGAGATGGAAGAATATCTGGACAAGAAGAGGAACTCCAAGACTTCGGGAGAGAAGCCAGGAACTGGAACATACCATGAAGGAGATTCAACAAAGGACGAGACCCAGGACATCGAAGGAAGACATCAGGAACACGAAGAACAAGGAGTCATCAAGACAGGAACAGAAGATGGAATCCTTGGAACCTGGAGCAGATCCAAGGGAGATGTAAATCTTAGATGACATCCGATCCAAAGGCCCTGAAGGAATGAAGCAGGGCCTTTTTATAGGGCAGGTCCAGGAAGTGCCCTAAGGAAGTCAGGAGGTGGGCCGAAGGGTGCTTCCTGCTTCTGGCCCTTTAAAACCTGAAGAAAGACGCGCGCCCATGCCTAGAGGATCCCCGGAGGTAGGTGGGTGGAGTCAAGGCCTGCAGCAGCGTCCTGCCATGCAGAGGAGGAGAAACAGGCCTGTGGTGGCTTCCAGTCATGAAGACAGGCTGCGCTAGGCCAGACTGTGGCCCCAAAGAGGAGTGGGTTGAAGTGGCGGCTCCTGGCCACTGAAGAGGCCTCCGGTGGTGGCGTTCGGCCACGTTGGCGGAGGGAGTCCTGGCGGGGACTTCCCCGCTGAAGGTGGAATCAGCGGCGCGGCTCAGCTGCAAAGAGGAAAGCAGCATCGGGCTGCTTGGATGAGCACCGGCTGCGGCAGCAGGCAGAAGTCCGCAGAGGAGGAAGGTAAGAGCCTGTCCACTGGATGGGGTCCGCAGACAGGATCGCAACAGAAACTAGCTTAATATGAGAAAAGCAGTAATACTACAATATGGATCAATATACTAGGCATACTGGATTCCAGAAGAAGATACTGAAACACTCCTGGAATTTAAGAATGACAAGTTGCTCTGTGAAAAAGAAGACAAAATAATCATTATGTTATCATCTGATGATGCATTTATAGGAATATGTAAGAACAAAAGAACACTCTATAGAAATAGCTTTATATCTGAAGCAAGAAAATATTTTATTCTCTCTTGCATAGACCAGGCAAAGTCAGGGAAAATATGAATCATTTGACCATCAAATAGAGAGGAAAACTTTGTGAAGTATCTTTTCATCACTTCACTTACATCCTGTTAAGAGATCAATGAAACAAACAATGGAGAACAGTCAATAATCTCAGTACCTAAATATTCAAGAAAACCTATCAGGTTATCAGTAACATTAGGTGAATGAACTAGCTGAGACTGCTGAGTATAAAATCTATTAATTAAAGGAAGAAAATGAGCTTTATAGAGGGAACCTTCTCAGAATCAAAATTAAGGATCTCAAGAATATATTTCCTCAGAGAATTATAAGGCATCTCTTCCATCACTTTGGGGCAGTTTAGAAATCTAAGATTCAAATGTCTTATGTGATTTTCAAGAAATACATCTCTGAAAGACAGGATATTCTGGTCCTTAACCACAGAAAGATTAAAGGCCTGCATATCTTTGATAACGGTCTACAGGTCCGACATCTTGATTTTAATTTTAGCAATCTGGAAATCATAATTAGTCCCAAAGATTCCAACTTGATAGACAAAAGGTCTCTCTTTATATTGCAAGCCTTCAGAAAACTACCAAAGCTCCCATATGCCAACTTAGATGGTAGGCAAAAGGACTCACCAAGAGGCTCTTTATTTATTTATTTATTTATTTAGAATTTGTTTATATACCGACATCCGTTTGCACATCGTATCGGTTTACATATAACTTGGAACATTGATAGCATAGCTATCGTTTAGGCATAGCCTTTACATGGAACAAGAACAAGATGATGGAAAGCAAACTATATGATAACGTTTAAGTCAAATTAACTAGGTACAGGTAAACTAGGTACAGGTAAACTAGATCCAAGGTATTAAGTTAGTGGGTACAGGGTTATAGAGTTGTAAGCAGACTTACTAGATACAATATTTAGAGTATAGGTACAATTAATTGATGACAACACAATTAATTGATGACAACACCTTCAAACACCAACTGGTGTCAGCCCCATCAACACTGGCAACTCTCCTCGATCCTGAGCTGGAAAAGAGGAAGCCATAAAGGAGCAAAATTGTCTCCTCGGAGAACTCGAGCAGCAAGGAAGGCAATAAGCTGTTCAAATGCCAGACCTTCATTGGCCCCCTCCAACTCAGCTGCTGACAGCATGTCATCATTCAGCGCTTCAGGTTGCTGTAAGATGGCTATTCTTTTGGCTCTGCTGAACAGGTCATAAAAGATGGAATAAACGGCAGCCCAAGTAAGAGAGGGGGTCTGGAGACAATATCCATACTTTCCCCTTCTACTTAGATGGCATAGCCACAAAAGGTAAATGATTCTTAGGAGAAAGCATGGAGCAGTGAATATGCCCTGACTTATGCCACCATCTTGCCCCCCCGAGTCTCACATTTCTAATGATGGGGGGAAAAAAAGGATGCTTGTTCTCTGTCAATGCAACTTATTGAACTCTATATCTTTCCCAAGTTCAGTGTAGGTTTGTGGAGTGCAGATTAGATTCTTAGAAGCACAGGACTTATTCCTGTGGACCCCATATTTGCCATTAAGCAACAAGAATCAAAGCAAGCAGAAGACGGATTCATCACAGATGCTGTGCCACATATCAGGGATGACCAGCTTATAACCTCCCATAGCATCTAGCCAGGGAACCTGCAAGAAGAAGGATTGGTATCAGATGGTGCCTCTGCCAGCCCCAGCAGAGCTATCTAAGTAATATCAGTGAGGAATTTTCCAGCCCTGTCTCAGAAGACCAATATCATCTGAAAATCCGCTCTCTATGAGCACCCTGTAGTGTTTCGGCAGTAAAAGCTGGATAACACAGTTCATGAGGGCTTAAAAGCTCTTAAAAAAAAAAAAAAGAGAGAGAGAGAGAGAGATCCACATTAAACAAAAAAAAAAAAAAGTGTCCTCAAAGAATTTCTAGTTGTTCAGATGTCTGTTCAGACTCAAGGCTCAATATGTTTGCTGTGCTCTTTGGTCAGACTAACAGTATCAATGCGTAAAGTGGTGTGGCTTCCTTGCTAGTCCAATTGAATTCATGGAAATAAAAGTTAAGAAAAACATTCAAAAGTACATTGTGACCTTTTTATTGGACCAACTTAATACATTTCTTGACTAGCTTTCTCCTCCCTGAGGAAGGGAGTAAAAGCCCCCATAAATTAGGCAAGAAATATATTAAGTCCAATAAAAAGTAAAACTATTTTTTATGTTAACTTTATTTCCATAACAGCATCCATGACAGCAATAGCAATTTCCATACACCAGTGATCAGATTTCTGATGACCAAAAGCAACATTAAGTGCTAGGGATATGAATTTACTTGAAACAAATAGGTAAAACATGAAGATTTTTGGTTTATTATGAACAGTACAAATCAAAACTCGACTAGTTTGGAAAAATTTTCAGATCATTTATTTTGACAAATTGTGAACACAAATTGCAAACTGCATGCTCAAATGGAAATATGCTGAAAGGAAAGACCTGAAATTTGGAAAAAAAAATTATAAAAATGAAAAAATAAATAAAATAAAATAAAATAAAAAAAATGACTGCACATCTCTACCATGAACCTCCTCCATTGAACCTCCTCCTCCTCTTCCTCCAACCGGAGAGGTCATCTCATATTGCCAAGAGCCAAAGGTGGAAAGTCAAGAAAGGAGAATCTATGCTCCAGTGAAAAAAAGACTGCCTCTTCACCATCCCTTCTAGTTCCTACTAGAGATGTGAATCGTGTCCTCGATCGTCTTAACGATCGATTTCGGCTGGGAGGGGGAGAGAATCGTATCGTCGCCGTTGGGGTGTTTAGAGTATCGTGAAAATCGTTAAAATCGTGAACCGGCACACTAAAACCCCCTAAAACCCACCCCGACCCTTTAAATTAAATCCCCCACCCTCCCGAACCCCCCCCCCAAATGCCTTAAATTACATGGGGGTCCAGCGGCGGTCCGTAGCTAAATCGGGGGAAGGGGGAGGGCAGGAAAACCGGCACACTAAAACACCCTAAAACCCACCCCGACCCTTTAAATTAAATCCCCCACCCTCCCGAACCCCCCCCCCCAAATGCCTTAAATTACCTGGGGGTCCAGCGGCGGTCCGGAACGGTCTCCTGCAATTGAATCGTGTTGTCTTCAGCCGGCGCCATTCTGCGCCGCCATTTTGCAAAATGGCGGCGCAAAATGGCGGCGGCCATAGACCATCACGATTCGACTGCAGGAGGTCGTTCCGGACCCCCGCTGGACTTTTTGCAAGTCTTGTGGGGGTCAGGAGGCCCCCCCAAGCTGGCCAAAAGTCCCTGGGGGTCCAGCGGGGGTCCGGGAGCGATTTCCTGGCGCCAATCGTTTTCCGTACGGAAAATGGCGCCGGCAGGAAATCGTGTTGTCTTCAGCCGGCGCCATTTGCAGGAGGTCGTTCAGCCGGGGAACTCCCGCTGAACGACCCTCCTTCAGTCGATCTCCTGCCGGCGCCATTTTCCGTATGAAAAACGATTCGCGGCAGGAAATCGCTCCCGGACCCCCGCTGGACCCCCAGGGACTTTTGGCCAGCTTGGGGGGGCCTCCTGACCCCCACAAGACTTGCCAAAAGTCCAGTGGGGGTCCGGAATGACCTCCTGCAATCAAATCGTGTTGGTCTATGGCCGCCGCCATTTTGCACCACCATTTTGCAAAATGGCGGCGCAGAATGGCGCCGGCTGAAGACAACACGATTCACTTGCAGGAGACCGTTCTGGACCGCCGCTGGACCCCCAGGTAATTTAAGGCATTTGGGGGGGGGTTCGTGAGGGTGGGGGATTTAATTTAAAGGGTCGGGGTGGGTTTTAGGGTGTTTTAGTGTGCCGGTTTTCCTGCCCTCCCCCTTCCCCGATTTACGATTTTTTGACGATAAATCGGGGGAATTGGTATTGTATCGTGGCCCTAACGATTTTTGATGATTTAAAATATATCGGACGATATTTTAAATCATCAAAAAACGATTCACATCCCTAGTTCCTACTTTCTGCCTTCTGTAATGGCTGTTTGAGTAAACAAGGCAGCATCTTTACTTCTCCACTGCAACAACTCTTTTGCAGGGCATAGCACAGAAGCTAAGAAATGTTTCTGCCTGATCATGCTTTTCTATAGAATTGTGTGAGATGCCTCTTTTTTGAGATAGCCACAACTTTATGCCTTAAATATTGTTATGTACAGCAACATTTGAAAATAGGTGTTGTCATCTATTACATTTTTCTTTAAAAATATATTTCATTGACATAATAAATGAGAACTATTTTTGGAAATTGGAACTGTCCTGATGTGCCATTGAAAGCCTATCTCCAGAAGTTCTCTTGACACTAACAGAGATTTTAATAAAAATAATAATTAAAATGCATGTTAGTGTCTAAACTTACAAAAAAGAAGCATGGGGAAATGTGTTAATGCTAAGGAGAAGGTTTGGAGATAAATGTCCAAAGCACAATAGAGAATTTCAGTTTCTAAAAATAGTCCACATTTTTTTTTTGAGGATGAAATATATTAGGGGGACGATTTTAAAAGTTATGCGTGCGAGGTACAGTTGTGCGCGCCACCCGGCACGCACAAATGTACACCCAATTTTATATCATGTGCGCACTACCGCACGCATGTTATAAA